>NC_133127.1:184551920-186986920 GCF_048418815.1 Hemitrygon akajei
AACGCCTCGACTAAAGAAAGCACACATGCCATCTGCCTTCTATACCACCCTATCAACTGGTGCAGCCACTTTCTAGGAGCTATGGACCTGGACCCCAAGATCTCTTTGCATAACAGCACGGCCTTGCCATTAATAATGTACATAGAATAATACAGCAATACAGCCTTGCCACGGTGTTGTGCCAAACTTTTAATCTACTCTAACCCATCTCTCCTACTTGGCCCTCCATTTTTCTATCATCCATGTGCCTATCTAAGAGCTTCTTACATTTTCCTAATAGATCTCCCTCTACCAACACAGAGGCAGGGCATTCACCTCTCTGTAAAAAGCTTAACTCCGACATCCACCCAATCCTTTCCTCCAATCACCCTCATATTAATTATTTAGCCCTGGGGAAAAAGTGTTTGCTATCTTCTCAAACAATGCCTCATATTATCTTGTATTCTTCAATGAAGTCACCTCTCAGAGAGAAAAGACCTAGCTCACTCAACCTATCCTCTTAAGACATACTCTCCAATCCAAGCAGCATCCTGGTAAATCTCCTCTGCAGCTTCTAAAGCTTCCACAATCCTCCTATAATGAGGCAACCAGAACTGAACTCAACTCTGCACTGTACCTGAACCACAAATCTGCAGATGCTGGGAATCCAAGCCACGCACTCAAAATGCTGGAGAAACTCAGCAGGCCAGGCAGCATCTGTGGAAAAAAGTACAAGTCGATGTTTCAGGCCAGTCCTGCCGAAGGGTCTGGGCCCAAAGTTTTGACTGTACTTTTCTCCACAGATGCTGCCTGGCCTGCTGAGTTCCTCCAGCATTTTATGCGTGTTGCTCTGTACTGGACGTTTACATTTGATCTTCCAAAGTTATGAGTAAGTTCAGTTTTACAAATGTTGGGTGCCTCAACATGAAAAGAACTGATTGTGGAGAAAAGCCATCTTCTACACATGGAATGGTGTTTGCTTTCGAGAGAGATCATAAGCAGGTTACTGTCTGTCCAGCCTGGCCCAGGTCATTAATGCGAGCATTAAGGGTGAGTTTTAGTTGATGCTATCTGTTAGGTCTGTCACTTGTGAAATAAAAACTGCCCCTGTTCTCAAATGCAAGACATTTCCTGCACATTGAGATCTGGTTCAGATTCTTATCAATTGTAAACTTTTCTTTTTATCATTAACCACAAGTTTCTTCAACTGTGCAAATCTCAATGTCATCAATCCTAATGGCAGCTCTCTGGCAAGCTAAAATAATATCAAGGAAAGGAAAAATTTGCATTTACATATCACCTGCTGCACCACATCATCTTACAGCAGCAAACTGGTTTGAAGTGAGGACAAAGCATATGTTGGCATTTTTTCAGATACATAGCTCATTAGTCTGTGCCAAATTATTATTCTGCCTAGTCTTATCGAGCTGTACTCTCCATTCCCCTTCCATCCATACATCTAACCAAATTTCTCTTAAATCTTGAAATTGAATCCACATCCATCATTCCCACTGCCAGCTTATTAAACACTCTCACCACTCCCTGAGTGAAGGTTCCCCCTCAACCTCCCAATGATAATTTGCTTATACATTTCTATAATTTCTACATGAAGTGATAAATTTCAGTTTTGTGCACTTCTTGTTCACAAGGAAAGGGGATGTGAGGATCACTAGCAAACTCAAGTGCAGGAATCACAGAGACTTCAGCGATTCAAACAAACAAAAGAACCCAGAAATTACCTAGTAAAACTAGCAAGAGCTCAGGAAAACTCTACAAAAACTTGATGAACTGAAATCACTGACGATATACGGAAGAACTCGGTCTGAGTTTCGCCCAACAAGGAACCACAATCACCCTGGAGCACAGAGGAAACCTGGACATTGACATTACCATGCTAATTAAATCATCCCAAATTGAATACAGGTGATAAAAAACACAGGTTAACAATCTCCCTGATCCCAAAACGTAGTGAAAAAACCAGAGCTAGTGCAAAGACAATTAGACATAAACAGCAGACAATCCAAGGAAAATTACGTTAACGAGATGACACTAAGGAAAGGGAAAATAGAGTCTGCATACTAACTGAGAAAAACTCTTTAAAAATGACCCCTGGTTGTGACAGGGGAGGTGAAGTCAAAGTTTAATGTCTTGTTTGAATTTCAGACACGAGTGTCAAATTCCCAGGGTGAGAATGGCTAAAATGATTCGAATGTAATTGGAGGAAAATAGGGAGGTTGCCAGAGATATATTATTTAAATTTTTAAATTTTTTTAATATACAGAATGGTGGGTGCGTGGAATGCCCTGTCAAGGTTGGTGGTAGAGGCAGATACATTAAAGACATATAAGAAACTCTTAGACAGGCACATAGATGATAGGATAATGGAGGGCCATGTAAGAGGGAAGTTTAGATTGACGTTGGAGTAGGATAAGAGGTTGACACAAAATCATGAGCAGAAAGGAGCTGTATAGTTCTGTCATGTTCTACGTTCTATGTTAAATCTGATGCTGACATTTCAGTCTGGTGCTGAGAGAATGCTGCATCATTGGCACCCCCAAGAATGAAGCACTCCCCCATCACTGCGCTGAAGTGTGATCGTAACTTTGGAAAGGGGCTGTCCAAGAGTTGACCTTCTCACCCAGGGGTTAGTGAGCTGGAAACTGAGCCCAGTGCTCAGCTATAATTTGGTTGTGGAGAGTTAGTAACAAAAATAAAATAACATGCTTTTTTTTTTCTTATTCTTTCATTTTTCCTCACCATATCAGTCTGGTTTCTAGCAGTAACAAAACAAAATTTCATGAGACCATTAAACCCCATATCATTTGTTTGTTATGTGCCCTATGATGTGGGTGATCATGGCAAATTTTTTTTCTACAGAAGTGGTTTGCCATTGCCTTCTTCTGTACAGCACCTTTACAAGACGGGTGACCCCAACCATTTCCCCTACTCTTCAGGAATCGTCTGGTTGGCGTCTGTGGTCACGTAACCAGGACGTGATCTGCACCAGCTGCTCAGATAACCATCCCCCACCTGCTCCCATGGCTTCACGTGACCCTCATCTGCGGGGTGGGGTGGGTGGTTGTGGAGGCTAAGCAGGTGCTACACCTCGCTCAAGGATGACTTGCAGGCTAGAGAGGAAAGGAGCACCACCTTTGGTAAAGATGTATCTCCAAATTCAGCTCTATTCATCAGCCTTGATTTTGCATTGTTTGATAGTCCCACTTAGCCAAAAAAAAAAAGAAATTAGTCAATTCCAGTGTTCATATTTTTGGATTGTCTAACCACGACATACTGTATTTGGGGTGAGGGAAGTATATTTCCACAGACCTGTGTGAAGATGGGTTATAGGGTCAATTTGTCCACGCAGATGCAGACGTCTTGAGCCAGTCCCATTGCCTGCATTTGGCCTATCTCTCTCTTCTAAGCCTTTCCGATTCATGTATTTGCCCACACATCTAATAAATGTTGTAAATGTAACATTGGAGATCACCACCATCCGGGCCATGCTCTTTCCTGCTGCTGCCGTTAGGTAGAAGGTACAAAAGCCTCAGGACTCGCACCACCAGGTTCAAGAACAGTTACTACCCACAACCATCAGTCTCTTGAACAAAAGGGGATAACTACACTCACTTGCCTATCCATTGAGGTGTTCCTGCAACCAATGACCTCACTTTATCTTGTCATTTTATGCTCTTGTTATTTATTCATATTTGCCTTTGCACAGTTTGTTGTCTTCTGCACTCCGGTCATCAATTACCACATTACAGCTACTATTCCACAGAATTGCTGAGTATGCCCACAGGAAAATGAATCTCAGGGTTGTATGTGGTGACATTAATGTACTTTGATAATAAAATTGATTTTGAACTTTGCCTCCTCCACTTCTGGCAGCTTGTTCCACATACCCACGGCCAACTGTTTGAAAAACTACTCACTCAGACCCATGTTAAACTTTTCATCTCTAACCTAAAATCTGTTTTAGTTTTGAACTCTGCTAGATTAACTAATCAAGAATCTATCAGCCTCTGCCTTAAACATACCCGATAACTTGGCCTCCACAGCCACATGTGGCAATGACTTCCACAGATTCACTACTAGCTGGATAAAGAAATTCCTCCTCATCTTCATTCTAAATAGACATCCATCTATTCTGAGGCTGGGTGCTCTGGTCTTAGACACCCCCACCATAGGAAGCATCCTCTCCGCATACACTCTATCAATGCCTTTCAACATTTGATAGTTTCAATCAAATCCCACTTCATTCTTTTCAATTCCAGTGAATACAGGCCCAGAGCCATCAAACATTTTTCATGTGACAACCTATTCAATCCTGGAATAATTTCTGTGAATCTGCCTTGAATCCTCTCAATGTCATCAAATCCTTCTTAAAGAAGGAGCCCAAAACTGTTCTCAATACTCCGTGAGGTCTCACCAGTGCCTTAAAAAGTTTCAACATTACATGCTTGCTTCTACATTCTAGCTCTCTCAAAATGAATGTTAACATTGTATTTGGCTTCTTTGCTGCTGACTCAACCTGCAAATTATTCTTTAAGAAATTCTGCACAAGGACTCCCAAGTCCCTTTGCATCTCAGATTTAAAAATTTTTAAATTTAGAGAATAGTCTACGCTTTTATTCCTTGTACCAAAGTGCATGACCATACACTTGCCCACATTTTTCAGCGTTCCAATCTTGCCTCACTTTTACACTTTACGTAAGTGTAACTTTATATTCTATCATTTCCTCCTTTATGACTTCTTAGTTGCCTCTGTTAGTTTTTTACAGCTCCTTAATCCTCTATTTTCCCAATAAATTTTAAAATGCGTCCTCTCTTTGGTTTTTATGTTGGTTTTGACTTCTCTTGGTCAGCAACGGTTGTGCCATTCTGCCTTTAGAATACTTCTTCTTTGGGATGTATCTATTGCTCCCAGAAACTCCAGCCATCATCGCTGCTAGTGTTACCCTGCAGTCAAATTTGGCCAAGCTGTCTCTCATTCCTCTGTATTTCACTTTATTCCACTGCAATACGGATACATCTGATTTTAGCTTCTCCTCAAATTTCAGGGTGCATTCTATCATATTATGATCACTGGCCCTTAAGGGTTTCTTTCCCTTATGCTCTCTAATCAATTCCAATTCATTGCACAACACTCGACCATGAACTGCTCTAAAAAGCCATCTTACAGGCATTCTAGAAATTCCTTGTCTTGGGATCCTGTATGAACCTGACTCGCCCAACCTACCCGCAAATTAAAATCCCCCATGACTATTGCAACATTGTCCTTTTAACATGCATTTTATATCTCCCATTGTAATGTGCAGACCACATCTTTGCTACTGTTTGGTGGTCTGTAAATACCTCCCATCAGGGTTCTTTTACCCTTGCAGTTATTTAGCTCTGTCCATGATTCTACACCTTCAGATTCTATGTCACCCTTTTCGAATGATTTGATTTCTTTATTTTTTAAAACAACAGAGCCACTGCACCCTCTCTGCCTACCTTCCTGTCCTTTCGATATAATATGTATCCTTGGGTGTTAAGCTCCCTGCTATAAACTTCTTTCTGTATTCTGTATATCTACAAGTTGACGTAAAGTATATCTATGACATACTGTTAAATATACAGCAGTATAATTCTACTAATGTGAAATGAGTGGTAGCAGTATGTTCAGAAGAGGGAAAAAGCTGTTATCCAGCCTAACAGTCTTTGTTCCATGGTACCTTCTGCTTGATGGCAGGAGGTCATAGAGATTGTGAGATGGAAGGGAGGGGTCCTTAACAATGCTGTGAGCTCCCCTCCTGCTCTGCCTAATGGACTGACTATTTTTCATCTGTGACTCCCCCACCCCATCTGAACCCCTTTCCCTAAGCTATCCCCCAACTGCACAAGCACATTCCCCTCCAAGGATAAATAAATATGATATATACCTTGTGATTTTCTTTCAAAAAGGTCCGTGGTAATTCAAACCTCCTGCAATTTCCAGAGGACAAGCAACACTGTTGCTTAAGCTGCTTTCAACTGTCTGACACTCTTCACTCTAACTGTCATTGCAACGATCCTGTAAGATAGAAGTATCACTTTTAGTCATATAGGTATTTAACTGCATTAATTATGATAGTGTCATTTTATTTTTAGTCTTAGATTCGGAAGATTCTGCATGTTGCAGCGTCAGGTTTACCAGAGCAGTGTGGTGGTATTGGAACTGTCACTTTTTAGATGACTCAGCTTGGACAGATGTGAATGAAGGGACCGAACTTCCCCAGTGTAACAATAAAAGTAATAAACGCTGGGATTACTCAAATGGTCATTGTTCAAAGTTCAAAGTATATCAAACTTCATATATGTCACCATGCACAACCCTGAGATTTGTTTTCTTGCAGGCATCCACAGTAAACCTAATAAACACAGTAGAATCACTGAAAGACTGCACCCAACAAGACAAACAACCAATGTGCAAATGGAAAAGAAAAACAAATAATTAATAAATGAGTGATAAAATATCAAGAACATGAGATGAAGAGTCCTTGAAAATGAGTCCAGTTCAGTGATGGGGCGAGTGAAGTTGAATGAAGTTATCCCCTCTGGTTCAAAAGCCTGATGTTTGAGGGGTAATAACTCTTCCTGAACTTGGTAAGTGCGAGTCCTGAAGCTCCTGTACCTTCTTCTTGTTTGCAGCAGTGAGAAGCAAGCATGAACTGGATTGTGGGAGTCGCTGATGAATGATATGAATCAAACTGAAATGACTGAAACGTGATGATTCACTTTCTGGGAACTGTGGAAAACTTCCCATAGCTGATAAATTTACACTCTTTACAGAAACGCTAACTCTCTTTTCTTGGCTCAAGCTATAGTTCCTAAGTCTTTCTATTTGCAAATGTGTTCATCTGTAATAATTTAGTATACCTACTTTGACAATATATGTACTTTGAACTCAAATATTATGGTCCTGTGATGCTGCTGCATGTTTTTCATTACTCTTGTGCGTTCTTGTGCATTATATAACAATAAACTCGACTTCAAAATTTGACGTAAGTATCAGAAATTCTGCAGATGCTGGAAATCCAGAGTAACACACATAAAAATCTGGAGGATCTCAGCAAGTCGGACAGCATCTATGGAGAGGAATAAACAGTCAAGACCCTTCAATGGGACTGGAAAAGACAGACAGACAGACATACTTTATTGATCCCGAGGGAAATTGAGTTTCGTTACAGCCGCACCAACCAAGAATAGTGAAGAAATATAGCAATATAAAACCATAAATAATTAAATAATAATAACTAAATTATGCCAAGTGGAAATTAGTCCAGGACCAGCCTATTGGCTCAGGGTGTCTGCCACTCCGAGGGAGGAGTTGTAAAGTTTGATGGCCACAGATAGGAATGACTTCCTATGACGCTCAGTGTTACATCTCAGTGGAATGAGTCTCTGGCTGAATGTACTCCTGTGCCTAACCAGTACATTATGGAGTGGATGGGAGTCATTGTCCAAGATGGCATGCAACTTGGACAGCATCCTCTTTTCAGACACCACCGTCAGAGAGCCCAGTTCCAAACCCACAACATCACTGGCCTTACGAATGAGTTTGTTGATTCTGTTGGTGTCTGCTACCCTCAACCTGCTGCCCCAGCACACAACAGCAAACATGATAGCATGATAGAAGGGGGAAGAAAACACAGTAAGAAAGTAGGGTGAAGAGAAGGAACACAAGCTATCAGATGATAGATGAAGCCAGGTGAGAAGGGAGATGGGGGAGCGGACATGAAATAAGAAGCTGGAAAGAGATGGGTGGAAAAGGTAACGGGCTGAAGAAGAAATCACTCTGTCCTGCACTGATACAGAGCAGTAGCAGCATTTTAACATCTACAAAGACAATGAGACATACAGCACACAAACCGGCCCTTCAACCCATCTTTCCATGTTTGGATCTAAAATAGACCCATATTTGGCCCATATCTCACTAAGCCAGGGGTTAACAAACTTTTTATATGCCACGGACCCCTACAAATAACCGAGGTGTCCGTGGACCCAAGGTTGGGAACTGCTGTTCTAAACTATGTACCCGTCCAAATGTCTTTGAAAATGTTGCGCCTGCATCAACCACATCCCTCCATGTACTGACCACCCTCTATCCTGTGTTTGCAGGACAGTCCATGGGTGTGGTTGGGTGGGGGGGGGGGGGAAGGGGATTGTTCTGCTGCTGAACACACAAAATGCTGGAGGAGCTCAGCAGGTCAGGCTGTGGAGAGAAATAAACAGTCAATGTCCTGGGCTGACACCCTTCATTATTTCATCTTCTTCCCCCCCCCCACCCCCCCGCCCATCCTCTCCTGTCCTGGAGAAGGGTCTTGGCCCAAAATATTGATTGTTTATTCCTCTCCAGTGATGCTGTCCAAGCTGCTGGGTCCCTCCACCATTTTGAGTGTGTTATACTGCATTTCCAGCATAGGCAGAATCTCTTCAGTTTTTGGTTTAGCTGGTACTTGTTGTGTTCTGCGTTACTCCGCTGAGCATTGTTATCGTGCTATGTTGGCACCGGAATGTGAGGCTGCTTTCAGCACATCCCTGGGCTTTGGTGGTTGTTAACACAAACAACTTATTTCACTGTATGCTTCAAAGAAAGCACGATAAGCAAACAAATCTGAATCCTCTTGGTGAAACCATTTTCCCTTGGATTTCTATTAAAACCCTCCCCTCTCACCTGAAACCTATGCCCCTATTTGTTGTACCCCTTTACTCTATCTAAGCCCCTCATTATTTTATATACCACTGAAAGATCACATCTCACTTTGCCACATTTCAATGGATGAAATACCATGCCTACTCGATCGCTCTCTACAATTCAGTTCCTTGAGTCCTGACACTATCCTCAATCTCCTCTGACCCATCTCAATCCGCCGGCATCTTTCCTATAACAGAGAGGGCAAACCTGAACACAGAAGTTCACTGTACTTACTGACCTACATTGCTCTGATAATACTTCTTAAGCTTACGACTTCCGCTGCCATCAAAGGTGGCAAAGGTGGAAAAATCACAACCTGCAACTTCCTCTCCACATTATACACAGTCTACTCTACCACTGATTCTGTGACTCACAGACTCTCCTTCAGAAACTCGTTACAACTCGTGCTCGGTATTATTTTTATTTGGGCAGTTTTTCTTCTCTGGTATATTGGTTGTTTATCAGTCTTTGTTTATGTGCATTTGTTCCTCAAAATTCTATTGTATTTGTTTATTTTCCTGTAAACACTAGGAAAATGAATCTCAAGGTAATTAGTAGTAGGTAGGCATCAGTCAGTCTCAAGAGACCACGGATTTGCACCTTGGAAAGTAAATAAACCTCCTCTGGACCCCCTCCAACACCAACACATTCTTTCTTAGATATATGGCCCAAAACTCTCACAATACTCCAAATACTGTCTGACCACTACCTTGAAGTCTCATCTTTGCATCCTTGTTTGGAACACCAAAACCTCAGCCACCCTGAGCAGGGTTGTATGGGAGACCGGCAGTTGCCCATGCTGCAAGTCTCCCCTCTCCACGTCACCGATGTTGTCCAAGGGAAGGGAAGGGCGAATACAGCTTGGCACCAGTGTCATTGCAGAGCAATGTGTTTAACCACACATTGCTTTGCTCAAGGACACAACACACTGCCTTAGCTGAGGATCGAACTAGTGACCTTCAGATCACTAGACCAACACCTTAACCACTTGGCCATGCGCCAACACTCAAGGTAATACATGGTAACACACATGCACAGTACTTCGATAATAAATTTACCCTGAACCATGACTTGGAATTATATCACAAGTTCTTCAAGGCCACTGGATCTAATCCTTGGAACAGTGCTGTGGTGTACTTTCAGCAGAACTGAAGTACTTCAAGAATGTGGCTGATCACCAGTTTATTGGGTAGTGAGGCATAGAAATGGATACACATCTTGTGACTAATACCCATGTCGAAATAAACAATGAAAAGAAGAAGTTTTTAATTGGGGGAAACACAACATCGATTCACCAGAACACTAAGTGGACATCAAATACGTTGGTAAAAGGAGAGATTATACAACCCAATGTTGCAACACTGCAGCTTGGAGGGTGAATGGAGTGACTTATTGAGAGCTATCAGGTTATTTAGGGGGATATACCATAGGCTCATCAAATCCTCCCAACTGCTATATTCCAACCATGGACTCTTTCTAAACTTCTTGCTGCCTTAATAAAGCAGCCAACATAATCAAAAGACCATAAAACCCATAAGATCATGGCTAATTTATTTTCCCTTCTCAATCCTTTTCTTCCAGCTTCGCCCTGTAACATCATCTCCATGTCTTTCAATATCTGGTCGGTGATAATGAGATTCCCCCCTCACTCTTCTAAACTCCAGCAAGTATAGGCCCAGAACTATCAAATGCTCCTTTCATTCCTGGGATAATTCACTTAAACCTCCTCTGGACCCCCTCCAACACCAGCACATTCTTCCTTAGATATATGGCCCAAAACTGTCACAATACTCCAAATACTGTCTGACCACTGCCTCGAAGTCTCATCTTTGCATCTTTGTTTGGAACACCAAAATCTCGGCCACCCTGGATATTCTCTCTTCTCCTGCCACCACCCCACCCCACCGACAGGAAGAAAATACAAAAAAAGTTGTAAGCTGTTCCCAGCAGGGTCAAGGACAACTTCTATTCTATTCACTGTTATAAGACTACTGAATAGTCCCCTAGCAAGATAGAAAAGACTTAATCTCACAATCTACCTCATTATGGCTTTACACCTTATTGTCTGTTTGCACTGCACCCTCTCTGTGGTACCTTATTCTGCATTCTGTTATTGCTTTCCCTTATGATCTCAGTGCTCAGTTATAATGAAATGTTCTGTACAGATGGCATGCAAAACAGTTTTCTCAGTGCACCCCAATACACGTAACATTAATGAACTAATTTATCAAATTATCACTGGGATCCAGTGACGTCCTCAGCCAAGATCAAGCTCGTAAGTACAACAAACTAAATAGAATGCTGTTTCCACCTATCAGGAACTTACTTAACCCTTTAGTCAACCTGTAGTTGATTTTCTAGAAACTAATTTGATCGAGGTGGATCTAGAATCGTAGAAATTTAGGACTTGGAGTTAGACCAATCAGCACATCAAATCCATACTGATTAAAGAAAAGCTACTTAAGATACAAGATCTGGTCCATAATCTTCCATCGTGTACAGCAACACCCTTAGAACATTTTGACCATCATTACAGCCGCAAGTGATAAGCTCCAACATCCGTCTATTCATGGGAATATGCTGTTTCCTTCTGTCACCTTTGATCCTTTTACTAATTCAATGACATCCCCTCCTGTAATTACTGCTCACTGCAATTATCCTGTCTTCAAAGTTCAAGTTCAATTCAAAGTTCAACGTCAATTTATTATCAAGGTGCATATATATCACCATATATAACCCCGAGATTCAATTTCCTGCGGGCATTCACATTAAATATAAGAGACACAATAAAATCAACGGGATGAATTAACAACCAACGTGGAAAAGACAATGAGTTGTGCAAATACAAAAAGAAAAACAATAATAAGTAAATAAATAAGCAATAAATATCAAGAACATGCGATGAAGACCCCATGAAGTGAGTCCATAGGTTGTGAGAAAAGTTCTGTGATGGGGTAAGTGAATTTGAGTCATTCTATCCCCCCGATTCAAGAGCCTGATGGTTGAGGGGTAATAACTATTCCTGAACTTGGAGGTGTGGATACTAAGCCTCCTGCACCTTCTTCGTTATGGCAGCAGAAGGAAGAGAGCATGTCTTGGATGATGAGGGTACCTGACGATAAGCAATGCTTTCATGCAACAGCATTCTATGTAGGTGGGGAGGCCTTTACCTGTGACAGACAGGGCTGTTTCCATTACTTTTTAAATAGGATTTTCCGGTAAAGGGCATTGGTGTTTCCACAGCAGGCCATGATGCAACCAGTCAACGTACTGTCCACCACACATCTATAGAAGTTTATCAAAGTATTAGATTCTGCATGTCATCTTCACAAACCTCCAAGGTGTGCTTTCTTGGTAATGGCACTTACATGCTGGACCCAGGAGAGTTAATCTGAAATGATAACACCAAATCATTTAAAGTTGCTGACCCTGTCTACCTCTGATTCTCCACTGAGGATTGGCTTACAGACCTCGGGTTTCCTTCTGACACTGAGTGAGAAGTTGCTGTTGCGGCACCATTCAGCCAGATTTTCAACCTCCCTCCTGTCGTCACCATCGGTGATTTGGCCAACAGTGGTGCTGGCGTCAAACTGTGCTGATAGAGATTGTGGAGGAGATGTTGCTAGTAATCTTTACTGAGGCCGAAGTGAGAGCATACTTGAGGGGGACGAATCCATCGAAATCATCTGGCCCAGACGGGAAAGCTTTCTGACTACTAAAGATTTGTGCTGATCAGCTGGCTAGAGAACTCACTGATATCTTTAACCTCTCGCTCTGGCATTCTGAGTTAACCAACATGCTTCAAGCAGGCTTCAATTACACCGGTGCCTAAGAAAAACATGGTAACCTGCCTTAACGACTATTGACCAGTAACTCTGACATCCACTGTGATGAAGAGCTTTGAGAGATTGATGATGAAACATATCAACTCTTGCCTGAGAAGCAACTTGGCGATAGGTAAATTGCAGTTTGGATCATGGAGGAGAACTCTTTTGGTAAGTAGGACAATCAGCACTTACTCACTAGATCTTCCAGGTTGGGGGAATAAGATGACAACAAGACTGCTGCATTCCAGCATGACAAAAACTTTCTTTCTTTTCAAATCTTTTTTTATTATTATTATTATCCAAAATACAAGAGTACATCAAAGTAAGTAACACTTACAATGTCTCAAAAGAGAAAAAAACAATATTAAGGATTGAAAAATATGATGACACAAAAAAAAGAAAAAAAACCCTACTAAAGCAAGAAAAAAAAGTGAGAAAAAAAAAGACCCATTAGTTGTTCAACCCCGGAGCCATGTGTCATACAAACAGCTTCCAAAGATAAAGATCAAACCGCCTGCAAAAAAAATTATACCAAAATTTACAATTAGATCGTGGAGAAAATCTATCAATGAACTCAAATGGTAATAACGAGCAAATGAACCCCATCTTTTCTCAATATCAAACATAGGTTCGAAGGTTCGACTTCCAATTTTCTCCAAACTAAGACATAACATCACTTGAGAGAACCGTTGTGACAGAGTGGGAGCCGACATATCCTTCCACTTCAACAAAATGGCCCTCCTCGCTGTCAATGTAACAAATGCAATAACATGTTGGTCAGACAAAGAAATACCACAAATATTTTGAGGTATTATTCCAAAAAGCACAGTTAATTTGTTAGGTTGTAAATTAATATTAAGTGCTTTAGAAATTGTAGAAAAAACTGACTTCCAAAACTGTTCCAGTATAGAACAAGACCAAAACATATGTGCCAGTGTAGCTGTCTCAGTTTTACATCTATCACAATAACTATCAACATTAGGAAAGACTTTAGAGAATCTCTCCTTCATCAAATAATAATGATGTACAATTTTAAATTGAATCAATGAACGGCTGGTACAAATCGAGGAAGAGTTAACCAACTTCAAGATCTGCATCCAGTCCTCCGTTAAAAAAGTCAAATTAAGTTTCTCTTCCCAATCTTTTAATCTTAAAGAAAGGGCACTTATCCCATTGTAATAATAAATTATAGATTCTTCCAATGGAATCCTTCATCAAAGGGTTCATGCTCATAATAGTATCTAACAGGTTGGCCTCTAATATGCAAGGAAAATTACTTAAGTATTTTTGTAAGAATGTCTAACTTGAAGGTATTGTAAGAAGTGTGAATATGAAAGAGAGTATTTATCGACTCATTGTTCAAAAGACATCAGCCTATCTTCTGACAAAAACTTTATCGTGAAACACAGCCCCCAACATTTGCCTTCTCCAAATCAATAGTCTGGTCCAACCTGTATATTAGGAAGCACTCGGATCTTACGGATGTATCCAAAGTGTCCCTAGTGAGCCAGATTTCTGTGAAACAAAGAATGCAGCATTTCCTTCCGATGCAACAATCTTCCCCTTCAGTCAGCAATCTTGTTTTGTAGCAATGGTACATTTGCTTACAACATGCTGGGTAGAGGAAGTTTCATACCTCATTGTTTCAGCCTAGTAAGGTGCACTCCCCTCCTCCCTCTCCTTTGGCCGTGCCGATGACCATTTAAAGTAGCCATCCCTGCATCCTTCAGAAGATTGTGAAATCGCTGATTCATTAAGACGGCTCAAAAGTACTGTTTGTTACTTAAAGGGTAATTACAGAGTGCAGCTTGCAATGAGAGTAGTTTTGAAGAAATATATTTATAAGTTTTTTAAGCTGCCTGCAACAATTTACTGTGTTTCACCAGTGCCATCTTGCATCTGTACAAACCTGTGGAAGTCTTTGGTGATATACCAAGTCACCTTGAATATTTTATATGATCGAGGGCAGATCTGCAGGTTTACTATACACTGTCAGGATAAATCTACGGAGTCTCTAAAAAGCAGAGGTGGAGGGGTATGCCTCATGATCAACTCTTCTTGGTGCACAAATATATCAGTGCTGTCCCAATTCTGCTCACCAGACCTGGAATATCTAGTGGTAAAGTGCCGTCCTTTTTACCTACTATGGGAGTTTTCTGAGGTCATTTTGGTAGCAGTTTGCATTCCACCTCAGGCCAATGTCAAGCAGGCTTTAGATGATCTGAGCAAGGGGATCAACATGCACGAAACAGTGCTCCCTAATGCCTTCACCATCGATTTGGGAGATTTTAACAAGGCCAGTCTGAAAAAGCAACTAAGCAACTACCATCAACAGATCACTTGCAATACCAGAGGAAACAACACACTGGACCATTGCTACATCACCATCAAGAATGCCTACCGTGGTCGACGCCCTCACTTTGGGAAGTCTGATCACCTGGCTGTACTTCTGCTCACTGAGTACAGGCAGAGACTGAAGACTGCAGCAGCAGTGAGGACCAAGAAGGTTTGGACAAGGGAAGCACAGGAGCACCTATAGGACTGTTTTGAATCGGTGGACTGGACTGTATTCAGGGATTCATCTTCAAACCTGGATGAGTATGCTGCAGTTGTTACCGACTTCATTAAAACCTGTGTGGATGAGTGTGTGCCCACAAAGACTTACTGTACATTCCCAAACCAAAAGCCATGGATGAACCAGGGGGTTAGATGTCAGCTGAAGGCTGGATTTGTGGCATTCAAGTCTGGTGATCCAGGCTTGTATCAGAAATCCAGGTTATGATTTGTGGAGGGCTATTTCAAGGGTGAAGAGACAATTTTGAATGAGGTTGGAGGTGACATCGAATGCACAGCAACTCTGGCAGGGTCTGCAAGATATTCCTTCTTACAAAATGAAACCCAATAGCATGAATGGCAGTGATGCTTCACTACCAGATGAACTCAACGCCTGAAAGGGAGAACATAACTACAGCTGTGAAGAACCTTGCTACACCCGATGACCCTGTGATCTCTGTCTCAGCCAATGTTAGGCTGTCTTTAAAGAGAATGAACCTTTGCAAAGTGGAAGGTCCCAATGGAGTACCTGGTAAGGTTCTGAAAACTTGTGCCAATCAACTAGCGGGAGTATTCAAGGACATTTTCAACCTCTCACTGCTACGAGCAGAAGTTCCCACTAGCTTCAAAAAGGCAACAATTATACCAACGCCTAAGAATAATGTGGGCTAACTTAATGACTATCGCCCAGTAGCACTCACATCTACAGTGATGAAATGTTTTGAGAGGTTGGTCATGACTAGACTGAACTCCTGTCCCAGCAAGGACATGGACCCATTGCAATTTGCCTATCACCACAATAGGTCAACAGCTGATGCAATCTCAATGGTTTTCCACACAGCTTTAGACCACATGGACAACACAAACACCTGCATCAGGATGCTGTTCATCAACAAGAGGTCAGCACTTAATACCATCATTCCCACAATCTTATTCAGAAGCTGCAGACCCTGGGCCTCTGTACCTCCCTCTACAATTGGATTCTCAACTTCCTAACCGGAAGGCCACAATCTGTGCAGATTGGTGATAACATATCCTTCTCATTGACGATCAACACTGGTGCACCTCAGGGGTGTGTGCTTAGCCCACTGCTCTACTCTCTGTATACACATGACTGTGTGACTGGGCATAGCCCAAATACCATCTATAAATTTGCTGGTAGAATCTCAGGTGGTGACGAGAGGACGTACAGGAGTGAGATATGCCAACTAGTGAAGTGGTGCCGCAGCAACAACCTGGCACTCAACGTCAGTAAGACGAAAGAGCTGATTGTGGACTTCAGGAAGAGTAAGACAAAGGAACACATACCAATCCTCATAGAGCGATCAGAAGTGGAGAGAGTGAGCAGCTTGAAGCTCCTGGGTGTCAAGATCTCCAAAGATCTAACCTGGTCCTAACATATCGATATAGTTATAAAGAAGGCAAGACAGCGGCTATACTTTATCAGGTGTTTGAAAAGATTTGGCATGTCAACAAATACACACGGAAACTTCTATATTTGTACCGTGGAGAGCATTCAGACAGGCTGTATTACTGTCTGGTATGGAGGGGCTACTGCACAGGACCGAAAGAAGCTGCAGAAGGTTCTAGTCAGCTCCATCTTGGGCACTAGCCTATAAAGTACCCAGGACATCTTTAGGAAGCGGTGTTTCAGAAAGGCAGCGTCCACTATTAAAGACCTCCAGCACCCTTTTCTCATTGTTAGTTACTGAAGCTTGAAGGCACACTCTTAGCGATTCAGGAACAGCTTCTTCCCCTCTGCTATCCGATTCCTAAATGGACACTGAATCTTTGCACACTACCTCACTTTTTAAAAAAATATACAGTATTTCTGTTTTTGCACATTTTAAAAATCTATTCAATAAATGTAATTGATTTACTTGTTTATTTATTATTATTATTTTATTTATTATTTTTTCTTCTTCTCGATTATGTATTGCATTGAACTACTGCTGCTAAGTTAACAAATTTCATGTCGCATGCCAGTGATAATAAATCTGATTCTGATTCCTTAACCAGACATCACCTCCTTGCTGACAATCAACACAAGGATCCTTGCTTAGCCCATCGATCTACCCTCTCTGCACCTATGACCATGTGGCCAGGCACAGCTGAAATGCCATCCTCTAATTTGCAAATGAAACCGCTATTGTTGGAAGAATTTCAGATGGTGATGAGGAGGTGTACAGGACCGAGATAAATCAACTGGGTGAGTGATGTTGAAACAACCAACCTTGTAGTCAATGTCAGCAAGACCAAAGAATTGATTGTGGACTTCAGGAAGGGAAAGTCAAGGAAACAGTCTTCATCGAGGGATCAGCAGTGGAAAGGGTGGGCATTTTAAAGTTTCTACATGTCAACATCACTGAGGATCTATCCTGGGCCTAACATATCAATGTAATTACAAAGAAGCAAAACAATTATCTATATTTCATCCTGACGAAGGATCTCGGCCCGAAACGTCGACAGTGCTTCTCCTTATAGATGCTGCCTGGCCTGCTGTGTTCCACCAGCATTTTGTGTGTGTTGTTGTTTGAATTTCCAGCATCTGCAGATTTCCTCGTGTTTGATCTATATTTCATTATGAGTTTGAGAGGACTTGGTGTGTTACCAAAGACTTGCAAATTTCTTATAGATGTACCATGGAGAACACTCTAATTCACTACATCACCATCTGAAATGGAGGGGCCACTACACAGGATTGGAAAAAAGCTGCAAGATGTTGCAAACTCAGTCAGCTCAATCGTAGGCACCAGCTTCCCCGGCATGGAGGACATCTTCAACAGGCGATGCCTTAAAAGGGCGGCATTTGTCATTAAAGATCCTTCTTTTCATTGCTACCATCAAATCGGAGGTACAGGAGACTGAAGACACACACTCAACACTTTAGGAGTAGCTTCTACCCACCACCGTTAGATTACTGAATGAACGATGGGCCCAAGTACATTACCTTGTCTTTTTACTTTTTTTGCTCTCTTTTTGGACTGCTTATTTAATTAAATTGCCACATAATCACAAATTTTACATGTATGCCATTGATATTAAACCTGACTCTGATTCTGAAAGGATTTATATGTAGTGAAGATACGAGAGCATTCTGCGGATGCCGGAAATCTTGAGCAACATAAACAAAACGCTGGAGGATCTCAGCAGGTCAGGCAGCATCTATGGATTGGAATAAATAGTCAAAGATTTGGACTGAGACCAATGGAGGGAATGCCACTAAAATTCACTAAACCGGCTCCAGGGAGACAAAGTTTACCTTGTACTGTTTATGTTTATGTTTAGAAAAATAAAAAGAGCTCACAATGAAACTTGCAAATTTTTCACAGGGATTTTCAGGCCAGATGAAGGGAAGCCCTTTCCTTCTGACAAAGAAGTCCAAAAAAAACAAACAAGGAGGCAAGATCTCAAAAAAGTTTAAATCTTTTCTTCGATGGGAATTCAGTGAGACCCTCTCTGACCGCTCCCCTTTTGTGCTTCACCTATCACCTCCCCCCACTTTCTTATTCTAGCTTTCTTCCCTTTCCAGTCCTGGTGAGGGTCTTAGCCTGAAACATCAACTACTCACATTCCTCCATAGGTGCTGCCTGACCTCCTGAGTTCCTCCAGCATGTTGAGTGTGTTGCTCTGGATTTCCAGCATCTGCAGATTCTCTTGTATTCATGATCTACTGCTCCACTGCAAAATCTCTTTAAGGTATTGGATTGGAGAACGTGCCTTATGAGAATAGGTTGAGTGAACTTGGCCTTCTCTCCTTGGAGTGACAAAGGATGAGAAGTGATCTGATAGCGGTGTATAAGATGACAAGAGGCATTGATTGTGTGGATAGCCAGAGGCTTTTTTCCAAGCCTGAAATAGCTAACACAAGGGGGCATAATTTTAAGGTGCTTGGTAGTAGGTACAATTCCACACAGAGAGTGGTGGGTGTGTGGAATGCACTGCCAGCGAAAGCAGTAGAGGCGGATACAATAGGGTCTTTTAAGAGACTCTTAGATAGGGACATGGAGCTTAGAAAAATAGAGGGTTATGCCGCAGGGAAATTCTAGGTAGGTTATGTGGCCGGCACAACATTGTGGCCGAAAAGCCTGTAACGTGCTGTAGATTTCTATGTTATGACCACCTTGAAGTATAAATCTTCTCTTCGACAGGAGTTCAGTAAAACTCTCTCTCAGTACTCCCCTTTGTGTTTCACTTAATACCTTCTCCCCACCACCTTATTATGGCCTCTTCCAATCCTGATGAAGGGTGTCAGCCTGGACCGCTGACTGTTTTCTCCCCCCCTTTCCACAGACGCTGCTTGACCTGCTGAGTTCCTCAGGCATCTTGCATTGGTTGCTCCTGCTCCTATTTCTTATGTTCTCATGCTTTCCATACTAGCTGTTGAGATCGCGCTCATCAAAAAAAAAACACTCCACTTAGAATGTCGTGGACGAGTACAAGATAGATCAACATCAGGTTTACTGAAGGTCAACTAGAAACTCTTTCAAAGGTACTAAGCCTCAGTTTTTGTCCCAGACACAATCTTTTACATTAAAGATTTCAGAACTGACTCTTTTCTCTGTGCACATTTCCCCAACTAAATTCTGCGTCATTTAGATTGGAATTCCCCTTTGACATTACTAAGGGGGGAAATTTTATATTGTTTTAACTTTAAGCCACTTGCATTTTTAAAAAATTCTTTACATCACACAAGGTTGACTATCTTTTTAATGAGGCCAAGCACTTGCATATTTGTAGTACATTTATGTGTCATGCTCTGTAAAACCTACTCATGTTTAAATCCTGACTAGCAACTTGAGTGAACACTTCCACACCCTGACCACGGTCAGAAACCACGCACCATGTTCAAAAGCTCTTGTTTCGTTTATTCACAAACTCCACGTGCTCCTTGTTTTAACAAATCTTTGACTATGATGAGATTTATTTATAATGCCCTACATACTTTTGCCAAGCAACATCTGGCAATAGGATTTGATAAACGATCTGGAGATGTGAATTCAAATCCCACTGTAAGTTTAAATTACGTCCAAAGAAAAAAGGCACTGATAACCCTGCACAAACTTAAAATGAGAGCTGCACAGGAAAGGAACTTGACTGACCTAATGAGGTGTGGTTTTGACTAGAAATAACTTCAGATTCATTGCAGTGCGTCCTAACCCCTCAGCAGAATGCCCAGTAAACTCCACAATCGCACTGAATCATTAAACGTGGGTCACGGCATCAGCTCACTGTTCTCAAGTTTGCACGCCGAGATGAATGTGGCTGGAAACTAGATCGCCAGGAAGAGATCCATGTGGCCTCAGGAAGAACATGCAAACTCCATACAGACAGACAAAGGTGAGGATTGAAGCTGAGTCTCTGATGAGGTGAGGCAGTGGCTTTATTGTCTGCACCCCGTGCCACCACGCTAACAGCAGCTGGTGAATAAATTAGGAAAAGAAAACAGGGTACTTCCATTAGAATTTAGAAAGGTTTTTGGCCATACAATTGGGGAAGCATGGTTTGTAGTGCGTAAATCGTGGTTGAAACCCTCTCAATGGATTCGCTGTAGGAAAGTTCAATGACCTGACATAAACAGCCAGAAGAAATTCCTTCTTCCAAGCTTTCCCCATTATCAGTGTAACTCTAAAATAATTCACTGCAACAACACCACAAATAATCAGGCCCCACTTCAAATTGTTTTCACTGAAATATTCCAGCTCCTTGAAGAGATCTGGTATGTCGCCAAAGACTCTAGCAAATTCCTACAGATGTACGTTCTGACTGGTTGCATTACCTCCTGGTGTGGAAGCTCCAACGCACAGGAACGAGAGAGGCTGCGGACTCAGCTAGCTCCATCATAGGCACAAGCCTTCCCACCATCGAGCACGTCTTCGAATGGTGGTACTTCAAGAAGGCAGCTTCCATCATTGAGGACTAACCTATCTGGGACATGAGCAAGTCCTCATTGGCGGATTAGAAGTGGAGACGGTCAGTCACTTTCAATTCAAAAGTTCAAAGGTTCATTTTGTTGTCAAAGTATGCATGTACAACACAGTGCTGATATCACTGGGTGTTACCGTCGCAAGGGACCTGTCCTGAACCCATCATATAAATGGAATTGCAAAGAAAGCACCATGGCACCAATTTTACCTTAGGTGCCTGCAGAGATCTGGCATAACATCAAAAACTTTGACAATCTGTGGTGGAAAGTGTGCTGACTGGATGCATTACACCCTGATACGGGCCTTTGAGTGGAAAATACTGCAAAAGGGAGTGTATTCAGCCCAGTACATCACAGGTAAAACCCTCCCAACCGTTGAGCACATCTACATGAAACACTGTTGTAGGGAAGCAGCGTCCATCAGAGATCCTCACCACCCAGGCCACGCTCTTTACTTGCTATTGCCATCAGGTAGAAGGTACAAGTGCCTCAGGACTCGGACCATGAGGTTCAAAAACAGTCACTACCTCTCGACCACCAGGCTCTTGGACAAAAGAGGACAACTACACTCATCTTTTGAGATGCTCCCAAAACAAATGATTTCGCTTTAAGGACTCTTTACCTTGTTATTTCATGCTCCCGTTATTTACATTTGCATTTGCACAGTTTGCCACCTTCTATGCCCTACTTGTTCCTTCCTTGATCCTGTTTACACTTACTGCTCTGTAGATTTTCTGAGTATGCCGACAGGAAAAAGAATTTCAGGGTTGTATGTGGTGACATATCTACTCTGATGATAAAACTTACTTAGAACTTTGATGTCCTCTTCTTGTTACAGGAGGTACAGGAACCTAATGACCCACATTCAATGCTTCTGGGACAGCTTCTTCCCCACTTCCATCTAATTTATGAACAGTCCATGAACACCATCTTATTACTCCCTCATGCTCCATTTATGGATCAGTTGAACTTGATCAATCTATCTATTTATTTATTGTAACATTAATTTGTACATCTTGCACTGTACTGCTGCCACAGAACAACAAATTTTATGGCTTACTATATGTCAGTCATAATAAACCGGATTCTGACTTCCGAGAAAAAAAACCTTGTTGTTAATCTCACAGCTAATGCTACGCACGTGCTTTCAGGTCTTTAAGCACATCACTAATGAGTGCTTCTTGCAACACAAAGCATGAACAATTCTAGGGACAGGTGTAGTGCAGGAGTGGGACTACATCAGAAAAGTGAGTTTCGGCCTAAACATATCCATAATCCATCATTTATCTGTCCACCATACTCACTGCCCGACTTCTAGTCTTTGACTAATTAAAGCTTAATGATTTTCATGCTATTATTTCAAGGAAATAAACATTGCATAATAATATTGTTAGGAGGACAGTTGTAATACTAAATAATTCTAAGATGAATGTTTAAGCAAAGTAACTCACAATTCAAAGTAGAAGCAGAAAGCGCTGGAAACAGCGGGTAGGTCAGGCAGCATCTGCGGAGAAAGGAACAGTACAAGTCTTCAGCAATGTTTAACAAAATGCTACTCTTAAATATTGGTTTAAAATTCATTTCCCACAGTCCAAGGGTCTTATAGTAGTCAATCAACAATAACACATTTCTAGGATATGAAGTTATAATCATTACAGCAGACAAGGAAGCCACTTGGTTCTTCAAGTCCATGTGAAACCCATTCAAATATCCCAACTCTCCTTGAGGAGATTTGATATGTCACCAAAGACTCTAGCAAATTTCTACAGATTCTATACCCCATTCCATCTTCACATTCCCTGAAAGTTCCTTCCCATAAATGGCTGTCCACTTTTCCATATTGACCATTTTCAGCTTCCAGCACTACTGTAGAAGATAAAATGATAAATGCCTTCACCTCCGGCATAGGGGAACCAACTCCACAAAGATCATCGGCACAGAGAATAGTTGACTAACAGTTGACAACCGGCACTTGTGACACACCAGAAATAAAACAAGCTTATTAAATAACAAGCTAGTTTCCTCAATTTTACACTGAAACTGCTTAAGCATCATGAAAAAAGTTTGGGTCTTCCCCATCTATGAGATAAAAAGTTTTTTTTCAGACAGTCAGAAGTTTATCAAACAATCATTTAAAAACTAAAGGGTTTATGTTAATGATTCTTGTCTTCTGAAAGTGAATCTTGGGCTGGGTATAACGCTAGTGATCAACCAGAAGGAGAATATCAAGCCCATAAGGCATAAGAGCAGAATTAGCCTATTCGGCCCATTGAGTCTACTGCTGTATTCCATCATGACTGATTTATTTATTTATTGAATAGGCTCTTCTGGCTCTTCATGTTGCGCTGCTCAGCAATCCCCTGATTTAATCTTAGCCTAATCACAGAATAACTAGCAATGACCAATTAACCAGCAAACAGTACGGCTTTGGATTATGTGAAGAAAGGAAACCACGTGGTCATGGGGAGAATGTACAGTCACCTTACCGGCAGCAGCAGGACATAAACCCGGTACTGTAAAGCATTGTGCTAACCACTACGCTACTGTGCAGCCCCTCTCAACCCCATTCTCCTGCCTTCTCCCTGTAATCTTTGGTGGCTTTACTAATCAAGAACCTATCAACCTCCACTTTAAGTAGACCCAAGGACTTGGCCGTCACAGCCTCTGTGGTAACACGTCCCACACATTCACCACTCTCTGACTAAAGGAATTCTTCCTCATCTTCGGTTTAAAGGGGCGTGCTTCCATTCTGAGGTTGTACTCTCTGGTCCTAGATTCACCCAATCATCAATTGGAGCTGGAATCATTAAATAGGCTTATTATTGTCATGTTTATAATACAGACAAATTCAATGCACAGTGCACTGCAGCAGACTGAAATGTAACAGCTACAGTGAAAACGCAGGTAGATGACAAGGCATGAGATCGTAACAAGGCCCTCTTCTCATTGCTACCATCATGAAGGAGGTACAGAAGCCTAAAGTACACACTCAATGATTCAAGAACAGCTTTTTCCATCTGCCATCTGATTTCTGAACGGTTATTGAACCCATTAACACTACCTCACCACTTTTTTTTATTTCTATTTATTTGCACTACTTATTATATATATATATATACACACCCATACACACACACACACACGCACATACACACACACACACTTACTGTAATCCAGATTTTTCCTCTATTATCATGCACCACTGCTATAAATTTAACAAATGTTACAACACATGCTGGAGATATTAAACCTATTTCTGATTCTGATATTGAAGTCAAAAGTCCATTAACTCTCATTTACCACATCCTCTCGAACTTCTGGTTGCATGAAATATATCCCAGCTGGACATTTCACCATTAAAGTTATAGAAACTTATATAACAGAAGAGCTCTTGGCTCATGACACTTCAGCTGGTGGATCCCCAACTGGCCTTGTCAAACACCCACACCATTAATGTTATCCAGTTCTTTGCCTTAATCCTGGGTTCTAATTCCCAGGTTTATTCCGAAAGGGCAATCCTCCCAAGAACTTTGGTTGCAAGAGCTCTGTGGGTTGGCAAGATATGCACCTTGCAAAGGATCTTGAAACCAAAAGATGAACTCTTGACCTCCCAGTATGTTGGATGTGCACTGGCAACGACTGAACCCAGGTGTGGAGGAACAGCAGACTCCCGTGTAGAGATGGAAACAAGAGTTTATACACAGAAATTCCAACAGATATCAGCGGCTCGACTGAGTGACACTGCGAGATGAGTCATTCTCAACACAAGGGCTCTGCAATAAACGCAAATTGGGATTCCGCTGTAAATAGTCACAGAAACTTGGAAAGCTCGTGCCAGTCAAAATAAACTCAACATGATTGAATGAAAAGCACAATGGCTAAACCACTCTAATTTAGGCACAATTAACAAATACAGGTGCTCTGGAAACCTCAGAGCTCGAAACTTTATGGTCCGTCTCACAGGCCCGCTGGGCTCATACAGAGTACATGTCATGTCCCTTGCACTTTGCTTGTCTGTCTGCACTGCACTTTCTCTGTAACCGGGTCACCATATTCTCCATTCTGTCTTTACTACCTTGGTGTGTCTCTGCATTGAATGATTTGTCTGGATGGCAACAGACAACAGCTTTTCAGTATATCTCAGTATGTGTCAATCATACACCAATAGCAACACAGGAGAGCCAGCAATGAATCCCACACCCTTCCTCTCTACTATCAATACCACAGGTCTCTTCTCCATGCAATTGCTCATCTCTGTCCTCGTATTTCCTCGTTCATTGAGAGTGTCATATATACACTTCGTATTCTATCCTACACCTGCCAATATTGGTCCCCATTTGTGCAAACCACAAAGTTAGAGTTCTCAATCTTTGGGCTTGTTTGCTATCTGCTATATTATACAAGATGGGTGATCATAGTCTTTCCATGACCATGATTGTTCTTGACAATTTTTTTTTTCTACAGAAAAGGTTTGCCATTGCCTTCTTCTGGGCAGTAACTTTACAAGACAGGTGAGTCCAGATATATCGAAGATCGTCTGCCCGGCATCAGTGTTTGCATAACCAGGACTTGTGATATACACCATTGTAACCAGAGAGCCATGCCTGTCATGAGACAGCACTGCCCTCACCTGGTCGGAGGTCACAGCACCTGCCAGTCAACATTTCGCCCCTCCCAACTAATCAATGCACACTTAACCATTGACCACCTTAATTGGATTAACCTGTCTAGCACCAAGCCATTGGCCCCCTGACCTATAAAAGGTGCTACATGTGCTTGGCTCGCTCTCTTTCCCCATCCTCGAGGGACGACCCTGTTTCACTCCAGGCCGAAGACCACAGAACAGCGCTGGAGACACGTGGTAAGGTGTTCATTGAATAGGGTTGTGGGAGCGTTTATTGTTGTCCCTTTAGCAAAGAGCCATGCTTGCCCATAGCCAAGGGGGGGCAGGTATTGTAGTTACTTTTCCCTTGCTTGTACGTGTACCTGTACTCCGTCCCCACACCATTTTCCCGTGTATTGTACTGCAGATCCAACTTTTCCCACGCTCCTCTATTCTAAGTGCGTTTGTGCAAATATTGTAGCTGCTTGTGTTGTTCCCAAGCTTTTTTCCCTTTGTAAATAAACTCCTTATTATTAAAACTGTGTGTCCAGAGCCCTTGCCTTTGAGACCCAAAGAATCTTTCTCATTTCCATCACAGCAACCATCTGCTCATATGTCCATGGCTTCACATGACCATGATCAGGGGGGCGGGGGGGGGGGGGGTTGCTAAGCAGGTGCTACATTGCCCAAGGATGAGCTGCAGGCTAGCGGAGAGAAGGAGTGACTTGCACCTCTATTGACAGAGACATATCTCCTCCCCTCCACCCAACCCTTTAGGCAGTGGACTCATTTCCTCATAGTTCCAGTGACCCAGGTTCAAACCCAGCCCTGGGTTTGGCATGTGTGGAGTCTGCATGTTCCCTTTGTGACCACATTGCTCAGTTTCCTTCAATGTGTTGAAGATGTGCAAGGTGACAGGTTAAATGATCATTGTAAATCGATGCTATGAAAGGGGCTGTTGGAGTCCAGAGGGTTCACTGGTTTAATAGTTCAATTTAATATCAGAAAGCCTGAAATTCTGACTCTTCACAGACATCCACGAAACACACTGAACTACACAAACATCAGAACCTCAAAGCCTTCCTTTCTTCTGTCATGCACAAGCAGCAGCAAAAGCATCGACTCACCCTCCCCTCACTTTCCCCAGCATAAGCACGGACACCCTCAACAACACAACCCACATGAAAGCAATAGTAAAGCCCCCAAAGAGACTGTCATCTAGAGTCCATCAAAAATAACACAACTGTCTATCCCAAAATTCAACACAAGACCATAAGATATAGGAGAAGAATCAGGCCATTTGGCCCATCGAGTCTGCTCTGCCATTTCATCATGGCTGATCCAATTTTTCCCTCAACCCCAATCTCCTTCCTTCTCCCCACTTCTCCCCATATCCCTTCATGCCCAATCAAGAAACTAGCAATCTCTTCCTTAAATATATATAAAGACTCGGCCTCCACAGCTGCCAAACATTCACCATTCTATGGCTAAAGAAATTCCTCCTTATTTCTGTTCTAAAAGGATGCCCCTCTATTCTGAAGCTGTCTTCCCTGGTCTGGCTGTCTACATAGGAAACAGCCTCTATCTATGGATTGTTGGAATAATGAAATACGTAGTTGTATTCCACTTGAAAAAATTACATACAATCTAAGAAATGAATATGATATATTTTTGAAAATTTGGCTCCCATACTTACAAAAGATAGGATTAAATACATAGGTCCTTTGAAGATAAAATTATAAAGTAATTGGGAAAAGTAAAAATAAATATTAAAATTATTTTGAACTCCATGGAGCATGTGGGGATCCTCCGATATCCAGGCAATCTTTCTCTTCTTTTTTTTCTTTCTTTAGATGAGGATTAAGGGGGGAGGGTTAATATTATTTTTCTCACTATTTTATCATCACATTTATTCTTTGTAATTTTCTAAAATTTAATAAATAAATAAAAATAAAAAAAAATTAAAAAAGGAAACAGCCTCTCCACATTCACTCTATCAAGGCCTTTCACCAGTCGACAGGTTTCAATGAGGTCACCCCTCATTCTTCTGAATTTTAGTGAATACAGGCCCAGAGTCATCAACGCTCTTCATATGACAGGCTATTCAATCCTGGAACAATTTTTGTGAACCTCCTTTGAGCCTTCGGGTTTTAACAAATCATTTCAAAGATATCACGGCCAAAACAGCTCACAAAAACTCCAAGTGAGGACTCACCAGTGCTTTATAAAGTCTCAACATTAGATCCTTGCTTTTATATTGTCGTCCTCTTGAAATGAATGCTAACATTGCACTTACTTTCCTCACCACAGATTCAACGTACAAATTAACCTTTAGGGAACCCTGCACAAGGACTCCCAAGTCCCTTTGCACCCCAGTTTTTTTTATATTTTCTCTCCATTTAGAAAACAGACAACCTTTTCATTTCTTCTTCCAAAGTGCATGAAGAAACATTTCCCGACACTGTTTTCCATCTGCCATTTATTTGCCCATTCTCCTAATTTGTCCAAGTGCTCTGTAGCCTTTCTGATTCCTCAAAACTACCTGCCCCTCCACCTATCTTCATATCAGCTGCAAACTTTGCAACAAAGCCATCAATTCCATCATCCACGAGGAAATCTGCAGATGCTGGAAATTCAAACAACAACACACACAAAATGCTGGTGGAACACAGCAGGCCAGGCAGCATCTATAGGGAGAAGCGCTGTCGACGTTTCGGGCCGAGACCCTTCGTCAGGACACATCATCCAAATCATTGACATATAACATAAAAAGAATCGGTCCCGGCACAGACCCCTGTGGAACACAGCAGGCTACCAGAAGCCAACCAGAAAGGGCTCCCTTTAATCCCACTCTTTGCCTCCTCCCAATCAGCCACAGCTGTATCCATGCTAGAATCTTTCCTGTAATACCACGGACTCATAGCTTGTTAAGCAGCCTCATGTGTGACACATTGTCAAAGGCCTTCTGAAAGTCCCAATACACAATACATTAACTGGCCTATAGTCTCTTTCCCTCTGTTGCTCTCCCTTCTTGAAGAGTGGAGTAATGTTTGCAATTTTCCAGTCTTCTAAAACCATTCCAGAGTCTAGTGATTCTTGAAAGATCATTACTAATGCCTCCACAGTCTCTTCAGTCACCTCTTTCAGAACTCTGGTGTGTACACCATCTGGTCCATATGACTTGCCTACCGTCAGACCTTTCAGTTTACAAAGAACCTTCTCTTTAGTAATGGTAACTGCACATACTTCATGACCCCTGACAGTTGGAACTGCCACCATACAGCACACCTTCCACCACGAAGGCTGAAGCAAAATACTTTGGTTCATCAGCCATTTTGTTGTCCCCCATTATACCTCTCCAGCATTGTTATCCAGCAGTACGACATCCACTCTCACCTCTCATTTACAAAGTTCAAAATAAATTTTTCATTAAAGCATCATATGCAACTCTGAGGTTCATTTTCTTGCAGACATACACAGTAAATCCATAATAGAATGATAACCATCTTTTCATGTCTATGTCATGTTAATGGGAAAATCCTCTATATACTTGACTTCATGGTCTCCTCCCTCCCTGTGCTCAAACTTACACTCATTGGACACGTTCTTAGGTATCTACTGTACCTAAGAAAGTGGTTACTAGGTGTATGTTCCTGCTCATCTGCTGCTGTAGCCCAGCCACTTCAAGGTGCGATGTGCTGTGCACTCTGAGATATATATATGTATATGTATATGTAGATGTATATATATATGTGTGTGAGTGTGTATATGTATATATGTATATATATATATATATATATATATATATATATATATATATATGTATATGTATATATGTGTGTGTGTGTATATATATATATATATATATATATATATATTTATTCATCTGCAAACTACTGTTGTAAAACGTGGCACTTGAGTTACTGTCCCCTTCCTATCAGCTTGAATTGGAGTGACCATTCTCCTTTGAACTCTCTCATTAACAAAGAGTTTTCGCTCACGGACCTGCTGCTCACTGGACTTTTTTTTTGTTTTTCACACCATTTTCTGTAAACTCTAGAGACTGTTGTGTGTGAAAATGCTAGATCAGCAGTTTTTGAGATACTCATAGTGTCCCATCTGGACCAACAACCATTCTGCAGTCAAAGTCACATCCATCACATTTCTTCCCCATTCTGATGCTTGATCTGAAAAACAACAATCTTAACCATATCTGCACGTTTTTTATGCAATTGAGTTGCTGCCATGTGATTTGTTGATTAGATCTTTGCATTAATAATCTGGTTTATAGATGTACCTAAAAAAGTGACTACTGACTATTTTTGGATTCTTTATTTATTTCCATTTCACATGACTATTGATTTTTATCTACCTTTTGCCTTTGACCAGCTAAACGTTGGAGATCCTTTCTCAAATCCTCCCCGTCATCTGAAGATTCCCCTTAAAATGCGCCTCTTGAACAAGTTGCAGGATCATCCACGTTAGCGACACAGGGGTCTGCAGATACCAGAACGTGGATCGAGAACCCAGTTGCTGGAGGAACCTTGGTGTTTCAGGCTGAGACCCTGCATCCATCTCAGTACTTGTACTTGCCTTTGTACCAGTTTCCACATCTTTATACATTTGTGAATTGTCTCATGATCATTTCTGACATTTCCGTCATTAAAGGTTATAATTGTCCGCAAACTCGGTCTGCTGACTGCATCCTGACATGCACCGAGTCCCGTTCCTCATCTAGGCGTACTCACTGAGAAAGTACTTAACGGTAAGATGCCCTTCAGCTCAACTCTAACCAAGACACTCGCTGAAGCTCGTGTCATTTGACCCATATGCACTTAGGCTTTCCTACCCAGCTCCCTGCTCACATATCTTTTAAATGTTGTTATTGTACCTGCCTCAACCAATTTCCCTGGCAGTTCATTCCATTTATGCACCATGCTCTGTGTGGGGGAAAAAATAATTTCCTATTAAACCTTTCTCCTCTCACATTAAACTCCTGCCCCCTCGTTTATGATTCGCCAGCCCTTGGAAAATATTCTTGTTCATTGATTGCTGTGCTTGCTCTCAGTCTGCAACCCCCATAACTGTAAAATTGTCATCGATATATATTCATAGAACAGTATAGAAGAGTATGGGTCCTTCAACCCATGACACTATATTGTTATTTACAAATATTCCCCACTTTCAATCCAACTCTTCCCTGCTATACAGCCCATAACCCTCCATTATTCTTACACCCACGTACCTATCTAAGAGTCTTTTAATTTTTTTTAATTGTATCAGCATTTGACCCCCCAGCTCCACCAGTGCATTCCAGTCATCTACGATTCTCTATGTAAAAGATCTATCTCTGACGCCTCCCCTAAAGTTTCCTCTGCGCACCTTCAATGGATGTCCTCTGATATCAGCCATTGTTGCCCTGGGAAAAGATACTAGCTGTCTACTCTGTGCCTCTCACAGTCATAGGTTTTTGAACACCACAAGCCAGGAGAATTCTGAACAAAATCAGGAACTTGAGGTACAGGGCCAACCATGACCTTGTTGAATGACACATCAGCATTGAGGGCTCTTGAGACTTTCCACTGCAATTACCGCACAATAGAATCATTGAATTATAGAAAAGTCATGGAATAGGCTATTTTGCCCTTCATGTCTTCACTGGCTCCATGTCAGAGCAAACTCATAGCTGCACAATCATTTCCACGGCACGTATTTATAAAATTCCTTCTTTAAGACCACAATAGAAACTGCCTTCACCACAATTTTAGGCGGTATTTTCAATTCCAACCACTTGCTGTGTAAAAAACATTTTTCCTCATGTCACTCTTCACCCTCTTCCCCTTTTCCGTCTTTGAACTCTAGTCCTCAGGCTCTCCCCTGTTGTGTACAGCCTACTGTTCACATTTAATCAAAGCTCTCCTCATCTTCCTGAGCCTTCTGCCCCACAATCTGAACCATCTGAGATGCAGTTTTCTCTTCATAGATACTGTACACACAAGTTAAGAGAAGGATTTGTCTACTGAACTCCTGTTAAGGTTGTGAATCAGAATCGGTATCAGGTTTATTATCACAGACATGTGTCATGAAATTTGGTGTTTTGCACAGCAGTACAGTGCAATATATTGAAAAATTACTATAATTTACAATAAGAAATATACACTCAATAGCCACTATATTAAGTACAGGAAGTACCTAGTAAAGTAACTACTGGGAGTATGTTTAGTCTTCTTCTACTGTAGCCCATCCACTTCAAGGCTTGACCTGTTGTATGCTCAGATAAGCTCTTCTGTACACTACTGTTGTAATGTGCATAATTATTAAAGTTACTGTCACCTTCCTATCAGCTTGAACTAGTCTGGACATCCTCCTCCGACCTCTCTCATTTTTAACACCATTCTCCGTAAACCCTAGAGACTGTTGTGCACGGAGATCTCAGGAGATCATCAAGACGAAGTACACTGCAGATGCTGGGGTCCAATCAACACATACAGCAGCAGGAGGAAATCAGCAGGTCGGGCTGCATCCGTGGAAACGAACAGTCAATGTCTCGGGCCAAGACCCTTCATCAGGACTGAAGAGGGAGGGGGCAGTGGCCCTAAAAAGAAGGTGGGAAGGAGAAGGCTGGAAGGTGCCAGGTGAAAAACCAATCAGAGGAAAGACCACCTTCTTTATAGGGCCCCTGCCCCCTCCTTCTTCAGTCCGGACGAAGGGTCTCAGCCCGAAACATTGACTGTTCGTTTCCACGGATGCTGCCTGACCTGCTGAGTTCCTCAGGAGATCATCAGTTACTCAAACCACCCCGTCTGGCACCAACACTCATTTCATAGCCAAAGCAACTTGGATCACATTTCTTCCCCATTCTGATGTTTGGTCTTAACAACTGAACCCCTTGACCATGTCTGCATGCTTACATGCACTGAGTTGCTGCCACATGATTGGCTCATTAGATAAATGCATAAAACAAGTAGGTGCACAGGTATACATAATAAAGTGGCCACTGGTTGTATTAAAAAAAAAAGTGCAAAAAGAGAGCAAGATAGTGACGTCGTGTTCATGGGTTCATTGTCTGTTCAGAAATCAGATGGCGGAAGGGAAGAAGCTGCTCCTAAAATGTTCAGTGTATGTCTTCATCCTCCTGTACCTCTTTGCTGATGTTAGCAATGAGAAGAGAGCATATCATGGATGGTGAGGGCAGGCTCTCTCAATGAGGGATGCCGCCTTTTGAAGGCATCATGTCCTCAATGACAATCTCAACTCCATATTCACAGCTATGCACCTGAAAGGTGTTAACCTTTCACTCCCTTGCTTTTCGAGAATTTATCTTTTATCTTAAAAACATTCAAAGTCCCTGTTTGAATTCTCTTTCTCAATGGGCATCACAAAGAGGCACAATACTCCGAGAGAAAGAACAGCATTTTCCTCTATTTCTGTTTTAACTGGGCAATTGGTTAATTTTGAACAGTGACCTCCAGTTCTAGATACTCACTCAGAGGAAAGGTATTCTCCACATCCATTTCATCAAGCTCACTTCAGAGCTCAAATTATTTAATCCTCCTTTCACATTTCTCAGTTTTCTCTTCTCCCAATTTTCCCTGATCATTTCTGAACTGGCCTCTGCACTTCATAGATCTGCATTTGAAATTCCCACCATTATTCTACCAACAAACATACCCCGTTTTCATTGCTACCATCGGTGAGGAAGTACAGGAGCCTGAAGACACATACACAATGATTCAGGAATAGCTTCTTCTCCTCTCCCAGCAGATTTCTGAATGGACTTTGGACCCATGAACACTGTCTCACTACGTCTTACCTTCTTACCAGTGAGTACTGTATATATATGGTTTACTGTAATTTACAGTTTTATTATGTATTGCAATGTACTTCTGATACAAAGCATCAAATTTCATGACATATGCTAATGATATTAAACCTGATTCTGATTCTGCAGGTGCTGGAAATCCAGAACAACACACACAAAATGCTGGAGGAACTTAGCAGATCAGGCAGCATCCACTGAGAGGAATAAACAGTCGACATTTCAGGCTGAGACCCTTCATCAGGACTCCATTTGTGTTTCTGTTTTTCTCTGCACAGATACTATCAGACTTTGCAAGTTTCAAAACTCTTCTGATTTTATTTCAAATATCCAGTATCAGCTGTTTTTCATACAATTCCAATACTTAAATAGGTACAGTCAGATACACACTGAAATAGTTAAAGCGAGAAAGGATATAGTCCCCTTGTGGGCAAACAGAATCAGAACATAAGAATTTAAGATATAGGAGCAGGAGTTACCCATCTGGCTTATCAAGCCTGCTCTGCCATTCAATAAGACCGTGGCTGACCTGCTCATGCACTCAATTTCAACTACCTTCCTTTTCCCCATAACTTTTAATTCCTCCGCTATGCAAGGATCTAAATAACTGTATTAAATATATTTAATGGAGGTAGCCCTCCACTGCTACCCTGGGCAGAGAATTCTACAGATTCGCTACTCTCCTCATCTCCACCCCAAATCTCCATCCTAAATCTATCCCCCTCCTCTCCATCCTAAATCTATTCCCCCAAGTCTTCAAGCTACAAGCCATAGCTCTAGTGGCACCTATCTTTCTTGCCCCAATTATCACTTCCAAAATGTTATGTTTCAATAATATCCTTTCCCCTGTAGATGGGCAAAAGGGCTGGCCTTGAGCATGTTGGGCTGAAGGTCCCATTTCTGTGCAGTACGACTTTATTGGTTTATGACCACTCCTTCAACATCTGGCCGGTTTAGATGTTATATATTCTCTCCATATTTCTCCGGGCATTGTGTTCTTCAAAGGTTAAAACAACTTGCCTATTGATTGTAGGTGAGCATCTACTAACCAATGGCAGTGGTCTAAATCCAGATTGTACAATCCAGAATATTCCTAACCCAGTGGTGATCAGTTCCACCATATATAGCCACTCTTAGTTAATTATCACCAGTCAGAAAGGGTCTTTCCTAATTGCCTGCAGAGGTTATTTCATTCTGATGATGGTTTGAAGTGGAGAGGGTGAGCATTTTCAAGTCCCTGGGTGTCAGGATCTCTGCGTACCTATCCTAGGCCCAACATATCAATGCAGTTACAAAGAAGGCACAGCACCAGCTACAATTCATTCGGAGTCTGAGAGCATTCAAACTGGCTGCATCACCACCCGGTATGGGAGTTGCACTTCACAGGATCAAAATAAGCTGCAGAAAGATGTTAACTCAGTCAGCTCCATCACAGGCACCAGCATGCTGGACATCTTCAAGGAGCGATGCCTCAAAAAGACAGAATCCATCATTAAAGACCCCCATCACTCAGGACATGCCCTGTCCTCATTGCCACCATCAGGGAGCGGGAAGGCTCCCAATCAATGATTCAGGTACACCACCTTCCTCCCGCCTTACAATTTCTAAATGGATATTGAACCCATGAACACTACCTCACTACTTTCCTTTTGCACCACTTATTTATATACTTACTGTAATTCACAGGTTCAAATCCTGCCATGGAAAAGATTAAAAGTAATTTAATAAATCTGGGATATCTAAATAAAGTTATCTCAGTAATATAAAAGTACAGGATGGTTATACAAATTCATCTGATTTATTGAGCAGAATCAGACTGCCACATGCTGTGAAATTTGTTATTTTGCAACAGCAGTACAGTGAAATATATATGATAGACTATAAATTACATACAATTACTACAGTATATGCAAAAGTCTTGGGCACTCTGGCTTTATGCATGTGCCTAATACTTTTGTTTAGTTCTCTTGGTACAATAGCACAGACAGTCACAAAATATTAGCAAAAGTCCCCAAGTGTCACAGCCTGAGAACAATGGTGCAAGGATGGTGCCAAAAGCAGCAATATCCACCTCCAGCAAAAAAAAAACAGAGCAACTCCAGGCACCAATGCAGCACTTAAAAAAAAACACATAAGAGTATTTAATACTGAGCTCCCATTCCTCAGCTGTAAATTACACAAGTGTACAATGTTTTCGATATAATCATAACCAAATTGCTGGTTTATTTACACAAACACAGCAGAGTTAGGTTAGAGTTAGGACATATGCTTAACTCACCCATGTTTTTCCAGTGAAGCCTGAACAACCTTCCTTTCATACATTATGGCTTTGATATGAAGCATTAGCATAGTATGTAAGTGCATTAATGCTGAATTAAGCACATGCGGTGAAGGTGAAGTTGTCACCCCGATCTGTAGAAAAGATCCCACAAAGAGTCGTGTGATAAGGACCAGATTAAAATCTGGTGATATCTGGGAAAATATTTCTAACTTATCTGAACTTGTCCAAGGGTATGCTACGTCTCTATAGTACCACAAGAGCAGAAGACATAGGACCAGAATTAGGCCATTTGCCCCATCGAGTCTGCTCCACCAATCTACCATTGCTGATCATTAACCCTCTTTCCCCCATAGTCTTTTGATGCTGACTAATTAATAACCGATCAACATCCACTCTAAATATACTCAATGCTTTGGCCTCTACAGCTATCCATGGCAATAAATTCCACAGATTCACTTCCCTCTGGCTAAAAAAAAAAAATCCTGCTCATATCTGTTCTAAATGGACATCCCTCTATCCTGAGGCTGTGCCCTCTGGTCCTCGACTCCCCCCACTATAGAGAACATACTTTCCACATTTACTTTATCTAGGCTTTTTAGTATTTGATAGAATATTACAGTTCAAAGTAAATTTATTATCGAAATACATATGTTATTATATACAACCCTGAGATTCACTTTGCTGCAGGCATACTCAATAAATATATAGAATAACAATCATTATGGATTCAATGAAAGACTGTCCATTTAGGCTGTTCAAAAACTAGAGCGTGCAAAAGACAATAAATTGTGTAAACACAAAATGTAAGAAATAATAATATTACTAAATAAGCAATATATATTGAGAACATGAGATGAAGAGTCTTTGAAAGAGAGCGCATTGGTGTTGCGAACATTTCAATATTGGGGCCAGTGAGGTTACCCGTCTGGTTCAAGAGCCAGATGGTTGAGGGATAATAACAGTTTCTAAGCCTGGTGGTGAGGGTCCTGAGGCTTCTGTACCTTAGACCACAAAACATAGGAGCAGAATTAGGCCATTATGCCCATCAAGTCCACTCCTCCATTTCATCATGGCTGATCCCAGATCCCATTCAACCCCATACAACTGCCCTCTCACCATATCCCTTGATGCCCCGACCAGTCAAGAATCTATCAACTTGCGCTTTAATATACCCACAGACTTGGCCTCCACGACAGTCAGTAACAGAGCATTCCACAGATTCACCACACCTCAGCTAAAAAAAAAAATTCCTCCTAACTTCTGTTCTAAAAGGTCACCCCTCAATTTTGAGTCTGTGGACTCTAGCTCTGAATACCCTCACCAGAGGAAATACCCTCTCCACATCCACCTTATCTAGTCCTTTCAACATTTGGTGAGTTTCAATGAGATCCCCCCACATTCTTCTAAATTCCAATGAGTACAAGCCCAAAGCTGACAAACGTTTCTCATATGTTAACCCCTTCCTTCCCAGAATCAACATCGAGAACCTCCTCTGGACTGTCTCCAATGATAACACATCCTTTCTGAGATACTGGTCCCAAAACTGTTGACAATACTTCTAATGCAGCCTCACAATTGTCTTATAAAGCCTTAGCATTATCTCCTTGCTTTTTATAATTGTGTTGGCGTGTGACCAAGTGGTTAAGGCGTTGGTCTAGTGATCTGAAGGTCGCTAGTTCAAGCCTCAGCTAAGGCAGCGTGTTGTGTCCTTGAGCAAGGCACTTAACCACACATTGCTTTGCGACGACACTGGTGCCAAGCTGTATCGGCCCTTGCCCTTCCTTTGGACAACATCGGTGGCGTGGACAGGGGAGACTTGCATCATGGGCAACTGCCATGCTCCCATACAACCCTGCCCAGGCCTGCACCCTGGAAACTTTCCAAGGTGCTAATCCACACTCTCGCGAGACTAACAGATGCCTATTAAATCCTATTCACCCTGAAATAAATGCCAACATTGCATTACCACAGACTCAACCTGTAAACTAAATCGCAAATTGCAAATGTCACTCCACTCTTTAAGAAGGGAGGAAGGCAGAAGAAAGGAAATTATAGGTCTGTGAGAGTGTTGGAGTCTATTATTAAGGGTGATGTTTTGGGAAGCTGCAGCTTGCTGCCCTTATACATCAAGCTGGGTTACATAGCCTGGGAATCTTGCACAAGGATGCCCAAGTCCCTTTACACCTCTGATGTTTGAATCTTCTCCCCATTTAGACAATAGTTTCTACTATTGTACCTTTAAATGCATTATCATACATTTCCCAACACTGTATTCCATCCTGACACTTTCTTTGCCCATTTTCCCAATTTGTCCAAGTCCAGCAGCAATCGCGTTGCTTCCTCAGCACAAACTACCCCTCCTCCTATTTTCGTATCATCCACAAACTTTGCCACAGAGCCATCAATTCCACTTTCTAAATCATTGACAAACAATGTGAAAAGTAGCGGTCCCAATACTGACCCAAGGAACATCATTAGTCAGTTGCAGCCAACCAGAAAAGGCCTCTTTTATTCCCACTCGCTGCCTCCTGCCTGTCACTATTCCTCAATACATGCCAGTATATTTCCTGCAACATCATAAGATTTTATCTTCTTAAGCAGTCTCAGGTGAGGCACCTTATCAAAATGCCTTCTGAAAATCTAAGTAAATGGCCTCCGCTGTTTTCCTTTGCCCACCCTGTTTATTACTTCCTCAAAGAATTCCAACGTATCTGTCAGGCAAGATTCCTCTTTACAAAAACCATGCTGACTTTGAGTTATTTTGTCATTATTCTCCAAGTACCCCAAAACATCACCCTTAATAATAGACTCCAACACTCTCACAGACACTGGCTGGCCTGTAATTTCCTTTCTTCTGCCTTCCTCCCTTCTGGAGTGGAGTGACATTTGAAATTTTCCATTCCTCCAGGACCGTGCCAAAAGTGAGTGATTCTTGAAAGATCATGACTAATGCATCCGTTATCTCTTCAGCAACCTCGCTCAGGACTCTAGGATGTAGCCCATCTGCTCCAGGTGACTTATCCACCTGAAGACCTTTGAATTTGCCTGGCACTTTTTCCTTTGTAAAAGCACTCACTGCTGCTCCCTCATACTCACAGACGTCTGGCATCCAGTCTTCCACAGTAAAGACTGAAGCAAAGTATTTATTAAGTTCATCTTCCATTCCCATTACTACCTCACCAACATCATTTTCTAGTGGTCCGATAATAACTCTCACCTCCCTTTTACTCTTTATATAACTGAAAAACTTTTAGTATTCTGCTGTGTATCATCTGCGAGCTTGCTCTCATATTTAAACTTTTCCCTTCTTAGTTGCCTTTTTTCTTGGATTTTAAAAACTTCCCAACCATCCAACTTCCCACTCACTTTTGCTACCTGGTATGCCTTTTCCTTGGGTTTGAAGCAGTCCTGATCAGCCACTCTTGCCTAGCCCTGCCATTTGAGAACAACTTCTTCTGTGGGATGTATGTGCCTTGTGAACTATTCCCAGAAACCTCAGCCACCTCTGTTCTGCCCTCATCACCACCTGTATCCACCTCACCCTTCAAATCCACCTGGGCAAACTCCTTTCTCATGTATCTGTAATTCCCGTTATTCCATTGTGATACTGATACATGTAACTTACCCTGCTTCTTCCTGAAGTCTTGGTTTAGTGCTAATAAATTTTAAAATATCTGTCTCCCACTGTGTCATAATTCCTCAGTATTGGATTGATGCACCTGCTTTCTGGAGCCAAAAATGAACCCCTGGACTTGCCTTTCAGAGGTTAAAATGCTGCTGACTAAGCCAGTGCCAAGCACAAATAACTGGTCGTATTTTTTTTTCCACACTACGCTAGCACTGAACCAAGATAGAAGTCGAGCTCACAGCCAGTCAATAATACAGCTGCGAGACTCGTGAGACCACATCACTTTGTTCTTCTCGCTGTACCCCACTGTTCAAAAGAAAGAATTTCTATTCAACTGCGGAAACCCCTTGCTTTGGCCGAAATCAGAATTGTGCAGAGGAGGCGACACATCAGACAGGGCCACACCTGTCTGGTGGTGTTGTTCAAATCTGGCGCCGGATTAAACCCCAAATGCACCTGCTAGTCGACGTTGTACAGTGCGGTGTGACTTGAACCCATGCACACATAACCACACACGAACAACTTGCTTCGATGCGCTGTAACCAATGTCAACAGCGGCGGGAAACTGCAGCTTGCTCCCCTCAGACATCAAGCTGGGTTACGTAGCCTGGGAAAGCATCGCATTCTGTGACCACCCCCCCCCCCCACCCCAAAGTTACTCAAGCCCGGGATAGAAAGGGTAACTTTGGACAAGGTCCTGTGGCAATCGGAATCCAGTGCCTATCCAGACAGGGATCGAGGAGATGAGACAATTGCAACAGTAATTACGACAGTCACAGGATGACTGAACTTCATTACAACACAACGCAGTGCAGACTCTTCGGCCCACGATGATGTGCTGACCTTCAATCTAGCCCTTCTGTCTTGCATAGCCTTCAATTCTCAGAGCCATGCGCTGTCCCGAGTTTTTAAAATGTCGCTAATGTACGGTAATTCCTCTACCACCACCCCCGTTAGTGCGTTCCACTCACTCACCACTCTCTGTACCAAAAAAAACCGTACCTCTGACATTCTCCCTGTTTCCTCAAATCACCTTTAAAAATTCTGGCTATATTAGCCAATTTCGCCCTGAGAATAAAATGCTCCGACTGTCCACGTGATCGCCTGGCCGGCGGCCTGAGCTATTGCAGAAGGTGTCAAAGCTAGGGCAAGCTTCTCGCTCTCTGCATTGGTCACCCTTAAAATCTTGCAGCCTCCGCGACGCTAGCAGAGGCACAAACCTTAAACGAAAAGTAGCGGCTGGCGGATCAGATTGCATGATGTAGTAAAAGCACGCGTGCTCATGGAATGACAGTGCGGGGAGTTTACCGCCGGGAGGAAGGGGGCCCGAGAGCACCAGCAAACTGAAGCGTTTGGGAAGAAGTAGTGACTGTATCTGTTGAGGGTTAGTGTTTAACCCCCAGTACACTACTCCAAAAAAAAAATCATTTTCCTTACCATGTCAGGAAAAGGAAAAATAAGTATCTTCAGCTATGACATTATATTGCATATTCAGGACAATGCAATACCGTACAGTAGCTGCAGGGCTTTCTGGCGCCTGCAATAATCGTGTCAGGGATCAATTGCTGCAAGGAGTTTTCACGTTCTCGCCCGTGACTGCGTGGGTTTCCACCAGATGCTCTTGTTTCCTCTCACAATCCAAAGACATACAGGATAGGGGTAGCGAATCGTGGGCATGTTCTGTTGGCGCCAGAAAAGTGCGCCGCCCAGCGCAATCCTCGCTGGCTTTATTCAACGCAAACAACGCATTTCACCATGTGGTTCAACATGCCTGTGACCAATAAAGCCGATCTTATCAAATATAGAACAGAAAATTAAAAAAATATATATTTTAATGCTACACGATATAGCTGATTTAATATGACTGCTGGTTGCTTGCCGTCTAGAAACTCTTGGTGTCACTTCTCCTTCAGTTACCAGCAGAATGTAACTGAACCAGTTTCCACAGTGCTAGTGTTGAGCTTAGCATGCAATTGCTCATAGAAACTTCCAAACCAAAAGAAACGCTGTTTATAAAAGAAAGACAGCAGCTATTCAGAGTTCCTTAGTACCGTACTCTTACAATACATTAATTAGATTCACATTCTATCCTGCAATATATTCTATAACTCATTGAAGATCTAATTAGAAGTAGCAGATGCTATTCTAATTGATCGCCGCAAAAAAAAAGAAAAACAAACATAAAATAAGTTTACTTTAAAAAAGTCAGATACATTATAAGCTGGCTATTAAGCCTGCCAATTATATAAAACAGAATATTCATTTTGATGAAACAAAGGGTTAAATGTTTGATTGTATTTTGCTAAGGGCGTGCAAGTGCCGAAGGGGGCTTGCACTTGTACAGAACCAATGCCCCAAAACACTACACGGGGGCTTTATCATCCACACAAGTAGATAATCAAAAAGATAGTTTCCAAGGAATGATTTGAAAGGGGAGGGGGCGCATTGAAAGCAGATGCAAAAAGCTTCGGTAGCGTAATGAAAAGTAAGGCAGCCTAGAGGACTCACCTGTAACGTGTTAAATTGGTTGGCATACACTGTATGGTTGCGTGATCTGTTTGAAAACATTTTCATGTACCTGTGAGGAAATGACGTTCAAAAGGAAGCCTTTGGTTTCCTTGTCAAACATTTTCAGATCACAATCGGAAGGACACTGGATAACCTGTCATGCATATTTCAGGTCAGCATATTTTACTGAAAGATAACATCTGCACAGTTCGCCTTGTACAATGGCCTGCTTTAATTCAGATTGCAGAGCATTTAAAAAATATTAAAATGCATCATCACCACAAGGGAAACATACCTTCAGTCAATTTTTTGGCCATCGTCTTAAAAGCTTCCCGCTAACTGAGACACACAAAATAAATTGGTAATGACACAGTTCTCCAACAGGAAGTTCTTACCTCAGAACTGAAATTCACTCCCTTCCTCTCTGTTAGCTCAAACCGCATAAAAGACACACCCTTTTGTGGCTAGTTAGATGTTAGAACAACTTGTTTCATCATTTCGCTATTTCTTTATGTTCTTTTTGCTCTGGTTTCATCCTTGCTCCAATCGCTCCGTCGCTTTCTTCAGCTCTGAGACCAATTCCGTAATCTGCTGAAAACAGTATCACAGCGTGCTTCCCTTTACTCTGTCAACACATAGGTTGGATCCTATTGGTCTTTTGGTTTGAAATCACTGCTCCCATTGGCCTCAACATCCATTGAACTTCTCATAACTTGTCGCTGATTGGACTGTCATCCCAAAACCCCTGGTCTCAAGGTCCAAGCAACACACACAAAATGCTGGAGGAACTCAGCAGGCCAGGCAGCATCTATGGAAAAGAGTACAGTCGACGTTTCGCGCCAAAACCCTTCAGCCGGACTAGAGAAAGAAAAGATGGGGAGTGGGGTTAAAAGGGGGGGGGGGGTGGAAGAAGAGAAACTCAAGGTGATAGGTGAAACCGAAAGGGAGAGAGGTCCAATTCCCTCTGTCCAGACTGCTTCAATCTGAAGCCTCAACTCTCATTGCTCTAAATTCTTAAAAATTCCCCTCGTCCGGGAGGTTCTGACGAAAACGAAATGGTAGCATGGGGTGTCTGGGGAGGGGTAGCACCTCTGGTGGTGGGGGGTGCTGCCGTTCCCTTTTTCAGGGCAGCTCATCCACCTTTGGTCCCCACCTGGCGCTCAGCTCTCACCTGTGGCTCCAAGGAGCTGCAGCACTCACAGCGGCCACACCCCGGTAAACCGTCTCGGCAGACGAGCCAAACCGGGTGAGGGTAGCCGACGGGTCATCGACCCTGAATGAAGCAGGGGATATGCCTGCCCCAGAGTGTGAAGTCTGGCGGATGGAGCGGAGGAGACCGATTATTGGTCCAACGGTCAAGAAGGCAGGCCAGCAGGCGTTGGTGGAGCGCTAAGAGCACGACAAGGCACTTAGACATCCTGGTCATCCACTGCAAGAGGTGGTGATCTCTTTAAAATCACCTGGCAGAAGGCAAAGGCAAACCACTGCTGTAACTTGCCGAATACATGATATCCCAATATGTCAGAGCAGCGTGGAGGAAAACCGTCTGCCAACTGGAATTTTCAGATGCGACCTGAAGCGAGCGAGTGTAGTAGTTAGTGGATCCCAACCTGTTTTTTTTTTTGCTACGGAGATTTACCATTAACCAAAAGGTCCGTGTGGACCCCAGACTGGGAACCCCTAACTGTTAGCTTCGCAATACAGCGTCAGGGATGCGAGTTCAATTCCTGCCACTACCTGTCAAGAGATTGTACGTCATCCAGGTGCTCCGGTTTCCCCCCACGTCCCAAAGGCGTATGGTTAATTGATCACCTGACTGTAAGTCAGCTCATTGGTCCGGAAGGGCATGTTACAGTGCTGTATCCCTGAATGAATGGATGAATGAATAAATAAAACTGATAAAGATTGTGACGTAACGGTTTAGATCCCACCTTCGGCTAATAACTAGACGAACTGAGCGATGTAATCAACAGGTATGAAACAGTACGCCCATCAGTTAAGAAGATTTTAACCAGGCCAGCCTGATAAAGTCTCAAAATAATTATTACCCTCAAATCACCTGTAGTACCAGAGCAACTAACACACTGGACCACTGCTACCCTAAGTTCAAGGGTGCCTGCTATGCTATTCCACGCCCACTCTTCGGAAGGTCTGATCCCCTGGCTGTACTTCTCAAATCACAAACAAGAGAAAAGCTGCAGATGTTGGAAATCCGAGCAACACACACAAAAATGCTGGAGGAACTCAGCAGGCCAGGCAGCATCAGTGGGGGAAAAAATGTGCAGTCGACGCCTTGGGCCGAAACCCTTCGGCAGGACTGGAGGGAAAAAAAAGCAGAGAGTTAGATTTAAAAGGCGTGATAGCTAAAACCTGGAGGGGGAGGAATGAAGTAAAGAGCGGGGAAGTTGACTGGTGAAAGAGACCATGGAAGAAAGGAAAACGTAACTTCTGCTCCCTGAGTATAGGCAGAGACTGAAGACTGCAGCACGAGAAGGTATGAATCAGGAAGGCACCCGGAGCGCTTACGGGACTGCTTTGAATCGATGTAATCAGGGATTCATCTTTGAATCTGGATGAGTATGCCACGGTTGTCACCGACTTCATTAAAACCTGTGTGGATGAGTGGGCGCCTATGAAAACTTGCCTCAAAAACCGTGGATGAACCCAGCGGTTCGGAGTCTGCTGTGGGCTGGATCTGTGGCTTTTAAGTCTGGCGACCCAGGTCTGTACAAGCAAACCAGGTATGAACGCGGAGGGCTATTTCAAGAGCCACGAAGCGATTCCAAGCGAAGCTGGAGGGGGCATTAGATACATGACTGTGGTGAACTACATATACCTGTCCGGACACGCCCCTCTGCTGACTGCTCCTGTGGCTCCTCCCACAGACCCCTGTATAAAGGCGATTGGAGGCACAGACCCTTCCTCAGTCTCCAGGATGCTGTGTGGTGGTCGCTTGCTGCTGACGGTGCTTTCTTCCAGCCAATAAAAGCCTACCTTAACTCACGTCTCCGCGAGTTATTGATGGTGCATCAATGACAGCTCTGGCAGAGTCTGCAGGCCCTCACTTCCTACAAAGCGAAACGCACCATCAGGAATGGCAGCGATACCTCATTACCAGACGAGCTTAAAACCTTTTCGCTTTGAAAGGGAGAATAAAACCACAGCTATGAGGATCACTGCAGCATCCGATGGCCCTGTGATCTCTGTTTCGGAGGCCGACGTCCGAGGGTATACCCCCAGAGGCATTAAGGCCTGACAAGTATCTGAAAACCTGCGCCAACCTACTGGCGGGGGTGTTCAAAGACTTCTCAATCCCTCTTTGCTGCAGCCGGAAGTTCCCGTCTGCTTCAAAAGGGCACCAATCACACCAGTGCTCAAGCAGAGCGGTATGAGCCGCCTCAACTACTATCGTCCTGTACCGCTCACTTCTACGATGATGAAGTGCTTTGTGAAGTTGGTTGTGGCTGGAATCAACACCTCTCTCAGAAAGGACCCGCATCCACTGCAGTTTGCCTATCACCACCACAATAGATCTACAGCAGATGCGCTCTCAATGGCTCTTTACGTGGCCTTGGATCATCTGGATAATGCAAATACCCATGTCAGGATGCTGTTTATTGACCATAGCTCAGCGTTTAACACCATCATTCATACTGTCCTGATCGAAAAGCTACAGAACCTGGGCCTCTGTACCTCCCGTGCAACTGGATCCTCGACTTCCTAACCGGTAAACCTCAATCTGAGCGGGTTGGAAACAACATCTCCGCCTCGCTGACAATCAGCACTGGCGCACCACAGGGATGTGTGCTTGGCCCTCTGCTCTGGGCGGTTTGGGAGGAAACTGGAGCACCCAGAGGAAACACACACAGCCACAAGGAGAACATGCAAGCTCCTTACAGACGGCAACAGGAATTGAACTCAGGTCATCTGTACTGGAAAACATTGTGCTACCATGCCTCTCTCGATCTTATGTACCTCTGTCATGTAACTGCTCAATCTCCTACATTGCAGAGAATAACCTTAGTTTACTCAATGTCCCCTCATAAGTCATGCCCCCAAGACCAGACAGCAAGCTAATAAATCTTTCTGCACACATTCATCCCAAATGCCTCCTACAGGTATGAGGGGAATTGGCATGATCTATGTAAACAAAATGGCTTCCTTCCATGCTGTGGTAAATACCAGTGGAACATGAATATTAGAAGTTTCACCATATCATCATCTTCAGGCAGGCCACCATGCCATATAGTTGTTGCTTTAAATGATACATCACTTTCAATAGTGATATTGTTGCAATTCCTGTCACTTCATTGCGTGAAGGATGTGGAAATTTAAAGAGGGTGCAGAGGACGTTTACCAGGATGCTGATTCAATTAGAGGATATAAGCTATAAGTAGACGTGTGCCAAACTTATGTAACACCCTGGGAAAGGTTTCACTGCTAATGTTTTGTTCTCTCTGTAGAAGCAGGGTTTGGGTTATGGTTAGAGATAACGGGTGCTTTGGAATGTGAGCTGTCCAATGATCAGGGGGGGTGGATGTTTTTGTGCCATGTGCCCTGATGCCATGGTGACCTGGGTCTTTTGTTCAGCAGGAGATGAAGAGAGAAGACGCCGTGTGGCGCCATGATCCGACAAAGACCGGCGGGCCCGAAGGAGGATCGGCAAAGGGAAAACCATGAGCTCCAACTTGTGCACATTGGACTGTTTCATTAAAATGGGCCTTTTCTCTTTTTGCTTTCTCTTCACTAACCCTGTAGTCAAATTAGGAACTATAAAGTATGCGTTTATTTCGTGGTACTGATTTGTAACAGCGTAACACATCACGCAGAGTCCACACAAACAGGGGCGCTTAGGGGTGGGCTCATATCTCAGGGCCAGAGATAGTCTTCCCTTGACTTACGCAGCCGACAGAATCTGAGGTCACACGTAGCTTCCTCTGGGCTGCTGGAGGCTGAGGGGAGACCTGATGGAAATTTATTAAGTTATGACGGGCATGGAAAGGATAGACATTTAGAAACTACTTTTTCCCGGGGTAGAAATTTTCAATACAATAGGACATGCATTTCATGTGAGGGGGTAAGTTACTTTACACAGGGTGCCTGGAAGTGGCTGCCAGGTGTGGTGGTTGAACCAGATACAATAATGGCATCCACACTCAGTAGACACATTATTAGGTACACCTGCACACCTGGCTGTTAATGCAAATATCTAATCAGCCAATCATGTGATACATCAGAATGAGGAAGAAATGTTATCTAAGTGACTTTCACCACGGAATGATTGTTGGTGCCAGACAGTGTGGTTTGAGTATCTCAGACAATATTGATCTCCTGGGATTTGCATGCACAACAGTCCCTGAAGTGTAAAACATCCAGTTCTGCGGGTGAAAATGCCTTGTTAATGACAGAGGTCAGAGGAGAATGGCCAGACTGGTTCAAGCTGACAGGAAGGTGACAGTAACTCAAGTAACCATGCATTGCAATGGTGGTGTGCAGAAGAGCATCTCTGGATGCACAAAACATTGAACTTTGAGGTGAATGGGCTACCGCAGCAGAATACCACATACTTACAGGAGGTACGTAATAAAGTGGCTATTGAGCATAAGATCTGTTAGAAAGGCACATGAGCATGCAGGGAATGAAAGGACATGTAACGTGTACAGATAAAAGAGATTCACAGTAGTCTTATTTGCAATCACGTTCAGTGTAGCCATCGTGGGCTGAAGAGGCTGTACCTATGCTGTACCGTTCTATGTTCTAATGGGATTAAGCACATGCATTGAGCTGCCTTTAGATCTGTTAGATATGAAAAAGGTAGTCACCCTTGTTAAAAGCTCATGACGTTAATTTAGTGTAATGGCAGCGTAATGGTTAGTGCAATCACTTTACAGCACCCGTGATCATCTACAGTACGCACCCCTGTCTGAGAGGAGTTTATATGTTCTCCCCTTGACGGCGGGCTTCCCTCCAAGTGCTCCAGCTTCCACACACACATTCCAAAGGTTAAACTTAGGCCTAGCAAGCTGTGGACAGGCTATGTTGGCAACGGAAATATGGTAACAGTTGTGCAACCCACGCTGATTTGATTTGGTGGAAACAACGCATTCCGCTCAATGTTTTGATGTACGTGTGAGAAATCAAGCTAACCTTTTCTTTAGCAGATCTTCCTCCATCTGTGTTATCAAAAGCTTAAAGCAAGCCCTGATCATTCCAATGTTCACTCAAAGTACAATAAGCTATTAAGGTAGTATTCAATTCTGATTCAGATTAGCACTCCTAGTTCCACTGATGTTGGAATAGACAAAACCTGAGTTAAAAGCAAGTTCAAAGTAAATTTCATTACCCAAAGTACACACGTCACCATATACAACCCTGAGATTCATTTTCTTGTGGGCATGCTCAGCAAATTTATAGAATAGTAACTATCAGGGAATCAATCAATGCAAGATTGCCGAACTGGGGATTTCAACCAGAGTCCAGAAGACAACAAATTGTGCAAATCCGAAAAGAATAAACAATAATATAAATAAGTAAGCAATAAACATTGAAAATATGAGCTGAAGTGGGTCCATTATTTGTGCACTAATAAAAACAAAAAGTAAACCCACCCAGTGTGACACTCACGAGAACAGGCTTTGCATGTGTCCCGGCAAGTCCGCTCAGAGGAACACAGAGAAGAAAGAAATGCAGGAAGCAGTAATCTTATCATAACAGCAATCACCCTTAAAGGTCACACCAAACCGTTCTAACAGAAAACTTAAAGCAAAGCAAGCTGTGCTAATGTGCAAGGATATGGGAATATCCTTGGCTTTAAATTCAGACACACAAGTGGCTTGAATCATTTTGCCATTTACAAGAAAAATTCAACTTTGCAGGCAGCTTGGATGTAGATGGTCATACACACTCAGAGGCCACTCATTAGGTACACCTGCATACCTGCTCGTTCATGCAAATATCTAATCAGCCAATCAAATGGCAGCAACTCAATACCTAAACTGGGGGACTTCAGTATGCAAGGAGATTGGTAAAAATCATGTTGGTATCTTATTGCAAGAGAGGGAATTTGTTGAATGCCTATGAGATGGCTTTTTAGAGCAGCTTGTGCTGGAGCCTACTGGGGGAAAGGCCATCTTAGATTGGGTGTTGTGTAATATACCAGATTTTATTAATCAGCTTAATGTCAGATTTTATTAGTCAACTTAAGAGACAGTGATCATAATATGATTGAATTCATACTGCAATCTGAGAGGAAGAAGCTTAAGTCACATGTATCTGTATCGCAATGGAATAAAGGGAATTACAGAGGTATGAGCGAGGAGCAAGCCCAAGTGGATCGGAGGTGGATTCCGCCGAGGATGACAGCAGAACAGACGTGGCTGCAGCTTCTGGGAATAGTTCACAAGGTGCAGGATAGATATGTCCCACAAAAAAAGTTGTTCTCAAATGGCAGGGCTAGGCAACCATGGCTAACAAGAGAAATTAAGGGCTATGTTAAAAACCAAGGGAAGGGCATATAAGGTAACAAAAGTGAGTGGGAAGTTGGATGATTGGGAAGCTTTTAAAATCCAACAGAAGGCAACTAAAAAAAAACTATAAGAAGAGAAAAAATGAAATATGAGGGCAAACTAGCTGATAATATTATGCAGGATACTAAAATTTTTTCAGTTATATAAAGAATAAAAGGGAGTTGAGAGTTGATTTTGGACTACTGGAAACTGATGCTGGTGAGGTACTAATCGGGGACAAAGAAATGGCGGATAAACTTAATAAGGACTTTGCTTCAGTCTTTACTGTGGAACACACTGCTGTATTCCAGAGGTCGGTGAGTGTCAGGGAGCAGGAGAGAGTGCCGTTGCTATTACAAAGGAAAAAGAGCTCGGCAACCTCAAAGGTCAGATGGACCACATCCAGGAATCCTGAAAGAATTTGCTGAAGAGTTAACGGATGTATTGGTTATGATCTATCAAGAATCATTCAATTCTGGCATGGTCCTGGCAAGTGTGACTTTCTCTCTAACAAGGGAGGAAGCCAAAAGAAAGGGAATGATAGGCCAGTTAGCCTAACCTCAGTGGTTGGGAAAGTGTTGGAGTCGATTATTAATGATCAAGTTTTGAGATATTTGTAGAATAATGATAAAATAAGTCAAAGGCAGCATGGCATCTGTCAAGTGAAATCTTGTCTGACAAATCTGTTGGAATTCTTCGAGGAAGTAACAAGCAGGGTGGACAAAGGAGAGCCAGTGGAAGCTATTTACTTGGATTTTCAGAAGGCATTTGATAAGGTGCCATATATGAGACTGCATAACAAGATAAAATCCCATGGCATTGCAGGAAAGATACTGGCATGGTTAGAAGAATGGCTGATAGGCAGGAGGCTGCGAGTGGGAATAAAAGGGGCCATTTCTGGTCAGCTGCTGGTGTTCCAGCAGGTGTCCTCAGTGATGTTCCTCAGGTGTCAGTATTGGGACTGCTACTTTTCACATTGTTTGTCAATGATTTAGTTAATGAATTGATGGTTTTGTAGCAAAGTTTGTGGATGATATGAAGATAGGTGGAGGGGTATGTAGTGCTGAGGAAGCAATGCGATTGCAGCAGGACTTAGACAAATTGGAAGTATGGGCAAAAAAGTGGCAGGTGGAATACAGTGTTGGGAAATGTATGGTAATGCATTTTTGTAAAAGGAACAATAGTGCAGACTATTATCCAAATGGGGAGAAAGTTCAAACATCAAAGGTGTAGAGGGACTTAGAAGTTCTCATGCAAGACTTCCAGAAGGTCAATTTACAAGTTGAGTCTGTGGTAAAGAAGGCAAATGCAATGTTGGCATTTGTTTCAAGGGGAATAGAATATAAAAGCAATGAGATAATGCTGAGGCTTTATAAGACACTAGTAATGCTGCACTTGGACCCCTTATCTCAGAAAGGATGTATTGTTATTAGATAGAGACCAGAAGAGGTTCACACGGATGATTCTGGGAAAGAAGGGGTTAATATATGAGTAGCATTTGGTGACTTTGGGCCTTTACTCACTGGAATTTAGAAGAATGTGGGAGAATCTCATCAAAATCTATCAAATGTTGAAAGGACTAGATAAGGTGGATGTGGAGAGGATGTTTCTTCTGGTGGAGGTTACCACAACTAGAGGGCACAGTCTAAAAGTTGAGGGGCAACCTTTTAGAACAGAAGCAAGGAGGAATTTTTTTAGTCTAAGAGTGGTATATCTGAGGAATGCTCTGCCACAGACTGCGGTGGTGGGCAAGTCCGTGGGTATATTTAAAGCGGAAGTTAATAAATTCATGATTGGTTGGGGCATCAAGTAACATGTATGGGGTTGAATCAGATCTGGGATCAGCCATGATGAAATGGTGGGCAGGAGTCGATGGGCTGAATGGTCTAATTCTGCTCCTAAGTCTTATGGTCTTAGAACCATGAAGACACGGTTAAGAGGTTCAGTTGTTCTTCAGATCAAACATCAGAATGGAGAAGAAAAGTGATCTAAGTGACTTTGACCATGGAATGATTGCTGGTGCCAGACAGGGTGGTTTGAGTATTTCAGAATCTGCTGATCTCTTGGGATTTTCACCCACAACAGTCTCTAAAGTTTACAAAGAATATTGCAAGAAACAAAAAAAGAAACATCCAGTGAACAGCTGTTCGGTGGGCAAAAATGCCTTGTTAATGAGAGATGTCAGAGGAGAATGGCCAGCCTGGTTCAAGCTGACAGCAAAGTGACAGTAAATTAAATAACCACAGTGGACTGCAGAAGAGAATCTCTGAATGCACAACACATGAATCGTGAGGTGGATGGACATCAGTATCAGAAGACAGTGAACATACATTCAGTGGCCACTTTACTAGGTACAGGAGGAATCTAATAAAATGGCCACTGAACATATGTGAATTATCACATCATACTGGAGAGGATGGAGTTGGTTTTCCATTGATACCATAATCATATCACTACAGTTCTTCAGTTCATAATGTTGTGCTGAACTTTTTTCCTACACTAAGATTGGTGAAGAGGCTTGTGAGTTCCCGAGATTCCAAAAAATATGCTCTCTGGACTTCAGCCATCATGCACACACTTCCTGGTAGGATCACCCATGCAGTAAGGTCAAGGGAGTGATTCCTGGCAAAAGATGATCCAACCAAGACATCAGTGGTGGATCCGATGGTAGACAACAACACATCACAATGGCACAGTGGAGGAAGGCTGCAGATGTGAAGTGTCCCCAGTCACTTTGCACTCCCTGACCCCATCCTATCAAGGACTGTGTAATGGTCGCTTGTGCATTAGCCTTACAATGTTAAACAAAGTTATGCACTGGCACCTCCATTACAGGAATCCACTCTAACATCCCAGTTATAAGATCACAGATCAGCCTCTGAAGCTACCTGAGAATGCAATAAAAGACAACCCTTTTGGAGAACCTCATACTCAATGTGAGTGATTGCACAGCTATTTCTACTCTAAGATCAATCTAGCCTTCCTTCCCACATAGCATTCCATTTTTCTGACATCCAGAGATCAAAGTTCAAAGTAAGTTTATTATCAAAGTACATATATGCCACCATATACATGCTGAAATTAATTTTCTTGCAGTCATACTCGATAAATCCATAATAGAGTAATAACCACAATAGAATCAATGAAAGACCACACCAACTGGTGTTCAAAAGACAACAAAATGCAAATACCAATAAAAAGAAGATTCAAGATTCAAGATTCAAAAACTTTATTGTTATTCTAACCGTACATCAGCTCTGCAGGGCAGAATGAGACAGCGTTTCCCAAGAACAGTACAATCATAACATAACAAACGCAACACTAAATAATAAACATAACAATAAATAGTAAAACACAACAGCCACATGTCAGTTAAAAACAAGTTATAAGTGTCCAGTGCAAGTTAAAAGTGTCCAAAGCAGAGTCAGGTAGAGCAGCTATTTAGCAGTCTGACTGCCTGTGGGAGGAAGCTGTTTAGTAGCCTTGTGGTTTTAGTTTTGATGCTCCTGTAATGTTTACCTGATGGCAGAAGAACAAACAGTTCATGGAGAGGGTGTGAGGGGTCTTTAATGATGTACCGTGTCTTCTGGAGGCATCGACTCTGAAAGAGGTATTGGACAGAAGGTAGGGAGACCCCAATAACCTTCTCAACTCCCTTAACCCCCCTCTGCAAGGCTTTTTTGTCAGCAGCACTGCAGCTGGAGTACCAGGTTGTGATGCAAAAGGTCTGCACACTCTTAACCACGTAGTTAAGATGTTAGTGGGGAGTGATGCTTGTTTAAGCTTTCTTAAAAAGTGTAATCTCTGCTGGGCTCGTTTCACAATCCCAGTGGTGTTCCTGGACCAGGTGAGATTGTCCGAGATCTGCACCCCAAGGAACTTGATGTTTTCCACTCTCTCCACTGTGGAGCCGCTGATGCTGAGGGGTGTGTGCTCAGGCTGAGACCGTCTGAAATCGACGATCATCTCCTTGGTTTTGGTGACATTAAGCATCAAGTTGTTGTCACTGCACCAGCGCTCTAGGTGTTTAACCTCCTCCCTGTACATTGTTTCATTATTTTTGCTGATGAGCCCCACCACTGTGGTATCATCAGCAAAGTTAATGATCAGGTTCTCCTTGAATCTGGCTGCACTGTCATGTGCTAGCAGTGTAAACAGCAATGGGCTAAGCACACAGCCTTGTGGGGATCCAGTGCTCAGTGTGATGGAGTCAGAGATGTTCCTGCCAACACAGACTGACTGTGGTCGCTCTGTCAAGAAATCCAGAATCCAGCGACACATGGCAGTGTTAAGGCCAAGCAGTGACAGTTTCTCCACTAGTCTCTGCGGGATGATGGTATTGAACGCTGAACTGAAATCAATGTACAGGATTCTGGCATAAGTGTCTTTGTTGTCCAAGTGAGAGAGAACTGTGCGCAGTGTGGTGGATATTGCGTCCTCCGTAGAGCGATTTGGATGATAAGCAAACTGTAGAGAATCCAGCGATGAGGGGCATGTGATATGAGGCTTGACAAGCCGTTCAAAACATTTCATCACTATGGGGGTCAGGGCAACGAGATGGTAATCATTCAGACAGGCTACAACTGATTTCTTTGCTACAGGGATGATTGTGGAGGTTTTGAAGCATCTGGGGACAATGGCTTGACTAAGGGAGAAGTTGAAAATGTCTGTCAGGACATCTGCTAATACATCAGCACATTCCTTGAGCACACGTGCAGGGATGTTGTCGGGACCTCCCGCTTTTTGTGGGTTAACCCTGGGAAGGGTCCTCTGTGTTTGCTCTGAATCAATGATTGGAGCTGGCTGGTCAGATGGTAAGAAGGCACTGGCTCTCCCCCTTGCTGTAGTGTTTGATGCTTCAAAGCATGCAAAGAATTTGTTAAGCCTTTTAGGAAATAATAATAATAATAATAATAATAATAATAATAATAATAATAATAATAATAAATCAATTAGCATAAATATCGAGAACATGAGATGAAGATTCCTTGAAAGTGAGTTCATAGGTTGTGGGAACTTTTCAGTGATGGAAAAAGTGAAATTGACCTAAGTTATCCCTTCTGGTCCAAGAGCCTAATGCTTGAGGGGAAATAACTATTCCTGAACTTGATGGTGAGACCTGATGCTCCTGTTCCTTCTTTCTGATGGCAGCAGTGAGAAGAGAGCAAGACCTGGGTGGTGAGGGTTCCAGATGATGGATGCTGCTTTCCTGCAACTACACTTTGTGTAGATGTGCTCAATGGTGGGGAGGGTTTTACCCATGATGGACTGGTCTGTATCCACTGCTTTTTGGCGGACCTTCCATTCAAGGGTTTCCATACCAGGCTATGTAGAAGTTTGTCTAAATATGCTGAACCCATGTGCCCACATCAGATTTTATTAAATGCCCCTAAGGTACCTGCCTCTACCATCACTCCTGACAGGGCATTCCATGCACTCACCACTTGCTGTATAAACTAGAAACTAGACACTAGAATACTATAGCACAGTACAGGCCATTCGGCCCACAATGTTGTGCCGACCCATATATTCCTTTAAAAAAAAGTACTAAACCCACACAATCCTGGAAACCCTCTATTTTTCTTTCATCCATGTGCCTGTCCAAGTGGCTCTTAAATACCCCTAATGTTTTAGCCTCCACCACCATCCCTGGCAAGTAATTCCAGTCACCCATAACCCTCTGTGTAAAAGACTTACCCCTGATGTCTCCCCTAAACTTCCCTCCCTTAACTTCGTACGTATGCCCTCTGGTGTTTGCTATCGGTGCCCTGGGAAACAGGTACTGACTATCCACCCTATCTATGCCTCTCATAATCTTGTAGACCTCTATCAAGTCCTCCCTCATTCTTCTACGCTCCAAAGAGTAAAGTCCTAGCTCTGCTAACCTTGCTTCATATGACTTGTTCTCCAAACCAGGCAACATCCTGGTAAATCCTGGTACATCCTGCACCCTTTCCATAGCTTCCACATCCTTCCTATAATGAGGGTCCAGAACTGACCACGATACTCTAAGTGTGCTCTTACAAGAGATTTGTAGAGTTGCAACATGACCTCTCTACTCTTGAGCTCAATCCCCTTATTGGAATCCCATAGGCCTTCTTAACTAGCCTATCAGCCTGTGCAGTGACCTTGAGGGATGTGTGCATTTGAACCCCCAAGGTCCCTCTGTTCATCCACACTCTTAAGTACCTAACCATTAACCCTGTACTCAGTCTTCTGGTTTGTCCTTCCAAAATGCATCACCTCACACTTATCCAGATTGAACTCCATCTGCAACTTTTCTGCCCAACTCTGCATCCTGTCTATATCCTCTTCTAACCTTCAACAACCTACAGCTCCATCCACAACTCCTCCAATCTTCATGTCATCTGCAAACGTACTCACCCATCCTTCCGCCTCTTCATCCAGGTCATTTATAAAAATCACAAAGAGCAGGGGTCCCAGGACAGATCCTTGCGGCACTCCACTAGTCAACGACCTCCAGGCAGAATACTCTCCTTCCACTACAGGTTTCCCCCGCTATCTGAAGGTAGAGCATTCCTATGAAACATTCGTAAGCTGAAATGTCGTAAAGCGAAGAAGCAATTACCATTAATTTATATGGGAAAAAATTTTGAGCGTTCCCAGACCCAAAAAATAACCTACCAAATCATACCAAATGACACATACAACCTAAAATAACACAAACTTATAGTAAAATCAGGAATGATATGATAAGTACACAACCTATATAAAGTAGAAATAATGTACGTGCAGTGTAGTTTCACTTAGAATCGGGAAGACAATGAGCACACAGGAAGCTTCACGCATTTTCCTATCATACAGTTCTTTGTAAACACTCAAAACATCATGCAAACCTGCCCTGAACCTACGTGATCTTTCAAAATTAAAGTCGTACTTTTCTGTAATCATTGCAGCACTGTCAATCGCAGCGAAAATCTCAGGCCGTTCAAAGCTATGGTGGCTTGATGCTGAGTGTTTTGCTAAGAGCAAAACAAATGCTGAATGCTATTTCACTTTTCGCCACTCTCACTGCTCAGGGTGCGCGCTGCCTGTGTAATGGCTCGCTGCAAAACAAACACTGAAGGCTATTTTGCTTCTCGCCTTTTTATCGTAAAAGTGAAGATCCTCTTCAGATTTCTTTTGGTTAGCGAAAACAGGTACTAATGTAAATCTTTCGTGAAAGCAAAGTGACGTAAAGTGAACTTTCGTAAAGCGGGGGATACCTGTACAACCCTCTGCTTTCTTCCTGTAAGCCAAGTTTTTTATCCAAACAGCCAAGGTTCCACTGATCCCATGCCTCATGACTTTCTGGATGAGTCTCTCGTGGGGGACCTTGTCAAATGCCTTGCTAAAATCCATGCAGACCACATCTACTGCCCTACACTCATCAATTTCTTTTGGAACCTCTTCAAAAAACTCCATTAGGCTCATGAGGCACGATCTTCCCTTCACAAAGCCATATTGACTATCCATGAGTAGACTGTACTTCTCCAAATGCTCATAGATCCTATCCTTGAGAATCCTTTCCAATAGGATGTAAGACTTACCGGTCTATAGTTCCCAGGATTCTCCCTATTACCTTTATTAAACAAGGGAACTACATACATTTGCCATTCTCCAATCCTGCTGCTCCACGCCTGCAGCCAAAGAGGATTCAAAGATCATAGCTACTGCTCCAGCGATCTCTTCTCTCACTTCCCACAGCAACCTGGGGTATATCATGTCTGGCCCTGGGGACTTATCAATCTTAATGTTTTTAAGAAGATCCAACTCTTCTTCTTCCTTAATCTCCGTATTGTCCAGCACACAGGCCCGCTCTACTTCGACCTCATACTGATCAAGATCCTTTTCACTTGTGAAAACTGAAGCAAAGTATTCATTTAGGACCATCCCAACCTCCTCCACCTCCAGGCACATGTTGTCCTCTTTATCCTTCATTGGTCCCACCTTCGTTCTCATCATCCTCTTATTCTTCACATACGCATAGAACGCCTTGGGGTTCTCCTTAATCCTACATGTCAAGGCCTTCTCATGCCCCTTTCGAGCTCTCCTAAGTCTTTTCTTTAGCTCCTTCCTGGCTACCCTATCTTTCTCATAAGCCCCTCCTACTTCCTACTTATATCTAACATATGCTTCCTTTTCCTCTTGACCAGTTGCCTCACATGTTTCGTCAGCCACGGTTCCCTTTTCCTACCATTATTTCCTTGCCTCAGTGGGACAAACCTATCCTGAACCCAGCTCAAGTGGTCCCTAAACTTCTCCCACATTACTTCTGTGCTTTCCCCTTTGAACATCTGTTTCCAATTTACTCTCGCTAGTTCCTGCCTCATTCCTTCAAAGTTAGCCCTTCCCCAGTTCAGCACTTTACCATTTCATCTGATTTTATCCCTTTCCATAGCTATGCTGAAGCTAAGGGAGTTGTGGTCACTTTCACCAAAATGCTCCCCCACCAAGAGGTCTGTCACCTGACCAAGTTCATTACCCAGAACTAGATCCAGTATGGCCTCTCCTCTCATCAGCCAGTCCACATACTGTGTCAGGAATCCTTCTTGAATACACCTGACAAATTCAGCCCCATCTACCTTCCTTGCAGACAAGAGGTGCCAGTCAATATGAAGGAAGTTGAAATTACCCATAACTACAACCCTGTGTTTCCTGCACCATTCTAAAATCTGCCTGCTTATCTGCTCCTCGGTGTCCCAAGGGCTATTTGGGGGCCTATAGATTACTCCCAGTACAGTGATTGATCCCTTTCTATTTCTGACTTCTACCCAGACTGACTCCGTGGACACTCCTTCTGCAGCATCCTCCCTTTCTATAGCTGTGATACTATCCCTGACCAGTAATGCTACTCCCCCCCCACTTTTCTACCTCCCATCCTATTCCTTTTAAAATACCTAAACCCCGGTACCTGCATCAGCCAATCCTCCCCTTCCTCCAACCAAGTTTCAGTAACAGCCACAACATTGTAGTTCCACGTACTGATCCATACTCTAAGTTCATCCCGTTTATTCCTAATACTCCTAGCTTTGAAATAGACACATTTCAACCCCTCTAACTGGCTACATTTATGTTTTGTCCCCTGCCTGTCCTTCCTCACCAACTCAGAACACATAGCATCATACCCTTGTCCTTCTACCCTAATCTCGGCACTCACATTCTGATTCCCACACTCCCCCCACCCCCCCCCGCCAAACTAATTTAAACCCTCTCCAACAGCTCTAGCAAACCTGCCTGCAAGGATATTGGTCCCTTTCCAGTTCAGGTTAAGCCCATTCTTTTTGTACAGGTCAGACCTTCCCCAGAAGAGATCCCAATGATCCAGAAATGTGAACCCCTGCCCCTGCACCAACTCTTCAGCCACACATTCATCTACCATAACTTCCTGTTCCTACCCTCTCTGTCTCGTGGCACAGGCAGCAATCCCGAGATTACCACCTTTGTGGTCCTGCTTTTTAACTTCTTTCCTAACTCCCAATATTCCTTCTTCAGGACCTCATCCCTACTCCTATCCATGTTATTGGTCCCCACATGGACAATGACATCTGGCTGTTCACCCTCCCTCCTGAGAATACCGAGAACTTGATCTGAGATATCGCGGACCTTGGCACCAGAGACAACAGACCATCCAGGATTCTCGATCTCTCCCACAGAACCTCTTATCTGTCCCTCTAACTATTGAATCCCCTATCACTACTGCTCTCCTCTTTTCCTTCCTTCCTTTCTGAGCTGAGGGTCCAGTCTCGGTGCCAGAGACGCAACCACTGCAACTTGTCCCTGGTAGGTCGTCCCCACCAACGGTATCCAAAACGGTATACCTATTGTTCGTGGGAACGGCCACAGTGTGCTCTGCTCTTTCTATTCCCCTTCCCTCTCCTGACAGTCACCCAGTTACCTGTCTCCTGACTTTTAGGGGTGACTGTCTCCCTGAAACTCTGATCTATTACTGCCTCTGCCTCCTGAATGATCTGAAGTTCATCCAGCTCCAGCTCCCTAACACGGTTTGTCAGGAGCTGCAGCTGGATGCACCTTTTGCAGGTGTAGTCATTGGGGACAATTGTGCTGTCCCTGACTTCCCACATACTGCAAATGGAGCACTCGACTACCCTCTCTACTGCCTCCATTACCAACTACTGAGTTAATTAAATTAATTAAAGAAACTTACCCCGTCTTACCTCACTGGGAGCAAGCTTGTCCTCCGCCGCTTCTTGCCGATGCCTCTCGAGCCAAAGCCTCAAAGCTCCACTCCTGTCATGGTCCGGATTGGGTTCCCTTTAAATTTACCTAGTTTGTGTTACGATCCGGACCGTTGACTCCTTGTTTCCCTTTAATTCCCAGTTTTCCTGTGTCCTTCGGGCTTGGTGATTAAAGGCAATTTACTCTCCACCGAACCGGCAGTTTATAAGTCTCCGGCTTCAGCCGTTCGGCGCAAGAGCATTATGGAGTGTGAACGAAGTCACCATAGCCAGTGCGAGCCAAAGTCATCGAGCCGGAACAGCCAAGACTCCTCCCGAAGCAAATGCCAGCAAGCCACCTTCCCTTGCCAGAGCGGGTCCGGGCAAGGTTAACCTGCCAGAGTGAGTCAAGAGATCGCACTGCTCGGAGCAAACTTGGGCCCAGTTATAGTACCGTTCATTGTTGTGTGGTCTCGTATCCAGCTCAGTAGACAGGCCATGTGCCACTACTCAAATGGACTGTCGTTGTTGTATCGTCTCGTATCCAACTCAGTAGACAGGCCGTTTGTCACTACTCAAGTGGACTGTTGTTGTTTTGTCATCTCGTATCCTACTCAGTAGGCAGGCCATTTGCTGCTACTCGAGTGGACTGTCATTTGTGTTCCATGTATGAGTCCCGGCCCTATGTCCTGTCCCCAAGGAGGGGTCCTGACTCTATGTAAAGCCCCGGCCCTACGTCCTGTCCCCAAGGAGGGGTCCCAGCTCTGTGTTCTGTGTTCCTGTGCTCATGTCCTGGCTCTGGTGTTCCAATTATCAAGTCCTGGCTCTGATGTTCCAATTATCAAGTCTCAAGTCCTGGCTCCAAGCTTCCAAGATCAAGTTCAAGCTCCAAGGTCCATGTTCCGAGCCCTGGCTCCGATCCCTGAGCTCCAAATCCTAGCCCCCAGACCCTGAGTCCCAACCTAGTCCCGGGCCCGAGTCCTCATCCATTACACCTATTCCCGCTTCCTCTTTGTTCTCCTTGATTTCTCTCTGTTCTATCCTTGCGTCACAGCTCTCCTTGTAAATAGTAATAAACTCTATTTAGTTAACCTTACATGTTTGTGTCCTGTATTTGGGTCCTCCTCCAGCACCCATGCCCCTCCACATTGTGACAACTCCTTCACTGGCCCACTCACTCAAAGAACATACCTCTGACATTTCCCCTATACTCTCCTCCAATCACCTTAAAATCATGCTCCCTGGTAGTAATAATTTCTACCCTGGATACAAGTCTCTGGCTATCTACTCGGTCTATGCCTCTTATCATCTTGTACACCTCTATCAAGTCACCTCTCATCCTTCTTTGCTCCAAAGAGAAAAGCCCAAGCTCACTCAACCTTATTGCTCTCTAATCCCGGCAGCATCTTGGTAAATGTCCTCTACACCCTCTCTAAAGCTTTCACATCCTTTCTATAATGAGGCAACCAGAATGGAGCACAGTATTCAAATTGTAGTCTCACCAGGACTTTATAGAGCTGCAGCATTACCTCATGGCTCTTGAACACAATCCCCCAACTGATGAAGGATGATGCACTATATGCCTTCTTAACTGTCCTATCAAATTGCATGGCAACTTTGTGGGATTTATGGACTTGGACCCTAAGCTCCCTCTGTTACTCCTGACCGCCAGGAATCATGTCATTTACCTTGCCTTTCATTTCAACCTTCCCTAGTGAATCACTTCGTACTTCTCTAGGATTGAACTCCACTTCATACCTCTCAGCTCAGCTCTGCATCCTGTCAAGATTGTAACCCCCGGCAACCTTCGACACTATGCATAACTCCACCAGCCTTTGTGTAGTCTGAGGTAGAAGATGGAACTGAAAATGCTCTGCGAGTAGACGAGAAGAACCAATTTTAGCCATCAGAAATGTCTTCAGAGTGAAATGTACACTTACTATTCTACGAGAATAGCACTATGCAGAAAGTTTTAAGTTAATAATTCATCTCCTTCTACCTTAGGCCACGAACTTATCAATCACTCCTGTTGTGGACACTTCGTGGAGGTCCAAGATCCGTATGCTCCACGACCGCTGGACTAAGTGTGTAAATGTAGGAGGGGACTATGTTGAAAAAATTTGTACTAGGTTTTCTAAAATTGACTCCTTCTACCCTAGGCCACAAACATATCAATCACCCCTCATATTACATCTGCAGAAATCGAAACACATCCCATTTGCAGAGACATTTCAGCAGTCAGTCACTTCATAACACCGATGATTGAGATATAGACTGTAGACAGATACAAATAAAGATTTTAAGTTAGATACATGCTTTCAGGAAACGTGGGAAAGAGTGAGTGATTACATCAGCAGTCTGCGGCACCTGTCGAGACACTGTATCTCTGGAAAATTTTTAGGTCGCATTCTGAAAACAGGTGTGTATGCAGTCCAGGGTCTGAAACTAAGCTGTCTGGTGCAAAATGCCTCACATTTGATTTGTTTTTTTTTAAGATTGAGATTTCTGTAGAGGTGGGAGCCAAAGGTTGCCAAGGAATTCCACACATTTGATGATGGACTGATTGTTCCACAAGTTGATGATTTGATGATTGTTCCACAAGTTGATGATTTGCAAGGCTTTTCTATGGATCCAGAACCTATCAAAAAACTCAGGTGGGTTGGGGGGGTTGGGGCAGAAGATTTTTGGATATAAATGGAGATTGAGCCAAAAACCACAAAGCAGTTGGTTCAGGTAACCTCAAAGGATACTTTGAAGATCCTTGATGATAAACAATATCTCTTTTCGATGTTTCCTTTTACTTAGATGCTTAGTATGGCAACAGGTCCTTGCAACCTAATGAGACCACACTGCCTAATTACACGCATGTAGGCAATGAACCTCCTCCAAGAGGATTACAACCTTCTCATGGTTTGAAGGCTTGTGTGCCTCAATGGCCCAGAGAGTTATGTTGGCTCTTGTCAGGGTTACCCATGTCAATCAGGTCAAAGGGTAGAATCTACACTGAGTGGTCCACCAGTCCTCCAGGTTTGGGAGTTTAACTCAGGGCTAGCAACCCTGACTGGTAAAAACAAAACTGTTACGGAAACAACGATGAAGAATCCTTCTGCATCTGAGTGTGACAGTATTCCTGAGCCTACACCTGGGACACGTATGACTGATTGTAGTGAAAAATGAGCGACTGACACGATGAAGGAAGCGCTGAAAACGTTGCCAGAGATGGAGAACTTTAATTGCTGCTCTAAACACCAGCAGCATAACTGGCTGTAGAGAGCAGATTAACCTATTAACCCATACATCTTTGGAATGTGTGCGAGGAAACCCACGTGGTCAGAGAAAGAAGTTTAAACTCCTTACAGTCAATTCCAGCAGTGGAATTGAACCCAGGTTACTGGCACTGTAATGAAGTTATGCCATCCACTGTGCTACCATACCACGTCACTGCGTTGCAGGACCTGTCTACCTACTTGATTGAAACCAGGTTTTTTTTCCACAAATCCTGATCTGCTGTATGTGTGTGCATTGGTGAACAGGGGGGTGAAGATGTGAGGAACAAGAGGTTCCTCACAATCGATGCATATAAAGAACGGTCATATGGAGTCAAATCCTCACTAACAGTTCATCATGATCAAAGCCTTGGAGGGCAGGAATAACCATGTGTGCTACAGGAATCTGCTTGTCATCACAGTAACTGCAGAGGATAGCTGATGTACTTTGGGTGAAGAGCAAAATAATCCCACTGTCACAATGTGAAATTGAAAGAACCTCAATGCAGATTTTATTTATCCAGAGGTAATGCCTCTCCTCTGAAGCTGAATGGTGGCTGCCAATTTCAATTCAACTTTCCCTTCCCATGTCTGTCTAAGGTTTCCTTTACTGATATGAAGTGGCCACACTCAGGTTGGAGGAGCGACACCTCATATTCTGTCTGGGTAGCATCCAAACTGATGGCATAGATGTTGATTTCTCTAACTTATGGTAATTACTCCCCTTCTCAGCTTTCTCCATTCCCCATTCTGGTTACCCTCTGACCCCATTTTCTTCTCATCACCTGCCCATCGCCCCCCTCTAGTTCATCTCCTCCTTCCATTTCTTCCATGGTCCACAGTCCTCTGTTTTTAAATCTTTCTTCTCCTTAGCTTTTACATCTACAACCTATTACCTCCCAGCATTTTACTTCATAGAACATAGAACACAGAAAACCTACAACACAATACAGGCCCTTCGGCCCACAAAGTTGTGCCGAACATGTCCCCACCTTAGAAATTACGAGGTTTACCCATAGCTCTCTATTTTTATGAGCTCCATGTACCTATCCAAAAGTTTCTTAGAAGACCCTATCATATTTGCCTCCACCACCATTGCCGGCAGCCCATTCCACGCATTCACCACTCTCTGAGTAAAAAACTTACCCCTGACATCTCCTCTGTACCTACTCCCCAGCACCTTAAACCTGTGTCCTTTTGTGGCAACCATTTAAGCCCTGGGAAAAAGCCTCTGACTATCCAAATAATCAACGCCTCTCATCGTCCTATACACCTCTATCCGGTCACCTCTCATCCTCCATCACTCCAAGGAGAAAAGGCTGAGTTCACTCAACCTATCTTCATAAGACATGCTTCCCAATCCAGGCAACATCCTTGTAAATATCCTCTGCACCATTTCTATGACTTCCACATCCTTCTGGTAGTGAGGTGACCAAAACTGAGCACAGTACTCCAAGTGAGGTCTGGGCCCTATAGAGCTGGAACATTACCTCTCAGCTCCTAAATTCAATTCCACGATTGATGAAGGCCAATACGCCGTAAGCCTTCTTAACCACAGAGTCAACCTGCGCAGCTGCTTTGAACGTCCTATGGACTCGGACCCCAAGATCCCTCTGATCCTCCACACTGCCAAGAGTCTTACCATTAATACTATATTCTGCCATCATATTTGAACTACCAAAATAAACCACTTCACACTTAACTGAGTTCAACTCCATCTGTCACTTCTCAGCCCAGTTTTGCACCCTATCAATGTCCCGCTGTAACCTTTGACAACCCTCCACACTATCCACAACACCTCCAACCTTTGTGTCATCAGCAAACTTACTAAACCATCCCTCCACTTCCTCATCCAGGTCATTTATAAAAACCACAAAGAGTAGGGGTCCCAGAACAGATCCCTGAGGCACTCCACTGGTTACTGACCTCCATGCAGAATATGTCCCATCTACAACCACTGTTTGCTTTCTGTGGGCAAGCCAGTTTTGGATCCACAAAGCAATGTCCCCTTGGATCCCATGCCTCCTTACTTTCTCAATAAACCTTGCATGGGGTACCTTATCAAATGCCTTGCTGAAATCAATATACACTACATTTACTGCTCTACCTTCATCAATGTGTTTAGCCACATCCTCAAAAAATTCAATCAGGCTCATAAGGCAAGACCTGCCCTTAACAAAGCCATGCTGCCTATTCCTAATCATATTATATCTCTCCAAATGTTCATAAATCCTGCCTCTCAGGATCTTCTCCGTCAACTTACCAACCACTGAGGTAAGACTCACTGGTCTATAATTTCCTGGGCTTTCTCTACTCCCTTTCTTGAATAAAGGAACAATATCTGTAACCCTCCAATCCTCTGGAACCTCTCCCGTCCCCACTGATGATGCAAATATCATCGCCAGAGGCTCAGCAATCTCCTCCCTCACCTCCCACAGTGGCCTGGGGAATATCTCATCTGGTCCCAGCGACTTATCCAACTTGATGCTTTCCAAAAGCTCCAGCATATCCTCTTTCTGAAAATCTATATGCTCAAGCTGTTTAGTCTACTCCAAGTCATCACAACACTTCATCCTGCCTCCCCACCCACCTAACTTTCCCCTCACCTAGATTCACCGATCACTTGCCAGCTTGTACTCCTTTCTCTCCCCCCCACCTTATTCTACCTTCTGCCCCTTCCTTGCCAGTCCTGCTGAAGGGTGTCAGCCCGAAATGTCAATATCTCATTCTCCTCCATAGATGCTGCCTGACCTGCTGAGTTCCTCCAGCATGTCATGTGTCTTGCTCAAGATTTCTAGTATCTGCAGAATCTCTTGTGTTTGCAAATTACTACTGTACTGTAAAAGTCTTTGGCACACATATATAGTTGAGGTGCCTAAAACCTTAGCATATTACTATATTTGTCAACGTGGAACAAAGAGCGAGTTTCTAAATCTGACAGGAACAAAGGATGTTGGGAATGATGAGGATGGACCATCTTGGGAGGGATATAATGCAGGTGGCAGAAAAGGAGTGCCAAGAGCGGGCGGTGGTGATGGGTGCAGAGATACCCAGACCTAAGACACCATGCTAGCTCATTTGATTCCAATCAATTGGTTTATTGATCATTAAAGATTGCTTCCTGCTCCCTCTCCTCTCCCTTTCACTTTTCCCAACAATGATTCCCCTCTCCTTGTCACCTTCCCACTCTTGGTCCACAATAGTCATTCAATGTCTGTAGTGAGATGCTGAAGATGTTCTATAGGTCAGTTGTGGAGAACGCCCTCTTCTTTGTGGTGGCGTGTTGGGGAGGAAGCATTAAGAAGAGGGACGCCTCACGTCTTAATAAGCTGGTAAGGAAGGCGGGCTCTGTCGTGGGCAAAGTACTGGAGAGTTTAACATCGGTAGCTGAGCGAAGGGCGCTGAGTAGGCTACGGTCAATTATGGATAACTCTGAACATCCTCTACATAGCACCATCCAGAGACAGAGAAGCAGTTTCAGCGACAGGTTACTACCGATGCAATGCTCCTCAGACAGGATGAAGAGGTCAATACTCCCCAATGCCATTAGGCTTTACAATTCAACTGCCAGGACTTAAGAACTTTTTAAAAGCTATTATTAATGCTTTTTGAGATAGTGATTTAGATGCATATCATATTTTTTACTGAGTTAAGTATTGTATGTAATTAGTTTTGCTACAACAAGTGTATGGGACATTGGAAAAAAGTTGAATTTCCCCATGGGGATGAATAAAGTATCTATCTATCTATCTATCATATCAGAATCAGGTTTACCATCACTCACATATGTCATGAAATTTGTTTTCCTTTGCAGTAGAACAGTGCAATACATAAAATCACTAGAGTGTGCAAACACCTTAGGCGCTTTATATAGCTATATATATTTGCCTAAGACTTTTGCACAGTACTGTAAAACCTGTTAAAGTTAAGATAGATGTTGCCACAAGAAACCAATGTCCAGACATTGTTCAGAGGTATGCTTCTTTTAGGGAATGAATTTATTTTGCATTTTTACCTGACCAAATGATAGTTCTAATTAAACTGTAACAATTTCTTAAGAAAAACAAGAATTGAAGTTGGCTTGATTGCAACAGGAAGATTTAATCTACGTGAGAACATTTTGCAGAAAGACTTTTTTCTGGTTCACCATAACACCACAAGAACTGAAACCCAGCATCCTCAGTTACTACCTCATTGGCATCAGCCATCTTATTATGGGGTATCTTATTAATGTGCTTTAAAAATATACAGCAGATAAATTGCAGGCTCTGCGTTTTCACTGTCCATGGTCACCATTTTCCCCTCCAAAAAGCAACAAAGCTGGTAAAGCAATATTTTCCATTTTGAAATCTTTTCTGATTACTTATCATTCTTTTTCTTTTGGCCGGATGAACTTGATTCCTCCCACTTTCAAAGATCAAAGAAAGTTTATTATCAAAGTACATATACGAGGAGTGATTGATAAGTTCGTGGCCTAAGGTAGAAGGAGTCAATTTTAGAAAACCTAGCACTTTTATTTTTCAACTCATCGGGGTGATTGATAGGTTCATGGCCCAAGGTAGTAGGAGGGGACTATGTTGAAAAATAAATGTGCTAGATTTTCTCAAATTGACTCCTTCTACCTTAGGCCATGAACATATCAATCACCCCTCATATGTCACCATATGCAACCTGATATTCATTTTCTTGCAGGCATACTGTGGTAAACTATGTGTACCTGCCTGGACACGCCACTCTGCTGACTGCTCCTGTGGGTCCTCCCACAGAACCCTGTATAAAGGCGATTGGAGGCACTGCTCCTCCCTCAGTCTCCAAGATATCGTGGTCCCTTTTGCTGCTAATAAAAGCCTATTGTTCACCTCCCGTCTCTGAGAGTTATTGATGGTGCATCGCATACTCAATAAATCCAGAGCAGAATAATAACTATAATAGAATCAACAAAAGACCCCACCAACTTGGGTGTTCTACCAGTTGTGCAAAAGACAACAAACTGTGCAAATACAGAAAGGAAGATATAGTAATAATAAATATCTCTTTATCATGAGATTCTGCTATTTCCCCTACCACTGGTGCTAAACTCTTTGGTATATAATTCATCGAACATGTTCTAACTCTCTTCTTAAACATGGCGGTTCCATTGGCCATCAGACCACTGGCACATCAAATCAATGACGACGTGCAACAATGTCTTTGTTGTTTCATTTCTGGATTCTTTTAAAGCACAGAGAAGTAATCCATCTTCACCAGAGATTTTGTAAGACCTTAAGACCATCAGATACAGCAGCAGAATTAGGCCATTTGGCCCATCAAGTCTGCTCCACCACTTCATCATGGCCGATCCATTTACCCTCTCAGCGCCAATCTCCTGCCTCTCCCCATATCCCTTCATGCCCCCAACTAATCAAAAATCTATCAACCTCTGCCTTAAGTATACCCAATAGCTTGGCCCCCACAGCTGCCTGTGGCAACAAATTTCACAGATTCACCACTCTCTGGCTAAAGAAATTCCTGCCCATCTCTGTTCTAAAAGGACACCCCTCTATTCTGCGGCTGTGTCCTCTGGTCTTAGACTCCCCCACCGTAGGAAACATCCTCTCCACATCCACTCTATCAAGGCCTTTCGCCATTCGATAGGTTTCAATGAGGTCATCCTGAACTCTTCTAAGTTCCAATGAGTACGGGCCCAGAACCATCAAACATTCTTCCTATGGAAATTCACTCAACCCCAGAACAATTGTTGTGAACCTCCTTTGAATCTACTCCAATGTCAGCACATCCTTTCTTAGATAACGGACCCAAAACTGTTCACAATACTCTAATTTATACCTATTGATTTGATTAGTTTATTTAATGTACTCTTTGTATCTATTTTAGCTGCTTGTTTCTCTCTACTTATCCATTCATATGCATCAGTTCTATCTCCTTGGTAAATTATGAAGCAACTTACTTACTACCCCTACCCATTACGCCACTGGCATTTAGGGCAGCAATGAAGGTCCTCCATCTGTGCTTGTGTTCAGGACTTCCTTTGTCATGTCATTAGCTTCCTCTCAGTTTTCACTACTGTCATTCATGTAAGTCCTAAGTGGAGACTCAGATGTATCATTGTACTCAGATGCAGAAGGAGTCTTCATTGCTGTTTCTGTAACAATTTTGTTTTCCCAGTCAGGGTCGTTAGCCCTGAGCTGAACCCCCCAAAACCTGGAGGACTGATGGACCTCTCTTAGTCTGGCCTCTAACCTTTGACCTGTTTGGCATGTGTCACCCTACCAAGAGCCAAAGTATAAAGCCCCGACTCTAGCCAACATTGGGCTCTGGATCATTGAGGCACACAAGCCTCCAAATCCTACGACAAGGTTGTTGTCCTCTTGGAGAACATTATGAAGTAAAATAATAACTTAATATTTCCTCAATTTCTCTTTGGTCCTGTTACCCACTAATGGTTGATTCCCATCTCAGTCTTCCTCTTTATCGATGAGACTGTCAAATTTTATAGTCTTTTGTCTTATTTTCCTTGATAATTCAGTTTCAGGTTTTCTTTGTCTTCCTGATCGTTGCTTTGTTCTCTCTTCTAATCTCGTTGTCTCCTCATGTGCTCCTCTGCTGCCTATGTACTGAGTGAATATCCCTTTCTTGAACTTATAATTGTTCCCTTATGACTTCAGTCATCTAATTTGTTCTTTCATTTTAGTATAGTATTTTCTCTGCAGGCTTTTCCACCTCAGGTTGGGTGAGACTAGAACTGGAGGTCATACGTCCTTAGTGAAAGGTGGAATAAATAAAGGAGTTCAGAGGGGAACCATCTTCACTCAGTGGATGTTGCAAGTGTGGAACAAGCTGTCAGCAGAAGAGGTAGATGTGGGTTAAATTGTAACATTTAAGAAAAGCTTGGATAGCTACATGGATGGGAGAGGTTTGCAGGGATACGTACCGGGTGCAGGTAAATGGGATTAGGCAGATGATGTTTGCGTGAGATATATGGGAAAGGGATGTCTCTCTATTCTGAAGCTGTGTCTTCTGGTCTAAGTCTCCCCACCCTAAGAAACATCCTCTCCTCATCCAATATATCGAGGCCTTTCAACATTTGAGAGGTTTCAATGAGATCTCCCCTCATTCTTCTGAGTTCCAGAGAGAATAGGCCCAGAGCCATCAAACACTCCTCATATGGATACCATTGTATTCAGAATATCAGAACAAAATAAATTAATCAATTACTTCTGAACTTGCACTTTATCTTTTAATTGCACTGTACTTTCCTTTGGTAGGTTTTACACTTTATTCTCCATTGTTGTTGTTTTAGCTTGACCTACCTCAATGCACGGATTTGTATAAACATTTGCGGGGCTTTCTACTCTATCTTAGTATGTGTGACAGTAATGAACTAATGCCAATGTAAATATAGCACGAAATAGACTGTTCAGCCCACTGACCATTTCCACTCAACCAACCTTACCTCATTACAATTACCAAATTCATCTGCCTCTGATTTTATCAATGAACTACTCAATCCGGATCAATTTATAGCAGCCATTAATGTAACAACTCTCAGATCTTAGGAACACGGGTGGAAACCAGTGTGCCCAATGCAAACCCATGTAGGCATTTGGAGAACACACAGACAGCAGCTGAGGTCAGGATTAAATCAGGATCACCAGAGTTTGTGGCAGATGCTCTACTAGATACACCTCTGTGGCATTCAAAGTTTACCTTCTTGTGTATTGTGTCTCTACTTTATAATAATTTGAAAAGGAGGGTAGAGACATAGCACTTTAGTGATAGGAGCTTGCTAAAGTCGTCCAAATTTGTAGCCTAAGTATTTATCCACTCAGCTTTGGAAATAAGATAAAAGTATGCTCAGTGGCCACTTTATTAAGTACACCTGCACACCTGCTTGTTAATGCAAGTAACTAATCAGTCAATCATGTGGCAGCAACTCAATGTAAACATGGTCAAGAGATTCAGTAGCTGATCAAACATCAAACATCAGTAGTAGATCAAATATCAAAATGGGGAAAAGATGTGATCTAAAAAAACCTGCATCAGGGAGCACAGAAGGTCTTGCTCTAAGAGCTGGAGTTCAATTGTAAACAAGGTGGGACAGCAGAAACCTGATTGGATGAGGACTATCAAATCAGGAAAGATGGATGACGGGGAAATAAATACCACCAGACTGGAAATTGCCCAGGCATCATCCCTGATGAGGATAGCAGTCTGTCATTAACGCTGGTTATAATCAGTACCTGTACCTGGCTGGAAGCCAGAGAAGAGTTTATTTGAGATGTGATCAAAGCTACTTTGACCATGGAATAATTGTTGGTGCCAGATGGGGTGGTTTGAATACATTAGAAACTACTGATCTCCTGCAATTTTTAAGCACAGCCGTCTCCAGAGTTTACAGAGAAGGGTGCTCACAACAAACTGGATGCAGTGAGTGGCATTTCTGTTGGCGAAAATGCCTTGTTAATGAGACAGGTCAGAGAGGAATGGCCAGTCTGGTTCAAGCTGACAGGGAGGTGACAGTATATAAAAAATCATGTATTAATTATTATTGCTGTGTGGAAGAATCAGAATCAGGTTTAATATCACAGGTATATTCTGTGAAATTTGTTAACTTTGCAACAGCAGTACAATGTAAATCATGATAAATATAGAAAACATGAATTACACTAATATACAGTGTATATGCATATTAAATAGTCATATTAAAATAATTAGTGCAAAAACAGAAATTTTTAAAAAGTAGTGAGGTAGTGTTCATACGTTCAATGTCCATTCAGAGATCAGATAATAGAGGGAAGGAAGCTGTTCTTGATTCATTGAGTGTGAGCCTTCAGGATTCTGTACCTCCTTCCTGATGGTAACAATGTGAAGGGACATGTCCCAGGTGGTGGGGGTCCTTAATGATGGACGCCGCCTTTTTGAGGCACCACTTCTTGAAGATATCTAGGATACTACATAGGCTAGTACCCATGACAAAGCTGACTAATTTTACATCTTTCTGGAGTTTATTTCCATCCTGTGCAGTAGCCCCTCCACCAATACCAGGTGCTGATGCAGCCAGTCAGAATGCTCTCTGCAGTAGATATGTAGAAGTTTTCAAGTGTTTTAGTTGACAAACCATTTCTCCTCAGACTCCTAATGAAATATAGCTACTGTCTTGTCTTCTTTATAGCTACATCAGTGTGTTAGGACCAGGTTATTTCTTCAGAGATATTAACACCCAGAAACTTAAAACTGCTCACTCTCTCCACTTCAGATCCCTCGATGAGGATTGGTTTGTGTTCCTTTGTCTTACCATTTCTGAAGTCCACAATCATCTCTTTGGTTCACAATCACGCAATCTCTGAATGTATTACACAATCAGCATCTCTGAACTCACAACACGTTGCAACTTGAAGTGGAGGGGCTACAACAGCCGAGGACCGCAAGCATACACTCGCATGTACACTCAGTGCCCAGCTTATTTGGTGCCAGAAATACCTAATAAAGTGGTCACCTAGTGTATGCCACATACACATTATCAGATGAGATACCATGAGATGTCCCTGAAGTGACTTGTGATACTGAATCTTTTTCCTGATGTTGATAAAAATCCATGTTCTTTTGAAGAAATGCAGAACAGCAGCAAGTTAGCATATGAGATTACAAATTCTTCAGTGAAAGGAACTAAAACAACATCAGTGGCAAATGCACAGTTGAGAAGGTCAAACCAACTGAGGAAGCCAGTCAACAGATTGAATCTGTTATGACTCTGTACACACATGAAGAGTTATTGTGTTCTCATTTTCAAAGAGGGAAAGTGATGCATTTTGTTTGTAGACAGTCTGTCAACATGTTATATATGGTGCCCAACAAACAGTTTTTGTTAAATATAGTGGCGCTATAATTGTACGAAAGTGTTCATCTCAGTACTTACATCGTATAGGCTGCTTAGCACTAAAGACCATCGACTTCTGGACTAACGTTTTGTCTGGAAGATCATAGCTCTTACAGACAAGGTTATAGGGTTCAGAGCAGAATGTAACCTCAGGCACTATAGACATTATTCCACTCGGGAAATCTATTTCCTATTACAATGGGACAGGTTGCTCTAATTATATTCAATGCACAGTGTTTGTTTTTATATTTTGAAGCTTTCTGAGGTGTTTTAAGTTTCTATAAAATGTTTTTTTTTTGTCTCTACACCTTTAAGTTAAACCAGTTAATCTGAGCTAGACTTTTACACAATTGTGTAGCTCAGGATGTGTACGCTTGGCATTGCAGTTTCCTTCCCCTTTAAAGAGCACTGCTGATGCTTTGCTAATTGTTTTGCTGTTCCGTTTCTCATATTGTATGGTCTTGCCAGAACTCTGCTGCCTTTATCTAACAATCAGAGGCTTCTTCAATGTTGCCTCAAGTCAGTCGCAGTATGGCACTTATTGGTTGCAACACTGACTTTTGTCCTTAATGATATTATCGCACTCTTAAAATGTTTGTAGGCATTTAAATAGGATGCCATCAAGTTCAAGGTCAAGTTTATTGTCATTCAACTATACATTTGTATACAACTAAATGAAACACCATTCCTCTGGGGCCAAGGTGCAAAACACAGTACATACAGTCACACACAGCACATTTAGTTACGATCCAGCACCTACAGTCACAATAATAAAATTAGCACAAGTCCCGGAGTGGCTCGGCTTGAAGATTGGCAGGTTTGAAATAAAGTGTGAAGTGCATGTGTTGATGTAAGACAGTATAATCTTCCTGACACTATTATAATAAAAGATGAGGACCTCTGTTGGTCGGGGTTGACCATGGACACTGTGTTGTAGCTGTCCATGTGATATGCAAGCCAGGACGGTATGATATGGAGAGCAAGCTGTTGCCCACGCAAGGCAGCAGAGGTTTGAGATTACAGCTTTCCTTCTCCAAGGTGAGCTGCCAACCACGGCTGACGTGCCCCATCTGCCTGAAGCAGCAAAACAAGCAGCAGCATAAGCATGTGAAACTGCAGCGACAGAACTCCGGTGCAGAACCAGAGTGTGTCTGTGAGTTGGGGAGGCGGGGGTATCTGGCCGCAGGCATTCAGGCGGGCGTACATGCACTGGCTGCCAGCAGGGTGAATTTATAAATAAATAAGATATGGACAAATAGATTTTGACACAGAGCCACATAAAAGGATCTTAGAGCAGATATGTAAAATGGTGTTCTATTAAGTGACGTCGTAGAAGGGGAAAGAGAGGTCAAAAATTTAGCATGGGAAATTCTGATGTTCAGATCTTGGGCTGTAAAGGTCTGGTGCCCACAAACCATCAAACCCTCAGAACTTCCTAATATGTAACTATGGAAACATATTGTGTTTGCATTACTTTAGGTAGCATGTGAAGGCCTTCTTCATATCACCCCTCAAGCATCAGGCTCATGAACAGGCATGGATAACTTCACCCACCTCGGCACTGAGTTGATTCCACAACCTATGGAGCCACTTTCAATGACTCTACAACTCATTTTCTCAAAACTATTTACTATTAATTTATTTTTAAATTATCATTTGTTTCGTTTTGCATTTTCAGTTTGTCTTCTTTTGCACATTGGTTGTTTGTCAGTCGCTGTTTGCTGTTTTTCATCTAATCCTATTGTGTTTCTCTGTACCTACTGTGAATGCCCGCAAGAAGATGAATCTCAGGGTAGTATATGGTCTCTCTCTCTCACACACACACACACACACACACACACACACACACACACACACACACACACACACACACACACACACACACACACACACACACACACACACACACACACATTCGCTTTTGACTTCGAACTTCAAAGGTCCTCAAGAGAGTACAGTTAAGATTAACAAGACTGTCTACAGCAAGTGAAGCTGAGGTTCTTATCCTTGTAACAAAGCAGGTGGAAAGGATAAGAACCTTAACCTATCCTTTCTTTAAGGATAAAAGAAGCCAAATAGACAATAGACAATAGACAGTAGGTGCAGAGCAGGCCATTCGGCCCATCTAGCCAGCACCGCCATTCACTGTGATCATGGCTGATCATACACAATCAATACCCCGTTCCTGCCCTCTCCCCATATCCCTTGACCCCGCTATCTGTGAGAGGTCTATCTAACTCTCTCTTGAATGCATCCAGAGACTTGGCCTCCACTGCCTTCTGGGGCAGAGCATTCCACATATCCACCACTCTCTGGGTGAAAAAGTTTTTCCGCATCTCTGTTCTAAATGGCCTACCCCTTATTCTTAAACTGTGGCCTCTAGTTCTGGACTCACCCATCAGCGGGAACAGGCTTCCTGCCTCCAGTGTGACCAATCCCTTAATAATCTTATATGTTTCAATCCGATCCCCTCTCATTCTTCTAAATTCCAGTGTATACAAGCCCAGTCGCTCCAATCTTTCAACATATGACAGTCCTGCCATTCTGGGAATTAACCTTGTGAACCTACACTGAACTCCCTCAATAGCAAGAATGTCCTTCCTCAAATTTCGAGACCAAAACTGCACACAATACTCCAGGTGGGGTCTCACCAGGGCCCTGTACAGCTGCAGAAGTACCTCTTTACTCCTATACTCAATTCGTCTTGTTATAAAAGCCAGAATGCCATTAGCTTTCTTCACTGCCTGCTGTACCTGCATGCTTGCTTTCATTGACTGATGTACAAGAACACCTAGATCTCATTGTACTTCCCCTTTTCCTAACTTGACTCCATTTAGATAGTAATCTGCCTTCCTGTTCTTGCCACCAAAGTGGATAACCTCACATTTATCCACATTAAACTGCATCTGCCATACATTTGTCCACTCACCCAACCTGTCCAAGTCACCCTGCATTCTCATAACATCCTCCTGACATTTCACACTGCCACCCAGCTTTGTGTCATCAGCAAATTTGCTAATGTTACTTTTAATCCCTTCATCTAAATCATTAATGTATATTGTAAACAGCTGCGGTCCCAGCACCGAACCTTGCGGTACCCCAGTGGTCACAGCCTGCCATTCTGAAAGGGACCCGTTAATCACTACTCTTTGTTTCCTGTCAGCCAGTCAATTTTCAATCCATGTCAGTACTCTGCCCCCAATACCATGTGCCCTAATTTTACCCACTAATCTCCTATGTGGGACTTTATCAAAAGCTTTCTGGAAGTCCAGGTACACTACATCCACTGGCTCTCCCTTGTCCATTTTCATAGTTACATCCTCAAAAAACTCCAGAAGATTAGTCAAGCATGATTTTCCCTTCATAAATCCAAGCTGACTCGGACTGATCCTTCTACTGCTATCCAAATGTGTCGTAATTTCCTCTTTTATAATTGACTCCAGCATCTTTCCCACCACTGACGTCAGGCTAACCGGTCTATAATTCCCAGTTTTCTCTCTCCCTCTTTTCTTGAAAAGTGGGACAACATTAGCCACCCTCCTATCAGCAGGAACTGTTCCTGAATCTATAGAACATTGGAAAATGATTACCAATGTGTCCACGATTTCTAGAACCACCCCTTTAAGTACCCTGAGATGCAGACCATCAGGTCCCAGGGTCTTATCAGCCTTCAGACTCAACAGTCTATCCAACACCGTTTCTTGCCTAATATAAATTTCTTTCAGTTCATCCTTTACCCTAGTTCCTTTGGCCACTATTACATCTGGGAGATTGTTTGTGTCGTCCCTAGTGAAGACAGATCCAAGGTACCTGTTAAATGAGTTAAATGTTCCAGAAGTCGAAGCCCGATGGCCTGGGGATGTGAGTCCACTGGGCAAGCCGAAGGCCTGATGTCTGTACGTCTATGAGTCTGGTGAAGCCTGAGGCCCAAAGACAGCCTGCCCTGAGGTTAGAGACCTGTCTGTTTGTGTGCATTGGTGGGTGGCTGGCACGGTAAGGGGCCCGTTATGCCTGTTGTTCTGTGATGCTGCGGCTGCGTGTGTGTTGTTCTGCTGAACACTGTAAGGATGCAAAGTTGGCACCAGAACGTGTGGCGACACTTGTGGGCTGCCCCCAGCACATCCTTAGGTTGTGCTGGTTGCTAATGCAAATGACGTGTTTTGTGGCAGGTTTTAATGAATGTGTGATTAAAAAATGAATCTGAATCTGAAAGGATGCAGAGGAAATTGTTAGTCTGATATCCTGGTGAGATAGGGACATGCCTGGCCTAGCATGAGAATTCCGCTCCAGCAGACTGGGTGGATGAGATCTACAGTGAAAGCCAATGGCTAGAAAGGCAGTTCTGCAATACACTGTGGAGAGCAAAGGGCATGATGAGGCACAGAAGACATTGTGGCCATCTACTGCAACCAGGGAAGACCCCACCCGTGACGACTACTCGTATCACTGGTCCTGGACTTCCGAAGTTGAGAGAGTGGAACTGTCCCAGTGCATCGGTCGTTCCACTTTTAAAAATCTCCTGCGCAGGTTTCCTGTCATTGTCGGATACAACGGACAAGCATTGGTGATACTCTAATTTATTCTGAATTTCATTTAAATACATAATTCGTTAGTTAAACAGTAATTTGTCTTTATTATATCTTTTAAACTATTTCCAGGAAAATTTGGCTAAGTGGGGCAGCCAAATGGGCCAAATGTACTGATCCTGATGCGTCTCAATTAACCGGAATCCACTCTATACCCAAATAATCTGCATGATATTCAACTTCCACTTATGCCAAGCTCTGCAGCTGCATACATTGCCCTTAAAGAAATTTACATAAAGGTTTTTTCTTTTACACTCTTCAGTTATTTTTATTCCATTATGTCATTGAACTGATTGAATATTTTTTGAAGAGGTAGAAGTCTGTCAGTCCCACAACAGTCTATGCTTGAATAGTGCAAGGTTTTTGTTGCCGTTCACTCAAAGAGATTTTCTGTTCTACCCGAGACCTCAAGAAAATGCGTAGAGTTGTGGACGTAGCTCAACACATCACAGGAACCAGCACCATCACCCCCTGCCCCGCACTTTCTGTTCTTTTCATTACTCCTGAAAAGCAACCAGCATAATCAATGACCCCACCTGCCCCAGACATTCTGTCTTCTCCTCTCTCCCATCAGGCAGGAGGGTCAAAATCCTGAAAACAGGCTCCTTTCCTGCTGAAATAAGACTCTTAAAAGGACCTCTTGTACGATAAGATGGACTCTTGACTTCACAATCTACCTCATTATGAATTTGCACCTCATTGTCTGCCTGCACTGCACTTTCTCTGCAACTGTAGCACCTTATTCTGCATTGGTATTGTTTTTTCCCTTATACTACCTCAATGTACTGATGCGGTGATGATAAGCTGATGGGAAGCAAAACAAATTCTTTGTGATACCTCAGCACATGTGACGATAATAAACCAGCTTTACCAAGTTTCTCCCTCAGTTAAGTCTGTCCTTCAGAAAGAAAGCAGTCAGATTATTACTATCTCATTACTATGGCATTGGTAATGCCCTACTCTGGACAATAGATGATGGACCTCTTTGGCTTCTATGTGTGACTGTGAAAGATCCTCCTACATTATACAAAAGAAGGCCTGAAGCTTGGCTAAGGTCAGTTTCTAGTCATTGACATGAAATAGAATATCAGTTCAGTATTGCATCATAGAAACGTAGAAAACCTACAGCACAATACAGGCCCTTCAGCCCACAAAGCTGTGCTGAACATGTCCCTACCTTAGAAATTACCTAGGGTTACCCATAGCCCTCTGTTTTTCTGAGCTCTATGTACCTGTCCAGGAGTCTCTTAAAGGACCCTATCGTATCTGCCTCCACCACCGTCGCCGGCAGCCCATTCCATGTACTCACCACTCTCTGCGTAAAGATTTACCCCTGACATCTTGCCTGTACTTACTTCCCAGCACCTTAAGCCTGTGCCCTCTTGTGGCAACCATTTCAGCCCTGGGAAAAAGCCTCTGACTATCCACATGATCAATGCCTCTCATCATCTTGTACACCTCTGTCAGGTCACCACCTCTCATCCTCCATCGCTCCAAGGAGAAAAGGCTGAGCTCACTCAACATACTTTCATAAGGTATGCTCCCCAATCCAGGCAACATTCTTGCAAATCTCCTCTGCACCCTTTCTATGGCTTCCACATCCTTCCTGTAGAGAGGTGACCAGAACAGAGCACTACTCCAAGTGGGGTCTGACCAGGGTCCTATATAGCTGCAACATTACCTCTCTGCTCCTAAACACAATCCCACAATTGACGAAAGCCAATGCACCTTACGCTTTCTTAACCATAGAGTCCACCTGTGCAGCAGCTTTGAGTGTCCTATGGACTCGGACCCCAAAATCCCACTGATTCTCCACACTGCCAAGAATCTTACCATTAATACTATATTCTACCATCATATTTGACCTACCAAAATGAACCACCTCACACTCATCTGGGTTGAACTTCATCTGCCCCTTCTCAGCCCAGTTTTGCACCCTATCGATGTCCCGCTGTAACCTCTAATAGCCCAGCACACTATCCACAACACCCCCAACCTTTGTGTCATCATCAAACTTATTAACCCATCCCTCCACTTCTTCATCCAGGTCATTTATAAAAATCATGAGGAGTAGGAGTCCCAGAACAGATCTCTGAGGCACACAACTGGTGACCAACCTCCATGCAGAATATGACCCACCTACAACCACTATTCTTGACTAGATTTACACCAGCCTTTGTACACCATGATTCCTAACATCCTTTCCCTGTCTTATTGGAAAGTATCTATGCAGAATTCCACGCAAACATCCCCTGAACATTTGCCACATTTTTTCCGTACATGCCCCTGAGAACATCTGTTCCTAATTTGTACTTCTAAGTTCCTGCTTGATAGCCTCATATTTCCCCTTACTCTAATCAAACGCTTTCCTAACTTGCTTGTTCCTATCCATCTCCAATGCTATGGTAAAGGGAATAGAATTGTGGTCACTCAACCCAAAATGCTCTCCCACTGAGAGATCTGACACCTGACCAGGTTCATTTCTCAATATCAGATCAAGTACAGTCTCTCCTCTTGTAGACTTATCTACATATTGTGTCAAGAAGCCTTCCTGAATATACCTAACAAACTCCACCAACGGCAACCCTGTTATTATTACAACTTTCCAGAATTTGTCTCCCTATCTGCTCCTCGATGTCCCTGTTACTATTAAGTGATCTATTAAAAACACCCAGTAGAGTTATTAACCCCTTCCTGTTTCTATCTTCCACCCACAGACACTTCGTAGACAATCCCTCCATGATTTCCTCCTTTTCTGCAGCCGTGACACTATCTCTGATCTACAGTGCCATGCCCCACCTCTTTTGTCTCCCTCCCTGTCCTTCCTGAAACATCTAAAACCTGGCACTTGAAGTAACCATTCCTGCCCCTGAGCCATCCAAGTCTCTGTAATGGCTACAACATCATAACTCCAAGTATTGATCCACGCTCTAAGCTCATCTGCTTTGTTCATAATACTCCTTGCATTAAAATAGACACATCTCAAACCATCGGTCTGAGCGCATTCCTTCTCTTATCACCTGCCTTTCCTCCCTCTCACACTGTCTCCAAACTTACGCTATTTGTGAGCCAACCACCTCTTCCTCCATCTCTTCAGTTTGGTTCCCACCCCCCAGCAATCCTAATTTAAACTCTCCCCAACAGCCTTAGCAAACCTCCCCACCAGGATATTGGTCCCCCTCAGATTCAAGTGCAACCTATCCTTTTTGTACAGGTTACACCTGCCCAAAAAGAGGTCCCAATGATCCAGAAATCTGAATCCCTGACCCCTGCTCCAATCCCTCAGTCACGCATTTATCCTCCACCTCACTCTATTCCTATACTCACTGTCACGTGGCACAGGCAGTAATTCTGAGATTATTATCTTTGTGGTCCTGCTTCTCAACTTCCTTCCTAACTCCCTGTAGTCTGCTTTCAGGACCTCCTCTCTTTTCCTGCCCATGTCGTTGGTACGAATATGCACCATGACCTCTGGCTGTTCTCCTTCCCACTTCAGAATATCATGGACGCGATCAGAAACCTCCTGGACCCTGGCACCTGGGAGGCAAACTACCATCCGTGCCTCTTTCCTGTGTCCACAGAATTACCTGTCTGACCCCTTAGCTATAGAGTCCCCTATCACTGCTGGCATCCTCTTTCTTTCCCTATCCTTCTGAGCCACAGGGCCAGACTATGTGTCAGAGGTGCGGCCACTGTAGCTTCCCTCAGGTAGGCTGTTCCCCCCAACAGTACTCAAACAGGAGTACTTATCGTCAAGGGGTACAGCCACAGGGGTGCTCTCTAGCCTCTGACTCCTGTCCTTCTGTCCTTCTGTCCTGTCCTGACTGTTACCCACTTTTCTGTCTCCCGAGGCCCCAATGTGACTACCTGCCTATAGCTCCTATCTATCACCTCCTCACTCGCCCTGATCAGACAAAGGTCTTCGAGCTGCATCTCCAGTTCCCTAACGTGGTCCCTAAGGAGCTGCAGCTCGACGCACCTGGCGCAGATGTGGCTGTCCAGGAGGCTGGGAGTCTCCCGAACTTCCCGCATCTGACGCCCAGCACAGAACACCGGCCTCACACACATACTTTGTGTCCGTATTCTACACAGGCAACCTAGCTCACTTTGACCCGTTATTGCTGAAGCCCTGTTGAGCCAAAGCCTTCCTGCTCTGTGTCTTGCTCTACTCTGTCACCAGCTCCTCGGACACCCACTCTATAAATCTGTCTCCTTTTAAGCTCTTATTGTAGTTCTCACTGGCTGACGTCAACGCGCTTGCACAGTCATGCCCCAATCAAACTGCTAAAGAAATAACTCAGATTCAGGTTTATTAACCGCATTTACTGCCATACCATGGAAACAGAGATAAGGGCCCTAATTGTAAGTGATATAACAGGCAGTAACTAACCAATGAACATCAAAACATACAGTGAAATGTCGCTTGCATTAATAACCCACCTCATCTAAGGATGTGATAGGGCAACCCCACAAGTGTTGCCATATGTTCCAATGCCAACATAGCATTGCCACGATGTTTAACAGAAAAACCATACAACTACACATGACAACAGTAGCAAAACAAGACCCTTTTCCAGCCTCTCGTCCACCTACCTACATACACAGACAGGTATACAACCCCAGGACAGGCCGCCTTCGCCCCTGTACTCTCAAATTCACAGACAGCTTATCTCCAACCTCCAGTTCTCGGCCTGGACAAGCAGACAACGGACCGCTGTCCTCGACAGGCCAACCCCAGGGACTTTGACATTTGGGCCTCTACCTCTGGACTCACTGAGGTGGAGAACAGCGTAGGAGGATACTTAGCAGCTCTGATTCAGATGATTAAAAAAAAGAAAGCATTGCAAAGCTGAAATAATGCGGAGTAAATCAATGTTGTCGGCAGCTCTCTTTTTGGTGTTCACTCATACCTGGAGTACTACACACATTCTATTCTCCTTGTTTGGCTTACTTTTGGGTGAATTTGTCTTATTCACAAGTATTGATTCTCCAAAATGAGCCTTCGCCGAATTATGTCAACACGTGAAAGTTACCATCAGCAAGATTTACACCCACGGTGTCTGTACATCGACCGTCATTGTTCACCGATGACACAGATCATAGCTTGCTCACTGCTCCGCTGCACAGGAGAGGCTGTTGACACTATGCACTCCACAAGAGCAGACTTCAAAGTTCAAAAGTTCAAAGTAAATTTATTATCAAAGTACATATATGTCACCATATACATGCCCAAGATTCATTATCTTGTGGGCACACTCAGTGAATGCAATAACATAATAGAATTATGATCTGGATGCTTTTCCGTGACAACGCTCCATGCAGAGGTGCTCATTGGTGGGGAGAGCTTTACCCATGATGGACTGGGTTATATCCACTACATTTTGTAGGATTTTCCGTTCAAGGGCTTTGCTGTTTCCATACCGGGCAGTGATGCCGCCAGTCAATATACTCTCCACCACACAGCTGTAGAAGTTTAAGTGATGATAGATAAGCACATGAACGTGATGAAAATGGAAGGATGTGGGCATTATGTAGGCAGAAGTGATTAGTTTAGTTACCCAGTCAATTACAAATTTACAGTCCTGTGCAAAAGTCTTAGGCACACATATCTGTAACTAAATGCCTAAGACATTTGCACAGTACTGTACTTGTTAATGTGGAGTGGAGAGCAAATTTATAAATCTGACAAGGGATGTTGGGAATGGTGAGGCTGGAGTGCTGCTGGAGGGGTGTGGGACAGGCGGCAGAGAAGAAGCACAAGTGGCGGGGGCTGACGCTGGTGCAGCCACGCCCAGCCCTGAGACGCCAGGCAAGGGTTATTTGATTCCTAACAAATGGGTTATTGATCACTACAGAATGCCTTTCTGGTGCTTCCCACTCCCTCCCCTTTCCACACACCTTTTCCCAACCACGATTCCACTCTCCCTGTCCCCTTCCACGCTCTCAGTCCACAATAGAGACCTAAAACAGAATCAGGTTTATTATCACTCACATATGTCATGAAATTTGTTTTTTATGTCCGCAGTACAGGGCAAAACATAAAATTACTAGAGTTCTGTGCAAAAGTCTTAGCCACCCTAACTATATGTGTGTGTGTGTGTGTGTGTGTGTGTGTGTGTGTGTGTGTGTGTGTGTGTGTGTGTGTGTGTGTGTGTGTGTGTGTGTGTGTGTGTGTGTGTGTGTGTGTGTGTGTGTGTGTGCGCGCGCGTGTGTGTGCCTAAGAAGTTTGCACAATAATGTAGGCACAACATTGTGGAACGAAAGGCCTGCTCCTGTTTTTGTACTGTTCCATGTTCTATAAGATCAGCTGTTCCTGAGATACTCAAACCACCTCACCTGGCACCAATAAACACTCCATGGTCAAAGTCATTTAGATCACATTTCTTCCCCATTCTGATGTTTGGTCTGAACAATAAACTTCAAGAGGCTTAAATCTCTTGACCATGCCTGCATGCTTTTCTGCACTGAATTGCTGCTACATGTTTGGCTGATTAGATATTTATATTAATGAGCAGGCATACAGGTGTTCCTAGTAAAGTGGTCAGTGCATGTCGGTGATTACGTAAAATACAAGCAAGCAGAGGAATGATAAACAAGAAGGAAAATATAAGCAAAACTACAATTTTACACCCAACATAACAATATCTTCTCTCCATGTTTAGTCAATAGATTTCTGCAATAGTCATTTCCAGGTTACCTGGCAACTCCATTGGCTCATTCATTCTTCACCTGTATTCTACTAGGGATCACCCTCTCCAAAGAATATGTGTTAATGACCAGGATGATATTCTAGTTGAAAGGCTCACTGATCATGTTTCTTTACTGTCTGGAGCAAAGAATTCCAAAAATATCTCAAATCACCAACATGAAGCAATGCCTTCTGTACTCCGGTACCACTGAGCACATCTACACGGAGTGTTGCCCCAAGGAAGCAACATCCATCATCAAGAACCCCCTCGCCATCTAGACCATGAACTCTTTCACCACCATCAGGCAGGAGGTACAGGAGTTTTAGATCCCACCCTGCCAGGATCAGGACAAGTTGTTACCCTGCAACCATCAGATTCCTGAATCGGCGTGGATAACATTATTCACCACTGGTCTGAACAGATTCTACAACCTAGGGACTCACTTTCAAGAACTTTACAACTCATATTCTCTGCATTGTTTTTTGATTTGCACAATTTGTCTTCTTTTGCATATTGGCTGCTAGTCAGTCTTTGTTCATGAATAGTTCTTCATAAGTTCTTTAGTATTTCTTTATTTTTCTATAAATCCCAGCAAGAAACTGAATCTCAAAGTAGTATATGGTGACATACACTCAGTACCTACTTTATTAGGTGCACCTGCATAGCTTTAATGCTCGTTTATTAAAATATCTTATCAGCCCATCATGTGGCAGCAACTCCATGCATAAAAGTATACAGACTTGGTCAGGAGGTTCAGTTGAAGTTCAGGCTAAAACATCAGAATGGGGAGGAAATGTGATCTAAATGACTTTAACTGTGTATGATTGTTGGAGGCAAACAGGGTGGTTTGAGTCTCACTTCAAGCTCAAGCGATGGCCATTGAGTGGAAAGGATTTATGCTTTTTAGCTGGCTACTGGAGCACTTCCTCTCAATATTTTGAACATCCTTTATTGTTACTAATCTTCTTTGCAACATGCAAACCTCTAACATTATCCTTGAGCATTTGACTCTTTAGTTAGCCATGGGTAGAATGCTTCCTATTTGCAACTCTGGCTGAAAATTGCTTAGCTCAACAAGACAGACCATTTAATCTAGAGCATCTGTGGTTTGTGGGGTTCAGTTCATTGCCTTCAAACATGTGACGAGCAATGGATTCATGTGGTGAAACTTTTCAATTTAAATATGAAGAACGTTGCTTAAATATTAATCTTCAGCTTTACCTCTGGAATTGACTAAAAGCATATGAGGAAGATTAATTTCAGAAAATGGCATTCTGAGGTCCTGAAACTAAAGGGAATTGATGCAAAATGTGGGTGTTTGTGGCTTGCCTTGGAGGGCAAAGTTGATATCCGATGTTATCCCACTGTGATGAATTGTTCTGGTGCATGTGGACCTGTTACAGAGTGGCTGACTGTAATCACTAGCAGCAGTTGAATGATGCACCACCTGGGAGGCCATTCAACCTATTAGGTACCTATTCTAATGTTTCCCTCACCCTATGTCCCTTCCCAGACTTTTACTTTGCCAAACCCCCTTAAAATAATTCGCCCATTTCCACTTGTAAATTTCCACTGAAGCCGTTTTCAACATCCCTTCTGACAATGCAACTCAATGAGGCATTAATGGTATTTTGTACTTGTCCTGACTGCAGAAGATACAGTAAATATAACAGAAACGGAGAAGGACTGAGACTGAGATGATGGGCCCACTCCAGCTGCTCCCAGCTTCTGGTTGATGGACTCTATTTCATTCTGAATGCCGATGCTTGCTTCATTGTTAGATAGATAGATAGATAGATAGATAGATACTTTATTCATCCCCATGGGGAAATTCCAACTTTTTTCCAATGTCCCATACACTTGTTGTAGCAAAACTAATTACATACAATACTTAACTCAGTAAAAAATATGATATGCATCTAAATCACTATCTCAAAAAGCATTAATAATAGCTTTTAAAAAGTTCTTAAGTCCTGGCGGTAGAATTGTAAAGCCTAATGGCATTGGGGAGTATTGACCTCTTCATCCTGTCTGAGGAGCATTGCATGATTTGTTTTTTTTCTCTCTCTCTCTCTGCACATTGGGCATTGGTCACTTTTTTATTGGGTTCTTTTGGGTTTCTTGTTTTGTGGCTGGCTGTAAGCAGGCACATCTCAAGATTATATAATTTATACATACTTTGATAATGTACTTTGGACTCGTACTTTGAGAAATGCAAGAGAGACACAGGCAGAATGCTGGAGGAGCTCAGCAGGTCAGGCAGCATCTACGAAGAGGAATAAATAGAGGATATTTTGGGCCACAATACTTCATTCAGAACTCTTCAGCAGTCCTAATGAAGGGTCTCAGCCTGAAACATCAATGTTTGTTCTTCTCCATAGATGCTGCTTGACCTGTTGGGTTCCTCCAGCATTTTGTGTGTGTTACTCTCCAGCATCTGCAGAATCTCTTGTGTTTAAGAAATGTAAGGAAACTGAGGCTGTAATGAGAAGTTTTGGAAGGTGAAGGTGATCTGGATCTCGCAGTCTGATAAGGTGCTTAGGGTAGAAACTCTTATAACATTCAAAAAGCACAATTTCAAGAATCCTAATTCACTAGGCTGTAGTCCAAGAGCTGGAAAATGAACAACCTGAATAGTTACATACGGTGTAATAAATTGATGAAACACTGACTGTGTCAATGTCAGAAATCCATGTTACTCAAAATTAAAATGTCCTCAAACTGGATAAATATCAAGGATCCCTTTCTGGCATTTCAATTCTGAAAGAAGTGGTTCCAATCGTAACAAATGCATTCAAGACTGTTCCTTTGGCTCTGGAAAAGACCCCATCAAACCTTTTCCTCAAATTACCTCTGATTTTTTTAGATTATATCTCAGTCCTCCAATTGGCAACTTCTGGTATTAAAACAGTTCTCATTCACTCTGCAAAACCCAGATTTTAAAGACGAAACAAAATGCTGGAGGAACTCGATGGAGGAACAGCATATGTGAAGGAAAATGGAGAGTTGATGCTTTGGGTCAATAACCTTCTTCTGGACTGATGTATCTCCCTTCTATCATTCAGGCCAGATGAAGGGTCTTGCCCATAAGCGTGGACACTCCATTTTCCTTTACAGATGTTGCCTGACCTGTTGAGTTCTTCCAGCATTTTGTTTGTATCAGAACCAGGTTTATTATCACTGTCTCAGATGAAGTGAAATTTTGCTTTGCATCAGCAATATAGTACCAACACCTAAAATTACTATAAATTACAAGTCAAATAAATAGTGCAAAGAAAAAAGAATAATCCAGTCGTGTTCAGGGGACAATAGACATTCAGAAATTTGATGGCGGACAAGAAGAAGCTGTTTCCGAATCATTGCCTGTGGGTCTTCAGGCTCTTCTATCTTCTCCCCAGTGGTAGTGATGAGAAAATGACGTGTCCCAGACGGTGAGGGTCCTTAATGATACCTGTCAACGTCTAGAGGCACTGGTTCTTGAAAATGTTTTCAATAGTAGGGAGGGTTTTGCCTGTGATTAAGCTATAAGCCTCTGCTGACTCTTGCAGTCTTGTGCATTGTAGTCCCCATACCAGGTGGTGATGCAACCAATCAGAATCCTCTCCACCGTACATCAAGATAAATTTGGAAGAGTCTTTAGTAACATGCCAAATCTGCTCAGGCTCCTAATGAGATAGAGACATTGGCTTGCTTTCTTCCTGATTGCATCAATATGTTGGGCCCAGCAGAGATCCTTTGGGATGTTGACACCCAGGAACTTGAAGCTTCTCACCCTTTCCACCACCGACCCTTCAATGAGGACTGATTTTTTCCAGACATTCCTTTTCCAAAGTCCGCACTCAATCCCTCAGTTTTGCTGATGCTGAGTATGAGGTTGTTGTTGCGATACCACTTAACCATCCAATCTATCTCATTCCTCTACGTCTCCTCATTGCCATCTAAGATTTTTCCAACAACAGTGGTACCAAATTTATCATTGTTTCAGCTATGCCTAGCCACACAGTCATGAGTGTAAAGAGAATAGAGCAGTCTCTCATCTCTCTCTTCTCCTCACCCGCCAATCATTGAACTTTGGCTCCCCCTCCTCCTCCTTCTTTCAATAGTCCACTGTCCTCTCCTATTAGACCTTCCTTTTTCTGCTGTCATTTTTTGCTCAAGCTTTCTCTGCTCTAAGAAGAGTGACTTCATCTTCTCTAGTCTCTCCATTTTACAAAAGTTGCTCATCCCAATAACTATTTTCTTGACCCTTTTCAATGTACCTCTTCCACCTATTGCCTCCCAACCTCTTACTTCATTCTCCCCTCACCTTGCCTCACCTACCACCTGCCAGATTGTACTCCTCCCCTTCTCCCCACCTTATTCTGGCTTCTGCCCCCTTCCTTTCCAGTCCTGATGCATGATCCTCATCTGAAACGTCAACTGATTATTCCCCTCCATAGAAGCAGCCTGATTTGATGAGTTCCTCCAGCATTTTGTGTGTTTGCTGAGTAGAGCAGTAGGCTAAGCACACATCCTTGACAAGCGCCTGTATTGATTGTCAGCAAAGAGGAGATGTTATTACCAATCCGCACTGACTGGTCTCATGAGGATCCAGTTGCAGAAGGACGTGCACAGGGCTAGATTTAGCAGCTTGCTGATGGTATTGAATGGCGAGCAACATTTGATAAAAGCAGCTTGGCGCATGTTGTGGCATAATACAGGTGCTCCATAAAAGAATGGAGAGCCAATGAGATTTCACCTGCTGTAGACCAGCTATGGTGGTAGGAAAACAGGCGTGGTAATTCTAGCAATAGGCAACCTCTCAGAATAATTCATAATTATAGATGTAAGTGCTACCAGGTAATAGTGTTTGAGGTACCCCACCCTGTTCTTCTTGAGCACTGGTACAATTGCTTCCCTTTGGAAGCAAGTGGGAACCTTAGACCAGAGCACTGGGAGATTGAAGATTCCAGCATCTGCTGTATTGTCAGTCTTCATAATTTTGAAAATATCTGTTATTTTTGATTCTAGTTTTCTCTTCACTAAGAAAGTGACTTCATCAAGTGAATTCAACTTTTATGTCATTGTGCCGAGTACAGATACAAAGCCAATGAATTGCAATTAGCATCTAACCAGAAGTGTAAAAGAATGGTGTTATTTACAAAATAACTGCGAATAAAAAGTAAGTGCTACAGCACACAAATATAAAAGTACTGAGAGAGTACAATATGGGTGCAATACTGCTTAGTGCTGTGATGTGAGGTTCAGCAGGGTCACAGCCTCAGGGAAGAAGCTCTTCCTGTGCCTGCTGGTGCGGGAGCAAAGGCTCCTGTAGTGCCTACCGGATGGGAGGAGAGTAAAAAGTCCACGGTTAGGGTGAGATGCATCCTTGAAAATGCTTTTCACCCTGCCCAGGCAGCGTTTATGGTAGATGTTCTCAATGGTGGGCAATTGGGTGTCGATAATCTGCTGGACAGTTTTCACCACACGCTGGAGTGCTTTGAGGTCCAATATGGGACAATTGCCAAACCACACTGAGATGCAGTTGGTGAGTATGCTCTCAATGGTACAGCGGTAAAAGTCCATCAGTATCCTGGGACACAGATGAGCTTTCTTGATGCTCTGCAGGAAACAAAGGCTCTGTTATGCCTTTTTGATCAGGATGGATCTTCCCTAGCATCTCTATTTTGCCAAAGTTCTTCAACCCAACAACTATTCTCTTGACTCTCCTCAAGATTCTCCTCAAAATTCATAAAACTCAGTGCCTGAAACCAAATACATATATGATATATGCTAGAGCTTTGAATAACTTTTAAAGCTATTGCACTCTGTGAACGTATCTGGAGGACCTAAATCAAAAGAAGAAATTGGATTGGCCTTGGAGCAAATGAGTCTAAGAGGTTGTGTGATAGAGGTAGGGTAGACAGCCAGTATCCATTTCTTAAGCTTATAGTGCGAGTGAGAAAGTTTAAAGCGGACCTGAACTGTAAATTATTCACACAAAGTGCATTTGGCATCCGAATGAGCTGCCAGAAGAGGAGGTGGAGTTTGGAGTAGGAACAACATTTAATAGGCATCTGGACAGGTGTTTGAATAAACCGATCAGACAGCAGGGGTTCCCAACCTGGAATCCACAAATCCCTTGCATAATGGTATTGGTCTATGGCATAAAAAAGTTTGGGAACCACTGGCATAGAGGGATATGTAATTTATGCTGTTAAGTGAGATTAGTATAGATAGGCATGATGGTCAGCATTGATCTGGGGGCCAAAGGGCCTGTTTCTATGTTGTACAACTCTATGGCTCTCTATGGGTGAGGCATGCTTTAATAACATAAAGCAGAAAATACTCCAAATATCAGAAACACCTGGTGACGAAAAAAAAAGCGGATTTAAAGTTTCAAGCAAGCAACATTTCATCAAAACTACCTTCAGTGACCACTTTATTAAAAACCTCCTGTAACTAATAAAGTGGCTGCTGACTGCATATTCATGGTCTTCTGCTGCTGTAGCCCATCCACTTCAAATTTCAATGTGGAGTGCGTTCAGGGATACTCTTCAGCACATCACTATTGTAACGCATGGTTACTTGACTTGCTGTCGCCTTCCTGTCAGCTTGAACCAATCTGCCCATTCTTTACTAACCTCTCTCATTAACAAGGTGTTTTGCACACAGAACTCTTTCAAAAATCATTGAACTCTGGCATGATACCAGAGGACTGGAAAATTGCAAATGGCACTCCACTCTTTAAGAAAGGAGGAAGACAACAGAAAGGAAATTATAGACCAGTTAGCCTGACCTCGGTGGTTAGGAAGATGTTGGAGTCAATTGTTAAGGATGAGGTGATGGCGTACTTGGTGACACAGGACAAGATAGGACAAAGTCAGCATGGTTTCCTTGAGGGAAAATCCTGCCTGACAAACCTGTTGGAATTCTTTGAGGAGATTACAAGTAGGATAGATAAAGTGGATGCAGTAGATGTCGTATATTTGGCCTTTCTGAAGGCCTTTGACAGGGTGCCACACATGAGGCTGCTTACCAAGTTAAGAGCCCATGGTATTACAAGAAAGTTACTGGCATGGTTAGAGCATTGGCTGATTGGTAGGAAGCAGCGAGTGGGATCCTTTTCTGGTTGGCTGCCAGTGACTAGTGATGTTCTGCAGGGGTCAGTGTTGGGACCACTTCTTTTTATGCTGTATATAAATTATTTAGATGATGGAATATTCGGCTTTTTTGCCAAGTTTGCAGATGATATGAATATTGGTGGAGAGGGAGGTAGTGTTGAGGAAACAGATAGGATACAGAAGGACTTCAACATATTAGGAGAATGGGCAAGAAAGTGGCAAATGAAATACAATGTTGGAAAATGCATGGTCATGGACTTTGGTAGTAGAAATAAATGTGTGGACCATTTTCTAAACAGGGAGAAAATCCAAAAATCTGAGATGCAAAGGGCATTGGGAGTCCTTGTGCTGAATACCCTTAAGGTCGAGTCAGTGGTGAGGAAGGTAAATGCCATGTTAGCATTCATTTCAAGAGGTCTTGTATACAAGAGCAAAGATGTGATGCTGAGGCTTTGTAAGGCACTGGTGAGGCCAACTTTGAGTATTGTGAACAGTTTTGGGCCCCTCATCTTCGAAGAGATATGCTGGCATTGGACAGGGTCCAGAGGAGGTTCACAAGGATGATTCCAGGAATGAAAGGGTTATCATACAAGGAATGTTTGATGGCTCTGGGTCTGAACTCACTGGAATTCAGATGGATGAAGGAGGAACTCATTGAAACCTTTCGAATGTTGGAAGTCCTAAACAAAGTAGATGTGGAAAGGATGTTTCCCATGGTGGAAGAGTCTAGGACAAGAGGGCACAGCCTTAGGTTAGAGGGGCACCCTTTCAAAACAGAGAGGCAGAGAAATTTCTTCAGCCAAAGGGTGGTGAATTTACGGAAACTGTTGCCATATGCAGCTGTGGAGGATAGGTCACTGGGTGTATTTAAGGTAGAGATTGACAGGTTCCTGATTGGACATGGCATCAAAGGTTACGAGGAGAAGGACGGGAACTGGGGTTGAGGAGGAGATAGAAAAAAAGAATCAGCCACGATTGAATGGCGGAGTAGCCTTGATGGGCCAGATGGCCAAATTCTACTCCTATGTCTTATGGTCTTACGGTCTTATGGATATTATTTGCTTTTTGCACCATTCTCTGTAAACTTTAAAGCAATGGTTCCCAACCTGGGGTCCACAGCATAAAAAAAAGTTGGGTAGTCCTGCTTTAGATATTGTTGTGCATTAAAATTCCAGATCGTCAGCTTCAAAGGCTTGTCCATCCCAGGGTCCTTTGTTCCTGCTACCTCTTCAATATTCTGCTCATTTGTTCATATGAGTATTACACTCCTGCCTCAATCATCTGCTCATAGATATAGAGTCATAGTGCACGACAGCACAGAAACAGACCCTTTGGCCTATCTAGTCTGTGCTGAACTATTATTCTGTCTATTACTATCAACCTATGCTTGGACTCCATATCCTTGCCATCCATGTACTTATCCACACTTTTCTTAAATGTTGAAATCAGGCACACATCTACCACTTCTGCTGGCAGTTCGTTCCACACTCTCACCACCCTCTGAGTGAAGAAGCTCCTCCTCATGTTCTCCTCATACATTTCACCTTTCACCCTTAACCCATGACCTCTAGTCTCACCTCACCTCAGAGGAAAAAGCTGGCTTGAATTTACCCCATCTAAATCCAACATAATTTTGCATATCTTTATCAAATCTCCCCTCATTCTCCTATGCTCCTGGGAATAAAGTCCTATCCTATTCAACCTTTCCCTATAACTCAGGTCTTCAGGTAAAACCTGAGTTACAACCTTATAAATTTTCTCTGCACTCTTTTAATCTTAATGAAATGCTTGCTATAAGTAGTTGACCAGATCTGCACACAATACCCTAAATTAAGCCTCCCTGACACCTTGGATAAGTTCATCATCACATCCCAGTTCTTGTACTCACTACTTTGATTTATGAAGGCCAATATGTTGAAAGCTTGCCAATTTTCAGCGTGATAACTGCAGTTCAAGAAAGCACTTGGGGTATACCAATGTTGTGATGAGTTTCTCTCTGAGCCTTGGTGTGGAGAGGCCAGCAACATCTAGCTTTATCCTGGTAATGGACATCCTGCAGAAACCATCAAATCACCAAAAGTTCTGTGGCAAAGGTTACTTACCGCAGATCGCTGTGGCTTTTGTGGTCTGTCTTCATCAGTTGCTGTCGGTCACTGCAAACACACAGAGCAAGTATTCTTGCTGCTTTGAATATTGTCCATACTGCCAAGTTGGCAATTTTCTTCAGACCAGAGGCAGCTCCCAGTTCTCATTTCCAACTACAACTGTGAAGTGTAAAGCTACTCTGTTTAATTCTTCCTTTTTTTATAGAAATAGTGCAAGAAATATCAGAAAGCACACATTTTGAAATTGAGCTGTGGTTAAATAGCTGTTTCTGGTTCTCTGGGCTGACTAAATGTTCCCTTCATTTCAAAGTTCAAATTTCAAAGTAAACTTATTATCAACGTGTATATATATATATCTATATATATATATATATATCCCTATATTCAACCCTGTGATTCATTTTCTTGTGGACAGTCACAGTAAAGAAACACTATTGTATCAATGGAAGATGGACAAACAACCAATCTGTAAAAGACAACAAAATGGGCAAATACAAGAGTAAAATATAAGTAATGAGTAAGCAATAATTATCAAGAAGTAAGATGAAGAGTTGTTGAAAGTGAGTCCATTCATGGTGTTTTGTTGTTGTTATTCAGTCATTAAGTTGAGTCCCACTCTTTGTGACCTCATCGACCATAGGGTTTTCCATAGATACAGATGTAGATTACCAGGATTTTCTGCCGTGCAGATACTGCTGCTGCCCAGGTTGAGACCTGGCTGGATTTGAACTCAAGACCATCTGCTTGAAGTCTAGTGCTGATGCCACTACACTACCAGCCAGCCCATAGATGGTGTACCCTCATTATATTTGTAGATGGAGGAGTATGTTGATAAAAATCAAAGTCAGATTTATTGTCATACAGACAAATACATGTAGGCACAGGTGCAATGAAAAACTTGCAGCCGTATCACAGACACGTAGCATTAGAGATGCAGCATTCACAAGAATATCATAAATTAGATATAAATTATACAAGAATGAACACTATAGAAGAAAAATAAGAAAAACAAGGTCCATTGTAACACAAAGCGTTCAAACTATTTTGAAAGTTATTTTGTACATTTCCCATGTCCAGTATAACACCAAATATCTACAGGATAGGGGGATACCCCAAATGGTTTGATTGTTAACTTTTCTTTTTCATAACATACCCTCAGTAGCCACATTATTAGGTACATCCTGTACCTATTAAAGTGGCCACTTTAGTATGTCCATGGTCTTCTGCTGCTGTAGGCAATCCACTTCAAAGTTCAACGTGTTCTGCATTCAGAGATGTTCTTCTGCACACCACTATTGTAACACAGTTATCTGGAATACTGTTCCCTTCCTGTCAGCTTGAACCAGTCTGGCTATTCTCTTCTGACCTCTCCCATTAACAAGGTGTTTTCACCTGCAAACTGCGACTTTCTGATGTTTTTTTGTGTGTCTCCCACCATTCTCTGTACATTGTTGTGCGTAAAAATCCCAGGAGATCAGCAGTTGCTGAGACACTCAAACCACCCTGTCTGGCACCAACAATCATTCCACAGTCAAGGTTGCTTAGATCACATTTCTTCCCCATTTTGACGTCTGGTCTGAACAACAACTGAACCTCTTGACCCAGGCTTTAATACATTGAGTTTCTGCCACATGATTGGCTGATTAGACAGTTACATTTACGAGCAAGTGTCCAGGTGCACCTAATAAAGTGGCCACCGGGTGTATTTTTAGGCTTCTAGTCATACAGACAATGCCTAACCAGTGGGTATAGTAGATTTCCTTCAATACAGGATGTTAGTGAATCAGATGTTTACTTCAAATGGCAAGTCAGCAATCTCACTGTATCTTTTGTAACAAAGGCTTTATTCGGCAAGGCTTTGAGGTCAGGAGTTGGGAAGTTATGCCTTCTTTATAAACTTTGTATAAGTCTAGGCTATTGCAATCAATTCTAGTTACTCCATTACAGAAAGGATGGAAAAGCTATTGAGAAGGTGCAGAAGAGGTTCACCAGAACGCTTCCTGGATTAGAGGGCAGGTTCAAAAAACTATGATTATTTTCTCTGGAGTGACATAGGCTGACAGGAAAACTGATAGAAGTTTATTGAAAGTATGATAAGGTATCTCTTTTCCCCAAGTTCAAGCTGTCTAATAATACAGGACATGCATTTAAGGTGAGTGGGTTAAAGTTCAATGGAATGTGCAGGTCTAATTGATTTTACACTAAGAGTGGTGGGGGCCTGGAATGCACTGCCTGTGGTGGCGGAGGAGGCAAATACATTAGCAGCATTTAAGAGGCTTGTAGATAGGTGCATGAATATGCAGAGAATGGAGGTATATAGGCTACATCCACACTAGACCGGATAATTTTGAAAACACCGGTTTCGCGTAAAAACGATAGGCGTCCACACTATGCATTTTTGAAAATATCTCTGTCTACACTGAAACGGAGATTTCGGCGAATCTCCTCCTCCTGCTCATGCACAGGACACATCTACCAAAAACAAGCGACATGTTTGGTGTCAAATCTCTCCGTGAAAGTGCACGTTTGTGTAGTTACAGACTAGAAAAACTTAAACAACGGGCAGCTGTTAGCTCTCGTGCAGGAGAACTTAAAACTAAAAAAAAACAAATACTGGAGCGTACGGATGCAACCAACAGGGAGTTCACGGACAGATTGACCCGGCTAATGACGAACATTGAAAAACTGACCAACTCTGTTGCATTAATAAAGCACCTTGTTAAATGTATAAAACATGTCTGCATCAGTGTTATCTTGTATTTCCATACAATGTTACATTAGGCAGTTAGACATCTATTGTCAGAGAAGTACTTGCATAAATAGGTAAACCACCTTCATACGAGCAAGGACAGAAAACAGGGCGAAGTGAGTATACTTATTTATTCAGTAAGTTATGGGTCAGAGTATTTGGTGAGTACATTTCGAACTCTTCTGGCTTCAGTCTCGTTGCCGTCTGTTCTGAAATTGTTAGGTTGCGTTTAAGAAAACAATGAAATAGCGTGCTGCCGTCTGAAAGCATTTTCAAAAGTCTCCGGTTACTCCGTCCACACTGATCTGCCCAAGCAGCATTTTCAAAAATACCCACCCTGGAAAGCGTTTCTGAAAAGCTCCAGTTTCGGGGGACGAAAACGCCGTTTTAGTGTAGACAGAGGGTAAAAACGAAGAGAAAAAGCTTGGGTTACGGATTTATCCGGCGTAGTGCGGACGTAGCCTATGGCAAGCGGGAGGGATTGGTTTAATTAAGCATCATTAGATTAATTAGTTCACATTGTGAATTGAAGGACTGTTTTTGTGCTGTACTGTTCTGTATTCTATATCCTATGTTTGATTCGATGTTTATTTAAATTCCACAACTGCGACTGTGAGAATTGAACTCAAGCCTCTGAATTGGCAAACGATTAGTAACCCTGGGCTGGCACATCGTTCTGCAGCTGCTTATCTTAAGGTCAGCAATGCAGGAGTCTCTGGCAGTGAGGATCCCACTTCCTTAACCAAACTTGTCTATTTCTTCTTTGTGAGCACATGCCTTCCTCGTATTTAAAATTCAAGTACAAAACAGGAAGGCTTGCTGCTACAAAGTCAAAAGTCCCACGACATGCCAATGACTAATATCAGTATAACAATATCAAAAAGAGAAGAATAACATTCCTGACTGTGCTAATATGTGGCCTATGATATTTCCACTACTTCAGCACTAGGAAATGATCAATTCCAGCACGACCATCGGCCAGTGTCTCCTGCCATCAATGTTGAAATACAGTCGTTGTCTAGATCTTTGGCTAAACGAGCCTTTAAAAGAACCTCCCTTCCCTGACATAGCCATTCATTTTTCCTCCACTCATGTGTCTATCTAAGAACCTCGTAAATGTCCCTAATGTATCTGCTTCTAGCACTACCCCTGGCATTGCATTCCACACACCTACCACTCTCTGTGCAAGGTGATGCACCATCAATAACTCTCGGAGACGTGAGGCGAGAGATAGGCTTTTATTAGCTGGAAGAGAGCACTATCAGCAGCAAGAGACCATCACACAACATCCTGGAGACTGAGGGAGGAGCAGTGCCTCCAATCGCCTTTATACAGGGGTCTGTGGGAGGAGCCACAGGAGCAGTCAGCGGGGGTGGCGTGTCCAGACAGGTATATGTAGTTCACCACACAAGGATAGACATATAGATAGATAGATAGATAGATAGATAGATAGATAGATAGATAGATAGATAGATAGATACTTTATTCATCCCCATGGGGAAATTCAACTTTTTTTCCAATGTCCCATACACTTGTTGTAGCAAAACTAATTACATACAATACTTAACTCAGTAAAAAAATATGATATGCATCTAAATCACCGTCTCAAAAAGCATTAATAATAGCTTTTAAAAAGTTCTTAAGTCCTGGCGGTAGAATTGTAAAGCCTAATGGCATTGGGGAGTATTGACCTCTTCATCCTGTCTGAGGAGCATTGCATCGATAGTAACCTGTCACTGAAACTGCTTCTCTGTCTCTGGATGGTGCTATGTAGAGGATGTTCAGAGTTATCCATAATTGACCGTAGCCTACTCAGCGCCCTTCGCTCAGCTACCGATGTTAAACTCTCCAGTACTTTGCCCACGACAGAGCCCGCCTTCCTTACCAGCTTATTAAGACGTGAGGCATCCCTCTTCTTAATGCTTCCTCCCCAACACGCCACCACAAAGAAGAGGGCGCTCTCCACAACTGACCTATAGAACATCTTCAGCATCTCACTACAGACATTGAATGACGCCAACCTTCTTAGGAAGTACATTCGACTCTGTGCCTTCCTGCACAAGGCATCTGTGTTGGCAGTCCAGTCAAGCTTCTCGTCTAACTGTACTCCCAGATACTTGTAGGTCTTAACCTGCTCCACACATTCTCCATTAATGATCACTGGCTCCATATGAGGCCTAGATCTCCTAAAGTCCACCACCATCTCCTTGGTCTTGGTGATATTGAGACGCAGGTAGTTTGAATTGCACCATATCACAAAGTCCTGTATCAGTTTCCTATACTCCTCCTCCTGTCCATTCCTGACACACCCCACTATGGCCGTGTCATCAGCGAACTTCTGCACATGGCAGGACTCTGAGTTATATTGGAAGTCTGATGTGTACAGGGTGAACAGGACTGGAGAGAGTACGGTTCCCTGCGGCGCCCCTGTGCTGCTGACCACCGTGTCAGACCTACAGTCTCCCAACCACACATACTGAGGTCTATCTGTCAAGTAGTCCACTATCCAATCCACCATGTGAGAGTCTACTCCCATCTCCGTTAGTTTGTGCCTTAAGATCTTGGGCTGGATGGTGTTAAAGGCACTAGAGAAGTCAAGGAATGTAATCCTCACAGCACAACTGACCCCCTCTAGGTGAGAGAGTGATTTGTGCAGCAAATACGTGATAGCATCCTCCACTCCCACCTTCTCCTTATATGCAAACTGAAGAGGATCCTGGGCGTGCCTGGTTTGTGGCCTCAGATTCTGTATTATCAGCCGCTCCATGGTCTTCATCACGTGCGACGTCAAGGCAACAGGTCTGAAGTCATTCAACTCCTTTGGTTGTGGTTTCTTCGGTACTGGGACAATACAGGATGTCTTCCACTGTCTGGGTACTCTTCTCTGCTCTAGGCTCATGTTGAAGATGCGCTGTAGTGGTTCTCCCAGCTCAGTAGCACAGGCCCTCAGTAATCGTGGGGAAACTCCATCCGGTCCAGCCGCCTTGCTGGTACAGATCTTCCTCAGTTGACCTTCCACCTGTGCAGCCGTAATCCTGGGCGTGGGCAAGGTCTCCTGTGAGTGGCTATTTTCCTGTGAGGGAAGTAAGCCTGGTGTGGATTTCTGCGGTGAGGATGAGATTGAGCTGTCGAACCTGTTGAAGAAGTTGTTCAGCTGGTTCGCTGTATGTGTATGTATGTGAAAATTACTTCTGTCTCTCTTACACTAATTTTTCCCTTACATACTTGCTGCCATTAAGCCCCTGGTGTTTAGGGCAGCAATGAAGATCTTCCATCTCTGGTGGTGCTCAGGTCATCATGTCAGTAGCTTCCTCTCGGTTTTCACTACCGTCGGGCATGCAAGTCCCAGGTGGAGCCTGGGGAATACCGCCGTGCTCAGATATGGACGGATTCTTCATTGCTGTTTCTGTAACAATTTTATTTCACCAGCCAGGATTGGTAGCCCTGAGCTGAACCCCCCCCCCCCACCCCCACAAACCTGGAGGGCCGGTGGATCTGTTTGGCATCGGTGACCCTACCAAGAGCCAAAGCCTTGACTCCAGCCGGCATGTATTGCTCCAGGTAAATGAGGCGCTTAGGCCTCCAAACCCAACACCAAGGTTGTGGTCTTCTTAGAGGAATCTTTCACTGCCGGAAGGCAATATGGTCGCTGGAATGCCGCAAGTGCAAATGTTGGCGTGTGGCCAAGTGGTTAAGGCTTTGGAGTAGCCATTTGAAGGTCGTTAGTTTGAGCCTCAGCTGAGGCAGTGTGTGTGTCCTTGAGCAAGGCACTTAACCACACACTGCTCCTTCATGTTTATAGCCCAGTGGCGACGGTTGGTGCAGTATGGGCAAGACGAGTACCCTAGATGCTATAAAATAGAACTTTTCATGTCTTGACAGTAGGCAGTTTAAATGATTCGGCATGAAATGGATGGACTGAGGGGCCTGTTTCTCTGCTGTATTTTTCTATAACTTTATGTGACTTGGTCAGTCATCCTCCTTGTGTACCTACAATCAGTGAACTACATTTTGGTAATTTATTGCAGGAAAAGCTGCATAACAGACCAACAAACATCCAGCATTGTTCCAGTACCTAAAAAGACCAGGGTAACGTGTCTGAATAGTAAACACAAAGTACACTGCAGATGCTGTGGTCAAATCAACACCTGGTGAGTTCATCCAGCTTGTTTGTACGTGTTAACATGTTTGAACGACTGGTATCCTGTCACACTCACCTCAATAATAAGCAAATGCTTTGAGAGGCTGGTCAAAGACTACATCTGCAGCTTGCTACCACCCACACTGGACCTCCTACAATTCGCCTACTGACATAATCGATTGGCAGATGAAGCAATAGCCACAGCTCTACGCACCCACCTTACACATTTGGAGAATAAGGATGCTTATGTGAGAATGCTGTTCTTGGACTGCAGTTCAGCATTCAACACCATAATTCCCTCCAAGCTTGACAAGAAGCTCAGAGACCTCGGCCTTCACCCTGCCCTGAATAGCTGGATCCTGGACTTCCTGTCAGATTGCTGGCAGGTGGTAAGAGTGGGCTCCCTCACCTCCACCCCCTGACCGTCAACACAGGAGCCCCTCAGGGCTGTGTCCTAAGCCCTCTCATTTACTCTCCATGTGTCGCCACCCATATCTCCAATCTGCTAATCAAGTCACTGGCGATACTACATTGATTGGCCTATTCGCAAATAATAACAAGGCAGCCTACAGAGAAGGAGTCATCGCCCTGACACAGTGGTGTCAAGAAAACAACCTCTCCCTCAATGTCACAAAAACAAAGGAGCTGGTTGTGGACTACAGGAGGAATGGAGGCAGGCTCACCCCTGTTAACTTCAATGGATCTGGGGTTGAGAGGGTGAACAGCTTTAATTTCCTCGGATACACATCACCGAGGATCTTACGTGGTTTGTACATACTGGCTGTGTGGTAAAAAAAGCACAACAGTGCTTCTTTCACCTCAGACGGTTGAAGAAGTTTGGAATGGGCCCCCAAATCCTTAGAACTTTCTACAGGGGCACAATTGAGAGCATCCTGACTGGCTGCATCACTGCCTGGTATGGGAACTGTACTTCCCTCAATCGCAGGACTCTGCAGAGAGTGGTGTGGACAGCCCAGTGTATCTGTAGATGTGAACTTCCCACTATTCAGGTCACTTACAAAGACAGGTGTGTAAAAAGGGCCCAAAGGATTATTGGGGACCCGAGTCACCCCAACCACAAACTGTTCCAGCTGCTACCACCTGGAAAATGGTACGGCAGCATAAAAACCAGGACCAACAGGCTCTGGGACAGCTTCTTCCACCAGGCCATCAGACTGATTAACCTATGCTGATACAATTGTATTTCTATATTATGTTGACTGTTCTGTTGTACGTACTATTTATTACAAGTTACTATAAATTGCACATTTAGACAGAGACGTAACGTAAAGGTTTTTACTCCTCATGTATATGAAGGATGTGAGTAATAAAGTCAATTCAGTTCAATACAGTACAGTACAGAGCTTCAGCTCACAAGGTTGTATTGACACAACAGTATGGTAACTTCACTCACCTCAATGCTGAACTAATTCCACTTGCAGGGATTTTAGAACTCAGGTTCTCAGTATTATTTATTTACTTAATTACAATTTTTTATTGGCACAGTTTCTCTTGGTTGCTTGTCAGTCTTTATTTATATGTAATTTTTCATCAAGTCTACTGTATTTCTCTGTTTGGCTGTGGACACAGGCAAAAAAGTGAATTTCTAGGTAGTATATGGTGATTCCCGTAATTGCACTTAAGGACATTCTCCCAGTGACCGTGTGGGTTTCCTCCGGATGCTCAGGTTTCTTCCCACAGTCGATAGACGTACTGATTGATTGGTTAAATGGTCTTTGTAAACTGTCTCATGATTAGACCAGGATTAAATCGAGGGATTGTTGGGTGGTGCAGCTCGAAGGACCGGTACTGTGATGCATCTCAATAGATAAATAAAATCTATGTATATGTACTTTGATAATAGACTGAACTTTGAACTTTGAAAATTGACCCTATAACCTACTCCAAGATCAACCTAACCTTTTCACACCTCCCAACATAGCCCTCCCCTCTCTTTTCATCCATGTGTCTATCTAAGAAGACCTCAATGTCCCTGCCTCTACCACTACCCCAGCAGCACGTTCCACACTCCTCCCACTTCTTATGTAAAATCGTACGCATGTGTAAGAAAATTATATCTGTCTCTTTTACACTAACCTTTCACTACAGGAAGCCATTGTGGTCACTGAAATGCCACTGGTTGCTCAGGTGCTTAGTCCAACTGTACCTCATGGGATAATGTTAGTCATCACATGAGACTAACTCACTTCAATATGTTCCAGTGATGTTAATGCTGACTCACAATGAGTTTGTGGTTTGAATAAATAACATAAAAAGTATAATAGAACTGTTACATGAAGACAGCATCTATCATCAAAGACCCACTATCCAGGTCATATCATCTTGCCACATCTATCTCTGGGCTGAAGGTAAGAAACCTTAAGTCTCACACATACCAAGTTCAAGAATTCAAAGTACATATGTGCCACCATATACAACTCCGAGATTTTTATTTTCTTGCCGGCATACTCAATACCTCCATAATAAAATAACAACCATAATTGAATCAATGAGAGACTCAATGGCATTCAACCAGTGTGCAAAAATTGAGAACATGAGATGCAGTGTCCTTGAAAGTGAGACTATGGGAACATTTCAATGATGTGGTGAGTGAAGTTATCTGCTACTTCCCTTTAACCATTCAATCCCTGAATCATCTGGCATAACCCCAACTACCTCAGAGTAGGAACATTTTGATCTCTCTCTACTGCAACGGAACTTGATTTGCTTTTTTCCAATTGTGTTCTTTAGAGTCATAAAACAATACAGCACAGAAACAGGCCCTTTGGCCCATCCAATTCATGCTATACTATTATTTAGCCTCATCCCATCAACCTGCACATGGACCATAACCCTCTATAGTTCTGTTATCCATGTACTCATCAAAACCTTTCTTAAATGTTGAAATCTGAAGAGAAAATCCCACAAAAAGTAGTGGATATAAGGCAGTCCGTCATGGGTAAAGCCATTGAGCATACCTATGTGAAATGCTGTCGCAGGGAAGTGGCATCCATCATCAGGGACTCCCACCACCCAGGAACTGCTCTCTTCTCATTGCTGTCATCAGAAAGACAGTAGAGGAGCCTCAGGACTCACACCACCAGGTTCAGGATCAGTTACTACCCCTCAACCATCAAGCTCTTGAACCAGTGAGGATAAATTCACTCAACTTCACTCATCCCATGGTTGAACTGTTCCCACAAACTACGGACTCGCTTTGCAGGACTCTTCATCTCATGTTCTCAGTATTTTTGTTTATTTATTATTATTATTTCTTTCTTTTTGTATTAGCACAGTTAGCACAGAGTCTTTTGAACTGTGATTGAACACCCAAGTTGGACTGTTTTTTATTGATCATGTTATAGTATTATTTGATAGATTTATTGATTATGCCCACAAGAAAATGAATCTCAGTGTTGTATATGGTGACATATATGTACATTGAGAAAAATTTACTTTGAAATTTAAACTCTGAATATGTCAGCAATGATAAAACTGATTCTGATTTTGAAAATGTGTCATCTCATACTAGGGTTTAAATTCCATCTGGCACTTTACTGCTTAAATTTCCAACTCATTTCTATTCTGAAACATCCTTTGATAACCTTCCTCACTATCCACACCTCCACCAAATCTAGTGCCATCTACAAGCTTTCTAATCAGACCACCTACATTTTTATCTATGCATATATACTGAATGTGGAGTCTAGTCCATTTGGAGTTTAGAAAATGAAGGGGAATTTCATTGAAGCTTACTGAAAATTGAAAGGCCTTGATAGACAGGATGTGGAGAGGGTGTTTCCTGCATTGGGAGAGTCTAGGACCAGAGGGCACAGCCTCAGAATAGACGAAATGTCCATTTAGAACAGAGATGAGAGCAATTTTTTTAGCCACAGGAAAGTGACTTTGTAGAATTCATTACTACAGGCATCTATGGAGGCCAAGTTACTGGGTGTATTTAAAGCGGAGGTTGATAAGTTCTTGATTAGTCAACATGTCAAAGGTTATGGGAAGAAGGCAGGAGGATGGGGTTGAGAGGGATAGTAAACCAGCCATGATGGAATGGTGGAGCAGACTCAATAGGCTGAATGGCCTAATTTTGCTCCTATGTCTTATGGTCTTATTACAAACAACAGAGATCCCAGCACTAATTCTTGCAGAACGCCTCTGATCGCACACCTTAAGTCAGAACAACGTTCTCCACCACTGCCCGACAACCAAGCCAATTTTCTGTCCACCCAACCAACTCACTGTCAGTCCTGTGTGATTTAATCTTATTGTAAGGGAACCTGTCAAATGTCTTAGAGAAGTTCACGTGGACTGCATCCACTCCCCTACCCTCATCAATCATTTTCGTCACCTCTTCAAAAAACTCAAATATGTGAGATAGGCCTTCTCAGGAGTTCTCAGAAGTCCATGCTTCTCTCCTGCCTTGAAGAATCTTCTCTAATAATTTCCATCTCACCAATGTAAGGCTCACTGATCTATAATTTCATGGATTGCCCCAAAAATTGCGAAACATCAACATTTCATCCCCCACCCCACAACAAATGCTGCTCAACCTGCTGAATTCACCCAGCAGGTTGATTGTTGAACAACATGCCTTATTCTCCAGTTTCCTTGCATTCAAATATGGCCATAGAGGATAAAAAATATCTGCTAAAGCCCTGGCAATATCGTTTTTTGCCTTCCACGGTATACTGTGAGAGATACCATCAAACCCTGGGGACATCCACCATGACATTTTGCAGAGCATCCAACAATCTACTAATAGTTAAGACTGACAGCCTAACTTTGGGAAGTGGTATGGTGGAGAGGAACTAAAGCATCTAGAGGAAGCCCACATAATCACAAGGAGAACGTGCAAACTCCACTCAAAGAACTCTAGAAGTCAGGATTGAGCTTGGGTCACTGGAGATGTGAGACAAATATTCAATCAGCTCCACTACTCTGCAATGCTCTATTAAGTCATCAGTTACTTCTTAAGACCATAGTTTTTGACCAAACTTTATTCATCAGACTCCAGGGTTGCCTTACAAGGAAAGGTTCACTGGGTTGGGGCTATACTCACTGGAGTTAAGAACTTTGAAATGTGACCTTATTGAGACATGTTGACATGAGCTCTTCCAACCTGCATGGGGCACTGGAGAGTGTTGGGCTCCAAGGTCTTTAGAGCACCAGAACTGGTTAATTGTTGTTTAATAGGAGTCATAATTATTTAGAGTTTCTTGTGTTCCTTTTTTTGGACAATTCACTCTCTGTATTGCAGTCTCCTTGTCCTCTCTGCCTAACTTTATTTTGATAGGCTCAGGAATTCCTTGTTGCTTGTATTACTTAAGCAGACTCCCAATTAGCATTTATCGTGGGGTCTAGTTTAGAGAATATTACTTCTCACGGTGTCGCTTGAGTGAGCCACAGATGTTCTTTTGAAATTATTATGAATAAACTCTGGTCGCTATCTCTACATCAGAGTCCGCCTTTCCTCCACACTTGGGTTCTGATATTGCCAGCGCACCACACGACACACGTAATATTTTGGGTGGGGTTACAGGTAAATTCTATAAGGAAATTTTACATTCTGGAAGAACCTAGGACTAATAGCAGTCTCAGGATAAGTGGTCAGTCACTTAGGATCAACATGACATGCAATTTCTTCTCTATAGAAGCTCGTGACATTTTGGAATTTATACCTCAGGGAATTATGGAATCTTTGTCATTAAGATCAAGGATAGAATAAGTAGATATTGAAGTTCAGGAGAATGGATTTGGATGGGAAAGTGGAATTAGGGTCAAGAAGTCATTGAGTTCTGCAGTAGGGTCTATGGACCAGAGGACCTCATGTTGTTCCTGTTTTTTTATGATCTTGTGACCTAATGTCTGTGACTTAGTATCAAGTTTGTTTAAACAATACTTTGGAACATATTTTTTTTACATTAAGTCTGCTGACTGTTTCTGTTGTTGCAATAGCTGAACATCTGTTAAGATTCGTAGTTGATTCGTAGTGACAAAAACAGCCACACAGTACTTTGCGAACAACATATTTTATCCATGAATGTAATGGAAATAATAAAGTTCAGAGTAAATTTATTACAAAGTGTGCTTGTACTAACTGGCCACTTTATTAGATACCTCCTGTACCTAATAAAGTGACCACTGAGAGTCTGTCCATTGTCTTCTACTGCTGCAGTCGACCCACTTCAAGATTCAACATGTTGTATATTCAGAAGTACTCTTCTGCACACCACTGTTACAATGCGTGGCTAGCTGAGTCACTTTCTCTCACCTTCCTGTCAGCTTGAACCAGTCTGGCCATTCTCCTCTGACCTCTCTCATTCACAAGGTGTTTTTCCTCACAGAATTGAGTTTCATTGGATGTTTTCTTTTTTCTTTTTTACACCATTTTCTGTTCATTCTAGAGACTGCTGTGTGTGAAAATCCCCTGAGATCAGCAGCTTCTGAGATGCTCTAACCGTCCCTCATTGCACGGACAATTACTTCACAGTCATCGTAACCTGGATCACATTTCTGCCAGTGTGATGTTAGGTCAGAACAACAGCTGAACCCTTGGATCATGTCAACATGTTGTTATGCAATCAGTTGCCACCACATGATTGGCTACTTTCTCTCACCCTCCTGTCAATTTGAACCAGTGTGGCCATTCTCCTCTGACCTCTCTCATTAACAAGGCATTTTCACTCACAGAACTGCCACTCACTGGATGTCTCTTGTTTTTCACACCGTTCTCTGTAAATTCTAGAAATTGTTGTGCATGAAAACCCCAGCAAGTCAGCAGTTTTTGAGATACTCAAACCACCAAACATTCTACAAGCTAAATCACATTTCTTCTCCATGTTGGTGTCTGGTCTGAACAGCAACTGAACCTCTTGGCCATGCTTGTGTGCTGTTAGTCATTGAGTTGCTGCCACATGATTGGCTGAGGAGATATTTGCATTAACAAGCAGGTGTACCTAATAAAGTGAACACTGGGTGATTGTAAGTCAGCATATACTACCCTGAGATTCATTTTCTTCCAGGCACTGACAGTAGAACAAAGAAATACAATAGAATCGATGAAAAAATTACACACAAAGACTGAAACACAACCCACATACAAAAGAAGGCCAGCTGTACAAGTGATCCCCTAATGAGGAATGGCTCGTAGACCCCCTCCTCCAACAGTCAACAATCATCTCTTCGGATTTGCTGACTTTGAAAGAGAGGCTATTGTTGTGCCATAAGATATAGGAGTAGAATTAGGCCATTTGGCCCATCGACTCTACTCTGCGATTTCACCATGGCTGATCCATTTTCTTCTCAGTCCTAACTCCTGTGCTCTCTCCGTATCCCTTCATGCCCTGACCAATGAAGAATCCATCAAACTCTGCCTGAAATATACCCAATGACTTGGCTTCCACGGGCACCTGTGGTAAAGAATTCCACAGATTCACCACTCTCTGGTTAAAGGCATTCCTCCTTATCTCCATTCTAAATGGGCGTCCCTCTATTCTGAGCTTGTATCCTCTGGACTTAGACTCTCCCACCATCCTCTTCACACCTTTCGAGGCCTTTCAACATTCGATTGGTTTCAATAAGATCCCCCTTTCATTCTTCTGAACTTCAGTGAGTACAGGCCAAGAGTTGTCAGAAGCTCCCCATATGATAAGTCTTTCAATCCTGAAATCATTTCTGTTAACCTCCTTTGAACTCTTTCTAATGTCAGTATATCTTTTCTTAGATAAGAGGTCCAAAAATGCTCACAATACTCCAATGGAGCCCTCACCAGTGCCTTTAAAGCCTCAACATTACATCTTGCTTTTATATTCTAGTCCCTTGAAATGAATGCATTGCTTTCCTCATCACCGACTCAACCTGCAAATTAACCTTTAGGGAACCTGCACAGGGACTCCCAAGTCCCTTTGCAGCTCAGATTTTGAAATTTTCTCTCCAAATTTTGAAAATAATCTACACCTTGCTTTCTTCTACCAAAGTGCATGGCCATACACCTCCCTACACTGTATTCCACCAAACACTTCTTTGCCCATTCTCCTAATCTGTCTGAGTCCTTCTGCAGCTGCTTTCTCAACAAACCTACTCCTCCACCTATCTCTGTATCATCTTCAAACTTGGCCGCAAAGCCACCCATTCCATCGTCTAAATCATTGACACGTAGCGTAGAAAGAAGCAGTCCCACAGTCCCAACACAGAGCCCTGTGGAACACCACTAGTCCCCAGCCACCAACCAGAAAGGGCCACCATTAGACCTGATTTTCAGTATCCCTCCAAAAAAAAGATGAAGCAGAGAACAGCTAAATTGTTGTGCATTCATTTAATTTATTTAACGGAGCATCTCATTCTAAACGTACACTTGGATAACAGCTCAAAGGCTTTCACACTAGTGTCCAGAGCAGCACATACAAAGTGCTGGAGGAACTCAGCAGGTCAAGTAGCATCTGTCAAAAGGAATCAACAGTCGACATTTTGGGACAAGACCCTTCATCAGTACTGGAAAGGGAGGGGGCAGAAGCCTGAATAGGAAAGCAGGAAGGGGAAGGAGGATAGCTGAAAGATATCACATGCAAAATGCTGGAGGACCTCAGCAAGCCAGGCAGCATATATTGAAAAGAGTAAGCAGTTGACATTTTGGAATGAGACCCTTCATAAGGACCCGAAACGTTGACTTTTCATTCATTTCCATGGATGCTGCCCGACCTGCTGAGTTCTTCCAGCATTTTGTGTGTGTTGCTTTGGATTTCCAGCATCTGTAGAATTTCTCTTGTTTATGATAACTAGAATGTGATAGGTGAAGCCAGATGAGGTGGGGGGGGGGGGGGGCGGAATAGGTAGTTTTTTTATCGGTGTTATTTTACTCAAAAGCACTCATCAAAATATGTGCCCAAGTGAAACTGCAATTTCCGATCAAGCCTCCTCCAAACTGAAAATCAGAATGTTGATTCAAATATTCAAGAATCTCGACCACACTTCTGAGATTGCAATTATGTTTGAACAGGATGTGCATTGGTAATTTGACGTCAACTGACTAAACCCAAAAAGAATAATTCAACGTTCAAAGAGTTTTATTTCTGAGCAAAGCCATTTGTGCTTCGCAGAGTCAAAGAAAATTCGACCAGAACTGAAAGTGACCCAAGTATCTCACCCACAAATGAGAATCAAAAGCCATTAATTCGTGCAAGCAACATCAAACGGGACAAAAATCTTCATGTGATGAATGGTCTTGGCCTGAAATGTCAACTGCTTATTCATTTCCACTGATGCTGCCTGACCTGCTGAGTTCCTCCAGCATTTTGTGTGTTGCTGTGCACTACACTTTCTCTCTAAATGTCGCAGTGTCTACTTTATTACGTACAGCTGTACACCTGCTTGTTAATGCAAATATCGGCTGGCCTTTATAAATCAGAGCATTGAGTATAGGAGTAGGGATGCAATGTTAAAATAGAACAAGGCATTGGTGAGGCCGAATTTGGAGCATTGTGTACAGTTCTGGTCACCAAGTTATAGGAAAGATTCAAGATTCAAGATTTTAAAACTTTATTGTCAATCTAACCGTACATCAGCTCTGCAGGGCAGAATGAGACAGCGTTTCCCAGGAGCAGTGCAATAATAACATAACAAACGCAACACCAAATAATAAACATAACAATAAATAGTAAAACACAACAGCCACATGTCTGTTAAAAACAAGTTATAAGTGTCCAGTGCAAATTAAAAGTGTCCAAAGCAGAGTCAGGTAGATGTCAACAAAATAGAGAGAGTACAGAGAAGATTTAATAGAATGTTACCTGGGTTTCAGCACCTAAGTTACAGGGAAAGGTTGAACAAGTTAGGTCTTTATTCTTTGGAGTGTAGAAGGTTGAGGGGGGGACTTGATTGAGGTATTTAAAATTATGAGAGGGATAGATAGAGTTGACATGGATAGGCTTTTTCCATTGAGAGTAGGGGAGATTCAAACAAGAGGACATGGGTTGAGAGTTAGGGGGCAAAAGTTTAGGGGTAACATGAGGGGGAATTTCTTTAATCAGAGAGTGGTAGCTGTGTGGAACGAGCTTCCAGTAGAAGTGGTAGAGGCAGGTTCAGTATTGTCATTTAAAGTAAAATTGGATAGGTATATGGACAAGAAAGGAATGGAGGGTTATGGGCTGAGTGCAGGTCAGTGGGACTAGGTGAGAGTAAGCGTTCGGCACAGACTAGAAGGGCCGAGATGGCCTGTTTCCGTGCTGTAATTGTTATATGGTAATATCTAAACAGCCACTCATGTGGCAGCAGATTATTGCATAAAAGCATGCAGATGTGTCAAGAGGTTCAGTTGTTGTAAAGACTTAACATCACACTGGAGTAGAAATGTGATCTAAGTGACGCTGACCATGGAATGATTGTTGGTGCCAGATGGGGTGGTTTGAGTATCTCAGAAACTGCTGATTTCCTGGGGTTTTCTCTAGACTTTGCAGAGAATAATGCTAGAAACAAAAAAAAGTCCAGTGATCAACAATTCAACGGGCAAAAACATATTATTAATGGGAGAGGTCAGAAGAGAATGGCCAGACTGGTTGAAGCAGACAGGAGTGTGATAGTATCACAAATAAACACGCATTACAGCAGAGGTCTGCAGAAGAGCATCGCTGAACACATAACACGTCAATGCTTGAAGTGGATAGGCCATAGCAGCAGAAGACCACGAACATACACTCAGTGGCCATTACTGGAGGTAACCAATAATGTGGCCACTGAGTGTATATTTTGTACACTGTTCTCATTTTCCTCTTGTATTCTCTCGATGCACTGATGTAATGAAATGATCATTCTGAAAGGCTTGCAAGACTAAATTTTCACTGTACTTTGGTACATGAAACAATAATAAATCAATTTGCTAATTGTCCCTATATCCATTGACATCCAAATTCACATCCAAGACAATAAGCAGCTCAAGTCCCAGCACTGATCTCTGTGGTACTGGTTCGGATCCAGTTAGCTATCTTGTCTTGGATTCCATGAACTGTAACGGTCTGGAACAATTTTCCATGTGGGACCTGGATGGAGTTATCGATCTCTGGAGGTGAACTTCAAGGTCCTACTCACTCCTCCAATACCCCAACCATTTATCGATGACTCAGCTTCCATGGTCCTCTTGGGTGGAACTCTCCACTGATTCTCAACCCACTGAGGGAAAACATTTTTTTTCTCATCCTGAATGTATAATCACTTAATTTGGGAATCAATAGTGAGTTAAGAGGACAACAAAGCAAAGGAATGCACACAAAAATGGCAGGATATTGTGCTGGGTGGCGCTGGGCATTGGGGGGGGGGTCGGTGAGTAGGACTTTGGAGTACGCCTCCACAGATCCTAATAAGGTCCGACATGAAAAATTGCTCCAGAACATTAAGGCTTATGGAATGCAAGGCAAGGTAGCAAACTGGATCTGAATCAGAACCACAGAGACCAGTGCTGGGACCCTAACTGTTCATTGGTCTTGAGTGTGAATTTAGAATGAATGATTTGGTGGTTTGCAGATGACATGGAAGTCCTAAGCAAGGAAGATTTACTGAAGCCGATTAGATGGATATTTGGGTAGAATAGTGGCAGATGGAATTTGGCACACGGTCAAGTGTGAGGTAATGCATTTAGCTAAGACAAGTAAGTGCAGCATATATGCAGTAAGTGGTAGGGAATTAAGGAATGAATTGATGGACAGAAACAGCAATAGTCTATAGTTCATGGCATGCTTGTCTCCTCCTTGCTGATAATCGACACAGGCTCACCTCTAGAATGCATACTTATCCCACTGCTCTATTCTGTCTACACTCATGGCTTCAGAGCTAGGCACAGCCCAGATGCTTACATTTGCCAATGACACTCCTGTTGTCATCAGAATCTCCAATGGCAATGAGGTTGAGTGGTAATGTGACAGGCTTGCGCTCCATGTCGGAAAGACCGAGGAATAGACTTTGGACTTCAGGAAGGGTAGGTCAGAGGAGAATACATCAGTTCTCATTGGGTTGAAAGGATGATCATTTTCAAGTTAGTCCACCAAAGTAAATTGGGGGACCGCTTTGTTGAGTACATCTGCTCCATCAGCCAAAAGCAGAATTTCTCAGTAGCAGAACATTTTAATGCCTGTCTCTTTTCCTGTTTGGGCATGTTGGTCCATGACCTCCTCTTTTGCCATGAAGAGGCCACTCTCAGGGTGGAGGAGCAATACCTCATATTCTATCCATGTAGCCTCCAACCTGATGGCATGAACATCAGTTTCTCATTCCAGTAATTTCTTTTCCTCACCTTTCCACTGCTTCTCCTCCCCACTTTGGCCTCTTATCTCTCCTCTTCTTGGTTCTCCTTCTGCCCGTTCTTCCATGGTCCACCCCCCCTCCATCTTCTCCACCCATTTACCTTTCCCATCTACCCTGCTTCACCTATTACCTTCTAACTAGACGTCCTTCCCTTCTCCAACAATCCCCCCACCACTTTTTTTATTCTAGCATCATTGCCCTTTATTTCTAGTCCTGATGAAGGGACCTGGCTGGAACATTGACCGTTTATTCATTACCATGGATGCTGCCTGACCTGCTGTGTTTCTCCAGCATTTTGTGTGAGTTGGTCTGGATTTCCAGCATCTGCAGAATCTCGTACTTAGCTTTTTCAAGTTCCTGGATGTCAACATCTCAGGGGATTTATGCTGGATCTGACACATGAATGCACTCACAGTAGCTATACTTCAGTTTGAGGAAATTTGATATGTCATAAAACACTCTGCAATTTCCTGTAGAGGTATGGTGGAGCACATTCTAACGAGTTGCATCAACATCTGGTCTGGCAGCTTCAATGTGAAGGACTAAAAGAGTGTGCATATCGTTCTATTGTGAACAAAGTCACCGGAAATACATAAAGTTAGAGGATATAGAAGTTTTATTCAACAAAATAAGCAAATTGAGAGACTCCTGAAGGAAGAGGCCTCTCAAGCCAATGTTACATGACATTTTTATACACTAAAGATCAAAGGTAACAACAGGATAATTCTATAGTTACAACGTATCTACAATGCTTCCCTTGAATGATATATAGTTTTCACACACTCAGAACCCACATTCCAGACACCCAAAATGAATGTTAATCAGCATTGTCTGGTTTCCAATTTATTGCAGTCCACAGCTCCAGGAAAACTTGTTCAAGACTGCACTTCAAATTCAAACTACAATCCATGCTCCTGTCTGAAGATTGGTTGCTGGTGAAATTAACATACTGTGGCAAGCATTCGGTCTATGGTGACAGATGAGAAAAGCTCGTTTAATTCAATAACCATTTTTAATGCAGCAAGCACAAAACCAGAGCAGGCCCTGACCTGGGGAGAGAACCCACTCAGTCACATACAGACACGGTGGGGAGGGGGGGGGGAGTGATTGTTACACACCCTGGTTACAGTCAGGGTGACCCACCAATACACATGCAAATAACTGTATAACCCAAACTAAAGTGCAACAATAATAAACTTGAACAACCCACCATATTACCACAAAAGCATTTTAACACAAGAACATAAATAGCCCTGGTAATTAGGAATGGTAGGGCAGGCTAGATAGATAGATAGATAGATACTTTATTCATCCCCATGGGGAAATTCAACTTTTTTCCAATGTCCCATACACTTGTTGTAGCAAAACTAATTACATACAATACTTAACTCAGTAAAAAATATGATATGCATCTAAATCACTATCTCAAAAAGCATTAATAATAGCTTTTAAAAAGTTCTTAAGTCCTGGCGGTAGAATTGTAAAGCCTAATGGCATTGGGGAGTATTGACCTCTTCATCCTGTCTGAGGGGCTGTTGACCATGCCCCCCAGAGTGCCACACTGTCCCCCAACTGGGGTGGGGGTCAGCCATCTCTGGCAACCCCAGAGACCACAACAAAATCCAAATGTCTCAGTGGTGGCCAACTCAGCCATTTGAGGTGCTGGGGAGGCTCTGTTTGGTGAGACAAGAGGCACCTGGAGTGTTACTTCCTTTCCTCAGTCTAGCTGGGTCGGTGGTGGCCAAGGGCCAGTAAGATGCCAGTTGGTGCTCGTACAGCACGGCTGTTTTCCACCGCTCCAGCAACCGCACCCGATATTCCACATCGAAGATATGGTTGAGCACCTCTCCCGCCCCTTCCAGTGGCTTCCCAGTTTCCGATGCTATGTCCCTTCTTCTAAGAGGGGCAGTAGACCCATGCTGGGTCCCCCACTATGTACTGCTGCAATGCCACCCTGGACTGGCAGCCGGGCCTCTCCCGGGATGTGCAAGCATCGCAGCAGTGCATGAAGAGCTGCACGTCCTGCCTGCATCCAGGCCAGTAGAAGCACTCACGCAGCTTGCCTAATGTCTTTGCGACCCCGAAATGGCCGTCCCTCACCACCCTGTACACTGAGAACCCCCAGGGGACCATCGGCTGCAAGAGATGTCTGTTGTCATCGGAAAACGGTCAGCACCAGAACGGCTACCTGTCGCACATCTCCAGCTTGTCCCTCTGAAAGTACAGCCCTTTGATCTCTAGATCCAGGGTGAAGACCTCTGTCCACCCCAGCCGCCACCGCACGCTCAGCCATCTCATCATCCGGGCCAGCACGGGTTCGCTCACCTGCTCGCTGCGCGGCTGCTGGTCAACGGCGGGGAGGTCTACTTGGCCGCCAGCTGGCACCACCGCTTGCGCCTAGTTCCGCTGTGTTGCATGGGATGCAGCAGGGTGCGCTGCGTTGCGGCGCACCGCCGTGACTGGCGGTGGTTGTCGCTGCACCTGGCTGGTCTATGTCCTGGAGCGGCCCCCGCCAGAGAGACGCGGCTTCCGTGCCGAAGTAGAGTGTTGCTCCCGGCACAACCACATGGGCCCGCCAGACAGCAGGTCCAGGTTAATGGTACAGCCGGATCTACCCACACCTCACGCTCCACTGTCCTGCAGAGCCACCTCTTCCCTCTCATCGCTGCACAGTCACTGGCGGCTGCCATCATTGATCATTGCTCAGCAGGCAGGGATGGTTAGACTATGATGGGAGGGACACCTGGATGGATGATGGTGATGGTTGATCCTGTGCCCACCAATGCATGGCATCTGATGCCCTCCACCATGCAGTCCACGTATAAGCCTTGCTCTTCACCCAAATGGCCCACCTGGCGAGGCGACAATGGTGGGGGGTGGGGGGGGGGGGAAATTCTGCTGGAGGTCTCAGGCAGCGCTGGCCGCTCGGTGTTTCCCAACGGCTGCACTGGGCTCTGGTGTGCTGCCATCTTGGGCTCCAAGCCCTGCCTCGCTACACCGCTAGCAGAGATCGCTCCGTGGCACACGACAGGGCCAGCACAGCGCTATTCGTACTGTCTCACGAGCTCCTCCTGGTGAGTTTCCTCCTCCACCTCAGTGACATAAGCCCAGGTTCACTGTGCGCGGGGCAACACTGGAATGCCTTGGGTCAAAATCACTTCTGCCTGCTCTACCTCTGCCAGCATCTCAGCAGACTCAATGGGCCGAATGGCCTACTTCTGCTCCTTTGTCTTGTCTTGTGTGTGTATGTCGGGCGAACATGCTGCCGAAGGTGATCCAGCATCACCGCCTTTACAAAGGCACGAGGGGCAAGCTCTTTCTGGGCTCTACAATCTCGTCGTCAATTTCTGTTCCCTCTCCTGACACCACTGTAGTGAGCGTTCGGTCCGTGATGACAAAGGAGCAAAGCTTGTTTAACGAAGCAGCAATTTTATTACAACGAGCACAAAAACAGACTGGGTGCTATGCCCAGGGGAGAGAACCCACTCAGTCACATACAGACGGGGAAACGTGATGAAAACACATCCTGGTAACAATCAGGGTGACCATAAAAACACATGTGAATAACTGTACAGCCCAAGCTAAAATTTAACAATAAAGGAACTTGAACATTTTAGCACAAGAACAATAAATGGTGCTGGCCACCAGGAATACTGGGCCAGGCTGTCCACTACACCAAACCCTGCCCCGGAGCACCACAATATACTACATACCCTAACTCCGGAGTATGCATAACACAATCATTAAAGGTGCTTACCATCTGGGACATTTCCTCTTAATATTTCTACATTGATATTCTCCCTTCATACTATTTAGAAACATAGAAAACCTACGGCACAATACAGATCCTTTGGCCCACAAAGCCGTGCCAAACATGTCCTTACCTTAGAAATTACCAAGGGTTACCCAGAGCCCTCTATTTTTCTGAGCTCCATGTACCTGTCCAGGAGTCTCTTAAAAGACCTTATCGTATCCGCCTCCACCACCGCCGCTGGCAGCGCATTCCACGTACTCACCACTCTCTGCGTAAAAAAATCTTGTCCCTGACATCTTGATTTTAGCAAGACATTTGATAAGGTACCCCATGCAAGGCTTATTGAGAAAGTAAGGAGGATGGATTCCAAGGGGACATTGCTTTGTGGATCCAAAACTGGCTTGCAAACAGAAGGCAAAGAGTGGTTGTAGATGGGTCATATTTTGTAAGGAGGTCGGTGACCAGTGGTGTACCTCAGGGATCTGTTCTGGGACCCCTCCTCTTTGTGATTTTTATAAGTGACCTGGATGAGGAAGTGGAGGGAAGGGTTATTAAATTTGCTGATGACACAAAGGTCGGGGGTGTTGTGGATAGTGTGGAGGGTTGTCAGAGGTTACAGCGGGACATTGATAGGATGCAAAACTGGGCTGAGAAGTGGCAGATGGATTTGAACTCAGATAAGTGTGAGGTGGTTCATTTTGGTAGGTCAAATATGATGGCAGAATATAGCATTAATGGTAAGACTCTTGGCAGTGTGGAGGATCAGAGGGATCTTGGGGTCAGAGTCCATAGGACACTCAAAGCTGCTACGCAGGTTGACTCTGTGGTTAAGAAGGCATATGGTGCATTGGCCTTCATCAATCATGGGATTGAGTTTAAGAGCCGAGGGGTAATGTTGGAACTATATAAGACCCTGGTCAGACCCCACTTGGAGTACTGTGCTCAGTTCCGGTTGCCTTGCTACAGGAAGGACTTGGAAACCATAGAGAGGGTGCAGAGGAGATTTACAAAGATGCTTCCTGGATTGGGGAGCATGCTTTATGAGAATAGGCTGAGTGAACTCAGCCTTTTCTCCTTGGAGCGATGGAGGATGAGAGGTGACCTGATAGAGGGGTACAAAATAATGAGAGGTATTGATCGTGTAGATAGTCAGAGGCATTTTCCCAGGGCTGAAATGGCTAGCATGAGAAGGCACAGTTTTAAGGTGCTTGGAAGTAGGTACAGAGATGTCAGAGAGTGGTGAATGCATGGAATGGGCTGCCGGCAGCAGTGATGGAGGCTGAAATGATAGGGTCTTTTAAGAGACTCCTGGATGGATACATGGAGCTTAGAAAATAGAGAACTAAGGGTAAACCTAGGTAGTTCTAAGGTAAGGACATGTTCAGCACAGCTTTGTGGGCTGAAGGGCTTGTATTGTACTGCAGGTTTTCTATGTTTTTATCTCCTTTGTACCTACTTTCAAGCACCTTAAAATTATGCCCTCTCATGCTAGCCATTTCAGCCCTGGGAAAAAGCCTCTGACTATCCACACTATCAATGCCTCTCATCATCTTGTACACCTCTATCAGGTCACCTCGCATCCTCCATCGCTCCAAGGAAGAAAGGCTGTGTTCACTCAACCCATCCTCATAAGACATGCTCCCCAATCCAGGCAACATCCTCGTAAATCTCCTCTACACCCTTTCTATGGTTTCCACATCCTTCCTGTAGTGAGGTGACCAGAACTGAGCACAGTACTCCAAATGGGGTCTGACCAGGGTCCTATATAGCTGCAACATGACCTCATGGCTCTTAAACTCAATCCCACGATCGGTGAAGGCCAATGCGCTGTACGCCTTCTTAACCACTGAGTCAACCTGCGCAGCAGCTGTGGTTTATTTATCTATGATTTGTTTATTTATAGTAATTTATAGTTATTTTTATATCTTGCACTGCATTTCTACCACAAAACAAATTTCATGGCATATGAAAGTGATGATTAGCATGTTTCTGATTCTGTTATCACAGGTCGAGACAAAGAATGTAGAACTTGGGATGTTGTGTTCCAGCTTTTCAAAACACTGGTTTGACCGCACATTGAGAATTGTGTGTAATTTTGGTCACCACACGGAAGGAACTATGTGGTTATACTGTTAGGGATGCAGACCATGTCCACCAGGATGTTGTTTTAATTAGTGGACTTCAGTTATGGGGAGAGATCTGATCATTCATTATTTTGTTACATGCCACGTCGTGTGACATTTATGGTCATGGTCTTCCTGTGACCGTGATTGTTCCTGGCAAATTTTTGGACAAAAGTGGTTTGCCGTTGCCTTCTCAAGGGCAGTGTCCTTGCAAGGCGGTTGATCCCAGCCATTATCAATACTCTTCAGAGATTGTCTGCTTGGCAACAGTGGTCGCATAACCAGGATTTGTGATACAAGGTCCCAAGACGATAAGATATAGAAGCAGAATTAGGCCATTTTGGCCCAGGGTCTACTTCGTCATTTCATCATGGCTGATCCATTTTTCCTCTCAGCCCCAATCACCTTCCTTCTTCCCTTATCCCTCATGTCCCAACCAGTCAAGAATCTAGCTAACTCTGCCTTAAATATACATAAAGACTTGGCCTTCACTCTGCCTGTGGCAATGAATTGCATAGCTTCACCACCCTCTGGCTAAAAAAAAATCCCTACTCATCTCTCTTCTAAAAAGACACTCCTCTATTCTGAGTCTGTGTCTAATTTTTGACTTTCCCACCGTAGGAAATATCTTCTCCACATCCTCTCTATCAAGGCCTTTCATTAGTTGATGGAATTCAGAAAAATGAGGAGTGACGTCATTGAAATCTATTGATTACAGGCCCAGAGACGTCAAACACTCCTCATATGACAAGTCATTCAATCCAGGAATAATTTTCATAAAACCGTTTTGAATCCTCTCCAGCTTCAGCACACCCTTTCTAAGATATGGGGCCCAAACTTGCTCACGATACTCCATGTGAAGCCTCACCAGTGCTTTATAAAATCTCAACATTACATCCTTGCTTTTATATTCTTGAAATGAATGCCAACATCGCATTTGCCTTCCTCACCACAGACTCAATAGGTATATTTAATGTCAGAGAAGTGTATATAATATACATCCTGAAATTCTTCTTCTTCGCAAACATCCATGAATACAGGAGCTCCCCAAAGAATGAATGACATTAAACGTTAGAACCCCAAAGCCCCCCCCCCAGCTCCCCCTCCCACGCACAAGCAGCAGCAAGCCATGACCCCCCCACTGGCAAAAAAGCATCAGCGCCCTCCAGTGTGCAGCAAGGCATCGATAAAGACAGACTTGCAGTACCCCAAAAACTCCTCGTTCACCCAGCAATTTGACATACCACAGGCTGTTTCTTTCCTTAATTGGGAAAAAGAAATGTCTCTGTTTCACAGCAACAGGGTAGACATAACAAACAACTCATTGATTCATGATGCTAAAAATCTGTTGCGTCACTTTTTCCAAGCTCTGCGCCCAGAGAGTTGGCTCCAGGGCTCAGGGCTCTGGACACACAGCCCACAGCAGCAGACCAGCTGTTCTGTGTTCTCCCGCGACACCTCAGTCAAGTTCATCAGCTTGAAAATCCAACACTCTGAAGGCGCACTAGTCTTCCAGGCTGCGTCCTTGGGGATATCAAAAGATGGCTGGAGACGAGGCCCTGAGAGCAGGTCCTATTCCTGCAAAGAACCGAAGTCAGGGTGTAACTCCAGATCAGGGTCTTCAAAAGAATCTTAAAAAGTAAAAAAAAAAGAGACAGAAGATAGGAATAGAGCTGTTTCTGAAGATGAAAGCAAAGGAGTCACCATTCAGCACCGTCTTGATTTGCTCCACACCTCGAGCCCTCAAGTGGTAAATTAACCTTTAGGGAATCCTGCACAAGGACTCCCAAGTCCACTTGCACCTCAGATTTTTCTGTTTTTTCTCCACTTAGAAAACAGTCAACCTTTTCATTTCTTTTACCAAAATGCATGATCATACCCTTCCCAACACTGTATTCCATTAGCCACTTCCTTGCCCATTCTCCTTATCCGTCCAAGTTTTTCTGTAGCCTCTCTACTTCCTCAAAACCACCTGCACTTCCAAATATCTTTGTATCGGCTGCAAACTTTGCAACAACACCATCAATCCCATCATCCAAATCATTGACATACAACATAAAAAAAATCGGTCTTGACACAGACCCCTGTGGACCACCACTAGTCACCACCCACCAACCAGAAAAGGCTCCCTTTATTCCCACTCTTTGTCTCCAGCCAATCAGCCGCTGCTTTATCCATGCTAGAATCTCCCCCATTATACCACAGACTCGTAGCTGGCTAAGCACCTCATATGTGGCAACTTGTCAATGGCCTTCTGAAAATCCAAGCACACAACATCAACCGATTATCCTTTGTCTATCCTGATTGTTATTTCTTCAACTAATTCCAACAGATTTACCAGACAAGATGTCCCCTTCAGGAAACTATCCTGACTATGGCCTATTTTATTATGGGCTTCCAAGTACCCAGAAAACCGAATCCTTAACGTTTAACTCCAACATCTTCCTAATCACTGAGGCCTTAACTAACTGGTGTACAATTTCCTTTCTTCTGCCTCTCTCCCTTCTTGAAGAGTGGGGTGACATTACCAAATTTCCAGTCTTCCAGAACTATTCTAGAACCTAGTGATCCTTGAAAGATCATTACTAATGTCTCCACAGTCTCTTCAGCCACCTCTTTCAGAACTCTCGGGTGTATACTGTGACAAGAATCCTTGATAAGAATGCTTTGGACCCAAAGACTGGGGTATCTGAAGCAAGGTTCAAAACTGGATCTCAGCACAAAACAAACGCTAAATCATAACTCTGGTAGGGTTATGATTGAGCATGAACCCATGTCCAGATGTTCCTTAAATTCTCAATTCTTGGTGCCCAAAGCGTGATTATCAATTAACAGGAACATCCTGAGCCCCTAAAGAGTCCATGCCAGTTATCAGTACTCCAGAGAGTTAGAATGCTTAAATCTCAGAAGCTGGCATAGTTGGGAGTGCTTTGTAACTGGACCACCCTCCCCCACAACCACCCAACAGCTCTGATTGCTCGGAAAGGCAGTGATGGTAATCGTGGATGAGAGCCTGATCCACTATGTCTCTTTCCAGCACCCACCATCTTCCCTCCAGTCCAATTCCCTCCCAGTCCACTAGTTATTGCCGAACACCTCAAACAGTTCACGAGTCCAAAAGTCTTTTCACCGCAAAGACCTATTACCCCTCGATAAACCTGGGTGGCAGCAGGGCTAAAGGGCTGATGCAGACAGGTTTTAATTTAGAAATTTGGAAGGTGGGGTTGATCTTCAGGGTCTTGGGGAGCTGCAAGGTGTAAGCCACCAGGTTTACTTTCCTCAGGACCTTAAAGGAACTAATGAACTTGGGCAGCAACTTTCTAGATTCCACTCGGAGAAGCAAATCATGAGTAGACAGATAGACCTGTTGTCCAGGCTGTAACATGAGTCCCAGACTTCTCCTTCAGTACGCCTTGGCCTCTGCTCTTCCAATAAAGACCAGGAAAATCTCTCTTGCCCTCATCCATTTCTCCTGAAGTGTTGGACAAGATCTTCTGCTGCAGGGAGCACAACCTTAACTTCTTGTTCTGGAAAGAGGCGGAGGATAACCAAACTGGCACTAGAACAGAGACATCCCATGCACCGAGTGTTGTATGGTGATGTGGGCAGAAATCAACAAAACAAGTGGTCGCACCACTCATAAGGTCTTTCTGAGCCTGTCAGCTCAGGGTATGTCTTCTCAGGGAAAGCCTTCCAGAAATGTGATGAGAATTGTGGACCACAATCTAAGATAATGTCCAATGGGAGTCTGTGGACCCTGAAGACCAGGTCCAGGCCAATCTTGGCCATCTCTGCGGTGGAAGGTAGCTTCTCCAAGGCAATAATCTTGTAGACTTTCAAAAAACCAGTCGCCAACCACCATATTGACTGACTTCTCCTTGGATGGCTGGAGACCTGTGACAAAGTCCATGAGATGTGTGCCTCAAGTCTTCTTGGAATAGGTGGGGGTGAAGTAGCCCTTGAGGTCAGGTGCAGGGCTCCTTGTTCTGGGTGCACACCTCACATGCCTGCACGCACTGCTGAACTTCTCTCATCACTCCAGGCCACCAATACCTCCTCTTGATAAACCTGAGGGTCTTGGCAATCCCTGAGTCTGTGATCATTCTTGATGAATGTTCCCATTGCAGTACTTGGGACCAACAGCTGACTCGGAGGACAGTTCCCAGGAATCTCCCCTTGCGCTTGGCCCTTGTGAACAAGAGCATCGATTCCCCAAAAAAACTGGCGCCACAACCCTGGCTTGGGGCAAAATGGTGATAGGTTGCTCCTCTCGTTCGGGTTCATCACACTGACAGGACAGGGTATCAGGCTTCTGGTTCTTAGACCCCGGTCGATAGATCAGGATGAAATTAAGCTGGTTAAAAAGCAAAGATCACCTGGCCTGCATGGAATTCAGCTTCTTGGACTCCTGAATATAGGCCAGATTCATGTGGTCAGTTCAAACGATAAAAGGGTTCTTGGACCCCCCCATCCAGTGATGTCATTCCTCCAAAGCTAACATAACTAAAAGAAGCTCCCAATTCCCGATGTTATAGTTCCTCTTTGCAGAGATAGCTACCTGGGGAAGAATGCACATGGGTGCAGTTGACTATTTGAAGGTGATGGCCCCCACTCCAACAGCTGAGGTGTCCACTTCCAGGATGAAGGGAATGTCTGAGTTCGAAAATAAAAACAACATTGGAGCTGTCATGAACCACTGTTAAAGCTCTGCAAAAGCAGCTTCCTCTTCAGCAGTCCAGACAAAAGGGCCTGTGGGTTGCTTAGTTGGAGCCAGCAGCCAACCGGCCACCGAGCTGAAGTTTCGGATAAATCTCCTGTAGAATTTAGCAAACCCCTGGAATCATTAGACACGTTTGCTATTGGATGGTGGAGGCCAGTCTCTGACTGCCTGGGTCTTGCTAGGGTCCCTCTTGAGATCACGACTAGATATAGAAACATAGAAAACCTACAGCACAGTACAGGCCTTTCGGCCCACAAAGTTGTGCCAAACATGTCCCTACCTTAGAAATACCAGGCTACCCATAGCCCTCTATTTTTCTAAGCTCCATGTACCTATCCAAAAGTTTCTTAAAAGGCCCTATCATATCCTCATGACGAAACACATATTGTATTCATATGACGAAACACAAAAATGAAACAGTTGTCACATGAAACTGACTGCCCCAAATTGACGTAAAGTCCAAGGTCTAGTAGCCTCTTTAAAATGTCCCTGAGCAATGTGCTCCTCCATGGACTTCAAGAGGATTAGGTCATCATCCAGGTACTCAAAGGCGTACTTATAGAAAGTATCTTGGAGCACATTGTTCATAAAGGTTTGAAAAATGGCTGGGGTGTTTGTAAGGCTGAAGGACATAACCTAGGACTCGTAGTGTCCGGTCAGTGTATTGAATGCCATCTTCCACTCATTTGCCCTCCCTGCTATGGCCCAGATTGCAGGCACTCCAGAAGTCTAATTTTGTGAATGCCCTTGCTTCTTGGAGCATCTCGAAAAGCCGTATTCATAAGAGGAAGGATGAAGTGATCCTTGGTCAGTTTAATCCCCTGTAATCAATGCACAGCTGCAGGCTCCCATCTTTTCTTTTGTATGAAGAAGAAACCTGCGCTGGCGGGTGAGGTGAAGGACTGAATGAAGCCCGTGGCAAGGACTTCCTTTATATACTCCTCCATGGTGTTTCTCGCTGGGCCTGAGAGCGTGTACAGTACATACAACCCTGCAAAGGTAAAGTTCCGGGGAGCAGATCTAATGGCATGGTCATAGTTGGTGCAGTGAAAGAGTCAAGGCTTTTCCCTTGCTGTAAAACCTTCTCTAAGTCCTTGTAAACGGACGGGATTTTGACCGGTTCAGGTGTTGCTATCTCTTCTGGACCTTCCTTCAAGGATGTCTCCTGAGACGACTTTGGTGACCAGGGTAATTTGACAGGCTTCAAAATCTTCTCTCCAAGGTCACAGAGTTCATCTGTGGAAACAGTGGTCAAATCAGAGTCTGACTCTCTGTCTGTATCCACAGGCAACGGCAGTGAGACTTTCCCCAGGAATAGGCTTCTAGGACTGGCATACAGGGGTCTTTCTCTTCCTGAGGCCGGGCAGCTGGTTCCCTTCAGCTTAGCGACAAGTCACCCAGATTGCCTGGGCATCTCCTTGATCTTCTCCTGACCTAGAAATTCCCCCTCTCTAGTTCCTGTGGGATTTCAACTGGACTCTGTCGGGACTCACGCTGCTCCATTGGCCAGAACCAGCTTGTCTGCTTTTGAGAACAGGACTAGGTGTCCAGAAGTCTCAGGTTTCCTTGTACTGAAGTCTGCCCGCTTGTAAGTCATTGGCCACTGGAGATTCTGGGTGTTGGAACAACGACTGGACCAAGCAATCAGTCTCCCCTCCCTGCAGTCCATTGATGGGTTATGGTGGGTCAGTTAAAGGTATCCAAGGATCAGGGGTATGAGTGGAGAGTCAATAATGGAGAGACTAATATCTTTCACATGATCCCTCATCCTCATATGCAAAACCATAGTCTGGTGCTGGATCTGCCCAGAACCTAGCAGGTCACTGTCCAAGACAGTTGTGGGCATGGACTGGTTCAACTCTCACTTATGGTATGTTGAATGGATGGGTGGTTTCTAAATATCAAAAGTTACCCATTGCCCCCAAGTTCACAAAAGCCTCCACCTGCCTCAAGTTCTTACCCCAGATGAACTCTGCCTTCAGCACGAAACCAGAAACCATGGGATTGGACACAGTGGCTGCTACCGTCAGAGTCCTCCTGACACTGGATGGTCTTAGCAGTTCTCCAGGTGGCTGCAGCTTCGGACGTTCGACCCGCAGTGACCTGCTTCCCCGGAGTAAATGCAGCAACCTTGACTCCAATGCTGGGACCTCATTGGCAGAGAGTGTACTGCAACTGACCTGCAAGGATTCAACTGGATATGGAGCAGGTGACAGATTGGTCATGGCCTGAGGTTGGGGAGTGGAACTGCAATGGGTAGGGACAGGGCTCAGACCAGTTCTCTTTGATTTCCTGAAGTGGTCCCGCTTTTGCTCTGCCAGACAATTATCAAAACCGATGTACTGGTCGATGAGAACCTCTAAGTTCTCTGCTGGTTGTCCCAAGGAGAGGGCATCCTTCTATTTGTCTCAGAGTCTGTGGCAGTATAGCATGACCAAAACCTCCCCATTCCAACACACACAAAATACTGGTGGAACACAGCAGGCCAGGCAGCATCTATAGGGAGAAGCGCTGTCGACGTTTCGGGCTGAGACCCTTCATCAGGACTAACCGAAAGGAAAGATAGTAAGAGATTTGAAAGTAGTGGGGGGAGGGGGAAATGTGAAATGATAGGAGAAGACCGGAGGGGGTGGGATGAAGCTAGGAGCTGGAAAGGTGATTGGCAAAAGTGATACAGAGCTGGAGAAGGGAAAGGATCATGGGACGGGAGGCCTCGGGAGAAAGAAAGGGGGGTAGCACCAGAGGGAGATGGAGAACAGGCAAACAACTAAATATGTCAGGGATGGGGTAAGAAGGGGAGGAGGGGTATTAACAGAAGTTAGAGAAGTCAATGTTCATGCCATCAGGTTGGAGGCTACCCAGCCGGTATATAAGGTGTTGTTCCAACCTGAGTTTGGATTCATTTTGACAATAGAGGAGGCCATGGATAGACATATCAGAATGGGAATGGAATGTGGAATTAAAATGTGTGGCCACTGGGAGATCCTGCTTTTTCTGGCGGACCGAGCGTAGGTGTTCAGCAAAATGGTCTCCCAGTCTGTGTCAGGTCTCACTAATGTATAAAAGGCCACACCGGGAGCACCGGACGCAGTATACCACACCAGCCGACTCACAGGTGAAGTGTCGCCTCACCTGGAAGGACTGTCTGGGGCCCTGAATGGTGGTGAGGGAGGAAGTGTAAGGGCAGTTGTAGCACTTGTTCCGTTTACAAGGATAAGTGCCAGGAGGGAGATCGGTGGGAAGGGATGGGGGGGGACGAGTGGACAAGGGAGTCGCGTAGGGAGCGATTTTTCCTTCCCCCCCTCCTTCTGTTTTTGCAGGGAAACACATTTTTCCCTCCCCCCCTTTCTGCTTTTCGCAGGGATCGCTCCCTACGCGACTCCCTTGTCCACTCGTCAAGCGCCCGAAACGTCGACAGCGCTTCTCCCTATCGATGCTGCCTGGCCTGCTGTGTTCCACCAGCATTTTGTGTGTGTTGTTGTTTGAATTTCCAGCATCTGCAGATTTCCTTGTGTTTGCCTCCCCATTCCAACCACTCTTCTACACCAAGGTCCAAAATTCGAACGCATAATCGTCTGCTGGCCGTCCCCCCCCCCCCCCCCCCCCCCCCGTCAAATCTTCATCAGGCAATCTGATGTTCAGTTTGCTCCAGTGGGATAATGAAACACCTTCCTCATGGTGACCCTGAACGCCTCCGAGTCTGAGCAAATCTCTGACCTACGTTCCCAATGCACGGTGGCCCAGGCCAGGCCTCTTCCAGTCAGAAGAGAGATAATGAAGGCCATCTTTCTGCACTCTGAAGGGACAGTGATGGCTGGAGTTCAAATACTAATGAGCATTGGACAAGAAAGCCACAGAAAGAGCCTGGGTTACTGTCAAATCTCTCTGGGGTCAGAAGATGAACTGGCTCCGCAGAGCGACCGATAACCTCACCCAAGCGATTTTAGCTTCCTGCCTGCAACAGTTGGCACACACTGACCAGGAGGTCATGTATCTCCAGGCTCTGTCTGGAAATGTTCTCACTGTAGCTGGCCACAGCTGACAAAAGGCTCAGATACCCTGCTGGTCCCACGTTGGCTCAATCGGGCTGTGATCAGAGTCCTTGACAAGGATGGTTTGACTGGGGTATCCGAACAAAGGTTCGAGATACAGTATCAAACTGGATCTGAGCACAAAACAAATTCTAGCCAATATCACTAGTCAGCTTACAATTGAGCACTGAACCTATGTTCAGGGGTTCCTTAAATTCTCAATTCTTGACGCTCAAAACATGATTATCAATCAATGGGAACGTCCTAAGCCCTTTATGAGGCAGCACCAGCTATCAGATACTGGTGTATTTTTACTCCAATCAGTTGAAACACCCTGACTGCAAACAGGTAACCTCCATTTAACTAATTATGTGACTTCTGAAACCAACAGGCTGCACCAGTGATGATCTGGTGTGTCATATTAAAGAGAGTGTATACTTATGCAATCAATTATTTTGTGTTTTATATTTGTAATTAACTCAGATCACTTTGTACAGATCTGTTTTCACTTCGACATGAAAAAGACTTTTCCTGCTGATCAGTGTCAAAAAGGCCAAATTAAATCCATGGTGATTTAGTGTTGTAAAAGAATAAAACATGAAAACTTGGAATGGGGTAAGAAGGGGAGGAGGGGCATTAACGAAAGTTAATGCCAGCTGCCCTTACACTTCCTCCCTCATCACCATTCAGGGCCCCAGATAGTCCTTTAAGGTGAGGCGACACTTCACCTGTGAGTCGGCTGGTGTGGTATACTGCGTCCGGTGCTCCCGGTGTGGCCTATTATATATTGGTGAGACCTGACGCAGATTGGGAGACCGTTTCGCTGAACACCTACGCTTGGTCCGCCAGAGAAAGCAGGATCTCCCAGTGGCCACACATTTAAATTCCACGTCCCATTCCCATCCTGATGTCTATCCATGGCCTCCTCTACTGTCAAAATGAATCCAAACTCAGGTTGGAGGAACAACACCTTATATACTGGCTGGGTAGCCTCCAACCTGTTGGCATGAACATTGACTTCTCTAACTTCCGTTAGTACCCCTCCTCCCCTTCTTACCCCATCTCTGACATATTTAGTTGTTTGCCTGTCCTCCGTCTCCCTCTGGTGCTCCCCTCCCCCTTTCTTTCTCCTGAGGCTTCCCGTCCCATGATCCTTTCCCTTCTCCAGCTCTGTATCACTTTCGCCAATCACCTTTCCAGCTCTTAGCTTCATCCCACCCCCTCCGGTCTTCTCCTATCATTTTGCATTTCCCCCTCCCCCCACTACTTTCAAATCTCTTACTATCTTTCCATTCAGTTAGTCTTGACGAAGGGTCTCGGCCCGAAACGTCGACAGTGCTTCTCCTTATAGATGCTGCCTGGCCTGCTGTGTTCCACCAGCGTTTTGTGTGTGTTGTTACAAGGATGTTGCCTGGATTGGGAAGCATGCCTTATGAAAACAGGTTAAGTGAAAGCGGTCTTTTTTCCTTGGAGTGACGGAGAATGAAAGGTAACCTGATTGAGGTGTACAAGATGATGAGAGGCACTTATTGTGTGGATAGTCAGAGGCTTTCTCCCAGGGCTGAAATGGTTGCCACGAGAGGACACAGGTTTAAGGTGCTGGGAGTAGGTACAAGAGGAGATGTCAGGGTTAAGATTTTTACGCAGACAGTGGTGAGTGCGTGAAATGGGCTGCCGGCAACAATGGTGGAGGCGAATACGATAGGATCTTTTAGAGACTTTTGGATAGGTACATGGAGCTTAGAAAAATAGAAGGCTATGGCTAAGCCTAGTAATTTCTAAGGTAGGGACATGTTCGGCACAACTTTATGGGCTGAAGGGTCTGCATTGTGCTGTAGGCTTTCTATGTTTCTATGTTTCTAACCAACAGAGAAGAGGATTTGAGGCCAACATAGATCAGCCAGGATCATATTGATTGGTGGGACAGGAATGAGTGGAAGAACAAATAGTAAATTGGATTGGACAATGGCAGTAGGCGGTTACCTCGTCTACTAGAGGCCTGCGACTAGATGCGTGCAACACTAATGGGTCCATTGTTGCTTGTCATCTATATCAATGATATGGATGGCAACGTGGTAAATTGGAACAGTGCTTCGGGCTAAGACCCCTTCTTCAAGACAGTCCTGAACAAGGGTCTCAGCCCAGAACGTTGACTGTTTGTACATTCCCATGGATGCTGCCTGACCTGTTGAGTTCCTCCAGCATCTTGTGTGTGTGACATAGAACATAGTTGTCTTCCCTGTTACTGCATGCATCTACCATCAATGATCTGCAGTTTGGAACTTTATTGTAGAAAAAGATACATGTAAATAGAATATAGATCAATACAGCACAGTGCAAGCTCTTCAGCCCGCAATATTGTGCTGACCTGTTACCCTACTCTAAGACCACTCTAACCCTTTCATCGTACATGTGAACTGGTTGAGTGAGACAAACAGGGTGATCAGGAAAAGCTGCTACTGATGCATTGACTGTGCCAACTTCAATAGAAAATTTGGAGTTTCACGATAGCATAGCGGTTAATGCAACACTTCACACCACCCATGACCCAGGTTCAGTTCCCACTACTGTCTGAATGAACATTGTACATTCTCCCCGTGACCACGTGGGTTTCCTCTGGGTGCTCCGGTTTCCTCCCACATCCCAAAGATGAATGGGTTAGTAGGTCAATTGATCAAATGGGTGTAACTGGGCAGCAGGGGCCCATTGGGCTGGAAAGGCCTGCTACCATGCTGTATATAAAAAAATAAGTAAAATAAATAAATAAAGTATACTAAATAAAAAATAAGTAAAAACACTATCTGTTGAAAGAAAGTGTACAGGCCCTAGTAAGAATAATAACATCCCTAGTATCAAGGCACAACTAATAACAAGGCTTGTGTAACATTCAGTTCAGCTCCATCATAGGCACCAGCCTCCCCACCATCCAGGTCATCTTCAAGGAGCAGTGCCTCAAAAAGGCAGCATCCATCATTAAGGACCCCCTTCACCCAGGACATACCCTCTTCTCATTGCTACCATCAGGAAGGTGATACAGGACCCTGAAGGCACACACTCAATGACTCAGGAACAGCTTCTTCCCCTCCGCTATCAGATTTCAGAATGGACGTTGAATACCCATAAACACTACTGTTAAGTTTTGTAACTTTAAAACATTAAACGAATTCCAATGAGGACATGGGAATCTGGGAATATGGGTCTAGTTGAAGTTTACTTTAAGAGAAGTGCTTATGTATCATATGGTAGCATGACGACGGAAGCAATTTATGTATTTTACATATAACCTGCAATAAAATATTTAAACAAACAAGAATGCTTAATCAACAAATATACTTTTATACAAAGTTACTCAAATATTATTGAAATATCAAATACACAACTACCTTACTCTATTTGCACGGCTTTTTAAATATATATATATATATATACTAACTGAAATTCACAGATTTTATTATGTATTGCAATGTACTGCTGCCACATAACAACTTTCACAGTCTATGCCAGAGATATTAAATTTTATTCTCATTCTGACTCTGAAGTGTTTAAGTATTCTGAAACTGAAGCTCAGTTTATAGCCATATGGAACAGTGATGGGAAAATGCAACAAATTTAACATTGAAGTGAAAGTTAATGACTAATGTATTACATGAAATAATTTTGCAACTGCTGATATCTGGATTCGGGGTGGTCACATACTCAAAAGTTTCAACAAAATGCCATTAGCAATCTGTTAGCAAAATTGGATCTATATTCTGGTGAGATGATAAAGGCCACAGGTCTGATGCAATGTGTAGTTATTTATAAAGATCAAACGATGCAGAATGCTTGGCTGGCGGAGGAGGAGTTAGAGAAAAAAACAAAGCTGGACTAGAAGAATGTATTTAGTGAGACTATTTCACAACCATATTGGGAAAGACTTCTACAACAATATGAAAGTCTGTTTAGTCATTCGGGAAATAAAATCCTTAGACCACTTTAAGCCAACTACTTCACAGTACCACAACTTAATGTTCGAGTTCCTCGCTTAGTTGCTGTATTGTCCATAAGAGATAGGAGCAGAATTAGACCATTTGGCCCATCGAGTGTGCTCTGCCATTCCATCATGGCTGATTTATTATCCATCTCAACCCCATTCTCTTGCCTTCTCCTATATCCTTTGACACCCTTGCACCCGCCAAAATTCTATGGCACTTTTGAGAGTGTCTCTGCATCAACACCAAAAAAACCCATCAGGCTGAACACCAAGGTCATCTATCTCAGCCTGGGAATGGTATTATTCCCATTCCCATGATGAAGGTTCAGGTAGAGGAGGAGTGGATCAGACCCAGATGATTCATGATCGTTTATTTATCACGTGTGCATTGAAACATACGGTGAAACATGTCATTTACGTTAACAACCAACACACTGTTCAGGGGAATGTGCAGGGGCCAGCCCTCCGGTGCCAACATTGCATGGCCACAGTGTTCAGCGGAACAGTACAAACAACAACAACAGCCAACCAAACCCTTTCCTCCCTCCAGTCCACCCACTCACACACACACACAGACAGTCCCTGCCACCTCAGGACAGACCACATATGGGCCTCCAGCCTCAATTGGACTCAATGTCCCCGGTGGATTTTCCGACACCCAGTGCCAGGGCTTTTGCCATCAGGCCTTGACGTCCACACTTGTGAACGACCTTCGGGCTTCAAACTTCACTGTCCCAGGACTTGCCAGCGACAGGACTCCAAGCTCTGGACTGAACGACGACGGGACCCTGAACTTCAGGCCTCAAGCCCTGGATTCACCAACTTGAATACCTAGGTGTCAACTTCTCTTGGATGGCTGGATTAGGAACTTGTTGCAGTCTGGCACAGCCAGGAGGAGAGAAGATTGACAGCAGTGGTTCCCAGTCTGAGGTCCACGGACCCCTTGCTTAATGGTGTGTTCTATGGCATAATAACTCCTGCCATGGAGGAACACACCTGAAAAGACTACCCTGCTCCTTTGTAATTAGAAGATATAGTTGTCCCAAAAGTAACTGTGCATTACTGAGCCTGGGACAAAATAGTCCGTTCTACACTGAGAAGAGAAATGAGGAGCTAAGGGCTATTGAGTTCATGAGCCATGAAGAAACGTTGCAGCTCTAGGTTAGAAGACCACAATTGGACCATTGTGTTCAATTCTGGTTGCCTTATTATAGGACGGATGCAAAAGCTTTTGAGAGGGTGCAGAAGAGATTCTGCCTGGATTAGAGGGCACTGTTACGTACCCCGTAACTGGGTCACTTACCAGCAAAGATAGAGAGGTCCGTTGAAGTCTGATGGTACTATTTTTAAAAGTTTTTATTTATAACGGGGCACAAAAATAAGGTTAATACAAACATTCAGATAATATACGTCGTCAATACTCAATCTAAAGTGCGGGTATAGTAATAATCATCAATAAGAAGTAGCTCTATCGTTTGTCTAGGGGGTAATATATTGTCCTTTGGAAATATGCAAGTCACTCAGTTCCTGCAAGCTTCTGGGTTTTGGGGACCGCTGGGTTTTCACTTGTTGGAGAGAGAGAGATTTGTGAGAAAATAAACTTGCCCGGGTATTTTGATGAGGCCGATCCGATGTGTGGGGGGAGTTGGTTCCCCGTTGTTAGTTCAAGAAAATCATTTCTGTGATACCCGCCACCGGCTTCCAGGCAAAGGGAACCGAACGCATGTGGCTTCCTTCAAATGGCTGCCCGCTATTACGGGATCGCTAGCGTCTCTTCTGGTGCGTCTGAGGGGCTGTCTCTACAGCCCCTCTTTTATCTGGACTCACGGGGTCTCAGATGTCAATCAGGTTGGGATGATGCAATTTCTCCCCGTCACCCAGCCCACGTTGCCCTGAGGGTTTGCACGTAGCCCCGTCCCCAATCCACAAAGGTGTCTCCAAGAGACAATGGCCGTTATCCGTGGCTTTGTCTTGCTGAGGGGCCAGGACACGTTCCAAAACCTTAAGGATTCTCTCTCATTCCTTGGGTCCAAGACCTGAATTAATAGCGATCTTGCGATTCTCAAGAAGGAGGGAGCTGCGGTCATAACAGCACATATAAGTTAACAAACTCCATATGGGTTAATTGATTTGTATATGCAAGGGCTGGGCATCAGGGTGTGGTGTTGCGGGAGTGGGACGTCAGGACTGTTTTATTCCGTGAATGTTTTCCTGTGTGTGACAGTTGGTAACGTGTTTTAGCATTTTGCTCCCGTAGTAACACTGCCTCATTTGGCTGTATTCATGTTAGGCTAAATGACAATTAAACTTGAATTGAATGCCTTAGGAATGTCTTATGTCCCCAGCAAAGAAATGGCTGATACAAGATAACTTTAAGGTGAGTCAAAGAAAGTATCAGGGTTATGTCAGAGGTAAGTTTTTAATGCAGAGACTGATAAATGCATGAACATGCTGCCAGGTGTTATAGTACAGGCAGGTGCATTAGGGACATTTAAAAGACTCTTTGGTAGGCATTTGGATGAAAGAAATATGGAAGGCTACATAGGAGAGATGGGTTAAATTTATATTAGAGTAGGCTAAAAGGTGGAAACAACATTGTGGGCTGAAGGGCCTGTATTATGTTGTATTCTTCTAGATCTATGTTCTATGTTCAATGTTATAGGATCTTCCTTTTACATCCTGACTGGTCGCACAGGCCATTATGAACCAGTGAGGATGTCACATTTCTTCTAAAAGACTTGAGAACATCCTTGAACCATTTCCTTTACCCTCCTGGGAATCTCTTGCAGTGGCAAAACATGGTGCTGAATGTCTGATGTTCCACTACCACTGAATACTCTGACATTAATTACATTTGTCTACACACATTTCAGGAACTGGAGCCAGATGGCTCATTTAAGCTTTACTTTCTTAGAACGCTCCTTAGAGAACAAAAATCCTGTGGCCAACAGGAAACAGACGTGGAAAAGAGCAGGTGGCACTTCACCAATCTCTATCAGTGACATGATTGCATCATCGTAGGGGTAACTATCAATGGGGAAGCACGGAAAAGTAGCAACTACCATGCACGCGACCAGGTTCAATTCGGGCTCTGTCAGTATGGAGTTTGTACGTTCTCCCCGTGATGGTGTGTGTTTCCTCCAGGTGCTCCGGTTTCCCCCCACGTTCTAAAGATGTACAGCTTAGTAAGTTGGGGCATTCTATGTTTGCACTGGAACCATGGAGACACCTGGGGCTGCCCCCAGCACATCCATGTAACTGTGTTGATCATTGACACAAACATCTCATTTCACTGTACATGCTGATGCACAAGTGAGAAATAAACAAATCTTTAAACCTTTAAATATTTAAGAGAGCAATTCCAATACCAATACGGCATGGGACAGGCCACTCGAGCCACTGAGTTCACACAACAATCATTCATTTGCACTGATCCCTCAGTAGTCCCAAAAACTCACCCCACATTCCCATTAACTCTTCTCCCCTATTCTACCCCGTACTGCACACCAGGGGCTACTTACAGTGGTGATTAACATATGAACACTGATACCTTTCAGTTGTGGGAAGAAACCAGCTCAGTATCAGAACCAGGATAATGAGATTTGGTGTTACGCAGCAGCTGTACATTGAAATACATAATAATAAACACTGTAAATTACAGTAAGAAGTATATATATTCAAAAAGTTAAATTAAATAAGTGGCGCAAAAAGAGAAGAAAAATGTAGAGAGGTCGTGTTCAGGTGTTCAATGTCCATTTAGGAATCAGATGACAGAGGGGGAGAAGCTGTTTATGGATCATTGAGTATCTGCCCTTGGGCTTCTGTACCTCCTCCCTGATGGTAATAATGAGAGGACGACATGACCCGGCTGATGGGGGTTCTTAATGATGGATGCTCCTTTCTGAGGCATCGCTCCTTGAAGATGTCCTGGATACTATGGAGGTAGTGTCCATGATGGAGCTGATTGAGTTTACATCTTTCTGCAGCTTATTACAATTCAGTGCAGTGTTCCTCCCCCACCCCCATACCAGACAGTGATGCAGCCAGTTAGAATGCTCTTCAGGGAGCATCTGTAGAAATTTGCAAGTGCCTTTGGGGCCATGCCAAATCTCCTCAGATTGTAATGAATGCAGAATGCATGATGTTCCACTACCACTCAACACTCCGACATTAAATACATTTGTCTACACACATTTCAGGAACTGGAGCCAGATGGCTCATTTAAGCTTTATTTTCTCAGAACACTCTTTAGAGAACAAAAATCCTGTGGCCAACAAGAAACAGACACGGAAAAGAGCAGGTGGCACTTCACCAATCTCTATCAGTGACATGATTGCATCATCGTAGGGGTAACTATCAATGGGGAAGCACGGAAAAGTAGCAACTACCGTGCACGCGACCAGGTTCAATTCGGGCTCTGTCAGTATGGAGTTTGTACGTTCTCCCCGTGATGGTGTATGTTTCCTCCAGGTGCTCCGGTTTCCCCCCACGTTCTAAAGATGTACAGCTTAGTAAGTTGGGGCATTCTATATTTGCACCGGAACCATGGAGACACTTGGGGCTGCCCCCAGCACATCCATGTAACTGTGTTGATCGCTGACAAACATCTCATTTCACTGTACATGCTGATGCACAAGTGAGAAATAAACCAATCTTTAAACCTTTAAATATTTAAGAGAGCAATTCCAATACCAATATGGCATGGGACAGGCCTCTCGAGCCACTGAGTTCACATATCTAACATCCATTTACACTGATCCCTCAGTAGTCTCAAACACTTATCCCACATTCCCATTAACTCTTCTCCCCCATTCTACCACTTACTACACACCAGGGGCTACTTACAATGGTCATTTACATACAAACCCGGATACCTATATCGTGTGGAAAGAAACCAGTGCAGAATAGGAATCAGAGTCAGGTTGAATATCACTGTCTTATGTCATGAAATTAGTTGCTTTGCTGCAGCTGTACATAGAAATACACAATAATAAAAAACTGCAAATTACAGTAAGAAATATATATATCTATAAAAAGTTAATTTAAGTAAGTAATGGAGAATGAAATGACAGAAGTAGTGAGGTAGTGTTCATGGGTTCAATGTCCATTCAGAAATTGGATGACAGAGGGAAAGAAGCAGGTCCTGTTGAAGGATCTCAACCTGAAACGTCAACTGTTTATTCCTTTTCATAGATGCTGCCTGACCTGCTGAGTTGCTCCAGCATTTTTTGTGTGTTACTCTAGATTTCCAACATATGCAGAGTCTCCTGTGTAAATCTGTCATTTCTCCATCCATATCTGGAACAGATCTATATTCTGCTGTACCCTTTGATGACCAAACTTCAAAATAATTAGAAATGTCTGAATTTTTCTTTAAAAAAGCTAATATTAGTAAGCATGACTTTGGAAATGCTAGAACGTTATAAAAGTGCAATTGGGAAGGAAATCTGTCAGCTTTGTCTGGTTTTAGTCAGCAAGTGACTTCAGATGCAACTGTATGGTTGGCTGTTAATCCCAGTGAGATCAGCGAGCGACCAGTATAATTCAGTAGGTGTGAGTGCTGGACAATAAATAATGGTTTTTTCAGCATCATCTGCAAATGAACAAATTGAACAAAGCACATCCCAAAACATGAATTAAAATGGCTACCATGAGGAAATCTACAGATGCTGGAAATTCAAGCAACACACACAAAATGCTGGTGGAACGCAGCAGGCCAGGCAGCATCTATGGAAAGAAGCACTGTCAACGTTTCGGGCCGAGACCCTTCGTCAGGACTAACTGAAAGAAAAAATAGTAAGAGATTTTGAAAGTAGGAGGGGGAGGGGGAAATGCAAAATGATAGGAGAAGACCGGAGGGGGTGGGATGAAGCTAAGAGCTGGAAAGGTAATTGGCAAAAGGGATACAGAGCTGGAGAAGGGAAAGGATCATGGGACGGGAGGCCTAGAGAGAAAGAAAGGGGGAGGGGTGGGAAGCACCAGAGGGAGATGGAGAACAGACAGAGTGATGGCAGAGAGAGAACAAAAAAAAGGACTACATGTCCCCCCAGCTTTTGACCACCTGCTCATCTGAATGAGTGTTGAGGAGGCAGAGAGGATAGTTTGTCATTTGCTGTGGGTCTGCAGGCATCTTCTACCTTGTCCAAACTCGGTTTGTGGACATAATGCTGCATAATGCAGAGAATTGTGTATGGTTGACTTGAACACACTGGCTGAACTGCCCACCGCCCTTAGTTGGCCTATGATTTTATTTAAATATGTTGTTGGGTGGCTACATTTCCGACTTACAAACTGAATCAGAATCAGGTTTATAAATGCTGATATATGTCATGGAATTTTTAGCTTTATGGCATCAGTACAGTTCAAGACATAAAGAAAAAGCATTATGTTATGATAAATGCATACATGCTTACATAGGCAGACAGAGATGTATTAACAAATAAATAGATGTATAAATAAATAAGTGGATGCTGCAAAAGAGCAGAGCAAGATAATGTTCATGAACCATTCAGAAATCTGATGTTGGAGAGGAAGAAGCTGTTGAGTGTGGATCTCCTTGTGGTAGTAATGAAAAGAGAGCGTGATCTGGCTGGTGATGGTCTTTAATAATAGATACCCCTTCTTGAAGTATCACTTTTTGAAGATGTCCTCAGTGGTGGGGAGGCTTGTGCCCACGAAGGAGCAGGCTAAGTCTACAACCTTCTTCAGCTTCTTTTGATCCCGTCAATTGAAGCCTCCAGACCAGATGGTGATGCAAACGTATCTCCACGGTGCATCCATGGACATTTTCCAGATCTCTCTTCCAGCTCTTTATGAAGGGTAACCACTGGCACGCCTTCATCGGGATGGCATCGATATGTCAGACCCACGATAAACCCTCTGGGATGTTGACAGCTAATGACTTGGACCTCCTCACCCTGTCCACCACTGACAGCTCAATGAGGAACCATGTGTGAACAGTAACTTAATTTACCTATCCGTACCTTAATTCATCAAGAAGAAAGAGACCAATCTTCCTCTGATATCTCTTACCTCAGGATTCTACTGAGGCTACCCAGCCGGTATATAAGGTGTTGTTCCTCCAACCTGAGTTTGGATTCATTTTGACAATAGAGGAGGCCATGGATAGACATATCAGAATGGGAATGGGATGTGGAATTAAAATGTGTGGCCACTGGGAGATCCTGCTTTTTCTGGAGGACCGAGCTTAGGTGTTCAGCGAAACAGTCTCCCAATCTGCGTCGGGTCTCCCCAATATATAAAAGGCCACACCAGGAGCAACGGACGCAGTATACCACACCAGGAGCAACGGACGCAGTATACCACACCAGCCGACTCACAGGTGAAGTGTCGCCTCACCTGGAAGGACTGTCTGGGGCCCTGAATGGTGGTGAGGGAGGAAGTGTAAGGGCAGGTGTAGCACTTGTTCCGTTTACAAGGATAAGTGCCAGGAGGGAGATCGGTGGGAAGGGATGGGGGAGACGAGTGGACAAGGGAGTCACGTAGGGAGTGATCCCTGCGAAAAGCAGAAGGGGGAGAGGGAAAAATGTGCTTGGTAGTGGGATCCCGTTGGAGGTGACGGAAATTACGGAGAATTATACGTTGAACCTGGAGGCTGGTGGGGTGGTAGGTAAGGACAATGGGATCCCTATCCCGAGTGAGGTGGCGAATGGATGGGGTGAGGGCAGATGTGCGGGAAATGGGAGAGATGCGTTTGAGAGCAGAGTTGATGGTGGACGAAGGGAAGCCCCTTTGTTTAAAAAAGGAAGACATCTCCTTCGTCCTGGAATGAAAAGCCTCATCTTGAGAGCAGATGCGGCGGAGAAGGAGGAATTGTGAGAAGGGTGCCTTTTTGCCTTTTTGCAAGAGACAGGGTGGGAAGAGGAATAGTCCAGGTAGCTGTGAGAGTCTGTAGGCTTATAGTAGATATCAGTAGATAGGCCATCTCCAGAGACTGAGACAGAAAGATCAAGAAAGGGGAGGGAGGTGTCGGAAATGGACCAGGTAAATTTGAGGGCAGGGTGAAAGTTGGAGGCAAAGTTAGTGAAGTCGACGAGCTCAGCACGCATGCAAGAGACAGTGCCAATGCAGTCGTCGATGTAGCGAAGAAAAAGAGGGGGATGGATACCGGTATAGACTTGGAACATGGACTGTTCCACAAAGCCAACAAAAAGGCAGGCATAACTGGGACCCATACAGGTGCCCATGGCTACACCCTTGGTTTGGAGGAAGTGGGAGGAGCCAAAGGAGAAATTATTGAGAGTAAGAACTAATTCGGCTAGACGGAGGAGAGTGGTGGTAGAGGGGAATTGGTTAGGTCTGGAATCCAAAAAAAAGCGAAGAGCTTCGAGACCATCTCGGTGGGGGATGGAGGTATATAGGGACTGGATGTCCATGGTGAAAATAAGACGGTGGGGGCCAGGGAACTTAAAATCATTGAAAAAATTCAAAGTTTGAGAAGTGTCACGAACATAGGTGGGAAGAGATTGAACAAGGGGGGATAAGACAGTGTCAAGGTATGCAGAAATGAGTTCAATAAAAGTAGAGGGCCCCATTTTAATTAAACAGTCTAATGTGCACAAGTTGGAGCTCATGATTCCCCCTTTGCCGATCCTCCTTTGATCTCCCTGTCCTTCGTCAGATCGTGGCTCCGCTTCCGGGTCGAGTCCTGCAACCAGTTCTCTCCATCATCTTCTCCCTTTATCTCTCGCCGAACCAAAGACCCAGTTCACACACCAGTGTCAGGCACGCGGCACGTAAAAGACACTCCTGTCATTGGACGGCTGACATTCCAAAGCACCCGTTATCTCTAACCATAACCCAAACCCTGCTTCTACTGAAAGACCATTGCGTTAGCAGTGAAGCCTTTCCCAGGGTGTGGCATATTATTATCCCTGGGTACCTCTTTGCATCTTCTCCTTTGCTGCTCTATTCTCTCATGACATGGCAAGCAAGAACCTCCCATATTGTGCCATCTAATGAAAATGTCATCCGGATTTAGCCTAAATTCTGTACCTTTCATTTCTAACCCCGTTTGGGATGTTGGCGAATATTGAAAGGGAGCATCAAAAGCAGTACAAGCCAAACAATTACTCGGAATTTTTATAAACTGAACAAAACCATTTTTTCTAATGCATAATTAAGTAATCTAATGCCCTTGGATAACCGGTGGTGTGGATAGGGGAGACTTGCAGCTTGGGCAACTGCCGGTCTTTCATAAAAAACCTTGCCCAGGCTTGTGTCCTGGAAACTTTCCAAGGTGCAAATCCATGGTCTCTCGAGACTAATGGAGGCCTACAATTAAGTAATTGTTATTTATAGCAACATACATGAAATGCTGAAGGAACTCAGCGAGCCAGACGGCATTTATGGAAAAGTGTAAACAGTCAACATTTCAGGCTAAGACTGAAGAGAAAGAGTAGGAAGGTGGGGGGAGGGAGGAAGAAGTACAGGGTGATAGGTGGTGGCTGAAACTGGGAGAGGGGGAGGGATGAAATAAAGAGCTGGGAAGTTGATTGGTGGAAGAGATAAAGGGCCAGAGATGTGGGAATCTGATAGTAGAGGACAGAAGACCGTGGAAGAAAGGGAAGGAGGAGGAATACCAGAGGGAGGTGATGGGCAGGTCAGGAGATATGGTGAGAGAGGGAAACAGGATTGGGGAATGGTGATAGGGTGAGCAATTACCAGAAGTTCAAGAAACCAATATTCATACCATCAGGTTGGAGGCCACCCTGGCGTAATATAAGGTGTTGCTCCTCCAGCCCGAGTGCAGCCTCATCACAGCAGTAGAGGATGCCATTGGCAGACATAATGGAAGGGGAAATAGCAAGTAGGATTGAAATAGGTGACTAACAGCAGACCTTGCTTTTATCAGCAGATGGAGCATAAGCGCTCGGCAAAGCGGTCTCCCAATCTACGTCGGGTCCTTATATCGATGGCTATTTATAGCTATTTCTTCATTTTGTGAAGAGACGGCTCTTTTGAATTTTCTCACTTCTGCTAATGATTTTGTGGTGACTATCGAAAACATTGAAATTCTGGTGAAAAACACTCAAGAATCAACAGATCAGCAGTTGCAAAGTTGACACCTCAGACTGTTTCACAGCTTGCTTGTTGTCATTCTGCTATCACATATTACAAAGGAGCTGGCCAAATGGTATTTACAATTTTATTATCATTAAATATCACATGGAAGGGAAAGGGGTTAAACAGCCAGTGCAGATTACCCGGGCGACTATCCCCCTCAACAACAGGTACACCTGGTGAGGAAGAATGACCGGGAGAGGAGAGCCACAGCAGTCATCTCCTTTTGGCATTGAGTGACTCTGTAACTCAAAAGGGAAGAAGGGAGAAGAGGCGAGCTGGAAGGAGGCTCGGTCAATGAGAACGAGATTCCCGGATGATATGTTGCCTCCCAGGTGCCAGGGTCTGGGATATCTTGGATCAAGTCCTTGGTATTCTTAAGTGGGAGGGTGAACAGTCAGAAGTTGTGGGCCATGTAGGTACCAATGGCATTAGTAGGACGAGAGACAAGGTTCTGCAGAGGAGTTCAGGGAGTTAGGTGCTAAGTTAAAGGGCAGGTCCTCCAGGGTTGTGGTCTGAGGATTGCTACCCATGGCATGTGCTAGTGAGGCCAGAGATTGGAAGGATGTACAGTTTAATATGTGGCTAAGGAGTTGGTGCAGGAGGAAATGCTTAAGATTTTTGGATCACTGGGCTCTCTTCCAGGGAAGGTGGGACCTGTACCGGTCCTCCTGATGAAGGGTTTCAGCCCGAAACGTCGTTATTACCTCCTCCCATAGATGCTGTCTGGCCTGCTGAGTTCTGCCAGCATTTCGTGTTTTTTATTTATTTCCAGCATCTGCAGATTCACTCGTGTTGCCTGTACAGAATGGATGGTTTAAACCTGAACTTGAAGGGGACTGATGTCCTAGTGGGAAGGCTTGCTATTGTTGCACGGTGGAGTTTGAACTAGAGTTGTAGCGGGATGGAAACCAGAGTGTCAGAGCAGATAGTGGAGAGGTTGTAAAGGCAGGCGTTGGTAAGACCTTGGACAAAGTCGGAAACCAAAGGGCTGGGCATGGTGCGACTAAAGCCCTGAGCTGTGTATATTTCAATGGAAGAAACATTGTAGAAAAGGCAGATGAGCTCAGAGCATGGATCAACACCTGGAATTATGAAATTGTAGCCATTAGTGAGAACTGGTGGCAGGAGGGGCAGGACTGGCAGCTCAGTATTGCAGGGTTTGTAGTTTTAGATGTGGCAGAGTGAGAGGGATTAAAGGAGGAAGTAAGGGAAAATGTCACAGCAGTGATCAGTTGGGATAGACTAGAGAACTCACCCTAATGAGCTGTTATGGGTGGAACTGACAAAAAAGAAAGGTATGACCATGTTAATGGGGCTATATTGCAGACCACCCAACAGTCAGAGGGGATGGAAAGAACAAATTTGCAGGAGATTGCAGACTGTTGAAAGAAACATAATCTTGTTATAGGAGGTGATTTTAACTTTCCACATTCTGACTAGGACTCCCATACTGTAAAAGGACTAGATGGGATAGGAACAAAAGAAAATCTGCAAATGCTGGAAACCTAAACAACACACAAAATGCTGGAGGAGCTCAGCAGTGCAGGCAGCATCTATGGGAAAGAGTACAGTCATTGGAAGTATGAGGAATAAAGTAGATGAGCTTGAGGCTCAGTTGGAAATTGGCAAGTACGATGTTGTGGGAATAACAGAGACGTGGCTTCAAGCGGACAGGGCCTGGGAAATGAATATTCAAGGATATACATCTTATCGAAAGGACAGACTGACTGGCAGAGGGGGTGGGGTGGCTCTGTTGGTGAGGAATGATATTCTGTCCCTTGCAAGGGAGGACATAGAATCAGGGGATGTAGAGTCAGTATGGATAGAACTGAGAAATTCTAAGGGTAGAAATGCCCTAATGGGAGTTATCTACAGGCCCCCAAACAGCAGTCTGGATGTAGGGTGTAAGTTGAATGAAGAGTTAAAATTGGCATGTCGCAAAGGTAATGATACAGTTCTCATGGGGGATTTCAACATGCAGGTAGACTGGGAGAATCAGAATGGTACTGGACCCCAAGAAAGGGAGTTTGTGGAGTGCCTCCGAGATGGATTGTTAGAACAGCTTGTACTGAAGCCTACCAGGGAGAAGGCAATTCTAGATTTTGTGTTGTGCAATGAACCGGATTTGATCAGGGACCTCGAGGTAAAGGAACCATTAGGAGGTAGAGACCATAATATGATATGTTTTAACCTACAATTTGAGAAGGAGAAGGGAAAATTGGATGTGTCAGTATTACAGTTGAACAAAGTGAACTATGGAGCTATGAGGGAGGAGCTGGCCAAAGTTCAATGGAACAATACCCTAGCAGGGAAGACAGTAGAACAACAATGGCAAGTATTTCTGGGAATAATGCAGAAGGTGCAGGATCGGTTCATTCCAAAGAGGAAGAAAGATCCTAAAGGGAGTAAGGGGCAGCCGTGGCTGATGAGGGAAGTAAACGGCAGTATAAAAATAAAAGAGAAGTATAACATAGCAAAGATGAGCAGGAAACCGGAGGACTCGGAAGCTTTTAAAGAGCAACAGAAGATAACAAAAAAGGCAATACGCCAAGAAAAAATGAGGTACAAAGGTAAACTAGCCAAGAATATAAAGGAGGATAGTAAAAGCTTCTTTAGGTATGTGAATAGCAAAAAAATAGTTAAGACCAAAATTGGGCCATTGAAGACAGAAACGGGTGAATTTATTATGGGGAACAAGGAAATGGCAGATGAGTTGAACAGGTACTTTGGATCTGTCTTCACTAGGGAAGACACAAATAATCTCCCAGATGTAATAGTGGCCAAAGGAACTATGGTAAAGGATGAACTGAAGGAAATTTATATTAAGCAAGAAACGGTGTTGGATAGACTGTTGAGTCTGAAGGCTGATAAGTCCCCGGGACCTGATGGTCTGCAACCCAGGGTACTTAAAGAGGTGGTTCTAGAAATCGTGGACACATTGGTAATCATTTTCCAATGTTCTATAGATTCAGGAACAGTTCCTGCTGATTGGAGGGTCGCTAATGTTGTCCCACTTTTCAAGAAAGGAGGGAGAGAGAAAACTGGGAATTATAGACCGGTTAGCCTGACGTCAGTGGTGGGAAAGATGCTGGAGTCAATTATAAAAGAGGAAATTACAACACATTTGGATAACAGTAGAAGGATCAGTCCGAGTCAGCGTGGATTTATGAAGGGAAAATCATGCTTGACTAATCTTCTGGAGTTTTTTGAGGATGTAACTATGAAAATGGATAAAGGGAGAGCCAGTGGATGTAGTGTACCTGGACTTTCAGAAAGCTTTTGATAAAGTCCATAGGAGATTAGTGGGCAAAATTAGGGCACATGGTATTGGGGGCAGAGTACTGACATGGATTGAAAATTGGCTGGCTGACAGGAAACAAAGAGTAGCAATTAACGGGTCCCTTTCAGAACGGCAGGCTGTGACCAGTGGGGTACCGCAATGTTCGGTGCTGGGACCGCAGCTGTTTACAATATTCATTAATGATTTAGATGAAGGGATTAAGAGAAACATTAGCAAATTTGCTGATGACACAAAGCTGGGAGGCACTGTGAAATGTCAGGAGGATGTTATGAGAATGCAGGGTGACTTGGACAGGTTGGGTGAGTGGGCAAATGTATGGCAGATGCAGTTTAATGTGGATAAATGTGAGGTTATCCACTTTGGTGGCAAGAACAGGAAGACAGATTACTATCTAAATGGAGTCAAGTTAGGAAAAGGGGAAGTACAATGAGATCTAGATGTTCTTGTACATCAGTCAATGAAAGCAAGCATGCAGGTACAGCAGGCAGTGAAGAAAGCTAATGGCATGCTGGCCTTTATAACAAGAGAAATTGAGTATAGGAGTAAAGAGGTCCTTCTGCAGCTGTACAGGGCCCTGGTGAGACCCCACCTGGAGTATTGTGTGCAGTTTTGTTCTCCAAATTTGAGGAAGTACATTCTTGCTATTGAGGGAGTGCAGCATAGGTTCACAAGGTTAATTCCCGGAATGGCGGAACTGTCATATGTTGAAAGATTAGAGCGACTGGGCTTGTATACACTGGAATTTAGAAGGATGAGAGGGGATCTGATTGAAACATATAAGATTATTAAGGGATTGGACACACTGGAGGCAGGAAGCATGTTCCCACTGATGGGTGAGTCCAGAACTAGAGGCTACAGTTTAAGAATAAGGGGTAGGCCATTTAGAACAGAGATGCGGAAAAACCTTTTCACCCAGAGAGTGGTGGATATGTGGAATGCTCTGCCCCAGAAGGCAGTGAAGGCCAAGTCTCTGGATGCATTCAAGAGAGAGTTAGATAGAGCTCTTATAGATAGCGGGGTCAAGGGATATGGGGAGAGGGCAGGAACGGGGTACTGATTGTGTATGATCAGCCATGATCACAGTGAATGGTGGTGCTGGCTAGAAGGGCCGAATGGCCTACTCCCACACCTATTGTCTATTGTCTATTGTATTGGGCCGAGACCCTTCAGCAGGACTGGTGAAAAATTGCTGAGGAGTAGATATAAAAGGTGGAGGGAGGGGAGAGAGAAATACGAGGTGATATGTGAAACCAGGAGTGTGAGGGGTGAAGTAAAGAGCTGGGAAGTTGGTGGGTGAAATTGATACAGGGCTGGAGAAGCGGGAATCTAATAGGAGAGGACAGAAGGCCCTGGAAGAAAGAAGAGGAGGGAGGAGAACCAGAGGGAGGTGATGGGTAGGCAAGAAGATAAGGTGAGAGAGGGAAAAGGTTGGAGAATGGTGAAGCAGAGGTGGGCGCCATTACCAGAGGTTCAAGAAATTGATGTTCATGCCATCAGGTTGGAGGCTACCCAGTCAGAACTTCTGGGTAGCCTCCAACCTGATGTGATGGACATCGATTCCCCGAACATCCCATAGTGCCTCTCCCCCCTTTACATTAAGTGTAGTACAAGGGAAGCACAATAATAGAATGCACAACATAGGGCTAGAGTTACAGAGAAAGTGCACATATATAGTAAGCTGCAAAGGCCATGATAATGCAGATTACAAGGTCAGGAATTCTTCATTTTTGTTCACGTAATCCATTCAAGAATTTTATAACAGCGAGATAGTTGTTCCTGATTTCTGTGCTTTTGTGTTCTCACCCATTCTTTCTTGTTGCCGACTGGAGGGGAGGGAATGGGGTTTTGGGGTGTAATGTTCTTGCTGTTTTTTCTTGGTGCTTCCTCTGTTAGCTTTTGTGAGAGGGAGGGCTTGGGCTCTGCGGGTTTTTGATTCTTTCCTTTATTGTCCATGGTGGGGGGGGGGTGGAATTGACGTCTTTCTTTCAACGACTTATATGGTTTTCTGTATATTATGGCTATCTGGAGAAGGCAAATCTCGGTATTGTATACCGAATATATACTTTGATAATAAAATTAGCCTTTGAACCTTTGGTGGCACGTCCTTTCAGGTTTTTGTAACTTCAGTCCGATGGGAGGGTGGAAGCGGTCCTTGATTACGTTGGCTGCTTAACCAAAGCGAGGAGAATTGCGGGTGGATTCCATGGAGGGGAGGCTGGTTTTCAGGAGGGTTTGAGCTGTCTGCACAACTCTTTGCTGTTTCGTGCCATCATACACAGAGTGGTTGACATATGCTTTCTACTTCAATAAAAACTGCGGGAGGGTAAACAGGGACACAATAAATATAAAGTACATAATCTCCAGGGTTGTGACATCAGGACTGCTACCTGCACCACGCGCTGGTGAGGCCGTAAGTAGGAAGATCATACAGTTTAACAAGTTGCGAAGGAGGAAGGGCTTCAGAATTTTGGATCATTGGGTTCTCTTAGAGGGAAGGTTGGACCTATAGTGAAGAGGTATTTTACATCTAAACTGGAGCAGGTCTAATATTCTAGAGGGAAAGTTTGCTAGGTGTTTAAAATAGAGTTGCAGAGAGATGGGAAGCAGCATGCCAGAATGGAACAAGTTGTGGAGCCAGATATCGTTAAGACCTCATACGAAGTCAGGAATCCAAAGGCCGAGCATGGTGGGGCTAATGTTCTGAGCTGCATATATTTCAATGCAGGAAGGATTGCATACATACTTCAGTAATAAATTTACTTTGTACTTTGATAATGTCATCTGATAAGTTTGTCCTCAACACTCTTGTCCATGAATAACAGAGGCTTTAGGAGCAAATATTGCAAATCGATTAAATAACAAGAAACAAAGAGTAATACTGAAAGATTACTTTTCTGACTAAGGGAAGTGCACAGTGGAGTTCTCTGGATTCAAATTATTGTTATTCTTAATATATCTTAACAACTTGCACAATTGCTCAACATACAAATGTCACAAAAATTGGTTGGTGTTGTTAACAGTGAGAAAGAAAACAGTAGATGTTAAATAGGAAATGAAAACAGTACAACTCTTTGAGTGATTATGCAGAAAGTTTGTAGTTTGAAGTTAATAACTCATCAGAGGTGATTGATAAGTTTGTGGCCTAATGTAGAAGGAGATGAGTTATTAACTTCAAACTTTCTGCATAATCACTCAAAAAGTTGACCTACATGTGCACGTAACGAGAGCTGTCTTCTACCTTACGTCTCCTTCTACCTTAGGCGACGAACTTATTAATCACTGTGGACCCTTTCTGGAGGTCCAAGATCCGTATGCTCCATGACCGCTGGACTGAGTGTGAAAGGAGGGGACTATGTTCAAAAATAAATGTGCTAGGTTGTCTAAAATTGACTCCTTCTATCTTAAGCCACAAACATATCAATCACCCCTCGTAAGTAGTTGATAATAAATTTACTTTGAACTTTGATTGTTGAGAAAGTGGTTTAAAAAAGCATAAGGAATATGGTTTCATCATAAGTGAAATGTTGTGATCAGCTTTGGTTAGCATGGATGAAGAAAGATGTAATGGCTTTGAAAAGTGTGCAGAAAGAATATACCAAATGATTTCAGGGATGAAGAACTTATCTGCATAAAGAAGAAGTTGGTATTGCAAAGAATGGGTTTGGGTCGCAACAGAATAGATGGGGTAAAACTTCTTCCATTAGTAAGAAGGCTAAGACTAGGGTGAACAAAAAGAAGGAGCTTGGCACCAGAACCAAAAGTGACATGCGGTAAAGTTCCTCTATCCCCCACTCTGACTTTTTACCTCTTCTCACTTGCCTATTACTTCCTATTGGGTTCCCTCCTCCTCCCCTTTGTCTTATAGCCCATTCTCCTTAGCTCTCATTCCTTCCTCTCCAGCCCTTGACCTTTCCCACCTACCTGATTTCGCCTATCCCCTTCCAGCGAGCCACCTTCCCCTCCCCTCACCTTTTCATTCTGATGTCTTCCCCCTTCCCCCTCAGTCCTGAAATCTATGTTCATAACATCAGATTGCAGGGTACTCAAACAGGATATAAAGTGTTGCTCCTCAAACTTTAGTTTGGCCTCATCGTAACAGCAGGGAGGCCATGGACTCATATGTCAGAATGGGAATGGGAAGCAGAATTGAAATGGCTGGCAACTGGGACGTCCCACTTTTTCTGGCGGACAGAGCGTAGGTGCTCAGTGCAACACTCTCTTAATCTACGTCAGGTCTCACCGATGTACAGGAGGCCACACCAGGAGCACTACATACAGTAGATGACCCCAAAAGACTCTCACTGAAATTTTGCCTCACCTGGGAGGACTATTTGGTGCCCTGAATGGTACTGACAGAGAAGGTGTAAAGGGAAGTACTGTATCCAGCACTTCCTCTGTAGTCCCTTGTGTTTCGATAAGACCTTTTCTTTAACATGTTCTCAACTGGGACAGATGTTATCCGGGAGGCTGGATATCTCCCAGAGTTCCCATATCTTCACACAAAGAACACAACTGCACTACCTAGGAACTAACAGAGGAAAAATGAAGAAGAGGAAACTTATGAGATACTTACATCACACAAGCAATGTTCTCTCAAATTTGTAATGACCACTGTACGCAAAACATCTTGTGCTGTGCAATTTTTTGCCAGTGACAACACCGTGTGTGCACTGAGTTTTATATATAGAGGTATTCCTTTTAATAGCTAGCAAAACAATGTCAATAAGAACTTTGAACTCCTCTGGATTTAATCATTTTCACTCTCGTTCATCTGCACTCTCACAAAATGTACATAGCAGGCCTGTTGTGGGTAATGAAGGTTTTTTCACACCATTCATATGTGATTTACTTGCTAAATGATGCTTTAAGAAGTCAAGTTTCCAAATATCACTCTACTTTTTTTGACTTGCCAATTCTCCAGCAACTTTTGCATCGCGACAATACACACAGGTGACACCAGTTTCGGTATTGTACATAAATATTTTTCGTAGCTGCACATTCTTGAGATCAAGGGCTTTCGGTGTAGCAGTTTCTACTGTTTCATTAAGCCATTCTGCTTTAAATGATCAGCAGTTCTTTCGTGCTTCATGCTCTTTGCTTCTTTGGAATTTGACAAAGTGAATGAATAATTTCTTCAGTAAAAACAGTTTAAGTATGCCATATCTAAAATCTGCAGGCAAATCATTGCAGTCCACATTGTCAATACCACCCACATCAGAAACTGGAAAAAGAAATGTGATTGTGTACGATCATGGAATATATGTAACATGCCAACGGGGAAGAGGGTGACAACCCTTTGTATGCAGTTTAAATTCCTTTGTGCGCTAGTAGCAAAAGATGTGTGCGCATGCACACGCGTACACCTTCGAGGGAAGGTTGCACCCATGCTTGGTGAGCCAAAGCCTCCCCATCCAACACTGGTCCACTCACTGATGCACCATCAATAACTCACTCTGAGACGTAAGAAGCAAGATATCGGCTTTTATTGACTGGAAGAATGAACAACACTACATCCTGGAGAATGAGGCCGGGCTCAGGCCTCAATCGCCTTTATACAGGGGTCTGTGTGAGGAGCCACAGGAGCAGTCCAGACAGGTATATGTAGTTCGCCACACTCACACAATGGCCTCTCCACTTGCCCCTGCCTTATTTTAATTTGTCCTTGCTAATGAGTCGCGATTTGATTGATCCGCACTAAAATACTGAAAGCCTGCGAATTCTCCTTTTTTAAATGTCCTTCATGGACCTGTGAGTAGCCTTCCCTCTCACTCCCGATCCAACTGTGCTGCTGGAAATATAAATATATTGTTTGATTAAGCATTCATTGTTGTTTACTTAATTCATTAAGGATTATATGTGAATGGCGTGTGTCATTATGGCACCATGTCATAAGTGTGCGTCTAACTAAAGAAAGAATGTTGTAGACATGTTACTCCCAGCTCCATTTTTTATTTCAGTTTGTTTTATGTTTTAGAGTTACAAGATATAACAGGGACCAAGTCCAAAAGTTCCTGAAATTCTCTACACAGTTTTATAGGGTGGCAATGTAGTTGTCTGGCATGCTTGTCCTATTAATCAAAGCAATGAGTTCAAGAGTCAATAAGTTACACTGCACCATTATAAAACTCAGGTGAGGCAGGATTCATTTCTGTTGGTCTCATCTTGGGAAAGAGGTAAAGGGACTTGAAGAGGTTCAACAAGGAGCGGCTTTGATTAGAGGGTGTTTGTTATAAGGTGAGGTTGTTTTCTCCTGAGCAGCAGAGGCTGAGGGGAGAACTGAGAGAAGTTTAGCGCCGTAATGTCTAACACCAGAGGGCATTCAGATAAAGTGATGGCGGTAAGTCCAGAGGAAATGGTCTGGGCATAAAACGAGAAAAACAGCAGATACTGGAAAGGGACACACACACAAAATGCTGGAGGAACTCAGCAGGACAGGCAGCATCTAAGGAATGGAATAAACAGTCGACAATTCCCATGGACAGGTGGAATGGAGAGATACTGGTATTGTTTAGTTCGGTGTTTAATAGTTTAATAAGTTTGGCACAAGTCATGGGCTGAAGGGCCTGTACCTATGCTCTACTACTCTATCGACAATTGGGCACCAGGGCTGCATAGTGATTAGCGTGATGCTATTGGGGCTCTGGGTGTCAGATTTTGGATTTCAATCCTGACATCATTTCGAAGGAGATTGTACGGTCTCCCCATAGACGCATTAGTTTCCAACACATGCTCCAGTTTCCTCCCTACATTCCAAAGTCATACTGGTTAATAAGGTAAACTGGTAAACTGACCTGTGCTTAGGCGAGGATTAAATCAGTGGTTCATTGGCGACGTGGCCTGAAGGGCCAGTGGGGCCTATTCTGCACAGCATCTCTCAATAAAATATAAATATTCCACGTATTTAAGGAGACACAATAGCACAGCCAGTGAAACCATTCCTTCACAGTTACAGGCTCAGTCTCAACCTCCAGTCCTGTCCTTGCAGAATCTATGTATTCCCTGTGACCACGGAATATCATTTGTCACTGGGAAATTGTAGTTCAGTTTCCTCCCATATCCCAAAATCATGCAGGTTGTCTGGTTATTTCACCTTTTACTTTTTCTCACCTCCGCCGGGTCCCTCTTCCTTCCCAGTCTCCTACGGTCCACTCTCCTCTCCTACCAGATACTTTCTTCTCAGCCTTTGATCTTTCCTACCCCCCCCCCCCTCCGGCTTTACCTATCACCTTCTAACTAGTCTCTTTCCCTTCCCCCTTTTAATTGAGAGATCTCCCCCCTTCCTTCTCAGTCCTGATGAAGGGTCTCAGCCTGAAACATCAGCTGTTTATTCTTTTCCATTGATGCTATCTGACCTGCTGAGTTCCTCCAATATTTTGTGTGTGTTTCTCTGGATTTCCAGCACCCAGATTCCCTTGCTTTGCTGGTTAATAGGTTGCTGTAAATTGCCCCTAGTGGGTCAGTGAGAAGAAGAAAGTGGAGGGATGGGGTAGTTGATGGGAGATTAAAGTAGGTTATCATAGGTTGAGTTGAAAAATAGGTGCTTAATGGTAGGCTTGGACTCGGTGGCCCAAAGAGTCAGCTTTTATGCTGTATCTAGAAACAGACCATTTAGCACATCAATCCATGCCAAGCATCAAGCAACCATTTTTCAACTCATTCTACTCTCCATCTCGAGAAATAGATGGATTAAAGAGTTTAAATTCAGTAGTATTGAGCCAGGTTTCAGCAATGAACTGATCACTTGCGGGTGGCCAAACTGTGACCAGTTATAGCTGTACTTTGTGCCTGATAATAAGACTCAAATTCCTCTCCGTCAGGCTTCTCGAGCATGTCTGTGTCCACTGGGGAAAAGCAGAAACTGGTTCGGTTCTGTCCCTTGATGTGAATCAGCAGACTGTCGGCACAGCTTCTGTCTGAGCTCTGGGCAGTGGCCCAGTGAGTCACACTGACATCTCTTCCAAGAGAGGGAAGCAGGGGTTAAATTTTATACATTACAAAGATCATAAGATATTCACAGGGAAGCAAACCCTTCAGTTTAAATGATATTTAATAAATTTGTTGTCTATGCAAGAACATTCCCACTCACTGTCAGTTTCAATTTACAGTATCTGATTAATTCTTTCTCCCTCTAGTGTTTATTTAATGTCAAGTACTGTTCCATAATTTATGCAAAGAAGCAATACAAATATTAAGACTGGTTTATGGGAATCTAATCTTCAGAATCTTGTTTTGAAATCATGGAGTTTTGGATTACTCATGAATATTTATTTGGTTACAGAATAATCTGATGACCTTGCATTCAGAACACAGAAAATGCCAGTGTAGTACAGGCCCTTTGGCCCAAGAAGTTGTGCTGACTTTTTAATCTATTCAAAGATCATTTAACCTACGTCCTATCCCTCTATTTCTTATTCAAACTTGTGGCTGTCTAAGTGTTTTTAACATGTCCCTGGTGTATCTACGTCTAGCACCAATCTGGCAGGGCGTTCCATGCATTCACGAATCTCTGTGTAAAGAACTTCCAGCACCCCTAACACTCCCCCCCCCCCCCCACACCTTCCTCCAACTCCTTAAAATTAGCCATTACTGGCCTGAGAGAGAGTCTGGCTTTTCACTCGAACTATGTCTCTTATCATCTTGTGCTATCCACATACCAATTCTTCCATATCATTTAAGTTGATGGGGACTGGTCGTGTTGCTCACTGCAGCCATCCGTGAGGGTAACTTGTGTCTCTGCATCCCTACATGGCATTGCCTGGAAGCAGAGTCCAATGAAATAGGCCAATCTTAGGAGGGTCAATGTTCAAAGTAAATTTATTATCGAAGTATATATATGTCACCCTATACACCATGTTCCTGAGATTCATTTTCTTGCAGTCATAACAAGAGGTCATGAGTTGAGAGTTAAGGGGCAAAAGTTTAGGAGTAACACGATGGGGAACTTCTTTACTCAGAGAGTGGTAGCTGTGTGGGACGAGCTTCCAGTAGAAGTGGTAGAGGCAGGTTCAATATTGTCATTTTAAAAAAAATTGGGTAGGTATATGGACAGGAAAGGAATGGAGGGTTATGGGCTGAGTGTGGGTCAGTGGGACTAGGTGAGAGTAAGCGTTCAGTATGGACTAGAAGAGCCAAGATGGCCTGTTTCCGTGCTGTAATTGTTATCTGGTTATATAATCAATAAATCCAAAGAACAATAACAGTAACAATGAAAGACTGCACCACCTTGGGTGTTCAACCATGTGTGCAAAACACATCAAACTGTGCAAATACAAAAAGAAAGAAATGATAATAATAATAAATAAGCAATAAGTAATAAGTTGAAAGTAAGTCCATTGGTTATGGGGACATTTCAATGATGGAGCCAGTGAAGTTGACTGAACCCTTTGGTTCAAGAGCTTGATGATGTTTGAGGGGTAGTAACTGCTCCTGAGCCTGGTGTATGAGTCCTGAGGCTCATACTGATGGCAGCAATGAGAAGAGAGAACGTCTTGGGTGGTGTGAGTCCATTTACCAGGCTGGAATGCCAGAACATGCTGGGCTATGGGAAAAGCAGGGTTTTGATCTAATGGTCTCTGAAGTCCATGACTCCCAATTCTAAGGACGTATAGAAGGTTGTTTCCCTTTCATCAATTGCTTCTCTCACCCAACCAGGATATAACCATATAACAATTACAGCACGGAAACAGGCCATCTCAGCCCTTCCAGTCCATACCGAACGCTTACTCTCACCTAGTCTCACAGACCCACGCTCAGCCCATAACCCTCCATTCCTTTCCTGTCCATATACCTACCCAATTTTACTTTAAATGACAATACCGAACCTGCCTCTACCACTTCTACTGGAAGCTCGTTCCACACAGAACTCACACCACCCAAGACGTTCTCTCTTCTCATTGCTGCCATAAGTATGAGCCTCAGGACTCATACACCAGGCTCAGGAGCAGTTACTACCCCTCGAGCATCATCAACATCTCCAATACAAATCTAGAGACGTCAACCACGAGTGGAGCTGCCTTTTGAGAACCTTCTAAATATTGAGCAATTTTGTCCCAGACTAGTTCTCTAACATGTTCTCCCTTGCTCTGGCAATTACAACACTCTCTTCAGTGAACACAGGCACATAGTGTGCCTTTAGTATCTTGCTGATGTGTGTTGTCTCCAGTGGAATGTCCCTCATTTTTAATCTTTTGTGGAATTTCGACTGCCTTTGGTTTCCATTTTGCATGGCAGCTTGGAAACAGGTCCTTCAGCCCAATTTGGCCATGCTGACCCTGTTGCCCAGTGGGTTAGTCCAACCTGCCTGCATTTGGTCCATAGCCCTCGAAACCTTTTCTACCCCTGGATTTACCAGGAGAGTGGCTTAATGCTGCTAATGTGCCCACCTCAGCCACTACTTCTGCCAGTTCATTACAAATATGGAGCACCATCTACATGAAGCGGCTGTCCCTGATGTCACTTTTAAATCTCTCATTCCTGATCTTAAACAATATCTTATTGTTTTAAACTCCCATTACCTGAGAAGAAGACTTACCCACCTCTTGGGGAAAAGACAATGTGCTTTTACCTCATCTATTCCTCTCATGATCTTATATACCTCTATCAGGCCACTCCTCCACCTCCTACATTGCATGGAATAAAGCTCTAGTCCTTACAGCCTGCCTTTATAACTCCTGTTGCTTAGTCCAGGCAGCATTCTGGTAAATCATAAACACAAGTGATTTTGCAGCTGCTGGAAATCCAAAGAAGCAAATACAAAACGCTTGAGGAACTGAACAGATTGGGCAGCATCTATGAAGAGCAATGAACAGTCGATACTTCAGCCCGTTCATCCCTCTCCATAGATGCTGCCCGACCTGCTGAGTTGCTCAAGCATTTTATGTTTGTTCCTGGTAAGTTTGGGAACACCCAGTGTCCCAAGTGTGGCTTCACCATTGTCTTATACAACATAACTTCCCAACTTCTGTATTCAATGCCTTGACCAATGAAGACCAGTGTACAAAGCTCCTTCTTCACTACCCTCTCTATCTGGGATGCTGCTTCCATAGTCCAATGCCCCTCTGTTTCTCCTGCAGCTTTCTTATTATGTGCTCTCCCACTGAATTTTGGTCCATTTTATTTCTTTTCTCACGTATTCTTCTACTTCTTCTATTCAGATTTCTTTTCTACATTGTTTATGAATCTAATATTTATCATACAGGCATTATTTTTCTGATTTCTTTTAGCCTTGAGGGATAATAGTACTAGTGGTGCTTATTAGTATGGGGTACAGAGCTGGGGAAGTTTGTAGAGTCATAGTCATAGAGTCAAAGAAAAGTGCGGCACAGGAAAAGACCATTTGGCCCATCTAGTCCGTGCTGATCCATTTAAACTGCCTCCACCCATCAACCTGCACTGGGACCATAGCCCTTCATAGCCTGATCATCCATGTACCTACCCAAATTTCTTTTAAATGTTGAAATCAAGCTCACATGCACCACTTATTCCATACTCTCGCAAGCCTCTGAGAGAAGTTTCGCCTCATGTTCCCCTTAAACTTTTCACCTTTCACCTTTAACCCTTGATCCCTAGTAGTAGTCCCTCCCAACCTCTGAGGAAAAAGCCTGCTTGCATTTACCCTATTGATACCCCTCATAATTTTGTATACCTCTAACAAATCTTCCCTCAATCTTCTATGTTCCAGGAAATTAAGTCCCAACCCATTCAATCCTTCCATACAACTCATTTCCTGCAGACCCGACAACATCCTTGTAAATGTTCCCTGTACTCTTTCAATCTTACTTGCACCTTTCCTGTAGGGTAGGTGACCAAAATTGCACACAATACTCCAAATTAGGCCTCACCAATGTCCTATACAACCTCAACATAACATTCCATCTCCTGTACTCAATACATTGATTTATGAAGGCCAATGTGCCAAAAGTTTTCTTTATAACCCTGTCAACCTGTAATGCCACTTTCAATGAATTGTGGACCTGTTTTCCCAGATTCCTTTGTGCTACCACACTCCTCCGTGCCCTACCATTCACCGTGTAAGACCTAACCTGGTTGATCCTGCTGAAGTGAAACACATCACACTTTAAATTCCATCTGCTACTTTTCAGCCCTTCTTCTTCTTCTTCTAATTTTTCTGTTGAGATTTCATCTCTACGTTGTTTATGAACCCAATATTTATCATAAAGCCAATTCTTTTAACCTTGAGGCAAAATCAGTACTGGCACTGTTTATAAGCAAACAAGTTTATTTGTACAGCACTTTTCAAACACAAAGCAATTCAAAGTGGTTTATGTAGAGCAAGATAAAAATCAAACATCAAATTTCAGACAATGTATGAGAATACAACTACACAAAAAATAGATATGCTACCATAAGCACTGCCTGGGCAGCGCGAAAAGCATGATCAAGGGTGCATCTCACCCTAACCATGGACTTTTTACTCACCTCCCATCCGGTAGGCACTACAGGAGCCTCCGCTCCCACACCAGCAGGCACAGGAAGAGCTTCTTCCCTGAGGCTGTGACCCTGCTGAACCTCACATCACAGCACTAAGCAGTACTGCACCCATATTGTACTGTCTCAGTACTTTTATACTTGTGTGCTATAGCACTTTTTATTCACAGTTATTTTGTAAATAACACCATTCTTTGCATTTCTGGTTAGATGCTAACTGTATTTCATTGACTTTGTATTTGTACTCGGCACAATGACAATAAAGTTGAGTCTAATCTAATCTAATGATTAATAGAAGTTACAGTGCAGGAGATTCTAATTAAAAGCTACAACAAAAAGAAAAGGTTTAAGCCTCGATTAAAGAGCTTAAAGTTGGGGCAGACTTCAGATCCTCTGGAAGGTTATTCCAGATACGTGAAGCATAGTAACTAAAAAGTGCTTCACCATGTTTAGTTTTGACCCTGGGGACGGTAAGCAGAGCCCCTGAGAGCTCAGGAAAGTTCATAATACAGCAAGAGATCGGAGATGTTCTTTGGACCTACACCATTCAGTGCTTTATAAACCAGTAGTAATCTTTGAAAATCAATCCTCTGATAGCCAGGAAGCCAGTGTAGCGATCTGAGAACTGAAATAATGTGTTCTACTTTCTTGCTCTTAGGTGAGAACTCTAGCAGAAGTGTTCTAAATGAGCTGCAGCTGTCTGAGGGATTTTTTTTACAGCGACCTGTGAAAACGCCATTACAGTAGCCAAGCCTACTAAAAATGAATGCATGCATGAGTTTTTCTAGATCTTGCTGAGACTTAAGCCCTTTAACTCTCAGATGGTAGTAGACCGACTTTGTAGTTGTCTTAATGTGGAAGTTAAAATATAGGTCGGAGACCATCACAACACCAAGATTTCTGGCTTGGTCTGTAGTTTGTAGTGATAGGGATTCTAAGTGTTCTTTTTTGGTATCACAAACAATTACTTCGGTTTTCTCTTCATTTAACTGGAGGAAATTTTGGCTCAACCGATCAGTGATTTGCTCAGTACAGTTTTTTTCATGATTGTATGGGACCATAGTCACTTGATGGCACTGTTATATAAATTTGAGTATCATCCACATAACTAAGGTAAGATATTTTGTTACTTACCATGCTTTGAGCTAGAGGGAGCATGGATATGTTAGCAAGGAGTACAGAGTTGGGGAAGTTCATTTAATTATGGATTATGCAATTCAAGAGCCAGGATGATCACAAAACTTCTGGAATGTAGTTAAAACACATCACGCTTTTTGCTAATATTTTTCTCTGAAGGAAACCTGCTCTCTTCGAGCTGTGGCTGGTTTAATTGTAGGCTGCGTAATTGTCTCCCAGCTGGTCACTGGAATCTATTAGCAGGCTGCTCAGTACCAGGCCAGTCAAGGATATTCAGTTAGGGTCAGTGATTAAATAAATGGTGCACCAGTTGCAGACTCAGATTTGGTTATGAAATTTTAAACAGAAAGTGCAAGAAATGCTCAGCAGGTCAGGCTTCTTTTAGATTTGCTTTATTTGTCACCTGTCAGTCACCTTGTACAGACTCTCCTGTGCCTAGCATCACTTTATAGACCTATAATCAATCTACGCAGGTTTACGGGAACAGCACGGCAGCACCGTTGATTAGCACAACCCTCTGCAGTACCAGCCACCCAGGTTCAATTTCTGCTGCCGCCTGTAAGGTGTTTCTGCGTTTTCCCCGTGACCGCGTGGGTTTCCTCCGGGTGCTCTGGATTCCTCCCACAGTCCAAAGACGTACTGGTTGGTAGGTCAATTGGTCATTGTAAATTGTCCCTTGATTAGGCTGGAATTAAATTGCAGAATTGCTGGACAATGCAGCTCAAAAAGCCAGAAAGACCTGTTCCACACTGCATTTCAATAAATTAATGTTACTATCTTCTGTATCTATATTTATGTTTTTTTAATTATTCTATTCTTTATCTCATTGTGCTTTCGTGCTGCAGAGTAACAATTACTTCTTTCTCCTTTACACTTGTGTACTGAAAATGTCATTAAACAATGTTGAGTATTCATCTTGAATCTGTACACCAAATATGAAACTTTCAATTAAGTGCAGGCAACGCACACAAAATGCTGGAGGAACTCAGCAGGCCAGGCAGCATCTATGGAAAAGAGTAAACAGTCAATGTTTTGGGCCAAGAACCTTCATCAAGAAGTTATCAACCTCTACTGTAAACATATTCAATGACTTGCCTCCACAGCTGTATGTGACAATGAATTCCATAGATTTACCACCCGCTGATAAACGGCCCAAAACTAGTCAAAATATTCCAAGTGTGGTCTGATCAATACTTTATAAAGCCTCAATAGATCATGAAGTTTTCAGGGTTTTGGACCCAATGCTGGGGAAAGGCGCTGGCTTGGATGGACAAGATGGGCTGAAAGGCCTGTTTCCATGCTTTATAGTTATGTAATTCTCTATGACTCTGAGTGAAATAATTGTTTAATAGAATCATAGAAAACTACAGCACAGAAACAGGCATTCAGTCCATCCATGCCGAACTATTTAAACAGCCAAGTCCCATCCACTAAATGCCTTCTCATCCATGCACCTATCCAAATTCTCTCAGAAGCTGAAATCGAGCTTGCATGCACCACCTGCGCTGTCAGCTCGTTTCACACTCTCACCACTCTCTGAGTGCAGAACTTTCCCCTCATGTTCCCTTCAAATATTTCACCTTTCATCCTCAACCCATGACCTTCAGCTGTAATCTCATCTAACCTCATGTGGAAAAATCCTGCTTGCATTTACCCTGTCTAATTTTATATGCCTCTATCAAATCTCCTCTTAGCCTATATTATAAATGGGTGGTTCCTTCAACATAAACAATGACTATTTCCTCTATCCACCCTTCAGAATCTTATATGCTTCTAACATGTCATACTCCTCTCATTTCATGCACACACTGAATGAAATCTCTCTAGGATTCTTTTCCCATGTCTCATGGACTTAACAGAGAAAATACAACAGAGTAACTAAGGGAATGGAAGCCCTTACAGAGGGGAAGCAAGAGGAAATCTCACTAAAACTGGGTTCTGGTATGGGGGGGGTGGGGCTACTACACAAGATGGAAGTTGCAGAGACCTATAAGATTAGTCGGCTCCATCATGGATACTTTCCTTTGTAGTATCCAAGACACCTTCAAGGACCCGTGCTTTAGGAAGGCAGCGTCCACCTTTAAGGACCCCATCACCCAGGATATGCCCTCTTCTCATTGTTACGATTGGGAAGGAGGTACAGAAGCCTAAAGGTACACACTCAGCGATTCAGGAACAGCTTCTTCCCCTTTGCCATCCGATTCCTAAATGGGCATTGAACCCATAATCACTACCTCACTACTTTTTTATTTGTCTTTTTTTTGCACTACTTATTTTAAATTAACTATTGCATTTTAAATGCAATAGTCATATATATACTAATATATATGTGTATATATATATATATTAGTATTTTATAATATATATATACTATATAATATACTATATTATATTATATAATATAATATACTATATTTTATAGTATATTATACGATATACTAATCTAATTCCGTTTTTTCCTCTATATTTATTTATCATGTATTGCATTGTACTGTTGCTGTAAAGTTAAAAAAATTCACAACATATGCTGGTGATATTAAACCTGATTCTGATTCTGAAAGAGTTCTTACAAATTGCCGTGTGGAGCTGTTTAGAAATAGTTAAGGAATTAATCAGCAGTTTGGTGCAACAATCACTCTGCATGTGGCATTAAGCCTTAAACATTTTTGTTAGAAATAAAAAAATGGTTTTGATTTTGAAAGAGGAAAATAAACAGCTGGGGAATACGACTGGTGATTGTAACAAGATGTCACACTGTGAGAGGAAGGATCTCACTGAAAATTACCAAATGTTGAATATAGAATAAACATGAAGTGTCCTTCTAGTAAGAGTCTAGAACCAGAGAGCACACCCTCAGAGTAGAAGAATGTCCCTTTAGAATAGATGTAGAAGCCTTGTATCTATTTTCTGTCTGTCTGTGGTTATATTTGGTGATGCACATTTATTATAGCTAATTTTGTCACAGGAGTTGGGGCGTGGTAGAAGTAAATGAGTATAGTTACATATTCATGCTTGGGTCAGTTTAATCTAGTTGAGAGTTGAAACCACGGGGTGAGCCACGGGATGACATAATTTTGTTGACTAAAAAAAATTGCTAAGATTGTTAATTTCTCGCTAGATCGCTATTGTATCATTATTAGACTACTTGTTTTGTTATATAGCGACTTCTGGTTCCGTTAGTTTTTTATTACTATATTATTGTTCATCTTTGCTGGTGTCTTAATAAAGGATCGAACAGACTGTTTCGAAGTTTGGAACTTTGCTATTTGAAGTGTGTCATACCGTGTCAACCAGTCACTGAGCAGTTTTGGTTCATTTTCAAATGACTGCTGCAACAGAGATGAGGAGAAATATCTTTAGCCAGTGGGAGGTGAATCTGCAGAATGCATTGCCACAGATGGCTGTGGAGACCAAGTCATCGTGCAAATTTAAAGCAGAGGTTGTTAGGTTCTTGATTAGTAAGAGTGTCAAACGTTAAGGGGAGAAGGCAGGAGAACGGGGTTGAGAGAGAACATAAATCAGTCATGATGACATAGCAGATCAGACTCAATGGGCCCAAAGACCTATCCTGCTCCTGTGTCCTACGGTCTTGATGCACCATCAATAACTCTCTGAGACGGGAGGCGAGATATCGGCTTTTATTGACTGGAAGAGGAAGAAAGAACAAGCAGCAATTGACCACCATGCTACATCCTGGAGACTGAGGGCAGGGCTCAGGCTCCAATCGCCTTTATACCGGGGTCTGTGGGAGGAGCCACGGTCAGTGGGAGGAGCCACAGGAGCAGTCAGCGGGGGGGGCGTGTCCAGACAGGTATATGTAGTTCACCACATTCACCCCCCCTTTGTTTTAAAAGAGAGTCCCCATGGGGCGAAGTTTCTTACAAATATATTTACAGGTTAAGTCTATCAGGTGGTTGAATCTGTCGTTGCGATCTACGTAGCACCGGCTGTGATTACACAGGTGCCGGTGGTGATTGCACCGGAGACGGTGGTTGTGCTGGTTCCAGCCTAACTGGAGGTGTCAGCCCACTAGGCGTCAGTGATCCCTCATGCGTGTGTGAGGCGCCTGGTATAGGAGTGTCGTGAGGAGTCTGTGTAGGGCTCGGTGTGCGCGGTGTCACCTCAGGTACAGGGTTCATAGTTACCGTGGAGTGTTCGGGGTAGTGGTCTGCTGCTCCTGCGGGCGCCAGGTCACGGACGGAGACCGTGTCCTCCCGCCCATCAGGTAAGACCACGTAGGCATACTGGGGGTTCGCATGTAGAAGGTGAACCCTCTTGACCGGCCGGGAGTATTTATTGCTCCTCACATGTTTCCGGAGCAGCACTGGCCCTGGGGATGTCAGCCAAGCCGGTAGGGTGGTCCCAGTGGCAGACTTCCTGGGAAAAGAGAATAGGCGCTTGTGAGGGGTGGCATTGGTGGACGTACATAACAGGGAGTGGATAGAGTGGAGTGCCTCGGGGAGGACCTCCTGCCATCGAAAGACCGGCAACACTTTTGACAAGGGCTAAATGTGTGGCCTTCCACACTGTGGCATTCTCCCTCTCCACCTGTCAATTTCCCCGGGGATTATAGCTCGTGGTCCTACTAGTAGCAATACCCCTAGCCAGCAGGTACTGGCGCAGCTCGTCACTCATAAAGGAGGACCCTCTATCACTGTGGATATAGCAGGGATATCTGAACAGAGTGAAGAGCTGGCGCAGGGCTTTTATGACGGACGTGGTAGTGGTGTCGGGGCAGGGGATGGCAAAGGGGAACCGCGAGTACTCGTCGATAATGTTGAGAAAGTAGACATTGCGGTCGGTGGAGGGAAGGGGGCCCTTAAAGTCGACACTCAGTCGCTCAAAGGGGCGGGTGGCCTTGTAAGTTGCGCCTTTTCAGGATGGTAGAAGTGCGGTTTGCACTCAGCGCAGACTTGGCAGTCCCTGGTCATCGTCCTGATGTCTTCAAGGGAGTACGGCAGGTTCCGGGCTTTCACGAAATGGTAAAATCGGGTGACCCCCGGGTGGCAAAGATGTGCATGGAGGGCGTTTAGCTGGCAAGAACAGAGTTCCTTCCAGCTAGCAGAAACAGCTGCTTCGAAATAAAGAGTTAACCAACAGTTTAGTACAACAACCACTCTGCATGTCACATTGAGCGCTAAACATTTTATATAACTAAAAGCAATGATGCTTTTGTTTTTGAAAGAACAAAATTAGCAGCTGGGGCACATGACTGCTAACTCTGCCATGGACAGTCCCAGCTGTGATAGAAGGATGATTGGGCATGGCGAGATTCCCCATCCCGTAAAAACCCAGAGCGACAACAGCAACAGAAGCCCCAAAGACTTCATCCCTGGAAATGAAAAGATACGCCATGAAGATAGGCTGCACCTGGAGACAACATGAAAGACTGGCCCAGGACACTGGCAAGCTACTGTCAGTGGCTTATGCCCCAGTAAGGGGCGGGGGGATGGGCCCAAGTAATTAAGTAAGAACATGACTGCAAATTGTCACAAGATGTCACTTCACACATGTGCAAGTTAGCAGGAAATATACATGATTTTCATTCTAAGCTTCCTACACTAATACAGAATTGAAACACAGTGCTGGGAAATGCACTTCAATGTTCAAAGTTCCAAGTAAATTTATTATCAAGGTACATATTTGTTAAACTTGGTAACTCCAGAAACTATTCGAAAGAAAAACACAGCCACCAACTTGTGATGTCTTAGAGCAACTTCACAGCTTTCTTTACTGTAATGAAGTCATAGAGCACAGAAACAGACCCTCTGGCCATCTATACCTGAGCTAATCACCTAGCCTCCCCTTACACTAGTCTTTTTTTCTTTATTTTTTCACATTCTCAATAGCTGCCACCAAGTTCTACCACTCATCAAGGACCAAGGATGAAATCTATTCGCTACACGCGTTTTACATGTATGAGGAATTTCCTGTGGTGTGTCAGTACGACATCCAATGAAAAACAACAACATTCAGTAATCATACTCACCTACTTGCTGCCCATTCCAACTCCGGCATTTTGGGCAGCAATGAAGATGCTCCATCTCTCTATGTCCATTCTGTCGCACACCGATCTAGGACTTTTCATTGCTGTTTCCATAACAATTTTCTTTAACCTGTCAGAGTATAGGAGCAGAAGTAGGCCGTTTGGCCCATTGAGCCTGCTCCACCATTTCTTCATGGTTGATCTGTGTCCCTCTCAGTCCCAATCTTCTGCCTTCTCCCTGTATCCTTCCATGCCCTGGCTAATCAATGCTTACTTACTACCTGCTACACGTAGGGCAGCAATGAATGTCCTCCGTCTTTGGTGGTGTTCAGGGTTTCCTTAAAAGTGTCAGTGGCTTCCTCTCAGTTTCCGTTACTCTCAGTCATGCAAGGCTCAGGAATACCATCGCGCTCAGATGTAGAAGGATTCTTCATTGCTGTTTCCGTAACCATTTTGTTTTTACCAGTCAGGGTCGTTAGCCCTGAGAGGATCCCCTGAACCTGGAGGACCAGTGGACCACTCTTACTCTGGCCTCTACCCTTCGACCTGCTTGGCATGGGTGACCCTACCAAGAGCCAAAGTATAAAGCCCTGACTCCAGCCGACAGTCATTGGACTCTGGGTCATTGCGGCACACAAGCCTCCAAACCCTACAACACAGTTGTGGTCTTTTGGAAGATTGAGCAATTATAAAGATTAAAGAATTATAGAAAAATAAAATTAGAGGCTAAAGTACAGTTATGGAATAAAATGTGCATAATTTCTGGGACTAACTGTTTAATTGTGGTTGCTCCATTGTGTCTGTGAGTTTACTGAAAAATGTTTTATTGCCTGAAAAGTTCTTTGGTACATACTGAAAGAGATGCACCTTTGAGATATGCCCATCATTGGCTGAAGTGTGTGATATTAATACATCTGGGTCCACCTAGTGGTTCAGAGGAAAATTACTGATTTTCCTCTTTCTCTCAAAGTTTCACACTGTCCTTCAGAACATTGATTCTGGGGCAGAGGATATATTTTCTAGATCGTAACAATCGTCACGTATCAAAAAGGCTGTGAGTGACTCCAAGATGTCCTCAGGACATGAAATGCCCGAAGGTATGTACTCTATTTGCACCTCAGGAGGAAGGGGAGAAGACAAAACAATTGGAGCAAGGGTAAAGTTTGGCATTGCAGTTGATTAGAGGAGAGGATAAATTAACTTAAATATAAATATTTCTCTTTTTTGTCCACTTTTTCATTGTTTTTAATTCATTCCCTTTTATACACTGAACATAGAACAATACAGGAGAATGCAGGTCCTTTGGCTCACAATGTTGTGTCAGATTTATAACCTACTCTAAGATCAATCTAACCCTTCCCTCCTACATAGCCCTCCATTTTTCTATCATCCAAGTGCCTGTCTAAGAGTAAGACCCACAAAATACTGGAGGAATTCTGTAGGCCAGACAGCATCTATGGAAAGGAATAAACAGTCAATATGTTGGGCTGAGATCCTTCACCAAAATTCCTCCAGTACCTTGTGTGCTTTTAGACATGCTCTTTCGCACAGCAGTGTTGTTACATGTGGTTACCTGAGTTACTGACTGCCGCCTTCCTGTCAGCTCAAACTCATCTGGCCATTCTCCTCAGAGCTCTCTCATTAACAAGGCCTTTTTGCCGCTCACTGGATTTTTTTTGTTTTTCGCACCATTCTCTGTAAACTCTAGAGACTGTTGTGTGTGGGAAACCCCGTCAGCAGTTCATCACTTTAACCAACCCGTCTGGCACCAACAATCATTAGAAACATAGAAAATAGGTGCAGGAGTAGGCCATTCTGCCCTTCGAGCCTGCACTGCCATTCAGTATGATCATGGCTGATCATCCAACTCAGAACCCTGTACCTGCTTTCTCTCCATACCCCCTGATCCCTTTAGCCACAAGGGCCATCATTCTACATCAAAGTCACTGAGATCACATTTCTTCCCCATTCTGATGTTTGGCCCGAACAACAACTGAACCTCTTGACCATGTCTGCATGCTTTCATGTGTTGACTTGCAGCCACGTGACTGGCTGATTAGCTACTTCCATTCAGAATCAGGTATACAGGTGCACCTAATAAAGTGGACTACTGAATGTAGGTTGCCATAAGAATTAATAACTTACGACACTTTCTAAGTAATTGCAGTGTTTGGGTTGGTTTTATGGACTACTCAACAATGCTGTTACACCCTAACATGAGACCAGTATGTGCTGCATTGAGACCTTTCACCACCCAGTGGGTCAACTGCATTCTACAAACTCAGCAGATAGTTAAAGATCTTCTGCTAACATGAGAGTGAGAAAGTTTATCTCTCAGCAACATGACAAGGAACCAAAAAGAGAACGGGATGCAGACAGACTGAAAGTTGGTGTGCTAGTCAGAGCTTATCTGAGCTTGCTGAGTCACAAGACTTTCTCACCTAAAAGCAATGGTAACAGCAGACAGACAAGCCAGATTAGATAACTGGATAAATTAATTTGCTAGATTTGATGATTAGATCTGATCTAATTCCATTTTCTCTTTCTTTTTGTGCATTTTAAGCTTCAGAATCAGAATCAAGTTTATTATAACTGGGATGTATCATGAAATTTGTTAACTAGGCAGTTCAATACAATACATAATATAGAAGAAGAAAAAATAATAATAAAATAACAATAATAAATAAATAAGTAAATCAATTACAGTATACATATATTAAATAGATTAAAAATCGTGCAAAAACAGAAATTTTATATATATATATATAAAGTGAAGTAGTGTTCATGGGTTCAACGTCCATTTAGGAATCGGATGGCAGAGGGGAAGAAGCTGTTCCTGAATTGTTGAGTGTGTGCCTTCAGGCTTCTGTACCTCCTACCTGATGGTAACATTGAGAAAGGGCCATGCCCTGGGTGCTGGAGGTCCTTAATAATGGATGCTGCCTTTCTGAGACACCGCTCCTTGAAGATATCCTTGTATCATTCAGTACCTCCTGCTCTGCACACAGACACAAACCTTTCATTTGATTCTTTCCTCCACCAACACCTTCCACTGGCACCTTGCCACAACCCCGACACGCTCTCAACAGTCCCCTGCCTTTTCCTACACCTCAAAACTTGTCTGAGTCTCTTGCTACTTCCAATTCTGAAAAGAAACAGTGTGCTGTAATGCAAGCTCACATTTACCCTCTCGACAAGCATCGCTGGGCATTTCCAGGATTTTCTCATTTAATTTCATACTTCCATTATCTCCATGAGATCATACGACATAGGAGCAGAATTAGGTTATTTGGCCCATTGAGTCTGCTTCTTTTATACTTAAGTGATTTTTTTTTGCCTGCTCTGATGCATCAGCAGTGGTTATTCCGAGGTGACAGTGCTTGTGATGAAAAGTGTAATTAGAAAATCACAGGTTCAAAAAACTGTGAAAACCATCTGCTTTTCACAAGAATTGATACTTTTGAAAGAATGAATAAACAGGATTTCAAGGTGTCATAGTCACAGAGTAAACTGCACAGAATTGAGACAGTGAGCACAGCATGTCCATTCCAACACATCTATCACAGTTCTTTGTTCTACTGTGAGGGGAGAATTTGCCTGGATGTGGAAGATGTGGGTGAGGTCCTTAATGAGTACTTTACATCACTGTTTACCAAGGAGAAGGGCATGGGGGAGCGGGAGATCAGTGCAGAGCATATTGATTTGCTCAGGCATTTTGAGGTAAAGGAGGAGGTAGTGTTGGGTCTTTTAAAGGGCATTAAAGTGGATAAATCCCCAGGGCCTGATGGGATATATCCCAGATTATGGAGAGAGACAAGAGAAGAGATTGCTGGGCTTTGACCAATATCTGCTTGTCCTCTGTAGCCACAGGCAAGATCTAGATGATCTACCAAATAGTTAATGTGGCTCCATTATTCAAGAGTGGAACCTGGAAACTATAGACCAGTGAGTCTCACGTCAGTTGCAGAGAAGTTACTGGAGAGGCTTATAAGAAATGTTCAGATAGACACGTGAATGTGAGGAATAGTGGAAGGATATGGGTTTTGTGTAGGCAGAAGAGATTAGTTTAATTGGCCATTTGATTATTAATTTGATTGGTTTGACACAACACTGAGGGCTGAAAGGCCTATTCCTGTGTTGTGCTGTTCTGTGTTCTATATGGTGACATATATGTACTTATAAACCCTGAGGAAATACGGAACTGGGGTTCCTACATTGACTTCAACGCTGACTGGCAATTCCTGCGATGCTGCTGGTGCCAAACTGTGTTGGTCTCTGCTGGTCCTTTGGATTCATCAGCTGTGTGGAGAGGGGATGCCTGCTACATGGCAGGTGCACTCCATATCGTACTGCCCTGGCATGCGTATCGCCTAGAGAGTTGGGGCACAACACCCATGGTCGACTCTAACCAATGGGGGGGGGGGGGGGAGGGCAGTACAAGGAATACTGCCACAAGAAAGCAACCTCCATTATTAGGCATCTCCACCATCCAGACCATGCTGTCTTCTCACTGCTGCATCAGGAAGATAGTACATGAGCCTCAGGACCCACACCACCAGGTTCAAGAACAGTTTATTACCCCTCAACCACCAGGCTCCTTCATCAGCATGGACAACATCACTGACCTCAACTCTGAACTAATTCCACAATCTATTGACTCATTTTCAAGGACTTTACAACTCATGTTCTTAATATTTATTTATTTATTTATTTATTTAGAACATAGAACATAGAAAACCTACAACACAATACAGGCCCTTCGGCCCACAAAGTTATGCCGAACATGTCTCTACCTCAGAAATTACTAGGCTTACATATAGTCCTCTATTTTACTAAGCTCCATGTACCTATAAAAAAGCCTCTTAAAAGACCCTATCGTATCCACCTCCACCACCGTTGTTGGCAGCCCATTCCACGCACTCACCACTCTCTGAGTAAAAAATTTAACCCTGACATCTTCTCTGTACCTACGCCCCAGCACCTTAAACCCGTGTCCTTTTGCGGCAACTATGTCAGCCTTGGGAAAAAGCCTCTTACTATCCACATGATCAATGCCTCTCATCATCTTGTACACCTCTATCAGGTCACCTCTCATCCTCCTTCATTCCAAGGAGAAAAGGCCGAGTTCACTCAACCTACTCTCATAAGGCTTGTTCCCCAATCCAGGCAACATCCTTGTAAATCTCCTCTGCACCCTTTCTATGGCTTCCACACCCTTCCTGTAGTGAGGCAACCAGAACTGAGCACAGTACTCCAAGTTTGGTCTGACCAGGGTCCAATATAGCTGCAACATTACCTCTCAGCTCCTAAATTCAATTCCACAATTGATGAAGGCCAATACACCGTACACCTTCTTAACCACAGAGTCAACCTGCGCAGCGGCTTTGAGTGTCCTATGGACACAGACCCCAAGATCCCTCTGATCCTCCACACTGCCAAGAGTCTTACCATTAATACTATATTCTGCCATCATATTTGATCTACTGAAATGAACCACCTCACACTTAACTGGGTTGAACTCCATTTGCCACTTCTCAGTCCAGTTTTGCATCCTATCAATGTCCTACTGTCACCTCTGACAACCCTCCACACTATCCACAACACCTCCAATCTTTGAGTCATCAGCAAACTTACTAACCCACCCCTTCACTTACTCATCCAGGTCATTTATAAAAGTCACGAAGAGTAGGGTTCACAGAACAAACCCCTGAGGAACACGACTGGTGACCGACCTCCACGCAGAATATGACCCGTCTACAACCATGCTTTGCCTTCTGTGGGCAAGCCAGTTCTGGATCCACAAAGCCATGTTCCCTTGGATCCCATTCCTCCTTACTTTCTCAATAAGCCTTTGCATGGGGTACCTTATCAAATGCCTTGCTGAAATCCATATACACTACATCTACTGCTCTTTCTTCATTAATGTAACACACACAAAATGCTGGTGGAACGCAGCAAGCCAGGCAGTATCTATAGGGAGAAGTGATGTTGATGTTTCAGGCCAAGACCCTTCATCAGGACTAACTGAAAGGAAAGATAGTAAGAGATTTGAAAGTAGGAGGGGGAGGGGAAAATGCGAAATGATAGGAGAAGACCGGAGGGGGTGGGGTGAAGCTGAGAGCCAGACAGGTGATTGGCAAAAGGGATACAGAGCTAGAGAAGGGAAAGGATCATGGGACGGGAGGCCTAGGGAGAAAGAAAGTGGGAGGGGAGCACCAGAGGGAGATGGAGAACAGGCAGAGTGATGGGCAGAGAGAGAAAAAAAACTAAATATATCAGGGATGGGGTAAGAAGGAGAGGGGCATTAACAGAAGTTAGAGAAGTCAATATTCATGCCATCAGGTTGGAGGCTACCCAGTCGGTATATAAGGTGTTGTTCCTCCAACCTGATGGCATGAACATTGACTTTTCTAACTTCCGTTAATGCCCCTCCCCTTCTTACCCCATCCCTGATATATTTAGTTTTTTTTCTCTCTCTGCCCATCACTCTGCCTGTTCTCCATCTCCCTCTGGTGCTCCCCTCCCTCTTCCTTTCTCCGAGGGCCTCCCGTCCCATGATCCTTTCCCTTCTCTAGCTCTGTATCCCTTTTGCCACTCACCTGTCTGGCTCTCAGCTTCACCCCACCCCCTCTGGTCTTCTCCTATCATTTTGCATTTTCCCCTCCTCCTCCTACTTTCAAATCTCTTACTATCTTTCCTTTCAGTTAGTCCTGATGAAGGGTCTCGGCCCGAAACGTCGACATCGCTTCTCCCTATAGACGCTGCCTAGCTTGCTACGTTCCACCAGCATTTTGTGCGTGTTGCTTGAATTGCCAGCATCTGCAGATTTCCTCGTGTTGTTCTTCATTAATGTGTTTATTCACATCCTCAAAAAATTCAATCAGGCTCGTAAGGCATGACCTGCCCTTGACAAAGCCATGCTGACTACTCCTAGTCATATTATATCTCTATAAATGTTCATAAATCCTGACTCTCAGGATCTTTTCCATCAACTTACCAACCATTGAGGTAAGACTCACCGGTCTATAATTTCCTGGGCTCTCTCTACTCCCTTTCTTGAATAAAGGAACAACATTTGCAACCCTCCAATCCTCCAGAACCTCTCCCGTCCCCATTGATGATGTAAAGATCATCGCCAGAGGCTCAGCAATCTCCTCCCTTGCCACCCACTGTAGCCTAGGGTACATCTCATCCAGTCCCGCCAACTTATCTGGCTTGATGCTTTCCAAAAGCTCCAGCACATCCTCTTTCTTAATATCTACATGTTCAAGCTTTTCAGTCTGCTGCAAGTCATCACTACAATCACTAAGATCCTTTTCCATAGTGAATACTGAAGTAAAGTATTCATTAAGTACCTCTGCTATTTCCTCCGGTTCCATACACACTTACCCACTGTCACACTTGACAGGTCCTATTCTTTCACATCTTATCCTCCAGCTCTTCACATTCTTATAGAATGCCTTGGGGTTTTCCTTAATTCTGCCCACCACGGCCTTCTCTTGGCCCCTTCTGGCTCTCCTAATTTCCTTCTTAAACTCCTTCCTAGTAGCCTTATAATCTTCTAGATCTCTAACATTACCTAGCTGTCTGAACCTTTTGTAAGCTTTTCTTTTCTTCTTGACTAGGTTTATTACAGCCTTTGTACACCACGGTTCCTGTACCCTACCATAACATCCCTGTATCATTGGAATGTACCTATACAGAACTCTACACAAATATCCCCTAAGTATTTACCACGTCTTCCGTAATTTTCCCTGAGAACATCTGTTTCCAACTTAAGCCTCCAATTTCCTGCCTGATAGCCTCATAATTCCACTTACTCCAATTAAACACTTTTCTAACTTGTCTGTTCCTATCTCTCTCCAATGCTATGGTAAAGGAGATAGAATTGTGATCACTATCTCCAAAATGCTCTCCCACGGAGAGATCTGACACCTGACCAGGTTCATTTCCCAATACCAGATCAAGCACAGCCTTTCCTCTTGTAGGCTTATCTACATACCGTGTCAAGAAACCTTCCTGAACATGCATAACAAACTCCACTCCATCTAAACCCCTCGCTCTAGGGAGATGCCAATCAATATTTGGGACATTAAAATCTCCCATCAGAACAACTTTGTTGTTATTATTTATTGTTTGATTATTTCATACTTGCACAGTTTGTTTTCTTTTGCACTTTGGGTTAGTTATCCATCTTAGTTTGTGTATAATTTTCATTGATTCTTTTGTGTTTCTTTGTATCTGCTCTCAATGTCTCAATGCTCACAAAAAAATGAATCTCAGGATAGTATGTTGTGACTTTGATAATGAATTTCTCTTTGAGCTTGAACTTTGGTTTGAGGAGGAATTAAACAGATGGAGCTAATATTCTCGTGAGATTAGAAGAATTGTCTCATTTTAACACAAAGTTCTCACAGGCTTGACAATTTGATGATTCCCTTTTGTGGGTTGTTGGCAACTAAGTATCACAAGCAGAAAGTAAGAGAAATATAGATGAGAGAGGTATGGAGGGTTGAGGTCCAGGTTTGAGTAGATGGGACTCGGCAGAAGAATAGTTCAGCATGGATTAGATAGTCCTATGAGTCTGTTTCTGTGCTGTAGTGCTCTCTGACCCTATGAATCTAGATGGGCACCTGATGGCTGTATGGACATAACAGGTGGAAGGACCTTTTTCCATGTTGACTGAATCTATGATTCATGCAACTGGCATCTTTGAAAACTACCAGCAAACGTTCACACATTACAGGAGAAACTTCATTTAATTGCCTCCAAGAAGACCACAACCTTGCAGTAGGGCTTGAAGGCTTGCGTGCTTCCGTGACCTGGAGAGCTATGTTGGCTGGAGTCAGGGCCTTGAGCTTTGACTCTTGGTAGGGTCACTGTGGTGAACTAGATATATCTGTCTGACTGCTCCTGTGGCTCCTCCCAAGACCCTGCTGACTGCCCCTGTGGCTCCTCCCACAGACCCCTGCTGACTGCCCCTGTGGCTCCTCCCACAGACCCCTGTATAAAGGCGACTGTGGCCTGCTGCTCTCCCTCATTTTCCCAGGATGTAGTTGTTCTTCAGTCAATAAAAGCCGATATCTCACTTCCTAAGTCTCGGCGTGAGTTATTGATGGTGCATCAGTCACCCATGCCAAACAGAGCAAAGGGAAGAAGCCAGACTAAGAGTGGTCCACTGATTCTCCAGAGTTTGGGGGTTCAGCTTAGGGCTAACAACCCTGACTGGTTAAACAAAATTGTTAGGGAAACAGCAATGAAGAGTTGTTTTACATCTGAGTGCAATGGTATTCCTGAGGCTCCACCTGGGATCTGCATGCTTGACAGTAGTGAAAACCAAGAGCAAGCTAATGGCATGATGAAAGAATCCCTGAACACTGGTAAGACCAAGACCAAAATTGGTTTTGATGGCCAAGGACAGACAGAAATGGAGGACATACTCTGCAGTCCAAAATACCAATAGTGTAACAGGCATCCTTTCTTCCTCTTCGTTTAATTGACTGAAGTGCAGTTCGGAACATCTTGCTGTGACAAGCGTCAAATGCAAATGTTTTTGTCACTTGCTAAATATTTTTAGACCAAAATGTCCTTTTGCAGAGAGTTAACATGTAAAAGACACGTTCTATTCTGAATACCCACAAGAAAATGAATCTCAGTATATAGTGATGTAGAGTTGTGCATTTTGATAAGTTTACTTTGAACTTTGAACATTGTTTTATTGCATACCAGACCAACACACTACAGCAAATTCCTAAAACTTGCAAGTATGTATGGTGAAGCAAGTTAATCTTTGATCCTTAAAAGCTCAGCAGATCAATTAGCATCCAAGCAAGATGTAATTCCTTTATTAATTCTGATGAAGAATCTCTCTCCACAGATTCTGACCTGGCCTGCTGAGTTTCTTCCAATATTTGCTCTTTTTGTTTCAGGCTTCCGACATTTGCAGTTTTCTTTCATGGTTTTCATTCACTGGTCAGAATCGGTTTAGGGTCAAACCACAACATGGTAAACAAAACTGTGGTATTTGCAAGTTCCTAGTCAGGTTCTCACCATGAAGGCTTGCAGAGTTGATGGTAACTGAGTGAGTGGTCGGATAGGCTCTATCACAAGCAAGAGGTGTGAAAGCTCCATTTGCGTAAATAGCTCACAGGCAAGATAGCAATTGTTTTCCCCTTCTTATTGAAATGAAAGCCTTTAACTAGTCAGCCATTTAGTCAGTGAGAAAGGCAGGTCTCTGCAGGAATGTTGGCTTGCATGCATAGAACTTAAAACAGTACAGCACAACCTCAGTCCCTTTGGCCAACAAAGTCTATTCCTACTATGATACCAGCTTACACAAAACCTATCTGCTCTCACATGCCCTCCATTCTTTGAATGTTCATGTACTAGTCTAAATGTCTGCTAAACTCCGCTCTTGCATTCACCACCACCCCTGGCAGCACGTTTCAGTTACCTACTCTACTGTGCAAAAGTCTTCGACACATATGTATAGCTAGGATGCCTAAGGCTTCTGCACCATACTGTATACAAAGTCTTTCTAGTTAGCAAATTTCACTTTACGCTACTGATCTGGCAGCACGTTCCAGATGGGAGGGACTACAACAGAAATCATGGGTTAAGGGTGAAAAGGTGAAAAGTTTAAGGGGATCATGAGGGGAAACTTCTTCACCCAGAGGACTGTGTGATTGTGGAAAGAGTGCATGCGAGCTCGATTTCAATGTTTATGCCAAGTTTAGGTAGGTACATGGGTGGTAGAGGGGAGAGAGGCCTATGGTCCCAGTGCAGGTTGATAGGAGTGGGCATTTTGAATGGTTTCGACATGAACTAGATGAGCCAAAGGACCTGTTTCTGTGCTGTACTTTTCTAAGACTCTATGACTCTATAGCTAGAGAACTATCTAGAAATCTTAGGTACATGCTGTATATAGTGAGGGTGTCTGAGACTTCTGCACCATACTGTATGTTATATCTTTCCAGCTACCAAATAAAACTAAATACTACAGAGCAAATACAAAGCTAAGTATTCGTATTTCTGTTTCACCACCCCTTGCCTATTTTAAACAATATACAGTACTGTACCTCTCTGGATAAAAACAAAATTACCCTACACATCTCTTTTAAACTCCTCCCCACCATTTTAAAGCCATGTTCTTTGGTGTTTAACATTTCTACCCTGGGCAAAAGACTCTAACCATCTTCCCTATATGTAGTAGTAGGCCTCCATTAGTCTCAATAGACCATGGATTTGCACCTTGGAAAGTTTCCAGGGCGCAAGCCTGGGCAGGGTTTTTTTTTATGGAAGACCTGCAGTTGCCCAAGCTGCAAGTCTCCCCTCTCCATGCCACTAATGATGTCCAAGGAAAGGGCATTAGGACCCGAGCAGCTTGGCACTGGTGTCGTCACAGAGCAGTGTGTGGTTAAGTGCCTTGCGCAAGGACTCACACGTAAGCCTCAGCCAAGGCTTGAACTAGTGACCTTCAGATAACCAGACGAATGCCTTAACCACTTGGCCACGTGTCAACACATCTTCCCTATATGCCTCTCATGAATTGATAAACCTCTGTCAGATCTCCCTCAGCTTCCAGCATTTGAGAGAAAGCAATCTAAGTTTCTCGAAGTCAAAAAACTTGACTTGAAGTCAAAAAGTTTCTCAAAAAACTTGAGTTTTTTGCAACATACAGAGCGGAATAGGCCCTTCTGGCCCTTTGAGACACGCCAATCGATTACCCCGGATTTAATCCTACCCTAATTACGGGACAATTTAGAATGACCAATTAACAGACCAGCCGGTAAGTCTTTGGACTGTGGGAGGAAACCGGAGCACCCAGAGGAAACCCACGCAGTCAGGGGGAGAAGGTGCAAACTCCTTACAAACAGCTGCAGGAACTGAACCCAGGTCACTGGAACTGTAAAGTGTTGTGCTAACCACTACACCACTATGCCGCCGAAGTAGGTGCGTGCACAGAAACAACGAAAACCAATTGTAACACCACCACAGGCATTTTGCATCAAGAAGGGTCTCGGCCTGAAACTTCAACTGCACACGTCCATGGACGCTGCCTGACCTGCTGAGTTCCGCCAGCATTTTGGGTGCGCTGCTTTGCATTGGATCAGGAGTATTCACAAGGAAAACAAAAGTTAAACAGAAATTACACAACATTTTTTACAAGAAGGAACACAACTTGGGGCAGCACGGTAGCACAGAGATTAATGTAAGGCTATGACAGTGCCAGTGACCAGGGTTCAATTCCGCCATGGTCTGTAAGGAGCTTACACGTTCTCCCCATGAATGCATGGGCTTCCTCCAGCTGCTTCGCTTTCCTCCCACATTCCAAAAAGGCGTAAGGGCTAGTCGGTTAATTGGTTACGTGAGTGTAATTAGGCAGGATAAGATTTTCCTGCAGTGTGTTGGCATGACATGCATTCAATAATTATAAGAATAAAGAATTATATAAAAATGTAATTAAAACTGGTACAATTTTCTGCAGCCGCAGAGAGTCACCGATGTACACTGGTGCTATTTTTAACTGTTCTATAGATGTGCTAAGTAGCCCAAATACATGTGGTGACATGTATGTACTCTGATAATAAATTTTACTTTGAACTTTGAACTTTAAAGGTTAAAGGATGGATATAGAATAAAATGTGCATAAATACATAAATACCAGTATGTATATACAATGTAGACAGCATTTTAAAAAGTGATTTAAAGTGCAGTGACGCGGTTAATAGATAGAGGGGGTGGCGGTTAACTAGAATGGTTGATCAGATCAACTGCTTGGGGGAAGAAATTTTAAGACAGGGTGAAGTTTTTATATTTGTAATCCTCTGGAACTTTCCAGAAGGGAGCTTTTGAAAAAAGCAGTTTGCAGGGTGTGTAGTGTCTGCAATCATTTTTCCTGCCCACTTCTTTTCCTCGACACATACAAGTCCTGCAGCAATGGTAGACTGCAGCCAATTAAGATTATTATCCAAATAGGGAGAGACACCAAAAGAGGAGAGGACAGGGTTCTTATGCATATGTCACAGAAGTTAGCAAATGTGACATCAAGTACTTAAGAAGGCAAATGGCATATTGACCTTCATGACATAGGGGTTAGAGTTTAGATACAAGGTAGTTTTGCTACAGTTGCACAGGGTGTCAGTGAGACTGTCTGGAATAGTATACACAGTTCTGCTCGCCTTACCTAAGAAATTATAAAATAGCGAGGCAGTCCAAAGGAAATACACCAGGTGAATTCCCGAGAATCAGAATCAGATTCTGACCAACATTCAAAGCTCAAAGTAAATTTCATATCAAAGCATGTCACCCCATACAATCCTAAGATTCATTTTCTTGTGAGCATACTCAATAAATCCAGTAACTATAATAGAATCAATGAAAGAGACCAACCAATGTGCAAAAGACAACGAACTACAAATATGAAAAAAAGAAATAATAACAATAAATACGTAGGCAATAAATATCAATAAGATTATATGAAAAGTCGTTGAGAGTGAGTCCATAGGTTGTGGAAACAGTTTCATGATGGGGCAAGTGAAGTTACCCTTTTGGTTCAAGAGCCTGATGGTTGAGGGATAATAACTGTTCCAGAATCTGCTAGTTTGAGTCCTGAGGCTCGAGTACCTTCTAGTGAGAAAAGAGCATGACCTGGGTGGTGGGGGGGTCAATGATGATGGATGCAGCTTTCCTGTGACAATGCTCCATTTTTTTTTGTGTGTGTGCCATATTCTGCCAGAGCCTCAGCGACCACTCTTTTTTTCAAGTGGTTGTCTTGGAGGAAAGATTCCGCGAGTGGTCCCCCACGACCTTCTCTCAGCGCAGTTGGTTTTTTTTTTTACGAGGCCGAGTTGCGAGCTCGACTCTCAACCCGGCATGGATGGAGAGCGTGTCCGAGAGCAGCTCGATTGGATTCGAACTCGGGAACCTTCGCTCTGGAGTCTGGCACTGATGTCACTGCGCCACCAGGCGGTTAATGCTCCATATAGATGTGCTCAAAGGTGGGGAGAGCTTTACCCATGATGGGCTGAGCTGCATCCACTACTTTTTGTAGGACTTGGTAAGACTATAAGAAATAGGAGCAGAATTGGCCATTCAGCCCATCATGTCTGATTTATTACCCATCTCAACCCTATTCTCCAGCCTTCTCCCCGTAACCTTTGACATTCTTACTAATCAAGGACCTATCAACCTCCACTTTAAGTATATCCAATGACTTAGCCTTTACAGCCATCTGTGGCAATTATTCCACAAATTTACCACCCTTTGGCTAAAGATATTCTTCCACATCTCTGTTCTAAAGGAACATTGTTATACTCTAAGGCTGCACACTCTGGTCCTAGTCTCCTCACTATACAAAACCTCCTCTCCATGTCCACTCTATCTAGGCCTTTCAATATTCAATATCTCTCAATGAGATCCTCTCCTTGTTCTTCTAAATTCCAGTGACTACAAGCTCACAGCCATCTCAGTTAGTTCATTATCTCTGATACCTGATGTAAAGGTTGTTGCTTTGAGGTGCGGTGCAAGAAATAAAGCCTGTAAGTTACAAAATAAACAGTGCAAAATATGAATGGAAACAGGAATAATGAGGCAGTGTTCATGGACCATTGAGAAATCTGATGGTGGAAGTAAACATCCTGTTTCTGAATCATTGAGTGTGGGTCTTTGGCCCCCGTTACCCTCTCCCTGTAGGTAGTAACAAGAAGAAGTCACGTTCCAGATGGTGAGGGGTCAGAATGATGCATGCCACTTTCTTGAGCCACAGCTTCTTACGGATGTCCTCAATGGTGGGGATGACCAGCCTTCTGCAGCCTCTTACAATTCTGTGCATTGGATGGTTCATACCAGACGATGACACAACCAGTCTCTCCACTGTACACTTGTAGAAAGTTGGAAGTGTCGTTGGTAACACAGACAAATCTTATCAAGCTCCTAATGAAGTCGAGCCACTGGCTCCTCCTTTTTCAGATATTGCAACCTGGGTTTGGAATCCCACCTCCCTCACACTTCTCTTCACGTCGACTGCACAGGAGCGGGGACTGCAAGCACCTGCTGACTCCTGGGGAATGCCCATCTCATGGTCCCGGAACACATCCTCCACAGTTAAAAAAGCTCACCAATGCCTCAACTTTCTAAGGAGGCTGAAGAGATCTGATCTACGCACATCTATACTCACGACCTTCTGCAGACGTGCAGTGGGGAGAGAGCACCCTAATATTCTGCATTACTGCATGGAGTGAAACTGCTTTGCGGTGGCAGGAGGGCTCTACAATGGGTAGTTAAAAACTGTCCAACACGTCACTGATACCAGCTTACCAACACTCAGGGGCATATATAAACAAAGGACCTGGAAAAGGCCAGCAAAATCATGAAGGATTCCATCCACCTGTTTATGGATTATTTGTCCCACTCCCATCAGGGAAGAGGCTACGCAGATTCCACACAGGACAACTAGACCCAAGATCTGCTACTTTCTCGAAGCTGTCAGGCTGATGAACACCTCCGCTCTTTAACCCACCCCACCAACCCCCATCATCACTACATTCATGTCACCTATCATCACTTTATGCAGATACAATGTACAATAACTGTTATATACATAGACGGATTGTGTTTTATGGACCAAAGTAAATTTATTGTCAAAGTGCGTATACCATGTATGACAATGAGATTCATCTCCTTACAGGCAGCCACAACACAAAGAAACCCAATGGGGCCTATTAAAAAGGATTGAACAACCAAAGTCCAAAGAAAAAGAACAAAAGTTGTGCAAGCAATAAAAAGTAAATAAATAGCATTCAGAACTGAAGTTCACGAAAGTGAGTTCACAGCCATGAAGCCGGTCGTCACTGCAGATGGCCCAGAAGCCCATTAGTTGCAGGCCACAGCCTCAACGTAGAGTTGCGTAAACCTTACCGAGCAGTGAGCTGAAAACTGGTCTGTGCCTTACCTCTGGCCTAGACACCCTGACCCTTTAGCGTATACATCGACCAAATATTGTCTTGTTACTCCCTTTTGGGCCTGGGCCCCCACGGCCTCGACTCTGCCTTGCCTCAGATCTGCCTTTTTATATATTACTTTTAATGCTTTTAAATTTATATTTATTGTGTTTAATTTTTGAATTGCATTTTATGCTTATTATATTTTTATGCTGCATTAGATCAGGAGTAGCAATCATTTCATTTTCCTCTCCACTCATGTGCTGAAGAACGACAATAAATAATTTTGAAAATTGAATCTTGACCTCTAGTATGTTGTCTGTGCACCAGGTGAAACAGGTGAATTGATCATGGGGAACAAGGACTTGGCAGACCAATTGAATAACTACTTTGGTTCTGTCTTCACTAAGGAGGACATAAATAATCTTCCGGAAATAGTAGGAGACCAAAGGTCTACTGAGATGGAGGAACTGAGGGAAATACATGTTAGTAGGGAAGTGGTGTTAGGTAAATTGAAGGGATTAAAGGTGGATAAATCCCCAAGGCCAGATGGTCTGCATCCCAGAGTGCTTAAGGAAGTAGCCCAAGAAATAGTGGATGCATTAGTGATAATTTTTCAAAACTCCTTAGATTCTGGATTAGTTCCTGAGGACTGGAGGGTGGCTAATGTAACCCCACTTTTTAAAAAGGGAGGGAGAGAGAAACTGGGGAATTATAGACCAGTTAGCCTGACATCGGTGGTGGAGAAAATGCTAGAGTCAGTTATCAAGGATGTGATAACAGCACATTTGGAAAGAGGTGAAATCATCGGACAAATTCAGCATGGATTTGTGAAAGGAAAATCATGTCTGACGAATCTTATAGAACTTTTTGAGGATGTAACTAGTAGAGTGGATAGGGGAGAACCAGTGGATGTGGTATATTTGGATTTTCAAAAGACTTTTGACAAGGTCCCACACAGGAGATTAGTTTGCAAACTCAAAGCACATGGTATTGATGTGGATAGAGAATTGGTTGGCAGACAGGAAGCAAAGAGTGGGAGTAAACGGGACCTTTTCAGAATGGCAGGCAGTGACTAGTGGGGTACCGCAAGGCTCAGTGCTGGAACCCCAGTTGTTTACAATATATATTAATGATTTAGACGAGGGAATTAAATGCAGCATCTCCAAGTTTGCTGATGACACAAAGCTGGGCGGCGGTGTTAGCTGTGAGGAGGATGCTAAGAGGATGCAGGGTGACTTGGATAGGTTAGGTGAGTGGGCAAATTCATAGCAGATGCAATTTAATGTGGATAAATGTGAGGTTATCTACTTTGGTTGCAAGAACAGGAAAACAGATTATTATCTGAATGGTGGCTGATTAGGAAAAGAGGAGGTGCAACGAGACCTGGGTGTCATTGTACACCAGTCATTGAAAGTGGGCATATGCAGGTACAGCAGGCGGTGAAAAAGGCAAATGGTATGTTGGCATTCATAGCAAGAGGATTTGAGTAAAGGAGCAGGGAGGTTCTACTGCAGTTGTACAAGGTCTTGGTGAGACCACACCTGGAGTATTGTGTGCAGTTTTGGTCCTCTAATCTGAGGAAAGACATTCTTGCCATAGAGGGAGTACAAAGAAGGTTCACCAGATTGATTCCTGGGATGGCAGGACTTTCATATGAAGGAAGACTGGATCGACTAGGCTTATACTCACTGGAATTTAGAAGACTGAGGGGGGATCTTATTGAAACATATAAAATTCTAAAGGGATTGGACAGGCTAGACAAAGGAAGATTGTTCCCGATGTTGGGGAAGTCCAGAATGAGGGGCCACAGTTTAAGGATAAAGGGGAAGCCTTTTAGGACCAAGATGAGGAGAAACTTCTTCACACAGAGAGTGGTGAATCTGTGGAATTCTCTGCTACACAAAACAGTTGAGGCCAGTTCATTGGCTATATTTAAGAGGGAGTTAGATATGGCCCTTGTGGCTAAAGGGATCAGGGGGCATGGAGAGAAAGCAGGTACAGGGTTCTGAGTTGGATGATCAGCCATGATCATACTGAATGGCAGTGCAGGCTAGAAGGGCTGAATGGCCTACTCCTGCACCTACTGTCTATTGTCTATTAAAGATGTACCAGTTAGTAGGTTAATAGATCATTGTAAGTTGGCCTGTGATTAGGTTAGGTTTACACAGCGGGGTTGTGGGCAGCACAGCTCAAAGGGCAGGAAGGGCTGGTCTGCGCTCTCTCTCAATAAAAATAAATGAAAGAAAGAGGAAAGTTTCAACATTGGAGGGTGGAGTCATCTAATACAGAGATGCATCTGAACCTCTCCAAGAGGACAGTGAATATCTACGCCTGTGGAAGCTAGAACATGGGGTGTAATTAAACAAGAACTAGGTAAGTCTTTGAAAGACTGGGGAATTGAAAGCTATGAAGAATGAGCACAGAGAAGAGATGAAGTCTGGACAGACAATATTAAATGGCAGGATAGTCCTGAGAGCTCAAATAGCCTTGTTTTATACATTTTTTTAATACTCTTGACTTTTCTGCAACGTCTATAGAGTATTCACATTCTTTCTCAATATGTGGTGACTAGTTCTGGATTCCAGTCCCAGAGCCAGTATGCTCTATATGGCTTAGTCACACTGACAGAGATGGGTTTTAATAAACAATGCAGTTTACCCACTAGAGGATTTCCTGACCCTCCAATATAACAAAACAATGCTGTTGCAGAGTATTGCAAAACAGCAAATGATTCAGTTCCGTTGTTCATTACTGTAAAAACTCTGAGGTGCAACAATACAGTTCACATATAGAGACATAGGTGAAAGGTAGAAACAGAAAAAAAATCAAAATAATAAATTATCAGATGGAATCAGGTATGAATGGGTGGGGCAAGGTATAGGTGGAACTAGATTAAGTTATTTAACACTACTTTTCCCTACTTTTTCAAAGCAAACAATTTGTCACATTTTGTTTTAGGTCAAGACCTTTCACTTGGTGCTAGATACGTGGGTTATGACCAAAGAAAAAAAAATGGTTAGAATCGCCTAGCACTTTAGTGGAAGGGTGTTTATCAGGGGTGTCACAAATCAAACTTACAAGTGTTAACAAAAATAGCAAAAACAAAGCTGCCAACTTTTACAAACAGATATCTACCAGAAAACAAAGCTCTGTTCTATTTTGTCTACTGGAATATACTGGCTGCCCTTATTTCTCCCCCACTGAGGGCAATTATCTCCTTTTTTTTAAGGCACCAGGACATATCATCTTTAATTACCAACAAAGTTAACTTCAAACTACACATGAATTAGACTATGAAGCACCCAACAAAGTACTTAAAATCTTATTACAAAATAAACCAAAGTATCTACCTTTAAATACAATATATACATGTTATATACAAACAATATATACAGATTTACACAACCCCATTACTAATGAAATGGAATATCCTGCCATGTATGGGGGTGAGGGGGGTCTGGCATCATGAAGTCAACCCATTATAAGAATATACTGGGGACGACATAGATGTGCACACACTCAACACATCGACAGAAGGTTGACAAGGCAGGGTGTACGTGTGTGTAAGAAGTGTATTTACCGAGTGCTGTCCATCACACTTGGACTGGCCTGCACCTGAAACATCAGCTGACCATTTCCCTCCACTGATGCTGCTGGACCCATTGAGTTCTGCTAGTCAAGGGAAGATTATGGGCAGATGGAACCATTTGGAGAAAGTGCAGTAATAGGAAAAGTAAAGAAGGGGAAAAGAAATCTAGATGTGGACAGATGATTGTGAGCAATCACCCAGTAGAAACTGATGCAGGAGCTTAACAAGTCTTGGTAACAAGCAGGAGAGGATAGAAAAGGTGAACAAAGGGAAAGAGATACTGGGTGGACTAGTGGAAGGGGACAAGGCCTGCGAGTTACCTGTGAGTTAACCATGGTCACTCACATGAGGTCCAGCTATGCCTGTCTTTTCCTTGGCTACTTGGAAGAGTCTTTATTCCAAACTTACTCTGGCAACCCTCCCTAACTCTTTCTCCACTACATCAATGCATGTATTGGTGCTGAATTCTGCATTCATGAGGAACCTATATTCTGGGTTGATGGCAGGGTTCTTAATAGTGTCGAGGAACAAACTTGGGGCCCACGTCCATGGATCCCTTAAATTTGCCCTGCAAGTTGATGGGCTGGTTAAGAAGGCGTACAGGTGTGTTGGCCTTCATTAGTTAGATGATTGTGTTCCGAAGCCGCGAGTTAAGGCTGCATCTTTATAAAACCCTGGTTAGACCACACTTGGAATATTGTGTTCAGTTCTGGAAGGAAGCTTTAGAGAGGGTGCAGAGGAGATTTACCCAAATGCTGCCTGATTTAAGTGCATGCATCATGAGAATAGGTCGAGTGAGTTGGGCTTTTATCTTTGGACCTAAGGAGGATGAGAGGTTACTTAATAGAGGTGTACAATATGATAAGAGGCATAGATCAAGTGGACAGCCAATGACTTTTTCCCAGGATATAAATGGCTAATATGAAGGTGCATAATTTTGAGGTGATGGAGGAAAGCATAGGGGAAGGTTTTATTTCACATGGACAGTGGTAGGGTGAATGCCAGGGTTAGTGGTTGAGGTAGATACTTTAGGGGCATTTAAAAGACTCTTAAATAGACATATGGATGAGAGAAAAATGGAGGGGTCTATGTGGGAGGGAAGGGTTAGATGGATCTCAGAGTAGGTTAAAGGGTCGGCATTACATCCTGGGCTGAATGGCCAATACTGTGCTGTAATGTTTTGCGTGCTATACTCTTTCTTTATTACCTTTGTTTCTCCATCTCTGCCGCTTCTGTTCACACATGAGGCTTTCTGCTGGCGGAGTGGTTGATGGAAATCTCACACATATTTACTCCATTTCCTGCACATCTGTTCTCACCTACATCTCCTTAACAGAACAGAGATTGTGAGATTGTTCTCATCTTTAACCCCACTAGCATCTGCATCAGCACATCCCTTTCGCTCTCTCCCTCTTCCTCTCTGCTCTCTCTCTCTTTCTCTGTTCTGTTTATTCCGTTCCTTCCCTCTTTCTTGCTCTCCTTCCTTCTCCCTCTTTCTCTAATGTTCTCCCTTTTCCCTTTACTCTCTGTCTATCCCCCCCTCTCTGTCACTGTCTCTCCCTTTGTCTTTCTGTTTGTCTCCCTCTCTCTGTTTTCCTTTTCTGCTCTCTCCGTATCACCTCACTTTTTTTCTCTTTCCCTCATGCTCTGTGTCCACGGTTATCTCTCTTTTCTGTTCTTTCTTCACTTCTCTTTTTCTCCCTTGCTCTGCCTCCTTCACCATCTTTTTCTCATACTCTATTTCTTTATCTTCCTCTTTCCCTTTTGCTCTCTTTCTAACCCCCTTTCTCTCTTTCTCTTCCTCCAGCCCTTCCCCTTGCTTTCTTCTTCGGGCTTCCCACCCTAGACAGAGTAACAACTGAGGAAGTGCTGCAAAAAGCTGAAATAAGAAAAGAGCTGATGCCATCAATCAGGAAATGGCAGCTGGAATTTCTGGGACATGTACTGCGGAAAGGGAAACTCGAACATCTTACAGTGATGGGAAAAATTGATGGAAGAAAAAGTTGTGATAGCTTGTGACATTCATGAGTTACAACGAGGGATGGACAGGCAAAAGTTTTGAAGAGCTTATTAGAACTTCTTAGGTTAAAGACAGATGGAAGACCATGATCACCCACGTATTATGGCACAGCACATAATAATGACATTGATGACCCTATACATTTACAGAGCCTCAGTTCTCTCAGAGGGTATGGAATATATGTTCAGCTTCTAAAGTCGTACAACACAAATCGTCTCCTACTGTCCAGCTGCCTGTAGGACCATCCATACAGCTGGACTTGAGCCACCTCTCAGCCATCCAGCCTCATTAATCCCTATTGAGTTAAGGTTGATTTATACTTGTGCATATGGGCTACACCGCAGCCTACACCGTAACCCTGATTCTCACTTTTGCGTCACTCTACGCCGTAGCAAGCATGCGTTTGGTGTGCGCCAAAACGCTAGTTGGTGGTGGGGTTTCTATACCACTTTGTTGAATTTCTTCATGAGAGACATGGGCGAGAAAATGTATTTCAAACATTTTCGCATATCAGCAGGTAGATTTGACAATTTGAATCATCTATTTCGTATCGGCGTATGCACAGCCTACAGACATGGCGGAGAATAAGCAACTGGAAATGCATAGGAGGAAATGAGATGCTACCAAGCGGACCAATCACAGTTGTTGCAGTCTGCATCGCCGCGACACGTGAGTAACTTTTCTGGAGAGGTGTACATCACCCTACAGTGTAGAGTACGGCATAGGTACGGCTTAGGGTACGCGGTACCTACAGCGTAGATGCGACGCACAAGTATAAATCAGCCTTTAGCCACACCTCCTGCAGTTATTGTCGCAATCGGGTCCTTTATTTATTGAGGCCAATAACTTTCAACTAACCCACAGAGTTAGGCAAAAAAATGTAACTAGTCACACAAGATGACTGGTTCAATTCTTAAAGGTGCACAACTTTACATACTATCCAAAACCTTACGGTAACTATGCAAAAGTCTACGGCACATGTAAAAAAAAATGATGTAAAGCAAATATGCTTTCAAAATTAATGAATTAAAAAGTTTATAAGTATCAAAAGATTACTATAAAGAGCAGTACGCAATAAAATATTAAATAAAATCAATATTTGATGTGACCACCCTTTGTCTTTAAAACTACATCAATTCTCTTAGGTATACTGTTGTGCAGTTTTATAAGAAAATCAATTGGTAGGTTGTTCCAAGCATCTTGGAAAACTTGCCACAGTTCTTCTGCAGACTTTGGCTGTCTCACTTCCTTCTGTCTCTCCAGGTGATCCCAGACTGCCTCTAAAATGTTAAGATCAGGACTCTCTGAGGCCATACGATTTGAAGCCTCATAAAAAATCGCAGGTGCCTAAGACTTTAGCATAGTGCTGCACACTACACTGTTTCCAGTTCTAAAAGAAGAAATAAAGTCATACAACTGATTACTTACATAAAGCCACACAACCAGTCATAGAATCATAGAAGACGACAACAAAGAAACAGATCTTTCAGCACAGCTAGTCCATGCGAAACAATTAACCCATCTAGACCCATTGGCCTACACCTGCGCCATAGCCTTCCACACCCCACCCGTCCATGTACTTACCCAAATTTCTCTTAAATGTTGAAATCAAATCGACGTTCACCACTTCCACTGGCAGCTCGTTACACACTCTCACCACCCTCTGAGTGAAGAAGCTCCCCCTCATCTTCTCCTTAAACATTTCATCATTCACTCTTAACCTATCATCTCTATAGACAATAGACAATAGACAGTAGGTGCAGGAGTAGGCCATTTGGCCCTTCTAGCCAGCACCACCATTCACTGTGATCACGGCTGATCATACACAATCAGTACCCCATTCCTGCCCTCTCCCCATATCCCTTGACCCCGCTATCTATAAGAGCTCTATCTAACTCTCTCTTGAATGCATCCAGAGACTTGGCCTCCACTGCCTTCTGGGGCAGAGCATTCCACATATCCACCACTCTCTGGGTGAAAAAGTTTTTCAGCATCTCTGTTCTAAATGGCCTACCCCTTATTCTTAAACTGTGGCCTCTAGTTCTGGACTCACCCATCAGCGGGAACATGCTTCCTGCCTCCAGTGTGTCCAATCCCTTAATAATCTTATATGTTTCAATCAGATCCCCTCTCATCCTTCTAAATTCCAGTGTATACAAGCCCAGTCGCTCCAATCTTTCAACATATGACAGTCCCGCCATTCCGGGAATAAACCTTGTGAAGCTACACTGCACTCCCTCAATAGCAAGAATGTCCTTCCTCAAATTTGGAGACAAAACTGCACACAATACTCCAGGTGGGGTCTCACCAGGGCCCTGTACAGCTGCAGAAGGACCTCTTTACTCCTATACTCAATTCCTCTTGTTATAAAAGCCAGCATGCCATTAGCTTTCTTCACTGCCTGCTGTACCTGCATGCTTGTTTTCATTGACTGATGTACAAGAACACCTAGATCTCGTTGTACTTCCCCTTTTCCTAACTTAGCTCCATTTAGATAGTAATCTGCCTTCCTGTTCTTGCCACCAAAGTGGATAACCTCACATTTATCCACATTAAACTGCATCTGCCATACATTTGCCCACTCACCCAACCTGTCTAAGTCACCCTGCATTCTCATAACATCCTCCTGACATTTCACACTGCTACCCAGCTTTGTGTCATCAGCAAATTTGCTAATGTTACTTTTAATCCCTTCATCTAAATCATTAATGTATATTGTAAACAGCTGCAGTCCCAGCACCGAACCTTACGGTACCCCACTGGTCACAGCCTGCCATTCCGAAAGGGACCCGTTAATCACTACTCTTTGTTTCCTGTCAGCCAGTCAATTTTCAATCCATGTCAGTACTCTGCCCCCAATACCATGTGCCCTAATTTTGCCCACTAATCTCCTATGTGGGACTTTATCAAAAGCTTTCTGGAAGTCCAGGTACACTACATCCACTGGCTCTCCCTTCCCATTTTCATAGTTACATCCTCAAAAAACTCCAGAAGATTAGTCAAGCGTGATTTTCCCTTCATAAATCCATGCTGACTCGGACTGATCCTTCTACTGCTATCCAAATGTGTCATAATTTCCTCTTTTATAATTGACTCCAGCATCTTTCCCACCACTGACATCAGGCTAACCAGTCTATAATTCCCTGTTTTCTCTCTCCCTCCTTTCTTGAAAAGTAGGACAACATTAGCCACCCTCCAATGTGGAGGATGTGCAGGAACTGTTCCTGAATCTATAGAACATTGGAAAATGATTACCAATGCATCCACGATTTCTAGAGCCACCTCTTTAAGTACCCTGGGATGCAGACCATCAGGTCCCGGGGACTTATCAGCCTTCAGACTCAACAGTCTATCCAACACTGTTTCTTGCCTAATATAAATTTCCTTCAGTTCATCCTTTATCCTAGTTCCTTTGGCCACTATTACATCTGGGAGATTGTTTGTGTCTTTCCTAGTGAAGACAGATCCAAAGTACCTGTTCAACTCATCTGCCATTTCCTTGTTCCCAATAATAAATTCACCCATTTCTGTCTTTAATGGCCCAATTTTGGTCTTAACTATTTTTTTGCTTTTCACATACCTAAAGAAGCTTTTACTATCCTCCTTTATATTCTTGGCTAGTTTACCTTCGTACCTCATTTTTTCTTGGCGTATTGTCTTTTTTGTTATCTTCTGTTGCTCTTTAAAAGCTTCCCAGTCCTCCGGTTTCCCGCTCATCTTTGCTATGTTATACTTCTCTTTTATTTTTATACTGCCCTTTACTTCCCTCGTCAGCCACGGCCACCCCTTACTCCCTTTAGGATCTTTCTTCCTCTTTGGAATGAACCGATCCTGCACCTTCTGCATTATTCCCAGAAATACCTGCCATTTTTGTTCCACTGTCTTCCCTGCTAAGGTATTGTTCCATTGAACTTTGGCCAGCTCCTCCCTCATAGCTCCATAGTTCCCTTTGTTCAACTGTAATGCTGACACATCCGATTTTCCCTTCTCTTTCTCAAATTGTAGGTTAAAACATATCATATTATGGTCACTACCTCCTAATAGTTCCTTTACCTCGAGGTCCCTAATCAAATCCGGTTCATTGCACAACACTAAATCTAGAATTGCCTTCCCCTGGTAGGCTTCAGTACAAGCTGTTCTAACAATCCATCTCGGAGGCACTCCACAAACTCCCTTTCTTGGGGTCCAGTACCATTCTGATTCTCCCAGTCTACCTGCATGTTGAAATCCCCCATGACAACTGTATCAATACCTTTGCGACATGCTAATTTTAACTCTTCATTCAACTTACACCCTACATCCAGACTGCTGTTTGGGGGCCTGTAGATAACTCCCATTAGGGCATTTCTACCCTTAGAATTTCTCAGTTCTATCCATACTGATTCTACATCCCCAGATTCTATGTCCCCCCTCGCAAGGGACAGAATATCATTCCTTTCCAACAGACCCACCCCACCCCCTCTACCAGTCAGTCTGTCCTTTCGATAAGATGTATATCCTTGAATATTCATTTCCCAGGCCTTGTCCGCTTGAAGCCACGTCTCAGTTATTCCCACAACATCGTACTTGCTAATTTCCAACTGAGCCTCAAGCTCATCTACTTTATTCCTTATACTTCGTGCATTCATATATAATACTTTTAATTTGGTGCTCCGCTCTCCTTTCATATCAATTCCTATTTCACTTGGCCATACTGTATGATCTCTTCTTGAGCTTTCTACTCCATTGATTCTGTTGTCCTTTTTAACCTTTCTTATTTTCACTTTCCCTTTAACTCCATCCTTATATTTCTAGTTCATCCCCTCCCCCCACTACTTAGTTTAAACACATCCATGTTGCAGTGGCAAACCTGTCTGCCAGAATGCTGGTCCCCTGCCTACTAAGGTGCAACCCGTCCCTTTTGTACAATTCATCCCTACCCCAAAACAGATCCCAGTGGTCCAAGAATGTAAATCCTTGCTTCCTGAACCAGTTCCTCAGCCACACATTCAGATCCATTATCTCCTTGTTCCTGCCCTCTCCAGCACGAGGAACTGGAAGCAAACCAGAGATAACCACCCTGGAAGTCTTGCTTTTCAGCCTTCTTCCGAGTTATCTGAAGTCCCGCTGCAGAATGTCCTTCCTCTTCTTCCCGATGTCATTTGTGCTGACATGCACTACCACTTCCGGCTGTTCACCTTCACCCTTGAGGATTCTCTGCAATCGGTCCGTGATGTCCTGGATCCTAGCACCAGGGAGGCAACACACCATCCTCAAATCTCGCCTGTTGCCGCAGAAACCCCTTTCCGTACCTCTTACTATGGAGTCCCCTACTGCCACGGCTCTTCCTGATGTCTGACTCCTTGGCTCTGCTTCTGCACCAATTTTCGGCTCGCAGACCTGTCCGCCTCTCAGACTGGCAGTATCTTCTATTCTATTCTAGTTCTATTCTCAGCTAATCTCAGCAGCAAAAGCCTGCTTGCATTGACTCGATCTATACCCCACTAGAATGTCAGTAACCAGAAGATGCTGGAAATCTGACACAAAGAACAGAGAATTCTGAAAACAGAAACAAGAGTCAACATATGAGGTCAGCTGGACATCCCAAGGCCCACTATCTCTTAGATGCCTACACATTTTCTGCTAAACCTGCCTGTGTGTTTCATCTAATTCAGCCACAAAAGGAAGACTATGTTATCGATATCTCAGTGGGCTTATTTCCTATATACAGTTTTCGAGTACTTCTGAGAGTTGGCAGAAACACTTCACATTCTTAAGTTCACTCTCTATACCTAACCATTCTACACTCTCCTTTGAATGTTTGAATGAAGACAGCAGCTATAATTCACTAGGAGTTAGAGAAGATTTAGTGTGCCACCTGAAACACTCACAAATATCTACAGATATACTGTGGAGAGCATTCTGGCTGGCTGCATCACTGTCTGGTATGAGGAAAGGACTGTGCAGGACTGAAGTAAGCTGCAAATAATTGTAAAATTTGTCGGCTCCATCACGGGCACTAACTTCCAAAGTATCCAAGACATCCTCAAGGAGTGGTGCCGCAGAAAGTCGGCGTCCATCATTAAGGATTCCCACCGCCAAGGACATGCCCTCGTCCCATTGTTACCATCAGGAAGGGGGTACAGAGGTCTGAAGGCACACACTCAGAGATCCAGGAACAGCTTCTTCCCCTCTGCCATCCGATATCTGAATGGGCATTGAACCCATGAACAGCTGAAAAACAGGACCTCCAGGGTAGTAATCTCTGGAGTTATGCCATAAGACCATAGAACTTAAGACCAAAAGACATAGGAGCAGAATCAGACCATCTGGCCCATCGAGTCTGCTCCGCCATTCATTGTGGCTGATCCTTTTTTTTCCCATCTCCTCCTCAGCCGCAGTTGCTGGACTTCTCCTCGTAACCTTTGATACCATGTCAATCAAGAATCTATCAATCTCTGCCTTAAATACACCCAAAGACCTGGCTTCCACAGCTGCACATGACAATAAATTCCACAAATTCACCACCCTTTGGCTAAAGAAATTTCTCCGCATCTCTGTTTTGAAAGGGTGCCCCTCTATCCTGAGGCTGTACCCTTTTGTCCTAGACTCTACCACCATGGGAAATATTCTTTCCACATCTACTCTGTCTTGGCCTTTCAACATTCGAAAGGTTTCAATGAGATTCCCCCACATCCTTCTGAATTCCAGTGAGTACAGACCCAGAGCCATCAAACGTTCCTCTTACCTTCACTTATGTTCCTCTTACCCTCAAAATATATCTGAATGGGCAAAATTATCGGTAAAAGGGTTATCATACATTCCTCGTATGATAACCCTTTCATCCCTGGAATCATCCTTGTGAACCTCCTCTGGACCCTCTCCAATGCCAGCACATCTTTTCTAAGATGATGGGCCCAAAACTGTTCACAATACTAAAGGTGAGGCCTCACCAGTGCCTTATAAAGCCTCCGCATCACATCCTTGCTCTTGTATTCTCGACCTCTTGAAATTAATGCTAACATGGCATTTGCCTTCCTCAGCGCCGATTCAACCTGCAAGTTAACCTTCAGGATGTTCTGCACAAGGACTCCCAAGTCCCTCTGCATCTCAGATACCTGGATTTTCTCCCTGTCTAAAAAATAGTCCGCACTTATATTTCTAACACCAAAGTGCACGACCGTGCCTGTGCCACATGCAAGTGAGGATAGAATAGGATGATTCGGCAGGTGAATGCATGGCTGAAGAACTGATGCAGGGGGAAGGGCTTCAGATTTCTGGATCATTGGGATCTCTTCTGGGGAAGTTATGACCTGTAGAAAAAGGACAGATCATACCTGAACCAATATCTTTGGGGGCAGGTTCGCTAGAACTGTTGGGGAGAGCTTGAATTAATTTGGTGGGAAAGGGTGGGGGTGTAAACCAGAGTGATAGGGCTGAGGATGGGGGAGATGGTTTAACAACTAACTGCAGTGTGTAGTGAGGAAGGACAGGCAGATGATAGGGGAAGATTGCGGTCATTGGGATGAGCTGCAGAATGACTTGAGGCAAAATCAAGAAGGATGACAAATACAGGACTGAAGGTGATTATATTTGAATGGGCAAAATTATCGGTAAAAGGTAAATGGTCTTGTAGGACAGTTAGATACTGGCATGCCAGGTATTGTAGCTATTGCTGAGATGTGGCCAAGAGAAGGTTATAGTTGTGAACTTAACATTCAGGCACATTCTATCAGAAGGGCAGGTAGTAGGCAAAGGGGGTGGTGTGGCTCTGATGATAGAAAATGAAATCAAATCCTTTGAAAGAGATGACATAGGATCAGAAGATGTAGCATCCTTGTGGGGAGAGTTCAGTAACAGCTAAGAAGTTTACAAGCCTCCAAACAGTAGCCAGGATGTGGACAATGGGAGATAGAAAAGACATGTCAAAAGGATAATGATATGATTGTAATGGGGAATTTCAATATCCAGGAAGATTGGGAAAATTAGGCTGATGCTGGATCCCAACAGAGCGAATTTGTAGAATGCCTAAGAGATGGCTTTTTAGAGCAACTTGTGGTGCAGCACACTAGGGGATCGGCTATTCTGGATTGGGTGTTGTATAATGAATCAGATTTGATTAGGTAGCTTAAGGTAAAAGAGCCTTTACATGATAGAATTCACCCTGCAATTTAAGAGGGAGAAAATAAAGTCAGCTGTATCAGTATTACAGTGGAGGAAAGGGAATTACAGAGGGAAAATCTTGCCTGACAAACCTGTTGTAATTCTTCAAAGTTCAAAGTAAAATTTATTATCAGAGTACGTACATGTCACCACATTCAACCCTGAGATTTTTTCTACTGTGGGCATACATAGTAAGTCTATATAAACTGTAAACATTAGGAACTGTTAACTGTAAACAAACTGTGCAAATGCAGATATAAATAAATAGCATTAAATAACGAGCATGAAATAACAATATAACAGAGTCCTTAAATGAGTGTAGCTATCCCTTTTTGTTCAAGAGTCTGATTGTTGAGGGGTAGGAACTCTTCTTAAACCTGGTGGTGAGAGTCCTAAGGAACTTGTACCTCCTACCTGATGGCAACAGTGACAAAAGAGCACGGCCTGGGTGGTGAGGATCTTTGATGATGGATGCTGCTTTTCTATGGCAACGTTTCATGTAGATGTGCTCAATCTTTGGGAGGGTTTTACTTATGGTGTACTGGGCCAAGTTCACTACCTTTTGTAGGATTTTCTACTCAAAGACATTGGTGTTCCCATACCAGGCCATAATGCAGCCAGCCAGTTTTATTGTTTCTTTGAGGAAGTAATAAGCAGGATAGATAAAGGAGAATCAGTGAATGTATTTGGGTTTTTAGAAGGCCTTTATCGAAGTTCTGCTTATGAGGCTGCTTAAAGGAAGATAAGAGCCCATGGTATTACAGAAAAGATACCCGCATGGATAGAGAATTTGCCGATTGGCAGGAGGCAAAGAGTGGGAATAAAGGGAAACTTTTTCTGATTGGCTGCTGGTGGCATTATGCAAGGGTTGGTATTGGGACCGCTTCTTTTTAAATTGTCAGTCAATGAGTTGGCTAATGGAATTGATAGCATTCTGGCCTGGTTTGTGGATGATACAAAGATAGGTGGAGGGGCAGGCAGTGTTGAGGAAGCAGGGAGGCTGCAGGAGGATTTAGATAGATTAGGAGGACAGGCAAAGAATTGGCTGATGCAGCATAGACTCAAGTGTGTGATCATGCACTTTGGTAGAAGAAATAAAAGCCTAGACTATTTTCCAAACAGAGAGAAAATTCAAAACCCTGAGGTGCAAAGGGGCTTGGTTAACTTGCAGGTTGAGTCGGTGGTGAGGAAGGCAAATCCTATGTTAGCATTCATTTTGAGAGGACTAGAATATAAAAACAAGGATGTAATGCTGAGGCTCCATAAGACATTGGTCGGCCTGCTCTTGGTGTATGCAGTCTTGGGCTCTTTATCTAAGAAAAGATGTGCTGGCATTGGAGAGGGTACAAAGGAGGTTCACAAAAAGGTTTCCAGGAATGAAAGGCTTATCGAATGAGAAGTGCTGATGGCTCTGGGCCTGTACTCACTGGAACTTAGAAGAATGGTGGTGGGGGGGCATCTCATTGAAACCAATCAAATACTGAAAGGCTTAGATAGTGGATATGGAAAGGATGTTTCCTATCGTGGGGGAGTCTAGGACTGGAGGTATGACCTCAGAATAGAGGGCCATCTATTTAGAACAGAGATGAGGGGGAATTTTCTTAGCTTGAGGGTGGTGAGGTTGTGGAAACTGTTGCCACAGACAGCTGTGGAGGCCAAGTGACTGGGTGCATTTAAGGCAGAGATAGATAGGTTCATGATTAGTCAGAGTGTGGAATATTACGGGCAAAAGGCAGGAGAATGGGGTTGACAGGAAAGTGGATCAGACATGATGAAATGGTAGAGCAGACTCGATAGGCTGAATATTATAATTCTTCTCCTATGTGTTATGATCTTGGAAATGTTTGGATTCTAAAGGAATCAAGAAATATGGGGATTGAAGGCAACATACCCTCTTCATGTTACTATCATCAGGAAGGAGGTACAGGAGCCTGAAAACCCACACTCAATGATTCAGCAAAGTGATTTGCCCTTCTGCTGTCAAATTTCTTAACGGTCCATGAACCAGTGAATATTATCTCATTGTTCCTTTTTGTGACACTATATACTTTTGAAATTTTCTGTCTTTGCAATGTATTGTTGTCTCCTAGCAAGAAGTTTCACATCACCTACAGTATTGTGCAAAAATCTTAAGCACAAATATATATATATAGCTAGGATGCCTAAGAATTTTGCAGTTTGTAAATCTGGTAGGGGCAATGGATGTTGTGAATGGTGAGGGGAGAGTGCTGCAGGAGGCAGGTGGGACAGGTGACAGAGAAGGAGTGCCAGTGACTGGGAGTGGTGCAGATGCAGACCTAGCCAGTCCTAAGACACCAAGCAAGGTCACTTGATTCCAAACAATTGGTTTATTGATCGTTACAGAATGTCTCTCTGGTGCTTCCCGCTCCCTCCCCTCTCCCTTCCCCTTTTCCCAACCACGATTCCTCTCTCACCAGCCCCTTCCCACTCTCAGTCCACAATAGAGACCCACACCAGAGTCAGGTTTATCATCATTCACAAGTGTCAAGAAATTTGTTTTTTTTTTGTGGCAGCAGTACAGTGCAATACATAAAGTTACTACAGTACTGTGCAAAAGTCTTAGCACCTTAGCTATATATATCTGTGTCAAAGGCTTTTGCACAGTACTGTAGTCAAAAATAATAAACCTGTTTCTGATACTGGTGTAGAAAAGTATCAGACCTTTATGACCTTATGACCTTATTGAACGTTGAAGCAGGAACAAGGAGCTGATAGCCCCTTTCTTCTCTCAGGTTGTATGATCTCATCTGCATTATTGAAGATAATAATTCTTTGCTAAGCAGAACATGGAGCAGAATGGTAGAATTCTTATTAGTGTGGAGGAACAGAAGGATCTTAGGGTTCACATCCATAGATCCCTCAAAGCTGCCATGCAGGTTGATAGTGTTGTGTTGGCCTTCATTAAACAGCCCTTTAAAACACAATGGCCACCCTCTTACCCATTCTCCTCAGCTGCCTATAACCTTCCCCTGGAGCCCCTCCTCCTTTCCTTTCTCCCATAGTGCACTCTCCTCTCCTATCAGATTCCATTGTCAAGTCAAGTCAAGTCTCCACACCTTCACCTTTTCCACCTATCACCTCCCAGCTTCTCACTTCATCACCCTCCCCCACCCACCTGGCTTCATCTATCACCTTCTAACTTGTACTCCTTTCCCTCCTCCCTTTCATTTTATTCTGGCATCTTCCCCCTTCCTTTCCAGTCCTGATGAAAGGTCTTGGCCCAAAATATCAACAGTTTATTCATTTTCATGGAGGCTGCTTAACCTGCTGAGTTCCTCTAGCACTTTGAGTATTGTGTGGTGAGTATTATTAGTATTGTGCAGACTTTGAGTATTGTGTGGTGTTCTGGTTACCTCATTCTAGGACGGATGGTAAAGTTTTTGAGAGCATACAGAGGGGATTTCCCAGAATGCTGCTTGAATTAGAGACCAATTCCTATGAAAGATTGAGCGAATTCGGGCTTTTCTATTTGGAGTGAAGGAGTTTGAGAGGTGATTTGATGGAGTTGTGCAAGGTGATTAGAGTGGACACTCAGCACTTTTATTCCCCAGGCAGAAATGGCTAACATGAGGGAGCATAATTTTAAGGTGATTTGATAAAAGTATGGAAAGGATTTCCTAGGTAGGTTTTTTGCACGGGGAGTGGCGGACACATGGAACCCCCTGCCAGGGGCGGTGGTAGAGATAGATACATCAGAGATCTTTAAGGCATAACTGGGAAATATAGAAGTCTTTATTCACATAGTGAACCCCCAGGAGAGAGTGAGTCCAGAACAATGCGAGAGAATTTCACTTTCTTAACACGATGTTGTATACTTCTTCAACATGAAGGTACCAATAAACAATTAACTACAAACAGGAGAAAAACTGCAGATGCTGGAAATCCAAAGCAACATACACAAGCTGCTGGAGGAAATCAGCAGGCCAGGCAGCATCTATGGAAAGGAGTAAACAGTCAACGTTTTGGGTCCTGATGAAGGGTCTCCGCTCAAAAACGTTGACTGTTTATTCTTTTCCATAGACACTGCCTGGCCTGCTGAGTTCCTCCAGCATTTTGCAATGATTAACTACAGTTTCAATTGCTATAATCACCTATTTAAATTTTAACATTTTGAATATGGTAAATTTACAGAATTCATATTTACAATGGTAGCACATCCCCGCTAGCAGAACACACAACATTCAACATGGCATGTGCTCCAAAAGCCTCTGTGTACAAACTGCAGATGCCCAAAATATACCCCTTCTGTTACAGTGTTGAAGGGTGGCTCCAAGAATATACTGCTAACCAAAAGGTAAAGTGACAAAATACATTCTGTCATGTTGAGGGGGCTCAGCCTGAAACATCAACTCTTTATTCCTCTCCATAAATGCTGCCTGACCTGTTGAGTTCCTCCAGCATTTTGTGTGTGTTGCTCTGGATTCCAGCATCTGCAGTATCTCGTCTGTTTATGACTGTGCCCTGAACTGGCTATTAATTGGCAAGGGATGTTCCTTTTCATTGCTAATGGCAGCAAAATTCACCTTGAGCCTTCCCCTAGTCGTTCCAATGAGCCAGAATTAGAATGGTTGGTTTACCATAGAGTATCAGTTGGAAGTTATATTGTGTACAGGTTTATTTCCGAAAGACTGGTTCACATTTTAGCTCATCCATAATAACACTATCCATAATGTTAGTGTGGTCCCCAACAGGAGGAAGAGCTTTCTCCACTGGCAGAAGAACAAATAGTTGAAGGTTTATCAGAAATTAGACTTCACTGTGCACGGACTAGGTACACATGTGTGTGTACAGTTCCCGGACACACACGGGCAGACTTGAAACACATAAACAAAGACTCAGACCATACAGTCAAGAAACACACGCATGCAAATACAGTATGCATACGCAGACGCACATTCATACACATGCATAGACAAGAACAGACACATGCATATACAAAGAGACATTTGTGCATGTGCACGTAGAAACATGCAAACACGCATACATACAGGCACACACACACACGCAAACACACACAGGTGCAAGCACTCAAGGGAACACACGCAGTCTCTTCTTTCTCATCAACACAAGGGATTCTGCAGATGCTGGAAACCCAGAGTAACCCACACAGAATGCTGGAGGAACTCAGCAAGTGTCACTTCCCCTACTCGCTCTCAATCATGGTCAGCATTCATTCCCTAGCAAGTGGCCACGTGCTTCCCTCCCAGTGTGTGTCCTCTTCTTTGTCATCTTCCCTTGTTCTCTGCAGCCACCGCTGGCCATTAATTGCCCACCCCACTTCCCCCACCTCCCAATACCATCAGCTTTGTCACCCCGTGGTCCACAGCGGAGCCCATCTCCCTGAGAAAATCTCAGGAGAGTCCTCATCCACCCATCACATTTGTCGATGAACATCAGGCAGGTTATATGTTGCAAGGACTGAAGTGAGGCCGTGGTTAAACCTTGCTTGCTTCATCGATTGCCGACAGAAAGATTTGTGGCTTCAGTAATAAAATTTGTCACCTCAAATTATGAGGCGCAAATAGTTTATGAACAATTTAGGCTTTTTTGCTTAATTAATAACATATTTTGAATTTATGGCTTCTCATTTTGGGGTATTTTTGAAAATTTAAGGATAACTCATTTCTTTAAACCTTCTCAGCTTTTTCCAGCATTTCACAAATCTTATAACAAAATTTGGCTCATTTGAGGGACACAATTGCTAACCAATAATGTGGTATGTATGGGAGTTAAATTTAGGCTTGTGACTCATTTTTAGACCACGGTTGTACTGAGAAAAATACAAGACACTATTGTCAAGATCTATTTCCTTAGCAATAGTTAAGAAGCTATGAGATAAATAAAATTAAAATTAGATTTCATAAGCTGATATCAGTGCAGCTGCTGAACAACACTTAAAGGCCTGTTGTTTTATTTGTAATGATAATTACCGTATAAGGAAAATCTCTTTGCATTCTGCTAATTCTTGGGGCAATGGATAACCTATTATATATGCTTCCCGTTCTCAAGATGTGAATGGATTCGTGTTCAAGTTCAAGTTTATAAGGCCATAAGACATAGAACCAGAATTAAACCATTGACTCTGCTCCACCATTCATTCCTTCCCAACTTCAATCCCTTGCCTTCTCCCTGTAACCTTTGACACCCTTACCTATCAACCTCCACTTTAACCTAAGTACCTATCAACCTCCACTTTAAAAATATCCAGTGATGTCCTCCACAGCTGTCTGTGGCAATGAATTTCACCCTCTTGTTGAAGAAATTCCTCCTTATCTCTGTTCTGAGGCTGTGCCCTCAGGTCCTAGACACCTCAACTGTAGCAAATATCATCTGCATGTCTCCTCTATCTGGGCCTTTCAATATTCAGTAGAGTAAATAAGATCTCACTCAATCTTCTAAACTCCAGTAGGTAGATGTGTAGAGCCATCACTCCCTTCATACATTAACCCTTTCATTCCTAGTATAATTCTTATAAACCTCCTCTGGACCCCCTCCAATGCCAACACATCCTTGCTTAGATAAGAGGCCCAAAACTGTTCACAACACTCCAACTGTGGTCTGACAACTGCTCTACATACATTGGTGTTACATCTTTGTTTTTTACTATTCTAGTCCTCTTTAAATGACTACTAATTTTGCATAAACCTTCCTTACCACCAACTGAATCCGTAAGCTAACCTTTAGGGAACTTTGCACTTTAACTCCCAAGTCTTTTTGCCCTTCCAGTTTCTAAATCCCCTCCCTGTGGCATGAATCGTCAGCGTATTCATGCAATAAAACTTTTAGCAGCAGCACAATTTGTTTCAAACATAAGTTAAACTGTACATAACTTACAATATGAACCCGACGACGTTAGTGCAAGTTGAGAGAGAAAGAGAAAGAAAATATCGTCCAATTTAGGGTTTTCCAGATCAGTTCAAGAGCCTGGTGGCAATGGGGAAGAAGCTGTTGTTGAACCTTGAGGTGTGGGCCTTCTAGTTCCTGTACTTTCTGCCTTAGCCTTGATCTTTTTGGAAGATACTGACTTTGTGTTTGAGTATCAGTGTGCATGACAGCTGAAAGCCGGCACAGAGATAGACAACATGATGCATTTTGACAGAAATATTCAGAGTTATGTGCTGAATGGTATAACCTTAAACAGTGCAAAACAAGTAAGATATAAGAGGTGGGTAGTCTGTGGGCGCAGCTGCAGGAAGGTGGTCGGACAAGTTAACGGAACAGTTGAGTCAAGTTTCCAGGAAGTCTTTAAACTTAATGAAACTATTCAGCTGTGCTATGTCTGTTTTGGAATCAGAATCAGTGCCAGAGTCCAGGGTTCAATCCTGATCCAGGGTGCTATCTATGCAGAGTTTACACATTATCGCTGTGGGATTCTTCTGGATCTTCCCGTTTTCTCCCATATCCCAAAGACATGATGGTAGATTAGTAGTAAATTGCCACCTAGTGTGTGGTAGAATCTGGGAGAAGAGGTGGAGAGAGATTGAAGGGACTGTGGGAAGAATTAAAATAAGATTAATATTACTGGACAACAAAGATTTTGCTTCCTGAATACCTTTAGGCATATTTTATGAATTTTGGGCTACTAATCATTAAAATCACCATGAAATTTCCCTATTATGCATCATTTTTAAAAATAAACTTATGTTTATTGTTTTAATTCATAATTCAAGTCAATTAAAATGTTGCCTACAATGTAAGCTGGAAAGTTTCCTATCTTGTCCAGGCATGCTTGGGCATGCTTAGGCGGTGCTGCTGCTGCATGGCAGGACAGGTTTTAGTAATAATTATTGGGTTCAGGACCATAAGGATGGAATTTCGTATCACCAGGCACAAAAATTTCTATGAAGGATTTTGATATTTGAGGCAGATGCTTCCCAGAATAACTGATGCCAAGATTAAGGAAAGCGTTTTTGTTGGTCCACAAATCAAACAGGTCATCAATGACAGGCAACTTGAAGAATTTCTAGTGGGACCAGAGAAAATCACATGGAAGGCATTCAAGGAAGTTGTTGAAATTTTTCTCAGCTTTCACAGAGCACCAAGCTACGTGCAGCTGGTTGAAACCATGCTTCAAGCATGTAAAACCATGAAATGCAACATGTCACTAAAGATTCATTTTCTGCATTCTCATTTAGACTTCTTCCCTGCAAATCTTGGCGCTGTTAGTGACGAGCACAGTGAAAGGTTTCACCATGACATTGAGGTCATGGAGAAAAGATACCAGGGCAACTGGAATCCATCAATGCTGGCGAATTATTGCTGGACATTTAAGCGAGAAGCCTCAGACACTGAATACAAATGAAAATCATTAACTAAAACATTTTTAACTTAGTTGAACTATTGCAAAGCATCAGCACCATTATGCAATTAAACACATTATATTCAATAAAAGTTAATTTGTTGTTTCTCCAAATTCCTACGTGATACAAGTAGTCTGAAATTATATTTGTGTTCATCTTCAAGCAGTCTATCATAAACAAAAAAAAATTCTGAGGAAACAACACTTCTGAAAAAAATTTGTTGTCCAGTGATTAATTCACTAAATGATATTAATGCAGAATTAAAGTAAGTGAGGGGTTGGACCCAGATTCCATGCTGTATCTGTCACTGTGTGTGCTGGCGGATGACTGAACCCAGGTGTGGAGGAACGATAGACTCTCACATTGAGACAGAGCTGAGTTGAGGTCCTCTCCTCGCCTTGTGGCTTGTTGGGTGGCTTTTGCCATTTCTTCAGCGTTTGTCTGTTTTATTATGAGGCCACGTTGCTAGCTCGACGCTGAACCCAGCACAGATGGAAAGCGTGCAAGGAGCCGGCCAGATTCGAACCCAAGATCACCTGGCTCAAAGTCCGGTGCGGGTGCCACTGCACTACCGGCCGGCTATGTTGAGACAGAAACAAGAGTTTATTCATCAGATCTCCAACCAAGCATCAGTGCCTTGACTGAGCGATAGCACGGGATGAATCATTCTCGAATCGCACACCAGGACCCCGCAATCCACGCTAATTGTAAATAAGCACTTTAATTAAGCGCAATTTGCTGAAAACCCATACCAGTCAAAATAAACTTGACAAGATTACACAAGAGATCACAGGGGCTTAATGACTCTAGATACACTAACAATTAACAAACATAGGTGTATAGGCTGGCACGGTTCATGACAGTATCACTCTGAAATTTTATGTACATTAACATAGGGGAACATGGTAGGGGAAGCACCGTAGTGTAGCGGTTAATGCAATCGCTTTACAGAGAGGTTCGCTTTCTGCTGCTGTTAAAAGAGCCTCCATCTTGGCCTTTAATGCACCTCAGTTGGAACTACCCTCAGCCTCCTCTTTTCCAAAGCAAACAGCATGAATAACAGTTAATTGGAGTCAGGCAATACAATAGTGCAGTGGTTAGCATAACGCCGTTAGGCGCGGGTTCAATACCGCCGCTCTTTTGTGAGGATATTTGTATGTTCTTCCCGTTTCAAAGGTAGACAGAGTTATTAAGTTGTAGGCGTGCTATGTTGCTGCTGGAAGAACAGCGACACTTGGGAGCTGCCCCGAACACAATCCTTGGACTGTGCTGTCATTGATGCAAAATGGTGCGTTTCACTGTATGTTTTGATGTACTGTACATGTGACAAATAAAGCTAATCTTTAGTCAGCAGTGTTGGATTCTGATGTTATTAATCTAAGGTTCTTTTAGAAGTTCTTTTAGATTCCCTAAAAGTGGCGTCACAAGTAGATAGGGTTGTAAAGCGAGCTTTTGGTACATTGGTCTTTATAAATCTAAGTATGGAGTATAAGAGTTGGAATGTAATGGTGAGGTTGTATAAGACATTGGTGAGACTGAATTTGGAGTGTTGTGTGCAGTTTAGATCACCTAATTACAGGAAAGATATTAATAAGGTTGAAAGAGTGCAGAGAAGGTTTACAAGGATGTTGCCAGGACTTAAGAAACTGAGTTACAGAGAAAGGTTGAATAGGTTAGGACTTTATTCCCTGGATCGTAGAAGAATGAGGGGTGATTTGATAGAGGTGTATAAAATTATAATGGGTATAGATAGAGTGAATGCAAGCAGGCTTTTTCCACTGAGGCCAGGGGAGAAAAAAACCAGAGGTCATGGGTTAAGGGTGAAGGGGGAAAAGTTTAAAGGGAACATTGGGGGGGCTTCTTCACACAGAGAGTGGTGGGAGTGTGGAATGAGCTGCCAGGTGAAGTGGTGAATGCGGGTTCACTTTTGACATTTAAGAAAAACTTGGACAGGTAATTGGATGAGAGGGGTTTAGAGGGATATGACCCAGGTGCAGGTCAGCGGGACTAGGCAGAAAAATGGTTTGGCACAGCCAAGAAGGGCCAAAAGGCCTGTTTCTGTGCTGTAATGTTCTATGGTTCTAAGTCAGGAAAGATACAGAAAATGTTTTGCTTCATGATCATTTTATTAAGCATTAATAGAACAAAGGAAAATTGAAACAGACAGTGATAGATATGTACTGTGAAGGAGAGACAAAGAAACTAAGAAATAAGAGACTAAGCTGATGCTGCCTTATGGTCAGCAATTTTTATACCCATAGATAATGTAAGTTCCATTCAAATTTGTGGATAAGAGTCCACCAATAATAAATCTCTTATTCAAATAATTCAGTACGAGGAACATTTTCCAGAATCATACTAATATAACCACTAAAGTGCACACTGAACAAATGCATATACACACTGTGACTGCTAGAGAGCATAGTAAACTGTTATCTGCATACAAGCACGACTTAAAATACAAGCAGAAAATTGTTAAGCTGCAAGTAAAATTATAATTAAATAGTTTAATCAAAGAATTAAACAGTTGGATCCAACACTGGACCAGGCAGTATCTATGGAAAGAGAAACAGATAATGCTTTAGTTCAAAACACTTCCATCAGACCTGGGTAAGAGAAAAACAAAACAAGTTGGTTTTGCAGAGAGGGTGGGAGAGGCATGGATAGGACAAAGGGAATATCTCTTATAGGGTGAAGTTATGGTCACTGTGGAAATAATATTGATGAATCTCAAGTAACACATACAAAATGCTAGAGGAACATGGCAGGTCTGGCAGAATCTATGGAGAGGAATAAAACAATCAACATTGGCAGCCGAGAGACATTATCAGGAAGGAAAGTATCAGCCTGAATTGTCAATTGTTTATTCCTCTCTATAGATGCTGCCTGAACTGTTGAATTCCTCCAGCTTTTCTTTGTGTTAGTCTGGATTTCCAACATCAGCAGACTCTCTTGTGTTTATGATAGTGTTGATGTGGCTTGTAGGTTAATGGGAATAGTTAGAGAGAAATAACACTGACAGAGTAAATCAGATTGTAGTCTGAAGCTGTGGACTTAATTTTGGAGACTTTGTAGTTCATGTTCTATTTACGATTTGTTCATTATCGGTCTTTACTGCGTCTGCTTTTTTAGCGAATTCTGTTGTGCTGTGGCTGCCTGCAACAAGGTGAACTCTCAAGTTTGTATGCGATGTACATACTTTGACAACCAGCTTGCTTTGAACTTTGACTTCAGAATGTGTCCAGGAGATCAGGCAGAGTCAGCGGAGAGAGAAAAATTAAGTTATAATCATGGATGAATAACTCACAGCAAAAAACAGCCAGTTTTGAAACAGACCAAGATAAGTTAACTGAAATCAAATTTGATAAGAAGTCCCTATTGTTATAATGTATCCAGACAGAAGATAATGTGCAGGTTGCAGTGGACATTTTTGGTACAAGGGAGGATGCTAGGGACAGGTCATTCCAGGAATGCAGGCAGAGAGTTAAAGGTGACAGAGGATCAAAGAGACTGAATGGGGGTTTTCAACAAAGCAGTCATCTCGTAGGCTTGGTGCAAGGACAGTGGTTACACCTCTTGATGTTTCTTCAGCAGAGTGTTTTGTAAAGGGGAGGAGATAGTGGAGGTGAAATAATGGATTAGGGAGGGAAGGGCCTCTCTGGAATGGTCATGGGGAAGAGAAGGGAATATGTCTCTGGTCATGGAATTTAATCGAAGGCAGTGGAAATTTTACACAGGGTGTGTTGGTTGCACATGGAGGCTGTTGAGGTAAAAAGTTAGAATCAGAAACATGGTTCTTGCTCTGTGCAGTGGGGAGAGGGATTGCGAGAAGAGGAGCAAGATATATCATCTCTTTCAGCTGAGGGAAAGAAAAGCCATGATTAAGGAAGGAAGGGAACTTTTCAGAGGCTCCAGTGTGGAAAGCCCACAACACATCCACAGGCCCCCGGACCCATCAGACCACATACACCAGGTATAACACTAACATCTCCACAGATCCCCCACACCCATCAGACCACATACACCAGGTACAACACCAACATCTCCACAGATCCCCCACACGCATCAGACCACAGACAACAGGTACAACACCAATACCTCCACAGACCCCCACACGCGTCAGACCACAGACAACAGGTACAACACCAATACCTCCACAGGCCCCCAGACCCATCAGACCACATACACCAGGTATAACACCAACATCTCCACAGATCCCCCACACACGTCAGACCACAGACAACAGGTACAGCACCAATACCTCCACAGACCCCCACACGCGTCAGACCACAGACAACAGGTACAACACCAATACCTCCACAGGCCCTCAGACCCATCAGACCACATACACCAGGTATAACACCAATACCTCCACAGGCCCCCAGACCCATCAGACCACATACACCAGGTATAACACCAACATCTCCACAGATCCCCCACACCCATCAGACCACATACGACTAGTATAACACCAACATCTCCACAGACCCCCACACCCATCAGACCACATACGACAGGTATAATACCAACATCTCCACAGATCCCCCAGACCCACCAGACCACATACACCAGGTATAACACCAATACCTCCACAGACCCCCACACCCATCAGACCACATACACCAGGTATAACACCAACATCTCCACAGACCCCCACACCCATCAGACCACATACGACAGGTATAATACCAACATCTCCACAGATCCCCCACACGCGTCAGACCACATACACCAGGTATAACACCAACATCTCCACAGATCCCCCACACGCGTCAGACCACATACACCAGGTATAACACCAATACCTCCACAGACCCCCACATCCATCAGACCACATACACCAGGTATAACACCAACATCTCCACAGATCCCCCACACCCATCAGACCACATACACCAGGTATAACACCAACATCTCCACAGATCCCCCACACCCATCAGACCACATACACCAGGTATAACACCAATACCTCCACAGACCCCCACATCCATCAGACCACATACACCAGGTATAACACCAATACCTCCACAGATCCCCCACACACGTCAGACCACAGACAACAGGTACAACACCAATACCTCCACAGGCCCCCAGACCCATCAGACCACATACACCAGGTATAACACCAACATCTCCACAGACCCCCACACGCGTCAGACCACATACACCAGGTATAACACCAATACCTTCACAGACCCCCACACCCATCAGACCATGTACACCAGGTATAACACCAATAACTTCACAGACCCCCAGACCCATCAGACCACATACACCAGGTATAACACCAACATCTCCACAGACCCCCACACCCATCAGACCACATACACCAGGTATAACACCAACATCTCCACAGATCCCCCACACGCGTCAGACCACATACACCAGGTATAACACCAACATCTTCACAGACCCCCAGACCCATCAGACCACATACACCAGGTATAACACCAACATCTCCACAGACCCCCACACCCATCAGACCACATACACCAGGTATAACACCAACATCTCCACAGATCCCCCACACGCATCAGACCACATACACCAGGTACAGCACTGACACATTCACACACCCCCACACCCATCAGGTCAGACCACAAACAGTAGGTACAGTTCTGGTATCTCCACAGATCCCCAGACCTGTCAGACCACAAATAACAGGTGCAACATTGATATCTCAATACCTGTCAGAGCACCCAGGTCAATGATAAGTTATCTGATTCTGATGCTGGCAAAGAAAAGTTGTGCTGAAATGAAGATTACTCATGCTCTTATTGAACTTTAAGGCAGGAACAAGGTACTGATACCCTGTTCTTGCTTCCAGCTTATATGATCTGTTTGTATACTTCTTCCCATTCTGCCCCCCTGTAAGGACTCCCATTTACTCAGCTGCTCTGTGGTATTTCAATCACGAACAACAGAAAATCTGCAGATGCTGGAAATCCAAGCAACACACACACAGACCCAGCCCTGATAAAGGGTCTCGGCTCAAAATGTCGACTGTGCTCTTTTCCATATACGCTGCCTGGCCTGCTGATTTCCTCCAGCATTTTGTGTGTCTTCCTCTGTTGTACTTGCACTGGTAAGAACATAAGACACGGGAGCAGAATTAGATCATTCAGCCCATTGAGTCTGCTCCGCCATTCAGAGTACATATATGGTATCATATACCACCCTGAGTTTCATTTTCTTTCAGACATTCACAAAGAAATACGATAGAATCAATGAAAAACTACACATAAAGCAGCCATTGTGTAAAAGACAAACTGTGCAGATAGAAAAAAATTCAAATGATAGACAGATAGATAATATTGAGAACACAAGGTCCAGTATCTTTGAAAGTGTGTCTATAGGTTGTGGAATCAGTTCAGTGTTAAGATGAGTGAAGATATTCACACTGGTTCAAAAGCCTTTTGGTTGAAGGGCAATTACTGCTTCAGAACCTGGTGATGTTGGACCTAAAAGCTCCTGTAACTCTTTCACGATGGCAGCAGAGAGAAGACAGCATGACTTGGAATGTCATCACGTGTGATTTAATATCCCCCCCCCCCCCCCCAACCTGATTCTACGGCCTCCTCCTTCTCTTCGGTGCGGTCAGGGCTTTAAACAAGGGGCTGGGTGTTGGTTTGTGATGCCAGAGGGAAAAGTTAAGCTTATCCTCTTGGCGTGGTCGGCGCTCATGTGAGGAGTTGTGGCAAGTCCACCGTGAGTGTGGTAATGAAGGTGTGTCAGCTTGAAAGAGAATCGATCAGTGTAGGGATCTGCGAAGGTTTTGTCTGTGGTCTGGCGGGTGGGGGTGGCTGTGGAGTGTCAGTGGTCTGGCGGGTGGGGGTGTCAGTGGAGGTGTCAGTACTGTACCATCCGTGTTGCCCGTGGATATTTGATGCTAAAATCGCCTCAAAGATACCCAGGAAAGGAATGGAAAAGTCTGAGATGGAACATGCAAAGATGAGAGCAGAGCAGAAAGTGGCAGCCATAATACCTAAACTACAGGAAGAGAGAATCACACAAAAAGTAGGAACAAGTGTAGGATATTCAGCCCCTCCAGCTTTCCCTGCACATTAGGGGCAGCATGGCAGTGTAAGCAGTTATTGCAGCCCATTGCCAGTGCTCCAGTTTCCTCCCGCATTCCAAAGATATATGGGTTAGGACTTAAGGACCCTCACCACCCAGATATGCCCACTTCTCATTACTGCCATCAGGGAGGGGGTACAGGGGCCTGAGGAAACGCAGTCAGTGTTTTAAAAGTAGCTTCTTCCCCTCCGCGTTAAACTTCAGAATGGCTAACAAGCCCGTAGACACTCCCTCATTATTTTGTCCTTTTTTAGCACTAGTTAATTTTTATATATATTCCTTACTGTAACTTACTGTCTATTTTATGTATTGCACTGTACTGCTGCCACGAAACAACAAATTTCACGACACGTGTCAGTGATAATAAACCCGATTCTGATTCTGGGAGCATGACGACATTTGTGGGCTGTTCTCAGAATGTCTATGGACTGTGTTGGTCATTGACGCAAACGGATCATTTCACTGTATGTTTTGACGTACAGTACCGTGCAAGAGACTTGGGTACATGTATCTAGCCAGGACACCTAACTAAGACTTTTGCAAGGTACTGTATTCGTCAATGTGGAGCAAAGTTTGTGAATCCGGTGGGAACAAAGGGTGTTGGGAATTGCAAGGGTGGCACGCCCCAGGAGGGGTGAAGGATAGGTATCGGAGAAGAAGATAGGTGTCAGGGTGGGGGGGCAGTGGCTAGGTGTAGGACACACCCAGCGCTGAGACACCAGGCAAGGTCATTTGATTCCAAACAACTAGCTTATTGATCATTACAGAATGTCTCTCTGGTGCTTCCTGCTCCCTCCCCTCTCCCTTTCCCTTTTCCCAACCATGATTCCCCTCTCTCTGCCCCCTTCCCCCTCTCAGTCTGCAATAGAGACCCATATCAGAATCAGGTTTATCATCACTCACATATGTCATGAAATTTGTCTTTTTTTGTGACAGCAGTCCAGTGCAATACATAACATTACCAGTACTTTGCAAAATTCTTAAGCACTCTAGCTATATATATGTGCCTTAGACTTCTGTACAGTACCGTACATAGGGCAAATAAAGCTAATTTTCAATCTTTACTCTTCTGTGCAAAATGATTATGACTCATCTATGCTGGCCTCAGATCTTCTTCTTCTGCCAGTTCCAAATAGCTTTCAATCCCTCAATCTGCTGATATAAAGCAAAATGTCTGTGTTTTGCGTGAGTGCAGGAATCACACCCATGTAACAGAAATAAATTTGAGGGAAGGTGTCGGCATATGACTGAAACAAGGACTGTTTCACATATCATACAATAAAGACATGTTATTGCAACCCATTATTCTCCTCGGGTGCCCTTCCTCCTCCCTTTCTCTCATGGTCTACTCTCCTCTCCTGTCAGATTCCTTCTTCTTCAGCCCTTTACCTCTTCCACCTACCACCTCTTAGCTTCTCACTTCATTTCCCTTCCCTATCCAGTCACCATCCCCCTCAGCTGGCTCCACCTATGTCCTGCCAGCTTGTACTCCTTCCCTTCCCACCCCCACCTTCTTATTCTGGCTTCTTTCCCCTTTCCATTCAAGTCATCACTTTTATTGTCATTTCAATCATAACTGCTGGTACAGTGCAGAGTAAAAAAGCAAAGCAACGTTCCTCCAGGACCATGAGAGCATTAGGACCAGTCCTGATAAAGGGTCTCAGCCCAAAACATTGACTGTATATTCCTTCCCATAGTTCTGTCAGGGCAGTGGAGGAGAAACGTCTCTATCAAAGGAGGTGCAAGGTGCTCCTTACCTCCACTAGCCTACAGGTCATCCTTGCGCAAGGTGTAGACCACCGGACCGGGTTCATGTGAGGCCATGGGCGTAGGTGATTTATGGCCTTATGAGCAGCTGGTGCATATCACAAGTCCTGGCTGTGCAACTGCTGACTCCAGGCAGACAGTCTCTGAAGAGTTTTGACAATGGCTGGGGTCACCCGTCTTGTAAAGACACTGCCCAGAAGGAGGCAATAGTAAACCACTTCTGTAGGAAAATTTGCCAAGAACAATTAAGGTCATACAGCACAGCACATAATGATGACGATGATAGATGATGTCTTATCTGCTGAGTTCCTCCAACATTGTGCGGGCATTGCTCAAGGAGCAAGGTAGATCAGCTGGTTCAATGCGGTGTTATAGAAAAAAAACCTTACACACAATGTCAGTAAGGCTGAGGAACTGATTGGGGTCTTCAGGAAGGGGAAGTCAAGGAAACAAACACCAGGTCTCATCAAGGGGTCAAAAGGCTGAGCAGTTTCAAGTTCCTCGGTGTCAACCTGATCTATCCATGGCCCAACACAAAGAAGGCACGACAGCAGCTATATTTTATTTGGAGTTTGAGGAGACTTGCTATGTCATCAAAGATATTCACAACTTTCCATGGAATGAATTTTAACTGGTTGCATCACCGTTTGGTATGGAGGGACCACCGCACAGGGTTGGAAACAGCTGCAGAAAGTTGTAAGCTCAGCCAGCTCCATCATGGGCACCAGCCTTCCCAACAACAAAGACACCTTCAAAAGGTAAAGACTCAAAAAGGCAGCATCCATGATGAAGGATCCCCATCACCCAGGACATGCCTTCTTCTCATTGTTGTCATCAAAGTAGAGGTAAGGAGCCTAAAGACACACTCACAATGTTTCATGAATTACCTGGAATAATTGCTATCTGGAATTACCTGGAAGTTGGAAAGAAGCCAGACAGGTAAAATCTGCAGAAGAACTGTGGCAAGTTCTCCAAGATGCTCAGAACAACCCACCGTTTGGTACAGCGATTCCACCAGCATCTCAAGTCGGCCCTGATGGCACGCCTCAGGGGCCCCAGCTAGACAGATGAGCTTCCCTGGGTCCTACTGGGCATCCGCACAGCCCCCAAGGAGGACCTGGACACCTCCTCGGCGGAATTGGTCTACGGCACCCCCCTGATGGCGAGTGGACAGCTTAAGGTGGGAAAGAACAGAGTGCTGTTAGAAGGAGAGGGTAGAAAGTGAAGCTATGAACTTGGAGACAAGGCTAATTCCATGTTGCAGAATGGGGCCCATGGGAGGGGAGATTTAAGCACGCAATTTTGGAATCAGTAAAGGCATTCTGAGTTCAGCTCTCTCTGCCTCCGTGTGTTTCTTTAGTAGCACGTTGTGTGCAACTACAAGAGCATATTTATTTCACCTTATTTGGATACAGCTGTTCTACAGTTAAAAACTTTTTGTTTCACTAAAAAATAACAACTTTGCGAGATAATTTGGTACAATGCCAAGACCTTTGAAGAGCACTACAGCGAGCCACGTGGCTACAAGACAGGGCCCGCAATCCGAAGCTCAAGGCACGCTAATGACACAGACAGACCAAGGCTCCAACATGGAGAACTTACTGGCTGAGGTTAGTTGTATAAGTTCCGTTCTGCTCGGGGTGGCTACCGATGTATCTACAATTAAGGAAACAACAACGGAGTTGAAGAACTCCATCAATGCCCTTCAAGATAGTCTGACAGAAGCCGAGGGTCGCCTCTCCAGTGTGGAGGACACCACTGTGCAGCTGGTGGGCGCCAGCGAGCAGAATAATAAACGCTTGGACCTGCTGTGGAACCGTGTCGAGGAGCTTGAGAACAGGAGCAGGTGCAACAACGTCAGGCTGATCGGTCTAAAGGAGGGTGCGGAAAAGGGCAGTCTGATTAAGCGTGCGCAAAGAATCATGTCCGAGGGATTTGGCATCAAACTGAATGCAGAGTTTGAGATTGAGAGAGCGCATCGGGTCCCGGCTCCAAGGCCAGACGAGGATCCCCACTCCCAGGCGAATACGATTCTTGCGCTCTTCGGCTAGAAAGAAAGTGCTGCAAGCGGCCAAAGCAAAAAGAGGAGTTGAGTGGCAGGGATGTAAAGTCTCCTTCTTTCCAGATATGTCCAGAGAATTGGCTGAAAAACGGAGGGCATTTACTACAGCTCGGAAAATGTTGCAAAGAGTCAGCGTGAGATATACACTCGCTTATCCAGCAGTTCTACGCTTCACGTGGAAAGGAAAGAACAAGTTCTTTACTACTGCTGCAGAAGCAGTAAAATTAATTTAGGAAAAGTGCGGCACTGGCATTGACGGAGAGACAGTAATAGGTGGAGATAACTTTTAGGTACAACAGGGTGGGTGGGGAGCTGGATAAAGCAGTCTGTTTAGTGCTAGGCTTACTAGCTGGCACGGTACTTCACAGACCATATCATGTGTCTTTTTCTTTTCTGTTTCTTTGTAGAGTTTATCCTGCCTATTTGTTTTTATTTGTTAGTTAATCTGGCAGGAATATATTATGCTATGTTTTGGGGTTATGTTGGTTGTTTAATTGTTTGAAAGCGCAGCATTTGCAATGTTTGTTGGTAATAATTGAGCATGGGGATAGAGTACAGCAGGTTTTTCTTTGGATTGTTTTTGGAATTATTGCATTCCAGACTCAGTCATCTGGGAAAATGTATATTTTTGCACATGTGTGCATGAAGTTTAGGACATGAAAATGGTTAATTTCATATCATGGAACATTAATGGGTGTGGAAACCCAATCAAGAGGAAAAAGATTATATCATACCTTAAAAGGTAAACAAATTGATGTTGCATTTGTCCAGGAAACACCTTTTAAAGATGTTGAAGCACTGAAATTTAGAAGAGATTGGGTAGGCCAGGTATTCTATTCATCATTTAATAGCAAACAAAATGGGACAATGATTTTAGTTAACAAAAAATTTAATTTTGTATTGCTTGGAGAATTTAAGGACAAGGAAGGCAGGATAATTTGTAGAGATGCACGTATTAATGGGGTGAAGGTAGTACTTTGTAACATATATGCACCTAATAAGGAAGACCCAGACTTTCTTAACAAGGTGAACAAAATTTTAGGTGCCAAGGAAGGAAAAATAATTTTAGCAGGAGACTTTAACCAAGTTATTGATAAAAGAAAATTTCAGACTTCACCTTTACCTCGGGACAGGGCAGCCTTACATTAACTTATTGAAGATATCGGTCTGCTGGATATATGGCAATTGATGAATCCATCCGGAAAAGAATATACATTTTTCTCTCATTGATGCAGTTTTAAAGGCAAATGGTGTCACACCAAATATTGATTTGATTTAGTTTTTTTATTGTTTATTGCTCTTTATCACAATGTTTTTTGATACTTAGAAACTTTTCATTTCATTAGTTTTTGAAAGCATCTTCACTTTACAGATTTTTTTTACCTGTGCCTAAGACTTTTGCACAGTACTGTACACACATGATGCATAGAGGGTGCAGAGAAGATTAAGGATAGATTTAACAAAGGGAATTGTCCTGGGTGCAGCATCACGAAGAGTGCACAGCAGGGCCATCTACTTCTTTAGAAGTTTGCAAGATTTGGCATGACATCTAAAACTTTGGTAAATTTCTGTAGATGTGTGGTAGAGAATACTTTTTTAAATTTTTTTATTGAATTTTCAAATAGGTTACAGAAAGAAAAAAGAAAATTATCAACCCTTCCCCCCTCCCCCCTAACATATCCCTATAGAGAAAAAAAGAAGAGAAAAGAAAGAAAGAATGCCTGGATATCGGAAGATCCCCACATGCTCCATGGAGTTCATAATAGCTTTAATATGTATATTTATTTCTTTCCCCAGATAACCAATAATTTTATCTTCGGAGCACCTATATATTTAATCCTATTTTTTGTAAATAAGGGTGCCAAATTTTCAGAAATATTTCATATTTATCTCTTAAATTATAAGTAATTTTTTCAAGTGGAATGCAGCTAAAAATTTCGTTCTTCCAATGATCTATACTTAAGTATGAATCCAATTTCCAAGTAACTGCAATTCAAAATAACCTTTAATTCAAAATAAACTTATCCCTTTTACAATGGATAATCAACTTTTATATAATTCGTTTCACAAAGGGATTAGATATATAGGAGATTGTTTTGGAGGAGGTATATTAATGTCATTTGACCAATTAAAGAATAAATATAAAATATCAAATAACACTCTTTTCTGTTATTTCCGATTAAGGGCTTATGTAAGAGATAAACTGGGTCAAACAATGTTATTGCTGAAACCTAATGAAATAGAAACTTTAATTCATAAAGGAAAAATTAAAAAAAATATTTCTGGTATGTATAATTTGATTCAAAAACAGGCAATTAAACAAGGAATTCATAAGACAAAAATGGGAAACTGATTTGAATATTAAAATTGATGAAACATGTTGGTCAAGATTATGTCTTGACAGTATGACAAATACAATAAATGTTCGACTAAGATTAGTACAATATAACTTTTTACATCAAGTATATATTACACCACAAAAAATAAATAGATTAAACTCAAATTTATCTGATCAATGTTTTCGATGTAATCAAGAAATTGGTACTTTTTTTACACTCTACTTGGTCTTGTTCTAAAATTCAACCTTTTTGGACAAATTTAAGAGTTTTACTGGAACAAATTATTGGAATACAACTTCCACACAATCCAATATTATTTTTACTAGGCGATATTGAAGGGATAAAATCAAAATCAAAATTGAATAAATATCAGAAAGAATTCATAAAAATTGCATTGGCAGTAGCCAAAAAGGCTATTGCAGTTACTTGGAAATTGGTAGAGAATATATTGACATGTTGCAGCACAGGTGGCACAGGGAATACCAATGCCTTTGAATGGAAAATCCCACAAAATGTAGTGGACATGGCCCAGTCCAGAACAGGCAAAACCCTCCCCACCATTGAGCAGATGTAAGTGGAATGCTGTCGCAGCAAAGCAGCATCCATCATCTGGGAATGCACCACCCAGGACATGATCTCTTTTCACTCCTGCCATCAGGAAGGTGGTACAGGCACCTCATGGCTCACACCACTAGGTTCAGGGACAGTTACTACACCTCAACAATCAGGCTCTCGAATTACAGGGATAATTTCACTCAACTTCACTAGCCCCATCACTGAAATGTTCCCACAATCTATGAGCACGACTTTCAAGGATTCTTCATCTCATGTTCTCAATATTTATTGCTTATTTACTATTATTCCCTCTTTTGCATTTGCACAGTTTGTTCTTTTTTGCACATTGGTTGTTTCTACGTCCTGTTGGGTGTGGTCTTTCATTCTGTCTCTTGGAGTTACTGACTATGCCCACCAGAAAACCATTCTCAGGGTTGTATATGGTGACATATATGTACTTCGATAATAAATTTACTCTGAGCATACTAGAACTAAATGAAGCAACGTTCCTCTTGGGCCAAGGTGCAAAACACGGTACATGCATCACACACAGGCAATAAAATATTATTAACAGATAGGCTAAATATACTCCATAGGTTTACAAGTTGACGTAAAGTGCATATACGACATATAGTTAAATATACAACAGCATAATGGGACTGGTACACTCATTACTAATGTGCAGGGTGTTCAGGAGTCTCACAGCCTGGGGGAGGAAGCTGTTCCCAGCCTGACAGTCTATATTCTTACACTGTGGTCCCTTTTGGCTGATGGTAGGAGGTCAAAGAGATTGTGGGATGGATGGAAGAGGGGCTTACCTGATGCAGAATGATCTCTGCAGGCATAGAAAATCGTGGAGTTATACAGCATGGGAATGGGTCTTTTAGATAGATAGATAGATAAATAGATAGATAGATAGATAGATAGATAGATACTTTATTCATCCCCATGGGGAAATTCAACTTTTTTTCCAATGTCCCATACACTTGTTGTAGCAAAACTAATTACATACAATACTTAACTCAGTAAAAAATATGATATGCATCTAAATCACTATCTCAAAAAGCATTAATAATAGCTTTTAAAAAGTTCTTAAGTCCTGGCGGTTGAATTGTAAAGCCTAAAGGCATTGGGGAGTATTGACCTCTTCATCCTGTCTGAGGAGCATTGCATCGATAGTAACCTGTCGCTGAAACTGCTTCTCTGTCTCTGGATGGTGCTATGTAGAGGATGTTCAGAGTTTTCCATAATTGACCATAGCCTACTCAGCGCCCTTCGCTCAGCTACCGATGTTAAACTCTCCAGTACTTTGCCCACGACAGAGCCCGCCTTCCTTACCAGCTTATTAAGACTCACCTTTGACCCTTTGAAGCTCCTTTGACCCACCATGTCCGTGCTGACCTTATCTTCTCCAGCATCACTAATCACACTTGCTCACAAGAGTGCTGCATTCTTCTTTATCTTGCCTCTTTATTTTCCTGTCCAAATAATTCTTTTAAAAAAGTGATTGTATGCGAGTTCCCCACGGTCTTTGGTAGTGCCTTCCCACCATAGTCTGTGTAATGGTGAGTGAGATGGGAGGAACAACAACGAGACCAAGAGTTTCTTGTCTGTAAATCAAACAGGGGTAGGTCAATCACCTTTCATAATTCAAGCTCTTATGCGATGATAGTGTTCAGCCTCTTCCCTACCCTGTCGTTATCATAACACATATTCATAACTTAGTAATTTGAGTAAATACTGGAACTGCTTTTCATTGACTATCTGTCATTACTTTGCTGTGAAGGTCAAGTCATTTGGTACATTTAAAGCAGAGGTCGATAGGTTCTTGATTAGTAAGAATGCCAAAGACTGCAGAGAGGGGGCGGGGAGGAGGCAAGAGACTAGAGTTAAGAGGAAAAATAAATCAGTCATGATTGAATAGTGGAGTAGAATGGATTATCTGAATGGCCTAATTCTACTCCTGTGTCTTATATTTTATGGTCTAATCTTAGCACTTTTTAAAAAGCAAGAGAAGGAATTAAGTGTATCAAAGAAGTCTCGGAATCTGTTAGCTGTCTTATCACACGCAATCTTCACACCCCAATGTCTTGTACTTTCTGTTCCTGCACACGCCCAGATGCTGAATTGCCAAGCAAGCAGATAGCTTATCAGATTTTCATTAAATTTGCTTCAGTTCTTTAGCAAAGGAATGAAAGGCATTAGTTCCCACACCACCAGGTTCCCACACCTTTCAGCCATCAGGCTCCTGAACCAGGATGGATTACTTCACTCACCACAACTCTGAACTGACTCCACAACCTATGGACTCACGTTCAAGGACTCTACAGCGCACATTGTCAATATTATTCATTTATTTAGTTGTGTATTTGCACAGTTTGTCTTCTTTTGCAGAGTGGCTGTTTGAAAGTATTTGTGTATAGTTTTCCCATTGATTCTATTGTATTTCTCTAATCTGTTGTGAATGCCTGTAAGAAACGAATCTGAAGGCAGAATATAAATGACATGTATGTACTTTGATAATAAATTTACTTTGAACTTTGATAAATCAAAAGGAAAAGGTTCCAAGTGAAACATGTCAATTACATTCAGTCTATTCAGTCTCCTGTTGAACTCCCATTCTCGCTATTATTTTTATTGACTGCAATAGAGTAGCAGAGTAGATTAGAAAGACAAATGTACTAACACCGGGCCCAAAAACTTGGAGGAAGGACCACTGACTGTGGATAGCTTAAAATGGGAAAGAGCAGAGTTTTGTTAGGAGAGGGTGGAAGGTATGGACTTGGAGGCAAGACTAATTCCATGTTGCAGAATGGGAAGCATCAGTCCATTGTTTGAGTGAAGTTTGGAAGATGAAGCCAGAAAAGACACAGATTTATACAAACTCAAATCAGGGAGACTGACTGGGAAGACATTGCACAAAGTAACAAAAGCACGGATAAGTGTTTTATCTGCAACAAACCGAGAGACTGGGTGGACCGAGCTGATGAGCCAAAGATAGAAATAGGCAGTCAGAATGCTATCACAGATTTGTGGTTGTAGGCTTTGCTCTGCTTCAAACACAACATTAAGTGGTCTCTGAAACCAAGACAAACAGGAATCATGATGAAAAGGCTTAGACTAAATGTCAACAGTTTCTTCCCATCCATATGACTTGCTGAGCTCCTCCAGCACTTTGTGTGCGTTTGAGCAGATGGTCTCACTCAGTCTCATGCAACTTTTCAGGGTGGGAATGTAGCTCGGGGAGCTCGGACAGGCTAAAGAAGATTCCCTAGGACTAGGCTTGCCATTACCCCCTACAAAATGCAAACTTATCCTTGGTGAACTTCCACAATTTTTGGTTGCAAGGCTCCGTGCACCATAATAGAGCCACAGGTGACTCCTGCATTATGGAAGAGTCTGCATTTCTATAAAACTGTCCATATCATGATATACCATCAAATCCCATGTTATAAGTCAAGACATGTTCCTATGAGATGTTTTTCTCTTAATAATGATAGTGCAGAAGCTACTGATTCACAGTGGGGGTGCCGCTTAAGAGATTTCCTTTACAGTTTCCAAAGCAACTTTGTAAGTGTCCAACAGTCGTGTTTGAAAACATGAGCGACTGCAGATGCTGTAATCTGAAGCACTTTGGAAGGTGGTAGACAGAGACAGATAAAGAGAAAGGTAAACAAAAAAAGGTAGATGGAACCAAAAGGGGAAGGAGGTAAAATGTCAGAGACTTATGATTCCACTTCAGCTTTTAGCCTTTAGTTTGAATGGAGACATGTAGTACTGTGCAAAAGTCTTAGGTACATGTAAAAAAAATTTGTACAGCAAAGATGCTTTCAAAAATAATGAAATGAAAAGTTTCTAAATATCAAAAAATTATCATAAAGAGCAGTAAACAGTAAAAAAAAACATTAAATCAAATCAATACGGTGCGGCCACTCTTTGCCTTTAAAACTGCATCAATATTCTGAGGTACACTGTCATGCAGTTTTATAAGAAAATTGGTTGTTCCAAGCATCTTGGAGAGTTTGCCACAGTTCTTCTGCAAATTCTGTTCTGTCTCACTTGCTTCTGTCTCTCCAGGTAGTCCCAGGGAGGCTCGATAATATTGAAATCAGGTTTCTGTGAAGGCCATACAAAAAACTCTAAGGGTGCCTAAGACTTTTGCACAATACTGTACTGATAAACTTTTAAATACATGTCTAATGTAGGTAAGATAGCTTAATGAAGTAACAATGATCAGGCGGCATCTATGGAGGGGAAAGCACAGTCGAGGTTTTGGACTGAGTGTAAATGAAAGGTCTTGCCCCAAAACATGATTCACCTCCACAGATGCTGCCTAAACTGTTGAGTTCCTCCAACATTTTGTGTGAAGCTCCGGATTCCAGCTTCTGCAATATCTTGTCTCTTCAAATTACTGTAGTCATTTAAGTTCACAACTTGCACTGAAGCTTATTGGTCCTATTTCAGACATTTTGAGGGTGATTAATATAGAAAACTCTTGGGGGAAAAAAACCTGCTAGAAATGGATTAGCCAAAAGAAGACCCGGCAATGAAAAAAGTGTTGACTGCTTGAAAAGCGTTGGAGCACTGAATAGACACAGGAAATCAAAAACAATCAAAATCATTTCAAATCTCAAAAGTCAAAGTGAAACCAGACTTGAGACACTCAAGAAAATCCAAACTATGGAGAGATTTGAACTTACCATTCTGAATCAATAATCTAGTCAAAGGATCATGCATAGCTGTCACTGCAATCCCACAGACCTAACCAGAATCAGTTTTATCGTTACTGTATGTCATGAAATTTGTTGTTTTGCAGCTGTAGTGTAGTGTAAGACTTGGAAGATATTATAAATTACATTAAGAAATATATATTAAAAATTATATAAATAGTACAAAAAGAGAGCAAAAATAATGAAGTAGTGGTCATAGGATCATCATCCTTTCAGTAACCTGATGGCGGAGGGAAAGAAACATTTCCTAAAGCTTTGAGTATGTGTCTTCATGGGTGTAGAGAAAATAAAGCAGTGGGCTAAGCACGCATCTTCGAGGTGTATCAGTGCTGATTGTCAGCAAGGAGGTTTTACTGCTGATCCACACTGACTGTGATCTCCTGATGAGGAAGTCAAGGATCCATTTGCTGAGACCCAAGGTTTGGAACTTTTTGATTAATACCGAGGGGATGATGGTGTTGAACACTGAGCTTTAATCAATAAGCATCAGCCTAACGCAAGTACTCATCTCTAACCAATGGACAATGGACATCTGCACATGGAGAGGTGATGATGCATTGAAGGTGGGTGCTGTCAGCTAAGGTAGAATCCAAGAAACCCCTTATTGCATAGGGAAAGCAAATCATAAACACAAGAGATTCTGGAGATGTTGAAAATCCAGAGTAACACACGCAAAATGCTAGAGGAACTCAGAAGGTCTGGTAACATCCATGGAAGGGAATAAACAGCCAACTCCACGGATGCTGCCTGTCCTGCTGAATTACTCCAGCATTGTGTGTGTGTCTGTTACACAGTGGAAGCCATTGCTTCATGTGTCCAGGTCTGTAAAAACCATTCTGAGATGTTAGTGTGTAGGTGAAAAGTAAAGAACATTAACTTGATTCATAACAGCAATAACCAGGGCACTTTTGTAAAGGCAAAGCTGCGTTCTCCAGAAAAGTGAAGGTGTGGTGACAACTGAAGGGTGTAGAGATGACAGAACGTTATTTTAGGGTAGCCTGCAGTAAGTGAAAGCCAAAGCAGGAAACCGTTAAAAGAAGACAATCACTAGTAAATCTAAAATGGAACTCGGAACACTTGTCTTTTTATGATGGCAGGAATGTGGAGCTCAGTCCCACAGAGATAGAAAATCCAGATGTAATCGATATGAAACTGGGTCCGTACTTGGATGAAAAAGATATAGAAACATAGCAAACCTACAGCACTAATACAGGCCCTTCAGCCCACAAAGCTGTGCCGAACATGTCTTTACCTTAGAAATTACCATAGTGAAATTCTTCTTGTATGCATGCTATTCAGACAGATTATTACATACATAAGCACATCAAAGTAACTAAAAGGAAAATAGAATGCATAATATTGTGTAAACAAGAGATTCTGCTGATGCCAGTTTTTTTTGTTAATTCTGCTGTGTTTCTATGTATCTACAGTAAATACCCACAAGAAAATGAACCTCAGGTGACATATGGTGGTATATTGTACATGTACTTTGATAATAGACTCTAGTAATTACCACCCCTCACCATTCCCCATTCTTGTTTCCCTCTCACCCATTCTTTTCTACGCTGGCCATCACTTCTCTCTGGTGCTCCTCCCTCGTTCCTTTTTTCCACGCTCTTCTATCCTCCCCCATCAGTTTCCCCCACCTCTTTCACCAATCAACTCCCTAGCTCTTTACTTCACCCCCTGCCCCTCTCCCAGTTTCACCTATCACTTGCCACCTTGTACTTCTTCCTCCCCTCCCCCCACCTTCTTACTCTGACTTTCTCCTCTCTTCCTTTCCAGGCCTGATGAAGGGTCTCGGCCATAAACGTCAACTGTTTATTCCCGTCCATAAACGTGGGCTACTGAGATCCTCCAGCACTTTAGAAACATAGAAAACCTACAGCACAATACAGGCCCTTCGGCCCACAAAGTTGTGCCAAAAACATCCCTACCTTAGAAATTGCCAGGCTTAGAAATCACTCCCTGCTTGTACATAGCTTTTTTCCTTTTGCTTGTTTTTTCTTGCTGCTCTTGTCTATAAGTGTATACCTCAGATAAATACTTAGCGGAGATTTGTGACATATATGATATATATGTACAATGTCAGAAATACATCTTATGAAAATGTTTGTTTGATGATGAACTTCAATAAAGAAATAAATTACAAAAAAAAGAAATTACTAGGCTTATCTATAGCCCTCTATTTTACTAAGCTCCATGTACCTATCCAAGAGTCTCTCAAAAGACCCCATTGTATCCATCTCCACCACTGTTGCCGGCAGCCTATTCCACGCACTCACCACTCTGAGTAAAAAACTTACCCTGACATCTCCTCTGTACCTACTTCCCAACACCTTAAACCTGTGCCTTCTTGTGGCAACCATTTCAGCCCTGGGAAAAAGCCTCTGACTATCCACACGATCAATGCCTCTCATCATCTTATACACCTCTGTCAGGTCACCACCTCTCATCCTCCATCGCTCCAAGAAGAAAAGGCCAAGTTCACTCAACCCATCCTCATAAGACATGCTCCCCAATCCAGGCAACATCCTTGTAAATCTCCTCTGCACCCTTTCTATGGTTTCCACATCCTTCCTGTAGTGAGGTGACCAAAACTGAGTACAGTACTCTTAAATTTTTTAAATTTTAAATTTTAAATTAGAGACCCCTAGACAGGTATATGGAGGAATTTAAGGTGGTGGGGGTATATGGGAGGTAAAGTTTAAGGATCGGCACAACATTGTGGGCTGAAGGGCCTGTACTGTGCTGTACTATTCCATGTTCTTTGTTCTACTCCAAGTGGGGTCTGACCAGGGTCCTATATAGCTGCAACATTACCTCTTGGCTCCTAAATTCAATTCCATTATTGATGAAGACCAATACACCGTACGCCTTCTTAACCACAGAGTCAACCTGCGCAGCTGCTTTGAGCGTCCTATGGACTCGGACCCCAAGATCCCTCTGATCCTCCACACTGCCAAGAGTCTTACCATTAATACTATATCCTGCCGTCATATTTGAGTGTATTGAGTGTATTCGATACTTTGAGTGTATTGAAGATGCTGGAAATCTTCAGCTGCTCATACAAAATGCTGGAGGGCCTCGGCAAGTCAGGCAACATCCATGGAGGGGAATAAAAAGGCCAAAACCCTTTATCGGGACTGGAAAGGAAGGGTGCAGTGATAATATAATGTCACAGTTATAGAGAACGTGAAGTGCATGTAGACAAATAAGGTGCAGGGACCACAATTGGTGAATAATTTATTATCTCCATGTGTACTGAAATATAGTGAAAAGTGTTTATGCTATCCAAACAGACGATTCCAAACATAGCTACATTGAGATCGTACAAAGAGAAAAATGGCAGCAGAATGGAGAATATTCACTCACTTTTTCTGCCCATTATGCTGCTGCCGTTTAGGGCAGCAATGAAGGACCTCCATCTCTGGCAGTTTTTAGGGCTTTCTTCCTCATGTCAGTTGCTTCAATATGAACTCAATGGCCACTTTATTAGATCCACTTGCTCCTTAATGCAACTATCTAATCAGTCAATCATGTGGCAGCAACTCAGTGCATAAAAGCATGCAGAGATTCCGTTGTTGTTCAGACCAAACACCAGAATGGGAAAGAGACGTAATCTAAGTGACGTTGACCATGGAGCGATTGTTGGTGCCAGACTCTCAGGAACTGCTGATCTCCTGGGATTTTCATGCACAGCAGCCTCTAGAATTTACAGAGAATGGGGCAAAAAAAAAAAATCCATTGAGCAGCATATCTGTAGGCAAAAAAAGCCTTGTTAACGAGAGAGGTCAGAGGAGAAAGGCCAGACTGGTTCAAGCTGACAGAAAGCCGACTGTAGCTCAAATAACCACGTGTTACAACAGTGATGTGCAGAAGAGTATCTCTGAATGCACAACATGCTAATCCTTGAAGTGGATGGGCTACAGCAGCAGAAGACCATGAACGTACACACAGTAGCCACTCTACTAGGCACAGGAGGTATCTAAAAAGTGGCCACTGAGTGTAGTGTTATAGTCACAAATAAACCACAAGTAGGTAGGCAAATAAAATGTAAGGGCCATGATGAGATAGTTTGAGAGATCAAGAGCTCATCTTTATCGTGCCAAAGATCCACTGAAGAATCTCAAAACAGTGGGATGGAGTTTGTCATTGATCTTGGTGCAACATGCTCTCAAGTCTTCCAATCTCCAGTCAGATGTATTCTAAGATTCAAGGTCCATTTATTATCAAAGTATATATGTAGTATACAGCCCTGAGATTCACCTTCCCCACAGACAACCATGAAAGAGAAAAAGAAAAACCACGGAACCCATTCAAAGAAAAACATTGAAAAGCAATGCACAAAACAAAAGAACATATCACACAAAAGGCCAAAACAAGAGTGGAAAACACTGAATACAAAACACCAAATCACACGAAACACAAACTGTCCAAGCACATTCAGATTAGCTCAGTTCAATTTAATCTAGCGCTGCTTCTTTCATTAACTTCAGGCCACAGAACCAGTCCGCCGCAATCAAAATCGCACAAATAGCACCAAAATAAAACAGCCCGACCAGAAACCAGAAACACATAACACAAACAATGGAGTCCCGTCCACAAACCACATTGATCGATTCTTGTCCAAGGCCCAGGACTCTGGCACCATATTCCTGTAGTGTTGATTGAGCAAGAATGGAAGACCATTCGAATGCAGGGACTTTCCTCCCGGAGCAGTAGACGAGAGGGAGAAATAGTCCTTAACACGCACACACGTTCTTCAGGCAGCAGCGAGCAAGAGGGAGAGCGAGACCCATAGGTTGACAGCGCTGAACACCCGCTTGCCTTCTGGTGAAGGAGGAATGAAAAGGTTGGGAGGGGTCTTTGAATATGCTATAGATTTGCTAAGTATGCCCACAGAAAAAGAATCTCTGGGTTGTATGTGGTGACACGACTGTACTCTGATAATAAATCTTAATTTGAACTTTTATATGTTGGCTGTTTTCATGAGGCAACAGTATATACAGTTCCTATAAAAATATTCACTCCCCCGCCCCACAAGTTTTCACATTTTATTGTTTTACAACATCGAACCACAGTAGATTTAATTTGGGGTTTTTTGACACTAATCAACAGAAAAAGACTCTTTCCTGTTAAAATGAAAATAGATCTCCACAAAGTGATCTAAATTAATTACAAATATAAAACACAAAATAATTGATTGCATAAGTATTCACCCCCTTCAAGTTGGTAGTTAATAAATGCACCTTCAGCAGCAATAGTAGGTTTGAGTAGGTGTGGACAGGTCTTTATCAGCTTTGCATATCTGGACACTGCAGTGTTTTCTCGTTCTTCTTTACAAAACAGCTCAAGCTGTCAGATTGCATGGGGGTCATGAGGGAACTGCTCTTTTCAAGTCCAACCACAAATTCTCAATTGGATTGAGGTCCGTACTCTGATCAGGCCACTCCAGGACATTAGCTTTGTTGTTTTTAAGCCGTTACTGCATAGCTTTGGCTTTAAGCTTGGGGGTTATTGTCTTGCTAGAAAACAAATCTTCTCCCAAGTCACAGGCCTCTTGCACACTGCATCAGGTTTTCCCCGTATTTCACTGCATTCATTTTACCCTTTACCGTCACAAGCCTTCCAGGGCCTGCTGCAGTGAAGCATCCCCACAGCATGATGCAGCCACCACCATGTTTCACGGTAAGGATGGTGTGTTTTTAAGTGTTTGGTTTACCCCAAACATTGTGTTTGGTCTGATGGCCAAAAAGCTCAATTTTGGTGTTATTAGACCATAGAAGCTTCTCCCATCTGACTTCAGAGACTCCCAAATGCCTTCTGGCAAACTCTAGCCAAGATTTCATGTGAGATTTTTTTCCAACAGTGGCTTTCTCTTTGTCACTCTCCCATAAAGCTGTGCTTGGTAAAGCACCCGGCCAATTCAGTGACTTGAAAATTTTCTTGTATCCATCTTGTGCTTTTCAATGACCATTTCATGGAGTTGCTGAAGTGTTCTTTTGTTGTCATGGTGTAGTTTTTGTTAGGATACTGACTCACCAGCAGTTGGACCTTCCAGCTACAGGTGTATTTTAACTACAATCAATTGAAATACCTTGACTGCACACAGGTGATGTCCATTTAACTAATCACGTGACTTCTAAAACCAACTGGCTGCACCAGTGATGATTTGGTGTCTCATATTAAAGGGGGGTGAATACTTCTGCAATTTTGTGTTTTTTATTTTTAATTAATTTAGATCACTTTGTAGAAATCTGTTTTCACTTTGACACGAAAGAGTCTTTTTCTGTTGTTCAGTCTCAAAAAAAAGACAAATTAAATCCACTGTGATTCAATGTTGTAAAACAATAAAACATGAAAACTTCCTGGGGGTGGGGGGGTGAATAATTTTTATAGGCTCTGTATAGCCAGAATTAGAAGATGACATACAAAGAACGAAGTCAACTTTCATTGACTTGTGGGGTAGGTTTCTATGCTGGTTCTCAAATGGAGACTCGAGGTTGAGGGTGAATTGTTTCCACTCTAGTTGTCTGGGTTTTGAGGTGATCTGATGAGTCTAATGTGGGTTCTGCAGAAACTGCCACAGGCTCTGGCAAATTGCAACAGAGATACTGTGGTGATCATTCTGTCTGGCTGCATCAGTGTCTGCTTCAGAAGCTTGCAAAAAGCTGCAGATGGTTGTAAACTCAGCCAGCTCCAGCACTAGAACGAGCCCCCAGACCATTGTGGACATCTTCAAAAGGTGATGCCTCAAGTGACATCATCCATCGTTAAGGACCCTCAGCGCCCAAGACATGCTCTCTTCACAATACTGCCGTAAGGGAGTAGGTACAGGACCTAGAAGAACATTTTCAGAATAGCTTCTTCCCCTCTGCCAGCAATGGACCACCACCATCACGGTTTGCTCCCTTTTCAAACAATATCTAATTTCAAACAACATGTTTTTTATTGTAACTTAGTTGTTACAACACATTGAACTGAAAACACATCAAGTTAAATGACATATGTCATAATCCTGATTCTGGGATGGGACAGCTGGTGTTTGACCGGGCAGGTAAGTGTATGACTAAGAGGTGGAGCATCCCTTCCATCATTGACTGATTGATAAATATTTGTCAATGGTACATGCTGAACCATCCGCAGCTCAACATCAGTGAGACAAAGGAGATGGTGATGGACTTCAGGAAAACTAAGCCTGCACTGCTCCCTTGGGATGCACCTGAATGATAGACTAGAATGGAGCATCAACACAGAGGCTGTGTACAAGAAGGGCTGGAGCCACATCTCCTCGCTGAGGAGACTGAAGTCCTTTGGAGTAGGTAGACCTTTCCTTCACATGTTTTACCAGTCTATTGTCACCAGTGCATTCTTCTATGTGGTGGTTGGCTGGGGCAACGGCATCAACATGGCTGATGCCAACAGGATCAATAAACTGATTAGAAAGGCTGGCCCTGTTAGAGGAGTCAAACTGGACACACTGGAGGCTGTGTTAGAACAGAGGACTCTACAGAAAATCCGGTTTCCCACAATCTGCATGTCACCTTGGATGAACAGAGGAGCACTTTTAGAAGTAGACTAGGGCAATTGTGCTGCTCCCAAGAGCACTGTATGAGGTTGTTTTTACCCTCGGACATTAGGCCCTATAATGAGTCAACCCATAGCTGGGGAAGTGATGACCTCACTCTTGTTGGATGTTTGAGGGAACTTACTTTTTTTCTTTCTTACTTCTCTTCTAATATTTGTTTATTTGCATAACTGTGTACTCAACAATGGTACTGTAACACTGTATTTCCTTTGGGATCAATAAAGTATCTATCTATCTATCTGAAAGCTTCCAGTGCCTTACCAAGAGCCACTTCCCCATTCACTTCCCAGGAACTCCTCAAAGTTGGAGGGCAGGCTCAAGGAGGGGCAGAGAAAACCCCTGAGTTGTTTTCTCTCTCCTGCCGTGTTGGGAAAGCAAGTGAAGTGTCCCACCTACTGGAGCTAACCTTATGCTGCTGCTGCAGTTGTGATAACACTCGGGGTTTCACCTCAAAGCTTCACAGAATTTTCCACCAGAGGTTGTTGCTCATTTAATGAGAAGAGCAATCTTGAGAACCGCGAGCAATTTTTATCTTCTTGATTAATCTCAGAAACTTCCTGCACAAATTTGCACTGCCAGTCCTCACAAGAGGGTTATCATTTTGCTAGAAGAATGTTAGACGACTGTCGCTGCCCCCAAAGCCACCTTCTTCTTTTCAGTTTCACGTTTGCTTTCCATCATCCAGCCACGTCTGGTAAACAGTGTGTGTGGGGGCGGGGGGGTGACACTGAGGCACAGCTGGGAGGGAGCTCTAGAGACCTGCACCTGATCCTGATCTCTGCTGCTCTTTGTGTCAAGTTCACACATTCTCCTGTGACCATGTGGTTTTCTGCATGTGTGTGGGGTGGGGGGGGGGGGTGGTTGCTGAGGTTTCCCACTGCCTCCCGTAGTCTTGGAGTTTGGTGGGTTAAATGGATGATGTCAATTGCTCCCCGTGTGAGGTGGGTGAGTGGTTAAAGCGGGGGCAGGAGGAAGTACATGGGGACTAACGCGCGTGGGTGCTTGATGGTCAACCAATCTCGGTGGGGTGACAGACCTGTTTCCATGCTGCATGACTCTATGTACCATGGAGTGCATTCTGACTGGCTGCATCATCACCTGGTACAGAGGCATCAATGCACACAATCGAAACAGAAGTTCCAGAGGGTTGTAGGCTCAGCCACTCCATCTTGGGCACTAGCCACCCACCATTGAGGACATCTTCGAAAAGATGTTGCCTTAAGAAGGCGGCATCCATCATGAAAGACCCTCACCATTCAAGGCACGGTCTCTTGTCATTAATCCCATTATGGAGGAGGTAGAGGAACCAGTATCTCCTCTATTTTCTGGAAGAAAAGCAGGTAGACCACGGCAAAGCGCACGTGCCACATTGGATTTCATTTGCACATGGGCTTGCACACTAACTGATTACGTTTGCAAATCATTAGCCAGCTTCATAGGCTGCAGGATTAAAGTTGTCTACTGTTCCAGTTTTGCTGCCGGACTTTGGAAATCTGTGAAGGAAGAGGTGTTGAGACTTTGAGTGCATGTATCTAGAGGTTTGTGTAACAGACGGAAGGAGAACGCCATCTCATAAAGTCAATGGCCATTTCCCCTGTCAGCTGTCGCCTGCCTCACCTTGAGAAGAATCTGCAAAGCTCAAAGATGACCGCACTTGCTGACATGGCCAATAACTGGACACAGAATACAGGCATACTTATGACTCAATATTACTTTATTTTACTTGTGCACAAGGGCAACAGCGTAGCTCCCTGTCGATACACTGCTCTGAAGCAAGGACAGAAAAATGCTATTTTTGTACGGTAACAGTTACTGGTGTTGACCATTTGGTAAACAGTGTGTGTTTGAGTTCCTTATTTGCAAGATCAGTTGCCATTTACAATAGAGGCGTTAAAAGTCCGTGGAAACTACAAGCTGACAACGAACGATACTTTGCAGTTAGTAAAGCAATTGTGCCTTACTTGCTAGGTGTGTTCCACATCTTTCCATTATTCCTATCTTGTCTCCCTCTAGCACCCCCTACTGTGTAGAGGAAGACTACAGTGCCTTGAAAAAGTAGTCACACAACTATCTCCACATTTTACTGTCTCATTTTCTAAATTTAAAATATATTGAAGTAGGATTTTTGAGCTAATCTACAAAACATTGTCTAGCATGTCAAATCAAAAGAAAAATTTCAAAACCTGTGAACAATTTACTCAACATTAAAAACCAAAATTGTGAGGCTGAAAAAAGAAATTCAATCAAAAAGAAAATTAAAGTAATTACTTTCCTCAGGTGCAATATACTGTATTACCTTACCAAATAACCCAATTAGTTGATGTAGAAAATTGGAGGATCACCTGTATTCAATGCCCCCTCTCTCAGTAAGATCCAACCAGAAGGTAGGTATTCAATAGACCAAACCAAAATGAAGACAAAAGAGCATTCAAGGCACTTCAGGAAAATGGTAACAGAGAAGCACCAATCTGAGGAAGGGGACAAAGCCAACTCAAAGGCACTGAATGTATCTCTCTCTTTCTCTTTTCTGTAGATATTAATTTTAGATCTTCATTTTAGTCATTTGATAGATTCAAGTCCATTTGAAAGTGCTGTTGTAATCTTAAATGATAAATTAAAGCTTATATCTGTCCTTATGGAACACACTCAAATTCAAATTTGCATTCATTTTCAAAGGCACACATACACAGGGTATAAACAGTAGTAATAACAACATTACAAACAAGACACACATAAATTAACATCAATTTAAGAAATTATACGTTATTTAAACAACAAGATAACAACACCAGTGCAAGCTGATAAAGAAAAAATAAATAAAGTCTGAAGTAGAATTCAGTTTCTTTAGGTCAGTTCAAGTACCTGATGGCTGCAGGGAAGAAACTGTTGTTGAAACTTGATGTGTGGGTCCTGCTGAAGGGTTTCAGCCTAAAACGCCAACAGTACTTTTTTTTTCATTGATGCAGCCTGGCCTGCTGAGTTCCTCCAGCATTTTGTGTGTGTTACTCTGGATTTCCAGCATCTGCAGATTCTCTCTTGTTGATGTGTGGGTTTTCAGGTTTCTGTACCTCCTGCCTGATGGCAGCACTGAGAAGAGAGCATGGCCCATATGGTGGGGTCGCTGGTAATCCATGCTACCTTCCTGAGACATTGTCTCTTGTGGATGTCCTTGATAGTGGGGAGAGCTGTGATGCTGATAGAACTGGCCGAGTCTATCACTCTCAATGGCCTTCTGCTACTCCCTGCTCATAATCACACTGCCATTTATGGCATCTTGCTATGCACCTATTGGCCACCCCCTTCCCTACACTCCAATGATCACAAGTTGAAATTGGAGACAGCACAAAAGGTGTTTCAGAAATGAAAACCTTGCTTCTTTCTCTTGCAACTATAGATAACATATTTTTGAGTACCTTCAACAAGGGAATGCAATACCAAATTCAACCAAAAGAGGATGTACTAAACATAAATAACAATATCCAGTAAAAGTTGTCTCAAGTTGTTGAATTTTTCATCTTATTTTCTTCACACTTCTTACTTTTTAAGCCATTTGTAAAATCTATCAATCAATTATACATCTAAGGTCTTTATGGAAGCGTAGCCCATTATTCCACTGTATCTGCTGTGAAAATAACTTTCTATGAAATAATGTTTAACTAGTTAATACAATTTCAAGGGTGTAATGCTGAGGCTTTATAAGATTGTTAAGACAATATATGGAGTATTATGAGCAGTTTTGGGTGCCTTATCTAAGAATGTATGTGCTGGCATTGGAATGGGTCTAGAGGAGGTTTAAGAAAATGATCCTGGAATGAAAAGATTCAAAGATCAAAGTTCAAAGTACATTTGTAATCAATGCTATATACAACCTTGAGATTTATCCCCTTACAGGCAGCCACAAAACAAAGGAGCACAAAAGAACCCATTTTAAAAAAAGACCTTGAAACACCCAATGTGCCGAGAGGTGAAAAACAGACCGTGTAAACAATGAAAGCAAGCAAACAGTGTTCAGAACCGAACTCCATGAAGGAAAGTCCTTCCACAGACCCTCAGTTCAGAGCAGAGCTGAGTAAATGTCACAGAGCAGCGAGCTGAACCAATTCATCCCTTGACTCTGGCTCCAACGCCCTGACCCAGTCTGGCCCAGTGCATACATCATCATCCAAACATCACGTTCTGGTCATTCAAAAATCAGGTTCTGTCACTTTGACACGCTCTGGGGTCTGAATCCCACCACTCAGATTCAGCCTGTACCTGACCTTTCCAATTCGGCCTGGCGCTTACATCATCATCCAAACATCGGATTCTATAAGTTTAATACCCACTGGGGCCTAGACTCACCCAACTCGATTCGGCCCATACCAACCTTTCCAATTCAGCCCCATTCTTCCCACTGCCTCACATCGTCTCGGTTCCGTTGCATCAAATGGCCTCCAAGTCCAAAGGGAATTTACAGGTTATTGTTTGCGGTGATATTTTAACAGAGAAAAAGTGTGATTAACAAAGTATTTAGTTGTTTTCTTTGTTTCATTGGCCACCAGCAAGTAGTCGCTGAGCTGCATCAGTGCCATCTCAAACAGGACTTTCCTGTCATGTTAACATATGTGAGGAGCTTAGAAGAATGAGGAGGTTCTCACTGAATCCTATCGGATATTGAAAAGTCTAGAAAAAGTGGACATGGAGAGGATGCTTCCTATAGTGGAGGAATCCAGGATCGATAGAGGGCTATAGGTAAGCCTAGTAATTTCTAAAGTAGGGACATGTTCAGCACAACTTTGTGGGTCGAAGGGCCTGTATTGTGCTGTAGGTTTTCTATGTTTCTTTGTTTCTATGACCAGAGGGCACAACCTCAGACTATAAGGATGACCCTTTAGAACAGAGCTGGAGAGAAATATCTTTATCCAGAGGGTGGTGAATCTGTGGAATTTATTGCCACAGATGGCTGTGGAGGTCAGGTCATTAGCTATATTAGTATAAGTATCAAAGGTTATGGAGGGGAGGCAGGAGATTGGGGTTGAGAAAGATAATAAATCAGCCATGATGGATTGGCAGTGCAAAGTCAATGAGCTAAATGGCTCCTATGTCTTATGGTCTAAATTCCACAGACAGGCCATTCTGTCCACTTTTGGGCAATGCATTCTTACGAGGACCTCGGAAAGGCAGCACAGGAGAATTGCTCAAATGCAACCAGGGATGTGATATTTTGGGGTGGTTCTCTTTGACACCAAGCAGGCAAAGAGTTAATTTAACTGCAACATTCATATCTTGGAAACACTTAGTGATAGAGTACTACAGCACAGAAACAGGCCCTTTGGCCCCTCTACTCTGTGCTGAACTGTAGTTCTACATAGTCCCAATGACCTGTACCTGGATGATAGTTCTCCATAACTCCCCCCCCCCCCCATCCATCTACTTATCCAAACTTCTCTTAAGTATTAAAATGGAACCCGCATCCATTATTTCTACTAGAAGCTTGTTCTACACTCTCACCACCCTCAAGGTAAATCCCTTCAGGTTCCCCTTAAATATTTCATCTTTCACCCTTAACCTACGACTTCCAGTCTCATCCAAGCTTGGTGGAAAAAGCTTGCTTGCATTTACCCTACCTATACCCCTTATAATTTTGTGTACCTCTGTCACATCTTCTCTGATTCTCCTACACTCCAGGGAATAAAGTCCAAACCTATTCAACCTTTCTCTATAACTCATATCCTCAAGTCCCAGCAACATCCTTGTAAAATTTTCTCTGCACTCTTTCAATCTTATTGATATCCTTTCTGTAGTTAGGTGACCAGAACTACACACAATACCCCATACTTGGTCTCAACAACGTCTTCAACGTAATGTCCAAATTCTTTTATTCAACACTCAGATTTGTGAAGGCTGATGTGCAAAATGTTCTCGTTACTAACACACAGAAAAAGTTGGGGGACCTCAGCAGGTCAAGCAGCATTGATGACAAGGAACAAATGGTCGACAGTGAAGGGTCTCAGCACAACACGTTGACTGTTTATTCATTTTTTTATAATGGGGCCTGACCTGCCGAGATCCTCCAGCATTTTGTAGGTGTTGCTCTGGATTTCCAGCATGTGCAGAATCTTCTGTGTTCTCTCTACTAACCGGTGATGCCACTTTCAAGGAATATTTCAATTAGAATTTGAATCAGATTCAAACTTGAGTTAATACCTCAGCTGATGATCTCTTATTGGTTCTGGTGAACAACCTTCAGACTTAACCCTTTTCTCTCAGTTCTTCTGTACACTCTACTGCCAGAGCTGGTGCATTCTTCCAGCGTCGGTATTTTTATTAATTTCATATTTTCAGCATCTGCAGTTCTTTTCTGACTCACTTGCAATTTGTGCTGAGCAGAGGACATTTTTAGCTGTCATTGCTCTGGTAAAAGGGAACTGACAGGGACTTCTGAACTGAGAACACGTCCAGTCAAACGTGGAAAGGCAAGGGTTGTTCGCAATAGCAACCTTCTCCTTGGGAGAATAAGCACTTTCCCATTCACAGAGCTCAGAACAGTCCTGCCGATGTCAGTAAGGAGCTTGTTACTGCTGGTTCCTCCACAGTCCAAAGAAGTACTGGTTGGTAGGCTAATTGGTCATTGTAAATTGTCCTGTGATTAAGTTAGGATTAATTTGAGGGATTGCTGGGTGGTACAGCTTGAAGGGTTGGAAGGGCCTATTCCATGCTGTATCTCAATAAATACAGTACAAAACAGGGAAAGGCCCTTCAGCCCTTCATGTCTGTGCTAACTGTGATACCAGTTTAAACTGTGTATCTGCCTGCACATGGTATACATCCTTCCATTTCTTACCTGTTCATGAGCCTGTCTAAAGGATTCTCAATCAGTTCTACCACATCTGTTTCTTCCACTTCACTGGTCCATTCCAGGCACCTACCACTGTCTGTGTTAAAGATTGTCATGAGCATCTCCTTTAAATTTTCTCCCCCTCACCCTAGAAGTATGTCCTTTATTTATTTGCATTTCTTTTCTGGGAGAACTACTCTGACTAATATCATTTCATAACTTCGCTCAAGTTGCCCCTCAGCCTCCAGAGAAAGCAATCCAAATCTGTCCAACCTCTACCGCTAATTCTCACCAGGCAGAGTCCTAGAGCATAACCACATAAAAACAGGCACTTCGGCCCATCTAGTCAATGCTGAATTGTTTTCTGCCTAGTCCCATCAACCAGCATCTAGACCAGGGGTTCCAAACCTGAGGTCAACGGACCCCTTGGTTAATGGTAGAGGTCCATGGCATTAAAAGGAAGGTTGGGACCCCCTAATCTAGACCATAGCTCTCAATGCCCCCGTCCCATCCAAACTTCTCTAAAATGTTGAAATCGAACCCAAAATCACCACTTTTGCTGCCAGCTCGTTCCACACTCTCACCAGCCTCTGAGTGAAGAAATTCCCCCTCACGCTTCCCTTAAACATTTCACCTTTCAGCCTTAACTCCTGACCTGTAGTTCTAGCCTCACCCAACCTCAACAGAATGAGCTGACTTGCATTCACCCTATCTATATCCCTCATAATTCTGTACACTCCTGTCAAATCTCTCCTCATTCACCTACACCCCAGGGAATAATGTACTAACCTATTCAACCTTTCCCAATAACTCAGAACCACAAGTCTCACTTCATTTTAAAGTTTCTCCGTAATTTACGCAGATGTAAAGTAGCTGGGTCTTGAGGAACTGAGAATCGCTGGACTTAATATACCTTTTCAGTACCCCCTCCAAAGCCACCACATTCTCTCTGTAACGGGGTGACCAGAACTACACACGATATTCCAGATGTGGCCTCACACCTGGATCATGATTCATCCAGTCCTTATAATCAACACCCCAACCATTGAAGACAGGTATGCCATGTGCCTTCTTTACAACCCTATCCGCTTGTGCTGCTGTTTACAGGGAGCTAAGGACTACACCCCAAAATCCCCCGTTTGATCTCTGTAACCCATAGTCCCCTTGAATCAGAATCAGGTTTAATATCATCGGCGTATGTTGTGAAATTTGTTAACATAGCGGAAGCAGTACAATGTAACACATGATAATAGAGAGAAAAATAAATAAGTAAATAAATAAATAGATTCCAGTAAGTCTATATGTACATTAAATAATTAAATTAAAAATAGTGCAAAAACATGGGTTCACTGTCCATTTAGGAATCGGATGGCAGAGGGGAAGAAGCTGTTCCTGAATCATTGACTGTGTGCCTTCAGGTTTCTGTACCTCCTTTCCAATGGTAACAATGAGAAGAGGGCATGTCCTGAGTGATAGGAGTCCTTAATGATGGACACCACCTTTCTGAGACACCGCTCCTTGAAGATAACTTGGATACTAAGGAGGATACTACTCAAGATGGCGCTGAGTAAATTTACAACTTTCTTTAGCTTCTGCAGTCCCCACCCACCCCCGCACCAGAGAGTGATGCAGCCTGTCAGCATGCTCTCCACGGTACAAACTCTATCAATCTTATCCTGAATACATATAATCAATCATTTTTTTAATCCAGTGTTAGTTTGTTGAGCAGTCAACCATGTCAAAAAATTTGCGAAGAGGAAATAAACTTCACCCATTCCTTTAAACATTAAATACGATTTAAGATAAACAGGATCGAACGGTACTCCATGGTAAGGGCTCTTTAGCCCACAATGTTATGCCAAACTTTTAACTTACTCCTAGATCAATCTAACACTTTCCTTCTACACAGCCAGAACTCTCATTTTATTTCTTACATCCATGTCCCTATCTCACTCTTCTCTCAATTTCACTATTGTGTCTGTCCCTTCCACCACCCTGGGCAAGGTGTTCCAAGCCTGATGGTGGCTGCGAGATGATGGTTGGCCTGAACAAAAAGCAATGACACCATACAGACCAGCTCTCGAATAAAGGCGTTGACTGACATTTAACTTGATGCTACCACAGTTCGTTCAGTAATGAGTCAAGCACTTGCTCCCGTAGCTTCACTCAAATGCCACTGAGAAAAGGCTGAGTCAAAACGAAAGCCAATTCTGGTGAGGTTTTGCGGACATTATGGCGAGAGGGGTGTAGAGTACAATTCCACAGAGAGCGTTACAATAAGTGGGTTGCGACTGAAGGAAAAGAAAACATTGGATTTGCTTCCCACTGTAGCTTTTCACAAATAAAAACAGTGAAGGTGTTTTATGTTTAAGAAAGACCATAACAAACTCATTTATTGTACTCCAACACTGAACATGAAGCGTGGTAAAACTTTATGTAATTACATCAATGTGTCAGACCAGTCCCTTAAAGCGAACCCCAACTCATTGTCGATGGTTGTGAATTATGTACACTTCCACCAATTAAATTACCCTACACAGGACCCCCACCCCAAGAATTCTCTAAAACTGGTAATGTGATCCTGCCTGGAGCTCGGAAAAGCCATCCAGCTCGGGCCCTTTGTTCCATGGGTGGAGGAACAGCACGTGCCTCTGGCTCGGCCAGGGGTGTATTGACATGCGCATCGTCACGTTGTGCTGTCATGGGGATCGTACTGGAATCCTCCAAATCTTGGTGGCTGGTCTAACGAAATACATTCAGGTTTACCCCTCTTATCTATAATAAAAGCCTTTTCTCTCCATTCCAAAATGCAATATGGGCCATCGTAAGGAGGCCTATGGAGCTATGAGGGAGGAGCTGGCCAAAGTTCAATGGAACAATACCCTAGCAGGGAAGACAGTGGAACAACAATGGCAGGTATTTCTGGGAGTAATGCAGAAGGTGCAGGATCGGTTCATTCCAAAGAGGAAGAAAGATCCTAAGGGGAGTAAGGGGCGGCCGTGGCTGATGAGGGAAGTAAAGGACAGTATAAAAAATAAAAGAGAAGAAGTATAACATAGCAAAGATGAGTGGGAAGCCGGAGGACTGGGAAGCTTTTAAAGAGCAACAGAAGATAACAAAAAAGGCAATACGCGGAGAAAAAATGAGGTACGAAGGTAAATCAGCCAAGAATATAAAGGAGGATAGTAAAAGCTTCTTTAGGTAAGTGAATAGCAAAAAAATAGTTAATACCAAAATTGGGCCATTGAAGACAGAAACGGGTGAATTTATTATGGGGAACAAGGAAATGGCAGGTGAGTTGAACAGGTACTTTGGATCTGTCTTCACTAGGGAAGACACAAACAATCTCCCAGATGTAATAGTGGCCAAAGGAACTAGGGTAACGGAAGAACTGAATGAAATTTATATTAGGCAAGAAACGGTGTTGGATAGACAGTTGAGTCTGAAGGCTGATAAGTCCCCGGGACCTGATGGTCTGCATCCCAGGGTACTTAAGGAGGTGGCTCTAGAAATCGTGGATGCATTGGTAATCATTTTCCAATGTTCTATAGATTCAGGATCAGTTCCTGCTGATTGGAGGGTGGCTAATGTTGTCCCACTTTTCAAGAAAGGAGGGACAGAGAAAACAGGGAATTATAGACCGGTTAGCCTGACGTCAGTGGTGGGAAAGATGCTGGAGTCAATTATAAAAGATGAAATTACAACACATTTGGATAGCAGTAGAAGGATCAGTCCGAGTCAGCATGGATTTATGAAGGGAAAATCATGCTTGACTAATCTTCTGGAGTTTTTTGAGGATGTAACTATGAAAATGGACAAGGGAGAGCCAGTGGATGTAGTGTACCTGGACTTCCAGAAAGCTTTTCATAAAGTCCCACATAGGAGATTAGTGGGAAAAATTAGGGCACATGGTATTGGGGGCAGAGTACTGACATGGATTGAAAATTGGCTGGCTGACAGGAAACAAAGAGTAGCGATTAACGGGTCCCTTTCAGAATGGCAGGCTGTGACCAGTGGGGTACCGCAAGGTTCGGTGCTGGGACCGCAGCTGTTTACAATATACATTAATGATTTAGATGAAGGGATTAAAAGTAACATTAGCAAATTTGCCGGTGACACAAAGCTGGGTGGCAGTGTGAAATGTCAGGAGGATGTTATGAGAATGCAGGGTGACTTGGACAGGTTGGGTGAGTGGGCAAATGTATGGCAGATGCAGTTTAATGTGGATAAATGTGAGGTTATCCACTTTGGTGGCAAGAACAGGAAGACAGATTACTATCTAAATGGAGTCAAGTTAGGAAAAGGGGAAGTACAATGAGATCTAGGTGTTCTTGTACCTCAGTCAATGAAAGCAAGCATGCAGGTACAGTAGGCAGTGAAGAAAGCTAATGGCATGTTGGCCTTTATAACAAGAGGAATTGAGTATAGGAGTAAAGAGGTCCTTCTGCAGCTGTACAGGGCCCTGGTGAGACCCCACCTGGAGTATTGTGTGCAGTTTTGGTCTCCAAGTTTGAAGAAGGACATTCTTGCTATTGAGGGAGTGCAGCATAGGTTCACAAGGTTAATTCCCGGAATGGCAGGACTGTCACATGTTGAAAGATTGGAACGACTGGGCTTGTATACACTGGAATCTAGAAGAATGAGAGGGGATCTGATTGAAACATATAAGATTATTAAGGGATTGGACATGCTGGAGGCAGGAAGCATGTTCTCGCTGATGGGTGAGTCCAGAACTAGAGGCCACAGTTTAAGAATAAGGGGTAGGCCATTTAGAACAGAGATGCGGAAAAACTTTTTCACCCAGAGAGTGGTGGATATGTGGAATGCTCTGCCCCAGAAGGCAGTGGAGGCCAAGTCTCTGGATGCTTTCAAGAGAGAGTTAGTTAGAGCTCTTATAGATAGCGGGGTCAAGGGATATGGGGAGAGTGCAGGAACGGGGTACTGATTGTGTATGATCAGCCATGATCACAGTGAATGTCGGTGCTGGCTAGAAGGGCAGAATGGCCTACTCCTGCACCTACTGTCTATTGTCTATTGCCTAAGGGATGTTGGACCATCAACGGTCTGAGGTGGAAAGAGGCACTATTGTACAGATCTCGTGAGAACCTCGGTGACATTTATGCTGAGGAACTTAAAGTTGTTCACCTACTCAACCCCATTGGTGTCCATAGGGGTTAGCCTGTCTCCATTCCTCTTGTAGTCCACAACCAGCTCCTTTGTTTTTGTCTTTGTTTTGTTTTTGCAACATTAAGGAAGAGGTTGTTTTTTGACACCACTGTGTCAGGGTGATGACTTCGTCTGACCAGCCTCTCAAAGTGAAAACCCAACCCAATATCCCTGGCTGTGAATTATGTACATTTTTACTGATTAAATTACCCTTAGGTGCTAGGGTATTTATTAAGTGCGTCAAAAATCTAATTTACAAAATCTAGTGAAAATAGTGAAAAGAAAACTGCCAATATTCACAAGAAAACACAGAAGTAGGACTCTTTACCGGGGGGAAGACATTGAAGGGCGCACAGTCAGCGCAATGACAGCAGAAAGACAAGACAGTGTTTGCATGTGCGCAGATGCCCATGCGTACGGAGTGCGTTTACCAAGCATTCACTATCACAGACAGCAAGCCTCATTACTCTTTTGCCAGCCGATTATGGATGCAACTTAAACAGGGAGGGACAATGCAAGCATGAATGTTATCAGTGACAGTGCTTCATAATCGCACCTTGATGGGCTGTTGGAAGAGTATGCAAATATGTTCAAAAACATTGTGTACAAAGAGCCCACGGTATTGTGGGGGATCTCTACCACCAATTCCACTATCTCTTTGACCCTCGACTATCAGGAATGAGGTAAAGGAGCATCAGGACTGGGTAACAGCTTCTTCCCCCAGGCTGTGACACTAATGAATGCCTATCACCACTCAGGTCTCGTCACTAGGACAGCGAGCTGTTTACCATCTATTGTTTACCTGGGCTGTTATCTTCACATGCACTTTGAATTATATTTTATTAACCTATTTGTGGCAATATTTTGCTTTATGTGTGATATATATACTGTGGTCCAGCAGAAATTTGTTTCATTTGGTTAGTACAGTCAGATGAAAACAAACTTGAATTTGATTTTGAACTAGGACAGTTTACTGACATAACAGCTTACAAGGAACAGATTACATTCAGGCCAAATACAAAATAGATATGTTATAATCCCATCAGTTCTGTTTACTGCAACTTCACTTGCCCCATCACTGAACTGTTCCCACAAACTATGGACTCACTTTCAAGGACTCTTCCTCTCATGTTATTGATATTTAGTGCTTGCTTGCTTGTTTATTTGTTTGTTTGTTTATTAATTTATTAAATTATTTATTTATCTATTTATCTATCTATTTATTTATTATTTCTTCTTCTTCTTTTGTATTTGCACAGTTGTGTTTAGCACATTGGTTTTCCATCCTACACACAGAGAAACTCAGCAGGCCAGGCAGCACCTATGGAAATAAATAAGCAGTCAACGTTTTGGACCGAGATCCTTTGTGATGAAGTGTCTTAGCCCAAAACATTGACTGTTTGCTCTTTTCCATAGGTGCTGCCTGGCCTGTTGAGTTCCTCCAGCATGTTATGTGTGTTGTTCTGGATTTCCATCACCTGCAGATTTTCTTGTGTTTGGGTTTTTCCAACCAGTTGGGTACAGTGCTTCATTGATTCTATTATCTTTCTTGTATTTAGTGTGAACGCCCACAAGGAAAGGAATCTTTTCCTGATAATAAGTTTACATTGAACTTCGAGGGCAAGGAATGAATGGTTGGAATGAAATGGTATGCTTGAGCAGAGAGTGAGGACTGTGCCAACAGAATCAAACTGTCATCTGGTTGTTCAGCACTAAGGCAGGCTCTACAGCCCAGAACATCACACTGACAGTTTTTCCCAACGAGGCAACATGAGAAGAACTGTGTGAACTCAGAGCTGATGGAACCTGTGGAGAGTAGTAAGCAGTGCCCAGCACATCAGAAGGGCATAAGCTTGTTGCTTACTTCCATCCTGACATGGCTGTGGAGGAATGCTGCCATCGAGCACGTTCTGAATCAGAATCAAGATCAGGTTAATTACCACTGACATCTGTCATGAAATGTGTTGTTTTGTGGCAGAAGTACAGTACAAGACATAAAAGTTACTATGTTAGAATAAAAAGAAATAAATTGTGCAAAAGAGGAATATATGAGGTAGTGTTCATGGACCGTTTAGAATTCTGATAGTGGTGGAGAAGCTGTTCCTAAAACATTGAGTGTGGGTCTTCAGGCTCCAGTACCTCCTCCCTGTTGGTAGTCTAATGCCCTGGTTCACATCTTTACTGGTACGCTGCAGGTATTTCATTTAGCAGCTCTGTACAGCCTGTTGGGGTTATTGTTGAAGATAAGGGATATTGCGTGCCATCCAATTAACGGGAGGTTTTCTTGGTGAGGGACAATACGGTTGGGCTTGGGGCTTTTGTTCGAGAGGAGATGAAGAGAGAAGATGCTGGGGAGAGCTGGTCGTAGCGTACAATCTGGTGGGAGACCAGCTTGTTCGAGATGGATTGCGAGCGACATTCGGAAGGTGGTGTGTGCTTTCACGCTGATGAGGGCCCAGAGCGTGAGTGACAGAGAAGTTCAAAATGAGCTCCAACTTGTGCGTATTTGTCTGTTTAATTAGAATGGGCCCTTTTCTTTTTGTTCTTCTTTACTGACCCTTCAATAAATGTAATTCCTTTAATTGTATGCAGTGTACAGTCTGTTATTTCGTGGCATTAACTTGTAATGGGGTAGCAAATGACACAGCATCCACACAAACCGGGATTTGGGGTGGGATCGAGCACGCCTCAATCTCACAAGTTTGGCGGTGTCTTCCCTGGACTTACACAGCCAAGGAAACCAGGGTGTTTCATTGTGGGGGCTCGTGGTAGAGTTTAGGACTGAGACGTCCCTGTTGTTATCAGCGGGTGCAGGCCCCCCCCAATCGACAGAGCATGTAGGGAGGCGGACCCCCTAAGGGGACAGACTACACAGAAGGCTGCTAGTGCCCAGGGTCCCGCGAGAAGGAGAGCGGCCGGTATTGTCTGTTATAACTGTGGTGGAGGGGGACACTTCAGGCGGGAGTGTGATGGACAGGAAACCCCTCGGAGAGTGAGCCACTGGGTACCTCAGCAAAGAGACCCAGTGACAGAACGGCCTGGCACCACAGGGGAAACACATTCCCAGCAATATATCAAAGAATCCCCTAAATCAAAAACCCTATTCCTGAAGGCCTAGTGGGACCAAGCTCCAGTGTATCGCTACATATTGAGGGCATTTATGCTAGAGCCATGTTGACAATGGCCCTCAGGCTACTCTGCTCTACTGTTCATTTTACAATTGGTATTTGACGCATTTGCCATTGACACCACTCAGTGCACTAGAGATCTGTGGTCTTAGTACGGATGACTATCATATGATGGTTACTTGTCATTGAAGCTGGAGTTTTGGAGGCAGATGTGGGAGTAGCTGAGGTCCTCGATACATTAGTGCTAGTTTGTCCAGACCTGCTTGAGAGGGATGAAGCTTCAATTCTAGTGGGGACAAATATTCTTATTGTGAGGAGGCTAGTGGGAGTCTGCAAGGAGAAAGTTGGAGAGGGAAGTCTGAAAGCATTGTCCATTCGTCCTGTGTTCTGAGCTGCTTTTGAGGAAGTGCGTGGCCGCACTGGGTTGGGTGATGAGCATAAACAAGGGATTGTGTGGTTCACCCAGTCAAAACCAGTCGTGTTACGGCCTGGGGAAATAGTGAGAGTGATGGGAAACCCCAAATTTCCACGAATGCCTGAGGCCGAGGTTCTCCTAGTGAATGCTCCAGAAGACCACAAAGAGGAGTTAGGCTTACCTGATGGAGTTCTGGTGAGGACCAAACTGCAGAAGCCCTTGGTTGTACAGGTCAACAGGATAACAGTGAGTGTCAGGAACACTTTAAAGTGGGAGGTCAATGGCACACCTCTTCCCGTTGACAGTAATGTCTCGTGTCCCTGTGAGACAAGCCAGGGAGAAACTCTCTCCAAAAAGAGGAAAGATGATGACCGAGTCATTCAACTTTGCGGACTCCCCAGAACCTGGAGGCTGGAAGAAGAGGTTGATAGAGAAAATGTGGTAACTAGAAGATGTCTTTTCTACTGATGAGTTTGATGTGGGTTGTTCCAAGAGCACTGGTCACACCATACGAGTGACAGGGGACACCCCGATCAGAGAAAGGTCACGGCGACTGGCACCTGCAGAGGTGGAGGATGTTCGGCAGCATCTGCGGAAGCTGAAGGAATCTGGGATCATCACTGAGTCCAGAAACCCTTACACATCTCCAATAGTAGTGACAAGGAAGAAGAACAGGAAATACACGTGTCTGGACTATTGGATTCTGAATGAGAAGATGGCCTGTCCCAGTTGGTGAGTTTCCTTACTGAAGAAAGCCACCTTCTAGAAACTGTTTGAAACCAGTTAACATTTCAGGTTGGAACTGGGAGAAGAATAAGGGATGTCAGAGTACTCAGTAGAGAGAAGTAGCTGTACTCCTTCATGGGTCTGTATGCTGTACTGATGCTGTTCTAGTGATGTAGTGAAGAAGAACAGAGGATTTTGTAGGCGATTTGCACCACAGCCACAATGCAGCAGTGGTTGAGGGAGAAAAGAAGATCTGGAATGGCTGGTGATTGGGAGATGGGAACCAGAACACTAGGTCAGAAAGTGGGGGGATGGAGATGTCAGGGCCAGTAGAAACAGGCAGAAGTAAAGTAATAGGTACAGTGAGAGCAATAGATTAAAGTGTGTGTATTTTAATTCTAGGAGTATGGTAGGTAAAGATGAAGAACTTAGAGCATGATCAGTACATGGAACTATGATGTTGTGCCACTATAGAGACTTGACTGAGAGAGGGATAGGAATGAGTGCTTAATGTCCCAGGGTTTCAATGTTTTAGAAAAGAGGGGAAAAAGGTGGGAAGTTGCACAACTAATCCAAGCCAATGCCACAGCTGCACTCAGAGATGACATACTGCAGGACTGATTCTCTGAGTCTATATGGGGAGAACTCAACAATAAGAAGGGAGCAATCATTCTGATGGGATTGTACCTCAGAATAGCCACCGGGACATGGAGCAGCCAATATACAGGCAGATTAAGCAAAGGTGTAAAAACAATAAGGCTGTTGTCATGGGGGACTTAAACTTCCCTGCTGTGAACATAGGACCTTCTGAGTGCAAGAAGTTCAGATGGGTCGTTATTTGTTAGATGCATCCAGGAGAGTTTCTCAAATCAATATGTAGATAGTCGAACAAGAGGAGGGCCTGTACTGGAAGATAGAGTAGAACCTGGCCAAATGTGAGGTCTTGCACCTTGGTAGGTCAAATGTAAAGATAAATAAAGATCCTTAACAATGTTGATGAGCAGAGGGATGTTGGAGTCCAAGTTCATAGCTCCCCAAAAGTGGTTGACTGGGAGTTAAGAAGGCATATGGGATGCTTGCTTTTATTAGTCAAGGCATTGAGTTCAAAAGTCAGGAGGTTATTGTTATGGTGCGCTCTCAAAGGACTGGACCCAGGTCCAGAGGAACCACAGGATCCCCAGGAAGAGATGGAAACCAAAGGTTAGACATCAGAATATCAACAGAGCCTCGGGGGAGTGATTGAGACAATTCCTTCTCTCCAACACAGTGACCTCCACCCAAGGTCCTCTTTAAATAATCATAGAATGCAGGAACCACATGCCAGCCACGATTAACTTGACAAGATTTAACCAAAAACTCAAGGGCTTAACAACTCTAGGTCAGGTATTGATTAGTAAGTACAGGTGCTCAAAAGCACTAGAAGCTCAGCACTGTATGACAAGCTGCAGGGCTCGTGACAGATATGTTGTAGCTTTATAAAACTCTAATTAAGCCACACCTGCAGGATTGCATACAGTACTGGTTGCCCCATTATAGGAAGGATGTTGAGATTTTGGAGAAGGTGCAAAAGATGTTTACAAAGATGTTATCTGCATTAGAGGGCAAGTGCTGTAATGAGAGGCTGGACAAACTTGATCTCTTTTACTCTGGAGTGGTGGAGGCTGAGTGGTTTATAAGATTATGAGAGGCATAGATAAAGTAGGAAGTTTATTTTTCCAAGGATTGAAATGTCTAATAAGGTAAGAAGGGGTAATTTCAAAGATGTGAAGAGCAAGCTTTTTACACTGAGAATTAACATTTGGAGAGGTATAATATGATTAGGAAGAGTCAGCGTGGCTTTGTCAAGGGCAGGTCGTGCCTTATGAGCCTGACTGAATTTTCTGAGGATGTGACTAAACACATTAATGAAGGAAGAACAGTAGATATAGTGTGTATGGATTTCAGTAAGGCATTTGACAAGCTACCCCATGCAATGCTTATTAAGAAAGTAAGGAGGCATGGGATCCAAGAGGGCATTGCTTTGTGGATCCAGAACTGGCTTGCCCACAGAAGGGAAAGAGTGGTTGTAGACGAGTCATATTCCACATGGAGGCCAGTGACCAGTGGTGTGCCTCAGGGATCTGTTCTGGGACCCTTACTCTTCATGATTTTTATAAATAACCTGGATGAGGAAGTGGAGGGATGAGTTAGTAAGTCTGCTGATGACACAAAGGTTGGGAGTGTTGTGGACAGTGGGGAGGGCTGTCAGAGGTTACAGTGGAACATTGATAGGATGCAGAACTGGGCTGAGAAGTGGCAGATGGAGTTCAACCCAGATAAGTGTGAAGTGGTTCATTTTGCTAGGTCAAATAAGATGACAGAATATAGTATTAATGGTAAGACTCTTGGCAGTGTGGAGGATCAGAGGGATCTTGGGATCTGAGTCCATAGGGCACTCAAAGCTGCTGCGCAGGTTGACGCTGTGGTTAAGAAGGCATACGGTGTCTTGGCCTTCATTTATCATAGAACTGAATTTAGGAGCTGAGAGGTAATGTTGCAGCTATATAGGACCCTGGTCAGACCCCACTTGGAGTACTATGTTCAATTCTGGTTGCCTCACTACAGGAAGGATGTGGAAGTCATAGAAAGAGTGCAGAGGAGATTTACAAGGATGTTGCCTGGATTGGGGAACATGCCTTATGAGAATAGGTTGAGTGAACTCGACATTTTCTCCTTGGAGCGACGGATGATGAGAGGTGACCTGATAGAGGTGTACAAGATGATGAAAGGCATTGATTGTGTGGCTAGTCAGAGGCTTTTTCCCAGGGCTGAAATGGTTGGTCACAAGAGACTTTTAGTTAGGTACATGGAGCTTAGAAAATAGAGGGTTATGGGGAAGTCTAGCAATTTCTAAGGTAGGGAACACAAAGTACACAGCAGATGCCGTGGTCAAATCAACACGTACAAAAGCTGGATGAACTCAGCAGGTCAGGCAGCATCCGTTGAAATGAGCAGTCAACGTTTCGGGCCGAGACCCTTCATCAGGACTGAAGAAGGAGGGGGCAGGGGCCCTATAAAGAAAGTGGGGGGAGGGTGGAAGGTGCCAGGTGAAAAACCAATCAGAGGAAAGATCAAGGGGTGGGGGAGGGGTGGGGGAGGGGAAGCAGGGAGGGGATAGGCAGGAGAAGTGAAGAAGGAATGTAAGGGGAAAGCACTATGGGTACTAGAAGAAGGCAGAATCCTGAGAGAGGTGATAGGCAGATAGAGGAGGAGGCAGAGTGAAAGTGGGATAGTGGAAGGGAGAGGGAGGGAATTACCGGAAGTAAGGTCCAATCCAATTTGCTATCTCATCTTGAATACTGAGCGAATGAACCTTCTTGACCAAACCCCCCAACAGGACCTTGTCAAACACATTACTATATTCAATGTAGACAACATCCACTGCCTTCCCTTCATCCACTTTACTGGTAGCTTCCTCAAAAAATTCTATAAGGTTGGTTAGGTGTGACCTACCACGCACAAAGCCATGCTGACTATCCTTAATCAGTCCATGTCTATCCAAATACTTCTATATCCAGTCCCTTAGAATACCTTCCAATAACTTCCCCACAACTGATGTCAGACTCACTGGTTATAATTTTCTGGTTTATGTATACAGCCTTATTTAAACAACAGAAGCACATTGGCTATCCTCCAATCCTCAGGTACCTCTCCTGTCACTACGAAAGTTTTAAATAGCTCTGCTAGGGATATTCTGTAACCTATATTGGGTCCATGAAGTTGATGCAACTTTCCCTCACTTCTCTCGACTCTGTGTCCATCTCCTGAGTAAATACAGATGCAAAAAATTTATTTAAGATCTCCCACATCTGGTTTGACTCCATACAGGGATTACCATTCTGACTTCCAGAGGACCAATTTTGTTCTTTGCAATCAATTACTCTTAACATATGTGTAAAATCCCTTAGGATTCTCCTTCACCTTGTCTGCTAGGGCAAACTTATGCCTTCTTTTAGTATTCTTGATTTCTTTCTTAAGTGCTCTCTTGCATTTCTTGTACTCCATAAGCACCTCATTTGTTCCTACCTGCCTATACTTGCTATGCACCACTTTTTCCTTTTCAACCAGGGCCTCAGCATCTCTTGAAAACCATGGTTCCCTAAACCTGTTATATTTACTTTTTATTCTGACAGACACATACAAGCATAGTACTCTCAAAATTTCACTTTTGAAGGCCATTTACCAAGTACACTTTTGCCAGAAACCAGCCTGTCCCAATCCATACTTGCCATTTCCTTTTTGATACCATCAAAATTGACTTTCCTTCCATTTGGAATCCCAACCCATGGACCAGACCTATCTTTTATGCATATTTACTTTGAAGCTAATGGTGTTGTGATCTAAATCCTGAGGACTCTTGCATGGTCTACAATATGGCCCCATTAACATGGTCATACCTTTCCTATTTTTCGTTTCCACCCATAATGCCCCACTAGATGAGCTCTCCAGTCTGTCCTGACTGAGCATTGCTGTGACATTTTCCCTGACTGGTAACGCCACTGTTCTTCCTTTAATCCCTCCCACGCTGCTGCATCTGTGTTCTACTATGTTCTGCCCATACAGTCATAAAAATTTACCATGGACAGCATTCCCAGAACAAAGAAACCAACCAGAGTTGCCTCCTCCTCCAATTTCTTCCTGGACTTTCAAAGCCACTGGAAAAATGTCAATATTGGGGATAATATTATTATTGCTTTTTAATAACTACATCTCTATCATTCCCCTCAGTACTAATAAACAGGCTTAAAATTCTGGGCCTCTGTATCTCCATCTAAAAACTGGATCCCTGTCTCTTCATCAGCAGACTACAGTCACTGTGGATCAGAAATACCATCTCCTCCCCACTAACGATCAACAGAGGCGCACCTCAAAGATGTGTGCTTTGCCCGCTGCTCCCATGACTGGGTGGTGAGGCACAGCTCAAGCACCATCTACAAAAGAGGTTCCCAACACATTTTTATGACCAGAACCAATACAATTAAGCAAGGGCTCCTTGGACCTCGGGTTGGGAACCTCTTATATACGTATGACTTAACCAACTGCAGAACTGTTGATGGCAACAGAGGTGTGCCAGAGTGAGCTGGTTGAGCAGTGTCACAACAACAACCTTGCACTCAACGTCAGCAAGACCAAGGAATTGATTGTGGACTTCAGGAAGGGGAAGATACATCAATCCTTAATGAGGGGATGGCAGTGGAAAGAGTGTGCAGCTTTAACTTCTGGTCATATACATCTCAGGTAGGGTGGCCTGGTAGAGATACGTGTCTACCAAAGGAGGTGTAAAGTGCTTCTTCCTTCCGCTAACCTGCAGGCCATCCTTAGGCAAGGTGTAGCAACTGCTTAGTTCCTTGATCAGGGTCACTTGAAGCCATGGGAGTAGGTGGTGAATGGTTGTATGAGCAGCTGGTGCATATCAGAAGTCCTGGTTCTGCGACCACTGACGCCAGGCAGACAATCTCTGAAGAGTATTGATAATGGCTGGGTTCACCCGTCTTGTAAAGACACTGCCCAGAAAAAGGTAATAGTAAACCACTTCTGTTGAAAAAATTGCGAAGAACACTCATGGTCAAAGACCATGATCGCCCATGTTATACAACACAGCATACAACGAACAAACGGATATCTCAGGGGACCTATCCTGGGCCCAACATAACAATCGAATCATAAAAATGGCATGCCAGCAGGAGAGCTTCATTAGGAGTTTGAGTCTGTCAAATTTCTACAGATGTACCATGGCGAGCTTTCTAATTGGTTGCATCACCGTCGATTATGGAGAGGCTAATGCAACAGAATCGGAAAAAGCTGCAGAGGGTTTCAAACTCAGCCAGCTCCATCATGGGCACCAGCCTCCTCACCATCGAGGACATCTTCAAAAGGTAATGCCTCAAGGAGATGGGCTTTCACCTCTTGAAGTGACTCCTCACCATTTAGGATATGCCATCTTATTATTATTAATATCAGGGAGGAGGCATAGGAGCCTAAAGACATACACTCAACATTTCAGGAAAAGCTTCTTCCCCTCCGCCATCAGATTTCTGATGAGTCCATGAACCCATGAAGATGCTCTTTATTTTCCTCTCTTTTTAGACGATTTCTTATTGTAATTTACAGTATATTTTATGTATTATGGAGTACCTCTGCCACAAAACCTGATTTCTGATCCTGACATCCAGTGTAACCTCAAGATATTTGCATACTCATACAGTCATAGTTAGAGCACCAACCCACCTCCTGCTCCTAGGCTGTCCTCATGGTGGCAATAGAGTGCAGCATAAAACAGACCATCGTTTGTCCCATTCAACACATCCACACGGAGCACTGCTGCAAGAAAGCAGCATCCATCAAGGACCTCCACCATCTGGGCAATGACCTCTTCTTGCTGCTGTCATAGGGAAGGAGGTGCAGGAGCCTCAGGTCCTATACCAACAGGTTCAGGACAATTATTACCCTCCAACCATCAGGCTCCTAAATCAACTTCACTCACCTCAGCTCTGAACTGATTCCACAACCTATGGTCTCACTTCAAGGACTCTACAACGCGTGTTCTCAGTATTAATTATTTGCTTAATTATTTATTATCATTATCATTTGTGCGTTTTTGTTTTTGCAGTTTGTCTTTTTTTGTGCAGTGGTTGTTAGCATGTAGTTTTTCATTGATTCTATTCTATTTCTTTGTTCTACTGTGATTGCCTGCAAGAAAATTATTCTGAAGGTAGTATATGGTGACATATATGTGGTTTGATGCTGGGGTACATCCTAGGATGCACCGGGACACATCATCGGTGACGTAACCTGGGAGTCATCGGGTGTTTCGGGTCTTTCTACATCAGACACACTCACCCAGGTGACTCAGCCAGATTTCATCATGACATAGCTTGTGTTCCAGCAGCACTGGTCCACAGGTTACACCTCTTAATCCATAGTAGTGGTTCTTAAGGGGGCGGTTATGTGTCCTAAGGGGACATTACGGGAAATAGAAGTCATCGGGGGGAGTTCAAGATTCTTTGGGGGGGTAGTAAGCGGCACTTTACCATGAGGCACAAGACCTGACCAACCGTTAGTAGAGCAGGCACTTTCACGAAAGGGATAAGGCACTGGAGCACAGGAAGGACCCCAGCTCTGCAGGCATTGGCACAACATGTCTGCGGCTTGGCAAACTCCTCTGGAAATTCCTGACTGGGTAATCAACCCATTGCTTTACAAGGTAGAAGATCAGGAAGAGAGCTTGCAAGAAGAAACTATCAAAATTCAGAATGATGAAGAAGCAAAAATGATTTTCAAAAATGTCGATTTTTTTTCCTATCTGGCTACACTGTCATGCGAAGTTTCCTGGTTTTTGGAGAAGAGCCAAACTGCTCTTCATTGCATTTCCATCCCCTACCTTGTTGAAAGAGGCTTCAGTGCAGTGAAACACATACAAAAAAAAAGAAGCCACTTGGACATTGTTACACGTGGGGACTTGGGGCTTTTGCTGTCCCAACTTAAACCAGATATTTCAACTCTTGCTAAAACCCATCGAGCACAAGGATCACATTGATATCAAAGCTGCTGTACAGCACACAGGTACTGTATAAGTTGGGTTTAAAGACAAAAAAAATGTAAAGCAGGATCACTTTTCTCATGTTAGCATATGGTAAACATCTTTTTACACAATGGGGGTACTGGAAAGTATACTGTGCCTAAGAAGGTGCTTTGGGGGGGGCATGGGCAAGGATGAAAATGCTTTGGGGGGGGCATGGGCAAGGATGAAAATGCTTTGGGGGGGGCATGGGCAAGGATGAAAATGCTTTGGAGGGGCATTGGGCTAAAGAAGTTTGGGGAACCACAGTGTTAGAGCAGATAGTGAGGTGGAGTAGGAGAAAGGTCACGTGAGAGCTGCAAGTATAGTGCATGGAGTAAAGCCAGATCTAGCATATAAAGAGGCTTTGAGGAAAGAGAAAGAATAAAGGCTGTAAAGGTAGTAGTGTAGAAGGGCTAAAGTGCGTGTACTTCAATTTAAGAAGCATCAGGAACAAAGGTGTTGAACTGAGAGCTTGGATACATACATGGAATTATGATGTAGTGGCCATTACGGAGACTTGGCTGGCACCAGGGCAGGAATGGATTCTCAATATTCCTGGATTTCAGTGCTTTAAAAGGGATAGAGAGAGGGGAAAAGGGGAGGAGGGGTGGCATTGCTGGTCAGGGATACTATTACAGCTACAGAAAGTATGGGTAATGTAGCAGGATCCTCTTTTGAGTCAGTATGGGTAGAAGTCAGGAACAGGAAGGGAGCAGTTACTCTACTGGGAGTATTCTATAACACCCATGGTAGCAGCAGAGATACCGAGGTGCAGATTGGGAAGCAGATTTTGGAAAGGTGCAAGAATAACAGGGTTGTTATGATGGGTGACTTTAACTTCCCTAAAATTGATTGGCACCTGCTTAGTTCCAATGGTTTATTCGGGACAGAGTTTGTTAAGTGTGTCCAGGACCGGTTCCTGTCACAGTATGTTGACAGGTCGACAAGGGGGAATGCCATACTAGATCTAGTATTAGGTAACGAACCAAGTCAGGTCACAGATCTCTCAGTGGGTGAGCATCTGGGGGACAGTGACCACAGCTCCCTGGCCTTTAGCATTATCATGGAAAAGGATAGAATCAGAGAGGACAGGACAATTTTTAATTAGGGAAGGGCAAATTATGAAGCTATAAGGCTAGAACTTGCGGGTGTGAATTGGGATGATATTTTTTCTGGGAAATGTACTACAGACATGTGGTCGATGTTTAGGGATCTCTTGCAGGACGTTAGGGATAAATTTGTCCCAGTGAGGAAGGTGAAGAAACCATGGGTGACAAGTGAGGTGGAGAATCTAGTCAGGTGGAAGAAGGCAGCGTACATGAGGTTTAGGAAGCAAGGATCAGATGGGTCTATTGAGGAATATAGGGTAGCAAGAAATGAGCTTAAGAAGGGGCTGAGGAGAGCAAGAAGAGGGCATGAGAAGGCCTTGGCGAGTAGGGTAAAGGAAATCCCAAAGACATTCTTCAATTATGTGAAGAACAAAAAGGTTGACAGGAGTGAGGACAGGACCAATTAGAGATAAAAGTGGGAAGATGTGCCTGGAGGCTGTGGAAGTGAGCGAGGTCCTCAATGAATATTTCTCTTCGGTATTCACCAATGAGAGGGAACTTGATGACAGTGAGGACAATATGAGTGAGGTTGATGTTCCGGAGCATGTTGATATTAAAGGAGAAGAGGTGTTGGAGTTGTTAAAATACATTAGGGCGGGTAAGTCCCTGGGCCCTGACGGAATATTCCCCAGGCTGCTCCACGAGGCAAGGGGAGAGATTGCTAAGCCTCTGGGCTAGGATCTTTATGTCCTCGTTGTCCACGGGAATGGTACCGGAGGATTGGAGGGAGGCGAATGTTGTCCCCTCGTTCAAAAAAGGTAGTAGGGATAGTCCGGATAATTATAGACCAGTGAGCCTTACATCTGTCGTGGGAAAGCTGTTGGAAAAGATTCTTAGAGAGAGGATCTATGGGCATATAGAGAATCATGGTCTGATCAGGGACAGTCAGCATGGCTTTGTGAAGGGCAGATTGTGTCTAACAAGCCTGATAGAGTTCTTTGAGGAGGTGACCAGGCATATAGATGATGGTAGTGCAGTGGATGTGATCTACATGGATTTTAGTGAGGCATTTGACAAGGTTCCACATGGCAGGCTTATTCAGAAAGTCAGAAGGCATGGGATCCAGGGAAGTTTGGCCAGGTGGATTCAGAATTGGCCTGTCTGCAGAAAGCAGAGGGTCATGGTGGAGGGAGTACATTCGGATTGGAGGGTTGTGACTAGCGGTGTCCCACAAGGATGGGTTCTGGGACCTCTACTTTTCGTGATTTTTATTAACAACCTGGATGTGGGGGTAGAAGAGTGGGTTGGCAAGTTGGCAGACGACACAAAAGTTGCTGGTGTTGTGGATAGTGTTGAGGATTGTCAAAGATTGCAGAGAGACATTGATAGGATGCAGAAGTGGGCTGTGAAGTGGCGGATGGAGTTCAACCCAGAGAAGTGTGTGGTGGTACACTTTGGAAGGACAAACTCCAAGGCAGAGTACAAAGTAAATGGCAGGGTACTTGGGAGTGTGGAGAAGCAGAGGGATCTGGGGGTACATGTCCACAGATCCCTGAAAATTGCCTCACAGGTAGATAGGGTAGTTAGGAAAGCTTATGGAATGTTAGCTTTCATAAGTCGAGGGATAGAGTTTAAGAGTTGCCGGGTAATGATGCAGCTCTATAAAACTCTGGTTAGGCCACACTTGGAGTACTGTGTCCAGTTCTGGTCGTCTCACTATAGGAAGGGTGTGGAAGCATTGGAAAGGGTACAGAGGAGATTTACCAGGATGCTGCCTGGTTTAGAGAATATGCATTATGATCAGAGATTAAGGGAGCTAGTGCTTTACTCTCTGGAGAGAAGGAGGATGAGAGGAGACATGATAGATGTATACAAGATATTAAGAGGAATTGATAGAGTGGACAGCCAGCACCTCTTCCCCAGGGCACCACTGCTCAATACAAGAGGACGTGGCTTAAAGGTAAGGGGAAGGAAGTTCAAGGGGGATATTAGAGGAAGGTTTTTCACTCAGAGAGTGGTTGGTGCGTGGAATGCACTGCCTGAGTCACTGGTGAAGGCAGATACACTAGTCAAATTTAAGAGACTACTAGACAGGTATATAGAGGAATTTAAGGTGAGGGGTTATATGGAAGGCAGGGTTTAAGGTCAGCACAACATTGTGGGCCGAAGGGCCTGTACTGTGCTGTATGGAGTTTGTTTGAACACTGATCCATAGCCATCTTTAGGCTCGCTCAGCAGGTAATAAGTTTACTTTGAACTTTGATTTACCTCATAATGCTTTGATATCTGCCTGCAAGTTGCAATGTATAGCACATTGAAACAGGATCCCTTTCATTGCGATTTTAACGGTATATCTGATAACACCTCTGTTAAAGTTGCGGATGTGTGTCAGATAAGAATTAACGACAATGACCTTTTCTTATCAGGTTCATTCATGTCCCTGACTTTGTTGCAATAAATGCAAATACCTCTCATGAGTTCAGAGTTCAGAGTTCATGTTGGAGCACATTACAATGCATTGACCCACTCTTTTGTGATTTCTACAGTGCCAGCAAATTGCAAATTTAATCTGGTATTTACCAAAGCGTGTACTTAAAGTATCAATTCATTTACATTTAGCAGTTTGAGATTTGCATTGTAAATTGGAGCTTGTGGCTAATCAGTGGTAAGGACATATAGATGGATATTTACTGATCCCAAAGAAAATTACAGATCGCAGACTGTTGCAAGGAGTATAAACTGGTGAGAGTAGGTGATTTAAACTTTCTATATATTGACTGGGACTCCCACACTGTAAAAGGACTAGATGAGGCAGAGTTCAGGGAACTTAATCAGTGTATGGAAGTCCAGTGAGAGAGCGTGCAATACTTGACTTCCTATTAGGGAATGAGACGGGGCAGGTGACAGACTTTGTGTAGGGGAACACTTTGCATCTAGATGCATTACTGATCCCAAAGGAAATTACAGTGTTACTGTAGCATCACAAGTGTGCAGATATAAAAATATGCAAATATTAGAAGAGAAGTAAGGAAGAATAAAAAATAAGTTACCTCGAACAGTTTAACAGGAGAGGGTCATCACTTCCCCGGCTATAGGTTGAATCATTATAGAGCCTAATGAGTGAGGGTAAAAATGACCTCATAGATCACTCTTTGGAGCAGCGCAGTTGTCTTAGTCTATTACTAAAAGTACTTCTCTATTCAGCCAAGTTGGCATGCAGAGAGTGAGAAAAATTGTCCAGAATTGCCAGAATTTTCAGTAGGGTCCTCTGTTCTACTACAGCCTCCAGTGTTTTCAGTTTGACTCCTTTATCAGAGCCAGCCTTTCTAATCAGTATATTGAGCCTGTTGGCATCACCCATGTTGATACCATTGCCCCAGGATACCACTGCATAGAAGATTGTACTGGTGACAACAGACTGGTAGAACGTGTGAAGGAAGGCCTGCATACTCCAAAGGACCTCAGTCTCCTCAGGAAGTAGAGGAGACTCTGGCCCTTCTTGTGTTGGTGCTCCATTCAAGTCTGTCATCCAGGTGCACCCTCAGGTACTTGTAGGTCCTCACCACATCCACATCTTCACCATCAATAGTAAAAGGAGCAGTGCAGGCTCAATCTTCCTAAAGTCCATCACCATCTCCTTTGTCTTACTGATGTTGAGCTGCAGATGATTCAGCTTGCACCATTTGACAAAGTGCTCCACCAGGGCCCTACATTCATCCTCCCTTTATACACCCAACTATTGCTGAGTCATCAGACAATTTCTGCAGATGACATGACTCAGTGTTGTATCTAAAGTCTGAGGTATTCAGGGTAAACAGGAAGGGAGCCAGTACAGGAGAGGGGCCCCAGTGCTGCTTATAGCCATGTCTGACACACAGTTCCAAAGCCGTACATTCTGTGGTCTGCCAATCAGGTTGTCCATTATCCAGGATACAACGGAAGTGCCAACCTGCATTGAACAGAGCTTTTTCCTCAGCAATGATATTGAAAGCGCTTGAGAAATCAAAATGCATGATCCTCGCAGTGCTGCGCTGCTTATGCAAATGGGAGAAGGCTCTGTTCAGGCAGATGAAAGCATCATTGAAATCCTGTGTGCTCCTGGTAGGCAAACTGCAGAGGATCGAGGACCGATCTGACCGGGGGTTGGGGGTCAAGCAGGACCAGGCTCACTGGGGTCTTCATGATGTGTGAGGGCATTGGACGGTAGTTAAGACTCTTGGTTGGCCTTTCTTGGGAATTGGATCCACACAGTCAGGACCCTTTCCAGTCTGAGACTCAGATTGAAAACGCACTGGAGAACTCCCACAGCTGTTCAGCACTCTCCTTCAGGACCTTGGGTTTCGCACCATCAGATCCCAGTGCTTTGCCCAGAGCCCTTCTCACCTGCTCTGAAGTGAAATTTACCCCATGATGACTGGGGTTATGTTGAGGCTAGCTGTAAAATAATACTGAATGTGAAGAAAGCCACCCGTGAAAACTGAATTGAATTGACTTTATTTCTTACATCCTTCACAGACATGAGGAGTGAAAATCATTATGTTACATTGCCATCTAAATGTGCAATGTGCAAAATCTGTTGCACTCTGCACAATAACTGCCTACTGTCCAGTGGTCTGTTAAGAGGATACCCCAGTGACTACAACCCAGGTGAGCAGCCAGTCGTATTGAAGATTTTTCACCAGCAGTAGTTCAGATAATAGTACAAACACGAGGAAATCTGCAGATGCTGGAAATTCAAACAACACACACAAAATGCTGGTGGAACACAGCAGGCCAGGCAGCATCTATAAGGAGAAGTCCTGACGAAGGGTCTCGGCCCAAAACATCGACAGTGCTTCTCCTTATAGATGCAGCCTGGCCTGCTGTGTTCCACAAAGAGAGAGGAAACTAGTTCTGATGTTTATAGGATCGAGAATATGAACTTATGTCAGACAAATTATAATACAGGTGTCCCCCCCCCCTTTACAAAGGTAGAGCATTCCTATGAAACCTTTCTTAAGCCAAAATGGCGTAAAGCGAAGAACCATTAATTTATATGGGAAAAATTTCCATAAAAGCGAAAATCCTCTTTGTAATGCGAAAACAGGTTACTAATGTAGGTCTTTTGTAAAAGTGAAGTGGCATATAATAGTACAAACATGAGGAAATCTGCAGGTGCTAGAAATTCAAGCAATTTTGTGTGTGTTGCTCAGATAATGGTATCACGTCTTTTTACAGAGGCCTAAATAAAGATTTGAACATAAACATGATAGATGAAATATGATTAATATTTTTAAATATTTTACTTAGAAATACAATACGGAACAGGCCCTACTAGCATGTCATTCAGCAACCTTCTATTTAACCTTAGCCTAATTTACGATGATCAATTAATTTACAGACCAGTACATTTTTGGACTGTGAGAGTAAACTGGAGCAGCCATGGTTCATGGGGAGAACATACAAATTCCTTACAGACGACACTGGAATTGAACACCGAACTCTGGAATGCCCCGAGCAGTTGCACTAACCACTATGCTACCCACACCAAATTTTAAAATATTTACATTGGCATGTTTAAGATCTTTTAAAATTATTTAGCACAACTAATCACCAGGTTGTGAACAGGGTTTGTTTTTACAGATGCCCACAGGCTGATTTTGCCCACAATTTGTGTAACAATCAGGATAAAATTTGATTATGCAACTATCTGAGCCTTTGGGAACAAGCGATCACAATATTGTTAGTCTCAAAGTTTTTTGGGAGCGCATATCAGCAAAAACCAAAGCCATTACATTGAATTTCAGAAAGGCAATGTTTTTGCAGATGCGGCAAAGACTTCAGAAGTTAAACTGGAAGAAGCTGGTTGACACTGAGTCAGTTGAGGAACAATGGGGTCGATTTAAAAAGGTAACACACGCAGTGCAGGAAATCTTCATGCCCAAGGTTGGAAGAACCAATAAAAACAATGGATCAACTACATGGATGAATAAGGATATACAGAAAAATTATTGGAAAAAAAGACAGCTACATCAGGAATACTGAAAAAAATTCTAATGATGTTAACCATAAGGCATGTGAAAATATGAGAGCCAAGAGGGGAATTGGGATTGCCAAAAGATGAGTTGAGAAGGATATTGCTAATAATGCTCAGATTGACCCTAAGAGATTTTTTGAATACGTAAGTAGTAAAAGAAAAGACAAGGAGCAAGTTAAAAGTAATAAGAATAATAGTGGTGTGCTAAATTATGCAGAGAAAGACATAGCATATAAAATAAGCCGTATAATGCATTTGTGAGGGCCTTTATTGTGCTGTAGGTTTTCTGTTTCTAATATTTTGGGAGATCATTCATATTTATGGGGTGCCCATAAATTGGGTGTTCGTAACCCAGGGACTGCCTATATAATCCAGACCAGAAATTAGTCTTTAGCACCAGAAAGTAATTACTAAAATTACAGCATTACAGAGTATTTCTGTAACTTGTTCATGCATTTTGGGTGTCTGTAGAGAAAACAGCAATTAATCCTCATCTGTCAATTGTCCTTAAACTGAGAAGCTATGTGGGAATTTAAGATGGTAGTTAAACGTCTTCAGAGTAAGGACACCATACTTCTTTAGCCAACACTTTCTCTATGGTCACAAATGCTGATTTTTTTTTTGATTCAGAGATCCATCTAATTCATTTAAGTAACCCAACCGATGATGTTGGATATCATAATGAGAATCACGTTATCGCTGACATATATTGTGAAATATGTTGCCTTGTGGCAGCAGTACAGTGCAAGACATGAAACTTGCCGTCAGTTACAAAAATAATAATGTGGAAGCAGAACAGTGACGCAATGTTGATGGATCATCCAGAAATCTGACGGCAGGTGCAAAGAAGTTGCTTCTAAAATGTTGAGTGTGGGTCTTCAGGCTCCTAAAAACAGGCCACTAGATTGCTTGTCCACAAATGTATAATCGCTCAGCTAATGTGACATCATGTTCTGATGCAGGACTAAATCATAAATGCTCCTTAACACTGGACAACAATGTTTTTTGAAAGTGCTGCATCCTGAGAATTTTTTTTTTGGTTTATGATAGACCACTGGAGAAACACAAATATAATTTCAGACTTTTTGTATCACGTAGGAATTTGGAGAAACAAGAAATTAACTTCTATTGAATATGATGTGTTTAATTGATTAACGGTGCTGACACTTTGCAATAGTTCAACTAAGCTAAAAATGTTTTGTTGATGATTTTCATTTCTACTCAGTGTCTGAAGTTTCTTGCTGAAGCATCCATCAATAATTAACCAGCAGTGATGACTCCAGTTGCCCTATATAGTTTCTCCATAGCTGCAATGTCCTGGTGAAACCTTTCACCAAATTCATCACTGACAGCACCAAGATTTGCAAGGAAGTCTAAATGAGAATGCAGAAAATGAATCTTCAGCTATATATTGCACTTCCTGGTTTTGTATGTTTCAAGCATGTTGTCAACCAGCTGCACATAGCTTAGTACTCTGTTGTTGCCAAGAAAATTTTCAGAAACATCCTTGAATGCGATTCCGATTTTCTCCAGTCCTACTAAAGTTCTTCGACTTGCCTGATATTGATGACCTATTTGATATCTGGACCAACTAAAATGCCTTCTTAGCATCAGTTATTCTGACCTGAATTATGAATTGAAACAAAAATAGGAGTTTTTTAAAAATGCTGCTTGATAGGGGCATTTCATGATGATTTTCAGGATCAGCAGCCTAAAATCAATAAGATGCACCCAAAAGTATTCAGGATGCAAAATACTGATTGTCCAGCAATATCAAAGGATTTCAAAGGGATAGAGTCATGCTTAGTAAATGTGGAACAACACAGGGAATACAACATGGAGAAACCTGACATCATTTTGCTATGCAAAAACAAAATAAATTAAGTGCTGAATATTTTTAATGTGAATGAGTGAGAAGTGTTCAAAGGGAACTTGGTGTCCTCATTTACAAGGCTCTGGAATTTATTCATTTATTTCTTTTATTTATTGAAGTACAGCACGGAATAGGCCCTTCGAGTTGTGCCGCCCAGCAACCCCCAATTTAACCCTAGACTAATTATGGGACAATTTACAATGACCAATTGACCTACCAACCGGTACTCCTTTGGACTGTGGGAGGAAACCAGAGCACCCGGAGGAAACCCACGTGGTCACAGGGAGAACGTACGAACTCCTTACAGACAGCAGTGGGAATTGAGTACAAAGATTCAGCAGACGAGTAACCTCATAACCCCGTAACCTTTGACACTCTCACTAATCAAGAACCTATCAACCTCTATTTTAAGCACACCCAATGACTTGGCTCCACAGCCCTCTGGGAATGAATTCTTCAGATTCACCACCTTCGTGCTAAGGGAATTCCTCCTCCTCTCTGTTCTAAAGGGACATCCTACGCCCTCAGAATAGGTTAGGTTGGTTAAGCTGCAATGCATGAAGTAACGTCACACCTGTATGAGGTTTCCATGGATACCAGGAGCACCAAAGCAGTTTATTAATATAATTAACACATTGGCAAATTATTTTTTACATTATATGATTCAATACATGTTCCACTTTACACATTTCTGTTATTTACATGTTACACATGGGTCATGAAATTATAAATAAATAGGCCTGAGATTTACCGTCAAATCAACAGTATACAAGACTATACAATACACAAGGCTAGCTTTTCACTGTATCTTGGTACATGTGACCATAATAAAACAATACTCAATACTCAAAACAGATTTTCTTCCAACTTGTTCCTCTGTATAAATTATGTTAACTAAAAATTGTATCTTTGGAGCAATATTCACATTCGTGGAACATGCCTCAGTGCTTTACAGTCAATATGTTATATTTGAAGTAAGTCACTTTTCTTTCACGTATTTCACCGCCAGGGTCAATACTTATTTCCCATCCCACAATGCCTGGGAGAAGGTGACAGCAAGCTGCTATAATATATGACTGTTCCTCCTCCAGTGTAAGGAATTCCAGGTTTCAAGTCCACCAGTATATTTCTAGGTCAGCGTGATACGAAACATGGAGAGACATCTGCGGGTAATGGTGTTTGCTTGCATTTTCTGCCCTCATCCCCCATTTTTTGCAAAGGAAGTTAGTGGGTGGAGCTCAGAGTCTTAACATGCAGTGGCAGTGTCACTGCAAGGGCACCACGATAGAGAATTGATTTCGTTTGAACACAAGAGATTCTACAGATGCTAAAATTCCAGAGTAACACACACACAAAATGCTCGTGGAACTCAGCAAAGCAGGCAGCGTCTATGGAGAGGAATAAAGAGCTGATGTTTCGGGCTGAGACCCTGTTTATTCTCCTCCCTAAATGCTGGTGACCTGCTGAGTTCCTCCGGCATTTTGTGCGTGTGTAAAGAGTTGAGCTTCCTGGTGACTATAAAGGCCAGAATACAGAGCAACAAACAATCCGCTGGAGGAATTCAGCGGGTCGGGCCTCATCTGTGGGAGGAAAGGTGCTGTTGACATTTCAGGCTGAAACCCTGCACCAGGACTGCTGGTGCCCCTAAGTCCCTCCAGTAGGTTTGGTGACTCTGGAGTTGCAGATAACCGTGTAAATATTGCATTATACCCTTGTCCTGTGTATCGTAGAGATGGAAAGCCCCAGGGCAGTTAAAAGGCAAATCACAGCAGGACCCCAAATCTCCAAGCTGCAGTTTTTATCCAAACACTTGGGAAATACGCCCAAATCTCTGATTTTGCCCGATATCACTTACAATTGATAATTTGTTTTGGTGTGTGTTGTGCTTAGTTATGTTTTGAGCATTCTGGGCATGCTATGTTAGCGCTGGAATATGTAGCAACGATTGTGGGCTGCCCCCAGCACATCCTCAGGTGTGTTGCTTGTTGACGCAAATGATGCATTTCACTTGTTCCATTCCCCATTCTGACTCCCTTCGTACCCTTTCTCTTCTCCACACTTCCGCATCACAGCCCTTCTCCTTCCCTTTCCCCCATGACCCACTCTCCTCTCCTATCAGATTCCTTCTTCTTCCGCCCTTTACCTCTTCCACGGATCACCTCGCAACTTCTCACTTCATCCCCTCCTCCCCCACTGACCTACCTTCCCCCTCACCTGGCTTCAACTATCACTTCCTCTCCCCCCCACCTTCTCAATCTGGCTTCTCTCCACTTCTTTTCCAGGCCTGTTGAAAGGTCTCAGCCAAAAATGGCAAACTGCTTATTCTCTCAATGCTGCCTGACATGCTGAGTTCATCCAGCGTTTTGTGTTTTACTCCGGATTTCCAGCATTTGCAGGATACCTTGCGTCACTGTATGTTTCCACAAACCTGAATCTCAAAGGGTGCCTTCTGCCTGCCCACATTCCAGATGACTGCCGGACAGGTCAGTGACTCTCACCCACCACTGCCAGTCTGAAGGACAGTGGTAATGGCGCACACTCCTCCACCAACTCAAATGGAAGACCTCACCTTCAACCCTACAACTGACTGCCCTTCACAGCCAGGGGCTGCATGGTGTTGCTTAAGGTCTTGTCGCCATCGTCAACGGGGAGACACGGGCATAACTTCTGGACCTTCCGCCGAAACTCCTTTGAGGCAAAGTAATACAACAACGGGTCAAAGCATCCATTTAAGCTGATCAGAGCCAGGGAGAGCTTGTAGATGACATAGATCGGTCTCTTCTGGCTGGAGCGTACAAAATGGACAATCATAATAATATGTGTGGGGAGGTAACAGATAGTAAAGACAAACAGCACCATAATTGTCAAATAAACAATCTGTCTCCTTGACTCTTTCATTTCCATTGCTGGGGTCTTCAGTAGGGTTCTGATAATCTTAGAATAGCACACTAGCATGACTATAAAAGGGAAGAGGAAAAAAAGGAAAATCTGAATGGAAAAGTAGAGATAAAAATAAAACAAGGCTGGGAACATGTCACGGCGCATGATGTCGAAGCAGGTCGTGATCTTCAGGACCGCAACTTCATACGTTAGCTCGGAGTACATCAGCGGCGAGTGGGCCGACAAAACAAAGAGCCAAACGATGACACAGAGTAAGACGGCGGTTTTAATGGTGCGGAACTGAGAGGAGTGCAGGGGGTGGACGATGCCGAGGTAGCGCTCCACGCTTATCAGCATGACGGTCAGGATGGAACAGTGCATGTTCCCGTAGAAGAGGAGGGTCACCAGTCGGCACAGCGGCTCTCCCACGACCCAGTTGTTCCAGTTCCAGTGGTATATGATCTGGAAGGGCAGCATCAAGCTGTAGAGAAGATCCGTGATGGCCAGGTTGATGGAGAATATCATGGTGGGGGTCTTGGGCCACATGCGGCAGCACAGCAGCCAGAGGGACAGTGCATTGAGGGGAGTGCTGATGACAAAAATGGCCAGGTAGATGGTGGGAAGAGTGTGGTGCAACATTGAGTTGGTGAGCATCTCTAACGTGCTGTTCTCTATCGTACTGCCATTCATCCTGCGGCAGGAGCAGAGACGGGTGCTTCCAAGGAAGAGGGAGCAAAAACCTGGGAAAAGAGCAGAAAAAATATATTCAATATTCACATGATGTTTGCAAAGTGCTGTCAACAATATTAACCTGAAAATAACTTGTATGCATGCATGTGTGTGTGTGTGTGTCTGTCTGTCTACCTGTGTGTGTGAATGTATGTGTGATTGTGTTTGTGTGTGTGTGTGCTCATCTATGTGTGTCTGTATGTGTGCCTGTATGTGTCTATATCTGCATGACTCTGTGTGTGTGTGTATATGAAAGTGTGTGTGTGTGTGTGTTTCTGAGTGTGCGTGCAAGTGTGCACATGTGTGCATGCGATTTTAAACTGTTCTAATTTTAAACTCTTAGAACCTCAACAGAGATAAGAATCATATCGCTGCAAAATTTTTCACACCTTTAAAGTTACAAAAACAGTTCACTAGTCTGCCCGGAAGGTGAACGTTAGCATTTTCCCTGACATTCTTTCTGGGCCCTGTGACACAGATCAATACTGGATGGAGTGATCGGTTTAAAGTGTCTGCTTTAATGAGCTAAGCATTGTATTACCAAACAGGTACAGTAAAACTGTTTACAGGTATTCCTTGATTTATAATTAAACAAATTATCAATTTTCAGTATAATATTATAGTGCCTTTGGAGTCTTCAGGTGTCTACGCCACCTTGAGCTACCTGCCAGCCTAGTCATCACATGGGAGCCGAAGCATGGGAAGATTAACCCTGGGTGCCCTCCCAAGACTATGGTCAACACACTCCTAGAAGATAACGGCATGGCTAATGTAGATGAACTGAACACACTGATGAGGCAGAGGGTGGAGTGGAGAGTCCGTCATCGTGCCCAACGCTGGCCCTTTAGGCCTGAGTCGACGTAGTAGTAGTTTGGAGTCTTCAATTTACAAAGCTATTTTTTGCCATTCTGGGAATATGCTATACCAAAATATCTATAATACTTTTTACCTAAACTTTGTAATTTACAAAATTTCTCTTGGCAAAATAATTTCCAAGAAGACATGCCTTCCCAAAGTTTAGAATACATAATTATCAAGCTATGTATACTGTACACACCCTTGAGTCTTGTCTTCTTGCGGGCAGTCATAATACAAAGAAACAGAGCCCAGACATAGATACACAGAGTCACACAGATATAGACATTTTAAAAAGAGCCCATTTTAAAAAGAAACCCACACAACAAAAACCATCAAACATCCAATGAGCGAGAAAAATAACAAATCATGCAAACAATAAAAATGTAAACAAAAAACAAAAAGACACAGAGAGCGTGACTGCAGAGTCCCCAAAAGTGAATCCACAGCCACAGAGCCCGTTCAGTGCTGAGGGGGAGTGCCGATGTTTACAGGCTACAGCCGTTGAATCAGTTCAGCGCTGAAGCGAACAAACCAGAGAGTAGTGAGCAGAAGACCAGTTCGTTGTAATTTACTGGAAATAATGGGGTGTCAAAGGTTGTTCAGTAAATCATGTCTCAACCACTTCCTCCATCATCACACTCATCTTTAAATGCTTCATATGACTTTTGACATAAAATAGTGTTACAATGAAAAGTCCTATTATTGAAGAATTAGACTAACATCCAACTAGGTCTCAGAATGTTTTATTTTCATAAGAATGGCTCAGAAAATCACCTATTTCACAAATTCCACTCAGTAGTAACACACTGAAAAACCACAGTGAAAACTACGAAGATTTTCAATGTGCTACATTGTCTGGATAACATGATTCACAGCTCACCTACCCTGGAAAAGATGAAAGGCACATTAGCACTGCATTTTTGATTGTTGTTCATTTTGTTGTTGGAACAAATTTCGATACCATCATAGGACAATGCAGAAATCTCAAAACTGAGTTTTATTGTCGTCTGCACAAGTACGTTTAACCACAAATGCAAGAAAAAAACAGAAGATAGAAGAGAGCAACACAGGAACAGCATTAATCCAAACCAATTAAATTAGTAGTCTACACAATGTCCGTGTCCTTCCATTTTCCTCACATTCATGTGCTCTCAAAACATCTCTTAAAAGTCCCTAATGTATCTGCCTCGACCACTGCCCCAGGCAGAACATTCCAGGCACCCACCACTCTCTGTAAAAAACTTGCCCCTCACGTCTCCTTTTAAATTACCTCCCCCTCACCTTAAGCATATGCCCTCTGGTAATAGACTGTCATGATGTGCACTGGCAATATTGGAACCCCAACGTGAAGGAAAGTCAGTCTCGGATGTAGAGACGGCAACCAGAGTTCATCGATAATAATTCCAAAAGAACATCGGTGGCGGAGTTGACGTTTCAGACTGAGACCATTTCCCCGCCCACCTTCTCCCTTACATAGTTTCATTAACTTATACTATTTCTCTCTCCCCACCCCCCACTTTCTTATTCTTGCTTCTGCCCCCTTCCTTTCTGCCCAAGATGAAGGGTCCCGAAACATTGACTGATGATTCCTCTCCATAGACCCTGCCCGACCTGCTGAGTTCCTCCAGCATTTTGTATGTGCTGCTATGGTGAGGTGGCGATTAGGGCTGTACAGGTTGGTTCAAGGAGAGAAATAGATGAATAAACTCCTCTGGGGCTTTCAGCCGAGTACAGATACAGGAAGCCTGATAGGAGCACATTTGTGATATACGCCAGGAAAACACTTGATCCCTTTTTCAGGGATGTAGATGTCCTTGGGACTCAAGCTGTTACAAAAAGATATCAGTTGTTTGCAGAGCAAATACCCCATTTATTGTTGTGCTTTTTGACTTCATGGGAGAAATACAATTACTAGCAACAGGCTGAAATTGTCCTCCACGTGATAACATTGAAGTCTTGTTAAAACAGGGAATAGAATTCCACACCCCTCTCCAAATATATTTGAGCATTTGTAAATGGAATCCTTTCCAGATGAATGCTTTGTATGGCTAACACGAGGTGGCATAACTTTAAGCGTTAGGAGGAAAGTATGGGGAGGGGTATACTGTAAGAGGTAGAATATCAGATTTGATTCAGGTGTACAAGATGATAAGAGGCATAAATTGAGTGGACAGCCAGAGAATTTTTCCCAGGGTGAAAATGGCTAATACCGAGGGGAATAATTTTAAGCTGATTGGAGCAAAGTATAGTGGGACTGTCTGAGGTAAGTTTTTTTACACAGAGATAGGTAAGTGCGTGGAACACACCGCCAGGGATGATAGTAGAGGCAGATACATTAGAGACATTTAAGAGACTCTTAGATAGGCACATGGATGAAAGAAAAATGGAGGGCTGTGTGAGAGGGAAGGATTAGATTGATCTTGGTGTAAATTAAAGAGTTGAGGCAACATCATGGGCTGAAAGGGCTGATTTGTGCTGTGCTGTTCTGTGTTCTGTGAACTTCCTGAGCCACTTAAGTAACAGAAACAATAACCTTTTAGGAGATTAGCACATCTGCTGAGAGGTGAGATGCCAGCAAATGCATCAATAATTGAGCAGATTTCTTAGAAGAGTCAGACCTTCTTTCCCTCCATGTACGTGAAAGCATCAATTCTAATTTTAGTTGTTATTTGCGTACCTTCACTAACTTCCTTTCTGAAGGCGATGCACTGCAGAAAGGCGATTAAGGCAGAATTAACAAAACTGAAGTACTTGCTGAGATATTTCAGAGACCAGTTTAGACACAAACTCCAGATTTTAACACCAAACACCAATTTAGAATAACAATATTTTTGTTCTCCTCACAACGCAAAAACTCATCTACACATGAGAAGCAATTTACAAGGGCCAATTAACCTATCAACTCGCAAATTATTTTTAAGGTGCTGGAAGAGCAATTTTGTAATCCTATAATGTGTAGTGGAGTTTCCAATTTGCAAAAAGATTAATATCTCTAAGATTAGCTTTATTTGTCACATGAACATTGAAACATCAAAACATATACAATGAAATGCATTGTTTGACCAATATAGTCCAAGGATGTCCTGTGGGAAGCCTGTGAAAGTCATCATTCTTCCAGTACCAACATAGTATGCCCACAATTTAGTAACACTAACCTGTACATCTTTGGAATGTGGGAGAAAACTGAAGCACCAGAGGAAACCTACACGGTCACAGGGAGAACGTACAAACTCTTTACAGACAGTGATGGGAATTAAACCCCAACTGCTAACATTGTAAAGTAACAATAATAATATTCAGCACTCCATGCAATTCTGATAAAAGGTACACGCTACTAAACTTAAATAAAAGCGCAACCCAGAAGAATGAAGAATTTATCACTACGGAAGAAGAACTTAACTAATGGAAGAGCATGACCCTTCATAGAAGACATCTCCATGATCTGAGAAGACTAGATGTCAACAAGGAAGCATTGAACGCCTGGCTCAGAGTTGGACACTTCTTCCCGGAAACAGACCAGGTGGTTAACACAAAAAAGTATCAAAAATACATAATAAAAGAGTAACAAATTCAAGATGATAGATGTAGAAAATGCTGAGGGAAAACAGAAACAGTCCAATACATTACGGTATCCTGCAGCAGTTTAACTCAATCTGCTTACACAGGAACAATCAAGTGGAAAACATTATTCACCAAAATTTTGCTTTAAAATACGTTCTCACAACATCTTAAATGTTTTTGTGGGATTTAAAATTCAGATCTTAATCAAGGATAGTTAACATCTAGATTTCTTACTCTGATTTTGCAAAAGGAACCATGTTCCCAGGTTGATCAAGAAGTTTATCTTTCATCTGTGTGATCAACCAAAAGTATTTGTTTTATCTTCATTTTGTTTTTGTAAATAGTTGTTCAACCACTTTATCGCAGTCAAACCAGAAGTCAGAGAACGAAAAGAGTTATCATCATCAGGCTCAACTGAATTTGCAATTGTGTCACCTGCATATCCGTGGACATCAAGTTTATGCTCTCTAATTATGTTTCCTAAGGGAAGCAGGTATAAGGAGAAGAGTAGGGTAACAAGACACCTTCCCTGAGCAAAACAAAAGGTACATTGCATCTCTTAGAAAAAGTTCTCCTGTACATACAAAAAACTTTCTCTCTGACATATGTGAGCAAAACCAGTTACGGGCATTACCACAAACAAGAGAAAGTCTGCAGTCATCTATGGGAAAAAGAAAACAGTTGACCTTTCGGGCCGAAACCCTTCAGCAGGTCTGGAGAAACAAAACTGAGGAGTAGATCTGAAAGGTGAGGGGAGGGGAGAGAGAAACGCCAGGCGACAGGTGAAACTTGGAGGGGGAGAAATGAAGCAAAGAGCTAGGAAGTTGATTGGTGAAAGAGACAGACTCAAAGCAATCTAGGAGAATGCTGTGGTCAATTTTATTGAAGGCAGCACTTAGATCCAGAAGAATTAGAACTGAGACTAAGGTCACTGACAATTTTGGTAGGTAGTTTCCATGCTGTGGTTTGCTCTATATTTTAACGGAAACTTTTCTAGAATATTGTTCTCATTCAGAAAGTTGTTGAGTTGGTTAAAAATGACTCTCAAAAATCTTGGCCAGGAAGGGAAGATTTGATATAGGCCCGTAGTGAGCAAGTACCTCACTATCAAGTTTGGCTTGTTAAGTAAACACGAGTGAATCTGCAGATCCTGGGAATAAATAAAAATGCAAAATGTTGGCAGAACAGATTATACAACGTATAATCTTCTGTAACTTCCGCCACCTCCTACGGGATCCCACCACCAACCAAATCTTCCCCTCCCCCCCCCCCCACTCTTGGCTTTCCGCAAGTATCGCTCCCTATGCGACTCCCTTGTCCATTCATCTCCCCCATCCCTCCCCATGGACCTCCCTCCGGGCACTCATCCCTGCAAATGGAAGAAGTGCTACACCTGGCCCCACACTTCTTCCCTCACCACCATCCTAGGCCCCAGACAGTCCTTTCAAGTGAGGCACCACTTCACCTGTGAGTGAACTGAGGTGATATACTGTATCCAGTGCTCCCGATGTGGCCATTTAAACATTGGGGAGACCGTTTCGCCGAACACCGGCGCTCAGTCCTCCAGTAGTGGTGGGATCTCCCTGTGGCCACACACTTCAATTCCACAGACCACTCCCACTCCGATATGTCTGTCCATGGCCTCCTCTACCATCAAGATGAGGCCACACACAGGTCGATGGAGCAATACCTTATCTCCTGCCTGGGTAGCCTCCTTCCTGCCGGCATGAACATTCAACTCACAGACCTCCATTGATGCCCTTACCCCATCCCTATCTATAATTTTAGTCTGGTTCTCTCTCTCTCTCTCTCTTTTCCCCCCTCACTATAATCTCCCCCCAGCCCTACCTTTCTTTCTCTTTTATTTCCCATAACTCTCCACCTTCCCCCTAGCCCATTTCTCTCCAACCTATCACTTCCTAACTCTCTACTTCATCCCTCCCCCCACTTCTTATCCCCCCTCAACCATCCCATGCTAATTCACTCCTGATGAAGGGTTTCGGCCCGAAACGTCGTCACTACCTCCTCCCATAGATGCTGTCTGGCCCGCTGAGTTCTGCCAGCATTTTGTGTTTTTATTGGCTTGTTAAGTAGTGGTTCGACAGCTCCATTTTTGAAGACATTTGGAAAATCTCCATTTTCAAGGGATGCGCTAATAATTTTTCTAACAGAATTGAAAACACTATTAAAAGAGTCCTTAAAAATGTGGTAGGAATAGGGTTGAGACAGCAAGTAGAGGGTTTACTCTTTGTTACAATCTTAAAGAGTTCTACATCAGAAATACTTGTATATTTTGATATGGTTGCTATCTTTTTACAGGAGTGTTGAAAGAGGTTACCAGTATCTGTAACTATACTCACCCTAATGGAAGTAATTTTGTTGTTAAAAATATTGCAAATCCCTCACATTTTGTGGCAGATCCTTGACTGAGGACGTTATAGGTTGCTGCAGGGTTCAACGGTCAGATTGTAGTTGAGAATAGTATTCTGCATCTCTGCTGTTCTCTGCAATAATCTGCAGAGCATATAGCAGTGTTAAAGGAGGCTAGCTTTTCCTTGAAGTCATTATGTAAAGTGTTAGACTGAGTGTTCTGCTTTCGTGCTACCCACACATTGTAATTATGACTAATATATTACATTACCTATTATATTTGTGAGGTGCCACAGTAACATAGCAGTTAGCGTGACGCTATTTCGACTCATGGCGTGGAAGTTCACAGCTCATTTCTGACGCTATCGGGAAGGAGTTTTGTACGTACTCTCTATGAATGCATGGGTTTCCTCCGAGTGCTCTGGATTGCTCCTACCATCTAGACATACTGGTTAGTAGGTTAATTGGTCATTATAAATTGTCCTGTGATTAGGCTGGGGTTAATGGGTAGGTTGCTGGACAGTGCAACTCATTTGGCCAGAAGGAGCAGTTCCACGTTGTATCTCTAAATAAATTAATAAAATAAATAAGCTCTTCAGTCTTTTAAAAATTTTATTGCCTTGATGTGCGTATGTATGTATGGCATCCTTTGCCCAATTACATTTTCACTGCAGTTTGGTACATAAACCAATTCCAATTCTCTTTGAGACACTCTTTGAAAATAGTTTTCTTTGTGGGCTCATTGAGACCTACAACACAGTCTGGTATGAAAACACCCTGGCCCTTGAACAGAAAATCCTACGAAAAAGTAGTGTGACATGGCCTAATCCATCGTGGGTAAAACCCCCCCCACCATTGAGCATATCTAGATGAAACATTACGTACACAATGCTGGAAGAACTCAGCAGGTCAGGCAGCATCCGTGAGAAAAGAGTAGCCTACCCCCTCCCCTATCTCTATTACTGGGCTTCGGCCCTCTCTTCCCCCCCATTCCTGATGAAGGGTCTTGGCCCGAAACGTTGGCTACTCTTTTCTCACGGATGCTGCCTGACCTGCTGAGTTCTTCCAGTGTTGTGTACGTATTCTTTGATCCACAGCATCTGCAGTTGTATTTTTGTGTAGATGAAACATTGTTGCAGGAAAGTAGCATCCATCATCAGGGACCTCCACCACCCAGAACATGTTCTCTTCTCACTGCTGCCATCAGTAAGAGGATACAGGAGCCTTAGGACTCACAGTACCAGGTTCAGAAACAGTTATTACCCCTCAGTCATCAGGCTCTTGAACTAGAGGGAATAACTTCAGTCAACTTTAATTGCCTCATTATTGAAATGTTCTCACAATCAATGGACTAACTTGCAAGGGCTCTTCATCCATGTTCTTGATATTTATTGCTATTTATTTATTATTATAATTTCTTTCTGTTTGCATTTACACAGTTTGTTGTCTTTTGCACACCAGTTGAATGCCAAGTTGATGTGGTCTTTCATTGATTCTATTATGGATTTATTGAGTATGCCTGTGAGAAAATGAATCTTGGGTTTGTTTATGGTGATCTGAAAATAAATTTACTTTGACCTTTGAACACTGATTTTCTCAAAGTTTGAAGTAAGTTTATTATCAAAGTATGTCAATGTCACCATATACTACACTGAAATGCATTTTCTAGTGGGCCTTCGCAGAACATGACCATGTTTCTGATGCTGCTGTTGTTTCGGGGCCATCCTTATGCTAATAACAAACTGGACCAGGCAGTGATCAGTCTGATGACTCTAAGAAACTGATGCAGATTTCCTTGCCAACTCTCACTAGGATGATGTTATTAACAAGCAGCTGCTAGTATCTGGATGAAGGATGCATCATTAAGTCAGGGGGAGTCAAGGAGAGGTAAATCCATACTACCATAAGCTATAGGAGCAGAATTCGCCCATTTGGCCCATCAAGTCTGCTCCTCCATTCTATTATGGCTGATTTATTACCCCTCTCAACCCCATTCACCTGTCTTCTCCCCGTGACCTTGAACACTCATCAAGAACCTATCAACCTTTGCTTTCAATATACCCAATGACTTTGCCTCCATAGGTTCTGCGGCCAATGAATACAACAGATTCATTACCCTTGGCTAAAGAAGTTCTCCCTCATTTCTGTCTGTCTATTCTGAGGTTGTGCCCTCTGATCCTAGACACCTCTCGAAAGAAAACATCCTCTCTACATCCACTTTGTGTAGGCCTTTCAATATTGCTAGGTTTCAATGACATGCCCCCTCAATCTTCTAAACTCCAGAAAGTGCAGGTCGAGAACCATGAAACACTCCTCATGCAGTAACCTTGTCAATCCCAGGATAATTTTTGTGAACCTCCTCTGGACCCACTCCAATGCCAACACATACTTTCGCAGTTAAGGAGCCCAAATCTGCTCAGAATCCTTGTGACATCAGACTAACTCACTCACAATAGCAAAATTTACCCTACTGAAGACAGCGTTCCTCTTCCAGTTTGCCCTTCAAGAAGAAGTACCCAACCAGAGCATGGTTCTTGAGTTGCCAATCTCTCATCAACCTGGATAAAGTGATTGGCTTTATTTGCCACCTGTACATCAAAACATACAGTGAAATCTGTTGTTTCGCATCAAATCAAATCAGTAAGGATTGTGCCAAGGGCAGCCCACAAGTGTCATTGTGTTTCTGGCTTTTTTATGATCACAAGTCACTGCTGGATACAAAGACTATCCCATCAGCTAGTTGTTCAACAGCAATGGAGCTGGGCTTATTCATATCATTGTTGTGTTGTTGTCTGGACTTGTGTACCATAAAGCAGAGACAGTGTGCGATCCAACCAATGGGGCAAATAATTGTCTTGGATGTTTTCATCGGGATCACAAGACCCTGTTGTGCACTAGTAGCATCGAATTCTGCCAGTCTGGTTCACTGGTTCATTGGCAAGGTCAACAGCAGGGGAACTGCTTTGCCCCGGTTGTGGCGAGGACTAGGCCTTGGCCCTAGGGTCACTTTGGACGCAGTGACCAGTTGCAGTCGCACAGTGGAGAGAGCAGGCGCCTCTGCTGGGAACGTTGAAATCCATGCTGTGTTGGGGCCTGGCCCTTCCTGTTGGTGCTCTCTCGGTGCTGCCCTCCAGTATTTGCTCAGCAAAAGAACAAGCTGGACTAGGACAATCTACAGTCATGCCACTCACGGACTCAGGCTACTTTTTCTTTGTGACTGTATGTTTTTCTGAAATCGTAACCATATGTGCTATGTGCATCGTGCTATGTGCTACTGATAAGGTGCTTTGCACCTTGGCCCCAGGGAAGTGCTATTTCCTTTGGCTACATTCACGTCTGGATGAATGATAATCATTAGTTATCTCAAACTTGAACAACTTAGCATGCCTACTACTTACTAACCCTAACCCGTACGTCTTTGGAATGTGGGAGGAAACTAGAGCACCCTGAGAAAATCTATGGGGAGAATGTACAAACTCCCTACAAACAGAGATGGGAATCAAATTCCGATCAGTGATTACTGGTGCTGTAAGTCGATTGCACTACCCATTTGACGCTAGCAATCTGAAGGCTGAATCTCTTGCAGGATGTGGTAGTGGTCAAAGTTTCAAGATTAAAATAGTCAAAGTACATTTATTGTCAAAGAACAGCATGTATGCAGTATACAACCCTGAGATACATCTTCCCACAGACAACCACAAAACAAGAAAACAAGTTCAGAGAAAAACATCAAAACCCTAGCGCGCGCACACACACACACACACACACACACATACACACACACACACACACACACACACACACACACACACACATACACACACACACACACACACACACACACACATACACATACACTCACACACACACACACACACACACACACACACACACACACACACAAACACACACACACAAACACACACACAAACACACATACACACACACACACACACACATACACATACACACACACACACACACACACACACACACACACACACACACACACACACACACACACACACACACATTAAAAAGGAGCAAATCATTCAAATGGTGAAATAAAGAGCAAGAATCACAGAATATAAAACATGAGACCACTAACTCATCGAAGCAGTCCAGGAATGGTCAGTTCCAGCTCAGTTCAGTTCAATCTAGTGCTGTTACGTTCGTTAACTGCAGGCCGCAGAGCCGGTCCTCCCCAATCAAAATTGCACAAAATAGCAACAAAAAAAACCAGAAACCAGAAACACATCATAACATGAACTGCAGAGTCGCTGTAGTTACTATAAATTGATTAATCTGAATTATGGGTAATAACACCCTTGTGCCAATTGATCCAGAAATATCTGTTCAAATTCCATAACAAGATCCATCAAATTTTCTCTTTTTATTCATTTATTGAGATACAGCACAGAGCAGGCCCTCCAGCCCTTTGAGCTTCACCACTCAACAACCCTTGCTTTAACCCTAGACTATTCATGGGACAATTTACAATGACCGATTAACCTACCAATCGGTACATCTTTGGACTGTGGGAGGAAACCAGAGCACCTGGAGGAAACCTGTGCAGTCACAGGGACTACGTACACACTCCTTACAAGACAGGGGTGGGAATTGAAGCTGGGTCGTTGATACTGTAAAGCTTTGTGCTAACCACCATGTCACCCTTATCAGTGTTGGTGACGGGATTTACTTAAAGATCCAGCAGCTCGCGATTGAAGTTCACAGATGGAAATCTACCAATATTAACTATTCTCCTATATAAGTGACTCCAGACCTACCATGCAATTAAATCTCCCCCATTAGTTCAGAGATACTTTGAGATGGATAACATATATTGGCATTGCCAGTAATGCCCATATCTAAAGACAATTAAGTTATCAGATCACAGAGTCAAAGAGTTATTCAATACTGAAACAGGCCATTGTTGGAATATTTGATCACCATTTTAATATCTTGATTCTTGTAAACCATGTTACTATTTGGTATTAAAATAAGTAACGGTAGATAAATGACCAATGAGCATTGTGGGTAATGAGGTACAAGTTAACCATTACATGACCCTTATCTGAATGGTACATAATGAGACATCTGATAGAGATACGGTTGACTCGGTTCTTTACCCATATCAAACAAAAGAATGAAATCCAGACTCAAAGTTAATGTAAACAAAGTGGTGTTTGCATTTAATAAACACAGCTCGGGGCATCATAGTTCAGAGTTCAATACTGGCGACTTCTGTATGTCCTCTCCATGGGATGCCTGGGTGTCCCCTGGGTGCTCCAGTTCCCTCCGAGTCCAAGGACGTAATAGGTAGGTGAATTTGTTCCCATGATTAGGTTGGGGTTAAATTGGGGTTGTTGGGGGCTGCAGGGGAGGCATGGCTCAAAGGGCGGAACATAAGAAATAGGAGCAGGAGTAGGCCATCTGGCCCGTTGAGCCTGCTTTGTCATTCAGTAAGATCATGGCTGATCTGAAGGGCCCGACTCCGCACTGAGTTGCCAAATAAAATAACAAGAGATCCTGCCAATGCTGGAGATCTGTTGTAACACACACAAAATGTTGGAGGGACTCAGAAGGTCAGGCAGCATCTAAAGCAGAGGTTCCCAACCTTCTTTATGCCATGGACCCCTACCATTAACTGAAGGGTTGTGGACCACAGCTTAGAACCCCCTGACAGCAGAGGAATAAACAGTCGATGTTTCGGTCGGAGACCCTTCATCAGGACAATGCCTGCAAAGTAAATACAAAGTAAGCCCTGATGAAGGGTTTTGGCCCAAAACATTAACTACTTATTCATTCCATGTTGCCTGGCTGGCTGTGTTCCTCCAACATTTTGTGTGAGTTGCTTTGAATTTAATTCAAGATACTTTTATCAGGGATTTCAAAGGGACCGGGGGAATCTTGGGAAAATTTGACTTTGATTTTACTTGCTGATGTACTTCCCTGTTTGTTTTTATTTTGATAAATTTAAAGATAATAAAGCTGTAAAACATAGCAATGCGTTAGTAATGGAACCGTTTTGAATTCTCAAGCTTCTATGGGAATAGCTGGACTCAACTCAACTAAGTAAACTGACATTCCCAAAGAGAAGATAATGACTGATTTTTACAGTATTTAGAGTCAAAAGCCTATCTAGTCAGTGGGATAGTTATTAATCACAATGAAGCTATTGGAGTCATTATTCATAGAAAGTGCCTAGAATGCACTGCCAAGGGTGGTGGCAAAGCTGATTCAGTAGGAAGCTTTAAGAGACCGGTTGAAAAAAAAGAATGCAGGGTTATGGGCTGTTTAGGAAGTAAACAGTAGATTAATTGTGAAATAGCTTAAAGGTCACCAAGCAATTGTAAGCTGATTGACCGGTACTGTGCTCTACTGTTCTGTGTTCTATTCATACTGCCCATTACGCAACTGGCATTTAGGACAGCAATGAAGGTCCTCCATTTCCAGTGGTGTCCAGGGCTTCCTTCAAGAACATCACATCCTTGTCATTGGGTTTGGAGTCAGGGCCTTGTCTTGGTAAGGTCACCCATGCCAAACAGGTCAAAGGGTAAAGGCCAGACTTAGAGTGGTCTGCTGGTCCTCCAGGTTCGGGGAGTTCAGCTCAGGACTAACAACCCTGACTGGTCAAACAAAATTGTGATGTAAACAGCAATGAAGATACCCATGTTCTATGTTGATAGGGTTTTAAGGCTTGAAATTTCTACCAGGGGTGATACTCCAATGAAGGGTCTCAACCTGAAACATCAGCTATTTGTTCCTCCCTATAGATGCTGCCTGGCCTGCTGAGCTCCTCCAGCATTACTGTAAATGTATGTTACTCTGGAATTTCAGCATCGGCAGAATCTCCTGTGGTTATGATACTCCGATGAGAATAATTTAATATAATTTGCTTCCTCAAAAGACAGAAAGACACTGTTCCTCAATTGACATTGAAGTATCAGTTTGCATTACAATGCATTACTTCTGAGAATCAGATACCATCATTGAAAGTTAAAGGCGTCAAAAAAGGGTAATCTGTTCATCACACCACACCTTTCTATTTTCTTATACTTGTGGCAATGCAAAAGATGCCCTTTCTGTCATTTCATTTCAGCCAAGGGAGGACTCCCCACAAGACGGTTTCCCTCTTCTGAAAATCAACATCGGTGCAGTAATCATCATCTCCTCCACCAGCAGCTCTTTGGATTTTTTTTGTTTTTGCACAAGTCTCTGTAAACTCGAAAGATTGTTTTGTGGGAAATTCCAGAGGATCAGCAATTTCTAAGATTCTCAAACCACCGTGTCTGGCATCAACAATTATTCCACAGTCAAAGTCACTTAGATCATAAGATATAGGAGAGAATTAGGCCATTTGGCCCATCAACTCTGCTCTGTTATTTCATCATGGCATGAATATTCATCTCAGACCCAATCTCCTGCCTTCCTCCCATATCCCTTCATTCCCCGACCAATCAAGAATCTATAAATCTCTGCCTTGACTATCCAAAGAGACTTGACCTCCACAGCTGCCTTGTGGCAAAGAATTCCACAGATTCACCACTGGCTAAAAAAATTCCCCCTTATCTCTGTTCTAGAAGGATGCCCCTCAATTCTGAGGCTGTCCTCTGGTCTTGTTCTCTCCTGCCATAGGAAACATCCTCTCCACATCCACTCTATCGTCTCCATTCTCATGTGTGGTCTGAACAGCATCTGACCTTTTGACCATGCCCGCATGCTTTTATGGATTCAGTTGCTGCCACATGATTGGCTCATTAGATGCTTGCAGTAATGTGCACATACACCTGATAAAATGGCTACTGAGTATGGATTGTGTCGCCTGCTATGACCTAGAATTTCAGTTTCAGAGGAGTGAGGCTACTTCTCTTTGCTTACAAGGAGCGAAGCAGAAATTTGTACAACACAGCTGTGAGAAGAAGAACTTAACACTTAGTTTCACAATATGGCATTTGCCTTCCTCACCACTGAGTCGACCTGCAAGTTAACCTTTAGGGTGCTCTCCACAAAGACTCCCAAGTCCCTTTGTGTCCCAGATTTTTGGATTTTCTCCCCGTTTAGAAAATAGTCCACACATTTATTTCTACTACCAAAGTGCATGACCATGCATTTTCCAGCATTGTATTTAATTTGCCACTTTCTTGCCCATTCTCCTAATCTGTCTAAGTCCTTCTGCATCCTACCTGTTTCCTCAACACCACCTGCCCATCCACTAATCTTCGTATCATCTGCAAACTTAGCAACAAAGCCATCTATTCCATCATCTAAATCATTTATATACAACATAAAAAGAAGTGGTCCCAACACCGACCCCTGAGGAACATCACCAGTCACTGGCAGCCAACCAGAAAAGGATACTTTAATTCCTATTGGCCGCCTCCTACCCATCAGCCAATGCTCTAACAATGTTAGTAATTTTCCTGTAATACCATGAGTTCTTACCTTGGTAAGCAGCCTCATCTGTGGCACCTTGTCAAAGGCCTCTTGAAAGTCCAAATATGCAACACCCACTGCATCTCCTTCAGCTAGCCTACTTGTAATCTTCTCAAAGAATTCCAACAGGTTCGTCAGGCAGGATTTTCCCTGAAGGAAACCATGCTGACTTTGTCCTATCTTGTCATGTGTCACCAAGTACTCCATCATCTTGTCCTTAACAACTGACTCTAACATCTTCCCAACCACTGAGGTCAGGCTAACTGGTCTATAATTTCCTTTCTTAAAGAGTGGAGTGACATTTGAAATGTTCCAGTCCTCTGGCACCATGCCAGAGTCCAATGATTTTTGAAAGATCATTTCTAATGCCACCACAATCTCTAATGCTACCTCTTTCAGACCCTAGGGTGCAGTTCATCTGGTCTAGGTGACTTATGTACCTTTAGGCCTTTTTAGCTTTTTGAGGACCTTCTCTCTAATAATAGTAACTGCACCCACTTCTCTTCCTTCACACACTACAACGTCACAGTGATAACTTTCACAGTTATCCTACTGGCTGATGGATCTTTGAAGGAAAATGGAGACCAAGAGGAAACCCAGGTGGTCACGGAGAAAACGTACAAATTCCTTACAGACAGCGCTAGAAATGAACTCCAAACTATGATGCCCCAAGCTGTAATAGCATTGCGCTAACAGCTATGTTACCATCACGCCCTCCAACATTTTGTACGCGCTACTCTGCATTGTAACGCTGTGCTTTTATGTTTCACAAATTAAAATTTTACCCAAAACCCGATCCACAACCATGTCCCGTTTCCTATGTTACACATAATTACCAGAGAACTTCAACCATTGTGAGGCGTTTATTGATTAGTTAATTACAGATATTAAGTCAAGCTAAAGTCGAGTTTATTATTGTGTTGCCCTTAAGGCATTTGTTTAGCTTTATTACATTTTCGCTTTAGTAATTCGTTTGTAATTATTTTCTAGTTAAAGTTAAGGCTGTTGAAAGTAAATTCATTGCCTGTGATGTATTGCGGTATGCGATGATGTCACACCCGGTTTTGCCGCGTCTTGTGGGAAAATACCGGTTTGGAGAAACGGGAAGGAGGGGACTTGTGTGTGCAGGATCAGCGCAAGAAAAGTTTTCATTCTACGCACTAAGAAACATCATTGAAGCAACGCCGTAAGTTCATAAGACAATCGATATGTTGGAGTAAAAACGTTATCGCTGATTCTGTTAAAAGTAATGACGGTTGATAAAGTTATTTTCTCGTGCTATTCAAAGCGTTGCTGGATAGTTTGTGTGAAGTGTATTTAAAGTTGTTGATGGCGTAGGTAGATTCTGACTGTATGTTGTACTTTAATGTAATATAGTTTGTTGTAGTTTTACTTTTGCAAGTATTTATGATGTAAATGTGATGCCAAGAAGAAAACAAATACTGTATATATTTTGTATTGTTTTATCAACAGTTTTCACCATACATTAATGTGGAAGAGTGAACAGTAAACGGTTAATCTTACTGCGATCCTGCCCTCATTGACTACGGTTTACCTCAGTGTTTAGGTCAGAGTTTCTACACCTGCACGAGAACACTACAATTATCATTGGCACATGTATGGTGAGGAGTAAGCAGAATGAAAAACTTGTTTGCAGCAGCATCACAGGCTTTGAAGATTAGTCAATTTTTATTTGTCACATGTACATCAAATGCATCATTTACATTAATTCAGACCAGCAAGGATGCGCTGGAGGCAGCCCACAAGTATTTCTATGCTTCTGGCTCCAACATAGCATGCCCACAACTTACTAGCTCTCACCCGTACATCTTTAGAATGTGGGAGGAAACCAGAGCACCTGGAGGAAACCCACACAGCTTTGGGGAGAACAAAGAAACTCCTTACAGACAGCAGTGGGAATCGAAGCCTAATCACTGGCACTGTAAAGTGATTGCACTAATCGTTACGTTACCATGCCTTCCATACCAACACAGAATTGAAATTATGCATGTAATAAACATGGCTGTGGAGAGAGAGAGAGAGAGAGAGAGAGAGAGAGAGAGAGAGAGAGAGAGAGAGAGAGAGAGAGATGAGAGAGAGAGAGAGAGAGAGAGAGGAAATAGTGCACTAAAAAAAGACCAGAGGGCAAAATAAAAAGACAATGTGTTTGCTAAGACGTAAAATAATAAAATAGCAGCTGGTCTTTCTATAATTGTAAGGATTGACAAAGAAGAGTCAGTGGATGTTCTTTAGTTGGATTTTCAGAAGGCCTTTGACAAAGAGCCACACATGAGACTGCTTAACAAGCTATGAGCTCATAGTATTATAGGAAAGTTACTAGCGTGGTTAGAAGATTGTCTGGATTGTAGGAGGAAAAAAGTGGGAATAAAGGGGACTTTTCTAGTTGGCCGCCGGTGACTAGTTGTGTTCCACAGCAGTCAGTGTTGGGAACACTTCCTTTCACGTTATGTGTCAATAATTTGGATGATGGAATTGACGACTTTGTGGTCAAGTTTGCAAATGATATAAAGATAGGTGGAGGGGCAGGTAGTATTGATCAAGCAGGGTGTCAGCAGAAGGACTTTGGCAGATTAGAAGAATGGGAAAAGAAGTGATGGAATGTAGTATAGGAAAGTATATCGTCATTTAGAAGGAATAAAGGCGCAGATTGTTCTCTAAATGGAGAGAAAATTCAAAAACCAGAAGTGCAGGGGACTTGAGACTCCTCGTGCAGGATTCCCTAAAGGTTAACTTGCAGGCTTGAGTTGGTGGCAAGGAAGGAAAATGAAATGACTGCACTCATTTCGAGAGGACTAGAATGCGAGAGCAATGATGTAATGCTGAGGCTTTATAAGGTATTGGTCAGACCACACCTGGAATACCGTTAACAGCTTTGAGCTCCTCACGTGCTGAAAGGTTGTACTGGCATTGGAGAGGGTCCAGAGGAGTCTAACGAGAACAATTCGGGAAATGAAATGTATGAGGAGTGTTTGATTGTTCTGGGTCTGTACCTGCTGGAGTTTAGAAGAATGAGTGGGGATCTCTCATTGAAACCTATCACGGCCCTGAGTTGTGACTTTTGGTGTTTTCTGTGTTTCCTCTGGGTATTTCAGATTCCTCCCACCATCTAAATATGTACCGATTAGTTGTTTAGTTGGTCATTATAAACTGTCTGGTTCCAGGGTTGTCAAGCCGAGGAGTGGGAGTGGGGACAAGCTCCTACTACCTAAAAGTGCTCCTCACGGCATACGCCTCAAATAGCCTCTGACAACCAAGTCCAACTTCCTGGCCTTCTCGTGTGGCTTAGCCTCTAAGCCCAGCGGAACTGTTTCTACTGACAGGAGAAGGGGCGAAGGCGGGTCCTGGCGCCTTAGAACCAGTGCTTCAGGTAGGTGGAGCTCGTCAGCCTGGGAAGGCAGTCCATCTAAGAGAGGGAGAACTCTGATTTCAAACCTCCGCTGCCTTGCGGCCACACCCACTCATGGGAAAGTCTTCGGGAGTAAACCCTGAGGACAAATCTGGAGCTGGAGTCCCTAAGGCAGTCTGAAGTTGCCCTCAACCTTGTTCTGGCAACTCCTGCGATGACACTGGTGCCAAGCTGTATTAGCCCTTGCCCTTCCCTTGGACAACATCGGTGGCGTGGAGAGGGGAGACTTGCAGCATGGGCAACTGCCGGTCTTCCATACAACCTTGCCCAGGCCTGCGCCCTGGAGAGGACACTCCAAGACTTTCCAGGTGCAGATCTATGGTCTCGTGAGACTAACAGATGCCATGCACAGTAAACTGTGCTGTGATTAGACTATGTAAAATAGGTGGGGGAGCTGGGCAGTGTGGCTCATTGGATCAGAAGGGCCTGTCATCACTCTATCTCTAAAATTATAAAAAAATAATGATATAAGTGACCTTTCAGCCCATCAGTTTTATGTTAAATATCACCTCTTTATTTCCCTCTGGCCTTTTATTTCAAAGTTCAAAGTAAATTTATTACCAAAGTACTTATAGGTCACCATTGAGATTCATTTTCTCACAGGCATTCACAGCAGAATAAAGAAATACAATAGAATCGATGAAAAACTGCACATGAAGACTGACAGACAGCCAAAGTGCAAAAGAAGACATAGTATGCAAATAAAAGTGATAATAAATAATTTTGCTATTTAAATAATAGATTGATATATAACTTGATAAATAAACAAATTAATACCGAGAACATGAATTTTTGAAAGTTAGTCTGTAGGTTGTGGAATCAGTTCAGTGTTGAGATGAGTGAAGTTATCCACGCTGGTTCAGGAGCCTGATGGTTGAAGGGTGATAACTGTCCCTGAACCTGATGGTGTGGAACCCCCTTTGCCAATGACAGCAGTGAGAAGAAAGCATAGCCTGAATGGTGGGGTTCCTCAATCCCCATTTTCCTTCAGTTGCCACCCTGCCATTCAGGAGTAATTTAGAGTAGCCAGCAAAGCCACATCATGGGGATGTGGGTGAAACCAGAGAAGCCAGGGAAACTCGAGTGAAAGTGAGGATGTGAGAACTTCACACGACACTCAGAGTCCCGATCAAACTCGGGTGATAACAATATGCCACATCAATAAAGACAAGCCCAAGAGCAGGAAGCCATTCCAACATGCCAGGAAATGGAAGACGTCTTCTGTTACTTTGAACACAGCCTCCACCTTTGCAGACATTTGCTCTGATAGCCAAAACAAATCAGAGACACAAAATGAACTGTATGGCAAGGAAACAGAAACGTTACACATCAGCAGTGTCTTAGGAAGATGGTGACCATCATTAAGGATCTCCACCACCCAGGACACACCCTCTTCACACTGTCACTGTCGGGAAGAAGGTACTGGCCTACAGAGCACCCAGGACATCTTCAAGGAGCGGTGTCTCAGAAAGGCCGTGTCCATCATTAAGGACCCTCAGCACCCAGGACATGTCATCTCCACACTGTTACTGTCTGGAAGAAGGTACAGAAGCCTAAAGGCACACACTCAGCGATTCAGGAACAGCTTCGTCCCCTCTGCCATCTAATTTCTAAATAGACATTCAACCCATGAACACTACCTCACTACTTCTTAATATTTCTTTTTTTGCAGTACTTATGTCAACTTAAATATTTAGTAGACATATATACGTATATGTAATGTAACAGGTTTTTTTCATGTATTTCATTGTACTGTTGCCATAAAGTTAACAAACTTCATGACGCATGCTTGTGATATTAAGACTGATTCTGATTCTAGCATTTGGAGTTAACGAATTTTCTCACCCAGCCCTTGCCGGGCTTTCCTGGCAGTGGTCTCATTTTGAGACAGAAATTTCACATCCTCATAGCCGAAACTCTTCATGAACTGAACATATGAGGAGTTTCATTATTTCTGCTTTGTTCTGCAAAAAAAGGAAAAATGAAAGGTTTCCCTGAAATTCCAACCTGGATTCTGCTGAGCTGTCAGAATCAAAAGTTCAAAGTTGAAAGTACATTTAGTATACATTTTAGCATGTATACTAAATACAGCCTTGAGATTCGCCTCCTTTCAGGCAGCCACAAAACAAGAAACCCAAAAGGACCCAGTAAAATCAAAGACTGACAAAACCCAATGTGCAAAGAGAGGGATAAAAGCAAATCATGCAAGCAATAGAAGTAAGCAAATGGATTTTAGAATGAAAGTGAGTCCTCAGACATGAAACCCCAGAGCAGTCGGAGCAGGCCCACAGCCTTACCCTCAGTGCAGTGAAGAACAGAGTTAGCATCGCAGAGCAGCGAGCAGAGCCGGCCTGTCCCTTGCCTCTGATCCCGACACCCTGCCTTTTCAATGCATCAGGCCTGGCATTTAAATCATCCAAATAACGGGCCATCTTTGCACAAGGAACTGGGCGCGGTTACATTGATAGACTTGGGAGCTGGACCCCACCGCTCGGCCCAGCGCTTAGATCACTTAACTTCCAGTCAATGTGGCGCCTACGTACAACATCTTCCAGAGAGACCATGAAACTACTGATCCCACTTCCTTTTTGTCTGTTACATCTGTTTCTTGTATTGGGCGTGGCTCTGGAACTGTTGAAGCCTGCGAGTTTGGAGATCGTTTGGGTGTTTCAGATGCTGCAGTCTCAGGCAGAGGCAGCGAGCAGGAACCTCGTGGCAAGGAGACTGTGAGACGGCGTGCGAACTGACATTCAACTCCATTTCACCGATTAAAGCTTACATTGCTCAGCAGTTAAAGCGAAGAGGGAGATTGAAACATGAAGTTGAATGCAGAAGATGAGCACCGGCTGGCTGCCTTTTGATCACTGGGGGAATCACTCTGCTACGGAGAGGGGAGACTGCCTTTTGATCACTGGTGGGATCACTCTGCTACGGAGAGGGGAGACTGCCTTTTGATCACTGGTGGGATCACTCTGCTACGGAGAGGGGAGACTGCCTTTTGATCACTGGTGGGATCACTCTGCTATGGAGAGGGGAGACTGCCTTTTGATCACTGGGGGATCACTCTGCTATGGAAAGGGGAGACTGCCTTTTGATCACTGGTGGGATCACTCTGCTATGGAGAGGGGAGACTGCCTTTTGACCATTGGGGGATCACTCTGCTATGGAGAGGGGAGACTGCCTTTTGATCACTGGTGGGATCACTCTGCTATGGAGAGGGGAGACTGCCTTTTGACCACTGGGGGATCACTCTGCTATGGAGAGGGGAGACTGCCTTTTGACCACTGGGGGATCACTCTGCTATGGAGAGGGGAGACTGCCTTTTGATCACTGGGGGATCACTCTGTTATCAGAGAGGGGAGACTGCCTTTTGATCACTGGGGGATCACTCTGCTATGGAGAGGGGAGACTACCTTTTGATCACTGGTGGGATCGCTCTACCGGAGAGGGAAGACTGTGTGGCCTGCCACCGTGCCTGGAGAATGTTGTCTGGGATTTTCTGCATCTTGGATACAGATATAGATATGGACTTGGACTATGGCCATTTTTTTTTCAATCCTACAAGTTTTTAAATTCCGTGTTTCTCGGCTGACCTTTCTCTCTTTTTTTGCGCGGGGAGGAGGGTTTTGGGGGTTGATGACCACGTTGTCGTTCTATTTCTCCTTGGTTTCATGGCTATCTGGAGAAGAAGAATTTCACAGTTGTATACTTTGATAATCAATGAACATTTGAACATTTAAACCTTTTGAAACCCCGCTCTCGGTTTAGGCGGGCGGGCCCCGAATCTTCCTCTCGTCCCCTCTGATTGTTCTCCGCTCCTCTCATCCTGACTTCACCTCCAATATGCAGGTTTACTATCACTGACTCGTCCCATGAAATACATTGTTTTGTGGCAGCAGTTCAATACGATGTAAAGAAACTATAAATTGCAATTAGAAATTATAGTATATTTAATTATTAATGCATAAATTAAATAACTAGTGCCAAAAGAGAGCTAAGATAGTGAGGTGGTATTGATGAATTTGTTGGTGGAGGGGAGGAACCTGTTCCTATGATGTTATGTAAGTGTCTTCAGCTCCTGAACATGCTACCTAATAGTAGCAATGGGAAGAATTGAATTGACTATATTTCTTATATCCTTCACATACATCAGGAGTAAAAATCTTTATGTTACATCTCTGTCTAAATGTGCAGTGTGCAATTTATAGTAATTTGTAATAAATAGAATGTACCACAGGACAGTCAATATAACATAGAAATACAGTTGTGTCAGCGTGAATTAATCAGTCTGATGGCCTGGTAGAAGAAGCTGTCATGGAGCCTGTTGGTCCTGGCTTCTATGCTGTGTTACCATTTCCCGGATGGTCGCAACTGCAACAGTTGTGGTTGGGGTGACTCAAGCCCCTTTTCACACCTGTCTTTGTAAATGTCCTGAATAATAGGAGGTTCACATCTACAGATGCGCTGGGCTGTCCACACCACTCTCTGCAGAGTCCTGTGATTGAGGGAGGTACAGTTCCCATACCAGGCAGTGGTGCAGCCGGTCAGGATGCTCTCAATTGTGCCCCTGTAGAAAGTTCTTAGGATTTGTCCTAGGCTTATCCTTGGCGATGGGGGTCCTTAATGATGGATGCCAGCTCTTTGAGGCTTCACCTTTGAAGATGACTCTGACGGTGAAGAGAAAGCCACAGAATGCGTCCTGCTGCAGGATGTGGCAATGACCTTCATTGCTGCTGCCCACAGACTTAACATTTTTAGCTCAAGCACTCTTCAGTGGTGCTGGCTTTATGCTTGTTTCAGACTTGCCAGCGAGTGATGGAGAGGAAATGGCTTGAGATGAAGAGAACAAAGTTAGCAGCAATCTCTCCAATACTTAATTGAAGTAAAAATGTAATCACTCATGTCTGGATGTTGGAGGAACAGCAAAGAGATAGCAAAAGGGTCAAGGGAGGTGATAGATGCCTTTAGCATATGTGAGGAAACAGTCTTGGCAAGGGCAGGAGTAACCCATGACAACTGTTTGTGAGGTTACTAAAAATAAGAAAAAACACTGATAGAATGCAATAAACACACTTAACTCCATCTGTTTTACGTTACATTGCTTGGCCTGAAACATAACAGGCATCTGCCAACACCCCTGGGAGACAAGGAGTAGGCGTTCCACATATTTGGAGCAAGATGGCCAGTCACTATGTCCAATGCATCTTTCCATCTACCCTGCTTTCAATAAGATAATCGTCTTCTTAGAGAGGCCAACAGAACAGGAGGAATACAAATCAGAGCCAACTAGAATCTGGATTCTATATTCATCTTCGCTCCTTACTCAGCCATTCCTTTTATCACGCGTACAGATTAGATCAGCTTTATTTATTTGGCGCATATACATTGAAACATACAGTGCAATGCGCCATATGCATCAAATCAAATCAGCGAGGGTTGTGCTGGGCACCATGTTCCCAGTGCCAACAGAGCATGCCCACAACTCACTAACCGCCAGCCTTAGCGTGAAACGTGTCAGCATAGCAACACCAGTACCAAAACAAAATGTAGGGGAAAAAAGGCATTTTAAAATTTATAAAATTCCACTATTCCTCCATTTCCTCTCTTAAAGATTGGTATTATTTGACACATGCACGTCAAACTATACAGCGAAATGTGTCGTTTGGGACAAACACCGTCCGAGGATTGTGCTGAGCAAGAGTCACCACACTTCCACTGCCAACATAGCATGCCCACAACCTCACCCATGTGTCTTTTTAAGATGTCAGAATCAGAATTATTATCACCAGCATGTGTCGTGAAATTTGTTAACTTAGCAGCAGCAGTTCAATACAATGAATATAGAAGAAAACTAAATCAATCAATCAATCAATCAATTGCAGTACAGTATACGTATATTGACTAGATTAAAAATCATGCAAAAAACTGAAATAATATATATAAAAAAGTGAGGTAGTGTTCACAGGTTCAATGCCTATTTAGGAATCGGATGGCAGAAGTGGTTCCTGAATCGCTGAGTGTGTACCTTCAGGCTTCTGTAACTCTTACCTGATGGTAACAGTGAGAAAAGGGCATGCCCTGGATGCTGGAGGTCCTTAATAATGGACACTGTCTTGCTGAGACACCACTCTTTGAAGATGTCCTGGGTACTTTGTAGGATAGTACCCAAGATGGAGCTGACTAGATTTACAACCCTCTGCAGCTTCTTTCGGTCCTGTGCAGTAGCCCCCCCCCACCCCCACCCCCACCCCATACCAGACAGTGATGCAGCCTGTCAGAATGCTCTGCATGGTACATCTATAGAAGTTTTTGAGTGTATACCAAATCTCTTCAAACTCCTAATGAAGTACAGTTGCTGTCTTGCCTTCTTTATAGCTACATCAATATGTTGGGACCAGGTTAGGTCCTCGGAGATCTTGACCCCCATGAACTTGAAACTGCTCACTCTCTACACTTCTGATCCCTCTGTGAGGATTGGGATGTGTTCCTTCATCTTACCCTTCCTGAAGTCCACAATCAGCTCTTTCATCTTACTGACATTGAGTGCCAGGTTACTGCTGCAACACCACTCCAATAGTTAGCATATCTCACTCCTGTACACCTTGTCATCTCCTTCTGAGATTCTACCAACAATGATTGTATCATCAGCAAACTTATAGATGGTATTTGAGCTATGCCTAGCCACACAGTCATGGCTATAGAGAGAGTAGAGCAGCGGGCTAAGCACACACCCCTGAGGTGCACCAGTGTTGATTGTCAGCGAGGAGTAAATGTTATCACCAATCCGCACAGAGTGTGATCTTCCGGTTAGGAAGTCAAGGTTCAGAGGAGGCAGAGGAGGTACAGAGGCCCAGGTTCTGTAACTTCTCAGTCAGGATTGTGGGAATGATGGTGTTAAATGCTGAGCTTTAGTCGATGAACAGCATCCTGACGTAGGTGTTTGTGTTGTCCAGGTGGTCTAACGCTGTGTGGAGAGCCACTGAGACTGCGTCTGTCATTGACCTATTGTGGTAATAGGCAAATTACAACGGGTCCAGGTCCTTTCTGAGGCAGAACTTCAGTCCGGTCATGACCAACCTATCAAAGCATTTTATCACTGTCGATGTGAGTGCTACTGGGCAATAGTCATTAAGGCAGCTCACATTATTCTTCTTAGGCACTGGTATAATTGTTGCCATTTTGAAGCAAGTGGGAACTTTCACCCATTGAAGTAAGAAGTTGAAAATGTTCTTGAATACTCACACCTGTTGGTTGGCACAGGTTTTCAAAGCCTTACCAGGTACTCCATTGGGAACTTCTGCTTTGTGAGGGTTCACTCTCTTTAAAGACAGCCTAACATCGGCCTCTGAGACAGAGATCATAGGGTCACCAGGTTCAGCAGGGATCTTCACAGCTGTAGTTGTACTCTCCCTTTCAAAGTTGGCATAGAAAGCCTTGAGTTCATCTGGTAGCGAAGCATCACTGCCATTCATGCTATTGGGTTTTGCTTTGTAGGAAGTAATGTCTTGCAAACCCTGCCAGAGTTGCCGATTTGGAAGGAAACCCATGCAGTTACGGGGAGAACATATGAACTCCTTACAGACAGTGGCAGGAATTGATCCCTGATCACGATCGCTGAAGCCGTAAATCATCACACTAACTGCAATGCCACCGTTCCACATTGTCTCTACCATGCTGCCATTTTAAAGATATTCTAGAGCAGGGGTTCCCAACCCTTTTTATGTCAAAGACATAAAGCAAGGACCCTGTAGATCCCAGATTGGGGATCCCTGCAGAGAGCATGAGGGACTTCCTACATTCTACCTTCACTATGATTTAGCTTTAGATGATTTCCATGTCAACCAGTCTACACCTTATCCTGAAATATATCACTGACACACCCACTGCTCAGCCTCCCACAGCATGATTCTACACAGCTCAGCCAGAAAACACATCCTGCTTGCATCCACCCTGTCACGTCTTGTAAGAATTTGGTAAGCTTAGATGAGATTGCCTCACGATCTTCAAAACAATAGGCCCAGTCTGCTAAATCGTTCTTTGAAATTTGCCATGTCATCAAGTTGTGGACTGAAAACCTGGAGGGGAAGAAATCTGATAGGTGAGGTGAGTGGACCATAGTAGAAAGGAAAAGAGGAGGGGATCTAGGTAGAGATGATAGGCAGGTGAGACGAGGTATTGAGTCAGAGAAGGGAATAGAAAAAGAGGGATGGGATTGCGAATTTTTTGTTCTTCCTTGACCCTGAGGGTGGCCTCGTCTTGGCACAAGAGGAGGCCATGGACCAACATGTCGGAATGGGAATGGGAATCAGAATTAAACTGTTTGGTCACCGGGAATGTTCTGCTTTTGGCAGATGGAGCGGTTATGACAGACTCCAGAGAAACTCTACGCCATGATTATTCAGTGTGGAAAGAAAACATCAAGGAGGAGGTATGGAGAACCATGAGGCCATTTGTCAGGAGAAATAAAACACTGGGTTAAGCAGTAGAAGTGGAAGAGCTCATAAACGGTTCACTGTCCCACATGAAAAGCTACCTTGTGTCCAACCGATGAAAGAGTTGGTGTTCTCCAATTAGCCTCATCGGGCATCTTCAGCAAAACTAGAAGCAACACATCATCAGTCCTGGGGGCAGGAGCAGGAAATAAGGGGAAGAAAGAATGGTGTGGGGGAAGGATGGGAGAATGGGGAAAGAATAGGGAATGAGGAGAAAGGGGAAGAAGTGGGGCAAAGAGGGGGAAATAAGGGAAGCGAAGGAGAGATAGGGAATAAGGAGGGGGAAAGAAGGATGAATGAGGTGGAAGAATAGGGGAAAGGGGAAGAGTGTGGGAAAGAGGGGAAAGAGGAGGAGGGAAGGGGGAAAGAAGGGCAAGGGAGAAAAAAGGGGGAAGAAAGAGGAGGGGAGAAAGGGGGAAGTGGGGAGGATGAAGAGGGAAATTCTCATGCAAACTATTTTATGCATGGATCTTCCATGCAGAAAATTTTCCCTTCTTCATCTGATATGCCAAGTATGTGCTGAGCCTTGCAATTCATTTTTCTCATCCTGACTTTATTCAAAGAATATCCAGCAAGACAAAACTCAATTGATGACTAGGCCTCAGACTATGACCCACTATGGCTCCATCTCAGAACGTCCTGTGGTGCCCTTTGACATCTCATAATTATTGAAAGTGATTTAATTTTTCTTTCTTCATAGATGCCACCAGACCTTTTTTAAATTTATGGATTTTTTTTTAAATTAAGGAAATTACAATATTGTGCAAGTATCTGTCCCTGTTCCCCCTCACACAATATCAGAATGATTGACATATTGATCTATTACCTTCAGGGTTTTTACACTCTCAAGGCCACGGACCATTCACATTGTTTCCTGACTAAATTGTCAATCTGCTTTAATTCCTGTTAAGACATTAGTAAGTGAATTATTAATTTTAATAACCATTATTAAATATAGAATGTAAACTGCAGAGGTACAATGATAACGTTCCTGCTCTCCATTTCATTGGATTATTTTTCCAATGAGCAGCTACACCCTTTGAAAAACAGCAATAGATTCATATGTCAAACAAGAGAAAATCTGCAAAAGCTGGAAATCTGAGCTACACACACAAAACGCTGGAGGAGCTCAGAAGGTCGGGCAGCATCTAGGAAAAGAGTAAACTGTCGATGTTTCGGGCCAAAACCCTTTGGCAGGACTGAAGTAAAACTGCTGAGGAGTAGACTTAAAAGCTGGGGGGGTGGGGGAGTGAGAAACACCAGGTGATAGGTGAAACCTGGAGGGGGAGGGATGAAGTAAAGAGCTGGGAAGTTGATTGGTGAAAGAGACAGAAGGCCATGGAAGAAAGAATGTGCTCGGAGGGAAGTATTAGACAAGGATTTGTACCTTCTCGCTGTTACCATCAGGTAGAAGGTACAGGTGCCTCAGGAATTGCACCACCAGGCTCAAGAATAGTTACTACCCCTCAACCATCAGGCTCCTGAACAAAAGGAAATAATTGAACTCATTTAAGGACTTTTTTATCTTGTTATTTCATGCTCATTGTATATTACTGTTGGTTTATATCTACATTTGTACAGTTTATTGTCTATTGATCCTGTTTACAGTTACTGTTCTATAGATTTGCTAAGTACGCCCACAAAGAAAGAAATCTCAGGGTTGTATGTGATGACATGTATGTACTCTGATAATACATTTTACAATGTACTTTGAACTTTGAACTTATATTGGCACCAAAATGTGTGGTGACTCATGAAGGTTGCCTCCTCACATCCTGAGGTTGTGGTGGTCGTTAATGTATATCATACATTTCACCCTATGTTGTCTATGTGATAAATACACTCAATGGTCACTTTATTAGGTACATCCATACACCTGCTCATTAATGCAAATCAGCCAATCATGTGACAGCAACTCAATGCATAAAAGCATGCAGACGTGGTCAAAAGGTTCAGTTGTTGTTCAGATCAAACATCGGAATGGGGAAGAAATGTGATCTAAGTGACTTTGACCAGAGAAAGACTGTTAGTGTCTTTTCTTTCAATGACTACTATGGTTTTTCTATATTTCCCGGCTATTTGGATAAGATGACTCTCAGAATTGTATTCTGCAGACATACTGTAATACTAAAATTAACCTTTGTACCTTTGATGTCAGGTGGGGTATTTTGAGTATCTTAGAAACTGCTGATCTCCTGGGATTTTCATTCACAAGACTCTCTACAGTTTATAGAGAATGGTGTGCAAAACAAAAAAAAACATTCACGAGGAAATCTGCAGATGCTGGAAATTCAAACAACACACACAAAATGCTGGTGGAACACAGCAGGCCAGGCAGCATCTATAGGGAGAAGCACTGTCAACGTTTCGGGCCGAGAATCATTCAGTGAGTGGCGGATGTATGGGTGAAAACACCTTGTTAATGAGAGAGTTCTGGGGAAAATGGCCAGACTGTCCCAAGCTGACAGGAAGGCAAGAGCAACTCAAATACCCTCATGTTACAACAGTGGAGTGCAGAGAACATCTCTGAACACACAACATGTCAAACCTAGAAGTGGATGGGCTACAGCAGCAGAAGACACAAGCATGCACTCAGGGTAAATGACTTTGAATCTGAATCAGGATTAAAAGAAAATAGAAACTTCTGTAAATACTCAGCAGGGCAGCCTGATCTGTGGAAGGGAAACTGATTCAATATTTCAGGTTGGAAACCTTTCATCAGAACAGAAACTAAGTCAAAGTCAAGTTTTTTGTCATATGCATAAACACATGAATGCATAGGTATAACAGGAAATTTACTTGAAATTCACAATGTGGTGTCTCCCCTCTGTTGGAGAAACTAAACCCAGATTGGAGGATCGCCTTGTGGAACACATGTCTGTTTGCAGGGCTAATACTGAGCTTTCTGTTACTGCCATTTTGATTTCCAATCGCATTCTCATTCCCACCTAGCAGTCCGGGGTCTTCTCTACTGACAGTGAGGACAGCAAGCCTGAGGAACAAGGCCTCACCTTCTGTATGGCCAATTTTCTGCAGTCTTTTGGACTCATACTTAATCCTACAACATCTTTATTTCTTGGGCTGTATGTATGAGTCAGCCATATGCAATATTAGTTTAGTTTGTTTTTAATTTCCTTCCTTTTCTTCACAGGAGGGATATGGAACCTCCAGAGAAGATGCCAAGGAGATTTACCAGGTTGCTGCCTGGACTAGAAGGCATGTCTTATAAAGATAGCTTGAGCGAGCTAGGGCTTTTCTCTTTGGGGTGAAGGATGACAGGTGATTTGATAGAAGTGTACAAGATAATAAGAAACATGATTGGGTGGATAGCCAGAGACTTTTTCCCAGGACAGAAATGGCTAATATGAGGGGAGTGGGCATCATTTTAAAATGATTCAAGTGAATTATAGCGGGGAGGTAAATTCTTTGCACAGAAGGTGGAGGTTGCGTGAAACGTCCTGCCAGGGTTGGCGATAGAGGCAGATACTCAGGGGACATTTAGGAGACTCTTAGGCACATGGATAAGAGAAAATGGAGAGCTATGAAGGATGGGTAAAGGCTGATTTATACTTCTGTGTCAAATGAACGCCGTAGGTACGGCGTAGCCGCGTATCCTACGCTATACCCTATGCCATAGTCTGACGCGCACCTCTCCAAAAATGTAACAGTGCAACAATTGTGATTGGTCCGCTTGGTAGCGTTGCATTTCCTCCTGTCTACAGGCATACTGTGCGTACACTGATACAAAATAAATGTTTGGAGACGATGAACCAAATCGTCAAATCTACCTGTGGACATTTGAAAATATTTGAAATGCATTTCCTCGTCCATGTCTCTCAGTGGCTGGACAAGCACAGAAAATTCACCCTCTTGCCTCAATATTTAGGTCTGCTTTGTAGCATCGCATTTCCGGTTGCTTCTTCTCCGCCATGTCTGTACACCGATGCGAAATAGATGAACCAAATCTTGTGAAAATGTTTGAAATGCATTTCCTCGTCTATGTCTCTCACGAAGAAACTCAACACAGTGGCATAGAAACCCCACCACCAACTAACGTTTTGGCGCACACCAACGCATGCTCGCAGCGGCGTAGAGTGATGCAGAAGTGAAAATCAGGGCTACAGCGTAGCCCATACGCAGAAGAATAAATCAGCCTTTATTGTAATTCGCAGTATTTTTCTCTCTATTATCATGTATTGCATTGTACTGCTGCCGCAAAATTAACAGATTTCATGACATATGCTGGTGATATCAAACCTGATTCCGATTCTGATATGGATAGAAATAATTTAGAGTCTAAATCAGAAACTTTATAGGGATATGGGTCAAATGCAGCACAGTGGGGCTATCTCAGATAGGTATTTCAGTCTGTATGGACCAGTTGGTCTAAGAAGGCCATTTCGTGCTTTTTGGTTCTATGACTTTATAACCACTTCCATTCACACAATAATCAAATAACCTTGTTTACAGCTGACCTGCTTAATCTTTCTCAGCATTTTTTCTTGAAGGTCCACCAGGAAGCTGCCAGGGCTTATCGCTCTGAGGAGACATGTCTCAGTATTGTGTGTGACAGAAGACAAATGAAATTTACAGCTCACCACAGTGATAAACCAACGTCTGGTCCATGTTAATGAGTAACACTCTGACAATACGTCAGCCAGGCCACAAAAAGAATTCCAAGTACATTTCTAGTCACCGCATTTGAGGAAGGAATAAGCAATATCAGTGAACGTACAGAGGAGAGTTAAAGCAGACATTACCAAGGAATGTGATTAACCGGCATGAGGGCAGACTCTGGATGCAAGTTGAAACATAAGAGACAGAGAGGGAGATTTAACTCAGAAAAGCCTCGTCAGGGCGAAGAGGAAGAGCCCAGTTCTCTTGGCAGAGTGGTCAACAATAAAATTCAGGTTACTATTGAGATCTAGATGAATTTATTCAGCACATGTACACCAACCCATACAGTAAAAGGCACTGACGACCAGCGGAACCTAACATTGTTCTGAGGGCAGGCCACAAATATTGCCACATGTTCTGGTGCCAACAGAGCATTATAGTAAAAGAATTACAGAGAAGATTTTTTTTTTAGGAAAGCTTCCGATAAATGATGGTGTCTGGAACTCACTGCTAGTAAAGAGTGGTGGAGGCAGAAATCCTTGTATTTAAAATATACCTCTCTGAGCACATGAAGAGCCAGGACATGCAGGGTTAAGAGGAGATACAAGAGAATGCAGATGCTGAAATCTGGTGACCAACACTAAGGGAGTGGGATTAGACAAAAGTCTATTTTTGGCCAGACGAGCTGCAGCAGTCTTCTGTGCGGTCAATTTCTATGATCATAGACCATAACACATAGGAGCAAATTAGGCCATTCAGCACATCAATTCCTTGGTCAGTGGTCCCTCCCATCCATCCAACAATCTCTTTGACCACCTACCATCAAGCAGGAGGTACTGTAGCATTAGGCAAGAACTGTTAGGATGGGAAATAGCTTCTTTCCCCAGACCATAAGACCACTGAACTCTCTGCCACCACCTAGGTCTCACCATGTGTGAAACGCCAGTGGCGGAGATTATCTTATCTCCTTGTTAACTTGTGACATAAATGCTCCTTTTTATTAGTTAATTTACTCGTGGTAATATTACTTTATATATTGTGTCTGAGTTATATGTACTGTGTTAGGCACCTTGGTCTGGAGGAATGCTGTTTCGTTTAGCAGTATATATGCATATGGCTGAAATGACAATAAACTTGAACTTGAACTCCATCATGGCTGATTTATTACCCTTCACAACCCCATTATCCTGCCTTCTCCCCGTAACCTGTGACACCCTTACTAATCAAGAACCTATCAACCTCTACTTTAAATATACCCAATCACTTGGCCTCCACAGCCATCCGTGGCAAATTCCACAGGTTCACCATCCGCCTATTCCTAAAGATCCTATTCAGGTCTGGCCTAAAGAGATATCCTTGTATTCAGAGGCTGTGCCTTCTGGTCCTAGACTCCCCCACTGTAGGAAACATCCTCTGCACATCCACTCGATCTAGGCCTTTCAAAATTCAATGGATTTCAATGAGACTGCCCTCATGCCTTTAAACTGTAGTGAGTACAGGCACTGGGCCATCAGTTGCTCCTCACACTCTAACAATTTTCTTCCTGGAATCACTCTCATAAGACCTCCTCTGGACCCTCCCCGATGCCAGCACATCCTTTATCAGATAAGGGGCCCAAAACCGCTCACAATACCCTGGGTGTGACCTGACCAATATCTTAGGAAGCCTCTATGTCTCTATGAAACTATGAGATATATGAATAGGAAACTGAGATCTCAGCCATTCCTGGACGGTTGACTCAAGGTCTTCCTCAGCTGAAGAGACCTCAGATGCTGAAATCTGGAACAATTTGCTGGGGAGCTGAGCAGGTCAAGCAGCAACTGTGTGCTGGTGGAGGGGATGAATTCTCAATGTTTCAGGTCAAAGCCCTCCTGCAGGTTGTTTCTCATTGCATTGGGTAAATGCCACACAGGATAAACACAAAAAGACAACCCTGTTGGTGAAGGAAATCAGATACCAAAACAAGAACTATTGGCTAAGCTGAATCTTCAGTGGAAATTTCATGAACCTGAAACATTATCTCCACTTCTTCCCCCTCAGATGCTGCTTGAACTACTGAGTAGCTGAAGGATTGGGAAATACTTCGGCCTCTCAATTCAATGCAAATCAGTAATTTTTATATTGTATGAATGATTTTTTTTAAAACTCAGCATATCTTTAGTGTTGTACTGTATTTGTCAGAAACATTGATTACAGAGTAATTAAATCCAAATGAAATGATATACATCAGAAAAATGGTTCGGCACAGCCAAGAAGGGCCAAAAGGCCTGTTTCTGTGCTGTAATGTTCTATGGTTCTATGGTTCTATGGTTCTATCCTTCAAGCCATGTCAGTGAAACAGATTGTCTGGTGATTATCTTGTCCATCATTTATCATGTACAGATTGACGGCTACTATGTCGACTCAGGCCTAGGGGACTGGCGTCGGGCAATGCCTTTCAAGGCGCGAAATTAAAGACTGTGTGGTGCACCACTCCTCACACAGACAGTAGGTGGCCGTTGACTCGCAAGGAGTTCATCCGCCCTTTGACAGGTTTTGTTCTTAGTCCTGCTGGGTACCTACACACCCTCCTCCCCAGTTAACCAAAGTGCACCAGGGGGTGCGCCGGCTGAGTCGCTGACAACCCGACCCAAGACAGGTAGTACTGGGCTACGTGGTACCAGTAGCAAGCCAAGGCCTCGACCTGACAAGTGATGGCTCGGTTTCCAATAATAGTTACATGTGCTTTATAAGTTGAAAGCACATTTAAGTTGTAATATCAGCTTCCTTTCTCTTGGTGCCATTTATTGCGTTACTTGTCAGTATGAACTATAGGTTAAGCTGGACTGATAACACAGGAAGGGCTAAGTAGAAGGAAAATGCTACAACCTGCAGATCATTTGATGGAAATATCCCAACTATGAACTTTTAAGTGGATATCACATGGCATGAGACTGAACAATTTCAACTGCATTGGACCTGACTCAAGATATAATGGGCATTACATCAACCTACACAATGTTTAATTAATTTTTAATGTTGAGTGCAAGAGGATACATTATGAAGTCAAGTGGGACCTGGTATTAGTACCAGCCTTCCAAGATTCGTTTTGTGTAATATAGAACTAACCTCTTTAATATTGATGTGTATCAAACTTTGGGGAGAATAAAACACAGTGTTTAAAAACAGATGCTCACATCATTGGTCACATCACTCATTGATAGGTACATCGAGGTGGTACAAACAAATAAAATAATGACACAATGCATAATACAATGTGGCATTTACAGAGGAAATGCAAAGGCCACAATGAGGTAGATTGAGAGATCACAAGTTCAGCTTTATCATAGGAGCAGAATTAGACCGTTTGGTGAATTAGACCATTAGACCATTGAGAATGACTGGGGTGGGAGAAGTCTTTGATTGTTCTGACTTCTTCCCTGTGGAAACAGGAAGTAGAGATAGAGATAATGATGGTGAGGATGGTTTTCATGATACTATCTGACCCTCTCTTAGCACTGTCGCTTCTTACAGCCTGAGATGTTAGACTTCCTCCAATTACAGTTTCCTGTGTTTTTCTAACTTAGATCCCACTGCTGGTCACGGATTCCACTATTGTGTCCTTGGCTTCTAAACCTCTCCTCTTCAAGATGTTTCTTAAGTATAACTCTTTGACCAATATTTTGCTCTACTATCCTAATAGCTCATTATGCCATCCAGGATCAAATTTTGTTCAATCACATTTCCAAGATGTTTCTGTAGATCTGGGGTCCCCCACCCTTTTTTATGCCATGGACCCCTACCATTAACTGAGGGTTGACAACTCCTGCTGTAGATGTTTCACCATGTTAAGGACAGAACACACTAGCAAATTGTTGCATTCAGTTACAATTCTCTTGTTTATAAAGTCTGCAGATAATTTAGAAATGAAATCAAGGAACCCTTTGACCTGATCACAGCATTCATCATTCTAGGAAGAAAATAAAAGAATTATTATGAAAGTAATGGATCATTTCTCTCCTAGAAGCAGAGAAAGGTCAACAACCCACCAAGTCCACACACATATCTTTTCTTAAACTAATCCAACTTAAGCTCATTTGTTCTCTCCACATTGTCACTTTGACTACTGCCACTGTGGTACTACAACAGTTAAATTCAGACTAAGTTTAATTCCCACTTTAGCTGCTCCTAATAGATTTTAAATTTAGTTAATGATCTAGAACTTAAATGAGAACTATTAAAAGATAACGATCACAAAATACAATGTTTACTGATTCCTACGGATGTAGAGTGACTGGTTGCATCACTGTCTGGTACGGAAGCTCCAATGTGCAAGATTGCAAGACGTTGAAGAGGGTGGTAGATTCAGCCAGCTCTATCGTGGAGGTAATCTTTTCCCACCATTGAGGACATCTTCAAGAGGTGGTACCTCAAGGAGGTGGGCTCCATCACTAGGTACCTTCATCCATCCAGACCATGCCCATTTCTCAATAATACTAAGACCCTGAAAACCCATGCTCAAAGTTTTAGGAACAGCGTCCTCCCCTCTGCCATCAGATTTCTGAATGGGTCATGAACACATGTACACCACCTCATTTTCCTTTTCCATATTGTTTATTTTTGTAATCTATACTAACTTTATGTCTTTGCGCTGTACTGCTGACAGAAAACAACCAATTTCACAACATATGTTAATGATAACAAACCTGATTCTGATTCAGAACCAACTAATGTGGTTGACTCTTAATTGGCTGAGTGAGATATTCACTTATGCCACAACCATTATATTGACACAGAGGAAGATTAAGCACAAATCAGGCATTCAGCATCAATCCAATTCAGACCTCGGTGAAATCAATCATACAAAGCCCCCTTCCAAACAGCTCGGGGTCGTATCCTAAGGAGTAAAACTTTTACACAATTTGGTCAAACCATAGGCAACTTCAAGGAATCTATAGTTTACACATAATGGTCGAGACTCATCTGCCACAACCCCCTGGGCAGAACAGAACAGGAAGAAACTGCTCAACATTGACTCAATACAGCAGTTCAGTCATGAACAGGGAACAATGATGAATCAACAGTCTGCAGTTTTAAACAACACTTTAAAGATGCACAGAGAGTGTCGAGGGCAGCAAATTCCTCTGCATGAGGAATTCAATGTCTATTGCTCAGACCAAGGAACTAACCTGAGAACCTCAGAGTGCTCCGCCTTTGAAAATGACTATAGTGGTCATCCAAATCAACAAGTTTTCACTTCAATGGCGCCTTTTGTACAGCACAGAATGGCAGTTTGCTTTACAGAAGCACTACTAACAAAATTTGACTTTACATGGAAGAAAACCGAAGGCTTGAAGGAAGAGGCTCTGATCAGTCTTTCCATTTCTGATCCCTCTGTGAGGACTGAAACACACATCAATCCTCATAGAGGGATCGGAAGTGGAAAAAGTGAGCAATTTCAAGTTCCTGGGTGTCAAAACCTCTGAGGTCCTAACCTAGGCCCAACATATCAAAGCTATACAACAGTTATACTTCTTTCAGAATTTGAGGAGATGAGGTAAGTCACCAAAAACACTCAGAATTTTTTTTACTGATGTACAGTGGAGAGCATTCTAACTGGCTGCATCACCTTCCGATATGGGGGGTTGGGGGGGGTGACTGCACAGGATCAAAGTAGGCTGCAGAGAGTTGTAAGCGTAATCAGCTCCATCATGGGCACTAGCCCCCGTCGTATCCAGGACATCTTAAAGGAGCGATGCTTCAGAAAGGTGGCATCCATCATTAAGGACCCCTGCCACCCAGGACGTGCCCTCTTCTCATTGCTACCATTAAAGGCACACACTCGATGATTCAGGAACAGCTTCTTCCCCTCTGCCATCCGATTTCTGAATGGGCCACTAAACGAATGCACACTACCTCACCACCTTTTATTATTTCAATTTTTGCACTACTTATTTAATTTACCTATTATATACATATATACTGCAATTCACAGCTTTTCTATTATTATGTATTTTACTATACAGCTGCTGCAAAGTTAACAACATATGCCACAGTGATCTTAAACCTGACTTTGATTCTGCAGAGGTTGGTTTTAAACAATTTACAGAGGAGAGAGAGGCCGAGAGATGGAGCGGGCTAGTGGGGAAGCTACAGGAAAGCAATAGTCAGTTGAAGTCCTGAGTGCCAAAGGCAGACAAAACATGGCTTGGTAATACTGCCACTTTATAAAGAGCTTGACTGACAAGGCGGACAGAGGGTGTCATCTGGAGGAAATGATAAAGACCGTGTGCGACTCCAATCTACACATGGCAGATATACTGTATATGTCTGTGGTAGCAGTGACTTAACATATAGTCCTTGTTTTATTCATCTTTCTTTCACAGTATACTCCATGTTATCACCAACTCACTCAGCTCGTCAATATAAAACATAATGTAGGAGCAGCAATAGGCCATTTGGCCCATCGAGTCTGCTCTGACATTCTATGGCTGATTTATTATCCCTCTCAAGTCCATTCTCCTGTCTTCTCCCTGTAACCTCTGACTCCCCTACTAATCAAGAACCGATCAATCTCTACTTTAAATATATCCAGTGACTTAGTCTCCAAAGCCATCCATGGCAATGAATTTCACAGACTCGCCACCCTCTGACTAAAGAAACTTCTCCTAATCTCTATTCTAAAGGCATGTCCTTGTAGTCTAAGGTTGCGCCATCTAGCCCGAGACTCCCCCACTATAGGAAACTTCTCCACAGCCACTCTTTCTAGGCCTTTCAATATTCCATAGGTATCGATATCCGTTTGAAGTCTCTTTACATCTGCCTCCTTACTCACAATCTCACCTAGACTTGAATCACCAGTAATTCCAGAAACAATGATATTTAATCCCCATACAGGAGCAAGATATGCCAACTAGTGGAGTGGTGCCACAGCAACATCCTGGCACTCAACGTCAGTAAGACAAAAGAGCTGGTTATGGACTTCAGGAAGGGCAAGACGAAGGAACACATACCAATCCTCACAGGGGGATCAGAAGTGGAGAGAGTGAGCAGCTTCAAGTTCCTGGGTGTCAAGATCTCTGAGGATCTAACCTGGTCCCAACATATTGATGTAGTTATAAAGAAGGCAAGACAGAGACTATACATCATTAGGAGTTTGAAGAGATTTGGTATGTCAACAACTACACTCAAAAACTTCTGTAGATGTACTGTGGAGAGCATTCTGACAGGCTGCATCACTGTCTGGTATGGAGGGGCTACTGCACAGGACCGAAAGAAGCTGCAGAGGGTTGTAAATTGAGTCGACTCAATCTGTCTACTAGCCTACAAAATATCCAGGACATCTTCAAGAATGGCAGTGTCTCAGAAATGCAGTGTCCATTATTAAAGATTTTTAACCTATTCAATATATGTATACTGTAAATGATTTACTTATTTATTATTATTATTATTATTTTATTTTTTCTTTGTTCTATATTATGTATTGCATTGAACTGCTGTTGCTAAGTTGACAAATTTCTCAACGCATGCCGGTGATAATAAACCTGATTCTGTTAACCTAATTGTTGATACAGATCTGGAACAGCTGATGCCTTCATCCAAGCTATGTACAGTAATTGCAAAATACTTGGGTCCGAGTAATGATCAGTGTGGCATATCACTTGTTAGATCTTGCTAACTAGAAAACAACTACTTACATGCAAGCTCAGCTTCCTGGTAGCTGGCCTGTATGGACACCCCACACCAGGAGCACTTATAAACTGCAAGCCTCTGACTTATCTAGCGCCTCTGGAAATCTAGATATATCTCATCTACCTGTTTCTCCTTAAGTGACAGACATGATCTTCTCTTTTACAAAACCACATTCACCTAATCTGATTATCACGATTTTCTATCAGCTGCACTGCTTTAATATCATTTCTAACAATCTCCCTTTGATAAATATTAAGCTAAATGGCCCATAGTCTCCTGTCTCCATTTTCTTGCTTTTGGATAAAGAGAGATACATTTGATATTTTTCAATCTAATGGAACCATCCCCCGGATCTGCAGAGTTTTGCAAAATGTAAACCAATGCATCAACAACCTCATTAATCACAGCATTTCAGAATCTAGAATGAATTTCACCAGCTCTCTAAGACAGCATGATAGCACAGCGGTTAGTGTTAAGACTTTTGCAGTGCCAGCGACCCAGTTTCAATTCCTTCTGTTGTCTGTAAGGTGTTCGTACTTTCTCCCCGTTAGTGCGTGGGTTTCCTCGAGTGCTCTGGTTTACTCCTACTTTCCAAAAACGTACGGGTTCGGGCAAGTAAATGGTGGGCGTGCTACTTTGGCGCTGGAAGCATGGCAACACTTGCGGGATGCCCTCAGCACATCCTTGGTCTGCGTCGGTCGTTGACATCAAATGACACATTTCACTATATGTTTCAAAGTACACGGACAAATAAGATCAATAGTTTATCTTTAATTTCTCAGAGACATGGACTAATAAAGCTAATCCCTGCTCTCTCAGAGACATCTCACCCAACAGCCAACAACAGCCTCAAGTGGCAGTTGCTCAATACCACTCCCTGATGACTTTAATTTTTCATGATTTCCTCTTTCTCGTCCAAATCCCAACATACAGCTAGATCTGGGATTTCGCTTGCATCTTCTATAGCTGCTTAATTCAACTGCTGACTCTTGCGTTCCATCAGTAACACCGCAGAATGTTGGTGGGGCCCGCAATCTGAATGCAAAAGGGATGGCAAAGAGCATTAGAATAATTTCAGCCAGTACTTTCAAACAGATCGTTCATCTTGCCTCCTCCTGGGATCACGGAAGCCCGTCTTCAGCCTTTTAGATCCATTATGCATGATATCATCAAATGTTCAGGACACATGGAAGGCTATGAGAGCTGAAGAGATCCCAGATGTAATACCTGGATCTTGGAACTAATTGTGCCTTTATCTGAGCTGTTTCAGCACCGTGCACAAAACTGGCATCAACTGATCATTTGGAAAATTGCCGAGGTAAGGTAGGAAACATTCATAAGAATCAGGCCAAAACCATTTTGGCTAAGTACTACTAATCAATCTGTCTCGCTCTTCAGTGATGAAAAGCTGCTGCCCGCAGTGCGATGTGTAGCAATTATTCGACAATAGCCTGCTCACTACTGTCCGCTTTTGGTTTTCACCAAGGCCATTGGACTCCAGAGCTCAACGTGACCTCAGTCTGATCTTAGGTCAGAGAGCTCTTTCCCAAAGTTGCCCTTGATACGAAGACAGCCTTCGACTGAGTTCAGTCTGAAGAAGCTTAGCGAAAGTAGGAGATATTAGGCATCAAGGGAAATCAATCATGGTGGGTGACATACAAAATTATGAGGGGTATAGGGGTATAGATAAGGTAAATGCAAGCACTGAGATTGGGTGGGACTACAACCAGAGATGATGAGTTAAGGGTGAATGGTGAAAAGTTTAGGGGGAAGCTGAGAGGGGAGCGTGGAACAAGCTGCCAACGCAAGTGATGCATGCAGGCTCAATTTCAACGAGTTTAGAGAAGTTTGGATAGGTACATGGATAGTAGGGGTATGGAGGGCTATGGTTCCAGTGCAGGTCGATGAGAGTAGGCAGTTTAAATGGTTCACCATAAACTAGATGGACCAAAGGGTCTGTTTCTGTGCTGTACTTCACTATGACTTTATAATTCTATATCACACAGAAGGATGATGATGGCTAGGGTCGTCCCAGCCCCAAGACTTAGCCATTAACTGCATCATCACATTGTCCCTTCCATCACAAGTTGGCTGACAATGGCATGCTTCAATCTCACTTGCAACTTCTGAGCGTATAAGGTAGTTCCGTGCCTGTGTGCAGCAGGACCTGGACAAATGCTCAGTATATGAGGTGAGCTGCCAGGGGAAGGCAGGTGTATTAACAATATTTCAGAAAGAGAATCAGAATCAAGTTTATTATCACCGGCATGTGTCGTGAAATACATAATTAAAAAGAGAGGCGGTGTTCACGAGTTTAATATCCATTTCAGAATTGGATGGCAGAGGGGAAGAATCTGTTCCTGAATCGCTGAGTGTGTGCCTTCAGACTTCTGTACCTCCTACCTGACGGTAACAGTGAGAACAGGGTATGTCCTGGGTGCTGGAGGTTCTTAATAATGGACGCTGCCTTTCTGAGACACCGCTCCTTGAAGACATCCTGGGTACTTTGTAGGCTAGTACCCAAGATGGAGCCGACTAAATTTACAACACACTGCAGCTTCTTTCGGTCCTGTGTAGTCGTGCCCCTATACCAGACAGTGATGCAGGCTGTCAGAATGCTCTCCACGGTACATCTATAGAAGTTTTTGAGTGTTTTTGTTGACATACCAAATCTCTTAAAACTCCTAATGAAGTATAGTCGCTGTCTTGCCTTCTTTATAGCTACATCAATATGTTGGGACCAGGTTAGATCCTCAGAGATCTTGACCCCCATGAACGTGAAACTGCTCACTCTCTACACTTAGGGTCCCTCTATGAGGATTGGTATGTGTTCCTTCATCTTACCCTTCCTGAAGTCCACAATCAGCTCTTTCATCTTACTGACGTTGAGTGCCAGGTTGTTGCCGTGACACCACTCCACTAGTTGGCATTTCTCACTCCTGTATGTCCTCTTGCCACCATCTGAGATTCTACCAACGATGGTTGTATTGTCAGCAAATTTATAGATGGTATTTGAGCTATGCCTAGCCATACAGTCATGGCTATAGAGAGTAGAGCAATGGGCTAAGTACACACCCCTGAGGCGCGCCAGTGTTGATCATCAGCGAGGAGTAAATGTTTCATATATATATATATTTTTAATTATATATTTCATTATATACTGTAATTCTCAGTTTTTTCTCTCTTATCAAGTCAAGTCAAGTCACTTTTATTGTCATTTTGACCATAACTGCTGGTACAGTACACAGTAAAAATGAGACAACGTTTTTCAGGACCATGGTGTTACATGACACAGTATCAAAACTAGACTGAACTACGTAAAAAAAGCACAGAAAAAGCTACACTAGACTAAAGACCTACATAGGACTGTGTAAATTTCACAAAAACAGTGCAGGCATTACAATAAATAATAAACAGGACAATAGGGCAAGGTGTTAGTCCAGGCTCTGGGTATTGAGGAGTCTGATAGCTTGGGGGAAGAAACTGTTACATAGTCTGGTCGTGAGAGCCCAAATGCTTTGGAGCCTTTTCCCAGACGGCAAGAGGGAGAAGAGATTGTATGAGGGGTGCATGGGGTCCTTCATAATGCTGTTTCCTTTGCGGATTCAGCATGTAGTGTAAATGTTCGTGATGGCGGGAAAAGAGACCCCGATGATCTTCTCAGTTGACCTCACTATCCGCTGCAGGGTCTCGTGATCCGAGATGGTGCAATTTCCGAACCAGGCAGTGATGCAGCTACTCAGGATGCTCTCAATACAACCCTTGTAGAATGTGGTGAGGATGGGGGGGGGGGGGGGGATGGACTTTGCTCAGCCTTCGCAGAAAGTAGAGATGCTGCTGGGCTTTCTTTGTTATGGAGCTGGTGTTGAGGGACCAGGTGAGATTCTCTGCCAGGTGAAGACCAAGAAATTTGGTGCTGTTTATGATCTCTACCGAGGAGCCGTTGATGTTCAGTGGGGAGAGGTCGCTCTGTGCCCTCCTGAAGTCAACAACCATCTCTTTTGTTTTGTTCACATTAAGAGACAGGTTGTTGGCTCTGCACCAGTCCGTTAGCCACTGCACCTGCTCTCTGCAAACTGACTCGTCATTCTTGCTGATGAGACCCACCACGGTCGTGTCATCGGCGAACTTGATGATGTGGTTCGAGCTGTGTGTTGCAGCACAGTCGTGGGTCAGCAGAGTGAACAGCAGTGGACTGAGCACACAGCCCTGGGGGACCCCCGTGCTCAGTGTGATGGTGTTGGAGATGCTGCTCCCAATCCGGACTGACTGATTATGTATTGCAGTGTACTACGTCTCAAAGTTAATAAATTTCGCAACAGATGCTGGTGGTATTAAACCGGAACCTGAAACCCAGCTGGATCAGTCACGTGCATGCTGTGAGTATAGAGGCAGGTCCAAGCTTGAGTATCCTGATCCTGATTCACAAGCTGACACACCAGAACCTTTCCATCCTTCACAAGGCACGTCAGGAGTATGATGGAATACTGTCCACTAGCCTGCAATGATCGCGGCTCCAACAACAACCCTAGAACAACCTTTCTTAACCCCTTTGTCCTGGAGGAACCCTTGAAATAATTTTCAGGTCTCAGAGAACCCCTGTGTAAAAATTATTATATCTGGAGCTCACAGTATTTCAACGTGATCAGTAGATATAACAATCCAAAAATAATTGTCAATGCTCTTTTGAGTAGAGAATTAAGTTTTAGCCAACTCTTCCAGAAAAGAAAACAGACGGAATGGGATGGAGAGCATGTTTCCTATGGTGGGAGAGTCTAAGACCAGAGGACACAGCCTCAGAACAGAGGGGCGTCCTTTCAGAACAGAGATGAGGAAGAATTTCTTTAGCCATAGAGTGGTGAATCTGTGGACTTCTTTGCCACAGGCAGCTGTGGACGCCAAGTCTTCATGTATATATAAGGCAGTGGTTGATAGATTCTTAATTGTTCAGGGTATGAAGGGATACGGGAGAAGGCAGAAGATTGGGGCTGAGAGGAAAATTGGATCAGCCATGATGAAATGGCAGAGCAGACTCAATGGGCCAAATGGTCTAATTCTGCTCCTATATCTTCTGGTCTTATAAAAAGTGGTACAAATGAAAAGGTTAGTATTATAATATTGGGCAGAATAATCATTTGGCATGGACTAGATGGGTTAAAGGGCCAGTTTTGTGCTGTACTAGGACGTACTAGAAGGGAGAAGTTTGTGTAGTCACAAACAAGATAAAACTATATCTCAGCACAAATTATAGTCATATTAGTCATTGTGAATCTAGGAACTATAACAATAATCGGGGTTTCAAAAAAAATTGAGTGCAGACAAATGCAGAAATTTCTTGGAAACATCATTAAAATATAAAATTCCCCTCAAATATTCCAAATCCTCATCACAGAATAACCCAGATTAATCCCTTCAATTGATAAAGAAACCAGTCTACCTCAGGTTCCTAAAAAAGCCCCCGAGTTTTATGATTGATAAAGAAAAATGTAGCTCAGATTTGGGGAGTTCCAAACCACCAGTCCTCATTCTAGATGTACTGGATGCAATTATTAATGCAGCAGGGTCGTTGTTGCTCCTTTCTGTGCCTTGTGGTGCATCGGGTGGCAACCTTGCCGTTTCTTTAGCATTTGTCTTTTTTATGAGGCCGAGTTGCTAGCTCAGTGCTCAACCCAGCACGGATGGAAAGCGTGCAAAGATCTGGCCGGATTCGAACCCTCCAAGTCGGGTGTGGATGCCACTACACCACCAGCTGGCTAATGCAATGCAGCTGGGTCCCTTAACAATTCCTGCCAATATCATCTATTTCATTCAGTTCACAATGCACGGACTGGCTCTTTATAAGCACTGTTCTATTAGCTTCTCGTATGTTAACCAGTGGATAAGGGAACGGATGAAATCACAATTATGTCTTTAGATTATGCCTGTTGATCTTCCCTAGTGTATTAAATTAAGGCTAATTTTGTTAATATAACAGGCGGGTATTATTTAAAGCATTTCTTAATAGAGTCACACACACACAAAATGCTGGAGGAACTCAGCAGGTCAGGCAGTATTTATGGAAAGGAATAAACAGACAGCATTTCGGGCCGAGGAAGAGGGAAGACGCCAGAATAAAAAGATGGAGAGAGGAGAAGGAGGCTAGCTGGAAGGTGCTAGGTGAAGCCATGTGGGTGGGAAACGTAAAGGGCTGGAGAAGAAGGAATCTGATAGGACAGGAGAGTGGACCATGAGAGAAGGGGCAGGAAGGGGGTTTTTACAAGAAGGAGAAATCGATATTCATACCATCAGCCTGGAGGTTACCCAGAAGGAATATAAGGGGTTACATCTCCACCCTGAGGGTGGCCTCACTTTCTCATCTTCCAGCTAGCCTCCTTCTCCTCCCCTCCCCCCACCTTTTTATTCTGGTGTCTTCCTCCCTCCTTCTCAGTCCTGAAGAAGGATCCCAACATGAAACATTTATTGAATTTCCATAGTTGCAGCCTGACCTTTTGAGTTCCCCCAGCATTTTGTGTGTGTTGCTTTGGATTTCCAGCATCTGCAGACAATAAAGTCAAAAAATACAGTATCAAATTCAGTACGTTCAAGTGTGGCACATCTTGTCCTCGTGTATTTTACAATGGTTGAGAAAGGGTAAAGGTGTGTACCCAGCCAACTACAAGATCAGAATTAGAATCATATTTATTATCAGACTCATATTTCATGAAATTTGTGGTGGGTTTCCTCTGGGTGCTCCCATTTCCTTCCACATCCCCACACTCCAAAGACATATGGGTTAGTAGCTTGACTGGTCACATGGATGTGATTGGGCAGTGCAGGCTCATTCGGCAAGAAGGGCCTGCAACTTTGATGAGTGGATGGACAGATGGATAGAGGAAAAGAAAAGAAATAAAAGTACTGTCCAGGGCCATCCAGAAATCTGATGGCGGAGAGGAAGAAGCTGCTGCTGAATCATTGTGTGGTCTTCAGGCTCTCGGACAGCCTCTTCCACGGTAGTATTAAGAAGGGGGCCTGTCCCGGAAGGTGTGGGCACTACTTCCTGAGGAACCACCTCTGGAAGATGTCCTTGCTGGTGGGGGAGCTGCCTGAGTCTACATTACTTTGCAGGTCTCTTCCTCTCCTGTGGTCTGGAGGTTCCACAGCAGACAATGGTGCAACCAGTCAGTTTACAGATGCTCTCTATCGTACAGCTATAGAAATTTGCAGGAATCTTTGTTGACAAACCAAATCTCTTCAAACTCCTAACAAAATGGTACCATTAGCCTGCTTTATTCGTGATCGTATTGATGTGCTGATCCCACAATAAATGGCTTAGAAATAGCAAAAAAAAGCTTTCACTAACTTGACACATTACACACTTCTTCAGCCCTTTTAGATGCTCTCACATGATTCATAACTCCCATTTGACTCAAAACCACTTGTTTAAAATGCATTTGACAGAGATATTTACAAAAAGGTCCAGATCAGGCTTGCTTTGTTCTACATATGTCACTACCATCTCTCCTACTGTTTTTTTCTTTCCCAGTTCTATTTCTATTTCCACTGATGGTTCTGACTGTTTCTATTCAGACATTCCTATTTCCACTGATGCTGCTGAGCGCTTTCAGCATCTTCTGTTTATATCACAGAGCGTACAACAACGTCTTCTCAAGCTCCAGAGAAATTTACCTCACTTGTCAATCAGTGAGTTCATTTTAGCGGAGAGAGGGCTTCACCTCGTGCACTGGCTGTCTACTTGTACTTATAACAGTAAAGGAACAGGCCCTTCAGCCCATCTTATCTGTGCTGATCATGATGCCAACCTAACTAATCTCTTCGGGTTTTATTTGGTCTGCATCCCTCCGTTTCTTGCCTTTTCATGAGCCTGCCGAAGCCTTTCTTAAACATTGTTATCGCATCTGCTTCCATCACCTCACTTGCAGCACGTTCCAGATATCTTTCACTCCCTGTGTAGCCATTACTTGCTTCACAAATCTCCTTCTAACTTCCCCCTTAGACATATACTTCAATTTCTCCTCACCCTCTATTTTCTTCACAACTGAATTGCCGTTTGTCATTGTCACATGTACTACTTACTTATTGCCCATTACGCCGTGGCATTTAGAGCAGCAGTAAAGGTCCTCCATCTCTCTGCCCGTAACGTCGCACACAGATTTAGAAGGATTCTTCACGGCTGCTTCCATAACAATTTTGTTTTACCAGTCGGAGCTGAACCCCCTAACCTGGAGGACCAGCGGACCACGCTTACCCTGGCCTCTACCCTTTGACCTGTTCAGCATGGGTGTCCCTACCAAGACCCAAAACACAAGACCCTGGCTCCAGCCTGCGCAGCTCTCTGAGTCATTGAGGCACGCAAACCCTACCACAAGACTGTGGTCCTCTCAGAGGTCACACGGGCGGGGTTACAGTGCAAAGATTGTCTTCATACTGTTCATACAGATCAGATATTACACAATCCATTGAGATGGTATAAGACAAAGAAAAACAGAGGGCAGAATAAAGTGTCCCAGCTACAGAGGAAGTGCAGAGCAAGTAAACAATAAGGTGCAAGATCATAACAAAGTAGATTATGAGGCCGGGAGTCCATCTTAACTTGCCAGCAAGCTATTCAATTGTTTTGTAACAGCTGATGACACACACTTTCAGGCTTTTGTATCATCTCCCTGACAGCAGAGGGGAGAAGAGAGAACGGTCTTGTTGGGTAGGGTCTTTGATTTTGCTGGCTGCTTTACGGAGGTGGTGGGAGATATGAAGTCCATAGACGAGCGTCTGGTTTCCACGATATGCCGAGCTGCGTCCGCAGTTCAGTTCCTTCTGGTCACGAGCCGAGCAGTTGCCGAAGCAAACTACTATAACTCACTCTCATCTGAGTTGCGTAACTTCACACGATCACGTCCAACTTTCCTCTCGCCTGCTACAAAAGTGTGGACAAAACATTTCAAGGCTGATTTTAAATGCGCCCCTGCTTTAAGCATAAATTTATTGCAGACAATACGTTGCAGAGTCACAAGTGACGTAATGCTCCTCGTCAGCTTCGTATTAGTGAGGAACCTACCGGACAAATGGATATTGCAGCAGGACGCATGGAACACATGGAAAGTTGGCACGCATCACCTCCCACCTGGCACTGAATTCACCTGTGCGACCAGGGCAGAGTCCAGCACTGTTGAGCTAAGGGGCCAGATACACTTCACAGGGGGCTGAGCAGGTGCTACACCTTGCCCAAGGGTGAGCTGCAGGCTAACGGGGGGAAGGAGTGCCTTACACCTCCTTTGGTAGAGATGTACCTCCACGCTGCCTCCCAAGAAGGCTCCGTACTCTACAATGTCCTTTGTCATGCATTCTTTGTTGATACGGCTTCGATGTACTTATGTGTGGAATAAACAGTCTGACTGGCATGGAAAACAAAGTTATTCATGGTATTGCATTGCATAGGATAATAACAAAATGATTACCAATTAACACTCCCTCTGCACTGACAGTACTGGGGACAGTCCTCATTTTACACCAGGATGGTGTTCAGATTTTCTCAGGAATGGTGTAACTTTTTAAAAAAAAATATTTCCTGATGTATTATCTATAATGATACGCACTTTTTTATTTTTTATTTTGTAATTTATAGTAAGTTCTTATGTGATGCCGCAAAAGAGCAAATTTCACAAAACAAAAGCTAGAGAGTTGGCAGATGCTGGAAATCCTGAATAGCAAATGCAAATTGCAGGAGGAACTCAGCAGGTCAGGCAACATCTATGGAAATGGATAAACGACCGACGTTTCGGGCCAAGATCTTTCAGCGGGACAGGAGAGAGGACCCCCTTTCCCCTCTCTGATAGGAGAGGCATATTTCAGTGCTAATAAACCTGGTTTTGATCCCAATGCATTAAAACACTTCTGCCTTCTTTCTCTGGGGGGGATATCAGTTTCAAATCCCGCTGTTTCCTTTCAAGCACTCAGCTGAGAAGCTGGGTAGCCACCTGCTACAACCCAAGCAGGGTGGAAATCAATGCTAATTAAGATCCTATTACCTTGTCTGAACCTGGAAAGCATGTTTGCGTGAAGAACTAGAAGCAATGAAGCTTCAACAGCCACGCGTGAATCCCTGTGCTTCTGAGAGGGGCTGTTTGAGCTCCATTTCAGCAAGAAAAGAGCTCTAGGACAGTGTTTGTCACAGACAGCTGATTAACCAACTCCAAACCACATCCAACAGCTAAAATAGATCATGTTTCCTGTTGTACTACCCTGAAACAGTAACCAACCAAACGCCAAGGTAACAGAACTGTCCCTTGAGACTCGCATAAGCTCAGTGGCCAGTTTATTAGGTACACTGGCTTGTTAACGCAAATATCATGTGGCAGCAACTCAATGCATAAAAGCATGCAGACTTGATCAAGAGCTTCAGCTGTTGTTCAGATAAAACATCGGAACTGGGGAGAACTGTGATTTGTATAACCTTGACAATGAAATGTTTGTTGGTGTCAGATAAGGTGGTTTGAATATCTCAGGAAATGTTGTCACACACGGCTGCGAATTTGGAATTTACAGAGAACAGTGCACAAACAGTAAAAACTGTCCAGTTCTGTGGGCAAAAATGCCTTGTTAGTGAGAGAGGCTAGGGGGAGAATAGCCAGACTGGTTCAAGCTGACACAAAGGAAACAGTAACTCTGATATCCACGTGTTACCACAGTGATGTGCAGAAGAGCATCTCTGAATGCACAACACATTGAACCTTGAAGTGGATGGACTTTCGCAGCAGAAAACCAGATTGGCTTCCTCTCTTGTACCTGATGAATTGGGCTAGGTGATGATTGTATTCTGGTTATGAAACTCTCTTTGAGTCACTGCGGATAATTGTCGCATGAATAAACTTTTGTAGTTTCGTAGAAAAAAATGCCAAGGGAGGTCTGTACATCTGGTGTAGTTATTACTGCTGGGAGGTGTGGAGTTACTCACTGGGGTGGCAAAATAAACAGCTAGTGGATTTGCTGCCCCAGTGCTCTCGTCATCCACGTCCTACCCACAGGTTGAACACATCCCATAAACCAGCCTCCCCTCCATGGACTCAAGAGGAAAAGCCTCGGTAGAGCCGATATGGAGAGGATGTGGTCTTTCGAGGGGGAGTCCAGAACCAGAGGGCACAACCTCAGAATAGAGGGGTGTCAACTTAGAATAGGCAATGAGGAGGGATTTCTTTAGCTGGGGTTGTGGTGGGAAGTTGGCGGTGAATCTGCTGAATCATTGCTATAGAGGGCTGTGGAGTCCAAGTCATTGAGTGTATTTAAAGCAGAGGTTGGTAGGTTCTTGATTTGTTAAGAGCATCAAGTTTACAGGGAGAAGGCAAGAGGATGAGGTTGAGAGGGATAATAAATCAGCCATGATGGAATGCTGGTGCACACTCGATGGGCCGAATATCCTGAATTTCTCCTATGTCTTATGGTCTTATAGCCTAATGGACTCTGTCTATGTAACGGGGGTGGGGAGGGTGGTCGGCACCTTTAACTTCCTTAGCATCATCATATCAGAAGATCCATCCTGGCACCAGACACAATTGTCATCACAAACAGGCACAGCAATGCCTCTTCTTTCTCAGAAGTTTGCATAAATTCGGCTTATGGGAGGGGAAGGGTTAGATTGGTCTTAGGGTAGGATAAATACTGTTGGCCAAGGGCCTGTACTGTGATGTGATGTTCCATGTTCTATGTCACCAAAAACTTTGACAAGCCTCTATAGATGCACGTGGAGCGGCGGAAAGTGTCCTAACTGGTTGCATCTTGGCCTAGTATGTATGGAAGCTGAAATGCCCAAAAATAGAAAAGGTTAAAATGGTGAATGCAAGCCCAGTTTATCACAGGGTGGTGCTCCCCACTATGGAGTACGTTTTACAAAGTGCACTCCCACAAGAAAGCAGCATTAATCAAAGACCCCACCATCCATTCACTACTACCATCGGGCAGGAGGTACAGAATCCTCCGGTCGGAACAGTTATATACTTCAACCATCAAGCTCCTGAACCAGTGTGGATAACTTCATTCTCTGAAGTGATTCTACAGTCTGCAGACTTACTTTCAAGGATTTTTGCCAATTTAAGTTCTCAGTATTATTTTATTTGCACAGTATGTCTTCTTTTGCCCATTGGCTGTTTGTCAGCTGTTGTCTGTTTCTCTTTCGATTTTCATAAATTCTATTGTATTTCTTTTACTTCCTGTAAATGCCTGCAAGGAAATTAATCTCATGGTAGTAAGAGTGTGTGTGTGAGAGTGCGTGCGTGTGTGTGTGTGCGCCTGTGTGAGTCTGTGTGTGCATGTGTGTGAGAGTGTGTGTGTGTGCGTGTGTGGGTGGGTATGTGAGTGTGAGTGTGTGTGTGTGTGAGAGTGCGTGTGTGTGTGTGAGAGTGCATGTGTGTGTGCCTGTGTGAGTCTGTGTGTGTGTGTGTGTGCGTGTGCACGTGTGTGTGTGTGTGTGTGTGAGAGTGTGTGTGCGCGTGTGTGAGTGTGTGTATGCGCATGCGTGTGTGTGTGTGCATGCGTGTGTGCATGTGTGTATGAGATGTCATTTGTATACTGGTGCCAGGACAGATCTTCTGATACAATGATGCCAAGGAATCTAAAGGGCAACGAGAGTAGACTAGATGGGCCGAAGGGCCTGCTTCTGTGCTGTACATTTCTATGGCTGTATATGCATACTCTGATAATAAATTTACTCTGAAGTTTATTGTCTCAGTAAAGCAGCCAGGATAATTACAGACCACGTACACCCTGGAAATCCTCTCTTCTCCCCTTTTCCATCAAGCAGAAGGTACAAAAGTCTGAAATCACAGACCTTCAGGTCCAAGGACAGCTTCTGTCCCGCTGCTCTCAGACTATTAAATGGTTCACTTGTGTGAAAAGACTTCACACCCTACCTCATTTCTGGTTTGCACGATACTACATTTTCTCTGCAGCTGTTACTCTTGAAAAGCATGGGCAGGCCCTTCCACTCACCATATCTGTACTAACCTCAGTGACAAAGTAACCTATCACGTCTACCAGCACATTACCCCATTCACCCCATGTCCCTGTGCCTTTAAAACATATTCACATGCCCCCCCAGTTGTTTTCATGTTTTATTGTCTTACAATATTGAATCACAGAGGATTTAATTCGACACTGATCAATAGAAAAAGTTTTCAAGAGAACTGCAACTTGGTAGATTTGTTTTCCAGCAACACAGTGACTCCAAGCATAAAGTCAAAGCCATACTGGAATGGCTTAAAAACAACAAAGTTAATTCCTATCACAAACAAGAGAAAATCTGCAGATGCTGGAAATCCTCACAGCACACAAAAATGCTGGAGGAACTCAGCAGGCCAGGCAGCATGTTTGTAAAAAAGTACAGTTGAAGTTTTTGGCCGAGATCCTTCATCAGGACTGGGTAAAAAAAAGATGAGGAATCTGAGTAAGAAAATGGGGGGCAGGGAGGAAGAACCACAAGGTGATGGGTGAAACCAGGAGGGGGACGGGGTGAAGTAACGAGCTGGGAAGTTGATTAGTGAAAGAGATACAGGGCTGAAGCAGCGGGAAGTCTCATAGGAGAAGACAAAAGGCCATGGGAAAAAAGCAAAAGGGGAAGAGCACCAGAGGGAAGTGATAGACAGGAAAAGAGACAAGGTGAGAGACGGAAATGGGAATGAGGAATGGTGAAGTTACCCAAAGTTCGAGAAATCAATGCTCATGCCATCAGGTTGGAGACTACCCAGACAGAGTATAAGGTGTTCCTCTTCCACCCTGAGTGTGGCCTCATCGCAACAGTCGAAGAGGCCGTAGAGTGACAAGTCCTTAAGCGACAAAGTCAGAATACAGACTTCAATCCAATTGAGAAGTTGTGGCTGGACTTGAAAAGGGCTGTTCAATCACAATCCCCATGCCATCAGACAGAGCTTGAGTAGTTTTGTAAAGAAGAATGGGGAAATATTGCAGTGTCCAGATGTGCAATGGTGATGGAGACTTATCCACACACTCAAGGCTGTGATTGCTGCCAAAGGTGCATCTACTAAATACCGACTTGAAAGGTGTGAATATTTACGCAATCAAGTATTTTGTGTTTTATATTTGCAATTAATTTAGATCACTTTGTAGAGCTCTGTTTTCACTTTGACACGGAGGAGTTGTTTTCTGTCAAAAAAAAGCCAAATTAGATACACTGTGATTCAAAGTTCGAAAACAATAAAACATGAAAACTTCCTGGGGGGGCGTGAATACTTTCTATAGTCACCGTAGATTGAGTTCTGTCGCCATTCGTGTACACGTTCCATCATAGCTCCAGCACAGGCATAACCCTCCCCGCCAGTGAGGGCACCATCAAGAGGCAGTGGGCAGTGTCTCAGAAAGGCACCATCCATCATTAAGGACACATGCCATCTGCAGAATCAGTTTTATTATCACTGTCATGTGACGTGGAATTTGTTAACTTAGCAGCAGCAGTTCAATGCAATACATAATCTAGCACACAGAGATAAAAAGCAATAATAATTAATAAAATAAAATATAATAAATAAACAAGTGAATCAATTATGTATATTGAATAGATTACTTTAAAATGTGCAAAAACAGAAATAATATTAAAAAACTGAGTTAGTGTCCAAAGCTTCAAAGTCCATTTAGGAATCAGATGGCAGAGGGGAAGAAGCTGTTCCTGAATCACTGAGTGTGTGCCTTCAGGCTTCTGTATCTCCTACCTGATGGCAACAGTGAGAAAAGTCCATGCCCTGGGTGCTGGAGGTCTTTAATTTTGGACACTGCCTTTCTGAGACACCACTTCCTAAAGATGTCCTGGGTACTTTATAGGCTAGTGCCCAAGATGGAGCTTACTAGATTTACAACCTTCTGCAGCTTTTTTAGGTCCTGTGCAGTAGCCCCTCCATACCAGACAGTGATGCAGCCTGTCAGAATGCTCTCCACGGTACAACGATAGAAGTTTTTGAGCATATTTGTTGACATGCTAAATCACTTCATACTCCTAATGAAGTATAGCTGCTGTCTTGCCTTCTTTATGACTACATCAATATGTTGGGACCAGGCTAGATAATAGAAACATAGAAACGTAGAAAACCTACAGCGCAATACAGGTCCTTCGGCCCACAAAGTTGTGCCGAACATGTCCCTACCTTAGAAATTACTAGGCTTACCCATAGCCCTCTATTTTTCTAAGCTCCATGTACCTATCCAAAAGTCTCTTAAAAGACCCTATCGTATCCACCTCCACCACCGTTGCCAGCAGCCCATTCCACACACACAACACTCTCTGCGTAAAAAAACTTACCGCTGACATCTCCTCTGTACCTACACCCCGGCACCTTAAACCTGTGTCTTCCTGTGGCAACCATTTCAGTCCTGGGAAAAAGCCTCTGACTATCCACATGATCAATGTCTCTCATCATCTTGTACACCTCTATCAGGTCACCTCTCATCCTCCTTTGCTCCAAGGAGGAAAGACCGAGTTCACTCAACCTATTCTCATAAGGCATGCTCCCCAATCCAGGCAACATCATTGTAAATCTCCTCTTACGCTTTCTATGGTTTCCACATCCTTCCTGTAGTGAGGTGACCAGAACTGAGCACAGTACTCCAAGTGGGGTCTGACCAGGGTCCTACATAGCTGCAACATTACCCCTCAGCTCCTAAATTCAATTCCACAATTGATGAAGGCCAGTACACCATACGCCTTCTTAAGCACAGAATCAACTTGCGCAGCTGCTTTGAGTGACCTATGGACTCGGACCCTAAGATCTCTCTGATTTTCCACACTGCCAAGAGTCTTACCATTAATAATATATTCTGCCATTATATTTGACCTACCAAAATGAACCACATCACACTTACCTGGGTTGAACTCCATCTGCCACTTCTCAGCCCAGTTTTGCATTCTATCAATGTCCCGCTGTAACCTCTGACAGCCCTCCACACTATCCACAACACCCCCAACCTTTGTGTCATCAGCAAACTTACTAACCCATCCCTCCACTTCCTCATCCAAGTCATTTATAAAATCCTCAGAGATCTTGACACCCAGGAACTTGAAGCTGCTCACTCTCTCCACTTCTAATCCCTCTATGAGGATTGGTATGTGTTCCTTTGTCTTACCCTTCCTGAAGTCCACAATCAGCTCTTTTGTCTTACTGACGTTGAGTGCCAGGTTGTTGCTGTGGCACTATTCCACTAGCTGGCATACCCACTCCTGTATGCCCTCTTGTCACCATCTGAGATTCTACCAACAATAGTTGTATCATCAGCAAATTTGCAGATGGCATTTTAGCACATTTAGCAGATGGTATGAAAATTGGCTGGCTGACAGGAAACAAAGAGTAGCGATTAACGGGTCCCTTTCGAAATGGCAGGCTGTGACCAGTGGGGTACCGCAAAGTTTGGTGCTGGGACCGCAGCTGTTCACAATATACATTAATGATTTAGATGAAGGGATTAAAAGTAACATTAGCAAATTTGCTGATGACACAAAGCTGGGTGGCAGTGTGAAATGTCAGGAGGATGTTATGAGAATGCAGGGTGACTTAGACAGGTTGGGTGAGTGGGCAAATGTATGGCAGATGCAGTTTAATGTGGATAAATGTGAGGTTATCCACTTTGGTGGCAAGAACAGGAAGGCAGATTACTATCTAAATGGAGTCAAGTTAGGAAAAAGGGAAGTACAAGGAGATCTAGGTGTTCTTGTACATCAGTCAATGAAAGCAAGCATGCAGGTACAGCAGGCAGTGAAGAAAGCTAATGGCATGCTGGCCTTTATAACAAGAGGAATTGAGTATAGGAGTAAAGAGGTCCTTCTGCGCTGTACAGGGCCCTGGTGAGACCCCACCTGGAGTATTGTGTGCAGTTTTGGTCTCCAAATTTGAGGAAGGACATTCTTGCTATTGAGGGAGTGCAGCATAGGTTCACAAGGTTAATTCCAACCTGTCAAAGCATTTCAACACTGTCGATGTGAGTGCTACCATCGATAGTTGTTAAGGCAGCCCACATTATTCTTCTTTGGCACTGGTATAATTGTTGTCTTTTTAAAGCAAGTGGGAACTTCTCCCCTTAGCAGTGAGAGGTTGAAAATATCCTTGAATACTCCCTCTAGTTGGTTGGTACAGGTTTTCAGAGCCTTACCAGGTACTCCATTGGGACCTTCTGCCTTGTGAGGGTTCATTCTCTTTAAAGACAGTCTAACATCGGCCTCTGAGGCAGAGATCACAGGGTCATCAGGTGCAGCAGGGACCTTCACAGCTGTAGTTGTGTTCTCCTTTTCAAAGTGTGCATAGAAGGCGTTGAGTTCATCTGGTGGTGAAGCATCGCCGCCATTCATACTACTGGGTTTCTGTTTGTAAGAAGTAATTTCTTGCAGACTCTGCCAGAGTTGCCGTGCATCTGATATCGCCTCCAATTTCGCTCAAAATTGTCCCTTCGTCCCTTGAAATAGCCCTCTGCAAATCATACCTGATTTTCTGGTACAGGCCTGAGTTGCCAGACTTGAATGCCACAGATCCAGCCTTCAGCAGATGACGTACCTCCTGGTTTATCCACGGCTTTTGGTTTGGGAATGTACAGTAAGTCTTTGTGGGCACACACTCATCCACACAAGTTTTAATGAAGTCGGTAACAACTGCAGCATACTCATCCAGGCTTGACGATCAATCCCTGAATACAATCCAGTCCACCGATTCAAAGCATTCCTGTAGGCTCTCTTGTGCTTCCCTTGTCCAAACCTTCTTGGTTCTCACTGCTGCTGCAGTCTTCAGTCTCTGCCTATACTCAGGGAGTAGAAGTACAGCCAAGTGATCAGACTTTCTGAAGTGAGGGTGTGGAATAGCACGGTAGGCACTCTTAATGGTGGTGTAACAATGGTCCAGTGTGTTGTTTCCTCTGGTATTGCGAGTGACCTGTTGATGGTAGTTGCTTAGAGATTTTTTTTCAGACTGGCCTGGTTAAAATCTCCCAAAACGATGGTGAAGGCGTTCGGGTACACTGTTCCGTGCATGTTGATCTCCTTGCTCAGATCATCTAAAGCCTGACTGACATTGGCCTGAGGTGGAATGTCAACTACTACCAGCATGACCCCAGAGAATTCCCGTGGTAAGTGAAAAGGACGACACTTTACCACTAGATATTCCAGGTCTGGCGAGCAGAATTGGGACAGCACTGATATATTTGTGTACCAGGAAGAGTTGATCATGAGACATACTCCTCCACTTCTGCTTTTGAGAGACTCTATCAATCTATCCTGACGGTGTAGAGCAAATCTCTTGTGTTTATGATTGGGACGTGCCCTCTTCTCATTACCACCATCCTACTATCAGAGAGGAGGTACAGTTCAGGAGACTGAACACACACACTCAATTTTTGAAGAACAGCTTCCTCCACTTCACTATCAGATCACTGAGTGGCCCATGAACACTATCTCATGATTCCTCTTTTGCACTACGGTATTTATTTTATTTTATTGTAGCTTATAGTAATTACTTTGTCTCGCACTGTAATGCCACCACAAAAATGACAAATTTCATGACACACTGTACGTCAGTGTTAATAAAAACTGATTCTGACTTCGAAAGTATAAACTTATGTTTGTTGAACTGGAAAGGGTCTTGGACTGGAAGCAGTTCTCTCCACTGATGCTGCCTGACCTGTTAAGTATATTTCCACCACCACCCCCACAGGAACTTCCTTTATTGCAGAGTGTCTGGGCTGGTACGGCAGCCAGCTCTCAGCGGCAGACGCCCAGCTTCGATCCCGGCCTCCGGTGCTGCCTGCGTGGAGTTTGCACGTTCTCCTTGTGACCACCTCTGGGTGCTGCAGTTTTCTCCCACATCCCAAAGACACCTCAAAAAGGCAGCAACCATTACTAGGAACCCCCATAAGCAAGAATTAGGGTTCTTGTTACAGAGAGTGGTTCAAAGTGGTTCAAAGAGTTCTTCACCCTCTTCTCATTACAACCATCAAGAAGGAGGTACAGGAGCCTGAAAAAGCACACTAAACATCTCAGGAACGTCTTCTTCCCCTCTACCATCAGATTTCTGAATGGGTAATGAATCCATGAACACAACCTCACTATTTAAAAAAAAAATAAAAACACAAAATGCTGGCAGAACTCAACAGGCCAGACAGCATCTATGGGAGGAGGTAGTGACGACGTTTCGGGCTGAAACTGAAAATCAGGAGGGTTTTTACTCACTATAGTTTACTCACTATTTTTTCTTGATTTCTCTCTTTGCACAACTTACTTAATTCACACATAAGTGTATTTCTATGCTGTATCTCTCCTGGACATTACAAATAACCCATTTTTTTATATTCAGGTGGGTGATCACTCAACATTAACCACCTTACTCAACTTTTCCGAAGTAGCCGTCGGAAATTAAAATCTGAAAAGGCTAAAAATGCAGAGTTCTAATAAATGATTGCAGTTTGCATACTATTTTGAGAGTTGGTTTGTCACCTGAAACACACGAAAACTTCTACAAGTGTACCGTGGATAGTATTCTGACTGTCAGCTCCGTGGCCTCCGTAGTATTCATGACATCTTCAGGGAGCGGCGCCTCAGAAATTCGACGTCCATCATTAAGAACCCCCACCGCTCAAGACCTCACACCCTGTCCTCATTGGAAACCTCAGGGAGGAGGTACAGAAACCCGATCCAGGAACAGCGTCTTCCCATTTGCCATGGGATTCCTAATTGGACTTGAAGCCATGAACACAACCTCGCTTCTTTTTAATTTTATGTTTTCTTGCACTACTTATTTTAACTGAACATAGAAAGCTTACAGCACAATACTGTGCCCAGCATGTCCTTACCTTAGAAATTACCTTGGGTTACCATAGCCCTGAGCTCCATGTACCTGTCCAGGAGTCTCTTAAATGACCCTATCGTATCCGCCTTCACCACCGCTGGCAGCCCACTCCACACACTCACCACTCTCTGTGTAAAAAACTTACCCCTGACATCCCCTCTGTACCTACTCCCCAGCACCTTAAACCTGTGCCCTCTGGTGCTAGTCATTTCAGCCCTGGGAAAAAGCCTCTGACTATCCACGCGATCAATGCTTCTCATCACCTTATACACAATTTAAAAGACTTACTGTAATTCCGATTTTTTTCTCTATAGATGCCATGTATTTCATTGTACCGCTGCTGTAAAGTTATCAAATTTCACGACGTATGCCAGTGATATTAAAACTGATTCTGGTTCTATTATTCCTTTTTGAGCAATCTTCACCTTTCCCCTCTTCCTAACCTGCTTCATCCATCAGAATATAAAGACACCGAAAAAAAAGCACAATGGTGGTGCCTTGTTTACTAAAATTCTCATTAAATATATAACAAGGCGCTCGGCCAAATCAGGGTACAGGTTCCCACCTCAAATCTCCAAACTTTGGTGGTGGTCCGTCGTGGCCGACGATGATAGAAAATCTTTGCGGGCAACTTTTAAACCACTTCCAATCTCTCGACTCGTAAGACCGGGCCCAATGAGTCATCACATCTGGGGTTTTCATCGGTTGTAGTGGATGGTCATTGCCTTCGCCGACTACACAGCGATGCAGAACCGCGGTTGTGGCTCACTCTGGACTCATCCGTCCAGTCCGCCGGGGCTAACTTCGCTTGTCTTTACGTACACCCAATCAATCTAAGTATAAAAGCTATCCTATCAATTTATATTTACTGTGTTATCTTATTGTGTGTGTGTTTTGTGCTGTATCGGATCCGGAGTAACAATTATTTCGTTCTCCTTTATATTCGTGTACTGGAAAAAGACCTTGAACAAGATCGAACCTTTAAAAGTTCATCAAACCCGCGTCTCCGTGAGACCGTATTCCCTGGAAAGGGGGCGGGAGGAGAAGCAGGACAAGTCACCTGGGACCAAGTCAAACCAGGTCCCCGCAGAGTCGCCAGATCACTTGTCGCGTCTGCTGCGAATAACATACACACACGTGCAGACAGACTTTTAGACAATAGAGCGCACTGTAAGCACATATTCAGACACATAGGTCTTTGTTACCGGATTAGAAACATCGACACATCGTGTCCAAAATCACATAAGAGCTAAGTATAAACATATACATATGCACGCAAAAGTCTGTACGAAATACCACATAAATGCACGCGTGCACACCTGCACAAACTCGTGGTGTACAAACGCACGTTATACCTCTATGGAAATATATTTTATATAAAACCAAAATTATAGCAAAACGTAAAGACATTTTCCAGACGCTGGAAATCCAGAGCAACACACACACACACACGCACGCACGCACGCACACACATTGCTGGATGAACTCAGCAGGTCAAACAGCATCTATGGAGGGGAATAACTAAGGGTCTTCATTAAGGTTATCGGCCCAAAAGGTGAACTCCATAAGACCGTAAGACACAGGAACAGAATTAGGCCATTCAGCCCATCGAGTCTGCTCCGCCATTGCATCATCAGTTATGTATTATCTCTCGCAACCCCTATCATTTGATACCCTTGCTAATCAAGACGCTGTCAATCGCTGCTTGAAATACTGTATACCCAATGGCTTGATCTCCAGCCTGTCTGTGACAATGAATTCCACAGATTCACCACCCTCTGGCTAAGGAAATTCCGCCTCATCTCCGTTTTAATTGAACAACTCTGAGCTTGTGCTCTCTGATCCTACACTCCCGCACTGTAGGAAACGTCACAAAATCGCGTCGTTTTAATTAAACAAAAGGGCTTACCGACTTTGGCAATGTCAAGTACACTTCTCTTCAGACAGCTGTTCCGATGGTTTGCTTTCCCGGCTGTTTATTGAGCGAGTCGGACAAGTAGTCGGGATAGAAAAATAATATCACATTGACACCCGACACATTGACAATCGAGCAGAGATTGTGAGCAGTTCAGACAAATCAGAGATGGACAATCCCGGCTGCTGGGAGGAGCTACGAACTACCTCACCCGCCTTATGTGTTAGAAGTCTGAGAGCCTTGGTTAAACCTCCCGTGTGGGCGGGAAAAAAAAACCAGATGAAGACTCAACTGTCCATTTAGAGGCCATAAAGCACAGGAGCAGAATTAGGCCGCTCGGCCCATCGAATCTGCTCCGCCATTCCATCGTAGCTGATTTATTATCCCTCCCAACCCCGTTCTCCTGAGCTCTGCCCATAATTCTCCAAGGATGTTTGCTGAATCGCTGATTTCAGCGGTTGCCATCAAAACGTAAACCAACTTGCTAGCACGAGAAACCACTGAAGTTCACAGAGAGTCCGCCCCCAGATTCTTAGTTCAGCGCAGAGCTGAACCAGCCTATCCTTCGCCTCTGGCCCCGACACCCTGGCCTTTTCAATCTGGCCCGGCACCTAAATTGTCATCCAAGCATCGGGTTCCGACGCTTCATACGCTCGGAATGACCTGAAACATTGCATCTGATGTTCTCGTTGCCTGGTCTGTACCGACAACATTTTCCGCTTTTATCTGAGGTTTCCATTGTCTTCAGTATTTTGGGGAGTCCTAGTGCAGTCCTATGTTGAGTTCCGTGCTGGCCGGCAACCCCTGCGACGGTGCTGGTATCGGTCTCCGTCATTCGTTTGGGTTCATTCGATGCATGAAGAGGGGGGCCTCGCTACACGGGCAACAGCTTGTACAGTCCTGGCTTGCGTATCTATACAGCTAGGACGCAACATCCATGGTCAACCCTGACCGACTGCGGCCTCTCAGGATGTGCCGACATTGAAGAGGGTCCAGAGAGGATCCACAGCAATGATCCTGGGAGTGAAAGGATGAACGTGAAGAAATGTTTGATGGCTCCGGGTCTGTACTCGCTGGGGTTTATAAGAATGGGGAAGGGAGATCTCATTGAAACCTACCAAATATTGAACGGCCTAGATAGAGTGGACTTGGAGAGAATGGGGGTGTCCAGGACCACAGGGCGCAATCTCAGAATAAAACATCCCTTTAGAACAGAGATGAGGAGGAACTTCTTTAGCTAGAAGGTGGTGAATCTGTGGAATTCATTGCCACATACAGCTGTGGAGGCCAGGTTACCGGGAATATTTAAAATGGAGGTTGATAGGTTCTGCAGTAGTAAGGGAGAAGGCAAGAGAGTGGGATCGAGAGGGAAAATAATTCAGCCATGATAGAATGTTGGAGCAGACTTGATGGGACAAATGGCTTATTTCTGCTCCTGTGACCTGTGGTGTCATGGTCTACTAGGTGGGTACAAGTCTACGCAATCCGCCAGGAATCATCTCCGCTTGATGTTATTGTAGCTGCATTCCAAGGCCCAATATGGCGTTGAAGGAGGGTATTTCATTTATCAAGCCTATGTCCGCACATTGCACAATGCCATTCCCCATTAATTCATAGCATTTTCCCATTAACTCCCCTCCCCTTTCTGCTAATACCATTCACCTACAGAATAGAGGCAATTCACAGTGGCGACAACCTACCAACTGGCATGTCTTTGCAGCAGCACAGTGGAATAGTGACCCAGGTTTAAAGTCTGTCAGTAGTGTGTACATTCTGTCCGTGACTTCTTTGGTTTCCTCGGGATGCTCTAGTCTCCTCCCACATTCCAAAGACATTCAGGCTAGTAGGTCACATGCGTGTATTTGGGCAGTGAGGACTCATTGGACGAGAAGGGCCTGTTCCTGTGCTGTATCTCTAAATAATGAATGACTAAGCTAGAGCACTCAAGGAGGGGGAGCTCACAAGGAGAACTTGAAGACTCCAGATACTCAGTGCGGGGGTTGTGTTTGAAACAGATCACTGTGATAGCAGCACTACACACTGTATCCGCAAAGCAAAACAGCATTATGAAGGACCCCACGCACCCCTCATACAAACTCTTCTCCCTCCTGCCATCTGGGAAAAGGCACCAAAGCATTTGGGCTCTTACGACCAGACTATGTAACAGTTTTTTCCCCCAAGCCATCAGAGTCCTCAATACCCAGAGCCTGGACTGACACCTTACTGCCCTATTGTCTTGTTTATTATTTATGGTAATGCCTGCACTGTTTTGTGCACTTTATGCAGTCCTGGGTAGGACTGTAGTCTAGTGTAGTTTTTTTTGTGTTGTTTTTTACGTAGTTCAGTCTAGTTTTTGTACTGTGTCATGTAACACCATGGTCCTGCAAAAGCATTGTCTCATTTTTACTGTGTACTGTACCAGCAGTTATGGTCAAAATGACAATAAAAGTGACTTGACTTGACTTGACTTGATATCAGCTATAACAGTTGTGTGATTGCAGTTACACCAGCGCACCACTGTATAACATAGGGTGATGTCCACCCACTCATTAGTTGACCTCCAAATGTCTCTGAATTTAAGTTCTTCCCATGTTCCCTGCTTCTAGGACATCCATCAGGTGCACTCGCCCAGCATTAACAAGCATGCTGAGTAATTTTCATGAAACAACTTGCTTTTATTTTGAATGCCGGATTGATTCCATCATGGTCTTTATGTCTGCTCTGGGCCTCTTCTTGATGTTGACAAATGCATGGATGGAATGGTGTAAGAAGGTGCAGAGGCACCTGTTGCCATGTCTACCCCACCCAACCCCTGATGCCTTTGTATAGTCATTGGCCACTTTATTAGGTACACCTTTACATCTGCAATAGAGAGGCTGACAGAGCTCTATACCTCAAGAGGACAATGCCTTCTCTGACAGTGCATCATCACCCCATGAATTACAGAAACAATGAATTACAGCACAGCCACTATCCCTTCTAACCTACCTTGTCCATTCATAGAACATTGAACACTACGGCATGTTACAGGCCCTTCAGCCCACAATATTGTGATGACCTTTCAACCTAAGGTCACATGGCTGATAGGGAAAATGGGGCGTTATGTAGGAGAGAAGGGTTGGAATCTAAACTACCTCTAATACATAACCCTTTTTTCCTGCCATCCATGTGCCTATGTAAGAGTTTGTTAACTGCCCCTAACGTATCTGCCTCCACCACCCCTGGCAGGGCATTCCATGCACTCACCACTCTCTGTGTAAAAATTTTACCTCTGGCATCCCTGCTACGCTTTACTCCAATCACTAAAATTATACCTCCAGGTATAAGCTATTTCCGCCCTGGGTAAAAGTCTTTGGCTGTCTATCTATGCCTCTTCCCATCCTGTATACCTCTATCAAGTCTCCTCTCATCCTCCTTCATTCCAAAGAATAAAAACCCCTAGCTCACTCAACCTATCCTCATAAGGGATGATCTCTAATCCAGGCAGCATCCTGGTAAATCTCCTCTGCACTGTCTCTGAAGCTTCCACCTCCTTCCTCTAATGAGGCAACCAGTAGTGAGCACAATACACCAAGCGTGGTCTAACCAGGATTTTATAGAACATCAACTTGTGGCTCTTGAACTCAATTCCCTGAGTAATGAAGGCCAACATACCTCTTGACTTCTTAACCACCCTATCAAGTCAAGTCACTTTTTATTGTAATTTCGACCACAAACTGTTGGTACAGTACACAGTAAAAATGAAACAACGTTCCTCCAGGACCCTGGTGCTACATGAAACAACACAAAACTACACTAGACTATGTAAAACAACATAAAAACTACACTAGACTACAGACCTACACAGGACTACATAAAGTGCACAAAACAGTGCAGGGCAGTACAATAATTAATAAACAAGACAATAGGCACAGTATAGGACAAATTTCAATATAATATTAAATGATGTAGATGTCAGTCTAGAGTCTGATGGCTTGGGGGAAGAAACTGTTACATAGTCCGGTCATGAGAGCCCGAATGCTTTGGTACCTTCTGCCAGATGGCAGGAGGGAGAAGAGTTTGTGTGAGGGGTGCATGGGGTCCTTCACAATGCTGTTAGCTTTGTGGGTGCTGCGTGTGGTGTAAATGTCTGTAATAGTGGGAAGAGAGACCCTGATGATCTTCTCAGCTGACCTCACTATCCGTTGCAAGGTCCTGCAATCTGAGACGGTGCATTTCCTGAACCAGGCAGCTGCTCAGGATGCTCTCGATACATCCTCTATAGAATGTGGTGAGGATGGAGGGTGGGAGATGGATTTTTCTCAGTCTTCGCAGAAAGTAGAGATGCTGCTCGGCTTTCTTTGCTATGGAGCTGGTGTTGAGGGACCAGGTGAGATTCTCTGCCAGGTGAACACCAAGAAATTTGCTGCTTTTAATGATCTCAACAGAGCAGCTGTCAATGTTCAGCCGAGAGTAGTCACTCCATTATCTCCTGAAGTCAACAACCATCTCTTTTGTTCACATTCAGAGACAGGTTGTTGGCTCTGCACCAATCCATTAGCCACTGCACCTCCTGTCTGTAAGCTGACTCATTGCTCTTGCTGATGAGACCCACCACGGTCATGTCATTGGCAAACCTGATGATGTGATTCAAGCTGTGTATTGCTGCACAGTTGTGGGTCAGCAGGGTAAACAGCAGTGGACCAAGCACACAGCCCTGGGGGGCCCCCGTGCTCAGTGTGATGGTGTTGGAGATGCTGCCTCCGATCCGGACTGACTGAGGTCTCCCAGTCAGGAAGTCTAGTATCCAGTTGCAGTGGAAGGTGTTCAGCCCCAGCAGTTTCAGCTTTCCAATCAGGTGCTGAGGAATGATTGTGTTGAATGCTGAACTGAAGTCTATGAACAGCATTCGAACGTACGTGTCTTTTTTGTCCAGGTGGGTTAGGGCCAGGTGGAGGGTGGTGGCAATGGCATCATCTGTTGAGCGGTTGGGACAGTATGCGAACTGCAGGAGGTCCAGTGAGTGGGGTAGCAGAGTCTTGATGAGTCTCATGACGAGCCTCTTGAAACACTTCATGATGATGGATGTGAGTGCCACGGGACGGTAGTCGTTGAAGCAGGACGCTAAAGACTTCTTCAGCACGGGGACGATGGTGGCGGCCTTGAAGCACGTTGATGTCAGTGAGAATATCTGCCAGCTGGTCTGCACACCCTCTGAGCAACTTCAACCCGTGATGCCATCACTGGCCACTTTATTAGGTACATCTTTACATTTGCAAATGTCTAATCAAGATTCAAAGTTCATTTATTATCAAAGACTGTATAAATTATCCAGCCTTAAGACTTGTTTGTTTAATAGGCAGCCGCAAAGCAAGGAACCCAAATTTAAAAAAAATTAAGACCAACCTACAGAGCCCACAGTGGAAAAAAATGAGAACAAATCATACGAACAGCAGAAGCAAGCAACAACAGCAATCAGCCAATCATGTAGCAGCAACTCAATGCTTAAAAGCATGCAGACATGTTCAAGATGTTCAGATGTTTAGACTGTTACGTACCCCGTAACTGGGTGTCTTACCAGCAAAGGTAGAAGTGTCCGTTGGAGTCTGGTGGTACTATTTTCAACAGTGTTTATTAGTAAAAATATGCAAAACAATATTAATGCAAATATACAGATAATATACATTAGCAATACTAAACCTAAAAGTGTGGGTATAATAGTAATTAATAATAAACAAGCTCTATTGTTGTCTAGGGGATAATGAATTGTCACATGGAAATATAAAGTTCAGTTCATGCAGGATGAGGTAGTGGTTGGTCGATGTGTTGTAATTGTTGGAGTGAGAGAGAGAAAGAGAGCGCGCAAACAGTAACAGCTATTGACTTGCCAACCTTCCTTTACGATCTTGATCCGTCAATGTGTCATTGCTGTGTCCATTCAAGTATGACCCCTCTGTCCTTTAGCTAGACCGTTCTTCCGTGGTGGACTCGTCACCCAGGCAAGGGTGGACATACACACAAGCCCCCACCAGCCTCGCTATAAACACTGTGAGTTAAAATTGACCGATCCTACGTTCGGTCTCTGATGCCCCACACTTTCTCGTGGGTATCTGATGCTCACTAGCGTGTCTTCTGGTGTGTCTGAGGGGTGTCACCCCAGACCTCACTTTCATCCCCACTCACGGGGTCTCAAGTGTCAATCAGTTTTGAATGGCTTAGCTCATCAAACCAGCCCACTCCAGCTGTCCACTGAGGAATTTCAATGAATAGAATAGTACCAAGTAAACAATCCTTCTCCAAAAGACAATAACAGTAAATCAATGACTCCTCTCCTCTCTTATCAGTAGCAGATGTTCCAACTTGTTTACCTCTTATCTGTGTCTCTCTCATTCTCTCTCATGAGCTGTTATCAGTAACAGCTGTCCTGGCATGTTTTCTTTTGTCTCTCTTACCTCCTTGTTAGCAGCATCGAAATAGTAACGGTTTGCGATTCTCCAAAAGGGGGGGGGCATGGGCAACTCTGCACCCTTCTTCCCATCAGAGTTGTTCATCCTTCGTAACACCCCCGTCCTTCTAGGAATTTTCACCAAAGGGGAAAATTAATTAATACAGAGTCTTACAGAATTACAAAATCTAACAAAATACAGAAGGTTTTTTTAACTACAGAGCAATACAGATATACATTCAACTTAGCATCTAGATAAGCAATCAGCGATTACATTATCACTTCCTTTAATATGCTGTATCTTAATATCAAATTCTTGCAGCATGTCTCCAACTTAATAACCTCCTATTTTTATTTTTCATGTTAGCCAGGAATACCAACAGGTTGTGATCTGTATAAACAATTAAGGGTCTTTACGCTGAACAAATGTACACTTCAAAATGTTGTATTGCCAAAACAAGTGCCAACAATTCCTTTTCCACGGTAGAGTAATTCCTCTGGTGCACATTGAACTTCCGAGAGAAATACGCTACCGGGTGTTCCACTCCATCTCCTGCTTTCTGCAATTGGACTGCCCCTGCAGCCTCATCACTTGCATCAGTCGCCAGGGAGAAGGGTTCTAATAAGTCAGGTGCCTTTAACACAGGGTGATGGCACAATATGGTTTTTAACTTTTCAAAAGCATTCTGACAAGAATTGCTCCATTCAAATTTTTCCTCCTTCCGTAGGAGTTTTGTAAGTGGGAGAGCAATATCCGCAAAATTTTTACAGAATTTTCGATAGTATCCCACCATGCCCAAAAATCTTCTCAGTGCCCTTTTATTGGTGGGTACAGGAACCTCGGAAATAGCCTTTACTTTTGCTTGCACAGGAGCCAACTGCCCCTGCCCTACCACATACCCAAAGTACGTGATTGTGGCATGACCAAATTCACTCTTTGCAAGGTTCACTGTAAGTTGGGCTGCAGACATTCTTTTAAACAGGTTTTCTACAGCTTCAATGTGCTCCTCCCAGGTGTCACTCCAAACTACCACATTGTCAATATAGGCCTTGGTGTTGGTTAACCCTTTTATCACTGTGTCAATCATCCTCTGGAATGTCCCTGGTACATTTTTCATTCCGAACAGCAAAACATTGTACTCGTAAAACCCGGATGGGGTGACAAAGGCTGAAATTTCTTGAGCCCTGTCCGTTAAGGGAATGCATCAGTACCCCTTTAACAAGTCAATCTTAGTGATGTACCTCGCCTTCCCCATTTTATCAATACAATCGTCCACCCTAGGGATAGGGTAAGCATCTGTCTGTGTGACAGCGTTCACCTTTCTGTAATCGGTACAGAATCTTATGGTACTGTCCGGTTTTGGTACGACCACGCAGGGAGAGGCCCACGCAGAAGAGGATTCGCGGATTATATCAGCAGCTAGCATATGCTCAATCTCTTTTCCTACTAGCTTACTCTTTTCTGAATTCATCCATTAAGGGGATTGTTTAATAGGCTGGGTCAAGGTAACAATCACATCATGCTCTGTTCCTCTACACCTCCTTGGAACATCTGGACATAAATCTATATGCCGTTTAATGAGCTGTATTAACTGCTCCCTCTGTTCAGGCTCTATGTGATTGACTTTATCAGCAAGGTTTGCTAAAATAACAGAGTTCTCTAATCTGGTGGGTACTATACTTATCTTTTCAAACTGCTCTGGTTCCTCCTCAAAACTCCTTTCTGCCTCATCAGTTTTCGTGACTGTACCGACCACCGCGGGGGTCGTTTCATGATAACCTTTCATCATGTTCACGTGAACCAACTGGTTCGGCTTTCGTCTATCAGGTGTTTCAATCACATAATTCAGTGAGTCTATTTTCTTAATCACTTTATACGGTCCTTGAAACCTTGCCTGTAGGGGGTTGGTAACTACAGGAAATAGGACCAAAACCTTATCGCCCACGTGAAACTCTTGCTCTCTCGTTCATTTGTCATACCATTGTTTCATTCCTGTCTGGGAGTCTTTAAGATTTTCTTTTGCCAAGGCACATACCTTATGAAGTCTTTCCCGGAATTTTAAAACATAGTCAATCACACTGACTTGAACGTTCGGACTAGACCACTTCTCTTTAAGTAGGGTTAAAGGTTCTCTGGGCCTGTGACCAAAAACGAGCTCAAACGGACTGAACCCCAGAGATTCCTGAACTGTATCCCTTACTGCAAATAACAGAAGTGGTAATGCATCATCCCAGTCTCGAACGTTTTCCTGACAATAAGTTTTAATCATGGTCTTTAGTGTAGCGTGGAATCTTTCCAACACTCCTTGGGATTCTGGATGGTATGCAGAAGCTAAAATTTGTTTGACTCCCATCTGGGTCATCATTTGCTGAAATGCTTTGGATGTAAATGTACTCCCTTGATCCAACTGTATTTCCTTAGGTAGCCCCACTGTGGTAAAGAATTTAATAAGTGCCTTCACCACCACAGGGGTCCTAATATTCCCCAGAGGCACAGCCTCTGGAAATCGTGTAGCAGCACACATCATGGTCATGACGTACTGTCGCCCACTCACAGTTTTAGGTAAAGGACCCACAAAATCCACAATGACTCGGGAGAAAGGCTCCTCAAAAGCGGGTATTGGTCTGAGAGGTGCCTTAGGGATAACCAGCTTTGGCTTTCCTACCACCTGACATGTATGGCACCTTTTACAATAATCAGCAATATCTTTTCTCATGTTTGGCCAATAGAAATCCTTCATAACCCTATCCACTGTCTTCCTTACTCCCAAATGTCCACCTAAAGGTCCCTTATGAGCTAAGTTCAAAATTTCATCCCGATACACCTTCGGAACTACCACCTGATGTACCACCACCCAGTCCTCATCGACCGGCACCGTGGTGGGCCTCCACTTCCTCATCAACACACCCTCCTTCAGGTAGTAACCCTCTGGCTCTTTCTCAATCTCTCTCTCAGAAAGAACTGACTCTCTCAATGCCACCAGTTCCTCGTCACGTCCCTGCTCTTTTATAAATTCTCTTCTTGCTAAGGGTAGGTCTACCTCTTCTCTTTTACTCTTTTCCACCTCCCTATTCTCCGTTGCACCATCCCCTAACCCCTCTTGGTACAGGGTCGGTAAAAACGTCTTAGTCAAATCAACACTGGACTCATTTAAACTGTCCTCTTTCTCAGCCGCCTTTCTCGACATGCTGTGAGTGATCCCGCATGCGGGATAGATCTTAGAATCCAGGGGCGGGTCCTCAGCACTCACAGGCTTGCTTGTCAGTTTTACTGCTGACCCCACCTCACCACCTGCTAAATCATTACCAAGAAGGATGTCCACGCCGTCTCTAGGTAATTCTGACCGCACCCCTATTTCAACTGGTCCAGATACCAGGTCACATTTTAAAATGATCCCATGCAAAGGCACAGCTTCTGTTCCTTTTCCTATGCCTCTCAAAACTACCTCTCCAGTCTCAGGACCAAAATCTAGTACCTTACTTAGGATTAATGACTGATCAGCCCCAGTATCTCTCCAGATCCGCACTGGAACTAGGGTTTCTCCCTCTTTCACAAACACTGTCCCTTCTGAAATAAATTTCTCACGCCCCTCTTGTATTTTATCTACCTTGGCCTTTCTCATCGATTTGCTGATCAACTCAATACACCCTGTAGGGACTGCTGTTTTCCCTTTTCCTGTCTCCTTCTTTGGAGCAAAGCACTTAGATGCAATATGACCAACCCTTCCACAATTATAACAGGTCAAGCCAGGAACTTTCCTGCCAGCCTGCTTGTCTTCCTCCTTACCTTTACCGCTAGCTCCCGGCTTATTCTCTACCTTAGCCAGCGGGCTTTCTCTACCATCCCTACTGCCTTTCTGATAACTTTTATTTGAGGAAAACCTTGTCTTGTGGGTTAGGGCATATTCATCTGCGAACCTGGCAAATGCCAATATAGACTTATTCGGCTTCTCGTTCAGATACATCTGGATAATACAACCTTTAAATTCCTCAATCAGAATTAACTCTGAAACAATGGAAATCCTCCTCCACCCCTTCTGCCGCTCACCAGCGATCCAAAAGCACACCCTTCTCATAGGCAAACTCTGTATACGTCTGATTCCACACTTTCTTTAAATCTCTGAACTTTTGTCTATATGCCTCAGGTACCAACTCGTAGGCCCAAAGGATAGCCTGTTTTTCTTCCTCATAATTCTCAGACTCCTCCTCGGTCAATGCCACATATGCCCGTTGAGCCTTCCCTTTTAATACACTTTGTAACAACGCCACCCACTGATCTCTGGGCCACTTCTGATTCACTGCCACCTTTTCAAAATGCACAAGGTAACTGTCAACATCTGTCTCCTCGAACGGAGGTACTAACTTAAACTCCCTACTAACATTAAACTTCTCCTCTCGGTCTACCCCTTGGACTCTTTCCTCTTGCTTTAACTTCTCCATGTCCAGCTCATGCTGCCTCTGCTTCTCTTTTTCCCTTTCCCCCATCTCCCTTTCGGCTTTTTCCTTCTCCCATGCAGCTCTTTCCCTCTCCCTTTTCACCTCTAACTCCCTTAGCTGGAGCTCATACTCCCTTTTCTTCTGTTCCGCGTCCAACCTTAATTTTTCCAACTCTAACTGAACCACCCCAACAACTGGTTTCTTTTCCGGGAACAGATCCAATACCCCAGCCGAAAACACATCCTTGTCCATATAATACTGAGCTATGGCCCTCTGTATCTCCCACTTTTTTCATTGACGACTTCACCTCTGTGAGATTTAATCCTTTCACAATATTCACCAAGTCCGTCTTTTTGGCATCCTCTAGCGCCTTCAAAGTCGGATTTTCTAAAAATTTGTCTATATCCATCTTTGCTGGTTTCCCATCTGATTATCCATGCAACCAGATCATATTCTGAACTTATAGCCCGATTCACTGCCCCCCCCAATTTTGTATCAAATCCCGGACGAGCCCCCAATTTGTTACATACCCCGTAACTGGGTGTCTTACCAGCAAAGATAGAAGTGTCTGTTGAAGTCTGGTGGTACTATTTTCAACAGTGTTTATTAGTAAAAATATGCAAAACAATATTAATGCAAATATACAGATAATATATGTTAGCAATACTAAACCTAAAAGTGTGGGTATAATAATAATCAATAATAAACAAGCTCTATCGTTGTCTAGGGGATAATGAATTGTCACATGGAAATATAAAGTTCAGTTCATGCAGGCTGAAGTAGTTGTTGGTCGATGTGTTGTAATTGTTGGAGAGAGAGAGAGAAAGAGAGAGCGCAAACAGTAACAGCTATTGACTTGCCAACCTTCCTTTATGATCTTGATCTGTCGATGTGTTATTGCTGTGGCCATTCAAGTATGACCCCTCAGTCCTTTAGCTAGACTGTTCTTCCGTGGTGGACTCGTCACCCAGGCAAGGGTGGACACACACACAAGCCCCCACCAGCCTCGCTATAAACACTGTGAGTTAAAATTGACCGATCCTACGTTCGGTCTCTGATGCCCCACACTTTCTCATGGGTGTCTGATGCTCACTAGTGTGTCTCCTGGTGCATCTGAGGGGTGACACCCCAGACCTCACTTTCATCCCCACTCACGGGGTCTCAAGTGTCAATCAGTTTTGAATGGCTTAGCCCATCAAACCAGTCCACTCCAGCTGTCCACCAAGGAATTTCAATGAATAGAATAGTACCAAGTAAACAATCCTTCTCCAAAAGTCAATAACAGTAAATCAATGACTCCTCTCCTCTCTTATCAGTAGCAGATGTTCCAACTTGTTTACCTCTCATCTGTGTCTCTGTCTCATTCTCTCTCATGAGCTGTTATCAGTAACAGCTGTCCTGGCATGTTATCTTTTGTCTCTCTTACCTCCTTGTAAGCAGCATCGAAATAGTAATGGTTTGCGATTCTCCAAAAGGGGGGCATGGGCAACTCTGCACCCTTCTGCCCATCAGAGTTGTTCATCCTTTGTAACAAGACCAAACATCAGAATGGAGAAGAAATATGATGTAAGGGGCTTTGACAGTGGAATGTGATCTAAGTGGCTTTAACTTTGAAGGCGGGGGAGTATCTGTCTCAGAAAATGCTGATCTCCTGGGATTTTCACACACAACTGTCCCTGGAGTTTACAGAGAATGGTGATACCGCCTCCCCCCACACTCCAGTCCCACCAGGTCCGTGAGACTGGGGCAGCTCTCATGCCCCAAACCCTGGTTTTTGTGGATACTGTGCAATTTGCTACCCTGTTACAACTCGGGGCCAAGAAATAACAGACAGCACACTGCATACGATTAAGGGAATTATGTTTATGGATGTTAACTTAACTAAAGGGTTAGTAAACAAAAAACAAAAAGGGTCCATTATAATTAAACAGTCAAATGTGCGCAAGTTGGAGCTCAACTCTTCCAAAAGTTATATTCACCAGTCCTCAGTCGATCTCTGCACCTTGCACCATCAAATCATGGTCCCCAGCAGCTCAAATCCTACGACCGGTTCTCCTCAGCATCTTCTCTCTTGATCTCCCACCAAACAAAGACCCCAGGTCACAAAAAAATGCTCCCTGGATTAGAAGGTTCATATTCCAAAGCACCCGATATCTCTAGCCATAACCCAAACACCACGTCTACAGAAAGACCACAGTGAAGCCTCTGCCAGGCATTACAGATGTGAGAAACAATAAAACATTCAATGAACAGCATTGCTGTGGGCAAAAAAAAGCCTTGTTAATGAGAGTGATCAGAGGAGAAGTCCAGACTGTTTCAGACTGACAGGAAGGAGAAATTATCTCAAGTAACCATGCATTACAACAGTGACATGCAGAAGAGCATCTCTAAAAGCATAACAAATTATACAAAGTGAGTGGGCTACAGCAGCAAAAGACCATGACCATACACTTAGTGGCCACTATATTATTACAGGAGGTACCTAATCAAGTGGCCATTGAGTTTATATAATTCTAATTTCCTCCATTAAGCCCATATCCCCCTCTGCCTTTTAAGCATTATAATTAGAGTGCCTAGAAAAAGTATTCACCCCCCCCCCGTGAAAGTTTTCATGTTTTCTTGTTTTACAACATTGAATCACAATGGATTTAATTTTTTGACACTGACCAACAGGGAAAAAAAAGGTTTTCATGTCAAAGTGAACACAGATCTCGCCACTGTGATTCACTGTTGTAAAACAAGAAAACATGAAAACTTTCGGGAGGGGGGAGTTGAATAATTTTTATAGCATACTTTATCTATCTGTACCATCTCTTCTGTGAACTTGTTCTTGATAACAGATTCAGATTCAGGTAAATTTACTGTACACCCACGCATAAAAAGATTTCTTGCTCATGGGAAACTCACAGAGTAAACTTAGTACTAATAAGAACAAAAGAAATAGAGCTACAAGCGAAGAAACAATAGAATGGTCCAAGGGTTTTGGAGGAGATGAGTTTAGAAGAACAGGAGGGTGATCTCATTGAAACTTATTGGATATTGAAGGGAACTGGATAGAGTGGACATGGAAAGGATGTTTCCAAAATTGGGGGTGGGGGGCATCTAGGGCCAGAGGGCACAGATTTAGAATAGACTGACATCCCTTTAAAACAGAGGTACAGAGGAATTTCTGTAGCCAGAGGGTAGTGAATCTGTGGAATTCTTTGCCACAGGTGGCAATGTAGACCAAATCATGTGGTATAATTTAAAGAAGAGGTTGATAAGCTCTTGATTAGATAGAGTGACAACATTTATGGGAAAAAGACAGGAAAATAGAGTTGAGAGCAACTATAAATCAGCCATGGTGGAATGGCAGAACAGTCTTGATGGACTACCTGCAGGAAACAACAGAGGCCGTGCCTCTGGCACTGAGTCTGGCCCTGTGGCTCAGAAGGGTAGGGAAAGGAAGAGGATGGCAGCAGTACTAGGGGACTCTATAGTTAGGGGACAGATAGGCGATTCTGTGGACCTGAAAAAGAAACACAGAAGGTAGTTTGCCTCCCAGGTGCCAGGATCCACGACATTTCTGAATGCATCCGCAATATCCTGAAAAGGGAGGGTGAGCAGATAAAATTCATGGTACATATTGGTACCAATGACACAGGTTGCAAAAGGGAGGAGGTTCTGAAAACAGAATACAGGCAGTTAGGAAGGAAGTTAAGAAGCAGGACCTCAAAGGTAGTAATCTGAGGATTGCTGCCTGTGTCAAATGACAAAAGGATAGAAATAGAATGAGGTGGCAGAAAAATTGGAGCAGGGGAAAGGGATACAGATTTCTGGATCATTAGGACCTCCTCTTGGGCAGGTGTGACCTGTACAAAAGGGACGGGTTTCACAAATCCGAGGGGGACCAATATCCTTGCAGGAAGCTTTGCTAGGGCTGTTGGGAGTGGTTTAAACCAATATGGCAGTGGGATGGGAGCCAGGATGATAGAGCCAAGGATGAGCCAGCAGATTTACAGGTAGATGATGGGTGTAACATGAATGTAAGGAAGGAAAAGGCAAAGATTGGGTAAAAATGCAGACAGTGCAAAAAAATAAATTGGACACAGGCAAAATTCAAAATGACAAAAATGCAGGAGTAAAGGTCTATATTTAAATGCACGTAGTATTCAGAATAAGATGGATGAACACATGGCACAATTAGAGATTGGTCGGTATAATGTTGTGGGAATCACTGAGTTGTGGCTGAAAGAAGGTCATAGTTGGTAGCTTAATATCAAAGGATATATTTTGTATGAAAGGACCAGCAAGAAGGCATAGTCAGTGGTGAGTCTAGTGGTAAGAGATGGAATTACATCTTTAGAAAGATGTAACATAGGGTTAAAGAATATCAAATCTTTGTTGGTGCAGTTGAGAAAATGCAAGGGTTAAAACAACATTCTGAGAATCATATATAGGCCGGCAAATAGTATATAAAATGTTGTGTTGAGATTGGAAAGGGAGCTGAAAAAGGTACATATTAAGAGTAATGTCACAATTGTCATGGGGGACTTCAATATGCAAGAGGATTGGGAAAATCAGGTTGGTGTTAGATCGCAAGAGAAGGAATTTGTTGGATACATGCAAGATGACGTTTTAGAGCAGCTTGTGCTTGAGCGTACTCAGGAAAAGGCTATCTTAGATTGGGTGTTATGTAATAATCCAGATTTTATTAAGGAGCTCAAGGTAAAAGAACCCTTAGGAGGCAGTGAACATAATATAATTGAATGCATACTGCAATTTGAGAGGGAAATGCATTAGTTAGATTTTTTAGTATTGCAATGAAATAAAGGGAATTACAGAGGCATGAGAGAGGAGCTTGCCCAGGTGGATTGGAGGAGGATACTGGCAGAGATGAATGCAGGGCAGAGGTGGCTGAAGTTTCTGGGAATAGTTCACAAGGCACAAGATATATATTCCCACAGAAGAAGAAGTTCTCAAATGGCAGGGATAGGAAACCATGGCTGACAAGGAAGCTGCCTACCAAGTTAACAGCCCATGGTATTACGGGAAAGTTACTCTCATGGTTAGAGCATTGGCTAAATTGGCAGGAGGCAGCAGGTGGGAATAAAAAGATCCTTTTCTGGCTCACTCTGAGTGACTAGAGATGTTCCACAGGAGCTGGTGTTGGACCACTTCTTTTTATGCAGTAAATCAATGACTTAGATGATGGAATAGATGGCTGTGTTGCCACGTTTGCAGATGATATGAAGACTGGTGGAGGGCAAATAGTGTTGAGCAGACGGGTAGGCTGCAGAAGGACTTAAACAGATTAGGAGAATGGACAAGAAAGCGGCAAATAAAATAGAATGTTGGAAAATGCATGGTCATGCCCTTTGGTAGTAGAAGTAAATGTGTGGGCTATTTTCTAAACTGGGAGAAAATCCAAAAATCTGAGATGCAGAGGGACTTGGGGGTCCTTGTACAGAACACCCTGAAGGCTAAATTGTAGATTGAGTCGGTGGTGAGAAAGGCAAATGCCATGTTAGCATCATTTCAAGAGAATTTGAATACAAGAGCAAGGATGTGATGCTGAGGCTTAATAAGGCACTGGTGAGGCCTCACCTTGAGTATGGTGAACAGTATTTGGGCTCCTCATCTAAGAAAGGTGTTCTGGCATTGGAGAGAGTCCAGAGGTGGCTCACAAGGATGATTCTGGGAATGAAAGAGTTATCAATCAAGGAGGGTTTGATGCCTTTGGGTCTGTACTCTCTAGAATTTAGAAGGATAAGTGGGGGGGATCTCATTGAAACCTTTCAAATGTTGAAAGGCCTAGACATAGTAGATGTGGAAAGGATGTTTCCCACAGTGGCGAAATCTAGGACAAGAGGGTACAGCCTCAGGATATAGGGATGTGGAGAATTTTCTTTAGCCAGAGGGTGGTGAATTTGTTACCACAGGCAGCTGTGGAGGCCTGGTCATTGGGTGTATTTATGGCAGAGATTGATAGGTTCTTGACTGAACACTGCATCGAAGGTTATGAAGAGAAGGCTGGGGAGGGGAATAAATGATAAGCCATGATTGAATGGCAGAGCAGACTCAATGGGCCAAATGGCCTATTCTATGCCTGTGTCTATGTCTAATGGTCTTAAGGACTGCACAAAAGCCAGGGAAAGGGCATATAATGTAGCGAATGTGATTAGGAAGTTGGATGATTGGGAAGTTCTTAAAATCCAACGAAAGACAGCTAAAAAGGCCATAAGACAAGAAAAGATGAAATATGAGGGCAAGCCAGCCAATAATATAAAGCAGGACACTAAAAGTTTTTTTCAGTTATATAAAGATTAAAAGGGAGGTGAGAGTTGATATTGGACCACTGGAAAATTATGCTGGTGAGGTAGTAATGGGAGGCAAGGAAATGGCAGATGAACTTAATAAGTACTTAGCTTCAGTCAGCACTGTAGAAGACAATAGCAGTGTGCCAGAGTTCCATGAATGTCAGGGAACAGGAGTGAGTGCCATTTCTATTAGAAAGGAAAAGGTGCCAGGCAAACTCAAAGGTCTTAAGGTGGATGAGTCACCTAGGTCAGATGGACTACATACATCCCAAAGTTCTGAGAGAGGTTGCTGAAGAGATAGCAGATGCATTGGTCGTGATCTTTCAAGCATCACTTGGTTCCAGAGGACTGCAAAATTGCAAATGTCACCCCACTCTTTAAGAAGAGAGAAAGCCAGACGAAAGGAAATTATAGGGCGGTTATCCTCTCCTCAGTGATTTGGGGAAGTCTTGGAGTCCAGAATGATAAAGTAAGTCAAAATCTTGGAGTCTTAAAGAATGAAAGACTCATCTCTTGGACTCATAGAAAGCCACAAAATTATTTATTGAGATACAGCACGGAATAGTCCCTCCCTGACTGGCAGACCACAGTTTGTGCAGCTTCGGATCTATGTGTCAGACATGGCTAAAAGCAGCACAGTGGCCATTCAGGGGGCTGGACTGGCTCTCTTGCTGTTTACCCTGTATACCTCAGGCAGATACAACACTGAGTCATGTCATCTGCAGAAATTCTCTGATGACTCAACAATAGTTGGGTGTATAAATGGATGACGGGAGGATGAATACAGGGCCCTGGTGGAGGCAAGCCGAATCATCTGCAGATCAACGTCAGTAAGACAATGTAGATGGTTATGGACTTTGGGAAGACCAAGTCTGCATTGCTCCCTTTTATTGATGGTGAGGATGTGGATGTGGCGAGGACCTACAAGTACCTGGGGGTGCACCTGGATGACAGACTTGAGTGGAGCACCAACACAGAGACTGTGGACAAGAAGGGTCGGAGTTGCCTCTACTTCCTGAGGAGACTGAGGTTCTTTGGAGCATGCAGGCCTCTCCTTCACATGTTCTACCAGACTGCTGTCACCAGTACAATCTTCTATGCAGTGGAGTGTTGGGGCAATGGCATCAACACGGGTGATGCCAACAGACTCAATAAACTGGCTCTGTTATAAGAGTCAAATTGGACACACTGGAGGCTTTGGTAGAACAAAGGACCCTCTGGAAAATCCTGGCAATTCTAGACAATATTTCTCACCCTCTGCATGCCGCCTTGACTGAACAGAGGAACACTTTTAGTAATAGACTAAGACAACTGCACTGCTCCAAAGAACGCTCTATGAGGTCATTCCTATCCTCAGCCATTAGGCAATATGATTCAACCTATTGCCAGGGAAGTGATGACCCCCTCCTGTTAGATTGTTTTTAACCTCTGGTTAAAGCTGTGTTTGGCTCTGTTTACCACAGCCTGCTATTGCAGACACCCTGTGCAATACTGTGCAATTCTACCATCACTTCTTATCTGGACGGTGTGAATGTGCACCCATTACTGTTTATTATTATGGTAATTCTTGCATTGTGAATTTGTAAATCTTGTAATATTTGACTCATAAATCTTGAACATCTTATTTTTAAAGTAACTTTTTTTAAATTATTTTTTACTTCTCTTCTAATATTTGTATATCTGTACACTTGTAATGCTACTGTGACACTGTAATTTCCTTTAGGATCAATGAAGTATCTATCTATCTCCCATCCCTTCGAGCCATGCAACCCAGCAACCCACCTATTTAACTCTAGCCAAATCACTAGACAATTTAAAATGACTAATTACCCTACATACCAGTAGGTCTTTGGCTTGTGGGACGAAACCAGAGCACCCGGAGGTAACACATGCAGTCATGGGGGAATATCAAATTTCTTACAGGCGGCGGCAAGAATTGAACCTGGGTTGCTGGTATTGCAAAGCATTATACTACAATGCTACCTTTTGCTTGTTGGATATTGGTTATTGTTGATTTACTTACTTATATATTATTTTTTTCTTCTATATCATGTATTGCATTGAACTGCTGCTACAAAGTTAACAAATTTCATGACAGATGCCAGTCTTAATAAACCTGATTCTGGTTCTGATACTGGTGACAAGGAAAACATGAGGCTGAATAAATGCACTCTACAGTGAGGGAACAAAGGGTTTCCCACTTTCTGAACAGTCAAGCAGTTGCAACATCATGCAGTGGGCAAGGTTGACCTTAGTGACAGAATGCCCTTCCTCGGTAACTACTCCATCATCTTATGTTATGAAATTCAGAGGAAAATGAGCTAACCCACTTTGGTCAGTGTGATTTGTGGTTATTTTGATTACTCGGGTGTATTGCTTAAACAGAAAGCCACTATATTTCAAGCCAGTGGAAGCATTATTAATTGGAGCATAGAATACGGAATTGGATAATTGTGAGGGAAAATAATTTGGGGAAGGAGTTGTGACAGGGGACTGACTGAGGTGGAATGTGAGGAACCATAATGAAGTCATTCTCTTCAAAAACCTCCTTCAATATTATAGCTATTCCATGATTGTTGGATCCAATGCTTCCAGTCAAGATGGTGGCTCAGACTTTTTTTTTAAGGTTTTTTTTGGGTTTGTAGGGGTGATTTTGGGGACAGACAGGAGAGTTAGCTATCAGATGAGGGTTTAGGGACAGGGATGTGGAAAAAGTATCCAGGACATCTTTAAGGAGCGGTGTCTCAACAAGGCTGTATCTGTCATTAAGGACTCCCACCACCCAGGCCATTCCTTCTTCTTGTTGCTACCATCAGGAAGAAAGTACAGGAGCCTGAAAGCAGATACTCAGCAATTCAGGAACAGCTTCATCCCCTCTGCCATCCGATTTCTGAATGGTATTGAACCCATGAACACCACCTCACTACTTTCTTTAATTTCTATCTTGTGCACTACTTATTTAATCGGTTTTATTTAATCTAACCATATATATACTGTATATATACACACTGTAATTCACCATTTTATTTTTATGCATTGCATTTTAATATATATATATATATATGGTTGGGTTGAGTTGTTCTCTGATCTTGGCAATTTACTTGCAAACGTTTTGTCACCATGTGAGGAGACATTGTCAGTACATTGTTGACTGTAGTGTGTCCTTTGAATGCTTGGCCTTTCTATACGTAGCATTTGGAGGACACACTACAACCAACGGTGGACTGACATTGTTTCCTTGCATGGTGATGCATTGTTTGCAAGTAAATTGCCAAGATCAGAGAACAACTCAACCTGACCATCAAACACCCAAGCTACACATCATCCAAATTAATTCCAATATATATATATTTACTGTCATTCAAGTTTTTTACTCTATTATCATGTATTGCATTGCACTACTGCTGCAAAGACAAGTTTCATGATGTATGTTGGTGATATTAAATCTAACTCTGTTTCTGAATTAGACATTAGGCCAGAGTTTAAGCCTCCACTCTGCATTGCATAATAACTTTTGATCTTTCGATCTTTTCACATCCAGCAAATCAATAAAAGTATTGGTAGAGTAACACGCACCAAATGCTGGAGGAACTCAGTAGGTCAGGCAGCATCTATGGAAATGAATAAACAGTAGACGCATTGGGCTGAGACCCTTCTTCAGGATCCAAAACGTCAACTGTTTATTCCACTCCATAGATACTGCCTGACATGCTGAGTTCCTCCACCATTTAGTGTGTGTTGCTTTGGAGTTCCAGCATCTGCAGACTTTCTCATGTTTTGTTAATAAAAATAACCTTGGTGCTACAGATTACAAGAATTACACTGGGCAACAATTCTATCAAAATTAGTTCTTCCAAACAAGTGAGTGATGTAATCAAAATAGGAGTGAACACTACATTATTATTTCTGATTGAAAGAAGAACAATTGTCATAAGCTGCGGTCTTGATCATTTCACTGTTTACAGGATGGGGTAAACCATCTGGCATCCTGAATGAAAGCTGCATCCCCTGAAGAACTGTTAAACTGACTCCGACCACAATGATAAGTAAGTTGGGGCTCAGTGGCAGCGGGGATCAGAATTAAGCATATTCGAATCAATGGCGATTTAAACTAAAGGACCAGAGAAGATTTCAGCATCATCATACAAATAATGTAACTTCCTCAAGATGAAACGATGGAGAAGTTGCCAAATGACCTAGTTGATAACAGCTGAAGAAATCGCCCATTTCAATTAATGTTTTATTTATTTAGAGTTACATTGTGGAACAGGCCCTTCCATCCCAACCAGCCGCACCACGCAGCTATCCACCTATTTAACATCACAGGACAATTTACAATGACCAATTCACCTACCAACTGGCACATCTTGTGGGAGGAAACCTGAGCACCCAGAGGAAACCCTTATGGTTCACAAGGAGAATGTACAAACTCCTTACAGACATCACTGGAATTGATCTCCGAACTCCGATTCCCCGAACTGTACTAGTATCGCGCTAACCGACTTGTGACCTTGGAGATGGGGAATTGGATATAAAACCATAAGACCATAAGATATAGGAGCAGAAGTAGGCCATTCAGCCCATCGAGTCTGCTCCACCATTCAGTCATTCTGTCATGAAAACAGAAAACCTTTTCTGTGAGAAAAAGAAAAATCATAGCAACGGACAATCCGCTGGAGGAATGAAACGGGTCAAGCAGTATCTTGGGAGGAAAGGAATTGTCACGGTTTCTGGTCGAAACCCTGCATCAGGACTGAGAGTGCAGAGGGGAGATGGACAGTATGAAAAAGGAGGGAGGGAGTGGTGAGGCAAGGTTGCATGGAGGTTAGTGGGCTGATCAGGGGTGTAAGATGACAGGCACGTAGCTACAGGAAGGGGAGGTGAGTGAGGTACTGATGTTGGGGGATGGCGGCAGGAAAATGATAGAAAGGGGAGAGAGGGAGACAGTTGAGGGAGAGGGGGATGGAGAGGGAGTGGGGTGATGGAAGGGGATGGAGAGGGATAAGGGGAAGAGGGGAGAGGCAAGGGGAGAGAGAGAAGGGGAGGGGTGAAGAGGGAGGAAAAGGGAGAGGGAGATGGAGGGAGAGAGGGAGGGGAGGGAGAGGGAGAAAGGGAGGGTGGGGAAGGAGAGGGGGAGTAAGAGGGGAGAGGAAGAGTGGGAGGGGGAGGGAGAATGGGAGGGAGAGGGGAGCAGAAGGTGGAGGGAGAGAGGGGGAAGCAGCAGGAATTGGGGAGGGCAGGGAGAGGGAGAGGAGGGAGCAGGAGGTGATAGAGGAGGGGAGAGAGGGAGTGGGGTAGGGTGAGCAGGAGGGAGAGAATTTGAAGGGAGGGGGAGGGAGAGTGGGTAGGGAGAGAGGAAGAGAAAGGGGAGAGCAGAAATTGGTGGGGGAGGGGAATGGGAAGGGTGAGGGGGAGACTGAGAGAGAGATGGAACAAGGTGGAGGGGTGAAGGTGGAGACAGCTGCAGAAGGGAGAAAAGCAGGAACACAAAGGGCTGCACAAAGGGGAGGAGAAAGGGAATCATTAGGGGACAGGCATATAGCAGATGGTAGCTGAACCAGACAGGGAAGTGGAGAGTGTGGAAGTCTGTGGGTGAACAGTGTATATTGGTAGATGAAAGCTGGAGGGGAGGGTGAAAGGCTGAGTGACAGAGAGATGACAGGGGGGGGGGGTGGGGAGTTGTGGGAGAACAAGGACTTTCCAAAGCCATCCGCAGTCTTTGCTTCCTGTGCTGTCTGTGTGGAGTTTGCACACTCTTCCTGTTGATACATGGGATTCTTCCAGGTGCTCCAGATACAGACAGCAGCCCACCCCCCCCCCCCCCCCACCATCCTATAATCATGCTGACAGACTGTAAATTACCTCTCTGCTCTCTGGTGTGGGTGAGTCAAAAAGAGAGCGATTTGCTCTATTTCTCATCTGTGCATTAAAACATACAGTGAAATGCATCATTTGCGTCAAATCAAATCAGCAAGTGTCGCTGCACTTCCGGCGCACTACTCACTAACCCTGACCCGTACATCTTTGGCGTGTGGGAGGAAACTAGGGCACAAGGAGGAAATCAATGCGGTCGTCTGGAAGACTAACAGGTAACGGTGGGAATCGAACCCCATATCTTACAGCTGGCACTGTAAAGCAAAGGAAAAAGTTTCAGAGGTACGAGAAAGGAACGGCTTCATTGCACAATTTCACCCATATGACCAATTATCCTACTAACCCGTACTTCTTTGGAACGTGGGCGGAAACCAAAGGAAACCCACATGGTCACGGGGGAAAGTAAGAACGCACGAACTCCTTACAGACTGTAGCAGAATTGAACCCTGGTTTGCTGCCACTATAAATGTGTTAAACTAACCACTACACTACTGTCCTGGCCTAACTTTACCTTGCTTTGTGTTTCTGAAACAGAGGGCAGTTTAGGACGAACCCAGTGGCATCAACTTCCACATGGCCAGCAGTGGTGCCAACCACAACCACAACTGTTGTGCTGCTTGAGGGGTTGAAGGGACAATGTATTTTTTCCCAGGCATCCTAGTTGGGTTCTCAGTCTGTCCAAGCCATACTGAGGATATAATTGTCAACTAAATCTGCAGCTGTTTCACATTCAAATAGAAAGGAGAAACATGTTACTGGGTGAAAGGAAATGGAAGTCATTCCACTATTTAATTAACATAACTTCTGTGCTTGTGATTGTTTTTAATTTGTGCATGTGTGTGTGTATTTTACTGCGTCTGTGTCTCTGTGTGTGTGGCTACAAGATAGCTTTTTAGAGAAGCTTGTGGTTGACCCCATTCTGGACTGGGTGTTATGTAATAAGACCAGAAGATCATAAGGTATAGGAGCAGAATTAGACCATTCACCCCATTGAGTCTGCTCTGCCATTTCATCATCGCTGATGCAATTTTCTTCTCGGCCCCATATTGATGAACCAGATCTGATTAGGGGGTGTAAGATAGATGAACCCTTTGGAGAAAGTGATCATAATTTGACAGAATTCACCCTGCAGTTTGAAAGGGAGAAGGTAACGTCAGATGTATCAGTACTATAATGCAGTGAAGGGAGTTACAGAGGCACGAGAGGGGAGCTGGCCAAATTTGCTGGAAGGGGACACTAGCAGGGATGACGGCAGACCAACAATGGATGGAGTTTCCAGGAGCAGTTAGGAAGTTGCAGGATAGATACATCCCAAAGATGAAGAAGTATTCTCAAGAGAAGGCAAAGGCAACATGACAACAAAAGAGATGGCATATAATATAGAAAAATTGGTGGGAAGTCAGAGGATTGGGAAGCTTTTAAAAACAGAAGGAACTAAAGTCCATGATGTAATTATCAGCCTTTATATAAAAAAAAGGAAGATGTGGCAAGATGGAACCTGATTCCTTTTCTCAATCTCAGTTCAAGGATTGAGTCTATTAAAATGAATGTACTGCCCAGACTATTATATCTCTTTCAGACCCTACCAATAGAGATTAATCAAAATCAATTCAATGAATGGAACAAGATGCTATCAAGGTATATTTGGCAGGGTAAAAGGCCTAGAGTTTGTCTCAAAACTTTGCAATTAGCAAAGGAAAAGGGGGGATGGGGCCTACCTTCTCTTAGAGATTATTATTTTGCAGCACAGTTGAGAGCTGTGATACGTTGGTGCAACCCATCATATGATGCTCAATGGAAAAACATTGAGGAGTGGGTACTTCCCATCCCCATACAAGCAATTTTGGCTGATAACAACCTGCAAAGGTACATAAATACTACTGATAACCCATGGATGAAATTAACTCTTAAAATATGGAAAACTACTATAAAAGAATATAATCTAGAGGGAGATATTGCAATTCTTAAATGGTGTGCATATGACTCGGATTTTACACCAAATAAATTGGATGCTAGATTTAAGGACTGGACAGCTAAAGGAATAACAGTGCTTTGCAACATAATGAAGGAAGGAATACTGTTCAGTTTTGAAATGCCTAAAGAGAAACACTTATTAGAAAAACAAGATTTTTATCGGTATTTACAGATGCGACAATATGTTAATAAGACGCTTAAAAATGTAACCAAAGCAAATACATGCTTGATAGAGCTCTTTAGAAAAGCATATAATTCAGATAATGGTAGTAGAATCATTTCAAGCATGTATAACGGGTTGTAAAATCTTAAAACACATTCGACTTCATACATTAAAACAAAATGGGAGAAGGAAGGAGGGATAATTATATCTGAGGAAGAATGGACAACAATATGGAGATATCAATGGAAGTGTACCAGTTCACAGAAATGGAGGGAGTTTCGATGGAAAAACTTTTTTTTTAATTTTTTTAATTGAATTTTCAAATGGTTACAGAAGGAAAAAAAATTATCAACCTTTCCCCCTCCCCTTAACCCTTCCCCCCCTAACATATCCCTGTAGAAAGAGAAAAAAAAAAGAAAGAAAGAAAGCCTGGATATTGGAAGATCCCCACATGCTCCATGGAGTTCATAATAGCTTTAGTATATATATTTATTTCTTTCCCCAAATAACCAATAATTTTATCTTCGGAGCACCTATATATTTAATCCTATCTTTTGTAAATAAGGGCGCCAAATTTTCAGAAATATTTCATATTTATCTCTTAAATTATAAGTAATTTTTTCAAATGGAATGCAGCTAAAAGCTATATCTATTTTCATTTTCTTAATGTATGTTAAAATTCTTTTTCTTTTCACCGGTCCATTAAGCCCATTAACATTAAAACTTTAAAAATTCAGTAAATTAGTCATTATTTTTAACAGGGTTACTCCAGTCTATAGTAATACCTAACTTTTCAACTTTCGTAGTACCGGGGAATCTTTTTAAAATTCTCTGTGTTGCTATGTGTCTCCCCCCGATTGTCCAGGCAAAGAAAGAAAGATTAAAGAAAAATAGATTATAAAGAAAAAAATAACAAAATACCCCCCTACTGTTGTGAATAAAAAAAACACATTACCCCCCTCCGTTGTACGGGTCATGGCAAACGCCATGATTACACATGTGAATCCCGTAGCAATCGATCTGAAGTTCCCCTAGCTCCCCCGTAACATAAAAAAGTATATATAAGAGAAGAAAAAAATAATATCACTACTCTCGATTAATATTTCTCAAATTTTTACCTTTCTCCCCCTGTATCATATAATTAAGAATATATTTAAATATTCTTCTGTCCTTAAATATCCATCAACTCCATTCACTGTCCCTGTCTTCATCTTTAATCCGTTTCACTTTTAAATCTTTGGCTGTGGTTAGCGACTATTTGGGAGTTCTTATGCAAATTCTTCCGCATCCTGATAATCAGTAAAAGATCTTCTTTTCCCATCATCCAAAAAAATTATCAGGGTTGCCAGGTGGCGCAATATAAATTTATAACTCATTTCCCATAAAACTTTTTTGGCTGGGTTAAATTCCTTCTTTCTCTTCAAAAGGTCATAACCTATATCAGGATAGAAAAGAACTGTTTTCCCTTCTATCATCAATGGCCCGTTTCTCTTTCTGGCATGTTGGGCAGCCGCCTTCAGGATCTTTTCGTTATCTTGATATCATAAGCATCTTATCAAGATTGATCGTGGATTTTGATCAACTTGAGGCCTTGATCTTAGGGCTCTGTGAGCCCTTTCAATTTCAATTAACTGGGTTCCTTCTTCCATTTCCAAAATTTCCAAAATCCATTTTTGAAAAAAATTTATTGGATCCGCTCCCTCTATACCTTCTTTAAGTCCAACAATCTTAATATTATTTTCATTTTTTAATTTAATAAATTTAATAAAATGTTCAAGTACATCCACTTTTTCCAACAACCATTTTCTTTCTGATGTCCAGGCAGAAATATTATCTTCCATTTTATTCACTCTATCAATGATGTCTCCCGTTGTTTCTTCCAAGTTTTTAATTTTCTTGTCCATTTTGTCCTGTCTTTTCATCATTTTATCAAACATAATCTTCATATTTTTAATATCTTTTTTATTACTTTTAATGCTTTTAATTCATGCATTATTTGCACCAAATATTTTTTATGTCTCCAATATCACCTCCAACCTCTTCCTGTTGCTCTTCTTTGTTTGTCTCTTCATCTTCGTCTGATTTATCCAGAGAATCTGATTCCACCTCATATTCACTTTCACTTTCAGTTCCGATCATAGCTGGGATTTGTAGCTTGGGTTGCTCGTGTTTGTGCATGCCCCCTTCCTTCATGCATGCGCAATTCCTGTTGCTCTTTTTTTTTTGGAAATGGGTGATGTTGCCGTAGTTTCCTGTTCTGTATCGCCGGAGGTAAAATGCACTTGAGCCCGAGGCTCTTTCCTGGTGGCCAGCCTTGATTCTTTTCCAACTTGTATTGTCTTCAAAGTAGTAGTTTTCTTCTGCTTCTGTTTAGGAGACATATCTTAAGACAATCCTGAGTAGTTTATAAGTAATTTTTTAAAAGTATTTACTAACTTTTCTTCACTTAAACATTATTTTACTGATTTTTTACAGGAGAGCTGGATTTCCACGTCTCAATCCTACATCATCATGTGACGTCCCCCTCGATGGAAAAACTTGATAAGATATTTTATTACACCCTCTCAGAAATCCCATTATGATAGTAACCTCCCTGTTTGCAGGAGAAATTGTGGAAATCAAAATGTAAATCATTATCATATTTTTTGGATCTGCCCTGTTATCAAAAACTATTGGATGGGGACACACAATGCCCTACAAGACATCTTTAAATGTGAAATACCCTGAGAGAGTAAGACCATATATTTTGGATATATACCTCAAGAATGGTTGAAAAGAGATAAATATTTAATGAATATACTGTTGGTGGCTGGTAAAAAGACTCTTACTAGGAAATGGCTATCACAGGAGAGCCCAACTTTAAATACATGGATGGAAATTACAATGGACATTTACAAAATGGAGAAGATAACAGCATCTGTTAATCATAAGCTGGAACAATTTGATTCATATTGGGAAAAATTGTTTAACTACAAAATGCCTCATAGGCCTGCTTTTATTCTCACAAATCAATGAATCTGTTGTAAAAAAAAGATCACTCCCTACTTGTACATAGTTCTTTCCTTTTGCTTGTTTTTTCTTACCACTCTTTTCTATAAGTGTATACCTCAGATAAATACTTTGTGGAGATTTGTAATATATATGATTATATGATATATATGTACAATGTCTGAAATACATCTTATGGAAATTTTTGTTTGATGATCAACTTCAATAAAAAAATAAATTACAAAAAAAAGAAATATTAAGGTAAGCTAGCCAATAATATAAAAGAGGATACCAAAAGTTTTTTCAGATATATAGAGAGTAAAAGAGGGGTGAGAGTGGATATTGGACTACTGTAGAATGACACTGGAGAGATAACAATGGGGACAACGAAATGGCAGATAGTTTTTTTAGTCTTCACTGTGGAAAACATTACTAGTATGCCAGAAATTCAGAAATGTCAGGAGGCAGAAGCAAGTGCAGTTGCTATTATTAAGGAGAATGTGTCTAGGAAGCTGAAAGCTCTGAAGGTAAATATGTCACTTGGACTAAGGTTCTGAAAGAGGTAACTGAAGAAATTCTGGAGACATTAGCAATCATCCTTCAAGAATCACTAGATTCTGTAATGGTTGCAGAGGACTGGAAAATTGCAAATGTCATTTCACTCTTTAAGACCATACAACCATAAGATATAGGAGCAGAATTAGCCTATTCAGCCCATCAAGTCTGCTCCGCCATTTTATCACGGCTTATCCATTTTCTGTCTGTCCCAATCTCCTGCCTTCTCCTTGTATCATTTCATGCCATGGCTAATCAAGAATCTATCAACTTCTGCCTTTAATATACCAAATGACTTGTCTCCTCAGCCACCTGTGGCAATGGATTCCACAGATTGTTAAGAAAGAAGGGAGGAAGAAGAAGGAAAACTATAGGCCATTTACCCTAGCTTCAGTGGTTTGGAAGATATTGAAATCATTATTAAGAATGAGGTTTCAGGGTACTTGAAGGCACGTGATAAAATAGGCCAAATTCAGCATGGTTTCCTTTGAGGGAAATCTTACCTGACAAATCTGTTGTGATTTTTTGAGTAAAGTACAGGCAGGATAGACAAAGGAGAGTCAGTCATGGTTGTCTACATGAATTTTCAGGAGGTCTTTAATGAGGTGCCACACATGAGTCTGCTTAACAAGATAGTAGTCCCTGGTATTACAGGGAATTGCATGGATTGAAGCTTGGCTGACTGGCTGGAGGAAAAGAGTGGGAATAAAAGGGGCCTATTCTTGTTGGCTGCTGTAACTAGTGGTGTCCTTTAAGGGTCTGTGTTAGGCCCGTTTCTTTTCACATTATATGTCAATGACTTGGATGATGAACTTGAAAGGTTAACTTGCAGGTTGAATGGGTGGTAAGGAAGGCTACTGCAGTATTAGCATTCATTTCAAGATAACTAGAATATAAACAAGGATGTAGTGCTGAGGCTTTATAAGGCATTGGACAGACTGCACTTGGAGCACTGTGAGCAGATTTGGGCTCCTTATCTAAGAAAAGATGTGCTAGCTTTGGAGAAGGTTCACAAGACTGATTCTGGGAATTGAAGGGTTAACATCTGTGGTAAAATACACGCAAAATGTGGGAGGAACTTAGCAGGTTGGGCAGCATCTATGGAAATAAATAAAGAAACATAGAAACAGTGAAACGTAGAAAAACTACAGCACAACACCCAATACAATGCTCTGCCGAACACGTACTTAAAGAGTCAATGTTTTGGGCCAAGACCCTTCACTAGGACTGGACAGGAATGGATAACATAATAAAAAGGTAGAAGATGATAGGTGAAACCAGATGAGTGGGAAAGGTAAAGGGCTGGAGAAGATAAGAGAGGAGAGTGGACCTTGGGAGAAAGGGAAGAAAGTCTGGCACCAGTGCGAAGGCCCATGGTGAGGGCAAGAGGAACTCTATCCCAGTTAAGGTGGCAAGAAGATGGGGTGAGTGTGGATGCTCAGATGTTTCCTATAGTGGAGGAGTATAGGACCAGAAGGAACAACCTCAGAATAGAGGAGCGGCCATTTAGAATAGAGATGAGGAGGAATTTCTTTAGCCAGAGGGTACTGAATCTGTGGAATTCATTGCCACAAACAGCAGACAAGGTAAAGTCTTGGGCATATTTAAAGCAGAGGTTGATAGGTTCATTATTAGTGAAGGTGTCAAAGATCATGGGGAGAAGGCGGGAGAATGGGGTTGAGAGGAATAATAAGTCAGCCATGATGGAATGGTAGGCTGAATTTCTTAATTTTGCACTTGTGTCTCATAGTGTGTATGTGTGTGTTCTAAACATGAGATTCTGCAGATGTTGGAAATCCAGAGGAACACACACAAAATGCTGGAGGAGCTCAGTAGGTAAAGCAGCTTCTAGTGAATGGAATAAACAGTTGATGCTTTGGGTTGAGACTCTTTATCAGTGCTAATTCTTACATTTCCCTCTGACATATAGAAGCTTTTTCTGCCCATCGAGCCTGAGACAGCACTGGTTAGACACTGGGCCAGGTCAAAGTTCAGAGAGCAGGGTTCCCAGTAGAGGACAGTGCAACAGGCCACTCTAGAAACATTAGCTTGGCACAAGGACAGTCTGTGGAAAAGGGGAGATCTGACCCATTATTTTCATTAGTGAGGAGAATCAAATGTGAAGGTACAATGGTCTAGAATAAGAGAGGAGTTTGGAGGGGCTCTGGGAAGAATTATTTTACTCAGAGGGAGGATGGAGTTTGAAACATTCCTGTATTGATAGAGAGGCAGAGACTTTCTCAAGAAGCATTACAGCAGAGTACAGGACCTTTGCGTTCTTATGTTATACTGACTCCTAAACCTACTCAGCAATTAGGCTAAAAACTGATGATGAGTTCAAATCCCACTGTGGTAGATGAAAAGAGATGGAAAAGATATCAATTAATATACCCGCTAGACTGTGGCAATGCGGTAGAAGTGCACCTGTGGTCAACACACAGATTCAGTCAAACACAGAAAGAAAGAAAATCTACTAGCCTTTGTGTGATTTCTGTAGTACCATGGTTGACTCTTGACTGGGTCAACCTGCTGGTAGTCATATCCCATTATTATAAAGAGTAGGTACACTACTAGATTGGTACTACATGGAACATCAGCCCACAATGTTCTGCTGACTGTTTAATCTACTCTAAGATCAACCTCACCCATATCTCCTACATATCCCTCTATTTTTCAATCATCCATGTGTCTATCTAAGAGTCTCGTAAATTCTCTTAATGTATTTGTCTCAAACTTTGGCAGGGCGTTCCATGCCCCACCACTCTCTATGTAAAGAACTTTCCTCTGACAACTTTCCTATACTTATCTAAAATGACCTTAAAATTGCAGTATGTCCCCTCATATTAACCCTTTCCACCCTGGGAAAAGTCTCTGGCTTTGAGGGGTGACCTCATTGATACTTACCAAATGGTGAAAGGCCTTGATAGGGTGGATGCGGAGATGATGTTTCCTGTGGTGGGAGAGTCCAAGACCAGAGGACACAGTCTCAGAATAGAGGGGCATCCTTTTAGAAGGAGATGAGCAGGAATTTCTTTAGCCAGAGAGTGGTGAATCTGGAATTCTTTGCCACTAGCAGCTGTGAAGGCCAAGTCTTTACATATATTTTAGGCAGAAATTGATAGATCCTTCACTCCAAATAGTAAAGTGCAAGTTTGCTCAACCTATCCTTATAAGTCATAGGCATTTGAATCACCAAGGCTTAGAAGACTATAGTCCCAGCACTGATATATAGAATTAGTATAGTTTTATTTATTGATTGATTGAAAGACAGAATGGAATAAACTCATCTGGCCCTTCAAGCTGCTCCACACAGCAATCCCCAGACTTAAGCCTAGCAGAATCATGGGACAATATACAATGACCCTTTAACATACCAACCGATACACCTTTGGACTGTAGGAGGAAACTGGAGCACCCAGAGGAAACCCACACGGTCCCAGCGAGAATGTACAAACTCCTCACAGGCAGCGATGGGAGGTGAACCCAGGTCTAGCACTGTAAAACGTCATGCTAACCACTACACTGCCATTTTGCCCCAAAGAAAGAATCAGCATTATAGACCTGTGTGATGCTTTTCTTTATATATTGTATATTTTATATGATGCAATCTGTAGTTTTATTACTTTGTTTTGCAATGTACTGCTGCCGCATAGCAACAAATTTCACGCCTTATGCTGGTGATGTTAAACCTGATTCTGAATCTGTACAGCACAAAGTTGAGCCATTCGTTCAAACTTGTCCATGGCAACCACAATGCCTATCTATACTAATCCCAGGTGCCTTCTTTAGGCCTGTATTGCTTCGCTTCTTTTTCTATCGAGTAATTGTCTAAATGCCTTTTAAGCACCATAATTGCAATGATATTTGATGGCCTGTAGGGATGTGTTGGGTCTGCTTCTGTGCTGTCTGAATCTAAATGCTGTGAATGCTCTGAGTAATTGACTAGGTAAAGGCCCAGACATGTACAGCCACACCCAGTGTCTGAGATATTCCTCCGGGGGTTTCACCCCCGCTTATGTGGTTGTCAGACAGCACAACCTACTCAGCGGAAAGGAAGGCGTCACGCTGCTCGTTTCCCCAGGTTCACCTATTGTTAAAGGTACTGCAGCCCTGGGAATCCGCCTTCCCTAGGTTCCCTTTTCATAAAGCGCTCCCTCACAAAGCGCTAGGAATCCTATTAATGAGGCTCTGTCTCAGCGCAACAGCTTGACGGGGACTTTGGGGATTTCTGCCACCATCCCTCTTCTCAGTGTCGCTGAGTGACTCAGATTTGCATCCATGGCAACCAAATCCAAGCCTACACTAGGTACCTCACCTGCCTACCAGCTCCCCCTGGTGTCCATCCTCCTTCCCTATCTTCCATGAAGTGCACTCCTCTCCTATCTTCAGCTCTTTACCTTTTCTACCTATCACCTCCCAACTTCTTACTTCATCTCCCTTCTACCCCCACCTGCCTTCACCTATCACCTTCAAGCCTGTACCACTCCCCCCACCTTCTTATTCTAGCATATTACCCCTTCCTTTTCAGTTCTGATGAAGGCTCTTGACCCAAAGCTTTGACTGTTTTATTCATTTCCATGGATATTGGCTGACCTGCTGAGTTCTTCCAGCATTTTGTGTGTGGTGTTGGAGCCCAACAGCTAGCCTAACACTTCACATTGGGGTTTGACTCACATCGCTGCCTGTGAGGAGTTAGTACATTCTTGCCTTGACCATGTGGGTTTCTCTTGGGTGCTCCAGTTTCCTCCCACTTTCCAAAAACGTAAGGATGAGTCTTAGTAGATTGAGGGTATGCTATACTGGTGCTGGAAGCATAGCAACACTTGCGGGCTGCCCCCAGCACCTTATCAAACTATGTTGGTCATTGCCTCAAATGTAGATTTTGATGTATATGTGACAAATAAAGCTTCCATCATCAAGGACGCCCACCACCCAGGACATGCCCTCTTCTCATTGTTACGATTGGGAAGGAGGTACAGAAGCTTGAAGGCACACACTCAGTGATTCAGGAACAGCTTCTTCCCCTCTGCATCTGATTTCTGAATGGATATTGAAGCCATGAACACTACCTCACTACCTTTTATTTCTGGGTTTTTTTGTACTACTTATCTTAATTTAACTATTTAATATACACATACTGTATAAACTTACTGTAATTCAGTTTTTTTTTGTTTGGTCATCATGTATTTCTTGTACTGCTGCCATAAAGTTAACAAGTTTCACCACATATGCCGGTGATATTAAACCTGATTCTGATTCTGATTCAAATCTCTATCTTTGTAAGTCTCAATTAGGCCGATAACCTGGGAAATAAAGCCAAGCCTGTGAAGATTCTACTCATAACGGAACTCGCTAGGCCTAGGAACAACCATCCCTCAGCGAAAGTCACGACTGAAAGAGACTTTAAAATCACTTGCTTCAATCAGTTAGAATTGTATCTGGTTAAACACATATCCCATTTCTTCTGTTTCTCAATATGGCTTGCAAGTGTATAGCTTTGTCTCAAAATCATCCTGAAGAAATTCAACATTACATGGAAAAACTGTGAATACGTTTCACTCAATAGGCACACCTGAAGGAAATCTGTTGAAGAGGGAGCTGCGCTACATAAGAAAGACCTCTGATGCGCCGCAGAGAACAGCTGCGAAAGAAGAGAAGAAACAACCCAAAGACCCAACCACTAACCACAGCCACCACTTACTCTCGCCCACGCTGTAGCAGAGGATCCCGGACCAGCTTCTACTACCACCTCAGGGCCCACCAATATACAACTCCTCAGAACGTCATACACGACTCGAGCATTCCTACTGCCTCTGCTTTGAGAGGCAATCTTTTCCACAAATTATGACTTCCGGTAATTGAAACTTCTCTCACTTACTTTAAAGCTAAATTCATAGAATATTGGGCACTGAACGGTACAGGACAGGAACAGGACCTTCAGTCTATCTGCACTAAATTCAATGCCAAATTAAACTAAATTTCTAACACAAGAGCTTTTGCGGATGCTGGATATCCAGAGTAACACATACAAAAGGGCTGGAGAACTCAGCATGTCAGACAGTATCTATGGGAAGGAAAAAACTGTCAATGTTTTGGGCCAAAACCCTTCATCAGGACTAAACTAAATCTCCTCTACCTGCACATGGTCCATTTCATCCTCTTTATTCAACAGGGTTCAGAGGATAAGTGAAGATCATGCTGAAATCGACCAGCTACTACTCCAGCTAGGAATCGGCCCACACAAGGGTCAGCCAGCATTTACACTTTCCATATATTAATCCCATTTTTAAAAACTCTCTTCACATTCTCATGCTCCCCTGGCACCACCACATGTTCGGGACAATTTACAATAGTCAATTGCTTTTCCAACCCGCACATCCTTGAGAAGGGAGAGGAAATTGGAGCATCGTGAGAAGGTCCACGTGGTCACCAGGAGGATGTACAGACTCAACAAAGACACTTGAGGTGTAGATTAAACACAGCTCTCCTGTGCTGTGAAGTTGTGCTACTGTGCCATTCTAAATAACATTTAAATACATTGCACTAACATTGGCCAAAACATCAAGTACCTTTTGGAAAATGCAGTGAAAGATCACAGCTGACAGTAATAGATCTTGGAATCATTTTTACATTATTTATGAGGACAACTGTCCGAGGGTAGAAATCCAGGATGGCGAAAAGAAGGCGTAACGGAGCAAGATAGATTACCATATATAACCATATAACAATTACAGCATGGAAACAGGCCATCTCGGCCCTTCTAGTCCGTGCCAACGCTTACACTCACCTAGTCCCACTGGCCCGCACTCAGCCCATAACCCTCCATTCCTTTCCTGTCCATATACCTATCCAATTTTACTTTAAATGACAATACCGAACCTGCCCCTACCACTTCTACTGGAAGCTCGTTCCACACAGCTACCACTCACTGATTAAAGAAATTCCCCCTCGTGTTACCCTTAAACTTTTGCCCCCTAACTCTCAACTCATGTCCTCTTGTTTGAATCTCCCCTACTCTCAATGGATAAAGCCTATCCACGTCAACTCGATCTATCCCCCTCATTATTTTAAATACCTCTATCAAGTCCCCCGCTCAACCTTCTACACTCCAAAGAATAAAGACCTAACCTGTTCAGCCTTTTCCTGTAACTTAGGTGCTGAAACCCAGGTAACATTCTAGTAAATCTTCTCTGTACTGTCTCTATTTTGTTGATATCTTTCCTATAATTTGGTGACCAGAACTGTACACAATACTCCAAATTCAGCCTTACCAATGCCTTGTACAATTTTAACATTACATCCCAACTCCTATACTCAATGCTCTGAGTTATAAAGGGCAGCATACCAAAAGCTTTCTTCACCACCCTATCCACATGAGATTCCACCTGTACCATTATTCCTAGATCACTCTGTTCTACTGCATTCTTCAATGCCCTACCATTCACCATGTTTGTCCTATTTGGATTATTCCTACCAAAATGTAGCACCAGATTGGCTGGTGGAATCACGTCACAATAACAACGTTGCACTCAACATCAGCAAGTCCAATCAATTGACTGTAGACTTCAGGAAGGGGATGTGAGGAGAATACTCTGCATTGAAGGGACAGCTGTGGAAAGGGTGAGCAGCTTCAAGTTCCTGGATCTATACTGGGCCCACCTCAGAGGATCTATTCTGGGCCCAACATATTGATGCAATCATGATGAATACACACCAGCAGCTGTACTTCATTAGGAGTCTGAGATTTTCAGAATGTCACCAAAGGCTTTAGCAAATTTCTGCAGATGTTCTGTGGAGAGCTCTCTGACTGGTTGCATCACCGCCTGGTATGGAGGCTCCTTGTCACTGGATCGGATAAGGCCTCAAAGGATTGCAGACTCACTCAGATCTTTCACAGGCACAAGCTTCCCCACCATCGAGAAGATCTTCAAAAGGTGTTACCTCAAAAAGTGGCATTCAATGATGGACCCTCGCCCTCTGGGGCATGCCCTCTTCTCATTACTACCAGCAGTGAGGAGGTACAGGAGCCTGAAGGCCAGTCAATGTTTTAGGAACAGCTTCTTCCCTTCCGCCACCAGATTTCTGAATAGATGAGAACCCATGAATATTACCTCACTAGATTTTTTGCACTTCTTATTCTTATATATCGTAACTTTTAGTCCTTTGTTATGCCTGTATTACACTCCTGTCAAAAAACAACACATTTCACGACATATATCAGTGAGAATAAATCTGATTCCAGCTCCAAATGGTGTGAACTAATTGCCTTCTCTGTAGAAGTTCATTCTATGGTACAAAAGAAATATACTAACATAGGACTTGGGAGTCCTTGTGCAGGATTCCCTAAAGATTAATTTGCAGGTTGAGTCTGTGGTGAAGCAGGCAAATGAAATGTTAGCATTCATTTCAAGAGGACTATAATATAAAAGCAAGGATGTAATGTTGAAGCTTTACAAAGTACTGGTGAGGTCTCACTTGGAGAATTTTGAGTAGTTTTGCATCCTTATCTAAGAAAGGATGTGCTGACACTGGAGGAGGTTCAAAGGAGGTTCACAAAGTTGAAATGAGGATTGAACTGCTTATCATATGAAGAGCATTTGATGGCTCTGGGCCTGTATTCACTGGAAGTCAGGAGATTGTGGGGTCACCTAATTGAAAGCCATTGAATGTTGAAAGGCTCAATGGAGTAGACGTGAAGAGGATGTTTCCTATGTTGGGAAAGTGTCGGACCAGAGCGCACAGCCTCAAAACAGAGGGGTGTCCTTTTAGAATGGAGATGAGGAGGAAGTTCTTTAGCCAGAGAGTGATGAATCTGTGGAATTCTTTACCACAGGTGGCTGTGGAGGCCAAGTCATTGGGTATATTTAAGGTAGAGGCTGATAGATTCTTGATTGGTCAGGGCATGAAGGGATACGGGGAGATGGCAGGAGATTGGTGGAGCAGAGTGAATGGGCCAAATGACCTAATTCTGCTCCTGCGTATATCTTATGGACTTAAATGGAACTTCTTAATAAAAAAACACAAGAAACATGATTCAAAAACAAAATATTGCAGTTTCTTGAAAGCTGAAATTAAAGTAGAATGTAATGTAAATGCCCCAACAGCCAGACAGCAACTGTGGTGAGTGGAATTCCTCCCCTTATGTCATTTAATCTTTTGCTATCCACTTTATTTTGGGGGTGTCCATGGAGGGGTAGCACCTCCGGTAAATGGGGCTTGTCATGTCCTTTCTAGGGCAGCACACTCACCTTTGGTCCCCACCGGACACTCACCCTTCACCTGTGGCTCAAAGTAACAGTCTGCATGCGACGGCCGCCACACGTTGATAGACGTGCTAAAGCAGGTGAGGGCCTCATACCCAGACGAGATAAGGACATGCCTGCCCTAGCATACAAAGTCAGCTACAGGAGACCAGATGGATGAGATCAACAGTGAAGCATTGAAGGCGGTTTCTGCAATGCTTCATGGAGAGCAAAGGGACAGAAGCAGTCATGGGCATCCTCTGCAACCAAGGAAGACCCCAGTGGTGATGACTACTCGTACCAGTGGACAGGAACTCCGAGGTCAAGAGAGTGCAAAGGATTTTCCACTTTAAAAACTCTTCTGCACAGGTTTATTTGTGCTTTTCACTTCATATTGAAGGTACTTGGCCATGCAAAAATACTAAATGATTGATCTGATTTCCTGATCCATTTTCTCCTCGCATCAGCCCAGTATAGTGCCTGTCACACACACACACACACACACACACACACACACACACACACACACACACACACACACACACACACACACACACACACACACACACACACACACACACACACACACACACACACACACACACACACACAATGCTGGAGGAACCCAGCAGGTTCCTGAATAATTTTATACATTACATATGTGATGGCATCCGTTAGTCTCGCAAGACCATGGATCTGCGCCTGGAAAGTCTTTTTCCAGGGCGCAGGCTTGGGTAAGGTTGTGTGGGAAACTGGCAGTTGCCCATGCAGCAAGTCTCCCCTCTCCACGACACCGATATTGTCCAAGGGAAGGGCAAGGGCCGTTACAGCTTGGCACCAGTGTCGTCGCAGGAGTTGCCAGAACGAGGTTGAAGGCAACGTCGGACTGCCTTAGGGACTCCAGCTCCGGATTTGTCCTCAGGGTTTACTCCCGAAGCCTTTCCCATGAGTGGGTATGGCCGCAAGACAGCGGAGGTTTGAAATCAGAGTTTTCCCTCTCTTAGTTGGACTGCCTTCCCAGGCTGACGAAATCCATGTACCCGAAACACTACATATATATTAAATTAAATTAGTGCAAAAAGAGAGCCAAAAATTGTGAGGCTGTGTTCACAGGTTGGTCATTGTGCATTCAGAAATCTGATGTCGGAGGGAAAGAAGCTGTTCCTAAAACATTGAATATTTCCTCTTTGATGGTAGTGATGGGAAGAGAGCATGTCCTGGGCTATAGGGGTCTTTAATGATGGAAGCCACCTTTCTGAGAGATCGCCTTTTGAAGGTGTCCTCAATGCTGGGGAAGCTAATGCCCATGATGGAGCTGGCTGAGTTCGTAACTGTCTGCAGCTTTTCCCAGTTTTTTGCAGTGGTCCCTCCCACATCAGATGGTGATGCAGACCCTTAGCATACTCCCCGTCGTGCATTTGTACAAGTTTTCCAAGGTCTTTGGTGTCATGCCACATCTCCTCAAGCTCCTAATGAAATACAGCCACTGACACGTCTTCTTTGGGGTTGCACCAATACGTAGGACCAAGGCTAGATCTTCAGTGATGTTGACAGCAAGGAACTTGAAACTACTCATCCTTGCCACTGAGCTAAAGGGCTAAAGAAGCAGAAATCTTCAACAGTGGACGACGTGAGAAAGGGGAGGAGGAAGGGAGCCAAAGGGAGGTGATGGGCAGGTGAGGGGAAAAGAAGGGGTAAGAGGGTAACCAGAATGGGGAATGGAAAAAGAAAAAAAGGGGGGGAAAAGGGAGCATTTTCTGGAAGTTAGAGAAATCAATGCTCACCCCATCAAACAACACACACAAAATGCTGGTGGAACACAGCAGGCCAGGCAGCATCTATGGGGAGAAGCACTGTCGACGTTTCGGGTCAAGACCCTTTGTCAGGACTAGTGAAGCATTTTGTCTGTGTTGCTTGAATTTCCAGCATCTGCAGATGTCCTCATACTCACAGCATCAGTTTGCAGGCTATCAAGGTATTGCTCCATCAACCTGAGTTTGTCCACAATAGTCTGAGACCTCTAGGACCTACATTTTATCTCTTTGAGGAGATTATAATGCTGTGAGAGAACAAGGGCAGGAAGGGTATAGTTCTAATTTCTGTGCAGCAGGCTTGCTTCCTCATACTTATTTTCTGGAGTTCATTTCTTGTTGATCAGTTCCATACAGAGGAAAATACTGTGGATGCTCGGCAGTTAGGACAGTCACAGCAGCGGGAGGGAGGAACAGAGATGATATTTCAAGCTGATGGCTTACCAGTAGTAACAGTGAACAAAGTCACCAGAGAGATACTGAAGTTGGTGGATATAGAAGCCTTTATTTGGCATTTGAGACACTTGGGGAAGAAAAGGCCTGCCTGACTCAATTTTACATGGCATTTTTATACGTTAAAGATCAAAGATACTTCCGTTGATTTACATATAATTTTCAAACAAATCTGTCTTCACACCCATACTCCAGACATCCAAAATGAATGATAATTCCCACTGACTCTGGGGATGCACGTATGCATATCTAGGCTTCTGCAATCAAATGGAGTGTTTCTTTGTTTGCAATCAAACCCCAAAATTGAGCTCCAGAAGACCATTGTTCAGAACTGCAGTTCAAATTCAATCTACAATCCACATTCAGGTCTGAAGACTGTGTTGCAACACACAGCTCGAACCACATCATCAAGTTCGCTGATGACACGACCGTGGTGGGTCTCATCAGCAAGAGTGACGAGTCAGCTTACAGAGAGGAGGTGCAGCGGCTAACGGACTGGTGCAGAGCCAACAACCTGTATCTTAATGTGAACAAACCAAAAGAGATGGTTGTTGACTTCAGGAGGGCACGGAGCGACCACTCCCCGCTGAACATCAACGGCTCCTCGGTAGAGATCGTAAAGAGCACCAAATTTCTTGGGGTTCACCTGGCGGAGAATCTCACCTGGTCCCTCAACACCAGCTCCATAGCAAAGAAAGCCCAGCAGCTTCTCTACTTTCTGCAAAGGTTGAGGAAAGTCCATCTCCCACCCCCCATCCTCATCACATTCTACAGGGGTTGTATTGAGAGCATCCTGAGCAGCTGCATCACTGCCTGGTTCAGAAATTGCACCATCTCGCATCGCAAGACCCGGCAGTGGATAGTGAGGTCAACTGAGAAGATCATCGGCGTCTCTCTTCCTGCCACCACAGACATTTACACTACACGCTGCATCCGCAAAGGAATGCAGTCACTTAACATCAAAGAGAGTCAGAGGAAGAGAGAAGTTTTGGAGATGTAATCCTTCATAATTATTGTTAAACCCTTCCCCACCCTTCTCCCCATCACTACAGTTTAGCAACACTTTTGATCACTTAGAGTTAAAATTAACTTATTTCCTTTTGTTTTAAACGTGTCATTCCTTGCAAAAATAGTTCAATTTATGTCTGCTTTTCTAGTGAATGTTGCTTATATGGTGCTACAGTATGTGCTTATGATGCATGTAAGTTTTACATGTGCATAAATATTGTTGTGCATTTAACAATAAACTGGACTTTGACATTCCCCGACTTTCCAGATAATCAGATGGTTTGAACTATTGAACCCCAATCTGCATTTACAATATTATTATAATGAGTCCACATCATGAAAGCTTCCTCTCACATTTTTCATTTAAACCTATCTTTATTCTTCCCTCCCTCTGCTATAATATTCTACGTTTTTTTGAACACTGCTCATGCACTAATCTCATTTGGTTCTTGTCACATTTCCATCAGCTCCTCCCAGATTCTGACAGATTCATACATAATTGGGAATTTACAACAGCCAATTAACTTACTGACCTCATGCCCTTTGGGGTATGAAAAGCACCTGGAGGAAGCTGCACAGCACTCCCAGGAGTCAGTATTGAACCCAGGTCGGTGGAGCTGAGAGACAGAAGCTTTGCTATCTGTAGCATTGTGCCATACAAGGTGAAGTTTCTCCTCAACTACCTGTTGGAATTAATGGTGACAGTGATCCATTAAACTAGATTGTTTAGCTTCTTAAAAGGGGGGGTTATTTATTTACAGGTTTCCATTGTCTTTTGAGAGAGAAAAGAAAATTCAAAATCCATTTGAATTGCAAAGTTATTTCCACCCTTTGACAAAGCCAAAGGAGAGGAACTTCCTCTGGGCCGCAGCCAAGCTTCTGCAGTGGTTAAACAGGCTTTCCTGGCCTATTAAAATTACTCTGTTATTCATGAGAGCATTAGCTAAGCCTATATGTCAGAATCACTGTTCTCAGGGAAAAGACAATGAGGGAGGAACTCATTAATCCTATCAAACATTGAAAGGCCTAGATAGAGTGGACATGGAGAGGATGTTTCCAATAGTGGGAGAGTCTAGGACTGGAGGGTAAAACTTCAGAGTAGAAGGACCTTCCTTTAGAACAAAGATGGGGAGGAATTTTGTTAGCTGGGGGATGGTGAATCTGTGAAGTTCATTAGCATAGATGGCTCTGAGGACCAAGTCATTGGGTATATTTAAAGCAGAGGTTGATAGGCTCTTAATAAGGAACAGTGTCAAAGGTTATGAGGAGAAAACAGAAGATTGGGGTTGAAAGGGATAATATATCGGCTATATTCAACTGGCAGAGCAGATTCAGTGGGCCTAAAGGCCTAATTCTGCTCTTGTGTCTTATGAATCAGATCCAAAAATGAATTAAAATAAAAAAGCTATTATACTTTAAATGACTTCCCTGAGTGATGAGTCAGACCATACTTAATTGCTTCCAATCTTAGCTGTGTGGAGATCTCCTCTAATTAAGTGTTGGGAAGATTGTCCATCACAGTCAAAGGCCTCCCCAACATTGCACATGTTTACAATACGTGCTGCTACAGGAGCCTTAGGTGCCACATCACCAGCTTCAGAACAATTATTACCCTTCAACCACCAGGCTCCTGAACTAGCTTGGATAACTTCATAAACAAGGGAAGATCTGATATCTTCAGTTGCAACAATGCTGAACTGATTCCGTAACAATAGTCTCACTTTCAAGGGCTCTACAATACATGTTCTCAGTGTTATCTATCTTTCTTTCTATTGTTTAGTTTTTTTATTTATTTGTCATTTTTGACATTAGTTGTCGATCTCTGTATATGTATAACTTTTCATAAATTCTATTGCATTTTATTTTCCTGTAAATGCCCACAAGAAAATTAAGCACACACACACAAAATGCTGGAGGACTGCCAAAGGGTCTCTGCCCAAAACGTCAATGTTTCTTTTTTCTCTGGATGCTGCCTGACCTGCTAAATTCCTCCAGCATTTTGTGTGTGCTGCTTGGATTTCCAGCATCTGCAGATTTTCTCTTCTTTGTGAGAAAATTAATTATGTCTATTATCAAATGTATTTTGATAATACTTTGCTCTGAACTTTGATTATAATTTTGTGTTTGATGTTAATGAAAAGAAGTGGAAAATTTATAGACAGAAGATCCATCACTGCTTGTTACTTAATTGGCTCTTAATTGCAATTTGTATTAAAAGTTTTCTAGGCAGCGGAAAGAAAATTCATTGTGAGTTTCCCTCCTGGAGCCACGAAGGAGGGGTCCAGCTGGGGTGAAAGGTGGTGGAGTATATCACTGACTGAGGAGTAACTGCAATAACAGTGGCATCAACTCTGGAAAGTTGTGCAATTTCCAAGAAGTGGCTGAAAAAACAAAATGTGCTTCAATTCCTCATTCTGCTTGAGAGAAATGAGACTTGGGTGCAGCTGCTGAAACGAGCAAGTCAGGACAACCTCAGATTAAATCCAAAACTCATCAGGGCATAAGAAGAATGTTCTGTTCTGGACATAAAATATTAACTGTTTACAAAAGAGGTTCTGCAAATGCAGGTCACGCAGGATCCATGGAGAGGAATATAGAGCTGACATTTCTGGCTGAAACTTTTCTGTTTCTCTTTCTGTAGGTGCCCCTGCCTTGTTGAGTGTTTCCTAGTGTTTTCCCTGCTTACTTCCAGCAGCTTCAGCTGGGTTCCTCCGGGTTCCTCCCACATTCCAAGGGTTAGTAGGTTAATTGGTCATATGGGTATTATTGAGTGGCATAGGCTCATCGGGCCAGAAAGACCTGTTACTGTGCTAGATCTCTAAATAAATTTAAAAAAAAAATAAAATATATATATATATATATATATATGTATGTATATTTGTGTATTAGGAATTTGCTATGGTGTATTGGTCAAAGTAAATTTCATTATCAAAGTACATATATCCCACCATATACAGCCCTGAGATTCATTTTCTTGTGGGCATACTCAATAAATCTATAGAATAGGAACCATAATAGAATCAATGAAAGACCACCCAACTAGGACAATCAACCAGAGTGCAGAAGACAACAAACCGCAAAGACAAAAGAAAGAAATAATATTAAATAAATAAGCAATAGATGTCAAGAACATGAGATGAAGAGTCCTTGGACGCGAGTCCATTGTGATGGGGCAAGTGAAGTTGAGTAAAGTTATCCCTTCTGGTTCAAGAGCCTAATGGTTGAGGGGTGATTACTGTTCCTGAATCTGGTGGTGTGCGTTCTGAGGCTCCTGTACCATCAGGCAGCAGCAAGAAATGTCCTGGGTGGTGGGGGTCCCAGATGATTGATGCCACTTTCCTGCGGCAGCATTTCATGTGGATGTGCCCAATGGTGGGGAGAGCTTTACCCGCAATAGACTGGGCTGTATCCATTACTTTTTGTAGGATTTTCCATTCAAGGGCATTGGTGCTTCCATCTCAAGCTGTGATACAACCAGTCAATATACTCTTCACTACACATCTATAGAAGTTTGTCAAAGTTTTAAATGTCTCCATAAACACCTAAGGAAGACCATTTGGTGGTGCCATACATATAGTGTGTTAGAACATGCTGTATATCCAAGGATGAACCTCCAGCTCTTGGTTCTCAGCATCTACTGACCCAGGTTTGTTTGCTTTTCAGCACACCACCTTGCCCTTGCTGTTCAAAGTTCTCACATTCATAACGTTCCTAATTTCCACCCTAGAAATTCCCAGGCCTATTTCCTGCCATGTTTACGATACGGACTGTTCATATTGCAATCTGAGTTTACAGAGAGTTACTCAACATTGTCCGTTGATGTGAGTGGGAAACAAGGAAGCTAGAGAATTCAAAACCAAGTAATTCTGGAATGAAAATCAAATATTACTAGTGGTGACTATGAAATGACTAGATTATCATTTCATCTCATCTAGTTCATTAATTTTCTTAAGCAAAAAAAATATCCCTGACCCTTCAAGGATTTGCAATGACCTCCCAAGTTTCAAGATTCAAATTTATATGCATGTATACGAACATACAGGGAAATGTGTCATTTAGGTTAACAACCAACACACCCGAGGATGTTTGGGAGCAGCCCACAGGTGTCGCCACATATTCCAGGCCCACTCTAGCGCAGAACAACGCAGAACACAACAAGCAATGAAACGATAACAGCAAAGCAAGCCCCACTCCTCCCTCCCACCCATCTACCCCTCACTCTCACAGTTCTCCAATCCCAGAACAGGCTGTCTTTGGCCTCCAGCCTTCAAATTCAAAAGGATCAAAAGGAAAATAAAGAAAAATAATTGGTTCTTGCTTTGATGAAGATATCAATAAAGGAACAAAGTAAAATATGATTACCGGTATGAAGAAGAGGAGAAAATTTATCCATGGTGCCCAGCTAATACTTATCACAGGACCTTAAGACCATAATATATAGGAGCAGAATTAGGCCATTTGGCCCATTGAGTCTGCTCTGCCATTTCATCATGGCTGATCCAATTCCCTCTCAGCCCCAAACTCCTCCCCGTACCACTCTATGTCCTGACTGATCAAGAATCTATCAACCTCTGCCTTAAATATAGTCAATGACTATGGCTCCACAGCCATATGTGGCAACAAATTCCACAATTCCAACAAAACCATCCATCCGTCATCCAATTCCGTTATCCTAAACAAGAGAAAATCTGCAGAAGCTGGAAATCTGAGCAATAGACACAAAATCCTGTTGGAACTCAGCAGGCCAATCAGTATCTATGGAAAAAGGTATAGTCAATGTTTCAGCCTGAAACAGCGACTGTACTTTTTCTAAAGATCTGTTTTGTGTTGTTATCCTCAGTAAACTTCACTGAGGCTGATTACCCTGCTATTATAACTAACAGGAGCCAGTGCATTGCATGTTTCCTTTCATGTTTAAAACTCAATCAGCTGCAGTGTACAACCTTATAGTTGTCAGGTGTTAGCGTTGGGCCACCGAAGATACATGGTGGCACAGTGATTAGCACAACGCTACTGCAGTACCAGCAAACCCCGGTTCAAATCCCACCCCTGTCAGTAAGGAGTTAGTCTTTTCTCCCCCAACCACATAGCTTTCCTCCATAACACCATAAGCTATAGAAGAAGAATAAGGCCTTTCAGTCCATCAAGTCTGCTCTACCATTCCTTCATAGCTGACTTACTATCCCTCTCAAACCTATTCCCCTGCCTTCTCCCCTTATCCTTTAATGCTCTTACTAATCAAGAACCTATCAACCTCAACTTTAAATATGCCCAATGACTTGGCCGAAATAACTATCTGTGGCAATGAACTGCACAGATTCACCGCCCTCTGACTAAAGAAGCACCCACCGGTTTCCTCCCATGTCCCTAAGACATATGGCTCAGCAGGTGAATTGCTCACATGGGTGTAATTGGGCAGCACCAACTCGTTGGGCTGGAAGGGCCTGTTACTATGCTATTTCTCTAAAAGTATAAATAAAATATAAACCTAGTGAACTCGAGTAGTAAGTGTGAACATCCTTCTGGCTGTGTGTTTGTTGAATGTGAGGAGGCCATCCTTTGGAGATCCTGCCCTGACAATAGAACATATGGTGTTCCTGATTCAAAAATCAGGGTGCAGTACACATCCCTGTCAGTATCAATGCTTCTGAGGTGGACATGGTTAAGAGTTTAAAGATCCCAGGTGTAAATGTCACCAAAATTTGTCCTAGTCTAGCCACATTCCTTTTATTTTACTTTTTCGGACTTCAACTACTGCACAGGGTCTTGTCATCTTCAGAAGTTTTCTGATGACTCTGCCATAGTTGGATGCATCAGCAAGGAAAATGAGGCGGAGTACAGGGCTACGGTGACAAATTTTGCCACATGGTGTGAGCAGAATCATCTGCAGCGAAATGTGAAAAAGACTAAGGAGCTAGTGGTGGACCTGAGGAGGGCTAAGGCGTTGGTGACCTCTGTTTCCATCCAAGGGGTCAGTGTGGACATGGTGGAGGATTACAAATACCTGGGGATATGAATTGACAATAAACTGGACTGGTCAAAGAACACTGAGGCTATCAAAAAGAAGGGTCAGAGCCGTCTCTACTTGCTGAGGAGACTGAGGTCCTTTAACATCCGCCGGAAGATGCTGAGGATGTTCTACAAGGCTGTGGTGGCCAGTGCTATCATGTTTGCTGTTGTGTGCTGGGGCAGCAGGCTGAGGGTAGCAGACACCAACAGAATCAACAAACTCATTCATAAGGCCAGTGATGTTGTGGGGGTGGAACTGGGCTCTCTGACAGTGGTGTCTGAAAAGAGGATGCTGTCCAAGTTGCATGCCATCTTGGACAATGTCTCCCATCCACTCCATAATGTACTGGTTAGGCACAGGAGTACGTTCAGCCAGAGACTCATTCCACTGAGATGCAACACTGAGCCTCATAGGAAGTTATTCCTGCCTGTGGCCGTCAAACTTTACAACTCCTCCCTCAGAGTGTCAGTCACCCTGAGCCAATAGGCTGGTCCTGGACTTATTTCCACTTGGCATGATTAACTTATTATTATTTATTTATTTATGGTTTTATATTTTTATATTGCTATATTTCTACACTATTCTTGGTTGGTGCGACTGCTACGAAACCCAGCTTCCCTCAGGATCAATAAAGTATGTCTGTCTGTCTTTTTGGTTTTTTTTTAAAATTGTGTTCTTTATGCATTATTTTTTTACTGATTCTGATCCAGAGTAACAATCATTTTATTCTCCGTTACACTCGTGTACTGAAAAATGAATCTTAACAGTCTTAAGTCTTGAACTTTGAATGAAGATGACCTGGTGATGTCTCTTTAGAAGGCATATCCTTATTGACTCTCACCAACTTTTACGGATGCATCCCATCTGATGCATCACAGCCTGGTCTGGCAGCTGCTCTGTACAAGTCCACAAGAGATTACAGAGAACTGTAAAGGGAGGCCATCCTCCCCTCCATTGACTTTGTCTGCACTTCCCACTGTCTCAAGACAGTGTCCTACATAATTAAGGACCCCTCCCACTCTCTTCTCCCTCCTTCAACTGGGCTGAAAGTACAAAAGCTTGAGAAGGCTCAAGGACAGCTTCCACTCCACTGTTAGAACAATCTTGAGCAGATTTCTTATACACTAAATATTAGCTGCACACTCGCTGGGTATATACAGTAAGCTAATCTTATGTATTATATATACAGTCACACTCAAACAATAACTTGTACATTACATTAAAAGGATTCCTCTTATTTATTATATTTATTGTGCTTTATTAAATTGTGTTCTTTATGCTTATTCTGTTTTTCATGGTGCATCAGATCCGGAGTAACAATCATTTTGTTCTCCTTTCCACTCGTGCTCGGAAGAATGACAATAAACTATCTTGAATCTTGAATTCTGAATGACGATGGCCTCGTGATCTCTCACGTTACCTTGTCACGGCCCTTGCATACTATTTGTGTATTCTGCACTACTCCGATGTACTGATTATGGACCGATCTGTCTGGATGGCATGCCAACAATGCTTTTCACTGTATATCTGTAGAAAAGACAATAATAAGCCAATTAAACAATTATGACTTTCTAACTCATTGTGCTGGTTTGGGCCACCTGCACAACTTCTCCTTTCCACGTTATACTTGCACATTTGAAACCGAGTGCTGACAAGTATTATTACATTTATTATGGCTAATTGCTCACTCATTTAGGTCGACTGATGCAACCCAACTAGGTCATGGCATCATCAAATGATTGCACAAGAGAAAGACGCCATCTGTTCCAGTATTGCATTGCAACACTGCTAGAACAATCCACTCGTTTCACACCCTAGCCCGTTTCTGGTAACCTTCCGAAATTTTCACCACTGTATACAGTATCTATCCAAATTACTCTTGAAGACCCCCTGAAAAAACTGACCTCACAATCTCTCTCAGTATGATTTTGCATCTTATTGTCCACCTGCACTGCACTTTCTCGGTAACTGTTACACATTATTCTGCACTCTGTTATAGTTTACCTTAATGCACTGTGTAATGTATTTCCTTTTACCTCGGTGCATGTGAAAATAATAAACCAATTCCCATTCTAATTTCTCTCTGGCATTTTACAGAGCTGCAACATGACTTCCCAACTTGAATTCAATGTCCTGACTGATAAAGGCATGAATGCCATACACCTTCTTTACTGCCTTACCATTTGCTGCAGACACTTTCAGGGAGATACCCCAAGAGCGCCACAACCTTGTTGTTGGGTTTGGAGGCTTGCATGCCTCAATGACCGGGAGAGCTACGTTGGCTGGAGTCAGGGCTTTATGCTTTGGCTCTTGGTAGGGCCACCCATGCCAAAAAGGTTAAAGGGTAGAGGACAGACTAAGAGCGTTCCACTGGTCCTCTGGGTTCAGGGGTTCAACTCAAGGCTAGCAACACTGACTGGTAAAACAAAATTATTTCGGAAACAGCAATGAAGAATCATTCTACATCTGAGCATAATGGTATTCTTGAGTCTCCACCCAGGACCTGCATGGCTGACAGTAGTTAAAACTGAGAGGAAGTTACTGACACGATGAAGGAAACCAGAGATGGAGGACCTTCGTTGCTGCCCTAAATGCCAGCAGCATAACAGGTAGTAAGTAAGTCAGTTTCAGGGAGCAAGGGACTTAGACCTCAAGATCCTTCCATACATCACACTATTGAAGGTTCTGCCATTAATTGTGTACTTTCCCTTTACATTTAATATGCCAAAGTGCAATGGCTTACACTTGCCTGGACTAAACTCCATCTGCCACTTGTCTGTCCATATCTGCAACTGATCTACATCACTCTATACCCTTTGGCAATCTTCTACTCCAGGGCTTCCCAACCTTGTTTAAGCCATGGACCAATACCATTAAGAAAGGGGTCCATGGTCACCAGGCATGGAACCCCTATTCTACACTGTTCTCGATGGCACCAATCTCTGTGTCATCTGCAAATTTACTGACACACCCATCCAAATATCATAACCAGCAGAATTCCAGTGGGGAATCACTATGGAAGGAGAGGATAGTACCGTATCAGACCGAAAGTGAGAAAGAGGTGAGTGGACACGTGACTGATCAATCTCATGGCAAATCTTTTCCTACGTACTAGGGGCTCTCTCTCCCTCCCCCCCCCTTCTCTCTCTCTCTCTCTCTCTCTCTCTCTCTCTCTCTCTCTCTCTCTCTCTCTTTTGGGTGTGGGTTTTCGAGTGCACGTGTCCTTTCTTCTCGACGGGTGTGGTTTGCTGCTCACGTGCTGTAAGTTGCCCATTATGTGCCGTTGCTAACATGACTCAAGAGAAACAATTAACCATACTGCTTTGCTGCAGTTCTTGCTCTGCGCATACATAACACAGACAGCATCCGCCACCCAAACTTCATCAGTAACCTTTGCCAACTCCACAAAATAAGTCAAGTTAGTATGAGATGATCTGCCCTGCACAAAATCATGCTGACTATCCCTAACTGAGCTTTCTCAAATGCTCAAAGTTCTCATCCCTAAGAATTGTCTCCACCAGCTGTCCTACCACCGGTCTCTAATTTCCAAGATCTGAAAGAACACCAAAGGGAGAGCTGGAAGTGGTTACAACCCTGACTAAGCAGTGCTTGGAGACTTTGGTAAACTCTAGAAAAATGAATAGTAATTTGGTTAAACAACTCACTGAAGCATGCATGAAGTCATAATCTGTCAAAATCTTATAAAACCACTCACAATCTTATAAACTTCCATCAGATCTTCCCTCAGCCTTGGCTGTTTCAGAGAAAACAACCCACGTTTGTTCAACTTCGCATTATAGCACATGCCTCATCAGCCAGCTAGCATCATGGTAAACCACTTCTGCACCTTCTCCACATCCTTCCTGTATTGAGGTGGATGAAAGTGAATGCAAAACGTCATGCCCTCAGGTTGGAAGGACGGAAATTCCTGAAGTGGAAGGAGTGTGGAGGATCCTAGAGAGCAAGCATTCAAGGTGAGGGGGGGAGAATTTTAAAGGAGGAGTGTGGGGCAAGATTATTTTTACGCAGAGAGTGGGAGGTACCTGGTATGCTCTACCAGAGGTAGTGGTAAAAGCAGATATGATTGTGTTATTTAAAAGGCTTCTAGATTGGCACATGAATATGCAGAGAACTGAAGGAAATGGGTCATGTGAAATCAGAAGGAATTAGTTTAATTTGGCAAAACATTCAGCACAGACGCTGTGGGCTGAAGGGCTTGTTCTTGTGCTGTATTGTTCTAAGCAAGACAAAATAGGTTTTGAAGGGACTTTTGCTTTTCCATCGCAACCTCACAAATCCCCCTCATTTCCACCCCGTAACCATCAACATAACCTCCCCCACAATGATCCTAGACTCTTGGGGAAAGCAACGCAAAGATGAAATGCGAAAGCAAAAATGTGAACCATGAGGAGTTAAGGGTAATTCCCCTCAGCGTAATACTTACACATTCTGAAGCAGACAAGTCAATGAATGTCTACAGACGATGGAAGAACTCAGCAGGCCAGGCGGCATCTATGGAGGGGAATGAACAGTCGATGTTTTGGGCCAAGACTCTTCATCAGGACTGGAAAGAAAGGGAGAAGAAGCCAGAATAAACTGGAGACACCACTCCAGTTGTGTAAACAGAGAGTTGTGAACTCAGTCAGCTCCATCATGGACACTAGCCTCGATAGAATCCAGAACATCCTCAAGGAGAAATGCCTCAAAAAGGCAGCATCCATCATTAAGGATCCCTATTATCCAGGACATGCCTCGTTCTCATTGCTACCATCAGGAAGGAGGTACAGAAGCCTGAAGGCACACAGTCTATGATTCAGGAACAGCTTCTCCTTTTCTGCCATCCTATTTCTGAATGGACCATATAACCATATAACAATCACAGCATGGAAACAGGCCATTCCGGCCCTCCTAGTCCATGCCGAACTCTTAATCTCACCTAGTCCCACCTACCCGCACTCAGCCCATAACCCTCCACTCCTTTCCTGTCCATATACCTATCCAATTTTACCTTAAATGACACAACTGAACTGGCCTCTACTACTTCTACAGGAAGCTCATTCCACACAGCTATCACTCTCTGAGTAAAGAAATACCCCCTCGTGTTTCCCTTAAACTTTTGCCCCCTAACTCTCAAATCATGTCCTCTCATTTGAATCTCCCCTACTCTCAATGGAAACAGCCTATTCACGTCAACTCTATCTATCCCTCTCAAAATTTTAAATACCTCGATCAAATCCCCCCTCAACCTTCTACGCTCCAATGAATAGAGACCTAACTTGTTCAACCTTTCTCTGTAACTTAAGTGCTGAAACCCAGGTAACATCCTAGTAAATCGTCTCTGCACTCTGTCTAATTTATTGTTATCTTTCCTATAATTCGGTGACCAGAACTGTACACAATATTCCAAATTTGGCCTTACCAATGCCTTGTACAATTTTAACATTACATCCCAACTTCTGTACTCAATGCTCTGATTTATAAAGGCCAGCGTTCCAAAAGCCTTCTTCACCACCCTATCTACATGAGACTCCACCTTCAGGGAACTATGCACTGTTATTCCTAGATCTCTCTGTTCCACTGCATTCCTCAATGCCCTACCATTTACCCTGTATGTTCTATTTGGATTATTCCTGCCAAAATGTAGAACCTCACACTTCTCAGCATTAAACTCCATCTGCCAACGTTCAGCCCATTCTTCTAACCGGCATAAATCTCCCTGCAAGCTTTGAAAACCCACCTCATTATCCACAACACCTCCTACCTTAGTATCATCAGCATACTTACTAATCCAATTTACCACCCCATCATCCAGATCATTTATGTATATTACAAACAACATTGGGCCCAAAACAGATCCCTGAGGCACCCCACTAGTCACCGGCCTCCATCCCGATAAACAATTATCCACCACTACTCTCTGGCATCTCCCATCTAGCCACCGTTGAATCCATTTTATTACTCCAGCATTAATACCTAACGACTGAACCTTCTTAACTAACCTTCCATGTGGAACTTTGTCAAAGGCCTTGCTGAAGTCCATATAGACTACATCCACTGCCTTACCCTCATCAACATTCCTCGTAACTTCTTCAAAAAATTCAATAAGGTTTGTCAAACATGACCTTCCACGCACAAATCCATGCTGGCTACTCCTAATCAGATCCTGTCTATCCAGATAATTATAAATACTATCTCTAAGAATATTTTCCATTAATTTACCCACCACTGATGTCAAACTGACAGGTCTATAATTGCCAGGCTTACTTCTAGAACCCTTTTTAAACAATGGAACCACATGAGCAATACGCCAATCCTCCGGCACAATCCCCTTTTCTAATGACATCTGAAAGATCTCCGTCAGAGCTCCTGCTATCTCTACACAAACTTCCCTCAAGGTCCTGGGAAATATCCTGTCAGGACCCGGAGATTTATCCACTTTTAAATTTCTTAAACGCGCCAGTACTTCCACCTCTTTAATTGTCATAGGTTCCATAACTTCCTTACTTGTTTCCCACACCTTACCCAATTCAATATCCTTCTCCTTAGTGAATACCGAAGAGAAGAAATCGTTCAAAATCTTTCCCATCTCCCTCGGCTCCACACATAGCTGACCACCCTGATTCTCTAAGGGACCAATTTTATCCCTCACTATCCTCTTGCTTTTAATATAACTGTAGAAACCTTTCGGATTTACTTCCACCTTATTTGCCAAACCAAACTCGTATCTTCTTTTAGCTTTTCTAATCTCTTTCTTAAGATTCCTTTTACATTCTTTATATTCCTCGAGCAATTCCTTTACTCCATGCTGCCTATATCTATTGTAGACATCCCTCTTTTTCCAAACCAAGTTTCTAATATCCCTTTAAAACCATGGCGCTTTCAAACCTTTAACCTTTCCTTTCAACCTAACAGGAACATAAAGATTCTGTACCCTCATAATTTCACCCTTAAATGACCTCCATTTCTCTATTACATCCTTCCCATAAAACAACTTGACCCAATCCACTCTCTCTAAATCCCTGTGCATCTCCTCAAAGTTAGCCTTTCTCCAATCAAAAATCTCAACTCTAGGTCCAGTCCTGTTCTTCTCCATAATTATATTGAAGCTAATGCTATTGTGATCACTGGACCCGAAGTGCTCCCCAACACATACATCTGTCAGCTGTCCCTAACAGGAGATCCAACACTGCCCCATCTCTCGTCGGTACTTCTATATATTGTTGCAAAAAACTATCCTGCACACAATTCACAAACTCTAAACCATCCAGCCCTTTTACAGAATGAGCTTCCCAATGCAGGGAACCGTACTCTCTCCGGTCCTGTTCACCCTGTACACATCAGACTTCCAATATAACTCGGAGTCCTGCCATGTGCAGAAGTTCGCTGATGACACGGCCATAGTGGGGTGTGTCAGGAATGGACAGGAGGAGGAGTATAGGAAACTGATACAGGACTTTGTGATATGGTGCAACTCAAACTACCTGCGTCTCAATATCACCAAGACCAAGGAGATGGTGGTGGACTTTAGGAGATCTAGGCCTCATATGGAGCCAGTGATCATTAATGGAGAATGTGTGGAGCAGGTTAAGACCTACAAGTATCTGGGAGTACAGTTAGATGAGAAGCTAGACTGGACTGCCAACACAGATGCCTTGTGCAGGAAGGCACAGAGTCGACTGTACTTCCTAAGAAGGTTGGTGTCATTCAATGTCTGTAGTGAGATGCTGAAGATGTTCTATAGGTCAGTTGTGGAGAGCGCCCTCTTCTTTGTGGTGGCGTGTTGGGGAGGAAGCATTAAGAAGAGGGACGCCTCCGGTAGCTGAGCGAAGGGCGCTGAGCAGGCTACGGTCAATTATGGATAACTCTGAACATCCTCTACATAGCACCATCCAGAGACAGAGAAGCAGTTTCAGCGACAGGTTACTATCGATGCAATGCTCCTCAGACAGGATGAAGAGGTCAATACTCCCCAATGCCATTAGGCTTTACAATTCTACCGCCAGGACTTAAGAACTTTTTAAAAGCTATTATTAATGCTTTTCGAGATAGTGATTTAGATGCATATCATATTTTTTTTACTGAGTTAAATATTGTATGTAATTAGTTTTGCTACAACGAGTGTATGGGACATTGGAAAAAAGTTGAATTTCCCCATGGGGATGAATAAAGTATCTATCTATCTATCTATCTATCAATCTATGTGTGGAAAATTAAAATCTCCCACAATCACCACCTTGTGTTTACTACAAATATCTGCTATCTCCTTACACATTTGCTCTTCCAACTCACGCTCCCCATTAGGTGGCCTATAATACACTCCTAGCAGTGTTACTACACCTTTCCCATTCCTCAATTCCACCCAAAGAGCCTCCCTAGAGGAGCTCTCTAATCTATCCTTCCAAAGCACCGCCATAAGATTTTCTCGGACAAGCAATGCAACACCTCCTCCTCTGGCCCCTCCTACTCTATCACACCTGAAGCAACTAAATCCAGGAATATTTAGTTGCCAATCACACCCTTCCAGCAACCATGTTTCACTAATAGCTACAACATCATAATTCCAGGTATCAATCCACGCTTTAAGCTCATCCACCTTTCTTACAATGCTCCTAGCATTAAAATAGATACATTTAAGATACTCTCCACCTCCTCCTCTCTTTTCATCCCTAACAATGCATTCAAATTTATTATCCTTTTCTTTCTTCTCCCCTACATCTTCGGGCTGAGCGCATCCCTTCTCCATCACCTGCCTTTCCTCCCTCACACACTGTCTACTTACTTGCTCTACTGGTGAACTAACCTCCTCTCCCATAGTTTCCTCAAATTGATTTCCGCCCCCCCCCCCCCCATCTTACTAGTTTGAAGTCTGCCCTGTAGCCCTAGCAAACCTCCCCACTAGGATATTGGTCCCCCCAGGATTCAAGTGTAACCCGTCCTTCTTGAACAGGTGACGCCTGCCCCAGAAGAGGTCCCAATGATCCAGAAACTTGAATCCCTGCCCCCTGCTCCAATCCCTCAGCCACGCAATCATCCTCCACCTAATTCCATTCCTACTCTCACTGTCGTGTGGCACAGGCAGTAATCCCGAGATTACTACCTTTGCGGTCCTTCTTCTTAACTGCCTTCCTAACTCCCTGTACTCTTGTTTCAGGACCTCTTCCCCCTTTCCTACCTATGTCCCATGAACATGACCTCACTACTTTTTTATTTCCGGCTGCTGTCTGTAAGGAGCTTGTACGTTCTCCCTGTAAGCTTGTAGGTTTCCTCCAGATGCTCCGGTTTCCTCCTATATTCCAAAGACACGCAGTTAGTATGTTAAAAACACAAAATGCTGGCAGAACTCAGCAGGCCAGACAGCATCTATGGGAGGAGGCAGTGACGACATTTTGGGCCGAAACCCTTCATCAGGAGTGAAGTAACATGGGATGGTGGAAAGGGAGGAAGTGGGGGGAGGGATGAAGTAGAGAGCTGGGAAGTGATAGGCTGGAGGGAAATGGGCAAGGGGGAAGGTGGAGAATTATGGGAAATAAAAGAGAAAGAAAGGCAGGGCTGGGGGGAGAGATTATAGTGAGGGGGGAAAAGAGAGAGAAAGAGAACCAGACTAAAATAATAGATAGGGATGGGGGCAGGGGTATCAATGGAGGTCAGTGAGTTGGATGTTCATGCCGGCAGGAAGGAGGCTACCTAGGCGGGAGATAAGGTATTGCTCCATCGACCTGCGTGTGGCCTCATCTTGACGGTAGAGGAGGCCATGGACAGACATGTCGGAGTGGGAGTGGTCTGTGGAATTGAAGTGTGTGGCCACAGGGAGATCCCGCCACTGCTGGAGGACTGAGCGCCGGTGTTCGGCAAAACAGTCTCCCAGTCTGCGGAGGGTCTCCCCAATGTATAAATGGCCACATCGGGAGCACCGGATACAGTATATCACCCCAGTTGACTCGCAGGTGAAGTGGTGCCTCACCTGAAAGGACTGTCTGGGGGAGGGAAGAAGTGTGGGGGAAGGTGTAGCAATTCTTCCGTTTGCAGGGATGAGTGCCCGGAGGGAGGTCGGTGGGGAGGGATGGGGGGGATGAATGGACAAGGGATTCGCGTAGGGAGCGATCCCTGCGGAAAGCCGAGAGTGGGGGGGAGAGGAAGATGTGGCTGGTGGTGGGATCACGTAGGAGGTGGCAGAAGTTATGGAGGATTATGCGTTGGATCTGTAGGCTGGTAGGGTGATAGGTGAGGACCGGGGGACTCTATCCCTGGTGGGGTGGCAGGGGGATGGGGTGAGGGCAGAGGTGCGTGAAATACGGGAGACGCGATGGGGGGTAGAGTTGATAGTGGACGAAGGGAAGCCCCTTTCTTTAAAAAAGGAAGACATCTCCTTTGTCCTAGAATGAAAGGCCTCATCCTGAGAGCAGATGCGGCAGAGGCGGAGGAATTGAGAGAAAGGGATAGCATTTTTGCAGGAGACAGGGTGGGAGGAGGAATAGTCTAGGTAGCTGTGGGAGTTAGTAGGTTTATAGTAGACATTGGTGGATAGGCTGTCTCCAGAGATAGAAACAGAGAGATCTAGAAAGGGGAGCATCGGCGCTGCTTCCTGCACACATGCTGAGCTCGTCGACTTCATTAACTTCGCCTCTAACTTTCACTCCGCCCTCAAATTCACCTGGTCTATTTCCGACACCTCCCTCCCCTTTCTAGATCTCTCTGTTTCTATCTCTGGAGACAGCCTATCCACCGACGTCTACTACAAATCTACTAACTCCCACAGCTACCTAGACTATTCCTCCTCCCACCCTGTCTCCTGCAAAAATGCTATCCCTTTCTCTCAATTCCTCCGCCTCCGCCGTATCTACTCTCAGGATGAGGCCTTTCATTCTAGGACAAAGGAGATGTCTTCCTTTTTTAAAGAAAGGGGCTTCCCTTCGTCCACTATCAACTCTGCCCTCCATCGCGTCTCCCGTATTTCACACACCTCTGCCCTCACCCCATCCCCCCGTCAGCCCACCAGGGATAGAATCCCCCTGGTCCTCACCTATCACCCTACCAGCCTACAGATCCAACGTATAATCCTCCGTAACTTTCGCCACCTCCTACGTGATCCCACCACCAGCCACATCTTCCCCTCCCCCCCACTCTCAGCTTTCCGCAGGGATCGCTCCCTACGCGACTCCCTTGTCCATTCATCCCCCCCATCCCTCCCCACTGACCTCCCTCTGGGCACTTATCCCTGCAAACGGAAGAAGTGCTACACCTGCCCCCACACTTCTTCCCTCACCACCATCCCAGGCCTCAGACAGTCCTTTCAGGTGAGGCACCACTTCACCTGCGAGTCAACTGGAGTGATATACTGTATCCGGTGCTCCCAACGTGGCCATTTATACATTGGAGAGACCCGCCGCAGAATGGGAGACCGTTTCGTCGAACACCGGCGCTCGGTCCTCCAGCAGTGACGGGATCTCCCTGTGGCCACACACTTCAATTCCACAGACCATTCCCACTCCGATATGTCTGTCCATGGCCTCCTCTACCGTCAAGATGAGGCCACACGCAGGTCGATGGAGCAATACCTTATCTCCCGCCTAGGTAGCCTCCTTCCTGCCGGCATGAACATCCAACTCACAGACCTCCATTGATACCCCTGCCCCCCCCCTTACCCCATCCCTATCTATAATTTTAGTCTGGTTCTCTTTCTCTCTCTTTTTCCCCCTCACTATAATCTCTCCCCCCAGCCCTACCTTTCTTTCTCTTTTATTTCCCATAATTCTCCACCCTCCCCCCTAGCCCATTTCTCTCCAACCTATCACTTCCTAACTCTCTACTTCATCCCTCCCCCCACTTCTTATCCCCCCTCAACCATCCCATGTTAATTCACTCCTGATGAAGGGTTTTGGCCCGAAACATCGTCACTACCTCCTCCCATAGATGCTGTCTAGCCTGCTGAGTTCTGCCAGCATTTTGTGGTTTTATTTATTTCCAGCATCTGCAGATTCACTTGTGTGCAGTTAGTATGTTAATTGGTCACATGGGTGTAATGGTGCAGCAGGGGATCACTAGGCCAGAAGGACCTACTACTGCGCTATAAACCTAAACAAAATAATCATAGCAAATTAGCATTATTATTAATTGTCTTCCCCTCCCCTCCACTTTCAGTATAGTGACAGAACCTTCCCCTCAGTGACTCCCTGGTCCACAGTCACTCCCCCGTCGCAGTGCTTCCCCATGCAACTACAGATGCCATCCTGCCTCTTTACTCTCCCCGTCATCTGAGGCTGGGAGTAAAAGAGTTCCTCCAGCTCACTGTATTTCTTTCAATTAAGTGCATTGCATTCATAAAACATAGAACAACAACACACAGTACAGGCCCTTCAGCCCACGATGTTGTGTCACCTTTTAACATACTCGACGATTAATCTAACTCTTCTCTCCTCCATAACCCTCCATCTTTCTATTGCCTAAGAGTTTCCTAAATGCCCCCAATGTAGCTGCCTCTACCATCACCCTGGCAGGGAGTTCAACCCACTTACTACTCCGAGTAAAAACCTGCCTCTGACATCGCCCTATACTTTTCTTCACCACCTTAAGGTTATGCTCCCTCAATAAGACTACATTCTTTCCAGTTGTGTCTTTAGCAGCCAGCTACTATTTCTTTTTAATAATTGCTATCCTAACAATTTTGTTCAGGGAATAAATTCTCTCCATCCAAACTCCTCTCTCCAACTTAACACATCCTCTCTTCCTCATTTTCCAGTTCCGAAGTATCTTTATTTCTCATCCTGCAGATTCTCCCTGAGCTGCCAGTTGCTCCCAGCCTTTCCTGGCCTTGTTGCAGACTTCCAGGATCCGCATTTTGTCTTCTTGCTTCAAATCTGTTAGCTGAGTTAGGACACTGGAGCTTATAGATATGGAATGATGGTTTCAGCTAAATGGTGCTTTCTCTCAGAATCAGAAAGCTATAGGTTCAAGCCCCATTCCAGAGACTGAGCACAGAAGATTGTCAACATCGAACATAGAATATAGAACATAAAGAACATAGAATGTAGAATGTTACAGCACAGTACAGGCCCTTCAGCCCAAGATGTTGTACCGACCTTTTAACCTACTCTATGATCACTTCCCCCCACATAGCCCTCTATTTTTCTGTCATCTATGTGCCCAACGAAGAGTCTCTTAAATGCCCCAAATGTGCCTGCTTCTACCACTGCCCCTGGCAGCGCATTCCACACACCAAAAAGCTTACCTCTAACATTCTCTCGATATCTTCCTCCAATCACCTTAAAACTAAACCCCTACATATTAGCCATTACAGCGCTGGGAAAAAGTCTCTGGCTGTCCGATCAAACCTACGCCTCTTATCATCTTGTACACCTCTATCAAATGATTTAATGTATGTGGTGAACTACATATACCTGTCTGGACGCGCCCCTCCCCCCCGCTGACTGCTCCTGTGGCTCCTCCCACAGACCCCGGTATAAAGGCGATTGGAGGCACAGACCCTTCCTCAGTCTCCAGGATGTTGTGTGGTGGTCGCTTGCTGCTTGTGCTTTCTTCCAGCCAATAAAAGCCTACCTTAACTCGACTCACGTCTCCGAGAGTTATTGATGGTGCATCAATGTAATGCTGTAGTTACATTCAAGTCCACAGAATCTCCCGTTTGCTCCCCTAACTACTGAATTCCGTATCACCAGTGCCCTCCTCTTCTCCGCATCACCCTTAGCAACAGAAGTTGACTATTCAGCTTGTTTATATCTAAAGACTAAGTCTCCTTCTTCAAAAAAACTGACCCTCCTTAGCCCTTTAGTATAGAGATTTCCAAGCATTCCCACCTAATTGTCATATATAGTAGAGGTAAACTCCCACTGTCAACTAAATGTTCTCAGTGGTGTGCATTTCAAATAGCCCCTGACAACCAAGTTCAGCTCTTGGCCTTCACGTGTGGCTTAGCTACTAAGCCTGGCAGAACTGCTTTTACTGACAGGAGAAGAGGCGAAGACGGGTTGCTGGCGCCTTAAAATCAGTCACCAGGTAAATCAGGCTCATCAGCAGTGACTGACAGCTCATCCAGGAGGATGAACACTGACCTCAAACCTCTGCTGCCTTGAGGTTATACGCGGGTGCGGGGAAGGCTCCGGGAGTAAACCCTAAGAAGACATCCGGAGCTGGAATCCCTAAGGCAGTCCAAGGTTGCGTTCAGAGCTGACTGGCAAATCCCGTGACATCACTGGTGCCAAACTGTATTGGTCTCTGTCATTCCTTTTGAATTAATTAGCTGCTTGGAGAGAGAGAGCCCGCTACATTGCTCTCCATATTGTGTTGCCCTGGCTTGCGTATCGGCTTGTATATCACGAGAGACAGCTAGGATGCCACCTCCATGGTCGACCCCAACCAACAGAGGGCCTGGTTTATTACCACCAAGGTGAAAGTGTTTCCTTTTCGCCCTAGTCCTGAATTGCCCGACCCTTATTCAGAGACTGTGATCCATGCTTCTGGTCACCCCACCCAGAGGAAACGTCAGCTCTGTCTCAACCCTTCTCCAGACCCGAAAGAATTCAGTACGTCTTAATGAGATCACTTCACACATTTCTAAACCCAACAGAGTTTCAGTCTGGTCTGGTTAACTGCTTTCCTGTCAGAAACCATCCATCACACAAACCTATCACCGCGCAGCTCAATAGCAGGCAGTTCAATGCGCCATGTCCATGCCAACACTTTGTTTTGCCAATCTACGCCAATCCCACCCGCCTGCCACAGGACTGCATCCTTCCTTGCCTTTCAGGTGAGGCAGATATTCATGCGCGGTCCCTCACGACTGCTCGCAGTGTGCCCTCCTCTACAGTGAGAGGACTAGGTGACCATCTTACAGAGCTCCCGCTCCCTGTCCACAATGGCCACCTTGAGCTCCCAATTGCGTGCCATTTCAACTCCCCACACCGACCTGTCAGTCCTTGGCCTTCTTCACCGCAAGCGAGAAGGCAAAAACGGATCGGAAGAACAGAATATCATACTCTACTTGGATAGCCTACAACCCAGTGGATTAAACAGCGAATTTTCCAATTTTGAGAGACCCTCTCCTGATGAAGGATCTCAGCCCAGAACATTGACTGTTTACTCCCTTCCTTACACACTGACTGACTTGTTGAGTTCTTCAGCAACTTGTGCACACTGCGCATGATTTCCGGCAACTGCAGACTCCCTTGCATTTGTGAGGAACGCCCCCCATGCTCCTTTACAATTGCCTCCAGTTCACCTTTTCTATCCCTCCCCCCCCATCACCAAGACTTCTTACCCTTCCTCAACTGAGGAGCAAATTTTGCACTCAATGGATGATGAGTGTATGGAGTGAGCTGCCAGAGGAAGTGGTTGAGGCGGATACAATAGCATCTAAATGATCCAATTGCTTAACATTATGCCCCCTTGTATTCGCCATTTCCACCCTGGGAAAAAGTCACTGGCTGTCCGCTCTGTCTATGCTTCCTATCATCTTGTACATCTCTATCAAGTCACCTCATCCTAGAGTCTCTTTCACGTCCACAGAATTGCTCCCCTAAATATCACTACTGTTGTTCTCTTCTCGCCCCATTTGTAGCAGTAGTTGTCTGTTCAGCCCCTTATTATCTAAAGTCTACTAGTCTCTTTCTTCTAAGAAAACTGGGAGCTTGGATAGATCCATTGAGGAGAAGGGCTTTGAGCAGGGATCTCCAGCCTTTTTTATGCCATGGACCAATACCATTAAGCCAAAGGTCTGTGGACCCCAGGTTAGGAGCTCCTGGCGTGTAGGGATATCGGCCAAACTCAGGAAACTGGGAGTAGATGACTGGGTACAATGGTCAGCATGGTCTGGTTGGACTGAATGGCCTAGATCTATGCTGTATTGTTCTGTGACTCCACATTAGCGGTTCCATCTGTCCATCATCCACATTCATGGAAGAACCTGTAGTTCTTCTCCCTTGCTTAATCTTTCCTATCATCTCCCCCACTTGGTTCCAACTGCCAATTACCCTCCCTTATGTGAATCCACCTATCATCTACCAGCACGTCTCTACCCTTAACTGTCCTCCAGACCCTCATATGCCTAATATTCTTCCTACAAAACAACAATAACAGACAGCAATAGCAAAGCTGGTTCTGTACCAACACTTCACCCTCCCCCCCTCCCACTTGTGTCACCGCCGCATCTCCTCCCCATCACCTCACCTGGTCCCACCCTATCACCCACCAGCCTCTGTCTGACTCCCCTCCTTTCTCCATATTCTGTCTTCATGTCGAGCATCCCTTCGCCTCCGCTCTGAGTTCACCCAGCAGTTTGCTTCTTCATCCAGGTTCTGGTAACTGCAGTCTCTCGTGTTTCCGTCTGTCTGCTTTCTATGTAAGCATCTGTCTGAATGCCTCTTAAGCATTCGAATTGTTCCTGATTCCACTCAAGAAGCACACCCCAGATAACAACCGTTCTCCATATCAAAAACATGCCCGAGATTGGGGGTGTAGTGGACAGCAAGGAAAGCTATCAAAGCTTGCGGGGGGATCTGGGCCAGCAGGAAAAGTGGGCTGAAAATGGCAGATGGAGCTCAATGCAGAGAAGTGTGAGGTGGAGCACTTTGGAAGGAGAAACCAGGGTCGGACTTGCTCAGTGAATGGTAGGGCACTGAGGAGTGCAATAGTACAGAGGGATCTGCAAATTTAGATCTAGTTATAACCATTGAGTCAAACCACTGAATTCCTTGAAAGAGGCGTCAAAGGTAGATAGAGTCTGAAAGAGAGCTTTTTGTACGTTGGTCTTCATATTGAGTATTGAATACTGGAGTTGGCATGTTATGTTGATAAGCCGTTCATGCAGTATAATTTGGAGTATTGCGTGCAATTCCAGTCACCTATCTACAGGAAAAATATCGATAAGATTGAAAGAGTGCAAAGAAAATTTACAAGTATGTTGCCGGGTCATGATCTGTTACAGGGAAAGGTTGAATAGCTTAGGACTTAATTCAATGGACTGTAGGAGAATGAGGGGAGATTTGATAGAGGTATAAAAAATTATTAGAGGTATAGAGAGGGTAAATGCAAGCAGGCTTTTCACTTGAGGCTGGGTGAGACTAGAACTAGAAATCGTGGGTTAAGGGTGAAAGGATTAAGGAGAACATTCGAGGAAAATTCTTCACTCAGAGGATGGTGAGAGTGTGGAATGATTTGCCAGAGGAAGTTGTGGATGCTGGTTTGATTTTAACATTTCAGTGAAATTTGGATAGGTACGTGGATGGGAAGGGAATGGAGGACTATGGACTGGGTGCGGGTCAATGGCTCCAAGGAGGTTTGGCACAGATTAGACTCTCCAATCTCTCCCCATGACGGGGAATGTATAATGAGCACTAGCACCTAGTAAATAGGGATGTGGATTGTGCTAATGTGGTAACATGGAACCGCAGCCAAAACCTCACACGCATAGAATGCAGCAGTGATGACATCAAAGAATCAGGAGTTTTGCTAATTATGTTATGAGGTGCAACCATTGTTGTAATAGAAAACTGGATTTATATTTATATTATATTTATATTTAGAACTCGGAGATTCCTTTGCATGCATCTTCGGAAACAGCTCTATTTCCATCTTTGATATCTCTATGTTTTTTTCGTTTCAAGTTTCTTTTGAAGACCCTGACCTGGAGTTACACTCTGAATTTGGTTTTTTGGGGGAATAGAAACATAGAAACATAGAAAATAGGTGCAGGAGTAGGCCATTCGGCCCTTCGAGCCTGCACCGCCATTCAATATGATCATGGCTGATCATCCAACTCAGAAACCTGTACCTGCTTTCTCTCCATACCCCCTGATCCCTTTAGCCACAAGGGCCATATCTAACTTCCTCTTAAATATAGCCAGTGAACCGGCCTCAACTGTTTCCTGTGGCAGAGAATTCCACACGTTCACCATTCTCTGTGTGAAGAAGTTTTTCCTCATCTCGGTCCTAAAAGGCTTCCCTTTAAACTGTGACCCCTCGTTCTGGACTTCCCCAACATTGGAAACAATCTTCCTGCATCTAGCCTGTCCAATCCCTTTAGAATTTTATACGTTTCAATAAGATCCCCCCTCAATCTTCTAATTTCCAGTGAGTATAAGCCTAGTCGATCCAGTCTTTCTTCATATGAAAGTCCTGCCATCCCAGGAATCAATCTGGTGAACTTTCTCTGTACTCCCTCAATGGCAAGAATGTCTTTCCTCAGATTAGGGGACCAAAACTGCACACAATATTCTAGGTGCGGTCTCACCAAGGCCTTGTACAACTGCAGTAGAACCTCCCTGCTCCTGTACTCAATTCCTTTTGCTATGAATGCCAACATGGGTGTATGAATGGGTCTGCTCTCAGAACCTCACGACCGGCTGCTTTTTGATATCCCAAGGCCGCAGCCTGGAAGGCGAGCACGCCTTTAGGGTTCCGGGTTTTCGTGGCTCTGGAGATGGGCTGAGGTGTCACAGGAGAACATGGAACGTCGGAAGCTGCGGGTTAGCTGCCGGCTGTGCGTCCAGGGGCCTTTCCGGGGCCGAATCCCTGGGCGCAGAGCTCGGAAAAAAGTGACGCAACGGACTTTTAACATCATAAATCAGTCACTTGTTCGTCATGTCTCCCCTCTCGCTGTGAAACGGGGACACCTCTTTTTCCCTTATTAGGGAGAGAGAGAGAGAGAGTGTGTTACGTTGAATTACCGGGTGATAAAGTAGTCTATGCCCTTATTGAGCCTTTGCTGCACGCTTGAGTGCTCGGTGGAGGACACTGATGATTTTTTGCTGGTGGGAGGGCGGGGGGGGGGTCGTTACCTTGCTGCTGCTTGTGCGTGGGAGGGGGAGCTGGAGGGGGAGCTTTGGGGTTCTAACGTTTAACTATCATTCGTTCTTTGGGGCACTCCTCTGTTTGCAAAGAAAAAGGATTTCAGGGAGTACATTGTGTACACTTCTCTGCCATTAAATGTACCTATTGAACCTGAGCACGATCATTTCGCTTTGTCATCTTCCTGTAGCCGCCGCTCTGTTTTCAAAGAATAGCTTTGCTGGTAATCTCATCAACTGAGAATGGAAACGCTCGACCAAGTTCATGCTCGGGTAGTTCAGCTTTGACTGGTCTCCTGGTGCGAACACGTTTTCAATAAGTTGCCCGTTATTTCAAGCACCAACTCCATGTGACCTTTCAGACTGCTCCTATGACTACAGTCCTTCAGTCCAAGTGACGTGCTGCACCCTCTCCGGCACCGTTTGATGAGAAAAATCCAATGCGCCAGATCCAGTTCGGCAAAGGAATGTGGTGGGGAGGAGAAAGTAATGAGTTCACCAGAGCTGAGCGTGGGAGGAGAGCAATGGCTCTTGGAGAGATCCAGTGCCGGATTTTAGGCCTCAGATATATTGCACGAGATACATTCAATTTTAGTTTTAAGAAAGCGGGACAATGACGTTCCTACACTGTAAGTCTGTGACAGAGTGCAAGTCAGACACCGAATTACTGGCCAGCGATGAGTAATGGAATTAAACTGAACATGTACCAACTCCACTACCCAGAGGAAACTCTGCATTATCTTGCCAACCACAGCGGTGACAGCAAACCAGGCACAGGAAAAACTGAAGTGGCCCAGACAGAGCAGTAATGTATTTCATACCTTCCATGAGTTTACCAAGCTAAGTGTTGTAATTCTGCAATAAGTCATACTCTAATCTCAATGCCGTTGCCACAAGTACAGGGCTAGTGACGGAGAGACTACACCCTAAAAAGGCCTGTTTACACCGCTGGTGACATTAACAACTATAATGATATCACTGCCCAAAACAGGAAATGATGATTTGTTTCAAGCTTTTGGGGTTTTTTTGCCTGTTATGATTTATATATTTGTGAAAATTATTGCACAGAAGCAACCCACTTGGTTCAATAATCTAAACTAGTGACTTTTCAAATAGAGCCACCTAATCAATTGCCATTCTTTATCTCCCTCTCCCGCACATTGCGGTGTGTAAAGTTTTTTTGTAATTTCAAGTTAATTATTTAGTGTACAGGATGGTAAGAGTGGACAGCCAGAGAATTTTTCCCAAGGAGGAAATGTCTAATCCAAGGGGGCATAACTTGAGATATTAAGAGGTTGAAGAGCCAACCCCTGCTCCTCATGGGGGGAGACGAGGAGAGCAGTAGTGATAGGGGCTTCAGTAGTTAGGGGAGCAGATGGGAGGTTCTGTGGATGTGAATGTACCTCCAGGATGAGTGGTGACTTGACAGAGGAGTACACAAGGATAAGAAGCATTGATAGAGTGGACAATCAGAGACGTTTTCCCAGGAAGGAAATGACTAATACGAGGGGGCATAACTTTAAGGTGTTGGGAAGAAGGTGTAAAAAGGCCAGAGACAGTTTCTTTATACAGAGTGGAGGGTGTGTGAAATGCACTGCCAGGGGTGGTGGTAGAGGCAAATACATTAGAGACATTAAAGAAACTCTTAGATAGGCAATTGGATGAAAGAAAAATGGAGGGCAATGGGTGAAAGAAAGGTTAGATTTATGTTGGAATAGGTTAAAGAGTCAGCACAACATTGTGGGCAGAAGGGCCTGTTCTGTGCTGTACTGTTCTATGTTCTACATGTGTTAGATGTTCTAATTTCAGCCTCCTATATGGTCATATAGCAAGGAAACAGGTCTTTGTCCTTTGATTCTGTTTTGATCGTCAAACACCCGTTTTACGATAATGCTATCCAAATCCTATTTCATTCTCCACACACTTCTTCAGTCTCTGGCTGCACCCAGCTTTCGCTGTGGGAGTAGAGGACACGCCCAGCTTGACCTGCCAGGCATGTCTTTCCACTCTGTGTATCATAACTGCAAAGTTCCTTTGTTCTATGTTCTCACTCTCTAATTGCCCTCAAAACCAAAATGAGTTTCCACTGTAATATCTGTGGGTTTCTGTATATTGCTGCAAAACCAGACAATTAGATGGATCATCATCATCATTATGTGCCGTGTCATATGACATCATCATTCTGTGCCGTGTTGTATGATGTGGACAATCATGGTCTCCATGACAATGACTGTTCTTGGCAAATTTTCCTACAGAAGTGGTTTGCCATTGCCTTCTTCTGGGTAGTGTCTTTACAAGACAGGTGACCCCAGCCATTATCAATACTCCTTAAAGATTGTCTTCCTGGCAACAGTGGTTGTATAACCAGGACTTATGATGTGCACCAGCTGCTCGTACGACCATCCACCACCTGTTCCCATGGCTTCACATAACCCTGATCGGAAGGCTAAGCGGGTGCTACACCTTGCCCATGGATGACTTGCAGGCCAGTGGAGGAAGGAGCACCTGTCACTTCCTTTGGTAGAGATGGAGGTATACCAATATAGAGATTATCCTCACTGATAGCAATAGCTCCCAACTGACTAGCAGAGACTGTATCAACAATGTATTATATTTTAGAGTCATTAAAAGATGGAGCATAGTAATAGGCCCTTTGGCCCTCTATGCTATAATATTATGGGAATTCACATAGATTCTATTTAAATGTTGCAAGAGTACCTACATTAGCAGCTCAGACTGAATCAATACTGTACAAAGGATTTTACAGATTTCAGCTACCTTCTGAGTAAAAACGTTCTTCAAAAAATCCCTCAAATGTTTCCTTCACTTTACTTCAAATCGATGCCCTCTGGTTTCAGACAGCCCAATTAATGGGGAAGATGGTTTACCTTATCTATTCCACAATTCTGTGTAGAGATTGTCTCCAGTTTATAGCAGAGTTCTGCCCTGGTGAGCTAGTTGTAAACCAGAAACACGGCCACAAACTGAGACCCCACATGGCAGAAGATGTCTGTGTTACGTACCCCGTAACTGGGTCACTTACCAGCAAAGATAGAGAGGTCCGTTGAAGTCTGATGGTACTATTTTTTTAACAGTATTTATTGATAAAAAGACGCAAAATAATATCAATGCAAACATACAGATAATATACTTTGTCAATACTAACTCTAAAAGCGCGGGTATAATAATAATCAATAAGAAATAGCTCTATCGTTGTCTAGGGGATAATGTATTGTCCGATGGAAATATAAAAGTCACTGTCATTCAAGCTGCAGCTCTTTGGGTTTAAGAGAGATGGTTTTAAACTTGCCCAGGTCTTTTATGATGCCAGTCCTTTGAGTCGGGGGAGTTGATTTCCCCGTTGCTAGCTAAAAGCCGTTTTCCGTGGTTCCAGCCACCAGTCCCAAGTAACGGAACTGAACGCACGTGGCCTTCTTCAAATGGCTTCCCGCTATTACGGGATCGCTAGCGTTTCTTCTGGTGCGTCTGAGGGGCTGTTCCTACAGACCCTCTTTTATCCTGACTCGCAGGATTGTAGATGTCAATCAGATTGGGGTGATGCAATCTCTTTCTCACCCAGCACACATTTGCCTGAGGGCATTCACGTAGCATAGTATCTCAATCCACAAATGTGTCTCCAAGAGACAATGGCCATGTCCCGTGACTTTACATCGCCGGGAAACGAGGCATTCTGCACGCCTCTCTCTCATTTCCTGGGTCCCCTGACCCAACCCAATAGTGATCTTGCGATTCTCACAAAGGAGGAGGCAGCAGGCATAACATCTGCAATCCGGTAGCAGCTGGCACAGCTATATATATAGATGGCTGTACATAAGTCAAGTATCCATAAGGTAGAGAGGACCTGTACCAGAATTAAGGGTTGATACAGGCTTTCAATTCCATAAGATCATAAGCAGAATTCGGCAATTTGGCCCATAAAGTCTGTACCACCGTTCAATCATGTTGACTTATTTTCTCAACCCCATTTTCCCACCTTCACCCCATCCCTTAAATCTCTCCCCGATCAAGAACCTATCAATCTCTGCCTTAAATACTCCTAGTAACTTGGCCTCCTCAGCCACTTAGAGCAATAAATTCCACAGATTCACCACTCAGGGGTTCCCAGCCTAGGGTCCACAGACCCCTTGGTTAATGCTAGGAGTCCATAACATAAAGAAAGTTGGGAACTGCTGTCTGAAGGAATTCCTCCTCACCTCAGTTTTAAAGGGAAATCCCATTATTCTAAGGTTGTGCCCTGAATCCTAGATTCTCCTTCTAATGGAAACATTCTCTTCACGTTCACTCTATCCAGGCCTTTCAGGTTTTGGCAAATTTCAGTAAGATCCCACCTTGTCCTTCTGAATGCCACCAAGTATAGATCCAGAGCTAGCAAATGTTCCTCATAAGTTGAGCTGCTTAACATAGTCATTTTAACAAAGAGCCAAAGTAGGCCATCGTGCATCGATTCTGCTCTGCTATTCAATAAAATCATGGCTTATCTGACCATGGCCTCAGCTCCCTCTACCCACCTTTTCCCCATACCCTGAAATGCAAAGATGATCTAACTGTGACTTCAGCATATTTAATGAAGTAGCCTCTACTGCTTCCCCAGGCAGAGAATTCCACTGATTCACTACTCTCCGGGGAAAGGAATGGCTCCTATTCCCCCGAGTCTTGAGGCTGTGTCCGCAGTTCTAGAATCACTTTCCAGTGGCAACAACTTCCCGAACACTTCCATAATTTTATATATTTCCATAAGATATACTCTCGTTCTTCTGAATTCCTGTAAGTGCAGTCTCTAGCAACTCAATTTCTCTAACAAATTCATCTGCTTTAGCACCTTGTGGAATAGTTGTTAACATTTGATAAAAAATCTTTTGCTGGCAATAAGGTAACACCTGCCATCATTGTTTCTAAGATTTTGCAACATTCGGATCTAATACTTCAATTGCTGCTTTGTAAGCCATTGTATGTTTATCCCAGACAATCACCGGAATTGGAATGGATTCACATGTACCCGGGTGCAAAGCTTGTCTTTCTTACTGTTCATACAGATCAACTCGGTCAGATTCAGTGATTTTTCAATCCGCTAGTTCGTTTCGGACTCTAAGAATGAGTGAAAACTTGTTGCTTCATGATCGTTTATCTAAAGTTTAAACACAGAAACAAGCACAGAGCGTATGAAATGAAAGAAAAGTACCTCAGGGGAAGACAAAGACATGATTTCTGCAGATACTGAGATAAAGCCACATTCCTGAGATCTTACAAGGGCCAATTCGAAGACACACAGGGTTAGCCTGTTTAGCACTTAGCCAATGAAAAATTAAAAGGTCATAAATCGTTTTGTAACTGTAATATCATTTTGACACACTAGATGAAGCCTAACACTACTTATTGTGAAAAAATATGAGTTAAAATACAGGTTAAAAGTTTCAATAGGTACATTTAATGTCAGAGAAATGTATACAATATACATCCTGAAATTCATACATTTATTCATACTCTGGAACTAATTCTCTGTTATTTGTGAAGTGGGGTGCCGTGCGCAATCATAATCGATTGAAAACGGACGTGGAAGCACGGAGAAATATCGGGAAATTCCAGGAAGACCTTCTTCATTGCTGCTGCTGCTGTGAGGTCCGGGACTCTGCTGGGAAGAACAGGCCCCCAGTCCTCCGGGTCACGTTGCTGATGGCCGTTGGCGGGGTCGTCTTAATACACTCGGCAGAGGATGGTGCTCGGAGAAGCTGTGCCGGAAGGGATGGTCGTCCGCTCGGAGGTTCGACGGACTTGGAGTCCTTTCGACGGACTCAGGTCGCTTTCGGTGTGTGCTGCATCTGCGAGGCTGGTTTCGACGGAGCTTCCATTGTGTGCTGCGTCTGCGAGGCTGAGTCGGGCGGCGCCTTGGAAGTCCATAGCGGGGGTATTCCCTTCTGTCGCCGGCGTGGGATGGCGAGTCTGTCGGGACCCTAGGGACTTGTGGAAACTGTGGTGATTTCTTTTGAACTTACAGTCCTTTAACATCTTGGACTATTTTTACTGTGCCCATAGTCCGTTTTTTTTTTATCAATTATGCTATTGTTTGCACTGTTGTAACTATATGTTGTAATTATGTGGTTTTGTGCAGGTCTTGTAGCTTTAGTTTTTGGTCTTGTTTTTGTCTGGTGGATTTGGAGCTCCTTTCCGAGGAACGCTCTAGACGGTAGCACGATATTAATACGCAGCAGCCTCTCCGGACTCTGGATTGGGGATTGCCAAACGTTACGTGGATTTTCTGGTGTAGTCTGTTTTGTCATATGCTTTTGTGATATCATTCTGGGGGAACATTGTCTCATTTTTTAACTGCATTGCATTTGTGGTTTCTAAATGACAATAAACTGAATCTGAATCTGAATCTGAATCTTAATGTCAAAGAAATATATACAATGTACACCTTGTTAGTAAAACTACAAATTCAATTTTGCTAACAACTTACTAAAAACATCAAAAACAACCGATACCAACAACTCATTTTGAAGACCATTGAAGTGCAAGGTAATACATTAAAGTGTAACAGCTACAGAGAAAGTGCAGCGCATGGAAAGACTAAGGTACAAGATCATAATGAGGTAGATAGTGAAGTCAAGAGCTCACTTTGTTGTATCAGGAAACTATTTAATAGTCTTATAACAATGTTCTTGAATCTGGTGGTGCATCATTTCAGACTTTTCTGTATTCTGCCTGATGGATGATGGGAGGAGAGAGAGTGACTGGATTTGGGAGGGGTCTTTGATTATGCTGACTGCTTTACCCAGCCAATAAGCAGTGTCGACAGAGTCCTCAGAGGAGAGGCTAATTTCTGTGACGGGCTCAGTTGCATCCCCAGCTTTCTCCAGTTTGTTCGGGTCACGGGCAGAGCAACGGCCATACCAAGCTGTGATGCATCCAGACGTTTCTTTGGTGCCTTGACAAAAATTGACAAGGGTCGAGACAACCTTTTTAGAATTTTTCCTTTGCCGTTTTACAGCCAATGTCGTTTGTCAGAGTTTGCACATTTGTCAAATTTAAAGGGAGTTTAAAGGCAGAATGTGTAGTTTCTCCTTGTGTCAAGTGTTGAAGCAATGCCAAACTGTGTAAAGGCCAGGGTAATCACGTTTTGTCTTCGTACTTTATCCAAAAGTAGATTAATACGGATTTTGTTTCCTGTTAAACCAGAAGCCGATAAAGAAAATTGTAAGATCATAAAACATAGGAGTAGATTTAAGCCACTTGGCCCATCGAGTCTACTCCACCATTCCATCTTGGCTGATTTATTATCCCTCTCAACCCCATTCTCCCGCCTTCTCTCCATAACCTTTGAAATCTGTACCATTTAAGAACCTATCAAGCTCCACTTTAAATATCCCCAATGACATAGCCTACACAGCCAGCCATGGCAATGAATTCAAAATATTTATTTATTACCTTCTAGCTAAAGAAATTCCTCTTAATCTCAGTTCTATTCTGAGGCTGTGCCCTCTGGTCCTAAATTCACCCTCTAATAAGAAACATCCTCTCCACATTCTCTCTATCAAATTCTTTCAATATTCAATGGGTTTTAAGGAGCTAGCCCCTCCCCATTCTTCTAAACTCCCACAAGTACAGACTCACAGTCATCAAACTCTCCTTATACATTAACCTTTTCATTCCCAGGGTTATGCTCATGAACCTCCTTTCAACTCACTCCAATGCTAACACAAAAATAATATCTTTATCTTCTTCTCAGATAAAGTGCCTAAAACTACTTACCACATGCCAAGGGCAGTCTGACGAAAACCTCAACATCACATTCTTGATCTTATATTCATCCTTTCAGAATGAATACTAATCCTACATTTGCCTTCCTTACCACGGACTCAATCTATACATTAACCATTAGGGAATCTTGTGCAAGGACTCCCAAATCTCTTTACACCTCTGATTTCTGAATTTACTTCCTGCTCAGAAAACAGCCTCTGCCTTTATTCCTTTTACCAAAGTGCATGGCCATCCACTTCGCTACACTATACTCCAACAGAGAGGCAAGCATAGCTAGAGCCCATGCAAGTGCCCATAGCAACACCCTTGGTCTGAAGAAAGTGGGAAGAGCCAAAAGAGAAGTTATTAAGTGTGAGTACCAGTTCCACCAACTGGAGGAGTGTGGTGGTGTTGGGGAACTGGTGAGGTCTACTGTCCAGAAAGTAGCGGAGGGCTTTGAGGCCTTCTTGATGGGGAATGGAAGTGTATAAGGATTGGAAATTCATAGTGAAAATAAAGCAGTCGGGACCGGGGAACTGGAAGTTATTGAAGAAGTGGAGGGCATGGGATGTATCCCAGATGTAGGTGGGGCTGGATTGAACTTCGGGTAACAAAATGGAGTCCGGGTAGGTAGATACAAGTTCAGTGGGGCAGAAGCAGGCCAAAACTGTGGGTCTACCAGGACAGTCAGGCTTGTGGATCTTGGGGAGGAGGTAAAATGGAGCAGTGCAGAGAGTGGGAATTATGAGTTTTTTGGCTGAGGATGGCACCGCCTTTATCAACTCCGGAGACCTTCCATCCTCAGCCAAAAAACTCATAATTCCCACACTCTGGATTTTCACCTGGTGCCTACCGGCCTTCTCCTTCTCACCCTCCCCCCACCTTTCTATAGGGCCCTGTCCCCTCCCTCTTCAATCCTGACGAAGGGTCTCGGCCCGAAACCTTGACTGTTCGTTTCCACGGATGCTGCCCGACCAGGTGATTTCCTCCAGCTTGTTTGTACGTGTTGCTTTGGCCCCAGCATCTGCAGTGTAATTTGTGTTTTGTAAGTCACCCATATTGCTTAAAGTGTGAACTGCTGAGTAAGCAAGCCCACTAACCAAGAATAATAGCATTAAATATCAACAGTAACGTAATCTAAATTGACACCGTGGTCTCTAGTTGAGCATCTAAGTTCTCTGGAACACAATCAATGATTGTTTGATTCCAGCCTAATGGACTTGTGCTTACAATAATCCGTTTATTTTACTGAAGATTCCAATCATCGCTAACATCCAAGCAAAATATTGCAGATGCCTGCAACTCTAAAGAAACATAATACAACAGAATGTCTGTGTAGCTCATGTTTAGATCAACAATGAAATAGTCTAGAAGTCTGAAATTCTGTAGACTTAGAGTGAGGATGTGCACAGTGCTGTTAGTTTTCCGACAACCTCATAGGAGACCCTCTGAAGCCAAAAAGAAACCAAATTTTAATCTTTTGTAAGAAACCTGATGGCCCAGTGGCCACACATTTTAATTCCACGTCCGTTTCCCATTCTGATATGTCTATCCATGGCCTCCTCTACTGTCAAGATAAAGCCACACTCAGATTGGAGGAACAACACCTTATATACTGGCTGGGTAGCCTCCAACCTGATGGCATGAATATTGACTTCTCTAACTTCCATTAATGCCCCCCTCCCCTTCCTACCCCATCCCTGACATATTTAGTTTTTTTTTCTTCCCCCTCCTTTTTTTTCTCTCTTTCTGCCCATCACTCTGCCTGTTCTCCATCTCCCTCTGGTGCTCCCCTCCCCCTTTCTTTCTCCCTAGGCCTCCCGTCCCATGATCCCTTCCCTTCTCCAGCTCTGTACTCCTTTTGCCAATCACCTTTCTGGCTCTCAGCTTCACCCCACCCCCTCCGGTCTTCTCCTATCATTTTGCATTTCCCTCTCCCCCTCCTACTTTCAAATCTCTTACTATCTTTCCTTTCGGTTAGTCCTGACGAAGGGTCTCGGCCCGAAACGTCGACAGTGCTTCTCCTTATAGATGTTGCCTGACCTGCTGTGTTCCACCAGCATTTTGTGTGTGTTGCTGGAACTCCTTCAGATCTATTTTTGGACTATTAACCGTTCAGCTGGACCTGCTCCAAGAATTTCTTGTCCACTTGAACCACAAAAGGAAAGTGAAAACTTACGCGCCACATTTCTGTGGAAATCCAACTGTGATTTAAACCGGTTCATTCGGAGAAAGTGAACCAGTTTCAGTGAGATGCCAGTGGGATTCCTTTTGATACCACTACCGAAACTATTTACTATTGTGGCCAGTTTTACGGACAATACGAAGATAGGTAAAGAGGCAGGTCGTGTTGAGTAAGCCGGAAGTCTGCAGAAGGGCTTAGATGGTTTATGAGAATGGATATAGAAGTGGCAGATGCTGAGTTCTGCAGAGTTCCTCCAGCATGTTGTACGTGTTGGGTGACTTGCACACTCTAGGCCCAGGGTACTTTGGGATAAATTAAACTAACCTGAGATGAAGGCAGAAGGTCCATCCTAATCTAGGTATCCAGACTAGATACAGAATTTGAATTAAATTGACTTTATTACTTACATCCTTCATATACATGAGAAGTAAAAATCTTTATGCTACGTTGCATCTAACTGTGATATTATAGTAATTTATAATAAATAGTATGTACAACAGGACAGTCAATAAAACAAATACAGTTGTACCAGCGTGAATTAATCAGTTTAATGGCCTGGTGGAAGAAGTTGTCCCGGAACCTGTTGGTCCTGGCTTTTATGCTGCGGTACTGTTTCCCGGATGGTAGCAGTTGCAACAGTTTGTGGTTGGGGTGACTCGGGTCCCCAATGATCCTTCGGGCCCCTTTTACACACCTATCTTTGTAAATGTCCTGAATAGTGGGAAGTTCACATCTACAGATGCGCTGGGCTGTCCACACCACTCTCTGCAGAGTCCTGTGATTGAGGGAGGTACAGTTCCCATACCAGGCAGTGATGCAGCCAATAAGGATGCTCTCAATTGTGCCCCTGTAGAAAGTTCTTAGGATTTTCAAGACACAAACAACCTTTTGTAAACTGAGGGACAGTACTGACCAACCTGTAGGTGATACTATGGGAGTGCACACAAGAAATGTTAACACGAGAGGGCACAGTTCTAAGGTGCTCGGAAGCAGGTATAGAGGAGATGTTAGGGGTACGTTTTTTATGCAGAGAATGGTGAGTGCGTGGAATGGGCTGCCAGCAATGCTGTTGGAGGCCGATAGAATAGGGTCTTTTGAGAGACTCCTGGATAGGTACATGGAGCTTAGAAAAATAGAGGCCTATGGGTAACAACTGGCTGTGGAGGCCAAGTCAATGTGTATATTTAAAGTAGAGGTTGATAAGTTCTTGATTACTTATGGCATCAAAGGTCAGAGAGAGAAAGCAGGAGAATGAGGTTGAGAGGGATAATAAATCAGCCATGATGGAATGGCAGAACAGACTTGGTGGGCTGAATGGACTAATTCTGGTCCTATGTCTTATGGTCTTGTGGACCTATGAGAGGGCATGGTTTTAAAGTGATTGGAGGCCAGTATGGGGGAATGTCATAGGTAAGTTCTTTCCACAGAAGGTGGTTGATGCTGTCAGGCATAGTGGTAGAGACAAATACGTTAGGGACATTTCAGAGACTCTGAGATAGGCAGATGGATTAAAGCAAGATGGAAGGCCACATGGGAGGAAAAGGCCAGGTTGATCTTAGAGTAAGTTGGCATATGTTCTATGAAATAAAAATTGGCTTTGATCAGATTTTTCCCAAGTGGGATAAAAGTTGGACCAAAGCAGGTTGTGCCTAAAACAACAACAAAAGAATGTAAAATTGAACAGGAAACCAGTAATTAAGTTTGATTTGTAAAATGAAAGAAATAACAATGAGTTCTGATGAAGGCCTGGGCCAAACCTTCGACTGTACTCTTTTCCATAGATGCTGCCTGACCTGCTGAGTTCCTCCAGCATTTTGTGTGTGTGTTGCTTGTAATAACAATACATATTTTATAAATAACATCATCCAACAATTTCCTTCTTCAGGCTTTGTTGAGTAAGTTTTGCTATGAAAACACTTCTTTATAACTGTAAACAATTACCATCAAATCCATTGACATACTAAAAATATGTAAATTTGATTATTAATCACCTGTAACTTTTAACTGCACCTTGGAGAGCTGTGACAGTGACCTCTTGTGGCCAGAAGAAATAAACTACTCCCCTTAGCAGGCGGAACCGAGAACTGTGTACGCACTTGTGTTGGAGACTCAAAAGAGACTGCAGATGATGAACAGAAAATAAACTTCTGGAGAAACTCATCAGCTTAAGGATGATCAAGGTCTCTCTTCATCCCATCCGAGATATTTACCACAGGGCCCTTAGCATTGTCAATGATCCCTCTCATCTTAGACCCTCTAGCATCAGGCAGGATTTACTGCCGCATTAGGACAAGGACTGTTAGACCAGGAAACCGCTTCTTCACCCAGGTCTCATCATTTATGAAGCTCCAGTAGCCTTGTAGTGTTTAATTTTTAACCCGTATCGTAAATACACCCTATGCTAAATGTCAATCTTCTGTAATATATTTTATTTGTTAATTTACTTGTGGTAATAATACTTCATTGTTGTGTGTGAGTTATATGTTCTGTACTGTGTTGTGCACCTTGGTCCAGAGGAACACTGTTTCGTTTGGCACAGTCCTGACGAAGGGTCTCGGCCCGAAATGTTGACTGCTCACTTCCACAGATGCTGCCTGACCTGCTGAGTTCCTCCAGCTTGTTTGTACGTGTAAAACAGCAATAAACTTGAACTTGAACTTAACATGTAGTCTCTGGAAAATATAGCATCCATCTCTAACATCCGTAAGGGAAGGACAATGCCCTGTTTACCTGCTTGACTACCTGTAATTCCCATTACATGGGGGCATCTTGAGACTGGATCTGGATAATTTTGGCCTTCTTACCAGAGGAAAAGGTACAACTCTCATCAAGGGAATGCAGCGAAGATTCATCGAGCGGTTTTCAACAAACAAACTGCTGGAGGAGCACGGGAAGATGTGCAGCATCAGGGGGATAAGAAATCATCAGTGCTTTGTGGCGAAACTCAGCATTAGGACTGAGAGTGGAGAGGGGAGATGGATGGCATAAAAAGGAGAGGTGGAGTGCTGAGACAGGGATGGGGGTACTGATCAGCAACACCAAGGGCTATTGGTGCCAGAATCTGCTAAGAATGGAAGGTGATAATGGGAACCATTAGGGGAGATCTGATAGAGGTTTATAAGATTATGAGCAGCATCGATAGAGGAGACAGACGATATCTGTTTCCCAGGGTTGAAATGTCTAATAGCAGAGGACATGCATTTAAGGTGAAAGTGAGTAATTTAAAGGGGGTGTGAGGGGCAGGTTTCTTACAAAGAGAGTGTTGGGCACCTTGAATGCACTGCCAGGGGTGGTGGAGGAGGTACCGACTGTACAACGGGGACTTTTAAGAGACATTCAGAATGTGAGGCAGATGGAATGAAATGGACTTTGTGTAGACAGAACAGTTAGACATTTGATAACTAATTTAATTGGCTTGGCACAACATTGTGGGCCAAAGGGTCAGTACCTGTGCTGTACTGGTATGTGGACTATGTAGGCGAAGGGCAGATGGAGGCAGAGCGTTTGATGGCTCCAGGCCTGTACTCCCTGGATTTTAGAAGAATATTGAAAGGCCTACATAGAGTGGGTTTACAACAGCAGGTGTCACTCCACATGAATCTGGCTATTTCATAGGCTAATTGCTAACAATGAATTTTGTTATCTCCAGTCTGGGTACGAGAAGACCATGACTGGATGCCGACCTGTTAGATACTATTACGAGTATGAACCCTTTAAGGAAGGGTTCCATTGGAAGAATTTATAATTTACTATTACAATGGGATAAGTGTCCTTTATTTAAGATTATACATGATTGAGAAAAGGAACTTAATTTGACTTCTATGACGGAGGACTGGACGTGGATTTTGAAGTTGGTTAACTCTTCCTCGATTTGTGCCAGCCATTCACTGATTCAATTTAAAATTGTACATCGTTACTACTTGACGAAGGAGAGATGGTCTAAAATCTTTCCTAATGTTGATAGTTACTGTGATAGATGTAAAACTGAGACAGCTACACTGACACACATGTTTTGGTCTTGTTCTGTACTGGCACAGTTTTGGAAGTCAGTTTTTTCTACAATTTCTAAAGCACTTAAAATTAATTTACAACCTAACAAATTAACTGTGCTCTTTGGAATAATTCCTCAAAATAGCCACCGTATTTTTTCGTCTGCCCAACACGTTATTGTGTTTGTTACATTGATAGCGAGGAGGGCCATTCTGTTGAAGTGGAAGGATACGTCGGCTCCCACTCTGTCACAATGGTTCTCTCAGGTGATGTTATGTCTTAGTTTGGAGAAAATTGGAAGTCGAACCTTTGAACCTATGTTTGATCTTGAGAAAAGATGGGGTTCATTTGCTCGTTACTAACGTTTGAGTTAATTGATAGATTTTCTCCACGATCTAATTGTAAATTTTGGTACATTTTTTCTTGCTGGCGGTTTGATGTTTATCGTTAGAAGCTTTTTGTATGACGCATGGCTCCGGGGTTGAACACCTAGTAGTTTTTTCCCTCACTTTGCTTTGCTTTAGTAGGGTTTTTTTTTCCTTTTGTTTTTGTCACCAAATTTTCAATCTTTAAAACAATGTTTTTTTTCCCCCTTGAGAATTTGTAAATGTTACCTTTGGATAATAATAATAATAATAATAAAAAGATTTGAAAAGAAAGAAAGACCACGGCTATTTTTTAATCATGTTGTTTCTCTGTTCTCTTTTTCTTCTTCTTTGCTCCTGTAACACTTAGTAAAACGATAGAAAGCAATAAGTTTTATGCCCCATTCTTGACTTCCAAAGAAGCTTTGGATCACAAATCCACGGGGATCCAATCCATGCAGATGAGACAAAAGGTCGGGATTGGACCCAAGCCTCTCAGTGAGGCAGTGGCTCGGCAAGCCACACCAGACTTCTGGTAACACAAGCCTGAATGGGATGGTCCAATTGTCTGTGTTTCCTCCACACCGTTACAGTCTACATTAGCAACATGACGCAGGTTCTGTAGAGATGTGCATCAGCTGTGAGAGTGAAGCAGTAGTGCAGTGGTTAGCACAATTGCTTCACAACACCAACCACCACTGGGGATTTGATCCCCACTGCTGTCTATAAGAAGTCTGTACGTTCTCCTCATGACTGCACAGGTTTCCTCTGGGCGCTCTGGTTTATACCAACACCGTAAAGACCTGCAGTCAGGGTAGGTTGTGGGCCTGCTCAGTTGGTAGCAAAAGCATGGCAACGCTGTGGGCTGGCCCGAGCACAATCCTTGGACTCTGTTAGTCATTGATGCAATTCACTATACGTTTCAATATTTTGATGTACCTGTGACATATAAAGCAAATCTCAATTTAATCTCTCACACATCAGAGGGCATTAATAATTTACCATGAAATATCCTAGCATGAAGTAGAAAACAATAAATAATAAATAAATTGGATTCAATACATCATCTAAAGTTTAGTCATTAAGCCAGTGAAGTCAGAGACTCTCTGAAAATCAAAATACAAAGATAAAGGGAAATTTAAATATTTACGAGATAAATGCGAGACTGGGAACAATAAATATAGTGCAATGATAGTCCAAACAATTACTTGGAGTCAATCCACAAATATTTTTCTCACAGGGGGGTAATTACGATTTGAACGATGATGCTGAAAGAATGACAGTGAATCAATAGCTTCCATTTGAACCTTTTTACCTCCATCTACTGTTGGTCAATAAATTACCTCACAAGTTACTGACATACAGTCACCTCTGAGTTACAGGAACCATGCCAGCTGGTTTGTGCACAGAAGGGTCCCACAAGCAGCAACCTGCTGAAGGCCACGTGTGTTTTTTTAGGTATCGGCATGGGTAAAAAAAAAATTGGCCGAGGCACAGTGGAGATTCTGCTGCACCTCTGGAAGGAGGAAGCCGGGTCAAGTTTGGCATGTCAGCAAATCTCTACGGTAGAAGATCACTTTTATTTGTCACATGTACTGTACGTGGGAAGACACAGTGAAAAGCGTTTGCATCAAATCAGGTCAACGAGGATTGTGCTGAGCAGCCCACAAGGGTCCTCATGCCTCTAGTGCTATCGTGGTTTCTTGAAATAACCAGGAGACGCCGAAAATTCTTCGAGAAGTTTAAGCCTTTATCTGCAAACAAAAGCTGAGACAATTAATGAGCATGTCACTAATTGTCCGCCGAGCCCTAGTTCACAGTATTCTTTATAGTAATTTCTTATCTTAGTTTCATTGGCATATACTTGTTCTAGCGCTTTGACTGATTCTCACACCATCACAAGATCCTGTCTAGTCTACTCCTTGGAACACGTGTCCCCCTTCCCGGCCTTGATTGGTTCCCATACCATCACACAACTCCACGATCCTGTCTACCACCGTTATCTCTACATGCTTACTTTCACTGTTAGCTACCTTCTCAAGGCACTGATGTGTTCAATAGTACAGAGACAATACAGAGATTACATTCTGGCTAATAAGTTAGATACATAGTAAATAGCAAACACAAGGCTGTCACATAGTTCTGGCCACACAGCAAACGTTGCAACTTTATTCTCCAAAGTGCCCACGTAGCATTCTCACAAATCACTAACACTAATCATACGTCTTTGGAATGTGGAAGGAAACCAGAGCACTCAGAGAAAATCTATGCGGTCATGGGAGTATCAAGGTTGTATAATGTATACATAGTTTAATATTAAATGTACTTTGTACAAGCTCCTTAGAGAGAGCAGCGGGATTCCAACCCCAATCTTACAGCCGCCGCTCAGAAGTGTTATGCTAACACTGCGTTGCTGTGCTGCTCTTACCTCTCCACGGTACAAATGTGCATTGGAGAGCATTTTGACCACTTGTTTCCCTGCCCGGTTTCGAAGCTCCAATGCACAGGACTGGAAAAAGCTGCAGAGGGTTGTGGACTCAGCCAGGTGCATCTTGGCCACTAGTTTCCCCACCACGGAAGAGATCTTCAAATGGCCATGCCTCATCCATCATCAAGGAGCCCACCACCTAGAACATGCCTTCTCCATCAAGGAGGTGGTATGGGGTCCTGAAGACCCACACTCAACATTTTTGGAACAGCTTCTTCACCTCTGCCATCAGATTTCTGAATGATCCATGAACCCAAGAATACTACGTCACTATTTTGCTTTCCTTTTGCATTTGAACCAAACTGGATAACCACATGCAACGTCACTTGCCCCCATCGTTGACATGCTCTCACAACCAATGGACTCACTTTCAATGACTCTTCGTCTCATATTCTCAATATTTATTGCTTATTTATTATTATCATTTCTTTCTTTTTGTATTTGCACAGTTTGTTGTCTTCTGCACTCCAGATGAATGCAAAAGCTGGGTGGTCTTTCACTGATTCTGTTATGGTTATTATTCTATTGATTTATTGAGTATTCCCATAAGAAAATGAAATGTACTGACATGTATGTACTTCAGTAATAAATTTACTTTATTTACTTTATTCCTTATTGTAACATACAATATTTGTACTATGTATTGCACTGTACTTTGATAACAAATTTACTTTGAAATTTACTGTACAAATTTCACAACATATGTCAGTCATAATCAACCTGATTCTGATTGGCATTCTGTCTAGTGAAATTTACTGTCCTGTGCACACGTACTGAGGTACAGGTACAACGAGAAACTTGTTTACAGCAGCATCACAGGCACGTGGGTTCCGACAAAACTCAGAATATAAATTGTAGATGAATTATATCAGCCAGTGAAGAATCTACAACTACACAAAACGCTGTCACAAGCAAGCGCCATCCATCATTAAAGATGTCACCACCCAGGCCATGCTCTTTCCTCGCTGCTGCCATCAGATAGAAGGTACATGAACCTCAGGTCTTGCACCAGCAGGTTCAAGAACAGTTACCACCCAGGTTATTGAACTAAAGAGGACAACTGCGCTCATCTATTGAGATGTTCCCACAACCAATGGTCTCACTTTAAGGACTCTTTACCTTGTTATTTCATGTTCTTGTTATTTATTGCTGTTTATTTATTTTGCATTTGCAGTTTGTTGTCTCCTGCACTCTGGTTGATCGTTCATTGATGCTGTTACGGGTATTATTCTATAGATTTGCTGAGTGTGCCCGCAGGAAAAAGAAACTCGCAGTGTTGTGTGTGGTGACATGTAGGTACTCTGATAAATACATTTTTACTTTGAACTTTGAAGAGTTCTTCCCACGTGGCTTTGCTCCTGCTCCGGGTGCTCCGATTTCCTCCCACCTCCCAAAGGTGTACAGGTTAGTAGATAATTGGTCACATGTGTGTAACTGAGTGGTACAGGCTTGTTGGATCAGAAGGACATGTTACTGTGCTGTAACTACAAATAAACAAAACAATGTAACTTGCCTAAGTTAGGCAGGACTGTACATTAAATTCTTACTTGAGAAACTTCTTCTCTATGAATATCAGACTCCTTCTACACTTGACTGAAGTACCAACTAGGGCTTGGTACTCAAGTATCAAGGGTGGGACTTGAACCCACAATCAAGCAACTCCTTTGCTGCAAACTAAGCCAATACTGACATCTACTGGACCTTTGAGGAAGTAATCTTATTTGAAGTCTGTGCTAATATTCTTCAAATGAGAGTCCAATCCATTAAAAGTTCTAAGTTCGAAGTAAATTTTATTATCAATGTACACCATATACAACCCTAAGATTCACTTTCTTGTGGACATACTCAATAAAGCTATAGAATAACAACTATAACAAAATCAATGAAAGACTGCCCAACTAGGGTATTCAACCAGAGTGCAGAATACAATAAACTGTACAAATACAAAAAGATGAAATTGTAATAATAAATAAATAAGCAAAAAGAGTCGAGAACATGAAATGAAGAGTCCTTGAGTCTATTGGTTGTGGGAACATTTCAGTGATGAGGCAAGTGAAGGTGAGAGAAGTTGTTTCCTTTGGTCAAGAGCCTGATGGTTGAGGGTTAATAACTGTTTCTGAAACTAGTGGTGTGTGTCCTCAGACTCTTGTACCTTTTTCCCCGAGAAGAGAGCATGTCCTGAATGATGGAGATCTCAGATAATGGGTGCTGCTTTCCTGCGACAATGTTGTTCAATGGTGGGGAGGGTTTTACCCATGATGGACTGGGTCATATCCGTTAACTTTTGGAGGATTTTCTGTTGGGACATTGGTGTCCCATACTAGGCTGTGATACAGCCATGTCAATGTACACTCCACCACACATCTATAGGATGCTGCCTGGATGAGAGGAACTGGGGTTATTTTCTTAGGAGCTGCAGGGACTGAGGGAGGATCTGACTGAGGTTTATAAAATTATGGGAGGCATAGAGCAGGTAGTCAGTATCTTGCTCCCAGGGCTGAAATGTCTAATTCTAGAGTGTGTGTATTTTAACATGCGAGGGAAAGCATTCAAAGGGGATGTGCAGGGCAAGTTTTTACACAGAGGTGGGGTGTGCATTGTCAGAGGTAGTGGTGGAGGCAGATACAGTAGAGGTGTTTAACAGTACCTTACATAGGCAGAGTATGGGGGATATGGACAACAAGGCTATTAGACACAGGAGCAGAATTGGACCATTTTCCCACGCAGCTCTGCAGTTTGATCGTGGCTGATTTATATTCTCTCTGAACCCCATGTGCAGACATAAGGGACTAGTAACATAATTCTTCATTAGATTAATTAGTTCAACACACATCATGCACTGAAAGGCCTGTTCCATAGGCTGTATTGTTCTCCGTTCTATGTTTTGTCAGAGCCCTGTTCAAACGGGGCTCCTCACCTCCAGTCCATCTTCACAGTCCGTTGCATAGGTAAGACTAACAGTATCATCAAGGATACCCACCGCCTGTTCAATCACTTTTCTCCCCTCGACCTTCCAGAAGAAGATACAGGAGTTTACAAGCCCAAACATCCAGCCCAAGAACAGCTTCTTTCACACTGCAGTGAGGCTTCTGAACCAATCACCTCTTTCACACCCCTTTCTAGGAGGTGCTGCCACATTCTCAAACCCCTGATTTTATCTTTTCTGTTATTGTCACTGTAGCATTTCTTTTTGCATTGCTTCAGCTTGCACCGATTGCTATCTTTGCATCATTCTGAGGTTTGCACCTGTTGCAGCCACTGTGAGGTATTCCCCTACACCTGCTTGTTAATGTAAATCAGCCAATCATGTAGCAGCAACTCAATGCATAAAGGCATACAGCCATGGTGAGCACTGGTGAGGCCGCACTTGGAGTACCGTATATTCCGGGGAATAAGCCGACCTGGAGTATAAGCCGACCCCCCAAATCCAAGGTTAAAAAAGTGACTTTTTCATGTTACCTTTGTATAAGCCAACCCCTTTTGTAGAGGTTTTTGATTTAACCAGAAACTATCACAAGATCGCACATGCCGGTACTCAGCTTTGCCGGATCCGGACCCTGGAAATTTTGTGAACCAGTACCTGCTAAGAAAACAGGCCTACACATTGTAGAGCGTTATAGGCGAATTCTTAATAAATAGATCAGGGAGAGAAATTTTGGATTAGGTTTCCAATGGAAAAGAATCCTCTGAAATGTAACCCCCGTGAAACCATTTAGCGCCCATCGTAATCTCGCTAAAACATAACGTGGGGTGGCGGGGTCAGTACGTGCACTCAGTATTGAGTTTGCGACCACCATGTACAAAAGATTAAAACGAATGTGATATGATGCTGGCTTCAAGCTAAAGGTTGTTGATTTTGCTAAAGGAACGAATAATTCTGTAGCTGCTAAGGAGTTTAGTGTAAATGAGAAAGAGTGAGAGAGTGGAGAAAAGCAGAGGACACGCTGAGGGAAATGCCAAAGACAAAATATGCAAACTGCAGGAAATCATGCCAGTGGCCAGAACTGGAAGAAAAAGTGGATGAATCACCAGCGATCGTCTGGATATGTTGTTACCAGAGAAATGATTCGAGTTCAAGCGTTGAAATCGGATGAAAAACACCGTGAGGTCAGCGAAAACTTCAAAGCTATGCGAAGTTGGTGCACCCAATTTATGAGTAGACGTGATCTTGTGTTGAGACAAAAAACAAAGATTGCTCAGAAAATTCTCGCGGGGTGTTGTTTACGTTCAAGAACGCTGCTGGATGGACGAAGCAGGTTGCTTGAAGTGGGTTAAAGAGGTGTGGTATCGACATCCCAAAGGTGTCAGGAAAGAAAAGTCGCTACTTGTCTGGGACGTGTTTAAAGCGCACTTGTCAGGTGAGGCAAAAGCAGCACTGAAAGCTGAAAATACGGACATTGCAGTCATCCCTGGTGGTTTGATGTCAGTGCTTCAGCCACTAGATGTGAGTTTAAACAAACCAAAGAATTCATGCATTGACAGTGGAACAAATTTGAATTAAAAAAACAGCCAATAAATACGAGCAACACACACAAAATGCTGGTGGAACGCAGCAGGCCAGGCAGCATCTATAAGGAGAAGTGCTGTCGGGGTTTCAGGCCAACCTGTCTTCCATGTACAGTATCCTTTTTTCCAAAGTTGGCACCCTCTGTATAAGCCAACCCTCTAATTTTAGGACCAAAATTTAGGGCCAAATTCTTTGCTTATACACCGGAATTTATGGTATTCTGAGCAGTTTTGGACTCCTACTCTTAGAAAGGATCTGCTGAAACTGGAGCGGGTTCCAAGGAGGTTCACAAAAATGATTCCAGGATTAAATGGCTAGTCATATGAAGAGCGTTTGATGGCTTTGGGCCTGTATTCACTAGAATTCAGAAGAATGAGGGGTGACCTAATTGAAACCTATCGATTGCTGAAATGCCTCGATAGAGTAGATATGGAAAGGATGTACACTATGATGGGAGAGCCAAAGGCCAGAGGACAGTCTCAAAATAGAGAGGGGTCTTTTTAGAATGGCGATGAAGAGGAATTTCTTTAGCCATAGAGTGGTGAATCTCTGGGATTCTTTGCCATTGGTAGCTGTGGAGGCAAAGTCTTTATGCATATTTAAGGCAGAGCTTGATAAATTCTTGATTGGTCAGGGCATGAAGGGATACAGGGAGAAGGCAGGAGATTGGGGCTGAGAGGAAAATTGGATCAGGCCAAATAGCCTAATTCTGCTCCTATATCCTATGGCGTTACGATCAAGAGGTTCAGTTGATGTTCAAACCAAACATCAGAGTGGGGAAGACAAATAATCTAAGTGACTTTAACTGTGGAATTGGTGCTAGATGGGATGGTTTGAGTATCTCAGAAGCTCCTGGGATTTTTGTGCACAGCATTCTCCAGAGTTTACAGAGGAGGTTTTGAAAAGCAAAATAAAACTATCCAGTGAGATGCAGTTCTGTGGACAAAAACTCGTTGTTAATGAGAGACGTCAAAGGAGGAAGGCTTTGTACTGTTGCCCCAATGTTAACGAATTGCACGACATATGCCTGTGATATTAAACCTAATTCTGATTCTGAAGGGCCAGGCTGGTTCAAGCTGACAGGAAGGAGACAGTAACTCAGATAACCATACATTACAGCAGTTATGTGCAGAAGAGCAACTCTGAATGCACAAGACATCAAACCTTAAAGTGGATGGGCTACAGCAGCAGAAGACCACGAACATACACTCAGCAGCCACTCCATTAGGTACAGGAGGTACCGTATCTAATTGCATATTGTGGTATATCATGTATACTTCTGTTATATAGAACACAGCCCTGCACAGTCTGTGCTCTTTTCAAACATAGAACACTTCAGCACAGTACAGTCTCTTCAGCCCATAATGCTGTGCTGACCTTTCAACCTACTCAAGATCAATTTAACCCTTCCCCCCCTACGTAGCCCTCCATTTTTATATCATCAATGCGCCTATCTAAGAGATTCTTAAATGCCCCACTACATCTGCCTCCACCAGTACCCTTGGCAAGACGTTCCATGAACTCATCACTCTCCGTGTAAAGAAAATTTATCTCTAACATCCTCTCTATATTTTCTATAAATCGCCTTAAAGTTATGCTCCCTCATACTAGCCATTACATAATCATAGAGTCATTGAGCGCTACAACACTGAAGCAGGACCTTTGGCCCATCTAGTCCATGCTGGGCTATTATTCTGCCTATTCTGCCCATTATTTGATCAATAATTAAATGTGATCAAGGAATTTCATTGCACAGTGGTGTATATGACAAGAAACTAATCTCAGTTTGAATGTAATCCCATTCACACTTGTATCCCTTTTTAATATATCTCCTTAACAAAAATGAATTGACACACTTGGCTTCAGAAAAGTTCTACATTCTAGCTGCCCTCATGTAAAGTCAATGCTTTAATTCTTGAACAGTATTCAGATAGTTCCGTTTATTATCAGAGAATGTATACAGTATACAACCTGAATTACTTGTCTTTGCAGACATCCACAAAAAACAGAACCCCAAAAAAATAAACAGAAAGACATCAGAACCCCAAAGCTCCCTCTCCACCCACCCCTCCAATCAGGCAGCAGCAAGCATCAATGCATCAATCTCCCCCCCCCCACCCCCACCCCAGCCACTTCGGCAAAATGCGTCAGCACCTGTTGTGAGTATTGTTAATGTGAGTATTGTAATGTGAGTATTATTAAAAGTAAGTTAGTATTAACCGGGAAGCTGTTGGTAACGAGAGGTTGGTTCCAGGTTGACGGGGTTTTACTTCCGGTGTGCATTGTATGTAGTTCCACCACCCATGCCGCACGAGGTACCTGAAAACCTCTGTATTGTAGATATCATTTGCCGTCCCAGATAAAGATGTTCTTTTGGCCATGAAATTGTCAAGTGTTCCTTTTTTAAAGTTAGAAGTTACTACATATTTTTGGCAACGAGGTGAACTGATTTTGTGGATGTGTCGGCACATTTCGAACAGGAGCTGTGAGCGGACGAGAAGCCTCGCGTTCGGATGGCTAAGTTCGGGACTATCGGTGAATTTGTGGTGGGAAACGAGGACTGGCTGGAGTATGAGGAAAGGTTGGGACACTTTTTCTGTGCTAATGGAATTACTGAGGAGGCTAAGAAGCGCTCTATTCTCCTGTGTGTGTGTATGGGGCAAAGACTTACAAGTTGATACGGAACTTAGCCATGCTGCGGAAACCAGGAGAAATTCTATATGACGAACTGGTCAAGCTCGTGGGGAACCACCACAATCCAATACCTTTGGTGATAGTCCAACGGTTCAAGTTTCACAGCCATTTCAGGAAGCCAGGTCAGTCTGTGGCTAATTTGGCCTGTGGCCGAGTTTCAGCAGCTGTCAGAGCATTGTGATTTTGGAGCCGTGTTGGATGACATGCTCCATGATAGATTAGTATGCGGCATTAATAATGACACCGTACAACACCGCTTGTTGAGGGAATCTCCACCGTTGACTTTCAAGAAAGCCTTAGAGATTGCTCAAGGCATGGAGATGGCTGCTAATAATGCCAAGGATATCCAGAAAGGATATGGGGGGAAGGGGGGGGGGTCGCAGTCAGCGGCAGTGCACCAAGTCAGGAGGGAGTCTGGTAAACAGGCAAAATGGGTGGAATGTTTTCGGTGTGGAGGGACGTGCTATGCAAATGTTGCAAATTCAAAGACACTGTCTGCCATGCTTGTAGCAAAAGGGGACATTTAGCTAAAAAGTGCAGGAGCATAAAGGGTGAGGTTAAGCCTGGGCAGGGGAAAGCTCAACAGACTCAGGCAGCCACACACCACCTAGGAGAAGCAGACGAAGAGGCAGCGTGTGCCAACAACATGTTTGGGGTGGAAACGGATGAGGAACCACCTGAACCATATTATGCCATAGTTACTGTCAAGGGAAAGGACATTAAGTTTGAGATTGATTCAGGGGCTACTGCATGGGTCATTAGTGAAGAGACCTACAGGAGGACATGGGGATCCAACCTGCCTCCCATCAGACCGTCTAAGCTCAAACTCAGGACTTATAAGGGGCAGCCCATACCTCATTTAGGGGTGCTATATGTGGATATTTCAGCCAGGGGTCAGGAGGCTGAAGCCAGGCTGGTGATAGCTAAGGCCCAGTCTTTTGGGCAGTGATTGGCTTTGTAAAATCCGACTCAACTGGCATGAAATTAAGTATGCACACACGACGGATGACATTCTGCAGCAGTATAGTGACGTTTTCAGGAACGAGCAGGGCATGACCGTGAAACTCCATGTCGACCCTGAGGCCACACCACGTTTTTTTAAGCCCAGGTCAGTGCCCTTTGCCGTGAAAGGCAAAGTCAAGGAGGAGCTGGTACGTTTACAGGGGCTGGGCATCATTGAGCCCGTCCAGTTTTCAAGGTGGGCGGCTGTTGTGATGGAAATAACTGGTTCTTTGAGTCTCAACAGTAGAGGCCTGGACACACACAGTTTTAATAATAAGGAATTTATTATTAAAGGGGAAGTCGGGTCAACACAAGCAACTACAATACACAGAAAGCAGTGTGGGGACAGGGTACGGTTACACATACAAAGAACAAGGGAAAAGCACTACAACAGCTATCCCCCTTGCCCTTGGATAGCTGTGGCTCCCTTACCAGGACAAACGATAGACCTTCCCAAGCATAAATCAATGCACTTACCTTCAATGAGGTGGTCTGTAAGAGAGGGCGAGCCAAGGACATGTCGCACCTTTTATAGCATGGGGCTGGTCGCGATAATCCAATTAAGGTGACCAATAATTTAGGTGTGCATTGATTAGTTGGGAGGGACCAAATGTTGATTGGCGTGTGGTGTGTCCTCCGACCAGCCAGGTGGCAGTGCATCTGTCACGTGGCCGGTATCTCTGGATACATCGGCTCCTATTGTTCCAGTTTTGAAGGCAGATAAAACGGTGAGGATATGTGGGGACTACAAGTTTACGGTGAATCAGGTCTCCAAGCTGGAGAAGTAGTCATTGCCACGGGTGGATGACCTGTTTGCGACCCTGTCAGGGGGTAAGCTGTTCACAAAGCTGGACATGAGCCACACCTACCAACAGCTGCTGCTCGACGAGGATTCAAAGGAGTACGTCACCATCAATACGCACAAGGGATTATTCAAATACAATCGCCTGGTGTTTGAAGTGGTGTCTAGCCCCGCCATTTTCCAAATGACAATGGACTCTTTGCTGCAGGGGATTCCGCACGTAGAAGTGTATCTTGATGATATTTTGATCATGGGAGCCACGGTGGGGGAGCATCTGGCTAACAGAACAGGTGCTGAAGAGACTCTCAGATGCAGGGCTGCGGTTGAGACGCGGAAAATGTGTGTTCCTGGCTCTGAGTGTGACCTACCTGGGACACCAGATCACAGCTGAGGGGCTTTGCCCAGTGGAGGACAAAGTGAGAGCTATCAAGGAGGCCCCAAGCCCCAAGAGCGTCACTGAACTCAGATCATTTTTGGGCATGGTGAATTATTATGACAAGTTTCTTCCGGACCTCTCAAAGGTTTTGGCCCCACTGTATAAGCTGCTTCACAATGACACTAAGTGGCAGTGGGGTGAAGAACAGGAGGAAGCTTTCAAGAAAGTGAAAGAACTCCTCCACTCAGCGAAGCTGCTCGTTCACTATGACCCAGACAAGGAGATCACCCTTTCATGCGACGCTTCACCCTATGGAGTCGGGGCAGTTCTCTCACACGTGATGGAGGACCGTTCAGAGAAGACTATTGGTTCTGCTTCACGTACCCTGACGGCTGCTGAGAAGGGATATTCACAGCTAGACACAGGTCTGGACAATGTTTTTGCGGTCAAACGCTTTCATCAGTACCTCTATGGACATGCATTCACAATTTATATGGACCATAAACCACTGATGAGCCTTTTTAGGGAGACCAGATGCATCCCACCGCTAGCCTCAGCCAGGATACAGTGTTGGGCTCTCACATTGTCAGCCTACCAGTATACTATCGTGTATAGAGCGGGTGGGGATAATGCAAACGTCGATGCGCTGAGTCGACTCCCTTTACCTGAGATGCCTGTTACTACATATGTGCCTCCAGAGACTGTGTTCTCATTGGAGAGGCTGTCCGCGACACCTGTAAAGGCGACCCAGATCAAGCAATGGACAGAGAGGGACCCAGTCCTGTCTCAAGTCAAGACTTTTCTTTTACAAGGTTGGCCCAGAGTCGTGGAAGGAGAGGAACTGAGGCCTTATGCCAAACACAAGACCGAACTGAGTCTGCAGGATGGTTGCATTTTCTGGGGGGCGAGGGTCATCGTGCCTCCCCTGGCCGTTTACAGATTGTGGAGGAAATTCATGAGACTCACCCAGGGGTGTCTCGAATGAAAAGCCTGGCAAGATCCTACATCTGGTGGCCAAGAATGGATCAGGACCTGGAGAACAAGGTAAAATCATGCACGCAATGTCAGACCAATCAGAACATGCCACCACCAGCTCCCTTGCACCCATGTGAGTGGCCCGTCTACCCCTGGTCTAGGCTACATTTGGACTTTGCTGGCCCCTTAATGGGACAGATGTTTCTTGTAATGGTAGATGCACACTCCAAATGGATCAAAGCTCACATCACGAGTAACATCACTGCCCCCTCAACCATAGACAAACTCAGCAAAGTGTTTGCAGTCCATGGGTTGCCTGACACTCTGGTCACTGATAATGGCCCGACGTTCACAAGTGAGCTGTTCGGTGAGTTCATGCGGCAGAATGGCATTCGTCACATTCGGACAGCCCCTTTCCACCCAGCCTCAAATGGTTTGGCTGAGCGGGCTGTTCAGACAGTGAAGGAAGGCCTGAAGCGGATGACAGGGAACTCTCTTAGTACCCCGGCTTTCATGTTTCCTGTTTAAATACCACCTCACGCCACAGACTACGACTGCACGCACTCCAGCAGAGATGCTGATGGGGCGTAGGCCCAAGTCAAGATTGGACCTGCGGCGCCCAGGCATGAAGGCAAAAGTGGAGGGAAGGCAGGAAAAGCAGAAGGAGGGACATGATCAACGTGTGCGAGACAGACAATTAGAACCGGATGACAATGTCTATGTGAGAAACTTCAGCAGCAGCAACAATCAGCAATGGCTACCTGGGGTTATTCTTGAGCAGAATGGTCTTAATGTTGTTAAACTGACTGATGGACGTGTTTTCCGCAGACATCAGGACCATGTGCGCCTGCGTCATGATTCCGGCTCAGAGGTAGACAGTTCCATGGAGTTTCCAGTGGTGAAACAGACTACTGGGGAAGCAAGTCCACCAGTGACTTTGCTAGAGAGAGAGACACTGGCAGAGGAGTCGGGGTCTCCTGAGGAGGATGGACATTCTCACACGGACACAAAGACCGCTCTCGTGCCCCCAGCACCAGATCCACACAAAACATCCTCACCAGCGGTGCCTGCTGGGTCACCGGCGGTAGTGTGTAGATCGCAGCGCCCTCACAAACCTCCTGACAGACTGAATCTTGTATTGGATTGAGTCCTGACGACGGGGCTCAGCCCGAAACGCCAACAGTGCTTCTCCCTATAGATGCTGCCTGGCCTGCTGCATTCCACCAGCATTTTGTGTGTGTTGTTGTTTGAATTTCCAGCATCTGCAGATTTCCTCGTGTTTGCTTTGATTGGATAGTTTTTTTTGTTGTTAGATTGAATGTTGAATTTGCCGTGTTTTTTAGGTGTTTCGTATTGATAACCTGTTGCTACTGATACCACTGTTTTTATTTCCCAGTTCATCTCTATTTGGGGAATGTTGGATTTTAAAAGGGGAGAGGTGTTGTAATGTGAGTATTATTAAAAGTAAGTTCATACTAATCGGGAAGCTGTTGGTAACAAGAGGCTGGTTCTGGGTTGATGGGGTTTTTCTTCCGGTATGCATTGTATATAGTTCCACCACCCATGCCGTACGAGGTACCTGAAAGTCTCTGTATTGTAAATATCATTGCCGTCCCAGATAAAGATGTTCTTTTGGCAATGAAATTGTCGAGTGTTCCTTTTTTAAAGTAGAACTTACCACAGCACCCACCACCCATCAAGCAACAGCAAAGCACCCAAAGAGAGACCATGATCTGCAGTCAACAAAAAATAATGTTTACCCGACAGTTCGACATTGCACAGGCTGTCTCTCTCTCTCTCTCTCTCTCTCTCTCTCTCTCTCTCTCTCTCTCTCTCTCTCTCTCTCTCTCTCTCTCTCTCTCTCTCTCTCTCTCTCTCTCTCTCTCTCTCGACAGAGAGATATCACTCATTTCACAGTGAAAAAGGAGACTAACAGTTGCTGTTACGGTGTTACAGTCTGCCACGTCGATTTTTATTCCGAGATTCCTGACCCGAGAATCGACAGGAAACTCTTCCCCCATCGAAAGAAAGAGAGAGAGAGTGTATGACTGCTCGACTACAGAGCTCTCCGTCCATACATTCACCACAGCAAAATCCTGATATTCCTTCTCCCACGACGCCTCAGTTGGCAACAGCAGCCTGGAATCGGCCATCCCCAGGGGCCACGCCCCGGAGGTGCCATCGTCTAAGCTGTGCCTGAAGAATGGTCAGCTGGCGAGCTCCAGGAAGAGGAACTGATCCGCCACTAAAAAAAGGCAGTTTGAGTGATGTTGCAGATCAGGACCTCAAAAGTACTCCAACCACCTTGAGAAGAAAAAAAAGACATTAAAGGAAAGAACTTAAGCTGTTTCCGCAGCTTATTTTGTGGTTGTATTAAATGTTGTTCCTTTCAATACCACATCTTTGATTGCAATCTTCATAAGAGCCACACTTCAACTTTTTGAATATCTCAGACCAATCATCTCTTAAAATGAGCCCTAATCCTAACCATAACTTTAACCCTAATGTGAACAATTGTTTGTGCTGTAAAATTTCCCAACCTACCTTATAAACATAAGTATTATTCTTAAGCACATTATCCTTAAGAGATCCTGCAGATGCTGGAAATCTTGAGGGACATATACAAAATGCTGGAGGAACTCAACAAGTCAGGCAGCATCTATGTTTTAGACCATAAGACTATAAGATCTAGGAGCAGAATTAAGCCATTTGTCCCATTGAGTCTGGTCTGCCATTTCATCAGGGCTGATCCATTTCTCTCTCAGCCCCAATCCCCTGCCTTCCCCCCATATCTCTTCATGTCCTGACTAATCAATAATCTGTCAACCTCTGCCTTAAATATATTCAATGACTTGGCCTCCGCAGCCACCGGTGGCAATGAATTCCATAGATTCACCACTCTCTGGCTAAAGAAATTCCTCCTCATTTCCATTCAAAAAGGACACTCCTATATTAAAAGGCTGCATCCTCTGGGCCTAGGTTCCCCCACCAGAGGAAAAATCCTCTCCACACCCACACTACTGAGGCCTTTCAACATTCAATAGATTTTCAGCATCTGCAGAACCTCTTGTGTTTATGATGGCTGTGTCTAATGCTGCTGGGTCTTGAATTCCCTAGAATGATTATTCTAAACTAGTCCACCTCATTCTCCTTTAATTCCAACAAAATGCTCTTGATCTCTTTGAAAAAGCTTTTGAGATTCTGCCATCTTTTGATTCTGGGACAAATTACCCTTTGGGAAATATTGTTTCTTGATTTTCCACCTTGACAAGGGATTGCATACTCTACCTTTTAGGAAAAGCTTCCCCTTTGCCATCAAATTTCTGAATGGACCTCGGTATCATTGATAATAAACTCTGATTCTGATTCAGCATCTATGGAAGAAACAGCCGATATTTTGGACTGAGACCCTTTATCAGGACTGGGAAAAGGAATCATTATTATGCACACTTTCAATAACTTCAGAAATATTTATCTCTCTAACTAGCCTTAATCTAATACTCTCCAAACCAATACACTATTCTAATTCCGACTCTTCACCAAACCAGATTTTTATCACTCAATAGGGATTCCAACCTGATGGCATGAACATTGACTTCTCTAACTTCCTTTAATGCCCCTCCTCCCCTTCTTACCCCATCCCTGACATATTTAGTTGTTTTTTTTCTCTCTCTCTCTCTCTCTCTGCCCATCACTCTGCCTGTTCTCCATCTCCCTCTAGTGCTTCCCCCCCTCCCTTTCTTTCTCCCGAGGCCTCCCGTCCCATGATCCTTTTCCCTTCTCCAGCTCTGTATCACTTTCACCAATCACCTTTCCAGCTCTTAGCTTCATCCCACCCCCTTCGGTCTTCTCCTATCATTTCGCATTTCCCCCTCCCCCCACTACTTTCAAATCTCTTAGTATCTCTCCTTTCAGTTAGTCCTGACGAAGGGTCTCGGCCCAAAACGTTGACAGTGCTGCCTGGCCTGCTGTGTTCCACCAGCGTTTTGTTTGTGTTGTTTGAATTTCCAGCATCTGCAGATTTCCTCGTGATTGCACACTCATTGTTTTAGGATCAGTTGCTTCCCCTTCACCATTTGATTTCTGAATGGACAATGAACTCACGAACAGTACTTCTTTTTGCCCTGTTTATTATTTTATATTTGATCCTGGAACATAACTTCTTTGTGTGTATTGCACAATACAGATGCTGCAAAGCAACGGATGTATCAACATGCAGTATGTCATGGGTAATAAACCTGATTCTGTGTGGAACAGATTTTGTCCCTTAGGCCCAGGATTTGTGATTCTAGCACATGTTAACCATAATAGAATATCGCTATGGAGACACAATAGACTATGGATGCTGGTGCTGGAGAAACTCAGCAGGTCGGACAGCCTCTGTGAAGGGAGGTGGACGGTCAATGTCCAGGATCGATCTGAGTGACAGAAGGGCAATAGCCAGTAGAAAGTGGTAGAGGTAATGAGTGGAGCAAGTGATAGGTGGTTCCATTTAAGAGAGGGAGAGAAGCAAACGGAGGAACCGAGAACAGAAATAGGCAGTGATTGGTGGAGATGGCAAAGGGCTGCAGATCGCAGAGCCTGATAGGTAAGGAAGATGGACCATGGAATCATGTGAGGGAGGTGGGGAAGGCAGATGGCCACAGTGAGGAAAGGTACCCAGAGGAGGACTGTGTGTATGATGGGCAGATGAAGTGGATGGAGAAGGGGAAAGAAACAAATATCACTAACCTGCTGTCTCACCAGAAACTTGCACGATTCCCTATACAAGGCCATTTTATTGCTTAGATTTTTCAGATGATACTAAAACCAGCCTCAAAAATATACTTATATAGAGAAGCTCAAAACATCCCACCACACTTTAGGGAGGAAAGACTTAGGGAGAAAATTTGAGGCCTTGGCAGCTGAAGGCACAGCCACTAATCTCTTTGTGGTGTAGTAGAGGCTGATGCTCTTAGCTTAGGGTAGCTTTTGCACATCATCTGTTATCCTAAGTTGACAGAGTGAGGTCTTGATCCAATGAGGGTGGAGGTCAGGCTTAGCAGCAATGCTCTCCTATGAGGAGAGACTGCACAGACTCGCTTTGGCTGAAGAGCAATGCAGGAGTATAAAGTTAGCAGGGGGATAGATTGTCATGGTCAGATCTGGCGATTGCCCATTACCTCTTTAATTGGGCCCTAACCCCCTTGCCTGATTTCCAATCGTTCCCAGTTCAGCAAATTACACTCACCTGCTTCCCATCAGTAACTGCAGGATAAAGACCCTGGAATCTCACCAAGGAGCTGCCAGTTCGTTGGACAAATCTTGTATAAGTAACCGTGTTTCATGGTTATTTAGGTCTGGCAGTTCTGCATCGTCTCCTGGATTCTCCACGTGAACTTTGTCTCTGCATAAAGACTCTGAAATACCTGCTCTCTGTTCTCAGTGGTGCTAATGCCTAATGACTCTGCCTCAGCACCTGTGTCCTGCACCTGGGTTCGTCCCCAGCCACATCCCTGCAACATAGACAGACAGACAGACATACTTTATTGATCTCAAGGGAAATTGGGTTTCGTTACAGCCGCACCAACCAAGAATAATGAAGAAATATAAAACCATAAATAATTAAATAATAATAACTAAATTTAGCCAAGTGGAAATAAGTCCAGGACCAGCCTATTGGCTCAGGGTGTCTGACACTCCGAGGGAGGAGTTGTAAAGTTTGATGGCCACAGGCAGGAATGACTTCCTATGACGCTCAGTGTTACATCTTGGTGGAATGAGTCTCTGGCTGAATGAACTCCTGTGCCTAACCAGTACATTATGGAGTGGATGGGAGTCGTTGTCCAAGATGGCATGCAACTTGGACAGCATCCTCTTTTCAGACACCACCGTCAGAGAGTCCAGTTCCACCCCCACAACATCACTGGCCTTACGAATGAGTTTGTTGATTCTGTTGGTGTCTGCTACCCTCAGCCTGCTGCCCCAGCACACAACAGCAAACATGATAGCACTGGCCACCACAGCCTCGTAGAATATCCTCAGCATCGTCCGGCAGATGTTAAAGGACCTCAGTCTCCTCAGGAAATAGAGACGGCTCTGACCCTTCTTGTAGACAGCCTCAGTGTTCTTTGACCAGTCCAGTTTATTGTCAATTTGTATCCCCTGGTATTTGTAATCCTCCACTATGTCCACACTGACCCCTTGGATGGAAACAGGGGTCACCGGTGCCTTAGCCCTCCTCAGGTCCACCACCAGCTCCTTAGTCTTTTTCACATTAAGCTGCAGATGAATCTGCTCACACCATGTGACAAAGTTTCCCACTGTAGCCCTGTACTCCACCTCATCTCTCTTGCTGATGCAGGTTAGGTAGTCATAACCGTGGCTATGGGTATGTCACAAAAACTTACAGATGTATGGTGGAGAGCATTCTGACTGGTTGCATTACCTCCTGGTATGGAGGTTCCAATGCACAGGTTTGGAAGAGGCTGCAGACTCAGCCAGCTCCATCATAGACACAACCTTCCCCACCATCGAGGGCTTCTTCTAAAGGTAATGCCTCAAGAAGGCAACATCCATCATTAGAGACCCTCGCCGTCCAGGACCTGTGCCTCTTCCCATTACTGCCATCAGAGAAGATGTACAGGAGCCTGAAGAGCCACATTCAACATTTTAGGGACTGTTGCAAAGAACGGGCGAACCCAAATGTAGGAGATAGAGTTAGGACGCAGACGAGGGCATGAGCGTGGTGGGAGCTGAACGGCAAACAGGAGGGTGAACGGAGGAGCGGGAGGCAGGCAAAACTTTTCTTGACACAGGGCGTTGCTGGAGCTGAACGGCAAACAGGAGACAGGCGGCAGGCAACGCTTATCATGACACGGAGCATTAAATGGAAAGGCAAACGGCAGGCAATACTTATCTTGACACGGAGAGACAGTTACACAGGTAAACCTCGGTACTGAAGTAAAACTTAGAATACACAATCCTAAACACGAGGAAATCTGCAGATGCTGGAAATTCCAGCAGCACACACAAAATGCTGGCGGAACGCAGCAGGCCAGGCAGCATCTATAGGAAAAAGTACGAGACCCTTCATCAAGCTAACACAATCCTAAGTGTCCAGGAACGTGAATTACCACACTGGCTGAAACAACGATCTGGCAATGAGTGGATGGAAAGCCGGGGTTTTTATGCTGCAGGTTTAGATGAGAATCAGGTGCCGCAATCAAGGAGTCTAGAAGAACACAGGGAAAAGGGAATTAGGAGAATATGAGGAATTAACGGTCAGGACCGTGACAAGAACAGCCTGTTCCCCATTGCCGTCAGATTTCTCAATGGTCGATGAATCCAGGAATACTCCCTCACTATTCCTCTTTAGTACTAATTACAGTATTTTTTATTTATTGTAACTTATATTAATTTTACATATTGCAATGTACTGTTGCCACAGCAACAAATTTCATGAAATATGTGAGTGATTCTGATTCTGAAGGAGTACAATAAATTTTCACCAGATCATTGAGATGGTGGGTTGTTGCATGAGAAACTAAGTGGAGAAAGGTTGTGTTTATTTGAATTAACTCACATGAGAAAATAATTGAATTACAATACTGTGCAACGGTCTTAGGTATATATATATAGCTAGGATGCCTAAGTCTTTTACACAATACTGTATTTGTCAAAGTGGAGCAGAGAACAAGTTTGTAAATCTGGCGGGAGCAAAGGATGTTGGGAATGGCGAGGGTGGAGCACCACGGGAAGGGTGGCAGAGTGCTTGAGGCAGACGGTGCCTCAGGTGCAGACATACCCAGCTCTAACACCACGCAAGTCATTTGATTCTAGTCAATTGGTTTATTGATCATTACAGAATGTCTCTCTGCTACTTCTGGCTCCCTCCCCTCCCCGCTCCCTTCCCCTTTTCCCAATCATGATTCCCCCCCGCCCCCCTTTTCCACTCTCAGTCCACAATAGAGACCCATATCAGAATCAGGTTTATCATCACTCACAGACGTCATGAAACTTTGTTTTTTTCTTGTGGCAGCCACACCGTGCGATACATAAAATTGCTACAGTACTGTGCAAAAGTCTTAGCTTTCCTATCTATATATATATATATATATGTATATATATATGCGTGCCTAAGACTTTTGTCCAGTACTGTATAACTTGAGGAATGAAGCGTAGGAAGCTGCCCAGTGACAAACAAAGCTATTCTTTAAATGTCAAGTCTCAGTTTCCCTCCACACAGGCTGCCTGACCTGTGTTCCTCCAGCAATTTCGGCATCGGCAGTCTCTTTTGTCTCCGCCTTCACTGAGGAACAGCTCTAGAGATAGAGAAAGTAATTTGTGGACTTTACATGGACTTTGATTGGGGTGAAGGGTGGAAGGCAAGGGAGGTTGGTGAAGGACATTTGAATCCACATTTTCAGTCTAAGGCCCATCCTACAGTATTTCTATGCTTTTGTGAGGAAGTTACTGATTGACTTGGAGCTTGGCCTCTGCATACACATACACAAATACAGTCTGTGTGCTGGATAACTGAGGACAGAGTGATCTTGGTTCAGGTGTATAAACAGCAAATAATGAACAGCTCCCTATTCATTCTGTGATTAACACCACCTCATCAGGTGGAAATGATAAAGCTAAGATCATAGAACATTGAACAGTACAACACAGAACAGGCCTTTCGGCCCATGATGTTATGACGACCTTTTTTCCTTCTTCAATATCAACCTAAAGGCTGATTTCTACTTGTGCATTGGGGTTTTCTCCAGTTTCCAAAGACATACGGATTGGTAGGTGAATTGCTCATTGGAAATTGTCCCGCGATTAGGTTGGGATTAGATTGGGGGTTTACTGGGCCTATTCCACATTGTATCTCAAATAATAATTAACTAAACTTCCCTGGTAGTTCATTCATGCAGACACCACTCTCTGAGAGAAACAGATTCCCATTAAATATTCCACCTTCCACCCTAAACCTATGACCTCTGGTTCTAGACTCACCCAACCTCAGGAGTAAAATCTTACATATGCATTCACCCTATTTATATTCCAATTCGTCTTCCTCAGATCTGAGATGAATGATTCTACATTGAGATTCATTTACCACAGTTTTAATTAACTCACTTGCCTGGAAATTTATTGTCAATGTCAAGGTCAAGTTTATTGTCATTTGCCCAAGTACAAGTGTGCACAGGTGCAATAAAAAACTTACTTGCAGCAGCAACACAGGAACATAAATTCAGATAAGTAGCATTCACAAAAAAACCCAGAAATTAAACATAAATTATATATAATTTTTACAGGAAAGAACACAATCCATTTTAATGCAAAGTGTTTGAAGTGGTTATTGTGTTGCTGAACTGTAGAGTCCAGGGGTTAGGCTGGTTGGTTCAGGAACTGAACATTGAAAGGAAGTCCAATCACAAACAAGAGAAAGTATTCAGATGCTAGAAATCTAAGCAACACACACAAAATGCTGGAGGAGCTCAGCAAGCCAGGCAGCATTTTTGGAAAAGAGTAAACAGTCGATATTTCAGGCTGAGACCCTTCATCTGATGAAGTTGAAAGGAAGTTGCTGCTCTTGAACCAGGTGTGGTGAGTCTCTGGACTTCTGTACCTCCTACCCAGTGGTACCTGCAAGAAGGTGGCATGGCCCTGATGGTGGAGAGCTTTGATAATGGATGTCGCCTTCTTGAGGCAGCACCTCCTGTAGATCCTACTGATGAAGGAAGAGGGATGTACTCATGATATATTGGGCTAAGTCCACTAATCTTTGCAGCTTCTTAAGTTCCTGCACATTCGAATCACTGTATCAGATAATGACGAAACCAATCAGCATATACAGTATACAGTACATTAACGGAAATCTGTTAGAATGTTGACAACCTGAAGCTCCTTAACCTCCTAATGAAGTAAAGACCCTGGTGTATCTTCCTTGTGGTTGCACCTTTGTGCTGGGCCCAGGATTGAACATTAGGGCTAACCTGCCATAGAGTGGTTACAATATTTTGCATACCAATTTCAAAATTGAATTTAATGATTTCAATAGAATGAATTTCAGAGGCATAGCGTCGCACACTATTATGACTGTACACCATCCCTGTGGGTTTTAAGTTTACCTGAAACAAAAAGAAAACAGCTGGAGGAGCTCGGCGAGTCGGGGGAGATAGAGTCTGTTATAGTTTTGGATTGAGTCCCTTCATATGGTGTAGATCTCATCGGAACATCAACTGCCCATTTTCCTCTACGGCGGCTGCCCGAGATGCTCTGAGCTTGATGTTGTGGTACTCGCTGAGCTTGGCAATTAGCTTGCAGTCGAGATGACATCCTCAGTGCGCAGTTGTTTGTGTTTCTCTCTAGGAGTGCTCTTATTGATATAGGCCCCCATTTGCTAACCTCAATCCTCACTGGCTATCTTTTCTATTGACCTCTGAGTTCTATTGGCTGATGTTTCTTTGGCTCTTAGGAGTTTGTAAAAGGTGCCTACTTCAATATGTTTACAGAGTTATCAGACAAGAACCACGCTTCTAAAAGCTCTTGTGCCTGCTTCGTGTTTGCTTGCGCCAGAGCCTCCACTGTGTGTCCCAGTTAAAGTGGTGTCCTTCTTGGCCTTCATGTACCGAGATCAATGACAGTGGATCACGTCTCCATACCGCCAGTTAGTGTTTCTGTAAGCGAGTTGAGAGTTTACATAGTTCTTGTTGCAGTCTCCACAGGTGACCCCGTACACCACATTGCTTTTGTCAGTTGGTTCTTGAGGCAAGCTTCCTTAAAGTCGCAGTTGGTTTATGAGTGATTGTGATGCCATGAAGTTTGAGCAGTTGAGTTGTCATTTCTGATGTATTCTTGATGTAGGGCAAGGTCACGTGTTTCAATGCGCGTTGAGTAAGGTCAGTAACTTTTTCTCTTTATTAAGCATCTCCTGATGTAATTCCATAGGTATCCATTGTTCTGGAGCACTGAATTTCTCCAGCAGTTTGTCTCTCACTCCAGGTACTGGTATCTGCAGTCTCTAGATAAAGCTACCTGACAATTTGTGACTTCCTGCTCCCATCTATAAAACATACCAAACTTTGAACTTAGTGTCATCTTCAAATATGGAAAGTTTAACTAAGTGTAAAGACATGTCCTTGCATTCCCACCAGCTCACCTCAGATCCTACCGAGTCGGGGTGATTACCTTAGCAACCTGCACAGCTTTGAAATCTGGGAAGAAGCAGGTGCACATGTAGAAAACTCATACAGTAACAGGGGGAACTTGCAGACTCCACACACACAGGACTGAACCCGGATCTCTGGCACCGTGAGACAACAAATCCACTAGCTGTGTCACTGTGAGGCCCAGTTATTAAGAAACATCTAGAGATCAGCATATTTTAGCAGGGATATCCTGCCAAATGTCACATCAGTTAGTGAGTAAAGTAACCAGATGCTTTAATTATCTTCAAGATCTTTAGTTCTATACAGCAAGCAATGGGGGAAGCATCATTGTTGGAATCTCATCTTAACCCTACTTTGCATTTACCCAGTAAATACTAATATAAGGGGGCATAATTTTAAAGAGATTGGGGGGGGTATGTCAGAGGCACTCCTGGGGGTGGTGATAGAGAGGAATACTTAAAAGACATTTAAGAGATTCTTTGATAGGCAGATGGATGATAGAAAAATGGAGGGCTATGTTGAAGGGAAGGGTTAGATTGGTCTTAGAGTAGGCAAAAAGGTGAGAGGTGAAGGGTCTATACTGTGCTATACTGTTCTACAGTATATTCTGCTTTCTTCACAACCTTTAATGACCTTGAAATCTTAAGCACTTATCTGAGTAAAATAACGAGTTAAAATTTCATTGGCACTACTCCCCAACTAACTTACTTCTGTCCATTATGCCACTGGCACTCAGGATAGCAAGTAAGGTCCTCCATCTCTGTCTGTCCTTGGCCATCTTCTCTATTGTTCCCCAGGTGTGGTTCAGAGAGCTCATTTCTGCCTCTGTGGTACGGCGCCAAGTTGCCTTTGGCCTCCCGCATTTCCTCTGCCCCTCAGGGGTCCAATGAAGTACTGTCTTGATGACGGAGTTGGTCTCTGTTCTCATCACGTGCCCAATCCATCTCCAACGTTTCCCCATGACGATTGTGGCCATGTCCTCTTGGTGACACTGAAAGAGTAGGATGTGGTTGGAGATCTTTCATGGCCAGAAAGTACACAGGATCTTCTGGAGGCTCATGGTGTGGAATGACGACCGCTTGGTAAGGTCACTCTCTGTCATGCACCAGCATTCTGACCCATAGTGGACAGAACACAGCTCTGGTGTAGCTTCACCTTGGTGTGGACCCTGTACTTGATTAATAAACACTTCTCGGGCTTCAGGCAGTTACAGTTTTCAATTATAAAAAATGTTTCAATGACAAAGTCTACCATCTTCTTTAGGGATGGTGCCTGGGCAAGTCTAGTCTGGTGGCATTTATACCCAGGTAGTCTGTTCATCCTGATTGGTTAGTGCTTTTCTAATTAGACTTCCACTCTCCCACCTTGTTTACAATCAAATTCCAGTTCTTACTTAGAGCGAGACCTTTGTCTTCGTTAAAATTCTTTTCCTCTGGTTTTACTTCATTGGCTTCCTTCACCAGGAAGTCCCAATGGCTCAGTAGCTTTGTACCATTGAAGTCAATCCTATGGCCATTGCGAATGCAATGTTCTGCTACCTCTGATTTCTCCAGGTAATCCAAATGGCTACAATACCTCTGCCCCTTGATGCCGGTTTCCACTGTGCGTCCCATCTGACTGATATACACTGCTCCCACATTCACAGGGAATCCTGTAAACGCCAGCCAATCTAAGTCCCAGGTCATCTTTGACTCGTACAAGATGTGATTTGAGCTTCCTTTACGGGTTAGTGGATGGTACTACAGTAATCCAGTATTTCTTCAGGATCCTGGCGATCCTTCCAGAAACCGTGGAAGTATAGGAAATTCAGGCAGTAGTGATGGGCTCCCCCTCGTTGTTAGGTTTCCTGATATTTCTGTCAGCCCTCTTAAGGGCCTGATTGATTTCCTTCACCTTGTGGCCATTCTTTAGGAATGTCGTGCATAGTCATCTTATTTCCTCGGGGAGACTCTCCGGGTCTGAAATATTTTACGCACGGTGATGAAAGTAGAAAGAACTGCCCCACTTTAGGAGGCATGATGGTGGCCATTACTGTTGGGGTACAAGTCCACGTGAGTGGGTTTCTGATAGACACCGTGTCCGAGGCTGCTGTCTGGTTTCCATCATATTAGAATGTCCAGGAACAGGAAGCAACCATTCTTCTCCATGTTCATTGTAAATTGAATGTTTGGATGTATGCTGTTCAAACGGGTGTGGAACTGTTGGACTGCCTGGAGTCCATGAGGCCACACTACGATGGTGTCATTGACTTAACTGAAGAAGCGTTTGGGGTGTAAGGGTGATGAGCTCAAAGCCCTCTCCTCAAAGTCCTCCATGTAGAAATTAGTAATACCTGGCGACGAGGGTGTTCCCACTTTGTCCATTTCTTCAATGTTGTTCCCTTTATAAAAGAAGTATGTCGATGTAAGGGTGTGTTCAAAAAGTTCAAAGGTACCCTTATCAAACCTTGACTCAGGAGGACCAAGCTGTCCTTAACGGGAACTCTCCTGAATAGGGACACCACATTAAAATTGGCCATTATGCTTTCTGGATTCAGCCGGCTGCTGTTTATCATTTTAATGAAGTTGGTCAAATTCTTGATGTGATGCTCACAGCCCGCAACAAAGGGAGGCAGCATGGTCATTAAATGCTTAGTGAGTGTGGTGAACTACAGATACCTGTCTGGACACGCACCCCCCACCCCCCCACCGCCCCCGCTGACTACTCTTGTGGCTCCTCCCACAGACCCCGGTATAAAGGCGATTGGAGCCTGAGCCCTGTCCTCAGTCTCCAGGATGTAGTATGGTGGTCAATTGCTGCTTGTTCTTTCTTCCAGTCAATAAAAGCCGATATCTCGCCTCACGTCTCAGAGAGTTATTGATGGTGAATCAGTGAGGTAGTAAGTCGGGGAATTTATTCCAACTGACAGTAGGCCTCGGTGGGAGGGGTGGGGAGGAAACCTCCTTGTGGATCTTAGGGAGCCCGTAAAGTCCAGGTGATGCCGACACCTGAGGCAGAAGAGATCTTGCCTGTTGGCAGCCTGGATTTCTTCAGTAAAGCGGAGGTCATCTTGATAATCGAACCTGTGGGATCCTGCTGTAGAACTCTGTTGGCGGATCGATCCAGAATCTAAAGAAATAAAACTAGAAGGAATGAATTTTAACAAAGGCGAAGATCTCGCGCTAAGTAAGAATTGGAATTTGATTGTAAACAAAGTGGGAGAGCGGAAATCTGATTCGATGAGAACTAACCAATCAGGAGGAACAGATTACTGGGTATAAATACCACCGGACTAGACTTGCCCAGGCATCATCCCTGAAGAAAATGGCAGCGTTTGTTATCGAAATGTCGGTCAAGCCAGATCCCTGTACCCATACTGAAGACCGGGAAGAGTTTATTCATCGTATAGGCTGGGAAAACACTAGATCCTTTCTCACTGTTCTTGGTTGATTCCCAAATGTTGCTCGTTGATCTGAAAATGTTTTCCCCAACTAAATCCTACTTTTAAACATGATGAGATCTTCTCAGCATTGTTGGATTAGGAGATAGAATTGTTATTTTTCTTGTACTTCCCTTGTAGATTACCATTCTTATGTTTGCCTGTATTTTTTAGATAATCATCTCATATACACTCAGTGGCCACTTTATTAGGTACCTCCTGTGCCTTATTAACTGGGCACTGAATGTATGTACGTGGTCTTCTGCTGCTGTAGCCCATCAGGGTTCGATGTGTTGTGCATTCAGAGCTGCTCCTCCGCACACCACTGTTGTAACACATGGTTACCTGAGTTACCGTCGCCTTCCTGTCAGCAGACAGGAATTACAGACGCATGGGAGAGGAGCTGGCCAAAGTTGATGGATGGGGCCACTAGCAGGGATGACAGCAGAATAGCGATGGCTGGAGTTTTCCGGGAACAAATCGGAGGGCACAGGACAGATACAACACATCCCAAAGAGGAGAAAGGGAGAATGAGGCAACAGTGGCTAACAGAGGAAGTCAGAGACAGAAAAAAAGCAATAATTAGTGGGAAGTTAGAGGATTGCGAAGGGTATAAAAAACAATAGAGGCTAACTAAAAAGCCATAAAGGGGGGAAAAGATGAAATATGATGGTAAGCCAGCCAATAATATAAAAAAAACAAGCATTTATTTTTCAGATATACTAAGAGTAAAAGAGAAGCAAGAGTGAATATTGAACCATTGGAAAATGATTCTGGAGAGGAAGACCATAAGACCATAGACATAGGAGCAGATTAGGCCATTCAGCCCATTGAATCTGCTCCACCATTCCATCATGGCTGATCCTGGATCCCACTCAACCCCATACACCTGCCTTCTCACCATATCCTTTGATTCCCTGACCGATCAGGAAACGATCAACTTCCACCTTAAATATACCCATGGACTTGACCTCCACTGCAACCTGTGGCAGAACATTCCACAGATTCACTACTCTCTGGCTAAAAAAATCCTCCTTACCTCTGTTCTAAAAGGTTGCCCTTCAGTTCTGAAGCTGTACCCTCTAGTTCTGAATAGCCCCCACCATAGGAAACATCCTCTAAGCAACCACCCTATCTAGTCCTTTCAACATGGAATGATGGAACAAACTCGATGGGCTGAATTCCTCAGCTTCTATGTTGTATGACCTTATGGCCTTATGGATGACTGATTAGACATCTGCATTAATGTACAGGTGTGTCTAATAAAGTGGCCTCTGGGTGTACAGTATGTGTAATTGTCTGGTGAATTTCCTGGTAATCGCATTTATCACACTACTTGTATCTGGCAGTGTCACAATTTAATTGTTATCACGAAAGTTTTATTTATCTCGAGTGTGAACAGGAGATATCCACGACAGCTTTTTCCTTTTTTCCCCCTTTCTTTGGCCATTATTCATTCTTGTAACACTTATTTAAACGGCCAGAAGAAACAAGTTTTAGGCCTTATTCTTGATTTATGAACAAGCTCCGGACTGCAAAACACACCAGGATGCAACAGCACCCAAAGGACGTATTCATGAAGTCAACCCGAGTCTGCCAGACGTGTCTCGGGCATGTTACATGCCTCTTGACACCTCATTAACAAAACACATAGGACGCCTGATAAAGGTACGAATCATTAAGCTGAAGTAGACCTATGCCATAATTTGTTAAATGGAAATAAGTTCGTTTATTTATTGAGATACGGCACAGAACTTGCCCTTCCAGCCCTTCAAGCTGTGCCGCCTTGATTTACTTCCAGCTTGATCACTGGGACAATTTACAATGACCAATTAATCTACCAAATGGTAGGTCTTTGGGCTGTGAGATGAAACCGGAGCACCCAGAGGAAACCCACGTGGTCACACGGGTTACAGGCAGCGGTGGGAATTGAACCCGGTTGCCTGGACTGTGAAGCATTGTGCTAACCCCTGCACTACCATGCCGCTCCTATTTCTCTGGAGTCATATAGTAATTTGCCTAGTATACAGTATTGTCTGTTGCAACACTGTCCCCACCCCAATGTCAACATCCTTAAATCTCCAGCTTAGACATCTGGTCTCCCTTGGTAACCAGATGGCCAGCAACATTCCTTCTCAAATGCAGGCTCAATTCCTTCCTCCCATCGCCACCACAAATATTCCAGTTCTCAATGTCCAGTCCAGTTGAGTCAGGTTATGTCACGTTTACTGTCATAAGCACAGCTGTAGTAAAGTTAAAGTCTTGCTTGCACCAGCATCACCAGCATGTTGGTACAAACAACACCAGAGCATAAATTATACATAACAGTGAATACATTTAAAAAGACAATGTAAACACAAGGCGGTGCAAAATAAACGCGAAGACACAATCAAGGACAAGTCCATGGCAGAGGTCTGTAGTGTTCGAATGCTCAGGTAAAGTGAGGGTTGTGCAGGTTGCTTCTGGAAGAGGAGTTTCCAACCTTTTTCTGCCACAGAGCCTTACGATTTACCAAGGGGTTCTAAAGCCTATTGGTTGAAGGAAGTTAATTGTTGTACTTTTTGTTGCATGCCACACCAGCACACCACAGCAAATCCCTAATACATATAAATGTACGTGGCGACTTAAGCTGATCCTTGACCCTTGATCCTGAACCTGGTGATGTGGGACTTCAGGCTTCTGTAGCTCCTGTCTGAAGGTAGCAGCAAGAAGAGGTGGTGATCTGGATGGTAGGGATCCTTGACGGTAGATGTCGCCCCATTCCACAGGGCTGCATCTCTCAATGCTTTCCACCCCAACGTTCAGGCCGGTCAGAAGCAGAATCACTTTTCGTGTCGCCGCCCTATGTGGTGAAATTTCTTGTTTAGTTGCAGCAGTACAGAGCAATACATGAAACCTTTTGTAAGGGACCATAAGAAATAAAATAAATAGTGTAAAAGAGAAATAGTGAGGTAGTATTCATGGGCTCATGAACTGTACCACAACTTTACCACCACCCTTATTTCACCCACTCAACAACCACAAGCAACCCCACTGCCTTCCAGCATTCCACCTGACTTCCTCTAATGATGGGGATGGGGTATTGGCAAGCTCTTTGTACAAGAATTTCTAGATCAGCAGGACTAGCCTTTTCATGACCACGGGACATTCTGGAGCTCAACATGACCAACATGGGCAGCAATTTATTCGTTGGCTCGACCTCCAATTTCAGCAGATACAGTAATGCTTCTATTGAGGCACAAATTCCAAGACACTTAAACAAATAAGAGACTGTCTTCAATAAACTGGAGGGTGTGCTTCGTTATGGCACCTCCCCCTCTTGCTCACTGCTGCTTGAGGATGGTGCTAGAGTTTTGGGTCCTGGGCAAAGCTTAATTGACATGGTTTGTGTATTGGACTCTGTAGTTTATGTTATAATCTGTCCCTGGTTACTCTTTTTTATTGCTATTTTGTGCAAATTTGATCGGCCTGCAGTCAATGAACAGCACGGCGCTAAATTGAACTGAACTAAACTGAACATTCTTATACTGTTTCAATGACTCTGCAGTTTGATGTTTTATATTCTGTGTTTGTTCCTCGCTGGTTTTTTTGTTGTTTGCATGATTTGTTCTTTTTTTTTGGACATTGGGTGTTTGATGTTTTCTTTGAATGGTGTTTCTTTGGTTCGTGGCTAAATGTGGAAGACGAATCTCAGAGTTGTATAATGCATACAAACTTTGATAATAAATCTATTTTGAATCTTTAAGAAGCTGTTCCTAAACATTGAGGGTGTGTGTTCAGGCTCCTGTAGCTCTTCCTTGATGGTGGCAATGAGAATAAGGCATGTCCTGGATGATCCACTGAACTTAGTTGACTTATGATGCATCTGCATTATACTACAGGAAATTACCTTCTTGCTTGACTGCTTTATTTTACGAGCGGCAAAGTTATTAACTATTATCTCCCCAATCTTGGAGCATTCTGCTCTATTAAGTCAAGGTGCTTTGTAGAAGTTATTGTCCATCACATTTCTCAAAGCAGAAACTGATCACCTCTGGGTGCTGATTAGCACAAGGTACACACAATAAACATGTAAAGCCTGCAATAAGAGGAAAGTCGAGCCGAAACAGCACACGCAAAATGCTGGAGGGACTCAGCAGGCCAGGCAGCATCTATGGAAAAAAGTACAGTCAATGTTTTGCCCTGAGACCCTTCATCAGTCCCTGATATGCTCCTGATAGGGTCCTTGCTCAAAACGTGGACTGTTTACTCTTTTCCATAAATGCTGCCTTGCTTGCTGAGTTCCTCCAGCATTTTGTGTGTGTTGCCCATTATCACCTTCCTTATTTATCAGATTTCAACACCAGTACCCTTTGTATCCCCAGTTATCACCCTTCATTTTTATACCTGGGTCCACTTATTTCCCTCCTTAGACTATAAGACCATAAGACATAGGAGCAGAATTAGGCCATCTGGCCTTCTGAGTCTGCTCCACTATTCAATCACGGCTGATCCCTTTTCTTCTTCTTGTATTTCCCTCCTTGTCTGCTTCCATCCATCATCTTTTCATCTGTGTTTCCCAACTCCACCCCTACCCTTACCTGGCTCTATGTGTCCCCCATCAGTCTACCAATCATCTACCAGCCCCAGTCAAGCCCCTTCCTTCTCTTTTTATAACACCTGTCTTCCCTCTACTATTCTCAGTTCTAATACAGGATCTTGACTCAAATTGCAAACACGAGGAAATCTACAGATGCTGAAAATTCAAGCAATACACACAAAATGCTGGTGGAACTCAGCAGGCCAGGCAGCATCTATAGGGAGAAGTGCTGTCGACATTTCGGGCCGAGACCCTTCATCAGGACTAACTGAAAGGAAAGATAGTAAGAGATTTGAAAGTAGTGGGGGGAGGGGGAAATGCAAAATGATAGGAGAAGACTGGAGGGGGTGGGATGAAGCTAAGAGCTGGAAAGGTGATTGGTGAAAGTGATTCAGAGCTGGAGAAGGGAAAGGATCATGGGACGGGAGGCCTCAGGAGAAAGAAAGGAGGTGGGGGGGGGGGGGGGGAAGCACCAGAGGGAGATGGAGAACAGGCAAACAACTTGACTCAAATTGTCAGCTGCTACCCCCAGAGATGCTGGTTGACTCAGAAATCCTTTGGCGGAGGGAGAAAGTTAATAGAAACTTGATAGGTAACGTTTTCCGCATGTATGGAATGAGCTGACAGAGGAAGTCTTGTACGTTAGTGATGCACCATCAATAAACTCACTCTGAGATGTAAAAAGCAAGATATCGGCTTTTATTGACTGGAAGAATGAACAACACTACATCCTGGAGAATGAGGCCGGGCTCAGGCCTCAATCGCCTTTATACAGGGGTCTGTGGGAGGAGCCACAGGAGCAGTCAGCAGCGGTCTGTGGGAGGAGCCACAGGAGCAGTCCAGACAGGTATATGTAGTTCACCAGTTAGCATCTTTTAAAATACATTCGGACAAATATACGGCTAGGAGAGATGTATAGGGATATAGGTCAAATGTAGACAAATAGGATTAGTTCGATAGGCATTATAAATTCAAGAGATCCAGCAGATGCTGGAAATCTAGAGCAATACACACAAAATTTTGGAGGAACTCAACAGGTCAGGCAGCATCTATGAAAATGAATGAACAGTTGACGCTTGGGGCTGAGTCCCTTCATCAGGACATTTCGGGTCTATGGACCAGTTGTAACCAAGGGCCTGTTTCCACGCTTATATGATTCTGAGACTCTGTAACAACTTATTCTTTCTTCAGATTCTAGAGTTTCTTGTCTCCCCCCCCCCCACCCCCTACCCCCCACCCCCTACCCCCTACCCCCTACCCCCTACCCCCTACCCCCTACCCCCTATTTACCTGATATGTTTTATCCCACTGTTCCCACTTTTCCCCTCACAAAGATGGCTACCGCTCGTCTCGTCACTGAGCATGCGTGCCATCCGCAGGGAAAGCCTGATATTTTCGTCGCCGGGTAACATTGCCTTCTATTTGGACAACACTCCTGAGACCGGTATCCACAAAAAATACATAAAACCATGCCCAAGTTATGCATGTAACTCTTTAAATGGAGTGGAGCTGGAGTTGCGAGTGGTAGTTGACCGGATTTGGGTCCTTCCTGAGGGGAGTCGCGGCCTGCAGGGCGCCAGGCGACAGCGTTGCGCTTTTGGGAGGAGGTCGGAGCCCGGAGCAAAAGGTCTCCGTGTCAGGACGGCGAAGTAAGTGAAGGGAATTTACCACTGGCGTGGCTCCGAGCCGTGCTTACCGTCTCTGGTGGGGAGGGGTGAGGTGGAGGAGGGAACTTGTACGCAGGCTATTTTGGGCCCGTGTTAAATGGGCCGCCGGAAGCCCCGGAGTCGAGCCGAATTGTTGGCCGCAACAGGCAGGCGAGGCACTCCAATCCCTCCTCACCTGGCTCTTGGGAGGCCGAAGAAGTCCCTTCCAGCACCAGTTGGGTAGGAGGAAATTTATTGAAGGCGGACGACACTTGGAAGTGAACCTCTTCATTCAAGTGATGCATCTGCATTGGAGATGAGCTCTTTCTAAGATGGTCAAAGACATAAATGGGATAGATAATGAACAATATTGATGAATGCAATGTAAAGCAAATTCGTGACTTTTATGCTGGAGGTGATATAATCAAGGGATTGGTCGAAATTGAAGGGGAAGATGGAACCGTTTCTATACATTGGTCGTGTTGACAATTTAGTTTGCACTGTTGCATGTGTTTTTAAAGAGAACCCTGTCTATTTTAAAGGGATTTGTTTGACGTGAAGGGATTCAAGTCAGGGAGGAGGAGGCGGTGGGGGTCGAGGTTTGCTAGTGTAGACAGCTGGAGAACTATTTAGTAACTCAAATGATCTGTTTCTCTGTGATAAACACGTATCTAGCACCAGTTAGAGAATAATCTTCCTCATCTGAAACACTCGCATACTGAGGGGAAAAAACATTTTATGAAAAGTAATCAAGTGATGTTGCAGAATTTTATTCTGATTTTGCAATAAATACTGGAGTTTTTTTTCACGTAACTGTACCTGCACAGTTTTTCCTTGTCAGGTTGTTTCAGTGAGGCACATTAGTAAGTATATTTTTTTCTTGGAAATCGCAACAGTGAATAATTAGTCTTTTCATATTAGTCCTGACGAAGGGTCTCGGCCCGAAACGTCAACAGCGCTTCTCCCTATAGATGCTGCCTGGCCTGCTGTGTTCTACCAGCATTTTGTGTGTGTTGTTGTTTGAATTTCCAGCATCTGCAGATTTCCTCGTGTTTAGTCTTTTCATAATTGGGTTTCACTGTATAGACTGACTTGTACTGAATGGCAACAGGTTGAAGCAGTGGTAATTATCACAGATGGTGGGATAGAATTGACAGTGTAGAAAGAGGTGGCTGACAAAATACTCTGAAGAGGCCAGTGAAATTTCGAAGTGTTTCTGATGGCATTTCCAAGAGATATCGTGCTGTACTACAGAACAGAGAAACAGACTCTATTTCATTAGGTTAATTAGGGTTAACCAAGGTTAAAAAAAACCCCTGCTAATCTTTGACTTCTCTTGGTAAAGAGCAGGGTATACTCCTAAGTGCTGCCTGTATAACTCCTCTGCTGTTACTGTCTAATCATTCATTCTGTTATTCCTTACAAGGTGTTGTTGGCACTGAAGGAACTGTTTTCTTGTGTAAAAAAACAATCTCTGTACTCCCAAGAAAAATGAATTGCATGATGCAATTTGGACTGTTTCAATATGATGTATGTTGGGAGGTGTACCGGGTAGTGTGGCAGCTTGGTTCAATTCCCATTGCCTGTATCTGTTATCGTGCTTTATCTCTAAATAAATAATCCCGGGCGCCGCCATTCAGCTAATTATTTATGTAACAGGTTTTCCCCCAAGCCATCGACTACCAACCTACTGACCTCTGCTGTGCCTATTGTCTTGTTTATTATTTATTGTAATGCCTGCACTGTTCTGTATTACTTTATGCAGTCCTGGGTAGGTCTGTAGTCTAGTGTAGTTTTTGTGTTGGTTTACGTAGTTCAGTGTCGTTTTTGTATTGTTCATGTAGCACCATGGTCCTGAAAAACGTTGTCTCATTTTTACTGTGTACTGTACCAGCAGTTATGGTCGAAATGACAATAAAAAGCGACTTGACTTAAAGTAAAGACCAAAAATCAAGCTGCTTATTGATGAATAAGAATCCTAAATAGTGAACATTTTAAAAGAATAATTCTGGTCTTAAAGTCAAGGAATTCTATCCAGGTGTTGTCAATTGCAAGTTTCGTGAATTAGCAGACTGAAATCTACTTGCTCTGCTGTTTCATCAACTTCTGTCCTCATTGCCCAAGCACACATCTCTGGCTGTACTGTAGGACACAAGCCAGGGGTTGATAGATGTATTATTGTTATCACGTTTCGTGGGAAGTGGGTTAGGGGAAGAGATTTTCTTTTAATGCATTTGCAGGATGTGGGCATTTCTGGCAAGGCTGGAATTCCTAACCTAGGACTGATTCACTTGAGTACTGATGCAGGAGTTTAGCCCAAAATGTTGGCTTTTCCTTTCCATCACAGATGCTGCTTGACCCATTGAGTTGTTCGGTGCTCTGGATTCCAGCATCTGCAATCTCTTCTCTCCATTAGCCAAGACATTTTTTTTTAATTCAATAGGAATCCAGTACCTTCAACCAAATTGTGAGGAGCTACATGTTTAATAAGATTAAAATCTACCAATTGCAGTTACATTATGCAGATATTTGTAGTTTGTAGATACTTGGATTACTAACCTGTTAATGTAACCATTGTAGTGATGTGCTACACACAGCGCTGAAATAACGACACGCAGTCGGTATGTCGTTTTGAGACTAGTTTATTCAAACTTCGCGGCGCTGGCATTTAATCCCTAGCGCCCGCCCTCTCCGGGCAGAAATGACATCAGAGGTACATTACCAAAGTCTCCCCCTGCGCGCTGGCTATTTGTGAGCCGGTTCGCCTGCACAGAAAGTGGGTCGCCACATAACCCCAGAACCGGCAATACACCCCCCAATGTCCACAGTCTGGATCAGCCTCTGTTTGGGAGGTCTGCCTCTGCGCCGCGGTGCCTGAACCTTGACCGGCTGCGCCAAGTCCACATGGGCTGGTTTGAGTCGGTCCACCGTAAAAACCTCCTCTTTCCCCCCAATGTCCAGAATGTACGTGGAATCGTTGTTGTTGATCACCTTGAACGGCCCCTCGTACGGCCGCTGTAGCGGTGCCCGGTGTCCGCCCCTTCGTACAAACACAAACTTACAGTTCTGCAGGTCTTTGGGTACATGGGTCGGGGTCCGTCCGTGCTGTGAAGTCGGTATGGGGGCCAGTTTGCTGAGCCTCTCACGTAGTCTGTCCAGGACTGCTGCGGGTTCTTCCTCTTGCCCCCTTGGGGCTGGTATGAACTCTCCTGGGACGGCCAGGGGTGCGCTGTACACCAACTCGGCCGACGAGGCGTGCAGATCCTCCTTGGGCGCTGTGCGAATTCCAAGCAGGACCCAGGGAAGCTCGTCCACCCAGTTAGGTCCTCTCAGGCGGGCCATGAGAGCCGACTTCAAGTGACGGTGGAAGCGTTCCACTAGTCTGTTCGACTGTGGGTGGTAGGCGGTAGTGTGGTGTAGCTGCGTTCCCAACAGGCTGGCCACAGCCAACCACAGGCTGGAGGTGAACTGGGCACATCTGTCGGAGGTAATGTGGGCCGGTACCCCGAAGCGTGCTACCCAGGTTGCGATCAGTGCTCGGGTGCAGGAATCGGCAGATGTGTTGGTGAGCGGGACCACCTCGTGAACCAGTCTACCATAGTTAGGAGGTACTGCGCTCCTTGGGACACTGGTAGGGGGCCCACGATATCCACTTGAATGTGGTTGAACCTCCGGTGGGTGGGTTCGAACTACTGCGGCGGGGCTTTAGTGTGCCGCTGAACCTTGGCTGTTTGGCACTGCGCGCACATTCTGGCCCATTCACTGACCTGTTTGCGAAGTCCGTGCCACGCGAACTTGCTGGAGACCAGCCGGACGGTTGTCCTGATAGATGTATGGCATATATGTCAATCTCAGGGCCCGCGGACCAAATCCAGCCCGTGGTGGAATTATCTTTGGCCTGCGAGATAATATCTAATTACTATTAAAGCTGGCCCCAGTAATCGAAGCGCCTATGGCGTATGATATAGCTAATGCTGAGTTTATTCAGGTACCAGGTTTTCAGGGTTTTTAGTGTTTATTCGGCAGTCTTCTTCATAAGAAACGGAATTTGTAAAGTGAAACATTTTGTAGTTATAGCAGAGACTGAGACACATGAGAGCAGGCTGAAAAAACGGAGGCAATGAAAGCTGCGTTCGCACGCGTCCGACTGATCCGGCCCGCATGAAGCTGCATTTTGCTCAATCCGGCCCATGACCTAAAATGAGTTTGATACCCCTGGTGTATGGAGTCGAAAACTCGACGCCTCCAGGCTGCCGGGACGATGGGGCGAGGTTGTCCGGTAGCCACGTCGCACAGGAGGGTCCTCTCACCTGGGCCTACTAGAAAGTCCTGCAGCTGCAAACCCGAGACTGCGGTCCTGTAGCTGGGCATCTCGTCATCTGCCTGCTGCGCCTCCGCCAGTGCTGCAGAGTCCACCCTCAGGGACAGGGTCTGGACAGTTGGTCTGGAGAGTGCGTCCGCCACGACGTTGTCCTTTCCCAAGACATGCTGGATGTCCGTCATGTACTCGGAGGTGTAGGACAGATGTCGCTGCTGGCGAGCCGACCAGGGATCGGACACCTCAGTGAACGCAAAGATCAATGGTTTGTGGTCCGTGAACGCGGTGAACGGCCTGCCTTCTAAGAAGTACCTGAAATGCCGGATTGCCAGATACAGTGCCAACAGCTCCCGGTCGAAAGCACTGTACTTGAGTTCGGGTGGTCGTAGGTGCTTGCTGAAGAACGCCAAGGGTTGCCAGTGCCCCTCGATGAGCTGCTCCAGCACCCCACCAACTGCTGTGTCGGGTGCGTCCACCGTGAGTGCGGTTGGAATGTCCATTCTGGGGTGAACCAGCATCGCGGCATCTGCCAAGGCTTCCTTGGCTTTAACGAAAGCGGCCGCGGCCTCCTCGTCCCAAGTAATGTCCTTGCCTTTACCCGACATCAGGGTGTACAAAGGGCGCATGATATGGGCTGCTGAGGGGAGGAAACAGTGGTAGAAGTTCACCATACCAACGAACTCCTGTAGGCCTTTGACCGTGTTGGGCCGGGCAAAGTGGCGGATCGCATTTACCTTGACGGGCAGAGGTGTTGCCCCGTCTTTGGTAATCCTGTGGCCCAGGAAGTCGATGGTATCGAGACCGAACTGGCATTTGGCCGGGTTGATCGTGAGGCCGAAATCACTCAGGCGGGAGTAGAGCTGGCGGAGGTGGGACAGATGCTCCTGGCGACTAATGCTGGCTATAAGGATGTCGTCCAAATAGATGAACGCAAAATCCAGGTCACGTCCCACCGCATCCATTAGCCGCTGGAACGTCTGTGCGGCATTCTTCAGGCCGAACGGCATTTGGAGGAACTCGAACAGGCCGAATGGGGTGATAAGTGCCATTTTGGGGATGTCTTCAGGGTGCACCGGGATTTGATGGTATCCCTGGACGAGGTCTACTTTGGAAAATATTCTTGCCCCGTGCAGGTTTGCTGCAAAGTCCTGTATGTGCGGCACGGGGTAGCGGTCTGGAGTTGTAGCCTCGTTCAGTCTGCAGTAGTCGCCGCATGGTCTCCAACCCCCGGCTGCTTTGAGCACCATGTGCAGGGGGGAGGCCCATGGGCTGTCAGACCTCCGTACGATCCCCAATTCCTCCATCCTCTTGAACTCCTCCTTTGCCAGGCGGAGCTTTTCCAGGGGGAGCCTTAGTGCGCGGGTGTGGAGGGGTGGTCCCTTGGTCGGGATGTGGTGCGGAACCCTGTGTCTGGGCGTGGCTGCCGTGAACTGCGGTGCCAGAATCGATAGAAAGTCCGCCAGGATTCTGGTGAATTCGTTGTCCGACAGCGTGATGGAGCCCAGGTGTGGGGCCGGCAACTTGGCTTCACCCAGGGAGAACGTCTGGAAAGTCTCGGCATGTACCAGTCTTTTCCCTTGCAAGTCGACCAGTAGGCTGTGAGCTCACAAGAAGTCTGCCCCTAGGAGTGGTTGGGCCACCACGGCCAGTGTGAAGTCCTGGCACCGAACTGCAGCTGCACTGTGCGGGTGCCGTAGGTCTGTATCGTGCTGCCGTTTGCGGCCCTCAGGGTGGGTCCTGGCTTCCTGTTGCGGGTGTCGTACCCCGTCGGGGGCAAGACGCTGATTTCCGCTCCGGTGTCAACCAAGAAGCGGTGTCCTGACTGTTTGTCCCAGATGTACAAGAGGCTGTCCTGGTGGCCAGCCGCCATAGTCATTAGCGACAGCTGGCCCTGGCCTTGGCCCTTGTAGGGCGGGCGACAACTGAGGGCAGTTGCTCTAGGAACGCTTGCTCGAACATGAGGCGGGGCTTGTGTCCGTCAGCCAGGGCCAGCATCTCGGTCATCGATGCTGATGGCAGTCTGTCTCCCAAACCGTCCAGGTGTAGCAGGCAGGCATCCCGCTCACGCTGTGAGAGGCCAAAGGTCCCAGTGAGCAGCGCTTTGAATGCTTCATATTTGCCTTCTTCCGGGGGCGACTGTATGAAATCCGCAACCTGATGGGCCGTCTCCTGGTCAATGGCGCTCACCATGTGATAGTAACGCGTGGAATCAGAAGATATCTACCGAATCTGGAACTGGGCTTCTGCTTGGCTAAACCACACGCGTGGTCGCAGCGTCCAGAAAGTCGGCAGTTTTAGCGAAACAGATGAAGAGTCGGTCATCTTTGGTCCAAATCCCGTTTGGACCGTCGGGGTCACCAATGTAGCGATGTGCTACATACAGCGCTGAAATAACGACACACAGTCAGTAAGTCGTTTTGAGACTAGTTTATTCAAACTTCGCGGCGCTGGCATTTAATCCCTAGCGCCCGCCCTCTCCGGGCGGAAATGATGTCAGAGGTGCATTACCAAAGTCTCCCCTCGCGTGCTGGCTATTTGTGAGCCGGTTCGCCTGCGCAGAAAGTGTGTCGCCACACCATAATGCTTCCCTGAACTTGTAGGGATACTTGTTGGAAGCAAATAGCATTGGAACTGCTTTTGGGGGAAGGTGGGACCAGTACTGGCCAGACGGTCTACATCTGGGCTGGGCCGGGATCAATGTCCTAGGGAGATTGTTTGCTAGTGCTGTTGGGGAGGTTTTAAACTAATATGCAGGGGGTTGGGAACCCACACAGAAAAGAGGGAAGTGATGCAGAGACCAAAGCTAGAGTTAGTGAAGAAAAAAGTAGAGTAGAGTGCATAAAAATACAAAGCAAAAATCACATCGGTCACTAGATTCTAAAAGGACAATGAGTATAAGGGCACTTTATCTAAATGCCCGTAATATTAGAAACGAGGTTAGTTAACTTGTGGCACAGATCAATACCAAGACATATGATTTAGTGGCCATTACAGAAACCTGGTTGCAAGGTGGAGATGACTGGGAATGAAATATCCAAGGGTATCAGGTAATACGGAAAGATAGGCAGGAAGGCAGAGGAGGTGGGGTGGCGTTCTTGATTAGGGATGAGATCAGGGTGATTGTGAGAGACGATATAAGATCTACGGAGCAGAAAGTTGAGTCCATCTGGGTAGAGATTAAGAATAGTAAAGGGAAAAAATCACTGGTGGATGTTGTCAATAGGCCACCTAATAAAAATATTGCAGTGGCAGAGGCAATTAACCAAGAAATAACTGAGGCCTGTAAGAACAATACGGCTGTTGTCATGGGGGATTTTAACTTCTCGTAGATTGGGTGAATCAGGTTGGTCAAGGAAGTCTTGAGGAGGACTTCATAGAATGCATCTGTGATGGCTTTCTTGAGCAGCATGTTGGTGAACCTACAAGGGAAAATACTATCTTAGATCTAGCCTTGTGTAATGAGACAGGTAAGATTAATGATCTTGTAGTCAGGGATCCTCTTAGAAAGAGTGATGATAGAATGATTGAATTTCGCGTAAAGATGGAGGATGAAATAGATCTAAAACTAGTGTATTATGCTTGAACAAGGGAGACTACAATGGGATGAGGGAGGAGTTAGCTAATTTGGATTGGGAGCACAGGCTATTTGTGGAATGCTTTCAAAGAGATTTTTCACAGTGCTCAACAAAAGTATATTCCAGTCAAAAGGAAGGACAGTAAGTGTGGGGAGAGCCAGCCTTGGATAACTAGGGAAAGAAAAGATTAAATTAAATTAAAACCTCGTGTACAAAGTCGCAAAGAGTAGTGGGAGACTGGAGGATTGGGAAAACTTTAAAAAGCAACAAAAAACAACTAAAGAAATAAGGAAAGGGAAGATAGAGAATGAAAGTAAATTAGCACAAAATATAAAAACAGATAGCAAAAGTTTTTATAAATATATAAAGCGGAAGAGGGTGGCTAAAGTCAGCGTAGGTCCCTTGGAAGACGAGTAGGGGAAATTGATATTGGGTGATAAGGAAATGGCTGAGGCGTTGAACAACTATTTTGTGCTGGTCTTCACGGTGGAGGATACGTCTAATATGCTAAAAAGGATGTTATAGACGAAATGGGGAGGTGAGGACCTCGATAAAGTTGCTGTCACTAAAGAGATAGTGATGAGGAAATTAGAGGGCCTGAAGGTAGATAAGTTCCCTGGTCCTGATGGGATACATCCCAGGGTGCTGAGGGAATTGGTGGAGGCTATAGTAGACGAGTTGGTAGTCATTTAACAAAACTCTCTAGACTCTGGGTAGGTCCCGGCGGATTGGAAGACAGCAAATGTCATGCCACTTTTAAAAAAAATCTAGGCAAAAGACAGGCAACTCTTGGCCAGTTAGCTTAAGATCTATAGTCGGGAAAATGCTTGAAGCTGTCATTAAGGAAGAAATAGCAAAACATTTAGAAAGGAGTGTTTCCATTAGACAGATGCAGCATGGATTCAGAAAAGGCAGGTCCTGTTTGACAAACTTACTGGAGTTCTTTGAGGACATAATGAGTGCAGTGGATAGAGGGGAACAGGTGGATGTTGCATACTTGGAGTTTCAGAAGGTGTTCAATAAGAGATTTATAAATAAGATACGGATGCATGGAGTTGGAGGAAGTGTATTGGCATGGATAGTGGATTGGTTAACCAATAGAAGGCAGAGAGTTGGTATAAATGGGTGTTTCTCCAGTTGGCAGTCAGTGGTGAGTGGGGTGCCGCAGGGGTCGGTGCTGGGCCCACGGCTGTTTACAATTTACATTGATGATTTGGAAGAGGGGACTGAGTGTAGCATAGTAAAATTTGCTGATGACACTAAACTGAGTGGAAAAGCAAACTAGAGAGGATGTGGAGAGTCTGCAGATGGATATAGATAGGTTAAGTGAGTGGGCCAAGGTCTGGCAGATGGAATACAACTTTGGTAAATGCTAGATTGTCCACTTTGGAAGGAATAGTAGAAGAACAGATTATTATTTAAATGGTGAAAGATTGCAGCATGCTGTTGTGCAGAGGGACTTGGGAGTGTTTGTTCATGAACTGCAAAAAGTTGGCTTGCAGGTACAACAAATTATTAAGTTAATGTTGGCTTTCATTGCCAGAGGGATTGAATTTAAGAGCAGGGAGGTCATGCTGCAACTATACAGGGTACTGCTGAGGCTGCACCTGGAGTAGTGTGTGTAGTTCTGGTCGCCGTACTTGAGGAAGGATATACTGGCTTTGGAGGCAGTGCAGAGGAGGTTCACCAGGTTGATTCCAGGGATGAAGGGGTTAACCTATGAGGAGAGGTTGAGTCGCCTGGGACTATACTGTCTGGAATTCAGAAGAATGAGAGAGGATCTTATAGAAACATACAAAATTTTGAAAGGGATAGATGAGATAGAAGTAGGAAAGTTGTTTCCATTGGTGGGTGAGACTAGAACTAGGGGACATTGCCTCAAGATTCAGGGGAGAAGATTTAGGACGGAGACGAGGAGAAACTATTTTTCCCAGAGAGTGGTGAATCTGTGGAATTCTCTGCCCAATGAAGCAGCTGAGGCTTCTATACTAAATATATTTAAGATACAGTTAGATAGGTTTTTACATAGTAAGGGAATTAAGGGTTATGGGGAAAAGGCAGGTAGATGGAGCTGAGTTTACGGACAGATTAGCCATGATCTTATTGAATGACGGGGCAGGCTCGATGGGCCGGATGGCCTACTCCTACTCCTATTTCTTATGTTCTAATGTGTTCAGGTGCCTAATGGATTTGTCTTTGAAGTGGAATGTTAGCACAAAGTTAACTACTGTTGAAAAACATGAGCATTTTTCTTCCTGGGTAATTAGACTAAATGTAAATATAAGACCATAAGACAGAAACTGAATTAGGCCACTATGTCAATCGAGTCTTTTTCACCATTCCATTATGGTTGATTTATTATCCCTCCCAACCCTGTTCTCCTGGCTTCTCCTCATACCTTTGACAGCCTGTTAATCTCTAAATATACTCAGTGACTTGGCCTCCACAGCTGTCTCTGGCAATGAATTTGTCAGATTCACCACTCTCTGACTAAAGAAATTCATCCTCATAGAATAGATGCCCCTCTATTCTGAGGCTGTGCCCTCTGGTCCTAGACTCACCCATTGTAGGAAACATCCTATCCATAACTATTCTGTCTAGGCCTTTCAATATTAAGTTTCAATGAGATACCCCCCCCCCCCCCCCCCATTCTTCTAAACACCAGTGAGTACAGGCCCAGACCCATCAAACACTGCTTATACATTAACCCTTTCATGACCCTCTTCTGGACTCTCTCCAATGCCAGCACATTCTTTTAGATAAGGGACCTCAAAACTGCTCACAATACTCGAAGTGCTGTCTGACCAATACCTTAATGCCTCAGAATCACATCCTTGCTCAAAATGAGTGCTAACATTGCATTTGCATTCCTTACCACTGACTCAGTCTGCAAATTAACCTTTAGGGAATTCTGCATGAGGATTCCCAAGACCCTTCGCACCTTAGATCTTTGACTTCTGTCTCCATTTAGAAAATAGTGTGCCCCTTTATTCCATCTATCAAAGTGCATGACCATACACTTCCCTGCATTATATTCCATCTGCCACTTCTTTGCAATTCTTCCTTCTGCTGACTACTTGCCTCCTTAGCACTCACTACCTGCCTCTGCACCTAACTTTGTATCATCTGCAAACTTGGCCAAAAATCCAACAGTTCAGTCATCCAAATCTTTGATATATAACATGAAAAGAAGTGGTAATCACTAGTCACAGGCAACCAATCAGAATAGGCTCCCTTAATGATGACTATTCCTTCCTGCCAGTCAGCTAATCTTCCATCCATGCTAGAATCTTCCCTGTAATACCATGGGCTCTTACCTTGTTAAACAGCCTCATGTGCGGCACCTTGTCAAAGGCCTTCTGAATTGCTAAGTAAGCAACATCCTCTGACTCCTTTGTCTATCATGTTATATCTTCAAATAATTCCAACAGATTTGTCAGGTGAAATTTCTACCTAAGGGAACCATGCTGACTTTGGTCTATTTTATCATGTGCCTCCAAGTACCCCAAAACTTCATCCTTAATAATGGTCTCCAGTATCTTCTCAACCACTGAGGTTAGGCTAAATGGCCAATAATTTCCTTTCTTCTGCCTCCTCTCTTCCCCTCCCTTTCTTAAAGAGTAGAGTGACATTTGCAAATTTCCAGTCCTTTGGAACCATTCCAGTATCTTTTGGTTTTTGACAGATCATTAGTAATGCCTTCACAATCTCTTCAGCTGCCTCTTTCAGAACCCTGGGAAGTAATCCAACTGATCCAGGTCACTTATCTACCTTTGAACCTTACAGCATCCCAAGCACCACCACCTTCATAATAGCAAGTACACTGACTTCTGCCCCCTGTCAATTAAGAATTTTTGGTATACTGCTAGTGTCTTTCACGCTGAAGACTGACACAAATTACTGTTAAGTTCATCCGCAATTTATTTGCTCCCCCCCCCCCCCCCCATCCCCATTACTCGGTGTTGTTTTCCAGTGATTCAATATCCACTCTTGCCTTTACTCTTTATGTATCTAAAATACATTTGGTATCCTCTTTGATGTTATTGGCTAGCTTTAATATTTCATCTTTTCTCATTATGATTTTCCTTTGGTTACCTTATATTGGTTTTTAAAAGCTTCCTAAACTTCTAACTTCCTACTAATTTTTGTTATATGTCCTCTCTTTTGCTTTTTGCTTTTTGTGCCGTGTTTGACATTCCTGGCCAGCCACAATTACCTCGTTCTTCCTCATCTTTTGAGATGTATCTAAGCTGCGACTTCTGAATTGCCATTGCTGTTCTGCTGTCATCCCTACTAGAATCCCCTTCCAATCAACTTTGGACAGCTCCTCTCTCATGCATCTGTAATTCCCTTCACTGCAATGTAATACTGATACATTGGACTGTATCTTCTCCCTCACAAACGACAGGGTGAATTCTGTCATATCACTGCCTCCCAAGGGTTCCTTTACCTTAAGCTCTCTAATCAAATCTGGTTCATTACACAACACCTAATCCAGAGTTGCCTTTTCCCTTAGTGGGCTCAACCATAAACTCCTCTAAAAAGCTATCTCATAGGCATTGTACAGATTCCCTCTCTTGGGATCCAGCACCAACCTGATTATATCAATCTATCTGCATATTGTATGTGTATATAAGTATGTGGAATAAGATTTTGTTGTCTTTTCCCCTTAAGAAAATGTGTAAAATTTTATCAGTTTTGTGATTGAGGTTGTATTTCCAGCTTCCGATACAACAATCTTGCCCATTTCATGGAAATTAAAAAAATGAAATTACACAACTCATTCTTTGAACTCTCAATACCTTAAGTTTTCTCTTCGTCTGCATTTGTGATGGAGATGGATGGTCCTTCAGTAGTTTGTGAGGTGAAGAGGAGATTTAGGATGATGACGTTCAGCGAGGTTGAAATTCAGAGAAAATGGGTTGCACAATTATAATTTACATGTTTCTGAATGCAGCTGGTAGGTGCAGCATTTATTAATGTTACGCATTTAAAGCATCAGCTGTATGCTTGGAATTCAAATCCTGCCACTGTCTGTAAGTTTGTTTTCCCGTGACTGCGCCGGTTTTCTCCATGTGCTCTGCTTCCTCCCATATTCCAAAGGTATGCAGCTTAGGGTTAGTAAGTTTTATGGCTGTGTTGTGTTGGTGGGGACACTTGCAGTCTGCCTCCATCTACATTTTGGACTGGGTTGGTCGTTGACACTGTTACACAATACAATATTAAAAATGCAAATATACATATAAAACAAGTTAGTAGTAATAAACCTAAAAGTGTAGGAATAATAATAATCAATAATAAACAAGCTCTATCGATGTCTAGGGGTAAATAAATTGTCATAGGAAAGTATAGGGTTCATAAATGCTGAATTAGTTATGGTTATTGTGTTGAAATCGTTGGGGAGAGAGAGAGCGAGCGAGATGTAACAGCAACAGTTGCGGCAGGAAAACCTTTTTGTGGCTTTCTTAATCTGCCGTATCATTGTGGTCATTCAGTTATGACCTCTCTGGTCTTCGGCTAGACCGTTCTTCTGTGGTGGACTCATCACTCTGGCATGAGTGGACACACACACAAGTCCCCACCGGCCCTGCTGTAACACTGTGAGCTTTACTGACCGATCTCCTGATTCAGTCTCTGAAACTCCCACCTTTCCTGTGGGTTCCCAACACTCAGTCAATGTCCACTGGTGTGTCTGAAGGGTGTCTCTTCAGACCTGTCTTTTTATCCCCACTCACGGGGTCTCAGCTATCCATCAACTCTGAATGACTGTGTCCATCAAATCAGGCCACTCCTGCTATCTCCTGCAGAATGTTAAGGAGTAAAGTACAGTCCTTGTAGTAGAAGGTAAATAATCCAGGAAGAGTCATAATACAGTAAATCAACAGTCTCTCTCCTCCTCTTATCTGTAGCAAATGTTCTTGCCTGGGCTTTATCTCTCTCTCAGCAGCATAACAACAGGAATAGTTCGTAGTTCTCGGGGAGGGGGGGGAATGGTTAACTCTGCACCCCATTGTCCATCAGGTCTGTTCATCACTCATAACAACACAAAGCAATGCATTGCAGTGAATGTATTGATGTTTCTCTGAGGGGTAAAAAAGCTACTCTCCATTGTCCATTGCTGATTGTCCTTGAGAAGGTGGTGATGTTGCATTATCACCTTGAAGCCCTGTTTTCTTCCTGCTGAAGGTGCTGCCATGGTGTTACCATCTGGGGAGCTGCCGAATTTAGATCCAGTGACAATGAAGGAGCAGAGATGTACACTGTGTGGCCACTTTATTAGGTACACCTGTACACCTCGCTAATGCAAATACATATCCAGCCAATCATACGGCAGCAACTTTGTGTATAAAAAATTGCAGACATGATCAAGAGATTCAGTTGTTCAGACCAAGCATCAGAATGGGGAAGAAATGTGATCTGAATTATTGTTGGTGCCAGATGGGGTGGTTTGAGTATCTCAGAAACTGCTGATCTCCTGGGATTTTCATGTACAACAGTGTCTAGAGTTTTAAGAAAATGGTGTGAAAAACAAAAAACATCCACTTTGGTGTGTGAAAATGCCATGTTTAATGAGAGAGGTCAGAGGAAAATGGCCAGACTGGTTCAAGCTGACAGGAATGCGACAGTAACTGAAATAACAGTGATGTGCAGAACAGCATCTCTGAACACACAACACATCGAACCTTGAAGTGGATAGGTTTCACTCCTGTCCTAATAATGTGGCCACTGAATATATTTCTATATCAAGATAATATTTGACTGGGAGAGCTTTCAGGTCATATGTGCCTGTTGCTCTTGTCTTCCTCAGTGATAGAGACTGCAGTTTTGGAAGCAGCTTCAAAGTAATCTAGCAGATGTCATTTGTGCATTTTGTAGATTATACAGTGTGCAGCCATGGGAGGGGGTGGAATTGTCTACTTAGCCCTTGATAGTGTCCTGAATAAGCCACATGGAGCCTGCAAGATGGCTGGAAGGAAGAAGTATTAAGAATACAGAACTGAAGTAACACAGAGCTTCAATAATGCCACTCAAGTTAATATTTCCGGCATTTGCTGCAGTATGATAGCTTGAAAGAAAAACTTAGAAGAACTGAGTGAAAATCAGAGGGATGTGATGCTATTAGCATAGAACCATGGTGGGGGTGAGTTTGATTGTTAACAGTGAAATGTCAATTAGATCAGAGTGAGCACAAGAAAATGGGGGCAGGAGTAAGCCACCAGGCACCTTAACCCTAGGCTGCGTACACAACGCTGGAAGAACTCAGCAGGTCAGGCAGCATCCGTGAGAAAAGAGTAGCCAACGTTTCGGGCCGAGACCCTTCATCAGGAATGGGGGGGGGGGGGGGGGGGGGGGTGGGGGAGAGGGCCGAAGCTCAGTAATAGAGATAGGGGAGTGGGTAGGTCATAGAGGTACCAGGTGGAAAACCAATCAGAGGAAAGATAAAGGGGGGAGGGGATAAGCATGAAAGAACTGTAGAGATAAGGAAGCAGAAAGTTGAAAGGGGAGAGAGGCAGGGAGGGACCTGGGATAGGGGGAGGGAATTACTGGAAATTGGAGAATTCAATGTTCATACCACCAGGCTGGAGGCTACCCAGACGGTAGATGAGGTGTTGCTCCTTCAACCTGAGTTTGGTCTCATCATGGCAGTAGAGGAGGCCATGTATGGACATATCTAGATGGGAATGAGAGGCAGAGTTGAAGTGGGTGGCAACCGGGAGGTCCTGTCTTGTGACGGACGGAGCGTAGGCTGCCTTCACTGCAATCAGCCTGATCTTTGCTGATCTCAACTCTTCTCGTAGGCCCCTACTTTCAATTTCTCAGTCTTTCAAATTTGTTTATATCTTCATTAAGATAGGGTTTCTATCTCCATCTTAAACCTGTTTAAAGACCCGGCTTCCTTCATTCACGAAGTTATGCGGGGTATCGATAAGGATAAATGCATGTAGGCTTTTTCCATTGAGATTGGGTGGGACTGCTACCAGAGGTGATGGATTAAGGGTGAAAGGTGAAAAGTTTAAGAGGAACGTGAGAGAAAACTTCTTTACTCAGATGCCCGTTAGAGTGTGGAACGTGCTGCCAGTGCAAGTGATGCATGGAAGCTTGATTTCAATGTTAGGAGAAGTTTGGATAGGTACATGGATGGTAGGGGTATGGAGAGCTATGGTCCTGGTGCAGGTTGATGGGAGTAGGCAGTTTAAATGGTTTAGCATGGACTAGATGAGCCAAAGGGCCTGTTTCTGTGCTGTACTTTTCTGTGATTCTATGACCTTTGGGTGGACAGAATTCTGGAGGTTCACCACCCATCTACAAAAAGAAATTTCTCTGCACCTCAGTTTTAAATGACTGTCCCTTTATTTTGTAACTGTGGTCTAATGTTCCCGATTCTCTCACTCATGAAAACATCCTAACGTCTACCAGTCAATTCCCCAAAGGATCTTGTGTTTGAATAATGCACCCATTCCAAGTAATGCAAAAATAATTTGTTTGATGTCGCTTGCTAGGACAGCCCTTTCATCCTATCAATTAACATACATGAAATGCTGGAGAAAGTCAGCAGGCCAGGCAGCATCTGTGGAAAAGGTGTTACGGGCTGAGTCCCGATGAAGGTTCTGGATCTGAAACATCAACTGTTTACACTGTTCCATAGATGTTGCCTGCCTTGCTGAGTTCCTCCTGCATTTAGTGCTTGGATTTCCAGCATCTGTAGATTTTCTCATGTTAATGATCTTATCAGTTAACCTGGTAAATCTGCTTTGGGATGACTCCAGTACTACATGTAAGGAGACCACAACTATGTACAGCTAAAGTGAGGCCTCACCAACACCCTGCATCATTGTAACAAAATCTCCCTACACTTAAGCTCCAACAGTTCTGCAAAAAAAAATCAAACTGCTCTGTTGCCTTTTTTAAAAATATATTTCTTATTGCAGCTTGCAGTAGTTTTTATATATTGCACTGTACTGCTACAAAACAAGACATTTCACGACGTGTCAGTAATAATGATTCTGATACCACTTATTGGATCTACCTGCTAAGTTTTTATGATTTGTGGATTAGAACACATGAATCCTTCTGAACTTTGCTCATTTGGAGTTCTCTTCATTTAGACCAGGGTTCCCTAACCTGGCATTCACGGATCACTCGCTTAGTAGCATTGGTCCATGGCATAAAAAAAGGTTGGGAACCCCTGGTTTAGATAATCTGCCTTTTGTGTCCTCTCACTGAGGTGCATGCCTTCACACTTTCCCCACATTTGCTAAGCTTTAGCCCAGTCACTCGATCAGTCTGTATCACATTGCAGTATGACAAAGTCCTCAGCACAACATGCCTTTCCACCTATTTACCTACCATTGGCAAACATGGAAATCTTGTACTTTGTTCCTCCCCAGGACACAAATATAAATAGTAAACAGTTGAAAGTCAAGACCATTCCCTTTGGTATCCCACTGGTTATACCCTTTCAGCTTGAAAATGACCTATTTATTCCAGCTCTCTGCTTTTCACTGTGACAGCCAGTTAGTAAGATTTTAGCTGAGAGAAAGTGCAGATAAGGTAATTGGAGACAGTACAGTAAAACTGATAATTCTTGTTGTGAAGGAACAGAGTACGGTAAAGTTCTGATAATTCTTCACTGTGGATGAACAAAGGGATTTGGGATTCAAGTCCATAGATCCCTCATAGATCAGGTTGTTAGGGTGGCTAAGAAGGTTCTCATTAGGGGATTGAATTCAAGAGGCACGAGGGGACAGCTCTAAAACTCTTATTGATTCACACTTAAGAGCATTGAGGAGTAATTTCTTTAGCCAGCGTGTGGTGAATCTGTGGAATTCATTGTCTCAGGTGGCTGTGGAGGCTAAGTTTTTATGCATATTTAAGGCAGAGGTTGATAGATTCTTGATTGGTCAGGGCATGAAGGGATACAGGGAGAAGGTAGGAGATTGGGGCTGAGAGGAAAATTGGATCAGCCATGATGAAAAGGTGGAGCAGACTTAATAGGCCAAATGGTCAGATTCTGGTCCTATATCTTATGGTCTTGTGTTTGGTTCTGGTTGCCTCATTATAGGAACAATATGGAAGCTTTAGAGAGGGGCAGAAGAGGTTTACCAGGGTGCTGCCTGGATTAGAGAGCATGTCTTAGGAGGAAAAGTTGAGCTAGGGCATTTTTCTTTGGAGTTATGGAGGTTGAGGGGTGACTTGATAGAGGTCTATAAGGTTATGAGGGATATGGAGTGGATAGGCAGCACCTTTTCTCCAGGCAACAGTGGCCAGTACCAGAGGACACTCAAGGTGGGTTGGGGAAAGTTTAGAGATGTCAGAGGAAAGTTTTTTACATAGGGGTGGGTGGCTGGAAGGCATTGCTAAGGGTGGTGGTAGAGGCTGATACCATAGGGACATTAAAGAGGCACATGGATATAAGAAAAATTGAGTTTTATTGCTGTGTGAGAGGGAGGGGTAGATTGTAGAGTAGGTTTATATGGGTTGGCACAACATCATGGGCTGAAGGGCCCATACTGTACTTTTATAAGTTTTAATTCGTGATCAGTTTGTTCAAAAATTGTGACAATCCAGTACCTGATTAACTCAGATATCCAGATTGTGATCCAGTTATTCATAGAGAAAGTAAGGTGTGTGGTCATTGTTGGTATTGGCGTCCTGGGCACCAAAGGTCAGAAGCGTGAGTAGGTTTGCAGCTGGAACCAGGGTTGTACGTTTCCATCTCCCTTTAAATTTCAAACAAGAGAAAATCTGCATGTGCTGGAAATTCAAGCAACACACACAAAATGCTGGAGGAACTCAAATGGCCAGGCAACAACTATGGAAAAGAGTATAGACAATGTTTAGGGCTGGGACCTTTCAGCAGGACTGCCTTTAAATTCACTGGTTTCAACAAAAAAATATATTGCAATGTAGGAAAGTGAAATGGAAGCATTTTGAATTATATCCCCTAGTCTGGAAAATCTGTGGGCCCAGTACCAGCAATTTCACAAGCGTGCTGGATTATTAGAACTGTACGTGGAAAGGCTGCACATTCTGGGGTAAATGACAGTTTTATTTATTTAGAGATCCAGCATGGAACAGCCCCTTCCAGCTCAACGAGCCACACTGTCCAACAACCCACCTATTAACCCTACCGCAATCATGGAGCAATTTATACTGACCAATTAAACTACTTAACGGTTGGAGGAAACCAGAGCACCCAGAGGAAACCCACACGCACACAGGAAGGACATACAAACTTCTTATAGATAGCGATGGAATTGAACTCTGAACTCCAACACCCCAAGCTGTAATAGTGTCGCACTAACCACTGCACTACTGTTAATGATGTTACAGTCTGTTCTAGATATGCCATATCATTGTAGAAAGAAATGAACAGTGGGTTAATACAGTTTGTTCCTGCAGTCTGTTTGCAGGGTTCCTGTTTTTCTCCTCCATACAATAGGTATCAGTTCTTGACTTGCAGAGGCAGCACAAACAATTTAGCATATTGTTGCAATTTGGATTGAAAAGCTTGAAAAACTGTGGGAAGCAGAGTTGGTAAGAAAATATTTGAGGACTGGGTGGGTGGTGGAGGGGGTAGGAAATTACAAAACTATGAAAGAGAAGAATCAGCTCATTACCCAGACACTCCTCCCACTGCTTACATTTGTCCACCCTCCTTTCCAAATTTCATTCCATGCTCTACCTTCCTTTCCTATCAGATTCCGTCATCTACAACCAAGTCTAATATTAGACCATAAGACAAAAGAGCAGAAATAGGCCATTCTGCCCGTCGAATCTGCTCCACCATTCCATCATGGCTGACCCCGAACCCCAAACAACCTCAAACACCTGCCTTCTTGCCATATCCTTTGATGCTCCAGCCGATCAGGAAACTATCAAATTCCGCTTTAAATACACCCATGGACTTGGCCTCCACCACAGTCTGTGGCAGAGCATTCCACAGATTCACTATTCTGGTTTAAAAAAATGCCTCCTTACCTCTGTTCTAAATGGTTGCCCCTCAATTTTGAGGCTATGCCCCTTGCTGCAATTCTTCAGCCACACATTTATCTGCCAGCCTATTCTATTCCTATCCTTGAGGTCCTGCTTCTCAGCTTCTTTCTTAACTCCCTCTATTCTGTTTTCAGGATCTCCTCCCTATTTCTACCTATGTTGATATATATGTACCATGACTTCCGGCTGCTCACCCTCACTTTTCAGGATATTGTGGAATCTCCCATTCCTGTTTCTTTTTTGTATCCTCATATTTGCCTATCTGTCCCCTCACTGTAGAGTCCCGTATTATTGCTGCCATCCTCTTCAGTTCCCTACTCTTCTAAGCCACAGGGCCAGACTCAGTGCCAGAGACACGGCCACTGTTGCTTCCCCCAGGTAGGTCCTTCAACCCCACCACCCCACCCAACAGAACTCAAAATGGAGTACTTATTGTTGAAGGGGACAGCCTTTAGGGGTGCTCTCCACTATCTGATATTCTCCCTTCCTTCTCCTGACATTCACCCCTTTATCTGTCTCCTTTAGCCTCGGGGTGACTACCTCCCTGTAGCTCCTGTCTATTCAAGGTCACTAAGCTACAGCCCCAGTTCCTTAACACAGTCTCTAAGGAGCTGCATCTCAATGCAACTGGTACAGATGTGGCTATCGGGGAGGCTGGTAGTCTCCTGGAAATCCCATGTCTTGACACCCAGAACAGAACACTGCCCCTATAGACATACCGCGTTCTCTCAAGAGTTAAGTAAGAAATAAGGAATGAACTTGCCTACTTACCTTGCCTCCACCTGTTGAGCCAAAGCCTTACCACTCTGACTCAGACCACTCCCCTAGACAGTACCCCTCTTTTATGATGACTGGGTTTTAAATCTCTTCGCTGGACTTGCACAGGAGCGCTTCTACAGTGTCTGCGCTTTACTCAAATCAAAGAAGCAGCAAGATGGCTTCTGCATCCTAGCAGCACCCCCTACCCCACCCTGCAAATACATGGTATTCACAATCAAGAAGGTCTAGGTTGCACAGATCATAGAACACTACAGGCCTGCCCGCCCACCAATCCCAGCTCCTCACAATTCCCTCTGATCTCCCCCTCTCTGAGGCAGAACTTTCTGTCCTCAGTAAGGGCTTCACCTTTGGCCCCCTGCACCCACACCTCAGTGAGTTCCATGCCTGCCATGACACTGAGCTCTTTTTCTACTGCCTCTGTTTCCATGCCTGCTCCTTTGGCAAGGACTGCAGTCTGAGCTGATGACCCCCTTCTCCCATCTTCAACCCTCCTCCTCTTCCTGAACATCCCGCTTAGGTCTTTTGCGTGTCCTGGGTCTTTTCATTGCTAACTGCTAACAAGACATCAACTTCACAGCTTCCCCCTCCACTCTAACCTCACTCCTGAATGCGCTGCTCTCCACTCTCTGCACTAAATCCGCAGATAAGTGGGGTGCTGTAGTAGTCTGGCAGACTGACCTCTACCTTGCTGGGGACAGGCGACAACTCTGAGACACCTTCTCTTACCCCTTGAACAGGATCCCACTAAGGAGCACCAGGCCATTGTCACCCACACCATCACTGACCTTGTTAACTCTGGGGATCTCCCATCTACTGCCACCATTGTTCCCTTACCCAGGTCATCTTATTTTCACTATGGATGTCCAGTCTCTATAAACCTCCATCCCCCATCAGGAAAGCCTCAAAGCTTTCCATTTCTTTCTGGACACCAGTCTCAACCAGTTCCCCTCCACCACCACTCTCCTTCAACTGGTGGCCCTCACTCTCAATAATTTCTCCTTTGTCTCCTCCCACTTCCTTCAATCTCAACGTGTAGCCATGGGCACTCACGTGGGTCCTAGCTATGCCTGCCTTTTTGTCAGCTATGTGGAATAGTCTGTTCCAAGACTACACCATATCACTCCCCATCTACATTGATGACTCCATTGGTGCTGCTTCCTGCACCCATGCCGAGCTCGTTGATTTCATCAACTTTGTCTGTAACTTTCACCCTGCTCTCAAATTTACCTGGTTTATTTCTGACACCTTTCTCGATCTCTCTCTCTCTCTCCCTCTCTCTCTCTCGCTGTCTCTCACACCATCTCTGGTGACAGGTTATCTACTGATTTTTTTTATAAACCCACTGATTCTCACGGCTACCTGGACTATATCTCTGCCCTCCCTGCCACTTGTAAAAATGCCATCCCTTTCTCTCAGTTCCTCTGTCTCCACCGCATCTGCTCTCAGGATAAAGCTATTCATTCCAGGATTAAGGAGAAGTTCTCATCCTTCAAAGAAAGGGCCTTTCCTTCCTCCACCATCAATGCTGCCCTTACCTATATCTCTTCCATTTCACACACATCTGCCCTCACCCCTCCAGGGATAGGGTTCCTCTTGTCCTCACCTATCACCCCACCAGCCTCTGCTTCCAGCGTAAAATTCTCCATAACTTCTGCCAGCTCTAGAGGGATCCCACCAGCAAGCAGATCTCCCTCACTCCCCCCTTGCATCCTGCTTTCCGCAGGTGTTGCTCCCTGCGCAACTCCCTTGTTCACTTCCATTCTACTTCCCATTCCGATATGTTAGACCGTGGCCGCCTCTACTGTCGTGACGAAGCTGCGCTCAGGTTAGAGGAACAACACGTTGTATTCTATCTGGTAACCTCCAACCTGATGACATGAACATTGATTTTTTGACCTCCCAGTAATTGCCCCACCTCCCCTTCTCCTTCACCATTCCCCATTCTCATTTCCCTCTCACTTTATCTCCTTACCTGCCCAACATCTCTGCTGCTCCTCCCCTTCCCTTTATTCCATGGCCTTCTCTCCTGTCCTGTCAGATTCCCCCTTCTCCTGCCCTTTATATCGTTCACCAATCTACTTCCCAGCTCTTTACTTCACCCCTCCCTCCCCCCCCCCCGATTTCACCTATAACCTACTACCTTGTTCTCCTTCCTCCTTCCCCGCACCCACTTTCTTACTCTGACTTCTCATCTTTTCATAATGCAACATGCTTGTGTTGTCTAGTTTTTAAACTATCTGATGTTTTGGGCCTGTCCTGAACCAGTAATCAGTCACACTCACTGTTGAGTATGTTCAGGGTACTGGTATTCTGTGGATCTGCTGTTCATGATCTAACATCTAATTATATTTTACTCCTTGGTAACTTACAGAATTGGAATCAGATCAGGTTTATTATCACTGATATAAGCCATGAAATTTGTTGTTTTGTGACAGCAGTATAGTGCAATATATAACAAAGTTACAGTAAGAATATAAAAAAGTGGTGAGGTAATACACGTACCCCATTAATCCCCAGTTTAGCAAAGTGATAAAGTCTTTATAAAAGGAGCAGTCTTAAGTATTGTGAAAGAGTTGTACAGTCTGTTAATTCCACAAATGTTGTTTATAAATGCTGTTGAACTCCAACTTACTCAGATTCTCTCCTTTTCCAGTTACTCTGACCAGTGTTAATGATGGCCGCTACAATTGTACATGATACCTCAGAGGCTGTGGAGTTGTTTGCCCCACAAGGACTGTACCTGAAGCCGATCGCTAAGCTGACCATTAGTGTCTCACTTCCTCAGCTGAAACAGCCTGGGAAATCCATATCAAACTGGGAGGTGATGGAGAGACTCAAGTGCATGGTTCATCCTGAGCAGTTCGCCACGCTCCGCGTGTCCAAGAGCACAATGGATTTTGTTCGCTTTGAAGGGGAAGTTGAGAACAAGAACATGGTGAAAAATTTTCTGTCTAAGCTGGACGCCAAAACTATTAAACTCAGTGGCTTCACAGACACTTTAAAGGTACGAGCAGCTGAGGTAAAAATAGACTTTCCAACCCGTCACGACTGGGACTCCTTCTTCCGTGATGCCAAGGACGTAAATGAGACTTTACCAGGGGAGAGGCCAGATACCATCCATTTGGAAGGATTGCCGTGCAAATGGTTTGCAGTGAAGAACTCTAGCTCAGAAAAGCCCAGTGACTTTATTCTGCGCAAGGTGTTTGAAACCTTTGGCAAGATTCGCAATGTGGACATCCCAATGTTGGACCCTTACAGGGAGGAAATGACAGGGAAGAATTTCCACACCTTCAGCTTTGGTGGCCATTTGAACTTTGAAGCCTATATCCAGTATCAGGAATACATAGGGTTTGTAAAAGCAATGGATGCCCTGAGGGGAATGAAACTATTGTACAAAGGTGATGATGCAAAGGCAGTAGCCTGTAGCATAAAGGTGAGTGCTTCATGTGATCTGTGCTGTTTTGTGCATCAAATCTTGGGTAAGATGAACAGCAAAAGTAAAATAATATAAAATGTGTGAAATTTAATTAGCAATTATTTACATTTAAATAAAATTATTGTATTAATTGAAAGAGAAGTGATTAAGGGTGCCTATTGACATTTATAAAATACTTGCTGGTTCTATGTTGTGAATCCATCCAAATGAGATGACCTTAGCTCAGAGGTCTTATTAAGTAGGTAAGTTTTTTTTTACACAGAGTGGCGGGTGCTTAGAATGCCCTGCTAGGGGTGGTGGTAGAGGCAGAATCATTATGAGCACTTAAGAGGCTCTCAGGTAGGCACATGGTTGATAGAAAAATGGAGGGTTGTGGAGGAGGGGGTGTTACTTTGAATTTTAGATTAGGTTAAAATCGTGGGATGAAGGGATTGTACTGTGCTGTAATGTTCTGTGTTCTATGCATATCGAGGGTACAGTTGGCATATAGGTAATGAGATAGAACTATATCACCCTCGGGGTGACGAAGCTCCCCAATATGTTCATTTCACATTTCACTCTTAACCCGTGACCGTTCAGTTCTGGTCTCACCTAACCTTAATGGAAAAAGTGCTTATAATTTGGTGTACCTCTGTCAAATCACCCCTCATTCTCTTACAGTTGAAGGAATGAAGTCATAACCTGTTCCCTTTTGCAGAAAATAAGCTTAGATTGGATGACCACTTTGAAGACCACCTGCATTTATTCCATGGGAGCAACCCTGAAACTCCAGTTGCCAGATATTTTAATTCTCCATCCCACCACTGTTCTATTTGCCCCTGGCCAATCGTACTGTTCTGACACCGCCTCTGGACAGAAATTCAAATTCAACAGTTTCAAGTAACTCGCTTTCTAAGTTTGTATCAGAATCGGGTTTATTCTCACCGGCATGTGTCGTGAAGTTTGTTAACTTAGCAGCAGCAGTTCAATGCAATACATAATATAGAAGAATAAATAAGTAAACCGATTACAGTATATGTATATTGAATAGATTAAAAATTGTGCAAAAAACAGAAATAATATATTTAAAAAGTGAGGTAGTATTCAAGAGTTCAATGTCCATTTAGGAATCAGATGGCAGAGGGGAAGAAGCTGTTCTTGAATCGCTGAGTGTGTGCCTTCAGGCTTCTGTACCTCCTACCTGATGGTAACAGTGAGAAAAGGGCATGCCCTGGATGCTGGGGGTCCTTAATAAGGGACACTGCCTTTCTGAGACACCCCTCCTTGAAGATGTCCTGGGTACTTTGTAGGCTAGTACCCAGGATGGAGCTGACTAAATTTACAACCTGCAGCTTTTTTCGGTCCTGTGCTGTAGCCCCCCCCACCCTCCCCCACACCAGACAGTGATGCAGCCTGTCAGAATGTTCTCCATGGTACATCTATAGAAGTTTTTGAGTGTATTTGTTGACATACCAAATCTCTTCAAACTCCTAATGAAGTATAGACGCTGTCTTGCCTTCTTTATAACTGCATCGATATGTTGGGACCAGGTCAGGTCCTCCGAGATCTTGACACCCAGGAACTGGAAACTATTCACTCTCTCCACTTCTGGTCCCTCTGAGGATTGGTAAGTGTCCCTTTGCCTTACCCTTCCTGAAGTCCACAATTAGCTCTTTCGTCTTAGACGTTGAGTACCAGGTTGTTGCTGCGACACCACTCCACCAGTTGACATATCTCGCTCCTGTATGCCCTCTCGTCACCATCTGAGATTCTACCAACAAAGGTTGTATCATCAGCAAATTTATAAATGGTATTTGAGCAAAGCCTAGCCACAGTGTCATGGGTCTAGGGAGAGTAGAGTAGTGGGCTAAGCACACACCCCTGAGGTGTATCAGAACTGGACAGTCCAGTTCTACTAGATTGTTGAAGTTTCAAGTTTACGTTTCAAAGAAACAGTGAAATGTGTCGTTTGCATTTAAAACCGACACACACAAGCGTGTGCTTGGGTCAGTCCACAAGTGTTGCCACATATTCTGATGCCAACATAGCATGCCCACATTGCTCTGTAATCTTTTATTTTCCCTCCATTCACAACTGTACTTTTTACAACCCTGAACCACATTTCACTATTTTTGTTTTGTCTGTTCCATTGTTTTCTCGCACTGTTGTGCACTCGCTCACTGCCTCATTAATCCATCAGTAGAATAGTTTCGTCGGCAGCTCATTGGCATCACCCTCGGAGATGTTCCCTATGTCCTGTCCATCTTTCCTCCCTCCTTTGCAACTTCAACTTATTTCTCTTTCCCAGTTCTGACACGGTCTTCATCCTGGAACATTAACTCTGTTTCTGCAGATGCTGCCTGACCTGTCGAGCATTCCTAGCATTTTAAGTTCTTATGGCAAATTGCTAATATTTCAGAAAGGTTACATGAGTTGGGCTAGTTGTTTTCTCAGCTGAAGTTGCTACTCTACAACTCAGTGCCTCTACACTTTAGCAACTGAAGAAATAGAAAATTGGCTCTGTCTAAAGCAGGAATTCCCAAACTGGCATTTTAAAAAAGTTTGGGACCCCTGGTCTAAAGCAGCTCACACAAAATGCTGGAGGAACTCACCAGACCAGGCAGCATCTATGGAGATGAATAAAGAGTCGACATTTCAAGCAGAGACCCTTCATCAGTTCTGGAAAGAAAGGTCTGCAGCAAAACCTTGTGTCAAACCAAGGTGCCTTTGCTCTGCCTGTTATCTACTGTTGCATCTTGGGGTACCCCTGGCTTTTCCTGAAATTTTGGGGCATAAATCGCTCTTTCATTTGGGATTCACATGTGAAATGGGCATCAGGCTTTAATAAATGGTGATCCAAGGAGTTGGTGCCTAATATTGATCCATAAGATCATGATGATGGTGAAGGATGTCCTTTGGCGCATTAAGTCAGTACCTTGCATTCTCTGCATAGCACTGGGCCACAAACATAGAATATGCTTGTTAAAGTTAATGGAAGCCTGTCAGAATAAAGTGGGAATTTCCCTTCAGGGTCAATACTTAATGATTTGAGAAGAAAAATGGGGTCCAAAAATGTTTTCAGAAGCATTCTTGTATTCTAGGTGACATTTGACACGACGAAGCACCTAAGCGACTCGTCAATCAGGAGGCGACAGATGGAGCGACAGAAGCTGCAGGAGCTGGAACTACAGCGGGAAGAGCAGAAGCGGCGTGAGAAAGAGGAGGAAGAGCGACGAAAAGATGAAGAAAGGTACCACTGGCTTGACTGAGATGAGATCAACATATGAACAGCAGTATTTCACAGCAGACATACAGTACAAATATCATTAATGCTGAGTCAAGGAGAGGTTGCAGTTCTCCAATCAGCAGGGGAGAGGTGTTGCTTTTAATTTGAAGGACATCAGCGGTATAGGTGACACATTATTTAATTTATTTTTGTTGCTTCATCAATAATATTTGGAAAATACCTAAAGGCAGAATTAATTTGGCACAGGGTACCACACCTGCTGAGCTTGCTTTTGACAAATGACTGAGTTAAGATGTCAGCTGCTGAACTTTCCCATGTTCAACCATCTGTTCTTTTTAACTCGGGTTGAAAGTAATTGATACCGTAAGTTCAGCATCACATCTGTCATTTGATCAGTTTTGACAGAAGGTGGAATCAGCTTGGAATGCTTGGATAAGGGAATCAATTTGTCCTTGTCTTAAAAATTAACTTCAAAAAGCACATCCTCATTTTATCATGGGGGATTGAGGCACATTGAACATACAGGAGGTACCTAATAAAGTGGCCACTGAGTGTATGCTTGTGATCTGCTGCTGCTGCTGTAGCCCATCCACCTCAAGGTTTGACATGTTGTGCATTCAGAGATGCTCTTCTGCACACCACTGTTGTAATTTGTCTGGCCATTCTCAGCTGACTTCTCTCATTAACAAAACATTTTTGCCCACAGAACTGCTGCTCACTGGATGCTTTTTGTTTTTCACACCATTCTCTGTAAGTTCTAGAGACTTGTGTTAGAAATCCCAGGAGATCAGCAGTTTCTGAGATACTCAAACCACCCTGTCTGGCACCAACAAACATTTCGATGGTCAAAGTCATTTAGGTCACATTTCTTCCCTATTCTGATGTTTAGTCTGACCTCTTGACCGTGTCCGCATAGTTTATGCGTCGAGTTGCTGCCATATGATTGGGTGGTCTGCATTAAAGAACAGGTGTGCCTAATAAAGTGACCACTGTGTGTAGAAAGTAAGGAAGCAAAAAAAAATGTTTAGAAACATTTTTTATGTGACTCTGAACTACGATATCTTTGTCATGTGAAATTGCTTGCTTTGATAGCTTCTTTCAGCCTCATGATGTCCACTACAGAGAAGAAGGGATGCAGTATCATTGAAAGGTAAACTTGAATTGATGTAGCACCTTTCACCATCTGAAGATGCCCTAGAGTGCATCACATCATAGTTTTGAAGGGTGTTTGCTATTTTAAGATGGGAAAAGCAGCAGGCGGTTTGTGCACTGCCAGCTCAGAATATAAGGGCCCAAAATGTTGACTGTTTGCTCCTTTCTGTAGATACATACAAAATGCTGGTGGAACTCAGCAGGTCAGGCAGCATCTATAGAAAGGAATGGGTGCAGTCTGACCTGCTGAGTGCCTCCAGCATTTTGTACATGTTACTCTGAATTTCCAGTATCTGCACAATCTCTTGTCTTTATCCTCTCTATAGATACTGCCTAACTTACTGAGCTCCCTCAGAATTTTGTGCGTGTTGACTGGATTATGTGCCTGAAGTCCGTTGATTGTGGGGATAAATATTGGCTGAGATTATTTAAATTTCTTCATATAAGACATAATATTGTGGAGTCTTTATATCAATTGGTGAGGGCCTCAGTAATGGTCTGTCCAACTGGTCTGTTTCCGAGCAATCTGGTCAAGATTGCTCTGGGCCTGTACTCACTGGAGTTCAGAAGAGGGGTGGGGAAGGATTATCTCATTGAAACCTATCAAATATTGAAAGGCCCAGATAGAGTGGATGTGGAGAAGATGTTTCCGACAGAGGGCACAACCTCAGAATAGTAAGATGTCCCTTTAAGAACAGAAATGAAGAGAAATTTCTTTAGCCAGATGGTGGTGAATCTTTGGAATTCATTGCTGCATGCATCTGCGGAGGCTAAGTCATTAGGTATATTTAAGTGGAGTATTCTGGCCTCTAGAATATGCATTGTGAGGGCAATAGATGAAGGTTGACAAGGTCCTGATTAGTAAGGGCATCAAAGGTTACGGGGAGAAAACAGGAGAATGGGGTTGAGAGAGATAATAAATCAGCCATGATAAGATAGCAGAGCAGACTTGATGGTCTGAATGGCCGAATTCTGCTCCTATATCTTGGTCTCATTCATTCACAGTTAAGTCAGAATACAGTGGTCCAGAAACTACTGCCATGCTAATGTGGTATGTTTTGTGCAGGCCTGATCCTATTTAAAATGGGCTTATAAGTTGTTTTACTCTCATTGAGCTGTTTCGGTAAGCTTCATTTTCATTGATCTTATCAGGCTAATGGGGATACTGCAATATTATTGAAACATATAGAATTGACTATGGTGTGTACTGTTCATTTGCTGAGTCGAATGGTAGCTATAACCTGAGGAAATAATGGAAGGAAATTTGTATTGATGGAGATTTCTATTGCTAGTTTTTGTTCAAGACTGTAAGTGTTTTCCCTTTTGCTCAGACCCCATAGCCTGCCTATGTCATACCTTTCGGAATTTTACAGTGCCTGCAGAATGGAGTGCTAACGGCTTTATTTCATGTGCTTCTGTTTCTTCCAGGAAACAGAGAGAGTTTGAAGAGCAGGAGAGAGAAAAGAAGAGAGAGGAAAAGGTCAGAAAGAGGGAGCAAAAGCAGAAGGAGCGGGAGGAGCGGCGGAATGTGCGTAAGCTGCAGCGGGAGGAGCAGAAGAAACTGCAGGAGAAAATAGCTCTGGAGGAAAGAAAACTCCTGTTGGCACAGAGGAACCTGCAGTCTATCCGCCTTATTGTAGAGCTACTCAGCCGAGCCAAGGTGAGTGTCTGAAAATTATAGCTGCATGTTTTGGATTTAACGTCATCAGCGGCTGCTGCTAAATCCTGCTCAACAGAGCCAAGGTGAGTGAGTGAGAATTATGCCTAGTTCGGATTTAACATCAGCTGCTTCTGCTGCTAAATCCTTTTACACTCTGGTAAGACATTAAGATCTTGAGATTGTTCTGCCACCCAATAGAAATACCTCGAATTATTGTTTTGAATATAAAATCTATAATGGATATAACTAACCTGCCATCAGAGATGAGGTTCCAGGAGCTTGAAGACACACATTCAATGTTTTAGGAACAGCTTCTTCCCCTCCACCATCAGGTTTTTGAATGGACAATGAACAGTACCTCACGATCTTTGCTCTCTCTTTGCACTACTTATTTAATCTTTTATATATATTTCTTATATATATGTATTGCCCTGCCTGCAGCCGCAATACAACAGACTTCAAGCATATGTCATTGATAATATAGCTGATTCGGTTTCTAACATTGCTACTCAAAATGACGTTGGCTGGAAAGATTTATGGAACATCTGAGTATGTGTGCAAAGTTTTTATTTAAGTGCATGGCAAGTCTGAATCTTAATCCCATCCACATACTTGATTACGTATCCCTTAATATCCTTGCCTAACAAAGACAGGACTGAATTTAGCCATCTGTCTTACAGAAGAAAGCTTTATAAATTGGAGTGTTTATTACTACAACAGACTAAATTACCTACTGTAGTGCTGATCGGATTTTAAAGCTTTGTATACTTCTCAGAGTGGTGTTGTCAAGGCAATGAGATGCCCATATACATAGGAATTGAAGATACTCATAGATTTTGTTTTATTATTGAAAAGGCAATGTCTGTGAAATTATATTGAAAAGCATTTAGAAACATGGTACTTGAGTACCGTTAGATTTTGCATCACTGCGGAGACAGCAGATCACAGCCAAATTGGATGCATCATTGGATGCTAACTGCAAGGATCAGAATCAGCTTTATTTTCACCAACGTATGTTGTGAAATCTGTTGTTTTGCGGCAGTACAATGCAAGACAAATTATTGTAAATGCAAAAATAAATGAATAGTGCAAAAGGCAGATAAAGAACGAGTGTTCATGGATTGTTTAGGTATCCGATGGCAGAGAAGAAAAAGTTGTTACTAAAACATTGAGCGTGGTTCTTCAGGCTCCTATACCTGAATTGTTTAATTTTAATTGTCATTCAACCTTACATGAATACCCATTTATACAGCTAAACAAAACAGTTTTATCCCAGGGTTAAAGAGCAAAATGCAGTACCAATATTTACACACAGCACAGGGCACATGTAAGATATCAGTAAAATACAGTCACAAAAGAAATATACTCCGAGACCCCGAGTCTATAGATGTTACAGCAATCTGCAGTTGAACATAATACAGCTTGTCTTTTGCCAAGCGACTTCAGCTTGGAAGTTGTATCACAGCCTCCAGTGGAGTGCGGCAACTGACGCCTCTACCCTGGGGAATTGTAAACTGGCGACCCTGCGTTGAGGCCTCATCCTCCTTATGACCGAAACCACGCAGCTCTCCTGTCGGTCATTGATTCAGTGAATCGGACTTGCAGCATTTCAGATTAACACTGTCCAACAGGGTCTTGTGATCACAAGAAAAGTGACTAAGACAATCACTCTCTGCACCTTTGCTCCGATGCGCCTCTGACGCAGGAAGCAGTACAAGCAGCTCCTTCACTTTCTCCACCAACAAGCAGCTTGCTGATGGGGTAGACCTGCAGTAATTTATGTTCTTAATGTCCATTTGGGTCACGTGAGAGCAAAGAATATGTTTAAAAAGACAACAACTTTGATTGACTCCATAGAAGCTGCTGCAATCTTAACAGAAGTTACCTCCTCTGATGGTAGTATTGAGAAGAGTGCATGTCCCAGATGATGGTAAGACTATAAGATATAGGAGCAGAAGTAGGCCATTCAGCCCATTGAGTCTGCTCTGCCATTCAATCACGCGCTGATCCAATTATTCCAGTCATCCCCCTCCCCTGCCTTCACCCCATACGCTTTGATGCCCTGCTAATCATGAACCTATCTATCTCTGCGTTAAATGCACCCAATGACTTGGCCTCTACAGCCACTCATGGCAACAAATTCCACGGATTTACCACCCTCTGACTAAAGTAATTTCTCCACATCTCAGTTCTAAAAGAACGTCTTTCAATCCTGAAGTCGTGCCCTCGTTCTAGAATCCCCTACCATGGGAAATAACTTTGCCTTATCTAATCTATTCAGGCCTTTTAACATTCGGAATGTTTCTATGAGATTCCTCCTCATTCTCCTGAACTCCAGGGAATACAGCCCAAGAGCTGCCAGACGTTCTTCATATGGTAACCCTTTCGTTCCTGGAATCATTCTTGTGAATCTTCTCTGAACCCTCTCCAATGTCAGTATATTCTTTTTCTAAAATAAGGAGCCCAAAACTACATACAATACTCCAAGTGTGGTCTCACAAGTGCCTTATAGAGCCTTAAAATCACATCCCTGCTCTCATATTCTATACCTCTAGAAATGAATGTCAACATTACATTTGCCTTCTTCACAACTGACTCAGCCTGGAGTTTAACCTTTAGGGTATCTTGCACAAGGATTCCCAAGTCCCTTTGCACCTCTGCGTTATGAATTCTCTCCCCATCTAAATTATAGTCTGCCTGTTTATTTCTTCCACCAAAGTCCATGACCATACACTTTCCAACATTGTATTTCATTTGCCACTGCTTTGCCCATTCCCCTAAACTATCTAAGTCTCTCTGCAGGCTCTCTGTTACCTCAACACTACCCACTCCTCCACCTATCTTTGTATCATCGACAAATTTAGCCACAAGTCCATTAATACCGTAGTCCAAATTATTGACATACATCGTAAAAAATAGCGGTCCCAACACTGACCCCTGTGAAACTCCACTGGTAACCGGCAGCCAGCCAGAATAAGATCCCTTTATTCCCACTCTGTTTTCTGCTGACCAACCAATGCTCCACCCATGCTGGTAACTCCCCTGTAATTCCATGGGCTTTTATCTTGCTAAGCAGCCTCACGTGCGGCACCTTGTCAGAGGCTGTCTGAAAATCCAAGTACACCATGTCTATTGCATCTCCCTTGTCTATCCTACTTGCACTTTCCTCAAACAATTGCAGTAGGTTTGTCAGGCAGGATTTTCCTTTCGGGAAACCATGCTGACTTTGGCCTATCTTGTCATGTGCCTCCAAGTACTCCATAATCCCTAACAATTGACTCCAACTTCCCAACCACTGATGTCAGGCTAACAGGTCTATAGTTTCCTTTCTGCTGCCTCCCACCCTTCTCAAATAGCGGAGTAACATTTGCAATTTTGAAGTCATCTGGTACAATGCCAGAATCTATCAATTCTTGAAAGATCATCGTTAAGGCCTCCACAATCTCTCCAGCTACTTCCTTCAGAACCTGAGGGTGCATTCCATCAGGTCCAGGAGATTTATCCACCTTCAGACCATTAAGTTTCCTGAGCACTTTTTCAGTCATAATTTTCACTGCACAAACTTCACTTCTCTGACACTCTTGAATGTCTGGTATACTGCAGACATCTTCCACTGTGAAGACTGATGCAAAATACACATTCAGTTCCTTTGCCATCTCTGCATCTCTCATTACAATATCTTCAGCGCCATTTTGTATCGGTCCTATATCTACCCTCGATTCTCATTTACCCTGTATATACTTAAAAGATTTTAGTATCTTCTTTGATGTTAGTCACCAGCTTCCTTTCATAATTCATCTTTTCCTTCCTAATGACCTTCTTGATCCAAGCTGACCTTCTAATGACTTATATTATATGATGATAATATAGATGCTGCTGCCTTCAAGCATTGTCTCATGGAAGTGTCTTTGTTGGTATCGATGGTTGAGCCTGTGATGGAGCTAGCTGAGTCTCAACCTTCTGCAGCCTTGTGCTATCCTGTGCATTGGACATATCAAATCTTGGCAAATTCCTAATGAAGTAGAGAATTTGATGTGATTTCTTCATGATTGTATCAATATACAGTATTGAGACCAAAATGGATCTTCTGAGATGTTGACACCCAGGAACTTGAAGCTGCTCACTCTGTCTATCACTGACCCCTCAAAGAGGACTGGTGTTTATTCTCCTGACTTGCCCTTTTTGAAGTCTGTAATCAGTCTATAACCAACGGACTCTCACAGCTACCTGGACTACACCTCGTCCCACCCTGCTACAGGTAAAAATGCCATCCCCTTCTCTCAATTTCTTTGTCTCCGCTGCATCTGCTTTCAGGATGAGGCTTTTCATTCAAGAACGAAGGAGATATCCTTTTATAAAGAAAAGAGCTTCCCTTCCTCCACCACCAACTGCATCTCTTCCATTTCACACACATCTGCTCTTAACTCATCCTCCTGCTATACTACCAGAGATAGGGTTCCGCATGTCCTCACCAACCACCCTAGCAGCCTCTGCATTCAGCACGATTCTCCGCCACCTCCATCTGGATTCCACCACCAAACGCATCTTTCCCTTCCCCCCCCCCACCCCCCTTCTGCTTTCCACAGGGATTGCTCTCTAAGTGACTCCTTTGTCCATTCTTCCCTCCCCACTGATCTCCCTCCTGGCACTTATTCTTGCAAGCGGAACAAGTGCTTCATCTGCCCCTACACCACCACCCTCACTATCATTCAGGGCCCCATACAGTCCTTCCAGGTGAGGCAACACTTCACCTGTGAGTCTGTTGGGGTCATATATTGTGTTCTTGTGAGGCCTCTTGTATATTGTTGAGATCCAACGTAGCTTGGGAGACTGCTTCGCCGAGCAGCTATGCTCTGTCCACCAGTGGACGGAGTGGGATCTCTCAGTGGCCACCCATTTTAATTCCACTTCCCATTCCCATTCCGATAGGTCCAGCCATGACCTTTTCCACTGTTTGGATAAGGCCACACTTAGGTTGGCCTTAGGCATTCCCCAAATTATGAATGTCCAACTTATGAACAACTCATAGTTACAAACCGAGGAAGGAGAATGCCATCCGCCATTTTAAGTCATTGCCATTGACACTGTGTGTGTGTAACCTTGTATTTGGCTTAAATCTTTCTTAGCAAGATTCACCCTGACTCCCAACACAACAGTTTTCCAGTCAGCACCACCCCCACTTGTCCCATTTAACCTGTCTCAGTGTGGTGGACTTTAGGACCCAGCAAATACAGTGCAGTAGACTTTAGGACCCGGGGGAGCTCACTGCTGCTGAATCCGCAGTGTTTCTGTTCCGTTGACGGGAAACGATCACAATTGAAAATAAAGTGGAAATAAAGTGATCGGACAGAGTTGAAATGCCATCGGTCATTGGAAAAGTGTTAGGCTACAGTCGGTCAACGATTGGAACAATTTTAAAAGATAAAGTGAGAATAATGCAGCATGTGAAACACCCTGCCCCAATGAAAGCTACAATTATTACTAAGCAATGCAGTGGTTTAATTATTAAAATACATACATTTCTTAAGTGTTTTATATATATAGAATGATAAAATATATACTATATACTAAGACAAACGTTTGACTAACTGACACTAAATAATACTGGATGTACCTGTTCCGACTTGAGTACAAATCTGACTTAAAGACAGACTCAGGAACAGAACTCGTTCGCAACCTGGGTACTGTCTGTATTCTGTTTGACTAACCTCCAACCTCATGGCATGAACATCAATTTCTCAAGCTTCCAGTAATGCTTCCACCCCCTCTTCACTATTTCCCATCCCCTTGTCCCTCTTGTGTTATCTCCTTGCCTGCCCATTGCCTCCCTCTGTTGTTTCCCCTTCCCCCCCCTTCTTATTTCTTCCATGGCCTTTTGTTTCTTTCGCCAATCAACTTCCTAGCTGCTTGCTTCATCTCTTCCCCCACCCCCCAAGTTTCACCTATCACCTGGCGTTTCTCTCTCCCCTCCCCCCACCTTTCAAATCTACTCAGCTTTTTTTCTCCAGTCCTGCTGAAGGGCTTCAGCTCAAAACTCCAACTATACTTTTTTCTATAGATGCTGCCTGGTCCCTCCAGCAGTTTGTGTGTGTCGCTCAGATTTCCAGCATCTGCAATTTTTCTCTTGTCTATAATCTGTTATTTGGTCATGCTACTGAGGTTGTTGTTGCAACACCACTCAACTAGCCAGTCTATCTCATGCATGTACACCTCCTCATCGCTAATGTTTTCCACCTGATGAGTGACCCTGTAAATAGGTTTGGATTATAATTTTGGTCCTCCCTATAATAAAAGTTGTGCACTATTGAGCTTGATGTTTAGCACTTCCATTTACTGACCAGCTGGGAAATGATAAACAGAAAAATAGTCATTACTTTTAAAACTTGAATGAGAATTTTAATCTTTCAATTAGGTTTGCCAGATTCCTAATGTAGCTTGGAAAGCAAAAATAGTTACAGCTATTGGAAATCAGAAATAAGTGCTGGAAATACAGAAAATACTGAGGGAGCCATGGTGGCGTAGTGGTTTGCGTGACACTATCACAGCTCAGGGCGTTTCAGAGCTGAGTTCTGGCACGGTTCTATAAGGAGTCTCGGTATGTCCTCCCTGTGGAATGCATAGGTTCTTCTGAGTGCTCTGGTTTCCTCCCACAGTCCAAAGGTATACTGTGTAGGTTATTTGGTCTTTGTAAATTGTCCCCTGAGTAGGTTAAGGTTAATTGCATTTGTCAGGGGTTGCTGAGGTGGTGTATCTTGAAGGACCTACCAAATAAATAAATAATCTTCAGCACTGCCATGTTAAAAGGTGCGGGGAGTTGAGGGGATGTGGTGACCTTTCTGTGAAATGGTTTGTATCATAATTTTCCATAATGCAAAGGCTTGTCATTGCAAATGCATCAAGAGCTATGGGCTGAAAGAGAAATAAATTTTGCTTGCTTTCTCTGAGTAAACTTTATTCTGTATCTCCAAATTTTGGGTGGTGATTCGTCAATTCTGCAAATTCTCTATTACCAGAACCGCCGTAATGCATGGGGTTGTCTGTACTCAGCAAGTCAGGCAGCATATGCACAGAGAAAAATGAGAGCATAAGACATGGGAACAGAATTAAGTCATTCATCCCATAAAGTCTGCTCCATCATTCCATCAATGCTGATTTATTATCCCTTTCAACCCCATTCTCCTATCTTATCCCTGTAACTTTTGATGCCCCTGCACACCAGGAACCTATCAACTTCTGCTTTAAATATACCAGACGACTTGGCCTCCATAGCTATTGTGGCAATGAAGTCTGCAAATTCAGCAACCTCTGGCTAAAGAAATTCCTCATCATTTCTATTCTAAACAGACATTCTTGTATTTTGAGTCTGTGCCCTCTGATCCTGGATTCCCTTACGACAGGAAACTCCCTCTCCATGTCCACACTATCTACATCTTAAAGTACTCAGTAAGTTTCAATGAGATATCCATTCATTCTTCTAAACTCCAGCGATTACGGGGCTGAACCATCAAATGCTCCTCTTACTTTAAGCCAGATTAAATGCTTCAGATTTGGCCACAACTTTCCATCGCTGCTGATAACAACACCATGACTCGTACTATCATCAGTCAGGTGAAGGGTCATTGACCTGCAACACTAACTTTGTTTCTGTCTACACAGATACCTTCCAATTGCTCAACATTACCAGCACTTAAAATTCTTAGGTAATGGTTTAGTTCACCTGTCATCAGAACTGATAGTGAAATCAATCAGAAAGTGTCATAGTGTAATTCGCTACAAAGACAGGCTTTCCTGGTGGCCACCCATGTAAGGTCTTAAGATTACGGGGAGAAGGCAGGAGAATGGGGTTGTGAGGGATAAAAAGTCAGCCATAATGGAATGGCCAAGCAGTCTCAACAGTCCAAATAGTCTAATTCTGCTCCCATGTCTTAATTCTACTTCACTTTCCCATTCCAAAGTGTTGGTCCAGGATGAGGCCACTCTCAGTTTGGAGGAGCAACACCTCATTCTGACTGGGTAGCCTCACCGGACAGAAATTGATTTTCATCCTAACTTAGTAATTTCTTCTGCCCTTCCCTTTTTCTGTTTCCCCTCTCACCACTTCTCCACACCTCACTGTGGTGCCCCTTTCTCCTTTCTCCCATAATCCACGCTCTTCGTCAGATTTCCTCTTCAGTCCTTTACCTTTTCAACCTATCCCCTCTTACCTTCACCCATTACCCTCACTTACCTTTACCATCACTTGAATTCATGTATTGTGTGTCAGCTTGCACTGTTTCACCCTCCCCCCCCCCCCAACCACTTTCTTGTTTCTTCCTTCTTCCTTACCAGCCCTTTTGAAGGGTCCCAGCTCAAGTCATTGTCCATTTATTCCTTTCCATAGATGCTGCCTGACTTGCTGAGTTCCTCCAGCATTTTGTGTGTGTGTGTTGCTCTGCAGAATCTCTTGTTTATAAGTGTTTACAAATCAACCAACGTCTTGAGTAAACCTAGAGTTTTTATTTGGGATTTCCATCATCCACTAAGTTCATACCCTGTCGATGCCTTTTCATTTTCAAATAGACTAGTTTATCTCTGACTGTTTATCTCCTACAGGTTGGTAAACAGCAAGAACTGGAGGCACGTCAAGTGGAAGCTGCCCGCCTCCAGCGACTGGAAGAAAAGCGGCGGCAGCAAGAGGCTGAGCTCAGGCGGGTCGAGGAGGAGAAAGAACGCGTCGTGGAGCTTCAGCAGAAGGAGAAGGAGCTGAGAGAGAAACTACTGGAAAACCTCAAGCGGAAGGAGAGTGAAAATCAGCAGAAGGAGGTGTCAAAGCCCAGCCAGGCAGGCCAAGTAGCTCACAAGAAGTCTATCGTTAGTGTATCCCCCGTATTGGCAGCTGCTATTGCTACACCTGCTCAGGCTGGTACCAGTCGGACTGTAAGCCATGATGCAGTCGTGCATGGCAAGAGTGTGCTGCTCGATAAGGACGTAAATGGGCACACTGATGCGGCTGAAAGGTATGTCAATAATTTGGATCAGGCCCAACCTCAAAGGAATACGAATTCTGCGGATCGTCGAAGTGGTGACAAGTGTGCACAGAGCGAGCAGTGTGCCGCCGCGGTGGCTAATAGTCAAGGACTTTCTTCACAAGAATGCTGTGGTAAAAAGAGTAGATATCAGAATGGCCCCAGCCACAAGGAGAGAGAGCAGCAAAGCGACTCTATCAGTGCTGAAACCCGCCAGTTTCAAAAGGACCCTAACAAAGGAGGCAACTCCCGCAAGAGCAGCAGCAGTAGCAGCGAGCACAGCAGGAACTGGAGGGACTCGAGCAGTGACAGTAGCTGCCGCCATCGTGAATGGAGTCGGCACCAGTCCCGCTCGAGGAAGGACAGTGGCCGGCACGGCAGGGAGCAGGGCCACGGTCGTCGTGACTCCAGCCGTGAGCGGAAGCGGTATAAGAGCAGGGAGCGGGCCAGCGGCCGGCGGGCCGCCAGCCGGGAGAGGAACCTGGGCGGGGAGCAGGGGCGCTGGCGACCCAGCTCGAGCAGAGAGCAGGCCCGTCACCGGAAAAGCACGAGCAGGGAGCGCAGCCGACACCGCAGAGACTCCAGCAGGGAGCGTAGCCACCACAGGGACTCCAGTAAGGGACGCAGCCATCATCGGAGGTAGTCAGGCCAGCCACAGAATAACAGCAGAGGGCAACAGACTCAACAATTCAGAGGTTCAGATGAACCATGGACAAATTAGTTTGCAAATATAGTGTGGTAAAATTGTTGTCTGAGATAAAACTAAACCATAAAGGCAAGTGCCACTTGCATTGAAGAAGCCTTCTTTGTTTTGGTAGGAGGGGCCAAAATTGGAAAAACATACAATCAAAGGTTCAGCAAATTGTAATCTAACATGGGATAGCACTGTACTTCACAGAAGCTGGCTACAATTACAAAATTGACATTTCAATCATTTGGCATTTACAATACGAAATCTCCCTGGTAGAAGTTCCAATCTTTTAGTATAAATCCGATGACCTTTCAAGTTTTATTTGCAAATTATTACTGTCAGAGAGTGTACATAGTGGCTGTGTTGTGGCAAGCAGGTGGATAAGGCATTTATTCTCTGGTGAATTTTAATCAGTGCTGTATATAAGAATGTTTTGTAATCTCTTGTATACGGCTGTACATGCCGTATTCTAATTATTCCACATCTTAAAACACAGTTCCTTATTGTTAATTAAACACTTAATTTATATAAATAGCAACCAGAAAAATTAATGGCAAACTTGTTTTAAAGGGGCACCTAAAATTCTTGTCAGGATGTCTTTCAGTATTTCTCATGGATATTGTAGGTTTTAGAAATGTTACCTCTTAAATCTTATTTCCTGCCTTCCATTAACGGACATTGTTACTAATTGTAGACGTGATAGTATGGCCACAATCACAGTTGCAACTCTGACAATTGGTGTAAGGAACAACATTGTGAAGTAAAATTATAAGAAGCTGCAAGGGAGAGCAATCTGCATCAACTACTCAAGAACCACTTCGGGTCAAAGCCCATTTTAATGACCCATAACAGAACAGGTGAAACAGGACTTTGTACCAGCAGGTTTCTGACCTATTATCTGATTCATTGTACAGCAGTTGCTGAGAAGGGAAAGTGGGCCATTTATGAGTGGCAACGCTTCATCATGAATCCATTGTGCATCTGATTCATGTGGAGTCTAGAAAGCATCATATGATCTCCATTGTATCTTTTCAATGTAAAGAAATTTGAACCAGAGGGCAACAGACTCAACGATTCAGAGGTTTACATAAACCATGGGCAGATGTACAATACTGTGCAAAACTCTTAAGCACATGTATATAGCTAGGGTGGACAGGAGGGACAACTTGGGTGGGAAAAGTACATCTTCTTTCCCCGCCATTTCCTCTCCCATCAGCAATTGCATTGATCTTGCTGGAAGATTTCCTTAATGATATGAGTGTGCTTGCTTTGATTGTTCTACTCTTTTTCCTTTATTTTGCTGCAGACAGTGGAAAAAAAAGATTGAAAACTGCAACAAACATAGGTCAAAACCAGTTCTGAATCACACTTGCCATTGGTGTGTCCCGAAACAACAAAAAACCTTTGAAATTCCTAAATTTGCTCTATCAAACTGTCAATGATATTAAACGCAGAAAGATCCATATTAGAACTAGAGCTTAGGAAGCTATAAATAGTTCTCTGGGTAGAAATAAAGGGAAAAAAATAGGGTGTCCAAAAGAAGTTTTGTCTGGTTCCTGAATAACAATAACACAGTGAGAACTTTACTTATGATTGTATTTAGGATTACACTTTAAAACTGAAAGTTATTTCAGTAATTTGATAGCAGAATAAAGAGCATTGTGCTCTGAGACTTTAATTTTAAAAAGAAAAAGCCCAATCCTTTGTTTTTATCTTGAATGTTGAGCTTGTTAAATGCTGTAATGCATCATTTTGTTTTCAGTGGTGTGCATTTCCTGTTCTGTATAAAATTCCTCATTGAGAGTTGTGTAATAAATGCTGTTTCTGTTTCCAATTGTCTCTTTCCTATCATTTGCTAAATCTTCAACGTTTGCTTTTATTCCCACCAAATTTCTAAAAAAAATTGCTCTATATTTATTTGTTCTATCAACTGTCAATCATTTGCATCATTTAGTAAAGTTTTTTGAAATACCTTTCTCATTTGTCTTTTTTAAATTACAATTAAGATGTTGTAACTTTATCAAAGCTTTACACAATATTAACTGTTCACACCATGAACTGATTAAGATTTATGTATAACTTAAATTGAAGCTGTATATTATCTGTTAATAATATATTAAATGTGTTGTGTGTGGGCTGCATTTCCTGTGCAATTTTATCCTTCAAATCTCTGTACAGTAAAGACGGGTTTAAATTTCTGGGTAAAATGTTAGAATAGAAACTTGCCAATGGGAGCAAAGAAATGGATTTAAGGAAACAGAAGGAAATGGTGAACCAATTGTTACAACAAATTTACTACCATTTATCTTAAATGTTTCTTCCATGAAACGTGCTGGTTGAAAGGTTCAAATACATCAAATCTGATTTTAAAGACTAAAATTGAGATGGAATTGTTTCTGTATCTCTCCATTCTGAGCGTGTTGCATTTTGCTGTGTTCCCCCCCCCGCCTGCCCCGCATTGCGGGTCTTGCCTTCATGTGTGTAGGACTCTAGATCTTAGATTTCTTTAAACACCCCCACCTGCCTATGGCAGTTTAAGGCACACTTTTGACAAATTGCTTGGTCACCTGTCTTAATCCCGGTTTGATACCTGAATGTCTCACATTTACCAATGTGCTAACTACCGGTAAATACAATTTGTGAAGTACCAGTAAGTCTTTTCTGATAGACTTGAGGACAATAAACACCAGCAGTGTTTGTGTTGACTTGATCACAAGTCAAGCAGCATCTACAGAGAGAGGATATGAGAAGAGTAGAATGGGTAGTTGTGTGAGAGCACAAAACTAAAGAGGTTTTGTAATGGATATGGAAATAGGGAGATATAAAACTTTGTGGTGTCAATTTGCCATAAATCAATTGTAAAGTTGTAAATAACATGTATATCTATACAAATAGCATAATCAAATCACTGAATCTTAAGTTAGAAGAGTATTAATAAAATCATGTATAATGGAAACATTTTTACTCCCTAACATAGTATTCAGTTTCCCCCCCCCCCCACAACCCTTTGTTCACACAAATGAGTATTACAACCAAGGATTTTGATCAATTTAACTGCGAATTTTTAATTGTGTACCACATGCTCCTTTTTTCACAGTAGAGTCCAAAAAACAAGGAAAAGTAAAGCCTGAAAAACTAAAAACTCAAACTGAAATGTCAGCAGTTCAAAAGTATTCATCCCCCTTTGCTGACTACTTAGCTGTGGGAGGTGGTTCAACTATTTCAGCCAGCAGTCTTTTTCGGATAAGTCTGCATTAGCTTTGCACAACGTGATGAAGCAAGATTTGCCCATTCTTCCTTGCAAAATTGCTCAAACTGTGACAGGTTTTTTGGGGAGCGGCAGTACATAACAATCTTGAGGTCAAGGTCATAACTGACTGGGCCACTCAAGGACATCAACCCTGGGGTTACTCTGGTAATGTGCTTTTGGTTATTGTCCTGCTGAAAGACTTGACTTCCCTCATCAGTTTAAGCCTTCTGGCAGAGGCTAGCAGGTTTTTACCCGGGATCTCTCTGCATTTAGCAGCATTCATCTTCCCGTCAATCTTGACCAGATTTCCAGTTTCTGCTGCTGAAAAGCATTCCCGTAGCATGCTGCTACCTCCACCATACCTTTATAGTAGGGATAATGTTACCTGGCTGGTGCACAGTATTAGATTTACGCCACAGGTACCACGTAATGTTGAGGTCAATAAGTTCCACCTTAGTCACATCCAACCACAAGACCTTCTTCCACATCTTTACAATATCTTTTAAGTGACACTTTGCAAAGTCTAGATGGGCAAAGATATGATGGGTTTTTTTTAAACAAAGTTTTCTTCCTTGCTACTCTTCCATAAATACCTTTTTTGTGCAAGGCCTTGGAGATTGTGGGTCCAGTTGCAGCCATTGACAGCAGTTCACTGAGAGTGACTGTTGGTGTCATAGTAGCCTCTCATACAAGTGCCATTCTTCGGCGACTAAGTTTAGAGGGGTGGCCTGACCTAGGCAGTGTGGCTGAGATTTCATGCTTTATACTGAGCTCCAACATGTGTTCAGTGGCTTTGAGATGGTCCTGTACCCTTCCCTAGATTTGAGCTTCTCTTACCATTTCTCTGGCTTGTCTTGAATTCTCTTTTGTCTTCATTTTGACTTGGTCTGTTGAAAATCTACTATAATGTTGGACCTTACCGAGAGGGAGGTTATTTATTCTTATCAATTAATTGAAATGAGTGATCCTCCAATTTTCTACATCAACAAATTGAGCAAGTTGGTAAGGTAATATACAGTATTGTATCTGAGGAAAATTAGTAAAGTAATTACAAAGGGGATGAATACTTCCTCAGAAGCAAAATTTTGGTTTAAAATTTTTAGTAAATTGTTGACATGTTTTGCAAGGTTTTGATATGATGCACAATGTTTTACACATTAGCTCAAAAATCCTACCTCAATATATTTTAAATTTTTAAAAAATAGACATTAAATGTGAAAATAGTTGTAGGAGCTGAATACTTTTTCCAAGGCACTGTAATTAAATAATTTCCAGTTCTATGAAGACAGATCCTTCCCAATGGATATTTCTCCTATTCCAGCCTGTTGCTGTGCGGAAGGTAGACGTGGTATGTAAGGGAATAGAAAAATCTGATCTACCATTTAAAATTAAATTGCAGGAGTGAGGCAAAAGAGCACAAACTCAACCTCATACAAAGTTATATTTAACATTGTTACCTGGAAGTTTTTTTTACACATGGGATAATCAAATCACGCACTCGCCACTCTCTGAGTAAAAAACCGGACATCTCCTCTGTACCTACTCCCCAGTACCTTAAACCTGTGTCCTCTTGTGGCAACCATTTCAGCCCTGGGTAAAGCCTCTGACTATCCACACGATCAATGCCTCTCATAATCTTGTACATGTCTATCAGGTCACCACTCATCCTTTGTTGCTCCAAGGAGAAAAGGCTGAGTTCACTCAACCTATTCTCATAAGGCATGCTCCCCAATCCAGGCAACATCCTTGTAAATCTCTGCATCCTTTCTATGGCTTCCTGTAGTGAGGCGACCAGAACTGAGCACAGTACTCCAAATGGGTCTGACTAAGGTCCTATATAGCTGTAACATTACCTCTGGGCTCCTAAATTCAATTCCACAATTGATAAAGGCCAATGCATCATATGGCTCTTCATTTCATTTTTAGAATCTTTTTATTGGTACATAATCTTCTACAGCTATAAAATGATACAAAATTTCAACAAATTAATATATATACAATTAATAAAGCTGAAGAAAATAAAAACTAATATATAAAAATGAAATATATGTAAGAAAAAGAAGGGGAAAAAAAGAACCCCATCTACCTAAGGAAACAAAAATCCCACTGACTTAAAAAAAAAGGGGGGGGAACCCATTAGGAACCAACCCCTGGAGCAATACATCTTACAATCATCTATATATATATATAAAAGAACCATCAACTGCCAATTCATATTTATATAGAATAAGAGTGGAAGGAAACCATATAAAATAATTCAAATTAAATGATAATATTTGGCAAAAGAGCCCCATCTTCTCTCAAAATCGAATCGGGGATCAAAAGTTCTTCTACTAATTTTTTCCAAACTGAGACATAACATTACTTGAGAAAACCATTCAATTAATGTAGGGACAGAGGTATCTTTCCATTTTAATAAAATAGTCCTTCTTGCCAATAATGTAACAAATGCAATTACATGTTGATCTGAAGATGAAATACCCTGAATATGATACGGAACTATTCCAAATAGAACAGTCAATCTAATAGGTTGTATATTAATTTTCAGAGCTTTAGAAATGGTAGAAAACAAAGATTTCCAGAACGGTTTTAATGAAGAACACGACCAGAACATATGTGACAAAGTAGCTACTTCAGTTTTACACCTATCACAGTAGTTGTCTATACTAGGAAATGTTTTAGATAGTCTCTCCTTTGTTAAATAATAATGGTGAACAATTTTAAACTGAATTAAACAGTGATTGGCACATAAGAATTTATGTTTTTCAAAACTTGCAACCAATCTTCATTAACAAAGGTTATATTAAGTTCTCTCTCCCAAACTTGTTTAATCTTTAGTGAGAGGTTCTCTTTTTGTAACAAAAGTAAATTATAAATTCTGCTAATGGAACCTCTCACTAAAGAATTCAACTTCAAAATGGTATCCAACAAATCAGATTCTTGCAAATATGGAAACTTAGATAATTATTGTTGTAAAAAATGTCTAACCTAAAGATATTGCAGAAAATGTGTTATGAGCGAGAATATTTGTTAATTAACTCTTCAAAATTCATCAATCAACCATCACAAAATAAATCTGTAAAAGAATGGATCTCTTTATTTCTCCATAAGAGAAAACTGGGATCAGTTATTGAAGGTTTAAATAAAAAGTTTCGATATAAAAAACTAGACAACTTAAGTTGTTTAAAATTTTTAAAAATTGTGAAACTGAAACCAAATCCGTAAGGAATGTTTAATAACAGGGTAAAGATTTAGAATTTTAGAGAGTTGTAAAGGCAATGGAGCTCCTAATATTGAAGTTAAATAAAATTGTTTAACAGCTTTTAATTCCAAATCAACCCATAGTGGTTTTTGGCTCTTGTCGAGCCAATATAGCCAAAAGCATAATTGTCTGATATTAACAGCCCAATAATAGTCTTAAATTAGGAAGTGGAAGTCCACCATCTTTTTTAGATTTTTGTAAATGATACTTATTAATTCTTGGACTTTTATCGTTCCAAATAAAGGAAGAAATGAGAGAGTCAGTTTGATCAAAAAAAATTTTAGTTAAAAAGATAGGTATATTTTGGAAAATATATAAAAATCTAGGTAAAATCATCCCTTTCACAGCATGGATACGACCTATTAGTGAGTAAGTGGATTCCATCTAGAAAATAGTTGTTTCATGGAGTCCATTAAAGGAACTATATTTGCTTTATAGAGATCTTTTTTTTAGTAATTATAATACCTAAATATTTAAAAGTATTAACAATTCTAAAAGGAATATCATTATATATAAAAACAGAGGCATTTAATGGAAACAATTCACTTTTATTCAAGTTAAGTTTATATCCTGAAAATTTACCAAAATCTTTTAGTGTTTCCAAAAGATTAGGAATTGATTCCTCAGGATTCAAAATAAAAACCAAAAGATCATCTGCACAAAGAGAAATCTTACGTATAGTTCCATTCATAGAGATATCATGAATATTTTTAGCTTCACGTAGTGTTATGGCCAAAGGCTCCAATACAAGATTAAATAATAAAGGGCTTAATGGACATCCCTGTCTAGAACCACGAGAAAGTGAAAAAAAAGAGGATGCCTTCTTAACCACAGAGTCTACCTGTACAGCTGCTTTGAGCATCCTATGGACTCGGACCCCAAGATCCCTCTGATCCTCCACACTGCCAAGAGTCTTACCATTAATGCTATATTCTGCCATCATATTTGACCTACCAAAATGAACCATTTCACACTTATGGGTTGAACTCCATCTGCCACTTCTCAGCCCAGTTTTGCATCCTATCAATGTCCTGCTGTAATCTCTGACAGCCCTCCACACTATCCACAACACCTCAAACCTTTGTGTCATCAGCAAGCTTCCTAACCCATCCCTCCACTTCCTCATCCAGGTCATTTATAAAAATCATGAACAGTAAGGATCCCAGAACAGATCCCTGAGGCACACCACTTGTCACAGACCTCCATGTGGAATATGACCTGTCTACAACCTGTCTTTGCCTTCTGTGGGCAAGCCAGTTCTGGATCCACAAAGCAATGTCCCCTTGGATCCCATGCCTCCTTACTTTCTCAATAAGCCTTGCATGGAGTAAACTAGATTGGCCAAAAGGTCTATTACTGTTCTGTAGTGTATTATGAGTGTATCTTGGTGGCATGAATGTCTTGGGCTGAAAGGCCTGTTTCTGTGCTGAATGACTGATTAATGAAATAATATGAGCTAAATTAACAAAACAAGCATGAACTCCTATACAGTACATTTCTTTTCACAATGTATCCCTCACAGAATGACCCAATTAAACTATGTACAGTATTTGATTACCTAGTTAATTTTTCTATTGCACCTGATCTTTTGTGCATAACACTTCAAATTTCCTTGCATCACCACTTTGCTTGCCAACTGCATTTGATTTGGAAGTTCACTAGTAACTGATCACAAAAGACTCGTACAAGAGTGTGATTTTTGAACAATGATTGATAGATTAGTTTCCATCAGTTATAAAATTAAATTGAATTGACTTTATTACTTACATCCTTCACATATACTATCTCAAGATTAATTTTCTTGTGGACATTCACAGTGGATACAAAAAAATACAATAGAATGAATGGAAAAACTATAAAGACAGGCAATCAATGTACAATAGAAAACAAACTGCAAATACAAAAAATAATAATATTTGAGAAATGAGTTGGAGAATCCTTGAAAGTGAGTCCCTGGGTTGTGGAGCCAGTTCAGTACTGAGGTGAGTAAATTTATCCACACCAGTTTGGGAATCTGGTGGTTGACTTCAAGATGGCGGCGCGATGCAGCGCGCAGCGGCCACTCCAGGAATGAATATCTGTTATCTGTAAGTAGGGGCCGTGTACAATCCTGATTTGATGGAGACGGACGTGTGAAGCACGGAGGAACATCTGGTGGAACTTTTGAAATGCCTGTTTTGCTGCTACTGTGCGATCGGAGAAATCTCCGGGAGGAAGGCCCCGAATCCTCGGCTTTGCCTGTTGCTTGGCGGCTGGTGCCGGGGTCGAAGCGCTCAGCAGAGATGGTGCTCGGTGACGGAGGGCTGGTCGGAGGCTCGAAGTTGGCTGTGGTCGAAGCTCCCAAAGTGCTGTATCGGAGGTTCATGGCAGGAAGAGTTTTTCTTCCTTCTACCATCCGCGTGTGATGATGGGCTGTCGGGACTTTGAGACTTTCTTTTAAATCGTGCATGGACTGCTCTTTATCAGATTACGGTATTGCTTTGCACTGTTGAAACTATGTGTTATAATTATGTGGTCTTTGTCAGTTAGTCTTTTATCAATTATGGTATTGTCTGCACTGTTGAAACTATATGTTAACTATAACTATATGTAACTATATGGTTTTGTGTATGTCTTGTAGCTTTAGGTTTGTCTGATGGGTTTGTATTTCCTTTCCGGGGAACGTGCTAAGACGGTAGCGCGATATCGATATGCAGCAGCCTCTCCGGACTCTGGATTGGGGATTACCAAATGTTATGTGGTTTTTCTTGTGTGGTCTGTTTTGTGCTTTTTCGTGTTATCATTCCGGAGAACGTTGTCTCATTTTTTAACTGCATTGTATTTGTGGTTTATAAATGACAATAAACTGAATCTGAATCTGAAGGGTGATAACTTTCTGAATCTGCTGGTGTGGGACACAAGGATCCTGAACTTCCATACCAATGGCAGCATAGCCTTGCAGGGTGGCTGGGGGAAGGGAAAATCTTTGATGATGGATACTGCTCTTGTGTGGCATTGCTCCTTGTAGATGGGCTCAATAGTGGAGAGGGGTTTTCCTGTGATGGACTTGGGCTGTATCCACTACTTTTTGTAGGCTGTTCTAGTCTCGAGCATTGTTGTTTCAACGTAATTACTACTGGCCCACCACCTTCCCACCCACCCCATCCATGTCTTTGTAACCCCTACACTTCACTGTGTCACCACACTCTTGACTGACTTCCCCAAGATGGCACAGGAGTTGTTTTCACATCATCACGTCACTACCACTCCAAAAGACCATCTCACTTTCAATCAATCAATCACTCTGTCTCTGCAGGTCATGATTTTTGAAGTGTGTCCAGTTACTTCTTTAACTTGAAGGATTCTGCCTCCACCACTCTTTCATACTGCGACCCCATCACCTGAGTGAAAATAAACCTTATTTCCCCTCTAATTTGTCTAATAATTATATTAAATCTGTCTTGTCCTCCCTCTGTGATCCTGAGATCATCCAGAACTCTGCACTTCATTCTAACATAATCTTTACTCTTTGTCTCCTTTTTAAATAATGCATCAACCTTGGTTTCAAATCCCTTTATGGTTGCTGCTACTTATTACTTATAATCCTCTCCAGGTCGGTAACCCTCTGACCTATTCCTAATCCTCAAAACTGGCTGTGGTCAGCTGAGTGCGTATTCCTACATCACCGTGAGAGTAATTTATTGACTGGGAAATTAATTGGTTTGCAAGAGCAGAAGTATCATTAACTCAAGAGATTTTGCAAATGATGGATGTCCAGAACAACACACAAACGCCACACACACAAAATGCTGGAGGAACTCGGCAAGCGAAGCAGCATAAATGGAGCGGAATAAACAGTCGACATTTTTGGTCCGAGTGGCAGGTTTCACAGTATAGAATCCACTTAGAAACAAATCTGCAGTAAAACTTCAATAATCTAGTATCTTGTTGTTTAGAAATTCTGATCTTTCTGGCTCTCTGGGCGCTGATTTCTGTCCTTCATTTAACTCACCAGTGTACTGGTTTCCAGGCTCCCTTCGCCACATTGGACCCCTGGTATTTATGGATTCAATGTCCATTTAGGAATTGGTTGACAGAGGGGAATGTTGAGTGTGTACCTCCTCCCTAATGATAACAATGAGAAGAGGGCATTCCCTGGGTGACAGGGGTCCTTAAAAACGGACGTCGCCTTTCTGAAGTACCGTTCCTTGAAGGTGTTTTGGATACTACGGAGACTAGTACCCAAGATGGAGCTGACTAATTTGACAACTTTCTGTAATTTCTTTCAGACCTGTGCAGTAGCCCCCGTATGCCAGACAATGATGCAGCCTGTCAGAATGTTCTCCATGGTACGTCTGTAGAAGTTAGCGTGTTTTAGGAGATGGACTCCTGATTTAACCCTAACCTAATTACAGGACAATTTACAATGATCAATTAACCTATCCGATAGGTCTTTGGACTGGGGGAAGAAACTGGAGGACCCGGAGAAAACCCACTCATTCCACGGAGAGGATGTACATGTACAGAGACCCTTTCAGGTCGGCGCCGGAATTGATCCAAACTGCCAGCTGTAATGGTGTCGAACAAACAGCTACGCCACTGTGGCGTGTTATATTACTGCACAACGTCTTTAAAAAGTGACATAAGAGTATGTCAGCGGCAAAGTTGAAGTATCAAATAGCCCAGAAAGTTGAGAGACAGCAGATACTGGAATCTGGAGCAAAAACAAATACGAATAGCTGGTGGAACTCAACAAGTCAGGCAGCATTTGTGGAGAGAAATGGCTGTTCAACATTTTGGGTCAAGACCCTTCATCTGGACTGAAAGATAGTGAGGATAGAGGCAGTATAAATGGGTAACGGGGTGAGTTAGTGATGCACCATCACTAACTCACTCTGAGACGTAGGAAGCGAGGTATCGGCTTTTATTGACTGGAAGAATGAACAGCACTACATCCTGGAGAATGAGGCCGGGCATCAGGCCTCAATCGCCTTTATACAGGGGTCTGTGGGAGGAGCCACAGGAGCAGTCCAGACAGGTATATGTAGTTCACCACAGTTAGTACTCCACCTTCCTTTCCTGTCAGAATCCATCCGCAGTCCTCTGTTGCCTCCACCTATCACCTCCCAGCTTCAGTCACTATTCCCACCCTGTCTCCTCCAGCTGCTCATCACCCCTCCTCCCCCGGAACCTACTAGTTCTTACCCCACCGCTTCTCCTCTGCTCTTCAATCTGACAGTCTCCTCTCTTACAGTCCAGATGAATGGTCTCAACCTGAAAAATCAGCCGTCCATTTCTCTCTGCCTGTCCTGTTCAGTTCCTTCAGCAGTTTGTGCTTCAGCCCATAAAATCTGCCTTGCACCACCAGAGTCGTAAACTGCTGGATTAATGGAGTTTTACTGTATTCCACAACCAGGAACAGTACGCAGGCACAGCAGCTTGTTTTCCAAAATAAATGTACACTTGGTACCTGATAAAGTGGACAGTGAATGTATGTTCATTGTCTTCTGCTGTTGTATCCCATCCACTTCAAGGTTCGATGTGTTGTGTGTTCATATTTGCTCTTCTGCACACCACTGTTTTAACACATTTATTTGAGTTCCTCTTGCCTTCCTGCCAGCTTGAACCAGTCTGGCCATTCTCCTCAGACCTCTCTCATTAACAAGGTGTTTTCACCCACAGAACTGCAGCTCACTAGATTATTTTTGTTTTTCACATCATTCTCTGTAAACTCGAGAGACTGTTCTGTGTGAAAACCCCAGGAAATGAACAGTTTCACAGATACTCAAACCATCCTCTCTGTCACCAACAATCATCCCATGGTCAAAGTCACTTAGATCACATTTCTTCCCCACTCTGATGTTTGGTTTGAACAACTGAACCTCTTGACCATGTCTGCTTGCTTTTATGCATTGAGTTGCTGCTAGATGATTGACTCATTACATACTTGTATTAACAAGCAGACGTACAGGTGTACCTAATAAAAGGGCCACTGAGTATATCGACTGCAATGTCAAATGTTTTAATTATTTTACAATTATTTTAAAAAATTGAGTTAAGTTTCTGTGAGGAGACCTAATGATGCTTCAAGACTTTAAAAAATCTGACACCAGCACAGGTTGCAAAGGCCATAAAAGGAATTACATAAAATGTAGGTTCTTATCTTAAATCCCGAACAACATTACAATCAAAGAGATTGTCAAAGTCAATCACATGTAGCTCCAATCTCCTTAAGCGATTAGAAAGTACCAGGTATTTACACCTCAGCAACCAATGAGTGATCGTAGCAGATGAGCAGATCCCTTATATGCTGGCTGTGAGACTGGGGAACTTGCAAATGATATTGAGCTATTGATTACCCGACAGAACCCATGAAGAACTGAGTTGTTGTAAATTAAGAAAGCTAACAAGCTTTTATTATGGAATACTCAAAGCAGGAACCTGAGTATCCACAGAAGCTGCTGGATTATATGAATGGATTTCTTATATCCAAGGTAAGCAAGAATTTCACAAAGCCAAGGAAGTGAAATCACGTCATTGATAACTTTTCAGTTGAAATATATTTATTAGTCAATTGGATTTAACCCTCATCATGACGTAGATATTCTGTCGATGCTGGAAATATTGAGCAACACACAGAAAATGCTGGAGGAACTCAGCAGGTCAGGCAGCATCTATGGAGGGGAATAAACAGTTGACGTTCCGGGCTAAGAACTTCTTCAGGACTGGAAGGGAGTTGGGGGTGGGGGCGCAGAAACTCAAATAAGAAGGTGGGTGGAGGGGAAGGAGTAGAAGATAGCAGGTGAGGGGGAAGGTAGGTGTGTGGGGGAGGAGGGATGCAGTAAGAAGCTGTGAGGGGAGGGGATAGGTGCTAAAGGTAAAGGGCTAAAGAAGAAAAACCTGATAGGAGCAGAGTGTGGACCGTGGGACAGAGGCGAGGAGGCGGAGCACCAGAGAGAGGCCATAGGCCAGTGAAGAGAAGAGGTAAGAGGGGAACCAGAATGGGGAATGGAAAATGTGAGGAAGGGGAGGGGGAGTCATTACTGGAATTTAGAGAAATTAATGTTCCTGTCGTCAGGTTGGAGGCTACCCTGACAGATTGTGAGGCATTGCCCGTTGTCGAGAGAGTGAAAGTGCTCGACAAAGCTGTGCGGCAATCTACGTGGGGTCTCAGCGGTGTATCTGGAGCACTAGATGCAGTGGACGACCCTGACAGACTTGCAGGTGAAGTATAGCCCCACCTGCAATGACTGTTTGGGGCCTGGATGGTGGTGAGGGAGGAGGTGAGGGGGCAAGTGTAGCACTTAACTACAGCAATGCATTGGTATCTGTTGTCAGATGATGATAGTTGAGTTAGCTACTGATAAGGAGTGTGAGTTGGCTACTGGGCCCTTCAATCCTGCTCCATCATTACTGGTCCTCTTAGACTATAACACTATATGACATAGGAGCAGAAGTAGGCCATTCAGCCCATTGAGTCTGCCCCACCGTTCCATCATGTCTAATCCTGGATCCTACACAAACCCACACACCTACCTGCTAGCCATATCCTTTCAACTTCTGCTTTAAATATACCCACAATATCGGCCTCAACCACGGTCTGTGGCAGAGCATTCCACAGATTCACTGCACTCTGGCTAAAAATATTCTTTCTTACACGTGGAATATTGTGTTCTAAAAGATCGCCCCTCAGTTTTAAGGCTGTGCTCTTTAGTTCTGGATACCCCAACCATAGGAAACATCCCCTCCACATCCATCTTATTAGTCCTTTACACGTTCAATAGGTTTCAGTGTGACCTCCCCCCTCCACCCCGCATTCTTCTAAATTCCAGTGAGTACAGGCCCAAAGCTGCCAAACGCTCCTCAAGCATTAACTCCTTCATTCCCAGAATCATCCTCGTGAACCTCCTCTGGACAACATATTCTTTCTGAGATATGGAGCCTAAAATTCTTAATAGTATTCAAAGTGCAGCCTGACTAGTGTCTTATAAAGCCTCAGCATTATCTCCTTGCTTTTATATTCTATTCCCCTTGAAATAAATGCCAGGATTGCATTTTCCTTCTTTACCACAGACTCAACCTGTAAATTAACCTTCTAGGAGTCTTACACGAGGACTCCCAAGTCCCTCTGCACCTCTGACATTTGAACCTTCTCCCCATTTAAATAATAGTCTGCATTATCATACATTTCCCAACATTGTACTCCATCTGCCACTTTTTTATGCCCATTCATCCAATTTGTTTAAGTCCTGCTGCAATAGCATTGCTTGCTAAGCACTACCTACCCCTCCACCTATTCTTCGTATCATCCGCAAACTTTGCCACAAAGCCATCAATTCCATTATCCAAATCATTGACAAACAATGTGAAAAGTAGCAGTCCTAATACTGACCCCTGAGGAACATCACTAGTCACAGGCAGCCAACCAGAAAAGGCCCCTTTTATTTCCACTCGCTCTTCTGAGCCAGTTTCCCGTGGCTTAATATCATGATCTATGAAAAAAATGTTCTAATTCCTCTTTTAATACTTCTCATGATTTTATCTCTAAAGTCTTCTAGGACAAAGAATTCAAAGTGCTCATTACACTCTGTGAGAAACGTTGTTTCAAAAAGTTCCAGGGGACCTTTTATACTAACCTGATGTAGGCAAAGGAAAGTCTCAATTTCATATTTCCAAAGAAACTCTAAGCATAATGCATTGGACACAACTAAACAAACAAAGATTGGTATTCCGTGGCATAGAGTCATACAGTAAAAATACAGTCCCTTCAGGCCACCATAAGGAAGGCACGTGGTCAGGGAATTTAGTTCAAGACCCATGAGGTAATTTTGAAGATCTATTAAATTCTGGTTAAACCACACGTGGAATATTATGTTCAGGTCTGGTCATCTTATTATAGGAAGGATGCAGAGAGTTTGCAGAGATTTACCAGAATGCCACCTAGATTACAGAATATATCTTGTGAGGATAGGTTGAGTGAGTTAAGGTTTTTTTCTTTGTAAAGAAGGAGGATGAGAGGTGACTTGGAGGTGTATAAGAGGATAAGGCATAGATATAGAATGGATACTCAGAGACTTTTTCTCAGCATGGAAAAAGCTAAGATGAGGGGGCATAACTGTATGTGGGGGGTTGGATGTCAGAGGTAATTTGTCTACACAGAGAGTGATAGATGCATGAAACACCCTGCCAGGGATGGTGGTAACTCTTAGATAGGCATGTGGATGAAAGAAAAATGGAGGTCAATGTGGGAGGAGGGTATAGATTGATCTTAGAGTAGGTTAATGAATCAGAACATCATAGGCCAAAGAGCCTGTAACATGTCCTAAGTTCTAAGTCCATGCAGGCCAATAAATCTCATGTATACTAACTTCATTTACCAACAGTGGGTCTGTAGTCTCCTATGCCTTGGTGGTTTATGTGATTAACCTGATTTTCCTTAAATATAACAAAGTCATGTTTATATTGTTACGCCTGTGCCCCAACTCTGAGGGGCCGAAGGGTACAAAGTAGCCCCCTCTTTTTTGAGAATCGCAAGATCGCTATTAATTCAGGTCAGGAGACCCAGGAAATGAGAGAGAGAGAGACGCAGAATCCACAGGGGGTCTGGAATGTCCTGGCCTCTCAACGATACAAAGCCACGGGAAACGGCCATTGTCTCTTGGAGACGGAATTGTGTATTGAGCCCTGTGCTATTCATCGAAGCCCTCAAGGAATGAGCAACGTGGGCTGGTTGGGGGGGGTGGCAGCATCCCAACCTGATTGACATCTGAGACCCCGTGAGTAAGGATAAAAGAGGGTCTGGGGAACAACCCCTCTAGACGCACCAGGAGAAATGCTAGAAATCCCGTGACAGCGTAATAGCGACAGCCGGTGGAAAGCCCACGTGCGTCCTTTTCCATTTGCCTCGGAATTGGTGGGGCTGACCACGGAAGACGGCTTAGCTAAAAGGAAAAGGACACCGATGACATTTCGAAGGATCGGCATCATAAAACGGAAAACGGGCAAGTTCTAAACTCCGTCTCTCTCTCCAGCCAAAAGCTGCAGCCTGAATGAACTTGAGTGACTTTTATATTTCCATCGGACAATACATTATCCCCTAGACAACGATAGAGCTATTTCTTATTGATTATTATTATACCCACGCTTTTAGATTTAGTATTGACGACGTATATTATCTGTATGTTTGCATTGATATTATTTTTGTGTATTTTTATCAATAAATACTGTTAAAAATAGTACCATCAGACTTCAACGGACCTCTCTATCTTTGCTGGTAAGTGACCCAGTTACGGGGTACGTAACAATATGCATAAGTACATTAATGCACAGGTGCAATGAAAAAAAAATACATGCAGCAACATCATATGTACAGTGCATAGCAAATAAGCAGCATTCGCAGAAAAAAACACAAGTTATATATAATCTCTGCAAGAAGAACACAAAACAGAAAAAGTGCGGTGTAGTGCAGAGTGATCAAAGTAGGCGTAGTGTTACTATGCTGAGGTAGTGATGCAGGTTGGATAAAGAGTGAATGGTTGAAGTGAAGTAACTGTCCTTGAATCTAGCCACGAAGGACTTCAGTCCTGCCTGATGGCAGCTGCAAGAAGGTGGCATGACCCAGACGGAGAGGGTCTTTGAAGAGAAGGTTTGCAATCTTGAGTCAGCACCGCCTGTAGATACTTCCAGTGCTGGGTAGGGATTTGCCCTTAACGTACTGGGCTGAGTTCACTACTCTGCAACTGTATTACTTTCCTGTGCATTTGAATTACCGTACCCATCCGTGACACTTATCAGTTGCACTACATACACAGGGCCCTTAGTATTGTCAAGGAACCCTCCCACCTGTCCCACAATCGCCAGCAAGTTTCTACAGAACATTCTGACTGGTTGCATCAACGTCTGGTATGGAGCGGCCACTCCACAGGGTTGGAAAATGCTGTAGAAAGCTGCAGGTTCAGTCAGCTCCATTGTGGGCACTAGGCTTCCCAGCATCGAGGACACCTTCAAAAGGAGATTCCTCAAAAAGGCTACATCCACCATAAAGGACACCCATCACCCAGGACATACCCTCTTCTCATTGTCACCGTCAAGGAGGAGGTACAGGAGCCTGAAGACATGCACTCAATGTTTTAGGAACAGATTCTTCCCCTTCACCATCAAATTTTAGAATGGACAATGAACCATGTACTACCTCACTTTTTTCTTCTTGCCCTTTTTTGCACTACTTGTCCAATTATTTATATATATTTCTTATTCTAATGTATAGCTTTTTTATATATATATTGCACTGTACTGTCACTGTACTGTCTGTGTTGGTGCATGGCCTAGTGGGCAAGGCATCAGACTAGTAACCTGAAGGTCACTGGTTCGAGCCTCAGCCGAGGCAGCGTGTTTGTGTCCTTGAGCAAGGCACTTAACAACACATTGCTCTGCAACGACACCGGTGCCAAGCTGCATGGGTCCTAGTGCCCTTCCCTTGGACGACATCGGTGGCGTGGGGAGGGGAAGGCCTGCAGCTTGGGCAACTGCCGGTCTCCCATACAACCCTGCCCAGGCCTGCACCCTGGAAACTCCAGGCGCAGATCCATGGTCTCTCGAGACTGACGGATGTCACCACCACTGTCACAAAATAACAAATTTAACCTAATACTGCATGCCAGTGATACTAAACCTGATTCTGATTCAGATCGCTTTGACCCTCTACCATCAGGCAGGAGATACCATCGCATTAGGACAAGGACGGTTAGGATGGGAAGTAGCTTCTTCCCCCAAGACATGAAACTACTGAACTTTCTGCCACCACCTAGGTCTCATCATGAATGAAGCACCAACAGTGTTACACTGTTTACTTGAGTCATAATTGCACATTAAGCTGAATGTCAGTCTTACGGAATGTATTTTATTATTTATTTATTTGCGGTAACATTACTTTATGAGTTGTGCATGAGTTATATGTGCTGTGTAGTGCACCTTGGTCTACTGGTATGAAGTATATGCATACGTTTGCTGGTATGCATGTATATGGTTGAATGATAATAAACTTGAACTTGAATGGACCCTGGTGCAACCAGTCAATATAGAACGTAGAATTATACAAAGCAATTCATAACACGGTTCTGGTTGTAGACAATGTTTGCTGCCTGCGAATTGGGAGTATTTGACCTTCTGCATGAGGACGCTGTCCCGCTCTCCTCCAATGCCATTGCCGAACGTCTTAACACCAGTGCTGATGGCATGGAAAGACTACTCTCTGCATGTGTCGGACTCCAGCTGCTGGACGTCAAGGAGCATCAAGGTGAAGGTACTCAAATTAGAACGCTTCTTGGCTATCGATGTATTTGTGCATGAGTGCGGTAGGAAATTGGGGCTAACACCCCGTGATATTTCATTTGGATTATCAAGGCTCAGCATGTGTGTTTTCAATTCAGTTCTTATTTGTATTATTTTAAACAATATGTTGACTCACCCTCAGTTACAAGTGCTACTGCTAATTTAATGAATCAGTTAATAATTCATCAGGGGTGATTGATAAGTTTGTGGCCTAAGGTAGAAGGAGACGAGTTATTAACTTCAAACTTTCTGCATAATCACTCAGAGTTGAACTGCATGTGCATGTAATGAGAGCTGTATAACTCATCTCCTTCTACCTTAAGCCACAAACTTATCAATCACCCCTGCTGTGGACACTTTCTGGAGGTCCAAGATCCGTATGCTCCACAACCGCGGGACTAAGTGCTTAAACGTAGGAGGTAACTATGTTGAAAAATAAATGTGCTAGGTTTTCTAAAACAGACTCCTTCTACCTTAGGCTACAAACTTATCAATCACCCCTCGTATATTCTTTCTAAGTTAACGCATTAACTTCATTGTTAAAAAAAAACACAACAAAATCTACCAATACACCCAGTGGCCACTTTATTAGGTACCACCTGTACGTAATAACATTGTCACTGAATGTATGTTCGTGGTTTTCTGCTTCCATTTCAAGGTTGGATGTGTTGTGCATTCAGAGATGCTCTTCTGCACACCACCGTTGTAACACGTGGTTATTTGAGTTACTGTCACTTGCCTGTCAGCTTGAACCCAATTTAGCTATTCTGTCTCCTCTGACTTCTCTCACTAACTAGGCACTTTTGCCCAGACAAGTACCGCTCACTGGATGTTTTTTTTTGTTTCTCACACCATTCTCTGAAAACTCTAGAGACTATTATGCTTGAAAATCCCAGATGATCTGCAGTTTCACAGATACTCAAACCACTCCCATTTGGCACCACAATCATTCCATGGTCAAATACACTTAGATTACATTTCCTCCCCATTCTAATGTTTGGTCTGTACGACAACTGGACGACTTGACTCTGTCTGCATGTTTTTAATGCATTGAGTTGCTGCCACATGATTGGCTGATTAGATATTTGCATTAATGAGCAGGTGTAGATGTACCTAACACCGTGGCCATTGGGTTATGAGTTGTCGGGGGTGGCGATAAATCTCCACCAAAGGAGGGGTAAGGCGCTCCTTCCCTCTGCAAGCCTGCAGGTCACCCTTGGGTGAGGTGTAGCACCTGCTTACCCCCCCACCCCCCCCCCCCCCCAGTCAGGGTCACATGAAGCCATAGGAGCAGCAGGTGCTGATCACAAGGCCTGCTTATACTGCCCAGAAGAAGCCAATGACAGACCACTTCTGTAGAAAAAGTTTGCCAAGATCAATCATGGTCATGGAAAGACTATGGATGAAAGGGGATGACCAGAGAGATTTTTAAAAATTTTGATTTCTAGTATGATTCATAGGTTTCTGACGCTTCTAGTTCAATTAAGCACATAGTAATTAGAGCATTTCATCACAGTGTAGGTCCTTCAGCCCAGGATGTTGTGCCGACCTTTTAACCAACTCTTTCCTTTTTCAATATTTGTATTGATTTCTACAAAAAAGAATACAAAGTACAGGAGGATATATATCATATATCAATTACAATATATGTGAATCACACTTATAGTCTCATTACCCCATATTCATGTAAATTAAATTGAATCATATTATTGAAAAGTAATAATTTTATTATACAAACAAATCTAAAACCATTACCAAGAAAAGCTGTTTGGTAAAGAAAGAAAAAAGGAAAAAAATCCTTATATAGAAAAAACATATTATTAGCCAACATCTGTACTTGATAACAAATCAAAGATTTTGAAAATAATTCAAAAAAGGTCCCCACAATGTTTGGAAGTCTTGTCTTGATTCAGAAATTGAACAACAAATCTTCTCTAAATTTAAGCATGATACAACATCGCTTAGCCATTGAGCATGTAGGCAGAGCAGCACCCTTCCACCTAAGCAACAATGCCCACCTAACTATAAGAGAAATAAAAGCCAAAATGACTTTCTGCGATCTCAATTACATACATTTCCTAAAAGTACTGATAAGAATTTATAAGATGTAATTTTTAATTTGGATCAATTTTTAATTTTCATAATGGATCAATATCTAATATTTACGGTATGTTGTTGGGAATGAGAAACGTTCCTTTAGACAAAATTAAAAATCTCTGGGAATAAGATTTACAGACTTCAATTTCTGAGGAAACTTGGAATGAAATTTTTAAAGTGGTTAATACCTCATCGTTGTGTGCCCATCACTCCTTCTCACAATTTAAAGTGGTCCATAGGGCCCATATTACTAAGGATAAGCTGCCTCGTTTTTATTCGGATATATCTTCCTATTGTGACAGATGTAACAATGGAGAGGCTTCATTAATTCATATATTCTGGACATGTCCGAGTCTTGAAAAATACTGGAAGGAAGCATTTCAAACTTTTTGTGTACTTTTTAAAGTAAATTTTAAACCAAACCCTTTGACTGCCTTATTCGGTAGTGTTGAAGGAAAAGGTATTACCTTAACCAACTCTAAGATCAATCTAATTTTTCCCTCCATTTTCTGTTACTACAATGCACAACCAGCCTTTTTAATAAGCACAAAGCATTAGGCTTTCACAAAAAAATGTTATATTTTTACTGTGGATCACTTTTACTTAAAAATCAGAAGCTTAGAAATGACACTGAAAACCATCCAAATTATTGGTAAAAAAAAATCATTCATCTGTTTTGTAAACCTGCTACTTCACATTTTATAGATTCGGAGAGTTATACAACATGGAAACAGGGCCTTCGGCCCAACTTGCTCATGCTGACCAAGTTGCCTTCCTGAGCTAATCACATTTGCCAATGTTTGACCCATATCTCCCTAAGGCAGGGGTTCCCAGCCTGGGTCCACAGACCCCTTGGTTAATGGTAAGGGTCCATGGCAAACAAATTTGGGAACCCCTGGTATAAGCCTTTCCTATCCATGTTACCTGTCCAAATGTATTTTAGCATTGTGATTTACCACTTCCACTGGAAGCTCAGTCCATATACCCACTGAAAATATGCCCCTCAGGACCCCATTAAATCTTACCCCTCACATAAACCTATCCTTCTAACTTTTGACATTCCCCTCCTGTGTGTGGGAGGGGAACTGCTGTGACCATTCAACCTTATCTATTCCTCTCTTGATTTTATAAACATCAATTAGCCTCCTCCGCTCAAGCAAAACAGTCCCAGCCTAACCAGCCTCTCAGTCTCCCATCATAACCCAAGCTCTCTAGTTCCAGCAACATCCTTGTGAATCTTTATTGTGCCCTCTCTGGCTGGGAGCTTAACGTTCAAGGATACACGTTGCATCTATAGGATAGGTTGGTAGGCAGAGGGGTTGAGTGGCTCTATTGGTAAAAGTTGAAATCAAATAATTGGAAAGAGGTGACGTAGGGTCGGAAGGTGTTGAAAAGTTGTGGGTAGAGCTAAGGACCTGCAAGGGTAAAAAGACGCTAATGGGAATTATATACAAGCCCCCAAACAGTAGTAAAAATATGGTCTACAGATTACAACAGGAGATAGAAGATGCATACCAAAAGGGCAGTGTTACAATATTCATGGGGGAATTTTAATATGCAGATAGATTGGGAAATTAGGTTGCTGCCGGATCCCAAGAGAGGGAATTTCTAGAATGCTTACAAGATGTCTTTTTAGAGCAGTTCATGGTTGAGCCCACAAAGGGATCAACTGTTCTGGCTTGGATGTTGTGCAAGAAACTGGAAATGATTGGAAAGCTTAAGGTAAAAGAGCAAATAGGGGAGTGTGATCATAATATGATTGAATTCACCCTGAAGTTTGAGAATGAGAAGATAAAGTGGGATGTATCAGTATTACACTGGAGTAAAGAGAATTGCAGAGGCATGAGAAAAGAAATGATCAAAATTAATTGGAAAGGAACACTAGCAGGGATGATGGCAGAGCAGCAGTAGCTGGGATTTCTGGAAGCAATTCAGAAGGCACAGGATATATACATCCCAAAGAGAAAGAAGCATTCTAAAGGTAAGATGACACAACCGTGGCTAACAAGAGAAGTCAAAGCCAACATAATAGCCAAATGGAGGGCATATAATAGAGCAAAAATTAGAGGGAAGTTAAAGGATTGGTAAGCTTTTAAAAACCAACAGAAGGCAACCAAAAAGTCATTAAGAAGGAAAAGATGAAATACAAAAGTAATCTAGCCAACAATATTAAAGAGGATTACAAAAGTTTAAGATACATAAAGTGTAAAAGAGAGGTGAGAGTGAATATCGGATTGATAAAAAATGATGCTGGTGAGGTATTAATGGGGGGCCAAGGAAACGGTGGAAAAACTGAATTTATATTTTGCATCAGACTTTACTATGGAAGACACTAGTAGTATGTTGAACATTCAAGAATGTTAGCGGACAGAAATCTGTGAAGTTGCTATTACTAGGGAGAAGGTTCTTGGGAACCTGAAAGGTCTGAAGGTAGGCAAGTCACCTGGATCAGATGGTCTACATCCCAGGATACTGAAAGATGTGGATGAAGAGATTTTGGAAGCATTAGTAATGATCTTTCAAGAATCACTAGATTTTGGCATGGTCCAGAAGACTGGAAAACTGTAAATGTCACTGCACTCTTCAAGAAGGGAGAGGCAGAAGAAAGGGAATTATAGGCCAGTTAGTCTGACCTCAGTGATTGGGAAGATGTTGGAGTCGATGTTAATGATGTGGTTTCGGGGTACTTGGAGACGCATGATAAAAATCAGCCATATTCAGCATGGTTTACTCAAGGGAAAATCTTACCTGACAAATCTGTTGGAATTCTTTGAAGAAACAGTGCCCTAATTCGGCTCCTATATCTGATGGTCTTATGGTCTTCATCACGTCATGTGTAGACCAAATCTGCACACAATATTCCAGGTATGTTCTTACCATTATCGTATACAATCATAACAAGGTGTCTCAACTCTTGTACTCAGTTCCCTATATGATGAAGGCAAGCAAGCCAGATGCCTTCTTCTCCACTTTGTCCACCTGTATTACCAGTTTCAGGAAACCTTTTCCTTTACTCCTTATCTCTCTGTTCTGTAACACACCCTAAGACCCGTTTTTTTTCCTTATGTAAATCCTGCCCTAGTTTAACTTCCCAAAGTGCTTCAGTTTGCACTTATCTCAGTTAAATTCCCTTTGCCATTCCTTTGCCCACTTTCCCAGTTGATCTAGATCCTATTGTAACCACGGACAACTGTCCACCACACCACTGCATCTCTGTAAATCTGCAGTTCTCAACTTTTATAATGCCAAGGACCCATACCACAATGCAAGGTGTCCATGGGCCCCAGGTTGCAAATGGCTGCTCTAAATCATATCATGCCAACTACATATTCAGTGCCCATTATTAGGTACAGGACTGGAAGCTGGTGTGGCTTTCTGTTGCATTAGCCCATCAACGTCAAAGTCTGATGTGTTGTGCATTCTGAAATGCTCTTCTGTGCACCACTGCTGTATTGTCTGGTTATTTGAATTACAGCTTGAACTAGTCTGGCCATTCTCCACTGACCTCTCTCATTAGCAAGATATTTTCGTCCACAGAACTGCCACTCACTGTGTTTTTGTTTTGATTTTAGATAGATAGATAGATACTTTATTCATCCCCATGGGGAAATTCAACTTTTTTCCAATGTCCCATACACTTGTTGTAGCAAAACTAATTACATACAATACTTAACTCAGTAAAAAATATGATATGCATCTAAATCACTATCTCAAAAAGCATTAATAATAGCTTTTAAAAAAAAAGTTCTTAAGTCCTGACGGTAGAATTGTAAAGCCTAATGGCATTGGGGAGTATTGACCTCTTCATCCTGTCTGAGGAGCATTGCATCGATAGTAACCTGTCGCTGAAACTGCTTCTCTGTCTCTGGATGGTGCTATGTAGAGGATGTTCAGAGTTTTCCATAATTGATCGTAGCCTACTCAGCGCCCTTCGCTCAGCTACCGATGTTAAACTCTCCAGTACTTTGCCCACGACAGAGCCCGCCTTCCTTACCAGCTTATTAAGACGTGAGGCGTCCCTCTTCTTAATGCTTCCTCCCCAACACGCCACCACAAAGAAGAGGGCGCTCTCCACAACTGACCTATAGAACATCTTCAGCATCTCACTACAGACATTGAATGACGCCAACCTTCTAAGGAAGTACAGTCGACTCTGTGCCTTCCTGCACAAGGCATCTGTGTTGGCAGTCCAGTCTAGCTTCTCGTCTAACTGTACTCCCAGATACTTGTAGGTCTTAACCTGCTCCACACATTCTCCATTAATGATCACTGGCTCCATATGAGGCCTAGATCTCCTAAAGTCCACCACCATCTCCTTGGTCTTGGTGATATTGAGACGCAGGTAGTTTGAGTTGCACCATATCACAAGGTCCTGTATCAGTTTCCTATACTCCTCCTCCTGTCCATTCCTGACACACCCCACTATGGCCGTGTCATCAACGAACTTCTGCACATGGCAGGACTCCGAGCACCATTCTCTGTAAGCTCTAGAGACTGTTGTACATGAAAATCCCAGGAGATCAGCAGTTTCTGAGATACTCAAACCATTGTGTCTGGCAGCAACAATCATTCCATGGTTGAAGTTACTTAGATCACATTTCTTCCCCATTCTGATGTTTGGTCTGAACAACAACTTGACCATGTCTGTGTGCTTTTATGCACTGAGTTGCTGCCAGATGATTGGCTGATTTGATATTTGCCGATATACAAGTGAACCTAATAAAGTGGACACTGTGTGCATAAGCATATATTTTTTCTTCAATGTACAGCCTTGTACAGTAATACCAATTTGTCCAGAATCTACCTGACGAAGACAAGTCCCAAGACGCTACATTATTCAATGGCATACTATTCACAAACCATTTACCATTGTTTTTCCTACATTACTGATGCAATAAGGTAAGAAATTTACATTTTCTGAGAATGTTTCTATTACATTTGAGTTCATATCTCCATATGCATTAAAACAAGGTGGACCACAAATGATTGTTGAAGATGCAGGAGCAGCTAGTGGTAGTCAGGCCTACCAACATTTGAGCAAGGATGTCATGCTGAGGCTTTAGTAGACAGTGGACAAACAGTACTTGAAGTTTTGTGAGCAGCTTTGAGTCCCTTATCTAAGAAATGATAAGACCATAAGACATAAGAGCAGAATTAGTCCATCTGGCCCATCGAGTCTGCTCCTCAACCCCAGTTCCCGGCCTTCTCCCCGTAACCTTTGATGCCATGTCCAATAAAGAACCTATTAATCTCTGCCTTAAATACACCCAATGACCTGGCCTCCACAGCTGCATGTGGCAACAAATTCTACAAATTCACCACCCTTTGGCCAAGGAAATTTCTCTGCATCTGTTTAAAAAGGGCAACCCTTTATTCTGAGGCTTATGCTCTCTTGTCCTAGACTCTCCCACCATGGGAAACATCCTTTCCATATTTACTCTGTCTAGGCCTTTCCAACATTCAAAAGGTTTCATTGAGATCCCCCCTTTATCCTTCTGAATTCCAGTGAGTACAGACCCAGAGCCATTAAATGTTCCTCGTATGATAACCCTTTCATTCATATCATACAACAATTACAGCACGGAAACAGGCCATCTCGGCCCTTCTAGTCCATGCTGACCGCTTACTCTCACCTAGTCCCACTGACCTGCACTCAGCCCATAACCCTCCATTCCTTTCCTGTCCATATACCTACCCAATTTTTTTTTAAATGACAAAATCGAACCTGCCTCTACCACTGCTACTGGAAGTTCATTCCACACAGCTACTACTCTCTGAGTAAAGAAGTTCCCCCCGTGTTACCCCTAAACTTTTGCCCCTTAACTCTCAATTCATGTCCTCTTGTTTTAATCTCCCCTACTCTCAATGGAAAAAGCCTATCCACGTCAACTCTATCTATCCCCCTCATAATTTTAAATACCTCTATCAAGTCCCCCCTCAACCTTCTACACTCCAAAGAATAAAGACCTAACCTGTTCAACTTTTCTCTGTAACTTAGGTGCTGAAACCCAGGTGACATTTTAGTAAATCTCCTCTGTACTCTCTCTATTTTGTTGACATCTTTCCTATAATTTGGTGACCAGAATTGTACACAATACTCCAAATTTGGCCTCACCAATGCAATGTCTTGTACAATTTTACAATGATTCCTTGTACAATGATTCCTGGAATCATCCTTGTGAACCTCCTCTGGAATCTCTTTTCTAAGATGAGGAGCCCAGAACTGTTCACGATACTCAAGGTGAGGTCTCACCAGTGCCTTATAAAGCCTGAGCATCACATCTTTGCTCTTGTATTCTCGACCACTTGAAATGAATGCTAACATGGCATTTGCCTTCCTCATCGCTGCTGAACCGGCAAATGATGTGCTAGCATTGGAGAGGGTTCAGAGCAGGTTTATGAGAATGATCTCAGAAAGCAAAGGGTTAATATACGAGGAACATTTGATGTCTCTGGGCCTCTACTTGCTGGATGCTTGAAGAATGAGTTGGGGGGGGAGGGGGGGAATGTCATTGAAACCTACCTAATTTTGTAAGGCCAGATAGAATGGACATACATAGGATGTTTCCAACAATGGGAGAGTCCAGGACCAGAGGGCACAGCCTCAGAATAGAGGGAAATCCCTTTAGTACAGAGGTGAGAAGGAAAATCTTTAGCTGGAGGGTGGTTAATTTATGGAATTAAATGCCACAGATGGCTGCGGAGGTCAAGTCTTTGGGTATATTTAAAGCAATGGCTCTTGATTTGTAGAGGCATCAAAGGTTATGGGGAGAAGGCAGGAGAATGAGGTTGAACTGGAAAATAAATCATTGGACTATAAGTCATAGGAGCAGAATTAGGCCATTTGGCCCATTGAGTCTTCACTGCCATTCAATCATGAGTGATCCTATTTTCCTCTCCTCTGCACCACTACCTGGCATTCTCCCCATAACCTTTGATTGCATGGCCAATCAGGTCCAGAGCCACCAAACGTTCCTCATATGATAACCCTTTCATTACCGGAATCATCTTTGTGAACCTCCTCTGGACTGTCTCCAATGCCAATGTATCTTTTCTTAGATGAGGAGCACAAAACTGTTCACAATACTCAAGGTGAGGCTTCACCAGCACCTTATAAAGCCTCGGCATCACATTCCTGCTCTTATTTTCTAGACCTCTTGAAATGAATGCTAACATTGCATTTGCCTTCCTCACCACTGATTCAATCTGCAAGTTAACCTTTAGGGTTTTCTGCACAAGATCTCCCAAGTCTCTTTGCATCTCAAATTTTTGGATTTTCTCCACGTTTAGAAAATAGTCTGCACATTTATTTCTTCTACCAAAGTGTATGACCATGAATTTTCCAACATTGTATTTTATTTGCCACTTTCTTGTCCATTCTCTAATCTAAGTCCTCCTGTAGCCTCCCAGTTCCCTCAACACCACCTGGCCCTCCGCCAATTTTCATATCATCTGCAAATTTGGCAACAAAGCTATCTGTTCCATCATCTAAATCATTTATATACTGCATAAAGAGAAGTGGTCCCAACATCGACCCCTGTGGAACACCACTAGTCTCTGGCAGCCAACCAGAAAAGGATTATTTTATTCCCACTTGCTGTCTCCTACCAGTCAGCCAATGCCCTAAACATGCTAATAACTTTCCTGTAATACCATGTGCTCTTAACTTGGTAGACATAGAATTCCATTTGGCAAGATTTTCCCTTAAACCATACTGACTTTTTCCTATCTTGTCCTGCCTCACCAAGTACTCCATAACCTCATCCTTAACAATCAACTCCAACATCTTTCCAACTGCTGAGGTCAGGCTAGCTGGTCTACAATTTCCTTTCTGCTGCCCTCCCTTCTTTCTTAAAGAGTGGAGTGACATTTGTAATTTTGCAGTCCTCTGGCACCATGCCAGAGTCCAATGATTCTTGAAAGATCATTGGTAATGCCTCCACAATCTCTACTGCTACCTCTTCCAGAACTCTAGGGTGCAGTTCATCAGGTCCAGATGACTTATGTACCTTTAGGTCTTTCAGCTTTTTGAGCACCTTCTCCCTTGTAATAGTAACTTCACTCACTTCTCTTCCCTTGCACCCTTCAACACCTGGCACAATGCTGGTGTCTTCCACAGTGAAGACTGATGCAACACACTTATTTAGTTCATCTGCCATCTCCTTGTCCCCTGTTATTATTTCTCCAGCCTCTTTTTCTAGCAGTCCTATATCCATTCTCATCTCTCTTTTAATTTTTACTTGAAAAAGCTTTTCTATCAATTTTGATATTGTTTGTTAGCTTGTTTTTATATTTCATCTTTTCCCTCCTAAAAATTCTTTTAGTTGCTTTCTGTAGTTTTTTTTAAAGTTTCCCAATCCCTATCTTCCCCATAATTTTTGCTTTGTTGTATGCCCTCTCTTTTGCTTTTACATTAGATTTGACTTCCCTTGTCAGCCACAGTTGTACTATTTTGTCATTTAAGTATTATTTATTTTTGGAACGCATCTATTTTGCACGTTCCTTATTTTCCCTAGAATCTCACGCCATTGCTGCTCTGCTGTCATCCCCACCAGCATCTCCTTCCAATTTACTTTGGCCAACTCCTCTCTCATACCACTGTAACTTACTTTACTCCACTGAACTACTGCTATGTCAGACTTTACCATCCCCCTATCAAATTTCAAGTTGAACTCAATCATATTGTGATCATTGCTTCCTAAGGGTTCCTTTACCTTAAGCTCCCTAATTGCCACTGGTTCAGTACATGACACCCAATTCAGTGTAGCTGATCCCCTAGTAGGCTCAATGATAAACTATTCTAAAATGCCATCTCATAGGCATTTTATAAATTCACTCTTGAGATCCATTACCAACCTAATTTTCCCAATCTACTTGCATGTTAAAATCTCCCATGACTATCATAACATTGCTCTTTTGACACACCTTTTCCATTTCCCATTGTAATCTGTAGTACACATCCCAGCTTCTGTTTGGAGGCCTGTGTATAACTGCCATCAGGGTCCTTCTACCCTTGCAGTTTCTTAAATGCAAGCCACAAAGATTCAAAATCTTCTGATTCTGTATCCCTAATGCACATATTCACCCTGCTGGCTGCAATTTTGTCCTATCATCTGCCTGCCCTTCCTGACACACTATCTTTGCTTTTTTACCATCTGTCCTATCCTGAGTCCCTTCACTCTGCCTGCCTCCAAATTAGTTTAAACCCTCCCCAACAGCTCTTACAAACCTGCCCACGAGAATATTGACCCCCCCTTGGGTTCAGATACAACTTGTCACTTTTCTACTGGTTATATCTTCCCCCAGAAGAGATCCCAATACGCCAAAAACTTGAAGCCCTGCCCCCTGCACCAGCTTCTCAGCCACACATTTATCTGCCAAATCACTGTTTCTACCCTCACCGGGTGCATGGCACTGGTAGGAATCCAGAAATTGCTACCCTGGAGGTCCTGCTTCACAGATTTCTGCCTCGCTCTCTAACTTTTCTCTTCAGGACCTCTTTGGTCTTCCTATGTCATTGGTTCCAATATGTACCAAGACATCTGGCTGCTCCCCCTTCCACTTCAAAATGTTGTGGATATGATACGAGATGTCTCTGACTCTGGTACCTCAGTGGCAACATACCATCTGGATGTCTCGTTCATGTCCACAGAATCTCCTGTCTGTTCCTCTGACTATCTCTCCCCTCTTCTCCCTCTTTCCCTCTGCATCACGGACCCATGCTCGGTGCCAGTAACCTGGTTTCTCTGGCATTCTCCTGGGAGGTCATCTTCCACAACAGTATCGAAAACAGTATACTTATTACTGAGAGGAATGGCCACAGGGATACTCCTGCACTAACTGTCTATTCACTGTCCCATTCCTTCTCCTGACAGTCATCCATCTACCTGCCTCCTGTAACTTAGGGGTGACTACTCCCCTGTAACTCCAATCGATGATCTCCTCACTCTCCCACACAAGTGGAAGGTCATCCAGCTGCTGCTCCAAATCCCATCACGGTCTTCAAGGAGCTGCAGCTGGATGTACTTCACGCAGATGTAGTTCCAACATCTGGCATGAAGAACACACAATGGCCACTTGAACTACACTAAATAGCCCTGGCACAGTAAGGAGAAAGGGAAGCTTAACGGAAACTTACCTGGACAACCTACCCAGAGACAACATCTCCTCCGAGCCGAAGCCTCCTTTGAGTCAAAGCCTGACACTCCCATTCTCAGCCGTGGCCCACTCAAAAAAATGGCCGCTCTGCTTGTCCATTCTGTTTTTTATGGGCCATTCTGTCTCTGCTCTGCTCCAACCCACCTGAATGACACCAAATGCCCACGAAGCTCTCCTTTTAAACGAACGCCGCCGACCTGTGAGAAATCTCCTCACTGTGTGCTGCTCCTGCCACTGATTGGGACGTCAGAATCATCCATGATGGAATGGTGGAGCAGGCTCGACGTGCCAAGTGGCCCAACTTTGCTCCTATGTCTTATGGTCTTATTTTTGTGCTAGTAAGCCAGATGTTTGCCAACAAGGACAGGGTTATTGTCACATTCTAACATCTCAATGTAGCTGGCCTAGAGGTAGGCCTGCCTCACCTCTACTAGAGTGACATGGGTTTTACACTGATTTCCAGCGCAGGGCTTGTACGTTGAATGCAGAGTTGCTCCAAATCCCACCCAGTCCCCCATCCACCACATCCCAAAATGTGCTTGTTGGTAGGTCAATTGGCTGCTGGGTATTAAGGGAAAGAGGAAGGTAGGAAATGGGTATTTGAGAGACATACAGGGGAGTACTGTAGGCATGGGGGACAGAAATGTATGGATTCAGATTCATTTATCACATGTACAGTGAAACATAGTGAAATATGGTGATTGCATTAAAAACCAACACAACCTAAAAACGTGCTGGGGGCAGACCACAAGTGTTGTTACACATCCAGCAGCATCACAGCATGCCCACGTTGTTCAGCAAGTCACCACAAGCAACACTGCAACATAACACAAGCACAACAGAAAAGCAAGCCCCTTTCCAACCCACTCACTCACACGCACAGAGCCTCCAATATCAGGACCTCTGACTTTCGGTCCTTGTTGAGTTTGCTCTGAGGGGTGACATAGACTGAAAGGAACAAATTCCATAAGGAAATGGAAATTGTTTTGTCAGGTGATGAGAAAACCAGATTCGGAAGTGAAGTTTTGCCTCACTTGGGAGGTCTGTTTGGGGCCCTGAGTGGAGGTGAATGGGCAGGAGTAGCACTTTTGCTACTTACAGGGACAAGTGCTGGGAAGAAGATTAGTGGGGAGGGATGAATTTAAAAGGGAATCACAGAGGGAGCGATCTGTGTGGAAAGAGAGTGGGAGGGGGAGGTTGGCGATTGGCGGCAGGGTCCCTTTGGAGATGGCGGAAGTTACGGAGAATGATGCGTTGGTTGTGAAGGCTAATTGGGTAGTAGGCAAGGACAAGAGGAACTTTTTCATTGTTAAGCTGGTGTGAAGGGTGAGCACTAACGCCTAGGAAATGGAGGAGATGCAGATGAGGGCAGCATGTATGATGGAAGAAGGAAACCCCTTTCTTTGAAGGAGGACATCTCTGATATTGTGCGAAGGAAAGCCTCATCTGGGGAACAAACACAGCAGAGGTGAAGGAACTGAGAAAAGGGATAGGCGACAGGGTGAGAAGCAGTATAGTCAAGGTAGCCACAGGAATAGGTAGGTTTATAAAAGATGGATGCCGCCTGACCTGCTGAGTTCCTCCAGTATTTTGTGTGTGTTTAAGATGACACTGGTGAAACATAGCAATAACTTACTGGCAGCAAACAAAACTACTAGCTACTCAATTAATTGTTAGTTGCCTACTTTCTATTGCACAATTTGTTCATTTTTTTTGCACATTGGGTGTTTGACGATCTCTTTTTTTAAATGGGTTCTATTGGGTTTTTTTGTTTGTGGCTGCCTGTAAGGAGTCAAATCTCAAGGTTGTACATAGTATACACAGTTTGATAATAAATGCACTTTCAGCTTTGAAGTTTGAATTATAAATATGCAACCTGAGGTGCACATAATACTCAAGAGTGGTCTCACTTTGTAGGGAATGCAGATTCTACAGGAGCTTTCTTAAGGCTGAGTGTACACCAACATTGATATGGAAAATTCTGCAAGGGCTATGGGGTAGGATGGAGGTGATAATGATTGGACAGTTTGTTCAAAAATCTGGCATGGACTCCATGGGGCAATATCCTCTTGTAGTAGATGATTCTACACAAGTGCATTTAGCGTGACAGAAAAAGGAAAACTTGGTTTTCCCTCAGCAACCTAAGAACCACCTTAGTTCAGGTTTGTCATTTTGACTGCATACGTGTGTACCGCCAAATGAGACAATGTCCCTCCGAATCAAGGTGCACAACACAGTACAAATAGCTCTCACACAACCCAAAATAATACTACCACTAGTAAATTGACAAATAATAAGGTGCATTTATAACAAGAGTTAAAAGGTAACAGTATAACACTACTGGCGCTTCATACGTGGTGAGACCTGGTTGGTGACAGGGAGTTCAGTAGTCTCACAGTATGGGGGAAAAGAAGGTGTTTCCATTTTAACAGTCCTTGTCCGAATGCTATTGTACCTCCTGCCTGATGAAGGTTACTGGACAGATGGGAGGAATCATTGATAATGCCAAGGGCCCCGCATACACAGTACTCTTGGTAAATATCTTGGATATGAATGCTTATTATAGGTATTGATCCATCATTTCAGAGAGAATTGATCTTTCAATATTCTACTTCAGGGAAGGGAAAAGCCAATATAAACGAGCATTTGGAATCTCTTCAACTGAACTCTTTGAGGCTCTCTACAGGTATGTGATAGTCTCTCTACACTGCTGTGATATTCTTTGGATTCCTTGACAAATGAATATCAGTTTCTAGAAAATTAATAGAATATTTCATCATCTTAATGTGAGACTGACATACAATGTTCCACTTATTGTGTTCATTAATCTAATAGGTACACAAACAAAATGCTCCAGTAGACAGCTTCCAGTGTAGTGCACAGAGAAACATTTATCCTCAGAAAGTAGTGAGTGTGTGGAATTCTCTACCCCAAGACGCAATAGAGGTCATCTCATTAAATGCTCCCAGTGGTCACTTCATTAGCTATATCCTGCGCCTAATAAAGTGACCACTGGTCTCCTACTGCTGCAGCCCATCTGCTTCAACCCTGAATGCATTGTGCATTCAGAGATGCTCTTCTGCACACCAGCATTGTAACGTGTGGTTACTTGAGTTACTGTTGCCTTCCTGTCAGCTCGAACCAGTCTGGCCACTCTCCTCTCATGTCTCTCATTAACAAGGCATTTTAAGCCACAGGATTGACACTTACTGGATTTTTTTTTGTTTTAGCACCACTCTCTGTTGGCGCGTGGCCTAGTGGGCAAGGCATGAGACTAGTAACCTGAAGGTCACTGGTTCGAGCCTCAGCTGAGGCAGCGTGTTTGTGTCCTTGAGCAAGGCACTTAACAACACATTGCTCTGCGACGTCACCGGTACCAAGCTGCATGGGTCCTAGTGCCCTTCCCTTGGACAACATCGGTGGCGTGGAGAGGGGAAGGCCTGCAGCTTGGGCAACTGCCGGTCTCCCATAAAACCCTGCCCAGGCCTGCGCCCTGGAAACTCCAGGCGCAGATCCATGGTCTCTCGAGACTGATGGATGCCACCAATGACCAATGAGTCTCTGTAAACTCTGGAGACTGTTGTATGTGAAAATCCCAGGAGATCAGCAGTTTCTGAGATTCTGAAACCACCCTGTCTGGCACCAACAAATATTTCATGGTCAAAGTCACTTTGTTCATATTTCTTCCCCATTCTGATGTTTGGTCTAGACAGCAACTGAACCTCTTGACCACTTTTATGCATTGAGTTGCTGTCATATAATTTCCTATTTAGATATTTTTGTATCTAGGTGTACAGGTGTACCTAATAATGTGGTCATTGAGTGTATATTTAAGTCATAGTTAGATAGATTTTTGCATAGCAGTGGAATTAAGGGTCCTGGAGAAAAGGCAGATTTGTGGATCTGAGCCTACAGACAGATCAGCCATGATCTTACTTAAAGGCAAAGCAGGTTCAGTGGGCCAAGTGGTTGACTCTTGCTTGTAGCAAATTAGTTTTGCTAAAACAAGTGTATGGGACATTGGAAAAAATGTTGAATTTCCCCATGGGGATGAATAAAGTATCTATCTATCTATCTATCTATTCCTTATATCCTTATGAGGGAACTTGATTGGCACTTGAGGAGGAATCTTGGTAGGTGAAATGACCTTTCCTGCGCTCTAAGAATTTTATGGTATTGAGGGAGCCTTAAAAAAAGCTCTGCAGGAACTTTAGTTCATTCTTTTCTTGGACAGTTCTGTCTGTTACTCAGCTGTTAGACATCAAGTTTAAATTAGGTATTGGCGTATTATTATCACATGTACAGTGGTAAGAGAAACTGTGTTGATGTTGGAGAGATTCAAGAGGAGGTTCACAAAAGTTATTCTAGGAATGAAGGGGTTTGAGGAGTGTTCGATGGGTCTCACTAGAGATTAGAAGAATGAGGAGGAACCTCATTGATTATTGAAAGAGTGCATAGAGAGAGTGGATGTTTGTTATAGTAGGGAGGAGTCTAGGACAAGAGGACACAACCTCAGGATAGAGGGACATCCCTTTAGAACGGAGATGAGGAGGAATTTCTTTATCCCGAGGTTAGTGAATCTGTGGAATACATTGGATATATTTAAAACAGAGGTTGGTAGGTCCTTGATTAGTAATGTTGTTAAAGATTACAGGGATAAGGCAGAAAAACGGGGTTGAGAGGGATAATAAGTCAGCCATGATAGAATGATGGAGCAGACACGATGGTCCAAATGGCCTGATTCTGCTCCTATGTCTTATGGACAGTTCTGTCTGGTAATCAGCTGTTAGCCTTTACGTTTAAATGGGGTATTCGTGTTGGTACTGTGTCACATGTACTAAAATACAATGATAATTACAGGATACAGTGCTACTTACCAAAGTGCTACTTACAGGTACCAAAAAATGTGGTAGTACAACTTGTCTTGGATACCATTCATACAGATCAAATCATTATACCGTGCACTGAGATAAAACAAATTCAAACAATAATAATGCAGAATGAAGTGTAAAAGCCACAGAGAAAGGGCTTGCGTGACTTAACAACAAAGTGCAAGATGGTAACAGAGATTGTGAGGTGATGAGTCCATCTTATCGTAAGAGAAGTCCATTGAAGTGTTTGATAACAGCAGGATAGACGCTGTTGTTAATTAAAATTATAATTAAAATAGTATGAAATAGCTTGTGAAAAGTATTAGCATTCTTAGAGCAACTCCAGTAAATTAATTCAATGATACAACAGGTCTGAAGAGGAGATGCTGAAGTTTATGCAGCTGATGAATTCAACCTGGAACATTTGTGGGAAGGATGTGGTAACTGCATTTGATCTTTCAGCTTTTACCAGCGTTTTTGATCTTGGAGGTAAGTGACTGATTATTGTCATGCATTCCTTTCTGAAAATGTTTGCTGAAAGAAATTGTTCAGAGAAATGCAACTTTTGAGTTCAAAAGCTGCAAGGTAACGTTCCTCTATAAAACCCTGGTAGATCACACTTGGAGTATTGTGTTCAGTTCTGGTCACCTCATTATAGGAGGATGTAGAAGCTTTAGAGAGGGTGCAGAAGATATTTACTAGGATGCTGCCTGAATTAGAGAACATGTCTTAGATTGGGCAAGCTGGGCCTTTTCTCTTTGGAATGAAGGAGGATGAGAGGTGATCTGATAGCGGTGTACAAGATGATAACGGTGGAAATAGCTAATACCAGGGAGCACAGTTTTTGGGTGATTGGTGGAATGTACAGGGGGTATGTCAGAGGTAAATTTATTATACAGAGAGTAGTGGGTGTGTGGAACATGCTGCCAAGGATGTTGGTGGAGGCAGACACATTAGGGACATTTAAGAAACTCTTAGATAGGCACATAGGTGATAGAAAAATGGAGGGTTATGTGGGAGGGAGGGAAGGGTTAGATTGATCTTAAAGTTGGTTAAAATGTCAGCACAACATTGTAGGCTGAAGGGTCTGTACTATGTTGTAGTGCTCTATGTTCTATATAAATGTTATTTTGTACCTGGTTACTAGACCCATGACCTTCCTACCTGTGGGTTAGTTTACTTCCCAACCTTCTGCATATGCCAGTTACATCTCCGTTTTGTCATGTCTTTGATTAATATTTTTGATAAAGTTTAACAGTACAACTGGCTCTTCAAAGATTTCATCCAAGTGCTTAGTAATCTGCATTGTAATCTGTTCCAGCAGAGCATGACTTTTATTTTTTTTATCCTGCTATTCAATTATTAGAATGATAAAGTAACAGAGCAGGGAAACAGGCCATTCGGCCCAACTTGCCCATGTTGACCAAGATTCACATCAAAGGTATTCCCATTTGCCTATGTTTGTCGCTTTAATTTACTGCCCGTTATGCCGCTGTCATTTAGGGCAGCAGTGGAAGTCCTCCATCTCTCCCCGTGCATATTGTTGCACACAGGTATGGAAGGATTCTTTACTGCTGTTTCTGTAGTGATTTTTTCTTTGATCAGTCAGGGTTGTCAGCCCTGAGCTGAATCCCCAAACCTGGAGGTTCAGTGAACCACTTATTCTGGCCTCTACCCTTTGAACTGTTTGGGATGGCTGACCCTACCAAGAGCCAAAGCTCAAGGCCCTGACTCCAGCCAACATAGCTCTCAGGGTCATTACAGCCCACAGCCCTCCAAACCCTATGGCAAGGCTGTGGTCCTCTTGGAGGTATGTCTGTCCCACCTCACTCTAAACTTTACCTATCTATGAACCTGTCCAAGTATATTTTAAATGTTGTTAACATACCTGCCTCAACCACTTCCTCTGGCTGCTCACTCCATACACGGACCACTCTCTGGATTAAAACTTACCCCTCCAGTTCCTATTAAATTTGTTCCATCTCTCTTTAAACCTTTGCTATCTGGTTCTTGAATGCCCAGCCCTGAGAACAAGACTGTGTGCATTCACTTATTTTATTCCACCCCTCCCATGATTTTCTACACCTCTATAAGGTCACCCCTCAATGAAATGCTCCAGTGAAGAAAGATCCAACCTGCTCAACCTCTCTCTATAACTCATAGACCAGGCGATATCCTTATAAATCTCCTCTGCACACATTTCAACTTGACCTCCATGGTTAAATTTCTCCGTGTTACAACCTATTTTTTCTTGACATCTTGTATTCGTTCAAGGTCTCTATGCTCCTCCATCAATGCTTGGGAAAAGAAACCTGCAGATGCTGGAAAGCAAAGCAGACACAGAGAGTGCTGGAGATACTCAGTTCAGACAGGATCCACTGAGAGAAAAACACAACGTCAGGGTTCCGGGTGACATGCTGAGCGTCTCCAGCACTTTGTTTTCAATAAAGGCTCCTTAAACCTCAGTTTTCCAATGTCCTCGCACTCCACCTCATTAACAAACACAGTGGATTCTGGTTCATTGAGATCAGCATATCTTGGCCCAATTAAACTGCTACCTCAATTAGCTGAAGTTCCATGGAAATAGTTAAAAAAATATAAAAAAGGCAATCTGAGTAAAAACACATATTACTGTGGTACTATTGGTTGTATTTTAATTAATATACAACCAAAAGTACCACAGTAATATAAAACTGTGTATTAGTTCCTAATAGTTATCAATGGAGGAATTCATCCAGTGTGTGCAATGAATAAAATCAGCACAGGCACCTTATACAGACAATGAACTGTCTTCAGACAATGCTATCAATGATTGTATCCTCTAAATCTTCATTTTCATTGTAACATTCAAGAAGATTGTCAATACTTTCAAATTTTTTGTAGCTCCTAACCTGAAGCAGTGGAATTGTTTCATTTGCACTTCCGGCCATGTCTGGCATCTCTAAGCCTGAAAGCTTGAAATTGCAATCAGCAAAATGGTTCTGAATTGTCTTGCTGCTTATTTCTCACCAACTATCAGTGACAAATATCCCCGCTTTTTGAACACAAGTGCATGCAAATGACACTATTTAACAACTTTTCGCTTGAAGCACAGTGTGGCGTCTAATGGCCACACAGGTGCACATGACTGTCACTAATTAAAATCTGTTTGTCAGCAGTCTCCTGCCCCAATTAAGTTGCATGGTGTCTCATATAAACAAAGGGAATCCCAGCAACTTACTTGATTAGATTTTGTTCTTTAAGAGTTGTCCCAAATAAGAAGCTGTCCCGATAAACTGGCGGCCCACCAGAATCCACTGAACTTCAGTGTCTCAGGAACGTCTTTTCTGAATTTTTCCAGCTCACCGTCTTATCTTGAGACACATAAAAACTACGCCTCTGATGAAGCCTCTGCTCATGCCTCTTTGCACGAGTCAAAGCTAAATTTTATCCGACAATCTTCCCTTGAAGCACCCTGGAACGTTTCATTCTTCAGGGTGCTGTTGGTGAGTTTGGACCTCACTGCTTTTGATACACCAAAGAATGACAGGTTAATATTTATCAAGGAGTTAGGTTGGAGATAATATTACACATCCTAAATTTGGGAGCTTTTGCCCACCTTCAAAATGGACAATGTTTGCACTAAGGCAAAAAGGAACACTTGCGTTAAGTTTGGCTATTTGATCACAGAACATGAATGGTAAAGGCCATTGATTTTCCATCTCTAAATCCCTCTTTGCCCTTTCATGGAGTCATACAACATGGAAACAACTCCTTATAAACCACCAGGTCCTTGCTGGCTATCATGTACCCATTTATACTAATTCTGCACTGATCCAATTTTATTTGTTTATTGACATATAATGCAGAATAGGCCCTTCCAGCCGCAGAGCCCAGTGACTCCCCCAATTTTAATTCGATCCTAATCTTGGGGCAATTTACAATTGATAATTAGCCTACCAACTGGTACATCTTTGGACTGGGAGGAAACCAGAGTATGCAGAGGAAACCCATGCTGTCATGGGGAGAACGTACAAACTCCTTATAGGCAGCAGTGGGAAATGAACCAGGTCACCTGTACTGTAAAATGTTGTGCTAACCACTACACTAACGAGTCACCCAGGGCAATACCCACAAAATGTTGGACTAACCCTGCAGGTCAGCCAACATCTATGGAAAGGAATGAAGAGTTGATGTTCTGGGCAGAGGCACTTAATCTAAATTCCGGTCAGCTCCCCCCAGTCCTATGCTGCACTCGAGTAATTTTAAAGATGAGCTTTATTTGCAACAGATACATCAAAACTTTGAAACAAACAGTGAAATGTGTCATTTGTGTCACAGTTCGATGATGTGCTGGGAACAGTTGGCAACATAGCATGCCCACAATTTACTAATCTGTACTTCTATGGAATGTAGGAGGAAACTGCACCCAGAGGAAACCCAGATAGTCAGAGGGGAAACTTTTTACAGACAGTGACAAGAATTGAACCCCAATTGGTGTTGTAAAGCATTATGCTAATTGCTACACTACAGTGCTGCACATAGGTCAATTAGTCTGGCATTGGGAGAGAGGCATAGAGTCATGAAGTCAGAGAGCACTACAGCACATAAACAGGCCATTTGGCCCATCTAGTCCATGCCAAATCGTTATTTTGCCTTAATCCAATGATCTGCACTCGGTCCATAGACCTCCATACTCCTGTCATCCATGTACTTAAACCAAACTTCTCTTAAATGTTGCAATTAAATCTGCATCCACTGCTTCCGCTGGCAGCTTGTTACACGCCAACATGCACACACGACCAGAATTGAACCCGGGTTCTTTGATCTTAGAGACAAAACTTCTAACAGCTTTTGTAACATGCTACTGTGAGTTTACAGGACAGTTCAGAAATCAAGAATCTAGAGGTGCATATAGATCATGCAAAGACAGTGGGTCTAGTTAGCAATAATCTAATAATTTAATGATCATGATTGCTGATGTTAAATTTTTATTCTGGTTTACACTTCGTGGCCACTTTATTAAGTACCTCTTGTACCTAATAAAATAGCCACTGAGTGCACATTCTGCTGTTGTAGCTCGTCCACTTCAAGGTTCAATGTGTTGTGTGTTCAGAGATGAGCTTGAAAGGGGTAGAGGGAGATAATAGATGAGCCATGATGGAACGACGGAACAGACTCGATGGGCTGAGTGGTCTAATTCTGCTCCTACGGTATATTTTATGGTCTTGTGGTCTCTCCTGCACACCACTGTTTTGTTGCAACACGTGGTTATTTGAGTTACTGTTTCCGTCCTGTCAGCTTGAACCAGCCTGGCCATTCTCCTCCAGCCTCTCAAATAACAAGGCGTTTTTGCCTACAGAACTGCCATATACTGGATGTTCTTTTTGTTTCCCACACAATTTAATGTAACTCTAGAGACTGATGTGTGCGAAAATTTCAGGAGATCAGCAGTTTCTGAGATACTCTGACACTTGTGATGGTATTGGATTTCCTGACCATGAAATGAAGACCTTACAGCCCATCAGATATAAATAGCCACAAACACCCTCAAAAAAAAATTATACTGTAACCACCAAATCTTCAATGACAAGTTTACTTGTTGGTGAGTTTAACTACCAATACCCCTATTTGAGTGAAGGGCCCCTTCTCTCTACCATAGAGAAGATACTTCCACCTAGGAAAGAAGTTTAAAACATTTCATTTATTTTCAGCAATATGCAATTAAGTCCAAAGAACACTCTTAAAAGACATTTAAAACTCAGAGGATTTCCATCTTAAACATTTCTAAAACACAAACCATTTCCTAAACATGAGCACTTCATAAGCATAAGATTGCTAAAACACAGGTACAGTTCCTATAAACGACAAAGATATACCACAAGTCATCTGTCACAGAAAGCAAAGCTGGCAGAATGGATTCTATTTCACCCTGTGTTTCTTATGGATATTCTTTATCCCATTCCTGCTAAGCCTGAATTGCTCTATGCATTTATACTGTTTCTTTCCACTTGGATCACTTCGCACATGTATGATATTTCCTCAGATATCCTTTTAACACAAATGTTCTAAAAGCATCTCAGAGTCATAGACTTCAAGTATGCTCTGAATACTGTGAAGCCAACTTCCTTGAGTATGCAAACTTTCCAACTATAAACACATCAGTTATTTGATGTGCTCCTTGAACTAAGTACTAACTAAAGAGTCAGCTTGTCTGTTTGAAACAAAACAAAATTAAACAAACCATTAAGAAGCAATAAAGAAGCTGTAATGAGCTAACATCTGCTTTTACAGGCAAAGTGACTGTTAAGTGATTATAACCATATAACCATATAACAATTACAGCATGGAAACAGGCTGCCTCGGCCCTTCTGATCTGTGCCGAATGCTTACTCTCACCTAGTCCCACTGGCCCACACTCAGCCCATAACCCTCCATTCCTTTCCTGTTCATATACCTATCCAATTTTACTTTAAATGACAATACCAAACCTGCCTCTATCACTTCTACTGGAAGTTCGTTCCACACAGCTACCACTCTCTGAGTAAAGAAATTCCCCCTCGTGTTACCCTTAAACTTTTCCCCCTAACTCTCAACTCATGTCCTCTTGTTTGAATCTCCCCTACTCTCAATGGAAAAAGCCTATCCACGTCAACTCTATCTATCCCCCCATAATTCTAAATACCTCTATCAAGTCCCCCCCCCTCAACCTTCTACGCTCCAAAGAATAAAGACCTAACTTGTTCAACCTTTCCCTGTAACTTAGGTGCTGAAACCCAGGTAACATTCTAGTAAATCTTCTCTGTACTCTCTCTATTTTGTTGACATCTTTCCTATAATTCGGCGACCAGAATTGTACACCATATTGATTGATAGATCAGTTTGAAGTTATAACAAATGCATTGTTTTAATTTCAAATTGTGTAATGCTTTCCATTTATATTTCAAGAACTGAGGACTGACTCCTGTTTTACAACCAGAAATTAAATGAAACAATATTAGCTAGGAATTTACTTACACCTTTTTGATTTTACAAGTGGCCGATGTGTTTAGAAAGCTGGGATTAGCAAAGCACCATGGAGCCCACTGGCCTAACCATCACACACCGACAATCATTTCACAGTCAAAGTCACTTAGATCATTTTTCTTCCCCACTCTGATGGTTGGTCTGAACAACAGCTGAACCTCTTAACCATGTTTGCATACTTCTAGGCATTGAGTTGCTGCCATATGATTGGCTGATATGATATTTGCATTAAGGAGCAGGTGTACAGGTGTACCTAATAAAGTGGCTGCTGAGTGGAGAGGATTAAAGAGGACAAGACTCGGTCGGGAGGGTGAGAACTCAGTTGGTGCATGTGTGAAAGTGGTTTGGAACTTGTTGAGGGAAAGAGAGTGGGGAAGGAGTGGGAATTGCTGGGAGGGGGGGTTGCCTGGGTCTGGTAATGGCAGACAAGGCGAGAGGAGGGGCTGAGGGAAAGAGAGTGGAGAAGGAGCGGGATAGGGATTTGGGATCAGAGGTAGGCAGCTGAGGAGAAGTGGATTATTGTGAAGGGAGAAATAAAGGGAATAAGGAGATAGTGAGGGGATGGATGAATGAAAACCAAGACAAAGAATAATAAATGACAATGGAGAGAGTTCTGAAAGTGAGGAAGATGAACAAGTTCAGAGAGGAGATGTTGTCATAATTAGGTTTAATGAGAAGGCGCAAGGGCACATGAAGAAAATTAACCCGTTTGTGCTAACAACAACTCTGGCAAATAAGATAGGGGAAATAGCATTTGCAAAAGTCCTTAATGGTGGCAATCTATTGGTAAGATGTGCGAATGAGGAACAACTTGAGAAAGCACTCAAGCTAAAAGAGGTAGGAAAATGCAAGGTGGAATATACAGGGAGGGTGGGAGCACGAAATGGTGGTTGTAAAGGAGTGATCACGGGTGTACCAATGAGTATAAACATGGAGGAGTTGAAGAGGAATATCAAAGGGGGGAAAGTAATTAATGTTCTAAGACTAAAAACAACAAAGGAGGGAATGAAAAAGGAAAGTGAAACAGTATTGATTGAATTTGAAGAAGAAAGAGTGCCAAGGAAAGTGTTCCTGGGTTTCATGAGTTACCCAGTAAGGGTATATATGCCAAAGCCATTGAGGTGCTATAATAGTCAAAGGTTTGGACACATAGCTAAAAACTGTAAAAGGCAGAGGAGATGTGCTAGATGTGGGGATGATCATGAATATGGAAAGTGCGGAACAGGAGTGCAACCAAAATGCTGTAATTGTGGAGGAGCTCATAATGTGGTGTATAGTGGCTGTGAGGTTATGAGACGGGAGAATAAAATTCAAGAAATAAGAGTGAAAAGAAAGATCACTTATGCAGAAGCTGTAAGAATGTCAAGAGAACAGAATAATGCTCCTAATGACCAGAGAGCAATAGGGATGCGAGAGATGCAGCGAAGAGTAAATGACAGGATTTATGTGGGAAAAAAAACTCTAGTAACATTCATTGCAGGAGTCATTAATAGTACGGCAGAGGTAAAGTCAAAAAGTGACAAAATTCAGCTGGTGGTCAAAGCAGCAGTAAACCATTTAGGGTTAGTAGGACTGACATGGGAAGAAGTGAAGGAGAACCTCACTAATCAGTCAAGCCAGGAAGTGTCATAGGTTGGTTAGTACTCATTATGGTGATTCTTTTGCAATGGAATGCAGGGAGTTTACTGGCCAATGGCCAGGAACTTAAGGACTTTATTAAGGAAATGGTTGTAAAACCGGATGTAGTATGTATTCAGGAAACTTGGTTGAAACCAGCTTTAGACTTTGTGGTTCATGGGTATACAATGATAAGGAAAGATAGAAATCTAGGGGGAGGAGGAGGTTGTGCTATGTTAATCAAGCAAGGTACACTGTATAGAGTACTGGAAAAAGGAGACGATCAGGAATACATAGTAGTGGAAATATGGGAGAGAGGGGAGGGAGTGGTTATAATTAACTACTACAATCCATGTAAAAGGTTGGATTTGGACAGCCTACTAAGGATACAAGGACAAAATAGACATAAAGTAGTGTGGTGTGCAGATTTCAATGCTCACAGCACAATATGGGGGGATCCGATTACAGATTCAAATGGAACGGTAATTGAAGATTTGATGGAAGAAAGGGATTTGGTATGTATGAATGATGGTAGAGGAACAAGGATAAACATAACAACAGGAACTGAGTCGGTATTAGATATTACGTTAGCGTCTAATGTCTTGGCTGGCATTAGTAATTGGGGAGTTTGGACTGCTTCAACAGTAGGCAGTGATCACTACCCAGTTTTATGTTCAGTGGGTGAAAGAGTTGAAATAAGACCAGGTGGGGGAGTCCCAAAGTGGGTGTTTGGAAAAGCAGATTGGGATAAGTTCCAGAAGTTAAGTGAAGAAGCATTGACAAAGATTGACATTTCTGGAGATATAGATGAATTAAACAGTCAGGTGACTTCAGCAATTATTATGGCAGCAGAAGGATCTATACCCAGGAGTAAAAATAGGATGAATAGAAAACTGGTTCCATGGTGGACAGAGGAATGTTGTCAGGCTGTAAAAAACAGAAATAGAGCATTCTGGCTAGTTAAAAGAACCCATAATATGTTGCATTCGATTCAATATAAGAAGGCACAGGCAGTGGTGAGAAGAACTATATGTCGAGCTAAAAGGGCAAGTTGGAGGAGTTTTTGCAACAAAATAGGAAGAACAATGCCTGTGGGAATGATTAAGAGGATGGGGGGAGATAGAAGGGATTGGGAGTATCCAGTAATGATATCTGAGGAGGAAACAGCAGTCTCCAGCAGGGATAAGGCTGAGATCATGACCAAGTCATTTGTAAAGATACATAGTTCAGAAAATTTGTCTGAAGAAGGGAGAAGGAGAAGGGAAAGAACAATGAGTCAATACCCAGGTGTGTTAAACAGGAGGAGAGAAACAGATGATATAATTGATGATCCATTTACTTTGGCAGAAATGGTGAGAGCAATAAAGAGATCGAGACCAACCTCCCCAGGGAAAGATCTATTATGCTATGTTATGCTAAAAAATCTAGGAGAAGGAGCACTCTTGAAGTTACTGCATTTTTACAACAGAGTGTGGGAGGAGGGAAGATTACCAAGTGCATGGAAAGAAGCAGTAGTAATTCCAATAAGGAAACCTGGCAAGGATCCGTCAAAACCCACTAGCTACAGGCCAATAGCACTAACATCAAATATATGTAAGGTAATGGAAAGGATGATAACTGAAAGGTTATTGTATGATCTTGAGAAGAGAGGAATGCTGGCGAGTTATCAGAGTGGTTTTAGGAAGGGAAGGAATTCCATGGACTCAGTGATAAGGTTAGAGACTGAAATAAGTAAGGCCCAGTCAAATAAAGAATCAGTAGCTGCAGTGTTTTTTGACATTGAAAAAGCCTATGATATGATGTGGAAGGAAGGATTATTAATTAAATTGCACAAGATGGGGGTTGGGGGGGAGAGTTTTTAATTGGATTAAAGATTTTTTGTTTGGTAGAAAAATTCAAGTTTGGATTGGATCAGAATTATCAAAGCAGTACATAGTGGGAAATGGCACACCTCAGGGTAGTGTGATTAGCCCGTTACTTTTCATCATTATGATCAATGATGTCTTCACAAAGGTACCAGTGGATATAGGTAGGTCACTGTTTGCGGATGATGGGGCCTTGTGGAAAAGAGGCAGGAACACGGAGCATATAATTAGGAAACTACAAGGAGCAATTGATGAAGTGGTAGAGTGGGGTTATGATTGAGGATGTAGATTTTCAGTGGAAAAAACTCAAACTGTATTTTTCACTAGGAAAAGAATTGAAGTAGGGAAGAAGTTAAGGATGTATGGGATTGAATTAGAAAGGGTTGGATCATTTAAATTTCTGGGAGTTATATTTGATTCACGATTAACATGGGCAGACCATATCAGGAAAGTTGAGGAGAAATGTAAAAAAGTAATAAATGTGATGAGATGTTTGACTGGTAGGGAATGGGGAGCAAGTTGTTCAGCATTAAAGAGAATGTATGTGGCTTTAGTAAGATCTGTGTTGGATTATGGAAGTGTAGCATATAGATCAGCAGCTAGGTCTCTTATATGGAAACTGGATGTGATTCAGGCTCAGGTTTTGAGAGTGTGCAGTGGGGCTTTTAAAACGTCACCAGTATCAGCCCTGCAGGTAGAAATGGGAATAATGCCTTTGGAATTAAGAAGGATGCAACTGATGGCAAACTACTGGGTTAATTTGCAGGGACACAATGATTCTCACCCTGCTAAAGGAGTGTTGCAGGAGTCCTGGGAAAATGCGAGGTTTCAGAGGGAAAACTTTAGTCGGGTAGGGAATGATATTGCTAGATCATGTGGAGTGTTTGATCTAAGGATAAGTCCTTCAGTAGTTTATCCGGTTGTAGCTCCATGGAAGCTGGTATGGCCTGACATAGACTGGCATTTGTTAGAGGTAAAAAGGAAAGGAAAGTATAAAACTGATTTGGTAAGTGCATTTAACTGTCATATGATGGAAAAGTATAGTGATTATACTCAGGTCTATACAGATGGTGCTAAGGAACCTGAGACAGGAGTGATAGGGTTTGGGGTGGTTATACCAGCAAAAGCAATTGCAATCAGCAGAAGAACATCTGATAAGTTAGTGGTGTATACAGTGGAGATGATGGCAGTGTTGGTTGCATTGCGTTGGGTGGAGAAAACTAAACTAGTCAAAGCTTTGATATGCTCAGATTCATCTTCGGTACTAGCAAGTTTAAGGTCTTCTCACTCAAACAGCTGGCAAGATGTACTTCATGAAGTCCTTCAGTCAGTCACAAGAGTTGCAAATCAGGGAGGTCAGGTTAAATTTCTATGGGTTCCAGCTCATGTAGGGGTGAAGGGCAATGAAAGGGTGGATGAGTTGGCAAAGAGGGCAATAAAGAAAGAAAATATAGAAATGCACATTAGTATCAGTAAAGCAGAGGTTAAGTGTGTAATCTGGGAAAAAATTAACCAAATGTGGCAAGAAAGATGGGACAGGGAGGGGAAAGGGAGGCATTTATATCAAATACAAAAAAGTGTTGCAGGTACTAGGGTAGGAAGTAGATACAGAAGAGAGGAAATTGTGTGGACTAGGTTAAGGCTGGGGCACTGTGCACTAAACCAAACATTGAAATTGATAGGGAAACACCAGACAGGATTGTGTGCGGAATGTCAGGAAGAGGAGTCAGTAGAACATGTAGTTCTGAGTTGCAGGAAGTATGGGATACAGAGAGAGATGATGAGAATTAATCTAAGGGAATTGGGGGTGCAGGAATTCACATTAAAAGGGTTGCCGGGCATGGGTGAGAGAACACAGGTCAGGGTATTTTTAGCTTTCTTAAGGGGTACAGGGGTTTTTTTATAGAATATGATGGATAAACAGAAATAGGGTACTAGGATGGGGAAGATAAAGTGTAGGTTAGGGTATGTGTATGTGTGCGATTGGGTGAAGGGATTTAGAATGTGAGTCTACTTCGCATACTCCGGAACAGAAGGAGGTGGTAATGCACCATTAAGCTGGGTGCCAACCGCCGTAAAACAAGACGGAGAGAGAGAGAGAGAGAGAGAGAGGATTAAAGAGCTGATCTTTCAGGCTGAGACATCATTATGAAAGGTCTCGGCCCAAAACTTTGCCTCTTTATTCTGCTCCTTAGGTGTTGCCTGACCTGCCGAGTTTCTCCAGCATTTTATGTGAGTTACTCTGCATTTCCAGCATTTGCAGAATCTCTTGTGTTTTATTTTTATGTGGGACATGATCTTGTTGGTCTAATTTTAATTTCTTGTCAGTATTGCAGCAACAAAGCAATCCTTTAAATAGTTTTTTTTCACATCATTACTTTGTTAGTGCCAGAGGCATGGTGACTAATTACAACTATTCTAAAAAGTATATTTTGTCCCCTTATTTTTAAAGGGTGTACTGGTGCATTGGCAAAGGAATGTGTCTCCGCATACCCAAAGTCAACCGTTACTATCTACGACCTTCCAAAAGTCTTGGAAATGGCAGGGAAGCACTTTGTGTCCCAAGAGGAAAAACGGATTCTATTCCATGAAGGTAAGTAGAACTATACAAATGTCTGGGTGGCAAAAGGACTTCATAATCATTGGACTTCAGACTCACTGAGATACACAGTGAAGAAATAAGCTCAGCCACACCTTGTTGACCAAGATTCTCAACTGGTAGTCCCATTTGCATGTTCTTCCCTCCCATATTCCTTTAAGCCATTCCAATCCATCTACCAATCCAAGTATCTTTTAAATATAAAAGCAAAGACGTATGCAACAATATGTTAATAAGATGCTTAAAAATGTAACCAAGGCAAATACATGCTTGATAGAGCTCTTTAGAAAAGCATATAATTCAGATAATGGTAGTAGAATCATTTCAAGCATGTATAAGGGGTTGTCAAATCTTAAAATTTTAAAACACATTTGACTTCATACACTAAAATGAAATGGGAGAAGGAAGGAGGGATAATTATATCTGAGGAAGAATGGACAACAATATGGAGATGTCAATGAAAGTGTTCTAATTCACAGAAATGGAGGGAGTTTGGATGGAAAAACTTGATAAGATATTTTATTACACCCTCTCAGAAATCCCATTATGATAGTAACCTCCCTGTCTGCTGGAGAAATTGTGGGCATCAAAATGCAAATCATTATCATATTTTTTGGGACTGCCCTGTTATCAAAAACTATTGGAGGGGGATACACAATGCCCTACAAGACATCTTTAAATGTGAAATACCCTTGGAGAGAATATCTGGGAAAAGGCTTCGAAGCATTCGGGCTCTTACGACCAGACTATATAACAGTTTCTTCTCCCAGGCTATCAGACTCCTCAATACCCGAAGCCTGTACTGACACCTTGCCCTACTGTCCTGTTTATTGTTTATTGTAATGTTGGCACTGTTTTTGTGCACTTTATGCAGTCCAGTGTAGGTCTGTAGTCTAGTATAGCTTTCTCTGTGTTTTTTTTATTACGCAGTTCAGTCTAGTTTTTTGTACTGTGTCATGTAAACCAAGGTCCTGAAAAACGTTGTCTCAATTTTACTATGCACTGTACCAGCAGTTATGGTCGAAATGACAATAAAAGTTGACTTGACTTGACTTGAGAGTAAGACCATATATGTTGGATATGTACCTCAAGAATGGTTGAAAAGAGATAAATATTTAATGAATGTACTGTTGGTGGCTGGTAAAAAGACGCTTACTAGGAAATGGTTATCACAGGAGAGCCCAACTTTAAATACATGGATGGAAATTACAATGAACATTTGCAAAATGGAGAAGATAACAGCATCTGTTAATCATAAGCTGGAACAATTTGATTCATACTGGGGAAAAATGGTTTAACTACAAAATGCCTCATAGGCCTGATTTTATTCTCACAGATCAATGAATCTGTTGTAAAAGAAAAAGATCACTCCCTACTTGTACATAGTTCTTTCCTTTTGCTTGTTTTTTTTTCTTTCCACTCTTTTCTACAAGTGTATACCCCAGATAAATACTTTGTGGAGATTTTGTGATATATATGATATATATGTACAATGTCTGAAATACATCTTATGGAAATGTTTGTTTGATGAACTTCAATAAAAAATAAAATACACAAAAAAGCAAGGATGTAATATTGATGCTTTATAAAGCAGTGGTGAGGTCTCGATTGGAGTACAGTGAGCAGTTTTGGGCCGTTTATCGAAGAAAGGATGTGCTGACACTGAAGATGATTTGAAGGAGGTTCACGAAAATGACTCTGGGATTGAACGGCTTGTCATATGAAGAGCATTTGATGACTCTGGGCCTGTACTCGCCGGAATTCAGAAGAATGAAGGATGAGCGCATTGAGACCTATCGAATGGTGAAAGGCCTCAGTGGAGTGGATGTGGAGAGAATGTTTCCCATGTTGGGAGAGTCTAAGACCAGAGGACCTAGCCTCAAGATAGAGGGGCATCCTGTCAGAATGGAGATGAGGAGGAATTTCTTTAGCCAGAGAGTGGTGAATCTGTGGAATCCATTGCCACAGGCATCTGTGGAAGACAGGTCTTTATGTATATTTAAGGCAGAGGTTGATAGATTATTGATTGGTCAGGGCATGTAGTGATATTGGAGAAGGCAGGTGATTGGGGCTGAGAGGGAAAATGGATCAGCCATGATGAAATGGCAGAGCAGACTTGATGGGCCAAATGACATAATCCTGCTCCTATATCTTATGGTCTTAAATGTTGTTAATGTACCTGCATCTAACATTTCCCCTGGCAGCTCCTTTCATATATGGACCACACACTGGGGGACGGGGGGGAAGTTCCACTTCAGGTTCCTCAGCCTCTCTTCCCCCTCAGCCCCTCTATGCCCTCATGTTCTTGATTTTCCAACCATGGGGAAAAAAATGATCTATCCCCCTCATGATTTATACACCTAATTAAGGTCACCTCTCATTCTCCTAAACTCTGATGAACGAAGTTCTAGTTTGCTCAACCTCTCGCTATAATTCAATCCATTTAGTTTGCAGCAACAGGCATTCAAAGCATCACATCCATGCCAATTATCTACTATTCGTCTATACTAACCCCATTTGGGGTGGCTGGGTGGAGATGTGTCTCTACCAAAGGAGGTGTAAAGCACTCCTTCCTTCTGCTAGCCTGTAGATCACCCTTGGGCAATGTGTAGCACCTGTTTAGCACCACCTCCCCCAATCAGGGTTGCGTGAAATGCCACGGAAGCAGGTGGTGGATAGCTGGTGCATATCACAAGTCCTGGCTATGCGACCATTGACGCCAGGCGGACAATCTCTGAAGAGTACTGATAATGGCTGGGGACACTGTCCATAAGAAACCAATGATAAGCCACTTCTGTTGAAAAATTTTGCCAAGAACAATTGCGGCCACGGAAAGCCTATGATGGCCCATGTCATACGACATGGCGCATAATGAACAAGTGAACTAATCCAATTTAACATTGGTCCACTGTCTTCTCTGCCTTGGCGATTCAATTGCTCATCTAACCAGTTCTTAAATAAAGTGAGACTCTTTGTCTGTCTTCCTCAGTCAGTGAGTTCCAGATTTCTAATATTCTCTGGTCAAAAATGTTCTTTCTCTGATTCCCTCTGTACCTCTGACTACTTACTTGATTTTAGATATCTTTGTTATTGTAAAAGTCAAAATAAATTTATTGTTAAAGTATGTATATGTTACTATATACTACCTTGAGATGCCAGTTGATATTCATGGATTATTGTGGATTGTTTTCTCACAGTTTGGTTGACATAATATTTGCTGCATTTCACACTTTCGATCTTGTAGACCAAACAAGAAGATCGACAACACATAACCAAGAGGTGACCAAACAGGTTGTCCTTCCATACAATCGAAATATTTTGGAAATGATGGCCGAACTGGTCCAAAAAAATGTGCTGAGAACATGAGTTTTAAATAGTCCTTGAAAGTGAGTCTGTAGGCTCTGGAATCAGTTCGGTGTTGTGCTGAGTGGAATTATCAACGCTGGTTCAGGAGCCTGATGGTTGTAGGATAATAACTGCTCCTGAACCTGGTGGTGTCACACTTAAGGCTGCTGTAGTTCCTACCTGATGGTAGTACTGAGAAGAGAGCATGGCCTGGATGGTGGGTGCCTCTGATGATGGATGCTGCTTTCTTGTGGTAGTGCTCCATATAAATGTATTAAATGGTGGGGAGGGTTATGCTGTGATGGACTGGCTGTGTCCACCACTTTCTGCAGCCTTTTCTGTTCCTGAGCATTGGTGCTTCCATAACTTCCTGGCTGTGATGCAACCAGTTAGAATACTCTCCACTATACATCTATAGAAGTTTATCAAAGTTTCCAGTGACATGCAGACTCAACACGATCCTGTAAGAAGGTAGAGACGCTGTCATGCCTCCTTTGTGATAAAACTAACGTTCAGTTTCCAACTATTTATTCTTTCTTCTCATACTTCTGTAGGACTCTATTAAGGCCCACCAGCCTCCTCCACTCTAAATCAAACAAACCCAACCTATAACTGAGACCCTCCATCCCACACTACGTCCTCTCCAATGTAATCACATTCCTACTGCAGCACAGCACTGGAATGGTATGCACCCCACTGCGGCTGATGTCACGCGTGGCAATGATAACAAATTAATTTCATCATAGTCATCAATCACTGTCACTTAATCTACAGCGCTACCAGGCATGAGCTGAAAAAAAAACTGCTGGTAAAAGAAGGCTTTGGAAAGCTTAGATCTTAAATCTCACTCACCAAATATCTTGTCTAAAGTTACTCCGACATGGGATGCAAAAATGCTATTTTGGTGATTACTTAATAAATTAAAGACTTACAAAATAAAGACTTAGACCCTAAGCTCCATTTGTGACTGCAGTACCAAGATGTACTGTACACATCTCTGGAAAATATTTTCTTAAAAAGTCAATGCAACCTAGAATTTATCTCATATGTGTGTCAGATTTGGGAAATGGAAGGGGAAAGACAGAGAAAGACTGAAAATGATGTTAAGGAAGAGTTGAAATTGAGTGTAAAAGTTCAGAGGTCCTGCTACAGTCACTCAGAATGTTGGTGAGGCTAGAGTTGGACTTGTGTGTTGATGGGTGAGAGGAAGGAAAGGGGCTTATTTTGTTGTTGTTTTGCTTGCTGTGTTCTGATCGGTTGCATTCTGCTGATATGGGCATGCTGTGTTGGCACCAGAATGTGTGGCGACACTGACAGGCTACCCCCAGTTTTTCTCTGTATGTTTCCATGTACATGCAATAAATACATTTGAATCTTAGAGTCATGGAAAAGTACGGCACAGATACAGGCCCTTTGGCCATCTACTCCATGTTTAATCTGCCTACTCCCATTGACCTGCGCGGGGACCATAGCCCTCCATACCCCTACCATCCATGTACCTCTCCAAACTTCTCTTAAACATTGAAATCGAGCTCGCATGCATCATGTGCGCTGGCAGCTCATTCCACACTCTCACCACCCTCTGAGTGAAGAAGTTTCCCCTCGTGTTCCCCTTAACCTTTTCACCTTTCACCCTTAACCCACGACCTCTAGTTGTAGTCCCTCCCAGCACAACCCAATCTTGAATTTTGACTTGGAGTACTGTGTTCAGTTTTGGTCATGCTGCTATAGAAAAGATGTTATTAAACTGGAAAGAGTGCAGAAAAAAATCATAAGTTAGTAAATTGGTTTATTATTGTCACACAAACTAAGGTACAGTGAGAAACTTTGTTTTGCATGCGGTCCACACAGATCATTATGATACTGTATTGAGGTCACATTGTCTTGAGGTACTGGAGTTACTGGGAAAAGTTCAACAGGCTAGGCCTCTATTAGATCTAATAGGAACTCTTTTTATTCGAAGGGAGGCAGGTATGTGGAATGAGCTGCTAGAGGAAGTGGTTGAAGAAGGTACAATAACAACTTTTAAAAGACACTTGGACAGGTAAATGGATGAGAAAGGCGAGAAGGTTCTGAGCCAAGCGCTGGCAATGGGATTAGCTTTCGTGGGGCAACACCTAACTAAAGGACCTGGTTGCATGCTGCACAACTCTATGTCTCTGTAACACTTGATTCCAGCATCCCAACATGCTGTAGTTTTAACTTGCATCAGACCACAATATCTTATCAAGAACTACCGTAGATTCCGGATTTTAAGCCGCTACTTTTTTCCCACATTTTGAACAGCTTTGAACTCTGCGGCCTTTAATACGGAGCGACTAATGCATTATTTTTTTTCATGCCGCCAAAAACATTTTGCCTCGTAACAGTAGACCAATAAAATTGATGAGTAGTTCACAGAGGTCCAATGAAATTGTACGATAAATCAAGCGCACTTTCACAATTAAATTATTGTAAATCAGTCATTTGTACTCACCCTCATCAACATGGAAAACACTCGAAGAAAAGCATTGTGCTGCCTTTATGGCAGTTATTTAGTTTATAATATTTTCGCTTAGTAATTCATTTGTTAGTTAAAGTTAGAACTGTTTTAACTATATTTGTTTTCTGTACTACATCGCGGGATGCTATGATGTCACACCCGGTTTCGCCGCGTCTTGTGGGATACCAGTTTGCGATAAACGGGAAGGAGGGGGGCGAGCGGCGGAGCGAAAACGCTGCTTTTAAGTTAAAGGCGATCAATAACTTTTCCTGGTAGGCTGCAGTATATATATATTTTTACCAGTCGTTAGGAGATATTGGAATGTTGTTCAGTAAAGAAGTATACGCAACGTATATTTAAAAGTAGCCGCGTTACAGGCACGGTTCGAAAAAAAGCATTTGCAGTATGTATTTGTTTATGTTACCATATGGATTTAATTAAAAGTTAAAAAATCCTCACGTGTAATATCTTTCTGTGTAAATATCTCATATTACAACGTGGGACACCTGCGGCCGAAAATCCGGTGCGGCCTAAAATCCGGTGCGGCCTGTACAAGTAAAAAATTGATTTTATTTCTAAAATTAGAGCCAGCGGCTTTTAATCAGGTGCGCTCTGTAGTCCGGAATCTACGGTACTTCAACAACTCTCTCAACTCTGCTTCTCAACCATCTGATTGCCAACTTGTCCCACTTCTATTTCAAACTATGATCAAAGATCAGAGTAAATTTATTATCAATGTTTGTACTGTATACAGTTCGTCACCATACCACATTTTCTTGCAGGCATTCACAGTACAACAAAGAAATGCAATAGGCTCAATGGAAAATCTACAGACAAAGACTGAGAAACAACCAGTGTGCAAAAGAAAGCAAATTGTGCAAATACAAAGAAAGCAAATAAACAAATAAATAAATAATACTGAGAACATGAGCTGTAGAGTTCAGGAAAATGAGTCCATAGGTTGTGGAATCAGTTTAGTGTTGAGGTGAGTGAAATTACCCATGCTGGTTCAGGAGCCTGATGGTTGATGTTATGATTATAAACATTTAGTTTAATTTGCTTCCTGACACCAATGGTACCAAATTGCTTAGTTAATTATACCTAGTGCTGGTAATAATGGATGAGTACAGTTGTTGATAGTCTGAGTGAATATAACCTGATGCATATTTCAAGTGGTGTCAAGTTGAGTTCTATTGTCATGTGCACAAGTACAGTGAGGTATAGGTACAAAGTTGACAACTGCATCACAGGCATGATGGGAAATCTCAGTGAAACCTGTTGAATATTGAAGGGCCTAGATAGAGTGGACATGGAGAAGATGTTTCCAATGGTGGGGGTGTCTAGTACCAGAGGGCACTGCCTCAGAATAGAAGGATACCCATTTAGTACAGAGATCAGGAGGAATTTATTTAGCCACAGCTAAATAAATTCATTGCCAAAGCAGTGGTGGTCAAGTCATTGGGTATATTTGAAGTTGAGGTTGATAGGTTCTTGATTAGTAGGGGAGTCAAAAGTTACAGGGAGAAAGGGACGCTAAATCAGCCACAGTGGAATGGCAGAGCAGATTTAGTGAATAGCCTAATTCTGCTCCTTTGTTCTATGATTTTACAGTATGTAGATTCAGACAACAGCACACAGAACCTTCTCTAAATTATGCACAAATTGTACAAGACAGCAAGAACTAGAAAAAAGAGCAAGAATGAAAAACAAGGCATTAGTGCAAAAAAAAAACACCATCAGAAACAAGTTTCTAACACGCCTCCTCTCCGTTACTCTTTAAACCATTGATGGGAGATTCAAGAGCATAAAGAACACAATAAATATAAATACATAAGATCATCTTCTATGCATGTAAATAATATATAAATGTACGTTAGCACTGCATCAGTTTCATGGTGCAATAGATGATGGGAGTTTCCTTGGTGGTCCTATGATACCTCACTGATAAATGAATGGGGGTCCTGTTTGGTAGTGGAAGAGGACTTCTAATTGATGTCACTCCCACCAGAGAGCTAGCTCTGGGAGAAATACAAAACACGAAAGCAGTGGGTATTAAGAGACCACCTGGTCCAGTCAAGCTGCCCTATGGAGATGGCTGGAGATTTACCACTAGACATTTCCTAGTGAAAATCCCAACTACCGTAACTTATTGAATCTCCTACATCTCACCATCTCCTGTTGACATGTCATCTGATGGGATAATCAAAAATGAAAAGAGAAAAAATAGCATTTTATGAAGCACTACACTACAGCACAGAAACAAGTCCTTTCCGGTCTGGGCTGAGCCAGTATTCGGCCTGCTCCCATCAACCTGCACCTGAACTGTAGCCCTCTATACCCCTCCCAACCATGCACCTATCCACTTCTCTTAAATGTTGAAATTGAGCCCACATCCACCACTTTGCTGGCAAATTGTTCCACACTCTCACTACCCTCTGTTTCCACCCCCCCCCCCACCCCACACACACAGTTTGCCCTTAGATTTTCCACATTTCATCTTTAACCTTTGACCTGTAGTTCTAATTCTGCCCAACCTCAGTGGAAAAGACCTGCTTGCATTTAGCCTATCTATACCCCTCATAATTTTGCATACCTCTATCGAACCTCCCTTCACTCTCCTACACTTCAGGGAACTAAGTCCTACCTTATTCAACCTTTCTCTATAACTCAGGACTTCAAGTCTTGGTAATATCCTTATAAATTTTCTCTGTGCTTCCATTTTTATTGATATATTACCTGTGACCAGAAACAGCACACAATTAAGGAAGCAATTAAGGAGTATTAAGGAAGAAAATACTCTGAAAAATTCTGCCATGGTGGACAAGCCAAATATGGTGATCGTGTGGACTGAGTTAACCCTTTTGGAGTCAAATGCACCAAATGTTAGCACCTTCAGAAAAGAAGGACAGACTACTGTGGAAGGTTTAAATTCTTCATTTTAATGTTTAAAATGACAGCAGACTGCTAACTTATTGCCACTCTCTCTCTCCAAATACAGGAGACTTCTTCAAAGACCCCATACCTGAAGCAGACCTTTATATTTTGGCTAGAATACTTCATGACTGGACTCAAGATAAATGTCTGGAACTGCTCACCAAAGTCAACAAAGCCTGCAAACCAGGTAGGTATACCCAGAATAAAGGGCTGTATATTTTTCTCAAATCCAGAAGAAATCAAGATCAGAAGATATCATCATCATGAGACACGTCATATGACGTCGGCAGTCACGGTCTCGTGACCATGATTGTTCTTGGCAATTTTTACTACAGAAATGGTTTGCCATTGCCTTCTTCTAGGCAGTGTCTTTACAAGACAAGTGACGCCAGCCATTATCAATAGTCCAGAAGATTGTCTACCAGATGTCAGTAGTCGCATAACCAGGATTTGTGAAAAGCTCCAGCTGCTCTTATGGCCATCCACTACCTGTTCCCTTGGCTTCATGTGATCCTGATAGGGGGAGCCCAGCAGGTGCTAGACCTTGCCCAAGGGTGACCTGCAGGCTAGCAGAGGGAAGGAGCATCTTACATCTTCTTTGGTAGAGATGTATCTCCACACTGCCACTCAAGACAAAGGAGCAGAATTAATCCATTCAGCCCATCAAATCTGCTCTGCCATTCCATCATGGCTGACTTAGTATTCCTCTCAACCCCATTACCCTGCCTCCTCCCCTTAACATTTGAAACCCTTACTGGTGAAGTGCCTATCAGCCGCCACATTAATATACCCAGTGACTGGGCCTCCACAGCTCTGTGGCCATGAATTCCACACCACTCTCTAGTTAAAGAAATTCCTCCTCACCTCTCTTCCAAAGGGACATGATTAATTCTGAGGATGTGCCCTCTGTCCTAGACTCACCCACTATTGGAAGCATTCTCTTTACATCTACAAAACACGAAGCACAAAAGGTGCTGGAGAAACTCAGCAGGTCAAGCTGTATCTCTGGTGGCATCAGCTGGTCTTTGGGGTGAGAGGGCTGAGTTCGAATCCAGCCAGCTCCCTTGCACGCTAGCAGCTCGACCTCATTAAAAAGAATAACCTGGAGAGGGATGGGCTCCACCAGGTTTCAGATGCCCCAAGACACGCCGTACGATGAGCAATCACTTAAAAAGATCGGTGCAAAAAGCTTGGCATGACGGTGCCTCGATGACTCCCGACGATAGGAGTTAAGGGCACGCACACACTAGTGAGACCTAGAAGGTGATAGGTGAATCCAGGTGAGGAGCGGTGTAATAGGCAGATGAGGGCAGATGAGCCAGAGCTCGGAGGTGACAGGTGGAAGTGGCACCAGGCTGTAGATGATGGAATATGTTAGGAGAAGGTGGTAGAGCATCGATTAAGCAGAAAGAAGTGGGGAGGGGAACTGGTGGGAGGAGTGTAATGGACGGATAGAGATGGATGGGGTGGGGAAAGGGAGAAAGATAATTTAATGGGGGACAGATGGACCAGGTTGAGAGATAAAGGAACACAACAGGCTGAAAGGGACAGGAGAACAGTTATCAGAAGTTTGACTCTATTGTGTCTCCATGGAGCCAAAGAGAATTAGTTCCATAATTCATTGGAGGATAATTAAGCAGGATCCCAGGGATGGGGATGGGGGTAAAGATAGGGCGATATTAAATGACTGAAAGTACAGCCTCGAAACAGCTGATGATCCAGAGACATGGGTTCAAATCAGTAGATGGGAAAATTAATTTCTGTTAATTAAATATTAGGATTAACAAGTTCAGCTGTTTCTACTGGTGCCAGTAGGGGGAGGGCCAATGCTGCTGCTGCTGCTGCTTGTGAATGGGAAGAGTGGAGGAGGGCTTTGGGGTTCTGATGTTTCTATCATTCATTCTATGGGGTTGCTGGTTTCATGGATGTCTGTGAAGAGTAAGGATTTCAGGTTGTTTACTGTATATATTCTCTGATATTAAATTGACTATTTGGGCCATTTGTAGGAAGGAAAGAGGGTGGTACAGTGCTGCAGCGGGCATTGCTGCTTTGTCGCATCTCCAGGAATCCAGGTTCAATCCCGACCGTGGGTCTGTCTGTGTGGAATTTGCCAATCCTCTCTATGACTCTCTCCCCCACCCAGGTGCTCTGGTTTGCTCCCACATCCTATTAATGTGCTGGAAGATTAGTTTGCCCTCCTCCCATCAGGGAAAAGGCTACGTATCAACCACATCAGGTCCAGCACACTCGAAAACTGTTACCTTCTCCAAGCAGTGAGGCTGATCAACACCTCCACCCACTAACCCAACCCTCCACACTACTTTATCTTTTCCTGTCAGTCTCTCTATGTACAGATTATCCTGTGCCTCGTGTCAATTTATGGACATATAATCAATTAATGCATAAAGCTGTCTTACATATTTATATTTATTGTGTTTATTTACTATTGTGTTCTTTATCTTATTGGATTGGATCTGGAGTAACAATTAATTCATTCTCCTTTATACCTGTGTACTAGAAAGGACATTACACAATCTTGAATTTTGACTTTTGGGTTAGTTTCTCCTTAGTGTAAACATCTAAAGAATCAAATGGGGTGTGGAGACATTGCAAAAGGTACAGAAGTGGTTTACCGGGATGCTGCCTGGATTAAGGGCTACGAGATATAAAGCGAGATTGGACAAGCACTGAGTGTTTTATGTCATGGAGTCTGACCACTAACCGAGTGATCCGTGGAGCCCAGGCTGGGAAATCCTGCAAGTCGGAGTCTGAGAGGAGACCTGACGGAAGATCATAAATTTATTGGTGGCACAGATAAGGGAAACAGTCAAACTTCTTTTTCCAAGTGTAGAAATATCACATAATAGCGTACGTGTATTTAAACCGAGGGAGGAAAGGTTTAAAGGAGATGTGAGGGCCAAGATTTTTTACACAGGGAGTGGTAGGTGCCTGGAATGTGCGGTCAAAGATCGTGGTCAGACATGGTAGGTGCATTTAAGAGGCAGTCAGACACACAAATATGTAGAAAATGAAAGGATATGGATCACGTATAGTAGTAGAGATCCAGTTTTATTTTGGTGTCCTATTCGACACAGGCATCATGGGTTGAGTGGCCTGTTTCTGTGCTGTACTAATCTATGTTCTATGGGATTGATGCACAAGTGAGCTGGGATCATTCAAAGGAGAGATGGAATAGAACTGATGGGATTATTCTGCTAAGAAGTAAGAGAGAGCACAATGGGCTGAATGGCCTCCAATGTAATGATATTTGACTTTGCTGACCATAAAACTCCTAGATTTTCAGAAAAGGGCAAGCCTAGTTCACAATGAATTTGAGCATGGGAAAATCTTTATCAATGTGACATCGATAAGCATTGTGAAACGATACAGTATGCCACTGGGGGAAGAATTAAAGATGTCCATTAAGTCATAAAGTCATAGATCACTATTGTAACAGGCCCTTCGGCCCTTCTAGTCTGTACTGAACTGTTATTCTGCTTCATCCCATCGACCTGCACCTGGACCATAGCCCTCCATAATCTTTTTTTCCATGTACTTAACAAACATTTTTACATATTACACTGAATATTAACCGCATTCACCAGTTCCACTGGCAACTCACACTACCCTCTGAGTGAAGAAGTTTACCCTCTACTCTTGCTACTATTTCTTATGTTCTTATTTCACATTTTACCCTTAATCTATGATCTCCAGTTCTAATCTCACTCAATCTCAGTGGAAAAAGCCTGCTTGCATTTACCCAATCTATAGCCTTCCAGAGGAGATTTATGAGAATGATCCCAGGAATTAAAGGGTTAAAGGAACATTTGATGTATCTGGGCCTGTACTTGCTGACATTTAGAAGAATGAGGAATAGATCTTATTGAAACCTATCAAATTTTGAAAGACCTAGATAGAGTCGATGTGGAAAAAATGCTTCCTACAGTTGAGGAGTCTAGGATCAGAGGGCACAACCTCAGAATAGAGGGACATCCCATTCATAAAGAAACGAGGAGGAATTTCTTTAGTCAGAGGGGGTGGTGAAACTGTGGAATTCATTGCCACTGGTGGCTGTGAAAGCCAAGTCATTGGGTATATTTAAAGCAGAGGTTGATAGGTTTTTGATTAATAAGGGTGTCAAAGGTTACATGGAGAAAGCAGGAGAATGGGTTTGAGAACTACATATACCTGTCTGGACACGACCCCCCCTGCTGACTGCTCCTGTGGCTCCTCCCACTGACCGTGGCTCCTCCCACAGACCCCGGTATAAAGGCGATTGGAGCCTGGGCCCTGCCCTCAGTCTCCAGGATGTAGTATGGTGGTCAATTGCTGCTTGTTCTTTCTTCCAGCCAATAAAAGCCTATATCTCGCCTCATGTCTCGGAGAGCTATTGATGGTGCATCAAGGTGTAGCACTTGTTCTGATTACAAGGATAAGTACCAGGAAGGAGATCAGTGGAGATGGACGAATGGACAAGGGAGTCCATTGTCCATGGGAGAATAGACAAGTAGAAAGTAGGGGAAAGTGAAAGATGTGCTTGGGGGTGGGATCCTGCTGGAGATGGTGGAAGTTATGGAGTATTATGTGTCTGAAGTGGAGACTAGTGTGGTGGTAGGTGAAGACAAGAGGAACCCTATCCCTGGGGGGGGGGGCGGTGTGGTGGGAGGATGTGGTAAGAGTTGACGTATATGAAAGATGCAGCTGAGAGCAGTGTTGATGGTGGAGGAAAAGACAGAGATTGAGAAAGGGGATAGAGGTGTCTGAAAAGGACCAGATAAATTTGACGACAGGGCTGAAGTTGGAGGCTATGTCTTACGGTTTTATAATTCTATGTTGGCCTTGCTTGTGCTGCTTGCTTCCTGCTTTAACAAGAAAGCTAATCTCCCCTGTGCTTTCCTGCTTTGAATTAGGTAGCGGAGTGCTGGTGATTGAAGCCTTATTGAATGAGGATCGGAGTGGTCCCATCACCCCTCAGCTGTACTCCCTCAATATGCTGGTACAGACGGAGGGCAAGGAACGAACGGCCTCAGAGTATGCCAGCCTTCTGGAGTCTGCCGGATTCAAGGATGTGCAAGTCCAAAGGACGGGGAGAATTTATGATGCCATCCTGGGAAGAAAGTAAACTGTTATGTCTACTTGTCGCCATTTGGAGACATGTTTATTGAAAAGGATCATTCTGAAGGACCAGTAATATCTGTGGAGATGTCCACTGACAAGGTGTACACTGAAAATAAAATTCTTCTTCATGCCTACCACCTAATATGGCTGATACAAGGGGGCATAATTTTAAGGTGATAGGAGGGAAGTATAAGACCATAAGGCCATAATATTTAGGAGCAGAAGTAGGCCATTCGGCCCATCGAGTCTACTCTGCCATTCAATCATGGGCTGATCCACTTCATCCAGTCATTCCCACTCCCCTGTTTTCACCCCATACCCTTTGATGCCCTGGCTAACCAAGTATAGGGAGGGATGTCAGAGGTAAGTTCTTTACACAGAGTGGGTATGTGGGAAGACCTGCCGGGGGTGATGGTAGAAGCAGATACATTAGGAGCATTTAAGAGATTCTCCGAGAGGGTCATGGATGACAGAAAAATAGAGGGCTATATGAGAGAGAATCAATAAATTGATCCTTGAGAGTAGGTTTAATAGGTCTACACAACATCGTGGTCTGATGGCCTGTACTGGGCTGTGCTGTATTATGTTTTATGTTCTCTGGTGGTTGTCTATCATATCTGACAATGACAGGAACCTGTTCGGGAGTTTTTAAAGTGGAAAAACCATTACACTGGGGCAGTTTCACTCTCTCGACCTCAGAAGTCTGGGCCCAGTGGTATGAACAAGCGTCACAAGCTGAGGTCTTCCTAGGCTGCGGTGAATGACCATGACATCTTCTGTGCCCCATCATACCCTTCACTCTCCATGGAGCATTGCCGAACTGCCTTCCTAGCCATTGGGCCTCACCGTAGATCTCATCCGCCCAGTCCACCAGAGCGGACTTCGCCTGCTGGGACAGGTATGTCCCTACCTCACCGGGGTGTGAGGCCGCCAGCTACCCTCACCTGGTTTAGACCACCTGTCAAAGCGGTGTACCGAGGTGTGGCCAATGTCATATGCAAACAGCTGCTGGGAGCCACAGGTGAGAGCTGAGTGCCCGGTGGGGGCCAGAAGGTGAGTGAACTGCCCCAGAACGGACATGCCTAACCCCTTCACCAGACTTGCTTCCTGTGTACACCCCTTATATGCTCTAATATACTAATCATAATTTTGCTGAACATATGTCCACAAAGATATTTGTGGAATAATTTCTTCCATAGTTCTACTGGAGATCCAGCAGGTCTTTATGAAACTTAGAGTCACAGAATGATAGAAGTATACAGCATGGAAACAGGCTCTTCTGCTCACTCATCCATTTTGACCATTTTTTTAAAATAGCATTTTCCTTTATTTGGCCCATATGCTGTACATCTATTCCTTTCCTATCCACGTACCAGCTCAAATTCTTTTTAAACATTATTATTTGATCTGCCTCTACCACTCCTTCAACAGCTCATTCCAAATACCCAGCATGAACTTGCTCTTCCGATCTCCTTCAAATTTTTCCCCTCACTTTCATAAAACCATAAAACATAGGAGCAGAATTAAGCCATTTGGCCCATCGAGTCTGCTGCACAATTCAATCATGGCTGATCCATTATCCTTCTCAAACCCATTCTCCTGCCTTCCCCAGGAAGCCCTGAAGTCCTTACTAATCAAGATTCTAGCAATCTCCAACTTAAATATTGAAGATTTAAATATCGGTGCAGCTCGAACGGCTGGAAGGGCCCACTCTGTGTTGTATCTCAATAAAATAAAATAAAATATACTCAGTGACTTGGCCTCCACAGCCGCCTATGACAATGAATTCCACAGATTCACCAACTGCATAAAGAAATTCTTCCTCATTACTGACCCAAATGGATACTCCTGTATTTTGAAACTGCGTCCTCTGGTTGTAGACTCACTCACTATAAGGAACATCCTACATATGTCCACTCTATCCAGATTTTTCAATATTTGATAGGTTTCAATGAGATCCCCCTGCGGCTCTTCTAAACCCCAGCGAGAACCAGGTTCAGAGCCATCAAACACTCATCACACTTTAACCCTTTCATTCCCAAAATAATTTTCGTGAACCTCCTCTAGACCCTCTCCAATACCAGCACAGCTTTTCATGGCTGAGGGTCCCAAAATTGCTCGCAGTACTCCAAATGCAGTCTGACCAATGCTATAAAGCCTCAGAATTACGTCCTTGCTCTTATATTCTAGTCCACTCAAAATGAAAGCTAACATTGCATTCGCCTTCCCTGTCATCTATTCCACCTACAAGTTAAACTTCAGGGAATCCTGCACAAGGGCTCCGAAGCCCCTTTGCACCTCTGATTTTTGAGTTTTCTTCCCATGTAGAAAGGTTCAGTCACTCGGCGTTCAAGATGAGATAGTAAATTGGATTAGACATTGGCTTTGTGGGAGAAGCCAGAGAGTGGTAGGAAATGGTTGCCTCTCTGACTGGAGGCCCATGAGTTTATGGAGTGCTGCGGTGATTGGTGTCTGTTGTTTGTCGTCTATATCAATGATTTGAATGATAATGTGGTTAACTGGATCAGCAAATTTGCAGATGTCACTAAAATTGGGGGGTGCAGTGGACAGTGAAGAAGACTACTACGGCTTGAAGTGGAATCGGGATCAGCTGGAAAAATGGCAGATGGAATTTAATGCAAACAAGAGCGAGGTGTTGCTCTTTGATAGGCCCAACCAGGGTGCGTCTTACACAGTGAATGGTAGGGCACTGAGGAGTGTGGTAGAACAAAGAGATCTGGGAATACAGGTCCATAATTCATCGGAAGTGTTTTCACAGGTCGATAGGATCATAAAGAAAGCTTTTGGCACTTTGGCCTTCATAAATCAATACAGGACATGGGAAGTTGAAGTTGTACAAGATATTGCTGAGGCCTAATTTGGAATATTATGTGCAGTTCTGGTGACCTATCTACAGGAAAGATGTAAATAATTTTGAAAGAGTACAGAGAAAATTTACAAGAATTTTGCCAGGTCTGGAGGAGCTAAAATATATGGAAAGATTGTATAGGTTAGGACATTAGTCCTTAGAATGTAGAACATTGAGAAGAGATTTAATACAGGTATACAAAATTATGAGGGGTATAGATAGGGCCAGCTGGTGGTACTTCAAGTCAGCACTGGACTTCAAGACAGATGGTGTTGAGTTCAAACCCAACCCGGGCATAACCTGGGCAGCAGCAGTATCTGCAGAGAAGAAAGGCCTGGCAGTGTACTTCTGTGTCTTGCCATGAAAACCCTAGAGCTCACAAAGAGTTGGACTCGACTTAATGACTGAACAACAATAATTAGATACGTTAGTTGCAAATCAGACTTTTTCCACTGAGGTTGTGTGGGACTAAACTAGATATCATAGGCTAAGGATGAAAGATGAGGGGGAACATGAGGGGGATCTTCTTTACTCAGAGAGTCGTGAGAGTGTGGAATGAGCCGCCAACACAAGTGGTGCATCGAGCTTGATTTAAACGTTTAAGAGAAGTTTGGATAGGTATATGGATGGTAGGGGTATGGAGGGCTATGGTCCTGGTACTGGTCAATGGGAGTAAACAGTTTAAATTGCTTGGCATGGAGTGAATGGGCCGAAGGGCCGGTTTCTGTGCTGTACTCTTCTATGACACTACAACTCTATATACTACCCAGAGGTTAATTTTCATGTGGGCATTCACAGTAGATGCAAAAAATACATCAGTATCAATGAAAAACTCCACACAAGCAAAGACTAACAAACAACCATTGTGCAAATACAAAATAAATAAATAAATAAAACCAAGAACACGAGTTGAAGAGGTTGTGGATTCAGTTCAGAGTTGAGGCGAGTTAAGTTTTTCATGCTGAATCGGGAGCATGATGGTTGACTTGTTCCTGAACCTGGTGGTGTGGGACCTGAGGCTCCTGTACCTCCTTCCCAATGGAGCAAGGCCTGAATGGTGGGGATCCTTAATGATAGATGCTGCTTTCTTCTGGCAGCGCTCCTTGTGAATGTGGAAGAGGGTTTTTCTGTGATGGGCTGGGCTATATCCACCACTTTTTGTAGCCTTGCCCATGTTTTGGCATTGGTGTTTCCACACCAAGACGTGATGCATCCAGTCAGGATAATCTCCAGTGCGCATCTATAGAAGTTTATCAAAGTTTTAGATGGCATGCCAAATTTGCACGGATTTCTAAGAAAGTAGAGGTGTTGCTTTGCCTTCTTTGTAATGGCATTTACGTGGTGGTCCCTGAATAGCTCTACTGAAATGATAACCCCAAGGAATTGAAACTTACTCTTCCTCTTCAATTCCATTCCCCTAATAAGGGCTGTCTCAAGGAGCCACCGGTTTCTTCCTCTTGTAGTCAATAATCTACTCTTTGGTTCTGCAGGCATTGAGTGAGAAGTTGTTGTGGCACCATTCAGCCAGATTTTCAATCCCTCCTATATGCCGAATTGCCATGACTTTTGGTGATGACGCAGTTGAAGAAGACAAACGGGATAAGTGCCTTCTTCTCTATGCTGTACAACTGTGCTGCTACTTTCAGGAATCTAAGAAGTTACACCCTCTATACATCAAAACTTCCAAGTTCTTTGCTATTTACCGTATCTGTCTGCACAGTATTGGACAACCCATAATGCATCACCACACTTTTATGTAGATTATATCCCAGGTTGATCCTTCTCGGCTGTGAGGTAAAATGGCACATTGCTTTGAGTCCATTGCCTTTGCCCATTACAAACGGCATTAATAATATTTTAGTGTCACTCTGCAATATTTTAGTGTCCATCGTGTGCACTCTTCTGTGGCATGTGATTTATCACCAGGAGAGACCAGGGCAGACAACTCAAGAAAACACACGACCTACCTGACCTGAAATTGCACTGCAGGTCCTTCATTATCGATGGGTTAAATCCCAGAGGTTCTGGACTTGGGAAGCCCTTCTGAAAGGGACGTGCAATAAATACTGGTCTTGAAAACAATGTTCACATTCCAGAAAATTAATATTTAATAAAAGCTAATGCTTTATTTCTAGTATAAACTTGTCTAGGGTGGATAGTTTACTCACCTCAACACTGAACTGATCATTGAACACAGCCTACGGACTCACTTTCAAGGGTTCTACAACTCGTGTTCTTGATATTTTTGTTTGTTTATTTATTTAATTATTTGTATTTGTACTATTTTTCTCCTTTTGAAAGTTTGTTGTTTGTCAGTCTTTGTGTGCAGTTTTTCATTGGTCCTATTCTATTTCTATGTTCTGTCGTGACTAGAAGGAGAAGAGTCGCCCTTAACTCGGCAGTGGAGTTACCGGGGCACCGTCGTGATGGTGTTTCCGTAGCAAGCTATTCTTGTTTTCACGAGGCCGAGTTGCTAGCTCAGCACTCAACCCGACTTGGATTCGAACTCGGGAACCTTCGCTCCAGAGTCTGGCGCTGATGTTATGGCACCAGCAAGCAGGACTCTATTGTGAATGCTTCCACAAAAATGAATCTCAGGGTAGTATTCGGTGACATGCAAGCAATGGCCACTTTATTAGGTACCTCCTTGCTTATTTGATTTGCTGGTGCCTTCCTTCAGCCTGAACCAGTCTGGACATTCTCCTCTGACCTTTCTAATTAACAAGGCATTTTTGCCCACAGAACTGCCTCTCACTGGATTTTTTTTTTTTGTTTTTTGCACCATTCTTTACAAACTCTAGAGCCTGTTGTGTATGAAATTCCCAGGAGATCAGCTGTGTCTGAGACACTTGAACCACCCTGTCTGGCACCAACAATCATTCCACAGTCAAAGTCACTTAGATCACATTTCTTCCCCATTCTGATGTTTGGTCTGAACAACAACTGAACCTCTTGACCAGGACTGCATGCTTTTATGCATTGAATTGCTGTCACCTGGTAGGCTGACTAGATACTTGCATTAATGAGCAGGTGTACCTAATAAAGTGTCCTCTGAGTGTATACGTACTCTGATAATAAGTTGCCTTTGAGCTGAACAATAGCATCACTGTATGCCCTGGGTGAAAGATGAAGCAAATGCATGAGCTCCCAGTTTGGGTGACCTTGTAATCAGCTCTTGGCAAAGGACTTGAATGATTTGCAATTACGTACGTGTCAACCCCTTCAGACGAAGAATTACAATGATTGTAATTCAGCAGCTGTGGTACTGCTTCAAGCATGAGTCAGCAGATTGTGTTTTTAATTCCACCTCCACCCCCTAGACACTTCAGTACAAAGTGCAGGTACCTGCTAGCTGTAACTTAAAGACCAACTTAATTGGTCTACGGTACACAATACAACACCTGGAGCTGCCTTTTATTGTAACTGATCTCATTAGGGGAGCATTTACCACTTCATCCCTGCCACCAGAGTCTCAAATCAAACCTGACCAGACAGAATTAGAATCAGGTTTGCTACCACTTTCGTGCGTCGTGAAATTTGTTGTTTTCTCCCAGTAGTACAGTATTGATTGGCTAGGTTACAATCAATCAATCAATAAATGCAAATACTGTGAAGGAGGAACAGAGAGCTGGTGTTTATTAGTTCATGGTCTTTTTTTTAAATCTGATGCCACAGGGAAAGAAGCTGTCTCTTTAACATTGAGTGTGTGTCTTCAGGCTCTTGTACCTGATGGTAGTAATGAGAAGAGAGCATATCCCAGATGGTGAGGGTATTTAATGAAGGAAGCCTCCTTCTTGAGGCATCAACTTTTGAAGATCTCTGTGATGGTGGGCGGGGTGGGGGGGGATTGATTGTGGCCCATGATGGAGCTGGCTGATTTTACCACCCTCTTCACCATCTTGTGGTTCTCTGCTGGAGGACTCATTTGGAGATTTGGTTTGTCACCAAAGACACTTGCAAATTTCTACAGCTGTACCGTGGAGAGCATTCTAACTGGTTGCATCACTGTCTGGTATGGTGGGCCGGTGGGGGTGGGGGGGGGCGGCACTGCACAAGATATAAATAAGCTACAGAAGGTTGTAAACTTAGTCATCTCCATCTTGGGCACGAGCCTCTCCAACATCCATGACATCTTCGAGGAGCTATGCCTCAAAAAGGTGACATCTATTATTAAGGACCCCCATCACCCAGGTCATACCCTCTTCTCATTGCTACCATCAGGAGGAGGTACAGGAGCCTGAAAGCACACACTCAACAATTCAGGAACAGCATCTTCCCCTCTGCCATTAAATTTCTGAAAGGACATTGAACCCATAAACACCATCTCACTGCTTTTTTCCTCTTACTATTCTTCTTACTGTAATTCACAGTTTCATTATTATGTATTACAATATATTGCTGCCGTATAACTGCAAAAATCACGACATATGCTGGTAATATTAAACTTAATTTTGATTTGTGATCTGTGCTGATTTTTTTTTGAGTTGGATCAGCACATTGAAGCATTGCCACTAGGGGGCGGACAAAACTAACTAACAGCCATATGTGAATTCTCAGGGCGGTTGATCGGGAAATATTAGATTTTTGCCCTATCTTCCAGATTGTCTCCAAAGTCAGCCTTGATCTGTGTAGTGTATTGATCGAACTTCAAGTCTGGGCCATATCTTAGGACAAATCTTAAGGCCTGATCAGCAAAGAAGGTTTTAAGAAACAACTTTAAAGATGCAGGAATTGTGGAGAGTCAACCCAAAATTTAAGATTCAAAATAGTCGATTGTCATTCTTCAGTACACGGGTGTAAAGGAAAATGAAATGATTGTTACTCTGGATCCAATGCAGCATTAAAAACATAATAACCACAACAAAGACAATAAATATCAATTTAAAAGCAATCCTATAAAACACAATGTACAGGTTATTGTGTATGCATAAGCACAAAAGATTCTGCAGATGCTGGAAAAGCAACACACACAAATACTGGAGGAACACAGCTTTTATGGAAATAAACAAACAGTTGATGTTTCAGGCAGAGACACTTCATCAGTCAATGATTGTTGGTGCCAGATGGGGTGGTTTGAGTATTTCAGAATCTGCTTGTTTCCTGGGATTTTCACACTCAACAGCCTCTAGAGTTTACAAAGAACAGTGTGAAAAACAAGTAGCATCCAGTGAGCAACAGTTATGTGGATAAAATTATCTTGTTAGTGAGAGAGGTCAAAGGAGAATGGTAAGACTGGTTCAAGCTGATAAAAAAGTGACAGTAACTCAAACAACCACACGTTGCAACAGTGACATGAGAAGAGCATCTCTGAATACACAACATGCTGAATCTTGAAGTGGATGGGCTGACACGAACATACACTCAGTGAGAATAAATCTAATTCAGTTCCTCCCTTTCTGCCTCCACAGATGCTGCTTGACCCACTGAGTCCCTCCAGCAGTTTTGTTTTCCTGCTCCTGATTTTGGTCTCTCTTTTGTTTCTTGTTATTTTCCTGGATTGGTTTCTAGACCAAGTGTTCCCAACCTCTTTTATGCCATGGACCTCAGGTTGGGCACCCTGATCCAGAGGATTGTTCCAGTAGAATGTTGCACTCATTTCCTGGGAAGTTTTACACTGGGAATTAAGAGACTTCTATCATCAATGATGAACATAAAGTTACTGTGTATTCTGGAGTTGTGTGAATATAGCAAACATTCATTCAAGCAGGCAACAGGCTGCAGGTCTGTAAATGTAAATAAGTTCAGGAAGCTTGTGGAAGCCTTCAGTTTTTCTTTTTTGTAAATTGGAAGCAGTATATTGAAGGCAAAAGCACAGGCTGCTCCACAGATTAAGAGACTGCATATGCAAGAGGCAAACATTAAAACAACGGGATTGTATTAATTGGTTTGCATTAAACCAGGCAACACGGCTAAGTTTTTCGCACCAATGTGACTTGATTTCAAGCTGGCAGACCAGACAGATGTTGTCACTTAGCATATCAAACATGGTCACAGGTATATGTAATCAATAATTTTATGCGCTTATAACTGTGTACTCAGAGACAGCCCTGACAACATTAACTTTAGGTGTCAGGCTCCCTTTGTTTAAAAGTTTTTAGAATATTTATGTTAATTATTTTCTCCCAAAGGCAATTGGACCTTCTGTAATGAGCTCTTTGTGCTTGTGTGGAGAGCTGGAGAGCGATGGACTCGGGTTTTTAGAGCACCTAAACTGGTTAATTGTTGTTTAATAAGAGTTTAGAGACCCTTGTGTTTTTTTCTCTTGAGTGACTGGCTCTTTGTAATGCGGTCTCTTGCTGCTTTCTGTTTAAACTTGTTAAGTTTATTCAGATAGGCTTGAGGATTCCGTGCTACTTGTATTATATAAGCGGATGACCGATTGGCACTAATCACGGGATCCTGGTCTTGGGAATGTTACATCTCACAGTGTCACTTGGCCGAACTACTGATGTTCTGTTGGAATTCTTATGCATAAACTCTGGTCACCATCTCTATGTTGGAGTCTGTCTTTCCTCTGCTCTTGGATTCCGACATTGTCAGTGCTCATCGTGACACCTTCAGTAGAGCCTTATCAATGACAATGGTCTTCCACTATGTAACTCAAAGGAACCATTTGTCAACCCAAAGTATTGAACTAACCAAAGTCATTGTAACTATTGAAACTGTATTGTAGCAACTACCGTTTCCTTTGATCTTAAGGGTATAAAATGTGATGTAACTTTGAGCTTGTGATCCTCTACCAAGAGTGTCCCCATGAGAATCCTGCTTGGTCTGATGAATAAAGACTTCTATATCATCAGCTTCAGTGTCTTCAATCACAGTCACAACATACTGGACTGTAATTTTTAAAACCCATCTGATTCACTTACATGCTTCAGTAAGGAATCTCTGCCATGATAAACTCTTCTGGGCTATATGGGATACCAGATCAAAGTTCAAAGTAAATTTATTATCAAAGTATGTTTATGTCACCATATGTGATACATGTTGTAGCAAGCATTCACAGTAGACCAACAAATTATAATAGAATCAATGGAAAACTACACACAAAGACTGACAAAGAGCCAATGTGCAATAGAAGACAAACTGTGGAAATACAAAAAATAATAAATAGATAGATAGATAGATAGATAGATGAATAGATAGATAGACAGGCAGATGGATAAACAATACTGAGAAAATGAGTTGTAGAGTCCTTGAAAATGAAGGCATAGGTTGTGATCCAGAGATCTGTTGGTATGGGTCTAAACTGTCTTCTGAAATTGTTAAATAGGTTTAGGACAGTTGGGAAGGACAATAAATGTTGGTCTTGGTAGTGATGGTTACATCCATGATCAAGTTTAAATTAGAGAGAGAGTCATAGAACTGTACAGCACAGAAACAGGCTTTTGGCCCATCTAGTCCATGCTGAACTATTATTCTGCCTACTCCCATCGGCCCTCACCTGGATCGTAGCCCTCCATGCCCCTTCCACGCAAACCTGTTAAAAGTTCATAACAAACTTGTGTCTACCATTTCTGCTGGCAGTTCATTCCACACTTGCACCACCCTTCGTAAACTGATTTAATTGTAAAATTGCTGCCTTTGATTCTAATTTGATTCCCAAGAAGAGGTGAAATTATTAATGAAAATATGATTAGTACGTTTATGAATGACATACAGTCGTATAGAACACTACAACATGGAAACAGGCCCTCTGACCTATCTAGTCCATGCCGGATTGATTTCTGCCTAGTTCCAGCTACCTTCACCCGAACCTTAGCCCTCAGACCCCTCACATGAATGTACCTATTCAAAGTTCTGAAGTTCAAACTACTTTCTTTTATCAGTTTATGTATACATTATACAACCTTGAGATTTGTCTCCTGACAGGCAGCCACAAAACAAAGAAAGGCAAAAGAGCCCATTTAAAAAAAAGATCTATTCAAACATCTCTTAAATGTGACAATTGAAACCGTATCTGCCAATTCTGCCGGCAGCTTGCTCCACACTCCCACCACACTCTGAATGAAGAAGTTTCTCCCAGATTCTCCTTAAATAGTGGACCTTTCACCTAAACTGATGACCTCAACCAAGCTGAGGGTAAAACGCCTGCTTGTATTCACCCTATCTCTACCCCTCATAATTTTATATACCTCCCCTCATCCTCCTATGCTCCAGGGAATAAAGTCCTAACCTATACATCTTTTCCCTATAACTCAGGCCCTCAAGCATTAGCAACATCCTTGTAAATTCTGTGAAGCATCCATGAAGATTGATGGTGCTCTTGGTAGGGAGGAGGATAGTTGTAAACTTCAGGAAGAATTGATCAGGAGGCAAGGTAGGTGGAACAACTGCAGATGAAATTCGATCATAACTAATTCAAGGTGAAGAATTTAGGAGGACTCAATTTCTCGGCAATGTCACCAATTAGAGCACCGAAGAAGTTTGAAATCATTAAGATGGGGGCGGAAGCGAGCTAGTGCTTAGCCCAGTCTACCAGCCTCTCACTGGCTGCTGCCAGTGGAGAGTGTGACAACCTCTTTCTTCCTCTCACTTGCTGCTCTCGAGGGAAGGCCCTTGATTTCAAATGATCTCCCTCTCTCCCTCGATGCTCTCGAAGGATAGTGACGGAGCAAAGTTTAATCAATGTGATTTTTAGGTTGGACTCAAATTCACATTTTGATGTGTTCTGTTATTCTAGTTGTTCTTTTTGTTGCTATTTTTGGGCGATTTTTGATTCGGGGCTAGCTGCAGACAATGAACACTGAGCTGAACTGAAATATGCCTTTTGATTTTGTGTTTTTGTTCATTTTTTTGTTGTAATTTGTGCAATTTGATTTTTTTTTCACGTGTGGCGGTTTTGATGTTTTTCTTTGAACTGGTTTCATGGGTCATCTTTGTTTCATGGTTGTCTGTGGAAGAAGATGAATCTCAGGGCTGTACGCTGCACACACACTTTGATAATAAATGTACTTTGAATCGTTTGAAAGGCTGTAGAGTGAGAAAACACCAGAGTGTAAAAATGATGAAATACACTGCCGTGGGACATGCTGAGCCTATGAGAATGGAAGGGGAAGTGGCCTGTATTTGCAGATTCAGAATCAGGTTTCTTATCGCTGGCATATCTGGTGAATTTGTTGTTTTCTGGAAGTAGTACAGAGTAATACATTAAAAATGCAATAAATTACAATAAGATACAAAATAAACATGGCTTTCTGAATTGTTCTCCCTTCATTTCCAGTCTTGATGAAGGGTCTTGGCCTAAAGTATTAACATTTTTGTACCTTTCCGCAGATGCTGCCTGACCTGCTGAGCTCCTTCAGCATTTCCAGCATCTGCAGAATCTCTTGTGTTTAATAAACAAATAAATAAACAAACAAACCAACAAATAAATAAATAAATAAATAGTGCAAAGGTCGTGTTCATGGACGGTCCAGAAATCTGATGACCGAGGTGAAGAATCTGTCTGCTTCTAATATGTTGAAGTTGTGTCTCCGTGCTCTGGAACCTCCTCCCTGATGGCAGTAATGAGAAGAGTGCACGTCCACATGGTGAGGGTCCATTATGGTGGATGCTGCCTTCTTGAGGCTCTGCTTTTTGAAGATGTCCTTGATTCTAGGAAGGTTAGTCTACCCCACCCTCCGCAACCTCTTTTCATCCTGTTCATTGGAACCTCCGTACCAGATGGTGATGCAACCTGCTGGAATGATCTTCTCGGTACTCCTGTAGAAATTTGCTAGAGTCTTTTGTACCATGCCGAATCTCATCAAAATCCTAATGAACTATCGCTGCATGATTGCATCAATATGTATCAATAATAATCAGAAAGATGACTTAGAGCAGTAATCGTTCTGATACTGAGCTGAAAGTGACAGACCTGAGATCACTTATAACTTCAGTTCCCTGTCCCACTTGCTCCCTGATTTTGCTGATTTCAGCCTCCAAATCTGTCCCACTGAAGCCCAGTCTAATTTCAGGTGACAACACTTCAACTTCCTACGATTTCATGAAACCATCTATTCTTGTATCAGAACTTTATTAATTTTAGTTAATCCTTAATTATGCTCTCCAATGTTGTTGAGCCTCTAAATAATAGGACCATGAGATATACGAGCAGAGTTAGGCTATTCGGCCCAACGAGTCTGCTCCACCATTTCATCATGGCTGATCCATTTCCCTTTCAGCCCCAATCTCCCGGCTTCTCCCCGTCTCCCTTCATGCCCTGAGTAATCAAGATCCTATAAACCTCTGCCTTAAATATTCCCAATGTAGTGCCCTGGTTCCCATCTTTACTGTTATGCTGCTGGTATTTCATTTAGCAGCTCTGTAGGAGCTGATGGTTCTGCTTTCAGCCCGTTTGGGTTACTGTTGAAGATCAGGGATGATGTGGAATGTGCGCCATCCAATTAGCGGGAGGTTTTTCTTGGTGAGGGACAATTAAGCTTGGTCTTGGGCTTTTGTTCGAGAGCAGTTGAAGAGAGAAGTCTCTGAGGAGAACTGATCATACCATATGATCGGAAGGTGGTGTGTGCTTTCACACTGACCGAGGGCCCAGTGTGTGAGTGACAGAGAAGCTCAAGATGAGATCCAACTTGTGCACATTTGTCTGTTTAATTAGAATGGGCCCTTTTCTTTTTGTTATTCTGTACTAACCCTTTAGTTAAGATTCATAAATATAATTCCTTTTATCATATGCAGTGTGCTATCTGTTATTTCACGGCATTAACTTGTAACAGGGTGGCAAATTTCACAGCATCCACATAAACAGGGAGTTTGGGGGTGCTCGCGCCTCAATCTCACACGTTTGGCTGGGCCAGAAATTGTCTTCCCTAGATTTAACACAGCGGATGAAACCAGAGATTTTCACCAATGACTTGCCTCCACAGCTTCCTGTGGCAATGAATTCCACAGATTCCTACTCTCCAGCTAAATTAATTCATCCTTATCTCCATTCTAAATGGATATCCCTCTTTTCTGAGGATGTGTCCTCTGGTCTTTGACTCTCCCACCACAGGAGATAGCCTCTCCACATCCGCTCTATCGAGGCCTTATAACATTCGATAGATTTCAATGAGATCCCCCTCACTCTTCTGAATTCTAATGAGTATAGGCCCGAGCCATCAAGCACTCTCATGTGATAAGATAGATAGACACTTTATTGATCCCAAAGGAAATTACAGTGTCACAGTAGCATTACAAGTTCACAGATATACAAATATTAGAAGAGAGGTAGAAAGCATAAAAAATAAGTTACCTCAAACAGTCCAACAGGAGGGGGTCCTCACTTCCCTGGCTATAGGTCGACTCATTCTAGAGCCAATTGGCCAAGGGTAAGAATGACCTCATATAGCGGTCTTTGGAGCAGCCTGTTTTGCCTATCTTTGCCTATTCCTAAAAGTGCTCCTCTGTTCAGCCAAAGTGGCATGCAGAGGGTGAGAAACATTGTCCAGAATTGCAAGGATTTTTTATAGGGTACTTTGTTCTACCATGGCCCCCAGTGTGTCCGGTTTGACTCCTAATACAGAGCCAGCCTTTCCAATCAGGTGTTGGCATCACCTGTGTTGATGCCCCTGCCCAGCACACCACCGCATAGAAGATTGTACTCTGCCTTTCAATCTAGTAATCATTTTCATGAACCTCCCTAGCACTGTTGTCTTTTGCATCGAATTGTTCCTGAATGTTGCTTTTATCTCTCACTGCCTTCTACTTACACTCCTCCCGACAGATAAAGTATAATTAACCAAATGGCTCTAAAAACAGTGGTGTCACCTTGACCTTCTCGGTCTCCACCCAATGCCACACATTCCCTCTGCTCTCTATCGCTCTTCCTATTTGCAACTTAAAACAGGTATATTTTCTCACTTATACAGACTTGTCAAAAGCCCTTTGATCTGAAATATTATCTCTGTTTGCCTTTCCACAGATGCTGCATGACTCACTGAATTTTCTGGTTCAGAAACTATCAGTTTCTGATTTTAGACACAAGAGATTCTGCACATGATGGAAATCTTGGCCCACACAGTATTCATTATTTACGTATTTATTATCTTTTTATTTGCACAGTTTGTCTTCTTTTGCACATTGGTCGCTTGCCAGTCTTTGTGTGTTGTTTTTCATTGATTCAACTACTTTTCTGTGTTCTGTAGTGAATGCCTGCGAGCAAATGAATCTCACAGTGGTATATGGTGACCTACAGTACTGTGCAAAAGTCTTAGGCACATGTAAAGAAATTCTGTAAAGCAAAGATACTTCCAAAAATAATAAAATGAGAAGTTTCTAAATATCAAAAAATACTATAAAGAGCAGTAAACAGTAAAAAAATTAAATCAAATCAATATTTGGTGTGACCAAATATTTTAAAATTGCATCAATTCTCTCAGGTACGTTGTTGTGCAGTTTTATAAGAAAATTGGCTGGTAGGTTTGTGGTGAATTACATATACCTGTTTGGACACGCTCCCCCTGCTGACTGCTCCTGTGGCTCCTCCCACAGTCCGTGACTCCTCCCACAGACCCCGGTATAAAGGCGATTGGAGGCACAGCCCCTTCCTCAGTCTCCAGGATGTTGTGTGATGGTCACTTGCTGCTTGTGCTTTCTTCCAGCCAATAAAAGCCTACCTTAACTCACGTCTCAGAGTTATTGATGGTGCATCAAGGTTGCTTCAAGCATCTTGGAGAACTTGCCACAGTTCTTTTGCAGAACTTGAGTGTCTTGCTTTCTTCTGTCTTTCCAGATAACTCCAGACAGCCTCAATAATGTTGAGACCAGGGCTCTGTGGAGGCCATACGATCTGAAACCATTTAAAAATCTAGAGTGCCTAAGGCTTTTGGACAGTACTATACACTTTACATACTTTGATACATACTGTGTGAATGAGCTTCCAGTAGAAGTGGTAGAGGCAGGTTCGGTATTGTCATTTAAAGTAAAATTGGATAGGTATATGGACAGGAAAGGAATGGAGGGTTATGGGCTGAGTACAGGTCAGTGGGACTAGGTGAGAGTAAGCGTTCGGCACGGACTAGAAGGGCCGAGATGGCCTGTTTCCGTGCTGTAATTGTTATATGGTTATAATAAATTTACTTTGAACTTTGAATTTTGAAGGATCCATATCAATGCGAACTGTTGTTTCAGGAACGGGAGGCTAGGCTGATTTTGTTCTTCCTAACCCACATTTTTTGATACAGATTTTAAAGTTTCAAGACTAATCAGCTAACTTTGCACACAAAACAATACAGCACAGTACAGGCCCTTTAGCCCACAATGTTGCACTGACCTTTTAATCTAATCCTTGATCAATCTAACATTTCCCTTTTCCATAGCCCATAAACCGCCATTTTATCTATAATCCGTGTGCCTATCTAACAGTCTTTTAAATGTCCTGAATGTATCAGCCTCGACCACCGCTCTTGGAAGTGTGTTCTAGACACCCACTATTCTATTTGTAAAATACCTACCTCTAAAATCTCCCTTAAGCCTTTCTCCACTAACCTTCAAAGGGTACCCTCTGGTATTAGCCATTGTGTTGGCTGTCCTTTTTATCTTTATGTGGTAAACTATGTGTACCTGTCTGGACTCGCCCCTCTGCTGACTGCTCCTGTGGCTCCTCCCGCAGACCCCTGTATAAAGGCGATTGGAGGCACTGCTCCTCCCTCAGTCTCCAGGATGCAGTGCTCCCTTTTGCTGCTAATGAAAGCCTATTGTTCACCTCCTGTTTCCGAGAGTTATTGATGGTGCATCACTTTAGCAACACACTCAAAGTGCTGAAGGAACTGAGTGAGTCAGGCAGCTCTATAGAAGTGAATAGATAGTCAACATTCCAGGCCAAGATCCTTCTTCAGGACTGAGAAGAAAGGGAGAAGATGACAGAACATAAAGGTGGGGGGGGAGGGGAAGGAGGCTAGCTGGACGGTGATAGGTGGAGCCAGGTAGGTGGGAAAGGTCAAGGGCTGGAGAAGGAAGAATCTGATAGCAGAGGAGAGTGGACCATAGGAGAAAGGGACGAAGGAGGGGACAAAGGGGGAAGTAATAGGGAGGTGAGAGGAAGTAAAAGGTCAGACTGGGGAATAGAAGAAGAGGAACTGATGTTCATGCCATCAGGTTGGAGGGTACCCATGAGGAATATATAGTGTTGCTCCTCTATCCTGAGGGTAACCTCATCTTGGCTTCAACTTTCCACCTATGCCTCTTATGTCTCCTCTTATCTTCCTTCATTCCAAAGAGAAAAGCCCCTAGTTCAAACCAGGAAGTCCTAGTCAATGTAACCCATTTCTTGATGCATTCAACCTCTATGTTGATTACAACCTTTGGCAGAAGATTGGGGAGTGATGGGGGGTGGGGGAACCTCATTGAATATTGAAAGACCTAGGTAGAGTGTGCATGGAGAGGATGTTTCCTGTAGTGGGAGGAGTCTAGGAGCAGAAGACACAGTCTCAGAAGAGAGATGAGGAGAAATTTATTGAGCCAGAGGGTTGCCAATCTGTGGAAATCATTACCACAGACGGCCATGGATCCAAATCATTGGGAATACCTGAAGTGGAGGTCAGTAGGTTCTTGGTTAGTCAGGGCAGGCAGGAGAATGGGTTTAAGAGGGATAATAAATCAGCCATGTGAGAGTCAGTGGGCTGAAAGGCCTAATTCTGTTCATATGTCTTGTTGTCTTATGGTTCTTTTTTAAATATTATGGATATACAGTATCCTGGGTTCAGAGCAACAACTAATCTCCATGTTATTGTTCCACCAGCTCATTTATTTTCTGAAAGATAGAACTGCACATGGATATGACTTAAAATAGCCTGCCTGCTGCTTAATTGCAGCTGGAACTTACAATACTGATCAAGGCAAATCAATTTAAGCCTGAATTCTCTCCCACGCCACATCAGATCATATTTAATAGTAGTGTATAGGGATTAGCGGATAAACTCTTCCTATCTTCACTGATCTTAACTAACTTGTCTCTCAACCAGCGGGGAGTTCAGACTTCTTGGACTCCTGGGACGATTTGTTCTAAGTGAAGAATTAGAAAATTGCTGGGAGTGAGCATTAATTGTCTAATCCCGTCACTCTTTTAATTTCGTAAACATTTTTCTTTTTTGAACCTATTGATAAGTAGTTTGTTTCCTTTTAATTAAATGCTATTAGTGGCAGGGTTTCAACTTTCCATAAGACATACGAGCAGAATTAGGGCATTTGGCCCATCAAGTCTGTTTGACATTTCATCATGGCTGATAGCATTCTCAAGCCTTCTCTCCTCAATTTTTGATGCCCTTACTAATCAACCTCCTCATTAAATATACTCAATGGCTATGTCTACACAAACCTGTTGTGTATTTAATATTTTAGTAATATTTAAATAATATTGTAAATATATTGTTTGATTAAACTTTCTTTGTTGTTTATATATTTACAGGCCACATGTAAAAGTATGTGAATGGCATATGTCGCCACACCACACCTTCGTGAAAGTAAGAACAAAACTAACAATCTCCTGGCTCCGTGTTTTCTTTCGATTAGTTTTGTATTTTAGAGTTACAAGACATAACAGTGGTAATGAGAGGGTTTTAAATGGCCCCGAGATGAATGTTGAAATGCAGTAAAATGTTCATGCTAAAAAAAAAAGTGCAACAAGAAATTGTTAAGTAAAAACACTAGTTGAGCACATGCTTCTTCAGGAAAGAACAGAGGCAATCGAGATAAAAATAGAGGAAATTTACGGGTTCATAAACTGTGATAATAATAATTTAAAAAGTAGAACTGCCTGGCTACATTGGAAAGATAGACGAGTTTTGCCTGCACAAAAGACAAGTGGCTGTTATACACAGAATGGATTGAGCAGCAAATCATAAACACGAGAAAATCTGCCCATGCTGGAAATCCGAAGCAACGCACACAAAACGCCGGAGGAACTCGACAGGTCAGGCAGCATCTATGAAAATAAATAAACAGTCGACATTTTTTGGCCAAGACCCTTCTTCAGGACTGGAAAGGGAAGAAGGAAGATGTCAGAATAAAAAGGTGGGGGGAGGGTCAGGAGGCTAGCTAAAAGGTGAAAGGTGAAGCCAGGCAGGTGGGAAAGGTAAAGGGCTGGAGAGAAAGGAATCCGATTGGAGGGGAGAGTGGACAGTAGTTGAAAGGGAAGCAGGAAGGGCACCAGGGCTCACAGGATAGGCAGCTGAGATTAAGTAAGAGTCCAGAGTGGGGATTAGAAGATGAAGGAAAGGCGAGGGATACACTTTTTTTTACCAGAAGTAGAAATTGATACTTATGTCATCAGGTTGGAGGCTACCCAGATGGAATGGAATGAATTGCCCCTCCACCCATGGCACAACAGGAGGCCATCACCAACATGTCAGAATGGGAGTGGGAATTGGAATTAAAATTTGCTGCTACTGGGAAGTTATGCTTTTGGTAGATAGAGTGGAGGTGCTCGAGGAAGAGGTCCCCTAGTTCGCATAGAGGAGGCCATCTTGGGAGCACCGGAGACAATAAATGACCATAGCAGGTTTGCAGGTGATATGTTCCCTCAGCTGGAAGGACTGTGTGGGGCCACTAATAGATGTGAATGGGCAAGTTGACCACTGTGCCTGCTTGCAGGAATAAATGCTGGGGAGGGTAAGTGAGGAAGGGCAAATGGACAAGGGAATCGCAGGGGGAGAAATCCCTGCAGAAAGCAGAACTGGTGGGGGGAGGTAAAGATGTCTTTGGTGCTAGGATTCCTTTGGAGATGGCAGTAGTTGTGGAGAATGATGTGTTGGGTGTGGAGGTTCATGGGGTGGTAGGTAAGGACAAGAGGAACTCCAACACTGTTCTGGTGGTAGGAGGATAGGGTGAGTGCAGATGTTCAGGAAATGGAGGAGTTGCAGCAATAGAGGAGAAAGGAAAACCCTGTTTTTTGAAGAAGGATGACATTGCTGATGTATTGGAAAGAAAAGCCACATCCTGGGAACAGATGTGGCAGAGATGAAGGAACTGAGTATTTTTACAGAAGACGGAGTGGGAAGAGTTATAACCAAGATAATTGTGGGAATTGGTATGTTTATAAAATATGTTGTTTAGAGTTTGTCTCTGGAGATGGAGGCAGGGAGATTGTGAAAGGGGAGGGATGTGTCAGAAATGGACCTAGTGAATTTAAGGGCATTTTGGAAGTTGAAGGCAAAGTTGATGACACAGAAGACCTCAGCATGGGTGCATGAAGCAGCACCAATGCAGTCATCAGTTAGCAGAGAAAGAGTTGAGGAACATTACTGGGAGGCTTGAAACACGGACTGCACTACATAGCCAATAAAAAGGCAGGCATAGCTGAGGCCCATGCGATGCCCATGGCTACCCCTTGCATTTGCTGGAAGTGGGAGAAGCCAAAGCTATACATTTTTGAGGATGAGGACCAGTTCTGCCAGATGGAGGAGGGTGGTGGTGGAGGCGAACTGGTTGGTTCTTTTATTAAGAAAGAAGCAGAGAGCTTTGAGGCCTTCTTGATAGTGGACAGAAGCGTGTAGGGACTGGGCATCTATGGTGAAAGTGAGGCAGTCAAGGCCAGGGAATTGAAAGTTACTGATGAGATCGAGAGCATGAGAAGGGTTGTGGATGTAGGTGGGAAGGGACTACACCAAGGGGAATAGAATGGAGTTGAGGTTTGAGGACATAAGTTCAGTGGGGCAAGAACAGGCAGAGAAAATAGGCCTACATGGGCAGTCAGCTTTGTGGCTGTTGGGTAGGGGGTAAGAGCAAGCAGTTTGGAGTAAGAGAACTATGAATTTGGTGGCAATGGATGGAAGTATTGAGTCGTATTTTGAAACAAATGAGATAGCCAATAATAAGTGAGTGCCAGTTTGCTGAGTGTATTGGGTGGAAGGATATACAGTTTGTTTTGAAGTCTGACTACTCTAACCAAGCTAGTCAAAATGAGCTTTGCTGATATCATGAACACAATGCAGGAATATTTAGAACCAAAATGATTGTTGATTGCAGAATGCTTTAAGTTTCATCAGCAGAATCAAAAGGAAAGGGTATTCATTTCAGCTTACATAACTGAATTCAAGAAATCTTTTGAGCATTGTCATTTAGGTAATGGGCTTAATGATGTACTGAGATATACAGTAATTTAGTTTTTGGAATCTTACAAGAAAGCATTCCAAAGTGCTCTTAACTGAAACATAATTCACATTTAAAAGAGCAGTTGAAATTGCTGTATCAATGGAAACAGCAGATAGAGACACAATTGAGTTGCAATCAGGAATTAAAGTGAGCATGAGCAAAATTGCAACAACTAAATAGAAACATACCTGGACAGTCAAATTGTGTAACTGTTGTGGCAGGGGCTCACATACACCAGGCCAACGCAGACTTAGAGGTGAAACTTGCAGAAAATGCAAAAAAGAAGCAAGACTCATACAAAGAGCATGTCGCCAGACAAAAATAAATGGACTGTATAGGGAAGAGGAGAAGATAAAAAGTCATTTTGCAGTTTCAAAAAGGGCACTAATCTATATGCTGTTGATGAAAAATATGATAATGATGAGCATGACACAAGACTGAATCGCCTTGAGATTTACAAGTGAAAACTAACAATAGACAAGCAATATGGCTTACAGCAAAAGTGAATGGCAAATTAATTAAAATGGAATTGGACACTAGCTTGGCTGTTTTCGGCCATTCCACAAAATGAGTTTGAATGTCAGTTCAAAGATACTGAAGTCTGCAGCTATCCAACTAAGAATGTATACTGGAGAAAGCTAACTCCTGTGGGAATGCCCTTCGTAACAGTGCAAAACAGCAACCAACAAGCTGATTTAGGATTGTATGCAGTAAAAACAGGAGGGGGTTGATTGGCTGAGACAATTACAACTTGACTGGAGATCCATCCACCATTTGCATGCCACATCCCCTGCAGTAGAGTCAACTGAAAGCAAATTAAGAAAGGTAGTGGATGATGCCACAGCAGTGTTCAAGGATGGCATTGGAAAACTCAAACAAACCAAGGGTAAAATGGTGTTAAATGAAAATGCCACACCCAAGTTTTAGAAAGGCTGTCCAGTTTGTTATGCCATCTGTGATAAGGCAGCCAGTGAACTAGATGGCATGGATGCTGAAGGAATTCTTTTCAAGGTTGAGTGGAGACCCTGGTCAATTCCAGTGGTCCCAGTGGCTAAGAAGAATGGGTCTGTCAGGATCTGTAGTGATTTAAGATCACCATCAGTCCAATACTGAAAGTATATCAATATCTTCTGCCCAAGATAGAGGATATTGCTGCAAATGCTTTCGGAGGAAAACACTTCAACAAACTGGACTTAGCTGAGGCCTACCTACAGAAAGAGATGGAAGAAGATTCCAAGCTGTTCCTCACCATAATCACTCACAAAGTGTTTATGGTATCTTGCTATAATATGCTTCTACATACCTGAGCTCTGGTAGAACGCTACGAACCAGGTGCTACGAGGATGCCCAGGCACTCAGTGTTATTTGGTTGACATTATTATTACCAGTGAGCATGACAAGGAACATCTCCAAAATCTCAAGACAGTATTAAAGAGATCAGAAGATTATGGATTCAGAGCACAACGTGACAAGGGTAAATTCTTTAAACCAAGCATTACTTACTGTGGTCAAGCTAATGATGCACAAGGATTACACAAGTGCGCTGAGAAAATTCACAAAGTGATGGGTGCCTCAAAGCCAAAGGACGCGTCACATTTGCGGTGCTTTTTAGGATTTGTCAACTAAAATCACAGGCTCCTGCCAAACCTGGGTAATGTGCTCCACCTATTGAACTCATTACTGCCAACCAGGAAGAAATGGCAATTGACAAAGCAGTGTGAGGAGGCTTTCCAAAGGGCAAAGGAGATGGTGACATCAGACACTGTACTCACACATTATGATCCACATCGTACAGTGAAGCTTTCCTATGATGCCTCGTCTTATGTTAAGGGGTTCTGCCATGTCACATGTTGTGAGCGATGGAAGTTAATGCTCTATCGCCTTTGCATCACATTCCCTTACCATTGCAGGGAAAAACTACTTACAAATTGACAGACAGGCCTTGAGTGTGGTTTGGGGTGTAAACCATTTCAACCAGTACCTGCACTGGAGAGAGTTTACTCTTATTACTGATCATCAACCACCAGTGTCCATTTTCAATCCACAGAAGGGTGTTCATAAACAGCAGCAGCACGAATGCAGAGGTGAGCTCTGTTTCTTGGAGGACACAATTACAAGATCAAATTTAACAGGACAACTAATTATGGATTTTTTTTTACTGTTGGAAAAGGAAATACCTGATAAAGTTCACAGAAGAGGACGGTCCTCTTGATGTATTCTCCCCAACGCAAATCAAGAGTCTCCCTATTATGGGAGAAATGATCCAAAGGGATCCCAGTAGAGACCCCACACTGTTTCAGGTCTGCATGGTCACCCAAAATGGGTGGAATATGCTGCAGAAATCCGAGTTACCAGTGTTGAGATGAACTTGCCCTTGACGGAGGTTGCCTTATGTGGAGATTGAGAGTTGTTGTACCATCCAAGCTGAGAGCTAAAGTGTTGGGGTAGCTACATGCCAGCCATCTAGTCGTGGTCAAAATGAAAGCATTGGCTCAAAGCTTTGTTTGGTGACCTAGATAAATTTGCAGATTGAATAACTTGCCACGCACTGTTCGGGAATTCAATATGTCCAGTTGAAAGGTGTCTAGAGCTATCAGCACCACTTTCTGCAGTCCCAGAGTCAATGTCTGCAGCCACCATGGAGTAGGCCCCAGAACCTGAGAGTGTTTCAATGCCACAATCTCACCTGCCAAGCAGACTGATCCCCCCATCAGGAGAGACTTTATCACGCAAGGGTAAGAGATCCTCCACAGTGAATAAATCTTTAGGCCTGATTAGGACAATTTAATATTTACTATGCTGTGGATGTTTACATAGTAGTATATTATACAGTATACTGTGTAAGATAACTAGAGAACAAGACGTTACATATTCGAGTTGAGTTGCATTCAATATTGAGTTGGAGTTTATAGCTGTGTATATAGTTGTATATTTGATATTTCAGTAATATTTGCGTTATATACAGTATTGTTTGATTGAGCATTCTTTGTTGTTTACATAATGCATGGCAGGTTATATGTAAAAGTACGTGAATGACATACGTTATCATGCCACAATGTCATATGTGCATGCCTCGCTAAAAGTAAAAACAAAACTAAGACATGCATTCAGGGCTCCATGTTTTCTTTCAATTAGTTTTATGTTTTGGAGTTACAAACAACAAATTTCACAGATTCATCCACCCTCTGGCAGAAGAAAATCCTCCTCATTTCTGTCCTAAAGGGATGATCTTGTATTCTGAGGTTTTGCCCTCTAGTCCTACACTACTCCACTGTAGGGAACATCCTCTCAACATCCACTTTCTCTAGGCCTTTCAATGTTCCCTTCTTTTATGGTTATAAAAATATGAGACACTCAGAAACACAGCAAAACGCTTTAGCAGTACAATGAGTTAAGGATACAGATGGCCCCTGTTTTTCGAACATTCACTTTATAACAGCTCGCTGTTACAAAAGACCTACATTAGTACCTGTTTTCACTAACCAAAGAGGATTTTCACTTTTACGAACAAAAGACGCCCGCTTTATATGTATGTGTACCCCGAGAAAGACTACCATGACTGTGAAGCCTTGTGCGGGCAGTTGTGTGCGCATGCGTGTATGTGTGTATGTGCGTAGGCATGTATGTATGTATGCGTGTACATGCGCATGCGTGTACATGCCAATTTTTTTTCTCATAATCGATTTTGGCTCACTGTCTTCCCGATTTTGATAAGTGAAACTACACTGTACATACAATATTTCTACATTATATAGGCTGTGTATTTATCATATCATTCCTGCTTTTACTATATGTTCGTGTTATTTGAGGTTTTATGTGTATTTGGTATGATTTGCTAGGTTATTTTTTGGGTCTGGGAACACTCAAAAATTTTCCCATATAAATTAGCGGTAATTGCTTCTTTACTTTACGCCAGTTCGGCTTACAAACGGTCTCACAGGAGCGCTCTACCTTCGGATAGTGGGGGAAACCTGTATATTTAATTCACGATGAAGTCTCATCTTTATTTTCTGCACAGAATCAGCTGCGTCCTTGAACTAGTACTGCTTTGCCACATTTCTACTGACTTCACTTAACTCAGTCCATACTCGTCATATATCAGGTTAAAATAGTTGCTTCCAAACTTTGGCTCCCAGACCATACCCACAGCAACCACTCTCCCTTTCCCTCCATTACATAAAAGCTATAAAGACTTATAAGCACAGTGAAAGAAAATAAGAACTGTAAATTCAAAGCAAATATTTGCAAAAATTATTCAAATCTATTTTAAGTAACAAATAGTAAACCAATTTTCACTAACAATTTTAGAGCATACATAGCAATCCAACTATTTCATTGCTTTTTCACCTTTTAATGAGATGGATGGGCTTGGTGCAGTGATATCAACTTCTCAACACAAGGCTGAATGCCACTCAGAAGTAGTCCCAGATCTCCATGTTCAGTAATTTGCAGTTTGATTTGTTGCTTTGAAAGAAGCTGTGTGACTGCATTGAAACCACGCTCCACTAAATATGATGTTGGAAAGCCAATAAAGAACATTTTGACCTTTTTCGACAGTGCAGTATAGCAGTCAGAAATTTCTTTCTGCAACCAAAAGACTTGATATGATTCTTTGAACCTCAGCTTCAGTTCAAAGTCATTTTGTAGCAAGATCAGTTACTCTTCTATCCTTCCTGTTAATTCCTCATTACCAGTGTTCAGGAATGGATTTTTTTACCCAATCTGTAACTTGGATCGAGAGACGATCCTGAAATCTCTCTGACATGACTTTATGCAGCTTACCCAGGAGAGTACAGTATACTTGAAGATTATCGTCTGGTATTCTTTCTTTTTCTTCCAACTCAGAGAGGCTCAGAAACTGGAAAACGTCGTGATTGTCAATACTACACTTAAGAAGGGTTACCTTGGACAGAAATGTGAAAATGACTGATTTGAATTTGCTAAGAATCACATATTGCAATTGAAGACTGATTTCATTAAAATCTGTGAATAATTCTGATAAATAAGCAATGTCATGCCTAATATTCTCAAGTTGATTACTGAATGAAGCATATGAGTCTTCAAAGAATTTTATCACAGTTCAAAAATCACATAAAAGTGTCTCATTCAGCTTCCTTTTGCGAGCCATCTGGCTTCTGTGCGCAACAGCACGCATTCAAACTGTTCATCATTCTCAATACAAAGCTCTCGAAATGGTCGAGAACTGAAAGCATGGGACTTGATTTTATTTAACGCTGATAACAGTATTTAATGATTTGTGCAGTCAATCACTTAGGTTTTTTGCAACAAGATGTTGTCAATGAATTACATAGTGAATAGTAAATGTGTTAGGTACAGCTTTTTTCCAAGCAAGTAATAACCCTACGATGGCGTTGTGTCATTGATGGTGTCGCACCAACAAGGAAGAATGTCGGTGAGCAAAATGGCCTCTTTGAAAAGTCCCTCAACACCTGAATTAGACTCCCACTTTGTATCTGTCTCTACTCCCTTTGCAAATACCACCTCCTGAACCGTGCGTGCTTTAATCTTTTATGAAGTGAACAGAATCAAGAAGCAAAGATCCATTGCCTTCAAAGTTGACTCATCTGACTGTAGAGGAAATTCTGTCATCATAAGTATGTTGCACAATGCGCCTTCCATATTCTCAGACGTTTCATGCATTCGTCTTTGAAGAGAGTTGTCGCTGAGTGGAATCGTATCAATGATTTGTTCTGGTGACCTACGTAAAACCATACTCTGAAGCTGCCTTAGTACTGGCAGTTCTTCTCCAATTCTGCACGGGGTTTTTTCAGACTTAGCAATGAGCAATGAAATGTTTTACGAAGCACGCAAACCATCATTTGTCGTGAAGTGCTGACAAATGTGTTTGAAGTATTTTCCATTTCTGAAAATTTTCACACTTTTACTGAAAACAAGTCAAATATAATCCCTTATAATCCCTCCGCTGCCCCCCTTACTACCGAGTGCACCCCCCACCCCTTTTATCTTTATAGGCCCCGTAGAAATTCCCACTACCTCTGGGGGGCTGGGGACAATATCGCACACGTTGGGAACCAGTGAGTTAAAAGACTGGTACAACATTGTGGGCTGAAGGGCCTGTATTGGTCTATGTTCTGGCAGGTGCAAAGGTTGGGAAAAACCAAAACATGAGCATGTCTTCCAAGATGAATCTCCATTGGAGTGCACACACTCAAACCCAGCTCATTACTAATTTCTCTATTAAGAAGGTCCACATTATCTCCTTAAACCTTTGCCTTTGTTTTGGAATTCGTTTATCATTGTCACATGCACCAAGAAACAGTGAAAAGCTTGTTTTACATACTGTTCATTCAGAGCAAATCATTACACAGTGCATTGAGCTAGAATATGGTAAAACAGTAACAATGCAGAATAAAGTGTAAAAGCCGCTGCTTTTTTAAGCGTGTCGCACCAGTCAGTCGTTCTTGTCTGACGCGTGGTGTTAGGATTGGTCTCCTTTCGGATTAACCGGGTCACGATATGAGCATTCCGGACTTGGCCCTTGTGTTTTTTTTAACAAGGCTGAGTGGCTAGTTCGACGCTCGATGGAAAGCTTGCTCGGGGGCGGCCGGACTTGGATTCGAACTCGGGACCCTTCGCTCCAGAGTCCAGCGCTGATGCCATTGCACCACCAGCCACTGAAAAAGTACAATATAAGTACTTCATAGTAACATGGGGTACATCCCGTTGGCCCCCAGGGATTTATCTATCCTAATGTTTTTTTAAAGACCCGGCACTAACTCTTTCTTAACCGCAACATGCTCCAGCGTATTTGTCTGTTTTATGCTGACCTTACATTCATCAGGGTCCCTCTCACTGAATCAAAGTATTCATTAAAGACCTCCTCTGCCTTCTCCAACTCAAGGCATGTTCCTCCCATTATCCCTGATTGGTCCTCCATCACTCTAATCATCCTCCTCTTATTCATGTCCAGTACTGTGCAAAAGTCTTAGGCTCATATGTATACAAGGGTGCCTAAGACTTTAGTACAGTACTGTAGTGATTTTATGTATTGCACGTAAAGCTGCTGCAAAAAAGACAAATTTCATGACGTGTGTGAGTGATGATAAACCTGATTCTGATATGGATATTTATTGTGGACTGAGAGTGGGAAGGACCAGGGAGAGGGGAATCATGGTTGGAATCAAGGAAAGGTCAAGGGGAGGGAGTGAGAATACCAGAGAGACATTTTGTAATGGTCAGTTAAACCAATTGTTTGGAATTGAATGACCTTGCCTGGTGTCTCAGGGCTGGGTGTGTATGCGCCCGTGCCACCCCCTGCTCCTGGCACTCTTTCTCTGCCACCCGTCCCACACCCCTCCTGCACCACTCCACCCTCGGTATTCCCTACGTTCTTCGCTCGCACCAGATTTACAAATTTGCTCTCCGCTCTACTTTGACAAATACAGTACTATGCAAAAGTCTTAGGCTGCCTAGCTAAATACTGTATATGTGCCTAAGATCTTGGGGTTTTTCCTAATCCTACTCACCAAGGCCTTCTCATGCTCCTTGTAGCTCTCCGAAGGCCCTTTGTAAGCTCCTTCCAGGCTACTTTATAACTCTCAAGAGCCCTGTCAGATTTTTGCTTCACATACACTGCCTCAAATATGCTTTTTTCTTCCTGCATTAAAAGAACAATGCAAGGAAGAAATTAGGACTTGGTAAGGCAGGAAATAGGTGAAACCGATAAAAAAAAAATCTGTGGGTAACAATTCCACATTCAGTGACTATTCTGACATGTGACTTTGCTTGGCGATCCTTCTCTTCTCTATGCTGAACCAGACTGTGATATACCCCGTGGGACAAGAGTCTGTTGATATGAACGTAGTCAGGGAAAGCATGATGAAAAGAGCTAACGTTTTCTATAACAGGAAGAGACAAGATTAGCAGCGAAAAAGAAAAGATATGCGAAACATCTTTGTGGCATTTAGAGCAACTTCCATGAGAGACCAGCGGTGCATTCTTGTTTATTTAAAGTCATGTTACGTTTTCTGGAACATCATATTCTCCAGGGAATTTAAAATACATATACACAAACACACGAAGTGGGTTATTTTTCTCAGGAGCCGTGGAGGCTGAGCTGAGATCTGGTGGAGCTTTATAAGATTATGAGAGGCAGTATCATTTTCCTAAGGTCAAAGTGTGTTATACAAGAGGGAAGGCATTTAAAGTGAGAGGGGGTAATTTCAAAGGAGATGTAAAGGGGCAAGTTCTTTGTAGAGTCGTTGGCGTCTAGAATGCACTTCCTGGGGTGGTGATAGAGGCAGGTACATTAGGGACTTTGAGAGATGTTTAGCTAGACACATGAATGGGAGGGAAATGGGAAGATATGGACATTGTGCAGGCAGAAGGGATTAGTTTAGTTGGCCATTTGATGACTAATTTAATTGGTTGGGCACAACATTGTGGGCTGAAGGGCCTGTTCCTGTGCTGTACTGTTCTATGTTCAAAATACGCACACACACACGATCAGTGAATTAAGTGACATTTATTTGCTTAGGCAAGCAGAGAAGCACAATATTCTTTTTATAAAGTCCTCCTGCAGCTATAACCCAGAGGAAGCGGAGCTAAGGTTATTCATTAGATCCCATAGGTTTTTTTTCTCTCCCTCTTCAATCATTCCTGTTGTCATTCACCAAAAGGGAGCAAAACAAAAAATGCATCAGATGCATCAGAGAGATTTCTGTGGCTTTCCCCTTGCAGGGGTTTCTCGGGCTGTCACATTGGGCAGTTATTGAGATAAAAGCTGGAAGGAGCCTTCCAGTGGCGTTCGGCAGCTATCATCAGTGACCTGCCCAATGGAAATGTCATCTGAAAAGTTCACTGAGTTTAACTGATAGACGTCAGTAGTTATTACAGTCCGGAAACTCCTGTTTACAGTACACTTGCCACTGACCTGCAGTTCAGAAGGAACCTGATCTCTAGGAGAGAAGCATTTTCAATTGGCGGGGACAACTCTAATATCTTTAAGAGGAATCAATGGAGTCTACTGTGCGCAAGCAAGCACGGCTCTTTCAAACAGCAATGTAAAAATGTCCAGTAAAAGAATAATTTTAGTGGTTTTGTATGAGGGATACATTTCAGCCAGGATGTGAGGAGGAACTGGGCTCACAGTAGCATAGCAATTAGCATATGGTTGTTACAACGCAAGCTGTAAGATCAGAGTGCAAACCGAAAGACCACTTAACAGGGTTAGAAGCTGTTAGCAGGTCCTGCCTTTGGGGTGACTTCACTTTAATAGGATTGTGAACTTTGTCATGGGTGTACAGAACGTGCAGTAAAATTTAGGTCCGATTCCCTCTGCCTGTAAAGAGTTTGTACGCTTTTCTCATGACCCCATAGGCTTCCACTGGCTGCTCCGGTTTCCTCTCAATCTCCACAGATATACGGGTTAGGGTTAGGAAGTTGTGGGCGTGCCATGTTGTTGCTGGAAGGGTGGTGACACTTGCGTGCTGCCCGGCACAATCCTCGCTGATTTGACTTGATGCAAAAGGTGCGTTTTTACTGTATGTTACAATGTATATATGACAAAGTAAAGCTAATAGTCATAGAGTCGTAGAAAAATACAGAACAGAAAGAGGCCCTTTGGCCCATCTAGTCTGTGCACAACTATTTATACTGGCTACTCCCATCGATCTGTATAGCCCTCCATATGCCTAACATCCATGTACCTATCCAAACTTCTCTTAAATGCTGAAATCGAGCTTGCATGTACCACTCGCACTGGCAGCTCATTCTACGTTCTCACAACTCACTGAATCAAGAAGTTTTCCCTCATGTTCCACTTAAACTTTTCACCTTTCACTCTTAACACATGACCTCCAGTCGCAGTCCCACCCAACCTCAGTGGAGAAAGCCTGCTTGCGTCCACCCTTTCTATACCCCTCATAATTTTGTATCAAGAATTACAAACAAGCTGGATGAACCCAGCAGGTCGGGCAGCATCCGTTGAAAGAAGCAGTCAACGTTTCGGGTCGAAACCCTTCGTCAGGATTTTGTGTACCTCTATCAAATTTCCCCTCAGTCTTCTATGTTCCAAGAAATAAAGTCCTAACCTATTCAATCTTTCCTCATGACTCAGATCCTCCAGTTCTGATAGCATGTTTGTAAATTTTCTCTGTGTTCTTTCAACCTTATTTACACCTTTCCTGTAGATAAGTGAGCAAAACTGCACACAATATTTCCAAATGAGGCCTCAATAATGTCTTAAAAATTAATCTTTACTAAATATAGGACTTCCTACATATAACTGAGATAAGGGCACACATCTTGGCCAATAGATGTCTTCCCTGGCAGTGCAGCCACACCCTCAGCACTGCCTGGCTTTGTGCTTAAGTCTCAGATGTGGGATTTGATTCCACAGCTATCCAATACCATCCAAATAATCTCAGGTAACCTGCCTCCAATGGGGCATTCTTGCTGGCTGGTCTTACTGGTGAATGTCAGCAGCCTGCACCCCTTATTGGAGAGAAGAAACTCCACAAAACATTGGATTAGGCGTTTTTATTTGTAGGGCTGTTCGCCAAGCCTTGAGCTCAGGTCGCGATCATTTCGTCACTAGTCGAGATGACATCATCAGTGCGCAACTGCGTGCAGTTTCTGCCGAGTGCTGTCGTTTACACTGCTCTGACTCATTGTCCCGATTTGTCAGCTGTCGTGCTGGCAGCTGGTCCCCGCTGGGTCCCAGCCAACCGGATAGCTGAGTGATCTCCGCTGGCCTGTGTCCCTGTTTATCAATCGTTGGCTCCTCAGTTGCCTGTGGCTCATCCCTTGGCCCAGATCCCACAGACACATAGTTGCATCTGGTTCAATTTGCTTGGTAATAGAGTCTTCTATTGAGAACCAAGCTTCTAAGAATTCTGTTGATTCCAGGCTCAGTGAACAACCCTACAGGGAAGCAGCCAACATGAGCTACCAATCTTCTCTTTCACTGGAGTAGACGCTTATTCAGTATTCACATTGATTCTGCCTGGCATCTTGGCATGGAAGTGAGAACTTCAGCTGGTCTATACGGTACATTCGCTGACATGGATGATAATTTTATCATCTTCATCGTCCTGCACTGTGCTCGTTTTTCCATGCTAATCCAAGAATGCCTGAATCTGTGACACAGGATCCAAACTCCTGTCTCTATCAAACCTAATTAACCTCCCCACCCTCAGATCAAGCAATAGTGCCCAGCTTCAGAGACTGAACTACAATTCACCCCCCCAGACAATAATTGCTACTTCAATTATTGTAGGAATCTGGGAGCACATTATCATACGTATGTGTCACACAAAGTACAAGAGGAACTCAGCAGGTCAGGCAGAATCGACGGAGAGGGATAAACAGTCAACATTTATTCCTCTCCATAGACAGGCATTACCAGTCCCGATGACTGGTCAATCATTAGCTTGCTAATGATTCTTATTTACTTACTTTATTGTCACCAAACAATTGATACTAGAGCGTACAATCATCACAGTGATATTTGTTTCTGTGCTTCGATTCTTCCCATCTGCCCAACAACCTCCTTGACTCCCTAACATCAGGCAGCACATACCATGGCATTAGGACAAGAGCTGTTAAGATGACAACAGCTTCTACCCCCAGGCTGTAAGAAAACTGAATGCCAGGCCACCACCAGTTCTCATCACGCAAGAAGTGCCAGTAGCTCTATATTGTTTCCTTTTTAACTTATAGACAATAGAAAATAGGTGCAGGAGTAGGTCATTCAGCCCTTCGGGCCAGCACCACCATTCACTGTGGTCATGGCTGATCATCCACAATCAGTACCCCGTTCCTGCCTTCTCCCCATATCCCTTGACTCCACTATCTTTAAGAGCTCTATCTAACTCTTTCTTGAAAGCATCCAGAGAATTGGCCTCCACTGCCTTCTGAGGCAGAGCATTCCAGAGATCCACAACTCTCTGGGTGAAAAAGTTTTGCCTCAACTCTGTTCTAAATGGCCTACCCCTTATTCTTAAACTGTGGCCTCTGGTTCTGGACTCCCCCAACATCGGGAACATTTTTCCTGCCTCTAGCGTGTCGTAAGTGTATCTTATTATTTGTTAATTTACTAGTGGTTTTATTACTTTATGTGTTGGGAGTGAGTTATATGCATTGTGTTGTGCACCTTCATCTGGAGGGACGTTTTGTTTGGCGGTATGCGTGTGTATGCTTGCATTCAATAAACTGAATTTGAACTTGAATTTGAAGGGTTTCGTCCCAAAATGTCAACTGTTTATTCATTTCTATAGATGCTGCCTGACCAGCGGAGTTCCTCCAGCATTTATGTGTGTTGCTGTAGTTTCCAGCATCAGCAGAATCTCTTAAGTTTATCATATGGATGACAGTGGCTCAAGAAGTCCAAAGTTCAAATTTTAAAGTAAATTTATCATCAAAGTACCAATATACCACCACATACAACTCTGAGATTCAGTTTTTTGCAGGCATACTAAATAAATCCAGTAACCATAATCTCACTGCCACCTCCTCAAAGTAGCAAGTGATTGCCAATAAATGTCTCATGTGGTCAGGCGCAGAGTCACAAAAGGTGTAAAACTTGTAATCCGTCCCCAGAAATGTTAAAAATTTGGGTGATGGTCACATCAGCCCACTGTACCAGGATTCAAACACCACTTACCTCAGTTGAGTACATTCCAAAGACAGAATAAAATGTACTGACCCAACTATGTACCGCGCCATGCTGCTGTCAGGGATTTGACTTCTACACAATGTATCTTTGAATTCTCAATTTAGGAGAACAAGAATTGCCTGATAAAGGTCTCAGAAATGATCAGATAAGGCTAAACTGATCAATTCCAGGTTGTAAGCAGTTTTTCAGCATTCAAGCATTCAAACATCCAAATATCTAAATGTGCTCAGTGCAGAATTAAATCCAAATCTATTGCTCAAGAACAAGGAATTCAGCACACCTCATCTCTGCTGGCTTAAAGAGGTTAGAGATTTGTTTTGTCACATGTACATTATGTTTATACAGTGAAATGAGTTGCTGGTGTCAAATCATATCAGCGAGGATTGTGCAGGGCAGCCCATGAGTGTCAGAACACTTCCGTTGGCCATATAGCATGCCCACAGCTCACTAACCTTAACCATACATTTTCTTTTGGAATGAGGCAGGAAACCAGAGCACCTGGAGGACGCCCACACGATCACGGGAAAAATATCCAAACTACTTACAGGCAGTGGCGGAAATCAAACCACATGACTAAGTTCTCAACTCTTTTAAAATGCATTCCTTCCAAGGGTAGGACCTGCTAACTAAGTACCCTACAGCTTCTGAACCTATTAAAAAGAGTCCTGGAGAAGGGTCTTGGCCCAAAATGTTGACTGTTTGCTCTTTTCCACAGATGCTGCCTTGCCTTCTTTCTGTTCTTTTATCCATTTTATCCTAAACATGTAGGTAACCCACCTCAACCATCTGTTCTAACCATTCCCAAATACTGAAGTTCCTTTTGAAGTCCATATTGGTCTTACGGTATATCCTAATCAGAATCAGGTTTATTATCGCTGACTTGTATGTTGTGAAATTTGTTATAATGCAGCAGTACAATGCCAGGCATAAAATTACTATAATTTACAGAAACAGATATTGCAAAATACAAGTAATTAGAGATACAGCACGGTAACAGGCCCTTCTGGAGCAATGAGCCCATGCCACCCGATTAGATTCAAAGTACACTTATTATCAAAGTATGTATCAATCATACAACCTTGAGATTTGTTTGCTTACAGGCAGTCACAAAGCAGGAAATCCGATCTACACGCACAGAACGCTGGAGGAACTCAGCAGGAAAGGCAGCATAAAGATACAGTCCTACTGAAGGGTCTCGGCCCGAAATGTCAGGTGTATTCTTTTTCCATAGATGCTGCCTGGCCTGCTGAGTTCTTCCAGCATTTTGTGTGTGTTGCTCAGATTTCCAGCATCTGCAGATTTTCTCTTGTTTGTGAAGGAACCCAAAGAACCCAATTTTAAAAAATACCATAAATGAGGGAAAAAGCACACATCATGCAAACAATAGAAGGAAACGACAATATTCTGAACCACATTGAGTCCTTAGATCTTCTCCCCAGAGCAGTCGGAGTAGGCCCAGGCCTATTCATATTAGCCATCTTAGATCATCATATCAGAGGGGCAAAACATAGCACAACACTTGCAGAGACAACAGCTGCCACAGAGGAATGAACTTCGCAGGAGAGTGAGTGAAATCAACCCGACTCTCACCTCCACACTCAGGCTTTCCAGTCAATCTGTGATGGCATTTACATCGTCCAAGCCCAAGTAGTGCCTCACTCTGGGAGCTGGATTCTGGTGCACAGCCCGAAGTCATTCTCGATCTCACCAAATCGGCTCAGTGCTTGGGATGATCTAACCTCACACCAGGGTGAAGCGGGTGGGCATCAAAACTCTTCTGCGTTGACTCCTCTCCAAGTTATCCACTCCAATGGTGACAGCGATATGAACTCCATCTGCGGCCCCATCTTGAACACGTTGCTCCTTGGCTTTGCAATGCATCCGCACGACCCAAGCTTTGAATCAGCTTTGTGGTGATAGTTGACAACAATTTACTTCAGACACCCCATGTGACCAATTAACCTAGTAACCCCTGCGTCATGGGAATGTAGAATAATAAAGTGGTGTTCGTGGGTACAAGGTTCATTCAGAAATCTGATGGTGGAGGGAAAGAAAACATTGACTATGGGTCTTCAAGCTCCTGTAGCCCTTCCCTAATCATAGTAATGAGAAGAGGTACAGGAGCCTGAAGACCCACACTCAAATTATGTCCCAGGTAATGAGGGTCTTTTATAATGAATACCAACAGTTTGAGGCACCACATCTTGACAGTGTCCTTGATCTGATGGATTTATGATCCATTTGGTGAAGGATGAAGGTATCTTGCAACTACTGAATTCCTAGTTGAAAAGGTTGCTCTTGTTTGGAAAAATGAAACTTCAAAGAGCATCCTTCCAATCGGACATCTACAAATCCTGAAGGAATTGCAGGAGGCAATGTGTTCCACCTCAAGATAACATTGACTATACAAAACTAACTTCTGTGTCACTCAATTTCTTTCCTTTAAAGGTAGTTAGAGCTGGAGAGATTTTGCTTTCAACCCAACCATCTAGGTCCAAAGGACATTCAGAGTCCTGAAGACTAGGTATTTTGCTACTGGATAAAGCCATGCTATAGGTGAGGGTCTTTAATTATGGATGCCATCTATTTGAAGCACCAAAACTTGATGGTGTCCTTGATGGATTTATGATCCTTGTTGATGAAGTATGAAGTTGTTCTCTTGGCCAAAAGACTGCCCTAAGAGTGATAGATGTTTGGATGCTAAGGGAATCAAAAAGTAAGTGGTTTAGGGTTATGGTCCTTAGGGGCATGCAGCACAACAGCTTCATGCTGGCTACAATTCATTCACTTACACTAATACTATTTCATTCTCCCTACCCCTCCATCAACATCTTGCAGATTCCACCAGTTTGCAATGGATAGCCAACCTACCGATCACTAGATCTCTGGGATGTGGGAGGAAACTGGAACAGCTGAAGGAAATCAACACAGCAACAGAGAGAGCATGGAGTCTCCACACAGACAACAGCAGCAGTCAAGATCGAGCCTGGGTCACTAGAGCTGTGAAACACAAGTTCCACTAGGTTTACCTCCCAACAATGGTCACCAGGATGGACCATGAGCTTATTGCGTGATAAATCAGACTCATAGGAATCCTGGTATTTGCTGAGATTTGTTCCTATAAGCTTATAACATGTGCAATGGTCCTTGGAGTGGGAGGAGCTAAAGCTGGTGCCGGAGTTTTTGTGAACCTGAGCAACTTCTTCCAGTTCATCCGTGAAGCAGTTTAAACCTCCTGCTCTCATGTCTGTTTTTTTTCCCTTTTCAAGTTGGCTGGGGTCCTGTCAGAGTCCATGATCTACAGCTGCGCTCAAACTATGTTCTTCAGGGATGGTGAGTTCTCACTCTCGGGACATTCCAAGTGGCCTGCTGCTTTGGTATCTCCAGGAGCAGCTTGGAACATGTGTGCCTTCGGGGTGCGGTCCTGTGGATGACCTGATTCCTCACTGATGTCGCCAACTGAAGCATCGGGGGAGATCGAAATATCGAGTCAACTGTCGGAGGCCTCTGTACTCAAGTGATCTTTCTCTCCCTCTCTTAACGGAGATTGAGAGACTGCTGTCCCCAAGTCAAGGGAACTCAAATAAGCAAAGCTACAGACTGTAACACTGAAATGACGGGCTGTTGGCCTCCCCTCTCGCGGTGGCTGGAGCGGTATCTCTCTCTCCTGTGTTAGTGTGAGAGAGAGTCTGCCTGAGATGCCGAAATGTTGGGATGGACAGTAGTTTTTGATGAACTCGAGATCACGGTCTCTGGGGGCTTGCTTTGGTGGGGGTTGATGTCCTGTTGACGTAGGTGGGGGAAGGGTTGATGCTCTTGCTGTTGCTTGTGTGTGGGAGGGTGGAGAGGTATCTTCTAATCTTTTCTATCTTTCATTCTTTGGGTTTCTTTTCTCTCTGTTTCATGGATTTCTGTGAAGAGTGAAGATTTCTGTAGTCTCCAAGGCATCTTCAAGGAGCGGTGCCTTCAGAAGGCAGTGCCCATCATTAAGGACTCCTATCACCCAACCAGAACTGCTTTCTTCTCATTGTTACCATTGGGAAGGAAGTATAGAACTTTGAAAGCACACACTCAGTGATTCAGGAATAGCTTCTTCCCCTCTGCCATCAGATTTCTAAATGGACATTGATCCTATGAACATTATCTCACTAGTTTTTATTTCTGTTTTAATTGCACTATTTATTTTAACTTAACTATTTAACCGACATGTATATACTTAATGTAGCTCTGGTTTATTTTCTCTATATTTATTTTTCATTGTTCTGCTGGTTCCTTAAGGCTGTCATAGCCATGGGTGGTAATGGGGGCAAGCTCCCCATGACGTGCGCCTCAAGTAGCCTCTGACAACCAGTCCAGACTGGCCCTCACGTGTGGCTTAGCTATTAAGACCGGTGGAACCATTTCTAATGATAGGAGAATGGGCAAAGCTGGGTTACCGGCACCTTAAAACCAGTCGCTTCAGGCAGATGGAGCTCATCAGCTGTGGTTGGCAGCTCATCTGGATGAAGGAAAACTCTGTTCTCAAAACTCCGCTGCCTTGGAGCGACATCCACTCATGGGGAAGGTTTCGGGAGTAAACTGCGAGGGAAAACCTGGAGCTGGAGTCCCTAAGGCAGTCCTGCGTTGAGTTCAATGTTGTCTGCCCACTCTGGCAATGCTGCTGGTACCAAACTATATCGGTCTCTGCCGTTCCTTTGGCTTCATCAGGTGTGTGGAGAGGGGGAGCTTGCTACATAGGCAATAGCTTGCTCTCCATATCGTACTGCCTAGGCTTGCATATCTAGACAGCTACGTCCACGGTCAACTTTGACCGACGGAGGCCCTCACCATCGTAGTACTGCCGCAAAGTTAACAAATTTCTCAACATATGCCAGCGATATTAAACTGGTTTTCATTCTGATTCTGACATTCTCCGATATTAAATTGAACTATTGAACCTTACAGTGAGTATCCTCAGTGAAACATTACTGTAACCTTCTCAGACTATCACAGCCTGGTATGGAGGTTCCAATGCACAGTTAACAAACAGTGCTGTAGACTCAGCCAACTCCAGCTTGGGCACAAGCCCCCTAGCCTCGAGGACATCTTCTAAAGGTGGTGTCTCAGGAAGGTGACACCCAGCACTAAGGAGCCACTCCTTCTGCTACATGCCTTCTTGTCACCACCATCAGGGAGGAGGTACAGGAGCTTGTGGATGCACATTCAATGATTTAGATATCGCTTCTTAACCCACCGCCATCAAATTTCCAAATGGTCAGTGAATCCGTGAGCAATACCTCGATATTCCTTTTTCATTTGTACCATTTACTTATTTTTATAATTTATGGTCTTTATCCCTTGCACAGAGTTCTGGCCACCAAACAACTAATTTCACTTTGTGAAAGTCAGTAATAACAAATCAGATTCTGATCTGATTAGGGTGAAGAGGGGATATGCGAAGAGAAAGGGTAAATAACAAGAATAAATTATTTTTTTTAAACTCTGAGCACCAGCTGGTGATATAAATGGGAGAAAGAGAGACTGGCCAAGACAATTTGCTTTGTAGGAGGGTTAATGCAATGTGCCAATGTTCAGAATATTTCGGCCTACAAGCAGAGCAACATGAAGAGAGAATTGTTTGCCTGACCGCTCCTGGCTTCCTGTATGAACAGTTAATTAGCAATAAAATTAAGATGCATTCTCCTGAAAGCAGGACCTGCAAGGAATCTACACCAGCATCATCTGTGCCTGAGCAGTGAACGTGGCACTAACTCATGCTGGGCTTGCTTCAGAGACCGGCTGGAATGTGTGTCCATCAAGCTTGCATTATGAGTGATTGTGAGAACTTGCTCAAAACCATTAACTCCTCTTTGTAGGAGCCTCCCACTGCAAGTGACATATTTCAAGTTCAAACTCAGGTTTATTGTCATTCCATGTATACAGCTAAACCAAACAATGTTCCTCTGGGACCAAGCTGCAAAGCACAGTACACATATCACATACAACACATAAAATAATATTAACAGATAATAAAAAAATCCTGCAGATGTACAAGTTGACATAATGTGCATCAATGATACATAGTTAAATATACAACAGTACAATCCTACTGGTGCTGTCATAAATAATGCGTACTTGGTGGTAGAAAGGTGCTCATATGTCTAACAGAAAGTTATTTCTAATAACCTTCAACGATCCTAATAAAATAAAGATTCTGCAGTCAAAAGCTAATCAGTATTTTTCATGGTTTACCTAGACAAGATTTTACTGACTTTGGATCACTTTCTATGCCTACCCTTTGCATATATTGCTTCAGCCTCACTTCTGAATTGACATCAGTCCTTCAGTTGTCAAGATATATCTTCCTATTTAATCCTGCATTCTGGCCAAGACCATTGGAATATGGCTGCTCCACATTATTCAAAGATGATGTTGGCCGTGAGAGGATTAAAGTATGGAAGAAAACATCAAACTCGAATGAGTCAAGGACAGTGGAAGTAGAAAAATAAATTGTCTTTATTCTTGCCATGTGCTTGAAAGAATGGAGGCAACCATTTTGTGAAGCTGCTCTGTAGCCTCCATTTTATGAACTGTTTGATGAACTGATTCTTGCTCTGAGATAACATAATCAGGGCAATTGAATGTGGACACAAGGAGTTTCTGCTAAACCTGAGATCATTCTCAGATACAAGAAAATCTGCAGATGCTGGAAATTCAAGCAACACACACAAAATGCTGGTGGAACGCAGCTGGCCATGCAGCATCTATAGGAAGAAGTACAGTCAAGATTTTGGGCTGAGACCCTTCGTCCTGACAAAGGGTCTTGGCCTGAAACAACGACTGTACTTCTAGTTATCATTCTCACGTAAAGGGTCTCTTATGTTATTGTGTATGCTAATCAAAATGGCTTCTTTGTTAAGTAAAAGTAGGGATGCTTCTTTGTTATGGTAACTGGTGAGAGATTGCTTTCTCTTGCAGCTTGTTTGGGTTATGATTACTGATAATGAGAATTGTATTCATTTGTTAACCATTTGGGATAGATGTTATTCTTTCTTGTGGGTCTGTGAGCTGTGGTTTTGCGAGTTTTTTGGGGAGTTGGAGAGGAGATCACGAGGAAGGTGGATGGTGCTGGAGGCACCATAAGTTCTGGCACCTTTCTTTCCTTTTTTTTCTTTCATATATATTCTATCGCTATTAATCACTTAGTTCTAGTAAGATTTATAAAGTGTATTCTGTAAACGTACATGGTGTGCGGTTTGATGTTGTGTGTGCGAGTTTGTACCAGTGTGCATTTCACAGCATCCACGTATATGGGAGACGTGGTTTGGCGGGTGGACGAATTTTCCCCTAGACATACACCAGCCGACTGCGTGAGCGTTACACTCAGATAAGCAGTTTATTGCGTACAATGCAGGTTTGCAGAAATAATAGACAATAGACAATGGACAATAGATAGTAGGTGCAGGAGTAGGCCATTCGGCCCATCTAGCCAGCACCGCCATTAACTGTGATCATGGCTGATCATACACAATCAGTACCCCGTTCCTGCCCTCTCCCCATATCCCTTGACCCCGCTATCTATAAGAGCTCTATCTAACTCTCTCCTGAAAGCATCCAGAGACTTGGCCTCCACTGCCTTCTGGGGCAGAGCATTCCACATATCCACCACTCTCTGGATGAAAAAGCTTCTCCGCATCTCTGTTCTAAATGGCCTACCCCTTATTCTTAAACTGTGGCCTCTAGTTCTGGACTCCCCCATCATCGGGAACATGCTTCCTGCCTCCAGCGTGTCCAATCCCTGAGTGACATGGTTTGACTGGTTTGAATCAGTGTCAAATAGAACAGAAGAAGTGACCTAAGGCACAAAGTTGTGTAGCCTTTGGACTATATCCAATAGGAATTGACACAGGTCAGTCAGATGACCTCGAGCCAACAAGATTGAAGTGCAACATTTGAACTGATAAGAAGTGTTTAAAAGTAAGGAGGTTCAAATGCAAGGGGGTGAGAACTCTGGAAATAAACTATCATGAGGAAGATTCCCCACGCCAGGGACTCAGAGAAGAAAAGATCAGTCATCTGGCCAAGGGGAGATCTTCTATTTCAGCATTATAATTTGGAGAAGTGGTCTGAGTGAGTATTGGTACAGAGGGAACAGCAGAATTCATATCTTAAGTTGTTGGCCGGGATTCAACATAGTTCCATTGTTGTTGTGTAGAGACAATAAAGTGTGAGCTTTGATTAATTAAGGGTTGCATAGTGAGTTGCCTAACCTAAAGCCGTTGATGAATACTCAACATGAAGATTCCAATTGTTCACAGACACAATAGATTATCTTGTTATTACTGTAACTCAGAACATGATATGTAGTGTAATAGGTAATGTCATGTAACATTAAAAATCATACTGTTCCTTGGTGAGTCTCCTGGAGACACAGCAGATAATAGCAAGGGAGATTGAGTTCACAATTGGAATTGGAACCGGAATTGGTTTAGCATTGTCACATACTGAGATAAAAGGAAAAGCTCTCTTGCATACTGTTCATAAAGGTCATTCAGTACACAGTGCATTGAGGTAGAACAAGGTAAAACAATAACAATGCAGTTCAGCACAGACTAGATGGGTCAAATGGCCTGTTTTGGTGCTGTAGTGCTCAAAGACTCTATAACTAAAGTACAACAGCTACAGAGAAAGTTCAGTGCAGGAAAACAATAAGGTGCAAGATCATAGTGAGGTAGATTATGAGGTCAGGAGTCCATTTATCATACTAGGGAACCACTTACTATTCTTATGTCAGTGGGTTTGAAGTCGTCCTTAGTTCTGGTGGTAAGTGCTTTCAGGCTTTTGTATCTTCTGCCTGATGGGAGAGGGGAGAAGGGAGAATGTCCAGGTTTTTGATTATGCTGGCTGCTTTACTGAGGCAGTGAGAAGAATGGTCAGTGTCCATAGAGAGGAGGCTGGTTTCCGTGATATGCAGAGCTCTGTCCACAACTCTCTGCATTCTCTTGTGGCCACGGGCAGAACAGTTGCCATCCCAAACAGTGCAAAGCTTTGGTGTGGGATGGCAATGCTGAAGCACATTGATGACCTGCTGGCAGCAAACATAGCTATTAACTACTTTATTAATCACACTTTTTCTCGTAAACAATCACTGCAATCAATAGTCTGTAACCTTCCTTTCAGAGTTGAGCTACTGAACCTGGCATTTTCGCAGTGTAAACTGAAGTCTTGAAGGTGCAGGATGATTGTGAGGTGGCGGGTATGGGCTGAATCGGAAGGCTGGGTATGGGCTGAATTGAGGCAGCAGGGCCCAGACCCAAGAGAATATCAAAGTGGTAGGGCCTGGGTCTGAAAGCGAGGAATGACTCGAGGTTTGGTTAATTTAAGCACAGGGCCAGATTGAAAAGTCAGGGTGTCAGGGTCAGAGGAGGGGCATAGGCTGGTGTTCAGCTCACTGCTCCATGAGGTTTATACATCTCTGCACAGAACTGAGGCTGTGGCCTGCAACCAGCAGACTCCTGGATTGGCTGTGACTGACTTTGTGGCTAATTTATTTATTTATCTATCTATCTACCTTCCTATCTATCTGTTTATTTTTAATTGTTTATTTATTTATCTATCAATCTACCTACCAACTATCCAGACTATGTATGTATTTATTTATTTTAATTGCTTATTTGCCTATCTATGTATTTATCTATCTACCTATAAATTTATTTGTGTTTTGTTTTGTATTTTTAAAGTTCGTCTTCTTTTGCACATTGGTTGTTTGTTAGGCTTTGTGTGTAGTTTTTCACTGATTCTATTGTATTTTTCTGTTGTACTGTGGATGCCTGCAAGAACCTGATCCACAAGGTATGTATATGTTGACATATAAGTACTTCAATAATAAATTTACTTCGAACTGTCTTCTGCTGAATATAGAGGTACAAGCGGCTCGTTTTAAAAAATCGCAGCAATGTCACAGATAGAAAGCTTATTTGCTGTCTGCAGCTATCTAAGTATATTGAAAATTAAGGAAGGTATGTGCATAGACTGTGTGAATAATTCCGAACGAAGGTGGCTGTTTAACAGCTGAGTTGCATTTTCCCAGAGGCACCTTTACAAGCACGAGGTATGTTAATAAAATCACCCAACCCTCGTGGTTTAGATAGATTCTTCAATATGTTTTACACAGCTGTATCTGACTGGAATGTGACTCGCATTTGATCTTCTCTATAACTGGGCGTCATGCTGACTGCTTTCTGCTCACAGTCACTAAATAATGTGAATTCATAACATGCACTTGCACTTTGGGTTCATCTGGCTGCCTGGCTTAATTTATGCTCTGCTATGTTCTTTAACCAGAAATAATTATAGTGTTAGTTGGTGGGATTGCTGTCAGCAGCAACAGGGCTCTTTTTCAAACCCTGGTACAATGCTCTTGTACTTGATGCCAGCCTTACTCTGTGGTTCATCTGAAAGAAGGAGCTGACACGATGTGCCCTTGCCAGTTGTTGCATGGTTCATCTGCATTTTTTCAATTATGTCGCTGTTCTTCCCAACAATCTGAACGCTTCCAATTATTAACAGTACATGACTAAAGAGGTACAAGAAGCCACTGCTTGATAAGTGAGACACTCCATTAAGCTTTCTTTTATTTTAAATAATACGACAGCGGAATCTGCTCGAGAGGGCATTAAGAGCATACGACATTACAGCAGAATTAGGCCATTCAGTCCATTGAGTTTTCTCTGCCATTCTAGTATGGCCGATTTATTATCCCTGCCAACCCTATTTTCCTGCCTTCTCCCCATAACCTTTGATGCTTTTACTGATTGTAAGGGGTTTCTTCTTTTATGTTACTGGGTGTGTAATCAAAATGGCTTCTTTGTTTGTTAAAAGTAAAAATGCTTCATTGTTATGCTAACTGGTGAGAGAGTGCTTTCTCTCGCAGCTTGCTTGGGTTATAATTACTGATAACGTGAATTGTATTTGTTTTGTTAATGTGGTGAACTAGATATACCTGTCTGACTGCTCCTGTGGCTCCTCCCACAGACCCCCTGCTGACAGCTCCTGTGGCCCCTCCCACAGACCCCCTGCTGACTGATCCTGTGGCTCCTCCCACAGACCCCTGCTGACTGCTCCTGTGGCCCCTCCCACAGACCCCCTGCTGACTGATCCTGTGGCTCCTCCCACAGACCCCTGCTGACTGCTCCTGTGGCTCCTCCCACAGACCCCCTGCTGACTGCTCCTGTGGCTCCTCCCACAGACCCCTGTATAAAGACGACTGTGGTCTGCTGCTCTCCCTCATTTTCCCAGGATGTAGTGTTGTTTGTTCTTCCAGTCAATAAAAGCCGATATCTCACTTCCTAAGTCTCAGCGTGAGTTATTGATGGTGCATCAGTTAACCAATTGGGATAGAGGTTATTCTTTCTTGTGGGTCTGTAAGCTAGTGTTGGGCGGACTTTGGGGGAGACGGCACGAGGGGGTGAGAGGGAGAAGACGCGATGTTGTAAGCTGGGTGATGGAATGGACCCCAAGCGGGGGTCCGAGGCCCAGGTTTTCGGCGAGGAAAGGAGACGAGGACAGATTCGTGTGGAGCGTCTGGTCGACTACCGTTGTTGGTCCCAGGCGGCGGGTCGAGGAGGTCAGAGGGGATCGAATGGTGGCAAGAAGACTTCGTTAACTGAGCTCCAACGATTGTGCACGAAGTGGTTGGATTTTGATAAATTTGGCGCCTTTTACTTTTCCTTTTATATTGTATCTCTATTAAGTACATAGTTCCAGTAAGATCTATAAAGTGTAATCATTTAATCGCATATGGTGTACTGTCTGTTATTGGGCTTGGTGGGACATCACACAGTGTCTACACAAGCTGATTACCCAGTTTGACGGCACCGAAGGCTGCTCCCCCTAGACGGAAGCGAGCTGAGCGAGCCTGAGGCTTAATAGGGGGCTACGTAATTAAGAACCTATCAACCTCTACTTTAAATATACTCAATAGTGTCACCTTCCATTGTTGCCTGTGGCAATGAGTTCCAAAGATACACCATCCTTTGGCTAACGAAATTCCTTCTCATCCCCTATGTTGGTCAAATCTCAAATAGTAATGAGGCAGCCTACAGAGAGGAAAGCCGGCTGGTGGCGTAGTGGCATCAGTGCTGGACTTCGGAGCAAAGGCTCCTGAGTTCGAATCCAGCCGGCTCCCTGGCACGCTTTCCATCTGTGCTGGATTGAGCGTCGAGCTGGCAACTCGACCTCGTAAAGACAAGAAAGCCTGCTAAAAAAAATGCCGTCACGATGGTGTCCCAATGACTCCACTCAGTGTTAAGGCGCCGTCACGCCGTCTCTACAGAGAGGAAATCATCACCCTGGTCACCTTGTGGACCCCACATCAGGGGTCCATAAGTTCCTCAGCATACACATCACCAAGGATCTCATGTGTACATACTGACTGTGTAGTAAAAAAGGCACAACAACACCTCAGACACCTAAGAGCTTTCTACATGGGCACAATTGAGGGCATCTGACTAGCTGCATTACTGTCTGGTACGGGAACTGTATTTTCCTCAATCGCAGGACTCTGCAGAGAGTGGTGCGGACAGCCCAGCGCATCAGAACATTTACAAAGACAGGTGTGTAAAAAGGGCCCGAAGGATCATTGGGGACCCTAGTCACCCCAACCACAAACTGTTCCAGCTGCTACCATCCGGGAAACAGTACTGCAGCATAAAAGCCAGGACCAACAGGTTCCGGGACAGCTTCTTCCACCAGGGCATCAGACTGATTAATTCATGCTGATACAAATGTATTTCTATGTTATGTTGACTATTTATTATAAATTGCTATAAATTGCACATTTAGACAGAAACGTAATGTAAAGATTTTTACTCCTCATGTATATGAAGGATATGAAAAATAAAGTCAATTCAATTCATGACTAAAGGAATGTCCTTGTAGTATGAGACTATGCTACACTCCTACTTCCATTAGATATGACCCAATGCTGTATTTGGCTGTAGCCAGCTGTAGCTCAGCTCTGCGTCATCAGGTTGTGGGTTACTCTCTTGAGTAAAGAGATTAAAGAAAGATAAAGATTAGCTTGATTTGTCACATGTCTATTAAAACATGTGGTGCAAATCGTCATTTGTGTCAAGTCAAATTAGCAAAGATTGTGCTGGGCAAATTGTGCAAGTGTTGCTGCACTTCTAGTGCCAACATGGTATGCTCCCTACTCACTAATGTAGGAGGAAAGCAACACGGTCACGGGGAGAACGTATAAACTCCTCGCAGGCAGTGGTGGGATTGAACCCTGATGTTACAGTAAGAGTGTTACACTAGCCGCTTCACTACTGTGCTGCCCACTGATCACTAATTAGTATCACAAACTGGGCATGCAGCAGTCATCTGGGTTTAATAAAATCATGGAGTCATATTGCCCAGGGACAGATCCCTCATACTACCCAGTCCGTGGCATCCCCAAAGACACCTTCAAGCAACCACCTATACAGATCTTACTGATTGCCACTCAGTCTATTGCCTTCCACACCCCAATGTTTCAAATTCTCAGCGTGATAGAAGATCACCAAACTGAAGTGTTAACTCAGCTTTGTTCTCCGTGGAGGCTGCCTGACCTACAGTGTATTTCTTCCTTTTCGGTTAATAATGTTTTATTTCAGATTTCTAACATCTCCCTCCCCCCATCTTTCCGTTAGATGATTTCAGATACATATTCTACAATTTTACCTCCTGAGTCTGGCTTTATGTCCCATTGTCACCTCCTTATACCTTTCAGTCACTTCTTGAAATTTAGTTTGTACCTTAACATAGAACTTCACTGTTTTTTTCTTCATGTCCTCCCACTCTGCTCTACTATCCTTGCAGTCTTAAAATGTGTTTTATCTCCAGCATTCCACAAATTCCAATGAAAGCTGTTTTCCGGGAACATTAGGCATCTTTCTCTCTCAATAAGTGCTACCTGAACTGCAGAAGATTTCTAAGCAACACACACAGATAGCTGGAGGAACTCAGCAGGACAGGCAACATCTGTGGAAATGAATAAACAGTTGATGTTTCGGGCCGAGACCCTTCAGCAGGACTGGGGGAGAAAAATGAAGAGATAGAATGTGGGGGGGAGGGGAGGAAGAAACACAAGGTGAAAGGTGAAACCAGATGGGGAAGGGATGGATTAAAGAGCTGGGAAGTTGATTGGTGAAAGAGATACAGGGCTCAAGAAGGGGGAATCTAATAGGACAGAACAGGAGGCCATGGAAGAAAGAAAAGAAGGGGTGGGGAAGCATCATAGAGAGGCAATGGGCAGGAAAGAAGATCTGGTGAGAAAGGGAAAAGGGGATAGTGGATGAGGGGCCCATTACCAGAAGTTTGAGAAATTGATGTTCATGCCATCAGGTTGGAGGCTACCCAGACGGAATATAAGCTGTTCTCTGACCTCAGCGTGGTCTCATTGCAACAGTAGAGGAGGCCATGGATTGACATATCAGAATGGGAATGGGTAGTGGAATTAAAACGGGCGGCATCTGGAATATCCCACTTTTTCTAGCTGGCGGACCATAGGTGCTTGGCGAAGCAGTCTTCCAATCTATATACAGCAGGCCACACCGGGAGCACCAGACACAGTTTATGACCCCAATAGACTCACAGATGAAGTGTCACCTCACTTGGAAGGACTGTTTGGGGCCCTGAATGGTAGTGAGGGAGGAGGTGCAGGGTTGAGTGTGGCACCTGTTCCACTTGCAAGGATAAGTGCCAGGAGGGAGGGACACATGGACAAAGGAGCTCCATAGGGAGCGATCCATGCGGAAAGCAGAAAGTGGGGGGGGGGGGTGGGGAAGGAAAGATATGCTTGGTGGTGGGATTCCAATGGAGATGGCAGAAGTTGTGGAGAATTACGTGCTGGACGTGGAGTCTGGTGGAGTGGTAGGGGAGGACAAGAGGAACCCTATCCCTGGTAGGCTGGCGGGAGGATGGGGCGAGGGCAGATGTGCATGAAATGGAAGAGATGCAGTTGAGCGCAGTGTTGATAGTGGAGGAAGGGAAGCCCCTTTCTTTGAAGAAGGAGGACAGTTCCTTCATACTGGAATGAAAAGCCTCATCCTGAGAGCAGATGTCATGATGAGGCCACACTTTTATCACCTTATCCATTTGGGTAGCCTCTAACCTGATGGCATGAACATTGATTTCTTGAATGTCCACTAATTGCCCCCCAGCCCTTCCTTCACCATTCCCCATTCCCTTTTCCATCGTTCACAGTATCTCCTTGCCTGCCTATTTCCTCCTTCTGGTGCTCCTCCCTCCTCCTCCTCCCCCTTTTTATCTTCCATGGCCTCCTGTCCTCTCCTATTAGATTCCCTCTTCTCTAGCCTTGTATCTCCTTCACCAATCAACTTCCCAGCTCTTTACTTCGCTCCTCCCCCGTCCAGTTTCCCCTATTACATGTGTTTCCCCCTCTCCTCTCCCTCTTTTTAACTATACTCATCTTCTTTTCTCCAGTCCTGCTGAAGGGCCTCGGCCCAAAACGTCAACTGTACTCTTTTCCATAGATGCTGCCTGGCCTGCTGAGCTCCCCCAGCATTTTGTGTGAGTTGCTTGGATTTCCAGCATCTGCAGTTTTTCTCTTGTTTGCAGAGGATCTCCAACATTTTTAAAATTTGTCATTTGTTCTGAATGTGCTCCTTGCAGCCTCAGGAAAAAGGCCAACATAATCAAGGGCTCTTCCCACCCTAGTCATTCTCTCTTCTCACTCCTGTTAGGCAGACGACCCAACTTGTCCTTTGCTCTTTTCCCCACTCCCATCAAGCAGAAGACACAAATGCTTGAGAACATATACCATCAGGCTAAAGGACTCTGCAAGCCCTCAGTCATCCTCTTGAATGGATCTCTTATACAAGAAAGGATGAACTATGGATTCCTCAGTCTACCTTGTCATGGCCCAGAATTTTATTTGACCGCCAATGTTACATTTTTTCTGTAACTTTAATTCTATATTTTGCACCCTTTATTGTTCTTTTATTCTTTTACTGGTTGCAAGATTTGTTTATTTTTCCCCCTGCACGTTGGTTGTTTGATGGTCTTTTTTGTGGGTTCTTTTGGATTGCTTTGTTTTGTGGCTGCACGTAAGGAGACAACTATGAAGGCTGTATAATGTATACATACTTTGATAATAAATGTACTTTGAACTTTTGAACTCTTTTTCTTCTGCATCTCCTCAGTGTAGTTATGGATGGAATGATCTCTTGGAAAGCATGATGAATAATGAGCCAATTTATCTTCATCACCGTGATGTATGGTGTGGGTGATAATAGTCCCATCATTGCTCTTGGTAAATTCTTCAGAAGTGGTTTGCCAACGCCTTCATCTGGGCAGTGCCTTTACAAGATGGGTGACCCCAGCCATTATCAATACTCTTCAGAGAATGTCTGCCTGGCGTCAGTGGTCGCATAACTAGGACTTGTGATGTGCACCAGCTACTCGTACGACCATCCGTCACCTACTCCCATGGCTTCACGTGACCCTGTTCAGGGGCTACACTTTGCCCAAGAGTGACCTACAGACTAGTGGATGGAAGAAATGCCTTATCCCTCCTTTGGTCGAGAAGTATCTCCACCTTGCAACCAACTGCGTATCGATTTCTAGCCCTGTGTAAGTTTCATGAAGTGTCTCGGACGGGAGTGCAATGGAGACAGTGTTGGGGGATACTGCTTTATTTGGAGTGTGCATAAGGGACATTATAACATGCACATAAACAGTATGGGGAGTTTATCACTGAGCACATTTACAGGGAGCACTGCCATACGAAAGCAGCATCTATCATCAAAGACCCTCACTTTCCAGACCATGCTCTCTTCTCACTACAACCATCGGGAAGCAGGTACAGGAGCCTTAGGTTCCGCAGCACCAAGTTCAGGAACCGCAATTACCCTTCAACCATCAGTCTCCTAGACTAGAGTAGATAACTTCACTCACTTCAACTCTGAACTGTTTCCACAACCTATGGACTCACTTTCAAGGATTCTACAACTCATGTTCTCAGTATTATTTATTTATTTATCTATCTATCTATCTATCTATCTATCTATCTATTTATTTATTTATTTGTTTGTTTGTTTGTTTGTTTATTTGTTAACTTATTTACTTACTTATTTATTTACCTATGTTATTTATTATTGTGTTTGCACAGTTTGGCTTCTTTTGTACATTGGCTGTTTGTCAGTCTGTGTTTGTAGCTTTTTATTGTCCTACTGTGAAAGCCTGCAAGCAAATGAATCTCAGGGTAGTATATGGTGACATGCATGTAACTTGATAATAATTTTACTTTCAACTTTAGATTTTGAGTATTCCAATGTAAAGAGATATGAGGAGTGTAGGATTAGGGATGGTCCTTAAAAATTTGAGCAATGAAATTTGAGACAAAAACTACGAGCATACGGATCTTGGACCCCCAGAAAGTGTCCACAGATGGGTGATTGATAAGTTTGTGGCCTAAGGTAGAAGGAGATGAGTTATACAGCTCTCGTTACATGCACATGCAGGTCAACTCTTTGAGTGATTATGCAGAAAGTTTGAAGTTAATAACTCATCTCCTTCTACATTAGGCCACAAACTTATCAATCACCCCTTGTACTTTATATAGAACATAGAACATAGAATAGTACAGCACATTACAGGCCCTTTGGCCCACAATGTTGTGCTGACCCTCAAACCCTGCCTCCTATATAACCCCCCACCTTAAATTCCTCCATATACCTGTCTAGTAGTCTCTTAAACTTCACTAGTGTGTCTGCCTCCACCAGTGACTCAGGCAGTGCATTCCACGCACCAACAACTCTCTGAGTGAAAAACCTTCCTCTAATATCCCCCTTGAACTTCCCACCCCTTAACTTAAAGCCATGTCCTCTTGTACTGAGCAGTGGTGCACTGGGGAAGAGACGCTGGCTGTCCACTCTGTCTATTCCTCTTAATATCTTGTACACCTCTATCATGTCTCCTCTCATCCTCCTTCTCTCCAAACAGTAAAGCCCTAGCTCCCTTAATCTCTGATCATAATCCATATTCTCTAAACCAGGCAGCATCCTGGTAAATCTCCTCTGTACCCATTCCAATGCTTCCACATCCTTCCTATAGTGAGGCGACCAGAACTGGACACAGTACTCCAAGTGTGGCCTAACTAGAGTTTTATAGAGCTGCATCATTACATCGCGTCTCTTAAACTCTATCCCTCAACTTATGAAAGCTAACATCCCATAAGCTTTCTTAACTACCCTATCTACCTGTGAGGCAACTTTCAGGGATCTGTGGACATGTACCCCCAGATCCTTCTGCTCCTCCACACTACCAAGTATCCTGCCATTTACTTTGTACTCTGCCTTGGAGTTTGTCCTTCCAAAGTGTACCACCTCACACTTCTCCAGGTTGAACTCCATCTGCCACTGCTCAGCCCACTTCTGCATCCTATCAATGTCTCTCTGCAATCTTCGACAATCCTCTACACTATCTACAACACCACCAACCTTTGTGTCATCTGCAAACTTGCCAACCCACCCTTCTACCCCCACATCCAGGTCGTTAATAAAAATCACGAAAAGTAGAGGTCCCAGAACAGATCCTTGTGGGACACCACTAGCCACAACCCTCCAATATGAATGTACTCCCTCCACCACAACCCTCTGCCTTCTGCAGGCAAGCCAATTCTGAATCCACCTGGCCAAACTTCCCTGGATCCCATGCCTTCTGACTTTCTGAATAAGCCTGAATATCCTGGTGCCCAGACCCAAGCTTAACATGTAATGTAACTTAAAATCAATGGCTTGTATCTTGTCGTATTATTTGAGGGATGCTCCTAGCCTTTCTTTTTTTTAATCTTTCTTTTTAAATCTTTTTATTAATTTTTAAACAAGCATAAATGAAACATGAATACAGAGAGTTTGAGAGTACATAGTTGCTCCTAGCCTTTCTGACATTGTAATATTGATTACACTTCAAAAAATGCTCATTGTTTCAAGAGGAAAGCAAGGCTCGATAGAAACAAAAACCTTTTCCCTTGTATCGGTAAACAGAGTATCTGGATATAGATTCTTCAAAATGTCATTCGGTATTCTTTGTGTTTTATGGGGATTGCAGAGCCAAAATGTTTTCTAACCTTCAGCTACATAACATTCTTTTAATTAAAAAGAGCAGTGTACCTGTAACTTCAATAATGTTAGCATTTATTTGTGTCACTATCATGTGTTATGTTCCCTTGAGGCTCCCTTAGATTGTCTATATCCTGCTTTTTGTGATTATTGTTTTTTTTCACCTACTAGCAACCACATTTACTTAACACCAGAGGTTCTGCAGGTGCTGGGAAATCCAGTATAACACACACAAAATACTGGAGGAACTCAGCAGGTCAAGCAGCATCCATGGAGGGGAATGTTTCGGGCTGCGGCTGGAAAAGATGGGGGCAGAAGCCAGAATGATAATATGGGGTGTGGGTGGGGGAAGAGGGGATGGAGTACAGGCTGATAGATGATAGGTGAGTCCAGGTGAGGGGGAAAGTGAGGGAGTAGGGTTCATGATGTAAGAAGCTGGGAGGTGATAGGTGGAAGAGGTAAATGGCTGAAGAAGAAGGAATCTGATTGGAGAGTGGACCATGGAAGAAAGAGAAGGAGGAGAGACACCAGAGGGAGGTGATGGGCAGGTAAGGAGAAACAAAATGTTAAGAGGGGACCAGACCGGGGAATGGAAGGGGAAAGGGTGGGGGGATTTACTGGAGTTAGACAAATCTAACAGTATAAAACAGTTAAGAGCATACAGCATAGATTAATCATGTAAGAGTTGGGATGGCTTGTTGCAAGTTAACAAATCATTGAATAGGCCGTACTTACGATACTGAACACTGCACTATGCTGGAAGGAACGTGGAGGAGATTGACCAAGACGTTGCCTGGATTAGAGAATTATAATTATGCGGAGGCATTGGGTAGGCTGGGCTTGTTTGTCCTGGCAAAGAACTCTGAGGGGTGACCTGATAGAAGTACGTATGATTAGACCATAAGACATAAGAACATATGGCATAGAGCAGAATTAGGCTATCTGGCACATTGAGTTTGCTCTCCATTCATTTATGGTCAATTCATCTTGACCCCATTCTCCTGCCTTCTGCTTGTAAACTTGGATTCCCATTCTAATTCCACACAGATTATGGAAGGGTTAGAAGGAGCAGACGGTCAAAAGCCTTTTACCCATATGAGGGGCATCGAAAACAGGAGGGCCCAGTCTTAAAGTGAAAAGAAAGGAATTTTACACAGAGTTGCTGATATCTGCAATGCGCTGCCAGGGGAGGTGGTGGAATCAGAGGCCATCGTTGAATTTAGGAGGTGTTTAGAAAGACAGTGAAATAGGCAAGGCATAGAGGATGTGCAGCCGAATGGGATGAGGTTAATGTGGATGTGGAGGGCCAAGGGCCTATTTCAGTCCAGTACAACTTTATAACTCAGCCGGCTGCTTCGTGAGCACCTGCCTCACCAAAATTGAAAACATTTTCTAAGGCCAATACCTCATCCATCATTAAGTACTCCTATAGGATACGTGGGTTATAACTGAAAGCAAAAAAAGAGTTGGAGTCACCTAGCACTTTCATGCAAGGGTGCTTATTAGGCGTATCAAGATCAGCCTTACAAAAATTAGTGAAAAGAAAACTGGCAATATTTACAAAGGGATATTTACCGGAAAACACAATAATAACTTCATACTATTTTTGTCCAGTGTGAACTGCAGGCTGCTTCAATTTCTTTCTCCTGCTGAGAGTGATGAAGCCCATTTTATCTTGAATTATCCACAAAGTTAACTTAAATCGACACATGATGATGCACCCCACAACGTACAGTAGTTATAATTATAATGCAAAATAAATAGAAGTATCTACATTAAATACAGTATATAAAAATGATATATACACATTTACTCATCCTTATTACTAAAGAAATGGAATATTCCACCGTGTATGGCAGGAAAGGTACCATAAAGCCAGTCTGAGCACATTGGCCATTATGGGAAGACATTGACGTGCACACATTCAGTACAGCAGTAGAGTGACAAGGCAATGTTCGTGTGTGTGTGTGTGGAAGGAGTGCATTTACCGAGAGCTCTCCACCACAACCTCCATCACCCAGGATGTGTCTCTTCTCTATACTACCATCAGCGAGGAGGTTCAGGAGCCTGAAGGCACACACTCAATTCTTCAGGAACAGCTTTTACCCCTCCACCGTGAGATTTCTCAATGGACAATAAACCCGTGCACGCTACCTCACTATTTTTGCTCTCTTTTGCACGACTTCTGCGACATTCTGAATGTGATTCTGTCTCTTTGTGATACCAAAGGTGCTGAATGTGCTTGCTTTGCTCCGTATATAAGTATACAGAGTACAGAGAAAATTTACAAGGTTGTTGCTGGGACTGGAAAACCTGAGTTATAAGGAAAGACTGAATAGGTTAGGACTTTATTCCTTGGAATGGAGGAGATTGAGGGGAGATTTGATAGAGGTATACAGAATTATGAGGGATATAGATAGGGTAAATGCAAGCAGGCTTTCTCCACTGAGATTGGGTGGGACTACAACCAGAGGTCACGGGTTAAGGGTGAAAGGTGAAAAGTTGAAGGGGAAACATGAGGGCAACCTTCTTCACTCAGAGGGTCGTGAGAGTGTGGAACGAGTTGCCACTGAAAATGGTGCAAACAAGATCAATTTCAATGTTTAAGGGAGGTTTCAATAGATATGTGGGTGGTAGGGGTGTGCAGGTCTATGGTCCCAATGCAGTCAATGGGAGAAGGCAGTTTAAGTGGTTCTGGCATGGACTAAATGGGCCAAAGGGTCTGTTTTCCATCACTTTATCACATTCAAATTTGAGTCAGATTAACTGATTATTTTAACTTTTTCTGGGTTTCCTACTTTGCTTCGATTTATATTGCCTATTTAACTGTCTTCAGTTTTTGCTCATCATGAAAGCAAAACTCTCCAGACGGAGGGTGCTCAGCCTAATTGGAGTGATTTTGAACTCTGTTGTTGGATGTAAATCTTCTGTTTTGTCATTAAGTGTCTTGTTCTGAAATTTTAGCCTCAGCTGGACTAGTGCTGAGAAATCTGTTTTCAGCGCCATGATAGTTAGGGATAATTAGGCCAGAATACATTGTAATGAAAAGAAGACTGGAATAGAACTGACCACCACACTGTAACATTTTCTAAGGTGGATGTTTGATATTGGTGAAGTGCTGTAAGTTCCACTTCGGACACTAAGGTTGGGTAAGACTAGAGCTAGAGGTCATAGGTTAAGGGTGAAATATTTAAGGGGAACTTGAGGGGGGGGGGATCTTCAGCCAGAGGCTGGTGGGAGTGTGGAATGAGCTGCCAGTGGATTCAGGTTTGATTTCAACATTTGAACTGTATATAGTTTCATATAATTATCAGATTAATTCTGGTGTGATCCTGTCAGATCAATCCATCTACTTTCACTGATTGATTCCTTTGGGGTAAAATTCTTCCAGACGTCACTTTGCTCAGATCTAGGTCACACTGTCACTGTTAAATGCTGTTGTTATTGAATATTTCTGTTTGTGATAACACAGATAATTTCCTGAAGATGAGTGGAGCCCAAAAGCAAAGTCCTTGGCAGATGATGATCAATGTTGGTTTGCGTTCTGTATTATCAATACAAATGTTGAATTAATCTCCCAAGGGAGCTTATTATTTCCAATTCACTTGCAATTGGTTAAATCATCTGTGCAGATGTTAAGAGTCAAAGCTTCAGTTTATAAGTGCAGGTTTTCATTGTTTGTATGATTTTACATCTGTATTATTCTATTACAGACTTACTGAGTATGCCCACAGGAAAATGAATCTCAGGGTTGTAATGATGATGTATATGTACTTTGATAATAAACTTACTTTGAACTTTGAACTTTTTATATTGATCAGGGTCATTTCAGACTCTAACTATAGCTATCTGGGGTTTGTAATTTGGCATTCTGCCTAATAGTATAATGTTGGACTAAATTGGAAATTATTAATATCCTGCAATCACTTACCATCTTCCTCAGCACCAGCTGTTCTCCATAATTCGATTCTCCATAATGGTCCAAGTATGATCTGCCATCTTTTAACAAGATTTCGGGCAGTAGAGGGGCTGCAGAGAAAGCTTTTAAGAACTTAGCAAAGCATAAGACTATACATATCTGACTGGGTCTCTATTCTCTTGAGAAGAAATGGTTGAGGGGTGACCTGATAAACATCTTTAAAAGGGGGAAGGTTTTGATGGAACAGATTGAAAGTTTCAAAGTCAAGTTTATTGTCTTACGCACAAATACATTCGTGTGCAGGTCCAATGAAAGTCCTAGTTGCAGCAGCATCTCAGGCACATAGAGTCATATACACAGCATTTGCTCCAAAAATCATCAATTAAACATAAATTATACATGAACGTTACAACAAAATAAACTTTAAACAAAGCCAAGTGCAAAAGGGTCGAAGTGCTGACCGTGCTGCTGAACTGTGGTGGTTTTGAACCTCATGGTTGAGAAGCAGCTGTTCTTGAACCTGGTGGCGTGAGACTTCAGCTCCTGTACCTCCCGCCCAATGGTAGATGTAAAAAGTTGGCATGGCCCAGACATTGGGGAATCTCTGATGAGAAATGTTGCTTTCTCAAGGCAACGCCTCCTGTAGGAACTACGAAAGGTGGCAAAAGATGTGCCCGTGATATACTGGGTACTGCTCTCTGCAACCTCTTACATTCCTGCACATTCAGATTGCTGTACCAAACCATGATGCAACTAGTCAGGATACTTTCAACAACACATCTGTATCAGTTTGTTAGAATATTTAATGACAAGCTGAATCCCAATAACCTCCGAAGAAAGCTCCAAAGCACATTTGTTATCAAAGTATGTATACTTTGTACAACCTTGAGATTCATCCCCTTACAGGCAGCCACAAAGCAAAGAAACCCAACTGAAGCCATGGAAACAAAAGAAGGCCGTCAAGCAACCAATGGTGAGGGAAAAATAAGCAAATCGTGCAAACAATAAAAGCAAGCAAATAATATTCAAAACTGGAGTTCGTGAAAGTGAGTCCACAGCCAGTCATCACTGCAGCCAATTAAGAAGCCCATTTGTTGTAGGCCACACCCTCACTTCAGCGCAGAGACGAGTAAGCCTTGCTGAGTAATGAACTGAACCAGCCTGTCCTCACCTCCAGCCCCAACACCCTGACTTTTATAATCTAGTCCGGTGCTTAAATTGTCTAAGCTTTGGGTCATTCCTTGCTTTTGGAGCTGGGCCCTGCCTCTTTGAGACTCTCACAGGCCAGGGCCCCGCCGCCTCGATTCGGCTGGTATCCGAACTTTCCAACTGAGATTGGCGCTTAAATGGATTAAACCTTACGTCTTTCCTTGTCCTTAGGACTGGGCTCTGTCTCGCCTCCACTTTCTTTGCCTCAGTTCTGCTGAATCAAATTGCCTCAAAGTCTGCTTCATCAATGGTGATGGATTGACTCATTCCTCACTCTCTGGCCTGACCAAGCCGTCTCAATTTGCTGTTGCACGTTCCTTATGATTGTATCTATGCTCTTCACACAGGATAGGTCATCTCCCCTTTAGTTTTCCTGACATTGAGTGATAGATTGTTTTTGCAGTACCACTTGACCCTGTGACCTATCTCACTCCAAGTGAGGATGTTACAATGAGAATGTGGGGAAGACAAGTCAGCTCAGCACCGGAGTTTGGAGCGAAGGCTCCCGAGTTCGAATCCAGCCAGCTCCCTCGCATGCTTAAAGGGTTACTTAAAGGGTTGACGGCGGATATGCAATGGCAAGCATTTAAAGATCGCATGGATGAACTACAACAATTGTTCATCCCAGTTTGGCAAAAAAATAAACCAGGGAAGGTAGTGCACCCGTGGCTGACAAGGGAAATTAGGGATAGTATCAAGTCCAAAGAAGAAACATATAAATTAGCAAAAAAAAGCAGCACACCTGAGGACTGGGAGAAATTCAGAGACCAGCGGAGGAGGACAAAGGGCTTAATTAGGAAAGGGAAAAAAGATTATGAGAGAAAGCTGGCAGGGAACACAAAAACTGACTGTAAAAGCTTTTATAGATACGTGAAAAGAAAAAGATTGGTCAAGACAAATGTAGGTCCTTTACAGTCAGAAACAGGTGAATTGATCATAGGGAACAAAGACATGGCAGACCAATTGAATAACTACTTTGGTTCTGTCTTCACTAAGGAGGACATAAATAATCTTCTGGAAATAGTAAGGGACCGAGGGTCTAGTGAGATGGAGGAACTGAGGAAAATACATGTTAGTAGGGAAGTGGTGTTAGGTAAATTGAAGGGATTAAAGGCAGATAAATCCCCAGGGCCAGATGGTCTGCATCCCAGAGTGCTTAAGGAAGTAGCCCAAGAAATAGTGGATGCATTAGTGATAATTTTTCAAAACTCCTTAGATTCTGGATTAGTTCCTGAGGATTGGAGGGTGGCTAATGTAACCCCACTTTTTAAAAAAGGAGGGAGAGAGAAACCGGGGAATTATAGACCAGTTAGTCTGACATCAGTGGTGGGGAAAATGCTAGAGTCGGTTATCAAAGATGAGATAACAGCACATTTGGAAAGAGGTGAAATCATCGGACAAAATCAGCATGGATTTGTGAAAGGAAAATCATGTCTGACGAATCTTATAGAATTTTTTGAAGATGTAACTAGTAGAGTGGATGGGGAGAGCCAGTGGATGTGAAATATTTAGATTTTCAAAAGGCTTTTGATAAGGTCCCACACAGGAGATTAGTGTGCAAACTTAAAGCACACAGTATTGGGGGTATGGTATTGATGTGGATAGAGAATTGGTTGGCAGACAGGAAGCAAAGAGTGGGAGTAAATGGGACCTTTTCAGAATGGCAGGCAGTGACTAGTGGGGTACCGCAAGTGCTGGGACCCCAGTTGTTTACAATATATATTAATGATTTAGACGAGGGAATTAAATGCAGCATCTCCAAGTTTGCTGATGACACGAAGCTGGGCGGCGATGTTAGCTGTGAGGAGGATGCTAAGAGGATGCAAGGTGACTTGGATAGGTTAGGTGAGTGGGCAAATTCATGGCAGATGCAATTTAATGTGGATAAATGTGAGGTTATCCACTTTGGTTGCAAGAACAGGAAAACAGATTATTATCTGAACGGTGGCCGATTAGGAAAAGGGGAGATGCAACGAGACCTGGGTGTTATTGTACACCAGTCATTGAAGGTGGGCATGCAGGTACAGCAGGCGGTGAAAAAGGCAAATGGTATGTTGGCATTCATAGCAAAAAGATTTGAGTACAGGAGCAGGGAGGTTCTACTGCAGTTGTACAAGGCCTTGGTGAGACCACACCTAGAATATTGTGTGCAGTTTTGGTCACCTAATCTGAGGAAGGACATTCTTGCCATAGGGGGAGTACAGAGAAGGTTCACCAGATTGATTCCTGGGATGGCAAGTCTTTCATATGAAGAAAGACTGGTTCGACTAGGCTTATACACACTGGAATTTAGAAGATTGAGGGGGGATCTTATTGAAACGTATAAAATTCTAAAGGGATTGGACAGGCTAGATGCAGGAAGATTGTTTCCGATGTTGGGGAAGTCCAGAACGAGGGGTCACAGTTTAAGGATAAAGGGGAAGCCTTTTAGGACCGAGATGAGGAAAAACTTCTTCACACAGAGAGTGGTGAATCTGTGGAATTCTCTGTCACAGGAAACAGTTGAGGCCGGTTCATTGGCTATATTTAAGAGGAAGTTAGATATGGCCCTTGTGGCTAAAGGGATCAGGGGGTATGGTGAGAAAGCAGGTACAGGGTTCTGAGTTAGATGATCAGCCATGATCATACTGAATGGCGGTGCAGGCTCAAAGGGCCGAATGGCCTACTCCTGCACCTATTTTCTATGTTTCTATGCTTTCCGTATGTGCTAGGTTGAGCGTCGAGCTAGCAACTTGGCCTCGTAAAAACAAGAAAGCCTGCTAAGAAAACGATGACTCCGCCCGGAGTTAAGGGCTTTCTTCTTCTTCTTCGTCTTCACTAAACCAGACAGCCACTGAGAAATCTGGTGAAAAAATGAGAAAGATCTTCTTTACTTAAAGAGTAGTGAGACTGCGAAACACACCACTGCAGGGACTGGGCGAGGCAAATTGCATCGACACACTTAATGGAAGACTGGGCAAGCACATGAGAGAGAAGAGAGCAGAGTGCCACACCAATAGATTATGATGAAGGAAAAAGGAAGGTGACGTGGATAAATGTTGGCATTCACAGTGTCGGGGACGAGACTGCTTTTGAGCAGCTCACTCTTTGCACCATTCTGTTGTTTTGTGTTTGTTTCTATATTTGTTATTGTACTCATTAACAAAATGTATGCTTTTTACTGTGAGCTTCACTCAAGCAAGGAATTTCATTGCATCTTGGTGTTTAGGACAATAAGCTAATTCAATCTGATCTTCTCTGCTGAGCATCACTAGCACCATTGTGAATATTTATCCTTTACTGCATTTAGGTGGCACAGTGACAGAAAGTTCAAAGTCCAAAGTAAACTAATTATCAAGGTAAATATATGCCACCAAATACAGCCCTGAGATTTATTTTCTTGTGGGCATACTCAATAAATCTGTAGAATAATAACCATAACAGAACCAATGAAAGACCACCCAACTATGGCATTCAACCAGAGTGCAGAAGACCACAATTTGTGCAAATACAAAAATAAGTAAATAATAATAAATAAGTAAGTGATCAATATCACGAACATGAAATTAAGTCCTTGAAAGTGAGTCCATTGGTTGTGGGAACATTTCAATGATGGGGCAAGTGAATTTGAATGAAGTTATCCCATTTGGTTTAAGAGACTGATGCTTGAGGGGTAGTAACTGTTCCTCAACTTCTACCTCACAGTTTCATCCCGTATAACTCCTAGTTCAGAAAATGGTAGAATCTAGACACTGGGGTTCCCAAACTGCGGTCTATGGACCCCTAGGTTAATGGTAGGGGTCCATGTCATTAAAAAAGTTTGGGGACCTCAGACTTAGAGGAAATTTATGGGAAAATAGGGAAGATAACATGAATTAGTATTGTATTAGTAAATGGGGTGCATGTTGATTGTTGCAGAACTATTTCTCAGCTGAATGCCTCTGGGACTCTGCCATCTGCCTCCAAACAAGCTATCAATCCACTTGCATCTCCAGGTGTAAGATCAGGGTTCAACTCCCACCGCTGTCTATGAGGAGTCTGTACATTCCCTCTATGACCTTGTGAGTTTTCTCCAAGTGCTCCCGTTTCCTCTCACGTTCCAAAGGTGTACAGGTTAGTTGTGGGCATGCTACGTTGGCACCAGAAGCATGACAAAATTTGTAGGCTCCCCAGCACAAACTGCGATGGTCGTTGATACAAACAACGCATTTCACTAGATGTTTTGATATTTCAATATACATGTGATAAATAAAGCTAATTTTAATATTAATCTTATCTGCATCCTGTTAACCTATGACCATCTTCAATACAGTCACCCAGAAACTGGAAAATCATGCTTTCAACACACACAAAATGCTGGTGGAACGCAGCAGGCCAGGCAGCATCTATAGGGAGAAGTACAGTCGAGGTTTTGGGCTGAGACCCTTCATCAGGACTGCTGAGTTCCACCAGCATTTTGTGTGTGTTGCCTGAACTTCCAGCATCTGCAGATTTCCCGGTGTTTGTGTTTTTAAAATCATGCTTTATTTATCTACATTTTTAAATTTATTTATTGAGATATAGTGCTGAATAGGCTCTTCCAGCCCTTTGAGGCCCAACAACCTCCGATTTAACCCAATCCAAATCTTGGGACAATTTATAATGACTAATTAACCTGCTGGCCCACGTGTCTAGGGTTTTACTCTTTGGAGAGAAGGAGGATGAGAGAAGACATGATAGAGGTGTACAAGATATTAAGAGGAATAGACAGAGTGGACAGCCAGCGCCTCTTCCCCAGGGCACCACTGCTCAATACAAGAGGACAAGGTAAGGGGAGGGAAGTTCAAGGGGGATATTAGAGGAAGGTTCTTCACTCAGAGAGTGGTTGGTGCGTGGAATGCACTGCCTGAGTCAGTGGTGGAGACAGATACACTAGTGAAGTTTAAGAGACTACTAGACAGGTATATGGAGGAATTAAGATGGGGGGTTATATGGGAGGCAGGGTTTGAAGGTCGACACAACATTGTGGGCTGAAGGGCCTGTAATGTGCTGTACTATTCTATGTTCTATGTTCTTTGGACTGTGGGAGGAAACTGGAGCACCTGTAGGAAATCCACTTGGTCACAGGGAGAACGTACAAACACCTTACGTGCAGAGACGAGAATTGAACCCAGGTCACTGGTATCTAACCACTATGCTACCGTTTTACTTTGTGTCATTAATGTGATCACCCAGGTGAAGTATGATGTTCTCCTAACGGGTTGTCTATTGTTGGGTCCTCAGGTCGCTATTGTGGCCAATCCGAATCCACATATTCGAGGGCAGTGTGGACAAGAATAGTTTCTTAGCGGCACAGCGGAGGTTGTTCTCATGTCATCCTGCTCCCTTTTGAACAGGTTTCCTCCACGTGTACATTGTTGCCCGAAGTACTGATCACAGCACAAAGCCAGGCAGAACATCAAGCTCCTCTTTGCAGTGCAGTTATTAACACTCTATGAATAGTAATTCTCAGCCAATGTCCTGTTTGTCCACAATGGCATCATTTCTGTGCCTCGGTCCTTCTATTCCACTCAATTTTGTTGTCAGTTATATCTGGGACAATGCAACCTGCTTGATTGGCAGACCGTCCTGCATTGGCACACAGCAGTGTTTGCTGCCTGTGCATGGGACTGCCGTTGCACACTGAACGTTTGTTCCTCAATCCTTAAACCCACGAGCACCAGGGAACACATGGTTAGCAAGCACGAGGGAACACACTTGGAGTATTGTGTTTAGTTATTGTCATCTCATTGAAGGAAAGATGTGGAAGCTTTAAAGGAAATTTACCAGAATGTTAAATCTTGGTCTGATAACTCAGCCCACACCAATGACCCTTTCTCCCATCTCCAACCCTCCTTCTCTTCTTTGACCATCGCTCTGCTTTTCTACCTGCTCTGGATCCTTTCATCTCGAGTTGCTGATGAGATATCAACCTTCTCAAGCAGCACTCCTCACTCCTCCTCAAACCTTATTCCTTCTGAACACACTGCCCTTCAGTCTCTCCACACTGATCCCAAGCTTACCACTGAACCTGCAGACACAGGGGCTACTGTTGGAGTCTGGTGGACTGACCTCTACCTTGCTGTGGCCAGACTACAACTCTCAGACACCTCCTATTACCCACCCCTTGAAAAGGACCCTACTCAGTGCTATTGAGGCATTGCCTCCAACACAGTCACAAACCTTATCACCTATGGAGATGGCCCTTCCACTGCCATCAACTTTCATAGTCCCCTTACCCTGCACTGCTCATTTCTAACTCCTATCCAAGGTCCACAAACTAGAATGCCCAGGTAGGTCTATTGTCTCTGCCTTTTCCTGCCCAATACCCGCTGCATACCTTGACTCCATTTTATCTCCCTAGGTTCTGTCCCATCCCACCTACATCCACAACAGTTCCCATGCTCTTGATCGCTTCAACAACTTTCAATTCCCTGGCCCTGACCGCCTCATTTTCACTCTGGATGTCCAGACCCTACACACCTCTATCCCCCATCAAGAAGGCCTTAAAGCTCTCCACTTCTTTTTTGACAATAAACCCAAAGAGTTCCCCTCCACCACCACCCTCCTCCGTCTGGCGGAACTGGTCCTCACACAAAACAATTTCTCTTTCATCTTTTCCCACTTTCTCCAAGCTCAGAGTGTAGCCATAGGCACCCACATGGGCCGCAGCTACACCTGTCTTTTCTTTGGCTACATGGAATAGTCCACGTGCCAAGCCTTTCCTGGTAATTCTCCCCGATTCTTTCTGTACTACATTAATGAACGCATTGGTGCTGCTTCATGCACCCATGAAGAGCTTGTCAATTTCATCTACAAACGTGTACTATGCTTCCAGATTCTACCCTGCCTTTAAATTCACTTGGCCCATTTCCATAAGACCACATGACAAAGGAGCAGAATTAGGCCATTTGGCCCATCGCATCTGCTCCTCCATTCATTTATGCCTGCTCCTTTTTCCCCTTCTCAATCCCATTTCCCAGGCTCCTCCTTTTAACCATTGATGCCTTGTCCAATCAAGAACCTATCAATCTCTGCCTTAAATACAGCCAATGACCTGGCCTCCACAGCTGCATGTGGCAATAAATTCCACAAATTCACCACCATCTAGCTAAATATATTTTTCCGCATCTCTGTTATAAATGGACACCCCTCTATCCTGCCGCTGTGCCCTTTTGTCCTAGACTCCCCCATCATGGGAAACATTCTTTCCACATCTACTCTGTCTAGGCCTTTCAATATCAGAAAGGTTTTAATGATACCCCCCTTCATCCTTCTAAATTCCAGTGAGTACAGATCCAGAGCCCTCAAATGTTCCTTGCACAATAACACTTTCAATCCCGCAATCATCCTTGTGAACCTCCTCTGGACCCTCTCCAATGCCAGCACATCTCTTCTAAGATGAGGAGCCCAAAACTGTTCACAATACGCAAGGTGAGGCCTCACCAGTGCCTTATAAAGCCTCAGCATCACATCCTTGCTCTTGTATTCCGGACCTCTTGAACTGAATGCTAACACTGCATTTGCCTTCCCCACCATCAAATCAACCTGCAGATTAACCTTTAGGGTGTTCTGCACAAGGACTCCCAAGTCCCTTTGCATCTCAGATTTTTGGAATTGCTCTCCATTTAAAAAAATAGTGTGCACATTTATTTCTACTACCAAAGTGCATGACCATTCGTTTTCCAACATTGTATTTCATTTGCCACTTTCTTGCCCATTCTCCTAATCTGTCTAAGTCCTTCTGATACCTACCTGTTTCCTTAGCACCAGCCTCTCCACCAATTCTCATATTATCTGCGAACTTGGCAACAAAGCCATCTATTCCATCATTTAAACCATTTATAAACAGCATAAAAAGAAGCGGTCCCAACACCGACCCCTGCAGAACACCACTAGTCACTGGCAGCCAACCAGAAAAGGATCCTTTTATTTTCACTGGCTGCCTCCTACCAATCAGCCAATGCTCTAACTAAGCCAGTAAATTCCTTGTAATACCATGGGCTCTTAACTTGGTAAGCTGCCTCATGTGTGGCACCTTGTTAAAGGCCTTATGAAAGTCCAACTATACAATGTCCACTGCATCTCCTTTATCTATCCTACTTATAATCTCCTCAAAGAATTCCAACAGGTTCGTCAGGCAAGATTTTCCCATATGGAAGCTATGCTGACTTTGTCCTATCTTGTCCTGTGTCATCAAGTACTCCATAACCTCATCCTTAATAATTGACTCAAACATCTTCCCAACCACTGAGATCAGGCTAACTGGTCTATGATTTCCTTTCTGCTGTCTTCCTCCTTTCTTAAAGAGTGGAATGACATTTGCAATGTTCCAGTCCTCTGGCACCATGCTAACACCTCCACAATCTCTAACACTCCCTCTTTCAGAACCCTAGAGTGCAACTGTTCTGATCCAGATGACTTACGTACCTTTAGGTCTTTCAGCTTTTTGGGCACTTCTTCCTTGTACCAGTGACTGCAATCACTTCTCTTCCTTCACACACTACAAAATCTGGCATACTGCTAGTGTCTTCCACAGTGAAGACTGATGCAAAATACTCATTTAGTTCATCTGCCATCTCCTTGTCCCATTATTATTTCTCCTGTCTCATTTTCTAGCAGTCCTATATCCACTCTCATCTCTCTTTTACTTTTTACATACTTGAAAAAACTTTTACTCTCCACCTTATTTCTTATACTCCATGATTTGAGATATAAAACTTTGAGTGCTGTATTTGCTACCCTTTTTGACTCTGCATCCCTAATGCACTGATACTCACCCTGCTGCCTGCAATTTTGTCCTATCATTTTCCTGCCCTTCCTGACAGTCTGACTGCACACTATCTTTGCTTTTTTACCATTTGTCCTATCCTGAGTTCCTTCACTCCAGTTCCCAACCACTTGCCAACTTAGTTTAAACCCTCCCGAACAGCTCTGACAAACTTGCCCGTGAGAATATTCATTTCCCTCGGCAACCCGTCTCCTTTGTACAGGCCCCAGAAGAGATCCTCATAATCCAAGAACCTGAGGCCTACCTGCTGCACCGGCTTTTTAGCCTATTTCTACCCTCACTAGCACGTGGCACAGGTAGCAAGCCCGAAATTACTATCCTGGGGAATAGTAATTTCTGCCTAGCTCTCTAAATTCTCCTTCAGGACCTCTTTGCTTTTCCTTCCTATGTCATTGGTTGTACCAAGACATCTGGTTGCTTTCCCTCCCTCTCTAAGATGTGACCCTGGCAGCTCGGAAGCAGCATACCATCGGCGTGTCCCGTTCACATCCACCTGTCTGTTCCTCTGACGATTGAGTCCCCTATCACTACCACTTCCCTCTTCTCCCTCTTTCCTTTCTGCACCATGGACCCGTGCTCTATGCTAGAAACCAGGTCTCTGTGGCATTCGCCTGGTAGGTCATCCCCCACAAAACTGTATACTTACTTTTGAGGGGAATGCCCACAGGGGTGCTCTGTGCTAACTGCCTATTCACAATTTCATTTCCCTTGATAGTCACACAGCTTCTTGCCTCCTGCAATTTTGGGGGTGACTACTTCCCTGTAATTCTGATCGATTATCTCCTCACTCTCTGTACAAGCCAAAGGTCATCCAGCTGCTGCTCCAGATAGAAACATAGAAACATAGAAAATAGGTGCAGGAGTAGGCCATTCAGCCCTTCGAGCCTGCACTGCCATTCAGTATGATCATGGCTGATCATCCAACTCAGAACCCTGTACCTGCTTTCTCTCCATACCCCCTGATCCCTTTAGCCACAAGGGCCATATCTATCTTCCTCTTAAATATAGCCAATGAACAGAGAATTCCACAGATTCACCACTCTCTGTGTGAAGAAGTTTTTCCTCATCTCGGTCCTAAAAGGCTTCCCTTTATCCTTAAACTGTGACCCCTCGTTCTGGACTTCCCCAACATCGGAAACAATCTTCCTGCATCTAGCCTGTCCAATCCCTTTAGAATTTTATACGTTTCAATAAGATCCCCCCTCAATTTTCTAAATACTTGTGAGTATAAGCCTAGTCGATCCAGTCCTTCTTCATATGAAAGTCCTGCCATCCCAGGAATCAACCTTAGCACGGTCTTCAAGGAGCTGCAGCTGGATGCACTTCATGCAGATGTAGTCTCCAAAGAGACACTGGATCTCCCAGGACTCCAACATCCAACATGAAAAACACAGAACAGCCATTTACTACACGACGTACAGCAAGAGAGAGAAAAAAAGGGAACCTTAACAGAAATTTACCCAGAGCCAATGCCTCTTTTGAGCCGAAGCCTCCTTTGAGCCAAAACCTGACAGTCCTCCTTTCACCCCTACACTACTCCAAACAATGGCCCTTCTGTACTTTTATTTAATTTGTTATGCTCTGCTCTGCCGCTGATTGGGCCTCCAGAATGTCCAAACACTGGCGAAGCTCTCCTTTTAAACAACCAACACCATCCTGCGGTCAACCTCTTGACTGTCCTCTGCTCCGCCGCTGATTGGCCCTCTAGAAATTCTGACACTTCTTTCCCCTTTCTCAATCTCTCTGTCTCCATCTCTGGAAACAACATGTCTACCAATATCTTTTAAAAATCTACCAACCCCCACAGCTATCCTGACCATACCTCTCCTAATCTGTCTCCTGTAAAAATTCCATTCCCTTTTCCCATTTCCTTTGTCTCTGCCATATCTGTTCCCAGGATGAGGCTTTCCTTTCCAGTACATCAGAGGTGTCTTCTCTCTTCAAAGAATGGGGCTTCCCTTCCTCCACCATTGATGCTGTCCTCACCCACATCTCCTCCATTTCCTGAACATCTGCACTCAACCCATCTTTCCGCCACCTCAACAGTGACAGAGTGTCTCTTGTCTTCATCTACCACCCCATGAACCCTTACATCCAGCACATCATTCTCCACAACATCCACCATCTTCGGTGGAATCCTACTGCCAAGCACACCTTTACTTCTCCCCCAGCCTCTGATTTCCATAAGGATTACACCCTCCATGATTCCCTTGTCCATTCATCCTTCCCCACTAATCTCCCTCCTGGCATTTATCCCTGCAAGCAGAAGAAGTCCAACACTTGCTCATTCACCTCCTCCCTCATCTCCATTCAAGGCCCCAAACAGTCCTTCCAGGTGAGGCAATTCTCCACCTGTGAATCTTCTGGAGTTAGCTACTGTGTCCACTGCTCCCAATATGGTCTCATCTATGTTGGTGAGACTGGACGTAGATCAGGAGACCACTTTGTTGAGCATCTTCACTCCATCCACTGGAAGCCAGATTTCCTGATGGCCAGCCATTTTAATTCCAGTCCCCATTTCCATTCCAACATGGCCACTTTCAGGATAGAGGAGCCACACTTCATATTCTATCTGGGTAGTCTCCAACCTGATGACATGAACATCGATTTCTCGAATTTCCAGTACTTTCCTCCCTCTCCTTACCTCTTCTTCAAATCCCCACTCTGGCTCCCTCTTATCTCTTCTCTCTCCTCATCTTCCAGTCTCCTCCTCCTGATATGCTTCCTCCTTCCTTTTCTCCCATGGCCCCCTCTCCTCTCCTATCAGCTTCCTTCCTCTCCAGCCCTTTTCCTTTTCCACTTATTACCTCCTAGTTTCTTACTTCATCCCCATTTCCCCTTCCACCTGGCTCTACCTATCCCCCCACCTTATTATTTTGAGCTCTCCCCCCCCCTTCCTTTCCAGTCCGATGAAGGATATTGGCCTGAAACATCGACTATTTATTGATTTCCATAAATGCCGCTTGACCTGCTGAGTTCCTCCAGCACTGTGTGTCTGTTGCTCTGGATTTCTGCGAATCTGGAGAATTCTTGTATTTACCAGAATGCTGCCTAGATTGGAGAGCATGTCTTATGAGAAAGCTTGAGTGAGCCAGGTTTTTCTCTTGAAGTGATGGAGAATGAAATGTGAATTAATAGAGTTGAACAATGATATAGATTGAGTGGACAGCCAGAGACTTACTCCCAGGCAGAAATGGCTACGAGAGCAGACATCATTTTAAAGAGACTGGATGAAAGCAAAAGACAGATGTCCTGGAGTCATCGAATCAGAAGTAAGTTTTTTTTTACACAAAGCATGGAACTTTTTGCCATTGCTGGTGGTAGAGGCAGATACATTTCAGACTCTTAGGTAGGCAGAGTTATGGTAGAAAAATGGAAAGCAATAAATATCGAGAACATGAGATGAAGAGTCCCTGAAAGTGGGCTCGGAGGATTCCACGTTGAATGATTCAGTGACCATACTCAAGGACACCAGAGTCAAGGACAGCTTCTATCCTGCAATTATAAGGCCAGTGAATGGACCTCTTGTACAATAATATGGAACACTGACCTCACAGACTACCTCGTGACAGCCTTGTACCTTATTGTCTGCTTGCACTACGCTTTCTCCATAACTGTCACACAATGTTCTGCATTCAGTTATTGCTTTCCCCTTGCTCTACCTTGATATATTGCAAAATAAAGTTTTTCACTGTACTGCCAGACACGGATAAATTGGATTTTGTTGTCACATGTACTGAGTTTTTTTTTTGCATGCGTCTTTACAGATCATTTCAAAGCAATAACAGAATGCAGAATGTGGTGTTATGGTTATCTCAGTACTAAATCAGGTTTATTATCACCGACGTATGTTGTGAAAATTTATTGTTTTGTGGCAGCAATACAGTGTGTAGGAGCCAAGCATCTGTTTTCTATCTACATTGTATTCTGTGTTGCGTGTTTATTATGTTTATTGTGGTAACTAGTCACGTGGGTGGGGCGTGGTAAAAGTGAAGGGTTTATTTACATATTCATGCTTTGCTCTTGGCATTTTAAAGCTGGGGACTGTCAGGTGTCATATCCTTTGTTGCCTGCATAATTACACTGGAAATCATTTAACTCAACTTCACTTATGTCTGCTTAAGTACATTTAATATCATTGGTTTTAGTTTCATGTGCTTTACTGCTTCAAGATCGTATGTGTTGCTAATTGCTAATAAAGGATTGAATACATTCTTCGATTGTTTGAACAGTATTACTGAACTGATCAGAGGGCACGTCATACAGTATAACTCTCTGAGCCTGGTCCCTAGCAGCAGCATTGGTTTATCTGAGTTGCCGCTACTCAGTGCAAGATAAAAATTACTACAAATTAAAGAATAAATAGTGTAAAAGAGGAATAGCGAGGAAATGTTCATGGGTTCATGGACCATTCAGAAATTATTTAGTGGAGGGGAAGAAACATCTTCAGGCACCTACACCTGTTTCTCAATGGTAGGAATGAGAAGATGGTATATCTTGACTGATGAGGGTATTAATAAAAGACACTTGAGATTTCCACATCAGTGGGGAGGTTGTGCCCAATTACCAATTATGACTCTACATCCAAGGTTTTGACTACCTCGTTTGATAACGGGGTCTATTTATAATTCCAGTTCGCCTGTAGTCCATCAGGGTTGAGGTTTATTGTTGATGATCAAAGGAGTAAAGCTCAGTTTATTCAAAGCAAAAGCATTGTCGCCATCTCAAGTGCGATTCTGCACTGCTCTCAAAGGCAATAACAGTATTTTGGTGGTTGCTGGGCATTAACTTCACCCCAGACAGGCGAAGATTCCCAGTAAGGTAACAGGCTGCAGAAAGTGAAATTCAAACCAACTGATGCAGTGTTAAAAGACATTCAATTTGAAGATGAAAAACAAACTGTAGCAGTGAAACAGGTCACTTGACTCAACAGGTCTGTTGCACACGGACTTCCACCTACCACTCTCCATCCGGCCTCCTCGGTATAAATTCTTCAACTGATATCCATAATATTGTGCCGGCTGGGAGCTGGTGATTTTATCGACTTTCTGTGTTTGAGTTATAATGCAGTCTGCATCCGAATGTCAATTGGCACATACAGCCTTGCAGGCAAATTAATTTACCCTTGACAATGACTTTGTGACAACCATTTAAGTTTCACTTATTTCAAGCTAGAGTCTTGCTTAAAAGTTTCGTCTGAGGAATTTGAGTTTAATGCCACTTTGAGCTAAAATTCCATTACTAGCAGCAGTCCCTTTCCTTAGGATGTATTACCACATTGAAGGCACTATGTAACTTTCACTTGAATAACATCTCCAATATGATAATACATCCCAAGGTGATTCATGGGAATGCTTTTTGTCTCTGATTCATAACAATGGAGATAAAGGCAGCATAAGTCTGGACAGAGAGACTTGTTATATGGAGAATTGAAAAAAGAGAGGAGAGATGGAGATTTAGAAAGAATGACTGAAAATGTGGCCATTCACACTCAGCCAATTAAAACTGCAGCTTAAGCATAGAGGAACGCAGCTATAACTGAGAGCTCTAAAGATGGAGGAGGTTACAAGATAATGAAGGGGAAGCCAGGAGAGATTTAAAAGGAAGATGAATGTTTTAATAATGAGGATTTTCTTATAGGAATAAAGTCACAGAGTGTGGAAATATGCCTTTTGACCAACTATCAGCAGGACGTTATGTTGGTTGGTGTATGTGGGTGGTGGGACAGTGTGAGTTGGGGTGGCCAGTGGACGAGGTCACTGAAGCAACCAAGCCAGAAATGTTTTGGAATCATCAAGACTTCATGTAACCAAGGGGCAGGTGAGGGTTTCAGCTGCAGTGAAGGGTGAAGTCAAATGTGTTGCCTCCCAGGTGCCAGGGTATATTTAAAGCAGAGGTTGATAGGTTCTTGGTTAAGAAAGGTGTTAAATATTACAGGGAGAAGGCAGGAGAATGGGGTTGAGAGAGGTAATAAATCAGCCATGATGGAGAGGCGGAGCAGACACAATGGTCTGAATAGCTTAATTCTGCTCCTGTGTCTTATAGTTCACATGGCTTCACCTATCACCTATTACCTCGTACTCCTTGCCCTCCACCCACCTTCATATTCTGGCATCTTACCCCTTCCTTTCCAGTCCTGATGAAGGGTCTTGGCCTGAAATCTTGACCATTATTCCTTTCCACAGATATTACCTTGACATCAACCTTTTGGAAAATCATCAGACTGCTTTGTCCATTGCCATTTCTTCCCATCCACCAAGAATGGTAGCAATGAGTTCAAGGGGTGGAGCACAGTAGCCAGAATTGGCAGGAACCTGTTACAGTAATTGACAAATCCTAAAAAGGATCAGAACTGTGACATGTCCCTTGGCTTTAGACCTTCCACCACTGCTTCAACTTTCTCAGCACACTTGTGTAATTCTTGTTCATCAATGGTGTGGCCACAGTAAGTGATAGTGGTTTTAAAAAATCTACATGAGCCCATAAACTTCTTATTTTTTTTAACACTGTCCTGAGACTTTGGAGATGTACCTTGTTGTCCTCACCAGTAATAATGATGTCATCCAGAGAACTCTAAGTACCTGGGCAGCCTAACAGCATCTGGTCCATAGCTTTCTGCCCGTGCAGATGCTGCTCCAAAAATAAGCCTATTGTGATGACAAAGCCCTTTGTGAGTGCTTCTGGTGAGAATCACTTTGAACTCTTCTTCCATCTCCATCTGTAGGTAGGCTTCAGCTAAGCCCAGTTCACGGAAGTGTTTTCCCCCGGAAAGATTTGCAAAGGTATCCTCAATCCTGGGCATAGGGGGTCAATCTGCTTTCAGTACTAGGTTGTTGGTGACCGTAAAATCACCAACAGGTCCTGCCAGACTCATCCTCTTGGCGACTGAGACCACTGGTGTTGCCCATGAGCTTCTCTCAAACTTGCAAAGAACTCTTTCCGCCTCCATGCATTCTAATTCACTAGCTACTTTATTGTGGATGGTATGAGGAACCAGGCAAGCTTTGTAAAACTTGGGAGTGGCATTTTTATTTAGCACTATTTTACCCTTCTTATTTTTGAGTTTTCCAATGCCATCCTTGAATACTGTTAATCCAGTACCTTTCTTAATTCACTTTTAGATGACTCTGTTGCAGGGGATGTGGCATGCAAATAGTGGATGGATCTCCATTCAAGTTGTCGTTGTCTCAGCCAGTCATGTCCTCAGAATACTGGCCCTCCTGTTTTTAAAACATACAAGCTCATTGTTACGAATGTCATTCCCACAGGAATGATCTTTTTGCCCATATCATTTCTTGTTTGGATATCTGCAGGCTTCAGTTCAGTATCTTTGAAATGTCATTCAAATTCATTTTGTGGAATGACTAAAACAGCTGAGCTAGTTTCCAAGCCTATTTTAATTAATTTGTTGTACATTTCTTTTTTCACGTTGTGGATCTCAAGGCTACCCAGTCCTGCATCACTCTCATCACTATCAGATTTTTCATCAGCAGCAAGTAGATTAGTGCTCTTTTAGAAACTGCAGCTTGCCTTTCTAAAATCATTTTCTCTTCCCTGTACAGTCCATTATGTTTGTCAGTCCAACATGCTCTTTGTATGTGTCCTAACTTGTTGCAATTTCTGCAAGTTTTGCTTTAAAACCTACATTGGTCTGGTGTATGTGAGCCATTGTCACAATGGTAACACAATTTGTTTGGCCAGGCAGGTTTCTGTTTAGATGTTGCAATTATGTTCATGCTCACTTTCATTCCTGATTGCAAATCAATTGCAACTCTGACTGCTATTTCCATTGATATAGCGATTTCAACTGTTCTTTTAAATGTGAGTTGTGTTTTAGTTAGGAACCGTTTTTTAATTATTTCTTGTAAGATTCCATGCAATAAATTATCTCTCAGTACAACATTAAGCCCATTACTGAAGTGATAATGCTCAGGAAATTTCCTGAATTCAGCCACATAAGCTGAAATGGACTCCCCTCCCTTTTGATTCCACTTATGAAACCTACAGCATCCTGCAATCAACAATGGTTTTGATTCTAAATGTTCTTGCGTTATGTTCACAATATTAGCAAAGCTCATTTTGGCTGGTTTGGTTGCACCAGTTAAAATCCTAAGCAAACTGTGTGCTTTTCCATCTATTCCAGTTAGTAACACTGGCACTTGCTTTTCATTGGCTATTTCATTTGCTTCAAAATACTGTTCAATTCATTCAGTATACATAATCTAGTTATCTGTTGTGCCATCAAACATGTCTATCTTCCCAATCTAGCCAGCCATTTCTGCTTATTTATTATTATTATTAATATTATTATCATCAACATCACCCAGTACTCACTGTTTATGAACCTGTGAATTTTGTCCATTTTTTCCTTTTTAAAAACTCAACTGTATCTTTCCTCTTCTGAAGAAATGTGTGCTGCACTTTTATTTTAAACTTGAACGTCTCTCCCACCCTTCTGATAAAAAATGGACACTTCAACAGGTTGGTAGTTATCTCAGGTTCATTTTAGGACTTCCTTGTTAACACCGTTAAATTTTGTGACTCCGGAAAATAATTGAAATAAAAACACTGGAGCCTGGGGATATTTGTGTACTTAGTTTAATTTCTTTAGTGAGGCACTCTCATATGAAGTGGTGGCGTAATGACGTATGGCATTACCATACATCATTATAGCCAATAATGGATTATGTAAAAAAGAATGCTTAATCAAACAATATATTTACAATATTATTCAAATATTACTGAAATATTGAATACACTATATCTACTGCCAGATGCAATGAGTTTATACTAAAAATATTGGATTCCTCATCCTTGACAGGTGCTCTTATAAAGATAGTGGTTATATCAACAGCCATGGGGAAATCCTAAGATGGATAGTGCTTTAATTCAGTGTGTGGTGATGAATTTGAATGCACACATTATGACGGAGGCAAGTGATGCTACCAAGTGAGATGTGCACCTGTTATCTCTCTAAATAAGTTGGACTCTTTTATTCTCCCAGCTGAGAAAAGCTTTGAAATCATGAACATTTAGTCCTAGCAAGCATTAATAAATATGGGTAAAAAGCCAACTCTCCAGAACAGATTGCTCTGATTCAGTACTTCTCACCAATGAGATTACAAATTAGTTTGCACATTAAATGTTCTGTAATTTATTTCATATCCAAATATAATTAGATATTAATGATAAGGGCTGGGGGAGGTAGGTTGTATTATATCTCTGAAAGAATGTGTGCCTCTTCTTTGGGAAATACAAAGGACCTGACTCCAAATCTAAATATAATGAAGCGATTATCTCAGTTTGAGTATCAGGCAATGTGCTCGGGGGAGGGGGAAGGTATTGTCGATGTTTTGTCATAGAATTGAGCAGCTTGGAAATGGAGCCTTTGTCACAACTGGTCCACGCTGACAAAGATTCCCATTGAAGCAAGTCCAATTTTCCCTCATTTGGCCCAAAGCCATCTGAATCAGGGGTTCCCAACCCTTTTTATGACATGGACTAATACCAATATGCAAAGGGTCCATGGACCCCAGTTTGGGAAGCACTGCTCCAAATCTTTCCCATCCATGCACCTGTTGAAGCGTCTTCTAAATATTATATCAACAACTTCCTCTGGCAGCTCCTTCCTTTCTGGACCACTGTTTCAGTGAAGATGGAGACACCTCTTTTTCCCTTATTAGTGAGAGAGAGAGCCTGTGGTATGTTGAATTACTAGGTGAACAAGTAGTCTTTGGGGTGCTGCAAGTCTGTGTATTTATTGATGCTTTGCTGCACGCTTGAGTGCTCGGTATGGGGCACCAATGCTTTTTTTTGCTGGTGGGGGGTGGGGGGGGCCATTGCCTTGCTGCTGCTTGTGTGTGGGAGGGGGGAGATGGGGGACTTTGGGGTTCTAACATTTAACTTTCATTCATTCTTTGAGGCACTCCTCTGTTTTCGTGGATGGTTGTGAAGAAATTCAGGATGTATATTGTATACATTTCTCTGACACTAAATGTACCTTTGAAGCCTTTGGAAAAAGTTGACCTTCAGGTTCCTACAACCCATGAAAGCATTGACAATTTCTCCACCCACTCCTCACTCCAGATACTGTTCAACCCATCCCTCCTGCAGATTGAAGCCTACCAAATATTGAAAGTGATGTACTTGCTGGGCTTTAAAAGAATGAGGAGAGGTGTGGATCGCATTGAAACCTACCAAATATTGAAAGGCTTGACATGGAGAGGATGTTTCTATAGTGGGAGATACCAGGACTAGAAGACAAAGCCTCAGAGTTGAGGAACATCCCTTTAGAACAGGGATGAGAAGGAATTTCTTTAGCCAGAGGGAGGTGAATCTGTTGAATTCATTGTCAAAGGCACTGGTGGAAGCAAAGCCATTGGGTATATTTAATGTGAAGTTAGGTTCTTGATTAGTAAGGGCATCAAAGGTTATAGGGAGAAGGTGGGGAATGGGGATGAAGAGGAAAATAAATCAGCCTTGATCAAATGGCGAATAGCCTAATTCTGTTTCTATGTGTGATGATCATAAAATTAGGGTTTTTCTGTGAGACTTGAAAAGGAACCAATATTCTCTAACCATGGAGCTTCCCTAGGTACACAGATCCTCTGAAAAGCAATAATTCTGTATGATGGATTCAGATTCAGATTCATTTATTTATCACGCGTATATCGAAACTTAGAATGAAACGTGCCATTTCTGTTAACAACCAACACAACCTAAGGAATGACTGGAAAATAAAAGCAAAGATTTAATAAAAGCAGAGGCTTTGCAAGGCACTGGCGAGGCCTCACTTGGTGTATTGTGAGCAGTTTTGGGCCCCTTATCTCAGAAAGGCTGTGCTGACATCGGAGAGGGTTCAAAGGAGGTACTCCACTATCCTGAGGATGCACCATTCAACTGGACATCCCCAAATGGAGATCACCTTTGTGTTGTGTACCCTGTTGAGTAAGAGCTCACTTGCTCTTGTCTCAAAGCCTTTCCACTATCTGCAAGTAACTAGTCAGGGACAAGATGGATTGCTCATCTTGAGTCTGGATGAATTCAGCTCTGACAGCTCTCAGCAAGCTTGACACCACTCAGGGCCAATCAAAGTGATTGACACACCATCCACCTCACTACTTATTTATTCCTTTCATGCTGATGAACAGTGGCTTCAGTGCATATCCTTTGCAAAATGTACTTAGGCTTTTGCCTCATTTTCACTGACAGCATCTCTCATTCATTCCTCCAAATGCTCACCATCCTGTGGAAGCATATTACAGCTTCTTCAGCCAAATCCAACAGCACTGTGGATATACTTTCAGGATTAGAATCAGGTCTAGTATCACTGGCATATATTGCAAAATTTGTTGGTTTGTAGCAGCAGGTCAGTGTAATGCATAAAATATACTATAAGTTATAATAAGATTATGTACAGTAATGTACAGAAGTCTAAGGCATATATATATATATATATACAGCTAGGCTGTTTAAGATTTTTGCACAGTACTGTAGTAATTTTATGTATTGCATTGTATTGCTGCTGTAAAAAAACCCAAATTTCGTGATATACGTGAGTGATGATGAACTTGATTCTGATATGGGTCTCAATTGTGGACTGAGAGTGGGAAGGGGGCAGGGAGAGGGGAATCATGGTTGGGAAAAGGGGAAGGGAGAGAGGAGGGAGCGGGAGCACCAGAGGGAATTCTGTAATGATCCATAAACCAATTGTTTGGAATCAAATGCCCTTGCCTGGTGTCTCAGGGCTGGGTGCATCTGCACACCAGCCATCACCTCTCTCACCCCGGCACTCCTTCTCTGCTACCTGTCACATACGACTCCTGCGGCATTCCACCCTTCCCATTCCCAGCATCCTTTGCTCCTGCCAGATTTACAAACTTGCTTTCCGCTCCATGTTGACAAATACCGTACTGTGCAAAAGTCTTAGGCATCTTTTGCTATATATATGTGCCTAAGGCTTTTGCACAGTACTGTATAAATATGTATAAATCAAATTAAATAAGTACAAACAGTACTACAGTGCAAAATGAGAGCAAAACATGAGGTATTGTTCATGGGTTCATTGTCTGTTCAGAAATCTGATGCTGGAAGTGAAGAAGCTGTTCTTAAGATGTTGAGTGTGTTTCTTCAGGGTCCTGTAACTCCTCTTAGATGGGAGTAATAAGAGAGCATGACCTGGGTGACCAGGGTCTTTAGTGGGGCATCTTCTTTTGAAGATGACCTTGACATTGGGGAGGCTGGTGCCCACGATGAAGCGGGCTGAGTTTGCAACCCTCTGCAGATTTTTCCGATCCTGTGCAGTGGCTCCTCCGTCCCAGACAGTGATGCCACCAGTCAGAACACTCTGCAGAAATTTGCAGTCTGTGGTGACGTACCGAGGCTCCTCAAACTCCTAATGGAATGAATCACCAGAAGGGCTGCAGCAGTTCAAGAAATTTACTTTTCACAGGAGTTTCAGAATGTACAGTGCTCAAAGGTCAACACCAAGTTTATTGCCCTAGGGAGGCACAGCTGCAATGAGAAACTTGCTTGCAGTAGCATCACTAGCACGTTAACCATCTAATGGTGTCCATTTCCTGTAAAATAAATGTAAAAAAAAATTGTTTAATGGTTCTGTCGATAAGTTCATGAGAGCTTATGGTACTTTCATTAACAAAATGTGATTCAGAGTCACATTAATATTTATTTATCGCATGTACATTGAAATATGCAGGGAAATGCATCATTTGTGTTAACAACCAACACTGCCCACAAGTGGGTATCATTGCCAATTCATTATTGACCATTGGAAGATCTAATGATCGGTGTAGGGAGTTGCAGGATTTAGACCATTTACACTCATCCTTCACTCAGCTCGCTTCATTTGCACCACATTCCCATCAGCTTCCCCAGATTCTTCCACCACAGAATACAGAGTGGTGTAGAGCACTACAGCTACTCCCCATCTTGTCCCGTCAACCTGCAGCTGGTCCATAGCCCTTCATACTCTTCTCATTAATGGACTTATTGAAGCTTCTCTTAAATGATGCAATCGAACCTGCATCTACCACTTCCTCTGGCAGCTCATTCCACACTCTCACCACCCTCTGAGTGAAGAAATTCCCCCTCAGGTTCCTTTTAAATATTTCAACCCTTACCCTTAACCTATCACTTCTAATTCTAGTTTCTCCTACCCTGTGGGAAAAAAAGCATTTTTGCATTTACTCTCTCATCCTAGAGCAGGGGTTCCCAACCTTTTTTCATGCCATGGACCCCTACCATTAACCAGGGACCCCAGGTTGGGAACCGCTGTCCAAGAATGATTCAAGGTGGCCAAGAAATTTCACAGTCCACACACCCTTGGGAAAAAACTGGAGAGCCTCTGGCAGCCACGGGGGGAAACGCAGACTCCGCACAGATAGCAACGGAGATTTGCTTGAGCGTAAGGTGAATGGGGAAATATTGGGAACCTGAGGGGCAATTTTATCACGAGACGTTGGTCCATATAATGGAATGAGCTGCAAGAGGAAGTGGTTGAGGCAGGTACATTAATAACATTCAAATGGTACTTGGGCAATTCACATGGATGGGAAAGGAATATAGCATACGTGCAAGCAAATGGGACTAGTTTCGATGAGAATCCAGGTCAGCGTGGACCTGTGGATCAAAGGGTCTGTTTCTGTCTTGTAGGGCTCTATGAATCTATCTGGAAAAGTGCTGGCGATACACATCACAAGAAAAAGAAACATTGATAACTTTACATCAGAACTGCTGAATAGACCTCAAATGCTCAGACAGTTTATCTTTCTCTTGCATTGCCTTTCATACCTGTTGGAAATGGCCGCTTTTTAAAAAAAAATTCCTTTTTATAAGATTTGTACTTTTTAACAAATTCATATATTTTACACAGAATGTGATGGTTCATCCCCACTGACTGTCAGAAAGCACTTTAGCAGCTAAACTAACATTTTATCATCTTTGTTATTTTTCATTGGCTAAGTATTAGCATATTACCCATCTAATGTAATTGTTTTAATTATGTAGCTTATTAACTAGTTTATTCTTATCTGAGGAATTCCTTATCTATAAAAGTGATGGATTTTTCAGAGGTGCCATCTTTACTTCTCTTCGATCTTTGGCCTTCACTTTCTTGGCCATACAGTTACCTCTTAGCATTCTTTCTCAGCTCTTTATTTAGTTTGCTTCGTGTTTGATTGTTTGTTTGAACACTTAAATAAAAGGTCGTCGGAGTTACGACTGCTTGCCATTTTTGACTCCTGGAAGAACCCTAAGGATCAGGAAACAAACAGAGAGCCAGCATATCAAACAATTCACCTTCCAGAGCTCCACCTGTGAACCTTGCTGCCATAAAGTCATCCAGTATAGACTCAGGTTCTTTGGCTCATCATTTCATGCCAACTGCTCATTTTTGAATCCCATTTTATCCACCCACTTGCTCGTCATCTACCTTCCAGTTTCTTCCACCTACCTGGACACGAAGACCAACTTACCATAGCCAATCATACCTCTTTGGGAACATGGAGGGGAAGCTGGAGCATCCCAGGAAACCCACACAGCCCCTGGAAGAGCATGCAAATTCCAAGCAGACAGTACCTGACTTTGAACTGGGATTGCTGGAACTGTGAAACGGTCTTCTACTTGATGCACCACTGTATCATCCTAAGTGTGAGATCGGCAGCTTTGGCCTCAAGTACCTGCCAATGTAACATCTGCCAACTAGCTATTAAATCAATGACCAGATGGTAAGAGCGATGACTGACTTGTGTTATCCTGTCAGCTGCTTAAATTTTATTGTGAGTCTCTAACAGAATTTAAAGATTAATGTCTTTAGATTGATGCATACTTCGAGAGGCTTTCTGGGCAACAAGTGCATCCTTCCCATCTGCCGAAGGGCTTTCAACTCCTATCAGCCTTATTACTAAATTCCAGAAAGAACTGTGACTATTCCATAAGAATTAGTGGGGTTATGCATTTATTTGTCCAAGGTGCGTGGGTAAACCAGCTGTTACTGCCCAGACCTCAGGCTGTCATTTATCTGAGTGCTTTGCCAGGATAGCTTTGAGGCAGGCAAGAAACAATGTCGTTGGTGCGATAAAAACATTTGCGCTAATGTCAAGGATCATCTTGATTTGCCATAAACATAGAAATAACATAGAAAACCTACAGCACAATACAGGCCCTTCAGCCCACAAAGTTGTGCTGAACATGTCCCTACCTTAGGAATTACTAGGCTTACCACAGCCCTCTATTTTACTAAGCTCCATGTACCTATCTAAAAGCCTCTTAAAAGACTCTGTCGTTTCTGCCTCCACCACTGTTGCTAGCAGCCCATTCCACACGCTCACCACTCTCTGAGTAAAAATCTTACCCCTGACATCTCCTCTGTACCTACTCCCCAGCACCTTAAACCTGTGTCCTCTTGTGGCAACGATTTCAGCTCTGGGAAAAAAGCCTCTGACTATCCACACGATCAATGCCTCTCATTATCTTATACACCTCTATCAGGTCACCTCTCATCCTCCGTCGCTCCAAGGGGAAAAGGCTGAGTTCACTCAACCTATGGTGTGTTGGTGTGTGTAATATATGTGATTTGTAAAACAATGATTGAATATCTGCCAGGTGGAATGACAACTAACCTCTTACTGAACTTGTAGCATGTTGGGTAATGACTGAAAATGTCTGTCAGTGGGATGATAGCTGTACTCTTTCTGAACTTGACTTATCACTTACACGTAATCACTAATGTACTGTGTAAGCCCAAGGAATGTTGTGTGGTGTGGACATTATGAGATTAATGAATGAGATAAAAAGTAGTCATTAAAATGTCAAGTTGGTGTATGAGGTTATGCTGAAGACTTCTTTGAAAGAAACCAGAATGGTGCTGGCACAATAACAAAAAGGTTTGTCTGTCTATTTGGTGAGTCTGCCCTTGTGAAGCCTATATATATGAAGGAACTTTCCAGACTTGACTGGAACTTCACCCTGACCGGAATTGTTGATCGGTGCCTGGGACCAAGGAGTGGTCTCATAAGTCAGAGTTGGAATTCTCTCAGCAACAACTAAGTGGTGACCAGGAAACATGAGACCAGAGTCCTTTGTGACTTGCTATGTAGCATTTTACGCAAAACTTCTGGTCTCCTGGGATTTCCACACACAACGGTCTCTCGAGTTTACAGAGAACAGTACAAAAATTAAAAAGCATCTAGAGAGTGGCAGTTCTGTGGGTGTAGCTGCCTCGTTAATGAGAGAGGTCAGAGGAGAATGGTCTGCCTGGTGCAAGCTGACAGGAAGGTGACAGTAACTCAAATAACCAAATGATCTGACAGTGGTGTGCAGAACACACAGCATTTCAAACATTGAAATCGGTGGGCTACAGCTGCAGAAGACCATGAACATTCACTCAGTGGCCACTTTATTGGTTACAGGAGGTAACTAATAAAGTGGGCACTGTGTGTATATAAAAATAAAGTTAGAAATACAGGTATGGAATAAAATGTGAATAAATGCATAAATATCATCATGTGCTTACAATGTAAACAGCATTATAAAAAGTGGTTTAAAGTGTTTACAAAGCAGTGCAGACACTGAGGTAATTAATGGAGAAGAGTTGGGGGAGGTCTAACTAGATTGGTTGAACTGCCGGGGAGAAACTTTTAAGATAGTGTGGTTTTAGTCAGGCAGTTTGCTGAATGGGTAGTGTCCACAATGATATTTCATGTCTATTTCTTTGTCTTGGACACATACAAGTTCTGCTGTAATGATGGATTGCCCCCAATGACCTTTTCCGCTGTCCTGACAGTTCGCGATAGTTTTCGTAAAGAGTAAGACCATGAGCCATAGGCTCAGAATTAGGCCGTTCCGCACATTGATTCTATTCTGCAGTTTCTCCATGGCTGATTTATTATCTGTCTCAACACCATCCTCTTGCCTTCTCCTTGTAACTTTTGACACTCTGACTAATTAAGAACCTGTCAACCCCTGCTTAAAATATACCCAATAACCTGGCCTCCACAACTCTCTGTGATAATGAATTCCACAGATTCACCACCTTTGGATAAAGAGGAGCTTTATAAGTTTGTGTATTTTGCACATTTTATTCCATATCTCTCCTTCTCAGTTTATTTTTATGTAATTCTTTATTTTGTATATTGTACCAACTAGACAGTAATAGCTGATGTGAAGATGCTCTCTATGATAGCAGTATGGAATTGTTTCTGATCTTAAATCTTTCATCAGTATTTTGCTTCCCTTTCTAATTATACTGCCTGAGAGTTTCTAGAATGATTTGCTTTTATTTCAGATTATTTTGTATCTGCATTTTTCTTTGACTTTCGATACCATTGGTGCCTCTGGTGTTACATTTGGCCAGACCAGATTCAGTTTGTTGTCATTTAGAAACCACAAATGCAATGCAGTTAAAAAATGAGACAACGTTCCCCCAGAATGATATCACAAAAGCATATGACAAAACAGACTACACCAGAAAATCCACGTAACATTTGGCAATCCCCAATCCAGAGTCCGGAGAGGCTGCTGTGTATTAATATCGCACTACTGTCTAGTGCGTTCCCCGGAAAGGAGCTCCAAATCCACCAGACAAAAACAAGACCAAAAACTAAAGCTACAAGACCTGCACAAAACCACATAATTACAAAATATAGTTACAACAGTGCAAACTATAGCATAATTGATAAAAAAAAAACAGACTATGGGCACAGTAAAAATAGTCCAAGATGTTAAAGGACTGTAAGTTCAAAAGAAATCACCACAGTTTCCACAAGTCCTCAGGGTCCCCGACAGACTCGCCATCCCACGCCGGCAGCAGAAGGGAATACCCCCGCAATGGACTTCCAAGGCGCCGCCCGACTCAGCCTCGCAGACGCAGCACACAATGGAAGCACCGTCGAAACCAAACTCGCAGATGAGGCACACACCGAAAGCAACCCGAGTCCGTCGAACCTCCGAGCCGACGACCATCCCCTCCGGCACAGCTTCTCCAAGCACCATCCTCTGCCAAGCGTATTAAGACAGCCCCACCAATGGCCATCGGCAACGCAACCCCGAGGACTGGGGGCCTGTTCTTCCCAGCAGAGTCCCGGACCTCACAGCAGCAGCAGCAACGAAGAAGGTCTTCCTGGAATTTCCCGATGTTTCTCCATGCTCCCACATCCATTTTCAATCGATTATGATTGTGCACAGCACCCCACTTCACAAATAACAGATAATGAGTTCCGGAGTGGCCGCTGCAAGCTGCATCGCGCCGCCATCTTGGATCATCTTGGACCAAGTAACGGTGATACATTTCTTTTCCTCCAGAAGATTGAAAGAATGATTGAATAGGTTAGCACTTTATTCCTTGGAATGTAGTAGATTGAGGGGAGATTTGACAGTGACATACAAAATTATGAGGGATATAGATAGGGTAAATGCAAGCAGGCTTTTTGCACTGAGGTTGCACTGAGGTCTACAACTAGAGATCATGGGTTAAGGTTGAAAGTCGAAAAGTTAGAGGGGAACATGAAGGCAAACCTCTTCACTCAGAGGGTGGTGAGAGTGTGGAATAAGCTGCCAGTGCAAGTGGTGCATGAAAGCTCGATTTCAACATCTAAGAGGGGTATGGAAGGCTATGCTCCCGGTGCGTGTCGATGGGAGTAAGCAGTTTAAATGTTGGACTAAATGAGTCGGAGGGCCTGTTTCTGTGCTTGACTTCTTTATGACTCTGAGAACATTCACAAACCAAACGATGATTTGAAGGACAAATCATTTTTGAAGCTTGATTTTATTCAGGCTTATTTAATTTAAACTTTACAAATAACTGAGTGGGATTTTAACTCAGAAATCTGGGTCATTAGTCAAGGTTTTATATCACAAATTCAATAACTTAGCCATGATGCTTTGCTAGATTTGTGTTCATTCATGAAAACCATCAACCTTTCCATTGCCAGACACAAAACAAAGCTGCCAAGTTGATTTCAAACCGGACCGTTCCTGGATACTCTCTTCTAACCCAACAAATACCAAGTAAGAACACTTGAGAGTCATGTAGCTCTTTGTTAATTTGACAGATCACTGTCTCGATTTCTGAAGGAGACTAGGGTCTATTTTGTAGGACCTTGCAAATTGAATTTCCAGACTTCTGATGAGATGGCAGTGAGTATTCTTTGAAATTTTGTAGAAAAGATCAGAATCAAACCCAGTTCTGAACCCAATTATCTGAAGATCACACTACAATTTACTTCAATAGAAAATACTTTGAGTTTAGCTTTGTTCCTGGTGAAAATAGATTGGATTGTGTAGTAGGATAGCTAATATATTTATCACTCTGTGTCAGAATTTCTGCACCAACATTTAAAGATTTAATTGTGTACATTTTCTCAAGCCTCGATAGACTCCTTCAACCTGTCTCTGACATCAAACCCTGAATGTTTCCAGATGGAGGAAAAATGTTGGGGTCTTTTAAAGGCATATAATGCAAGGAAGTGTTTGGTCTTGCACATTTGAAGAAGAAATAAAGGCATATACTATTTTCTAAACAGGGATTTCAGAAATTAGAAGAGCAAGTGAGTTCTAGTACAGGATTCCATAAAGGTTAACTTGCAGGTTGAGACAATAGACAGGAAAGTAAATGCAATTACATTAATTTCCAGAGGACTAGAGTACAGAACACCATAAAACCAAAACACATAGGAGCAGAATTAGGCCAATTTCCCATCATATCAGCTCTTCTATTTCATTATGACTGATCCATTTCCCTCTCAAACCCAGTCTCCTGCTTTCTCCCTATAACCTTTCATGCCCTGACTAATTCAGAACCTATCAACCTCCACCTTAAATGCACCCATTGACCTGGCCTCTATTTTGGGGCTGTGTCACCTGGTCCTAGACTCCCCCGCCAAAGGAAACATCCTCTTCACTCTATCTAGGCCTTTCAACATTCGACTGATTTCAATGAGGTCCCGCCCCCCCCCCATTCTTCTAAATTCTAGTGATTACAGGCTCTGAACCTTCAATCACAGCTCATATGATAAACCTTTCATTCCCTGAATATGCCACAGTTATGTTATCCTGCCTTTAGATACTTCCTCTTCTTAGGATGTATCTATTCTGCGCCTTCCGATTTGCTCCCAGAAACTGCAACCATTGTTATTCTCCTAGTATCCCCTTCCAGTCACTTTCGGCCAGATCCTCTCTCATGTTTCTGTAATTCAATTTACTCCACTGTTTTACTGGTTTTAGCTTCTCACTCTCAATTTGCAGGGTGAATTCTATCATATTATGATCACCGTTTCCTAAAGGTTCCATAACCTTAAGCTCCCTAATGATATCTGGCTCATTACAGAACACCCAATTCAAAATTGCTGATCCTCCAGTGGGCTCAACCACAAGCTGCTTCAAAAAACCATATCAGAATATTTCACAAATTCTCTCTTGGGATCCACCATCAACTTAATCTTCACAAGCTACATATATATTTAAATTCCCCATGAGTAATGCAACATTGCCTTTTTGAAATGCTTTTCTATCTTCTGCTGTAATTTGTAGACCACATCCTGGCTACTGTTCAAAGGCCTGTAAATATCTCCCATCAGGGTTGCCTTACCCTTGCAGTTTCTTCACTCTACCCACAAGGTTTATGTCACCTCTTTCTAAAGATTTGCTTTCATTTCTTTACCAGCAGAGCCACTCCTCCTCCTCTGGCTGTCCTTTCAATAGATTGCGTGTCCTTGGATATTAAGCACCCAACTATAATTGTCTTTCCGTCATTACTCCGTGATACCCACAACGTCATTGCTGCCAATCTCTGACTGTGCTACAAGATAATCTACCTTATTCTGTATACTGTGTATGTTCAAATTTAATACCTTCAATCCTGTATTTGTTGCCCTTTTCAATTTTGCCCCCCTTTACACTGCAACCCATCCACTGACTGCAATTTTGCCCTATCATCTGCATATCCTTCCTGATAGTCTCACTATACACTACCTCTGCTTGTAAGACAACATCCCCATCCTCAACCATATCACTCCAGTTCCCATCACCCTGCCAATTAGTTTAAACCCTCCCAAACAACTCTTGCAAACTTCCCCAAAGGATATTGGACCCCCTCACGTTCATGTGGGTAAGGTGTAGCATCTACTTAGCCCTCCCATATAGGGTCACGTGAAGCCATGGTTGAAGGTGGCTGATGGTCATATGAGAAGCTGGTGCATATCACAAGTCCTGATTATGCAACCACTGACACCTGGCAGACAATCTCTGAAACATATTGATAATGTCTGGGGTCACCTGACTTGTAAAGATACTGCCCAGAAGAAAGCAATTGCAAACTACTTCTGTAGAAAAATTTGCCACGAACAACCATGGTCAAAAACTATGGATGCCTCACATCATATAGAAACATAGAAAACCTACAGCACAATACACATCCTTCTGCCCACAAAGCTGTGCCAAATATGTCCTTACCTTAGAACTACCTAGGCTTACCTATAGCCCTCTATTTTTCTAAGCTCGATGTACCTATCCAGGAGTCTCTTAAAAGATCCTATTGTTTCCACCTCCGCCACTGCCGCTGGCAGCCCATTCCACACACTCACCACTCTCTGCGTAAAGAACTTACCCCTGACATCTCCTCTGTACCTACTTCCAAGCACCTTAAAACCATGCCCTCTTGTGCTAGCCATTTCAACCCTGGGGAAAAGCCTCTGACTTTCCACACGATCAATGCTTCTCATTATCTTGTACACCTCTATCAGGTCACCTCTTATTCTCCATCACTCCAAGAAGAAAAGGCCGAATTCATTCAACCTATTCTCATAAGGCATGCTCCCCAATCCAGGCAACATCCTTGTAAATCTCCTCTGCACCCTTTCTATGGTTTTCACATCCTTCCTGTAGTGAAGCGACCAGAACTGAGCATAGTACTCCAAGTGGGGTCTGAACAGGGTTCTATAGCTGCAATATTACCTCTCGGCTCTTAAACTCAATCCTACAGTTGATGAAGGCTAATGCACCGTATGCTTTCTTAACTACAGTCAACCTGCGCAGCAGCTTTGAGTGTCCTATAGACTCGGACCCCAAGATCCCTCTGATCCTCCATTATTACTATATTCTGCCATCATATTTGACCTACCAAAGTGAACCACCTCACACTTATCTGGGTGGAACGCTATCTGCCACTTCTCAGCCCAGTTTTGCATCCTATCAATGTCCGGCTGTAACCTCTGACAGCTCTCCACTCTATCCACAACACCTCCAACATTTGTGTCATCAGCAAATTTACTAACCCATCCCTCCACTTCCTCATCCAGGTCATTTATAAAAATCATGAAGAGTAGGGGTCCCAGAACAGATCCCTGAGGCACATCACTGGTGACCGACCTGCATGCAGAATATGACCCATCTACAACCACTCTTTGCAGAATCTGTCTCCCTCTCTGCTCTTCAATGTCCCTGTTACTATTGTGTGGTCTATAAAAACACCCAGCAGAGTTATTGACCTCTTTCTGTTCCTAACTTCCACCAACAGAGTCTCCATAGACAACCCCTCCATGACTTCCTCCTTTTCTGCAGCCATGACACTATCTCTGATCAACAGTGCCACTCTCCCACCCCGTTTGCCTCCCTTCCTGTCCTTTTTAAAACATCTAAAGCCTGGCACTTGAAGTAGCCATTCCTGCCCCTGCACCATCCAAGTCTGTGTAATGGCCACAACATCATAGCTCCTAGTGGCGATCCACGTTCTAAGCTCATCTGCTTTATTCATAATACTCCTCGCATTAAAATAGACACATCTCAAACCATCGGTCTGAGTGCGTCCCTTCTCTATCACCTGCCCATCCTCCCTTTTGCACTGTCTCTAAGCTTTCTCTATTTGTGAGCCAACCGCCTCTTCTCCAGTCTCTTCAGTTCGGTTCCCACTCCCCAGCATTTCTAGTTTAAACTCTCCCCAGTAGCCTTAGCAAACCTCCCCGCCAGGATATTGGTCCCCCTGGGATTCAAGTGCAACCCGTCCTTTTTGTACAGGTCACACCTGCCTCAAAAGAGGTCCCAATGATCCAGAAATCAGAATTCCTACCCCCTGCTCCAATCCACCAACCACACATTTATCCTCCACCTCATTTTATTCCTATACTCACTGTCATGTGGCACAGGCAGTAATCCCGAGATTACTACCTTTGAGGTCCTGCTTCTCAACTTCCTTCCTAACTCCCTGTAGTCTGCTTTCAGGACCTGCTCCTTTTTCCTACCTATGTCGTTGGTACCAATGTGTACCACAGCCTGTGGGTGTTTCCTTCCTATTTCAAGATATCATAGACGTGATCAGAAACATCCCAGACCCTGGGAGGCAAACTACCATCTGTGTTTCTTTCCTGCATCCACAGAATCGCCTGTCTGACCCCCTATCTATAGAGTCCCCTATCACTGCTACCTTCCTCTTCCTTTCCCTGCCCTTCTGAGCCACTGGGCCAGACTCTGTGCCAGAGGCACGACCACTGTTGCTTCCCCCGGGTAGGCCATCCTCCCCCCCCCCCCCCCCCACAACAGTACTCAAACAGGAGTACTTATTGTTAAGGGGTACTCTTACTGGGATACTCTCTAGCATCTGTCTCTTGCCCTTCCCTCTCCTGACTGTTACCCACTTATCTGCCTCCCCAGACCCTGGAGTGACTACCAGCCGATAGCTCCTCTCTATCACCTCCTCACTCTCCCTGACCAGACAAAGGTCATCGAACTGCACCTCCAGTTCCCTAACACGGTCCCTAAGGAGCTGCAGCTCGACACACCTGGTGCAGATGTGGCCATCCGGGAGACTGGGAGTCTCCAGGACCTCCCACATCTGACACTGAGCACAGAAAACCGGTCTCACACACATACTTCCTGTCTGTATTCTACACAGGCAACCTACCTCGCCTTGACCCTTTATCGCCGAAGCCCTGTTGAGCTAAAGCCTTCCTACTCTGTCTCCCTCGACTCCGACACCCGCTGTATAAATCTGTATTCTTTTTAAACTCTTCTCGCTGTTCTCACTGGCTGTCATCCACGTGCTTGCGTAGTCGTGCCCCGATCAAACCACTGAAGAAATAACATGGCGCATAGTGACGATAATGACAGGACAGATGGTCACAGGCTTTTTCTCAGTGCAGGGGAATACAAACCGGAAGGCAAACATTGAGGTGAGAAGGGAAAGACTGGAAAGGGATCCAGGGGGCATAAAAATGGTGCATGTATCAATGACCTGCCAGGGGAAATGGCAGAGCCAGGTACAATTATAACATTCAAAAGACTTTTAGTCAGTATATTGATAGGAGGGGTTTAGAAAGATATGGGCCAAAAGCAGGTATATGTGCTAGCCTTGACAGACATCTCGGTTAGCTTTAAAAGAAACCTCACTTCAAGCATTGAAAGCTGAAGAGTCTGTAGAGCCCATAATGATCTCATTAACTACCTCAGAACCCACAAAATTATACTGGAAGCCAGTCATCCCAAATGATTTCATTAGGGTTCTTCCACCTAGTCAGTTAGATTATGAAAAGATTTGGAAATTTGGAGATCGAACGGACATTGTGAACTCTGTCCCTTTCTTTCCAATCCTGATGAAGGGTCACGGTCTGAAACGTCAACTATTTATTCCCCTCCATAGATGCCGCCCAACTTACTGAGTTCCTCCAGCATTTTGTGAGTATGTTGCTCAAGATTTCCAGCACCTGGAGAGTGGAATTACGGGGAGCTGCAGGGAATGTAAATCCAGGCCGTGCCAGAATCAGATTAAGATTCACAGAACATTCTGAGAAAGAAATGAAGTATTAATATTGACAGTTTGTTTATTTAAACAATTACAGAAATCCCCCCCGAGCATCGTTGAGGAGCTTTTCAACAACTGGCCTGATGGACCACTTTGTATAGCTTTTATTGTTAACTGGAACTTTGTCAAGTTTAAATATTGTCCAAGAGTGTGACTGTAAATGTTATTGAAAGGTCTTTGAAAATGAATGAATTTTAATGATGGAGATAATTGAAATGTCAAAGCTCGCTCTGGTACATTGTGCATCAGGAATATTTGTTTCTGTACTGAGCATGAGCATTATCGAGGTTGTGCGGTGCATTTTAATCCAAATTAGCTTGGGAGAGGTGGAAAGGCCCGAAGATGTCACTTTTTCAGTCCAGGTCCTTCAAATGCACTTGCACCTGCCCTGTGCATTTTTATAGGGCAAGGTTAGAGAGCCTACTTTTATTTATTCAGATATAGTGCGGAGTTGGCCGTTCTGGCCCTTTCAGCCATGCCACCCAGTGTTCCCCCCCCCCCCCCATTTAATCCTGACCTAATCATGGGACAATTTACAATGACCGATTAACCTAGCAGCAGGTACGTCTTTGGACTGTGTGAGGAAATCAGAGCACCTGGGTGAAATCCATGCATTCACAGGGAGAGCAGGTAAGGTCCTACAGGCAGCGGTGGGAATTGAACCCTGGTCACCTGTACTGTAAAGCATTGTGCTACCCTGCCTCCCCTAGGTTGCAAGCCAATCACTGAGGACTTTTACAAAGGGTTGGTTTTAATGTTTAACTCTGTTGAAGTCTGGACGTGCAGCTTGACCTCGAGTTTCCATAGCTGCAAAATCCTTCTTGACTTTTATCCCAGTGATATCCACTCACTTTGCCTCCAAATATACCTAGAGTTGGTTTATCGCTGTCATGTACACCAAAATGCTGTGGAAAAAAATTGCTTTGCACACAATCTATACAGATCATTTCAAAATATAAGAATATTAAGGTTGTACAGAGGGAAGAACAATAACAAGCATAGGAGACGGGCAAAGGTGTGTGGATTGAAGGGAAGGTGAGTGGCGTCCGTGCAGGAACAGTGGTCCAAATCTAATAGGATTAGCGTCAAAACAATGGCCAAAATCTGCCAATATCCTTCCAGCCCTCCAAAAATGACATCCTCTCTAAAGCAGATGAACTAAACAAACCCGGTGATACACACCTTTCAAAAACCCAATAACAGAATACATAATATGGTGTTAGGGTTTCAGAGAAAGTGCAGTGTACCTATGAGGTACAAAGGCCATGGTGAGGTAGACAGTGAGGTCTAGAGTCCGTCTTAGTTTGCAAGAGGTAGAATCTAGAGTTTTGTAACAGTGGGATAGAAGCATATTTCATCACCACTGCTGTTGTCCCACCCAACGCTCATTTCACCAGCAAAAGTCTGATACCTGGCTGTTTCCTTTCCAGTTCATTCATAAAACCATTAACCATTAGACATAGGAGCAGGATTAGACTATTTGGCCCATCGAGCCTGCTCAACCATTCCATCATGGCTGAATTCTTATCCCTCTCAACCCCTTTCTCCCGCCTTCTCCCTGTAAGCTTTGACACTCTGACTAATCAAGAACCACTGCTTTAGATGTACTCAATGACTTGGCCTGCACAGCCGCTTGTGGTAAAGAATTCCACAGACTCGCTACCCGCTGGCTAAAGAATTTCCTCCTGACCTCTGTTCTAAATGGACGTCCCTATAGTCTGAGGCTGTGCCATCTGGTCCTACTCTCCCCCACTATAGGAAACAATCCTCCCTACATCCACTCCATCCAGACTTTTTAATCACCATTCAATTTGGGAGGAAATCTGTTAACTTTGCCCAGATATTCAGCTGTTTATTTTGACCCAATACTGTACATGGTAAACTTTGTCCCCTAACTCCCCAATTCTGGAGCAACTCAATATTCTTTATCAAAATGTACTTCCCTGAATTGACAAAAGCCTTCAAGAACACCATACACCATCTCTGACATTCTCCATCATTTCCTTCCTCGCTGTCATTCAGCCTCGTGTTCCACAATACTTTCGTTAGGCCTCTCTGCTTAATGAACTCTCCCTCTTCCATTAAAAAATTCTTGAAGTCCAAACCTCTGAAGGAATTTTTGGTCATCTGTTCCAAAGTATTATACTGTGCCTTGATGACGATATCTTTTGCTAGATTATCCCACAGTGGAAACCCTGTGGTATATCACCACATCATGGGTGCCATATAAATGTGAATTCTCCAATTCTGGCTTTTAATCATCTCCAATTTTAGTCACTTTGCTATTGAAAGCTATGACTTCATTTGCCAAATTCCTAAGCTCTGGATTTTCCTTCTTACATCTCCCTTTCCTAGTTTAAGACATTCATTAAAACTACAGCTACATTCAGTGGCCACTCTATTAGGTATACCTGTACACCTGTGTGTTAATGCAAATATCTAATCAGCCAATCATGTGGCAGCATAAAAAACATGCAAATATGGTCAAGAAGCTCAATTGCTGTTCAGTCCAAACATCAGAATTGGGAAAAAAGTGACCTGAGTGACCGTGACCATGGAATGATTGTTGGTGCCAGATGGGGTGGTTTGAGTATCTCAGAAGCTGCCGATCTTCTGAGATGTTCACACACAACAGTCTCTAGACTCTACCAATAATGGAGCAAAAAAAAACAAAGAACATCTAGTGAGTGGCAGTTCTATGGGCAAAAAATGCCTTCTTAATGAGAGAGGTCAGAGGGGAATAGCCAGACTGGTTCAAGCTGACAGTTAGTCGACAGTAACTCAATTAAGCAACATTTCGACAGTGGTGTGCAGAAGAGCATCTCTGAACACACAGCATGTTGAATCTCGAAGTGGATGGGCTACAGCAGCAGAAGACCATGAAGATACACTCAGTGGCCTCTTTATTCGGTGCTGGAGGTACCTATAAAAATGACCACTGAGAATATAATTACGGTTTTGATCTTCTATCCTCTGTTGTGTTCTAGCATCTTGTTTTATATTTCTTCTGTTTCCTGGCTCATGATACTCAGCCATGTTCAAACTTTACAGCAGCAATGATTAAGAGGCAGTTAGCTCCCTCTGGTGAAGGGGCTTGTTGGGTCCATTCAGGGGCAGCTCTCTCTCCATTGGTCCCCACCGGACACTCACCTGTGGCTGAAAACAGCCGGCTATATGTGACAGGGGCCACATCCCGGTACACTACTTCGAGAGGCGGGCTAAGCCAGGTGAAGGTAGCCAGCAGCTTCATACTCCAGTGAGATAGGGACAGGTCTGTCCTAGCATGCAGTATCAGTTCTGGCGGATTGGGTGAGATCCAACGGCCAGGAAGGCGGTACTGAAACACTCCACAGAGAGCAAAGGACGTGACAAGGCACAGAAGTCATGGTCATCCGTTGCAACCCCTGTTTGTGATGCTTGTCCGTGTTACTAGACCCGGACTTCTGAGGTCAAGAGAGTAGAACTGCACCAGTGAAATGGCTTTTCCACTTTAAAAACTCCTGCTCAGGTTTCCTGTCATTGTTAGACACAGTGGACAACCAGTACAATTGCTCGCTTAATGAATTCAGCGTAACAGCCCGGTGGAAGAGCCAGCTCTATATTCTGAGTTTAAAAAAATCAAAGCAAAGATGAAGGAAAAAAAGAGCGAAAAGATGAATTCTTCTACATACGTATAAATTAGAAGGTAGCACTCGGAGGAAATCCAACGCTAAAATGTACAATTCCTTTTCAGAAAAGCTAAGCTCGTGCTCAGGACTTGGATCCTGTTAAGCTGCCTTGGGAGTCTACCCTACACATTGAGGTCATTAAAACAAGTGTTGAGGAGAAGCTCAAACCAGCCAGGTTAGGTTTTGTCAAAGTTCCAACATTATATGCTGGGATTTTCAAACTTTCACAGATCAGGTTCTTCTTGAGAGACTGGTGCTGGTACTGAATACAGATTAGGCTCCAGACAGGGCCGTGTAGGCAATTTACTGGTAGAAGACAAGCTGGCTGGCATGGTGCCAGATTACAGCTGGTGGGCCCGCATTTGAACAGTTTCTGTAGCAACAAATGTCTTTATGCCAAGAAGAGACAGCTGATAAGGATGCTTCTTCTTGCTGCGCTCAAGGAGCCAGCTAATTGGAATGGGGAATCCGAGTATCTATGAACTTAGTAGAAGGAAGACTGAGTGTTGGTCCATGTGCAGTCAAGGACTATGCCAAACTCCATCTTTAAACATCCACCACACTGAAAGGTCCTTGGGGCAGCATGGTAGCGTAGTTCCCACTGCTGTCTGTGAGGAGTTTGTATGTTCTCTCCATGGGTTACCTCCATGTTCTCCAGGTTCCTCCTACATTCCAAAGATATGCAGATCAGTAGGTTAATTGGGCAGTGCGGGTTTGGAAGAGCCTGTTACCGTGTGGTATCTCTAAGTAAAATAAAGACAAAACAAGAATCCATTCAGTATCATTTGATAAAGGAGACCTTTATCAAATCTATGTGTTTCAATTAAAGCACCAAGGAAGGTTGAAATCATCGAGACAGGTGCGAGTGTTCAGTGCCGTCTACCAACATCTCACTCTCTGCTGTCGGAGGGGGTGCCTGTGTGCAGTGGTCTCTCTTTCTCTCTCGCTTTTGAATTGGGATGGCCCGCAGATAACGAACACTGAGCTGAACTGAACTGAAATATGCTTTGGAATTTGCGTTTTATATTCTGTGCTTTTCGCTCGTTTGGTTTGGTCGCTGTTTGCGCAGTTTTTTTGTGTGTGGGGGAGTGGGGTTTGATGTTTGATGTCTTTCGTTGGTTCCATGGTTCTTTCTTTCCTGATTGTCTGTGAGGAAGATGAATTTCAGGGTTGTATACTGCATATATACTTTGATAATAAATATACTTTGAATCTTCGACAGCACCCGCTCCTATCTGGATGCATCACAGTATGGTATGGCAACTGTTCTGCCCAAGACCATAAGAAATTTCAGAGAATTGTGAACACAGCCCAGTCCATCGTGCAAACCAGAACCCTCTTCACTGACTTGCTCAAAACTTCCCACTGCCTTGAAAATGTAGCCAACATAATCAAACGAGGCTCCTCCCAGAAGATGCAAAAGTTGAGAATGCATACAACCAGGCTCAAGGATATCTTCTATCTCACTGTTATAAGACTTTTGAATGGTCTTCAGAAACAGAATCAGGTTATTACCACTGACATACGTCACGGGGTGGGGAAGTAAAGATACGTCTCAACCAAAGAACGTGTAGGGTGTTCCCTCTCTCCACTAGCCTGCAGCTCACCCTTGGGCAAGGTGTAGCACCTGCCTAGCCTCCTGATCAGGGCCACGTGAAGCCATGGGAGCAGGTGGTGGATGGTTGTACGAGCAGTTGCTGCTTATCACTGGATGTCTATTGCATCCGGTGCTCCCAGTGCGGAATCCTCTACATCGGCAAGACCCGACGCAGATTGGGGGACCGCTTCGTCGAGCACCTACGCTCCGTCCGTCACAATAGACAGGACCTCCCGGTAGCCACCCACTTCAACTCTGCCTCTCATTCCCATCTAGATATGTCCATACATGGCCTCCTCTACTGCCATGATGAGGCCAAACTCAGGTTGGAGGAGCAACACCTCATCTACCGTCTGGGTAGCCTCCAGCCTGGTGGTATGAACATTGAATTCTCCAATTTCCGGTAATTCACTCCCCCTTCCCCTTCCCCTATCCCAGGTCCCTCTCTGCCTCTCTCTCCTTTCAACTTTCTGCTTCTTTATCTCTACAGTTTTTCATGCTTATCCCCTCCCCCTTTATTTTTCCTCTGATTGGTTTTCCACCTGACGCCTCTAGGCCCTACCCCCTCCCCTATCTCTATTACTGGGCTTTGGCCCTCTCTTCCCGCCCATTCCTGGTGAAGGGTCTCGGCCCGAAACATTGGCTACTCTTTTCTCACGAATGCTGCCTGACCTGCTGAGTTCTTCCAGCATTGTGTACGTATTCTTTGATCCACAGCATCTGCAGTTGTATTTTTGTGTTTTACAAGTCCTGGTTATGTGACCACTGACTCCGGGCAGACAATCTCTGAAGAGTATTGATAACGGCTGAGGTCACCTGTCTTGTAAAGACACTGCCCAGAAGGCAGCAATGGCAAACCACTTGTAGAAGAGTTGGCCAAGAACAATCATGTTCATGGATAGATGGAAGATCATGATGGCGCACATATACAACATGCCATGTACAAATACAAATATTTATTGTCACCAAACAATTGATACCAGAGCGTACAATCAAGTCAGGTCATTTGTGATATTCACCCCGAGGAACTTAAAGCTTTTGACCTGATCCACCTGCGCACCACTGTTGTAGATGGGGTCGTGCGGTCCGCTACTCCTTCTGAAGTCAACAACCAATTCCTTCGTCTTGCTGACGTTGAGGGATAGGTTATTGTCTTCACACCATGCCACCAGGTTCTTAATTTCCTCTCTGTACTCAGACTCATCATTACCCAAGATACGGCCTACAATTGTGGTGTCATCAGCAAACTTATATTGATGATATTGCGTCATGTTGTTTCATGGCCATGGTACAGTGCAATACATGAAATATAATTAATATAAGTTACAATAAGAAATATAAAAAATAAATAAGTAATGCAAAAAGAAAGCAAAATAGTGAGGTAGTGTTCTTGGGTTCATGGAACATTCATAAATCTAATGGTAGAGGGTTGTACCCATGTGAGCTGTTTTTCAAATGTTGAGTGTGTGTCTCCAGGGTCCTGTACCTCCTTCCTGTTGGTAGCAATGAAAAGAGGGCTCCTCCTAGGTGATGGGTGTTCTTAGTGATGAATGCCGCCTGTTTTGAAGGTGTCCTCGATGCTGGGGAGGTGGTGCCCGTGATGGAGCTGGCCAAGTTTGCAACTTTCCGCGGCTTTTTCAGATCCTGTCCACCTGCAGACCAGAGCTGGCACAACCAGTCAGAATGCTCTCCACGTTACATCTGTAGAAACAACAGATAATTATAGGATAGAATTACTTATACAGAGTAGCTGGACTGGTGTTGGTGAAGAGCCAGTTGAGGCACCAGTGACGGAGCCAGCAGGAATGCCAGGGAAGGAGCCAGCTGGGATGGTGGAAGAGCTGGTCTGGGTTCAGAGGAACAGACCTGGCTGCAGATCATGTTGCTGCCTGCTACCCAAAGACATTGGAGTCTGTGTGCGAAGGTGGCTTGCAATATAACCGTAGGTGATTGTCTCCGACATTTCACTTGCAATTGCAAGACTGTGTTGGACAATTACGCAGGCCCATGACCCTTGACAGATGACATGGAAGCATGTGCAGCCTCAGTTGTAGCGCAGACTGGGCCTCAAGCCTCAGGCTTGACTGCTGCTGCAGACCAGGTGAGGAGATCTGGAGGCGGTGCAACGTGGCGTCCGTGCTCAGCTGGGAGCTGGCCTCTTCTGCTGGTGTTGCTTTCTCATGATCGATCGGTGGATAACAGGCTGGATTGCATGCATCTGTGCACTGCCAGGAAACTGTACCATTAATTGGAGGACATGTCGATTAGGGTCTTGGACTTTATATGTATGTTTTTTTTAATGTGAATATGCTTCTTTTCTTGCTATTTTGTATGTTTTCCACCTTGGCCCCAATGGAATGCTGGTTCATTCGGCTGCATCTATGAATGGTTGAATGACAATTAAACTTGATTTGATATAATATAATTACTACAATAAAATGAATTCTTGATCTTTCAATCTACTTCGTTATTGTCTTTGTACTTTAATTCTAACCTGCAATGTGTTTTCTCTCTAACTGTAAAACTATATTCTGGATTCTGTTATTTCTTTCGTTTGGTCTGTTTCATTCTACTGACATATGGAATGAGCTGTCTCGATGACATGCAAACAAAGGCTTTTCACTGCATCTTGGAACATGAGGTAATAAACTGATTACCGGTTGCTAGTACCAGTGCTTCCAATATCTACAACAGATATAGTCAAAACTGCCCAATGCATCACCAGCCCACCAGCCATCAAGGACATATATAAAGCAATAATGCCAGTCACATCATGAAGGACCCCATCCACCCTCCTCGTGGACTGTTTGCCAACTCTCATCAAGAAGGAGGCTACATGGCATTCTCACCAGGACCACAAGACTCAAAAACAGTTACTCTCCCCAAGCAGTAAGTCTGATCAAAACTCCACCCACAAACCCATCTCTCCACACTCCCCATCTCTTCTACTTTATCATTTCCTGTCAGAATCATTTTATATACAGACACTCTTGCACCTAGCATCACTTGATGTACATCCAATCAATCTATGTATATAAGCTATCATATATATTTATATTTATGGTGTTCTTTTTATTATTGCATTCTTTATCTTATTGTGTTTTTTGCATCCCATGTTCTCAAAATTTACTGCTTATTTATTTATTCTTATTACTTCTTTTATTTACTCTTTTGTATTTGCATTGTTGTGTGCGGTCTTTCACTGATTCTATTACAGTTAATGGGATTACTGAGTATGCCCGCAAGAAAACAAATCTCAGGGTTGTATATAGTGACATATATGCGCAACGCTCTGGTTAGGATTTTTACTGCTAATGCTGTAGGGTTATTTCATTATGTAGCTTTCTGTCAAAGCAGTGTGTCCTACTGATAGCATGTTTCCGTTTCAGCTAAAGATATGATGTTCACCTTAGGAATGTTGCGTCAGCCAGTCAGGATGGTGGAGTTGGGAGAAGGTCCTAGGGAAAACTGGCTGGAGAGAGAGTTGTGACGGACACAGGTGGGGTTCGTGGACTGTTTGGCGGGAGCTGGAAGAGAGCAGGAAGGAAGATGGCTGAGGATGCTGTGGGAAGGAGCGTCCCTGTTGCACAAGGTGCTTTGTGCAAATGAATGGCTCCGAGGAAGGGCCAATTCTCCTGTGAAAGCAGCCATTTGTTTGAGATTGATTTTGAGCGAAGATCAGAATGTGTTGTGTGCTTTCATACAGACCATGGGTCCAGAGCGTGAGTAAAAAGACTTCAAGATGATGTGCACATTTAGACTGGTTTAACTGTAATGGACCCCTTCCTTTATTCCTACTGACTGTTCAATAAAGCAAAGATTTGCAAATATACTTTCTTTATAACTTTACGCAGTGCACGATTTGTTATTTCTTGTTGACTGACAATTATGTATGGGCAACGTTTACACAGCATTTGCTCAAATTGAAGATTCTTTAATTGGAACATCACAACATTCCTGTTTGGTTGAACCCCAAATCATACCGACGGTTAGGTGCCTGTAGTTTATGACAAGAGGCCTTCTCACCGGTGAGTCCTGTGGTTGTTCAGGGCCGGCAAAGAGCCAAGTTTCCACGTGAGCCCGCTGAGGGGTTGCATATGTACTTTGCTAATAAAATTTACTTTGAACTTCGAAGTAAAGTTGTCACTGTTGAGCTAAAATGAATAGCCTTGATGATAAAGAAATGAGATCTAAAATGACCGGTAAAGGAAGATGCATGGCTCAGACGCAGTTTCTTGTTTGTTCTGAGATGGTACTCTGACTTCTGAAAGGGTTCTTGAAGCTTCAGTGATAAGCAATTTTTTTTCATCAAAGGTATTTAACCATGAAGTGCATGGAAGAATTTGTATTGCTATTGTCTGAGTGACAACATGTTGATATAAATAATGGGAAAAGCTTAAACCTTTGTTCTTTCCCAAGATAAGTAATCTGTTGCTCCAGTTTACATCCATTTTAATTAAGCTACAATATTGGTGTTTTGCCAATATCTTTTCTCCCAAAGGTATTCAGAACGAAAACCAATTACTGTCACCATTTAAATCATCCCCCTTTCAAATCTATTGCTTGTGGCGAGACAGAAAATAGGAAACAACCCATGCAGCTGAAGGAATACACTGCCAGCACATAAAATATTGCAAGTCTATTGAAACCTGTCAGCTGGAATTTGTTTTACTAATCACAAGCATAACACAACCAAATACCAACATCACCAGAAAGGTGCTGGGATTCATCAGGAGCAACTGTAAATTATTTAAAAGTACGCAAGCTAGTGCAACTTGACTTTTTAATTTTGCTTGCTTCACTGAGATTTCCTGAGGATGAATGGAAATAGAAAACAAACATTAAGACTGAAGAAACAATTAAAAATCTTTTCTTAATCACTACGGTTCACAAGTCAGCTGAAAAATGCATATTCAATTTATAACACATGGAGCAAGATTAAAACCTTCCTTGCATAAAGAATTACTTTTAATTATTCTTTTGATAATTATCTTGGCTTGTATTGAATGGAATGCTCTGATGTACTTTGTTACCTGACTATGGTAAAAGATTCAAAATCAGAATCAATGTATTACCACTGAGTTAAATGACATGAAACGTGTTTTAAGGCAGCAGTACAGTGGCAGAAGACGATGACACATCACAATGGCTGTGAAAGCGGAGGAAGGCTGCAGCAGTGAAGGGTCCCTGGTGATCTTGCATTCCAAGCCAGTGGACACTGACCCCGATCTGTCAAGGAATGTGGGGTGGCTGCCCGTGCATCGGACTCCCCATGTTAAACAAAGTCAGGCACAGGAATTCTCCATTCAGAAAGTGAATGTGTGGATTCCAGATTGACCTTTACAGCCAACGGAAGACCCATCAATAGACAACCCTCAGGAGATCATCATACTTGACTCGAATTATTGCACTACAACTACGGTGCAAATATAAAAAATTACTATAAATTATAAAAATAAATACTGCAATCAGAAAATTGATATTGGTTTTTGTTCATTATCGTTCTATTATTATTTTATTTATTTATTGAGAATAAGAAGGGCATGGAATAGGCCCTTCCACCCTTTGAGAGCCACACCGCCCAGCAATCTCCCAATTTCATCCTACCTAATTTAATCCTGCCAAACAGTACGTCTTTGGACTGTGGCAGGAAACTGGAGCACCCGGAGAAAACCCACACAGTGACGGGGAGAATGTACAAACTCCTTACAGGCAGCGAAGGGAATTGAACCTGGGTCACTGGTACTGTAAGACATTGTGCTAACCACTACGCTACTGTGCCGTCCCAAGATGTATCGAGTTACAGAGAAAGGCTTGTCTTAAACTGTTTAAGTAGATCAAATTGTGCTAATCAACTGGCTGGAGTGTTCACTGAGATCTTTAACCTTTCGCTTTGGCAGTCTGAGGCACCCACCAGCTACAAGCAGGTTTCAATTATACCGGTGCTTGAGAAGAGTGTGGAACCTGCCTCAGTGACTATCATTTGTAGCACTTACGTCCACTATGATGAAGAGCTTTGAGAGGCTGGTGATGAAATATATCAACTCCTGCCTGAGAAGTGAGTTAGATCCGCTCCAACTTGCCCACCAGAGCAACAGGTCCAAAACGGATGCCATCTCACAGGCTCTTCACTCAAACCTGGAACTGCTGGACAGCAAAGACGCATACATCAGTGTGTTCTTTATGGATTACAGCTCGGCATGCAATGCCATCATCCCATCAAAATTAATCAATAAACTTCAGGTCTTAATATCCACTTGTGCAATTGGATCCTCGATTTCCTCACTTACAGACCCCGGTCAGTTCGGATTGGCAACTACATCCCCTCCACAATCTCCATCAGCACAAGTACATCAACAGACTGAGCTTGATCCCCTGCTCTACTCTCATTATTCCTGTGACTATGCAGCTAAGCAAAGCTCCAATGCCATATTTAAGTTAGCCGATGACACTACTGTTGTTTGGTCGAATCAAAGGTGGTAATGAATATGCATGTTGGAGGGAGACTGAAAATCTAGCTGAGTAGAACATAGAAATCTATAGGATATTACAGGCCCTTTGGCCCACGTTGTTGTGCTGACTATGTAACTTACTCTAGAAACTGCCTAGAATTTGCCTACCACATAACCCTCTATTTTTCTAAGTCTCTTAAAAGACCCTATTGTATCTGCCTCTACGACCATCACTAACAAGGCATTCCATGCACCCACCACTCTCTGTGTGAAAAAACTTACCTTTGACATCCCTCTTGTACCTATTTCCAAGCAACTTAAAACAATGCCACCTCCTGTTAGCCATTTCAGCCCTGGGAAAAAGCCTCTGGCTATCCTCATGATCAATGCCTCTCATCATCTTATACACCTCTATCAGGTCACCCCCTCATCCTCCATCACTCCAAGGAAAAAAGGCCAAGTTCACTAAACCTATTCTCATAAGGCATGCTCTCCAATCCAGGCAACATCTTTGTATATCTCCTCTGCACTCGCTATATAGTATCTACATCCTTCCTGTAGTGAGGTGACCCGAACCTAACACAGTACTCCAAGTGAGGTCTAACTAAGGTCTTATATAGCTTTAACATTACCTCATGGCTCTTGAACTCAGTCCCATTGTTGATGAAGGCCATCACACCATATGCCTTCTTAACAACACTGTCAAGCTGTGCAGCAGGTTTGATTGTCCTATGGATATGGACTCCAAGATCCCTCTGATCCTCCACACAGCCATGAGTCTTACTATTAATATTATATTCTGTCTTCAAATTTGATTTGCTAAACTTAACCACTTCACACTTACCTGGGTTGAAGTCCATCTGCCACTTCTCAGCCCACCTCTGCATTGTATCGATGTCCCGCTGTAACCTCTGACAGCCCTCCAGACTATCCACAACACCCTGAACTTTAGTGTCATCAACAAACTTACTAACCCACCTTTCTACTTCCTCAATCAAGTAATTTATAAAAATCACAAAGAGGAGGGTTCCCAGGACAGATCCCTGAAGAACACCATTGGTCACCATCCTCCATGCAGAATATGAACCATCTACAACCACCCTTTGCCTTCTGTGGGCAAGCCAGTTCTGATCCAGAAAGCAAGGTCTCCTTGGATCCCATGCCTCATTACTTTTTGATTGAACCTCACCGAAGTGCCTTACTGAAATCCATATACACCACATCCACTGCTTTACCTTCATCAATGTGTTTTTGGTACATCCTTAAAGAATTCAACCAGGTCCGTGAGGCACACCCTGCCCTTGACAAAGCCCTGCTGACTATCCCTAATCAGATTATGTCTCTCCAAATATTCATAAATCCTGCCTCTCAGGATCTTCTCCAACAACTCACCCACCATTGAATTAAGGCTCACTGGTCCATAAATTCCTGGGTTATCTCTATTCCCTTTCTTGAACAAGGGAACAACATTTTCAACATTTGGCCCAGGTGACCTATCCACCTTAAGACCTTTCAGTCTGCTTTGCACTTTTTCCTTTGTAATAGCAATGGCACTCACTCCTGCCCCCTAACACTCACAGACCACTGGCACACTGCTAGTGTCTTCCACAGTGAAGACTGATCCAAAGTACCCATTAAGTTCAGCTGCCATTTCTTTGTCCCCTGTTACTACCTCACCAGCACTATTTCTCAGTAGTTCAATATCAATTCTCACCTCCCTTTTACTCTTTATATAACTGAAAAAGCTTTAGTAGCCTGCTTTATACTATTGGCTAGTGTGCCCTCATATTTAATCTTTTCCTTGGTTTGGCTGTTTCTAGACACCATTCCTCACTCTCCTTCCCCATCATCAGCATCGTCACTCATAGAGTCAGGCCCATGTCTACTGATCGGAGTTCAGTGATAGCCCAAATGCAAAGAGGGAGATACAGGCACAGAATAAACAGTTCAATGAGTTTTAATAAGAACTATTCAAAAAACATTCTACAGGTCATCCTTGGGCAAGATGTAGCATCTGCTTAGCCCCCCGATTAGGATCATATGACACCATGGGAGCAGGTGGTGGATGGTCGTACGAGCAGCTGGTGCAGATCCTGGTTATGCGACCACTGACACCAGGCAGACAATCTCTGAAGAGTATTGGTAATAGGCGTAGTCACCTGTCTTGTAAAGTGACTGTCCAGAAGAAGGCAAAGGCAAACCACTTCTGTAGAAAACCATGATTGCCTATGTCATACAACAAGATACATGATGATAATGATGTTCAGAACACAGGAAAATAATAAACAGGCGACCCAACAGCATCGCTAACTAAAAACTCTCAAACTAACTCCAGATTCATACCATCACTGCAGTTCGAAAGCAGTAAGCCTCAACTAAATTAATATTGCTCCTTCTAACTAAATCTTTCTTATTATATCTTAATATCTAATTCTGTCTTAATACAGCATCTATCTAAGTCACCAACCTTCTTTCCTGGAATATGGACTAAAGTAAACAGGGAGCAGTGTCGTCGCTGTGGTCTGGTCGAGCTTTGAAAAGACTGAAACAAAGGGAGGAGAGTTAAATACTATTACAAATAAACCCTAACTGGCTGAAAGGAGTCCATTCTCACTTGTGTGTTTGCTGTCTTCTTTCAGCTGCCTGCCTGCAAGAGCATCCAGACTCTACAGCAGTGGTCACGGTTGTGACATCTACGCTGACCTTCATGTATGTATCTTTACAAGTCCCACTTACCGCACTTGCCTTGAGCCTTGGCCAGTCACACCCTTGGCTCCCTGTGGTCAGATGCTCACCTCTTCACCTTGGCTTGTCTTCAAATAACAGACTAGGGCTTGAAGGAACGTCCTTGTAACCTAAAGGTAAAGATGTGACTTCCCATGCATTTCACATTCTACCGAATTCCAGGTCAGTGTTGTGGGAACTCTGTAAGAAATGCTTTTTTGGTAATGTTAGGAGTTCTGAGGAGTGTTATGCTTCTTTTTAAAATTCTGAATGCGTCATGTTATGCACCAAATTAGCATATGTTCGATTCTATCATCACGATGTGATCTCACTTCCACAACCCTTTTTCATTTCAATGATTCAGAGGTCTTAATATTTAGTGTATGGAAGGACAGACCCTCCCAGGTTCAGGGGATTAGGAGAAAAAATATTAACTCTAGACTGTGAGTGGGTGTTGGGGAAAATAACTCTCCAATTTGCATTTCACAAGGGCATGGTGTAGAGCAACTGAGAATAAAATCTATTTGTGTAATCTGAGCCGGTGGGTCCCAAGTAGGAATAGCTGAGTCAAAAAACATCAAAAAGAAAATTAGCAGCTTTGCAAGGACCTTGAAGGCTGTCTGACTCACTCCAACATTACCACTGATCTGGAGACTTAAGAATTCGTAGCCTAGATGTGATAAGCTTCTGTAGTTTAAATATAGACGCCATTAAAAAACATACATTTCTGGAGATGATGCTGTATTAGAACTAAAAATGACCAGATGTAATAATTTGCAAAACATGCATAGACTCCCTAATACATTCAGTTCATTCAAAACTAGATGATAGTGAGGCTTACATGTCCTCGTTTGCATATTAAGTGTTGCATATTAAGTTTGTGATTCTGCATAATTCTGCATAATGACTGTGGGAATGAAAATGTTACAGCAACCTCTGAAATTTGTACCTTTTAAACTTTTCCTTCATAATTTCACCTGATTAATTGTGGTTTGACACAAGGGAGGTCAAATTTGATTCACAGAAAAGTGGGAGTGACAAAGCTTCACCTACCGTAGAGAGTGGCCTTGACTGTGGGAGTATTGTATGTTGTGTATTTAATATTTCAGTAATACTTGAGTAATCTTCTAAATATTTTGTTTGATTAAGCATTTCTGTTTGTTTCAATTGTTCATCACAGGTTATATGTATAAAGACGTGAATTGCATACGTCAACATTTTACCACATGACACGCGTGCACCTCACTTAAAATAAACACAAAGTTGTACTCATATTTTGGGCTCCTGTGGCTTCCTTTGAATTAGCTTAATGTTTTGAAGTTTCAAAACATAACACTGTACACAGCCACTGGAAGGTAATTGATTCAAGGAGGGAAAAAAATGCCAATACTTGTGTACAGGATCTTCCACATCAAAGCAATTTATATCTAATTCTGTGATTTGGGGATGTAACCATCCAATATGGACACAAGAGATTCCCATTATGTGATGCAGGTCATCTATTCAAGAACATAGAACATTACAACAGAGCACAGGCTCTTTGGACACAAAGTTGTGCCAAACTTTTAACCAACTCTCAGATCAATCTAGCTCATATTCTCACATAGCTCTCCATTTTTCTATCATCCATGTGCCTATCAAATGTTTCTCAAATGTCCTGAACGTACCTGTCTCTACACCAGTCCTGGCATTCCACACACCCACCATTCACGATGTAAAAAAATTACCTATAACATCTCCCCTACACTTTCCCCCAATAACCTAAAGTGTACGCCCCTTGTATTCACCATTTCTGCCCTGGGGAAAAGGTCTCACATCACACTACGCCACCATTAATTTATCATTTCCTGTCAGTCACTTGATGCATAGACACTCCTGAGCCTAGCATCACCTTATGGAAACACAATCATTCTATGTATATAAGTTATCTTATGTATTTACATTTAGTGCCTTTTTTTATTATTGTGTTCTTTATCTTAGCAAGTGGGAGGAGTCTACGTGATCACTCTATCTATGTCTCTTATCATCTTGTACGCTTCAATGACGTCACCTCTCACCCTCTTTTGCTTCAAAGAGAACAGCCGTAGCTCGCTCAACCTATCCACATTGGACATGCTCTCCAATCCAGACAGCATCCTGGCAAATCTATTCTGCATCCTGTCAAAAGCTTCCACACCCTTCCTCTAATGAGGCGACCAGAACTGCATACAATACTCCAAGTATAATCTAACCAGGGTGTTATAGGGTTGCAACATTATCTTGTGGCTCTTGAACTCAGTCCCCCGATGAATGAAGGCCAGCACACCATGCATGTTCTTAACAATCCTATTAATTTGACTGGCAACTTTGAGGGATCTATTGACGTGGGCTCCAAGATCCGTCTGTTCCTCCACACTGATAAGATTTCTTCCTTCTTTCTCTTCTACACATCCTACACAATCAGCAAAGCTCACCAGTCTTTCTACTTTCTGAGGAGGCTGAAGAGAGCTGGACTTTGCACATCTATACTCACATCATTCCACAGATACACAGCAGAGAGCATCCTGGGATGGTACCCAATGAAGCGGAAACTAACTGCGGCAGACAGGAAGATTCTACAACCGGTAATCAAAACTGTCCAATGCATTACCAGTACCAACCTACCCTACCCCCACCAAGAACAATTATACAGAAATGTGCCTGAAAAGGGCCAGTAACATCATAAACGATCCCACTCACCCTGCTCATGGTCTGTTTGTCCAACTCCCATCAGGGAGGAGGCTATGTAGCATCCACACCAGGACCACAAAACTCAAAAATAGTTACTTTTCCCAAGCAGTGAAGTTAATCAACACCTCCCCCCATTAATTCATCCCTCCACATATCCTACGACACCACACCACAGTTCACTATACCACACCACACCACACCTCACCACACTATTCCGCACAACACACCATATATGTCATGAATTTTGTTTTGTTTTTGCAGCAACAGTACAGTGCAATACATAAAATTACTGCAGCACTGTGCAAAAGTCTTAGGCATCCTTGCTATAAATATGTGCCTAACACTTCTGTACAGTACTACTTGCGTAAATCAAAGCTTGGCTATATTGTGAATTACAAAAAGAATAGTTACAGAACTGCAATAAAATATTAAGCAGCTGGTAGAATTGGCAGATGAGGTTTGGTATGAAGAAATGAAAGATTATGTACTTTGAAAGGAAGAGGAATGAAAGCTAATGAAGAGTCTCGGCCTAGAACATCAACTGTACTCTCTTCCATAGATGCTGTCTGGCCTGCTGAGTTCCTCCAGCATTTTGTGTGTGTTGCATCTCAAATAAAGGACCATGTTGGGTGAGGAAATGGAAGGGTGGGCTAGTTAGTTTGTAGATGACACAAAGGTTGGTGTAGTTGTGGATAGTGAAGGTTGTTGAGGGTTACAACCTTGGAAAGGTGCAGAGCTGGGCAGAGAAAAGATAGATGGAGCTCAAACCGAAAAATCTGTGAAGTGATTTACTTTGGATGGTCAAATTTGAAGGCAGAATGCGAGGTTAATGGTAGGATACCTAGCAGTGTGGGGAATCAGAGGGATCCTGGGGCCATGTCCAAAGATCCCTCAAAGTTGCTGCAAAAAGTTAAGAAAGCATATGGTGTGTTGACCTTCATTAGTCGCAGGATTGAATTCAAGAGCAATGAGGTCATGTTGAAGCTCTATAAATCCCTGGTTAGACCACAATATACATTTAGTTATATACATGTGTATGGATGAATGACAATTACACTTGAACCTGGGAATATTGCGTTCAGTTCTGGTCACCTCATTAAAGGAAGGATATAGAAGCTTTAGAGAGATGCAGAGGAGATTTGCCAAGATGCTTCTTGGATTAGAGAGCACGTCTTTTGAAGGTAGGTTGAACAAGCTAGGGCTTTTCTCTCTGGAGCAAAGGAGGATAAAAGGTGTCAATGGAGACGTACAAGGTGCTAAGATTAAGTGGATTCATTGTGATTCATTTTCTTGTGGGCATTAAGAAATAAATAGAATTTGTGAAAAAACTATACATCAACAAAGACTGACAAATAATGTGCAAAAGAAGACGAACTGTGCAAATAAAAAAACATAAATATATAATACTGAGAAAATGAGTTATAGAGTCCTTGAAAGTGAGTCAGGTACATTAGGGGTATTTAAGAAACATTTAGGTAGGTTCATGGATGATAGAAAGCCGGAAGGCTATGTAGGAGGAAAGGCTCTGATCTTAGAGTAGGATAGAGGAGGGAAGATTGATCTTAGAAAAGGTTAAAAGGTCAGCACAACATTGTGCTGTAATATTCTCTGTTCTAGTGAATAAACACTTGGGCTTCCAGCCAGGTACGTGTATCGATTTTAACCAATGTTTCGATGACAAACTCTGCCATCTTAATCAGAGATGATGCCAGGGTATGTCTAGTCCAGTGGTATTTATACCCCCATTCTTCATCCCTACTGACTGAAGTTCTCATCCAACCAGGTTTCCGCTGTGCCACCTTGTTTACGATCGATTTCCAGTTCTTCCTTTGAGCAAGACCTTCATCTTTGTTAAACTTCTTCTCCACTAGTTTTATTTCAATGGCTTCCTGCACCGTGCTCTCAAAAGCCATTGGCGCCGCACAGTAGTACTAGAGGAAAATAATTTTAACAAAGACGTAGGCCACGCACGAAAAGAGTTTATTTGTCATATACACTGGGAAAGCACTAGATCCTTTTTCTACATTCTATGCTATGAAATGAAAGATAATGTACTGCAGAGATGCTGGAAATCCAAAGCAACACATACAAAATTCTGAAGGAACTCAGCAGGTCAGGCAGCATCGATGGGAAAAAAGTAATCGTGAAGAAGGGACTCAGCCTGAAATGTTGACTCTCTACTCTTTTCCGTAGATGCTGCCTGACCTGCTGAGTTTCTCCAGCACTTTGTGTGTGGAGCTAGGGTAAGGTTTAAATTGAGAGAAGATGTGAATTGGTTAAAGCACTGGATAGAGTGGACAGTGGGAGACTGTTTTGGTATTATTCAGTTTTATTTTACTCGCTCTTCATTCAATGCTCATGTTGTCCACTACTCTGGGCCAACAGCTGCATACTGTCCCTAATGCAGAGTGCTCATAGTTTGCGATCCAAATTGGCATTATTAAATCACGGCTGGCATGGTAGCATAAAGGTTAACACAACACTTTACAACACCGGCGACCAGTAATCATGGTTCATTTCCCACTGCAGTCTATCAGGAGTTTGTACGTTCTCCCAATGACTGTGTGGGTTTCCTCAAGGTACTCCAGTTTCTTCCCACGTTCCAAAGACCTACAGGTTAGTGAGCGTTAATGAGTCACAAACATGCTCTGTTGGCGCCGTAAGCAACATTTGTGGGCTGCCTTCAGCACATCCTAGGACTTGTACAACACATTTCACTCTGCATTTAGGTGCTTCAATGTACACGTGATAAATAAAGCAGATCTTTATAATGTCTCTTCTTTCTCTTTCTTCAGTTGTCATAGGGTCATAGAAAAATAAAGCACCAAAATAGGCCCTTCAGCCCATTCAGTCTGTGCCGAAATATTTAACTTGACAGTCATATTTTTGTGTGGATGAGTGTGTGCCTACAAAGACTAACTGTACATTCCCAAACCAAAAGCCTCTCTCTCTCTCCAACAATTGCAACACAGCGACCAACAACTACCACAGCCTGCATGAACTGAACTGAACTTTATATTTCCATCTGACAATTCATTATCCCCTAGACAACGATAGAGCTTGTTTCTTATTGATTATTATTATACCCACACTTTTAGGTTTAGTATTGCTGATGTATATTATCTGTATATTTGCATTGATATTATTTTTGTAAGATTTTACTAATAAATACTGTTGAAAATAGTATCACCAGACTCCAACGGACACTTCTATCTTTGCTGGTAAGACACCCAGTTACGGGGTTCGTAACACTTGTGTAATAAAATATTTTAAATAGTTGTTCCTTGTTCTTACCTGACTCAGCAGCATCAAGTGTTATTCATAAAGGAGCTGAATGTATGAAAACTACTACAGCACCTTTTAAAAGCACTCAGCTCGCAACCTTTTTTTCCACATAAATGAGTATTACAACCAGGGATTTTGCTCAACTTAACTGAGAATTTTTACTTGTGAATCACATGCTTATTGTTTCACAGTAGGGCCCCTAAAATAGGGAAAATTGTGAAGCATGAGAAACTAAAATTTCAAAAACTGAAATGTCAGCAGTTCAAAAGTATTCATCCCCTCAGCATCCAACCTTTGCAGCTATTACAGCCAGCAGTTTTTTTTGGATGAGTCTCTATTATCTTTCAACAAGGTAATGGAGCAAGATTGGCCCACTCCTCCTTGCAAAATTATTCAAGTTGTGGCAGGCTAGTTGGGGAGCGGTGGTGGACAGCTATCTTGAGGTCTTGCCAGCGATGTTTGATTTGGTTAAAATCAGGACTCTAACTGGGCCACTCAAGGACATTAATTTTCTTCATTTGAAGCCACTCCATGGTTGCTTTCGCAGTGTGCTTTGGGTCGTTGTCCTGCTGAAATACAAACGTCCTCCCCAGTTTAGAAAATGAGACGGTAAAACTTGAAAATAGTTGTTGGGGCTGAATACTTTTTCAAGACACTGTACAGTAGAATTATATACTCACTAACTACTTGAATAAAATAGAGAAGGGAAAGAAAATACTTATCAACCAATCTGATACAATGTCAGAAGGAACCCTAAGTGTGCAGCAGCTTCTCCTTAGTGTATCAAAAGTGTGTAACACAAAATGGTGGCTGTAAGACAAAATGGAGTTAGCGGTGAATGTGGAGATGTTTTCAAAATGTACAGGAGTACTAGTAAATGGCCTTGAGAGCTGTTAACAGTGGAAAATAATTTCTTTTGCAAAACCTGCTGTCTCGATCTTAAGGTTATACTTATTTTTATTATAATTATTTTATTATTTTTATTATTTATTATTTAGAGATACAACATGGTAACAGGCCTTTCCAGCATGTGGTCAATTAACCTGCTAACCAGTACCTCTATGGTATGCGGAAGGAAACTTGTGCACCCAGAGGAGACCCATGCAGTCACAGGGAGAACGTGCATGCTCCTTACAGACAGCAGCTCTCTCTCTCTCTCTCTCTCTCTCTCTCTCTGTCTCTCTCACTGGTTGTGACCCCAGCCTATGGCAAGATTCCTCTTTGCACAAAGAACCAGCCCCTTTTAATATCTTTCAAACCCCTACACTCGTACTCTTCCAGTCTGTTTGCTTCTTATCACTTGTGACCTTTGATGACATGGTAGCATAGCAATTAGCATAATGCTAATACAGTGCGACTGACATGGTGAATGGGGTGACTAGGGAGGGGTAGCACCTCTGGTGGGGGGGGGGGGCCTGCCGTGCCCTTTTTCAGGGCAGCTCGTCCACCTCTGGTCCCCAGCGGGCACTCAGCTCTCACCTGTGGCTCCAAGTAGCTGTAACATGCATAGCGGCCACACCCCGATAAACCGTCTCGGCAGACGGGCCAAACCAGGTGAGGGTAGCCGACGGGTCTTTGACCCTGGGTGAGGTAAGGGATCTGCCTGTCCCAGTGTGTGAAGTCTGGCCCTGGCGGACGGAGCGAAAGAGACCGATTAATGGTCCAACGGTCAAGAAGGCAGGCCAGCAGGCGTTGGTGGAGCGCTAAGAGCACGACAAGGCATTCAGATGTCCTGGTCATCCACTGAAAGAGGTGGTGATCTCTTTAAAATCACCTGGCAGAAGGCAAAGTCAAACCACTGCTGTAACTTGCCACGAACATGATATCCCAATATGTCAGAGCAGCGTGGAGGACAATCGTCCGCCAACTGGAATTTTCAGATGCGACCTGACGACGACGACGACATGGATCGATATATGATGAATAATTAATCACATATGCCGGGAAAGCATTGGATCCTTTTTCACTTATCTCTTTGGGGAGGAAGCTCACTGCAATATTCACCTCTTTGAGTTATTGCGTAAAGAGAAGACAAAGCTTTGTCCTTTAGCCTTCCTTTGGAGAAGCTGGGACAAGGACATCATCCCTAAAAAAAAAACTATCTTTGTCACCTCCTCTATGTTTTCCTCCACTCACCTTAAAATTATGTCCCCTTCTATTAGCCATCGCTGCCCTGGGAAAAGTAGGCTGGCTGCCTACACATACATCTCTACCAGATCACTTCTCGTCCTCCTCCGTTCTAAAGACAAGAGCCTTGAGGAACATCCCTTACGTCTGTCTAAAAAAAAATCCTGCTTCAAAGCAAAGGCTCAATCACCTGCTGCATGAACTACCAGCAAGGAGCCAGAGAGAGAAATTACCCTTCAGATAACCTCTGCTTCATTGGGAAAAGGTGCGTGTCTTTGGTAACTCAGCTCATCGGACCGGGAGAAGGCCTACAGTTTGCTTTTAGGTCTGCATCACTGAGGCATAGGACTAAATCAGTTTCTGGTAAAGACAAAATGCAAGGAAATGAAATGTGTGTGTGGGGGGGGGGGGGGGAAAGCACTGGATGGATGAAATCAGGCATGTTTTGCTCTGGTACTTTTCACAAACAGAATCTTTCATAACACTTCATGGCTGAATAAATATTTTTGAAACATAGTCTCCTGAAATAATGTAAGAATCAATGGTGGCTGTTTTGGTATCATATAGCAATGCAGCATGAATACAGGCCCATTCTCCTCACATTCCCATCAAATAGGGACAACACCAGGCCCTAAAGCCTGCCCCACTGTTCAGTTAGCGTAATGCTATTATCATAAGACCATAAGGTATAGGAGCAGAATTAGGCCATTTGGCGCATTGAGTCTGCTCTGCTATTTCATCATGGATGATCCATTTCCTTCTCAGCACTTTTCCCCATACCCCTTCATGTCCTAACTAATCAGCTTCTGCCTTAAATATACCCAGTGACTTGGCCTAGAGAACTGCGTGTGGCAACAAATTCAATACATTCGTCATTCTTTGAAGAAATTCCCCCTCTCTCTGTCCTAAATGGACATCCTCTATTCTGAGGCTGTGTCCTCTGGTCTTAGACTCCCCACCAAAGGAAACATCCTCTCCATATCCACTCTATCGAGGCCTTTCAACACTCGATAGGTTTCAATGAGACTCCCCATCATTCTTCTGAATTCCAGTCAGTACAGGCCAAGAGCCGTCAAATGCTCCTCATATGATAAACTTTCCGATCCTGGAATCATTTTTATGAGCCTCCTTTGAACCCTCTCCAATGTCAGCACATCCTTTCTTCGATAAGGGGCACAAAACTGCTCACAATACTTCAAGTCAGGCATCACCAGTGCATTATAAAGCCTCAACATTGCACCCTTGCTTTTAAATTATAGTCTCCTCAAAATTAATGCTAACATTGCATTTACTTTCCTCACCACCGACGCGACCTGTTGCTAACAACACCAGCTACCCAAGTTCAATTCTGCTGCTGTCTGTAAGGATTTTGTCTGTGTTCCCCATGGGTTTTGTAGTGACAAAATGCTTTATTTCTATAACAAAATGGAACCTGTATTGTACCAGAGTGCTTTGCTAATAGTGTTCATCCAACATTATGCTGATTGAACTTGAGTATATGCCAAACTGCTGACCCACAGACGTATTACTGGAAGAAAGCCAGAAACACTGATAAGCAGACGAACAGAATGCACCCTGAACTTGAAACTGTGTATAAAGGAGTGACTATCTTCCCTGTTACTGGCTATTGTGTGGTGCAAGTCTCCCCCTGCTGCAAGTAAAATAAACATGCTTATGATTGATCCACTCTGACTTAATAGTTTTTTTATAAGACGTAGCAAAAAGGTTCTCAGCAGCTTCCTCCAGGTGCTCCAGTTTCCTCTGACGTTCCAAAGATGTACAGATTAGTAGGTGTAAATGTGCGATGCAGACTTATTTGGCTGGAAAGGCCAGTTATTGTATTATATGTCTACATAAATAAATAAAATTCTGATCGATGTCATAAAGATTTAGATGCCGCCTGATCAGCTGAACGTCTCCAGGTTTTCTTTTTGTTTTAATTTTGCAGCATCAGCTTTGATTTAGCGAGAGCAACATCTGAGTCATTACTTATCATTTTCAATAATTACTCTGATTATCTACACTGTCACTCCGGAGCAGTACTGAGTACATGCCGCATTATTGGAGATGCCTTCATTCAGATAAAATTAACTCCCTTATTTTCTTCAAACTATTATCATTTTTTTTTACTGTCTGGCGGGGTTGGGATCTCAGATTATCATCTTGTTTGAAGGTTGGAACCTGTTAAATTCCAGAGCATCCCCAGCACTGCGCTGAAGCGTCAGCCCAGGGTTTATGCTCAAGCTCTCATATGCAGAAGAGCGACTTAATGAACCTTGGCTGAGGCCACCGCATCAGTGAATCCTAGACGCCACTGAAGGACACACTGTTCAGTCCTGAAAGCCAAAGTGTCAAAGCTCACTGTAAGATTGCTACTTAGATGACATTCTGCTTCAGTGTTTATATATAAACAGCATGAGAGAAGGAAAAGAAAATCACGGTGCAATTATTTTTCATTTCAAAACAACCATTCAGCAGAGCATTATACTGTGAAATAATCTCCTGTGCTCTCTGGCAAAATGGAATAGAATGCAATATTTACAAGCTTGTAAAATGTAAAATGATTCTTCCATTAGAAGATGTTTCACATCATTGGCTTGGCACGGAGTTTACATAATGATTAATGGCCGAGCCTTTTTTGGACTGAGGTGTAGTCTAAATTGAGTCTTTGCACTTACTTTGGGCTCTTTCTTGTCATTTAGGTTGGTGCATGGCAGAATGGGAACAGTCCTGAGTGAGATGATACACTTCCAGGAGAGTTACTGACCCACAGGGACCAGCTCTATCTCAAAGTCAAGTGATTGTGCCTGAGTCGGTCATTCTGAGCGTAGAGATTAGTATCGGGTTATTATTATACATGTACCAAGACACAGTGAAAAACTTGTCTTGCATACTGTTTATACAGATCAAATCATTACACAGGGCACTGAGGTAGAACCAGGTAAAACAATAACAATGGAGAATAAAGTCTACAGCTTCATAGAAAGTGCGGTGAAGGCAAGAAATGAAGTGCAAACAGTGATGTACAAGATCGTAGTGAGGTTAATTGTGAGGTATCTTATTGTAAAAGCAGTCTGATGACAGCCGGTAGAAGCTGCTTTTGAGCCTGGTGGCACGTGCTTCCATTCTTCTGTATCTTCTGCCTCATGAGAGGAAAGACAAGCCCAGGGTCGGTGGGATCCTGTGAGACTATGTTGTCCTGTCAGACTATGTTACTGAGGCAGTGAGAAGCACAGACAGAATCCAAAGAGTGGAGGCTGGCTATTGTAATCTGCTGAGGTGTGTCTTCAAACCTCTGCAGTTTCTTGCAGTCACACGCAGAGCAGCTGCTATGCATCTCTCAGGGGTTCCCAACCTGGGGTCCACAGACCCTTGCTTAATGGTATTAGCCCAAGGCATAAAAAAGGTTGGGAACCCAATGCATTGATTAAAATTGGCAAGGACAAAGGGGGACAAGCCAATTTTCTTCAGCCTCCTGAGGAAATAGAGGTATTAATGTCTTTCTTGGCTGTGACGTCAACATGGATAGACAAGAACAGGCTCTTGGTGATGTTAACTCCTAGGAATTTGAAGCTCTCAACCATCTCACCTCAACATCATCGATGTAGGCAAAACCATGCGCAGCACCACCCCTCTGTTGGAGACATTGAGGAAAAGGTGTGATGGGTATTCACGTCCCGGGTCAGGGGGCCTTATGTTTTGCCAAGCTCCGCTTTCTAAATGCAGTAGCTGCAACTTGTACTATCAAGCAGTTGCAAATAAACTTCCAACTAACGTTGTTTAGCTTCTGGTCATAAACAAGAGCCAGTTTTCAGTTCTTAACTGTAAATGGAAATCAGTAATCAGTTTGAAGTTATAACGAGCACTATCTATAGAGCAGCTTTACAATCAAGCCCTGTCTATGGAGCAGACTGCTAGTCCTGGTTTATTAATGTTAAATTGGTGCAGTATGAGACAATGGGTTGCTTAATTTGGCTCAATTTAATTTAACTCACAACGCCGACTTACCCATGCTCCATCTGCCAGAAAAAATGGAAACTCCTGGTGGACTCCCATTTCAATTCTGCTTCCCCTCCCTATTCTGACATGTCAGTCCCATGGCCTCCTCTACTGCCATGATGAGGCCACACTCAGGTTGGAGGAGCAACACCTTATATTCCATCTGGGTAGCCTCCAACCTGATGGCATGAACGTCAATTTCTCGAACCTCTGGTAATTCCCCTCCCCCTTCTCTTTCACCATTCCCCATTCCCATTTTTCTCTCTCCCTTTATCTCCTTACTTGCCTACACCTTTGGTGCTTCCCCTTCTTCCCTTCCTTCCATGGTCTTTTACCTTCTCCTATCAAATTCCCTCTTTTCCACCCCATTCTCTCTTTCACCACATTGACTTCCCATATCTTTACACATTTCCCCCACCTCCAGTTTCACCTATGACCTACTACTTGGTACTTCTTCCTCCCCTCCACTCACCTTCTTACTCTGACTTTTCGTCTCTTTTTTTCCAGTCCTGATGAAGGGTCTTGGCCTGAAACCTCGACTGTTCACTCTTCCTGGCCTGCTGAGTTCCTCCAGCAATTTGTATGCATTATTTTGTTTAGTTCAAAGAAGCTTGCAGACCAGATGGATAATATAATTTAGTACATTAAAAACTGATCTATTAATAAGTTGGGAGTACTCAAAGAAGTTAAGTTTACAGCATTGAGAATCGTGTCTCCAAAAAGATTTTCGACCATTTGTATAAAAAGGGTTTCTGAGGAAATATCACAGACATTTGAAGTCATCCAGTGGCAAAGAAAGGGTAGAGAGCAGTTCAGGCTTATTAGGAATGGTGTGAGGAACATCAAGAAGAATGAAAAGGAACATGGGGTCGACTAGAATCTGTTCATCTGACTTTGATTTCTGTGAGGGATGATTTGTTCATATGTCTTTTTAGCTTGTAGGAATTGGAGCTGTGTTTTGGAAATCTTTTGTAATATGGAAATCTTTTATATGATAGAAACCCTTTATGAGCTTTAAATGTGCTTTAGGCTGAGCTCTATGTCTCAGAAAATGCTTTTAGAGCCTTTGTGTTAAAAGGATATCTGAGGAAATATCACATGCATGTGAAATCACCCAAGTCAAGAAAAGGGTATAAATATAGACAGCAGTGTAGGCTTATTATATATTGTGTAAGGAATATCAAGAATCATGGAAGCAACACAGGGTGAATTAGAATCCATTCCTCCAGCTTTTTCTTAAATACCGTGGATTGCAGTTAACACGAGGAAATGTGCAGATGCTGGAAATTCAAGCAACACACACAAAATGCTGGTGGAACACAGCAGGCCAGGCAGCATCTATAGGGAGAAGTACTGTTGACGTTTCGGGCCGAGACCCTTCGGCAGGACTTTGGATTACAGTTAATTGGGGCAGCCACTTATTTGAGACAACTCTTAAAGAACAAGAAGTAGTTGAGAAAATAGCCGGGATTCCCTTTATTTATTTGGGAAACTATTCCGCAGACTTGGGCCAGGAGACTGTAGCAGAAAGGTTTCTAACTAGCGTTAGGCAGGTGCACTTGTGTGGCATTCATACACAGCACCATGTTTTAAATGAACAACTTTGGCCCATGATGTTGTGCCAACTCTTTAACCTGCTCTAAGATCCCTTCCCTGCCATATTGCCCTCCACTCTTAGATATCCAAGTGCCTTTCTAAGAGTCTCTTAAATGTGTCTGAAAATCTTATTTCTATAATTTATGTTTTCCTTGCAAATGCTGTTTATCTGATGCTATAATAAGCAGTATTCATGAGAAAAATAAATTAAGCATAAATTATACACATATTTTGTATATTTGTATAATTTATGACACAGCATCAGATGAGCAGAATTCACAAGGAAAACATAAATTAAGGATAAGTTATACATAATTTTACAAGAAAGAACACAAAAATAAAACAAAGTCCATTTTAGAGCAAAGTGGTCATGGTTAAGCTGTAGTGATTAGTGTTATATTGGTAGGTTCGAGAACAAAAACAAGTGAGGGGCCTGTTCCCATGTCAGGCCAAAGGGCCTGTTTCCATACAGTATAGCTTTATAACTCTATTAAAGTTCCCAGACACCAAGGTGAAATTTGAAATTAGGTCTCTTGGACAATAGTGTCTATCTGTGGAAAGACAAATCTCAGGGTTGTAGAGTGCATACATACTTTGATAATAAATGTACCTTGAATCTTTGAATCTTTGTTGCTAGGCCTGTAACATTACATTATGCTACCACTCATGTCTAATTTGGAGTTTCTTGCCTGAACATCTCCACCACAACTGCCTTCTGTAAAAGACTCCGGGAAAACTGCTTTTTTTTAAAAAGAATCTTATTTGTATTTATTCGTGCATCTAGTTTTAGAATTATTTATTCATTTGCTGAAATACAGCTTGAAATAGGCCGTGCTGAACCTTTGTGCTGTGCTTCCAGCAACCCCCGATTCAACCCCTTTACATACCTACTCACTGCCCGTTATGTTGCTGGTGTTTAGGGCAGCAATAAAGGTCCTCTATCATGGTCTGTATAGAAGAATCCTTCATCGCTGTTTCTGTAATAATTGCTCATTGACCAGTCAGGGTTGTTAGCCCTGAGAAGAACCCCCAAATCTGGAGGAGCGGTGGACAACCTACCCTTTGAGTTGTCTGGCACAGGCGACCCTACCAAGAGCCAAAGCACAAGGCCCTGGCGTCAGCCAACATAGCTCTCTGGGTCATTGAGGCATTGCAAGCCTCCAGACCCAATGAAAGGTTGTGGTCCTCTTGGACAGGGTCACTTTACAATGACCACTTAAACTACTAACCGGTGCATCATTGGACTGTGGGAGGAAACCGGAGCACCAGAGGAAACATGTGGTCACAGGGAGAACGTACAAACTCCTTACAGACAGTGGTGGGAATTGAACCTGTGTACTGTAAAAGTGTTGTGCTAACCGGTATGCTACTGTGTCATTGGATGGAAGTAATCCCTTCAGTTAACCGAGCCTGTACCAGCCATCAGACATCGTTTCCATCAATATGACACTAATCCCATTTTATTAATGTTACCTGAAAAGATCAGTGAAATCACAGCAGATACAGTGAAAACATTTCTCTACATGCCATCCAATGGGATCACTCTAAACATAAGTACATTGAGGTAGTTCCAACAACAAACAATAACAGAAAGCAGATTCTCAGCCCATTCCCATCAAGCTATCCTAAAGTCTACCCACTCACCAACACACAAGGATCAACTTGCTGTGAACAGCTTACCTGCCGGTCTTCACCTCTTTGGGATATGAGGAAACCAGAAAACCCAAGGCAAAGTGATGCAGTCCACAGGGAGATTACAGAACCTGCACATTAACAGTGGCAGAGATCAGGATTGAATCTGGTTATGGGAGTAGTGTGGCTCCACAGAGCTTAATGAAATGGCTTGTTATTAAAAGACCATAAGACATAGGAGCAGAATTAGGCCATTCAGCCCATCAAATTTGCTCCACCATTCCATCTTGGCTGATTGATTATCCCTCTCAAACTCATTTTCCTGCCTCTACCTGTAAATTTTGATGCCCTTCTAATTAAGAAACTATCAACCTTTGCTTCAAATATACCCAATGACAGCCTCCACAGCCATTTGTGGCAATGAATTCCACAGACTCACCACCCTCTGGCTAGAGAAATTCTTCCTCGTCTTTGTTCTAAAGGGACATCCTTCTATTCTGAGGCTGTGCAATCTGGTCCTAGAGTCCCCATTATAGGAAACATCCCATTCTATCTAGGCCTTTTAATATTTGATAGGCTTCAATGAGACCCCTCTCATTCTTCATAACTCCAGTGAATACAGGCCCAGAGCCATCAAACACTCCTCATACATTAACCTTTTCCTTCTCAGAACTATTATAATTGGTATATTGCTGTTGTCAATGCTTCTCCACACACCAGCATAAAAACAAAAAGCTGGGTCATTTATATTCAGTAGAAGTGTGCATTTTCTTCATCGAGCAGACAATCTGACTGCCAATATTTTGCTTCTGAAAAGCCTTTCCGATGTTACCATTTCCCAAGAGAGACTCAGGGAGCTGTTACTTGGGATAGAAGTTGCAGACTTCAGAGCTGATGTGGCAGGATTTGTTAGCAATAAAAATTCATAACCTCGTCAGATTCCAAAGCTACACCAATGCCTTATACATATAGGCTTTTCCAGATATGATTCAGCGAACATTTAAACCTTGCAATATGCTTTACTATTTTAATGGACATAGTAAAGATAAATAGAATAATAGAACATAGAACCCTACAGCACAGCACAGACCCATCGGGCTATGCCATGATGTTGTGCCGATCTTTTAACCTACTCTGAGATCGATCTAGTCCATCCCTCCTACAAAGCCCTCCATTGTTCTATCATCCATGTGCCTATATATGAGTTTTTAAAATGCCCCTAATATATCTGCCTCTCCCCGCAGCCCTGGCAGGTCATTCCATGCCCCCCACTATTCCCTGTCTCAACAAATTACCTCTGATATCTCTCCTAAACTTTCCTCCAAACAGCTTAAAATTATGCCCCCTCGTATTAGCCATTTCCTCTCTGGGAAAAAGTCTCTGTCTATGCACTCATTCTAACGACTTATCATCTTGTACACCTCTATCGGGTCACCTCTCATCCTTCTTTGTTCCAAAGAGAAAAACGCTAGCTCACTCAGCTTATCCTCATAAGACATTGTCTCCATTGTATATGTTAGTGTATACGTACTTTGATAAAACATTTACTTTGTCTTTGACTTTGGCGAAGCATTCCACGCACTCACACTCCCTGTGTAAAAAACGTACCTCTGACATCCCTCCTCTACTTTCCTCAAATCATCTTATTTGCCCCATATAAGGAATTGCTGCCCCAGGAATTTTCTAGGCACTCAATCTTAGCATCTTGTACACCTCCATCGTCACTTCTCATTTTGCTTCATTCAAAAGAGAAAAGCCCTATTTCACTCAACCTATCCTCCAAAGACATGCTGTCTAATCCAGTCAACACCTGGTAAATCTCCTCTGCACACTCTGTAAAGCTTTCACATCCTTCCTATAATCAGGTGACCAGAACTGAACAAAATATTCCAAGTGTGGTCTAACCAGTGTTTTATAGAGCTGCAACATTACCTTGTAGCTCTTGAACTCAATCCCCCGATTGAAGATAATAGTCTTCCATTAAAACGATGGGGGTCATTTATAGGCAACATAACATTTAAGTAGTGTTCATTTTCAGCATTAAACGGTCCCATTTTGAGCTACTACCAGGGTTTGGGTTGAGTTGTTCTCCGATCTTGGCAATCCATTTACAAATGTTTCATCACCATATGAGGTGACTCCTTCACGATATGAAACATCTCTCCACATCCTCTCTATCTAGACCTTTCAATATTCTATAAGTTTCAATGAGCACCCCTCATTCTTCTAAACTCCAGAGAGTACAAGCTAAGAGCCACCAAACACTACTCACACATTAACCCTTTCATTCCTGGAATCATTCTCATGCGCCTCCTCTGGACCCTCTCCAATACTAGCACATCTTTTCTGAGATCAGGAAGGGTATGAAAAAAGAACACATACCAATCCTCATAAAGCGATCAGAAGTGGAGAGAGTGAGCAGCTTTAAGTTCCTGGGTGTCAAGATCTCTGAGGATCTAACCTGGTCCCAACGCATTGATGTAGTCATAAAGAAGGGAAGACAGTGGCTATACTTTATTAGGAGTTTGAAGCAATTTGGCATGTTAACAAATACACTTAAAAACTTCTATAGTTGTACCATGGAGAGCATTCTGACAGGTTGCATCACTGTCTGGTATGGAGGGGCTTCTGCACAGGATCAAAAGAAGCTACAGAAGGTTGTAAATCTAGTCAGCTCCATCTTGGGCACTAGCCTACAAAGTACCCAGGGCATCTTTAGGGAGTGGTGTCTCAGAAAGGCAGTGTCCATTATTAAAGACCTCCAGCACACAGGGCATGTCCTTTTCTCACTGTTACCATCAGGTAGGAGATACAGAAGCCTGAAGGCACACACTCAGCGATTCAGGAACAGCTTCTTCCCTTCTGCCATCTGATTCCTAAATGGACATTGGACTCATGAACACTAACTCACTTTTTGAATATATATTATTTCTGTTTTTGCAAGCTATTCAATATACATTTACTGTAATCGATTCACTTATTTATTTATTTTTATTTTTTCTTCTATATTATGTATTGCATTGAACTGCTTCTGCCAAGTTAACAAATTTCACGACACCTGCAGGTGACAATAAACCTGATTCTGAATCTGATTCTGATAACAGGGCTGAAACTGCTCAGAATAGTCCAAGTGCACTCTGCCAATGGCTTATAAAGCCTCAGCATTACATCCTTGCATTTATATTCTACTCTTTTTAAAATGAATGCTAACATCGCATTTGCCTTCCTGAACACTGACTCAACCTGCAGATTAACCTTTAGGGAATGTTGCACAAGTACTCTCAAGTCGTTTTGCAGCCTGATTTTTAAATTTTCTCTCCAGTTATTCCTTCTACCAAAGTGCATGACCATGCATTCCCTGCACTGCATTCTATCTGCCATTTATTTGCCCATTCTCTCAATTTGTCAATGTCTTTTTGTAGACTCGCTGCTTCCTCAACACTACCTGTCCCTCCACCTACCTTTGTATCTTCCACAAACTTGGCCACAAGAAGAAAAGAAGAAATCCGAACACCAGTCCCTGTTGTACACCAGTTGTCATCAGCACTCGAGAATAGACCCTCTTTATTCTGACTCTTTCCTCCTGACAGTCAGCCAATCTTCTATCTATGCTAGTATCTTTCCTGTAATACCATGGGCTCTATTTTGTTAAGAGCCTCATGTGCAGCACCCTATCAAAGGCCTTCTGAACATCCAAGTGCTCGACATCCACTGACCCTCCTTTGTCTATTCTGCCTGTTATTTCCTCAAAGAATTCCAACAAATTTGTTAGGCAAATGCTGACTTCAGCCTACTTTATTATGTGACTCCAAATACCCCAAAACCTCATCCTTAAAAATAGATTCCCTCATTTACCAACCATTCAGGCCTATAATTTCCTGTCTTTTGCTTCCCTGCCTTCTTAAAGAATGGAGTGAAATTTGCATTCCTCCACCCCACTCCCACACACCTTCCTCCTCACCTGGTCTTGAAAGAACACTACTAATGCCTCCACATTCTCTATAGTTACCTCATTCAGAACCCAAAACACAGAACATAAAACATAGAACATTACAGCACAGTAGGGCACTTCTCTTTGGAGAGAAGGAGGGAAAGAGACTTGATAGAGGTTTATAAGATGATAGTAGGCATTGATAGAGTAGACAGACAATATCTTTTTCCAAGGGTTGCAGCTTTATAAAACTCTAGTTAGACCACATCATAGAGTTCTAGTCACCCCTTTATAGGCTGAGACTTCGGAGAAGGTGCAGGTGAGGTTTATCGGGATGCGGTCTGCATTAGAAGACCTGCTATAATGAGATATAACATATATAACAATCACAGCACGGAAACAGGCCATCTCGGCCCTCCTAGTCCATGCCGAACTCTTAATCTCACCTAGTCCCACCTACCCACACTCAGCCCATAACCCTCCACTCCTTTCCTGTCCATATACCTATCCAATTTTATCTTAAATGACACAACTGAACTGGCCTCTACTACTTCTACAGGAAGCTCATTCCACACAGATGCTGGAGTGTTGGTGGCTGAGGGGAGATCTGATATAGGTTTATAAGGTTATGAGAGGCATAGATAGAGTAGACAGACAATATCTTTTTTCCAAGGGTTGGAATGTCTAATACCAGAGGGCATGCATTTGAGGTGAGTGGGGGGTAATTTCAAAGGAGATGTAAGGGGCAAGTTTTTTACACACAGAGTGGTGGATGCCTGGAATGCGCTGCCTGGCATCGTGGTAGAAGCCATGGTGGAAGTTAAATCGCAGTGAGTGAAGAATGTGTAAATAAAGTGCATAGAATCCATTGCGGTCCCAAAGTTTAAATAACAGCTACACAATCACCTAAACGGAGAAGGGGCAAGTAGGGCACGCCCTGGATGGCGACGATCCTTAATGATGAATGCCACCACCTTTTGAAGATCTCTTCAATCAGAATCAAAATCAGGTTTAATATCACTGGCATATGTCATGAGATTCATTGTCTTTGCAGCAGCAAGCAGTACAGAGCAACACATGATAATAGAAAAATCATGAATTACAGTAAGTGTGTATATTTGTGTGTGTGTGTGTGTGACTAATATATATTAATTATTAAACAGTTAAACTAAATAAGTAGTGCAAAAATAGAAACAAAAGAAGTAGTGAGGTCATGTCTATGGATTCAATGTCTATTCAGAAATCAGATGGCAGAGGGGAAGAAGCTGTTCCTGAATCGCTGAGTGTGTGCCTTCAGGCTTTTGTACCTCCTTCCTGATGGCAACAGTGAGAACAAGGCATGACCTGTATAATGTGGGTCCTTAATGGTGGATGCTGTCTTTCTGAGGCATCGCTATCGCTCCGAGAAGATGCCCTGGATACTATGGGCGCTGGTGCCCGTGATGGAGCTAAGTTTACAACTCTCTGCAGCTTATTTTGACCCTGTGCAGTAGCTTCCCTCTCCGCCAGCACCCCTGCCCCATACCAGACAGCGATGCAGCCAGTTAGAATGCTTTCCACGGTACATGCATAGATAGTAGGGAGGCTAGAGCTGAGTAAGCTTATAACTCCGCAGCTTTTTCTAATCCTGTGCAGAAGCTTCCCTTCCCCCCTCCCTACCCCCACCCCCATACCAGACAGCGATGCAACCAGATGGAATGCTCTCCATGGTACGTGGGTAGATCGTGAGGAGGATAGTGTCCATGCTGGAGCTGGCTGAGTTTACAATCCTCTGCAGCTTTTTCTAAACTTGTGTATCGGAGTGTCCATACCTGGTGGTGGTGCATCCAGTTGGAATGCTCTGCACAGTACATCTGGAGAAATTTCTGAGTGTCTTTGCTCTCTATTCCAATGAGCAAACGTGACGGCCAGAGTTTCATGAGCAAAGAAAGAGTGCAGGCCTGGTGCTGGGACTTCAAGCAACTGGTGGTAGCAGTGTCGTGTTTAACGTTGAGTATCTACAAACGCTTGCTCAAGGACCATTAATTATCTAATGTTTTTCAGGATCCATGCCCATGCTGCTTTTAATGATTTGCTGCATCTAAATTGGCCACTCCTCTCAGCAGCCCACTCAGTTTGTTTTACCTGGTTGAAGTCCATCGCCTTTCTCTTCCCCAAATGATAGAATCAGTCCTCTTGCTCATACTCCTGTCCTATCACGTATTGAAAGTGATAGAGAGGATGTTTCCTAAACCGGGGCACAGTCTCAGAATACAGGGACATGCTCTTAGAAGAGAATTGAAGAGGAATTCATTTATTTATTTCTTGAATACAGTATGGAATAGGCTCTTCCAGCCCTTCGAGCTGTGCTCCCCTGCAATCCCTGATTTAATCCTAGCCTAATCATGGTACAATTTACAATGACCAATTAACCTATCAAGAGGAAGGTCTTTGCACTGTGCATGGAAACTGGATCACTCGGAGGAAACCCATGCGGTCGTGGGGAGAATACACAAACTCCTTAGGCAGCCGCTGGAATTGAACCCGGGTTGCTGGTACTGTAAAGCATGTGCTAACCACTACACTACTGTGCCACCCCAGAGGGTGGTGAACCTGTGGAACTGAATCTGGTGAGAAGGCAGGGTTGAGAGGGATAATAAATCTGCCATGATGGAATGGGAGAGAAGACTCAATGGGCCAAATGGCCTAATTATGTCATCTGGTCTGTACAATATATTTTGGTAGGTGATGCGTCAAAGAATTCCATGCAATTGTTCCCAACACTAAATCAGAGGTTGGAATAATTTTACTCAGAGGAAAAAACTTTTCGGTCTTCAATAATTCAGCAGAGCATTATTTTTTAATGTATTACAATACTGTACATCACCCAATCTAAAGGTTAAAGATTAGTTCTATTTGTCACATGTACATCAAGACAACGAAACACACAGTAAAATGTGTTATGTGTGCCAATGACCAACACAGCCCGAGGACTGTGTTAGGGGCAGCCCACAAGACTCACCATGCTTTCTGGCACCAACAGAAACGGCACTTGGGGGCTGCCTCCAGCACGCCCTTGGCTGTATTGATTGTTAACACAGACGACGCATTTCTCTGTATGTTTGATACACATGATAATTAAGTCTGAATGCCTTCAACTTAATAACACTAACCGTTTTGGACTGTGGGAGGAAACCCACATGGTCACGGGGAGAGTGTGCAAACTCCTTACAGGCATTGGTGGAATTGAACCCCAATTTTTCTTACAGCTAGCACTGTAAAGCATTACAATAACCTCTATGCTACTGTCCTACACCTCACGAGAGGACAAGAAATCCTACTCCTATGCCTTGCTAGGGGCTTATTAATTTTGCATTTATTTTCAACTCAATATTTAAATTGGAAACTTTCTATGTTGGGAAAAATATGCCAGTAAGGTTCATCTCCTCCAAGAGGACCACAACCTTGTTTAGAGACTTGCGTGCCTCAGTGACCTGGGGAGCTATGTTGGCTAGAGTCAGGGGTTTACGCTTTGGCTCTTGGTCGGGTGACCCATGCTAAACAGGTCAAAGGGTAGAGGCCAGACTAAGAGTGGTCCCTGGCCGAACCTGGGTTCAACTCAGGGCTATCGACCCTGACTGGTAAAACAGAACTGTTATCGAAACAGCAGTGAAGAATCCTTCTACATTTGAGTGTGATAGTATTCCTGAGTCTCCACTCGGGACAGTAGTGAAAACTGAGAGGAAGCTACTGACATGATGAAGGAACCTCAGAACCCCACCAGAGATGAAGGACCTTCATTGCTGCTCTAAACGCCAGTGGTGTAATGGGCAATAAGTAAGTTTTGTATTGACACTGTCTGGAAGGTGGCTTTCCATTTGAAAAAAAAATACAAGTCTGCCAATTAGATGGCATCCCGGAAGAAATTCAGGATGTCCTAAACATCTGGCCAGTGCCTGCACGGAAGTTGCTGTTCAAGAGCATTTCCCTCCACACCTGCTGTGCTCCCTTCACTTACCATGTCCATGGTAGAGGGAGAAGGAAGTCAGTGCAGGGTCTCCCTGTGGCCATTCCCCTCAGCAACAGGTATGTCCCTTTGAATACTGTGCTGAGGAAGATGACCTATCTGGCAGGGCAGCAGCAGCCAGACCAATAGCACTGTGGTCAGCTCTGAGCTGAAGGGTAGGGTGAAATCAGGCAGACCAATAGGGGGACAGATAGGAGATTCTGCGGCAGCCAAAGAGATGGCAGGATAGTGTGTTGCCTCTTGGGTGCTAGGGTCCAGGGTGTCTCTAAGCAATTGCAGAATATTCTTCAAGGGGAGGGTAAGTAGCTGGAGGTCATGGTACATGTTGATACCAATGACGTAGACAGAGGGGTAAAGGTCCCGTGAAGTAAGTTTACGGTGTTAGGAACGAGGCTGAAGAGCAGGGCCTCCAAGATGGTAATCTCCGGATTACTCCCAGTACCACGAGCTAGTGAAGGTCAGAACAGGAAGATAGCGCAGATGAAAGTGAGGCTGAGGAGATGGTGCAGGGGGCAGGATTTCATGTTCTTGGATTATTGGAACTTTTCTGGGGAAGGAGTGACCTGTACAAGTGGAATGGATTGCTCCTGAACTGGAGGGGAAACAATATCCTGGGAGGGAGGTTTTGCTAATGCTATTGGGTTTAAACTAGATTTAATGGAGGGTGGGAACCGAAGTGAAGAGGCAGAGGATGGGGCAGTTAGTGACAGCTTGTAGGGAGTTTATGAGGAAGGATAGGCAGATGATAGAACAAAGAAGCACTCAGCCAGATGGTTTGAGATGTGTCTATTTTAATGCAAGAAGTATAAGCAAGGTGGATGAAATTAGAGCATGGATAAATAAGTGGAACTATGATGTTGCGGCCATTACAGAGACTTGGATGTCTCAGGGACAGGAATGGCTGCTGAGTATGCTGGCTTTAGATGTTTTAGAAGGACAAGGAGGGATGCAAAAGAGATGGGGGAGTGACACTGCTAATCAGGGATAGTATCCCAGGTGCAGAAAAGGAGGAAGGCATGGAGGGATTGTCTACTGAGTCATTGTGGGTGGAAGTCAGAAACAAGAACAGGGCAATAACTCTACTGGGTATTTTTATAGACCCCCAAAAGTAACAGAGACATTGAGGAGCAGACAGAGAGGCAGTTTCTGGAATGGTGTAACAATAATAGGGTTGTTGTGATGGGTGATTTTAACTTGCCTAATATTGACTGGCATCTCCTTAGAGCAAAGGGCTTAGATGGGGTGGAGTTTGTTAGGTGTGTTCAGGAAAGTTTCTTGATGCAATATGTAGAATGCCAGAGGAGAGCTGTACTTGATCTGATATTTGGAAATGAACCTGGTCGGGTGTCAGATCTTTCAGTGGGATAGCATTTTGGAGGTAGTGATCACAATTCTATATGCTTTACCATGGCACTGGAGAGGGATAGGAGCAGGCAATTTGACAAAACATTTAATTAGGGTAGGGGGAAATATGATGCTATTAGGTAGGAACTTTGGAACATAAATTAGGAGCAGAAGTTCTCAGGGAAATGCACGGCAGAAATGTGGCAAATGTTCAGGGATACCAGTCAATATTAGGAAAGTTATAACATTTTCATAGGTATGTTCCATTGAGGCAGGGAAAGGATGGTTGGGTAAAAGAACCATGGTGTACAAAGGATGTAGAAAACCTAGTTAAGAAGAAAAGAAAAGCTTATAAAAGGTTCAAGAAACTTGGTACTGTTAGAGCTCTAGAAAAATACAAGGGTGCCAGGAAGGAGCTTAAGAATGACATTAGGAGAGCTAGAAAGGGCCACGAGAAGGCCTTGGCGGGCAGGATTAAGGAAAACCACAAGGCATTCTACAAGAATATGAAGAGCAAAAGGATGAGCCATGTGAGAATAGGACAAATTAGGAGCAATAGTGGAAATGTGCACGGAGCCGGAAGAGGTAGCACAGGTAGTTAATGAATACTTTGACCAGTGAGAAGGACCTTGGCAATTGTGGGGATGACTTACAGCGGACTGAAACACTTGAGTGTATGGACTTTAAAAAAAGAGGATGTGCTAGAGCTTTTGAAAGGTATTAAGTTAGATAAGTCACTGGGACAGGATGAGATATACGCCAGGCTACTGTGGGAGGTGAGGGAGGAGATTGCTGAGCCTCTGACGATGATCTTTGCATCATCCCTCCAGACTAAGACTAATAGGCACTGGAGAAGTTTTTTCCCTACTGCGGTCACTTTGCTGAACAGTTAACTGCCGGTTAACTGTCAGCTAACTATTACTTGGATTGCACTACCTGTATGTACAATTTATATTTACATTTATATTTATCATTATTATTGTTATGAGCAGAGAGACAACATCTGCTGGAAGTAAATTCCTTGTATGTGCATAGGTACTTGGCGATTAAAGTCTGATTCTGATTCTGATTAATAGGGACGGGAGAACTACTGGAGGATTGGAAAGCCGCAGACGTTATTCCCTTGTTCAAGAAAGGGAGTAGAGATAATCTCGGAAATTATACTTACTTCAGTGGTGGGCAAGTTGTTGGAGAAGATCCTGAGAGGAAGGACTTATAAGCATTTGGAGAGATATGATCTGATTAGGGATAGTCAGCATGGCTTTGTCAAGAACAGGTTATGACCTAGGAGTCTGATTGAATTCTTTGAGGATGTAACAAAACACATTGATGAAGGTAGAGGAGTGGATGTAGAGCGTATGGATTTCTGTAAGGCATTTCATCAGATTCCCTACGTGAGGCTCATTCAGAAAGTAATGAAACATGGGATCCAAGGTGACCTTGCTTTGTGAATCCAGAATTGGCTTGCCCACAGAGGGCAAAGGTGGTTGTAGATGGTTCGTATTTTGCATGGAGTTTGGTGACCAGTGGGGTGCCGCAGGGATCTGTTCTGGGACCCTTACTCTTCTTGATTTTTATAAATGACCTGGATGAGGAAGTGGAGGGATGTGTTAGTAAGTCTGCTGATGACGCAAAGGCTGGAGGTGTGGTGGATAGTGTGGAGGGCTGTCAGAGGTTACAGCGGGACATCAATGGGATGCAGAACTGGCCTGAAAAGTGGCAGATGGAGTTCAACCCAGATAAGTGTGAAGTGGTTCATTTTGGTAGGTCAAATTTGAAGACAGAATATAGTATTAATGGTAAAACTATTGGCGGTGTGGAGGATCTGCGAGATCTGGGGACCGTGTCCATAGGACACTCAAAACTGCTGTGCAGGTTGACAGTGTTGTTAAGAAGGTGTGTGGTGTGTTGGCATTCATCAACCATGGGATTGAGTTCAAGAGCCATGAGGTAATATTACAGCTAAATAAGACCTTAGTTAGACTCTACTTGGAGTACTATGTTCAGTTCTGGTTACCTCACTACAGGAAGGATGTTGATACTATAGAGAGAGTGCAGAAGAGATTTACAAGGATGTTGCTTGGATTGGGGAGCATGCCTTATCAGAACAGGTTGCATGAACTTGGCCTTTTCTCCTTGGAGCAACAGAGGATGAGGGGTGACCTGATAGAGGTGTACAAGATGATGAGAGGCATTGATCGTGTGGATAGTCAGAGGCTTTTTTCCAGGGCTGAAATGGCTAACATAAGAGGGCATAGTTTTAAGTTGCTTGGAAGTAGGTAAAAGTCGATGTCAGAGTTAAGTTTTTCAGACAGAGAGTGGTGGGTGCGTGGAATACACTGCTGGAAACAATAGGGTCCTTTAAGAGATTCAGATAGGTACATGGAGATTAGAAAAATAGAGGGCTATGCGCTAGAGAAATACTGGGCAGCTCTAGGAGTAGGTTACATGGTCGGCAAAACATTGTGGGCCAAAGGGCCTGTAATGTCCTGTAGATTTCTATGTTCTATGTTCTACGTGTGGAGGGTCATACACACTATCCTGAAGCACCATGGACTCATATACTGTATAAGTTCGAGCTACCAAACTTCAGGGGGGGTGAACAATTAGACAGCATGGCAGCGTAGAGGTTAGCGCATCGCTTTACAATGCCAGCGATCACCAGTCAGGGGTCAATTCTCCTCATGGGGGTGAAATTCCTCTAGGCACACTGATTTCCTCCCACAGCCCAAACGCTTGCAGGTTAGTAGTTTAATTGGTCACATGGGTATAATTGGGTGGCGTGGGCTTGTTGGGCTGGGAGGGTCTACTTCCATGCTGTATCTCTAAATGAAATAAAAATAATTGAAAGGTAATTGGAAATCATTGGAACTAAAGAATTAAAATTAAAATGGTTAGCTGAACATTGATCCAGAGAGAAAGATTGGTAAACACAAGAGAGCAAGATCAGATATGGAAGGGCCATAACAGTGCTAATGACATGGAGAAAGCATCATTATAGAAATGAGATCACAATTGTAGGTTAGGGATGTAACAATGATTGCCCAACCCTTTTAGATGTTTTGAAAGATTATTAGCACTTTTTTGCAAGGTCTCCCTTAGAAATGTTCATATTGAAGCATGTGGTGTATCTGACAATCAAAATGGTTTCTCATAACAGCCCGGTCTAATAAAGGAGACTTCACCCTAGTCCCAGATCTCCCACCCCTTCTCTTAATGCACATCTAGAATTTGTTATTTCATGGGGATGTACAGTACAGTGCGAAAGTCTTAGGCACATAAGGCGTCGGTCTAGTGATCTGAAGGTCGCTAGTTCGAGCCTTAGCTGAGGCAGCGTGTTGTGTCCTTGAACAAGGCACTTCACCACACATTACTCTGTGACGATACTGGTGCCAAGTTGTATGGGTCCTAATGCCCTTCCCTTGGACAACATCGGTGGCGTGAAGAGGGGAGATGTGCAGCATGGGCAACTGCAGGTCTTCCATAAAACCTTGCCCAGGCCTCAATCATCATCGAAAATCGAAGGACAGCTGAAGAGAAAGAGAGAGGCACATATATATAGCTAGGATGCCCAAGAGTAGAGAATGAGTTTGTAAATCTGGCGGGAACAAAGGATGTTGGGAAGGGTGGAGTGCTGCAGGAGAACTGTGGGACAGGTGGTAGAGAGAGAGTGCCAGGGGTGATGGGCAGTGTGAGTGCAGACACACCAGACGCCCTGAGACACCAGGCAAGATCATTTGATTCCAAACAATTGGTTTATTGATCATTACAGAATGTCTCTCTGGTGCTTCACATTCCTTCCCCTCTCCCTTCCCCTTTTCACAACCGTGATTCCCCTCTCACTGCCCCCTTCCCACTCTCAGTCCACAATAGACCCATATCAGAATCATCACTCACATAAGTCATGAATTTGTTTTTTTTGTGTGGCAGCAGTACAGTGCAATTCATAAAATTACTAAGGTACTGTACAAAATTCTCAGGCACCCTAGCTATATATAAATTTGCCCTAGACTTTTGCACAGTACTGGATGCTGTGAATTCTTGCAGAGTTAACAGATACACAACCTGGGTTTGATAGCGCAGTGACTGTAAGATAAAAGCCTGTGAAAGTGCTCGGTGGCTTCAAATGAAATGCGATGACACATTGTAAAAAATATAAACATGGTGATACTTGTGAGTCAGGGAAGATGACGTGGGATCTTGGCACCTTGCACAACCCTGCTTTGCATTCATTCATGAGCTGCAGTCATTGCTGACAATGCCAATGTTTAGTGTCCATCTGTCATTCCGTCCTGACTAACAGGGTCAATTGGAGGGCATGTCAAAGACAATCACAATGGTGTGTCTGAAGTCACATATCTTCTTCTTCTTAAGCAGTCCCTTGGATTCAACAATAACACAATCCCTCTCTAGTGCCCACAGTCCCACCGCTCTCCCCACCCCTCTCATTTTCTGTGACTGGAAACAAGCTTGTTTGCTCCCTTTTCCAGCTCTGGGGAACATTTAAACAGTAACTCTGTTTCTCTCTCTCCATGTACTTCAAAGTTCAAACTGCAAAGTAAATTGTATTATCAAATTACAGTACATGTATGTCACTATATACTGTACAGCCCTGAGGTTCATTTCCTTGTGGATATATTCAACAAATCTATAGAATAGAACATAAGAACGTAAGAAGTAGGAGGAAGATTAGGCCATCTGGCCTGTAAAGCCTTCTCCATCATTCAACAGATCATGGCTGATCTGACCATGGACTCATCTTCATCTACCCGTCTTTTCCTCATAGCTGTTAATTCTTCTACTATGCAAAAATCTATCCAAACTTGTCTTCAATATATTTACAGAGGTAGCCTCCACTGCTTCATTGGGCAGAGAATTCCACAGATTCACTGCTCTTTTGGAAAAGCAATTCCTCCTCACCTCTGTTCTAAATTTAATAGCCATAACAGAATCAGTGAAAGACAACCAAACTAGGGCGTTTAAGAAGAGTGCAGAAAAAAATGGGGAAATAAAAAAAAAAGAAACAATAATAATAAATAAATAAGCAATAAATTTTCGAGAACATGAGATGAAGAGTCCTTGGAAGTGAGTCCATAGGTTGTGGGAATACTTCAATGATGGGGCAAGTGTAGTTGAGTGAGGTTATCCCCTTTGGTTCAAGAGTTTGATGATTGAGGGGTAGAAACTGTTCCTGAGCCTGGTGGTGTGAGTCCTGAGTTTCTTGTACCTTCTTCCTAACGGCAACAACAAGAAGAGAGCATGTCCTGGGTAGTGAGATCCCTGATGGTGGAAGCAGCTTTCCTGTGACAGCATTCCATGTAGATATAGTCAACGAAGAGGAGGGCTTTACCTGCAATGGACTGGGCCATGTCCACTTCTTTTAGTAGGATTTTCCACTCAAGGGCATTGGTGTCTCCATACCAGGCTGAGATGCAGCCACTGCACATCTATATCATCTACCTACAGAAAGGATATCAATAAAATTAAAGGAGTACAGAAAAAATTCACAAGAACGTTACTGGGTCTTGAATTCCTGAGTTGTAGGGAAAGGCTGAATAGGTTAGGACTTTATTACCTTGATTGTAGGACAATTAGGGACAACTAGAGGTATAGGAAATTATGAGTATAGATCGGCTAAATGCATGCAGGCTTTTTCCATTGAAGTTGGGTGAGCCTACAACTAAAGGTCATGAGTTAAAGGTGAAAAGTGGAATTTTTAAGCAATACACAAGGGGGAACTTCTTCACTCAGAGGGTGGTGAGAGCATGGAATAAGCTGCCCATGGAATTGGTGGATTTGGGTTTGATTTCAATACTTAAGAGACATTTGAGTAGGTACACAGATGGGAGGGGTATGGAGGGCTATGGTCCATGCGCAGGTCAATGGGACTAGGCAGATTAATAGTTCGGCATGGACAAAGTGAGCTGAAGGCCTGTCCTTGCGCTGTAATGTTCCATGACTAAGAAAGAGCTGCACTACATGAGAAAGGCCTCCTTTGTGACGCAGGCTGTTGGGAAAGGAGAGACTGAACAACGAAAAGACCGAGCCACTAACCACAGTCACCACTTGCTCTTGCCCACACGGCACCAGAATATGGGATACAGATTGGACTCCACAGCCAACTGACGTCCCACTAATAGAAAACCCATGAGAACATCATATTCAACTTGAGAGATCACAATACTACAGAATCACCCATCATTATTAAAGTGAAACACTTCTGGCAAAGAATACTGAATACATCAACCGTTTCACTTTCCACATTTTCCTGACGAAGGGTCTCGGCCCGAAACATTGACTGCTCGTTTCCATGGATGCTGCCCGACCTGCTGAGTTCCTCCAGCGTGTTGTACGTGTTGCTTTGACCCCAGCATCTGCAGTGTACTTTGTGTTCACTTTCCACAGATTCTGCCTGCCCTGCTGAGAGTTCCCATCATTTTCTGTCTTTTATTTTAGCTCTTGGGTTTAAGTGATCGTGAATTGTCTTTCTAGTGTTCTGAAAACATTTCTTGCAGCGCAATTATTGAGAATGAATATAAATGATATGTCCAGCCATTTCAAGTTCAAGTCAAAGTCAAAGCAAATTTATTATCAAAGTACATAGATGCCATCATATACAATCTTGAAATTAATTTTATTGTAGGCATTTACTAAAAAATAAAGGAATAGAATAGAATTTATGCAAAACTGTACATAAACAAAGACCGAGAAACAGCCAATGTGCAAAAGAAGATGAACAGTACAAAGAAAAATAAATAAATAATATTGAAAACAGGACTTGTAGAGTTCTTGAATATGAGTCTGTAGGTTGTGCAATCAGTTCAGAGTTGAGGTGAGTAAAGTTATCCATACTGGCTCAGGAACCTATGGCTGAAGAGTAATAACTGCTCCTGAACCTGGTGGTATGAGACCTCAGGCTCCTGTACTTCCTGCCCGATAGTAAATGTGAAAAGAGAGCATGGTCTGGTAAATTATTGTCATTGGCATGCATACACAGGGTATAAATGCAATGAAAATTAGTTTTTTGCAGCAGCACTACAGAGCATTACAAAGTGAGGATGAACATAAATTAACATATATTATAAGCACAAGAGATTCTGAAGAAATCCAGAGTAATACACAGAAAATGCTGGAGGAAATCAGCAGGTCAGGCAGCAATCTACGGAAAAGAGTAAAGGGTGGATGGCCTGGGCTGAGATCGTGAGGTCCTGATGAAGTGTCTCTGTCTGAAGCATCAGCTCTTTATTCCTTTCAATGGACGCTACCTGACCTGCTGAGATCCTCCAGCATTTTGTGTGTGTGACAAACAATACTATGCATAAGCCTTAGGCACATAAATGTATATAGCTTGAGTGCCTAAGGCTTTTGCACAGTACCTTAGTCATTTTAATATGCCACAAAATAAAAACTAATCTCATGACACATGTGAGTGATGATAAACCTGATTCTGTTATGGGTCTCTGTTGTGGACTGAGAGTGTGTAGGGGGCAGTGAGAGAGGAATCATGGTTGGGAAAAGGGGGAGGAAGCGGGAAGCACCAGAGAGACCTTATGCAATGATCAATAATCGATTGATTATCGTTCTGAATCAAATGATTAACGTTCCAAATCAAATCTTCTTGTTCCAATCGATAAATCCCCAGGGCCGGATATGATACACCCCAGGTTGTTGTGGGAATTGAGAGAAGAGATCGCAGGAGCATTAGCCATGATCTTTGAATCCTCTTTAGCTACAGGGAAAGTGCCGGAAGACTGGAGAATGGCAAATGTAGTTCCTTTGTTTAAAAAAGGTAATAGGGAGAAACCTGGGAACTATAGATCAGTGAGTCTTACGTCGGTGGTATGCAAACTACTGGAAAGGATTCTTAAGGATAGGATCTACGAGCATTTGGAGAAGTACAGTCTACTCATGGATAGTCAACATGGCTTTGTGAAGGGACGACCGTGCCTCACGAGCCTGATTGAGTTTTTTGAAGAGGTAACAAAAGAAATTGATGAGGGTAGGGCAGTGGATGTGGTCTACATGGACTTTAGCAAAGCATTTGACAATGACAGACTCATCCAGAAAGTCATGAGGCATGGGATAAGTGGAACATTGGCTGTTTGGATAAAAATTGGCTTAAAGGAAACAAGCAGAAGGTAGTTGTGGAAGGAAAGTATTCTGCCTGGAGGTCGGTGACTAGTGGAGTGCCGCAGGGATCTGTCCTGGGACCCCTGCTATTTGTGATTTTTATAAATGACCTGGATGTGGAGGTGGATGGTTGAATAAGTTTGCGGATGACATGAAGATTGGAGGAGTTCTGGATGGAGCTGTAGGTGGTCAAAGGTTACAAGAGGATTTAGACAGGCTGCAGAGTTGGGCAGAAAAATGGCAGATGGAGTTCAATCCTGACAAGTGTGAGGTGATGCATTTTGGAAGGGCAAACCAGAAGACTGGGTACAGGATTAATGGTCAGTTACTTAAGGGTGTGGATGAACAAAGGGACCTTGGGGTTCAAATCCATACATCTCTCAAGGTCACTGCACAGGTTGATAGGGTAGTTAAGAAGGCCTATGGGATGCTAGGCTTCATTAACAGGAGGATTGAGTTCAAGAGTAGAGAAGGCATGTTGCAACTCTACAAATCTCTGGTGAGACTGCACTTAGAGCATTGTGTTCAATTCTGTTCACCTCATTATAGGAAGGATGTGGAAGCTATGGAGAGGGTGCAGAGGAGATTTATATAACCATATAACAACTACAGCATGGAAACAGGCCATCTCAGCCCTTCTAGTCCATGCTGAATGCTTACTCTCACCTAGTCCCACTGACCTGCACTCAGCCCATAACCCTCCATTCCTTTCCTGTCCATATACCTATCCAATTTTATTTTAAGTGACAATACCGAACCTGCCTCTACCACTTCTATTTGAAACTCGTTCCACACAGCTACCACTCTCTGAGTAAAGAAATTCCCCCTCGTGTTACCCATAAACTTTTGTCCCCTAACTCTCAATTCATGTCCTCTTGTTTGAATCTCCCCTACTCTCAATGGAAAAAGCCTATCCACGTCAACTCTATCTATCCCCCTCATAATTTTAAATACCTCTATCAAGTCCCCGCTCAACCTTCTACACTCCAAAGAATGAAGACCTAACTTGTTCAACCTTTCCCCGTAACTTAGGTGCTGAAATCCAGGTAACATTCTTGTAAATCTCCTCTGTACTCTCTCTATTTTGTTGACATCTTTCCTATAATTCGGTGACTAGAACTGTACACAATACTCTAAATTCGGCCTTACCAATGCCTTGTACAATTTTAACATAACATCCCAACTCCTGTACTCAATGCTCTGATTTATAAAGGCCAGCATACCAAAAGCTTTCTTCCGCACCCTATCCACATGAGTTTCCACCTTCAGGGAACTATGCACCATTATTCCTAGATCACTCTGTTCTACTGCATTCCTCAATGCCCTACCATTTACCATGTATGTCCTATTTGGAATATTCCTACCAAAATTCCTACCAATGTAGCACCTCACACTTATCAGCATTAAACTCCATCTGCCATCATTCAGCCCACTCTTCTAACTGGCCTAAATCTCTCTGCAAGCTTTGAAAACCTACTTCATTATCCACAACGCCACCTACCTTAGTATCATCTGCATACTTACTAATCCAATTTACCACCCCATCATCCAGATCTTTAATGTATATGACAAACTACATTGGACCCAGTACAGATCCCTGAGGCACACCACTAGTCACCGGCCTCCAACCTGACAAACAGTTATCCGCCACTACTCTTTGGCATCTCCCATCCAGCCACATTTGAATCCATTTTACTTCTTCAATATTAATACCTACTGATTGAACCTTCCATGCGGAACCTTGTCAAAGGCCTTACTGAAGTCCATATAGACAACATCCACTGCTTTACCATCGTCAACTTTCCTCGTAACCTCTTCAAAAAATTCAATAAGATTTGTCAAACATGACCTTCTACGCACAAATCCATGCTGACTGTTCCTAATCAGACCCTGTCTATCCAGATAATCATATATACCATCTCTAAGAATACTTTCCATTAATTTACCCACCACTGACGTCAAAGTGACAGGCCTATAATTGCTAGGTTTACTCTTAGAACCCTTTTTAAACAATGGAACCACATGAGCAATACGCCAATCCTCCGGCACCATCCCCGTTTCTAATGACATTTGAAATATTCCTGTCAGAGCCCCTGCTATTTCTACACTAACTTCCCTCAAGGTCCTAGGGAATATCCTGTCAGGACCCGGAGATTTATCCACTTTTATATTCCTTAAAAGCACCAGTACTTCCTCCTCTTTAATCGTCATAGTTTCCATAACTTCCCTACTTGTTTCTCTTACCTTACACAATTTAATATCCTTCTCCTTAGTGAATACCGAAGAAAAGAAATTGTTCAAAATCTCCCCCATCTCTTTCGGCTCCATACACAGCTGTCCACTCTGATTCTCTAAGGGACCAATTTTATCCCTCACTATCCTTTTGCTATTAATATAACTGTAGAAACCCTTCAGATTTATTTTCACCTTACTTACCAAAGCAACCTTGTATCTTCTTTTTGCTTTTCTAATTTCTTTCTTAAGATTCTTCTTACATTCTTTATATTCCTCAAGCACCTCATTTACTCCATGCTGCCTATATTTATTGTAGATATCTCTCTTTTTCCTAACCAAGTTTCCAATATCCCTTGAAAACCATGGCTCTCTCAAACTTTTAACCTTTCCTTTCAACCTAACAGGAACATAAAGATTCTGTACCCTCAAAATTTCACCTTTAAATGACCTCCATTTCTCTATTACATCCTTCCCATAAAACAAATTGTCCCAATCCCCTCCTTCCAAATCCTTTCACATCTCCTCAAAGTTAGCCTTTCTCCAATCAAAAATCTCAACCCTGGGTCCAGTCCTATCCTTCTCCATAATTATATTGAAACTAATGGCATTGTGATCACTGGACCCAAAGTACTCCCCAACACATACCTCTGTCACCTGACCTATTTCATTCCCTAACAGAAGATCCAACACTGCCCCTTCTCCAGTCAGTATCTCTATGTATTGCTGCAAAAAACTATCCTGCACACATTTTACAAACTCCAAACCATCCACCCCTTTTACAGTATGGGCTTCCCAGTCTATGTGTGGAAAATTAAAATCTCCCACAATCACAACCCTGTGCTTACTACAAATATCTGCTACCTCCTTGCAAATTTGCTCCTCCTATTCTCGCTCCCCAATAGGTGGTCTATAATACACCCCTATAAGTGTTACTACACCTTTCCCATTCCTCAATTCCACCCAAATAGTCTCCCTAGATGAGCCCTCTAATCTATCCTGCCAGAGCACCGCTGTAATATTTTCTCTGACAAGCAACGCAACACCTCCCCCTCTTGTCCCTCTGATTCTATCACACCTGAAGCAACAAAATCCAGGAATGTTTAGTTGCCAATCACACCCCTCCTGCAACATGTTTCACTAATAGCTACAACATCATATTTCCAGGTATCAATCCATGCTCTAAGGCTACATCCACACCAGACCGGATAATTTTGAAAACGCCGGTTTCGCGTAAAAACGATAGGTGTCCACACTATGCATTTTTGAAAATATCTCTGTCCACATTGAAACGGAGATTTCGGTGAATCTCCTCCTACTGAGCACAAAACAAGTGACATGTTTGGTGTTGAATCTCACCATAAAATTGCGCGTTTGTGTAGTTACAGACTAGAAAAACTTAAAACGACGGACAGCTGTTGGTTTTCATGCAGAAGAGCTTAAAAGTAAAAAAAACAAATACTGGAGCGTACGGAGGCAACCAACAGGGAGCTCACGGACAGATTGACCCAGCTGACAACGAACATTGAAAAACTGACTAACTCTGTTGCATTAATAAAGCACCTTGATAAATGTATAAAACATGTCTGCATCAATGTTATCTTGTATTTCCATCCAATGTTACATTAGGCAGTTACACATCTATTGTCAGAGAAGTACTTGCATAAATAGATAAACCACCTTCATACAAGCAAGGACAGAAAACAGGGCAAAGTGAGTACAATATACTTATTTATTCAGTAAGTTATGGGTCAAAGTATTTGGTGAGTACATTTCTAACTCTTCTTACTCTCGTTGCTGTCTGTTCTGAAATTATTAGGTTGCGTTCAAGAAAACAATGAAATTGTGTGCTGCCGTCTGACAGCATTTTCAAACGTCTCCGGTTACCCCATCCACACTGATCTGCTCAAGCAGCATTTTCAAAAATACCCACCCTGGAAAGCGTTTCTGAAAAGCTCTGGTTTCGGGGGACGAAAACGCCGTTTTAGTGTGGATGGAGCGTAAAAACAAAGAGAAAAAGCGTCGGTTACGGAATTATCCGGCGTAGTGTGGATGTACCCTAAGTTCATCCACCTTTCTTACAATGCTCCTAGCATTAAAATAAATGCATTTAAGAAATTCTCCACTTCTTCCTCTCTGTTTATCTCTAACAGTACAAAGAACTTTACTGTCTTCTTTCTCTTCCTTCTCCCATACATCTGTTCCTACACTCTGGTTCCCCTCCCCCATCGTATCTAGTTTAAATCCACTGGAGCCTCTCTAGCAAACCAACCCGCAAGAATATTTGTCCCCCTCCAGTTCAAATGTAAACCATCCTGCCAGAACAGGTCCCACCTTCACTGGAAAACTGCCCAATTATCTATAAATCTGAAGCCCTCCCTCCTGCACCATGTCTTCAGACACGTGTTGATCTGTGCTATCTTACTATTTCTAAACCCACCTGCACGTGGCACTGGTAGCAATCCTGAGATTGCTATCCTGGAGGTCCTGTCCTTTAACTTGGCACCTAGCTCCCTAAACTCATCTCTCAGGACCTCCTCACTCTTCCTCCCCACGTCATTGGTCCCTACATGGACCACGACATCCAGCTGCTCACTCTCCCCCTTGAGAATACTGAGAACTTGATCCGAGATATTGCGGACCCTGGCACCAGGGAGGCAACAGACCATCCGGGATTCTCAATCTCTTCCACACAACCTCCTATCTGTCCCCCTCACTATCGAATCCCCTATCACTACTGCTTTCCTCTTTTCCCTCCTTCCCTTCTGAGCTGAGGGTCCAGTCTCGGTGCCAGATATGCAACCACTGCAACTTGTCCCTGGTAGGTCGTCTCCACCAACAGTATCCAAAATGGTATACTTATTGTTGATGGGAACGGCCACAGAGGTGCTCTGCTCTTCCTGTCTATTCCCCTTCCCTCTCCTGACAGTCACCTGTCTCCTGACTCCTAGGGGTGACTATCTCTCTGAAACTCCTGTTTAGGTCTGCCTCTGCCTCCCGAATGATCCGAAGTTCATCCAGCTCCAGTTCCCTAACACGGTTTGTCAGGAGCTGCAGCTGGATGCACCTTTTGCAGGTGTAGTCATCAGGGACAACAGTGCTCACCCTAACTTCCCACATACTGCAAACGGAGCACTCAACTGCCCTAACTGCTGCCTCCATTACCTACTCCTAAGCTAATTAGATTAATTAAAGGAGCTTACCCTGCCTTACCTCACCTGGAGTGAAGCTCGTTCTCAGCCTCTGCTTGCTTTTTAAATTCCCCCGCTGATCTCAATGGCCTACTTTCACGTGTTTGCACAGTCGTGCCCCGTTCAACCTCGCCTCTGCCTGTTCTCGCCGAAGCCTGATTGAGCCAAAGTCGTCCCACTCTGCCTCAGTCCACTCCGACAATGGCCACTACGACGTTGGCCGCTGTATATGGTGGTCTTTCTTTTAAACCTTTGGCGCGCTACGTCACGTGCCTGCGCAGTCTAGCCTCTTTGCCTCGATCAGTTAAAAAGAAACAGCTTCTCTCCGAGCTTCTTTTACCTCTTCCCTCTCCGCCTCTTGTTTTGATTTACCAGGATGTTGCCTGGTTTGGAGAACAAGTCATATGAAGCAAGGTTAGCAGAGCTGGGACTTTTCTCTTTGGAGCGTAGAAGAACGAGAGGGGACTTGATAGAGGTCTACAAGATTATGAGAGGCATAGATAGGGTGGATAGTCAGTTTCCCTGTTTCCCAGGGCACCGATAGCAAACACCAGAGGGCATATGTACAAAATTAAGGGAGGGAAGTTTAGGGGAGACATCAGGGGTAAGTTTTTTATACAGAGGGTTGTGAGTGCCTGGAATGACTTGCCAGGGATGGTGGTGGAGGCTAAAACATTAGGGGTATTTAAGAGCCTCTTGGACAGGCACATGGACGAAAAAAAATGGAGGGTTATGGGGTAGTGTGGGTTTAGTACTTTTTTTAAAGGATTATATGGGTCGGCACAACATTGTGGGCCGAATGGCCTGTACTGTGCTGTAGTGTTCTATGGTTCTATAATCAATTGTATGGAATCAAATGACCTTTCCTGATGTCTCAGGGCTGGGTGTATCTACATCATTACATCCCCCACCCCTGTTACAAACTCGCTCTCCGCTCCATGTTGACAAATACAGTATTGTGCAAAAGTTTCAGGGTGCTTAATATACACTAGTACATGTTGAGAGAGAAAGATGAAATGTGGGTTTTGCTTGATTGATTCTGGAAGGTCATGCTGTATACTCTATTCCGAGCTCTCTATGTGAGCCAGTGGGCCATAAAGAAACCTCAGCACCCAGTGGCATTTTCTGGATGCGATTATCATTCCCTGTCTGCCTCTGATGTGATTATTAGCTCACTGAATGCTGCAAAATAACACAGCGCAGTCGGCCACTGCACCAATTGTCTCTCTCGCTCATTGTAATCTGGAGAAGCTGAGCTCACTGGAGTTACTTTAATGCAGCACCGATGAGAAATGTAAGACGTGTGTGTTTTCTTTCTCTTCTGTACAAAAAAACCCCTGAAAGTAAGAGCTGGGAGGAAAGGTGAGGAGGCGGCATTGACGAAACGGGAGAGTAAACATCCCCACACTGCAAAGAAGCAGCAACTGGGGAGCGGATCCCGGAGAGTCACTGAACTGGTTATTGTGGCACAAGCTCTTTGAGATGAACATTGCTCAGTGCCTACTTTTAACCCTTCCAGTGGCCGCCAACGCAGAGTTGGAAGTTGAACAGCTGCAGGTATGTCACCAAAGACTCTTGGCAGATTTCTACAGCTGTACCACGGAAACCATTCTGGCTGGTCGCATCACCGTCTGGTATGGAGAGGTCAACGCACAGGAGCGGAAATAGCTGCAGAGGGTTGTAAACTCAGCCAGCTCCATCATGGGCACTAAGCCTCCCCACCACAGAGGACATTAAAAAGGTGGCATCCATTATTACGGACCCCCACCACCCAGGGTATTTTCATTTCTCATAACCACCATCAGGGAGGAAGTAGAGGAACGTGAAGACACACACTCAGGTTTCTGACTGGTCCATGAATCCATGAACACTATCTCACTATTTCTGCATTTATATATATACACACACACACAAATATAGTGCTGTATTGTACAATATATGTAGTATATGGTGACATATACGCTCAATGTCCACTTCATTAGGTACACCTGCTTGTTAATGCAAATATCTAATCAGCCAATCATTTGGCAGCAGCTCGATGCATAAAAGCATTCAGACACGATCAAGAGGTTCAGTTGGTGTTCAGAGCAAACATCAGAATGGGGAAGAAACGTGACCTTGGTTGTTGGTGCCGGACGGGGTGGTTTGAGAATCTCAGAAACGGCTGATCTCCTGGGGTTTCCACGCACAGCAGTCTCCAGAGTTTACAGAGAACGATGCAGAAACAAAACAAAAAAAAAATCTACTGAGCAGCAGCTCTGTGGGTGAAAACATCTTGTCAGTGAAACAGACGCAAAATGCTGGAGGAACTCAGCAGGTCAGGCAGCATCTGTTGAAATGAATAAACAGTCAATATTACAGGCTGAGACCCTTTCCCAGGACTGGAAAGTAAGGGGGAAGATGTGAGAGAGGTCAGAGGAGAATGGCCTGACTGGTTCAAGCTGACAGAAGTGACAGTAACTCAAATAACCACATATTACCACAGTAGCATGAAGAAGCACGTCTCTGAACACAGAACACATCGAACCTTGAAGTGGATGGGCTACAGCGGCAAAAGACCACAAACATGGTGTCAATGGCCACTGAGTATATATCACCATATTACCTTGAGCTTGAGGTTCATTTTCTTGCAGGCATTTACAGGAAAATAAAGAAATGCAATAGAATTGATGAAAAACCATACATAGATAAAGACTGACAAACAACCAATGTGTAAAAGAAAATGTGCAAAAGAAGACAAACTGTGCAAAAAAAGTCAATAAATAATACTGAGAACATGAGTTGCAGAGTCCTCTGTAGGTCGTGGGAACCAGTTCGGAGTTGAAGTGAGTGAAGTCATCCACGCTGGTTCAGGAGCCTGATGTTTGCAGGGTAATTACTGCCCCTGAATGTGGTGGTGGTGGTGAGCAGAAAAACAAGTTGCGGAAGAACTTAGCGGGTCAGGCAGCATCGGTGGGGGGAAATGGGCAGTCGACGTTTCACATCAAATCTATTCCCCTGGGCTCCAGAGCAATTGACTGTTAAAATGATTCTGATTTGCTATCCCACCATTTCAAAAGTACTTCAGCTCATGTCTCTGGATCAATAGATAAGAACACAGGTCCAGTAGGTTAACCACAATGCTGCTGTTTCCATATGCACAAAGGTCCCACAAACACCATATCCATCCACAGCCCCTTCCACTGGCTAGTCACTCCAAAATGGAAATTAGAAGAACAACATTTCATATCCTGCCTGAGCAGCAGTCAACCTGGCAGCCTGAATGTCAAATATTCAAACTTCCCCTAACTAGACCCCTTCTGTTCCTTTCCACTGTCTTACTGAGCAAACTATGAAAGCATGCAGAGGTTCTTGAATGCTGGCCCCAGGACAGATCCTTTGATATGATAATGCTTAGGAACTTAAAGCTACCAGCTCTCTCCCCCTCTGATCCCCTGATGAGGACTGGCTCATGGACCTCCAGTTCTTCTTCCTGTAGTTGATAATCAGCTGACATTGAGTGAATGGTTGTTATTGAGGCACGAGTCAACCAGATTTTCAGCCTCACTCCTATATGCCAATTCGTCGCCACCTTTGATTCAGCCAACACAGTGACATTGTCAGCAACCTTGAATATGGCATTGTAGCTGTGCTAAGCCACAGAGTCAGAGTCAGGTTTAATATCACAGGCATAAGTCGTGAAATTTGTTAACGTCGCGGCAGCAGTACATAATAATAGGGGAAAAATTAATGACAGTAAGTATATATATATTAAGTAGTTTAAATCAATTAAATTAAATAAGTAGTGAAAAAATAGAACTAAAGAAGTAGTGAGGTGGTGTTCATGGGTTCAACGTCCATTCAGAAACTGGATAGGAGAGGGGAAGAATCTGTTTCTGAATCATTGAGTGTGTGCCTTCAGGCTTCTGTACCTCCTACCTGATGGTAACAAAGAAAAGAAGGCATGACCTGGGTGATTTAAGGATCACCATTAAGGCTGGATGCAGCCTTTTTGAGGTTCTGCTCCTTGAAGGTGTCCTGGATAGTACATTGCTGCCCATGATGGAATTGATTAAGTTTACAACTCTCTACAGCTTATTTCCATATAACCATATAACAATTACAGCACGGAAACAGGCCATCTCGGCCCTTCTAGTCCATGCTGAACGCTTACTCTCACCTAGTCCCACCAACCTGCACACAGCCCATAACCCTCCATTCCTTTCCTGTCTATATACCCATCCAATTTTACTTTAAATTACAATATCGAACCTACCCCTGCCACTTCTACTGGAAGTTCGTTCCACACAGCTACCACTCTCTGAGTAAAGAAATTCCCCCTCGTGTTACCCTTAAACTTTTGCCCCCTAACTCTCAACTCATGCCCTCTTGTTTGAATCTCCCCTACTCTCAATGGAAAAAGCCTATCCATGTCAACTCCATCTATCCCCCTCATAATTTTAAATACCTGTATCAAATCCCCCCTCAACCTTCTACGCTCCAAAGAATAAAGACCTAACTTGTTCAACCTTTCTCTGTAACTTAGGTGCTGAAACCCAGGTAACGTTCTAGTAAATCTCCTTTGTACTCTCTCTTTTTCGATCCTGTGCAGTAAGGTCCCCCCCCCCCCCCCCCACCACCCATACCAGACGGTGATGCAGCCAGTTAGAATGCTCCCCACGGTACATCAGTATTTATTTGCAAGTCTTTTCAAACTCCTAATGAAATATAGCTGCTGTCGTGCTTTCTTTGTAGCTGGATTGATATGCTGGGCTCAGGATAGATCCTCAGAGATATTGATACCCAGGAACTTGAAATTGCTCACTCTCTCCACTTCATCAGAAAGTAAGGTACTGCATCACAGATGCTGCCGTACAATCAATGAACAGCAGCGGGTTCAATGTCAATGTACATCATGTTCAGAAAGAGGTTTAAAATGAAATGATCACCTTTCACTGACAGGACTAATTTCCTTGAGGAGGCAACCGAATTAGCCAATGATGAGCAATTATGAAGATGAAGTTTAGTTGGACTGCGAGGAGGAATTTTAACAAAGATTTGTCCTTGAGGTTTTTAACAAATTAGTTAAAAATTGGTTCACTAGTTTGGAAGCAAGCTTTCGTCAAAATCTTAATGAGTTAATCAATTAAAGCTGCAGAGAGAGTATAAAAAAGCACGGGGAGAAGGTGGTGAAGGGAGGCATGCGGGGGGAGAAAAGAGAGAGTGAGATGGAAGGAGAGAGAGGAGGTGGAAGAGAGAGAAGGGGAGAGGGAAAGTAATAGGGAGAGGGAGAGAAACTGAGAAAGTGAGAGAGGTGAGTGAGAGATAGAGAGAGAAGGAGAGGAGAGTGAGAGTGAGAGATATGAGTGAGGGGAAGAGTGACTGAGACAGAGAAAGAGGGAGAAAGGAGTGAGAGTGAGGGAGGAGGAGAGGGAGGGAGAGTGAGAGAGGAGACTGGAGTGTGAAGAAGAGGGGAAAAGAGAATGAGAGAGAGAGAAAAAGAAAGAGAGAGAGAAAGGGAGAGACTGGAAAGGAATCGAGAAAAAAGATTGCATTTAAATTTAGCTGTCTAGCATCAGGATCCCCACTCATACTTTTTTGACAAATATAATCTGGGGATTATCTGCCACTTTGTGCACAGGACAGCAGCAATGAACAGATGGTAGATTAGAATTACCATTACAGGAGCCCAAAGACCCACACACACAGAGAAACAGCTTCCTCTCCTCTGTAATCAGACTTCTGAATGATCTGGGAACACTATCTCATTATTCCTTGTATTTTGACCTCTTTATTAATTTTGAATTGAATTGAATTGACTTTATTATTTACATCCTTCATATACATGAGGAGTAAAAATCTTTATGTTACGTCTCCGTCTAAATGTGCAATGTGCAAATTATAGTAATTTATAATAAATAGTATGTACAACAGGATAGTCAATATAACATAGAAATACAACTGTATCAGCATGAATTAAGCAGTCTGATGGCCTGGTGGAAGAAGCTGTCCCGGAGCCTGTTGGTCCTGGCTTTTATGCTGTGGTACCATTTCCCAGATGGTAGCAGCTGGAATAGTTTGTGGTTGGGGCGACTCAAGTCACCAATGATCCTTCGGGCCCTTTTTACACACCTGTCTTTATAAATGTCCTGAATAGTGGGAAGTTGACATCTACAGATGCGCTGGGCTGTCCACACCACTCTCTGCAGAGTCCTACGACTGAGGGAGGTACAGTTCCCATACCAGGCATTGATACAGCCAGTCCGGATGCTTGCAATTGTGCCCCTGTAGAAAGTTCTTAGGATCTGGGGGCCCATTCCAAACTTCTGAGGTGAAAGAGGCACTGTTGTGCCTTTTTCACCACCCAGCTGGTATGTACAAACCACGTGAGATCCTCAGTGATGTGTATGCAAGGAATTTAAAGCTGTTTACCCTCTCAACCCCAGATCCATTGATGTCAATAGGGGCTAGCCTGTCTCCATTCCAGCTCCTTTGAATCCTTGGACACTGTCTCACTTTTTTTTAATATACAGTATTTCTGTTTATGCACATTTTAAAAAATCTATTCAATGTACGTAATTGATTTACTTGTTTATTTATTATTATTTTATTTATTATTTTTCTTTTCTCTGCTAGATTATGTATTGCATTGAACTGCTGCTACTAAGTAAACAAATTTCACATCACATGCCTCTGATAATAAACCTGATTCTGATTCTAATGTCGTCAGCAAATTTCATTAGCAGATGGGAGCTGTGGGTGGTGACACAGCCATGGGTATACAGAGAGTAAAGGAGGGGGCTTATTACACAGCCCTGATGGGTACCTGTGTTGAGAGTCAGAGGGGCGGAGGTGAGGGAGCACACTCTTACCACCTGCCGGCGATCTAACAGCAAGTCCAGGATCCAGCTACACAAGGCAGGGTGAAGGCCGAGGTCTCTGAGCTTCTTGTCGAGCCTGGAGGGAATTATGGTGTTGAATGCTGAACTGCAGTCCAAGAACAGCATTCTCACATAAGCTTCCTTCTTCTCCAGATGTGTAAGGACGGTGTGTAGAGCGGTGACTATTGCATCATTTGTCGATCGATTGTGTCGGTATTCAAATTGTAGGGGGTCCAGTGTGGGTAGTAGCAAGCTGCAGATGTAGTCTTTGACCAGCCTCTCAAAACACTTGCTTATTATTGAGGTGAGCGCGACAGGACGCCAGTCGTTTGGACATGTCACTTTGGTCTTTTTAGGTACCGGAACAATGTTTTGAAGTAGGAGGGCACACTACACAGGGAGAGGGAGAGATTAAAAATGTATGTTATGGTAATATTTTTGCCTTTGCACTTTACAGCTACTGCAAAACAATAAAATTCATGATTATGAGACAGTGAACATATAACAACACAGCACAGTACAGGCCCTTCAGCCCACAATCTTGTGCCAACCTTTTAACCTATTCCAAGATCAAACTAATTATTCCCTCACACATAACCTTCCATTATTTATTTGTAAGAGTGTCTAACTAAGTGTCTCTGGCATGTATCTAACGTATCTACCTCTGGCACCACCCCGGGCAAGTATTCCATGCTTTACCCACACTCTATATAAAAGGCCTACCTCTGACATCCCCCCCTATACTTTCCTCTAATCAATTATGTTCTCTCAGATTAGTCATTCCTGCCCTGGGAAAAAGGCTTCTCTCTATCTATGCAATTTATACATTTCTATCATTGCCACCACTCACCCTCCTTCTCTCCAAAGAGAAAAGCATTAGTTCACTCAACCTTCCAAAACAATCTTTTTCATGTTACCTCGGTATATGTAACAACAGTCACCGATTTAAGTTACACAAAAGTTATTCGAAAAAAGAGCACAGAACAAAAAAAAAAGGTGTATTTTTGTGCAAAGTGATCATAGTGTTGCTGTACTGCAGCAGTGATTAGGGTTGAGCCGGTTGGTTCAAGAACCAGATGATGAAAGGGAAGCTGCTGTTCCTGAACCTGGTGGCGTGACGCCCGCCGTGCCTCCTGCCCAACGATAGCGGCAGGAAGGTGACATCGCCCTGGGGGTGGGGATCTTTGTGATAGGTGTTGCTTTCTTGAGGCACAGCAGATGGTATGCCATTCCTGCTTTTAACCCCCTTTTCACATCGGAATATAAGACGTATGTGGTGCTAGGTTGGTACTACTTTTGAAGTCAGCACAGTGCTGTTTGTTCACTAACTATTATGAACTTTGGGTGGGAGAAAAGGGGTTTGTGTTTCTGTTGTGTTGTTGTCCTGCTGAACGTGGTGGGCATGGTAGGTTGGCGCTGAAATGTGTGGTGACACTTGGCCCCAACACATCCTTGGGTTGTGTTAGATGTTAATGCTAATGACGCATTTCACTGTATGTCTCCATGTACATGTGATAATAGTAATACCTTATTCATAGAGCACTTGCCATACAAACAATGTCGCTCAAAGTGCTTTACAACAGGATAAAGCGCAAATATTAAAATTCAAGATAAAATGATGTTAGTTAAAAACAATAAACAAGAGAAAATCTGCAGATCCTGGAAATCCTTCCAGGTGAGGCGACACTTCACCTGTGAGTCTGTTGGGGTCACTTACAGTGTTCAGTGCTCCTGGTGTGGCCTCCTGTATATTGGTGAGATCTGACGTAGATTGGGGGACCACTTCACTGAATATCTACGCTCTGTCTGCCAGAACAAGCAGGATCTCCCAGTGGCCACCCATTTTAACTCCACTTCCCATTCCCATTCCAATATGAACATCCATGGCCTCCTCCACTGTCGTGATGAGGCCACACTTAGGTTGGAGGAACAACACTTTATGTTCTGTTTGGGTAACCTCCATCCTGATGGCATGAACATCGATTTCTCAGACTTTTGGTAATGTCCCCCAACAAAACCCCCTTCAATTTCCAATCCCCTTTTCCATCTCTCACCTCATCTTACCAATCAAATTCCCAGCTCTTTACTTCATCTCTTCCCCTCTTGGTGGATCTCTCTCCTCTCCCCTCCCTCCACCTTTTAAATCTACTCTTCAGCTTTTTTTCTCTGGTCCTGCTGAGGGGTTTCAGCCCGAAACGTCGTCTGTACTTTTCTCTATAGAAGCTGCCTGGACTGCTGAGTTCCTCCAGCATTTTGTGTGTATTGCTTAGATAAAAGCAAGGTTAAATAAATAGATTTTGTGCAGGCATTTAAAAGTTTCAAATGAATCTGCATCCCTTATAGTTTCAGGTACTGAGTTCCGCAGTTTAGGAGCACAGTTCAAAAAAGCTGTCCTGCTAATTATCTTTTGAGGAAGTTTCTATAAATTTAAGAGACTGGTGGAAGAAGACCCAAGAGCTCGAGCAGGGAGGGGTTAAGGGGAGGGGGGATGGGTAACACATATTTTCTTTTTCACACACTTTTATTCTGTAACTATTTGAAAACACAATAAAAAAAGTTTTTTTAAAAAAATGAAAGCAATAGTCCTCCAGACTATTGAGAGTTTGAAGAATAAATAAGATAACTTAAAATCATTTCTAAAAGTTACTGGAAACCAATACAGTGTAGCTAGGAAAGGGGTGATAAGTTCCCTCATTCTGGTTTTGGTTAAAAGTCGATCAGCGGCATTCTGAATGAGATGAAGTTTGTCAATAGATTGCTTTGGAAGGCCAGTAATAAGTGTACTTCCTTAGAAGGTTGGCGTCATTCAATGTCTGTAGTGAGATGCTGAAGATGTTCTATAGGTCAGTTGTGGAGAGCGCCCTCTTCTTTGTGGTGGCGTGTTGGGGAGGAAGCATTAAGAAGAGGGACGCCTCACGTCTTAATAAGCTGGTAAGGAAGGCGGGCTCTGTCGTGGGCAAAGTACTGGAGAGTTTAACATCGGTAGCTGAGCGAAGGGCGCTGAGTAGGCTACGGTCAATTATGGAAAACTCTGAACATCCTCTACATAGCACCATCCAGAGACAGAGAAGCAGTTTCAGCGACAGGTTACTATCGATGCAATGCTCCTCAGACAGGATGAAGAGGTCAATACTCCCCAATGCCATTAGGCTTTACAATTCTACCGCCAGGACTTAAGAACTTTTTATAAGCTATTATTAATGCTTTTTGAGATAGTGATTTAGATGCATATCATATTTTTTACTGAGTTAAGTATTGTATGTAATTAGTTTTTCTACAACAAGTGTATGGGACATTGGAAAAAAAGTTGAATTTCCCCATGGGGATGAATAAAGTATCTATCTATCTATCTATCTATCTATCTATCTATCTATTGCAGTAACCTAATCTATTCAATATAAAGTCATAAACTAGTCTTGCAGCATCGTTACATTGCAGAAGCAGATGTACCTTTGTAATATTTCATAAATGTAGAAATGCTGCTCTGGTCACTTTCTTTGTCTGGGATTTAGAACAAAAATGAATCTGATTCCATACCTCAAGAGTGAGACCACATTGAGCTTTCTGACAGAGGTATCCACATTGAATATTAACTCACTTCTCCTCTGCCAGACCAAAGGCAGCAACTGTGGATGTGTGGGAGCTGGGGGTTAAAGAGCGATAAACTATAAAACAGAGCAAGAAAAAGATAGCAAACTATAAATAGTACTCAGAGAATACAGAATCAGCTGGATCAGTCACATAAATGCTGGGGTCAGAAGAGCAGGTCAAAAGCTAGGTGTCCTGCAGTGAGTGAGTCAGCTCAACAGAACCACTTACAAGGCGATGTTGGAATTGTGATGAATTGTTCTCAAACTTAGAGTCATAGTGTCATAGACTCACAGAACACAGAAAAAGGCCCTTCAGCCTATCTATACTGAACCGTTCTTCTGCCTAGTCCCATCAACCTGCCCCTGGACCATAACACTCCAGACCTCTCCCATCCATGTGCCTATGCAAACTTCTCTTAAATGTTTCATTCAACCCTGCATTCACCACTTCCACTGGCAGCCTGTTCCACACTGGCACCACCCTCTGAGTGACGAGGTTGCCCCTCATGTTCCCCTTAAATATTTCATAAATATTTCATCCCTAACCTCTGGCCTCTTAATTCTAGTTTTATTCAACCTCTGTGGACAAAGCCCACTTGTATTTACCTATCATAATTTTTGTATACCTCTATCAAATTGCCCCTCATTCTCCTGCACTCCAGAGCAAAAAGTCTTAACTTATTCAACCTTTCCCTATGACTCATGTCCTCAGTCATGGCAACATCCTTGTAAATTTTCTTTGTACTCTTTCAATCTTATTGATACCTGCCTGTCCTGTTGATCAGTGACCAGAACTGCACACAGTTCTGGTTTTATCAATGTTTTGCACAACTTCTACATAACATCCCGAGTCCTGTTCTCCGTGCTCCAATTTCTGAAGGCCAATGTAGCAAAGACTATCTTTGTTGCCCTATCCACCTGCGATGCCACTTTCAAGGAATTATGAATCTGTACTTCCAGATCCCTCTGTTCTACCACACTCCTCTACAACTCACTGTGTAAGTCCCACCCTGGTTTGCCGGAAATGTACCGTAACAATACCATCTGTGCAATGCTCTGGAGTGATTTGCCTAGGCTACCCCAATAGTGCCACTTAAACCTACCACCTCTCAAGAAAGGACAAGATTAACAGCTACATAGGAGCATTGCCACTTGTAGGTTCCCCTGCAAGGTGCCCACCATCCTGATTTGGAAATATATCACCTGCTGTTCATTGTTCCTCCAACAGGACCATAACTTTGTCAAGGTTTGGAGGCTTGCATGCCTCAATGACCGAGAGAGCTACGTTGGCTGGAGTCAGGGCCTTAGGCTTTGACTCTTGGTAGGGCCACCCATGCCAAACACTTCAAAAGGTAGCGGCCAGACTAAGAGTGGTCCACCGGTCCTCCAGGTTCAGGGATTCAGCTCAGGGGCTAACAACCCAACCCTGAATGGCCATTAAGAAAAATTGTTACGGAAACAGCAATGAAGATGGCTTCTATGACTGTGTAAGACCAAAGACATACAGAGATGTAGGACCTTCATTGCTGCCCTAAATGCCAGCAGCATTACGGGTAGATGAACGAATCTATATTGTTACCGGGTCTACGTCATGAAACACCAGAAGTGTGAGAACGTTCACACAAAGGGCTGCAGTAGATGAAGACATGGCTCACCCATCACCTTTTCAAGCGCAATTAGGGACTTGTAAAAAAATCCTGGTCTTGCCAGTAATACACAGATATTGAAAAAAACTTTAAAAAGTTAATAGGATAATTAAAGAACTTAGAAATATAAAAGATTAATAGAATAAGTTACAGGAAGTGTAGTTACCTTATAATAGGAGGCCACTGAAGTCTTCAGCCTGTTCCATTCTTCAATGAGATCATGGTTAATCTGTGTCCAGAGACCACCTGAGCAATAAGCAATCTGCTGGATGAACATAGTGGGTTGAGCAGCCTCTGTTGGGATGAGGGGAGGAAGGAATTGACGATACTTCAGGAAACTATGTGTGTGAATTGGGGTTACAGCAGGAAATGTTGATAGTTTCTTTTCCCTCACAGTCACCACTCGACCTTCTGAATTCCTCCAGCAGATTGTTTGTCGCACCAGATTCCAGCATCTTACAATCTCTTATGCTGCTCCTTGCTCTAAGGACAATGTCGTGGACGGGTGATAAAGTACACCTGTGGATGTTGGGCTGCTTCAGGTCAGTGGGTCCTGGGATCGGATATCCGTTTGTGCAGGAGGCACAGCGTCTGGTCAATCAGTGCATCTGGAGCTTGGAGTCCCAGCATCAGATAGTCCAGCAGCTGAAACCAAAGACTGAGGCCTAAAGGTCGATTAGAAGTCTGGAAACCAAATCCTAATGGATGAAGCCTGGAGACCTGAGGCTTGGAGTTCTGTCCTGGACTTGGAGGACCATCTGTGGGTGCGTGGATGCATGGTTGGGAGGGAGGAAAGGGGCTTGTTTTGCTGTTGTAGTCTTGTTGCCTGTTGTGTTCTTTTTTGTGTGTTCTGTGTTGTTCTGCCTGGCATTGTGGGTATGCTATGTTGGCTCCAGGATATGTGGCGACACTTGTGGTCTGCCCGAACAACGTATTTCACTGTATGCTTCCATGTACATGTGATCTGAATCTGAATCTGAATCTAACTCCACTTCCTTCATTTTTCCCTGAATCCCTTCACAACAGAGTCATAGAGTCAAAGAACATGACAACAAAAATCATATTACTTATTGCCCTTTCTGTATTGAATCATCAATATCAGTGGATCCCAGAAGCACCTGAATTTGATTCCAAAAAGTTTTATCTATGAATGAAAATCCAGGAGAGATGGAAATGAATTCAAACAGGAAGTGGTCTTAAACACAAGAGATTCTGAAGATTCTGGAAATTTTGAGCAACACACACAAAGTGCTGGAAAAACTCAGCAGGTCAGGCAGCATCAATGGATGGGAGTAAGCAGTTGACGTTCATCAGGCCTGGAAAGCAAGAATAATAAAGTGGGGAGAAGGGAAGCAGAACAAGCTGGCAGTGATTAGTGAGGGGGGGGAGGTGGGTTGGTGGGGGAGGGGATGAACTAAGAAGCTGGGAGGGGATAGATGGAAGGGATAAAGGGCTGAATAAGAAAGAATCTGATAGGAAAGGATAGAGGACCAGGGAAGAAGGGGAAGCAGGAGGGGCACCAGAGGCAGGTGAGGAACAGAGAAGGGGTGAGAGGGTAATCAGAATGGGGAATGGGAGAAGAGAAAAGGGGGAGAGATGAGAAATAATTGACAGTTAAAGAAACTGACGTTCAAAGGAAGAGTCTTGATTTTTATAAGTACATCTAAAATAAAAGTTGAAAGTATCCATTAAGAGGATTTACATTTTTGGCTGTTGATATTTGACCATTTAGATATCACTGTATCTCATCATTGTACTGGATACTGCTGGATCTAATTTGACATTTCTATAATTTAGAGCTTTATGTTTTTACCAGTGTTCAATAAATATAGCGCAATTGAAAATATATCTGTTACCTCCCAACACATTTTTTTACAATCTTGCATATCAAGTTAAAATTGCTCTGAAACAGTGTGATCAATATGCCTGGATTCTCAATGAATCCTGCACCAAGGCTCCCTAGAGAGTGAGAAATCTCACTTTGGAGACAGAAACATTGCACGCTGAAAAGCAATGGACTTTTTCTTCTGCTCATTTACAGGAGAGTCAGGTGCTCTGTTGAAAGTGTCCTGACAGACTGCGTCATTGTCTGGAACGGCAATTCCAACACACATGAATGCAAGAGGCTGCAAAGAGTAGTGGTCTCAACAAGTAATCTGCTGGATCAAGCAGCATCCGTAGTGGGAGTGAATTTGTCAGCAACTTGTGTCTAAACCCATTCTTAACACTAGGAGTGGATAGGAGAGATGGCCAGTATAAAGATGAGAAGGTGGAGTGGTGAGCTAAATGGAATAATTCTTACTCTACCTAAGGCGATTTGGCATGTCACCGAATACTCTAACAAACTTCTATAGGTACAAATACAATGCACACGAGTGCAAGGGAGTGTTGGACACAGCCCAGTTCATCATGGGCATAGACAGGCTCAAAAAGATGGCATCTATCATCACAGATCCCCACTATAAGAGTCATGCCTTCTTATCACTGCTCCCATCAGTCAGGAGGTAGAGAAGCTTCAAGTACCACACCATTTCAAGAATTATTTTCCCATAACCATCAGGTTTATGAACCAACCTGTTCAATCCTAATCATACCTCAGCACTACCATGGACCTGCCTCTGATTGTGTCTTTTTTTTTGCACTACTTTCTTCTCTTTTCACTGTCTTTTACAACCTATGCGTAATTTGTATTCTGTGGGGTTTTCTGGACCTACGTGCCTGTGATGCCGCTGCAAGCGTTTCGTTGTTCCTGTACCTCACCATTCTTGCACACGTTACAATAAGTTCAACTTGCTTTGGTTCATTGCGCTTCCGTAATGACCCCGGACCACCCAGTGATCGGTCCATGGCCTGCAAGAAGACGGTTTCAGAAACATTTTCTTGCAGGCAGCCACAGGGAAAAAAAAGTACAACGGAAGTTATGAGAAATTATATACAAACAAAAACTGACCAATGTACAAAAAAGAGAAATAGTGCAAATGAAAGATACGAGAATGTGAGTTGCAAAAAGTTCTTGAAAGTGAGCCTGTAGGTTATAGCATCAGTCCCGCGTTGTGGTGAGGGAAGTTATCTACACTGCTTCAGGAGCATAGAGGTGAATTAAACACATACAGAACTGGAGACAGTCAGCATCTTAAATTCCTCAGTGTTATTATTTTGGAGGACTTCTTTGAGGCCAGCAATTATGGAGAAAGCACAGCAGTGCCTCTACTTCTGGAGTTTGCAGAGATTTGGCATGGCATCCAAAACTTTGACACCTTTTAGAGATGTATAGTGCTGAGTATATTGACTGGTGGCATCACGTTGGAAACACCAATGCTCTTGAATGGAAAATCCTACAAAAAGTAATGGACACGGCCAAGTCCATTACGGGTAAAGCCCTCCCCGCCATTGTGCACATCTACAAGAAATGCTGTTGCAGGAAAGCAGGGACCCCCCACCCCCCAACCAAGCTATGCTCTCTTCTCATTGTTGTCATAAAGAAAGTACAGGAACCTCAGGACTCACACCACCAGGTCCAGGACCAGTTATTATCCCTCAACCATCAGGCTCTTGGACCAGAGGGGATAACTTCACACAACTTCACTAACCTCATCATTGTGGTCTTTCATTGATTTAGTTATGGTTACTATGAGGGGTGATTGATAAGTTTGTGGCCTAAGGTAGAAGGAGTCAATGTTAGAAAACCTAGCACATTTATTTTTCAACACAGTCCCCGCCTACATGTACACACTTAGTCCAGCGGTCGTGGAGCATACGGATCCTTCTTTGTAGAAGTGGAAAGGGTGATTGACAAGTTCATGGCATAAGGTAGAAGGAGCTGAGTTATTAACTTTAAACTTTCTGCATTGTCACTCAAAGAGTTGAACTGCACGTGCATGTAACGAGAGCGTCTTGGACTTTCAGGTGGTCCACAGCAGGGATGATTGATAAATTTGTGGCCTAAGGTAGAAGGAGATGAGTTATACAGCTCTCGTTACATGCATGTGCAGTTCAACTCTTCGAGTGAAAATGCAGTAAGTTTGAAGTTAATAATTCATCTCCTTTTACCTTGGGCCACAAACTTATCAATCACCCCTGCTGTGGACCACTTCTGGAGGTCCAAGACACTGACTTCTACAAAGAAGGGACCTGTATGCTTGGATAAATGTGCTAGGTTTTCTAAAATTGACTCCTTCTACCTTTGGCCACGAACTTATCAATCACCCCTCATATTCTATTATGGATTTATTGAATATGCCCAAAAGAAAATGTATATGCTGACATATATGTTCTTTGATAATAAATTTACTTTGAACTTTGCAGTCTTTGGATTTCGAGCCCTGTGAGTCCAGTACATTGCTACCTTTAATTTGGTGGCTTTGAATGATGAGAGAGATTATCATGTTCCCACACAATCAAAGCAGCATGTAGTTCTTTCATGATTACTATCTGAAATCCATGCATCAAAGACAGTAGTGTACACAAAATATGCTCAAAAATAATGAGTATCCTAAAACATGTCGAGATCAAAGTACTAATAGAAGCAAACGACGTAGCCCATTTCCTTTTATCACCATTAGTCAGTGTTTATGACCCTGCAACAGAAACTAATCAACAGATAATGTGCACTGTTACCAGCAACATTGTGGGTCACTTTGAACTGAACCACAAATCCAAGACCAATTATAAAGCAAAGATGCTATATTACACCAATTAGCACTGCTTACCGCGCATATAACCCATAATAAGGCCCCTCACTGGCTGAGCCAACATTTCTGGTTGGGTGATAATGAGAGGAGATTCTGCACACTAAGGAAAGATTATCTTTAAAGATTAGCTTTTCTTATCATATCAAAATGAACATCAATTTCTCAAACATCTGGTAATTGTCTCCCTCTTTTCACCAATTCCCATTCCCACTACCCTCTCTCATCTTATCTCATTACCTACCCATCACCTCCCTCTGGTGCTCCTCCTCCTTCCCTTTCTTCCATGATCTTCTACCCACTCCTATCAGATTCCTCTTTCTCCAGCCCTTTATCTCTTTCACCAATCAACTTCTCAGCTCTTTAATTCACTCCTCCCCCACTCCAGTGTTTCACATATCACCTACAACCTTGTACTTCTTCTTTCCCTCTCCCCAGCTTCTCACACTACTTCTCATCTTTTTTTTCCAGTCCTGATGAAGGGTCCTGGCCTGAAACGTCAACTGTTCACTCTTTTCCATGGATACTGCCTGGCCTGCTGAGTTCCTCCAGCACTTTGTGTGCGTTGCTTGGATTTCCAACATCTACAGATCTGTTTGGGATACAATGAAATACATAATTCTCATCAAATCAGATCACTGAAGATTGTGCTGTGGGCAGCCTACAAGTGTCGCCACACTTCCAGCACCCACGAGAAACCAGAAAAAACCCTGTATGATCATGGGGAGAACATACAAACTCCTTACAGACAGTGGTGGGAATCGAATCCAGGTTGGTGAGCACTGCCATTGTAAGGCAAAGCTACCGTAGCATAGCCTAGGGTAGAAAATGCGAATATCTTTTAGAATAACAGAGGCTTGGTTATGGTGCTCTTTTCCTCTGACTTGCAAGAAGTTGCTAGGATTTTCTGATGGGAACTATAGTGACACCATCAACGATCACTGTCTTTATGCATCATGGGGTTCTGTAAATGAATTCAATGAATCTAATCTTCATGTGTCAGTGCATTCTCCCCGGCTTTACGCCTCTCATAACTTTATAAATTTTGGCTCCCATCAGTGTCAGACTTGCAGATGCAGGTTCCTCGCAGTCTCCACCCCAGCTAACAGGAATCACCTGCCACTCATTTCTAGCTCATCACCTGCAGCCTATTAAAACCCAGTTCACATCCACAATCCTTGTTCACTCATATGAACCAGCCAGCCTCAACCAGTTGCTCCTAGCCTTCTTGTGTTTAGTATCTGTTTCTCTCTTGTTTTGTGGCCCCTCGTGGCTGGTTATTTTGTAGCTTACTGATCATAGCACTGGACCCGGTCTTCTGAGGTCAAGCGAGTCGACCCGTCCTAGCGCCACAGGTTTTCCATTTTTAAAGCTCCCCCACAAGGGTTTCCTGTCATCGTGGAGTACAATGGACAACCATCATTAAAGTTATTGCTCGCCACTTAAATCATCTCCACTGCTCGGTGCGGGTCAAGCCTCCTCTATATTTTGCGATAGGATGAATGAACGACTGATTGGCTCTGCAGACTATGCTCACCGAAAAAAAAGTTGTCCGTCGAAATGAGCAAATGATCCCGAAGCAGAAAGAAAGCACTGACTATTTGCTCGCTCCTCTCTCGCACTCGATACAGCAATCCCACGGTAGTCAACCTCCTCCCCCTGAGCCCCGGGTTCTGTTGCCCAAATGCTTCAATGGATCCCCAACTCAATGGCAGAGCTTCCTGTCCCACTGCAACTTATACTTTGAGCTCCAGCCATTTCTTTTGCTACAGACTGAGCCAAGACTGCCTTTGTCATCTCTCTCTTGAGTGAGCTTTGGTGTGGGCTGCCAGAATTTGGGACAATAAAGTAGCCATTTGCAATAAATATGAGGACCTCACTGCTGATATGTGCCAGGTTTTCAACCATCCGTGAAGTGAAGTAGGTGAAGCGGATCGACTGCATTGAGGCTCACGCTCAGTACTGGATTACACTAGAATTCAAGACCCTTGCAGCAGAGTGCAGTTGAAATGTAGTTCACCTCCACGGCTTCCCCCAGGACACTATGCTGGACCGGGGCCCACAATTCATCTCCTGCTTCTTGTGAACTTTCTGCGCCTCAGTGAGTTTGTCCTCTGGCTATCAACCACAGACCAACAGTCAGTGGGAAAAAGCCAATCAGCAGGCGGAGAAGTTTCTGTGATGCTCTGCTGTCTCTAACCCTTCCTCATCGAAGAAGTCTCTGCTCTGGGACAATCTATCCTACAAGCTACACATCTCATCTGCCTCAAATATATCACTCCTGACTCCTGATGAAGGGTTTCGGCCCGAAACGTCGTCACTACCTGCTCCCATAGATGCTGTCTGGCCTGCTGAGTTCTGCCAGCATTTTGTGTTTTTATTTATTTCCAGAATCTGCAGATTCACTCGTGTTGCACTCTTTGAAGTGCTTTATGGCTACCAACCTTCGTCGTTCCCAGTGGTGGAGTCAACCATCCACCAGTTTGCTGCTGTTGAAATGCTCGGAAGAGGGCATGGAGGGTCATCCTAGCAGCCCAGCATGCCTACTGCTGACAAGCTAACAGCCTTTGGTGCCCACCCAGACTACTCTGGCCTGGGGACCATGTCTGGCTGTTCACCCAAGATCTGCTCCTGCACATTGAATCATGCAAGCTTTCACCCCAGCTCATCGGTCCTTACAAAATTAGCCATTGCATCAATCCAGTCACTTACCACCCTAGGATGGTGGAAGGTGGTCCATAATACATGGTTTGCCAGTTAATACATTCACATCAATACCTGGTTGATTGGGAAGAGTACAGTCTAGAGGATAGATCTTGGGTACCATCCAGATACAACTTGGATCAATTGCTGATTGAGGAGTTTCACTGGACCTATACAAATTGTCCTAGTCCTTTGGGGGTCAGTCATTTGGTGGGTGGTAATCCTATCAGTCCTGCATATGCAAGGGTCTTCCCAGTCTCCACTCAGATAACAGGAATCACCCGCCATTCATTTCTAACTCATCACCTGCAACCATCTCTCATTTACAATCTTTGTTCACTCATATGAATCAGCCAGCCTCAACTAGTTGCTCCTAGCCATTAGATACTTTGTTGTTGTGTCATGTTTAGTATCTCTTCTCTCTTGTTTTTGTGGCCTCTTGTGGCTTGTTATTTTGCAGTTTATTATAAAAGTTACTGCTCACTGCTAAATCGATGAGCTCTGAACTTGGGTCAAGCCTCCTCTACGTTTTGTGACAGTCTCTGATGTAAACATGGAAGTTTCCTGTGAGGAACCTTTATTGTTTGAAGGCTAAAAAAAAGCTTGAGGCCATATGGTTATTAACAATGAACATTGGCATGCGCATGATGATTAAGACCACAAGACCATAAGACATGGGAGCAGAATTAGGCCATTCAGCCCATTGAGTCCACTCCACCATTTCATCATGGCTGATCTCAGGTCTCATTCAACGTCACACACCTGCCCTCTCACTATATCCCTTGAAGCCCTGACCAATCAGAAATCTATCAACTTCCGCCTTAAATATACCCATGGGCTTGGCCTCCACCACAGTCTGTGGCAGAATATTCCCCAGACGCACCCTCTTTGGCTAAAAAATATCCTCTTTACTTCTGATCTCAAAAGGTCACCCCTCAATTATGAGGCTGTGCCCTCTAGTTCTGGATACCCCCCACCAGAGGAAACATTCTCTCCATATCCACCCTCTCTAGTCCTTTGAACATTCGGTAGGTTTCAATGAGATCCTCCTTCTAAATTCCAGTGTGTGTACAGGATTAAAGCTGCCAAATGCTCCTCATATGTTAACCCCTTCAATTTCTAAATAATCATCGTAAACTTCCTCTGGACTCTCTCCAATAGCAATACATCCTTTCTGAGATAAGGAGCCCAAAATTGTTGACAATACGCAAGTGTGGCCTGACTAGCATCTTATAAAACTTCAGTATTAACTTCTTGTTTTTATATTCTACTTCCCTTGAAATAAATGCCTTCTTTACCACAGACTCAACCTATGAATTAACCTTCTGGGAGTCTTGCATGAAGACTATTAGATTCCTCAGCACCTCTGATGTTTGAATTTTCTCCCTGTTTAGATAATAGAAGCAGGAATTGATTGCTCTCTGTCATTGCAATTTGTTCAATCATTAATGCAATCTTCTGCAGTTTGAAAGGGAGAAGATAAAGTCAGACACATCAGTATTACCACGGAGTAAATGGGCATTACAGAGGTATGAGAAAGGAGCTGGCCAAAGTTGATTGGAATTTGACATTAGCAGGGATGATGGCAGCAGAACAGTAATGGCTGTTGTTTCTGGGGGCAATTCGGAATGTGCAGGATAAATACATCCCAAAGATGAAGAAGAATTCTAAAGGGAGGATGGGGCAAATGTGGCTGACAAGGGAATTCAAAGATAGCATAAAAAGAAGGGAGAGGGTGTATAATATTGCTAAAATTAGTGGAAAGCTGGAGGATTGGGAAGTCAATTCAGCTGGTTAATATACAGCTGCAGTGTTTATCCAGTCTGTAAGAAGGAAGGGAGGCAGAAAAAAGGAAATTGTAGACCAGTTAGCCTGACTTCAGTGGTTGGGAAGGTGCTGGAGCCCAAGGATGAAGTTTTGGGGTACTTGGAGGCTCGTGATAAAATAGGCCAGAGTCAGCATGGTTTCCTGAAGGCTGTCTTTGAGGAATTAACAGACAGGACAGACAAAGAGAGGCATGGATGTTGATTACTTGGAAGTTCAGAAGGCCTTTGAGAAGGTGCAGCACATGAGGCTGCCTAACAAAATAAGAGCCCATGGTAGTACAGGCTTGATACTAAATGGATAGAAAATTGGCTGACTGGTTGGAGGCAAACAGCGGAAGTAAAGATGGCCTAACTCATTTGGCTGCTGGTGACAGTTGGTGTGCTGCAGAAGTCAGCACTGGGACCGGTTCTTCTCCAGTTATATATGAATGACAGAATTGGTGGCTTTGTGGCCAAGTTTGCAGATGATACAAAGACAGGTGGAGGGGCAGGTAGTTTGAAGAATGTTTTTTGCACCACCCTCTGCAAACTCTAGACTGTTCTGTGTGAGAATCCCAGGATTTTAGCAGTTTCGGAGACTCTCAAACCTGTCCATCTGGCCCCAGCAATCAATCCATGGTCAACATCACTTAGATCACATTTCTTCCCATTTGGATGCTTGGCGTGAACAACAACTGAACATCCTGACATGCTTTTATGCACTGAGATGCTGACATGAGATTTGCTGATTAGATATTTGCATTAACGAGCAGGTGTACAGGTGGCCATGCATGTATAGTAATGCAGGTAGTTCACTTGCTATTCTGATGCCTGTGGTGAATCAGGGAGATAACAGTATGCTAGTGAGCTCCTTAAAATTCCAAATTGCAGATCACATTGACTTTATCGGCTCAGCTATGAACACTTAGCAAATCAGAATAACTTGTTAATATTTACATGGCCGCACACCTGAGGCTTCCTGGCTAAAACAACTGGACATATTAATAACCAGCAGAAACCATTGTGGGTCAGCAAAGAGAGGATTGGTATAAAAATCACAAAAAAGAGAAACTATTCAGATGCTGGAACTCCAAGCAACACACACAAAATGCTGGAGGAACTCAGCAAGCCAGGCAGCGCCTATGGAAAAGAGCAAACAATCGACGTTTTGGGCTGACACCCTTCAGCAGGACTGCCAGGCCTGCTGAGTTCCTCCAGCATTTTATGTTGGTATAAAAATATCAGCCAGCAGAATCTGAAAATTCACTGACACAATTGCTTATTCTTAACTGTTAGTTCTTCACAGTTGTAAGTCTGTCACTTTATCTAAGACAGCCTTTACCTGTTCCAATCTTCTCAGGTACTGCAGTATGAATGTTGGTTACATGACTGCAATATAACTGACTCGTGATAAACACAAGAGAGTCTGCAGATGTCAGAAATCCTGAGCAACACTTGCAAAGTGCTGGAGGAACTCAACAGTTCAGACAGCATCCATGGAGACAAACAGTTGACATTTCAGGCTGAGACCCTTCATCAAGACTGGAAAGGAAGGGAGAAGAGGCCAGAATAAGAAGGTTGGAGGAGGGGAAGGAGTACAAGCTGATCAGTGATAGGAGAGGGAGAAGGTAGGTGGGTGAGGGAGGGAGGAATTGAAGTGAGAAGCTAGGAGTTGATAGGTGAAAAAGGTAAAGGACTGAAGAAGGAATCTGGTTGGAGAGGAGAGTGGACCATGGGAGGAAGAGAAGGAGGAGGGACTCCAGAGGGAAGTGATGGGCAGGTGATGAGTAAGAGGGGAGAGAGGGGCAATGGATCACCAGCACTAGCCTACCCGACATCAAGGATATACACAGAAAGCACTCGGAAGAAGACCAACAACTCCATGAAGGTTCACACCCACCCTGCTCATGGACGGTTTGTCCTACTCCCATCAGGAAGGAGGCGACATAGCCTCCACGCCAGAAGCACCAGTCTCAGTAATATCTCAGTCCCCAGGCAGTAATGTCAATCACCACCTTCACCTGCTAAGCACGCCACCACACCCCCACCATCACTATTAGATCACTTCCTGTCAGAAGCATCTTATGTGCAGACACTACTGTGCCTAACGTCACCTTATGGGCATACAATTAATCTATTATTTAAGAGGTTTAAATGAGGTATTTAAGAGCCTCTTGGACAGGCACATGGATGAAAGGAAAATGGAGGGTTATGGGGTAGTGTGGGTTTAGTACTTTTTTTAAGGATTATATGGGTCAGCACAACATGGAGGGCTGAAGGGCCTGTACTGTGCTGTCATGTTCTATGGTTCTATTTATATATGCTATCTTATGCTTTTATATTTACTGTGGTTTTTTTTATCTTATTGTGTTTTTTTGTGCTACATCAGATATGGGGTAACAATTATTTTGGTTTCCTTTACTGTTGTGTACTGGAAATGACACTGAACAATCTTGAAGAGGGAAGCCAGTATGGGGAGTGAAAAAAGAGAACAGGGATGTGGGGGGGAGGAGGAAAGAAATTACCAGAAGTTCGAGAAAATCAATGTCATGCCATCAGGTTGGAGGCTACCCAAACAGACTATGAGATGTTGCTCTTCCAGCCTTGTGATGGATTTTCACTTCTTGGATTTTTTCAAAGCTTGCTTTCTAAACACAGATGACACTCGTAACATCGAAAACAGATGTAAGTAAACTTCCAAATAACAGTTTATTTAGTTTCTGGTCATAAATAGAAGTTGGTCTTTTGTTCCCGAAATGTAAATGGAAAGTTTTAATTTACTCAAAGTTAAAAAAGCACCCTCAGAAGAACAGTCTTGCAAACAAGCTCTGTAGTTAGGAGACACTCTGTCTGTGAATAGCAGATGCTAGTTCACAGCACCTGTCTTGTTGCTCAAGATGCAGTAAAAGACAATGGGTTGTTTAATTATGGTTGTTTCATATAGATAATCTGACTCTTAAGTTGCTGAGTTTAAGGAAGCTTGCAGAACAGAGGGATAATATCATTTAGCATATCAATAACTTATGTGTTTATAGTTGCAAGGTTTTATGTTCTCAAGGAAGTTAGATTTACAGCATTTATTGAGCATTGTGAATATTAGACTGCAGACTATGTCTCAGAAAATGCTTTTAGAACATTTGCCTTGAAAGGAACTATATGCACGTGAAGTCACCCAAGTCAAAAAAAGGGTATAAATGTAGAGAGCAGTTCAATCCTATTAGATATTGGGTAAGGAATATGAAGAATCATGGAAATAACACAAGGTGAATTAGAATTCATTTCTCTTACTTCGGATTTTGCGATGGACAATTTGTCTGCATCTTGGTGGATGGCATCCGTTAGTCTTGCGAGACCATGGATCTGCACCTGGAATGGTTTCCAGGGTGTAGGCCTGGGCAAGGTTGTGTGGAAGACCAGCAGTTTCCCATGCGGCAAGTCTCCCCTCTCCACGCCACCGATGTTGTCCAAGGGAAGGGCAAGGGCCGATACAGCTTGGCACCAGTGACGTCGCAGGAGTTGCCAGAACGAGGTTGAAGGCAACATCGGACTGCCTTAGGGACTCCAGCTCCGGATTTGTCCTCAGGGTTTACTCCCAAAGCCTTTCCCATGAGTGGGTATGGCCACAAGGCAGCGGAGGTTTGAAATCAGAGTTTTCCCTCTCTTAGATGACAGGCTGACAAGCTCCATCTACCTGACACCATACTCCATCTTGGTATGTCTTTTTAATTTATGAGATTGTATCTGTGTTTTGGCAATTCTTTGGTAATTCTCTGTGTTTGAGAAATCCCTTATGCATTGTGCTTTGGAAATGCTTTATATTCAAGAAACACTTTGTGTTTAGGAAATGGTTTGTACTTTGGAAGTGTACAAGATTGAAATCCTCTGTGAGAATTGGGAAATATTTAAGTTGGAAATCCTCTGTGAGTTTTAAACGTGTGTTAAGAGTGTTGTTTAGATTTGAATGATTATCACTGAAAGTAAATTATCTGTGTTTTAAATTACTTTGCTAGCAGGAAGTATTTTCTGTTTTGTAGGGAGCAGGGAGTCATCACTCAAATCGTGGGTATTGGCAGCTAAACACACTGTGGAGAATAAACAGAAGTGAACTAGTCTTTGAAGATTAGGTAGTCACAATATAATGTCCCTTTAGTGAGAGTGCTTGAGGCTATTTATATCTAATAATGCTTAAAGTCTTCGGTTGAGTTTAGAACTTAGCAGCCAGCAAACCCAATACCATCACAGGTAGTGGTAGTGGAGGCCATAGTCTGACATGTTGAAATGGGAATGGGAGTAGAATTAAAATGAGTGGCACTGGGAAATCAACTCTTAATTAAATTAATAAGTAAAATTGACCATCTTTGACCAAAATTAACAACTCGATGGTTCATCAAGATTCCACTGGTGAAGGAAATCTATTCTTATTTAGTTGGTCTTCTAACTTATAGTGACATTAACTGCTTCTTGTGAACCAGTAAGTCACTGAGTTAAATGCAACGAAGTACAGCTGTAGCTAGCATGCCTAAGACTTTTGCACAGTACTGGGTTGAGAGTGTGCTTATAAATCTACTGCGTCCAAAGGATGTTGGGAATGGCAAGGTTGGAGTGCCACAGGAGTGATGTGGGACATGTGGCATCAAAGGAGTGTCAGGGCAGAGGGTGGTGTGGATGTGGACACACACAGCCCTGAGACATCAGTTGAAGATTCTAAATGACAAGTTTATTGATCATTATAAAATGTCTCTCTAGTGTTTTCACTCCCTCCCCTCTTCCTTCCCCTTTTCCCACCCATGATACCCCTCTCCTGCCCCCTTCCCACTCTCAATCCACAATAGAGACCCATATCAGAATCAGGTTTATCATCACTCACACATCATGAAATTTGTTTTTTTTTTTGTGGCAGCAGTACAGTGCAATTCATGAAATTACTACAGTACTGTACAAAAATCTTGGGCACCCTTGCTATATATACGTGCCTGAGACTTTTGTACAGTACTGTAAATTACTTAAGGAAGTCGCTCTAAAATAGCAGTAATTGCTGGAAATACACAGCGAGTCTGGCAACATCTGTGATGAGGGAAACAGAATTAATATTTCAGGCTGATCACCATTCATTACACCCACTGAATAATTCCAACATTTTCTTTTTTATTTATTTTTATTTAGCGATACAGCACGTTTACAGGCCCTTCCAGCCCAGTGAACCCGCGTGGCCCAATTACACTTATGTGACCAATTAACCTACTAACTCGTACATTTTTGGAATGTGGGAGGAAACTGGAGCACCCAGAGGAATTCCACGAATCCATGGGGAGAACGTACAAAATCCTTACATGCAGTGATGGAACTAAACCTGGGTCACTGTCACTGTAATCACTGTACCACGCCAAATCATTTCATATTTCCAGTACCCGCACAATGTTGTATTTGTTAAGAAATGCCAAACCCTGCAAGCTTACTGATTAGATCTCAGCTTGAAGTGGGGAGTTGAGACTGGATCACTGTACAAGATGTTAAAGGTTAAGACGATTGAGTGGGTGCAGAAAAGATTTACTAGAATATTACCAAGCAGAGAAGACCACCTAAAAATAGAGGCTATCCTTACAAGAGGGGACATTTAAAGAAGGCATTCAATTTATGAGTGGTGTTGAAAGGAGATACTGCTTCCATTGGCAGGAGAAAGATGATTTTAGGATCTTTAACAGTGGGAAGGTATAGAGAAATGTATATTTTTAATGGTGTGTAACGCACTGACTGAAAATACAGTGGAAATAGTTTTGACAATGTCTTTTGAAAAGCAATTGTTTAAATATTTGATGAAATGAATAATTACAGGATTATAAGAAAAGATCAGGAGATTGAGAATCATTGGATAACCTTCACAATGAGCTGGATGAAGTCAGAGTGGATCATCCTTCCAAAAAATTCAGTGCTGCTAACCAAATGAATTACAGCCTCTGCTTTCATCTAAACTACCTCTTATTTTCTTTAAATACATCTATTAGTGCTAGGATGGGTTGATTCTCAAATGTGATTGTCACAAACTCAGGAGAAATAATCAAAAATGTTCCCTCAACAACAATGCGGCCTACCTATGGAGGCTGCACCGCTCAGTGTTAACATTCTTATTTCACATCAAGTGTATAAAACATAATCAAAGACCCCTCCTACGCTACTCATTCTCTTCTTCCCCCACCCCCCACCATTGGGCTGAAAATACAAAAAACTCGGGAATGCGTATCACCAGCTTCTAACCCACTGTTATAAATTTTGTTAGAACATTATTGGGTGCCATGGCAATATTACAGCTCAGGGCGTCAGAGTTCAGAGTTCAATTCCAACGTGCTCTGTAAGAAAGTTTGTACATTCTTCCCAAGTTAGTGGATTTCCTCCCGCATTCCAAACATGTATCGGATAGTAAGTTGATTGGTCATTGTAAATTGTCCTGTGACTGCAGCCAGGTCCAGGTGTCGACTTTAACCGATGTTTCAATGACGAATTCCGCTATGAAGATGGCGGAGTTTGTCATCGAAATGTCAGTTAAAATCGACACCTGGACCTGGCTGCAAGTCCGAGAGGAGCTTATTCATCAGATATGCTGGGAAAGTACTGGATCCTTTGTCCTGTGATTAGGCTAGGGTTAGATCGGTGGGTTGTTAGGCCCTGCGGCTCGCTGTTCTGGAAGGGCCTGTTCTGCACTGTATCTCTAAATAAAACAGAAACAAATAAAACAAGACTCTTGAATGGCCCTCATTAATGATAAAGACGAACACTTAATCTTCAAGCTATCTCATCATGGCCCTGGAATGTTATTTGTCTACTCGCATGACACTTTCTCTGTCGTTGTTATACCATATTCTTCATTCTGTTGTTGTTTTTTCCTTTTGTACTGTACTCTCTCAATGTACTTATGCTCTGTCTGGATGGCACTCAAACAAAAGCCTTACAGTACATGTGACAATAATAAAACATTACTAATTTAATAAGACCAATACACGATAAGATATAAGAGCAGTATTAGGCCCTTTGGTCCATCACTTTTGCTCAGCCATTCTATCACGGCTGATCCATTTCCCTCTCTGCCCCAATCTCCTGCCTTCTCCCTGTACCCCTTCATGTCCTGACTAACCAAAAATGTATCAACCTCTACCTTAAGTATACCTGAGGACTCGCCCTCCACAGCCACCTGTGACAATGAATTCCAGATTCTCCACTCTCTGGCTAAAAAAATCCCTCCTCATCTCTGTTCTAAACAGACGTCCCTCTATTCTGAGGTTGTGTCCTCTGGTCTTTTACTCTGCCATCATTGAAAACATCCTCTCCACATCCACTCTGTCGAGGCCTTTCAACATTCATAGGTTTCAAAGAGATCCCCCCCTTATTCTTCTGAATTCTAGTGAATACTGGCCCTGGGTCATCAAACTCTCCTCATGTGCTAAGCTTTTCAATGCCAGAATTATTTTCATGAACCTTCTTTGAACCCTATCTTAAAATAAATCTTATACATCAGAGCAGTAGTGAAGGATGGGTACACAGTTTAAGGTGTAACTTTCTGATGGACTGGGGGGTGGAAAGTTCCATTCTTATATAAAATTGCCTATTAAAACAAGCCAGGTGATCATTTTGAGGTTTTGGGGATTATTATGTGCAAATATGCTGTTTGATTTCTGCTGTCACCGGGAAGGAGGTACAGGAGCCTTAGGTCCCACACCGACAGGTTTAGGAACAGTTATTACCCTCCAACCATAAGACTCCTGAACCAGTGTGGATAACTTCACGCAGCACAAATCTGAACTGATTCCACAACCTAAGGACTCACTTCCAATGTCTCTACAATTCATCTTCTCAGTATTATTTATTTATTATTTTTATTTGCACAGTTTGCCTTCTATTGCACATTGGTTGTGTGTCATTTTTTTACATGGATTCTATTGTATTTATTTGTGTCTACTGTGAGTGCCTGCAAGAAAATGAATCTCAAAGTAATATATGGTGACATATACATACTTCGATAACTTAGAATGGTTGCGAATATTGGTAGCTCAGGTTGAAGTGTTCGATGTTGGAGTGTTTGCCAAGCCTGGAAGTTAGTTCGTAGGTGTTTCATCACCGGTTGAGGTGACATCCTCAGTGCGCAGTTGTTGGCGTTTCTCTCTGGGAGCACTCATGTTTATATAGGTTCCTGTTCACTTGCCTCAATCCTGATTGGCCACCCCTTCAGTCAACCTTTAGATTCTATTGGCTCGAGTTTCTTTGGCTCTTAGGGGCTCATATATGATGGCTATTTCAATATGTTTGTTTACAGAGTTATCTGACGAGAACTGTGCTTTTCTAAAAATTCTTGTGCCTGCTTCGTGTTTGCCTGTGCCAGGGGAAGTACAACGAGATCTAGGTGTCCTTGTTCATCAGTCACTGAAAGTAAGCATGCTGGTACAGCAGGCAGTGAAGAAAGTTAATGGCATGTTGGCCTTCATAACAAGGGGAATTGAGTATAGGAGCAAAGAGGTCCTTCTGCAGTTGTACAGGGCCCTGGTGAGACCACACCTGGAGTACTGTGTTCAGTTTCGGTCTCCAAATTTGAGGAAGGACATTCTTGCTATTGAGGGAGTGCAGCGTAGGTTCACGAGGTTGGCGGAACTGTCATATGTTGAAATATTGGAGCGACTGGGCTTGTATACACTGGAATTTAGAAGGTTGAGAGGGGATCTGATTGAAACATATAAGATTATTAAGGGATCGGACACGCTAGAGGCAGGAAACATGTTCCCGATGTTGGGGGAGTCCAGAACCAGAGGCCACAGTTTAAGAATAAGGGGTAGGCCACTTAGAACAGAGTTGCGGAAAAACTTTTTCACCCAGAGAGTTGTGGATCTATGGAATGCTCTGCCTCAGAAGGCAGTAGAAGGCCAATTCTCTGGATGATTTACAAACTCGCTCTCCATTCTACATTGATAACTAGTGTACTGCGCAAAAGTCTTAGGCACCCTAGCTATATATGTGCCTAAGACTTTAGTAACAGTACTGTAGAGAATGAATGAATAAGTTAGGACTTTACTTCCTAGAGGGGATGAAGGGGCATTTCATACAGGTATACAAAATGACGAGGGACAGAGACGGGGTAAATGCAAGCAGGGCTTTTCCACTAAGATTGAGTGAGAATAGAACTAAGGGTCAGAAAGGTGAAATGTTTAAGGGGACATGAGGGAGAACTTCTTCACTCAGGGGGTGGTGAGAGTGTGGAACGAGCTGCCAGAGGAATTGGTGGATGCAGGTTTGATTCTAACATCTAAGAGAAATTTGGATAGGTACAAGGATGGGGGGGGGGGGGGGGGTATGGAGAGCTATTGTCTGGGTGCCGGTCAATGGGATTAGGCAGATTAATAGTTTGTAATGGACTAGATGGGCCGAAAAGCCTGTTTCTGTGCTGTAGTGTTTTATGGCTCTATGCATTTGTGAATAATTTATGAGAGTTCTAGTACATGTAGGTTGCATGCATGAGGCAATCCACCGAAAATCTAAACCATTACCATCACTAAACTCGCTCATTATGGCCTTGCACCTCATTGTCTGCCTGCACTGCACTTTGTCTGCAACTGTAGCACTTTATTCTGCATCCTATTACTGTGTTCCCTCATACCATCTCTCTTTTCTAATTACCTGCTGCACTTCATAACTAACTTTCAATCATTTGTATACAAAAGTACATGGGTCTTTTTGAGCATCAACTTTTCAAATCTGTCACAAATTTCAAAGTATCCCCCTTTCTCTTTTCTCCTGCCATAGTGAATGATCCCACAGTTTTCCATCTGCCTCCTCTCAGCTTGCCTATCTCCTTGAACCATCATCACTGCCTTTATTCTCCACCCAGCGCCATACCATTTCGAAACTTGGATCTATTACACCTGATCCCCGTGTTCAAAGAACTGAAATAAATTGTGGGCATCTCTGGCCTGAGCACCAATCCTCACAGCATTCCACTGGTTAAAACCTGCCAATCTGTGACAGAGAGCACTCAGTAAACTCATTCCTTACACATGTGCATCTACATGCATGCACGCAAACACTGCCTTGTCATTCAGCAGTCGCTGTGCTGAGTGTGTGCACACTTTGATGTCTTCCTCCGGTATATTCTTATAAAGGGCTTGGCTTTATGATGCCTTTCCACCATACACAGTAGAATATTCTATTTCTTCAGTAATAGGGATGTGTAAATGTGTATATATTGTTTGTGTACTGAATTTAAGGTAGATACTTTGTTTATTTTGTAATATGAGTGTAAGTACATTGTGGGGTGCATCATATTCTAATTCACATGTAGCCCTAAGTTAGCTTTGTGGGTAATTAAAGATGGTATGCCCGAGTGTCTAAAATATGGGGCAGATCGCTCTCAGTAGAAGAGAGAAAGATTGAGCTGCTAGGATTTCACACTCGACAAAGTATGGATCTATTTATTGTGTTTTCTGGTAGATATCTTTCTGTAAATATTTGCAGTCTTCTTTTCACTATTTTCACTAACTTTTGCAAGATTTTTGATACATCTAATAAACACTTTGCTTTGCGGCAAAGTTTGTGGATGACACGGAAGGGTAGTTTGTGTTGAGGAAGGTCGACAAATTGGAAGAAAAGGCAAAAAATGCGTCGGATGGAATAAAGTGTTGGGGAACGTATGATAATGCATTTTGGTAAAAGGAACAATAGTGCAGACTATTATATAAATGGGGAGAAGGTTAGAGGTGCAGAGGGACTCAGGAGTCCTCAAGTAAGACTCCAAGAGGGTTAACTTACAGGTTGAATCTGTGGTAGAGAAGGCAAATGAATGTTGGCATTTATTTCAAGGGAAATAGAATATAAAAACAAGGAGATAATGCTGAGCCCTTTTAAAACACAAGTCAGGCCACACTCAAAGTATTGTCAACAGTTTTGGGCCCCTTATCTCAGAAAAGAGGAGGTTCACAAGATTTATTCCAGGTGTGAAAGGGTTAACATATGACGAGCATTTGGCAGCTTTGGGCCTGTACTCACTGGAATTTAGAAGAATGTGTGGGGATCTCATTGAAACCTACCAAATGAGAAAGGACTAGATAGGGTGGATTCAACTGCTGTGACTGTTTCCAGAACTAGAGGGCACAATCTCAAAACTGAGGGAGTGACCCTTTAGAACAGAGGTAAGGAGGAATGTTTTTAGCCAGAGATTAGTAAATCTGCTACCTGCGTATTTACTCAAACTACCTGCGTCTCAATATCACCAAGACCAAGGAGATGGTGGTGGACTTTAGGAGATCTAGGCCTCTTATGGAGCCAGTGATCATTAATGGAGAATGTGTGGAGCAGGTTAAGACCTACAAGTATCTGGGAGTACAGTTAGACGAGAAGCTAGACTGGACTGCCAACACAGATGCTTTGTGCAGGAAGGCACAGAGTCGATTGTACTTCCTAAGAAGGTTGGCGTCATTCAATGTCTGTAGTGAGATGCTGAAGATGTTCTATAGGTCAGTTGTGGAGAGCGCCCTCTTCTTTGTGGTGGCGTGTTGGGGAGGAAGCATTAAGAAGAGGGACGCCTCACGTCTTAATAAGCTGGTAAGGAAGGCGGGCTCTGTCGTGGGCAAAGTACTGGAGAGTTTAACATCGGTAGCTGAGCGAAGGGCGCTGAGTAGGCTACGGTCAATTATGGATAACTCTGAACATCCTCTACATAGCACCATCCAGAGACAGAGAAGCAGTTTCAGCGACAGGTTACTATCGATGCAATGCTCCTCAGACAGGATGAAGAGGTCAATACTCCCCAATGCCATTAGGCTTTACAATTCTACCGCCAGGACTTAAGAACTTTTTAAAAGCTATTATTAATGCTTTTTGAGATAGTGATTTAGATGCATATCATATTTTTTACTGAATTAAGTATTGTATGTAATTAGTTTTGCTACAACAAGTGTATGGGACATTGGAAAAAAGTTGAATTTCCCCATGGGGATGAATAAAGTATCTATCCATCTATCTATCTATCTATCATCTGTGGAATGCCGAGCCACAGACTGTGGTGGAGGCCAAGTCCGTGCGTATATTGAAGATGGAACTCGACTGTCTCCTGATCGGTCAGGTCACCAAAGGATATGGTGAGAAGGCAGGTGTATGTGGTTGAGTGGAATCTGGGATCAGCCATTATGGAATGGAGAAACAGACTTGATGGGCCGAATGGCCTAATCCTGCTCCTATGTCTCATGTCTTGCATGAAGCCGCGAAGCAACTCCAACCATCTTTTCTTTGGTCAAAACCGACGATTGTAGCACAATCCTCACTTCTTACCTTCTCCTGTTTTTCTGTGCACATGAAAGCTCACCAGCACCTCTACATCCTTAGGAGGCTGAAGAGATTCAGAATGTCTCCAATTTTCATCGACGCACCGTAGAAGGCAGTCTGTTTCGATGCTAACAGCTTGGCATGGCAACTGCTGTGAATGCAATCACAAGTAACTACCGAGAACTGTCAACACATTATAGTATATCATGGAATCACCTCGCTGCCTCAGTAAAGTAGCCAGTCTAATCAGAGACATCCATCTTAGATAACTTCTCTTCTCCCCCTCCCATTGTACAGAAGATAAAAGAGCCTGAAAACGTGTATCACCAGCCTCAACGACAGCTCCTATCCTACAGTTATCAGCCTCTTAAACGGATCTCTTCTATGATAAGCTGGACCCTTGGCCTCACAATCTACTTCATTATGATATTGCAATATTGCGTTTTGTTACTTACCTGCACTGCACTTTTTCAGTAGTTTTTCCACTTTATCCTGCATTGTTATTATTTGACATTCTGGCTCAATGCACCACGTAATGAATTGATCTGTACGAACAGCATGTAAAACAAGCTTTTCACTGCATCTTCATACATGTGACAGCAATAAACCAATACCTATACGAACCAGTTCTCAGTCCAGGCCGCTATGTAACCTCCAATAAGAGTCCAATTTTTTCAATATTTCCCTTCTAATGTTTACTCCAAATTCAAATACACATAAACTGCTTCACCTTAATCAGTTCTGCATGTTACCTCATCAAAGAAACTTGAGTGGATCTTTTTTTTTAAGAGATACAGCACAGTAACAGGCCTTTTTGGCCCAACAACCCCACGCCGTCCAACCACACCCATGTGACCAATTACCCTGGTGAGCCGTACGTCTTTGGAATGTGGGAGGAAACCCACAGGGTCACGGGGAGAGCGTACAAACTCCTGACAGACAGCAGTGGGAATCGAACCCGGGTCGCTGATGCTGTAATAGTGTTAAGCTAACTGTTACGCTCCAGTGCCACTCCAAAAATGAAACCATTTTGTGTATCAGTTTTCAACTTCTGGAAACAAAGGGATGCAGTGTTTCTAATCCTCATTTCTAATCACAGTTACGTAGCAGTTAGCGCGGCACAATTACAATTTGGGGCATCGGAGTTCGGGGTTCAGTCCCAGCGCTCTCTGTAAGGAGTTTGTATGTTCTCCCTATGCAATGTGTGGGTTTTCTCTGGGTGCTCCAGTTTCTTTCCTCAGTCCAAAGACCTACCGGTTAGTAGGTTAATTAGTCATTGTAAATTGTCCCGTGGGTGGGAAAGGGTTAAATCGGGGGTTGTCAGGGATTACAGGGTGGAGGAGGTTGAAGGACCGAAAGTGCCTATTCTGCTGCATCTCTAAATAAACAAATAATTGCACGCATGTACATCAAAATGTTTGGAATGTGGGAGGAAACCAGAGCACCCGGAGGAAACCTATGTGGTCACGGGGGAGAAGGTACAAGCTTGCTTACAGACGGTAGTGGAACTGAACCCAGGTCTCTGGCGCTATAATAGCATTACCTTAGTCGCTATGATACGGAGCCACCCCACTACCATGCCGCCAGCTAGATAGCATCTATCTAAGATGACTTCCTTTCTTAAATCTGTGTTGACACTGCCCAATCCTATGACTATTATTCTTGCAGTGTTCCTGATAATAGCGCGTTCCCACAACTGATGACTGAGAGGTAGATATTAGCCAGGGCTCTGAGGAAAATCCACACACTCTTTTTCAAAATGATACTATAGGAATGTTTTTTATTCCCTGAAGCAAGGAGGCTTTGGTGTTTTGCATATCCAGTAGATGGCACGTCATGGAGTCACAAAAAGCCCTTTGGCTCAACTCCTTCGACGGTAAGTTGCCTGCATGAGCTTATCCCATTTCCCTGCAATTGGTCTGTGTCCCACTAAACCCTGCCTATCCACATATGTGTCCAAATTTCTGAGTGTTGGGGTGAGGTGGGGGTGACGTGGTGTTTGGGCAATTTTAACGACGGGCCAGATGGATGGGAAAGGCAGGGTGTTGGGACCAGTGGTCAGGGCTGTGGCTGGTTCTTCTCCACTTTCCACTTTCCTCGGCGCTGAGGCTATGCCCCGTTTCGACTGCTATGGGCCTTGTGTCTGCGAGCTTTGCAACGATTTGTCTTGCTGTGTGTCGAACTGAGACCGAGTCTATGGGACTGTTCCAGGCTTCGGGTCTATGGACTCACTTTTGTTCTCAATGCTATTACTTGCTTTTACTGTTTGTGTGATTTATGTCTTTTTTCTCTCTCTCTCTCTCTGCATTGGGGGTTCATCTTTTTTTAATTGGGTGCTTTTGTGTTTCTTGTTTTGTGGCTGCCTGTAAGCAGACAAATCTCAAGATTGTATAATTTATACATATTTTGATAATAAATGTACTTTGAATGTAATTATACCCACCTCCTACCACTTTTTCTGTCAGCTCATCCCACTTACACACTACCTTGTATGTGAAAAAAATTCCTTTCAGGCCCCCTTTAAATCCTTCTCATCTTACATTAAACCTTTGCCCTCTGCTTTTAGACTCTCCTGTTCCAGGGAAAAAAATGATTGTGATCATCGGTAATGACTGAAGTCTAATATGGAAAAGGTTGCACAGGCTCAATGGACCACTTCGAGCAATTATTTATGAGAAGATCAGCTCATCAGAAGTAGTGGATTCTGGAGAAGGAGAACCTTTAGTAAGTAATTCTATAACCATGAGCAACTTCCATGTATGATAACTAAGTACCAGAACATGGCAGTGACAAAATTCACATTTGTGCTGCTTTTCCATTGTCCAAACCTCAGTACATTTGGTGAGATAATGTGTTAACTAGAGTATGTCATTGCTTTGGATAGATGTAAATAACTGAACTCTGTGGTTTTGGATACTTAGTGAGTGTTAACCTTGTGAGGAATTTTATTAATTATTCATGATTATAAAAAAAATTAAGCAGGGATATTCCTATAATTGATTTGTTATCTTGACACCTGCCCTTCAAGAAGGAAAACACAGGGTCTCTGAGGTACAGAGGCCTCTGTTTTTCAAGAGGCCTGATCGCACGCCTCCCGAATCCCAACCAGCTTGCAGCTCTGGTTCCAAAGTTCTCTCTGGAGATCTTCGTTGTACGAAATGTCTGCTGATTTCACCTTCTGGCCATTGGCGAGATAGAAACCTCCAGAGCCTTCTAAGCTGGGTGAGACTGCCGCATATATCACAGTGGAGGCCCCCTGGCTCGGAGTCTGCAGTAGGAAAGAGGAACAAAAACCGTGAAAGTGGATTTAGTGGCCTGCGAACAAAATAGAGGTGAAGTATTTTAGCCCCACATTAGTACTACTGTGTAGATTTTATAAAGGAAAAGATGCCCAGGAATTGTAAATTGCCTCAAGCCAGACTGCTCTTTGCTGTGCTTTTAACCTTAAAAAGAAACTAGAATTCTTCACTTATCTGCCTGTAGGTTTCATGATACCACACGTTGATTAAGTCCCTAGAAAAAGTTAGGGTTGGTGATTAATGGCATTAGGGACTTAAACTCTGTGATTTACAGCATTTTCCTGTTCAGCCTAGTGAAGAAGAATTGAAATTGCATGAAGTAACAGACAGTTGCAGAATTTTAAAATTCACGTATTTTTTTCTTACTTTCCTGACTATTTTCCTCTCTATCTTAAACAGTCCATAAGACATAGGAGCTGAATTAGGCTATTTGGCCCATTGAGTCTGCTCCAACATATATCATCCTGGCTGATATTAACAATATTTTTCCTAGTGCATCACATTCTGGGCTTGACCTTCCTTTAATTCACCTACTTCCTTTCTTCATTCCTTCTCCAGTACATGGACAGGAAGGGTTCAGCAGATGGACAGGAAGGGTTTAGCAGATGGACAGGAAGGGTTTAGTACATGGACAGGAAGGGTTCAGCAGATGGACAGGAAGGGTTCAGCAACTGGACAGGAAGGGTTCAGCAGATGGACAGGATGGGTTCAGCATGGACAGGAAGGGTTTAGCAGATGGACAGGAAGGGTTTAGTACATGGACAGGAAGGGTTTAGTACGTGGACAGGAAGGGTTCAGCAGATGGACAGGATGGGTTCAGCATGGACAGGAAGGGTTTAGCAGATGGACAGGAAGGGTTTAGCAGATGGACAGGAAGGGTTTAGTACGTGGACAGGAAGGGTTTAGCAGATGGACAGGAAGGGTTTAGCAGATGGACAGGAAGGGTTTAGCAGATGGACAGGAAGGGTTTAGTACGTGGACAGGAAGGGTTTAGTACATGGACAGGAAGGGTTTAGCAGGTGGACAGGAAGGGTTCAGCAGATGGACAGGAAGGGTTTAGCAGATGGACAGGAAGGGTTCAGCAACTGGACAGGAAGGGTTCAGCAGATGGACAGGATGGGTTCAGCATGGACAGGAAGGGTTTAGTACGTGGACAGGAAGGGTTTAGTACATGGACAGGAAGGGTTTAGCAGGTGGACAGGAAGGGTTCAGCAGATGGACAGGAAGGGTTTAGCAGATGGACAGGAAGGGTTCAGCAACTGGACAGGAAGGGTTCAGCAGATGGACAGGATGGGTTCAGCATGGACAGGAAGGGTTTAGTACGTGGACAGGAAGGGTTTAGCAGATGGACAGGAAGGGTTTAGCACATGGACAGGAAGGGTTTAGCACATGGACAGGAAGGGTTTAGTACGTGGACAGGAAGGGTTTAGCAGATGGACAGGAAGGGTTTAGCACATGGACAGGAAGGGTTTAGCAGATGGACAGGAAGGGTTTAGCACATGGACAGGAAGGGTTTAGCAGATGGACAGGAAGGGTTTAGCAGATGGACAGGAAGGGTTTAGTACGTGGACAGGAAGGGTTTAGTACGTGGACAGGAAGGGTTTAGTACATGGACAGGAAGGGTTTAGCAGATGGACAGGAAGGGTTTAGTACGTGGACAGGAAGGGTTTAGCAGATGGACAGGAAGGGTTTAGTACATGGACAGGAAGGGTTTAGTACGTGGACAGGAAGGGTTTAGCAGATGGACAGGAAGGGTTTAGCAGATGGACAGGAAGGGTTTAGTACGTGGACAGGAAGGGTTTAGCAGATGGACAGGAAGGGTTTAGCAGATGGACAGGAAGGGTTTAGTACGTGGACAGGAAGGGTTTAGTACATGGACAGGAAGGGTTTAGTACGTGGACAGGAAGGGTTTAGTACATGGACAGGAAGGGTTTAGCAAGTGGACAGGAAGGATTTAGTACATGGACAGGAAGGGTTTAGCAGATGGACAGGAAGGGTTTAGTACGTGGACAGGAAGGGTTTAGTACATAGACAGGAAGGGTTTAGTACGTGGATAGGTGGTAATATGGGCCAAATGCGGGCAAATGGACCTAGCTTGGTGGGCACCATATTTAGCATGGATGAGTTGGGCTGAAAGGCCTGCTTTCATGCTCTATTAATCTATGACTATTCCACCTCTGTTTCTTGCTTCGTCCTTACACCTTTCTGGTGATTCCATTTATTTAGGGCTTGGACTGTTTAAGGCTCATACTTCTGGCAAATGGAAATAGACATATGGAGTCAAATAGCACACACCCTCCTATTTCCTCTTTTCAGTAGTTCGCTGTCCTCTTCTATCACATCCCTTCTTCTTCAGTCCTTTACTTTTTCCACCTATCAACTCCCAGCTTCTTACTTCATCTCCCCTCCCCCTCACTTGGTTACACCTATCACCTGCCAGCTTGTACTCCTTCCCCCAACCCCCAGCTTCTTACTTTGACGTCTTACCCTTTCGTTTCCAATTCTGTGAAGCATCTTAGCATTTCAACTTAGAGTCGGAATATTAATGTCTGAGTACTTAACAACATTAATTTGCATTTATATAGCATCATTAGCGCAATAAGTGTCTTAGGATATGGATGGTGGGCATTAATTGGTATAGAATTATAATGATATTAGAACACAACATTCAACTAAATTTCTCCATAAAGCACATCTTATCTCGAAGCCAATATAGGTAGTACGAGATTCATTCTGATACTTCTCAATAAACAAGATGCCTAATGAAACCAGTACAGCAAGCGGTCAAGAGAAAGTGGCCTATAAAATGATGAAATCTGATACAAATTAGTGCTTGGGAAAGACTACAATCAGTCACTGAAACGGTACAGGATGTCCTTACCGTTGATTAAGGTGCTGGGGTAGAAGGATCTCAAGGTGGTATATTGTGACATATTCATATTTTGATCATAAATTTACCTTAAACTTTGAACTTTGATAATATTTTTCCAAGTTAGCATTGATGAATTAGCACAACAGAGCTGAAAGGAAGTTGATGGCATTATGTAGACAAGTGGCTAAATTGGTTGTCAAGCTCTTCCCTGCACATTCCAACTCATGTCATTGGATTAGTGAATTTTTTTGTCAGGAAAGACTCCTGAGGAAAAAAAAAGCCTTATGAAGAAAGCTTAGCAGCGCCCCTACTTTCTCAGAATTTTGAAAAGAATTTGCATGTCATCTAAAACTTTGACAAACCACTGCAGACGTGTGGTGGAGAGAATATTGATTGGTTGTGTCACAATCTGGTATGGAAACACCAATGCCCTTGAATGGAAAAGCCTACAAGTAGTGGATACGGCACAGTCCATCACAGGTAAAGCCCTCCCCACCACTGAGCACATCTACAGGGAGCGATGTCACAGGATAGCCAAAACCATCTTCAGTGTTTTCCACTATCCAGGCCATGCTCTCTTCTCACTGCTGCCATCAGAAAGAAGGTATAGGAGCCTCAAGACACACCCACTGGATTCAGAAACAGTTACCACCCCATAACTTCACTCAGATTTATTTACCCCATCGCTGAAATGTTCCCACAACCTATGGACTCTCTTTTGAGGACTTGGCACACATTTTCTTGATATTTAATGCCTTTTAATTTATTATTATTATTATTATTATTATTATTATTATTATTTTGTTTTGTATTTGCACAGTTTGTTGTCTTTTGTACATTGGTTGTTGTCCATCCTTTTGGGAGTGGTTTTTCATTGATTCTATTTTGCTTCTTGCATTTCCTGTGAATCCTGGAAGAAAATGAATCTCAGGGGTGTATATTGCGTCATATATCTACTTTGATAATAAATTTACTTTGATCTTTGAACTTTGGGTTTGTCAAAATCCAGGTTTTACAGTTGGCATTATGTAACAGTGGAGCTGAGTTCACAACCAGATTGGCTATGATCTTATTGAATGGCAGAGCAGGCTCAAAGGGGCAGACATCTTATTTTCTTATCCATGTTCCATTAAGCTGTGAATTCCACCATTAAAACAAACCAAGGCCTATGGAAGACTGAATAAGTTTGAATTTTAAACTTACTCATGGCTTCATTCAGGCCCAGGAGAAGCAGAAGTCTATTTCCAGGACAGAAATGCCCATTATCGGGCAGTCTCTGTCTAACAGTACAATTCAGTTTCCCAATGAGCACAAGATATAAAACTGAGAACATGTGCTTTCAGGCTCATGGACAGCTTCCATCTGGACTATGGATTGGACCTCTTATATAATAAAGATGTTCTTTGGATCTCTCAATCTCCCATATCATGCCCCTTATATATTATTGTCAGAATCAGAATCAGGTTTATTATCACCGGCATGTGACGTGAAATTTGTTAACTTAGTAGCAGCAGTTCAATGCAATACATAATTTAGCAGAGAGAGAGAAAAAATAATAATAAATAAAATAAAGCGTAATAATAAATAAACAAGTAAATCAATTACGTATATTGAATAGATTTTTTAAAAATGTGCAAAAACAGAAATACTGTATATTAAAAAAGTGATGTAGTGTCCAAAGCTTCAAAGTCCATTCAGGAATCGGATGGCAGAGGGGAAGAAACTGTTCCTGAATCACTGAGTGTGTGCCTTCAGGCTTCTATATCTCCTACCTGATGGTAACAGTGAGAAAAGTCCATGCCCTGTGTGCTGAGGTCCTTAATAATGGACGCTGCCTTTCTGAGACACCACTCCCTAAAGATGTCCTGGGTACTTTGTAGGCTAGTGCCCAAGATGGAGCTGACTAGATTTACAACCTTCTGCAGCTTCTTTCAGTCCTGTGCAGAAGCCTCTCCATACCAGACAGTGATGCAGCCTGTCAGAATGCTCTCCATGGTACAACTATAGAAGTTTTTAAGTGTATTTGTTGACATGCCAAATTGTTTCAAACTCCTAATAAAGTATAGCCACTGTCTTGCCTTTTTTATGACTACATCAATGTGTTGGGACCAGGTTAGATCCTCAGAGATCTTGACACCTAGGAACTTGAAGCTGCTCACTCTCTCCACTTCTGATCGCTCTATGAGGATTGGTATGTGTTCCTTCATCTTACTCTTCCCAAAGTCCACAATCAGCTCTTTCGTCTTGCTGATGTTGAGTGCCAGGTTGCTGCTGCGGCACCATTCCACTAGTTGGCATATCTCACTCCTGTACGCCCTCTCGTCACCACCTGAGATTCTACCAACAATGGTTGTATCGTCAGCAAATTTGTAGATAGTATTTGACCTATGCCTAGCCGCCCAGTCATGAGTATACAGAGAGTAGAGCAGAGGGCCAAGCACACCCCCCTGAGGTGTGCCAGTGTTGATCATCAGCGAAGAAGATATGTTATCACCAATCCGCACAGACTGTGGTCTTCCGGTTAGGAAGTCAAGGATCCAATTACAGAGGGAGGTAGAGAGGCCCAGGTTCTGCAACTTGTCAATCAGGATTGTGGGAATGATGGTATTAAATGCTGAGCTGTAGTCGATGAACAGCATCCTGACATGGGTGTTTGTGTTGTCCAGGTGGTCTAAAACCATGTGGAGAGTTACGGAGATTGATTCTGCCGTTGACCTATTGTGATGATAGGCAAATTGCAATGGGTCCAGGTCCTTACTGAGGCAGGATTTCAGTCTATTAATTACCAACCTCTCAAAGCATTTCATCACTGTAGATGTGAGTGCTACCGGGCGATAGTTGTTAAGGCAGCTCATGTTATTCTTCTTTGGCACTGGTATAATTGTTGCCTTTTTGAAGCAAGTGGGAACTTCTGCCCGTAGCAGTGAGGGGTTGAAAATGTCCTTGAATACTCCTGCTAGTTGGTTGGCACTGGTTTTCAGAGCCTTACCAGGTACTCCATCGGGACCTTCTGCTTTGTGAGGGTTCACTCTCTTTAAAGACAGTCTAACATCGGCCTCTGAAACATAGATCACAGGGTCATCAGGTGCAGCAGGGATCTTCATAGCTGTAGTTGTGTTCTCCTTTTCAAAGTGTGCATAGCAGGCGTAGAGTTCATCTGGTAGTGAAGCATCGCTGCCATTCATGCTATTGGCTATTTCTTCACTATTTTTGGTTGGTACGGCTGTAATGAAACTGAATTTCCTTCGGGATCAATAAAGTATGTCTGTCTGTCTGGGTTTTGCTTTGTAGGAAGTTATGTCTTGCAGACTCTGCCAGAGTTGCCGTGCATCTGATATCACCTCCAACCTGATTCGAAATTGAACCTCTGCCCTTGAAATAGCCCTCCACAAATCACACCTGGTTTTCTGGAACAGTCCTGGGTTGCTGGATTTGAATGCCACAGATATAGCCTTCAGGAGTCGACGTACCTCCTAATTGATCTACGGCTTTTGCTTTGGGAATGTACAGTAAGTCTTTGTAGGCACCCACTCATCTGCCTGGACTGCATCTTACATCATATTCTGCATTCTGTTTTTTAAAAAATTTTGTATCACCTCAAAGTACTGATATAACGAATGATCTGTCTGGATCGGAATCACTTTATTGCCAGTGTGTGAAACATAGCAGAATTGATATTGTGGTTCGGTGCCAAGCGCAAAACACAGGACAATACCAGAATAGACAACACAATGGCAACCAACAGTTTACAAGATAATAGTGCAAATAGTCATGAGCAATCAACAATTAGCAGAACAGTCTCATATGCAAATATCAGTAATCAAACTTAAATGAATGTGAACATACTGTACACCTGCTTGTTAAAGCAAATATCTAATCAGCCAATCATGTAGCAGCAACTCAATTCATAAAAGCACACAGAAATGATCAAGAGATTCAGCTGTTGTTCAGACCAAACATCAGAATGGGGAAGAAATGCGACCTACGTGACTCTGTGGAACTATTGTTGGTGTCAGATCGGGTGGTTTGAGTGTCTCAGAAACTGCAGATCTACTGGGATTTTTGCGCATCTAGAGTTTACAAAGAATGGTGTGAAAAACAAAAGATGCCCAGCAAGGGGCAGTTCTGTGGGTGAAGCAGCCTTGTTAATGAGGGAGGTTAGATGGGTATGGCCAGACTGGTTCAAACTGAACCAGTTCCAGAACTGTACCAGGCGACAGGATCTCAAATCACATTACAACAGTGATGTGCAGAAGAGCATCTCTGAATGCAAGATATGTTGAACCTTGAAGTGGATGAGCTACAACAGCAGAAGACCAAGAACATACACTCAGTGGCTACTTTATTAAGTACATGGTTTCCTAAAAACTGAGTGTATAATACTTTGATAATAAATTTACTTTGAACTTTGAATTACCAATCTGGCAGAGAGGAGGAGATGAGGCCTCCAGCAAATTAGCCATAAATATATTGAATGGCAGGGTAGGCCTCAGGCTCGAGTGTCCCATTCTTGTTCTTATTTTCTCATTTTCTTTCATTGATAAAATAAGGACTTAAATGTACGCGGTGCCATTCACAATCCTGAACAATCCCTCCTTTACAGCCCAAAAACAACTTCTGAGATGTGTTTATTCTTGCAATATCATGGATTCAGACGCTAATGCATTTCAGCCTTGGCCAGATACTGAAAGATCAGGCTTCAGATGCTTAAAAACAATTCACTTCTACCCAATTAGAAATCCATTTTATTCCTTCAGTTCGTAGTCAAATAAAGGTCGCAGTGATAGACTTTCGATATACGTCTGCAGGGAATGAGTCAGAGAAAGAGAAAAAATAATCTAAATGGATATTGACAGGGACAAAATAATTATATTTGTAGGTAACAGTTTGTTTCTGAAAGGGTAATTGAGAAAATGTTTAAAACAATAATTAAGTTTTCAGCAGTTGCATATTACCAGACATTGTTTGCCTGACGCACAATAAAGAGTCACGGCATCATTTGAATAAAATAACAGAGGGGTTATCCCTAGAGTCGTGGAGAGCATTTATCCCTCAGTCAGCTTCACTGAAATCCAATTATATGGTCAATATGTTGTAGCTGCTGACTTGATCCATTATTGCAAATGACAATTGCTTTTTCCCAAGAAAATAACCATCAGTTCACAACAAAATAATTGTTTTTTTCTTCTTCAGTCTTCTTCCAGCCTCTTGCTTCATATCCCCTCCTTGCCCCTCACCTGCTCTCACCCCATCACCTGCCAGCTTGTACTCCTTCCCCATCCTCAACCTACTTATTCCGGCTTCATCCCCCTTCGCCTCCAGTCCTGATGAAGGCTCTCAGCCTGAAATCCTGACAGTTTATTCCCCTCCATAGACGCTGCTCGATTTGCTGAGCTGCTCCCAGAACGCTGTGTGGTTATAAACATTTCCAGCATCTTCAGAATTTCTTGTGTTTATGAAAATAATTCTTTTTTAAGGGAGCCACCTTGAGATGCTGGGAGAAATGATTTAACTATATACATGCTCTTAAAGTTACTTGGTAGGTTACAGTGGTTATATTTGCTTAGAATACCACTCTCTGACATATTATAATACATTTAAAATAAAGAATGATTCCTCTTTTGCACACTTGCATCCCAGAGATCAGGTCATGTTAAAATTTCTTTTTATAGAATATAGAACTTTACAGCTCAGTGTTTTGCCAACCTTTTACCTACTCCAAGATCAATCTAACCTTTCCCTCCCACATAGACACCCCTTTTTCCACCATCCACGTGCCTATCTAAAAGATTCCTAAATGTCCTTAACATACTCGCCTGGACTACCACCCTCCGCAACGTGTTCCATGCACCCACCACTCTCTCTGTAAAAAAAACATACCTTTAACATTCAACCGTCCTCCAATCACCCAAAAATTATGCCCCCTCGTATTAGGGGGAAAATGTCCCTGGCTATCCACTTGATCTACACCTCTTATAATCTTGTTCACCTCAATGAAGTCACCTCTCATCCTCTTTTGCTCCAGAGAAAAGCCCCAGCTTGTTCAAGGTACATAAGACTCATGAGACACACCCTGTAGTCCAGGCAGCATCCAGGTAAATCTCCCCTGCATCCTCTCCAAAGTTCCCACATCTTTCTCTTAATGAACTGACCAGAACTGAACACAAAACTCCAAGTGTGGTCTAACTGGGGTTTTATAGAGCTGCAACATTACCTTACAGCTCTTTGAATTTTTCTCTGAATGGATGAGATTTCTTATCTTGTATTCTCCTATTTGTGATGACATAGATTCGGGCCATTTTCCCGTCAAATTCAGAATCAGAATCAGGTTTAACATCACTGATATGTGTCATGAAATATGCTGCTTTGCAGCAGCAGTACATTGCATGAGTCTTATGCAATCATCATTATGTGCCGTGTAATATGACATAAACAATCAGAGTTTCATGGCCATGATAGTTCTTGGCAAATTTTTTCTACAGAAGTGGTTTGCCACTGCCTTCTCCTGGGAAGTGTTTTTACAAGATGGGTGACTCCAGCCATCATCAATACTCTTGAGAGATTGTCTGCCTGGCATCAGTGATCGCATAACCAGGACTTATGATATAAGCTCATCTGACCATCCACCACCTGCTCCCATGGCTTCACGTGACCCTGATCAAGGGGGCTAAGCAGGTACTACATCTTGCCCGGGTGACCTGCAGGCTAGTGGAGGGAAGGTGTGCCTTACACCTCCTTTGGTAGAGATGCACCTCAATCCTGCCACCCAACATTGCAATACATAACAATAAAACTATAAATTACAATAATAAATTTGTGTTAAAAAATAAATTAAAAAAGTAGTGCATAAACTACTAAGGCCATTCATTTTCCATTAAGAAAACTGAAGGTGAAGGGGAAGAAGATGTTCCTGAAACATTGACTGTGCGTATACAGGCTCCAGTACCTCCTCCTTGATCCATTCCCTTATTTATTGCCCTTCTGGTTGGAGTCATAGAATAATGGTGTCACACCTACTGAGGAAATATTCTCTCCATGTCCACTCCATCTAGACCTTTCAATATTCAGAAGGTTTCAATAAGGTCTCCCATCATTCTTCTAAACTTCACAAAGTACAGGCCCAGAAGTATTAAATGTTCCCCAACCATAACCCTTTCATTCCCAGAATTATTCTTGTAAACCTCCTTTGGACCCTCTCCAATGCTCGCACATCATTTCTTAGATAAGGGGCCCAAAACTGCTCACAATATACCATGTATTCAGTCCTGATGAAGGATCTCGGCCCAAAACATCGACTGTTTACTCTTTTCCATAGGTACTGCCTGGCCTGCTGAGTTCCTCAAACATCTTGTGTGTGTTGCTTTGGATTTCCAGCATCTACAGATTTTCTCTCGTTTCAAATCCTACACAAACCCATTTTGTATTCTCACCTTTGTGCTTCCATCACTTCCCATCACACTCTACCACTCAATTATATGCTAGGGCAATTTGTAGTGGCTAATTAACCAATGAACCAACCAGCCATGTCTTTGGATGTGTGAGCAAGCTGAAGTACCACGAGCAGGTCCATGCAAGGAAGGCCACCCAGAAGCAATGTACCCATAAAGGTCTCAAGCAGAAGAATGAAGCTTCCTAATATGTATTCCTTACAATCTAGCACGTGAGAATCTTTACCCCAAACCACCAGAACAAAGTCTGATGTGTTAAATTGATCAACAGCAACACGCATATCAAAATCAGGTTTAATATCACTGATCTATGTCGTGAAATTTGTTGTTATGCAGCAGTACATCACAACACATAATAAAAGAACTGTAAATTACAGTAGGAAGTATATATGCATATATTAAAATAGTTAAAATATTTAAGTAGTGCAAAAAGAGAAAAGAAAGTAGTGAGGTGATGTTCATGGGTTCAATGTCCATTCAGAAATCTGATGGCAGAGAGGAAGAAGCTGTTCCTGAATTGCGGAGTGTGTGCCTTCAGGCTCCTGTATCCCCTTCCTGATGGTAGCAATGAGAAGAGAGCCTAGGTGGTGGGGTTCCTTAATGGTGGATACTGCCTTTTTGAGGCATCACTCACCCAGCGTAGTGGTTAGCACAATGCTTTACTGAACTAGCGACTCGAGTTCAATTCCAGTGTAGAGTTTGTATATTCTCCCCGTGACCGTGTGGGTTTCCTCCGGGTGCTCTGGTTTCCTCCCACAGTCCAAAGACGTACCAGTTGGTGGGGTAATTGTCCCATGATTAGGCTAGGATTAAATTCGGGATCACAAACAAGAGAAAATCTGCAGATGCTGGAAATCTGAGCAACACACACAAAATGCTGGAGGAACTCAGCGGGCCAGGCAGCATCTAGGAAAGGAGTACAGTCGACGTTTTGGGCTGAAACCCTTCGGCAGGACTGGAGAAAAAAAGCAGAGGGGTAGATTTGAAAGGTGGGGGGAGGGGAGAGAGACACATCAGGCGATGGGGGAGAGATAAAGCAAAGAGCTAGGAAGTTGATTGATGAAAGAGACAGAAGGCCATGGAAGAAAGAAAAGGGGGGAGGAGCACCAGGGGGAGGTGATGAATGGGCAAGAAGATAACATGAGAGAGGGACATGGGAATGGGAATTGGTGAAGGTAGAGGGTGGGTAGAGGAGGCATTACTGGAAGTTTGAGAAATCGATACTCATCAAGTCAAGTCAAGTCACTTTTTATTGTCATTTCGACCATAATTTGGTATTGAGGAGTCTGATAGCTTGGGGGAAGAAACTATTAAATAGTCTGGTCGTGAGAGCCCGAATGCTTCGGAGCCTTTTCCCAGATGGTAGGAGGGAGAAGAGTTTGTATGATGGGTGCGTGGGGTTCTTCATAATGCTGTTTGCTTTGCGGATGCAGCATGTAGTGTAAATGTCCATAATGGCGGGAAGAGAGACCCCGATGATCTTCGCAGCTGACCTCACTATCCGCTGCAGGGTCTTGCGATCCGAGATGGTGCAATTTCCGAACCAGACAGTGATGCAGCTGCTCAGGATGCTCTCAATACAACCCCTGTAGAATGTGATGAGTATGGGAGGGGGGGGGGGTGGGAGATGGACTTTCCTCAGTCTTCACAGAAAATAGAGATGCTGCTGGGCTTTCTTTGCTATGGAGCTGGTGTTGAGAGACCAGGTGAGATTCTCTGCCAGGTGAACACCAAGAAATTTGGTGTTCTTAATGATCTCTACCGAGGAGCCGTCGATGTTCAGTGGGGAGTGGTCATACCATGCCCTCCTGAAATCAACAACCATCTCTTTTGTTTTGTTCACATTCAAAGACAGGTTGTTGGCTCTGCACCAGTCCGTTAGCCGCTGCACCTCCTCTCTGGAAGCTGACTCATCGTTCTTGCTGATGAACTTGATGGTGTGATTCGAGCTGTGTGTTGCAGCACAGTCGTGGGTCAGCAGAGTGAACAGCAGTTGACTGAGCACACAGCCTTGGGGGAGGGGGGGGCCCCCATGCTCAGTGTGATGGTGTTGGAGATGCTGCTTCCAAACCAGACAGACTGAGGTCTCCCAGTCAGGAAGTCCAGGATCCAGTTGCAGAGGGAGGTGTTCAGGCCCAATAGGCTCAGCTTTCTAATCAATTTCTGAGGGATGATTGTATTGAATGCTGAACTGAAGTCTATGAACAGCATTTGAACGTATGTGTCTTTTTTGTCCAGGTGGAGAGTGGTGGCAATGGTGTCGTCTGTTGAACAGTTGGGATGGTACACAAACTGCAGGGGGTCCAGTGAGGGGGGCAGCAGGGTCTTGATTTGCCTCATGATGAGCCTCTCGAAACACTTTATGATGATGGATGTGTGTGCAACGGGACGGTAGTTATTGAGGGAAGACACTGAAGACTCCTTCGGCACGGGGATGATGGTGGCGGCCTGGAAGCACGTTGGAACGACGGTGCTGCTCAGGGAGATGTTGAAGATGTCAGTGAGAACATCTGCTCGCTGGTCTGCACATCCTCTGAGCACTCTGCCAGGAATATTGTCTGGTTCAGCAGCTTTCCGTGGGTTGACCCTGCACAGGGTTCTTCTCACATCGGCCACGGTGAGACACAGCACCTGGTCATTTGGAGGAAGGGTGGACTTCCTCGCTATCAGGATGGGTGGCCTCCAAGCCGATAGCATGAACATCGATTTCTCAATCCAGCAATGACTCCAACCCCCATCCCCTTCACCAATTCCTATCCCCTTGTCCCTCTCTCATGTTGTCTCCTTGCCCCTGGTGCTCTTCGTCCCCCCCCACCCCTTTCTTCTTTCTTCCATGGCCTTCTGTCTCTATCACCAATCAACTTCTTAGCTCTTTGCTTCATCCCTCCCCCTCCAAGTTTCACCTGTCATATGAAGCTTCTCTCTCCCCTCCCCCAACTTTCAAATCTACTCCTTCAGTCCTGCCGAAGGGATTTGGCCCGAAACGTCGACTGTACTTTTATCCATTGATGCTGCCTGGCCTGCTGAGTTCCTCCAGCATTTTGTGTGTGTATTTTAAATTGGGGATTTGCTGGGTGGCAGGCTCAAGGAGCCAGAAATTGTGCTTGCTTTGTAACTGCATCAATACGTTGGGCCTACTTCAGAGATGCTGACACTCAAATACTTGAGCTTGCTCAGCCTTTCCACTTCTGATGTCTCGATGAGGACTGGTATGTGTTCCCTCATAGAGAAGGTACAAATTTACCTCGGATCATTATGGTAAATGAACTGCAGAGTATCAGATGTCCATTGCACTCCCTTCCTGATATTCACCCTTTAATACAACAAAACGTCAGGAGACAAAATTATTCTAACCATTGCCCAATGACTGTTAGCTAAGATAAAGCCCAACCTAGGATACTTAATGCACAAACACTGAAGGCTCTGCAGGTGTTGGAAATCTTGAGCAACACACACACAATGCCGGAGGAACTCAGCAGGTCAGGCAGCATCTATGAAAATGAATAGGCTGAGTGTTTATAAAATTATTTTATTCTTTATAATTGTTGAACATTGTTGCCTCCTGCTGCATGTCACGCCCTGACCAACACACCGCAGCAAGTTACTAATGCCTGTAAATGTACAGTTATATGGTGAATAAAGTCGATCCTTCATCCTTGATACTTGAAATGCAAAGCTGTGGGTGGATGGCGCAAGTATTCGTTTTGTTTAAATAGCCTGAATTGAAGGTCTGTAAGCAGATCTGTAAGTTATTGCCATGGGACCTCCTTTCAGTTGTAGTAATGCCTTGAAATCCATATTAAGCAGAGGAATAGTGCAAGTTTATTGTCATTCATCCATACACAAGTATACGGCTAAATGAAACAATACTCCTCTGGGATCAAGGTGCAAAACAGTATATATAACACATACAGCACATATAATAACATTAACACAATAATCTTGACAGATAATAAAAAATATTCTGTAGATATACAAGTTGACATAAAGTACATACCTGACATTCAACAGTATAATGCTACTGACACAGTCATAAATAATGTGTACTGGGTGTTCAGAACTCTCACAGCCAAAGCTGGAAGAGTCTATTTCTGCTGTATCTCAATAAATTTGGTTCTGCCTCTGTTTGTGGGCGTGCAGCCTCACTTGTGTGATTTTATACCTTCAGCATGACAGAAGGGGAGGAAAGAGAGAATAACGGGGGGAGGGGGGAGGGGGGGTTCCTAGATTATGCTGGCAGTGGAAAGTGTAGATGGAGTCCATGGAGGAGAAGTTGGTTTGTGCGATGGGCTGAGCTGGGTTCACAGCTCTGCAATTTCTCACAAAGTACACTGCAGATGCTGGGGTCAAATCAACACGTACAAACAAGCTGGAAGAACTCAACAGGTCGGGCAGCATCAGTTGAAACGAGCAGTCAATGGATGCTGCCTGATCTGCTGAGTTCCTCCAGCTTGTTTATACGTGTTGATCTGCAATTTCTCGTAGCCTTCGGTACAGCTGTGATACAATGGGGTAGGATGCTTTTTATGACCTATAAAAATTGGACATATAAAAATATAACCAGATCATTTAGTCATTATCTATGCACAATTTGTAGCCCTTGCACTGCAAACTCATTCGTAAGGCCAGTGATGTTGTGGGGGTGGAACTGGACTCTCTGACGATGGTGTCTGAAAAGAGGATGCTGTCCAAGTTGCATGCCATCTTGGTCAATGACTCCCATCCACTCCATAATGTACTGGTTAGGCACAGGAGTACATTCAGCCGGAGACTCATTCCACTGAGATGCAACACTGAGCATCATAGGAAGTCATTCCTGCCTGTGGCCATCAAACTTTACAACTCCTCCCTCGGAGGGTCAGACACCCTGAGCCAATAGGCTGGTCCTGGACTTATTTCCACTTGGCATAATTTACCTATTATTATTTAATTATTTATGGTTTTATATTGCTATATTTCTACACTATTCTTGGTTGGTGCGACTGTAACAAAACCCAATTTCCCTCGGGATCAATAAAGTATGTCTGTCTGTCTGTCTGTCTATCTGTCTGTATCAGTCCTGATGAAGGGGCTCCACCCAAAATGCTGAGTGTTTATTCCTCTTCATAGATGCTGCCTGACCTGCTGAGTTCCTCCAGCACTTTGTGCGTTTTGCTCTAGATTTCTAGCATCTGCAGAATCACTTCTGTTTATGACTTGCTGTTCCATTATGAAGTCTTTTTGAGGGACTGTCTAGCTACCCTGAAGCTAAGCAGATGAAGTGGTTCATACCGAAACATCGGCTCTTTATTCCACTCCAGAGATGTTGCTAGAGCTGTTGGGGAGGGTTTAAACTAGTTTGGCAGGGGGGTGGGAATCAGAATGTGAGTGCAGAGATTAGGGCAGAAGGACAGGCAGGGGACAAAACATAAATGTAGCCAGTTAGAGGGGTTGAAATGTGTCTATTTCAATGCTAGGATTATTAGGAATAAAGGGGACGAACTAAGAGCATGGATCAGTACGTGGAACTATGATGTTGTGGCCGTTACTGAAACTTGGCTGGAGGAAGGGCAGGATTGGATGATGCAGGTACCGGGGTTCAACTGTTTTAAAAGGAATAGGATGGGAGGTAGAAAAGTGGGGTGGGGAGTAGCATTACTGGTCGGGGTAGTATTACTATAGAAAGGGAGGACGCTGCAGAGGGAGTGTCCACTGAGTCGGTGTGGGTGGAAGTCAGAAATAGGAAGGGATCAATCACTGTGCTGGGAGTGGTCTATAAGCCCCCAAATAGCCCTTGGGATACTGAGGAGCAGATAAGCAGGCAGATTTTAGAATGGTGCAGGAAATACAGGGTTGTAGTTATGGGTGATTTCAACTTCCCTCATATTGACTGGCACCTCCTAACTGCAAGGGAGATAGAAGGGGCTGAATTTGTCAGGTGTGTTAACAAGAAGGATTCCTGACACAATATGTGAACTGGCCAATGAGAGGAGAGGCTATACTGGATAATGAACCTGGTCAGGTGGCAGACCTCTTGGTGGGGGAGCATTTTGGTGAGAGTGACCACAACTCCCTTAGCTTCAGCATAGCTATGGAAAAGGATAAAAACAGACAAAATGGTAAAGTGCTTAACTGGGGAAGGGCTAACTATGAAGGGATGAGGCAGGAACTAGTGAGAGTAAAGTGGAAACAGATGTTCAAGGGTGAAAGCACAGAAGTAATGTGGAGGAAGTTTAGGGACAACATGTGCTGGGTTCAGGATAGGTTTGTCCCACTGGGACAAGAAAAAAATGGTGGGAAAAGGGAACCGTGGCTGACGAAACACGTGAGGCAACTCATCAAGAGGAAAAAGGAAGCATATGTTAGATATAAGAAGCAGGAAGCAGGAGGGATTCATGAGAAATATAGGGTAGCCAAAAGGAGCTTAAGAAAGGACTTAGGAGAGCTCAAAGGAGGCATGAGAAGGCCTTGGCATGTAGGATTAAGGAGAACTCCAAGGCGTTCTATGTGAATGTGAGGAACAGAAGGATAACAAGAATGAAGGTGAGGCCACTAAAGGATAAAGAAGACAACATGTGCCTGGAGGCGGAGGAGGTTGGTGAGGTCCTAAATGAATACTTTGCTTCAGTATTCACAAGCGAAAGGGACCTTGATCAGGGTGAGGTCGAAATAGAACAGGCCTGTGTGCTGGACAATACGGAGATTAAGGAAGAAGAAGTGTTGGATGTTCTTAAAAACATCAAGATTGATAAGTCCCCAGGGCCGGATGTGATATACCCCAGGTTGCTGTGGGAAGTGAGAGAAGAGATTGCTGGAGCAGTAGCTATGATCTTTGAATCCACTTTGGTTGCAGGGGAGGTGCCGGAGTATTGGAGAATGGCAAATGTAGTTCTCTTGTTTAAAAAAGGTAATAGGAGAATCCCGGGAACTATAGACCAGTGAGTCTTACGTTGGTGGTTTGCAAACTATTGGAAGGGATTCTTAAGGATAGGATCTACAAGCATTTGGAGATGTACAATCTACTCAAGGATAGTCGACTTGGGGAAGGGAAGGGAAGATCGTGCCTCACGAGCCTAATTGAGTTTTTTGAAGAGGTAACAAAATAAATTGATGAGGGTAGGGCAGTAGATGTGGTCTACATGGATTTTAACAAGGTATTTGACAAGGTCCTCCATGAGAGACTCATCTAGAAAGTCATGAGGCGTGGGATCAGAGGAATCTTGGCTATTTGGATAAAAAATTGGCTTACAGAAAGAAAGCAGAGGGTAGTAGTGGAAGGAAAGTATTCTGCCTGGAGGTCGGTGACTAGTGGAGTGATGCAAGGATCTGTCCTGGGACCCCTGCTCTTTGTGATTTTTATAAATGACCTGGATGAAGAGGCGGAAGGATGGGTGAGTACGTTTGCAGATGACATGAAGATTGGAGGAGTTGTGTATGGAGCTGTAAGTTGTCGAAGGTTACAAGAGGTTGCAGAGTTGGGCAGAAAAGTGGCAGATGGAGTTCAATCCGGATAAGTGTGAGGTGATGCATTTTGGAAGGACAAACCAGAAGGCTGAGTACAGGATTAATGGTCGGGTACGTAAGAGTGTGGATGAACAGAGGGACCTTGGGGTTCATATTCATACATCCCTCAAGGTCACTGCACAAGTTGATACGAGAGTTAAGAAGGCATATGGGATGCTAGGCTTCATTAACAGAGGGATTCAGTTCAAGAGTAGAGAGGTCATTTTGCAACTCTGCAAATCTCTGGTGAGACCACACTTTTGTGTTCAATTGTGTTCAATTCTGGTCACCTCATTATAGGAAGGATGTGGAAGCTATGGAGAGGGTGCAGAGGAGATTTACCAGGATGTTGCCTGGTTTGGAGAACAAGTCTTTTGAGGCAAGGTTAGCAGAGCTGGGACTTTTCTCTTTGGAGCGTAGAAGGATGAGAGGGGACTTGATAGAGGTCTACAAGATTATGAGAGGCATAGATAGGGTGGATAGTCAGTACCTGTTTCCCAGGGCACGAATAGCAAACACCAGAGGGCATATGTACGAAGTTAAGGGAGGGAAGTTTAGGGGAGACATCGGGGTAAGTTTTTTACACAGAGGGTTGTGGGTGCCTGGAATGACTTGCCAGGGATGGTGGTGGGGGCTAAAACATTAGGGGTATTTAAGAGCCTCTTGGACAGGCACATGGATGAAAGAAAAATACAGGGTTATGGGGTAGTGTGGGTTTAGTACTTTTTTTTAAGGATTATATGGGTCGGCACAACATGGAGGGCTGAAGGGCCTGTACTGTGCTGTAGTATTCTAGTGTTCTAGTGACCTGCTGAGTTCCTCCAGCATTTTTTGTGTGTGTTGCCATGGATTTCCAGCATCTGCAGAATTTCGCCTGTTTATGGTTAGATGCTCTATTGTAAAGTCTCTTCAACGTACTGTATGCCTACCCTGAAGTCAGACTGATGAAGGATTTTGGCCAGAAATATCAACTGTTTATTCCTCTCCATAGATGCTGCCTGACCTGCTGAGTTCCTCCAGCATTTTGGTGTGCATTGCTCTGCATTTCCAGCATCTGCAGAATTAATCTCTTGTGTTGGCAACTGTAACTTTATATTCTGCATTCTGTTATATTTTCTTACAGTACTGTATTTCTGTACGGAATGATTCATCTGGATTGCATCAATACCAAAGGTTTTCTCTATATCTCAGTACAAGATTAAAACAATACCAATACTAAATGCTAAAAGTTTTTTAAAGGTTGATAATGCTTCGATACATAATTTTAAGGTTATTGGAGAAAAGTATAGAGGGGATGTCAAAGGTGGATTTTTTTCCCACACAGAGTGAGTGATTGGTGTGTGGAAAGACCTGCCAGGGAGGTGTTAGAGGCAGATACATTAGGAATATTTAAGAAATGCTTATAAACACATACAGATGGCAGAAAAATGTTGGAAGGGTTAGATTGAACTTAGGGTAGATTAAAAGGTTGGCACAGCATTGTGGTCTGAAGGGCCTGTACTGTATTGTTCTATGTTCTAATCCTGAAAGGCATTAAATCGATGCAAATTCATTCTTTTCGACTTCTATAATGAACATCTAAAGTATATCAAAATATGCTGATGGAAGGTCTCGGACTGAAACATTGACTGTTTATTCATTTCCGTAGATGCTGCTTGGCCTGCTGAGTTCCTCCAGCATTTTGTGTGTGTTCCTCTGGATTTCCAACATCTGCAGAATCTCCTGTGTTTACAATGTCATTTATGCGTGCATCACATGCGCAGCATAGCAACAGATCTTTCAGTGCAAGTACAAACAAGTTATAAATTATAGTCTATATATCTATTGTTGCTTTGAAAACCCAGCAGCTAGTGGACACACATCTAGGTCTTACAAACAGAAAATAAGATAAATGGTCAGCTTATCTGTTATGGTAGCTGGCTGGGGTTTAAATTAACGCCTATGTTATGACCTGGTTTAGAGATAAGAATTATGCTCTGTCAAATAAAAGGAGAAATAATTTTTGAAAATTGACTAGCACAAAATCCCCAAGGTCATGATAGCCTTGCACAGTGTGCTTTTAGGACAGAAATCTCTGAATCACCAGCTATGACGCAGTTAATCACTCATTACCTTTGAACTTATTTCATGTGTCTTCACTTGATAGTAAGCCATTTTACAAAGGGCTTTGGCAAAGGGAAGGTGACATTAAAATTATTTATATGTATAGGAGGCCTGCGTGACTTGAACTCTCCAGAAAGATGCTGCAGCTCAGACTCTTGCTTTCAAACAGCTAAGACGGGACGGCTCACAGCTAGCATAATCTGTCAAGGCAGATCCACACAAGGCGCGTAGATCATGTCATAAATAATAATCATGAAGTGAAGCTCGTTTATCAGTCGCATCTGAAACACCGCATGCATTGCTGCCTCAGAGCTCGCATTCGTCTTGTGCTCAAAATGGATTACGTACCGCCGCATGAATGCTAGCTGTGTGATTGGATGATACCTGTATCTATGGCACATGACCCGAGCATCAATGCAATTGAATAGCGTGATTTACACTCATAAGTTTTATTTGTCATCATCTCTCTCCATCAAGGTTCACAACTCATTGGATTTTATCTGGAATGGCTGAGGCTCGGGGGAATTTCTGACTGAAATGGGAGGTCCAACTTTGTAAACAAGACCTCCAAACACACCAGGAGGCTTTCTGGGCTCCTATCCAGGCTTGAATAAAAGAATTTCAAAGAGGATTGAAAGACTCAACCTCCGCAGATGCGCATTAGTATCGCCACTGTGGCTATGATTGGTCAGCTAAATACACCTGCTCATTAATGCAAGTATCTAATCTGCCAATCATGTGGCAGCAACTCAATAAAAGCACGTGGACATGGTCAAGAGGGTCAGTTGTTGTTCAGACCAAACATCAGCATGGGGAAGAAATGTGATCTCAGTGACTTTGACCATGGAATGATTGTTGGTGCCAGATGGGGTGGTTTGGGTATCGCAGAAATTACTGGTCTCCAGAGATTTTCATGCACAAGTCATAGAGTTTACAGAGAATGATGAAAATCAAAAAAAAAAAAAAATAGCATCCAATGAGGAGCAGTTTTGTGGGCCATAATCCATGAGAGAGGTCACAAGAGAATGGCCAGACTGGTTCAAGTTGACAGGAAGGTGACAATAACTCAAATAATCATGTTATAATGTTTGCTGTGTAGAAGGACATCTCTGAATGCACCACCACATATCCAATTTGGAAAAGAGAGCAAATTGTGCAAATAGCAAAACAAAAGTTAACAAAAACACATGGGACATGAACTCCAGGGTCTCCGAAAGAGAGTCCACAGTTGCAGATCCCTTTCAGCACTGAGGCAAGTGAAGTGTGTCCACGAGGCCGATGGCTGTGGGGCAATAACTGCTCCTGAACCTTGAAGTGGATGGGCTACAGCACCAGAAGACAGTGAACATATCCTCAGTAGCCACTTTATTAAGTACAGGTGGTATCTAATAAAATGGCCACTGATTGTAGAATCTTCTGGTTTTGACAGAGTCGGGATTTTACAAGTTTACTGGTGGAAAAGGTGAAGAATCAAAATGATTGAAGGACAGTCAGAGTTGAGATCAATTTTAAAATGTACACATCCAATAAGGTGGAATGGGATCACATTTATCACTCTGAGTTGGTTTTGAATTTGTTATTGAAGCCTTTAAAGAATGTGTTCTGACTTGGTCAAATACCAAAGTTGGCGAGTCTGGAGGTCAGAGGCTTGATGTCTGTGAGACCAGGCCAGGAACTGGAGGCCTGGGGACAGCCTGTCCTGGGGTCTGTGTGTGGGTGGGAAAGAGGCTTGCTTAGCTGTTCTATTGTTTTGTTGTTGTTGTTGCTTCTGTTGTTCTGCTGACCATTGTGAGCATGCTATGTTGGTGCCAGAATGTGTGGCATCAGCTGCAGGCTGCCCCAGCACGTCCTTGGGTTGTCATAAGGTGGGCATTGAGAGCGGACCCAAATGCAAGACACAGACACTGAAGTACTAGGGAGAGGACTAGATGTATCAAGACAGCAAGGGAAGTGGGGAAGAAACGACGCTGGACAAGACACAGGCCCTGGACAAGCCTAGAAGATGGGGCACAGGCTAGGACTAGTGTAGGAAAATGGGACATGGACGAGGAACTAAGAACTGGGGACCTGGACAAGGACTCTGAGCCAGAGACTAGACAGGGACCCGGCACCTGGGTCTTGACTCGGGCTCGGACTCCGGATCCAGGCGAGGACTGGACATGTCAAGGCAACAGGACTGGATGTGGGGGCAGGACACACGACTCCAGGGCTGGACGAGGACATGAAGCTCAGACTTGCTCTTGATCGAGGGAGAGCAGGAACGCAGAGCCCAGGTCGAGGGAAAGCAAAGCAGAAGCGGGGAGAGGCATAGCTGGACATGGACACTAGCCCTGGATGAGACCAGGACTCAGGGCCTAGGCTACGACTTGGACTTGGACACAGACTGGAACCTCCATGGAGCCTTGGACACGGACTGGAACCTCCATGGAGCCTTGGACACAGACTGGAACCTCCACGGAGCCTTGGGCACGGACTGGAACCTCCTCGGAGCCTTGGACATGGACTGGAACCTCCTCGGAGCCTTGGACACGGACTGGAACCTCCATGGAGCCTTGGACACAGACTGGAACCTCCATGGAGCCTTGGACATGGACTGGAACCTCCTCGGGGCCTTGGACACAGACTGGACCCTCCTCGGAGTCTTGAACACGGACTGGAACCTCCTCAGAGCCTTGGACACGGACTGGAACCTCCTCGGGGCCTTGGACACGGACTGGAACCTCCTCGGAGCCTTGGACATGGACTGGAACCTCCTCAGAGCCTTGGACACGGACTGGAACCTCCATGGAGCCTTGGACATGGACTGGAACCTCCTCGGAGCCTTGGACACGGACTGGAACCTCCATGGAGCCTTGGACATGGACTGGAACCTCCATGGAGCCTTGGACATGGACTGGAACCTGTCTGGAGCCTTGGACACGGACTGGAACCTCCTCGGAGCCTTGGACATGGACTGGAACCTGTCTGGAGCCTTGGACACGGACTGGAACCTCCTCGGGGCCTTGGACACGGACTGGAACCTCCTCGGGGCCTTGGACACGGACTGGAACCTCCTCGGGGCCTTGGACACGGACTGGAACCTCCTCGGGGCCTTGGACACGGACTGGAACCTCCTCGGGGCCTTGGACACGGACTGGAACCTCCTCGGGGCCTTGGACACGGACTGGAACCTCCTCGGGGCCTTGGACACGGACTGGAACCTCCTCGGGGCCTTGAACACGGACTGGAACCTCCTCGGAGCCTTGGACATGGACTGGAACCTGCCTGGAGCCTTGAACACAGAATGGAACCTCCATGGAGCCTTGGACATGGAATGGAACCTCCACGGAGCCCTGGACATGAGCACAGGAACACTGAGCCTTGGACTGGAGCACAGGAACACAGAACACAGAGCCGGGACCCCTCCTTGGGGACAGGACATAGGGCTGGGGCTTTACACAGAGTCAGGACCCCTCCTTGGAGACAGGACATAGAGCCGGAACTCATACACAGACACTAAAGACAGGGACACAAGGAGACAGTTCCAAGCTCAACGATAGATAGTTCCTTCTGTTGCATGGCAAGGCTCTGGTCTCACTCCAGTGGCTGAACTTGACAGCAATACAGGTGAGGACGCAGGCGAGGTTGCCGGCAAGGCTTCAGGTGTGGGTAGCGGCAGGGCTACAGGTGTAGTTTGCAGGCAGGGCTTCAGAGCGAAGGAAGGGAACAGTCCAGTCTCAAGGTAACGGTAAAGATGGCCTGACTTACCCCACGGAGGCAAGGACAGGATACCGACAAGACAAACCAGCAACCACACTCGAACCCAGGGCCACTTATATTCCAGCCCCAATATGAGAATCAGGTGCCTGTGATTAAGCCCAACTGAAACAACAGACAAACACGAGGAAATCTGCAGATGCTGGAAATTCAAACAACAACACACACAAAATGCTGGTGGAACGCAGCAGGCCAGGCAGCATCTATAGGGAGAAGCACTGTCGACGTTTCGGGCGGAGACACTTCGTCAGGACTAACTGAAAGGAGAGATACTAAGACATTTGAAAGTAGTGGGTGGAGGGAGAAATGCGAAATGATAGGAGAAGACCGGAGGGGGTGGAATGAAGCTAAGAGCTGGAAAGGTGATGGCGAAAGTGATATAGAGCTGGAGAAGGGAAAGCATCATGGGACGGGCCCGTCCTTTCAGTTAGTCCTGACGAAGGGTCTCGGCTCGAAACATTGACAGTGCTTCTCCCTATAGATGCTGCCTGGCCTGCTGTGTTCCACCAGCATTTTGTGTGTGTTGAAACAACGGACAGCCAGAAGACCCGGAGTCCGGAGTCCACGGACCGGACTGTGAACCAGAACACGGACCTCATGGACCGGACCATGACATGGGTGTTTTGGTCATAAATGCAAATGTGGTACGTATTTCATTATACGGTATTGTGCAATAGCCTTAGGCACATATGTAGAGTGCACAATACTGTATTTGTCAACGTGGTGCGGAGAGTGAGTTTGTAAATTTGTTGGGAGCAAAGGATGTTGAGAATGGTAAGGTGGAGCCCCACAGGAGGGTTGTGTGACAGGTGGCAGAGTAGGAGTGCCGGGGTGGGGGGGGGGGGGGGGTTGATGTCGGTGCAGTCACGCCCAGCCCTGAGACACCAGGCAAGGTGATTTGATTCCAAACAATTGGTTATTAATCATTACAGAATGTCTCTCCGGTGCTTCCCGCTTCCTCCCCTCTTTCTTGTTCTTTTCCCAGCCATGATTCCCTTCTCCCTGCCCCCTTCCCATTCTCAGTCCACAATAGAGAGCCATATCAGAATAAGGTTTATCATCAATCACATATGTCCTGATTCTTATTTTCTTGTGGCAGCAGTACAGTGCATGTGTATATTTATATATATGCTCAAGACTTTTGCACAGAGCTGTACATTTAGATTTACGTGATAAATAAATAAATCTGAATCTGGTGTGTTCACGAGTCCTCTTCATTACTCCAGCTATAATATATTGGTGATTATCTCTTCAAGAAGCAATCAAAATAAGCATCATTATCACTTTCAGTTCCAAACCATTTGTCATGATGGGAGAGCAGACTACAACAAGCAGTAAGCTCTATATTACCTTCGGGCAAGGAAGAAGTTCAAGTCAGCCCATCCAGACTACGCAGGTTCACAGATCAATCCTATCTCCCCAATAATTTTCCCTGCAATCTATTCTGCCAAAGAGTCTACAGAGGATAATTTACCAGTTAACCATGTCTGTGGGATATAGGAGATCATGGGCGCACTCAGGGAAACCCACATGGTCATAGGCTCATAAAACGGTACAGCACAGTACAGGCCCTTCAGCCCACAATGTTGTGCTAACTCTTGACCTTTTACTTCAAGATCAATCTAAATCTGCCCTCCCAAACAGCCCATTACTTTCCATTTTTCTTTTAATCATTTGCCTATCTATGAGTCTCTTAACTGCCCCTACTGCATCAGATTATACCACCACTCCCAGCAATGCATTCCACACACCGATCACTCTCTATGTGAAAGCACTTAGCTCTGACATATCCCCTAAATATTCCTCCATTCACCTTGAATGAATATCCTTTGGTGCTCTGGTATATTATCTGAGGCATTGATCATGTGGATAGTCAGAGGCTTTTTCCAAGGGCTGAAATGGCTAGCACGAGAGGGCGCAGTTTAAAGGTGCTTGGAAGGAGGTACAGAGGGGATGTCAGGGGTAAGTTTTTTTACACAGAGAGTGGTGAGTGTGTGGAATGGGCTGCCGGCGACGGTGGTGGAGTCTTTTAAGAGACTCCTGGATAGGCATGTGGAACTTAGAAAAATAGAGGGCTATGGGTAACTCTGGGTAATTTCTACCATATTTGGCACAGCTTTATGGGCTGAAGGGCCTGTATTGTGCTGTAGGTTTTCTACGTTTCTATGTATCAGCACTGCTACCCAAGGAAAATGGTGCTGTCTGTCCACTCCATACATGCCCCTTATAATCCTATACACCTCTATGCAAGTTATAGAGCACAGAAACAGGCCCTTCTGCCCAAATGGTCCATGCCGACCACAGCATTCTCCCTGCTAGTCCTAGTTGCCCGCATTATGCCCTTACCCCTCCAAGCCCCTCCCTTCCATGTACCTATGAAAATGCCTCTTAAATGCTTCAGTTGTACCCATTTCAACCATTTCCTCTGGCAAAAGTTTATAGTGAATTTATTGTCAAAGTACATACTGTATATGTCACTATATACTTCTTGAGATTCATTTTCATGCAGACATTAACAGCAGAACAAAATACAATAGTATCAATGAAAAACTACACAGAGATAAAGACTGATAAGTAACCAATGGGCAAAAGAAGACAACCTGTGTAAATACAGACAAACACAAATAATCATAATAAATAACACTGAAAACATGAGTTGTATATTCCTTAAAAGTGAGTCCATAGGTTGTGGAATCAGTTCAGTGTTGAGATAAGTGAAGTTATCCACACTGGTTCAGGAGCCTGATGGATGAAGGGTGAAGGGTGATAACTGTTCCTGAACCTGATGGTGTGGAACCTGAGGTTCCTGTCCCTCTTACCTGATGGTAGCAGTGAGAAGAGATCATGGCCTGGATGAGGATCTCAGCAGAGCCAATCAAACATTGTAAAGCATACATAGACTGGACGAGCAGAGGATGTTTCCAATAGTGGCAGAGCCTAGTATCAGGGGGCACAGCCTCAGAGTAGATGTACTTTTAGAAATGAGATGAGGCATAATTTCTTTGGCTGACATTGTGGTGAACCTGTGGAATTCATTGCCACATGCGGCTGTGGAGGGCAAGTTATAGTGAAAGTGGAGGTTGATATGTACATAATTAATAAGGGTGTCAAAGGATATGGGGAGAAGGCAGGAGAATGGGGTTGAGAAGGATAATAAATCAGCCATGATTGAATGGGAGAGCAGACTCGATGGTTTGAATGGCCTAATTCTCCCCCTATGTCTAATGGACCCATAAAGTGGTACTTCATACATTGACAGTGTGATGAAAGCCCCACATACTGTTCATTGTTCAAAATCCATGTTGTCATTTTTAAATCTGAGCAGATTTTCAAAATGCTTTAAGTTTACTTTGTGCATACATTTTGCACAACCATTTCCTCCCTATGTTCCCGTGATAGGGTTAATACACAGTTTATTCTCCCAGGGTTGGAGAATCAAGAACTAGAGGCATAGGTTTAAGGTGAGAGGGGAGAGATTTAATAGGAAGCCGAGAGACAACTTTTTCACCCATACGGTGGTCTAGAGGAAGTGGATGAGGCAGGTACAGAAACAACATTTAAAAGACAAGACAGATGGGCAAGTGGATTGGAAAGGTTTAGAAGGTTATGGGCCAAATACTGGCAAATGGAGCTAACTTGGACAGAGCACATTGTTCAGCCTGGACCAGTTTGGGGAAGGTCCTGTTTCTCAGTGTATTCTGCACATCTTGATGAAGGGTCTCAGCCCCAAACATCAGCAGTTTACTCTTTTCCATTGCTGCTGCCTGGCCTGCTGAGCTCCTCCGGCATTTTGTGCCAGTCTGAAATTATATTTATGTTCAGCTTCAAGCGGTCGATCATAAACAAAACAAAAAATTCTGAGGAAGCAACACTTACAAAACAAATTGTTTTCCAGTGTCATCAGAGTCTTTTTCCTTAGGTAGAAATGCTAGAAAGCATGCATTTAAGCTGAAAGCTGGGTGAGTTTAAAGGGGATGTGGCGTGCAAGTACCTTACTCAGAAAGTAATAGGTGCTTGGAACAGGCTGTCGGGGTACTGATCGAAGCAGATACAATAGTGATGATTAAGAATGGAGGGGTATGGATCACGTACAGGCAGAAGGCATTGTGTTCAGTGCAGGCTCCTTGGGGTGAAGGATTTTGTTTCTGTGCTGTACTGTTCTATATTCTACATGAATTTGATCTAGAATTCATTGCCACAAACGGTTGTGGAGGCCAAGACACTGGGTACATTTAAAGCAGATGTTGATGGGTTCCTGATCGGTAAGGGCATCAAAGGTTATGGGGAGAAGGTAGGGGAATGGAGTTGAGAGGGAAAATAAATCAGCCATGATCAAATGGCACAGCAATCTTGATGGGCTGAATAGCCTAATTTTGCTCCTAAGTCTTGCTATCTTATGACCTTCATCACTTCCATGGCAAAGAAACCTTTGTTAAAAAGTGCAACAAAATACACATAAGTCGTAATATGGAGCTGGTCACTTGGTTCGACCAGTTTGTTGCCAGCATTTACCATCTATGGAAGGAAGGAAGGAAGGAAGGAAGGAAGGAAGGAAGGAAGGAAGGAAGGAAGGAAGGAAGGAAGGAAGGAAGGAAGGAAGGAAGAAAGAAAGAAAGAAAGAAAGAAAGAAAGAAAGAAAGAAAGAAAGAAAGAAAGAAAGAAAGAAAGAAAGAAAGAAAGGAAGAAGAAAGAAAGAAAGAAAGAAAGAAAGAAAGAAAGAAAGAAAGAAAGAGAAAGAGAGGGAGAGAGAGAGAGAGAGAGAGTGTGAGTGTGTGTGTGTGTGTGTGTGTGTGTGTGTGCTCACACATTTCCACACACGTGATTGTGTACATTCCTGTGAAAGCAACATAATTCTTTGAAATATACAGTATGCACTGACTATATTGCATTGACTCCCTAGGTTAGTATTCAAAGAATGTCCAACCACTTAGTATGCTAGTAGATATACGTCTTCTTCTGAACTTTTGAACTGTGATCACTGCAACCTGCAGCCTGTAATTTCCTTTTTACAGATGTTCTTTTGAACTGACTAAACGATCTGGTGTTTTTGCGATTTTGACTCTTGAGAGTGCCGCCACTGGGGGTGGACACGTCATCGAGGACTGATAGCAGAAGATGGACCCATGGTCAGCTCCATTGCCACACGCTGATTAAAGCGTCAAGCAGCATTAAACTCATCGAGGATGAAAGCAGAAAATAAAGTGTTGTTCAGTGCCGCCTGCCTGTGTTTGATGGGTTTCCCTCTCTTCTAGCTACTACCATTGGGTAGGGGTCTTTGGTCCTACACCACTCGGTTCAGGAGTAGTTATTGCCCCACAGCCATCGGCCTCGTGGGCACACTTCACTTGCCTCAGTGCTGAAAGGGATCTGCAGCTGTGGACTCTCCTTCAGGGACTCTGCAGTTCATGTTCCATGTGTTTTTGTTTACTTCTTTTTGCTATTTGAGCAAGTAGCTCTGTTTTGTAAACTGGATATGTGGCAGTCGTGTGTGTACTTTTTAGTGAATTCTATAGTGTTTCTTTGTTTTGGGGCTCCTTGCAAGAAGATAAATCTCAAGGTTGTATATGGTACACCTATTTTGATAATAAATTTTAACTTTGAATTTTGAACTGAATAAGATACCAGACAGAGTACAACACGTACACTCAGTGGCCACTTCATTAGGTACACTTCCACACCGACTCATTAATGCAAATATCTAATCAGCCAATCATGTGGCAGCAACTCCATGCATAAAAGCATGTAGCCAAGGTCAAGAGGTTCAGACCAAACATCAAAATGTCGAAGAAATGAGAGCTATGTGACTTTGACCATTGTTGGTGCCAGATGGGGTGGTTTGAATATCTCAAAAACTGTTGTAGTCTTAGGATTTTCATGCACAATAGTCTCTAGAACTTATAGAGAGTGGTGTGAAAAACAAAAAAAAGACATCCAGCGAGTGGCAGTCTGAGGCCAAAAATGCTTTGTTAATGACAGAGGTCAGAGGAGAATGCCAGAGTGGTTCAAGCTGAAAGGGAGGCGACAATAACTCAAATAACCATGTGTTACAGCAGTGGTGTGCAGGAATGCATATCTGAACAAACAACATGTTGAAGCTTCATGTGGATGGGCTACAGCAACAGGAGACCATGAATGTACACTCAGTGGGAACTTTATTGAGTGCAGGAGGTACCTAAGTGGTCACCGTGTGTGGATTTCAGCAGCAACCGGTCCCTTTCAGACAGAATGGGAAACAATGGCCTCAAAAGAGCAAACCACAAGCTCTGTGAATATAACATAACATTATACCAGGTCACAGTTACCCTCGGATGAGCAGTGGCTATAAAACCGTCTTGTGAACATCACTACAGAGGTGACCAGAGCTACTGACAGAATCCCTGAAGGACATTCATCACTTTAAATTCAGGATGTGATCTGCAGATCTGTCACTCGTGTGCCCGTCTTTGGCACTTTGCAAACATTTGACAAAGCTCTTTGAATTCTGCTTTTATGTCAGCGATAAGATAAATGTAGTATCTGCGCTTTGCTTTTTTTTTATATTGCTAACAGCAATGAATAGCAAATGTGCCACGGTCTCGGAGATAAAAAGACATATCACAAGGAGAGATTGGAATTCAAAAGCTGTTCATTAATACTGTGTGCTAATAGGCAACGTGATAATATGACAGTCCAAACCTTCATGGATTCACAGCTTATTGCAATAAACTGGAGAGTTCAATGTTCCACTCATTGTGAATCTTTGGAATTTTCTGCCCCAGGGAGCTATGGATGTTGGGTCATTAAGCATATTCAAGCTTTATATAAGGATTGGGCAGAAAAGTAGACATGAGCCAATGAAGACATCAACCATAAAATGAGTTGCACAGTAGAGTTCAGGAGACTGTTGGATAGTGCAACTATTTCTTCTGCTTTTACTTTCTTACGGAACATCAAACAGTACAGCACAGTATGGACTCTTTGGCTTACAAAGTTGTGCTGACTTTTTAATCTTTTACTCAGCAATTAACTTAATCCTTTCCTCCTACATAGCCCATAACCCTCCATTTCTTTTTCATCCAAGTACCTCTCTATTAGTTGCCTGTAGTATCCAACATTGATGACTCAGCAATAAGTGGTTCGGCACAGATTAGATGGGCCGTAGGGCCTGTTTCTGAGCTGTATTTTCTATGACAGGGGATCTGTGTGGGAGAGCTTTTAAAGTGGAAAAGCCATTGCAGTAAGGCAATTCCACTCTCTTGCTCCAGTGGTACAAGTAGACTTCGCGAAATGGGGTCTTCCTTGGTTGCAGTGGATGACCATGACTTCTGTGCCTTGTCATGCCCTTTGCTCTCTATGAAGCACTGCAGAACTGCCTTCCTCATAGTTGGATCTCACTGTTGATCTCATCCGCCCAGTCTTTCGAAGCTGACTTCACAAGCTAGGACAGGCATGTGCCTATATGCCTATCTAAGATTCTCTTAAATGTCCTTCTCTATCACCAGCCATGGCTGTGCAATTCAGGCACCCACTACTCTGCTTTAAAAAAACTACCTCTATCATCTCCTCTAAACTCTCTTCCAATCACCTTAAATGGGTGTCATTGCCTCCTGGGAAAAGGTGCTGACTGTCCACTCTAACTATGTCCTTCATGATCTTATACACCTCTGTCAAATCACTTTTCATTCTTTTTCACGTCAAAGAGAAAAGCACTAGATTGCTCAACCTTTCCTCACAACATATTCTCTAATCCAGGCAGCATCTTGGCCTTCCGGTCAAGATGACACAACGCTCCCTTGGCTGACACAACGGTACAACGCTCCCTTGGCTGACATCTTCTAGGTAGACCACAAAACAGTTTATTTCACTTCTTCTATGTCTGTTTTTCATCTTAACTATGTTTCTGGAACTGTTACAGCCTGTGATTTACAGTTTGAGGATCGATTGTTTGACCCTGTGCTTTGCTGTCTCCGAGAAGATTCCAGAAAGTGAGCACGACCCTTGAGGCCTATGAGACAGGTTGCGAGCTGATGTTCGACTCCGTTTCACCCAATAAAGCGATGAGGAAGACTGAAACATCGAGGCAAATGCAGAAGGGGAGTGAGGGTTCAGTGCTGACTACCTGCCTTTTGATTGGTGATGGGATCCCTCTGCTGCTGGAGAAGGAGTCTGTGTGGCCTATCACTGTGCCTGGAGGGCAGACCTCTGCACTTGAGTGACGTCTCTCTTTCGATGATGTTGGAGGACCAAGGTTCTGCCTTTATCGATTTGGACTATGGACTATGGGCTTCATCAGTTTTATGATTTTCATATTCTGTGTTGTCAGCTGTTCTTTCTCATTGTATTTTTTTGTGTGTGGGAAGGGGGAGTTGGGGGTTGATGCCCTCAATGCAATTTTGTAAGTTTTTTTGTCCAAAGTGGGGGGAGGTTCTATGTTCTTGTTGCGTGTTGTACGGGTGGAGGGTCTATGTTCTTGTGTTTTGTGTGGGTGGAGGGGGGGTTGGAGAGGAGGGCCTGTGTTCTTGTTGTGTTTTGTGTGGGTGGAGGGGGGGGTTGGAGAGGAGGGTCTGTGTTCTTGTTGTGTTTTGTGTGGGTGGAGGGGGTGTTGGAGAGGAGGGTCTGTGCTCTTGTTGCGTGTTGTGCAATGGAGGAGGGTTTGAGTGTCAATGTTCTTGATGCGTTTTGTGTGGGTGGACAGGGTTTGGGAGGGCTGATGATTCTGTTGCCATTCTCTTCTTGTGTGTGTGGGGGGGGGGGACAGTTTGCTGTTTCTCTTTGAACTGACTTCCATGGTTTTCTTTGTTTCGTGGCTATCTGGGGAAGAAGAATCTTAGATACGTATAGTGCATACATACTTTGATAATAAATGAACCTTTGAAACTTTTGACCCTGATAAATCTCCTCTGAATCCTCTCTAAAGCTTCTGCATTCTTCCTACAATGTGGCAACAAAAACTGAACACAATACCCTAAATGTGGTCTAACTGGAGTTTTACAGAGTTGTAACATATCGAGGTGATGGGGTACAGGTATGTCAATGCTATAGGAAGTGTAAGTCACTCTTTCCCTCCACTAGCCTGCAGGTCACCCTTGGGCAAGGTGTACCACCTGCTTAGTCTCTCCGATCAAGGACACACAAAGCCATGGGAACAGGCGGCGGATGCTCATATGAGCAGCTGGTACATATCACACATCCCAGTTATGTAACCACTGAGGTCAGGCAGACAATCTCTGAAGAGTACTGATAATGGCTGGGGTCACCCATCTTTTCAAGACACTGCCCAGAAGAAGGCAATGACAAGCTACTTCTGTAGAAAAATTTGCCAAGAACAATCATGGTCATGGAAGGACTATGATTCACCAATGTCACATGACACGGCAAATAATGGTTAAAAAACATAGCAAATGCTCATGGCTCTAGAACTCCATCCCTTGACTAATGAACATCGCAACATTTGCCTCCTTAACCATCCTACTAGTTTTTGTGGTAAATCCGAGGGATCACTGAACTTGGACCACAAGATCCCTCTGTTCCTCCACACTGCTAACAATACCGCCATTGATGTTGGACTAGTTCAGCAAGAATGCAGCATGTCATATTAAAACCAAGATAAGAGCATGCCACACAGCCATTAGAATTGCTACGTACAATATCAGAGCATAACAAAACAGAACTGTGAGTGGGCAATGGGGCCCCTGAAGTCCATCGAAGAATCAGAATCAGAATCAAGTTTAATATCACTGGCATATGTCGTGAAATTTGTTGTTATGTGGCAGTTGTACATTGCAATACAAAATAATAAAAACTGTAAATTACAGTTAAAAGTATATATATTAAATAAATTAAATAAGTAGTGCAAGAAGAGAGAAAAAAAGTAGTGAGGTAGTGTTCGTGGGCTCAATGTTCATCCAGAAATTTGATGGCAGACGGGAAGAAACTGTACCTGAATCATTGAGTGTGTGCTTTCAGGCTCCTGTACCTCCTCCCTGATGGTAGCAATGAGAAGATGGTATGTCCTTGGTGATGGGGGTCTTTAATGATGGAGTCTGCGGTCTTGAGGCATCGCTCCTTGAAGATGTCCTGGATGCTGGAGAAGTTGGGGCCCATGACTGAGTTTACAACTTTCTGCAATGTATTTCATTCCTGTGCTGTGCCATCTCATTGCCCACCCCCCCACTACCAGATGGTGGTGCAGCTAGTTAGAATGCTCTCCACAGTACATCTGTTGAAATTTGCGAGTGTCTTCGGTGAAATACCAAATCTCCTCAAACACCCAATGAAATATAGCTACTGTCCTGCAGTCTTTGTAACTGCATCGATATGTTGGGCTCAGGAGTGTTCCTCGGAGATACTGACATGCAGAAACTTGAAAAAGCTCATTTTTATTGTCCTTCTATGGGGACTGGTGTGTGTTTGCTCATCTTAACCTTTCTGAAGTCCACAATCAATTCTTTGGTCCTACTGACGTTGAGGGTAAGGTTGTTGCTGAGACACCACTCAACTAGCTGATATATCTCATTCCTGTACACACTTCGTCATCTGAAATTCTGGCAACAACAGTAATGTCAACAACAAATTTATAGATGGCACTTGAGCTGTGCCCAGCCACACAGTTCACTATTGAACATCACGATGACTGATCTGATCCAGTCTCATTTCTTCTTCAGAGAGTCACACAGTTATACGGCATGGAAACAGGTCCATCAGCCCTAACTGTTCATGCCATCCAAGTTGTGTACTGCAGCTAGTCCTATAGTATTGGCCTGTGGTCCATATCAGTCTAAAACTTTTGTATCTACGTACCTGTCTAAATGTCTTTTAAACATAGTAATTGTACACACCATTACTACTTCCTCAGATAGTTCGTTCACATACCCATTACCCTCCGTGTGAAAAAATTGTGGCTCAGATCCCCTTTAAACAACACACACAAAATGCCAGATTGAATGGCAGAGCAGATTCATTGGGCCAGATGGCCTAATTCTGCTCATATATCTCATGGTCTTTATTTGCATGAGATGTCTATGCCTGTTTTAAAATAACCACAGCAAAGTCTTTATTAAGTAGAAATGAAAGGAAGTTCACGCAGTGACTTGATTACTGATTTTGTACGCCATGTGATTTTAAATCTGTCAGACTACGGGCCAGAAAGGCAGAGACATTAAACTGTAGACAGTGATATCTTCCTTGATAACAGAAGATAAACTTAATATATACTCTGCTTTTTCTGTGCCTTGTCCCTTTTGCTAGAGAACATGAATGTTTGTGTTAGAATAAAGCACAACAGTTCTGTTAGAATTGTCTTGGAATTATTATGCTGATGTTATCTTGTTTTAAGTTGTTCATCTGTGAAGTTTGAGCTTCCTATCTGAAGAAAATAAACTTTTAGCTGTGGATTAAGCAAAAGCAGATCCAGAGCATCTGCACAGCTGTGTAGTTTTGTGCTCCTTTATAGATGACACACAGTAGCTACAAAAATATTACTGACTGATAAATAGTTTTCCATACCCACACACTCAGGACGCAATGACTTATGCTCAGAGGAAACATAACAGAATTCCACAGTATGTAGCAGGCCATACTACCAAACAAGTTTATATTGCCCATTGTGTTTCACGTTGTTTCCTTCCATCCTATTTCATATACAATTTTATTGTCATTGTTCAAGACAAGATTGTGGTGCTACTCTAATCAGAATGCTCCAATGTGTTGATTCATGGCCTCCATTTGTGCCACGATGAGGCACCTTCAGTGTGGAGGAGCAAAACCTTATATTCCATCTGGGTAGCATCCAACCTGATGACATGAGTATCAATTCGTCCTTCTGGTAAGCAAATCTCACACCTCCTCTATTCCCCACTCTGACCTCTTACCTCTTCTCACCTGCCTATTACTGCCTCCTGAATACCCTCGTCCTTCCCTTTCTCCTATGGTTCACTCTCCTCTTCTATCAGATTCCTTCTTCTCAAGCTTGGAGCTTCCCACCCTTCCAGCTTCACATATCGCTTTCTTCTCCCTCCCCCACCCTCAAACCTTTTTATTTGGGCACCTTCCCCCTTCCTTCTCAGTTCTGAAGAAAGGTCTTGGCCTGAAAATAGGACTATCTATTTATTTCCATAGATGCTGCCTGACTTGCTGAGTTCCTCCAGCATTCTGTGTGTGTTGCTTTGGATTTCCAGCATCTGCAGATTTTCTCTTGTTACATGACGTGGGCGATCATCGTCTTCCAATATCTCCTTGATGCTGTTGTTCTTGTTCTTTTCCCTATCCATGACAATGACTGTTCTTGGCAATTTCTTCTGTAGAATTGGCTTGCCATTGCTTTCATCTGGGCGATGTCTTTACAAGACAGGTGACCCTAGCCATTATCAATACTCTTCAGAGATTGTCTGCCCGGTGTCAATGGTCGCATAACCAGGCCAAATGATATACACCAGCTGCTCGTACGACCATCCATCACCCGTTCCCATGGCTTGACGTGACCATGATCAGTGCTAAGCAGGTGCTACACCTTGCCTAAGGGGGACCCGTAGTCTGGCGGAGGGAAGGAGTGCCTTACACCTCCTTTGATAGGGACGGATATCCGCCCCACCATCCACCGGGCGCTACTCCAGTCTGAGCAAAACACATATTTACAGGGCATGCAGTACAGATTAATAAAAAAAGAGTTCCCATTTTGACATGCAACAAGTGATTTTAATAGTCCATAACACTCAAAGGTCATTGGAAAGCTGGAGTGTAGCATTATTCAGTCGCACAACAGCCCTCGGGAAGAAGCTATTTTTCAGTTGCACTGTCTTGGCTAAGATATTTCTGCATCCCCTACCAGATGGCAGGAGATTGAACAGACAGTGTCCAGGATGGGATGGGTCTTTAATGATGTTACGAGCGTTGTAGATTGTTTCCAAGTCCGGTAGTTGAGTCCCAATGATGTGCTGAGCTATCCTAATCACCCACTGGAGTGTTCTGTGATCTGTGATCTGCAGCTAGAGTACTGCACTGTCATTCTGTATGACAGTAGCTCTCTGTTGCACATCGATAAAGGTTTACCAGCAACTTTCATCTCTATGGCATTAGGACAAGAACTGTTAGAAATGGGAAGCAGGTTGTTCCCCCGGACCATAAGAATACTGAATTCCCTACTACCACCCAGGTCTCATCATGTGTGAAGTTCCAATAGTGTTATGCTGTTTACTTTTTAACTTGCGTCATATATGCACCGTTATTACCTGTAAATTTATTTGTGGTAATATTACTTTTATGTGTTATGTGTGTGAATTATACGTATGTATTGTGTTGTAGACCTTGATCCAAGGAACGTTGTCTGATTTGGCAGAATACAGTTTACAGCTGAATGACAATAAACTTTAACGAAAGCCACATATTCAGCTTTCCTTTACATGAATTTATGGCATTCACTTACGGCATGTGGTAATGGGCAAACATTCTGCCCACTCTGAGTAATGACATTGCCTTTGAATTACCCATTGGGCTTGTTAATGATTATTGTTGTGTCTGTGCACAACTACATATCGATTAAATAAAAACACACATGTGTGAAATGGCTTTAACTGGTGTATTCCCATTGCAATGAGAGGGTGCGGGAGAGAGAGAGGGACAAAACAATGGGTAACACTAGACCACAATGCTTGCGCAGGCAATATATCAATGTGTGGTGGTCGGGGCAGAGGGGGTTATTACTCTAAAAGAAATAGATCCATACATTACACTTCCTCTCTCTTTAGATCAATGCAACATAAAACTGTATCTGCGCAAAACATTTAATTTCCCTTTCATAAACCCATATTCTAAATAAAAATGCTTTCAGAATAACAGTTCATATCTAACTTCACAGTTCTAAAGACTCAGTGTTTTGGGTGGCACTCTGTTCCTTTCAGGATAACGCCTCTGGACCTGTGGAGTGCCATCAGGTTTGGTAGATGTCTTGTCTAACACCACGTTGCTATCAGTGACATGATCATCACTGAGAGGTAAGGCTGGTGACTGTAATGTGTCCGTCTTGTTAGATGCAATTGATTCAGGTGCATTCTTTGGTTGATCATCCAGTATCTGGTCCACATGACGTCTCCTTGACTGATCTCCAACATCCACTGTGTACATCAGTGGTTCAGTTTTTGTAGCTATCCTACTGGTAGTCCACTTGTCTTCTCGGTAATCATGCGCTAGGACTTCCTCCAATCTTGAAGAACCTTGTTGAATCACTTAGCAATTGAACTGTTTATTGTGCACTTCCCTCCATAGATCTGGTTTCAGGAGGTCTATGCAAGATCTCAGATTCCTGCTCATGAATAGCTTTGCAGCTGTTGGATTTGTCGTTGCACGAACAGAGTTCCAATATACAAAAAGGAAGTTGTCCACCTTGTGCTGTAGAGAAATGTCCTCATTGTCCATTACTTTAATGGACTTCTTGAAGGCTTGGATAAACCTTTCAGCTAACCCATTCATTGCTGTGTGGTGAGAACCTGGCTTGTGATGTCTGATGCTATTTTTCTTCATGAACCGTCGGAATTCTTCTGACATGTATTAACATAGAAACATAGAAAATAGGTGCAGGAGTAGGCTATTTGGCCCTTCGAGCCTGCACCGCCATTCAGTATGATCATGGTTGATCATGCAACTCAGAACCCTGTACCTGCTTTCTCTCCATACCCCTGATCCCTTTAGCCACAAGGGCCATATCTAACTCCTTCTTAAATTGTTCCGTTGTCACACATAATTTGTTCAGGTAAGCCATTTCTGGCAAAGGTAGTCCTCAGAGCAGAGGCAGCCTTTGCTGAGGTGGTGGACTTCATTGGTTTAACCTCCGGCCACTTGGAGTGAGCATTCACAGCAATCAGAAACATGGGAGTCCATGAATAGCCCAGCGAAGTCAATTTCTACTCTTTGCAATGGTGACAACGGCCACTCCCACAGGTGTAACGGTGCCTGTGGGGGTGCATTTTGAACTCTATGGTATCCTAAACAGCTTATGGCCATATTTCCAATCTTTTTATCTATTGCCGGCCACCACATGCAGCTCTGGGTGAGACTCTTCACCTTGACTGTATCCAGGTATTCTTCATGGAGATTTTCTAACTCTCTGGTGTGCACCTTAGAGGGAACCCCAACAAGAAATCCACACATCAACGTTCTTTGTCATTCGATTTGGTCTTGTCTCGCTGAGAACTCTGGAAACATAGGGTCACCATGAGCTGGCCATCCTTCCATGATGATTTTATAGACTTTTGACTATGTTGGGTCATTCCTTATTTCCCTTTGTGTTTTAGAATATGTTACTGGCAACTGGACCACTAATGTGGTGTGGAATACTTCTGTTGGTCACAGCATGAAAACTTTTCTTCTTCGGTTAACAATAATGGAAGATGTGACAAGCCTTCAGCATTTCTGTGTTGTTTGGTACCCTTGAACTCTATTTCATAAGAGTGGGCTTCTAGGAAAAGTGCCCAATGTTGTAACCGGGTAGCGGTCATCACTGGAGATCCCCTCCTGGGATTGAAAATGGACACAAGGGGTTGGTGATCTTTCACTAGCATAAGCTTTTGTCCATGGAGGTTGTGGTGGAACTTCTTTATTCCCCATACGAGACTAAAGGTCTCTCGGTCAATCTGTGTGTAGTTGCATTCTACGCTTATCAGTGATCTTGAATCAAACATAATTGGGCGTTCAGATCCATCTTTCATAATGTGTGACAAACAGCTCCAATGCCATAAGGGGATGCATCGCATGCCAGTCTGATGGGCAGGGATGAGTCATAATGGGTGAGCAGTTCATTGGATGTTATTAGCCTTTTTGTTTTCTTGAATGTTTTTTCACATCTTTCTGACCATTCCCACTTTCCTCCTGTCTGTAACAGTGTGTTCAATGGGTGCAGCACTGTAGCAATGTTTGGGGGAAACCAGTGGTAGTGGTTTACAAGGCCCAAGTATTACCTGAGTTGTGACATATTTTCAGGTTTGGGAGCCTGTAGCGTTGCTTCAGTCTTATGTAAGTCTTGTTTGTCCACAATATTGGATATCATTCTTGAAAAACTCACATTTCTCTCTTGTTGCGCGCAGACCATACTCACACAGCCTGGTAAGCACCAAGATTCTAGAGATGCCTTCATCAATTTTGACCAGTCATGATGATGTCATCAAGGTACCATGTTGTTCCTGGGATATCTTGGAACACTTGGTTTGCTCTTTGCCAAAGTGCTGGAGCTGATATCATGCCATAGATGAGACGATTATACTGGAACAGTCCTTTGTGAGTGTTGATTGTAAGGAACTTCCTGCTTGATTCTTCAATCTCCAATTACAGATAGCCTTGTGACAAGTCAATCCCTGAAAACCTCCCCCGCCTGCCAAAGATGCAAAAAAGTTTTCTGTTCGTGGTAGGGGATACTGCACAGTATGCAGCACAGGGTTGATGCTCACCTTGAAATCCCCACATATGTAAACAGCTCTGGCCTTCCCTTTCTTGATCACCAGGTCAATGGGTGTGGTCTAATCGCTCCATTCTACCTTGCAGAAGATTCCAGATGCCTCCAAGCTCTGCAGTTCAACATCCACTTTAGGACATAGTGCGTAAGGCACTGGGTGTGCTTTATGGAGTCTTGGTGTTGCTGTTTTGTCCAGGTCAACTCTGGCCATCATGCCTTTGAGTTTACCAATCCCCTTCTAATTAGCATTAATGTGCCAGTTTCTGGTTAATGCTACCATTTGGGCTGCCGTTCCCTGTTGATGCCACACTGAGAGCTTTGATTGAGTGCCAACCTAGTTAGATTTTTCTCAACAATTCACGTCCAAAAAGTGCTGGCCCTTCACTTTTCAATACCTAAAGCTCTAACTCTTGTGTTTGGTCTCCATATGAAACATTTACTTTCACTTTGCTTTTGGGAGATACTTCTTCACCTGTGTAAGTCTTTAGCATCAGACAGGTCTTCTCTAATGGTAACTTAGAAAACAGTCTGTTGGAGTCAGCCTCTGGAATTATGGACAAAGCTGACCCTATATCCAGCTCTACTTTCAGTTTTACACCAGATACATCTATTATGATCCAGATGATTTTGTGATTTGCTTCAGTAATACTGTGCAGTTCTAGGCATGACAGTTCCCCTTTGTCAGATTCTATGTTGTCTGAATCCGTTTTACATTCGGGAACTTAATTCATTTGTTTAGTTTTGAGTTTCAGACTTTTCACTCGGTTGTGCTTTCTGTCTGCCTTGCACACTCTCTGTACGTGACCTTGTCTGTGACGCTTTCTGCACACTTTTTCTTTGAAACAACATGGGAGGGTTTGCCAAATCAATAACATCATTGGTTTTTTGCACCATTCAGGGACATTTTGTGCATTTCACATTCTAATTTCCTTTTCTGCTGCATTCTTTGCTGCAGTCTCTAATGATATTGCAATGGTCAATGCCCGTTCTAAGGTTCGGTCTCTTTCAGATAGTAGCCTCTTTTGAGTGCTTTGACTATGCATGCCACATACAAACCTGTCTCTTCATGCATCAGAAAGTCATCTCTAAAATCACAGTACTGAGAAAGCTTGCGCAGTTCTGCAATGTACAGTATTCAGAAAAGCTTTCATTCTTGGACTGGGTCCTTTCGTAAAATCTAACTCTCTCAGCTATTACCAGCGGTTTTGGGCTCAAGTGATTTTGTAACATTGTAACAATTTCATCCATCGTCTTGCTTGCTGGCTTGCAGGTTTACATGAGAGACTGTGCGTTCTTACACCCATTAAGCTAAGAAGTGTAGGGGCTTTCTTTTGCTCCTCGACATTGTTCATAATACAATGCAGATCCACCTTCTCAATATATGACTCCCAGTCTTCATTAGCGCTATCAAATTCGTCAACTTTCCCAACTTTATTTTCACTTTAAATTCAGCGCGTCTTTCACTGTGTGCTATGCTGTACTCACACCTTTGTTAGCGTCCATGACGGCTTCCTCGTACTGTTTAGCTCTCGCTGTTTCATCCTGGAACTGTCGGTGCAGTTCATGATATTTTCTGACATTCAGCTTCATATTCATCACCAATTTGTTGTGTCTGTGCACAACTACATACATATGAAATAAAAGTACACACACAGGATATAACTAACTGGTATATTTACATTGTAGTGAGTGAGTGAGAGAGAGAGAGAGAGAGAGAGAGAGAGAGAGAGAGAGAACAATATGCATGCATAGACAACAGATTAATATGTAGTGCTACGGGGGGGGGGGGGGCGGAGGTCAAGAAATCAATCCATACATTACACTTATCAAGTCCATATGACTGTTACTTCCAAACTTTCCTGTATCTCAGCATCTTCTTTTATGTATCCTGCCAAATTCTTTCATTATCTCATTACATCACATCATTAATGTAAGATTTGTGTAAACGGTGATCAGTATGGAGTCAGAGAGCCCAAGGGCCTGTTTCCATATCGTATGACTCTGTTGGTGACACGCTCTCCATCATGTCTTGTTTTGTTCTACTCTTTTCACTAGGCAAGTATCCAAGCTTGTTCAACCCTTCCGAGTCGACATAGCCTCTTAAACACAAGAGATTCTGTCAATGCTGGAAAGCAATAGCATTATACACAAAATGCTGGAGGATCTCAGCAGGTCAGGCAGCATCTATGGAGAGGGAAAAACACTCTGGCGCCACTCTGGTCATTATCTACTGTATCTGCTGTTGACCTGATTAATTGCAGTTAAGGGGGGACCTTACTGCGGATAAAGTAATGTTACTCATTGATGCAAGTGATTACTACCCTGGGAGTATTTGCTACTCAAATTGAAGTCCTGCAAAGAGCAGCATTTTATTCTCCAGTATAATTGTAACAGGAAATGAGCTGCTTGTTTTCATTTGGTGGTATTTTTGGTTATGGTTCAGAAGGCTGGGGTTCAAATCTTACTCCAGGTTAAAAATTAAATTTATTGTTTGCACCGATGATTGACACAGTCCAAGGATATGCTGGGGGCATCCTGCAAGTGTTGTCATACTTCTGGTGTTGATATAGCATGCCCACAGCTTACTAACCCTAACCTGTACTTTGGAATGTGGAAGGAAATCAAAGCACCCAGAGGAAACCCATGCAGTCATACGGGGAACATAAAAATCCCTTACTGACAGCCATGGGAATAGAATCGGGATCTTTCAGCTGGCTGCACTAATTGCTATCTAATCAATGTTGAATATCCAATGCCTAGCAGAAAGAGTGCCAAGGGATCTTTTGCCTTCACATTAGATATAAAATAGGTATTGCTTTAATGTTTCATCTAAAGGTTCTTGATTAGTAAGGGTGATCAGAGGTTATGGAAAGAAAGCAGGAGAAAGGTGCTGAAAGGGAAAATAAATCAACCATCATTGAATAGTGGTGGCTTCATGGGCTGAATGGCTTCCTTCTACTCCTACATTTACTGATCTTGTGGTGAATGAATGGGGTCTCTAGCAGTAATTCACTCTTCAATATTCCATTGGAGACACGGACCTGAATCAAAAAACTGCTCTGTGAGGTTAGAGTAGTGAGTCACAGTTCAAAGTTCAAAGCTCAAAAGTAAATTTATTATCAATGTATATAAATGTCACCGTATTTTACCCTGAGATTCATTTTCTTGTTGGTGTTCACAGTAGATACAAAAAATAAAATAGAATCTATGAAGAACTACACACAAAGATGGACAAACAACCAATGTGCAAAAGATGCTTTATACGCCTTATGAGTTCAAGTATTATTCCCAGTTTCATTTTTGTATGTCTAACTAAACCCATCACAGCATGAACAACACAGGGTGAATTTGCATTGCATTGGCTTTATGGAGAAAAGCAAGTTTCAACCCGATTCTGGAGTCAACAGTTAGGAGAAATGCACAGCCAAAGCCTCCTACCTGGAAGAGTAACCAGGAAGATAACCACTTGCACAGTTTGAAGAGCCAGGTGGTGTGTTTGTATAGATCGGTGTTGACGACCCCCGGATCCACCACGTTCGAAGTTATGTGACTCCCCTCAGCTGCTAGCCTTTGCTGCAGTTGGTACGAGAAGAGGACAAGAGCAAGTTTGCTCTGGGCATAAGCTCCGTGGGACGAGTAGCTGGTCCTGCACAAAGAACACACCAGATAATACCGGGTCAATAATGTACCATCCATATGCTGAACACCACTCAGAGTAGTGTAATGCTATTACAGTGCCAGTGACCTGCTTTTCCGCTGCTGTCTGTAATGCATTTGTGCATTTGTACATTCGTCCCATGATTGTGTGGGTTTCTCCGGGTGCTCTGGTTCCATCCCACATTCCAAACATGTACGGGTTAGTAGGCTAACTGGTCACATAGGTGGTGTGGACTTGTTGGGGGGCGGGATAGGGAGGAAGGGAACATCAATGTCTAAGATTAGAACAGTCCACAAAAAGTGATAAATACAGCCCAGTTCCTCACAGGTAAAACTTCCCCCACCATTGAGCACATCTACAATGAGTGGTGCCACAAGAAAGCAGCATCCATTATCAAGGACCCCCACCATCCAGGCCACGCTCTCTTTCCACTACTTTCATTGGGCAGGAGGTACAGGAGCCTCAGGTCCAACACCACTAAGTCCTGGAAGAAAGGAGAGAAAGAACAAAAGAAGGAATGAATGAGAACCTGAGTTATAAGGGAAGATTGAATAGGTTAGGACTGTATTCTTTAGAATGTAGAAGATTGAGAGCCGATTTGAGAGAGGTATACAAAATTATGAGGGGTATAGATAGGATAAATGTAAGCAAGCTTTTTCCACTGAGGTTGGGTGGAACTACAACCAGAGTTCATAAGTTAAGGGTGAAAGGTGAGAAGTTTAAGGGGAACAGAAGAGGAAACTTCTTCACTCAGAGAGTGGTGAGAGTGTGGAATGAGTTGTGAGCATATGGTACATGCGAGCTCAATTTCAACATTTAAGAAAATTTTGGATAGGTACACGGATGATTGGGGAATGGAGAACTATGGTCCCAGTGCAGGTCAATGGGAGTAGGCCATTTAAATGGTTGGACATCGAATAGATTGTTTGAAGGGCCTGTTCTGTGCTATACTATTCTATGACTATGACTCTTTGAAAAAAGGAAAGAATCACATCCGTGCTGTGATTGTTATATGTTATATGTTAAAGAAAAAATAATGAAATAGATAGATATAGTAGATAGATAGACAGATAGAGAGTAACAGCACACAAATATTGATCATTCACTAAACAAAGTCATGAGTGTAGATGAGCACGAGGATGGCATCACAGTTGTTAGGTTACCAAACTAATATCTAGAAACATAGGTCATTAATCCAGAGATATATGACCTTATCCAAGCTCAGCAATCATTATCAATGATGACAACTAGGAATCAATCAAGCTGCTCAAAACCCAGCTGGGTTGTTTCAGGGAAGGGAATTCTCCCATTCTTGCCTCACCTGGTTGATTGACCCAAAAACAATGGGAATGTCTCATACCTGAGAACCAAGAGACTGTACATGGCAGAAACTTGAACAACAACCTGCTGGAGGAAGTCAGCTAGTCAAACAGCGACTGTGGGAAGAAAGGAATTGTCATTTTGGGTCAAGACCCTGCATCAGCACAGGGTCTTACCAACCCACTGGGTTTCTGAGTCTGACTCACATCTGAGCAAGCCACAGAGACTAGGAAGTTAGGAACGGCCCATAAATGCTGCTCTAGCCAGCAACACCCACATCTTATGACTGAACAAACATAACCAAACTTACCTCAATTTATGTTGTTTTGGGACAATTTGCCTGCATTCTCTTTGGCGGATACGGTCATATGGACACCCTGGCACACTCCGACTTTATGTGTTTGCAACTGTGGGTGTGATCATCAGTAGGCCATTCCACAATGAAGATACCAACCAACCAACCCTGATCCTACTCTGACCCATTGTGTATACTTAGAAATTTTCCAGCAAGAATCACTTGAAGGAAGATAGCAACAAGAGCTGATCACTTATACTTACTTGGTACCCTGACAAAGATTACTTGCCTATAGAGGTATGGTACTGTGCAGAAGTTTTAGACACACACATATATAAGCTAAGGTGCCCAAGAATTTTGCATAGTACTATAGTAGTTTTATGCATTGCACTGTACTGTCGTACCTGTGCTGAGGGAGATTGTGGAGGAAATGTCTTTGCCATTCTGAACTGACAGGTCTGCAAGTGAAGAAATCAAGGATCCAGTTGCACAAGGAGGTATTAAGGTTTAGGACGTGAAGCTTATGGATTAGTTTTGAGGGGATGATGGTACTGAGTTGTTGTCAATGCAACGCATCTTTACTATCCAGATGTTCCAGCATTGAGTGAGCTAAAGTTAAAGTCTGTCCCGAGCCTTATAGGCTCATCAGGCCAGTGCTTATGCCAGTTTCCATGGCGTGAAGTGACTGAGAGTACGAGACTCCCCCCTGGATAGGTACCCATTTTCAGCTGGGTGGACTGGAGCAATATGTGGTTAAGTGCCTTGCTCAAGGACACAACACACTTCCTCGGCTAGGGCTTGAACTCATGACCTTCAGATCGCTGGTCCAACGCCTTAACCACTTGGCCACACGCCATGACAGCATTGAATGAAGAGCCAATGAAATGGCATCTGCTGTGGACCTGTTGTGCCAGCAGTCAAATTAGACTGGATTCAAGTTTCTTCTCAGGCAGGAATTGATATGTTTCATCACCAACATCTCAAAGCACTTCACATTTGATGAGTGAACTCTCCAGCTAGTTGATCAGCACAGGTGGAGGAGTGGGTAGTGTTGAGTAAACAGAAAGCCTGCAGAGAGACTTAGATAGTTTAGGGGAATGGGCAAAGAAGTGGCAAATGAAATACAATGTTGGAAAGTGTATGGACAAGCACTTTGGTGGAAGAAATAAACACAAACTATTATTTAGATGGGAGAGAATTCAAAATACAGAGATGAAAAGGGACTTGGGAGTCCTTAAGCAAGATACCCTAATGGTTAACCTCCAGGTTGAGTCAGTTGTGAAGAAAACGATTGCAATGTTGGCATTCATTTCTAGAGGTATAGGATATAAGAGCAGGGATGTGATGTTGAGGCTCTATAAGGCACACATGAGACCACACTTGGAGTATTGTGTGTAGTTTTGGGCTCCTTATTTTAGAAAGGATATACTGATATTGGAGAGGGCTCAGAGGAGATTCACGAGAATGATTCCAGGGATTAAATGGTTACCATATGAGGAATGTCTGGCAGCTCTTGGGCTATATTCCCTGGAGTTCAGGAGAATGAAGGGAGATCTCATAGAAACATTCCAAATGTTAAAAGGCCGGAGCAGATTAGATATGGCAAAGTTATTTCCATGGTAGGGGAGTCTAGGACAAGTTGGCATGACTTCAGGATTGAAGGACGTCCATTTAGAACTGAGGTGCAGAGAAATTACTTTAGTCAGACAGTGGCAAATCAGTGGAATTTGTTGCCATGAGCGGCAAAGGAGGCCAAATCATTGGGTATATTTAAGGCAGAGGTTCTTGATTAGCCAGGGCATCAAAGAGTATGGGGTGAATGAAGGCAGGGTAGTGGGGATGATTGGAAGAATTGGATCAGCCCACGATTGAATGGCGGAGCAGACTCAATGGCCTGAATGGCCTACTTTTGCTCCTATATCTTATGGTCTTATAGGTCTTTAGTACTTGGCTAAGTACCCTGTCTAGGCTGGATGCTTTCCGTGGGTTTGCTCTTCTAAAAGAATGCTCTCATGTCGGGCTTAGAGATGGAAATCATAGGGTTATCCAGGGCTGTGGGAGTTTGTGAAGGTGTCTCAATGCTTTGATGGTCAAAGCGAGTATAAAAGGCATTGAACTCATCTGTTGTCACCTACTGCATGTGGCTTGATTTCACTTTGTAGGAAGTGATAACATTCAAGTCCTTCCACAGCTGTCGAGCATCCTTCAATGACTCAAGTTTGGTCGGGAATTGCCACCTCACATGTGAGATGGCTTTCTGGAAACTGTACCTGAACCTCTTGTATTTAACTTGGTCTCCAGACTTTGAATACCTCTGATCTGGCCCTCAGCAAATTGCAGATCTCATCTCGGGCTTCTGGCTAGGGAAGACTCTGAATGATTTTGTAGGGACACACTTGTCTGTGACAGCTGTGATGTATTCGTTCAGATCCTCTGATGAGTCAGTCCTTGATTACAGCCTAGCCTACTGACTCAAAGCAAATCTGCAGCTGCTCTCCTCTTCCTCCTGCAACCACCTCTTTGTTGTCCTTATCTCTGGGCCTTGCTCTTTAGCCTCTCCCTGTGTGCAGATAGGAGATGGACAGCTAAGTGATCAGATTTCCCAAAGTACAGTCTAGACATTCCTAATTGTAGTGTAATAGTGGTCAAGTGTGTTGGGACCCCTGGTGCTGCAGTTGATATGTTGATGATAATTGGGCAGAGATTTCCTCAAACAAACCTGGCTGAAGTCCCTGACAATGATTGAAAGGCATCGGGATAGGCTGTTTCTTCTTTGTTAATCATGGCATTTAAAACATCGAGTGCTTGTTTAACATCTGCCTTTAGTGGTAGGTAATCTGCGGGTAGGATGATGGAGGAGAAGGCTCTTGGTCGGCACTTAATTATCAGACGTTCCAGGTCAGGGGAATGAGTGTGCAACAAAACTGCTGTGTCTGAACTCCACAAAGAGTTAATCACAAAACACAGATTCCCACCTTTTGCCATCTGCGAATCAGCAGTCCAGTCCATTCAGTGTATTGAGACCCCTGTGGGTCTTATCAATGTATCCTGCATGTCCATATTGAGTCATGTCTCCAAGAACCATGGAACACAGCAATTCCTTATTGCTGTGAGTAGCAATGCTACAGCAATGCTGTGAGTACTGTACTCCGATACAGTAATCTTGCTCTTAGGTCCCCAAACTTGTTCTTTAACGATTGTACATTTGCTAACAAGATACTGGGTAGAGGGAGTTTCACTCCTCGGCATTTCAGCCTGGCTTGGAATCCTCCCCTCTTCCAGACATGGTGATGTACGTTTCGAGGTTATGAAATCTCTAGTTCATTAAGACTGTTCAAAAGTATAGGGAAATTACAGGCTGCAGATTGCAGTGAGAGTAATTCAGCAGAAGTATATTTAAGAGCAAACACGAGGAAATCTGCAGATGCTGGAAATTCAAACAACACACACAAAATGCTGGTGGAACACAGCAGGCCAGGCAGCATCTATAAGGAGAAGCACTGTCGACGTTTGGGCCGAGACCCTTCGTCAGAAGTATATTTAGAAGTTTTGTTAGCTGCCCTTGTACAAGGGAAATGTCACACTAACCTGTATATACTCCTCTCTGTGAGTCAAGTCTCCGCAGTCAGTACAGAATTCCTTAACTGTAGATCTTCAGTAAACCCTAATGACTAAATCCTCATTTCCCTCCTGGAACTTATCCCTGAAAGTGTGAGAAGTGCTACAACTGTCCCACACCTTCTTCCTCACCACCACAGAGGGCCCCAAATAGTCCTTCCAGGTGAAGCAATTCTTCACCTGTGAGTCTGATGGGTCATCTACTATACTCGGGCTTCAGTGCGACCTCTTCTACAGCAATGAGACTCAATGTAGATTGGAGAACGGCTTTGTCAAGCCCCTTTGCTCCGTCTACTGTAAAACTCATGATATTCTGGTGGCCACAATGAGGCTGCTGGAGGAACAAGGCCGTAACATAGGAACAGAACTCTGCTGCAATCTGGGAGAACCTATAAAGTATGCACGGTGATCAGATCAATATACAGGATATACCACCCGCCACCCCACTCGGGATAGGGTTCCCCTTGTCCTCACCTACCACCCCACCAGAATTATCCTACGTATAATTCTCCGTAACTTCTGCCACCTCCAACGGGATCCCACTACCAAGCACATCTTTCCCTCCCCCCCCTTTCTGCTTTCCGCAGGAATCACTCCCTACGCGACTCCCTTGTCCACTCGTCCCCCCATCCCTTCCCACCGATCTCCCTCCTGGCACTTATCCTTGTAAGTGGAACACGTGCTACACCTGCCCTTACACTTCCTCCCTCACCACCATTCAGGGCCCCAGACAGTCCTTCCAGGTGAGGCGACACTTCACCTGTGAGTCGGCTGGTGTGGTATACTGCATCCGGTGCTCCCGGTGTGGCCTTTTATATATTGGTGAGACCCGATGCAGACTGGGAGACCGTTTTGCTGAACACCTACGCTCTGTCTGCCAGAGAAAGCAGGATCTCCCAGTGGCCACACATTTTAATTCCACGTCCCATTGCCATTCTGATATGTCCATCCATGGCCTCCTCTACTGTCAAAATGAAGCCACACTCAGGTTGGAGGAACAACACCTTATATACCAGCTGGGTTGCCTCCAACCTGATGGCATGAACATTGACCCCTCTAACTTCTGTTAATGCCCCTCCTCCCTTTCTTACCCCATCCCTGATATATTTAGTTTTTTTCCCCCCTCCCTTTTTTTATCTCTCTCTGCCTGTTCTCCATCTCCCTCCGGTGCTCCCCTCCCCCTTTCTTTCTCCGAGGGCCTCCCGTCCCATGATCCTTTCCCTTCTCCAGCTCTGTATCCCTTTTGCCAATCACCTTTCCAGCTCTTGGCTTCACCCCTCCCCCTCCGGTCTTCTCCTATCATTTTGCATTACCCCTCGCACTCCTACTTTCAAATCTCTTATTGTCGTTCCTTTCAGTTAGTCCTGGCGAAGGGTCTCGGCCCAAAACGTCGACAGTGCTTCTCCTTATAGATGCTGCCTGGCCTGCTGTGTTCCACCAGCATTTTGTGTGTGTTACAGGATATAGAAACTAATCATATCCAGAACATACTCACACTGAATAAACCCAGCTCAGTACACACACAGTGACATATCCTGTAAACATACATTTGTGACATCCTACATGGTATAAATACTTATCACACACTGTTACTTCAATAAACATATTTCATTGTATTGTGTAGGCATACATTTTTGCACACTACCAGATCTAATGTCAAATCCCGAATATATTAAAGAGATGTTCCTTTCTGAGAGAGGAGAAGAGGAATTTCCTTAGCTGGGTGTGGTGAATCAGAAGGATACGGAAGCCAAGTCATTAGCAATATTTAAGGCACAGATGTATCGATTCTTGTTCAGTACAGGGGGTGGTGCTAGGGGGTTACATGGAGAAGACAAGAGAATGGGGTTGAGATAAAAGTAGCAGCCATGATTGAAAGGCAGAGCAGATGAGCTGAAAGATCTAATTTTGCTCCTATAGGGCACTATGATTATATCCAGTTTAAAAACAATGTCTCCAGTACAACTGCACTGTCCTCAATAAGATGCCAATCTTCATACTCTGAATTCCATTAAGAGGTCAGCACCAAATACAGAAACGTACAGGCTATCAGTGAAGTTATTTCATTCATTCCTTTCTATAGACAATGAAGCTCTTAAATTTATAAGAAAAAAACTACAGATAATTGAACAACAAAGTGCAGGAGGATCCCAGTATTTTCTCCCCTCCCCGTTCTTCTTGCTTTTTCGATTCTTCTTTCTGGTTACCCCCACAATCCTTCTCTTCTCCTCTCCTGTCAATCACCTCCCCCTGTTGCCCCTCCTCCTTCCCTTTCTTCCACGGTTCACTGACCTCTCCTATCATATTCTTTCTTCTTCAGTCCTCAGCCTCTTCCACCTATCCCCTCCCTGCCTCTTACTTTATCATCCCTCTCCCACCCATCCACCTGGTCTCACCTGCCAGCTTGTACTCCTCCCTCTTATTCTGGATTTTTCCCCCTTCCTTTCCAGTCTCAGCCCGATATGTCAACCGTTTATTCCTCTCAGTCGATGCTGCCAGACTTGCTGAGTTCCTCCAGCATTTTGTGTGTGTTAGTCAAACGCAGAAACCTGTGGCTTACCAGTGTAGTTATTTCATTCAATCCTTCGATAGATGATCAAGGATTAATTTCATAAGAAAATGAACATTTACAGGATTTCCGATTATCCCGGGAGCAAGTTGAAAGTAGTAATTTAGTCAATAGGGTTCTTAGACACAGAATGATGGATACTTGGGAGTAATTACAAGCTAATATCCCAAATTAGTAGCAAATTTACTCTTTAGTACTGGGTGAGATGCATGAAAGCTGTATAAAAGCAGCAGGGCATTTCCTGTGTCCTGCTGCTGCAATACTAAACAACAAAACCACGTATATAAGGATAGTGTATTGTGTCGGGTTCCTCCTGTGCTTGAGTAGACAAGAGTTAAGGTTATTTCTCAGCAGTCTCTTCGCAGACATGGTAAATGACTCTAATTATGCAAATACTGATGGAAGCTAGGCATTGTCCTGGAGATATTCCAAATTTTACAATCCTTGGTCGATGTTAATAAAAACGCCCCAGGCACTCACAAAGTGAAGGCTCCATCTAGATTGTAAGATTGTGCAATAGAGCTTTGAGAAGATTCTCACAATTACAAAATTGTGACTGAAGGAATGAAACAAGGGTTCAGCAAGTTGACTGGAATCCAAGAGATGCAGATGCTGGCATCTGAAGCAACATACAAGATGCTGGAGGAACTCACTGGATCAGAAGACATCTAATAAAGGGTCTCAAAACATCAACTGTCCATTTCTTTCCATAGATGTTGCCTGACCTGCCGAGCTCCTCTAGAATCTTGTGTGGTGTTTCACACCATTGATTCTTGGGCCATTGACTCCTGGGAGAGTGACCACCCCTTTAGTAGAATTAAATAGACTGGGTCCACAATCTCTAAACTTTAGAAGAATTGAAACTCATTGAAACATACAAGAGTCTTACAATCATCATCAAATTCTCCCATCAAAACGGCAACAGGTGCTCAATTGGTGAGCATATTCATTACAGAAACCAATAGATTTTGATATATGAGGTTAGCACAGGAAAATTGCACTGAGATTATGGAGCAGCCATGAAATGCTGAGATGAACTGGATGTGCAGAGGATGCTTCCAATAGTGGGAAAGTCTAACATCAACAGGCACAGCCTAAAAATAGAAGCTACAGAACAGAGGAGAGGAGGAATTTCATTAGCCGGGGTGGGGGGGGGGGGGAGGTGTTGAACCTGTGGAATTAATTGCCACAGATGGCTGTGGAGGCCAAGTCATTGGGTATATTTAAAGTGGAGGCTGATAGTTTCTTGATGAGTAAGAGCATTAAAGGTTAAAGGGAGAAGGCAGGAGAATGGCGTTGAGAGGGATAATAAATCAGCCATGATGGAATGGTAGAGCAGACTCGATGGGCCAAATGGTCTAATTCTGCCCCTATATCTTATGGTCCTATCCTATTAATTGGTGGCGCAGTCCCAAGAGCCCCAAATGAGCTGCTCTTGCTGTACTTTTACTTTCTTATGATGCTCAATCCAATCCTGAGCTACAAACAGCATCACTCATTTAAATATTATTCAACTTTTAGCTAGAAACAGAAAAGATAGATTCCTCATTAATAATAAAAATAGAAATTGCTGAAAGCCACATTGCAGCTATTTATGACTTGGGCACTAATTTTTTATTTTATTTTATATTAGTTGTATGGCTTAGAGTAGGCCCTTCTGGCCTTTTGAACCATACTGCCCCAACAATCCTCAACAAATCTGATTAGCCCTAACCTATTCACGGGACAATTTACACTGACCAATTAACCTATCTGGTATGTCTTTGGACTGTGGGAGGAAATGGAGATGGGCTGGTTGGCAAGTTTGAAAACAACACAAAAATTGATGGTTGTGGACAGTGTTGAGGGCTATCAAAATAATACAACAGAATCTCTCTCTCCCTCGCTTATTCTTTCTCTCCTCTTCTTCTTCTTCTTCTTGTTTTAAGGCGGTTGGCACCCAGCTTCATGGTGCATTACCGCCACCTTCTGCTCCGGAGTGTGGAGTCTTGTCTGTCTCTCTCTCCATCGTTCCATCACCTTGTCAGGACGTTTCACTGGGTTCAGAAGTGCCAGGTGATGTTTCTCCAAGCACTTAGCTTGCTTTCCTGGGGTAATGGTATTACAAGTGTTTCAAATGGGAAAGACTTCCTGTGGGATGAAATTAAATATCTTTTTTGTTCATATTTCCTAGTTTTGATAAAAGCTTGTTGATTTTTTAAATTGGCTTCCATCTTCAATTATGACCTTGCTTTTTCTCTGTTGTTGGATAAATAGAATTTCTGAACAGCTCTTAAAATAGTATTACATACAGTCCAATTTTCTTGATTAGACTTTCAAATAAAAGGGGCAGATTAGGCCATTTGACCTTTCAACTGTGCTCCACCATTCAATTCTGGCTGATTTTATTTCTCAACCCCATCCACCTGCCTTTCCCTTTACCCCTTACAGACAGACAGACAGACAGACATACTTTATTGATCCCGAGGGAAATTGGGTTTCATTACAGCTGCACCAACCAAGAATAGTGAAGAAATATAGCAATATAAAACCATAAATAATTAAATAATAATAAGTTAATCATGCCAAGTGGAAATAAAGTCCAGGACCAGCCTTTTGGCTCAGGGTGTCTGAAACTCCGAGGGAGGAGTTGTAAAGTTTGATGGCCACAGGCAGGAATGACTTCCTATGACGCTCAGTATTACATCTCGGTGGAATGAGTCTCTGGCTGAATGTACTCCTGTGCCTAACCAGTACATTATGGAGTGGATGGGAGTCATTGTCCAAGATGGCATGCAACTTGGACAGCATCCTCTTTTCAGACACCACCTTCAGAGAGTCTAGTTCCACCCCCACAACATCACTGGCCTTACGAATGAGTTTGTTGATTCTGTTGGTGTCTGCTACCCTCAGCCTGCTGCCCCAGCACACAACAGCAAGCATGATAACACTGGCCACCACAGACTCATAGAACATCCTCAGCATCGTCTGGCAGATGTTAAAGGACCTCAGTCTCTTCAGGAAATAGAGACGGCTCTGACCCTTCTTGTAGACAGCCTCAGTGTTCTTTGACCAGTCCAGTTTATTGTCCCTTGGAAGGAAAAAGGGGTCACCAATGCCTTAGCCCTCCTCAGGACCACCACCATCTCCTTAGTCTTTTTCACATTAAGCTGCAGATGATTCTGCTCGCACCATGTGACAAAGTTTCCCACCGTAGCCCTGTACTCAGACTCATCTCCCTTGCTGATGCATCCAACTATGGCAGAGTCATCAGAAAACTTCCGAAGATGGCAAGACTCTGTGGTGTAGTTGAAGTCCGAGGTGTAGATGGTGAAGAGAAAGTCAAGAATCTTTTAATCCCAATTCTGAGTATGTGTTTTTCTTATTAACTTAAGAGTTTCATCATCAATAGAAAGGCATAGGTGAAGAAACTGCACTGATGGGCCACAGGTTTCTTTGTTTGATGTTGTCTACTTAATGGAAATCACAATCCAGACAACGTACTGGTTAACCTCTTCTGCATCCTCTCAAAAGTCTCGACATTCTTCTTATAATGGGGCAACCAGAAATGTGTGCAATGCTCCAGTTGAGGCCTAATTAGAGTCTTATAAACCTGCAACATACCTTCCTGACTTTTGAGCTCAATACCTTGACTAATAAATGCAAGCATGCCGTAGGCTTTCTTAACCGCAATATCAAGAGCTACAAACTGGGACCTCGAGATCCCTCTGCTCATCAATACTGTTAAGGGTTTTGTCCTTAGCAGTGTACTGTCTCTTTACATTTGACCTACCATGGTGCAACAGTTCACATTTGGCCGGATTAAACTCCGCCTGCCATTTCTCCGCCCATATCTGCAACCGATCTACTGTAAATCCTGCTGAATATTTTGCTAGTCATTATGTTATCCACAACACTACCAATCTTCATATCATCTGCAATCTTACTAACCCACCCAACTACATTTTCAACAGAAGGCAACTAAAAAAGTCATTAAGAAGGTAAAAATAGAGTACGAAAATAAGCTAGCCAATAATATAAAAGAGGATACAAAAAGTTTCTTCAGATGGATAAAGTATAGAAGGGAGGCAAGAGTGGATATCAGACAACTGGAAAATGATGCTGGAGAGGTAGTAATGGGGACAATGAAATGGCGGATGAACTGAAGAAGTGTTTTGCATCAGCCTTCATTGTGGAAGATACCAGCAGAATTGTGGAAGTTCTAAGTGTCAGGAGTCATGAAGAGAATCAACTTACCATAACTAGAAAGAAGGTTCTTGGGAAGCAGAAAGGTCTGAAGATAGATATGTCACCTGGACCAGATTTCTGAATCCTTCACACCCCAGAGTTCTGAAACAGGTGGCTGAAGAGATTGTGGGGCATGTATTAATGATTGGTCAAGAATCACTGGATCCTGGAGTGGTTCCAGAAGACTGGAAAATTGCAAATGTCACTCCACTCTTCAACAAGGGAGAGAAGCAGAAGGAAACTGCTGGTCAGTTTGTCTGACCTCAGTGGTTGGGAAGATATTGCAGTTAATTATTAAGGATGAGGTCTCAAGGTACTTGGAGGCACTGTTTCCTCAACAGAAAATCTAGCCCAACAAATCTGTTGGAATTCTTTGAAGAAGTAACAAGCAGTATAGACAAAGGAGAAGCAGTTGATGTTGTGTTCGTGGATTGTCAGAATGCATTGGATAAGGTGCCAAACATGAGGATGCCTAAAGTCAGATATTTCAGTATTACAGTGGAGTAAAGGGAATTACAAAGGCATGAGAAAGGAGTTGGTGAGAACTGATTGGAAAAGAACACTGGCAGGGATGATGGCAGAGCAGCAATGGCTGGAATTTCTGGAAGCAATTCGGAAGGCACAGAATATTTATGTGAGCCCATAGTATTATAGGAAAGATTCTAGTATGGATAAAGCAGTGGTTGATTGGCAGGAGGCAAAAAGTAGATATAAAGGAAGCCTGTTCTGGTTGGCTTCTGGTGACTAGTAGCATTCCACATGGGTCTGTATTGGGACCGATTCTTTTTACATTATATATCAATGATTTAGATGATGGAATTGATGGCTTTGTTGCAAAGTTTGCAGATGATATGAAGATAGGTAGAGGGGCAGGTAGTTTTGAGGAAGTAGAGAGGTTACAGAAGGACTTAGACAGATTTGGAGAATGGGCAAAGAACTGGCAGATGGAATACAGTGTTGGGAAGTGTATGATTATGCACTTTGGGTTGGCTATTTTCTAAAGGGAGCAGAAATACAAAAAACTGAGGTGCAAAGGAACTTAAGAGTCCTTGTACAGGATTCCCTAAAGGTTAATTTGCAGGTTGAGGGTCTGTGGTGAGGAAGGCAAATGCAATGTTAGTACTCGTTTCAAGAGGACTTGAATTTAAAAGCAAGAATGCAATGTTGATACTTTATAAAGCACAGGTGAGGCCTCAGTTTGAGTACTGTGAACAGGTTTGGGCCCCATATCTTAGAAAGGATGTGCTGAAAATGGAGAAGGGTTCCATGGAGGTTCACTAATGATTCCAAGATTGAATGGCTTGTCATATGAAGTGCGTTTGATGGTTCTGGGCATGTATTCACTGGAATTCAAAAGAATAAGGGGTATCCTTGTTGAAAGCTATCGAATGGTAAAAGGCCTGGATAGAGTGGGTGTGGAGAGGATGTTTCCTATGGTGGGAGAGTCGAAGACCAGAGGACACATCCCCCAAATAAAGGGGTGTCCTTTTAGAACAGAGATGATGAGGAATTTCTTTAGTCAGGGAGTGGTGAATTTCTGGAATTCTTTTTCAAAGGCAACTGTGGAGGCCAAGTCCTTATGTATATTTAAGGCAGAGGTTTTTAGATTCTTGATTGGTCAGGGCATGAGGGGAGAAGGGGAGAAGGCAGGAGATTGGGGCTGAGAGGAAAATTCGATCAGCTATGATGAAATGGCAGAGTAGACTTGATGGGCCAAATTGCCTATTTCTGACCCAATATCTTGGTCTTATAGATATATGTCAATGATTTAGATCAAGGAATTGATGGCTTTGTGGCTGCGTTTATGGACGATGCGAAGATAGGTGGAGGGGCAGGTAGAGTTGAGGAAACAGGGTATCTGCAGAAGGAGTTAGACAGATTGCGAGAATGGGCAAAGAAGTGGCAAATAGGACAGTGTCAGGAATTGTATAGTCATGCACTTCGGTAGAAGGTGCAAAGCGACTTGGAAATCCTCATGCAGGATCCCCTAAAGGTTAACCTGCAGGTTGAGACAGTAGACAGGAACAAATGCAACTTTAGCATTCATTTCAAGAGGACTAGAACACAAAAACAAGGATCTGATGCTGAGCTTTATAAGGCTTTGGTCAGGCTGCATTTGGACTATAGTGAGAAGTTTAGGGTCCCTTACTTAAGAAAAGATGTGCTGGCATTGGAGAGGGTCCAGAGCAGGTTCACTAGAATAAACCCAGAAATGAAAGGATTAACATATGAGGATCATCTAATGCCTCTGTGCTTGTACTCGCTGGAGTTTAGAAGAATGAGCGCAAATCAATGGATATATTTAAGACCACAAGATCATAAAACATAGGAGCCAAAATAGGCCATTTTGCCCATCGAGTCTGCAGAGGTTGATAGGTTCTTGATTAATTGGCTTCAAAGGTTATGGAGAGAAGGCTGGAGAAAAGAGTTGAAAGGGATAAAAAATCAGCCATGATGTAAGGCAGAGCAGACTTGTTGGGCCAAATGGCCTAATTGTGCCCCTATGTCATGATCTTATGGATAGGTACATGAATGTCAGAGGTATGGAAGGCTATGGTTGGGGTGCAGTTTAGTGCGATGATGTATTACCCCTCCTTTTTTTCCCTTTCTCCCATGGTCCACTCTTCTCTCTATCAGATTCCTTCTTCTTCAGCCCTTTTTCCTCACATAACCTTTCAGTTTCTCATTTCATTCCCCCCCCGCCCATCCCACTTCCCCCTCACCTGGCTTCATCTAGCACCTGCCAGCCTGTACTCCTTGCCCTCTCCCCACCTTCTTATTCTGGCCTTCCTTTCCAGTCCTGATGAAAGGTCTCAGGCCAGGAAGTTTGAATGTTTATTCCTTTCCCTGGAGGCAGCCTGACCTGCTGCGTTCCTCCAGCATTTTGTGCGCTTCCTCTGATGCAGTAGATAACCTCACTGCAACATCAGACGCATGCACAAAACTGTATATTGCAAACACTTACTCAGTGTTTCTCAGAATTGTGGATTTCCGGACTCAGTTCATTTCCACAGTTGTTCCAATATGTGACTTCTTCCCCACTGTAAAGATAGCATAAAACAGGATTTACAGGACCTGTCCCGTGTGGAAAGAACATCAGTCACTGGCATTTTCAGCTGCTTCATACCAGATCGTGTCTTATAATCCATCCACAAGGTGCGTTTATATTACTTGTGAATCCTTCAGTAAGCTTTACTTGGATATATGGATTCCTACCAAGCAATGCAATTACCTCTGCAGTCATTGCAAGGTGTTTCATGAAGATACCAAGAACAATTGTATTCCAAGGCTCCTAGGTGATGCCAGGGGTGCTGTTGAAATTGGATGTGGAGAGCAAGCTATCAAGAGCTGACTGAAGAATAACACAGAGTACTGTACCACCATCTGTCCCGCAGATGTGAACAGTGGTTGGAGAGAAGTGTTCCGTCACTTTTATTTTAATCGTACTTGCAAAAGCACTTCAGGATCTGAAAATTAAACGCAAACGCAAGTGGGTGTAGCACTGGGAACTCATCCTGCAGTAGGAAAAGAAGCAGCTCCATAGAACTTGAAGCTTCCTTCGAAAGCTTCTTACATAAAGACCAGGTGATGCGGTGAAATAATCCAGGAAATCCAACAGCCCACCAACAAAGTTCAAAGTTCAAAGTAAATTTATCATCAAAGTCTGAATATGTCTTTAAAAAGCAGGAAGCTTTTCAATGGGAGTCCTTGATTAGAGGACAGGGCTGATGTAGTCGAAGCATTCCCATGCAAGTCCGGCGAAGAACCTTAAAAAGCAGCAAGCTTTTTTAACAAGAGTCCTTGATTAGAGTATGGCACAGATGCAATAGAAGCATTCCTGCAAAAGTCCAACAAAAAGCTTTAAAAATGCAGTATCCATAAAAGAGGTGTACCGTCTAGCAGAGCAATCATCACGGGAACAGTCATCATCAGAGTGGTAAGGCTTTGGCTCAACAGGGCTTCAGCAAGAACAGGTGGAGGCAAGGTAAGTAGGTAAGTTAATTTCTCATTTCTTTTTTCTTATTCAACTCTTGAAGAAAAGGTGGTATGTCTGTAGAGCCAGTGTTCTGTTCCGGGAGTCAGATGTGGGATTTTCGGGAGATTACCAGCCTCCCTGTTGGCCACATCTGCACCAGGTGCATCGAGATGCAGCTCCTTAGAGACCGTGTTAGGGAACTGCAGCTCGATGACCTTTAGCTTGTTAAGGAAAGTGAGGAGGTGATAGACAGGAGCTACAAGGAGGTAGTAACCCAGAAGTTACAAGAGACAGATAAATGGGTGACTGTCAGGAGAAGAAAGGCAGAGCAACATATAGTGGAGAGCCCCCCCTGTGGCCATGCCCCTGGGAGAAGCAACAGCAGCTGTGCCTCTGGCACTGAGTCTGGCCCTATGGCTCAGAAGGGTGGGGAAATGAAGAAGATGGCTTCTGTAGTAGGGGACTCTATAGTTAGGGGCACAGATAGGCGATTCTGTGGATTCTAAAAAGAAATGTGGGTGGTTGTTTGCCTCCCAGGTGCCAGGGTGTGCAGTCAGAAGTCGTGGTACATATAGGTACCAATGACTGAGGTAGAAAAAAAGGAGGATGTCCTGCAAACAAAATACAAGGGGTTAGGAAGGAAGCTGAAAAGCAGGACTTCAAGTGCAGTAATCTCAGGATTGTTGCCTATGCCACACAACAGTCAGGATAGGAACAGAATGTGGTGGCAGATAAAAGTGCTATCTCCTTCGGTTCCATATACAATTTTTCACTGTCACACTTGATTGGTCCTATTTTCTCACATCTTATCCTCTTGCTCTTCACATACTTGTAGAATGCCTTGGGGTTTTCCTTAATCCTGCCCACCAAGGCCTTCTCATGGCCCCTTCTGGCTCTCCTAATTACTTTCTTAAGCTCCTTCCTGCTAGCCTTATAATCTTCTAGATCTCTATTGTTAACTAGTTTTTGAAACTTTCATAAACTCTTCTTTTCTTCTTGATTAGATTTACAACAGCCTTTGTACACCACGGTTCCTGTACTCTACTATCCTGTCCCTGTCTCATTGGAATGTATCTATGCAGAACTCCGTGCAAATATCCCCTGAACATTTGCCACATTTCTTCCATACATTTTCCTGAGAACATCTGTTTCCAATTTATGCTTCCAGGTTCCTGCCTGATAGTCTCATATTTCCCCTTACTCCAGTTAAACACTTCCTTAACTTGTCTGTTCCTAACCCTCTCCAATGCTATGGTAAAGGAGATAGAATTGTGATCACTATCTCCAAAATGCTCTCCCACCGAGAGATCTGACACCTGACAGGGTTCATTTCCCAATACCAGATCAAGTACAGCCTCTCCTCTTGTAGGCTTATTTACATATTGTGTCAAGGAACTTTCCTGAACACATCTAACAAACTCTACCCCATCTAAACCCCTTGCTATAGGGACATGCCAATCAATATCTGGGAAATTAAAATCTCCCACCACAACAACCATGTTATTATTACACCTTTCCAGAATCTGTCTCCCAATCTGCTCCTCGACATCCCTGTTGCTTAGAAAATAGAGGACTATGGGTGACCCTAGGTAAATTCTAAGGTAAGGATATGTGCGGCACAGCTTCGTGGGCCGAAGGGCCTGTATTGTGCTGTAGGCTTTCTATGTTTCTATGTTACTATTGGGTGGTCTATAAAAAACACCCAGTAGAGTTATTGACCCCTTCCTGTTCCTAATTTCCACCCACAGAGACTCAGTAGACAACCCCTCCATGACTTCCTCCTTTTCTGCAGCCATGATACTGTTTAGATAATGGAATTGAGGGCTTTGTGGCAAAGTTTGTGGATGATATGAAGATAGATGGAGGGGTAGGTAGTGCTGAGGAAACATTACGATTGCAACAGGACTTGGACAGATTGGAAGAATGGGCAAAAAATGACAGATAAAATACAGTGTTATGAAATGTATGATAATGCATTTTGGTAAAAGAAATAATCGTCCAGATTATTATCTTAATGGGGAGAAAATTCAAACACCAGAGGTGCAAAGTGATTTAAGAGTCCTCGTGCAAGACTCACGGATTAACTTACAGTTTGAATCTGTTGTAAAGAAGGCAATTACAGTACAATGTTGGCATTTATTTCAAGGGGAATAGAATATAAAAACAAGGAGATAATGTTGAGGCTTTATAAGACACTAGTCAGGCCTCAGATCGCACTTTGAGTATGGTCAACAGTTTTGGGCCCCATATCTCAGATTGGATGTGTTGTCATTGGGGAGAGTCCAGAGGAGTTCATGAAGATAATTGTAGGAATGACGGGGAACATATGAGGAGCGCTTGGCAACTTAGGGCCTGTACTCACTGGAATTTAGAAGAATGCAGTGGGGTATCATTGAAACCTAGCAAATGTTGAAAGGACTAGATAAGGTGGATATAGAGAGGATGTTTCCTATGGTGGGCATATCCAGAACTAGACAGCGCAGCCTCAAAATTGAGGGGCAGTCTTATAGAAAAGGATTAAGGAGGAATTATTTTAGCCAGAGAGTAGTGAGCCTGATGAATGCTCTGCCACAGACTGCACTGGCGGTCAAGTCCATAGGTACATTTAAAGCGGAATTTGATAGTTTCCTGATTGGTCAAGGCAGATGTATGGGGTTGATTGGGATCCGCGATCAGCCAGGATGGAATGGAGGAGCAGACTCAGTGGGCTAAATGGCCTAATTTTGTTCCTATGTCTTACAGTCTTATGTCACCATATACTACCCAGAGATTCATCTTCATACAGGCATTCACAGTAGATACAAAGAAATATTATCGAATCAATGAAAATCTACACATCAATGTGGACAACCAAGGTGCAAAAGAAGACAAAGTTCAAATTGAAAAAAAAACACATCTTATGATAATAATACAAATATAGAAATCTATAGCACATTACAGGCCCTGCGACCCTCAATACTGTGCCGAGCATGTAACCTACTCTAGAAACAGCCTAGAATTTCCCAACCGCATAGCCCTCTATTTTTCTAAGCTCCATATACCTATCTAGGACTCTCTTAAAAGACCCTATTGTATCTGCCACTACCACCATCACTGGCAGTGTATCCCATGCACCCACCACTCTCTGTGTGAAAAAGTTACCTCTGACATTCCCCTTGTACATACATGTTAGCCATTTCAGCCCTGGGAAAAAGTCTCTGGCTATCCACACGATCAATGCCTCTCATCTTCTTATACACTTCTATCAGGTCACCTCTCATCCTCCGTCGCTCCAAGGAGAAAGGCCAAGTTCACTCAACATATTCTCATAAGGCATGCCCCCTAATCCAGGCAACATCCTTGTAAATCTCCTCTTCACTCTTTCTATAGTATCCACATCCTTCCTGTAGTGAGGTGACCAGAACTGAACACAATACTGCAAGTGGGGTCTGACCAAGGTCCTACATAGATGTAACATTTCCTCATGGATCTTGAACTCAATCCCATGGTTGATGAAAGTCAACACACCATAAGCCTTCTTAATAACACTGTCAACCTGCACAGCAGTTTTGAGTGTCCTATGGACACGGACTCCAAGATCTCACTGATCCTCCACACTGCCAAGAATCTTACCATTAATACTATATTCTGTCTTCAAATTTGACCTACCAAAATGAATCATTTCACACTTATCTGTGTTGCACTCCATCTGCCATCTCTCAAGCGAGTTCTGCAACCTATTGATATCGTGCTGTAATCTCTGACATCCCTCCAGACTATCCACAACTTCTGTGGGCAAGCCGATTCTGGATCCACAAAGCAAGGTCTCATTGGATCCCATACCTCATTACTTTCTGAAGGAGCCTCACATGGGAACCTGACATGGGGAACCTTATCAAATGTTTTACTGATACATAAGTAATAAATAATGCATAAATAATAAATAATATTGAGGAAATGAATTGTAGAGTCCTTGAAAGTGAGTCCATAGGTTGTGGAATCAGTTATGGCTTGAGGCGAGTGAAGTTATCCACACTGGTTCAGGAGCCTGATGGTCGATGGGTAGCAACTTGTAGTAAGGGACCTAAGGCTCTTGTCTGTCCCTCCTGATGACAGCAGCTAGAAAAGAGCATGGCATGGATGGTCGGGGCTTTGGAAAATGGATGCTGCTTTCTTGTGGTAGTACTCCCTGTGGATATGCTCAATGGTTGAGAGGGCTTTTCCTGTGATGGACTTTAGCACTGTCAAGACCAACCCGTGGCCCCAACACCTATGGGCTCACCTTGCTGAGGGTCGTGACTGGGGTCAAACATGTCAAGAACAGAGAGATCAACTGAGTCCGCTAGGAGAATCAGAATCAGGATCAAAATTATGTCTATTATCACTGCCATATGTTGTGAAATTTGTCGTTTTATGGTAGCATTACAATGCAATACATAAAAATATTACTATAAGTTACAATAAAGAATATGTAAAACAGATATAAATGAGTAGAGCAAAAGGTGAGGTAATGTTCGTGGTTCATTCAGAAATCTATTGGTGGAGCTGTTTCTAAAATATTGAGTGTGTGTCTTCAGGCCCTGGTAACTCCTCCTTGATGGTAGCAATGAGAAGAGGACTATGTCTTGGATGGTAATGGTCCTTAATGATGGATGTTGGCTTCTTGAAGAATCTCCTTTTGAAGATTTCCTTGATGGTAGGGAGGCAAGTGGCAATGATGGAGCAGGCTTTGCTTATAACCCTTTGCAGATTTTCAGTGACCCAGAATTCCCTATTTCTAGCCGACCCTGTTGCTATACCATGACAGTGACTGTTCACCGGCATCGGGAGCTGAAGAGCCTGTTACTGTTTTGTACTCTTCTATGTTATGTGGCTCTTCAATGGCTCAGTAGAATATCTCTAGAAGCACAGTAAACCAACTTAATTCCTGTCCTTGTCTGAACAATTGTTTTCCAATAGACAGCCACTGAGAGAAAACTTGATGTGAGTACCTTCTCTCCTGATTGAGTTAGCCTTGAAATCAATTCTATGCCTTCGTGGCAAAATGATCAACTAACTCCAAACAAGTATTGATTAGATATCAGATAGTCCAAGAGGAGAGGTGTGTAGAAAGACACTGTGGGACTGCTTTAACCTTTCTAGTTTCTTGGCTATAATTCAGGAAAATGAAGTAATGGAAAGCGACGATGCACAAATGTGTATGAATGGCAGTCAATATATACACAGCAATTTTGTGCTGGCAATCAAAGATGCATTAAAGACCCACATCACTCAAGACATACCCTGTTCTTATTGCTACCATCAGGGAGCAGGTACAGAAGGCTGAAGACATGCACTCAACAATTCAGGAACAACTTTCTCCTCTCTGCCATCAGATTTCTGAAAGGACATTGAACCCATAAACATGACCATACTACTTTTCCCCGCTCTTTTTGCACTTCTTTAATTTAACTTTTTATATTAAATAATTTTAATTGAACCATTTTCACAACAAATTTGACATCATAAGGTGGTGATATTATTAAACCTGATTCTGATTTTTCTCTAATTATTCCACAAATTTCAAAAGCATTCTGAGGATCAGATTTTGTGGTTGTCTGTGTTTTGTTCCTCAGAAAAATCCTTCAGATTCAATGCAACAGTTCTAATTTGGATACCAAAAATACTGGTTGTGTGCATCAAAAATGCACACTCAGTGCCACTTTATTAAGTACTTCATGCACCTAATAAAGTGACACTGAGTTTATATTCATATCTTCTGCTCAAGCCCATACACTTCAAGGTTCGATCTGTTGTGCATTCAGAGATGCTCTTCTGCAAGTTACTGTTGTAACCTGTTGTTATTTAAGTTCCTGTCACCTTCCTGTCAGCTTGAACCAGCTTGGCCATTCTCCTCTGACCTCTCTCATAACAAGGCATTTTTGCAATAGTCTGCCACTCCCTGTATTTTTTTATTTGCTTTTTGCACCGTTCACTGTAAACTCTAGAGACTGATGTTATCAGCAGTTTCTGAGATATGACCATAAGGCCATAAGACATAGGAGCAGAATTAGGCCATTCAGCCCATCGAGTCTGATCCACCATTCCATCATGGCTAATCCCGTATCTGAGCCAACCCCATACATCTGCCTTCTTGTTGTATCTTTTGATGCCATGACTGATCACAAAACTATCAACTTCCGCCTTAAATATATCCCCAGATTTGGCAGTCTGTGGCAGAGCATTCCACAGATTCTCTACTCTGTGGCGAAAAAAATAACCTCCTTACCTCTGATCTAACAGGTCATCCCTTAATTTTGAGGGTGTACACCCTGGTTCTGGATACCCCCACCATAGGAAACATCCCCTCCACATCCACCCTATCTAGTCCTTTCAACATTCGGTAGGTTTCAATGAGATCCCCCAACAATCTTCAAAATTCCAATGAGTACAGGCACAAAGCCGTCAAAATGCTCCTCATAATGTTAACTCCCTCATTCCCGGAGTCATCCTCATGAACCTCCTCTGGACTCTCTCCATTGACAATACAGCCTTTCTGAGATATGGGGCCCAAAACCATTGACAATACTCCAAGTGCGGCCTGACTACTGTCTTATAAAGCTTCAGCATTATCTCCTTGCTTTTATATTCTATTCCCTTTCTAATAAATTGCCAAAATTGCTTTTGCCTTCTTTACCACAGACTCAGTCTGTTTATCAACCTTCTGGGAACCTTGCATGAGCACTCCGAAGTCCCTCTGCACCTCTGACGCTTGAACCTTCTCCCTGTTATGGTCCACACTATTGTTCCTTTTACCAAAACGCATATTCAAACAATTCCCAACACTGTATTCCATCTGCCACTTCTGCCCATTCTTCCAAGTCTAAGTCCTGCTGCAATCACATTCCTTTGTGCAGCACTACCTAACCCTCCACCTATTTCAATTCCACTTTCCATTCACATCCCGATATGGTCAACTATGGCCTCCTCCACTATCGTGATGAGGCCACACTTAGGTTGGAGGAACAACACCTTATATTCATTTTGGGTGGCCTCCAAACTGATGGCTTGAACAGTGATTTCTCAGTCTTCCTGTAATGCCCCCCCCCAACCATCCCACTTCTTCACCAATAACCATTCCCTTTTCCCTCTCTCACATCATTTCCTTGCCCACCCATCGCCTCCCTCTAGTGCTCTTTCCCTTTTTACTTTCCTCCATGGCCTTCTGTCTCTTTCAGCAATCAACTTCCCAGCTCTTTATTTCATCCCTCGCCCTCCAGGATCCACCTATAACCTGGTGGTTCTCTCTCCCCTCCCCTACATTTTAAATCTACTCCTCAGCTTTTTTTTTACTCCAATCCTGCTGAAGGGTTCTGGGTTCCGGCCCAAAACATTGACTCTTTTCCATAGATGCTGCCTGGCCTGCTGAGTTCCTCCAGCATTTGGTGTGTGTTGCTCAGATTTCCAGCATCTGCAGATTTTCTCTTCCTTGTAAGTCCTGCTGCAATCGCTTTGCTTCCTCAGCACCCCTCTACCTACCTTCATATCATCCACAAACTTTGCCACAAAGCCCTCAATTCCATTATCTAAATCATTGACAAACAATGTGAAAAGTCTGTGATTTGTCTGGAAAGATTTTCCTTCACAGAAACCATGCTGACTTTGACTTATTTTATCATTAGTCTCCAACTACCTTGAAACCTCATGCTTAATCCAAGATGTGATCCAAGATGGCGGTGCGACGCAGCTTGCAGCAGCCACTCCGGAGCTGATTATCTGTTATTTGTGAAGCGGGGTGCCGCGCGCAATCATAATCGGTTGAAAACGGATGTGGGAGCATGGAGGAACATCTGGAAATCTCCAGAAAGACCTTCTTCGTTGCTGCTGCTGCTGTGAGGTCCGGGACTCTGCTGGGAAGAACAGGCCCCCAGTCCTCGGGATCGCGTGGCCGACGGCTGTTGGTGGGGGCATCCTAATATGCTTGGTAGAGGATGGTGCTCGGAGAAGCTGTGCCGGAGGGGATGGTTGGAGGTTCGACGGACTCGGAAACCGCTGCGGTCAGGTTGCTTTAATTGTGTGCTGCGTCTGCGAGGCTGGTTTCAACGGAGCTTTCATTGTGTGATGCGTCTGTGAGGCTGAGTCGGACGGTGCCGTGGAAGTCCATAGCAGGGGTATTCCCTTCTGCCGCCGGCGTGGGATGACGAGTCTATTGGGACCCTGGGGACTTGTGGAAACTGTGTGGTGGTTTCCTTCGAACTTATAGTCTTTTAACATCTTTGGACTATTTTTACTGTGCCCATGGTCTGTTTTTTTTTATCAATTATGCTATTGTTTGCACTGTTGTAACTATATGTTGTAACTATGTGGTTTTGTGCAGGTCTTGTAGCTTTAGTTTTTGGTCTTGTTTTGTCTGGTGGGTTTGGAGCTCCTTTCCATGGATGCGCTAAGATGGTAGCGCGATATTAATACGCAGCAGCCTCTCCGGACTCTGGATTGGGGATTGCCAAACGTTATGTGGATTTTCTGGTGTAGTCTGTTTTGTCATATGCTTTTGTGATATCATTCTGGAGGAACATTGTCTCATTTTTTAACTGCATTGCATTTGTGGTTTCTAAATGACAATAAACTGAATCTGAATCTGAATCTGAATTAATGATAGACTCCAATACTTTCCCACCACTGAGATTAAGCTAACTGGCCTATAATTTCCTTTCTTTTGCCTTCCTCCCTTCTTAAAGAGTGGAGTGACATTTGCGATCTTCTAGTCCTCCGGGACTATGTTAGAATCAAGTGACCCTTGAAAGATCATAACCAATGCATCTGCTATCTCTTCAACAAACGCTCTCAGGACTCTGATATGTAGTCCATCTGGTCCAGGTGACTTATCCACCTTAAGACCTTTGAGTTTGCCTAGCACGTTTCCCCTTTGTAATAGCAATAGCACTCACTCCTGCTCCCTGACATTCACAGACCACTGGCACACTGCTAGTATCTTCCACAGTGAAGACTGATGCAAAGTACCCATTAAGTTCAGATGCCATTCTTTGCCCCCATTACTACCGCACCAGCATAATTTTTCAGTGGTCCAATATCAACTCTCTTTCCTTTTATTCTTTATATAACTGAAAAACTTCCAGCATCTTGCTTTATGTTATTGGCCGGTTTGCTCTCATATTTCACCTTTACCTTTCTTATAGCTTTTTTAGTCGCCTTTTGTCAGATTTTAAAGCTTCCCAATCATCCAATTTCCCACTCACTTTTGTTACCTTATATGCCCTTTACTTGGCTTTTATGCAGTTCTTAACTTCCCTTGTCAGCCACTGTTGCCTACCCCTGCCAATTGAGAACAACTTATTCTGTGAGACATATCTATCCTGTACTTTGTGAAGTACTCCCAGAAATTTGAACTACCTCATCTCTGCCGTCATCCCTGCCAGTATCCTCTTCCAATTGACTTGGGCAAGCTCCCCTCTCATGCCTCTGTAATTCCCCTTATTCCATTACGATATGATACATGTGACTAAGGGTTTCTTTACATTAAACTCCTTAATAGGATCTGGGTTATTAGACAATGCCCAGTCTAAGATAGCCTTTCCCCAAGTAGGCTCGAGCACAAGCTGCTCTAAAAAGCCATCTCGTAGTCATTAAACAAATTCCCTCTCTTGCAATCCGACACCAACCTGATTTACCCAATCCCCTTGCACATTGAAGTCTCCCATTACAATTGTAACATTCTCCTTATTTCATTCCTTTTCCAGCTCCCTTTGCAATCTCAACCCCACAGCTTGGCTACTATTTGGAGGCCTATATATGATTCCCATGATGGATTTTTCACCTTTGCTGTTTCTTAACTCCACCCACAAAGGTTCAACATTTTCTGACCCTATGTCACCTGTTTCTAAAGATGTAATTCCATCTCTTACCAACACAGCCACACCACTGCCTATGTCTTCCTGCCTGTCCTTTCGATACAAAATATATCCTTTGATGTTAAGCTCCCAACTATGGCCTTCTTTCAGCCACAACTCAATGATGCCCACAACATCGTACCAACCAATATCTAATTCCACCGCGAGATTGTGCACCTTATTCTGAGTGATACACGCGTTTAAATACAGCACCTTCTGTCCTGCATTCTTTGCCTTTTTCAATTTTGCCTCCATGCTACAATTTAACTCATTGCTCTGTCTGCAGTTATACTCAACCATTGGCTGGTCTTTCCCTACATTCATGTTACATCCATCATCTACTTGTAAACATGCTGGTTCATCCTCAGCTCTATCATACTCTTCCTATCCCCCTGCCATATTAGTTTAAAACACTTCCAACAGCTCTAGTAAATCTGCCCACAAGTATATTGGTCCTCCTTGGATTCAAGTGCAACCTGTCCCTTTTGTACAGGTCACACCTGCCCCAGAAGAGGTCCCAATTATCCGGAAATCTGAATCCCTGACCCCTGCTCCAATTCTTCAGCCACACATTTATCTGCCACCTTATTCTATTCCTATCCTCACTGTCACAAGGTACAGGCAGCAATCCTGAGACTACTACCCTTGAGGTACTGCTTCTCACCTTCCATCCTAAGTCCCTGTATTCTTTTTTCAGGACTTCCTCCCTTTTTCTACCTATGTCATTGGTACCAATATCTACCATGACTTCTGATTGCTCGGACCATCCATCTGGTACCAACAATCATTCCACAGTCAAAGTCACTTAGGTCACATTTCTTCCCATTCTAATGCTTGATCTGAACAACAACTGAACTTCTTGACCATGTCTGCATGCTTTTATGCATTGAGTTGCTGCCACATGACTAGATTTTGTATTAACAAGCAGGAATATAGATGCACCTAATAAAGTGGGCATTGAGGGTATAAACTGCTGGTAATTCATTGAATGTTGGTAACTAACTTCATTTGAGAAATTCCGTTATATTTCAGACAAGCAATATTAATAACTGGACAATAAGCAACACACACAAAATGCTGGAGGAACTCAGCAGGTCAGGCAGCATCTACGGAAATGAAAAAACAGTCGATGTTTTGGCCTGAGACCCTTCATCAGGACTGGAAAGGAAAGGGGAAGAAGCCAGAATAAGAAGGGGCGAGGGAAAGTAGAAGAAGCTGGTAGGTAATAGGTGAAGACAGCTGGGTGGAGGAGTGAGGCTGAAGTGAGAAGCAGGAATCTGATTGGAGAGGAGAGTAGACTATAGACGAAAGGGAAGGAGAGGGCCACCAGGGGAGGTGATAGGCAGGTGGGGAGAAGAGGTAAGAGGGGGCCAGAGTGGGGAACTGAAGGGGGGTAATTACCATAAGCCGGAGAAATCCATGTTCATACTATCAGGTTGGAGTGGACAATGATGTTTTCTAACAACTGAGCCACCCATTTTCAAATATAGAATATGTTTTAAGTATCAATGTTCCACAGACAAATAACTTGTACTGTGTAAACTTCTATAGATGTACCATGGAAAGCATTCTGACAGGCTGCATCATTGCCTGGTGTGGCTGCTGCACAGGACTGAAAAAAGCTGCAGAGGGCTGTAAATTTAGTTGGCTCCATCTTGGCTACTAACATATCAAGCACCCAGGACACCTTCAAGGAGTGGTGTCTCAGAAAGGCAGCTTCCTTGATTAAGGACCCTCAGCACCCAGGGCGTGCCCTTTTCTCACTGTTACCATCAGGTAGGAGCTACAGAAGCCTGAAGGCACACACTCAGTGTTTCAAGAACAGCTTTTTCTCCTCTGCCATCCAGTTCTCAAATGGACATTGAACCCATGAACACTACCTCACCTTTTAAAAATAGATTATTTCTGTTTTTGCACGATTTTTAATCTGATTCTGATTCAGACTTACTGAAAATCATAATAAAATACTTCAGCTGCTCAGCAGATGGGCAGAATCCATGCGGAGTTAACAATTCTGGTCAAAATCTGTCATCAGAATGCTCCAGTGATAAGAAGAGGCTGCATCTCAAAGATGTGTACATCGGTGGGGTATTTGCATCCCTTGGGTGCACATGAATGCTTAAATCTGGGGAGGGGGAGTTTGTCATGGCAACATGCTTAGGAAGCACCATTTGACTTAGTATTAATTCATGGTTCAAAGTCAAAGTAAATTTATTGTTAAAGTGCGTATATATTACCATATACTAACTTGAGATTAATTTTTTGCAGGTATTTACAGGGGAAAAAATGAAATACAATAGAATTGATGAAAAACCATACATAAACAAAGACTGACAAACAACCAAAGTGCAAGTTAAAAAAAAAGATACTGGGGACACGAGTTATCGATTTATGAGATCTGGAATCCTTGAAAACGAGCTTGGGTCTGGTGGGGTCAGCTCTCTGTGGGGGTGACTTAAGTTATCCACACTGGTTCAGGAGCCTGATAGCTGTAGGGTGACAACTGTTCCTGAACCAAGGGGTGTGAGACCTAAGGCTCCTGTTCCTCCTTCTTGAGGCCAGCAGTGAGAAGAGAGCATCGGCTGGATGGTGAGGGCCCTTGACGACGAAATCTGCTTTCTTGTGTAGTGCTTTGTGTAAATGTGCTCAGTAGTGGGGAGGACTTTGCTTGCGATGGACTGGGCTGTATCCACCACATTTTAAGACTTTTCTGTTCCTGGGCATTGGTGTTTCATCACCAGGTCAAGATGCAACCAGTCAGGGTACCCTCCACTGGTTATCTATGGAGGTTTGTCGAAGTTTTAGGTGACGTGCCGAATCTACACAAACATCTAAGGACGTAGAGATGTTGTCATGATGGCACTTATGTTACACTGTGCCATGTACTCACTCTTCCACCAATCCTCCTGCATCTTCCTGTACTTATCATTAATAGACATATTATTCACACACTTCGACCTAGGAAGAGGATTGGGTGGAGAGAACTGGTGGTATAAAACATTGGCAAACATCTGGAATGGAAAATGTATAAAATTAATTGTGTCAATCCATGACCTCCTCTTGTACAAGCTGAGGCCACCCTCAGGGTGGAGGAGTAACAGCTTATATTCCACCTGGGCACCCTGCAAACTGATGGTATGAACATCGATTACTCCGTCTCCCTCCTCACCCTCCTCTGTTCCTCACCCTGACATTGCTCTTCTTACCTGCCCATTACTTCCCCCGGGTCCCCTCCTCCTTCCCTTTCCCCTATGGTCTACTCTCCTCTCCAATCAGATTCTTTGTTCTCCAGCCCTTGACCTTCACCTGCTTAACCTATTACCTTCCAACTAGCCTCTTTCCTCTCCCTCACCTTTTTATTCTGGCATCTTCCCCCTTCCTTCTCAGTCCTGAAGAAGGGTCTTGGCCTCAGACATCGACTGTTTATTCTTTTCCATAGATGCTGCCTGACCTGCTGAGTTCCTTCAGCAGTTTGTGTGTGTTACTAAAAATTGAAATTGAATACAAAAAAAACACGGTAATGGATTTTGATTATGTCAAACACTGTAGCTTTAATTCACACATTTTAGTATACTGCAGATCCTATAATTTATCTTGCCCATGCTAATCACAGCCAGGTGCCATCTATTGGGAAAATGGTGCTAACAATTTGCCATTTTCAAAGCAGTCAGTCATGGACACCCACTGGCAGCCTATTAGCCAAGTCGATTATTTCGGGCATTTCATCAATATGTGTTTTTGCTATATTAACCCATTTATAAAGTTCTGTGGATTTCAAACCAGCTGGGTCATCAAGCAGTTCTCAATGAGCTGATCGCACCTCGTTAATGAGCAATTACTTCATTATTACCATACAGGAGGTGATTGATAAATATCGGGAGATATAATTGCTAACTTGAGACTTTTTTTTAAAGTACAATGGATAGTTTGTTTCTTAATTTTCTAGGCAAACTGCACTGACTTCAACAGTCTTGTAATAAATTATGGGAAATGTGATCGTTGAAGAAAATTTCTGTGAAAAAATTGGTTTTACTTAAAGATCAGCATGCAACATTAACTCCCAGCACATCTGTAGATGTGCACTTCCCACTATTCAGGATATTTATAAAGATAGAACTGTAAAAAGGGCCCGAAGGATCATTGGGAACCCTAGTCACCCCAACCACAAACTGTTCTAGCTGCTACCATCCGGGAAACAGTGCCGCAGTATAAAAGCCAGGACCAACAGGCTCCAGGACAGCTTCTTCCACCAGGCAATCAGACTGTTTAATTTCATGCCAATACAAATGCATTTCTATGTTATATTGACTGTCCTGTTGTACATACTATTTATTACAAATTACTATAAATTGCACATTTAGACAGATATAACATAAAGATTTTTACTCCTCATGTATATGAAGGATGTAAGTAATAAAGTCAATTCAATTCAATTCAATTCCGTTTCTTTCACCACAGATGCTGCCTGATCTGCTGAGCATCTCCAGCATTTTCTGCTTTTATTCCTGAAAGAGCTGAATGAATTGCACTCAGGAGGTACCTAATAAAGTGGCTACTGACTGTATGGTCATGCTGTTCTGTTGCTGTAATTCATAGCTTGCTACGTGCCAGAGAAAAAAGTCACGGCTTATCCAGCCTCTCCATATAACTCAAGCCCTCCAGTCCCAGAATATCCTTGAGATTTCTTTCTTCACCTTTTCTATCTTGATACTTTCCTTCCTATAGCTGGGCAACTAGAACAGCACACAATACTCGAAGTGTGGTCTCACCAGGGACTGGTACATGAGGAACTAACTCCTGCACTCAGGCTTTGACCTATGAGTGTAACGGTGCTCATCAGTTATTGTGCTTATTTTATTAAGATCCATTAGAACAAAGAACACCACAGCACAGGAACAGAACCTTTGGCCCCCAAAGTAGTAATCAAATGAATCAACTAAACTAAGCCCTTATGCCTACACAATGTCCAATCCCTCCATTTTCTTCACAGTTGTGTGCTTATCTAAACATCCTTTAAAAGTTCCTAATGTATCTACTGTACCTCAACTCCACCCCACGCAGCACTCACCACTCTGAGTAAAAAAGCATGCCCCTCACATCTACTTAAAAATTAGCCCCTCTCACCTTAAGTGCATGCAAGTTCAGGAAAAAAAGATACTGTCTATCTACTCTATGCCTCTCATAATCTTATAAATCTCTCCCCACAGCCTCCACCACTCCAGAGAAAACAACCCAAGTTTGTCCAACCTCTCACATGCCCTCTAATCCAGGCGGCATCCCAGTAAGCCTCTTCTGCACCCTCTCCAAACCCTCAACATCATTTCTATAATTAATCATTCAGGGATTCTCCTTAACTTTGGCTAGGTGCACTTGGAGCACATGCTGTCTGGTGTGGGATCATTAAGGAGATAATTTTCATTAAGTAGGACAGTATTTATTTGATCAGTGACATCTACAGTATGCTATTAATCACAGATTTCCCCTGCAAATCAGTGTCCAGGCTCATCAATGTTCTCCAGAAATCTGTGATTTTCTTCTCTCTGACAAGTAATTTGGGTTCTCACATTACGGGAAGGATATGCAGAGATCTAAACAGTGGAGATAATGAAGAACCTGAATATCAGGAGAAATTTAGAAATGGGAATAGGCTGTGCTTGGAAACTAAACAGAGTTTTAAATGAGGTGTAAAAACGTTGTGAGGGCCCTAAACAGAGTAATGTAAAAAACCTAATTCCCTAAACAGAGAAATAAATTAAGTCATGCCTTTGAGGTAATTGATGAAGGGCTTAGAGGGAAAATTAATACAAAGTAACACACACAAAATGCTGAAGGAACCCTGCAGGTCAGGCAGCATCTGTAGAAAGAAATAAAGAGTCAAGAGGAATAAACAGTTGGCTTTTCGGGCCGAGACCCTTCATCAGGACAGGAAAGGAAGGTGGGGGGAGGGGAAGGAGTACAAGCTAGAAGGTGATAGGTGAATCCAGATGAGGGGGAAAATAGGTGGGTGCGGGGGTGAAGTAAGAAGCAGGGAGGTGATAGGTGGGAAAGGCAAAGGGCTGAAAGAAGGAATCTGATAGGAGAGGAGGGTGGACCATGGGAGAAAGGGCAGGAGGACGAGCACCAGAGGGGGGTGATAGGCAAGTAAGGAGAAGAGAAGAGGTAAGATAGGAGCCAGAATTGGGAATGGAAAAAGAGAGAAGGGGAGGGGAGAAATTATCAAAAGTTAGAAAAATTGATGTTTGTGCCTGCAGGTTGGAGGCTACCCAGATGGAATATGACATGTTGCTCCTCCAACTGAGATTGGCCTTATCATAGCAGCGGAGGAGGCCATGGACTGACAATTTGGAATAGGAAAGGGGATAGCAATTAAAATGGTTGACCATTGGGAAATCCCACTTTTTACAAATTAACAGATATGCAGGGTTCTGACCCAAAACATCGACGATTTTTTTCCTACCACCAATGCTGCCTAACAACCTGTAGTTCCAGATTCAAGCATCTGCAATCTCTTGCCTCACTGGAGATAACTGACACCCGGAGGTGTTGGTTCTCTGGAATTCACTAGTGTAAGGAGAAATTATCAACACATTTGACAGCACTTCATTACAGGCTAAAACCTGTGAATAGGATTAGGATGGATAATCTTTCCTTAGTCTGACTGTGTCATAACTTTATACAATTTATGTCAATCCCACAGGATAAAAATTATCAGAATAACCACACTACTATTTAATATATCACTATTAGTTTCTATGCAAGAGAAAAAAAAACATAATTCGCTCTAGGGTTAAGCTTTATCGGTGCCATGTAATGGAATGCTTTCATTTTAGTCAATCAATCTTCAAATACCTTCAGCCTAATTGGAGCTGATCCAAATGTAGAGTCCTGCCACTCTGCTCAAGAGTCTCAGTTCCAATTTCACACCAACACCCACAACATCCTTATCATGTCATCTTCACTTTCCTACACAAGTCAACCGGATCTCTTAAATCAGAATAATATTGAGCAGGAGTCCCTCTGCTTGCCTGGGGATATATCTGGCCAAGAGGAGTTTTGCAATGTGACTGGGAATCATTTTGTGCTGGAGTCTCACAGGGAAACAGCAGCAAATTCATCTTCTTCCTCTTGTTTGGAAGTTTTGAGCTCTGATTTGCATTCTGTTGGATTGCTGAAGACTAACATAAACTCTCAAACTGTGCACAGAGGCTGTAAAAATCAGCTCAGTTGTTTGAGGTTTTTTTGGAGCCAAGATGATTCCAAAATAGCACCTGATGAGGCATAAGTCATTCCGGAGCCGCACTGGGGAAGATTTTTGAGCATATGTAAATAATGTCTCCCAGAAATATGTAGGCATGCAAATTGCACAGACTTTGACATCAGTTACTGTATAATACTAATCTTGTACCATAACCTTTGCCATGTAGCCTAATGCCCCTTATTTAATTTTTCTTTTTCCCCACTCCTTTTTTTCCATCCTGAAGAGGGGTCTCGGCCCGAAACGTCAATGCTGCCTGGCCTGCTGAGTTCCTCCAGCATTTTGTGCATGTTGCTTGGATTTCCAACATCTGTAGAATTTCTCTTGCTTGCCCCTGTTATTACTTGTGCACGACCAAACGTGCGTTCAATCGCAAGGACGCCTCCCCAAACCACTGATCATCACCAGAATCATACAGCATGGAATAAGTCAATTTGGCTCAACACATCCATGCTAACCCGGACTCTTTGATCTACAGGCTGTTCCCAAGAATACACACACTGAGACAAACATCGAGTGCAGCTGGCAGATCATCAAATAGCTAAAAGATGTCCTTTGGTCTGCCTGAAAGCTGCTGGTGTGCCAATACATCAAGACACCCATAGAGGAAGGCACATTCCAGGCTGCAGGGGTACGTGCTGAGGGACGCACTGAAGCTTGGTGCAGCCACTACAAGTGCTTGGAGGGGAAGGACCACAGTGTAGGGTTCTTTTGCCTCTGGAAAGGGAGGAGCCCCTCGATTATTGTAACAGTATACCAACCCACAGAGCCATACGACTGGCAGCAGTGGCATTGATATGTTGGAATGTTAATAGAACAGTACTGAAAGCGTTGCCTATGGATTTAAAGAAAGAAAAGGTATTGCAAGGCTTATTCTTGTATTTTTTTAAATAATGAATAAAGTTTACATTGATTTAAAAAAATTGTCCATGATCGGCCCAACCTGGGGTCCATGAACTACTTGGTTGCTGGTAGGGGTCCTTGGCATAAAAATGGTTGGGAACCCCTGCGATTATCCTATCTCTGTCCATGTACCTGTTAAAGTATCTTTTAAATGTTGTTAATGTACCAAAGGATGTCTTTCACCGATTTGATGATCTGCCAGCTGCACTCGATGTTTGTCTCAGTGTGTGCTTTCTTGGGAACGGCCTGTAGATCAGAGAGTCTGCATTAGCATGGATGTGTTGGGCTAAGTAGACTTATTCCTTGCTGTACAATTCTGGTGATGATCCTTTTAAATATCAGTGGTCCTTGCGACTGAATGCAAGCTTGGTCATGCTCAGGTAATAACAGAAGCAAGCAAGAGAAAATCTGCAGATGCTGGAAATCCAAGCAACATGCACAAAATACTGGAGGAACTCAGCAAGCAAGGCAGCATCTATGGAAAAGAGCGCAGATCTTTCATCAGGACTGGAAAAAAAGGAAAAAATAAATAAAACAGGGTCATGGGGATACATGGCATATGTCATGGTACAAGATTAGTATTATAGAAACAGAAACATAGAAAACCTACAGCACAATACAGGCCCTTCGGCCCACAATGCTGTACTGAACATGTACTTACTTTAGAAATTACCTAGGGTTACCCATTGCCCTCTATTTCTCTAAACTCCATAATAACTGACGTTAAGCTCTGTGCAATTTTTATGCCTACATATTTCTGGTAGATGCTATTTACAAATTTACAAATTTACAAATGGGCAAAAATCCTCCCCAAATCAGCATCTAGGATGGCCTGTGCTATTTTGGAATCATTTTGGCTCTGAAAATAATTTCAAACGACTGAGCTGATTTTTACAGCCTCTGTGCACAGTTTGAGAGTTTGTTAGTCTTCAGCAATCCAACCAAATGCAAGTCAGAGCCCAAAACTTTCGAGCAAGAGGAAGAACACATAGAACATAGACTAGTACAGCACATTACAGGACCTTCGGCCCATAATGTTGTGCCGACCCTCAAACCCTGCCTCCCATATAACCCCTCACCTTAAATTCCTCCATATACCTGTCTAGTAGTCTTTTAAACTTCACTAGTGTATCTGCCTCCACCACTCCTCCTATCAATGTCTCTCTGCAACCTTCGACAATCCTCTACACTAACTACACCACCACCAACCTTTGTGTCGTCTGCAAACTTGCCAACCCACCCTTCTACCCCCACATCCAGGTCGTTAGTAAAAATCACAAAAAGTAGAGGTCCCAGAACAGATCCTTATGGGACACAACTAGTCACAACCCTCCAATCTGAATGTACTCCCTCCACCACGACCTCTGCCTTCTGCAGGCAAGCCAATTCTGAATCCACCTGGCCAAACTTACCTGGATCCCATGCCTTCTGACTTTCTGAATAAGCCTACTGTGTGGAAGAAGGTGAATTTGCTTCTGTTTCCCCGTGGGACTCCAGCACAAAATGATTTCTAGTCATATTGCAAAACTCTTCTTGGCCAGAGATATCCCCAGGTGAGCAGAGGGACTCCTACTCAATAAAATTCCGACTTAAGAGAATGGTCGGACTGGTTCAAGCTGACAGGAAGGTGACAGTAACTCAAATAAGCATGAGTTACAATAGTGATGTGCAGAAGAGGATCTCTGAGTACACATATCAAACCTTGAAGTGGATGGGATACAGCAACAAGAAGCTATTGTGGCCACTGTGCACTGTCCATTAATTGTCCTTTGGGAAGAATGAAGTTTAAAGCCAAAGACGAGACCAAATAAGTCAATATGGCATTTTGATTGTGAAGTTCATTCCCATTGTGAACACTTGCCAATGGCCTCCTAAGCTATTCGTAGCTGAACAGAAGGTTGAGGAACAGCACTTTTCAATAAATCATCTTCCAACATTACAAACACAAACTGAATTCAATAACTTCAGATCATAATTCCTTTACCATTAATCATACAACAGCTGTTGCTAATGACTACAATTCCCATTTACAATATAATCATTAATTCTTTTTATATATCTTTTTTGGTTTATTTTCAAATTATCTTGTTTAGCACCATGCACACAAAATGCTTGAGGAACTCAACAGGTCAGGCAACATCTGTGGAAAGGAATAAATAGTCATTGTTTCAGGCCAAGATTCTTCATCAGGACTGGTGAACCCTAATGAAAGGCCTCAGCCTGAAACGTCAACTACTTATTCATTTTCATAGATGCTACCTGACCTGCTGAGTTCCTCCAGCATTTTCTGTGTATTGCTCTGGACTTCCAGCATCTGCAGAATCTCTTGTGTTTATTGTTTTGAACTATCATGCTTTTTACTCTCTTCTGTCCTCCTGTCACAGATCATCTTTCTTATGATCACTTCCCCTTCCCTTGACTGCAAACATGCTCAAAGTTGTTCACATCTCTAAGTTTTTTGCATTCTTAGAAAGCTAAACGTTAAACATACTTCTCATTCATAAACACTGTAATTCCAAAAATTCTCTTGGTTTTCATTTGGATTTCCACCACCCATAGTATTTTATTCTTAAACTAAAAGCTGGTACATTTCAATTAATGGCACAGAAAAGGTTAATGGATATAAGTTCAGAGAAAATTTACAAGGATGCTGCTGGGACTTGAGGGTCTGAGTTATAGGGGAAGGTTGCATAAGTTAGAACTTTTTGCACTGAGGTTAGATGAAACTAGAACTAGAAGTCGTGGGGTTAAGGATATAAGGTGAAACATGAGGAGGAACTTCTTCACTCAAAGGGTGGTAAGAGTGTGGAGCGAGCTGCCAGCGGAAGTGCTGGGTGTGAGTTTGATTTACTTTTTTTCAAGTAATTGTCATTTGGAAAGAATCACGTCTAAAGCCGAAGATAAGATGAAATAAGCCAATATGACATTTTGAGTGTCAACCCCTATATTCTCCATATCCCCCCATATATTATTGCCAATCACCCCTCCAAACCCCCCACCATCTCTACTTAATCATTTCCTGTTAGTCACCGTATGTGCAGACACTCCTGTGCCTAGCTTCACTTCATGGACATTCAATCAATCTCTGTATTTATATCTATTGTGTTTTTATTATTATTATCGTGCTCTTTAACTTATTGTGTTTTTTTGGGTGCTACATCGGACGTGGAGTACCATTATTTTGTTCCTCTTTATGCTTGTGTACTGGAAAGGACATTAAATGATCCTGAATCTTGAATCTAACCCCCTTTATTCTTGGTTCATTCATATTAACTCAATCTCCACACTAAGGGCTATTTACACTGGCCAGTTAATCTACCAAGCAGTGTGAGGAAACACACAGGGACAGTGGGTAAACTCCACACAGGCCTGCAGTGAACCCGGACTGCTGGAGGCAATGGCTTTACCAGCTGCATCACTGCATTGCCCCATTGATCAAAAATAGCAAAAATGTATATAGGATCAAAGAACAGCAACTATAACTTACATTTGCAGAGACCCTTAAAGTAGGGGTTCCCAACCTGATGTCCACGGACCTCTTGGTTTATGATGAGGGTCCATGGCATAAAAAAGATTGGGAACCCTGATTTTAAATGATCAAACACCCTAAGGCATCTGAGTGGAATATTATCAAACTAAATACGTTACCATCCCACATAAGGAGGATTTGGACAGCTAGCTACTTGTTAAGCTAAATGTGTTTATTTTATTTTAAAGGAGGGATAGGTAAAGATAAGTGGGGGGGGGGGGTGAGATTGGTTGTGTGGGAGAGAAAGATAAGATATAGTGTCAATAAGACCAGATGACATTGAAGCAAACTAGGCCAGTTAGCCCATCAAGTCCGCTTTCCCATTCATTACAGCTGATTTATTATCCCTCTCAAACTCTTTCTTCTGTCCTCTCCCCATAAACGTTGCTACCTATCACCCTCAGTTTTAAATATCCCCAATGATTTAGCCTCCGCAGCTGCCTTTGGCAAAGAAATCCACAGATTCATCATGCTCTGGCTATAAAAATTCCTCCACATATCTGTTTTAAAGGGATCTCCTATTCTGAGGCTGTGCCATCTGGTCCTAGGCTCCCCTGTTATAGGAAACATCCTCTCCACATTTGTTCTGTCTAGGCCTTTCAATATTTGATGGTGTTCAATGAGATCCCCCCTCAGTCTTAAATTCCAAAGAGTTCATGCCCAGAGGCTCAAACGCTCCTCATATGTCAACCCTTTTGTTCCCAGAATCATTCTAGTGAACTTTTTTATGCCATGGACCCCTCCCATTAACTAAGGGATTCGTGAACCCCAGGTTGGGAACCCCTCCTCTGGGCCCTTTTCACTGCCAACTCATCATTTTTAGGGGCTCAAAATGGCTCACAGTGCTTCAAGCACAGTCTGACAAATGCCTATAAGGCCTTGCATTTATATTCTAGTCTTCTCAAAATGAATGCCAACATCGCATTTGCCTTCCTCACCACCGACTCAACCTGCCAGTTAACCTTTAGAGATGGTGGAGCAATTAAAATCAGGGATCTACTAGAGAATGAAGCAGGAGGAATGCTGATGGAGATACAAGAGACAGCAGATGCTGGAATCTGGAGCAAAAAAGACCAAAGAGCTGGAGGAACTCAGCAGATCAGGCAGCATCTGTGAAGGCAGAGGAATGATCAATGTTTTCAAACTGAGACTCTGAATCGGGGGAGTTGCCAAGGTCCCTGAAGCTGGTAGACCAGCAGGATGTCATAAAAATAAAGGGGCAAATGCATGGAGGTGTTTGAAAATGATACCAGAAGTGATCTACAATTGAATGACATGAATAATAAAATTTTCACTTTCGGATATGCCTCCTCCTCCACCACCACCTTCTGTTTCCCTCTCCCTTTCCATCCATTCATGGTCCCCCCATCACCCAATTGTATCCCCTTCCCACAATGATGACATCTCATTCACTAGATCCCCTCTCTCATCTGGTTCCCATCACCTCCCAGCTTCTCACTTCATCCCCCCACCCACACACTCAGCTTTACCTATCACTTTCAAGCTTGTCCTCCCTCTCCTTCTGCCACCTGCTTATTCTGGCTTCTTCCCCCTTCCTTTCCACACCTGATGAACAGCCTTGGCCCAAAATATCAACTGTTTATTCCTTTCCATTGATGCCACCTGACCTGTTGAGATCCTCCAGCGTTGTACTCCAAAGTACAACACAGAAACAGGCCCTTTCATCCATCAGTCCATGACGAACCATTTAAAGTGCCTACCCCCATAGCCCTCTTATCCGTGTACCTATCCAAACTTCACTTAACTGTTGAAATCGTGCTCTTGCACTGGCAGCTCATTCCACACTCTCATGACCCTCTGAGTGAAAAAAATTCCCCTCATGTTCACCTTAAACTTTCCACCTTTCACTCTTAACCATGACCTCTGGTTGAGGTCCCACCTAACCTCAGTGGAAAAAGCTTGCTTGCATTTACCCTATCTATACCACTCATAATTTTGTATACCTCTGTCAAATCTCCTCTCTGTCTTCTATGTTCCAAGGAATAAAGTCCTAACCTATTCAATCTTCCCTTATTATTGATGTCTTCTAGACCCGGTAACATCGTCATAAATTTTCTCTGTACTCTTTACTGTAGGATGTTAGTCACCCTCCAAACTCAGTCTCCAGCTTCACCCTTCCCTCTCCCCACCCAGCTCTATCTCATCCTTCCTCACCCCTCCTCATTCCAGCTGTTATCAACTCACCAATGTCTCACCCTTCTCCTTCCCTTCTTTAAACCAGCTACCTTCCCTGTCCAATCTCAATCTTGTTGACAATTCCTCCCCTACCCCGAGATGCTGCTCCCATTGAATTCCTCCATTTAGTTTTTTCTTGCTCCAGATTCCAGCATTGAACATAGGACATTACAACATGGTACAGTCCCTTCAGCCCACGATGTCATGCCGACCTTTTAACCTACTCTGAGATGAATGCTTCCCTCCTACATACCCCTCCATTTTTCTTCCATTTATGTGCCTAAGGATATCTTAAAAACCCCTAATATATCTGCCTCTACCACCATCACTGGCAGGTTGTCCCATGCACCCACCAATCTCTGTTAAAGAAGATATCTCTGACAACCCCACACCCATACTTCCCTCTTATCACCTTAAAATGATGCCCCTTTGTATTAGTCATTTCTGCCCTGGGGAAAAGTCACTTGATCTATACCTCTTATCTCCTGGTACACCTAGAGCACATGCATCTTGTGTCACCATCGTCATTACGTGTTGTGTCGTATGAGGTATGCAGTCACAGTCTATCCATGATCATGATTGCTCTTGGTAAATTGCATAGAAGTGGTTTACCATTGTCTTCTTCTGGGCAGTGTCTTTAAAAGATGGGTGATCCCAGCTATTATCAATACTCTTCAGAGATTTTCTGCCTGGCATCAGTGGTCACATAACCAGGACCTGTGATACGCCCCTGCTACTCCTACGACCATCTACAACCTGCTCCCATGGTTTCACGTGACCCTGATCAAAGGGCTAAGCAGGTGCTACCCTTGGCCCAAGGATGACCTACAGGCTAGCAGAGGGAAGAAGCCATATCCTATGGCTCCTTTGGTAGAGCCATATCTCCATCTCAACATAATTTCACTCTAGTGAAATAGTCCTAATATTCAGGGCAATGAACATTGGATAGGCACCAACACACAGGAAGCACATCATCATTGATAAAGGGTCGGAGCTCTGCAGAAGTTACTATTGAGAAACTAACATTTGGTAACACTGAGTATGAAGGCATTTTCACACTACAACGCCATGCCCCAGCTTTCAAATCTTTCTTTGAAACGATACTAAACCCAAGCTTACTATCCACACATTTTAAGATTATTAACAGACCAGTTCAGACTGTCTCTTGCTCTCTAACTCTCTCGCCCCCTACTCTAAATATCCTCTCACACTTCCATATAAAAACATGTCATCTCCACACTCCATATTACTGAAGACATGTATGAACACAAATTATCTTTCATGCCCAGAGATGTACAACCGTATCTCCACCCCTCTTGTGTCACCATGAGAGTTTTGAACTGAAGACAAGGTTCAATTTGGGTTTTTTTTCATCCCTCTCTCTACAAAAGTTAATTCAGTAGAGGAATAAACTACCATGAGAGGTCAGTGTGTGGTTTGCTTTCAGAGACATCAATAAGCAACTTAATGGGTTCCTGCAGAGAGGAAAGATTGAAACATTAAGGTAATAGGTAGAGTCCTTAGCTTATAGCCATTACCTTACTGCTTGACCTTATAGCCTCCTCCAGCTTCTACAGGGTCTTACCCTTTTTGTTTTACTGAGCCTTGAAGATTCATTTCTCTTTCACCTGCATCACCATGGTGGATATATTCATGGGGGGTAAATTGGTGTCACTATCCCATAAGCCTTTGCAGTTCGCTGAAGCTCATAAAATGCTCTGTGATTATTCGTGCTGTTGACTTGACAACAATGCAGCAAAGTGCACAAACCAAGCGAGCGACAGCTCTTTCAATGTAACAGAGCTGCAATTGACCTGTTGCAATTTGTCTACCGCCACAACAGGCCTACAGCCGATGAAATCTCATTGGCTCTTCAAGTGGCCTTGGATCAGCTGGACAATGAAAATACCTATCTCAGGATGCTGTTTATTGACTATAGCTCAGCATTTAACACCATCATCCCCACAGTCCTGATCGAGAAGCTACAGTACCTGTGCCTCTGTACCACCCTCTGCAACTGGATCTTGAACTTCCTGACTGAAAGATCACAATCTGTGCAGATCGGAAATCACATCTCTACCTCAACGTTGGGCAATGCTGGTGCAGCACTGGGCTGTGTGGTGAGCTCACTGGCCCACTCTCTCTATACCCATAGCTCAAATGCCATCAATAAATTTGCTGATGATATAACCATTGTTGGCAGTATTTCAGATGGTGATGAGAGGGCATACAGGAGCAAGATATACCAGTTAGTTGAGTGGTGTTGCAAGACCAAAGAGCTGATTGTACACCTCAGAAAGGGTAAGACAAGGGGACATGAACCAATCTTCATAGAAGTGGAGTGGAGAGAGTGAGCAATTTCAAGTTCCTGGATGTCAATATTCTGAGGACCTAATCTGCACCCAACATATTGATGCAGCTATAAAGAAGGCAAGGCAACTGTTATATTTCATTAGGGGTTTGAGGAGATTTGGTTTGTCAGCTAAAACACCCAAAAACGCTATAAATGTACCATGCATTCTGACTGGCTGCATTGCTTTCTGGTGGGTGCTACAGCACAGGATCGAAGTAAGCTGCAGAAAATTATAAAATTAGCCAGCTCTATCATGGATCCTAGCCTCTGTAGTATCTAAGATATCTTCAAGGAGTGGTGACTTAGTGTGGTGAACTACATATACCTGTCTGGACATGCCCCCCTGCTGACTGCTCCTGTGGCTCCTCCCACAGACCCCTGTATAAAGGCGATTGGAGGCACTGCTCCTCCCTCAGTCTCCAGGATGTTGTGTGGTGGTCTCCTGCTGCTGACAGTGCTTTCTTCCAGCTAATAAAAGCCCATCTCTCACCTCACGTCTCCGAGAGTTATTGATGGTGCATCACTTAGGAAGGTGGCCTCTTTCATTAAGGACCCCCACCACCCAGGATATGCCCTTTTCTCATTGTTACCATCAGGGCAGAGGTACAGAAGCCTGAGAACACACACTCAGTGATTCAGGCACAGCTTCTTCCCCTCTGTCATCTGATTTGTAAATGGACATTGACCCCATGAAGACTACCTCTACTTTTTTATCTCTGTTATTTTTTGCACAACTTATTTTAACTTAACTAGTTAATAGACGTATATAAATTTGCTGATGATATAACCATTGTTGGCAGTATTTCAGATGGTGATGAGAGGGCATACAGGAGCGAGATATACCAGTTAGTTGAGTGGTGTCACAGCAACAACCTTGCACTCACTGACAGCAAGACCAAAAAGCTGGTTGTGGACCTCAGGAAGGGTAAAAGGAGGGAATACAAACCAATTTTCATCGAGGGATTAAAAGTGGAGAGAATGAGCAATTTCAAGTTTCTGGGTGTCAATATCTCTGGAGTGCAACATATTGATGCAGCTATAAAGATGGCAAGACAGTGGTTATCTTTCTTTAGGAGTTTGAGAAGATTTGGTTTGTCAACTAAAACTTGAAAACTTCTACAACTGTACCGTGGAGAGCATTCTGACTGGCTGCATCATCGTCAAGTATGCAGGAATGGTGCTACTGCACAAGATCGAAAAAACTGCAGAAACTTGTAAAATTAGTCAGCTCTCTCATGGGTACTATTCTCGGTAGTATCCAAGGCACCTTTAATGAGCGGTGCCTTGGGAAGGCAATGTCCATCAGTAAGGGTCCCCACCACCCAGGACGTGTCCTCTTCACACTGTTAGCGTCAGGAATGAGGTACAGAAGCCTAAAGGGGCACACACTCAGTGATTCAGGGACAGCTTCTTCCCCTCTGCCATCCGATTTGTAAATGGTCATTGAACCCATGAACACTAGCTCACTACTTTTTCTAATTTCTGTTATTTTCCACAACTTATTTTAACTTAACTATTTAATAGACATGTATACATACTTTCTGTAATGCCGTTTTTTCCCTCTATATTTATTTATCATGTATTTCATTGTACTCCTGTCTTAAAGTTAACAAATTTCATGACATACGTCAGTAATATTAAACCTGATTCTGAACTAGCTATTAATTAATGAAGACAGTTACAGTTTATGTACAAATTTAATCTATTGTTATTTCAGCCTGGTAAAAAAGCCCTTCCAGCTCATCAGACCGTATCACTCAATTAGACCCAGGTGACCAATTAACTACTTTGGAATGTGGGAAGAACCCAAAGCACTCAGAGGAAACTCACGTGATCAAAGGGAGAACGTGGAAAGTCCTTTCAGACAACAGTGGGAATCAAACCCGTATAAACATTATGCTAACTGCTACGCTACCGTGCAATAAAGATAAGGATTGGACCATTTATCTTCCGTGCGCCCTATTTTGCCACCCAGGTTTGTAGTCTGATTATCCTCTGTCTGGGCAGGAAACATACGCCATGCAGCATATGAAAAAATAAATGCCTCATTGTTTCATGAGTACAAATCTGACACACGAGCTCATTTGTATTCACTGACTGCCTCCCATTCTGTTTTACAGCTGCTTTGCTCTGGTTCCAAAAGGTAAACAACACGTAGAACCTTCTGCAGCTACGTTAGCAACTTCTCCCTCAGGCAATTTTCCTGAGAGGAAAACTGTAATGATTCCTTCTCATTCAATGTTAACATAGACTTCGAGAGCACTAGAATATAAAAGAAGGGTATGATGCTGAAGCTTTACGAGGCACGGGTCAGACCACACTTGGGAGTGTTGTGCACACAAAATGCTGGTGGAACGCAGCAGGTCAGGCAGCATCTATAGGAAGAAGCACTGTCGATGTTTCGGGCCGAGACCTTTCGTCAGGACGTCGACAGTGCTTCTGCCTATAGATGCTGCCTGGCCTGCTGCGTTCCACCAGCATTTTGTGTGTGTTGCTTGAATTTCCAGCATCTGCAGATTTCCTCGTGTTGGAGGTGTTGTGAGCAGTTTTAGGACCCATATCTAAGAAAAGATGTGCTGGCATTGGATAGGGTCTCGAGGATGTTCACAAGAATGATCCCAGGAATGAAAGGGTTAACATGTAAGGAGCTCTAAGCCCATGCTTGCTGTAATTTTGAAGAATGGGGAGGGGGCATCTCATTGAAATCTATCAAATATTGAAAGGCCTAAATAAAGTGGACATGGAGCAAATATTTGCAATAGAGGGGGAGCACTAGAGAGCACAGCATCAGAATACAAGGGTGACCCTTTAGAATAGAGAAAAGGAGGAACTTCTTTAGTCAGACAGTGGTGAATCTGTGGAATTCATTACTACAGTTGGCAGTGGAGGCCAAGTCATTGCGTATATTTGAAGTGGAGGTTGATAGGTTCTTAATTAGTGAGGGCATCAAAGGTCACAGGGAGAAGACAGGAGAATGGGGTTGAGAGGGAATATAAATAAGCCATGGAAATGGTGGATAGGCCTAATTCTGCTCCTTAGTCTTGTGGACTAGGATGAATGAGCACAGGAATTCTTCGGAACTGCATCATCTTCAGCAACTTCTAAACCTTTCTGCTAAGAATAAGGGCAGAAGCTGTAAATGGAACTCCTCGCCAGCTTTGATCCACCAAGTCGCTCCCCAGCCTCGCTGATCGAGATCCCAGAGTGTGAGCCGCAGTGAAGCAGTATATCCCATGCCAAGTTTGCTGGAATTCAGGAAGGTAGTTCCTCATCCCCTTCTCAGGACGGGGCCTCAAATTCTGACCTTACCAACAGCACCAGAAGCCACAAAAATAAATAACTTGATAATAAATAATTTAATAAATATTGGAGATAGAATTCAGCCCCTCATACACATTCCGCCATGCAGTCTGATTTCTGCTGCTAGGCATGCGGCTACAGTCACGGAGCTTTATAGAACAGGACAGGTCCTTCACCCCCTACACGTCATGGTTCCATAAACCTTGTCCAGCAACCGCATTTCCATCTCAAGTTTAGTGTTTTCTCTTGATACTGATATCATTATTTGGGGTTCAGAGTTCTGGTTTTCCATGGTCCGCTGTGTTACAGTGTATTGTCTGACAACAACACTGTATATCTACCCAATATGGAAATGATGGATGCACAGAGGATGTTTTCAATAATGGGAGAGTCTAGGACCAGAGGACACAGCCTCACAGTAGAAGGACATCTCTTTTAGAATAGAGATGAGGGGGGAGTTTCTTCATACAGAGGGTGGTGAATTTGTGGAATTTATTGCCACAGACAGCTGAGGAGGCCAAGTCATTGGGTATATTTAATGCAGAGGTTGATAGGTTCTTGATTAGTAAGGGCATCAAGGATTACAGGGAGAAGGCAGGAGAATGGGGTTGAGTGGGAAAATAAATCAGCCATGATCAGATGGTGGAGCAGACTCAATGGGCTGAATGGCCTAATTTTGCTCCTATATCTTATGCTCTAACAAGTCTCGATAATCTGGACTGAATGTTTTCTATCTTCTGTATAGTTGTATGTGAAATCGTACTTCCAGCATGAAGCATCAGGTACTTACAACCCATCTGTTGAATCATTCAGAACAGAGTTCAAAACAGAATACCCAACTCTGCAGAAATGTAATGTATAACCAGGGTTACAATCCCTGCCAGTAAAGCACACACTTTGTTTGCACAAATGGATAGATTCGGCAACTCGCAAGTGAATACATGCGACCCCTGTGTTCCGGCCACTCAGGTTATGGAATTTCGCCCTTACAGAATTCTAAAAAATCTGAGACACAGAATAAATTTCACTCTTACAGAATTTATGTTGGAAAAAGTAAATAAATAAACAATCTCTTTTACATCTCGTGTTTCTTCATGCAGGCGAGGGCTTTCCTCTTTGGAGAAAAGCAGGATAAGAGGTGACTTGATAGAGGTATACAATATGATAAGAGGCAGAGATCGAGTGGACCGCCAGAGACTTGTATCCAGGGTGGAAATAGCTAGTACAAGGAGATTAGAGGAAAGTATAGGAGGGACGTCAGAAGTGATGACAGAGAGCAGAGGATGTTCGGAACATGTTGCCAGGGTGGTGGTAGAGGCAGATACATTAGGGGTATTTAAGAGACTCTTAGTTAGGCACATAGATGTTAGAAAAATGGAGAGCAATGTAGGAAGGAAGGGTTAGATTGATCTTAGTGTAATTTATAAGGTCAGCACGACATTGTGGGCTGAAAGGCCTGTTCTGTGCTGTAATATCAATGTTCTAAGCATGTACAGAAGATATAGCTTCACCTAGGAAAACTGGGATATTGAACTTCCTCTAGGAAATCAAACCCCACCTCTCCACCACCTTCCCTGATAACATGGGGATCACCTGTATACAGTAATGGCTAGACTGAAAACAAAGGCATCAATGAGTATGTTCATTTCAATTAACATGGGCACACATCACCCAGACATGAAAATACAATGGTGTTGCTTTAATGAAACAATGTTTAAATTCTCAAACTCTCAATTAATGACCAACACAGTCCGAGGATGTGCTGGGGGTAGCCCACAGGTGTTGTCGTGCTTTTGGTGCCAACATAGCTCGTCCACAACTCACTAACCAGTACTGACCAGTACATTTTTGGAACGTGGATGGAAACTGGAGCACCCTGAGGAAGCCCACATGGTCACGTGGAGAGAGTACTATCTCCCTATAGACAGCAGCGGGAATTGAACCCTGATTTCGCCGCTGACATAACGCTATGCTAACTGCTACAGAAACTAATGTTGACCAAGCCAGTGACGTCTACGTCCCAAAAGTTATATACTGGTGATGTATGGATGACATGTAAGAGAGCGATTTTCAACTCAGTACATGTGACAATATTAATCCTGGAATCCATACTGGGTTAGGGTCTGGCCCCTTCTGTCGGTGCAGCCCTCTGGTGTTCGCTCAGTGCTGCCCTCCAGTATTCACTAGGTGGAAGAACAAGCTGGACCAGGATGACAGTCATGTCATTCAGGGACTTTGCTATACTATTTTATTTCTTTGTGACTGTATGCTTTTTTTGTCTGAAATTATGAGCTATGTGCTGTTGGTAATGTGTGCTGCATCTTGGCCCCAGAGGAACACTGTTTCGTTTAGTTACAATCATGTATGGTTGAATGATAATTAAACTAGAACTTGAACTTGAGCTTGATATTAAACCAATTTCTAAGTAGAAGAATTGCAAACATTTATCATTTGTGCAACTGCTGGGGAGGTTCCTAAAGCTCAAGGTTAAAAAGTTCTCAGTTAAAAACATAAAGATGTACTGATACAGTAGCGAAGAGTGCTTATATCTCAGCGTCATACACACCCGGGGCCATGCTCATACCTGCTTTGCAAGTCGTTTAGATTTATCTCTCCGATGTAATGGGTGGCTGAAGAGAGAGTGACGATTCGACTGCTGTAGTCACTGCTCCCTGACTGCCTCAGAGCATCCCGGAGCAGATGGGTAAGGAAAAAATGTCCAAGGTAATTCACGCCAAAGTGCTCTTCAAATTCATCCTCTGTGTACCTCTGTGGAACCAGCATCACTGCCGCTGTGATTGGAAATGGAAGAGTGTTAAATTCCAGCACATATAATGCACACACCAGATAATATATTCAAATACACATTTATATATTTAACCAGATGGGTGGCAGCAAGCAATTATCCCCCTTATTGGGCTGGGGCTTTTTATCATTAGAGTCATTATACCATAGACACTCTAGCACAGAAACAGACCCTTTGACCCATCTTGTCTGCACTGAACTGTTGTTCTGCCCAGTCCAGCCAACATGCACCTGGACCATAGCCCTCCATATCCAGGGGTGAATCTGTGGAATTCGTTGCCAAAGGCACCTGTGGAGGGCAAGTCATTGGGTATATTTAAGGCAGAGGTTGATAGATTCTTGATTAGTCAGGCATGAAGGGAGAAGGCAGGAGATTGTGGCTGAGAGGGAAAATGGATCAGCCATTATGAAATGGTGGAGCAGACTCAATGGGCCAAATGGCCTAATTCTGCTCCTATAATTAATGGTCTAATGCTCCTCCCATCCATGTACATGTTCAAACTTCTCTTAAATGTTGCATGCACCACTTCCACTGGCAGCAGACTCTACATTCACACCTCTGAGTGAAAAAGTTCCCTTTCAGGTTCCCCTTAAATATTTCACCGTTCACTCTTGACCCTTGACCTCTAGTTCTAGTCTCAGCATAAGAGTGGAAAAAGCCTGCTTGTGTTTTCAACAACCGGACCTCTTGACCGGGTCCGCATGCTTTTATGCATTGAGTTACAGTCACATGATCGGTTGATTAGATGTTTGCATTAACGAGCAGCTGTACAGATGTACCTAATAAAGTGGCCACTGAATGCATTTGTAAAGTCTCACCTATCAGTTTTTTTAAAATCATTTATATTAACTTTGATGATTTTCAGAGCACATTGAATGATAGTGGCAATTACAATTGCGGCTTTCAGCACCGGCACTGCTCCATACCCTGTTGTGAGAGGAGCTGCAGGTTAAAGATGGTACACTGTGCTGCAGGCCTCTTGCTGCCAGAAAGTTAATGAGGCATAACCTCCATATCAAAGGCAGGCTATCAAAGCATGTAGTCGGAAGGCCATCAAAGCTTCCTGCACCTGCTGGAAACATGGGTTGACAAATGGCAGATGAAATTCAATGCGGACAAGTGTGAGGTCTTCTTTCGGAAGACCAACCAGGGTCGGACTTACATGGTGAGCAGTAGGGCACCGAAAAATGTGGTAGAACAGAGGTATCTGAGAATACAGATCCATAATTCCTTGAAAGTAACGTCAAAGTTAGATAAGGTCATAAATTGAGTTTTTGTGACATTGGCCTTCGTAAATCAAAGCTCAGAGTACAGGAGTATGGGCGTTATGTTGAAGTTGAAGCTACTTAAGATGTTTGTCAAGCTAAATCCGGAGTATCGTGTATCAACCTGTGCAGGAACTTTAAGTGTCCTATGGACTTGAACCCCAAGATCTCTCTGATCCTCCACACCGCCAAGAGTCTTACTATTAATACTATATTCTGCCATCATATTTGACCTACTAAAATGAACCACCTCACACTTATCTGGGTTGAACTCCATCTGACACTTCTCAGACCAGTTTTGCATCCTATTGATGTCCTGCTGTAACCTCTGACTGCCCTCCACATTATCCACAACACCCTCAAACTTTGTGTCATCAGAAAATTTACTAACCCATCCCTCCACTTCCTCATCCAGGTCATTTATAAAAACCACAAAGAGTAAGGGTCCCAGAACAGATCCCTGAGGCACCCCTCTGGTTACCAACCTCCATGCAGAATTGATAATGCAGGTTTAGAGACTGACATAACATCGTGGGCCAAAAGGCTTTACTGTTCTATGTCCTAATTATGAAAATCTGGAATGTACCTATGGATGAATGCATTTGTGAATTGTACTTTTGATGTTTTCTGTAAAAATTCAACTACTGAGCTAGCTCAATCTGACAGAGTTGAAACCTAGAGGTGCACTAGTGTTAGTTAATCTACTGGCCTGGAATCATCATATCATGTGTTTGGTTACCAATAAGTGGGAGGAAAACTTAATTCATGATCCAATCTCCAATCTAATTACTTTATATTCTGTTATATATATGGCAGGTCCCTTAACGTTGTTATAGCTGGAGATGGAAATGGGGCAAACTCCCACTACCTATTAAATGCTCCCACTGGCGTGTATCTCTAATAGCCTCTGACAAGCGAGTCCAGCTCCTGCCCTTCACATGTGGCTTGGCTACTAAGCTCAGCAGAACCACTGACAGGATAAGGGGCAAAGGCGGATTACTGGCGCCATAAAACCAGTCACTTCAGGCAGATGGGGGGCTCGTCAGCGTGGTTGGCAGCTCATCTGGATGAAGGAAAACTCTGATCTCAAACCTCCGCTGCCTTGCAGCCATACTCACTCATGGGGAAGGCTTCAGGAGCAAACCCCGAGAGAAGAATCCAAAGCTGGAGTCCCTAAGGCAGTCCTACATTGAGCTCAACGTTGACTGGCAACTCCTGCATCACGGCTGGTGCCAAAATGTATCAGTCTTTGCTACTTCTCATTCCTTTGGTTCATCAGACATGTGGAGAGAGGAGCTTGCTACACGGGCAACAGCTTGCTCTCCACATCGTACCGACCTGGCTTGCGTATCTAGACAGCGAGGATGCAACATCCATGGTCGACCTTGACCAACGGAGGCTTCAGACTACACGGCAGGGACAATCTTTTGATCAGAATAATATATTGGAGTACTGAGATAGCTCGTGTGAACAGTTCATTACGCATGCAAAATGTTATCTTATACACTGGCCTCTACTAATGTCAGAAAGATACAAATTTATGCAAGATAGAAGCAAAATCTTTCATTTATCTTGCTGTTCTTTCATACCTCTAAGCACTTAGGAGCCAATAAATTAATCTTGAAATGTAATAACTGCTGTAATGTGGGAAATGAGGCAGCCAAGTTGCCTGCACACAGCAAGATGATAAATCATAAAGTCAAGAGATTCTGCAGATGCAAGACACACAAGATGCTGGAGAAACTCAGCAGACCAGGCACCATCTATGGAAATAGATGAATAAGTAGTTGACATTTTGGGCCAGGACCCTTCTTCAGGACTGGAAAGGAAGGGGGAAGACGCCGGAATAAAAAGGTGGGGTGAGGGGAAGAAGGATAGCTGGAAAATGTTAGGTGAATCCAGGTGGGTAGGACAGGTAAAGGGCTGGGCAGGAAGGAATCTGATAGGAGAGGAGAGTGGAGCACAGGGGGAAGGGAAGGAGGAGGGGTCCCAGGGGGAGGTGATGGGAAGGTGAGAAGAGTAAAGAGGTCAGAGTGGGGAATAGAGGTAGAGGGGAGAGGGAGGGAATTTTTGTTAATCAGAAGGCGGAATCGATATTTATGCCATCAGGTTGGAGGTTACCCTGATGGAATATAAGGAGTTGCCCTCCAATTTGAGGGTGCTCTCAATGTGGCCCAAGAGAAGTATAGATATGTCAGAATGGGAATGGGAATTGTAATGATTAATGACACATGGGAAAACATCCCCTATTCATCTACAAATAGAGTCATGATTCTTTCAAGTCAACACTAGAGAATAGACAGGATAAACATCTCACCCAAAAGAGAGCAGCAACCCACTGGACAGTCCATAAATTCCAGCTCAGGAAGGAGGTTGCTATTTCCAAAATTATAGACTCTGCAGTTAACGTCATTGACACAGAGATATACAGCACAGCAGACCCTTCAGCCCATCATGCTCATGCTGATATAACATAACCATCCACACAAATCTCACTTACATAGAAAACTAGAGCATAGTACAGATGCTTTGGCCCATTATGTTATGCTAACCTTTTAAGATCAAAACAACCCTAGTTTTTCTTTCATCCTTGTGCTTATGTAAGAGTTTCCTGGATGTCCCTAATGTATCTGCTTCTACCACCTCTCCTTTATCGACTCATAGAACAAAAAACACAGAATTAAGTCCTTCAGTCCAAACAGTCCATGCTGACCACAGTGCCCACCCCCTAATCCCAATTCTTCCTAAACTTACCCAATCCCTCTAAGCCCACACCCCTTCATGTACCTTTCCAAGTGTATTATAAAATGATATTATTGTACCTGACTCTATCACTTCCTCTGGCAGTTCATTCCGTACAACAACCACTGTCTGTGTGAAAAAGTTGCCCCTCAGGTCTATTTTAAATTCCCCCCTCCCCCCCCTTACCCTAAACCTATGTCCACCAGTCTTGGATTCCCCTACCCTGGAGAAAAGGCTAATAGCTTAAGAAATAGGAGGAGGAGTAGGCCATCTGGCCCGTCAAGCCTGCTCTGCCATTCAATAAGATCATGGCTGGTCTGGCCATGGACTCTTCTCCCCTTTCTTGATCTCTCAGTCTCCATCTCTGGAGACAGACTATCCACTGATATCTTCTACAAACCCACTGACTCCCATAACTATCTTGACTATACCTCTTCCCACCCTGCCCAATGCAAAAATGCCATTCCCTATTCCCAGTTCCTCCGTCTCCGCCGCATCTGCTCCCAGGATGAGGCTTTCCGTTCCAGGACTTCTCAAATGTCCTCTTTCTTTCAGGATCGTAGTTTCCCTTCTGGCATCATCAAAGATGCCCTCACCCACATCTCCACTTCCCACACTTCAGCCCTTAACCCATCCTCCCGTCACCACAACAGGGACAGGGCTCCCCTTGTCCTCACCTACCACCCCACCAGCCTCCAGATCCAGCATATTATCCTCCACAACTTCAGTCACCTTCAACAGGACCCCACCGCCAAGCACATCTTTCCCTCCCTACCCCTCTCAGCTTTTCACAAGGATCGTTCCCTCCGCGACTACCTGGTCCATAGGTCCCTCCCCACAGAACTCCCACCCGGCACTTATCCCTGCAAGCGCAAATGCTACACCTGTCCCCACACTTCCCCCCTTACCACCAGTCCGGGCCCCAGACAGTCCTTCCAGGTGAGGCAACACTTCACCTGTGAGTCTGCTGGAGTTGTCTATTGCATCCGGTGCTCCCGGTGCGGCCTCCTCTACATCGGTGAGACCTGACGCAGATTGGGGGACCGCTTCGTCGAGCACCTACGTCACAATAGACAGGACCTCCCGGTTGCCACCCACTTCAACTCTGCCTCTCATTCCCATCCAGATATGTCCATACATGGCCTCCTCTACTGCCATGATGAGGCCAAACTCAGGTTGGAGGAGCAACACCTCATCTACCGTCTGGGTAGCCTCCAGCCTGGTGGTATGAACATAGAATTCTTCAATTTCCGGTAATTCCCTCCCCCTCCCCCTTCCCCTATCCCAGGTCCCTCTCTGCCTCTCTCCCCTTTCTACTTTCTGCTCCTTTATTTCTACAGTTCTTTCATGCTTATCCCCTCCCCCTCCCCCCTTTATCTTTCCCCTGATTGGTTTTCCACCTGGCGCCTCTAGGCCCTACCCCCTCCCCTATCTCTATTACTGGGCTTTGGCCCTCTCTTCCCCCCCACCCCCCCATTCCTGATGAAGAGTCTTGGTCCGAAACGTTGGCTACTCTTTTCTCACGGATGCTGCCTGACCTGCTGAATTCTTCCAGCGTTGTGTATGTATTCTTTGATCCACAGCATCTGCAGTTGTATTTTTGTGTTCCATAACCCTTAATTCCCTTGCTATGCAAAAATCTATCCAACCTTGTCTTAAATATATTTACAGAGGTAGCCTCCACTGCTTCATTGGGCAGAGAACTCCACAGATTCACCATCCTCTGGGAAAAGCAGTTCCTCCTCATCTCCGTCCTAAATCTACTCCCCCTAATCTTGAGGCTGTGTCCCCTGGTTCTAGTCTCACCTATAGTGGAAATAACTTTCCTGTCACTATCTTATCTATCCCTTTCATAATTTTATATGTTTTTATAAAATCTCCTCTCATTCTTCTGAATTCCAGCACGTACAGTCCCAGGCGACTCCATCTCTCCTCATAGACTAATCCCCTCATCTCTGGAGTCCATCTGGTGAACCTCCTTTGCACTGCCTCCAAAGTCAATCCCTCCTCAAGTAGGGAGATCAGAACTGCACGCAGTACTCCAGGTGTGGCCGCACCAGTACCCCCCTGTACAGTTGCAACATAACCTCCTTGCTCTTAAATTTATTCCTTCTAGCAAAGAACGCCACCTTCTATACCTGGCATAATTTTAAACACTTCTGTGAGGTCAGCTTTCGTTCTCTAATGTTCCAAGGAATAATGACCTTGCCTAGCCAGCCTCTCCTGAAAATACAGGACCTCTAGTACTGGCAGCATCCTTATAAATCTTCCCTGCATGCTTTCCAATTTAACCACATTGTTCCTTCAACAAAATGACTAAAATTGGACACAATACTCCAAGTGCAGCCTCATCTACTGCTTACACAATTGCAACATAAAGTCTCAGCTTGTATACTCAGTGCCCTGATTTTTAAAAGCCAACATGCAAAATGGCTTCTTCACCACCCTGTCTACCACTTTCAATGAACTCAGCATCGACAGTACTGTACAAAAGTCTTAGATATATATATGTATAGCTAGGGTGTCTAAGACTTTAGTACAGTGCTGTATTTGTCAACATGAAACGGAAAGTGAGTTTGCAAATCTGGCAGGAGCAAAGGATGTTGGCGAGGGTGAAGCACTGCCAGAGGGGTGCAGGACAGGTGGCAGACAAGCAGTGCGGGGTGCAAAGGGCCAGGGGGCTGGCGTGGGTGCAGCCACACCCAGCCTTGAGACACCAGGCAAGATCATTTGATTCCAAACTACTGGTTAATAGATCATTACAATATGTCTTGACGAAGGGTCTCGGCCCGAAACGTCGACAGCGCTTCTCCCTATAGATGCTGCCTGGCCTGCTGCGTTCCACCAGCATTTTGTGTGTTGTTGTTTATTACAATATGTCTCTCTGGTGCTTCCCACTCCCTCCCTTTTCCCTTCCCCTTTTCCCAAAGATGATTCCCTTCTCCCTGTCCCTTTCCCAATCTCAGTCCACAATAGAGACCCATATCAGAATCAGGTTTATCATCACACACATATGTCATGAAATTTGTTTTTTTTTGTGGCAGTAGATCAGTGCAATACATAACATTACTACAGCATTGTGCAAAAGTCTCAGTCACCCTAGCAACAGATATATGCCCAAGACTTTTGCAGAGTATAGTATGCTCCCAGTCCCTCTGTTCCATTACAATCCCTAGTGCCCTATCATTCAAAGTGTAAGTCCCACACTGGACTGACTTTCCAAAATGCAACACCTCACACTTATCTGTATTGACTTCCATTTGTCACCACTTTGCTCATTTTGCCAGCCTGCAGCCTGGCCTTAGGCAAGAAAAAGAATATGCCACTCAGGCTAACATAACAGTTCTGATACTGGACCATGAACCACAGGTCATAAATTCAGATATGACATATACCGAATGCTTTTGATTTAGTAACGAGAGTAGAGCATCACTAACAGGCCAGTATTCATTGCCCATCCCAAGTTGCACTTGACAAGAGGTGAAGGTATTCCTTATTTGTTAATTGGTGAATTACAACACCGAGACTCAGTATCGATGAATCCACTAACCTGTGGCCTAGAAGCAAAAATGCCACTATACTGACATAGTTCAGTACAGAAGGTTCAAACATCAGAGGTGTAGAGGGACATAGGAATCCTCATGCAAGACTACCAGAAGGTTAATTTACAGGGTGAGTATGTGGTAAAGAAAGCAAATGCAATGTTGGCATTTATTTCAAGGGGAATAGAATATGAAAGCAAGGAGATAATGCTGAGGCTTTATAAGACACTAGTCAGGCCACATTTGGAGTATTGTCAACAGTTTTGGGTCCCATATCTCTGAAAGGTTGTGTTGTCATTGCAAAGAGTCCAGAGAAGGTTCACGAAAATGATTCCAAGAATGAACGGGTTAACATATGAGGAGCATTTGGCAGCTTTGGGCCTGTACTCACTGGAATGTAGAATGTGGAAATCTCATTGAAACCTACCGAATGTTGAAAGGACTAAATAAGGTGAATGTGGAGAGAGTGTTTCCTATGGTGGGGGTATCCAGAACTAGAAGGCACAACCTCAAAATTGAGTGGCAACCTTTTAGAATGGAGGTAAGGAGGAATGTTTTTAGCTAGAGAGTACTAAATCTGTGGAATGCTGTGCCACAGACTGTGGTGGAGGCCAAGTCCATGCGTATATTTAAGGTAAAAGTTGATTGTTTCCTGATCAATCAGGGCACCAAAGGATATGGCGAGAAGACAGGTGTACGGGGTTGAGTGTGATCTGGGATCAGCCATGATAGAATGGCAGAGCAGACTCGATGAGCTGAATGGCCTACGTCTTATGCCCTAATGCAGAAAATAGATCAACATGGTACAGGATGTTGTGCCAAAATAATGAGGTTATATTAATTCTGTCAACGCATGGTCAATATCCCTCCATTGCCTGCATATGTGTGTGTATATCGAAGAGCTGCTTAAGCACTTCTGCTCTCTCTGCTTCCCCCATCACCCCTGGCAGTGTTTTCCAGGCACCCAATACTCTCCGTGTAAAAAATTTCCCAGGCAGGTATCCTGTGAATTTTTTGAACTCACTTCCACCACCCTCCCCACCCACAGCTTACCTTAAATGTCCTCTATTCCAGATGCAGCCTAAACAAACTGATTCCTGCTTTTGTTTGTTACAGTCTTGCATATAAATACAGAACAATGCACACAAAATGCTGGAGGAACTCAGCAGATCGGGTCATGACCTTCATCTTCTCAGCCCTTAACTTGACGAAGGTCATCAGGTCGATTATTTATTCTTCTCCATAAATGCTGATTGACTTGCTGAGTTCCTTTGTGTGTATGTGTGTGTGTGTGTGAGTGTGTTGCTGTGGATTTTCAGCATCTACAGAATCCCTTGTGAAAGCACTTCCTTTCTTTAAGAAGATGACATAAAAATGTAATGAGCAATTTGCATTCAGCACAAAATGCCAAATGACTTTGAGGTAAATCACATACATCACCCTATGCATCACAATTAAAGCAACTGGACAGGGCAAAAGCAAAAATTGCCTTGGTGTTAGGAATGTCAAGATGGAAGTAATGTGGGGCTTCAATGAATAAGATTTTGGAGCAGATTAATGCGATTATGGAATTGAAGGCAGATTACTATAATTTATGACTGGAATGAGATAATGAGGACAAGCTGACTCTGTGTTTATTAAACAGCACTGCAAATTAATCAGTAATTCTACTTAATTTCTCATGGTAAATTAAATTTATGACATTTTCTGTACAGACTTAGACTAACAAGAATTCTACAACTGGGACTGAAATACAACAAGCAGGAACATAGGGTGAGGACATGATTGGCAGGCTCCTTCCCGAGCTGCAAGATGAGAAGTTTTATTGAAGCTAGTCGTGTTGTCTCCCACATCGAGCAAGGCAGAGTTCAAAGACGGCTGGCTTTTTGATCAGCAGAGAGGCTGGAGACGACAGACCCACGCTGCGCCCAATGACTGCACTTAAGTGAAACACAGACAGCTGGACTGAGAAGTACAAGGAAACTTTTTGTATTCAGCGGAGGAGGTGGTATGGGAAGCTGTGAGGCCAGCATGATGAAAACTCACTTCTATCTTTATTTTACGTGTTTCACCTGTAAATCAAATGCTGCTCGATGAGATAGATGGGTAGCTTATTGCTGGCATGACCATGATAGGCCGAAGGGCTTATTTCTTATGCCGCATCACTGGAGTTTGAAGAGTTTTGGTACGTCAAATTTCAATTTGCTACATATGTACCATGGAGTGTAAGCTGACTGGTTGCACTGCTATCTGGTATGGAAGTTCCAATGCACAAGATTGAAAAAAGGCTGTAGAGGGTTGTAGTCACAGCCAGCTCCATCACAAGCACAAGCCTCCCCGCCATCGAGGACATCTTCAAGAAGTGGTGCCTCAAGAAGGAGGCATAGATCATTAAGAACTCTCAGCACCCAGGACTCGCCCTGTTCTCATTACTGCCATCGAGGAGGAAGAGGAGGAGCCTGAAGATATACACTCAAAGTTTTAGCAACAGCTTCTTCCTTTTTGCATGAGGTTTCTTATATACTTATCTATCCGTATATCTGTCGAGATGTCTGCTTGTTTATTTATTATTGTAATTTATTTGTACAAATATACCACAGTGTCACAAACTTTATAAAAACAGTCATAGACAAGTGTGCCCCCACTAAGTCATTCAGAGTCTTCTCTGGATGATCTAAGAGATCACAATCTGCTGAGGGCCAGATCAGTGGCGTTCTGGTCTGGTGACCAAGTTAAATTTAAGAGGTCCAGGTCTGATCTCCAGAAAGCCATCTCACAGGTGAAGTAGCAATTCTGGACCAAACTTGAATCCCCAAAAGGGTGAATGACAGCTGTGGCAGGGCTCGAATGCTATCACCTCCTACACAGTAAAGTCAACTGACATACAGTGGGTGACAGCAGGCTTTGCTCCTAGATGAACTCAATGTCTTTTATGCTCGCTTTGACCATCAAAACACGGAGACACCTTCACGAATTCCCACAGCACTGGATGACCCTATGATTTTAGTCTTTTGGTCAATGAGGCTGAAAGCAACATTGGTAACAACAAGGCTTCACTCCCAGATGAGCTTGAAGCAGTTTATGCTTGCTTTGACCATTGAAACATGGAAGTCCCACCATCCTTGATGGCCCTGTGACATCAGTATCTGAGGTCAATTTGAGAGTACCCTTTAGGAGGATGAAAGCATCCGGCCCAGATGGAGCACTTGGCTGGCTACTAAAGATCTATGCTGACCAACTGGCTGGAGTGTTCACTGATATCTTTAGCCTCTTGCTTTGGAAATCTAAGGTATCCACCTAACTCAAGCAGGCTTCAATTATACCAGTGCCTAAGAAGAACCTGGTAACCTGTCTCCACAACTATCATCCAGTAGCACTTACTGTACATCCACTTTGAGAGGTTGGTGATGAAACGTATCAACTCTAGTCTGAGAAGCGACTTGGATAACGCTCTAATTTGCCTACCATCACAACAGGTCAACCGCAGATTCATTGGCTCTTCACTCAATCCTGGAACATCTGGATGCATACATTCGGATGACCTTCAGAGACAACAGCTCAACATTCAATACTATCATCCCCTCAAAGCTAATTAATAAGCTTCAAGTCCTAGGCCTCAAAACTGCCCTGTGTGCCTGGATCCTCCATTTCCTCACTTGTAGACCCCAGTCAGTACAGATTGGCAACAATATCTCCTCCACAGTCTCCATCAGCACAGGTGCACCACAAGACTATGTGCTTGGCCCCCTGCTCTACTCACTTTATGTAATTACTGTGAAGCTAAGCACAGCTCCAAAGCCATATTTAAAATTACTGATGATACCACTGTTGTTGGCCAAATCAAGGGTAGTAACGAATCAGCATATAGGATGGAGATTGAAAATTTCCCTGAGTGGTGCCACAACAACAGCCTCTCACTCAATGTCAGCAAGACCAAGGAAATGATTATTGACTTCAGGAGGAGGAAAGCGGAGGTCCATGAGCCATTCTGGGGGATCAGATGTAGAGAGGGTTAGTAACTTTAAATTCCTCAGTGTTAATGTTTTAGAAGATCTGTCTTGGGTCCAACAAATAAGTGTCATTATGAAGAAGGCATGGCCGTGTTTCTACTTTCTTAGAAGTTTGCAAAGATTCAGAACTTTGACAAAATTCTTTAGATGTGTGGTAGACAGTATAGTGACTGATTGCATCATGGCCTAGTACAGAAACAACAATGCCCTTGTTTGGAAAAACCTACAAAAAGTAATTGATCCAACCCAGTGATCACAGGTAAAGCCCTCCCCACCATTGAGCATATCTAAACAGAGTGCTGTCGCAGGAAAGCAGCATCCATCGTCAAGGACCCTCACCAACCAGGCCTTGCTCTCTTCTCCCTGCAGTCATCAGGAAGAAGCTACAGACGCCCGGGACCTGCAGTTATTATCCCTCAACCATCAGGCTCTTGCACCAGTGGGGATAATCTCACTCAACTTCACTTACTCCGTCACTCAACTGGACTCACTTTCAAGTACACTTCATCTCATATTCTGGATATTTATTTACTTTATCTTTCTTTTTGCACAGTTTGTTGAATTTTGCATATTGGTTGCTTGTCATGTCCTGCTGGGTGCGGTCAGATGTTCACTGACACCCAGCCGCCCTAAGGGCTTTACTCCAGAGTTCCTGTCTGGGTTTACTCCCGTAGCCTTCGTCTCTCCTGAGGCTGCCCACAAGCCAGTGGGGCTATTTACCTATAGCTGGGGATCTGGTTCATGAGCACCATGACATGTCCATGTGCCAGTAAGCTATGTGTGCAGGGGCCAAACCTCCTTCCCATCCTCTGTAGTTCAGCCTGAGTTTGAAGTTTCTGTGCGTCACCAGAGAGGAGGTACTACATGAGGCTTGCTGTTGGAGTGGTATGTACTGGCCAGGAGAGACTTGCGTATTCAGCTCTCCCTTTCATGAGACTGCTAGCCAGCGGTGGAAGCTGAAAGTGAGAGCGACAAGCACTACCCTCTCCGCTACCACACTAGACACATCACAACAACAAATTGACACACGGTGACATATATGCACTTGTGATAATAAATTTATTTTCTTTGACTTTGAACCATGAATTAATACCACATGAAATGGTCCTTCCTGAAATTTTGGTTTGCCATGGATCAGCCTACACTGTCCCCTTGGATTCTAACACTTGCGTGTACCCAAGAGGTGCAAATACCCTAGCAATGTACACATCTTCGGGATGTGAATGGACATTGGAGCACCCAGGAGAAACAAAGTGACAGGTGTTCAAAATGTGATTCTTTTATTGGGCTACTGAATGCCATGAATTGGAATATGAAAACTCTGTAGGGTAATCCACATCTTCTCTTTGAATTCTTTTACCTGTTTTCCATTTCTTGTGTTCAAGGAGAATAGGGTTAGGGGAAAGTGGATGATCTATAGAAAGGAATCAAGAATCAATGCTTCAAGCTGAGACCCTTCATCGGGACTGGAAAGGAAGGGGGAAGAAGCCAGAATTAGAAGTTAGGGGTGGAAGAGAAGGAGTACAGTCTAGAAGATGATAGGTGAAGCCAGGTGGGTGTGGGAGGAGGGACGAAGTGAGAAGCTGAGAGGTAAGAGGTGGAAAAGGCAAAGGGCTGAAGAAGAAGAAATCTGATAGGAGTGGAGAATGGACAATGGGAGAAAAGGGAAGAAGTGGCACTAGAATGGGTTGATAGTTGGGGAAGAGAAGGGAAGAGGTGGGAGAGGGTGAGAATGGGGAATAGAAAAAGAGAGAAAGGGGAGAGGGAGAATGCAGCCATGATTAGGAATGTTGGAGCAAGTTTAAGTGTCTGTATAGCTCAAACCTGCTTCTATTCCATTATCTTGAAATACAACATGTTTTATCCTTTCATGGAACATAGGTATTCATTGCCCATCAACTCTGCCATGGATGGTCCCAAGCCCGGCTGTGAAAGGAAGAGAGTTGGGCAATTGGATAACAACCAACCCCATCCCGTAAAGAACCAGTGCTACAAAAATGCCAACTGACACTCTCAAGACCTCAACCCTAGGAGAGGAAGATCTGTTTCTCTGTGGGGCAGGCGACAGAAATGCCTACGGGTGGGGGGTGGCACAGGTACAGAGACACCCAGCCCTGAGACACCAGGAAAGTTTATTTGATTCCAAACAATTGGTTTATTGATCAGTGCAGAATGTCTCTCTGATGCTTCCCGCTCCATCCCCTCTTCCTTCCTTTCTTCCCAACCATGATGCCCTGCTCCCTGCCCCCTTCCCTCTCTCAGTCCATAATAGAGACCCCTATCAGGATCAGATTTATCATCGCTCACAGATATCATGATTTTTTTTTTTGCAGCAGTATAGTGCAATATATAAAATTACTACCAAGTAACCTTCTTTTCTGGATTAACATTAGCAAATCAGTTGGGGTTATCCAGCACAGTCACAGGTACTGGTATTAGCTTTTTATTTATTCCAGGTTTACTTAATTAACTGGATTAAAGTCTCCTATATTTGGCTTCTAATCTTCACAGTATCCTTACAGGTGAGCTGACAGACTTCTGAGATGACATACTGTAGAAGCTGACTCCTTCTATCTGACATGCTTCCATCCTCCCCATGTCAGTTGAGCTAATTAATAAGGAGCACTGGGAATTCCTTCTATGGGTCCAGATAAATACCAAGTGAAGTCAGTGAAATTGAAAATTAAGGAGCTCTGAAGGGATGAAACAAAGAGATTCATCTTGAATAAATGAATCTTATCTGTCTCCGGTTCTCATATTGCACTTCAGTGGGTGCCAAAACACTGGTTTTATAAGGTAGCTTCTTACACTCACTCAGTGGCCATTTTATTAGGTACACCTGCTCCTTAATGTAAATATCTAAGCAGCCAATCATGCAGCAGCAACTCAACAGAATGAAAATATGGTCAGGAAGTTCAGTTGTTGCTCAGACCACACATCAGCATGGGGAAAAAATATGATCTATGGACTGTGGTGTCAGATGGGGTGGTTTGAGTATTTCAAAAACTACTGATCTCCTGGAATTTTCATGTATAACAGTCTCTTGTGCAAAAAAGCACCAAACATCCAGTGAGTGGCAGTTCTATGGGCAAAAACCCCTTGTTAATGAGAAAGGTCAATGGAGATTGGCCAAACTGGTTCACGCTAACAAGAAAGCCACAGTGCTGTGCAGAAGAGCATCTCTGAATGCACAACGCATTGAATCTTGAAATGGATGGTCTACAGCAGCAGAAGAGCACGAATATACATTCAGTAGCCACTTTCCAATTTATTAGGTACAGGAGATTCCTAACGATGTGGCAACTGAGTGTAGATTATATGTACATAATGCAAATGAGTGGTTCAAACTCTGAAAACACTTTCGGTACAATTCAGTGCCCCTCACCGACATTCTGTCTCTCAAAACTATTGAAGGAATTTGAGTTTCTGATGTTCATAAACACTGAAAAATGTTCAAAAATGTTTAAGAACTAGTTCTGTTACCAGTGTTTCTGCAGCTGGATCTTTGCCGTCCTCACTGGGAGATCACAGTCAGTGCAGATCAATAATAACATCATAAACACAAGAGATTCTGCAGAAGCTGAAAATCCTGAGCAACACACACATAATGCTGGAGGAACTCAGCAGGCCAGGCAGCATTAATGGAGGGGAACAAACAGTCATAATGAAAGCTTTCTGCACAAAATTTCAACTGTTTATTCCTTTCCATTTATGCTGTCTGACCTGCTGAGTTCCTCCAGCATTTTGTGTGTGTTGCTCAGTTATAACATCTCTGTGCTGACAATCAACATGGCAGACCTCAAGGTTGCATGCTTACCCCTCTGCTCTACTCTCTCTAGTTGTGACTGCATAGCTAAGCACAGCTCAAATAACATTTATAAGTACATAGATAACACCACTGTTGTTGATAAAATCTCAGATGGCAACAAGGAGGCAAACAGGAGATAAATCAGCTGTTTGAGTGGTGTTGTAGCAACAACCTCGCAGACAACATCAGAAAGACCAAGTAAATGATCGTGGATTTCAGGAACAGAAGTTGTGAGAACATCCACCAGTCATCGCTGAGGAGTCATTGGTAAAAAAGGGTGAGCAGCTTTAAGTTCCCTGGGATTTTCAGGAAAAAATAGTCTCTCGAGTTTACAGACAATGGTGCAAAGAACAAAAAATCATCCAGTGACCTGCAGTTCTGTGTGTGAAGATGCCTTGTTAATGAAAGAGGTCACAGGACAATGTCCAGACTGGTTCAAGCTGACAGAAAGGTGACATGTTAAAACATATCAAACGTCAAAGTGGATGGGCTACAGAAGACCACAAGCATACGTTCATACGTTAGATACCTAATAAAGTGACCACTGGAAGTATGGTTTAGAATAACAATTACATCTTCCTTTACTGAAAGTTTAGCAGAAACTAGAGGGTGGATAAACTGGTATTGTGGTTCTCTGGAGCATCAGATGCTGAAAGGAGACTTCATAGCACTTTGCAAAATTCTGAAAGGTGCAGACAGGACTAACAATCAGAATCTTTCAACTTCTGCCCAACCCATCCCAAGTAAAAATATGAAATAACAGGGGACTTCCATTTAAGCTGAGAAGGGGAATGCATGAAGGAAGAATGCCTAGCAAGTTTTCTTTACACAGAGCAGTAGGTGCCTGGAACAGACTGTTAAGTGTAGTGGTGAAAGCAGATACTATAATGGTATTTAAAAAGCTGTTAGACAGGCACATGAGTGTACAGGGAATGGAGGGATATGGATCACGTGCAGGCAGAGAAGATTTAGTTTAAATTAGTCTATGTTCGGCACATGCATCATGGTCTGAATAAGCTGTTGCTAGGCTATAGTGTAAAACAAATAGAGCTTCTTCCTTTTAAAGACTGATGTAATGTATTCAGCCATGCCTTGTGTCCTAGTTTTACAGTTGCATCAAATCCTAAACTTCTTCACAAAAGAAAACATCTTCTCTATATTCAATCTGTCAAGCTGTCTGTCAATCAATTCCTGTTTCCATTTATACATTAAGTATCTGGGTTTCTGGGTTAAAAATTGGGTAATTTATATTAATTTCTGTTCAGTCATGATTTTGCTTCTGGAGCTGGCAAAACTATCACACAGTTTTGTTTGGGGCATCATAAAAAGGATTTTCCTCTTAGCAACAAAGAGGGAAATTAAATCCCATTTACACAAACAGAGGCCTCAGTGCTCGTGATTGTGCTCTACTGGAAACGTACAGCACCTTTTACAAAGAAAGATCCCATAAATCCTTGCAGCTATTCGAATATTCAGCCACGCCACATTTCCATGCTGGCTTCTGATTGCCTCTATATCTGCTCTTGCTATTTTTGATTGTAGGCTATTTTTGGGCACCCATTCCTTAAATAAGGGTAGCAGTACACTTCCTTTTGGTCAGAACTAAGAGCAAATAATTGATTGTGACTTTTCGAAAGGATAAGGCAATGGACCAGTCCTCATCAAGGGATCAGAAATGGAAATGGTGAGCAATTTCAAGTTCCTAGGTGTCAGCATCTCTGAGGATCTATCCAAGCCCAACATATCAATGCAGTTACAAAGAAGGTATGAGGGCAGCTATGTGTTATTGAGAGTTTGTGAAGTTTTGGTAAGTCATCAAAAACATTCACAAATTTCTACAGATGTACTGTGGAGAGCATTCTAACGTGTACCTGAAGAAACATTTGGTATCCTCTTTAATATTACCGGCTAGCTCACTTTCGTATTCTATCTTAACTTTCTTAATAATTTTTTTTAGTTGCCTTCTGTTGGTTTGTAAAATCTTCCTAATCCTCTCACTTTCCACTAATGGTTGGTCTATTATATGCTCTCTCTTTGTGTACCGTATAGCCTACAGTATAATAAGGGACTACTTTATATTTTAGTAACACGACGTTGAATGCGTTATTAGGCGCGTATTGATCTGTACATGTGTGCCGAGTTCGGTTTCTGCCAGTAAAGAACCATGAAACGTAGCTCCCGTCTCCAGCATTTTGTGTCTGTTGCTAAAACTTGAGATATTGTTTTCATCTTTTATTGCAAGGGGTCTGGAGTAAAAAAGTAAGAGTGCTGTCTTGTAAATCCACAAGGAGCTGTATTACTGTGCACAGTTTTAGTGTCCATATTTAGGAAGGATGTGCTTGCTTTGGAAGCAGCACAGATAAGGTTGATTTCTGAGATGAAAGGGTTTATGTCTGAGGATAGGCTGAACACATTGACCTATACAATGGGATATAGAAGAATGGGAGGTGATCTTACTGAAGTAGATAAAATTCTGAGGGATATTGGCATCATGGATAGTGAGAGGATGATTTCCCTAGTGGGGCTATCTAGAACCAGGGCCATGGATTCAGAGTAAGGGGTCACCCATTTCATATGGAGACAGGTAGGATTTGCTTCTATTGGAGGGTCATGATTCTTCAGAATTATCTACTCCAGAGAACTGTGGAGTGGAATGAACTGTAACTGGCCAATTTTCCAGTTATATTGGTCAGTAAACTGGGAAGGGTACAAAAAAGATTTACAAGGGTGTTATTGGGACTGGAGGGCTTGGGCTGTAAGGAGAGCTTGGATAGATATTTTCCCTGGAGTGTAGGAGGCTGAGGGGTGACTCTGCATAGGTTTTTAAAATTATGAAGGCCACGAACAAAGTGAATAGCCAAAGTCTTTTTCCCCAGGATAAGAGGATCCAGAATTAAAGAGTATAGACTTAAAGTGTGATGGAAAAGATTTAAAAGAGACCACGAAGTTGGTGGTGAGTTGTATATATGGAACCCGCTGCCAGGTGAAGTAGTACAGGCAGGTAGAATGTCATTTGTACTGTTGCATTGATAGAGACATTTTGGAGGGACCTGGGCCAAACACAGGAAAATGACAGTAGCTTAGATGGGCGTTTCGGTTTGCATGGGTGTGTTGTACTGAAGGATGTTTCTGTGCAGTATAACTCTATATGAGTCTTATTTAACTGCACCACCTGGACTATACACAAGAGACGTCCGATTTTTCTGAATGCTGTTGTATTCACCAATATCTCCTGCCTGAAACTCCATGGGAGTTTTTCCTTCTCTTCCCCAGGGACTACTGCAAGAAGAATGTGAATGCAAGGATAAGAAGTAAGAGATCTGCAAACTCTCCTGGAATTAGATGTGTCTAAATTGCAAGGAATGAGTTGCAGCTATGTCTACCTGTAAGGTTCTCGCACCCATTTATTAAAAACAATCTAGTGTTGAAAATTTGAAAAATCCATGTTAATTACTACTGTATTTGTATATGATCAAGATTCAAATAATGTTTTAGACAATGCACTTGCTTTATTAATAAATAAAATTTCTGATATTATATAAAATAAGGCTTGTTATAATTTGATATTATTACGTTATTAAGTAAACAAATGGTAGGCATTTGTATGTTAAGGGTAGTGCCCCAGTAAAAAAAACAGTTGATACACTATTAAAATAAAAGGGGAGGAGTGTACCGTATAGCCCACAGTATAATAAGTGACTACTTTATGTTTTAGTAACACGTCACTGAATGCGCTACTAGGCGCATATTGATCTGTACATGTGTGCTGAGTTTGGTTTCTGCCACTAAAGGACCATGAACCTTAGGCCCGTCTCCAGTGTTTTTATTAACAGCATTGTTGTGTAACCAGGCCACATACACAACACTTTGACTTGTATGTTGGCTTCGATTATCTAGTTAGCCACGGTTGTGTCAACTTGTCTTTAGAATACTTTCTCCTCTTTGGGATGTATATATCCTGTGCCTACCGAAATGCTTCCAGAAATTCCGGCCATTGCTGTTCTGCTGTCATCCCTGCCAGTGTTCTTTTCCAATTAATTTTGGCCAACTCCTCTCTCATACCTCTGTAATTCCCTTTACTCCATTATAAGACTGATACATTTGACTTTAGCTTCTCCTTCTCAAATTTCAGGGTGAATTCGATCATATCATGATCACACTCCCCTAAAGGTTCTTTTACCTTAAGCTCTCTAATTATTTCCAGTTCATTGCACCAGAATTGTCAAAGTACATATAATTATAAAGTGCATAAACAATGTACATAAAGTACATCATTATCGAAGTACTGTACACATACAGACTGTGCAAAAGTCTTTAGGCACATATATATAGCTGGGGTGCCTAAGACTTTTGCACAGTACTGTAAGAATTTTATGTATTGCATTGAGCTGCTGCCTCAAAAAAGACCAACAAATTTCATGACAGGTGTGAGTGATGGTAAACCTGATTCTGATATGAGTTTCTATTGTGGACTGAGATTGGGAAAGGGACACGGAATCATGGTTGGGAAAGGGGGAAGGGAGAGGGGAGGGAGCAGGAAGCACCAATTGTTCAGAATCAAATTACCTTGCCTGGTATCACAGGGCAGAGTGTGTCTGCACCAGTGCCATGTAACCCCCACAGCTGTCACTCCTTCTGTGCCACCTCTCCTACATCCCTCTCGTGGCACTCCAAGTTCAGTATTCCCAACATCCTATGCTCCCACCAGATTTATAAGCTCGTTCTCCACTCCATGTTGACGAATACAGTTCTCTAAAAGTCTTAGGCACCCTAGCTATCTATCTAGATCTGAAGACTTTGGCACTGTAATGTACATCACCATACACTGTGCTGAGATTCACTTTCTTACAGGCATTCACGGTAGAACAAAGAAATACGACAGAATCAATGAAAAGCTACACACAAAGACTGACAAATAATCAACGTGCAAAAGAAGACAAACTGTAAATATTAAAAACCACAAATAATAATAATTCAATAGAAAGACAGATAAATAAAGGGATAATAGATAAATAACTAAATAAAGAATTCTTTATATTGTTAATGAGTTCCTTCTCCACTCCATGCTGAATTAGGGCCTGTGAATGGATGCTTTTTGTGGACTTAATTCAGAACACTATTTGCTTGTGTTTATTGTTTGCATGATTTGTTTTTTCTCAGTATATTGGGTGTTTGACGGTTTTCTTTTGTTAATGGGTTCTTTGGGGTTTCTTTGTTTCGTGGCTGCCTGTGAGGAGCCGTACCTCAAGCCTGTATAATGTACGCGTGCTTTGATAATAAGTGTGTTAGTACTTTGAACATTGAACTTTTGAACATCCCTCAGACATGAGAAAAAAAGTTAAGAGTCTTCATTTAAAAACTTGGAACAATTTAGTTCACAAAAACATGGCCTTTTTGTTCCTAGCAATAATAAAATAGTACAGCACAAATCAATGCTCTCAATTTTTGTAATATTGATTTCTCTACATTGACAACATTTACCATCTGATAGAAATATATTTTCACAAAGGCATACGCTTACACAAACAATAAACAGATCCGTGTCAGCTTTTAATTCTAAATGCCAAAATGGATAGATTTTGGGACTCAAATGTATTAAGCATCATGGGGAAGTGATGCATGTATGCAGTTAGGTCAAAGATTCGACGTAATCTCCCTGATCAGCTCTGAGGAGCTAAGTAACTTACATTTGATGTTCAGTTTCACATCCAGCTTTGCAAGAATCAACCCTGCACAAAAAAGATTATAGAACAATGGTGATTGCTCCTCTTGAAAGCTATTACTGAATAAATAATTCCATGGGATAGACACACTTTTGTAACACTGAGCTGAACTGAACTAAAATATGCCTTTAGATTTTGTGTTTTATATTCTGTATTTTTGCTCAGTTTTTGTTGCCGTTTGCACAATTTTCTTTTGCACATGGGGAGGACGAGGGAAGTTTAGTGTTGGAACTTTTTCTTTGACTGGGTTGGTTCCATAGTTTTTCATTTCATGACTGTCTGTGGGAAAGATGAACTTCAAGGTTGTATACTGTATACATATTTTGATTATAAATGTACTTTGAACTTTTGAGTCTTGAATTATTTCCTTTAGGAGAATGATCCACTGAAAGTAAGGCCTAGAGTAACTCAGTGTGTGATGAATATGCAGAGTCTGGAGGGATATAAACCATGTCCAAGCAAAAGGGATTCCGAGCCATTAGTTTAATTAGATTGGCACAACATCATGGGCCGAAAGGCCTCATCCTGTGCTGTACTGTTCTATGTTCTATGTTAATCCGGTTGGAAGGAGGAAGATTGGCTGAAGTCACGGCATTTTTATAAAATTCTTCAATGGAATCCTTAGGATTCATGAGAACAGCTAGACGAGACTTGGGCTTAATTTCTCTTTTGAAGAATACCTCTGACAGACCAGTACATTTGGTATCAGTGTGCATTTGACTGTAACTGATTTCATTCTCCCTTCATTATTCATTATTTTAAAACCTTAAAATGAAATGAGAAATAAGCAGAGTGGGTACAGTAGCATAGTGATTATTTTGCTCTCATGTAGAAGGTTCGATGATCAGAGAGTAATTTGAATAACATCATGACAGTTGAGGAATTTAAATGTACCTAATTAAAATAATCTGAATTTTTTTAAAAATCAGTTATCGTGATCATGAAACTACTAGATTTCTGTAAAAACATTTAATTCATGTCATTAGAAGATAGAACACAGAATAAGGAAGTTTACAGCACAATACAGGCCCTTCGGCCCCTAATGTTGTGCCAACCATTTAACCTATTTTCAGATCGGGTAGTTTTGTGATCAGTATTACTGTCTTTTTTTAATTTCAGATTAGGCCATCTAGCAAATCAAGCCTGCTCCATTCAGTAATTAAGCTCCATATTCCTGCCCTTTTCCCCTTAAACTTGAATTCCCTTACTATGCAAAAATCTATCTGCGTCTTAGATATATTTAATGAGGCAGCCTCTCCTGCTTCCCCGGGCAGAGAATTCCACAGATTTACTACATGGAGCCCTTAGATGTACAGAGTCGTACGGCACAGAAACAGGCCCTTCATCCCAAAACATCCATGCTGACCATGTTTCCCATCTAAGCTAGTCTCATTTGCCCACATTTGTTCCATATCCCTCCAAGTCAGGGGTTCCCAACCTGGGGTCCATGGACCCCTCACTTAATGGTATTGGTCCATGGCATAGAAAAGATTAGGAACTCCTAGCCTAAACCATTCCTATCTATGTACCTAGTAAATGTTATTAATATACCTGCCTCAACCACTCCCTCTGCAATGTTAGCTCTAATTATATTTTTACAGCTGCACAGTCCAACCATTGCCCTGAGCAGAAAACTGCACGGCAATTTAATAAAACATTATATAAAAGAAAGTCCTATCTACTCGGCAACAAAGGCTATGTGCATGGGAGCATTTCAGTTACTGTGCGGCTGTGCACCTGTGCAGTTGAGAGAGAACAGTATTCCTCTGGTAACTTATTCCATATACTGATCACTCTGTGAGTGAAAAAGTTGCTCCTTAGGGTTTGGTTAAATCTCTCCCCACTCACCTTAAATCTATAGCCTTCAAGTACTTGATTCCGTAACCCTGGGGAAAAGAAGACTGCACAATCACCCTGTCTATGCCATCATAATTTTAAGATAGTTCCATAAGATGACCGCTCATTTTCCTAATGCACCAGTGAAAAGTGTTCCAACCTGCTTGAACTCTCTCCATAACTCAGTCCCTTGAGTCCAGGCACAGTAGCGTAGTGGTTAATGCAGTACAGATGACCCGGATTCAATTACTGCTGCTGTCTGGGAGGAGTTAGTATATTCCTCCCGTAACCACGTGGGTTTCCTGCCAGTCCAAAGATGTAGCGGTTGGTTAGTTAATTGGTCATTGCATATTGTCCCGTGATCAGGCTTGGATTAAATCAGGGGATTGCTGGATGGCGTAGCACAAAGGGCTGGAAGGACCTACTCCGCACTCTATCTCAATAAATAAATAAATAAACATCCTTGCAAATCTCCTCTGCACTCCTTTTTCAGCTTAATACACCTTCTCTATAGCAGGAAAACCAAGACCGAACACACTGTTTTAAAGCAGCCTCTCCGACTCACACACGCTCTATACAGGGGTTCCGAATCTTAAGTCCATAGACCCTTGCTTAATGGCGTTGGTCCATGGCTTAAGAATGGTTGGGAACCTCTCATGCACTCCTGACGTACAGAGCTGTCATCTAAGGAGCTGACTTATTTTTTATGAATGCCAATACTTGTACAATACTTGTACTTTACTGTACTGTAAACCTAAATGATTCTGTGATTAAGGAAAGCAATTTCTTTTTGATTATTATCATTCAATACATTTCAACAACCTTCTCAGGCTATGCATTACAGATCTGAACAATCAAATGCTAATCGGAGTAACATGATTCTCCTCTTCATTCCACAGATTCCAGTTGGTTTCACTTGGCCTCCTTTCTACTTAAGAACTGATTTTCTTTCAAATCCGATTCTCTCTGTGAAGCTTAATTTTTAATTTTGCTTTTTGTCATCCCTGTTATCGTATTAAGCTCCTCTCTCTGAACTTCATCACTGGCACCAGTTTCAAAATAAATGGAGAAATACTAAACCAGGAATAGATACAGATAATCACACCACGGTATCAGAAACGAACCAAAACACAGATAAAAGTGCAACAGTGACAGTTAAGTTACGCTATGATCTCTGAGAAAATTGCACAAATATATCTTAGTTCAAGTTTATTGTCTTTCAACAGTGTACACATATACCACCAAACAAAACAATGTTCCTCCGGACTGAGGTGGAAAACACAGTACATGTAACTCACTCGCAACACATAAAGTAAAATTACCACAAATAAATTAACTAATAATATATTCCAGTAGATTGATATTTGGCATAAGATGCATTTATGACACGAGTTTTAAAGTAAACAGGATTAACGCTACTGGTGCTTCATACATGATGAAACCTGGGTGGTGACAGGGAGTTCAGCAGTCCCACAGCATGGGGAAGAAGCCATTTCCCATCTTTAACAGTCGCTGTTCTTATGCTATAGCTCCTCTTGATTAGTAAGGGTGTTAAAGGTTAGGGGGAGAAGGAAGGAGAGTGGGGTTGAGAGGGATAATAAATCAGGCACTGATAGAATGGTGGAGCAGTCAACGGGGAAATGGCCTAATTCTGCTCCTACGGTAGAAAACCATAACTATTACAGGAAAGAAAGCATGAAGCGAGCAGAGTTATGCTATGCAATTACCTTAGAATAAATGTTGCAGTTTGGATAGTACTGTAATGCACACATTATGCATGATCCAGATAATTTCAAAGATTAGTATGGTGTGGGAGCAGGCAGATTCCTCACCAGGACACTCAGAACAACAAGCTACACACCACTAGCACTTGAATATTGTTTCCTTTCTGACAGGTTGGATTTGCTTCTCTTGGACTTTGAGTTGGGCGGGTTGGCAGGATAGAGTCAGACAGTAATGGAGCACCACAGCTGGACCTTTGACCCATGCTGGACCATCAATTTGCCTAGTTCTATCAATCTTTACCCAGATCATAGCCTTCCATACACCTCCAATCCATGTGGCTATCCAAATTTCTCTTAAATGTTGAAATTGATCCTGCATTCATCACTTCCGCTGGTAGCTTGTTCCACACTCTCACCAGCCTCTGAGAGAAGTTCTTCCTCATGTTCCCTTTAAACATTTCACCTTTCACCCTTAACCAATGTCCTCTCAAGCAACCTCAGCAGAAAAGGCCTGCTTGCATTTACCCTATCTATATCCCTCATAATTTTGTATGCCTCTATCAAATCTCCCCTCATTCTTCTGTGCTCTAGGGAATAAAGTCCTAACCTAATCAACCTTTCCCTATAACTCAGGTCTTCATGTTCCAGCAACATCCTTGTAAATTTTCTCTGCACTCTTTCAAACTTATTGACATCTTTCCTGTAGGCAGGTAACCAGAACCGTACACAATTCTCCAAATTAGACTTCACCAGCATCTTATAAAACTTTTATATATCATCCCAACTCATGGACTCAGTACTTTGATTTATGAAGGCTAATATGTCAAAAGCTTTCTGTATGGTTCTATCTACCTGTAAAGCTTGTGATGTATGGGGTGGGGTTCCGGACTGAGGTATACAAAGTTATGAAGTGCATAGCCATAGTGGGGGTATGGATAGATTCAATAGTAACAAACAAAAATTAATTGCTTGCAATAGGATGGAATCATTAAAACTTACAATGTTGCCTTTCCTCTTGATAGACATGTCTGTAACAAGAGGGTGCTGGTTTGCAAGGGAATGGAGTTTTAGAGGGGAATTGAAAAATAAGGTTTTATCCCTAGAGATGGGTGAAATTTGGAACAAACTGAGGGAGGAATGGGTGTAGGCAGATACTCTCGTAATATTTAAGTATTGAGAGAAATGTCATTACATAGAAGGCATGGCTCCCTCTTCTTCCCCGATGAGCCACACTCAGATTGGAGGAGAAACACCTTATATTCTGTCTGAGTAGCCTCCAACCTGATGGCATGAACATCGATTTCTCTAACTTTTGCTCATTTCTTCTCCCTCCTTTCTTTTTCCACCCCCCATTCTGGCTCGCTTCTTATCCCTTCTCTTCTCCTCACCCGTCCATCACTTTCCTCTAGTGCCCCTCCTCTTTACTTCTTCCACCTATCACCTCCCAGCTTCTTACTTTACCCCCATCCACCTCCCTTCGCCCTTACCTGGTTTTAGCCATCTCCTGCCAGCTTGAACTCCTTCCCCTTTCCCTAATTTATTATCGTAGTCTGCCCCACTTCCTTTCCAGTGCTGATAAAGGGTCTCAGCCCAAAATGCCAATTGCTTATTCCCCTCCAAAGATGCTGCCCAACCTGCCGAGTACCTTGTTGATGTAGAAGGTTATGGACAGAGTGCTAGAAAACTGAATTAGTACAGAAATTCTAAGGTCCAAGCTTCTTGTCACATCACAAGATGAGTACTTGATGGTCAGCATGGACTCAATGATTCTGCATTATACACTCTGTAACTCCATAAAGATAAGTTACAACTCACCATTGTTCACCAAGACATGAAGGGGAAGGTTCCTTGCTTTGAAATGTTCCACAAATTGTCGTACGGACTGCAATGAAGCCAGTTCTAGGTATATAAACTCCACTGTGAATGAAAAGAAAAAGAAATTATTATTTGTAATATCAAGGGAGAGAGGGGAGGGAATTAAAAGGGGCCTGCAGTGCTACTTTTTAATGAGAGCGTGATAAGTATATGGAATGAGCTTCCAGAGGAAATGGTTGAGGCAGGTTCAAAGGAGTTATTTAAAAAGCACTTGGTTAGGTACTTGGTATTGTTCCTTAAGATTGTTATAGGTGGGGGTGGTAGTGGGGATAATCTGCCACGACCTTTTAAATGGCTCCCAATGGCATGCATCTCAAATAGCCTCTGACAACCAAGTCCAGCTCCTGGCCTTCATATATGGCTTAGTTACTAAGCCTAGCAGAACCATTTCTACTGATAGGAGAAGGGGCAAAGGTGGGTTACTGGCACCTTAAAACAAGTCGCTTTATGTAGAGTGGGGCTCCTCAGACATGGTTGGCAGTTCACATAGAAGGAGAGCTCTGATCTCAGACCTCCATTGCTTTGCGGGTTAATTCACTCAAAAGGAAGGCTTCAGAAGTAAACGCTGAGGAAAAATCCTGAGCGGGAGTCCCTAAGGCAGTCCTACATTGAGTTCAATGCTGACTGGCACCTCCTGGGGCCAAACTGCATTGGTCTCCGCCATTTCTTTGGATTCATCAGTTACATGGAGGGGCAACAGCTTGCTCTCCATATCATACTGCCTTGGCTTGCCTGTCACATAGGTAGCTGAGATGCAACTTACATGGTTGACCCCAACCAACCGTGGGCCTCATTGGTTAGATACATAGGGGAGTACAGCTTGAATGCAGGAAATGGGATGAGCTAGGTGGAAAAAGTGGTCAGCAATGAACTCATTAGACCAAAGGGCCTGTTATATGCTGTATTACTCTATAACTCTATCATCTCACTGCTAACGAGTCTCAGTAGCAAATACTAAAAATTCATCACTGAAAGACAAGAGGTACTGTCATTAAAGTTATAGCCAAGCAGATATTTTTCTGTGTTTGGATAGAGGGGTAATAATTTGAATTATCTTCCAATTTTGGAATAAACCTTTTGATGCAAAGAGATGGTTCAGTAGCCAAAGCCAACATGAGCTTGGGATGACAACAACAACTTGCATTTATATTTCCATTTTGGGAATTAGTGTCTAATAGTCATTTAAGACAATGAGACCATAACACATAGGAGCAAAGTGAGGTCATGCAGCCCATCGAGTCTGCTCCAACATTTCATCATGGCTGATTTATTATCTGTCCCATTTTAGGAAACACCCTCTCCACATCCACTCTATTGACACGATCCTTCTGCTCTTGCCATATCATCGGGATAGCAAACGGCATTGATTTCCGCGTACCTCTGAGCCAAGCTCTAAGATCAACAGCGCATGTTGCACAACAAATGTGAGGAGCCCAGGCTTTGTCTTGGTCACCAATTTTACAGCCAATGTAGAGCTCATAAGAGGAGCCATGCTCCATCTTTGAGATTTAAGCGTATACTCGCCACAGATATAACAGAAAGTATTGCGGCTGTTGCAACATTGGTGAGGCATTTTGCTATCTCAAATACTCCTGAAAATATGATTACTCTATTATAAGTACACATAGTATGTTACATGCATGTAGAACATGCGTATCAACGTGATCGCAAACCGATATATATGTAAACGCAATGCATAGTACGATGTATGCATGATGTTTTTATAGCCTTTCTAAAACATGTCCTGTTTGCATTATCCACCCTGCCTAAGCATGCCCAGGCATGTCTGGACAAGACAGAAAACTTTTCAACTTACATTGTAGGCAATATTTTAATTGACTTCAGTTATTAATTGAAATAACAAACACAGGCTATTTAACAAAAAATAGTGTGTGACAGGGAAATTTCACGGTGATTTTCATGATCATCAGCCTAAATTCCAAAAGTATTCAGGAAACAAAATCTTGGTAGTCCAGTGTAATTAATCATTATTACCAAGATCTTCTAGGACACTGGAAAGATTATAAACATTTTAATGATAGAGAGATAGATAGATAGATAGATACTTTATTCATCCCCATGGGGAAATTCAACATTTTTTTCCAATGTCCCATACACTTGTTGTAGCAAAACTAATTACATACAATACTTAACTCAGTAAAAATATGATATGCATCTAAATCACTCTCTCAAAAAGCATTAATAATAGCTTTTAAAAAGTTCTTAAGTAGTTTACTTAAATACATTAAATACCATCAGCCCCGGCACTTTAACATATCTTACTCCTGGCGGTTGAATTGTAAAGCCTAATGGCATTGGGGAGTATTGACCTCTTCATCCTGTCTGAGGAGCATTGCATCGATAGCAACCTGTCGCTGAAACTGCTTCTCTGTCTCTGGATGGTGCTATGTAGAGGATGTTCAGGGTTTTCCATAATTGACCGTAGCCTACTCAGCGTCCTTTGCTCAGCTACCGATGTTATACTCTCCAGTACTTTGCCCACGACAGAGCCCGCCTTCCTTACCAGCTTATTAAGACGTGAGGCGTCCCTCTTCTTAATGCTGCCTCCCCAACACGCCACCACAAAGAAGAGGGCGCTCTCCACAACTGATCTATAGAACATCTTCAGCATCTCACTCCAGACATTGAATGACGCCAACCTTCTAAGGAAGTACAGTCGACTCTGTGCCTTCCTGCACAAGGCATCTGTGTTGGCAGTCCAGTCTAGCTTCTCGTCTAACTGTACTCCCAGATACTTGTAGGTCTTAACCTGCTCCACACATTCTCCATTAATGATCACTGGCTCCATATGGAGCTAGAAACAAAAAGTAATACACACAAAATTCTGAAGGAACTCAACAGGTTAAGCCGTATCTATGGAAAGAAATAAACCTGACAAATACTCTTGGCCCAAAATGTCAACTCTTTATTCCTCTCCATAGATGCTGCCTGACTTGTGGTGTTGCTCAATGGAGGGGAATAAACAGTTAGCATTCTGAGCAGAGACCCTTCATCAGATTTATTTCATTCCATAGATGCTGTCTAACCTGCTGAGTTCCTCCTGCATTTTGTGTCAGTTATTCTGGATTACCAGCATCTGCAGAATCTCTCGTGTTTAGAAACACAATGTAACCTGCCATCCTCCCTTGGAAATACTCTGGCTATCCCGTATTGCTGATGGTCCAAAACCATGAGGATCCCTAGTTAACTGAACACATAAGTATCTTCAGCACAAGGACCTCAATGATACAAGAAAATGGTACAAGATGAAACCACTCTCAGGTTGGAGGAACAACACCTTATCAGGTAGCCTCCAACCTGATGGCATGAACATTAACTTCTCTAACTTCCGTTAATGCCCCTCCTCCCTTTCTTACCCCATCCCTGATATATTTAGTTTCTTTTTCCCCCTCCTTTTTTTTCTCTCTCTCTGCCTGTTCTCCATCTCCCTCTGGTGTTCCCCTCCCCCTTTCTTTCTCCCTAGGCCTCCCGTCCCATGATCCTTTCCCTTCTCTAGCTCTGTATCCCTTTTGCCAATCACCTGTCTGGCTCTCAGCTTCATCCCACCCCCTCCGGTCTTCTCCTATCATTTTGCATTTTCCCCTTCCCCTCTACTTTCAAATCTCTTACTATCTTTCCTTTCAGTTAGTCCTACGAAGGGTCTCAGCCCGAAACGTCGACAGTGCTTCTCCCTATAGATGCTGCCTGGCCTGCTGTGTTCCATCAGCATTTTGTGTGTGTTGCAAGAATCTTCCAGCACATTTTTGGGGTGTGTTAGTTAGGGTGATAAAGTCATAGAAAAGCACAGTTCAGAAACAGCCCCTTTGGCCCATCTAGTCCATGCTAAACCATTTAAACTACCTACTCCCATCGACTTGCACCAGGGCCATAGCCCTCCATACCCCTACCATCCATGTACCTCTCCAAACTTCTCTTAAATGTTGAAATCAAGCTCACATGCACACTTGTGCTGGCAGCTCATTAAACACTCTCATTGAATTGAATTGACTTTATTACTTATATCCTTAATAAACATGAGGAGTAAAAATCTCCGTCTAAATGAGCAATGTGCAATTTGTAGTAATTTGTGATATATATTATGTACAACATAATATTCATAGTCAATATAACATAGAAATACAGTTGTGTCAGAATGAATTAATCAGTCTGATGGCCTGGTGGAAGAAGCTGTCCCAGAGCCCGTTGATCCTGGTGTTTATGCTGTGGTACTGTTTCCCGGCTGGTAGCAGCTGGAACAGTTTGTGGTTGGGGTGACTCAGGTCCCCAATGATCATCTGGGCCCTTTTTACACATCTTTCCTTGTAAATGTCCTGAGTAGTGGGAAGTTCACATCTACAGAGGCGCTGGGCTGTCCGCACCACTCTCTGTAGAGTCCTGCGACTGAGGGAAGTGCAGTTGCCATACCAGGCCATGATGAGTGAAGAAGTTTCCCCTTATGCTCCCCTTAAGCTATTCTCCTTTCACCCTTTACCCATGACCTCTGGTTATAGCCTCACCTAACCTCAGTGGAAAAAATCTGCTTGTATCTATCTATAATCCTCATAATTTTGTACACCTCTGCCAAATCTCCCTTCAATCTTATATGTTCCAAAGTCCTGAAGCTACTCAGTCTTTCCTTATAACTCAGGTCCTTCAGTCCTGGTAACATCCTTGTAAATTTTTTCTGTACTCTTTCAACTTTATTTACATTTTTCTCCTAGGTAGGTGACCAAAACTGCACACAATGCTTCAAATTAGACCTCGCCAATGTCTTATACAACTTCAACATAACATCTCATCTCCTGTACTCAATATACTGATTTATTAAGGATGAGGTGTCAAAAGTTTTCCTTATGACCCTATCTACCTGTGCCTCCACTTTCAATGAATTATAGACCTGTACTCCCAGATCCCTTTGTTCTACCACACTCTTCAGTGCCCTACCGTTCACTGTGTAAGACCTATCCTAGTTGGTCCTACTGAAGTGCAATACCTCACACTTGTCTGTATTAATTTCCATCAGGCATCTTTCAACCCATTTCTCCAGCTAGTCAAGATCCCACTGCAAGCTCTGGTAGTCTTCCTCGCTGTCCACTACATCCCAAATCTTGGTGTCATCTGCAAATTTGCTGATCCAGTTAACCGCATTATTGTCCTGATCATTGATATGGGTGACTAACAACAATGAATCCCTGCAGTACTCCACTAGTCACAGGCTGCCAGTCAAAGAGGCAACCATCTTTTCTGGCTTCTCTCATAAAGTCAACGCTAAATCCAATTTACTACCTCATCTTGAATGCCAAGCGTCTAAACTTTCTTGACCAACTTTCCATGCTGGACCTTATCAAGTTTTTTATGGAGACAACATAAACTGCTTTCATCAACTTTCCTGGCAACTTCCTCAAAAAATTTCATAGTATTGGTTTGACATGACCCACCACGCAAGAAACCATGCTGACTATCCCTAATAAATCCATTTCTTTCCAAATAGTCATATATCTGGTCCCTTAGAATACCTTCAAATAACTCTCCCAACACTGATGTCAGGTTCCCCAGCCTACAATTTTCTGTTTTATTTTTAGAACCTTTCTAAAACAGCCTTTCTGACACATTTCTCTGTAATGTTTCAAAGTACGAGTTAACTAAATAAATATGAATTCAAATTAATCTGCAACAAATGCTGAGCTCCAGCAGTGACACCAACATGCTATGGGTGAGCATGTTAAGTGATCATTTGAGAGGAAAGGTTTTGTATCCACTAGAAAAATGAGAGGGGACTTGATTGAAACATCTCAAGTCATCTTAACAGGCTAGATAAAGAGAAGACATTTCTTCTTGTGAAAGAATCCAGAATTTGGTGCTTCTGTTTAAGTGCCAGCTGGTGGATTAAATCAGCTAAGGTTGTGTATTAGCACTCTCAGTGACTCTTTAGCTCAGAAAACAAGTGTTCTCTTGCCATCAAAATATTCCGGTGAGTGCTAATAGAACAAATACCACAGTCATCCGGTGATTCTCCTAAGGCCATAAGGAACAGAATTAGGTCATTCAGCTCATTGAGTCTACTCCATCATTCAATCGTGGCTGATTTATTTCAATAAGATCCGTCTTTATTCTCTAAACCCCGTGAGCACAGACCTACAACATCATATGCTATCCCTTTCGTTCCCGGGATCAATTGCATGAACCGCTTCTGGACCTTCTCCAATGCCAGTACACCCAAAGCTGCTCACAATACTGTTAAGTGCAGTCTGACTAACATCTTACCTCAGACTATTAAACATAATATATGACTTCTGTTACTTAGCTATAATGAATGAGATTTCCACCTTAAAATCAATTAATTATCTTCAGACAAGCAGTACTACTGGCATTTTAATTTACAGATTTCCAGCATTCACATAATATTTCCTTTTGATTAATGATAATGATTCTGTTTTGCATATGAACGTGTGAATCAGGAGTAGGAGTAGGCCACCCTGTCCTCAATCCTGCTCTGCCATTCAATAAGACTGCAGCTGATTCATATTAAATGGACAATCCATTACTTTTGAACAGTAGCACCACATTCTAAATTCCTTCAGGAAAGAAAACATCCTCTCCATGTTCATCCTGTCAAGATGCCTCAAGATGTATCAATCAATTCCTGTGTTTATTTATGCATGAAATATCAGGGTTAAAATTGGCTAATTTATATTAAAATCATGGTTTTGGCAAGAATTAGTTGCCTCTGGTAGTGGTAAAAACAGTTACACAATTTTGTTTGACAATCATAAACAGGAATTTCCTCTGAACCGTAAGAGAAAAATATCACACTTATACCAATGGCTACAACACAGAAGACCATTTGGCCCATCACCTCAATGGTGGTGCCTATGCTCTACAGGAGCCAACCTTTTACAAACAAAGATCCTAAAATACTTTGTGGGTATTATTAGTAGGTGACCAGTTGTTTAAAAAAAAATGGAAATGAGATGCATGTGAAGGTAAGATATTTTATTAAATGGTTTGTGGTTCAACAATTAGCATAAAGGAGAATTACTTTCCTCTTCTTTCTTATTGTTCTACGGGATCTATTGTATCCCATTGGGAGAGGTGCCCATCATCATTTCACACTATATCCTCAGATGTTAACAGCTCATGAAGTAGAAAGTAACCACTTCCCTTCAACTCCCCCTTGTTTTTGTTTGCCTGTGACCTTCAATTATATCCTCAGATTGAAGTTGCCATTACTAGGAAGAAGGTTCAAGGGAAACAGAAAACTCTGAAGGTAGATAAGTTGCTTGGACCAGATGGTGTACACCCCAAGGTTCTGAAAGCCATTGCTGAAGTTATTCTGAAGAAATGAGAAATGATCCTTTAGGATTCACTGGAGTGGTTCTGGAGGACTGGAAAATTGCAAATGTCACTCCACTCTTCAACAAGGGAGAGAGGCAGAAGAAAGAAAATTATAAGCCAAGTAGTCCTCAATAGTTGGGAAGATGTTGGAGGCGATTGTTAAGGATGTGGTTTCTGGGTGCTTGGAGGCCATAATCAGATCACAAACAAGAGAAAATCTGCAGATGCTGGAAATCCAAGCGATATACTCCAGCATTTTGTGTGTGTAGGCCGTAATCAGCCTGGTTTCCTCAAGGGAAAATCTTGCCTGACATATCTGTTGGAATTCTTTGAAGAAGTAACAAGCAGGATATACAAAGGAGAATTGGTGGACATTGTGTACTTGGATTTTCAAAAAGCCCTTGACAAAGTGCTAAATATGAAGCTATTTAACAAGAGCCAATATCATTAAAGGGAAGATACTAGCATGGATAGAGCATTGGCTGATCAGCAGGAGGCAAACAGTGGGAATAAATGGAGCCTTTTCTGGCTGGTTGCCAGTGACTAGTGGTGTTCCATGGGTGTCTGTGCTGGGACCACTTCTTTTTACGTTATATATCAATGACTTGGTTGACAGAATTGATGACTTTGCTGCAACGTTTGCAGACAATACAAAGATAGGTGGATGGGCAGGTAGTTTTGAGGAAGTAGAGAAGTTACAGAAGGACTTAGACAGATTAGGAGAATGGGAAAGGAAATGGCAGATGGAATACAATGTCAGGAAGTGTACTTTGGGAGAAGAAATAAAAGATTAACTATTTTCTAAATGGAAAGAAAATTCAAAAATCTGAGGCACAAAGAGTCTTGAGTGGCCTTGTACAGGATTCCCTAAAGGTTAATCTGCAGGATGAGTCAGTGGTGAGGAAGGCAAATGCAATGTTAGTATTCATCTTAGAACTAGAATATAAAAGCAAGGATGTAACATTGAGAGTTTATAGAAGCCTCACTTGGAGTATCGTAATCAGTTTTGGGCCCCTTATCTCAGAAAGGATGTGCTAGTACTGGGGAGGATTCAAAGGAGGTTCATAAAAATGATTCCAGGATTGAACGGCTTGCCACATGAAGAATTTTTGATGCCTGTGGGCCTATATTCACTGGAAGTCAGAAGAATGAGAAGTGACCTAATTGAAACCTATCAAATTTTGAGTGGATGTGGGGAGGATGCTTTCTATGCTAGTGAAGACTAGGACCAGAGGGCACAGCCTCAGAATAGAGGGGTGCCCTTTCAGAATGGAGATGAGGAGGAATTTTAGCCATAGAGTGGTGAATCTGTGGAATTCATTGCTACAGGTGGCTGTGGGGGCCAAGGCTTTATGTATATTTTAGGTAGAGGTTGATAGCTTCTTGGTTGGTCAGGGCATGAAGGGATACGGGGAGAAAGCAGGAAACTGGGCCTGAGAAGATAAAATGGATCAGCCATGATGAAGTGTCAGAGCAGACTCGATGGGCCAAATGGCCTAATTCAGCACCTGTGTCTTAATACCAATTCTTTTGCAGTGGGAACTGTTTCGCTCTCTGTTGAACTTTATCTAACCCAAGAAGATCAGTGTCAGTTCCTCTAGTCTACACATACAACTGAACCCCCTCACAATCAGAACCATCAAATATCCTCTCTATACCAACAAAGAAACATAGAAAACCTACAGCACAATACAGGCCCTTCGGCCCACAAAGCTGCGCCAAACATGCCCCTATTTTCGAACTACCTAGGCTTTACCCATAGCCCTCTATTTTTCTGAGCTCCATGTATCAATCCAGGAGTCTCTTAAAAGACCCTGTCATATCCGTCTCCACCACCGCTGCTGGCAGGACATTCCACACACTCACCACTCTCTGCGTAAAAAAGTCACCCCTGACATCTCCTCTGTACCTACTTCCAAGCACCTTAAAACTATGCCCTCTCGTTCTAGCCATTTCAGCCCTGGGGAAAAGCCTCTGACTATCCACAGGATCAATGCCTCTGATTAACTTGTATGCCTCTATCAGTATCTTGTACACCTCTATGATTTGTTAAAATCATAAACAAATTGATGAAGGTAGAGTAGTAGATATGGAGAATGTAGATTTTAGTAGGGCATTTGACAAGGGATCATGGAAATGTGGATTCGGAATTGGTTTGTCCACAGAAGGCAGAGGGTGTTTGCAGATGAATGTAACCTTCCTGTAGAAAACAGTTTCCATCATCAAGGTCCAACACCATCTCGGGCATGCTCTCTTCTATTGTTGCCATCAGGAAGGAGCAACAGGACACTTAAGTCCCACGTCATCAGGTACAGGAACAGTAATTACTGTCAGCCAGATGGGATACACGCCGGAAACCTGCATCAAGGAGCACAGGAAATGTATCCATCTGGGTTATGTGGAGAAATCGGTGATAGAAGAACCCATAAAACACAACACAAATCTACTGTACCACACCAATGGCTTTTCGGACACCTGGTAAAGGAAACCATTGAAATAAAACTAGAGGAAAAGAATTTTAACAAAAATGAAGGTCTTGCTCTAAGTAAAAACTGGAATTTTATTGTAAAAAGGATGGGAAAGCAGAAACCTGATTGAATGAGGACTAACCAATCAGGAATACCACCAGACTAGACATGCCCAGGCATTATCCCCGATGAAGGTGCAGAGTTTGTCATTGAAACATCGGTTATAATCAATACCTGAACCAGACTGGAAGCCCAAGAAGAGTTTATTCCGAATGGATAACTTCACTCATCTCAACGCTGAACTGATTCTGCAACCTATGAACTCACTGTCAAGGATTCTACAATTCATGTTCTCAGCATAATTTATTTATTACTATTTATTATTATTTATAAAAACACATTTTTTCCTCAGCTCATCATGGTAAATTCTGAGGTGTGGGCCTAGACAAGCACGCTTGTTTCTCAGTTACATAGAAACATAGAAAACCTACAGCACAATACAGGCCCTTCGGCCCACAAAGTTGTGCCGAACAGTTGCTGGGAACTTTGGGACTATTCTAGTGGTGTTTCGTACTGTAGCTTTCTGAAGATTTTCATAGATATTACTGTGTACACTAATTGTTTAATGCTATTGTGCAGTGGCTTTGGGATGCCGCTAGCTGTAGATATTACTTCTGAGACAATGTATACCCTGTTCATGTTCCAAAATCCTTCAATTTCCTCTTTTAACTCAGCATATTTCTGATGTTTATCACTTGATTTCTGTATGCTATTATGTGATTGGAATGGCTATATGTATTAAATGAGTTGTTCTTGCTTGCTTATAATTGTATTGTATTATAATATCCGGACAGTTATTATGGATTGTCCTGTCTGTAATAACAGATCTGTCATAATATAATTTGTGATATTCTGACTCTAAAACTAGATCAGTCTTGTATTTATAGTAAGGTATGATTTCTTTAATGAGTTTGTATTTTAAAGCAAGATTTTGATGAACAATGTTTGCTACCTGATTGTGCCTGTGTAAGTAATTAGATTGAGTTAAACCGCTACAGGGTTGTTTCTGGTTTCTCTTAGCATTTCTTACATTTATCATCTTGAATTTGTTGGTCTTTTGTTATGTAATTTTAAGAAATTTTTCTTTTAAACACCTGGTCCTTTATTGCCACAAGGAACTCTTCTGTTTCAGCGAAACGGTCTCCAACTCTGCAAGGTGTTCAATGCTTCCTTGTCAGCATCTGGTCTGTTCAGATTGTGGGGATGTCTTCCATGGAAGGTCACGCTCTTCCACCGGTCATCTTTTTTTTCAATAGCGATAATGTCTTCATTTTTCTGGGTTGTGCTCTCACTTAAGTTTAGTGATGTATACCTCTTATCAGAATACGCTCACGTGGAGTGCTGAATCTTGTTTTCGTTGCAAGTATAATCCTTAGAAGGTTTATCTGACCGTTGTGCAGGTTTTTAATGTCTGTTATTCCTCTTCCCCCCTTCTGTCCTAGGTAGTGTTAATCTAAGTGCTTTCGAGTATACATAATGTTTTCTGAAATTTGTCATTTCGGTTCTTATCTTTCTTTGTAAATTTTCCAGATCAGTTTTGGAACAAGATATTATGCAAAAGAATATGTTAATATAGGTATAGTGAAAGTGTTTTATGCCTTTATTACATTTTCACTATTGAGCTCTGTTTGGCAGATTTCCTTAAGCCTTAGAACATAAGACCATAAGACATAGGAGCAGAATTAGGCCATTCAGCCCATTGAGTCTGCTCTGCCACTTCATCATGACTGATCCTGGATCCTAGCCAACCCTATACACCTGCCTTCTCAGTATATCTTTTGATGCCCTGACCAATCAGGAAACGCCTGAAATATACGCTCAGACTTGGCCTCCACCGCAGTCTGTGGCAGAGCATTCCACAGATTCACTACTCTCTGGCTAAAAAAAATTCCTCCTTACCTCTGTTCTAAAGGGTCGACCCTCAATTTTGAGGCTGTACCATCTAGTTCTGGATACCCTCACCACAGGAAACGTCCTCTCCACACCCACCTTATCTAGTCCTTTCAATATTCGGTAGGTTTCAACGAGATCTCCCACATTCTTCTGAATTCCAGTGAGTACAGGCCCAAAGCTACCAAATGCTCCTCATATGTTAACTCGTTCATTCCCAGAATCATCCTTGCGAACCTCCTCTAGACTCTCTTCAATGACAACACATCCTTTCTGAGTTATGGGGCCCAAAACTGTTGACAATACTCCAAGTACGGCCTGACTAGTGTCTCATAAATGCTCACCGTTATCTCCTTGCTCTTATATTCTATTCCCCTTGAAATAAATCCCATTACATTAAAGTAAATTCTATCATTAGTTTTTCCTATGATCTATTCTTTTTGCTTGTTGATATCCCAGATACGTAGAGGTTTCATATTCATCCATTGGTTGCCTTGTATCCTGCTGCTCTGTTTTGTATTCCACTAGTTCTATTGCACCTTTCTTTATGTTTAATGTTCTGCACTTTCCAGGCCAAAGTTCATGTTTTTAACTTTTGAAAATAGTTTTACTATTTTAAGTCAATCACAAACAAAAGAAAATCTGCAGATGCTGGAAATCCAAGCAATACACACAAAATGCTGGGGGAGCTCAGCAGGCCAGGCAGCATCTACGGGAAAGAGTACTGTCAATGTTTTGGGCCGAGACCCTTCATCGGTGTCTTGATGAAGGGTTTTGGTCCGCAACGTCGATTGTACTCTTTCCCATAGATGCTACCTGGGCCTTCTGAATTCCTCCAGCATTTTGTGTGTGTTGCCACTATATGAATTAATTGCTCTGGCTTTACTGATGAAGGAACACATAATTTCAAAGGTGTGTTAAGGTATAGCTCATTTTGTTGTTTCTGATTTGAAATCCAAATTTCTTCCAGTTCAGTAAATTAGAGAGCGGGTTTAAATCTAGACAGAACCACAGTGGACTTAGAGAGTTGCCTTGGAAAAACCCATTCAAAGAAAAACATCAAACCACACATCCCCCCCCCATGTGCCAAATAAAATTGCACAAACGGCAACAAAACAAAACAGTGAAAACGTAGCATGTAATACACAAAATCAAAAGCCAAATTTCAGTTCAGATCAGTGCTCATTGTCTGCAGATCGCCCCGATTCAAAAATAGCAACAATAAAAAAAAACGAGTGACCAGAAAAATAGAACATTTAAGGTGCCGATTAAACCTTGCACCATCCTCTGACATCATCAAGGAAGAGAGAGATCATTTGAGTGCAAGGACCTACCCTCGGGAGCAGCGAGTGAGGTGGGGGGGGGAAAGAAGGGAGGGAGGCAGGGGAGAGAGGAGAGAGGGAGGAGAGAGGGAGGGGAGAGAGAGGGGAGAGAGGGGGAGAGAGAGGAGAGAGAGAGAGAGAGGGAGAGACCATCACATGCAGACACATTCCTCCAGCAGCAGCAGTGAATGAAAGGCTGGCAGATGGCACTGAACACTCACTCGTCTCCACTGTTCTGGAGGAGCAGAAGGATCTTGGTGTCCAAGTTCACAGATCCCTTAAATCCGTCACACAAATTGATAAGGCGGTTAAGAAGACATATGGTGTGTTGGCCTTCCTCAACTGCGGTACTGAGTTCAAAAGCCATGACGTAATGTTGCAGTTCTGTAAAGCACTGGTTAGACAAGACTTTGAGTATTGTGTTCACTTCCAGAGAGGGTGCAGAGGAGATTTACCAGAATGTAGCCTGGATTAGACACACATCTCGTGAGGAAAAATTGAGTAAACTAGGGATTTTCTCTTTGGATTGAAGGAGAATGAGAAGCAAACAATCATCATAAGCAATAGCCTGTAACTTCCTTTTGGACTTGGAAGCAATTTGACGTGGTAGAACCGAGGTGAGTTGAGGCAGTGGGTCCATAGCCAAGAGCGAAGAGGACCTGAGGTTCAATTGATTTGAGCGACGGGCTGAATTTGATAAGTCGGGTACAGTGCAAATTGAGACGGCAGAGCCCAGGCCCTAGAGCATATCAAAGCAACTGAACTCGATGTTTAGACAACGATTTAAATGGGGGATGAATCAAGGCGTCAGGATCCAGGCCCCAGAGCATGTCAAAGTGACTGAACCCAATGCTTGGACAATGGATTAGGCATTGGGCTAGGTTGAAAAGGTCGGAGTATCAGAACTCGAGTTCAGCTTGCTGCTCCATAATGTTTTGGCTCTATTCTGAACTTTGGGTCTCAGACTCTCTTCGTGAATTTCAGCTCAGCATGCTATTTGCTTGAGGTTATTGTTTGCATAATCTGATTTTTTAAAATTTCTCTTCTTTTAGGGCAGTTGACTTTTTTTATGGGCTATTTTGGGTTTCTTTGTTTTGTATTTGCCTGTCAAGGTTGTATAATGTATACATACAATGAACTTTGAACTTGATTGATATGTATAAGATTATAAGAAACATAAAGAGGACAACAAATACCCTTTTCCCAGAGCAGCAATGGCTAATTACAGGAAACTATTTAAGATGAGTGGTGAAAAGTATAGAGGGGATGTTAGAAGCCGGTTTATCATACGGAGAGTGGTAGGTGCCGAGACAGCACTGACGGGTTGGTGTTGAAGGCAGATACATTAGGGGCATTTAAGAGGCTCTTAGATAGGCACATGGATGTAAGCAAAATAGATTATTATGGGCTGTGTAAGAGGGAAGATTGATTGTGGAGTTTGTGTATGTGGGTCAGCACCACATCTTGGGCTGAAGGGTCTGGTGTTGTGCTGTACAGTTCTATGCTGTTATATTACACTGCTGCTAAAACGATAGATCGTGTTGATATCTGGAGGGCTTGAGTGTTATGTCAGCATGCTGTTTTTGTTAGAATCTCTAAGGCACTCTGCATGTGCATTCCGTCAGCAGCAGCTGACATTGAATGAAGTGTGGCTCCCGAGCACCTCAGTATTGAAATGAATTTCAACAATACTCAAACAAATTGGTACCAATACATCAAAGAGACACAGTGACAAGTACAGTAATCTCTGAAATGGCACATAACACTTGCTTGCATAGGGATTTAGTATTCAGCATGGCTGCAGGCAGTCTTCTGAAGCACTTGCACGTCTAACAAATGATGAAATCCAAAATTATGGTAAAGAATGTACTGCAAGGGGAACGTGTAAATCATTGAATTAATGTTTCCCTCGAGGTAACGTAACAGAAAAATAACTGAAATGCGCAAATCAGAAACTTTGGTACTCTCAAGGTAAAATTATGAACGATTTGTTAAATTAAACCCGACTAAGTGTATTAGGCAGCATCCCAAACCATAATTTGGAAATTACTTTGCAGAAGGAGATAAGTTGCAGAATAAGGAAAGATGGAGCGGCGTGTCAGCTTATGAAAGCTTTTGTCCACAAGTCTCATCATTAGCAATTCGTATCTTAGCAACGGTTTCCTTTGATCACAAAATCCCAATAACCCAGTAAGTTTAAAGCTTGTATCAAACCTGCAACTAAAATGTTGGCGGCATTTCTGAAATCTACACTCGGTGGCCACTTCATCAGGTACTGCCTGTACTTGTAAAGTGGCCACTGATTGTATGGCCACTGCACCTCCTCCAACCCCTATGTGAAGCTTTTGAAGTTTGCAGACGACACTACCGTCATCGGACTCATCCAGAATAGTGATGAGTCTGCATATCGACAGCAGGTGGACCAACTGGCGCTCTGGTGCAGTCGGAACAATCTGGAGCTGAACACGCTCAAGACAAAGGAGATGATAGTGGAATTCAGGAGACATCCCCCCGCTATGTCTCCCCTCACAGTCCTCAGCAGCCCTGTGTCCACCGTGGAGAACTTCAGGTTCCTGGGAACCACCATCTCTCAGGATCTGAAGTGGGAGCAGAACATCAGCTCCATCCTGAAGAAGGCCCAGCAGCGGATGTATTTCCTGCGGCTCTTGAGGAAATACGGTCTGCCTCAGGAATTGCTGCTGCAGTTCTACACTGCAGTCATTGAGTCTGTCCTGTGCACCTCCATCATTGTGTGGTTTGGAGCTGCCACCAAGCAGGATAGAACCAGACTACAGTGCACAGTGAGGACTGCCGAGCGCATTATTGGAGCCTCCCTGCCCTCTATTGTGGACCTGTACTCTTCCAGGTTGAAGAAGAGGGCGGGGAACATCATAAAGGACTCCTCCAATCCTGCTCACGGACTGTTTGATCTGCTTCCGTCTGGTAGGCGCTTCAGATCCCTCCAGACTAAGACTAATAGGCACTGGAGAAGTTTTTTTCCTACTGCGGTCACTTTGCTGAACAGTTAACTGTCAGTTAACTGTCGGCTAACTATTACTTGGATTGCACTACCTATATGTATAATCTATATTTTCATTTATATTTATCATTATTATTGTTATGAGCAGAGAGACAACATCTGCCGGAAGTAAATTCCTTGTATGTGCATAGGTACTTGGCGATTAAAGTCTGATTCTGATTCTGATGTTTGTGGTCATCCTCTGCTGTATAGGTTCAACGTACTGTGTGTTCAGAGATGCTCTTCTGCACACCACTGTTGCAATGTGTGGTTATTTGAGTTATTGTTGCCTTCCTGTCAGCTTGAAACAATCTGGCCATTCTCCTCCGACCTCTCTGGCACTTTCACCCACAGAAATGCTGCTTACTGGATGCTTTTTGGTTTGTTTTTGCACCATTCTCTGTACACTCTGGAGACTGTTATGCATGAAAATCCCAGGAGATCAGCAGTTTCTGAGATACACAAACCACCCCGACTGGCACCAACAATCATTCCACGGTCAAAGTCAGTTAAATCACATTTCTTCCCCATTCTGGTGTTTGATCTGAACAACAACTCAACCTCTTGACCATGTCTGCATGCTTTTATACATTGAGTTGCTGCCAAATGATAGGCTGATTAAATATCTGCATTAACAAGCAGGTGTACAGGTGTATCTAATAAAGTGGCCACTGAGTGTAAATTAGACAGTTCCAGCCCCATAATTTGGAAGTTAATTTTTGTGCAGAAGAAGTTAAGAAGTTGTAGAATTAAATAAGATACAGAGTGAGGAAAGATGGAGTGGCGCGTCAGTTTATGAAAGCTTTTGCCCACAAGTCTCATCATTAACAATTCATGTCTTAGCCATGGTTTCCTTTGATCACAAAATCCCAATAACGCAGTAAGATTAAAGCTTCTTTCAAATCAACAACTAAAACGTTGGCGAAGTATTTGAAATATATATTTGAGGATGAAAGGGGTTTGTCTGCAGCTAACATAAACAAATTAGACAGACAACAAATCCTTAAAGAAACCATGTAAGTGTCCTACAATGGAAGCAAATACTCTGGGATCAAGGATCAGATATCAACTTTATTCACCACTTACATTTATAAGACAATAAGACCACAAGGTATAGGAGCAGAATTGGGCCATTCAGCCCATCGAGTTTGCTCCACCATTTCATCGTGGCTGATCCATTTTTTTCCCTCTCAGCCTCAATCTCCTGCCTTCTCCCTGTATCTTTTCGTGCCCAGACCAATCAAGAATGAATCAACATCTGCCTTAAAAGCATGCAAGTACTTGGCCTCCTCAGTGCCTGAGGCAATCAATTCCACAGATTCACCGCTGTCTGGCTGAAGAAATCCCTCCTCATCTCCATTCTAAAAGGACACTTCTATGCTAGAGGCTAAAATACAGATATGGAATAAAAAGTGCATAAATATCAGCATCTATTTACAATGTAAACAACATTACAAAGTGTGGTTTAAAGTGTTTACAGTGCACTGATAGGGGTAATAAATAGAGGGGAGTGGGAAGGCTAACTAGAATGGTTGATTAGATGAACCATCTGCGGAAGAAACTTTTACGATGGCAAGAAATGCTTGTTTTAATAGCCTTATAGCTCTTTCTGGAAAAGGCAGTTTGCAGGGTGGGTAGTGTCCGCAAGGACTTTTCCTGCCAGCTTCTTTGTCCTGGATACACACAATCCTGCAGTGAAGGAAGACAGCAGTCAATGACCTTCAAAGCTCAAACTGAATTCAACTTTGCCTGTGTGCCTTAAGTTTGGCCTGATCTGGAAACACCAGTGCCCTTGAATGGAAAAGCAACAAAAAGTAGTGGATACACCTTAGTCTTACACTGGTAAAGCCCTCTCCACCATTGAGCACATACATGGAGCATTGTCACGGGAAAACAGCATCCACCATCAAGGACCTGCACCACCTAGATCATGCCCTCCTCTCGTTGCTGCCATCAGGGAGAAGATCCAGGAACCTTATGACCCAAACCACCAGCTACAGGAACAGTTATTCCCCCTCAACCAAAGGGAATAACTTCACTCAATTTCACTTGTCCCATCACCGAATTATTCCCACACCTATGGACTCACATTCAAGGATTCTTTATCTCATGTTCTTGATGTTTATTGTTTATTTATTTATTATTATTATTTCTTTTTTGTTTCCCTTCTTTTTGTATTTCTAGTTTGCTGTCTTTTGCACATTGGTTGTTTGTCCGTGCTGGGTGTGCAGTCTTTCATTGATTCTATCGTGTTTCTTCGATTTACTGTGATTGCCCACAAGAAAATGAATCTCAGGTTTGTATATGATGACATACACGGACTTCGATAATAAATTTACTTTGAACTTCGAGATCGAGCGGATAGCCAGCATCTTTTTCCCAGAGTGGAAATGACAAATGCAAGGGAACATAACATTAAGCTGACTGAGGGACTGTATAAGGGGATATCAGAGGCAGGTTTTGTACACAGTGGTGGGCACTTAGTTATTTATTTTTTCTCTCTCTCCCTTTTGTATTTGCAGTTTATTGTCCTTTGCACATTGGTTGATTGTCTGTCCTTCATCAGTCATGGCACTGAGTTGGCAAGTCATGTTGCCTCTGCATAAAACTTTGTTTAAGCCACGTTTGGAGTACAGCGTGCAGTTCTGCTTGGCACATTACAAGAAGAATGTGGTGAATCACAGAAACAGGCTCTTTGGCCCATCTGGTCCGTGATAAATCATTTAAACGGCCTACTTCCATTGACCTGCACCCAGACGAAAGTCCTCCATACCCCTACCATCCATGGACCCATCCAAACTTCCCTTAAACAAGCTCATATGCATCACTTGTGCTGGAAGCTTGTTCCACACTCTCGCAACCCTCTGAGTGAAGACATTTCCCCTCATGTTCCCCTTAAACATTTCACCTTTCACCCTTAACTCATGACCTCTAGTTGTAGTCTCACCCAACCTCAATGAAAAAAGCCTGCTTGCATTTACCCTCTCTATACGCCTCATAATTTTGTATACCTCTATCAAATCTCCCCTCAGTCTTCTACGTTCCAAGGAATAAAGTCCTAACCTATTCAACCTTCCCTTATAACTCATGCCCTCCAGTCTTGGTAACACGAGCAAATCTGCAGATGCTGGAAATTCAAGCAACACACACAAAATGCTGGTGGAATGTAGCAGGCCAGGCAGCATCTATAGGGAGAAGCACTGTCGACGTTTCAGGCTGAGACCCTTCGTCAGGACTAACTGAAAGGAAAGATAGTAAGAGATTTGAAAGTAGTGGGGGGAGGGGCAAATACAAAATGATAGGAGAAGACCGGAGGGGGTGGGGTGAAGCTAAGAGCTGGAAAGGTGATTGGCAAAAGGGATACAGAGCTGGAGAAGGGAAAGGATCATGGGACAGGAGGCCTAGGGAGAAAGAAAGGGGGAGAACCGGATGTCTTGGTAACATCCTGGTTTATAAAGCATGAGTTATATATAATTTTTTTTATAATTTGGAGATGCACCGCAGTTACAGGACCTTCTCCCCTTCGGGCTGCACCTTTTAATTACACCCACGTGAACAATTAACCAACTAATCTTTGGAAAGTTTGAGGAAACCCATGTGGTCACAGAGAGAACCTACAAACACCTCATAGACAACGGTGGGAATTGAACTTGGGTCACTGGCGCTGTGATAGTGTTATGCTAACTGCTATGCTGCCATGCGGTCCCGAATGAGAGACTGGACAAAGTTGCGGTGCCTTCTCTGGAGTGTCAGATGTTGAGGGGACAAAGCAAAGATGAGGTAGATTGTCATGACTCCAGGGTAGGAATGCCAGACATGAGAGGGAATATCATTAATTTCAGAGTGTGATATTTAAAAGGAGATGGGCAAGTCTTGACTTTATCCACACAGAAAGTGGCAGGTACCTGAAACATGCCGGGGAAGAGATGATGCAGATACTATTGCAGTGTTTAAGAGGCATTTTGAGAGGCACATAAACATACAAGGAATAAAGGGATATCAATCATTTGCAGGCAGATGGAATTGATTTTAAATTGGCATCATGATTGGCACAGATGTCATGGGACAATGGACTATGTAATGCCAGACCCAGCAACTGAGAGATTAAGATTAAAAGACTAATGGCTGGTATATTGGGTGGCGAGGTGGAGGTAAGAAATCTTCAGTAAATATATTTAAGACAAGGTTGGATAGATTTTTGCATTATAGGGGAATTAAAAGTTACCGGGAAAAGGCATCTCATGTGGATAGGCTGGTGAAGAAAGCTTTTGGTATGCTGGCCTTTATAAATCAGAGCATTGAGTACAGGAGTTGGGATGTAATGTTAAAATTGTACAAGGCATTGGTAAGGCCAAACTTGGAGTATTGTGTACAGTTCTGGTCACTGAATTATGAGAAAGATGTCAACAAAATAGAGAGAGTACAGAGAAGATTTACTAGAATGTTACCTGGGTTTCAGCACCTAAGTTACAGAGAAAGGTTGAACAAGTTAGGTCTTTATTCTTTGGCGTTGTGGTGAACTACATATACCTGTCTGGACACGCCCCCTGCTGACTGCTCCTGTGGCTCCTCCCACAGACCCCTGCTGACTGCTCCTGTGGCTCCTCCCACAGACCCCGGTATAAAGGCGATTGAGGCCTGAGCCCAGCCTCTCTGTCTCCAGGATGTAGCATGGTGGTCAACTACTGCTTGTTCTTTCCTCCAGTCAATAAAAGCCTATATCTCACTTTCACATCTCAGAGAGAGTTATTGATGGTGCATCAGGAGTGTAGAAGGTTGAGGGGGGACTTGATAGAGGTATTTAAAATTATGAGGGGGATAGGTAGAGTTGATGTGGATAGGTTTTTTCCATTGAGAGTAGAGGAGATTCAAACAAGAGGCAGGAGTTGAGAGTTAGGGGGCAAAAGTTTAGGGGTAACACGAGGGGGAACTTCTTTACTCAGAGAGTGGTAGTTGTGTGGAAAGAGCTTCCAGTAGAAGTGGTATAGACAGGTTCAATATTGTCATTTAAAGTAAAATTGGATAGGTATATGGACAGGAAAGGAATGGAGGGTTATGGGCTGAGTGCAGGTCGGTGGGACTAGGTGAGAGTAAGCGTTCAGCATGGACTAGAAGGGCTGAGATGGTCTGTTTCCATGCTGTAATTGTTACATGGTTATATGGTTATAGGTGGAGATGATTCCATGACCAGATCAGCTATGATCTTATTGAATGGCGAAGAAGGCTTGACGGGCTAGATGGCCTACTCCTGCTCCTATTTCTTAAGTTTTTATGTTCTTATTGGTCTCTACCGAAGGAGGTGTAAGGCACTCTTTCCCTCCACTACCCTGCAGCTTGTCCTTGGTCAAGTGCTAGACCTGGTTAGCCCCCTCCCCCCAATCAGGGTCACAATGGTGGATGGTTGTATGAGCAGCTGGAGCATATCCACAAGTCTTGGTTATGTGACCACTGTCGCCAGGCAGACAATCTCTGAAGAGTATTGTTAATGGCTGGGTTCACCCGTCTTGTAAAGGCACTGCCCAGAAGGAGGCAAAGGCAAATTAGTTGTGCAAAAAATTTGCCAAAAACAATCATGGTCATAGACCATGATCATCCATGTCATACAAAACGACACATGATGATGATGGCTGTTATATGAAGGACAAGGCATTTTTTTGAACAACAAAATGAGTATGTCCTTTTCACCTGCATTCACTATGCTACAGCATTCTTTTTTTTTTGGAATGCATTTTATTGAAAACTTCACCCAAAGGAGACAGTCAGACAACATTCTTTTAAGCAAATCAAAGATAATACATTACAATTAAGTCTACAAGCGTTAGACAAAACCACTTAATATGTCCCTGTGGTAAAACACCAGTTTCAATCCTAAATGCTTCAATCCATCCTTGTCGCAATGTGGGAGCATTTGAAACAGACAAGTATTACATCAATCCTAATTTAGACCTGAAGAGTTTAGGAAGCATTGCTGTGTGAAATGTGGTTAAAAATGTCTTAATTAAAAAGAGAAACTTCCATTTATAAAACCCTTTCTTTTCACTATCCGCACGGCACTTACTCTTCAACTGCAACGTTGCATTGCACTTTTTACTACCTCAATGTACAATACAAAAGTAAAGTTGAATACCAAAGGACATTTACCTCAAAAGTGCAATTATTCACTCCAGAAAGATAAACAGAAAGGTAGTGTATATTTACAGAGTAATAGATTGTTGCTATTGTCGTTGCTACCATCAGGAAGGAGGTACAAAAGTATGAAGACACACACTCAATGATTCAGGAACAGCTTCTTTCCCTCAGCCATCAGATTTCAGAATGGACATTGAACCCATGAACACTGCCTCACTACTTTTATTTCCTCTCTTTTTGCAATTTTTAATATATATATATATATATACTTCTTACAATAATTTATGTATTTTTAATATTATGTATTGCACGTACTGCTGCCGCATAACAACAAATTTCAAGACATATGCCAGTGATATTAAACCTGCTGCTGAAGAGTAATGCTTTGCTTTCCTTTACCTTGGGGTCTAAAATGCTTTGGCAATTCAAGCATTTGTCCAGATACCTCTTAAATGTTGGAAGAGCACCTGCCTCCACCTTCTCAGGCACAACTAGAGTATTGTGCGAAGCTTTGGTCTTTATCTAACAAAGATGTCACAACCACGGATTTGGCAGGGCAGCAAATCCGGCAATTGTGTTCGTGAATATATATATGTCAGCTAATTATTATTTCATTATGACGGTATTTAACTCTATTCTTTTCATTGTAGTACTTGTCATCTCATGTTCTTGATATTTATTGCTTATTTATTCATTATTAGTTTCTCCTTTTACATTTTCACAGTTTGTGGTCTTTTGCATATTGTTTGTTTGTCCTGTTGGGTGTGCTCTTTCATTGATACCATTATGCTCCTTGGATTTACTGAGTTTGCCTGCAATAAAAACAAATCTCAGGGTCATATATGGTATCTTACAATGGTGTGCAAAAGTGTATATATTGGCATGTATATATTGGTATAGCAGAGGAAGGACTGGCAGATGACAGGGCAAAATTGCAGTCAGTGGGATGAGTTGAAGTGTAACATGGGCGTAAAGTGGAAAAGGGTGATGAATACAGGACTGAAGGTGTTACAGTTTAATGTTCACAGTATACAGAATAAGGTAGTTGACCCTGTAAGCACAGTTAGAGATTGGCAGGTACTACAATGCGGGCATCACTGAGTCGTGGCTGTAAGAAGATCATAGTTGGGAGCTTAACGTCTAAGGATACTGAAAGGACAGGCAGGTAGGCAGAGGAGGTGGGTGGCTCTGTTAGTAAAAAATTAAATAAAATTATTAGAAAAAGGTAACATAGGATCAGAAGCTGTAAGATCTTAGTGGGTTGAGTTAAGAAACTGCGAGGGTAAAAAGACCCTAATGGGAAATATATACAGGCCTCTGAACAATAGCCAGGATATAGGATATAAATTACAATGGGAGATAGAAAAAGCATGTTAAAAGAGCAACGTTATGACAGTCATAGGGGATTTCAAGTATGCAGGTGATTGGGAAAATCAGACTGGTGTTGGCTCCCAACAGAGGGAATTTTAGAATGCCTATGAGATGGCTTTTTAGAGCAACTTGTGGTTGAGCTTACAAGGGGGAAGGCAATTCTCGATTGATTGTTGCGCAATGAACCAGATTTGATTAGGGACCTTAAGGTAAAGGAACCCTTAGGAGGCAGTGACCATAATATGAAAGAATTCACCTTGCAGTTTGAGAGGGAGGAGATAGTCAGAAGTATCAGTAATACTGTGGAGTAGAGGGAATTACAGTCATGAGAGAGGAGCTGGCCAAAGTTGATTGGAAGGGGATACTAGCATGGATGATGGTAGAACAGCAATTGCTGGAGTTTCTGCAGGCAGGTCAGAAGGCTCAGGATAGATACATCCCAAAGAAGAAGTATTCTAAAGGGAGGATAAGGCAAATGTGGCTGACAAGGGAAGTCAAAGACAGTATAAAAGGAAATAAGAGGGCATATAGTACAGTATAGCAAAAATTAGTGGGAAGTTAGAAGAGTGGAAAGCTTTTTCAGAAAGCAACTAAAAAGACATTAGGATAGAAAAGATGAAAAATGAAGGCAAACTAGCCAATAAAGAGGAATGCCAAAAGTTTTTTCAGATATATAAAGAGTAAAGGACAGGTGAGAATGGACATCAGACCACTGGAAAATGATGCTGGAGAAGTACTAAATGGGGACAAAGTGGAAAGTCACGGGATGATGAGTACACTCCAGTCTACATTAACGGAGACATAGTGGGGAGAGTGTCCAGTTTCAGGTTTCTGGGAATACGCATCTCAGAAGTCCTTACAGGGTTCACTAACACCACAACAATAGTTAAGAAAGCACAGCAACGCTTGTTTTTCCTCAGGACGCTGAAGAAAGCTGGTCTACCTGAACAGATGCTGGTGACCTTTTACTGCTGTACCATAGAGAGCATCTTAACATACTGCATCTCTGTGTGGTATCTCAGTTGTACAGCAGCTGATAGGAAAGCACTTCAGCGAGTCACCTATAGTGCACAGAAGATCATCGGGACACAGATCCCAGCCCTGGAGGACACCTACAGCTCACGCTGCCTAAGGAAAGCTACAAGCATCTGTAAGGACAATACACACCCACGCAATCATCTGTTTGAACTTCTTCCATCTGGCAGATGTTATTAGATTTTCTATGCCTGCACTTCCAGACTGAAAAATAGCTTTTTCCCCAGAGCTATAATTGCTCAGAACCAATCGATCAAGTATCGTCCATAAATTTGTTACATTGCTACTTTTAATACTGGTTTTATGGCTGTCGAGCATCTGAGTTGCACTTTTGTACTGCTGGACATTGCTGGTACTGGCTGGTTACTTGATTTTATTTATTGTTTATTTATTTTATTTGTTGTTTCATAGCATTGAGTACGAGAGTTGCCAACTCATTTTCGCTGTATTGGTGCGTGACAAATTTTACTATGCAAAGACAATAAAGATATTTCGATTTCAATTTCAATTTCAGGTGGATGAACAGAGATGTATTTTCATTCAGTATTCACTGTGGAAGACAGTCGAAGTATGCCAGAAATTTAAGACTGTCATGGGAGCAGAAGAAAGTATAGTAGCTATTACTAAGGGCAAGGTGCTTGGGAAGCTGAAAGGATTGAAGGTAGATAAGTCACCTGGACCAGCTGGACTACACCCCAGGGTTGTGAAAGAAGTAGCTGAAGAAATTGTGGAGGCATTAGTAATGATCTTTCATAAACTGTTCCAGCTGCTACCATCCAGGAATCAGAATCAGAATCAGGTTTATTATCACTGGCATGTGACGTGAAATTTGTTAACTTAGCAGCAGCAGTTCAATGCAATACATAATCTAGCAGAGAGAGAAAAAAATAATAAATAAAATAAAACATAATAATAAATAATCAAGTAAATCAATTACGAATATTGAATAGATTTTTTTAAATGTGCAAAAACAGAAATACTGTATATTAAAAAAAAGTGAGGTAGTGTCCAAAGCTTCAAAGTCCAATTAGGAATTGGATGGCAGAGGGGAAGAAGCTGTTCCTGAATCGCTCAGTGTGTGCCTTCAGGCTTCTGTATCTCCTACCTGATGGTAACAGTGAGAAAAGGGCATGCCCTGGGTGCTAGAGGTCTTCAATAATGGACGCTGCCTTTCTGAGACACTGCTCCCTAAAGATGTCCTGGGTACTTTGTAGGCTAGTGCCCAAGATGGAGCTGACTAGATTTACAACTTCTGCAGCTTGTTTGGATTCTGTGCAGTAGCCCCTCCATACCAGACAGTGATGCAGCCTGTCAGGATGCCCTCCACTGTACAACTATAGAAGTTTTTGAGCATATTTGTTGACATGCCAAATCGCTCCAAACTCCTAATAAAGCAAAGCCATTGTCTTGCCTTCTTTATAACTACATCGATATGTTGGAACCAGGTTAGATCCTCAGAGATCTTGACAGCCAGGAACTTGAAGCTGCTCACTTTCTCCACTTTCTGATCCCTCTATGAGGATTGGTATGTGTTTCTTCATCTTACCCTTCCTGAAGTCCATAACCAGCTCTTTCGTCTTACTGATGTTGAGTGCCAGGTTGTTGCTGCGGCACCGTTCCACCAGCTGGCATATCTCACTCCTGTATGCCCTCTCGTTACCACCTGAGATTCTACCAACAACTGCTGTATCTTCAGCAAATTTATAGATTTGCTGACGATACAACCACAGCGCAGCATAAAAGCCAAGACCAACAGGCTCCGGGACAGCTTCTTCCACTTGGCATTCAGACGAACTCATGCTGACCCAACTGTATTTCTATGCTATATTGACTATCCTGTTGTGTATGCTGTTTATTATAAATTCCTATTAATTGCACACTGCACATTTAGACAGACATAACGTAAAGATTTTTACTCCTCATGTATATGAAGGATGTAAGTAATAAAATCAATTCAAATTCAATTCAGAATCACTTCATTCTCAAATGGTTTGGGAGAACTGGAAAATTGCAAATGTCACTCAACTCTTTAAGAAGGGAGGCAGAGTAAAGGAAATTATAAACTGGTTAGCCTGATTTCAGTGGTTCAGAAGATGTTGGAGTCTGTTGTTAAGGATGAGGTATTTGGAGGCACATGATAAAATAGGCCAAAGCCAGCACGGTTTCCTTAAGGGAAAATATCCAAAAAATCTGTTGGAATTCTTTGAGGAAGTAATAGGCAGGTAGACAAGAGAGTCAGTGGATGTTACTTATTTTGATTTTCAGAAGGCCTTTGACAAGGTGCTGCATATGTGGCTGCTTAACAAGAAAGGAGCCCATGGTATTACAAGAAAGATACTGGCATGGATAAATAAGTGGCTGACTGGCAGGAGACAAAGGATGGGAATAAAGTGGTTTTTCTAGATGGCTGCTGGTGACTAGTGGTGTTCCACAGGAGCTGATATTGGGACTGCTTCTTTTCACATCATATTTCAATGATTTAGATGATGCGGCCACGTTTGCAAATGATATGAAGATAGGTGGAGGAGCAGGTAGTGTTGAGGAAAAATGGAGTCTGCAGAATTGAGAGAATGGGCAAAGTGGCAGATGGAATATGGTGGAGGGAAGAGTATAGCCATGCCCTTTGGTAGAAGGAATAAAGGCATTGACTATTTTCTAAATGGGGAGAAAATTCAAAAATCAGAGATGCAAAGGTACTAGGGAGTCCTTGTGCATGATTCCCTTGTGCGTCAGTGGTGAGGGGGGGTGAATGCAATGCCAGAAATCATTTCAAGAGGATTAGAATATAAAAGCAAGGTTGTAATACTGGGCTTTATAAGGCATTGGTTGGACTGCACTTGGAGTAGCATGAGCAGTTTTGGGTCCCTTATCGAAGAAAACATGTGCTGACATTGGTGAAGGGCCAGAATAAGACCACAAAAGTGAACCCAGGAATGAAATAGTTAACGTATGAGGGGTGGTTGATAACAACTGTACAAAAATACTTCCATACCACTTGCCTCCCTAACTCCTTTCTGCATATGCATGCTGCCTTTCTGTAGCCTGTATACAAGATCCTTAAAATATCACCACCCAGGAATGCCTACCGTGTTATTCCATGCCCTCACTTTGGGAAGTCTGATCACCTGGCTGTACTTCTACTCCCTGAGTATAGGCAGAGACTGAAGACTGCAGCACCAGTAGTGAGGACCAAGAGCGTTTGGACAAGGGAAGCACAGGAGAGCCTACAGGACTGCTTTGAATCGGTGGACTGGACTGTATTTAGGGATTCATCGTTGAATCTGGATGAGTATGCTGCAGTTGTTACCGACTTCAGTAAAACCTGTGTGGATGAGTGTGTGCCTACAAAGACTTACTGCGCATACCCAAACCAAAAGCCGTGGATGAGCCAGGAGGTATGTTGTCTGCTGAAGGCTAGATCTGTGGCATTCAAGTCTAGCAACCCAAGTCTGTACCAGAAAATCAGGTATGATTTCCAGAGGGCTATTTCAAGGATGAAGAGACAATTTCAAATGAGGTTGGAGGCAACATCGGATGTACGACAACTCTGGCAAGGTTTGCAAGACATTACTTGCAAAGCGAAACCCAAGAGCATGAATGGCAGTGATGCTTCACTAACAGTTTAACTCAAGGCTTTCTATGCCAACTTTGAAAAGAAGAATACAACTACAGCTGTGAAGATCCCTGCTGAACCTGGTGACACTATGATCTCTGTCTTAGAGGCCGATGTTAGACTGTCTTTAAAGAGAGTGAACCCTTGCAAGGCAGAAGGTCCCAATGGAGTACCTGGTAAGGCTCTGAAAACCTGTGCCAACCAACAGGCAGGAGTATTCAAGAACATTTTCAACCTCTCACTGCTATGGGCAAAAGTTTCCATTTGCATCAAAAAGGCAACGATTATACCCATGCCTAAGAAGAATAATGTGAGCTGCCCTAATGACGATCACTCGTTAGCACTCACATCTGCAGTGATGAAATGCTTTGAGAGGTTGGTCATGACTAGACTGAACTCCTGCCTCAACAAGGACCTGGATCCATTGCAATTTGCCTATCATTACAATAGGTCCTCCTCCCTGATGATCAACACTGGTACACCTCAGGGGTGTGTGCTTAGCCCACTGCTCTACTCTCTGTATACCCATGGCGGTCTGGCTAGGCATAGCTCAAATACCATCTATAAATTTGCTGATGATACAACTACTGTCAGTATAAGCTCAGATGGAGACAAGAGGGAATATAGGATATGCCAACTAGTGGAGTGGTGTCACAACAACAACCTAGCACTCAACATCAGTAAGATGAAAGAGCTGATTGTGAACTTCAGGAAGGGTAAGACGAAGGAGCACATACCATTCCTCATAGAGGGATCAGAAGTGGAGAGAGTGAGCAGCTTCAAGTTCTGGGGTGTCAAGCTCTCTGAGGACCTAACCTGGTCCCAACATATCGATGCGGTTATAAAGAAGGCAAGAAAGCGACTATGCTTCATCAGGACTTTGAAAAGATTTGGTATATCAACAAATACACACTAAAACTTCTATAGATGTAACGTGGAGAGCATTCTGACAGGCTGCATCACTGTCTGATATGGGTGAGGATACTGCACAGGGCTGAAAGAAGCTGCAGAAAGTTGTAAATTTAGTCGGCTCCATCTTGGGTATTTGCCTACAAAGTACCCAGGACATCTTCAAGGAGTGGTGTCTCAGAAAGGCAGCATCCATTATTAAGGACCTCCAGCACCCAGGGCATGCCCTGTTCTCACTGTTATCATCAGGTGGGAGGTACAGAAGCCTGAAGGCACACACTCAGCGATTCAGGAACAGCTTCTTCCCCTCTGCCATCCATCCGATTCCTAAATGGACATTGAACCTGTGAACACTACCTCACTGTTTTAATATACAGGTGTCCCCCACTCCTTTACAAAGGTAGAGCGTTCCTATGAAAAGTTTCTTACACTGAAATGGTGTAGAGCGAAGAACCATTACTTTATATGGGAAAAATTTTCACAAAAGTGAAAATCCACTTTGTAATGTGAAAACAGGTTACTAATGTAGGTCTTTTGTAAAAGCAAAGTGGCATAAAGCGAACATTCGTAAAGTGGGGGACACCTGTATATTATTTCCACTTTTTGCAGGATTTTTAATCTATTCCATATACATATACTGTAATTTATTTATTATCTTTTTATTATTTTTTTCTTCTTCTTCTACATTATGTATTGCATTGAACTGCTGCTGGTCAGTTAACAAATTTCACAATACATGCTGGTGATAACAAACCTGATTCTGATTCGTCCACCATTGTAAAGACACTCCTCTGTTACCTGCACCAGAGTAAGTACCTTCACAATTTTCCACATAATACCACATTGAAACCTATGAATATTGACAGACCTAGACTGTTGCACCACTGCCATCCATGGGATCAGCTTCCACTAAAGCTGACTTCTTCCTGTCCAACCACCTGGTGCTGATTATCCAGATACATTCCAGTGTCATTGGATAGAGCCACCCAGGCTACCTAAAACAACATCTGAACAGAGAGTTCCTTCTGGCACAGAACAACCTCTGGACTGAGCTTTCTACAAAAAGTCACATCATTTATAAGGCATTGACCAGACCACTCATGGGATACTGTGAGCTTTTTGGGCCCCATATGTATTAGCATTGGAGGGGGTCCAGAAGAGGTTCATCAGAATGATCCTGAGAATGAAAGGGTTAACACCTAAAGAGTGTTTGATGGTTCTGGGCCTGTACTCACTGGAATTTAAAAATGAGGGGGGATCTCACTGAAGCCTATCAAATATTGTAAGGCTTAGATCAGGGGTTCCTAACCTGGGGTCCACAGACTCCTTGCTTAATGGCCTATAAAAGGTTAGGAACCCCTGGACTAGATAGAGTGGACTTGGAGAAGAAGTTCCTATAGTGGGAGGTCTTGGAGTAGAGAGCTCAGTCTCAGAATACAAGGACGTCCCTTTAGAACACGGATGAGCAGTAATTTCTTTAGCCAGAGGGAGTTGGTTCTCTGCAACTTATTGCCACAGACAGCTGTGGAGTCTAAATCATTGGATTATTTAAAGTGCAAGTTGATAGGTTCTTGATAAGTCAGGGCATCAAAGGTTATGGGAAGAATGCAAGAGAATGGGATTCAGAGAGATAATAAATCAGCCACAATAATATGGCAGAACAGACTTGATGGGCTGAAAAGCCTAATTCTGTTCCTATGTCTTATAATCTTATGGCCGTATACTACTTCTTCTATGTTTTCTCCCACTTACTTGGATAATCTGCATTCTCTTGAAGTCCTTAAAAAAATTCCCCTCCCTATTCACAATTCCGCCTAGTTTGGAGAAAAATGACATTTGATCCACTCTGCCAAATCAAATCTGCTACTGAATGGCAGAGGAGGTTCTTCGGGCTATGAGGCCACTAATTCCTGTTTTTTTATGTGAAAATTGTGTAAATTTACTGTCTTTTTTCCAATGCTCTGCACATATTGAGACGCAGCCTTCTAATTAAATGACAATCAACATATAATCTGTGGTATCATTAGAGATCATTTTATTCCTTAACGAAACATCGGTAGGTTTCACATCCGCAGAATGTTGCATAACCAACAGGAGTGCTGGATGTAATATTCTTTGATGTTAAGTGTTCTTGTGCTTTGGAGAAAATCGTTGAATTAAAACACGATCTTGGAAGGAAATGTTCCATTGCTTCAATTAGAAAAATACATCTTTCAGATGCATCTATTCCGTATTTCTTTGAAACACATTTGCAATTCAGAACTTCTATTATTAAGGACAAATGTCCCATCATTTTACAGGACCAGTCACTCTGATGCATTCATTAGATGTCACCATAGTTACTTGGAAATATGATTCAATTTCTCAACCAATACGGTTTTGAGCCAAATGGCTTCAGGATCTGAATGCAGCCATTCATTCTGAAGAATTTTCCTCTCATTTTACAAGGTTATCACTTGTAAAGTTTGGATCTATAATAATGATGGTCCTTTCATTACAAAGGGATTGTGCCAAGGTGAGGCTACCCACAGGGTAGAGAGCAATACCTTATATACTGAATAAACTCTTCTCATGCTTCCAGACAGGTATACGTATAGATTTTAACGGGCATTTCGATGACAAACTCTGCCATCTTCATCAGGGATAGTGCCTGGGCATGTCTAGTCCGATGGTATTTATACCTCTTGTTGTCTGTCCCTCCTGACTGGTTAGCGCTCATCCAATCAGGTTTCCACTGTCCAAACTACTGTGCCACACCAATGGCTTTTGGGACCACCTGGTAAAGGAAGCCATTGAAATAAAACTAGAGAAAAAGAATTTTAACAAAGACAAAGGTCTCGCTCTAAGTAAGAAATGGAATTCAATTGTAAACAAGATTGGACAGCAGAAACCTGATTGGATGAGACCTAACTAATCAGTCGGGACAGACAATAGGAGTATGAATAGGCTGAACAGGCCCTGAGAGACTGCTTCGGTACTACTAACTGGGATGTACTGCAAGGGGGGCTCTGTGGGGGCGTTGAGGAGGTCACTGAATGCACAACGGACTATATTAACTTTTGTGTGGATGCAGTTGTCCCTGTTAGAACTGTTCGCTGCTATCCCAATAATAAGCCCTGGATCACTAGTCACATCAAAGGCCTCCTAAACCAGAAGAAGAGGGCCTTTAAAGATGGTGATCGGTTGGAGCTTAAAAGAGTTCAGAAGGAACTCAGAGTACAGATAAGGGGGGCAAAGGAGCAGTATAGGAGGAAGCTAGAACAAAAGCTGCAGAAAAAAAGCATGAAGGAGGTGTGGGATGGGATGAAGATCATCACCGGATGCGGTGCAAAGCGGAGGGCGAACATAAGTGGAGATGTGGAGAAAGCGAACCAGCTGAACAACTTCTTCAACAGGTTCGACGGCTCAATCTCATCCTCACCGCAGAAATCCACACCAGGCTTACTTCCCTCACAGGAAAATAGCCACTCACAGGAGACCTTGCCCACGCCCAGGATTACGGCTGCACAGGTGGAAGGTCAACTGAGGAAGATCTGTACCAGCAAGGCGGCTGGACCGGATGGAGTTTCCCCACGATTACTGAGGGCCTGTGCAACTGAGCTGGGAGAACCACTACAGCGCATCTTCAACATGAGCCTGGAGCAGAGAAGGGTACCCAGACAGTGGAAAACATCCTGTATTGTCCCGGTACCGAAGAAACCACAACCAAAGGAGTTGAATGACTTCAGACCTGTTGCCTTGACGTCGCACGTGATGAAGGCCATGGAGCGGCTGATAATACAGAATCTGAGGCCACAAACCAGGCACGCCCAGGATCCTCTTCAGTTTGCGTATAAGGAGAAGGTGGGAGTGGAGGATGCTATCACGTATTTGCTGCACAAATCACTCTCTCACCTAGAGGGGGTCAGTTGTGCTGTGAGGATTACATTCCTTGAGTTCTCTAGTGCCTTTAACACCATCCAGCCCAAGATCTTAAGGCACAAACTAACGGAGATGGGAGTAGACTCTCACATGGTGGATTGGATAGTGGACTACTTGACAGATAGACCTCAGTATGTGCGGTTGGGAGACTGTAGGTCTGACACGGTGGTCAGCAGCACAGGGGCGCCGCAGGGAACCGTACTCTCTCCGGTCCTGTTCACCCTGTACACATCAGACTTCCAATATAACTCAGAGTCCTGCCATGTGCAGAAGTTCGCTGATGACACGGCCATAGTGGGGTGTGTCAGGAATGGATAGGAGGAGGAGTATAGGAAACTGATACAGGACTTTGTGATATGGTGCAACTCAAACTACCTGCGTCTCAATATCACCAAGACCAAGGAGATGGTGGTGGACTTTAGGAGATCTAGGGCTCATATGGAGCCAGTGATCATTAATGGAGAATGTGTGGAGCAGGTTAAGACCTACAAGTATCTGGGAGTACAGTTAGACGAGAAGCTAGACTGGTCTGCCAACACAGATGCCTTGTGCAGGAAGGCACAGAGTCGAATGTACTTCCTAAGAAGGTTGGCGTCATTCAATGTCTGTAGTGAGATGCTGAAGATGTTCTATAGGTCAGTTGTGGAGAGCGCCCTCTTCTTTGTGGTGGCGTGTTGGGGAGGAAGCATTAAGAAGAGGGATGCCTCACGTCTTAATAAGCTGGTAAGGAAGGCGGGCTCTGTCGTGGGCAAAGTACTGGAGAGTTTAACATCGGTAGCTGAGCGAAGGGCGCTGAGTAGGCTACGGTCAATTATGGATAACTCTGAACATCCTCTACATAGCACCATCCAGAGACAGAGAAGCAGTTTCAGCGACAGGTTACTATCGATGCAATGCTCCTCAGACAGGATAAAGAGGTCAATACTCCCCAATGCCATTAGGCTTTACAATTCTACCGCCAGGACTTAAGAACTTTTTAAAGCTATTATTAATGCTTTTTGAGATGGTGATTTAGATGCATATCATATTTTTTTACTGAGTTAAGTATTGTATGTAATTAGTTTTGCTACAACAAGTGTATGGGACATTGGAAAAAAGTTGAATTTCCCTATGGGGATGAATAAAGTATCTATCTATCTATCTATCTAATACCACTGGACTAGACATGCCCAGGTGTCATCCCTGATTTTGTCATTGAAATGTTGGTTAAAATTGATACCTGTACCCAGCTAAAAGTCCAAGAAGAATTTATTTGTCATATACGCCAGGAAAGCACTGGCTCCTTTTTCATTTTATATTCCGACTCAATAGAGTCCATCCTGATGGCATGAATATTGATTTCTCCTTGCGGTTAAATAAAAATTCCCTCTCCCTTGCCTCTTTTCCCCCACTCTGGCCTCACCCTTCACTTTCTAGCTAACACGTGCAAACATCTGCAGTATACTTTGTGTTTACGTTCTAGCTATCCTTCCCCTCCCCCCACCTTCTTATTCTGGCATCTTCCACCTTCATTTTCAGTCCTAAAGAAGGGTCTCCGCCCGAAATATCGACTGTTTATTCATTTCCATAGATGCTGCCGGCCTGCTCAGTTCCTCCAGTGTTTAGTGTAAGTTTGAAAATTAGGCCTTGCAAAATTGGTGGACAAAGTATTAGTCAAATATGGTAACACGTGCAGCGAACCTGGATACTGGAGACGGGAAGCCCAGGGGCTTGTCCTAGAGTTGGAGGACTGTCCAAGTGTGTGCTTGGGTGGGAGGGAGGAAAGGGGCTTGATTTGCTCTTGTTTTGTTGCGTGTTGTATTGTATGTTGTTCTGCCGAGGATAGCAGGCATGTCATGTTGGCATCGGAACATGTGACGACACTTGCATTAGCATCCTTATGTATGATGGTTCTTACTGTAAATGATACATCTCACTGGTCGTTTCAATTTACGTGCAATAAATAAATCTGAATCTGAAAACCTTGAATGTACACAGGAATACAAAACCATTACAATTGCTTAATGGGGTTAAGAAAAGGCCCTTCAAGAAGTAAGTACAGGCACATAGGCCAAATGACCTTCTGTGCTGTGTCTTACTCCTAGGTGCCTTTCCCATCCTCACCATTGTAAAAAATCTGTCAAATCCTGAGTTAATACTCCATTTGAACAAGTGCTGCTGGCTAAATGAGTATTGTCATTAGTATTGGTAGATGTTGACAGTACTCTTTACAGACATTGTTCCCTTGTCTTGTTCAATTTGTCAAAGATTTTTGTGAGAAAATCACGTCAGCAGGCTATTGTAAAAAGAAAGGAACTCACTACAAGACAATTGTACTTCCATCAGTTCACTAACTATTGCATACCATTTCCAGGTGAAACTCATTGAAGCAATAACTAAACAACATCAACTTTCCTGGTCCAGTCATCGCCAATGGATGCTCAAGTTCAAGTTTAACTATCATTCAAGCATACATTAATATAGCCAGATTAAAGAGTATTCCTCTGGGACCAAGGTGCAAAACACATCAGCAACAGCACATGGCACACTGCACATAGCAAATAGCACAAATAGTACATATGGTTACGATTTCAGAAAAAAACATAGTTACAAAGACAGAAAAAATACAACCAAAGTCCCTGAAGGGCATGATTTAGATTGTCCAGGACCAGATTGTTCTTCTACTGAGCAAATACTGGAGAGCAGCACTGGGTGAAGACTGGAGGTAGCACCAATGGGAGGGACCAGCCCCAAAGCCAGCACGGATTCCAGCGCACATGGGCAGATGCCCCTGCTTGCTCCCATATTACCTCAGCCTTTCACCCCTGGGTAACTGCAAGATGTGGCCGTGTCCGATGTGATCATACGGCCTAGGCCTAATCCTTGGAGCAGCTGAGGCAACGCACCTCTCCCGCCGTTGGTCTTACCAATGAACCAGTGAACTGGACTTACATTATTCTACATTACCAATGTCTAACAGGTTCTTGTGATCACAATAAAAATGTCCAAAACAATTACTTGCTCCAATTGTTGGATTATGTACCATCTTGGCGCAATGGTATGCAACAAGTCCTGGCAAGAACACAACAATGATGTACAATAACTCCAGCTCCCTCGCTACTAAGCAACCTGCTGATGGGGTTGTCCTGCAGGACTTGATGTTCTTAGAATCCGGCAGAGCTCTGGCCTGCCAGAGCCAAGCTTTTCTGTCAAAGTTCAGTCATAGCATGTGCTCAAGAAATGGGCAGAGGAAATGTTTCAAGACTACTGGGAAGAAATGTGATAACAACTGTAAATTGTACAATAATTGCAAATTCTTTAGAACAGAAGTTGTAGAAGATTTTGGTGAGACCTATTTTGGAGTATTGAGTGCAGTTCTGCTCATTGACCTACAGGAAAGATATCAGTAAGATTGAAAGAGTGCAGAGAAATTTTATAAGGATATGTCTGGAGTTGTGGATCTGAGGGATGAGAGAGTGGGAGAGAGAGAGAGAGAGAGAGAGAGAGAGAGAGAGAGAGAGAGAGAGAGAGAGAGAGAGAGAGAGAGAGAGAGAGAGAGAGAGAGAGAGAGAGAGAGAGAGAGAGAGAGAGAGAGAGAGAGAGAGAGAGAGAGAGAGAGAGAGAGAAAATAAGTAAATGTAAGCAGGGCATTTCCATTGAGGTTGGGTGAGACTAGAACTAGAAGTCATGGATTGAAGGAGAAAGAGTGAATGTTGAAGGGACACACAAGAGAGAACTGGATGCAGAAGGTGGTGAGAGTGTAGAATGAGCTGCCAGTGGAAGCCATAGATAGAGGTTTGATTTCAACATTTAAGAGAAATGGATGGGAGAGGTATGAAGGGCTATCATTTGGGTGTAGGTTGATAGGACTAGGCAGAATAATAGGCTAGCATGGACCTGATGGGCAAGTTGGCTTGCTTCTGTGCTGTAGTGTACTATGATTCTAAATGAAGAAGTGGAAGGGTGGGTTCGTAAGTTTATGGATAACATGAAGTTTGGCGGTGTGGATAATGCAGAAGGTTATTACCAGTTACAATGGGAGATTGATAGGATGCAGAGCTGGGATGAGAACTGGAGTTCAATGTAGCAAAGTGATACGCTTTGGATAGTTGAACGTGAAGGCAGAGTACAATGTTAATGACAGTGTGGAGGAAGAGGGATCTTGGGATCCACATCCATAAATCCCTCAAAGTTGTTACACACGTTGATAGGGTGGTTAAGAAGGCAATTGGATTGGCCTTTGTTTGTTGGGGAATTTACTTCAAGAGCCACAAAGTAATGTGGCAGATCTAACCGTGGTTAGACAACACTTAGAATATTATACTCAGTTCTGGTCACCTCATTATAGGAAGAATGTAGAAGCTTTAGAGAGGTTTCAGAGAAGATTTATTTGAATGCTGCCTGGACTAGAGGGCTTGTTTAATGAGGACAGGTTGAACAAGCAGGGCTTTTTTTCTTTGAAGCAAAGGAGGATGAGAGGCAATTTAATGGTGATATATAAGACGATAAGTGGCATAGATCAGTGCCTTTTTCTGAGGGTAGAAATAACTAATACGAGAGGGCATAACTTAAATGTATTGGGAGGCGAGTATGGGGAGGGATATCAGAAGTAGGTCTTTACAAAGAGAGTGGTGGGTGTATGGAATGCCCTTCCAGGGGTGATTTAACAGGTTCTTAGATGGGCACGTGGATGTTAGAAAGATGGAGGACTAAGAGGGAGGTAAGGTTAAATTGATCTTAGAGTAGTTAAAAAGTCAGCACAACATCAGAGGCTGAAGAGCTTGTACAGTGCTGTATTGTTCTACGAGGGGTGATTAATAAGTTTGTGGCCTAGGGTAGAAGGAGTCAATTTTAGAAAACCTAGCACATTTATTTCTCAACATAGCCCCCTCCTACATTTACACACTTAGTCCAGCGGTCATGGAGCATACGGATCCCTCCTTTGTAGAAGTTGGTGTCTTGGACCTCCAGAAGTGTCCACAGCAGGGGTGATTGATAAGTTCGTGGCCAAAGGTAGAAGGAGATGAGTTATACAGCTCTCGTTAATGCACGTACAGTTCAACTCTTTGAGTGATTATGCAGAAAATTTGAAGTTAATAACTCATCTCCTTCTACCTTAGGCCACGAACTTATCAATCACCCCTGGTGTGGACCACTTCTGGAGGTCCAAGACGCCGGGTTCTACAAAGGAGGATCTGTATGCTCCATGACCGCTGGACTAAGTGTGTAAATGTAGGAGGGGCTATGTTGAGAAATAAATGTGCTAGGCTTTCTAAAATTGACTCCTTCTACTTTAGGTCACAAACTTATCAATCACCCCTTGTATGTTCTATGTTCTAAAATAACCTAATCGAGAAAGGTTGTCCAGATTAAGAAGATGTGTCAATTCTGAATCGACTTGACTAACCATTTTCAAACCCATTCCTTTGAAGGAAGTCATCATCAACTGTGAGATTCCTATTACAGAGTCATAGAAAAGTACACCAACTGAGACAGGCCCTTCGGCCCATCAAGTCCAGCACAAACCATTTAAACTGCCTATTTCCAATGATCTGCACTGGGATCATAGCCCTCGATACCCTTACCATCCATGTACCTACCCAAACTTATTTTAAACATTGAAAACGAGCTTGCATGGACCACTTGTGCTGGCAGCTCGTTCCACACTTTCACGACCCTCTGAGTGAAGAAGTTTCCTCACTTGTTCCCCATAAGCTTTTCACCTTCCATCCTTAATCCATGATCTCTGGTTGTCATCCCACCCAACTTCAGTGGGAAAAACCCGCTTGCATTTCTCTATCTATACCCCTCATGATTTTGTATACTATTAAATGTCCTCTCCTTCTTCTACATTCTGAGTCCTAACCTATTCAATCTTTCCTTATAACACGTCCTCCAGACCCAGCAACATCCTTGTAATTTTTTTCTGTACGCTTTCAACCTTATTTACATTTTCCCTGTGGGTGGGTGACTGAAAACGCACACAACACTCCAAATTGGGCTTCACCAATGTCTTACACAACTTCAACATAACATCCTGTACTCAATACTTTTGATTTATGAAGGCCAAAGTGCCTAAATTTTTCCTTATGACCCTATCTATCTGTGACACCACTTTCAATGAATTATGGGTCTGCATTCCTCAATCCCTTTGTTCTCCCACATTCCTCACTGTCCTACCATTCACTGTGTGAGACCTACCCTGGATGGTCCTACCAAAATGCAAAACCTCACACTTCACTGCTTTAAATTCCATCTGTTATGGATCAGCTTTGACCAGACCTGCAGGTCTTCATTACCAGGTGTGACAATATTCGGAATTTCAGCAACACACACAAAACGCAGGAGGAAATACTCCAGCATTTTGTGTGTGTTGCTCAGATTTCCAGCATCTGCAGATTTCTCTTGTTTGTGTTCAGAATTTCAGGATCTGCAACCCATAATTTTTATATATACATTTTACAACTAATACTCCAGTGCAGGGGTTTCCAACCTTTTTCATGTCATGGACACCTACTATTAACCAAAAAATCCGTGGGAACCTCTGCTCTAGTGTGTGAACATTATAGAAGATTGAATCAGAATTAATAAGTTGTTTACATGCTATGTTGGTGCAAGAAGCACGGAGACACATGTGGGCACATCTCAGACTGTGTTAGTCGTCAACACAAACAATGCACTTCACTGTATGTTTTGATGTACGTGTGATAAATAAAGCAAATCTCTTTCAACACCTTTGTGTTATCCGGATATCAAATTGAAGCTATAGCTATAATATATTTCCAACAATTTCTCCACCAGAACTTGTTTACCTCTAGTGATGTTCTGTGGAACAAAAAAATTAACTTTGGCTTTGGTTTTCATAGCTTAAAAAATAGTGCTTGTTGGTTAGCTAGTCATTATTATTAATACTTTAATTCTGTTCCTGAAGGACATACAGATGAAATCTTCCTGTGATTCTTTTTCCAGTGATACTTCAAGCTCTTTATTTTTGAGTGAGTAGGTGAAGCTTTACAAGAAAGCACGGTGATCTATCATCTCTAACAATGACTGCAAATTCTTCTTCCCACTCCAGCTTTAAACTTTTGTTTCCTTTTCCATACAGTACCTGCGTTTCTAATACATGATGATGTGGGGGAGTCCAAGACTAGAGAACACAGCCTCAGAATAGAAGGGCTTCCTTTTAGAATGGAGATGAGAAGAAATTTCTTTAGCCAGAGTGTGGTGAATGTGCGGAATTTGTTGCCACAGCCGGCTGTGGAGGACAAGTCACTGGATATATTTAAGGCAGACGTTGATAGATTCTTGATTCATCACAGTATGAAGGGAGACAGGGAGAATGCAGGAGATGGAAGCGGAGAGGGAAAATCGATCAGTCATAATGAATGGAGGAGCAGACTCGATGGCCCAAATGGCCTAATTCTGCTCTTATGTCTTGTGGTCGTGTGCGTCATTCATACAGGACTTCTCACACATATCCTGCAATTAGTGAGAACAGATTCAGATTCAACTTTATTTATCATATGTATATCAAAACATCGAGTGAAATAGCATGTCCGCAATGCTTAGCAGGATAACCTATAACAAACAGGTGTTATTACACTCAGAAACTGTATCCTGCAGAAGTTATCTTTAGAGAGATGGCAAGCAGACCATATCTGTTCACCACTGAACACAAACTGACCACAGACAGCGGTGTCACAGTCCGGCACTGCCACACCCAGTGCATGTTGAATGACTAGTCAGACAAAGTCACAAGTACCAAGTTTTCATTGTCATAGAGCCCCAGATACAAATTTTCCTAAGTTACAAAAGTAATACGCCAAAGGATATGTTTGCCATGAATCTCTGCAGAAATGTATTTAAACTATAAGAGAACCACAATTCATATGATAGGTTACTTTACCAATGGCATTCATTATTAAGGACCCCCGTCACTCAGGACATCCTCTCTTCTCACCAGGAGGAGGAACTGGAGCCGGAAGACACACACTCAATGTTTCAGGAACAGCTTCTTCCCCTCTGCCATCAGATTTCTGAATGGACATTGAACCTACGAATGCTACATCACTACTTTTCTTTTTATTTTTTTTTACTACTTATTTGATTTAACTATATATTTCTTACTGCAATTTACAGTAATAATGATGTTCCTATTATTATGAATTGCAATTTACTGCTGCTACATAACAACAAATTTCACGACATTTTCCAGTGATATGAACAAACACAAGAGATTCTGCAGATGCTGGAAATCAAAAGCAACACACAAAAAATGCTAGAGGAACTCAGCAGGTCAGGCAGCATCAATGGAAAAGAATGAACAGTCGGCCGTGACCCTTCCTCAGGACTGGATAGGAAAGAGTAAGAGTAAGAAGGTGTGGGGTGGAGAGGAAGAAGTTCAAGGTGGTAGATAATAGGAGAAACAGGGAAGGGGTGAAGTAAAGAGCTGGGAAGTTGATTGGCAGAAGAGACAAAAAGCTGGAGAAGAGGGAATCTGACAGGAGAGGACAGAAAACCATAGATGAAAGGGAAGGGAGAGGAGCAGCAAAGGGAGGTGATGGGCAGTTATGAAGAGAAGGAAACAGGAAGGGGGAATGGTGATGAGGGAGGCAATTACCAGAAGTTTATGCCATCAGGTTGGATTTGACCCAGATGGAATTTAAGGCGTTGCTCCTCCAACCTGAGCATGGCCTCATCCTGACAATAGACAATAGGTGCAGAAATAGACCATTCAGCCCTTCGAGCCTGCACTGCCATTTTGAGATCATGGCTGATCATCTACTATCAATACCCAGTTCCTGCCTTGTCCCCATATCCCTTGATTCCCCTATCCATAAGATACCTATCTAGCTCCTTCTTGAAAGTATCCAGAGAATTGGCCTCCACTACCTTCCGAGGCAGTGCATTCCAGACCCCCACAACTCTCTGGGAGAAGAAGTTTTTCCTTAACTCTGTCCTAAATGACCTACCCCTTATTCTCAAACCATGCCCTCTGGTACTGGACTCTCCCAGCATCTGGAACATATTTCCTGCCTCTATCTTGTCCAATCCCTTAATAATCTTATATGTTTCAATCAGATCCCCTCTCAATCTCCTTAATTCCAGCGTGAACAAGCCCAGTCTCTCTAACCTCTCTGCGTAAGACAGTCCAGACATCCCAGGAATTAACCTCATGAATCTACGCTGCACTTCCTCTACAGCCAGGATGTCCTTCCTTAACCCTGGAGACCAAAACTGTACACAATACTCCAGGTGTGGTCTCACCAGGGCTCTGTACAAATGCAAGAGGATTTCCTTGCTCTTGTACTCAATTCCCTTTGTAATAAAGGCCAACATTCCATTAGCCTTCTTCACTGCCTGCTGCACTTGCTCATTCACCTTCAGTGACTGATGAACAAGGACTCCGAGATCTCTTTGTATTACTCCCTTACCCAACTCTACACCGTTCAGATAATAATCTGCCTTCCTGTTCTTACTCCCAAAGTGGATAACCTCACACTTATTCACATTAAACACCATCTGCCAAGTATCTGCCCACTCACCCAGCCTATCCAAGTCACCCTGAATTCTCCTAACATCCTCATCACATGTCACACTGCCACCCAGCTTAGTATCATCAGCAAATTTGCTGATGTTATTTTCTATGCCTTCATCCAAATCGTTAACGTAAATGGTAAACAGCTGTGGTCCCAATACCAAGCCCTGTGGCACCCCACTAGTCACCACCTGCCATTCCGAGAAACACCCATTCACCGCTCCCCTTTGCTTTCTATCTGCCAACCAGTTTTCTATCCATGTCAGTGCCTTCCTCCCTATGCCCTGAGATTTGATTTTACCCACCAATCTTCTATGTGGGACCTTATCAAATGCCTTCTGAAAATCGAGGTACACTACATCCACTGGATCTCCCCCGTCTAACTTCCTGGTTACATCCTCGAAAAACTCCAACAGATTAGTCAAGCATGATTTACCCTTGGTAAATCCATGCTGGCTCGGCCCAATCCTATCACTGCTATCTAGATATGCCACTATTTCATCCTTAATAATGGACTCTAGCATCTTTCCCACCACCGATGTCAGGCTGACAGGTCGATAGTTCTCTGTTTTCTCGCTCCTTCCTTTCTTAAAAAGTGGGATAACATAAGCCATTCTCCAATCCTCAGGAAATGATCCTGAATCTAAGGAACATTGGAAAATGATTACCAATGCATCCGCAATTTCCAGAGTCACCTCCTTTAGTACCCTAGGATGCAGACCATCTGGACCTGGGGATTTGTCATCCTTCAGTCCCATCAGTCTTCTCATCACAGTTTCCTTCCGAATGTCAATCTGTTTCATTTCCTCTGTTACCCTATGTCCTTGGCCCATCCATACATCTGGGAGATTGCTTGTGTCTTCCTTAAGTGAAGACAGATCTAAAGTACTTATTAAATTCTTCTGCCATTTCTCTGTTTCCCATAACAATTTCACCCAATTCATTCTTCAAGGGCCCAACATTGTTCTTAACTATCTTCTTTCTCTTCACATAACTAAAAAATGCTTTTGCTATCTTCTTTTATATTCCTGGCTAGCTTGCGTTCGTACCTCATTTTTTCTCCCCGTATTGTCTTTTTAGCTAAGTTCTGTTGTTCCTTAAAAACTTCCCAATCATCTGTCCTCCCACTCACCTTAGCTCTGTCATATTTCCTTTTTTTTAATGCTATGCAGTCTCTGGCTTCCTTTGTCAACCACTGAGGCCCCTTTCCCCCCTTTGAATCCTTCCTTCTCTGGGGGATGAACTGATTTTGCACCTTGTGCATTATTCCCAAGAATACCTGCCATTGCTGTTCCACTGTCTTTTCTGCTAGGCTATCCATCCAGTCAACTTTGGCCAGCTCCTCCCTCATGGCTCCATAGTTTTCCCTGTTCATCTGCAACACTGACACCTCCGAGCTGCCCTTATCCTTCTCAAATTGCAGATAAAAGCTTATCATATTGTGATCACTACCTCCTAATGGCTCCTTTACTGCGAGATCGCTTATCAAATCCTGTTCATTACATAACACTAAATCCAGAATAGTCTTGTCCCTGGTCGGCTCTCGTACAAGCTGTTCCAAGAATGCATCCCGTAGGCACTCTACAAACTCCCTATCTTGTGGTCCAGCACCAACCTGATTCTCCCAGTTCACCTGCATGTTGAAATCCCCCATAACTACTGCGACATTACCTTTGCCACATGCCAATGTTAACTCACTATTCAACTTGTACCCAATATCCATGCTACTGTTTGGTGGCCTGTAGACAACACCCATTTGGGTCCTTTTGCCCTTACTGTTCCTTAGTTCTATCCACACAGACTCTACTTCTCCTGATCCTATGTCCCCCCTTGCAAAGGACTGAATCTCATTCCTCACCAACAGGGCCACCCCACCCCCTCTGCCCACATTTCTGTCCCTACGATAGCACGTATACCCTTGTACATTCATTTCCCAGGTCTGATCTCCCTGCAGCCATGTCTCCGTTATCCCAACAATATCATAGTTACCCATTCGCACCTGAGCTTCAAGCTCATCCGCCTTATTTCTGACACTTCGTGCATTCAGAGATAGAATTTTTAACCCATTTCTCCTCTCTCTGTTTGAATTGCTGCCTATTGTGCTTAACCCAGCTCCCCGAACTCCCATCGGGCTATACGCCCCTAGAATTTTGTAGTCCTTCCTAAATTTACTTATTCTTTCTGCACATTTAACTCCATGTTCCATCAGACCATCCCTCTATACATGTGTCCTCCTTATCACTTGTTCCGCCTCACCTTTCTCTACTACACACTTAATATTCCGGAACCGTGTAGTCCCCACCTGTCCTTTATTCTTCATCTCACTATCCTCTCTCACATTCTGGATCCCCGCCCCCTGCAAATTTAGTTTAAACCCTCCCCCAAGAAGCACTAGCAAACTTCCCTGCAAGAATGTTAATACAGCTCCAGTTCAGGTGTAAACCGTCCCTTCGGAACAGATCCCACCTTCCCTGGAACAAAGGCCAATTATCTAAAAACCTGAAGCCCTCCCTCCTGCACCATCCTCTCAGCCACGTATTAATCTTTATAATCTTTCTATTCCTTGCCTCACTCGCACGTGGCACAGGTAGCAATCCAGAGATTGTTACCCTGGAGGTCCTGCTCTTCAGCATCGCACCTAACTCCCTGAACTCCCTACGCAGGACCCCCTCACTCATCCTACCCACGTCGTTAGTCCCTACATGGACCACAACATCTGGATTCTTGCCCTCCCTCTCGAGAATAACCTGCACCCGATCTGAGATGTCCCGGACCCCGGCACCAGGGAAGCAACATACCATCCGAGACTCCCGATCTTCCCCACAAAACCTCTTATCCGCCCCCCTGACTATAGAAACCCCTATCATTACCGCTCTTTTCTCTTCCCTCCTCCCCTGCCTAGTCGAGAGTCCAACCTCAGTGCCAGAGACAGGACCACTGCAACTTGTTCCTGGTAGGTCATCCCCACCAACAGTATCCAAAACGGTATACTTATTGTTGATGGGAATGGCCACAGGGGTGCTCTGCTCTCTCTGTCTGCTCCCCCTGCCTCTCTTGACTGTCACCCATTTGCCTACCTCCTGTCTTTTTGGTGTGACTACCTCCCGATAACTCTTATCTATCTCTGCCTCTGCCTCCCGAATGATCCGTAGCTCATCCAGCTCCTGCTCCAATTCCCTAACTCGGTCTGATAGGAGCTGCAGCTGGATGCACCTATTGCAGGTGTAGTCATCAGGGACAGCTGTGTTGACCCTGACCTCCCACATACTGCATACAGAGCACACCACTGCTCTAACTGTCTCCCCCATTACTTGATCCCAGATTAGTCAGAATAAATTTTAAAAAAGTACCTACTGACGTTACCTTTTTACCTCAGAAAGCACGTACTCAGGCTCACTGATTTCCTCTCACCGAAGTCACGGACCGACATGTCGGAATGGGAATGGAAAGTAGCATTTGTTTCTGAAACATTAGTAGCTCCTTGGTCTTAATGTCAGTAAGACAAAAGAAATGACTGTGGATTTCAGGAAGTGGAAGAGAACACACACCAGTCCTTATCAACAAGTCAGCAGGTGAAGGGGTGAGCACTTTCAAGTTCCTGGGTGTCAACATCTCTGAAGATCTATCCTGGGCCCAAAATACTGATGCAATTATGAAGAAGGCATGCCAGTAGCTATATTTTATTAGTAGGAACTTGAGAAGATTTGGTATGTCACCAAAGTCTCTAGCAAATTTCTACAGATGTACCATGCAGAGTGTTCTAACTGGTTACATTACCATCTGGTATGGAGGGGTTAATGCACATGATCAAAAAAAGCTTCACAAAGTTGTCAACTTAACCAGCTCCATCATGGGCACAAGCTTCTCCACCACTGAACACATCTTCAAAAGGCAATGCCTCAATAATTAAGGACTCCATCACCCAGGAAGTGCCCTCTTCCCATTACTACCATCAGAGCAGTGGTACAGATGCCTGAAGGCACACACTCAACAGTTTTGGAACAGCTCCTCTGCTCTGCCATCGTATTTCTGAAAAGACAATGAACCCATAAACACTACCTCACTATTTTTTGTTCTCTTTTTGACCTACTTATTTGATATATATTTCTTATTATAATTTATAGTATATTTTAAGTGTTATACGGTAATGCTGCCATAAAACAACAAATTTCACGACATATGTTATTGATGATGAACCTGATTCTGATTCAGAGAGTTTACAACATGGAAACAAGCTTTTTGGCCCAACAAGTTCACACCAATCAAGATCTCCATCAAAGCTGGCCCATTTGTCCATGTTTGGCCCATATCCTTCTAAACTCTATCTATTGATGTACCTGTCGAAGTGCCTTTTAAGAATTGTCAATGACCTGCCAATTGAATACAACAATTTCCATTCACATTTTGCCTTTAACATATCTAGGAAGTTTCTGTGGACGCCTGTACAAATAGCAGCAATTCAATGTATCTGTATGCTAATATAGCATCTGCTATTTTTATCCTGAGTGAGAAGGACAGTAATGGTGTTGGTCTTCTGCCATTAGTCTGATATTGGGAGGTAGTGTGGAAAAATATCTAGCTGAAATAACCTACACCTTATGCACACATTAGAAGTGTAATCAAATACCTGGGAAAATGAAAATGCTCAGCCTTAGAATATGAGAATATATCATGGCCTACTCTCATAAATAGATGATAAGGCCATTCAGACCATTAAATCTGCTCCACTATTTGGTTATGGCTGATTTATTAGTATGGAGACACCAACACAAAGCTTACGATAGGTAGTGGATACAGCCCAGTTTATCACAAGTAAATCTCTCCCCACCACTAAGTATATCAACAAGGAATGCTGTCGCAGGAAAGCAGCATCCATCATCAAGGACTCCCAATGTTCAGGCCATGTTCTCTTTTCGCTGCTGCCATCAGGAAGGAGGTACAGGAGCGTTAGGCCCCTCATCAGCAGGTTATTTCTGGTAGTTATTACCCCTCAACCAGACTGGATAACTCAACTCACCCCATTCACTTTCAAGCATGCTGCAACTCATGTCCTCGATATTATGTTTTACTATTAATCTATAATTATTATTATTTTGTTTTTATTTCTGTATTTGCACAATTTGTAGATAGTTTTTTGTAGATTGTTTTTTGGCTGCCTTTGCTTGTGTGTAGTTTTTCAACAATTCGGTTGTGTTTCTTCATATTGACTGTGAATGCCCAAAATAAATTTAATCTCAGGATAGTATATGGTGACTGTGGAGGAAAACATTGCAAGTTAAAGATTTTGATAGACAAAGGGTTAATATTCATTTTTGAATATGGAAACCAGTTTGCAATTTAGCTTATGAGAGATATGGCCTTGGCTTTTAGCAAAGACGGCTCTTACAATAAATACTTGCAGTTGCTCATCTTGTAAAAATTAGCCTCAAGGATATGAGACAATCTGTCTGTTAATACAAAGTTGTACACAGGACTGAATTTTTAATTTTGGCTGTTGCTGTGGGTATAGCTTATCATAAGAGAAATGCATGTGATCCGAGCTTATCTTTTGTAATTCACATGGGAACTGAACAGCCTTTGCTTTTTGATTGATTTGTACCTGAATAAAAGGAGCAGCGCCCCCTGTAGTACTGGGAGTTCAAAACCCACAGTTAGCAGTTCCACTCTCCACGATATTGTGAATAAAGCTCTCTTTACTTCAACATCTGTGTCTAACTTACTTGTGATCAATTTTAATTGAAATATCTTGACAAATTAATTTCCCTAACAATGACATATATGTACAGGTTTCCCCCGCTATCCGAAGGTAGAACATTCCTATGAAACCGTTTGTAAGCCAAAATGTCAAAAAGCAAAGAAGCAATTACCATTAATTTATATGGGAAAAATTTTTGAGCGTTCCCAGACCCAAAATATAACCTACCAAATCATACCAAATAACACATAAAACCTAAAATAACACTAACATATAGTAAAAGCAGGAATGATATGATAAATATACACCCTATATAAAGTAGAAATATTGTATGTATGGTGTAGTTTCACTTATCAAAATCGGGAAGACAGCGAGCCAAAATCAATTTGGAGAAAAAAAATCGGTACGTACACACCTATGCACGTACACACAACTGCCCGCACAAGGCTCCACGGTCATGGTAGTCTTTCTCAGGGTAAACACACATATAAAGCGGGCGTCTTTTTTTCGTAAAAGCGAAAATCCTCTTTGGTTAGCGAAAACAGGTACTAATGTAGGTCTTTCGTAACAGTGAGCTGTCGTAAAGCGAGCGTTCGGAAAAACGGATCCACCTGTACTTTGATAATAAGTTTACATTGAACTTTGAACTCTCAACCCTATTCTTCTGCTTTCTCCTTGCAAAATTCAACACCCTTACTAATCAAAACCTGGCAAACTCCACTTTAAATATATCCAATGAGTTGGCCTTTACGGCCATCTGTGGCAATGAACTTCACAGATTCACTACCCTTTAACTAAACAAGTTTCTCATCTCTGTTCTAAGAAATAGAAAAACTAAAAGTAATTTTTAGCTTAAGTTCCCATTATTGAAAATTTGTCCAAACTAAAACTTGGTGTTTTGTGGAAATAAATAGCAATAAAATCAAATCCAGCTATGTCCCTTGAAAGTTAAGTATTCATTTGTCAGAATCGCCAATTTTAGTTTTGTCTTTGATTTTAAAATGAATAGATGAAAGGTCTTTAAAATTCCAACCAAATGGACAAAGAGGGTACGAATTCTACAGTTACAGGATTTAAACTGAGTCAATTGGTTCGTTGCTGCATCTGAAGCTGACTGACTTAACCCAGAAATATTACTGAGATTAGAGAATGACATCTGAATTACGATATTGAATCTGCAAAATTTTAAACACTGGTCTCACAAAGAGGAAGGACACATTACACTTCCATTAGATAGGGATGTGCAGCACAGTGGGTGATATCGTGTTACGCTCAATCCATGAAACTCCAAGAGTTCCAGAGCTCTGCTGCTGATAAAGAGAGCATATTCCAAGAAAACCTTTCACCAATCCAGGAAGACTCGGAATGCTTTTTGTCATATGATAGAATTTTAAATATTAGGGGAATTTCAGGTCAATGAAGAAAAATCTACATGAAACGCTGTTGTAGGAAAGCAGCATCCATCATCAGAGATTGCCACCACCCAAGCCGTGCTCTTTTCTTGCTGCTGCCATCAGGTAGAAGGTACAAGAGCTTCAGGACTCACACCACTAGGTTCAAGAACAGTTACTACCCCTCAATCATCAGACTCTTTAAGAAAGGGGGATAACTACACTTACTTGCCCCATTACTGAGATGTTCCAACAGCCAATGATCTTACTTTAAGGAATCTTTATCTCGTTATCTCATATTCTTGTTATATATTGATATTTATTTATATTTTCATTTGCACAGTTTGTTGTCTTCTGCACTCTAGCTGCTCTTTCATTGATTGTGTTATAGTTACTATTCTATAGTTTTGCTGAGTATGCCTGGAGCAAAAGGAATCTCAGGATTGTATATCGTGATATTTATGCACTTTGATAATAAACTTTGAACTTTGCACTGAGGTTAGCCTTTAATCACTCCTCATATGATAAGCCTTTCAATCTCAGAATCATTTTCATGAACCTCCTCTGAACCCTCTCCAATGTCAGCACATCCTTTCTTAGACACTTTGGCACTGAGATTAGCAAGGCTTCCCTGAAAGCGGGATTGCAGGTAGACGGGGTAGTGGAAGATTAAAGTGAGATTAGCTTTATACATGCACATTAATGCTATTACGGCAGCAATTCCCACCAGTGATCAGTGATCACCATTCAATTCCCATTGCTGTCTGTCAGGAGTTTGTACATTCTCCACGTGACCATGTGGGGTTCCTCCGGGTGCTCTGGTTTCCTCCCACAGTCCAAAGATGTAGGGTCATTAGGTGAATTGGTCATATTGGTGTAACTGAGGGCTCGTTGGGCCAGAAGGGTCTGTAACTATGCTGTATCTCTAAATAAATAAAATCAATACATCAAAATATACAGTGAAATGCATCATTTGCATCACTGACCAACACAGACCAAATGTGTACTGTGACGCCATGTTTCTGGCACCAACAGAACATGCATGTATTTGCTAACCCTAACCCTACGTCTTTGGAAACCAAAGCACTGGGTAGAAACCCACACGTTCACAGGGAGAACATACAAACTCTTACAGACCCTGCTGGAAATTGAACCCAGGTCACTCGCACTGTAATAGCGGTACCATGCTGCCCATAATACGGATGATAGATTGTATCATCCACAGAGTAGAGAAAATGTACCATGGCAGACAGGTGTGGCCCTACAATGGGTGGTTAAAACTGCCCAACGTATCGAAGGCACAGGCCTACCCGCCATCAGAGATATAGATACAGAAAGGTACTGGAAAAAGGCCAGCAATAGCATAGAGGATCCTGCCCACCCTCCTTATGGACTGTCTGTCCCACTTCCATCAGGGCAGAGGCTATGCAGCATCGAAAACAGGACGACCAGACTCAAAAACAGCTGCTTTCCCCAAGCCATCGGCCTGATCAACCCAAATCTCCACCCCCTACCACCACTACGTACCATAGAACCATAGAATATTACAGCACGGAAACAGGCCTTTTGGCCTTACTTGGCTGTGCCGAACCATTTTTTTGCCTAGTCCCACTGACCTGCACCCGGCCCATATCCCTCCAAACCCCTCTCATCCATATACCTGTCCAAGTTTTTCTTAAATGTTAGAAGTGAACCCGCATTCACCACTTCAGCTGGCAGCTCATTCCACACTCCCACCACTCTCTGTGTGAAGAAGCCCCCCCCCCATGTTCCTTTTAAACTTTTCCCCCTTCACCCTTAACCCATGACCTCTGTTTTTTTTCTCCCCTGGCCTCAGTGGAAAAAGCCTGCTTGCATTCACTTTATCTATACCTATCATAATTTTATACACCACTATCAAATCACCCCTCATTCTCCTACGCTCCAGGGAATAATGTCCTAACCTATTCAACCTTTCTCTTTAACTCAGTTTCTCAAGTCCCAGCAACATTCTTGTAAATCTTCTCTGCACTCTTTCAACCTTATTAATATCCTTCCTGTAATTAGGTGACCAAAACTGCATACAATACGCCAAATTTGGTCTCACCAGTGTCTTATACAACCTCACCATTACATTCCAACTCTTATACTCAATACTTTGATTTATAAAGGCCAATGTGTGACAACCCTATCTACTTGTGACGCCACTTTTAGGGAATTATGTATCTGTACTCCCCGATCCCTCTGTTCCACTGCACTCCTCAGTGTCCTACCATTTACCTTGTATGTTCTACCTTGGCTTGACCTTCTGAAGTGCAATACCTCACACTTGTCCACATTAAACTCCATCTGCCATTTTTCTGCCCATGCCTCCAACTGGTCCAAATCCCTCTGCAAGCTTTGAAAACCTTCCGCACTGTCCACTACATCTCCATATAAGATATACATATAAGACTGTAAGACACAGGAGCAGAATTAGGCCATTTGGCCCATCAAAACTACTCAGCCATTCAATCATGGCTGCTCCTTATCTCCCCTCGTCAGCTCCACTCCCCAGCTTTCTCCCCATAACCTTTGATGCCATATCTAATCAAGAACCTATCAAGAGCCTATCAAGCTGTGCCTTAAATACACCCAAGAAACTGGCCTCCACATCTGCCTGTGGTAATAGTTCCACAAGTTCACCACTCTCTAGCTAAAGAAATGTCTCCACATCTCCGATTTAAATGGACGCCCCTCAACCCTGAGGCTGTGCCCTTTTATCCAAGGTTCTCCCACCATGGGAAACATCCCTTCCACATTTACTCTGTCTAGGCCTTTCAACATTTGAAAGGTTTCAATGAGATCCCCCCCCCCATCCTTCAAAATTCCAGCAAGTACAGTCCCAGAGCTATCAAACGTTCCTCATACGATAACTCTTTCATTCCCAGAATCATCTTTGTGAACCTCTATTGAATCCTCTCCAATGCCAACACATCTTTTCTTACATGAGGGGCCAAAACTGTTCACAATAGTCAAGGTTACAGCATAAAAAGAAGTGGGCCCAACACCAATCCCTGCGGAACACCATTGGTCACTGGCAGCCAACCAGAAAAGGATTCCTTTATTCCCACTCACTGCTTCCTACCACTCAGCCAATGCTCTAACCATGTTAGTAATTTTCCTGTAGTACATGGGTGTTACATACCCGTGACACGTGACAGGGGTGTACTTGTCACGCGACAGGTGTTGAAGCTATACTGGACTTGAGGTAATGGTCTTGTGATGGTGGAGTGACGTCATTTTCCCGCCAGTAGAGGTCATGTGACAGTTTTTTTTTACAGGGTATAAAAGGAGGACCCCTCCCTGTGAGGAGGGGCAGTTCGTGGCTGGATTTGCCATTGTGACTTCATGCCACTGCGTGATCTAATATTATGATGCAGTGTGGTTGAAAGATGGAGTTTTATTTAATGCCTAAAGTTTAGAAGGTCATTGCCGGCAGTTTCTTTATAATACTGCTAGCTAAAAATCAGTGGAGAGTGAAGATCGGAGTTCGGGAGTTAAAAGATCGAGGAAAATTGATTTCGACGGTGCAACAGGTTCGACCTTGTTAGATACTCATTCAGAAGGAATTTGTTGGCTGTCTCCGTGTTAATCCCTGTGAAATAGCAGAAAGGATTGGGGTACAGTTTTGTAAAGGAAAGGTCAGTGTCTTTAAGCTGTTTCATTTTCCATCTTCGTTAATTCTTCGTGGGAAAAGTAGTTCGACTGGGAACCGCAACGACACGACGTGAAAGAGAATATAAATCATCTTAAAAAGTCTCTCCCTTAAATGGACTGTAAGCATTTTGAACTTTTGCAATACTACTTTGAAAAACTGTTTTTGCAACATCACTTTATGAACTGTTTAAGCTTCATTGCTTTAAGAACTGTTTAAGCTGCCGCACAGCAGCTGACTTCCGGTTACGTGAGTGGTTTGTTTACTTTTGTGGGTTTGTTTTTCAGTGTTTAATAAATGTTTTATTTGTTATAAAAACCCCTGCCTCACTCATATATTTACTGTTGCTGAATCCGTAACATGGGCTCTTAACTTGGTAAACATTCTCATGTGCGGCACCTTGTCAAAGACCTCCTGAAAGTCCAAATATACAACATCCACTGTATCCCCTTTATCTGTCCTACTTGTAATCTCCTCAAAGAATTCCAACAGGTTCTTCAGGCAAGATTTTCCCTTAAGGAAACCATGCTGTCTTTGTCCTATCTTGTCCTGTGTCACCAAGTACTCCATAACCTCATTCTTAACAATTGATTCCAACATCTTCCCAACCACTGAGGTCAGGCTAACTGGTCTATAATTTCCTTTCTGCCTCCTTTCTTAAAAAGTGGAGTGACATTTGCAATTTTCCAGTCCTCTGGCATCATGCCAGAATCCAATGATTTTTGAAAGATCATTACTAATGCCTGCACAATTTCTACCACTACGTCCTTCAGAAACCCCAGCATGCAGTTCATCTGGTCTGGGTGACTCAGGTCTTTCAGCTTTTTGGGCACCTTCTCCCCCTTGTAATAGTAACTACACTCACTTATCTTCCCTCGCACCCTTCAACATCTGGCACCCTGCTAGTGTCTTCCACAGTAAAGGCTGATGCAAAATATTCATTTAGTTCATCTGCCATCTCCTTGGCCCCCATTATTATTCCTCTGGCCTCATTTTCTAGTGGTCCTGTATCCACTCTCATTTTTCTTTTGCTTTTTACATACTTGACGAAGGTTTTACTTAGATATTGTTTGCAAGCTTGCCTTCATATTTCATCTTTTCCCTTCTAATGATTCTTTAAGTTGCTCTCTGTAGGGTTTTAAAAGCTTCCCAATCCTCTGTCTTTCCACTAATTTTTGCTTTGTTGTATGCCCTCTCTTTTGCTTTTACATTAGCTGTGACTTCCCTTGTCAGCCACGCTTGTACTATTTTGCCCTTTGAGCACTTCTTGGCTTTTGGAATACATCTGTCCTGTACCTTCCTCATTTTTCCTAGAAACCCACGCCGTTGCTGCTCTGCTGTCATCCCTGCCAGCATCTCCTTCCAACTTACTTCATCTGGTGTCACTTTAGGTACAGTACGTACTATCAGTCTAGGTACCAGTATATAAGTTTCTTAGAATCATGGGAAAGTACAGCACAGAAACAGGTCCCTCGGCACATCTAATCCTATTTAAATTGCTTAGTCCCACCGACCTGCACTTGTACACTGTTTTAGAGGATTATGTTTATACTTGCAATGATTGTGCTTTGTTCTTTTTATTCTGTTTTTAGGCTTATGGTGTATTTCATATGCTGTAATTATTTTATTCTCTTTTCACTTGCTTACTGAAAAATGATAGTAAGCAATCATGAATCTTGAAAATACATGAAGATGATCAACAAAAGATGATCGTGCAAACAGGGTTTTCATTTAACGTCTCAGCTGTAAGAGGACACCACAGGCCGGACAGCATTCCCACAGTCCTGCAATGAAATGTCGTCCTGGCTACCTCTGCAATGGAAGCTGAGCATACAACTACCTGACCATGAAGTGATAATGAATCAACGGTAACTTGTCTGATACCACTAGACATATTCTTGACATCCTTGCAAATAGGAGGAAGAGAACGTTAAGACAGCCATGGCAAATAGCTGATATGGTGCTCAGCAAGGACCTGATGCAGACCGGTGAGAAACAATCCCTCTGTGCTTATCCCTCATTAGTATTCTATCAATTCCTTCTCCAGAAATATGTAAGTTCATTCTGATGTGATGGGCATATTAATGTATCATTTCTGATGCCAAGTGAAAACTCAATTCTTTTTTTAAATTGAATTCAGGGATTTTTACAAATGCTTCTGAAATCACATTCTGTTCTTTCTTTTTTGTAATTAAGGACACTGTTCATTGTATAATAAATCAAATACTATTTTTATTTTGCTTGACAGCAAAGAGTTTTTCTTTAATTGTTGCTTGTGTAACTTTCAATCCCATTCCATTTTCCAGGTCAATTATAAATCAGACCCTTGTAATGTGTTAAATTAGGTTTGTAGAGATGTCGACGTCTCAGGAAAGTTAACAGAATTTAAATATTGCTTATTGAACAAATAAAAGCTGTTTGCAGTTTGTTTGCTTGACTTCTATCACGAATATTGCTTTGGATCAATGAGATCTGACAGTCAAATGTCCTGGGTCTAGTTGTTAATTTTTAGTTCTGGCACAGATGCACCGATCTCCATTGGATTAGAACATTCCATATATAGCATCTCATCCCACAAGGTACACCTTGAGGCTTCATACTATTTACCAAGGGATCACATCAGGTTCATCAGATCCATCTATAAATAAAATATTCTTCTTAACAGTATGACTTAACCTTTTGCAGACAGTTTCTAATTCATATTGTTTAATATTTGAACCAATATCATTATACTTTAAACAACTTGTTTAATACTATTAACATTGTAAATACAGTACATGCTGGTATTTATATATTTATACACATTTTATTCCATATCTGTACTTTAAGCTCTAACTTTATGTTATATCAATCTTTAAAAAGCTCAAAGTTCAAAGTAAAATTTATTATCAGAGTACATATATGTCATCAGATACAACCCTGAGATTCTTTTCCCCGTGGGCATACGCAACAAATCCATAAAATCGTAACTATAAACAGGACCAATGAAAGAGCAAGAGCACAGAAGACAACAAATTGAGCAAACACAACTATAAATAAATAGCAATAAGTAATGAGAGCATAAAATAAAGAGTCCTTAAAGTGAGCTCATTGGTAGTGGGAACACCTCACTAGATGAATGTAGTTATCCTCTTTTGAGTAAGAGCCTGATGGTTGAGGGGTAGTAACTGTTCTTGAACCTGGTGGTGCTAGTCCTGACGCACTTGTACCTTCTGTCTGATGGAAGCAGCAAGAAAAGTGCATGGCCTGGGTGATGAGGCTCTTTGATGGTAAATGCTGCTTTCCTGAGACAGCAATTCATAGTTGTTGAATGCTATTGTTTTCTGGTGCATATCATGGCAACACAACACAGCAAATTACTAATATATGATTCAGGAACAGCTTCTTCCCTGCTGCTATCTGATTTCTGAATGGACACTGAACCCATAAACACTACCTCACTACTTTTTAATTTCTATTTTTGCACCACTTATTTAATTTAACTATTCAATGTATATACTTACTGCAATTCACAGATCTGTTATTCTGTATTGCACTGTACCGCTGCCGCAAAAACAGCAATTTTCACGGCATATTCCAGTGACATTAAACCTGATTCTGATTTGGAAACAAGGAGAATAAAGTTTATCATTGATACTTCTCTTTTGACTATCAATACATTTGTTGAAAATTTAATCTGTACAATAGCGAAATGAGTTGTCCAATAAGCAATTTATGATATTCTGTATTAAGTTCAAATTCAGCCTGCACTAACTTGGTAGAATGACAATAGTACATAGGAAACAAGGAGCACACACAAAATGCTGAAAGAACTGAGCATGTCAGGGAACATCTACGGGAATGAATGAAGAGTCGATATTTCAGGCCAAGAGCTTTCATCAAGGCTAGAATGAAAGGGAGAAGAAGCCAGAATAAAAAGGTTATTCCTTTGCATAGATGCTGCCTGACCTGCTGAGGTCAGTCAGCATTCAATGTGTGTTACTCTGGATTTCCAGCGTCTGCAGAATCTTGTGTGCTATTAGAAGTTAGGAAGTTGTTCAGCATATGGTTGTGGAATTGATTTCTGCTTGATAGGTAGATGAAGGAGGTGGGGGGGGGGGGGTGCGTGGTGGGTATCAAGTACCTCGTATGGACAATGAAACATCATGCCACCTCAGTAGAGCCCACACTGTCAAAAACCTGACACATCGTTGAAAGCTGTAGCCATCACCATACTGTCGGACTTCTACTCAAAGTTCCGATGAGATGGAACTCTTTTGCATCTTCTGTTAGAAGTTTGTCCTGTTTATTATGTCCAGACAGTTCACTGTTCTAACAAGAACTCTGCACTTCCAGAGATACAAGTGTGCACATACATCATTTTCAAATGGGACCTTGGTACTGTTTCCCAAAGTCCATCGCAGTCCAATCATCACAAAAAGCTTTCCCCACCATTGACTACATCGACATGGAGCGGGGCCACAAGAAAGCAGCATCCATCATCCAGGACCCACACCATCCAGACCATGCTCTCTTCTTGTTGCTGTCATCGGGAAGGAGGCACAGGAGCCTTAGGTCCCACACCACCAGATTCAGGAACACTTATTACCTTTCTGGCTCCTGAACCAGCATGGATAACTTCACTCACCTCAATTCTGACCTGATTCCACAACCTATAGACTCACTTCTAAGAACTCTGCAACTCATGTTCTCAGTATGTATGTATGTATTTATTTATCTATCTATCTATGTACTTATTTATTATTCTAATCTTTTTTTGTATTTGCTCAGTTTCTCACTTTTGCACCTTGGTTGCTTGTTAGCCTTTGCTTGCGTGTAGCTTTTCATTGATTCTGTTGTATTTCTTTGTTCTGCTGTGAATGGTTGTGAGAAAATGGATCTCAGGGTTATATCTGGTGACGTATATGTGCTTTGATAATAATTTTACTTTGAAAGTCTAATCTGCCAAGCAATGTCAATGATTAATTTTCAACTCTATAACTTCCATAAAAATGTGATATAACAGCCTATTAGTTTTATACTGCAAAAAAAAAAATCCTGATTCATGTGCAGGCACTGGTGAAATGATAGCCACATGAGAAATTATGCTGAACAAACTAGAACACTATATTCTTAAATTGGTGAAACAAAAGGCAGGGTAAATTATGAACCGATTAAGTTTAATCAAGGAAAATACAGGTTTGCCGGCACTGTGGATAAGTACGGTAGTTCGTTTTGCAGCCAGAATCCTAAACCACTGTTGAATCCTGATACATGTTCCAAAGGTTCTTCTGAAGTCAAGAATGAGGCATCAAACATATTGCTTATGATTGCTTCACTAAATGTTACTAGGTCAAAAAATGAACAAAGAGAGAGTTGAGAGGACAATGAAAGGACAAAGAAAATAGCAGTTGTGGTTTTCTCATACTTAGACTAGAGATAACACAAATTCCAGTGATAACTATTAACCTATAAAAGAGCCAAATTAAAGTGGAGTGACACCTGCTGCAGAAACTAAATTCCTAGAAAAATGCATAAGCAAATCTACCATAATTACCAGAAAATTCACTAAAAAATTACATGCATATTATGATTATATAAAACTACAAGCAAGCATAGGAAAGTTGAACGACAAGAAGAATTAAGTTTCTACACCCTAATCAAACACCACTTACACGAGCTTGAATTCTAATATTTTAGTTGGTGAGAATAAATACAAGTAATTAAATAAATCTACAAATCAGATAACCAGATAAGGGCAATTAGAACTGGACAATAAATACCAGCATTGGCACTAATGTCAAAATATCAGAGATGAATAAAGACAGAAAGGAGACAATTCAGCATGTTTTGCCAATACTGGGTCTTCAAAGTATAAAACAGTTAGTCTCCTGAATTGTATTTTTCCTTATGCCCTGCAATTCTACTCTTTTGTATATTTATCCATTTCCTTTCTTACGGCTGCATTTGGATTGTTGCATTTCAAGTCCTAATCATTCATTCATTGCAAGCTAATCTTGTGTCTGTGGTCTTCTGCTGCTGTAGCCCATCCACTTCAAAGTTCAACGTGTCGTGCGTTCAGAGATGCTTTTCTGCACATCACTGTTGTAACATGTGGTTTTCTGAGTTACTGTCGCCTTCCTGTCAGCTTGAGACCATTCTCCTCCGACCTCTTTCATTAACAAGGCATTTTTGCCCATAGAACTGTTGTTCGTTTAATGGTTTTTTTTTTCCATGCCATCCTAGAGCCGGGATTTCCAACCTTTTATATGCCATGGACCGATAACATTAAGAAAGGGGTCCATAGACCCCAGGATGGGATCCCCTGCTCTAGAGAATGTTGTGCAGGAATATCTCAGCTGTTTCTGAGATACTCAAATCACCCTGTCTGGCACCAACAACCATTCCATGGTCAAAGTCACTTAGATCAAACTTCTTCCCCATTCTGATGTTTGGTCTGAACAACAACTTGACCTGCATGCTTTTTATACATTGGCCTGCTGCCACATGATTGGTTGATTAGATATTTGCATTAACAAACAGGTGTACAGGCGTACCTAATAAAGACACCACTGAGTATAACACCTCAGTAGAGGTAAACACAAATAGTAGGATTATTGTACAAGTTGTTCACTAATCTGCTTTGCTAAACCAGTCTGGTCTTCATGGAATCCCAGACTGATCAATAAAGTGATTCTGCAGTTCATAAGAAATTAAAGAGAATATTGGATGAGGCTAATTCAGATGAGTTTGAAGCCATGGATGAGTTATATGCAAAGCAAAAAAAAAAAATGCAGATGCTGGAAATCTAAAATAAAAACAGAATGCTGGAAATCATCAATGGGGAACGGAACAGAATCAACACTTCACAGCAGCAGCCTTTTGCCATAAGTTGTCTGACCAGTTGAGAATTTCAAAGTTCAAAGTAAGAGTGAATTGATTATCAAAGTCGCCATATACCCCCTTCAGATTTATTTTCTTGCAGCATTTTCTGTTAATACTTCACATACACGCTCTCTTCTTGCTGCTGTCATTGCGAAGAAGGTAGAGGAGGCTCAGGATTCACACCAACAGCTTCAGGAGCAGTTATTACCTCTCAACCTTGAATCAAAGAGGATAGCTTGACTCAACTCTGTTATGATTATAATTCTATGGATTTATTGAGTACGCCCACAAGAAAATGAATCTCAGAGTTGCATACAGTGACGTTTGTGTATTTTGAGAATAAATTTACTTCGAACTTTGAACATATTGACAGACCAAGCAGAGGTGACAAATTTCCTTCATGAAAGTCTAGCCACTTTGTTGTCACTATAACTGAGGTGAGTTTTATATTCCAAAATTATTTAATTCAATTAATTTTAATTTAATAATTCCCACCCTGCTATAATAGAATTTGAACTCGAGGCTCCAGATCAATCATCCAGATTTGTGGATTACTCATGCAGACACTGCATGAATAATGATCAGTAGCAAGATTCTTCAAGGTTTCAGTGCAGGTGCCATCTAACCTTGGGTCAAATTGATACTTCGGGTTGGACTGAAGCGGCGAGGCCCAGGTCTGAGAGTGAGAAATGAACCTATGCTGATTTAAGCACAGAACCAGATTTAAAAGACCAAGGCGTCGAGGCTGAGGGCAAAGGATGAACCGGTGTTCAGCTCACGACTCCATGAGGCTTTATTGGCCTCTGCGGCCATCAGGCTCCTGAACTGGCTGCTTGCCTGCAGACTCACTTTCAGGGACTCTGCTTCATGTTCTCTGTACTATTTGTTTATCTTTTTATTGTTTGCACGATTTTTTTCTTTTTTCCCACATTGGATATTTGATGATCTCTGTTCTGTGTGTGTGTGTGTGTTCATGGACTTTATTGTGTTTCTTTGGTTTGTGGCTGCCTGCAAGAAGATGAACCTTAAGTTTGCATTTGATAATAAATGTACTTTAAACTTTAATATTTAATGTTGTGTTCTTTAGGTGAACAAGAAGATACCTTCACAAGCAAAATACACTAGTGAAATTTAAGAGACTACTAGACAGGTATATGAAGGAATTTAAGGTGGGGGGTTATATGGGAGACACAAGATTGTGGGCCGAAGGGCCTGTACTGTGCTGTACTATTCTATGTTTTGAAATGCTACAAGGACTCAGCAGGTCAAGCAGCGTCTATGAAGAGGAATAAACAGTCAGCATGTAGGATGGAGACACTTCCATCACAGCCTGAAATGTCAACTGTTTATTCTTCTCCATGATGCTGACTGACCTGTTGAGTTCCTCCAGCATTTTCTTACTCTGGATTTCCAGCAGCTGAAGAATCTTTGTGTTTAGCATCGACACAAGTGCTACATTATGCAGCGAGGCAAAAGCTTCCCTTGTTTCAATTTGATGCAAAGACATCAGCAATCACCATTCACTTCACCCATAACATCCAATTATATTCTTTGTGTATTAACTTCAGTCAGAATCAGATTAGAAAGCACAAACAGTATGTAAAGTTCCAGTGAGGCAGTGGTTTTCTATTGAAAAGGTTGCATTGGTAGATAGTGAGGGCAATTGGTATTGATTCATGCAAACACAAATTTGATAGATTTTCTTTTCAGAAACTAACATTAGTTAGTTTTGGGCGCCACGGTAATGTAGCGGTTAGTGCATTGCTGTTACAGTCAGGGCGTTCCAGATTCAGTGTTCAACCCTGGTGTCGTCTCTAAGGAGTTTGTACATTCTCCTAGTGAACCACGTGGGTTTCTTCCGGGTGCTCCAATTTCCTCTCACATTCCAAAGGCGAAAAGTTAGAAGACTAATTGATCATTGTAAATTATCCTGTGATTAGACCAGTGTTAAATAGGTGGGTTACTAGGCAGTGTGACTCACTGGGCCAAAAGGGCTCGTTTCATACATAATAAAAAAATAAAATTATGATTAACATCGTAGTGCAAAATTTGGATAATTTATACATTCTTTGATAATAAATATATTCTGAAATCTTTATTGTAAAAGAGGTACGTTCAGGAGTGTTGACCTTGACTGTGGTGGGATGTATCTTCAAACTTCTGCATACTCTGGCCAATGGAAGTAAATGTGATGGAGTGTGAGGGATCTGTGATTACATTGATTGTTTTCCTGAGGCAGTGGTGAGTGTCGACAGAGTAAATGGAAGGGAGGCTGCTTTACATGATAAACTCAGCTGCATTCACAGCTCTCCACAATTCTTTGCGGCCTTGCCCTTCAAATCCAGGTACTGAGCATCACTGGCATGAGCAGCATATATTGCCTTTCTCAAATAGAGTCATAGAAAAGTACAGCACAGAAACAGGCCCTTTGGCCCATCTAGTCCATGCCAAACCATTTAAACTGCCTACTCCCATCAACCTGCACCAGGACCATAGCCATCCTACCCTAACCATCCACGTACCTATCCAAACATCGCTTAAGCATTGAAATCAAGCTCGCATGCACCAATTGTGCTGGCATCTCACTCCACACTCTCATGACCATCTGAGTGAAGAAGTTTCCCCTCATGTTTTCCCTTCAACTTTTCACCTTTCACCTTTAACCCATGACATCTGCTTGTCGTCCCACCCAACTTCAGTGGAAAAAGCCTGCTTGCATTTCCCTTATCTTTAAGCCTCATAATTTTATATACCTCCATCAAATATCCCATCGATCTTCTACATTCTAAGGCCACTGCAAAATTTCCCTAATTTGCAGGTGAGTTCTGAAATCTGGGAAGAATTAATGACAATGTTCACACTTCTTACTGAGTTGATAATACAATCTGTACCTAATAATGTGGCCACTGTGCTGCTCTCACTCACAAAGGCTTTCAGAGAGCATTAAGGCAGAGTGATAGGATCTCTGTGTGAAACCATTGTACCAATTCCATGATACTCATATTCCATAGTCATCCAGAGAAACAGTATGGTTCAAAGTTCAGATTTCAAAGCAAATTTATTATCAAACTACATGTACATTATCAAACTACATAGGTATTTCTTATACCTAATAATGTAGCCACTCAGTGAATGTTTGTGGTCTTCTGCTGCATCAACAAGGTTCGACGTGTTGTGCATTCAGAGATGCTCTTCTGCACACCACCGTTGTAACACATGGTTACTGTCAGTTTGAACCAGTCTGGTCATTCTCCTCTGACCTCACTCATTAACAAAGCATTCTCACCCACAGAACTGCCACTCTCTGGATTTTGTCTTTGTTTTTGCTTTGCTATTCTCTGTAAACTCTAGAGTCTTTGTGCATGAAGATCCCAGGAAATCTGAAATATTTCAAACCACCCTGTCTGGTACTAGCGTCCATTCCATTATCAAAGTCACTTAGATCACATTTCTTCCCTATTCCGATGTTTGGTGTGAACAACAACTGAACTTTTTGACCAGGTCCGCATGCTTTTGTGCATTAAGCTGCTGCCACATGATTGGCTGATTAGATAGTTGCAGAAAGAAGCAGGAGTTTAGATGTACCCAATATAGTGGCTAGTGGTAATCAATTTTTATTGGCGCAAGATAGAAAGCATCCTATCCAGATGTATCAAGGCTTGGTATGGCAACTGCTCTGAATGGGGCTACAAGAAACTGCAGCACATCACAGAATCTAGCCTCCCCTCCATGGACTCTGTCCGGACTTCTCACTGTCTCAGTATAGCAGCCAGGATAATAAAACATCCCACCCATCCCAGGCATTCCCTCTTCTCTACCCTCCCATGGAGCAGAAGTTACAAAAGCCTGAAGGCACATATCCCCAAGCTCAAGGGAGCTACTATCAAACTGTTAGTATGACTATTGAATTCTAGTACAACCTTGAGATCTCCCTTGCTATACCCTTGCCCCCATTGTCTGCCTGCACTGTAACACTACACTCTGCCCTCCGTTATTGCTTTTCCCTATACCACCTCAATGCACAATTGCGATGAAACAGTGTAATGGATTGCATGCAAAGCAAAATTTTACACCATAGATCAGTGCATAGAGTCCTGTGCGTGTGTGCGTGTCTATGTACATATTGCTGTTTTGCCCAAGATTGTTGTACAGTATTGTAGTAATTTCGTGTATTGCATTCGACTACTGCCGCAAAACAAAAAAAAAACAAATTTCATGACACATGTGAGTGATGAATAACCTGATTCTGACATGGGTCTCTGTTATGTACTGAGAGTGGGAAGGAGGCAGGGAGAGGGGAACCATGGTTGCAAAGAGGGGAGGGAGTGGAAAGCACCAGAGGGACATTCTGTAATGATCAACACACCAATTGTTTGGAATCAAATGACCTTGTCTGGTGTCTCAGGGATGGGTATGTCTCCACCCATACCATCCCCCACCCCTCCTGTGGCGCTCCACCCTCACCATTCCAAACATTCTTTGCTCCCATCTGATTTACAAACTTGCTCTTCACTCCATGTTGTCAAATACAGTACTGTGCAAAAGTCTTAGGCACCCTAGCTAAAATGTATGCCTAAGACTTTTGCACAGCACAGTATGAGAATAATAATCCAATTATCAATTTAGAATGTGAGAATAAAAAATGGTGTTAATGTAGGATTCAAAACTCAGTGGGCCGAAGGCCTTGTTTCGATGCTGTATTGCTGCTATAAATCCATGACTATATTGCCTGTGTTGTTTGTTGATGTCTCACTTTAATTTATAATGATTTGCAAGTTAACCAGTAAGAGAAATGAACAAAATTATTTTTTAGTAATTGCTACAGAACAATACAACTCATTATTTAGGGCTCACATTCACCGTTCCACCAACATCTCATAGTTCAGGCAGCATTTCACTTATAGATGAGAGCCTGTCATCAGATGAATATTTCATCACATCACTGCAAGGTGAAAACAATTGCAATGCGACTCTTTTTTTGTGTGTTTGGATTTGAAAACTATTTCAAATCATATCAAAGTAAAGAAAACAAGCCTTGGATTTATTTAAGACCAGAAAATGTTGAGAATACTCAACAGGTCAGGCAGCATCTGGAGATAGGGGAACAAGATTAATGCTTCAGGTAATGACTCAGCATCAGAACACTTCATCAAGTTGTTTTTACTCTACGTAGCACGCTACCTGACAGGATATCCTCCATCCTGTCGTGAAAGGGGCAAAACAGTATGCACGATCGCTCTCAGCACCAGCAATCACTACTCAGGATCTGATTCCCACTGCCGTCTTTAAGAAGTTCGTATCTTCTCCCCATGATTGCATAGGTTTTCTATGGGAGCTCCAATTTCCTCCCACATTCCAAAGATGTACAGCTAGGGTGGGGTTAGTGGGCTGAAGGCTGTCAGCACATTCTCGGATTGTATTGGTCATTGAGTGAAAACAGCACATTTCACTGCATGTTTCGATGCACATGCAAAGTTCAAATTCAAAGTAAATTTACTATCAAAATACATATATGTCACCATATTCAACTTTGAGATTCATTTTCTTGTGGGCATACTATAGAATAACAATTATAACAGAATCAATGAAAGACTGGAACAACTAGGATTCAACCAGAGTGCAGAAGACTGTGCAAATACAAAAATAAATAAATTGATGACGATAAATAAATAAAAAAAACAAACAAACAAGCAAGCAATCAAGCAATAAATATCGAGAACATGAGATGAAGAGTCTTTGAAAGTGAGCCCATTGGTTGTGGGAGCATTTCAAAGATGGGACAAGTGAAGTTATCCCCTTTGGTTCAAGAGCCTGATGGTTGAAGGGTAATAATTGTTTCTGAAACTGGTGAGACATGGGGCTCCTGTATTATCTTCTTTATTGCAGCAGTGAGAAGAGAGCATGTCCTGGATGGTGGGAGTCCCTGATGATGGATTCTCCTGGGGGTGAGGGTATGGATAATGAATGCTGCTTTCCTTTGACAGCATTTCATGTAGATGTGCTCAGTGGTGGGGAGGACTTTACCTGTGATGCACTGGGCCGTATCCACTACTTTTTGTACGACTTTCCATTCAACGGTATCAATGTTTCCATACCAGGCTGGTATAAACCTGGCAATATACTCTCCATCACACATCTATCGAAGTTTGTCAAAGTTTTAGATGTAGCTAATCTTTAACTTTATCTTTATCTCTCTATTTCAGGGTGATGATATTCCATTTTAACCCTTCACCCAGGTGCTTATATAGAGCACCTTTCATTGCAGGATATTCTCCAATTCTAACATAAATGTCATGTATTTACCATACATTGGAGGAAATGTTGCAGCTAATTTATACAAGGTCCAAAACAGAAGCACTGATATAAAGAAAGCTACAAAAACTAAAGTGAAAGTTCATTGCAACATTTTAAACGTTTTTATAAAAAATAGAATACATGCAATTTTAATTAAATAAACCAAAAAAAAATCTAATTACCAGCAAAATGCTTGGCACCAATAGATCAGCTTCTGTCAGCTAGCCAAAGAAATCAGTCAAAGTACATTTATTATCGAAGTATGCATACTTTATACAACCTTGAGATTTCTCTCCTCACCAGCAACCACAAAACAAAAAAACAAAAAGAATCATTAAAACAGAAGAAGACCGTTAAACAAGCAACGTGGGGTGAGAGAAAATGAGACAGATAACAGTAAGCAAATTGCATAGGGAGCTGAAATTCACAAAAGTGACTCCATGGCCACCTCAGAAGCCAATCACAATTACTGAGTTCAACATATACAATGCGCTGGAGGAGCTCAGCAGGTCAGGCAGCATTTATAGATGGGAATGAACAGTCTACATTGCAGGCCAAGAACATTGATCAGGCCCAAAACATCAACTGTTCATTCCCATCCATAGATGCTGCCTGACCTGCTGAGCTCCTCCAGAACATTGTGTGTATTGCTCTAAATTTCTAGCATCTGTGGTTAATTTTCATCTGAGAGGTGAAGAGAAACTTTACAATACACCCAAAAAAACCTCCACTAATCACATTTAAAAAAAAGTTGAACATTTTTCTTGGAAGAAGGAAATAGTGGTTGATTCAGGTGATACACACCACTCACTCCTGACAAGTTGGTATTATTCATCTTGCTGGATATAAATCCCACACACAGGCATCTTAGGCAGAAAATCTGACTTTGATTTAACTGTGGTATGGTAGAGTAATTCTTTCATTTCCAGAGATTAGCTGGGAACAAAGCTGTAGCTATTTGTAAATAGAGAGAAATGGCAGCGAGCAGCACAAGCCATTGATAAATGCATGTGACACGTTTGCAAGGGGAAGAAGAGTCTGGATAATGTGGCTTGGAGATAATAGCATTTCAGACTCTGGAAATTGCTTTATCTTTTAGTAATATCCACTCATTTATCAAAATTAGAGCCCTAAACAATATCAATGACATGTGAAATACCCTTCAGAAATCATCAATGCATTTCCAGACTTTGATAGACGCTGTGCTGAATGTAAATGATTTTTAAAATAAAAAGAGTTAGACATGGAATTGATGAGGTATTATTTTGTTGTCTGTAATTTTTGTATGATTCATGCAGTATATTGGAGTTTGCTATCCTTTGCCATTGCCCTAGAGTTACCAAAAATACAAAAGACCGAGAGAGATGCAACGGGTGCAATGGAACCTGTGCTGGGTTGGGAGCTGGCCCCACCCGTCAGTGCCGCTCTCCAGTGTTCGCTGCAAGGAGGATAAGCAGGATTGCCTGTGTCTGACTCTACACTAGACAAGCTGATTTGCCTTCATCTGTTGAACTAGCGTGAGATGAGGAACTGCTGCATACTTGCTCTTGAGGAAACATGGCTCTAGGGTAGGGGTTCCCAACACTTTTAGTGCCATGGAGCCCTACCATTAACCGAGGAATCAGTGGACCCCAGGCTGGGAACTTTTGCTCTAAAGCAACATCCTATGCACCAACCATCTTCAGGCCATGTCACGGGACATGTGCTAGTATTATTTTCCGTGACTATATGTACCGTGTTTTGCACCTTGTCCACTGATTCATTCAGCTATACAAATGTCTGTGATTGAATTACAATTAAACTTGAAATTGAACTTTTCATCTGTATCATGAACAACACAGAAAAAAAATCATACTTACTAAAATAAAATAAATTTATTTATTTATCGTTTTCTTGGTGCACAATGTAGTGCATGCAGAACCTTGAATATTCATACTTTCACTTAGACTTCCTGGACGCTGGGTGTGTCATCTACAGAATGCACTGTACTTGACAGGTCAGACAACATCCAGGGAGAGAGGAACAAAGTTAACATTTTGGATCAAAGACTCTTCATCAGAACCTTTTATCAAGTTGCTTTTATACACTCAGTGGCCACTTTATTAGCTATAAGAGGTACCTAATAAACTATCTCTGAGTATACGTTCATGGCTTTCTGCTGGCGTAGCCCATCTACTTCCAGGTTCAATATGTTGTAATACCCGGTTATTTAGGTTACGGTCACCTTCCTGTCAGCTTGAAACAATCTGGCCATTTTCCTCTGAGCTCTCTCATTACCAAGGCATTTTCACCCACAGAACTGCCACTCACTGGATGTTTTTTGGGGTTTTTCACACCATTCTCTGTAAACTCGAGAGACTGTTGTGCATGAACATCTCAACAGTTCCTGAGATACCCAAATCCATGCCATCTGGCACCAACAATGCAGGAACGGGGTACTGATTGTGTATGATCAGCCATGATCACAGTGAATGGTGGTGCTGGCTAGAAGGGCCAAATGGCCTACTCCTGCACCTGCTGTCTATTGTCTATAACAATCATTCCATAAATCACTTAGCTCACATGTCTTCACCATCCTGATATTTGGTCTTAACAACAAATGAACCTCTTGACCATATCTGCATGCTTTTATGCCTTGACCTGTTGACACATGATTGGCTGATTAGATATTTATATTAATGAGCCGGTGTGAAAGGTGTGCCTAATAAAGTGACTACTCTATATACACTACCTTTCACAACAGCACTGATTAACAAGGACTATATTTCAATACAATTATGCTTAAAATTATGCACAGACTATTCAATTATTCTTACATGTATACCATAACCATACCATAACATACACAGTACTATGCAAAGGTCTTAGACTCATTTATATAGCTTGGGTGCCTAAGAATTTTGCACGGTACTATATTTGTCAACATGGAGTGGAAAGCAAGTTTGTAAATCTGGGGAGGGAGGGGAGAAAGGATATTGGGAAAGGTGAGAGTGGCACACCGCGGGAGGGGTGTGGGAGAGACGGCAGAGAAAGAGTGCCAGGGCAGGGTTGGCGCGGGTAAAGACACACCCAGCCCTGAGACACCAGACAAGGTCATTTGATTCCAAACAAATGATTTATTGATCATAACAGAATGTATCTCTGGTGCTTCCCTCTCCTGTTCTCTTTTCCCAACCAGGGTCCCCCTCTCCCTGCCCCCTTCCCACTTTCAGTCCATAACAGAGACCCATATCAGTAAGTGCCGCAGCCCAATACGTCGACTGTTTATTCCTCTTCATAGATGCCGCCTGACCTGCTGAGTTTCTCCAGCATTTTGTGTGTGTTGTCATGAAATTCATGGGGTTTTACTTTTGTGTCAGCAGTGCAGTGCAATACATATAATTACTACAGTACTGAGGAAATGTCTTAGGCACCCTAGCTATATATATTTGCCTAAGACTTCTGCACGATACAGTAACTGTTCATCGCATCATACGTCCCAACTCTTTAAAAGACCTATCCAATGAGCTGATCCTGGATACTGACCCAGACTACTCCATTAGCAACTCACACACACATGACCTGTACAAAGACAATGGCAGCAGAGTGCTGGGAAAACCACCACCTAACGGTTCCCCTCTAAGTTACACTAGTGCAGGGGTTCCCAACCATGTTTATGCCATGGACCAATACCATTAAGCAAGTGGCCCATGGCCACAGGTTGGGAACTATTGCATTAATGGGAAATATCGCTGTTTCCTTCATGGTCATTGGACTTTTCCCTACTCATTCACATCTTATGAGCATCTTCATGTGAAGGATAGCAGCAGTTTCAGAAGGTGGGCAACCATCAGCGTTTCAAAGGCTTTTAGAGATCAGTAATAAATCCAATCTCTCTCTTCTGTCCTTCACAGTAAAGTCAAGGAGAAGTCGAACTATATTTTGTGGTTTCTTAAAGCTGGCAGTATTTTTCAATCACCTTAAAACATCTCAGATTTTAAGTCACAGTGGTCCAATAAGACCATCCATCCGTCTCTTTTATTCCCTTCTTTCCAACAAGCAAGGCATAATTATATTCCATCTCCTTCCCAAGATCAGCGTGATGGTTTGAAGATGATTCTCATTATAGTCTTTCTGAAAAAAAGGGAGCTCAAGATAATTTTATCAAGGAAGGTTATGCTTTAAATGGGCTCAACTCTATAATTCATATGATTGAAAGGATCAAGTTCACATGTCTATAAGAAGAAAGTCTAATATGCCAGACGACATCTGAATTTTTTAAGCTGATTTCATATTTGGCAGATTGGTAGTCGAACATTAAGTCGAGTAATGAGTATTAATAGATGAGAAGAAAGTATAGTCAGGGGAGGTGGAGAAGTGCTTACAGGGCTGTTTTGAGTCAGCGGACTGGGCAACATTCAAGGATTCATCTTCCATTCTGGATGAACATCGACACATGGACATCATCAAACCCTGTGTGGATGAGTATGTGCCTTCGAGAGCATACAGGACATACCCAAATCATAAAGCATGGATGAACCAGGAGATTTTTAGTCTGCTGAGCACTATTCAAGAACTATCCAAGATATGACCTATGGAAGGCTATCTTAAGAGCAAAAAAAAACCCAATTTGGATTGAGGTTAGATATAGAATCTGATTTTCATCAGCAAGGTTTGCAGGCCATTGCTTTCTACAATTAAAGCGTAACAACATGAAAGGCTGTGATGCTTCACTCCCAGATGAGCTCATTGTCCTTTATGCATGCTTTGAAAGGGAGAGTAAAACTACATCTACGTGAATCCCTTAGCTGCGGGCTGCCCCCAGCCCATTTCAGACTGTGTTGGTCATCAACACAAACATCACATTTCACTACATTTTTCGATGTTTTTGATGTATATGTGACAAAGCTAATTATCTTTAAAATCAGCAAAGTGGAGTTTAATATCTCCTAATGTGGCTCAGTTCAAATTGTTTTTGATAATGCCCCAGATAATCAGTTCAGGATATTTTGCTGCATGTAAGAAGCTGTATAAAACAAACTGTTATTATTATTTATTGCATAATACAACTCTAATATTTATGTTTAAATGAAATTTAATTTATATTAGTTACACTCTAATGCTTCAAGTATGTTAACGAGTCTCAGTAATGGTTGCAATTCACATGGTGCAATGATTTGCTATAAATTCCATGGCCATCCCTTATTGGAAGGAATGATCCACTTAGTGGCCACTTTATTAGTTACACCTGTACATTAATGGACATATCTAATCAGCCAATCACGTGGCAGCAACTCAATGCATAAAAGTATGCAGACATGATCAAGAGGTTCAATTGGTGTTCAGACCAAATATCATAATGGAGAAGAAATATGATCTAAGTGACTTTGACTGTGATGCCAGATGGGGTGGTTTGAGTATCTCAGAAACTGCTGATCTCCTGGGATTGTCACCCACAACAGTCTCTAGAGTTTACAGAGAATGGTGTGCAAAACAAAAAACATCCAGTGAGCGGCGGTTCTGTGGGTGAAGACGCCTTAGTAATGAGAGAACTCAGAAGAGAATGGCCAGACTGGTTCAAGGTGATAGGAAGGCAACAATAACTCATGTAACCATACATTGCAATAGCGGCGCGCAGAAGAGCATCTCTGAATGCACAATGCGACGAGCCTTGAAGTGAATGGGCTATTGCAGCAGAAGATGAGGAACATACACAATGGCCACTTTATTAGGTAGAGGACGTACCAAATAAAGTAGCCACTGAGTGTATGTTTAAAGGAAGTTTAATTTACATTGGTTACACTCTAATACTTCAGGTAGATTGATGAATCTCAAGAATGTATGCAATTTTTTTTCCCCAAATAACTAATAATTTTATCTTCAAAGGACCTATATATTTAGTCCTATCTTTTGTAGATAGGGGTGCCAAATTTTCAAAAATATATCATATTCATTTCTTAAATTATAAGTAATTTTTTCAAGTGGAATGCAGCTATATATTTCATTATTCCAACGGTCCATAGTTAAATATAAATCTGATTTCCAAGTAACTGCAATAGCTTTTTTGGCTACTGCCAATGCAATTTTTATAAATTTTTTCTGATATTTATTCAATTTAGGTTTCGGTATTATCCCTTCAATATCGCCTAATAAAAATAATATTGGGCTATGTGGAAGTTGTATTCCAATAATTCCAATAATTTTGTATTGCAATATTCCAAAAATAAAGATATATACTAAAGTTATTTTGAACTCCATGGAGCATGTGGGGATCCTCCGATATCCAGGCAATCCTTTTTTTTCTTCTTTCTTTCTTTTTTTTTCTTTTTTCTTTTCTTTTTTAGACAGGGATGTTAAGGGGGGAAGGGTTAAGGGGAGGGGGAGGGCTAAAATTAATTTTCATTACTCTATTATTCTATTCATTTTATGTAATTCTCTTAAAAATTTAATTTTAAAAAATATATTTAAAAAAATGGAAAAATGTAGAACTTAAGATGTGTTCTTTAATAGTCCTAAGTATGCACTAAGTTGAAATAAGGGATGGCAATTAAAGAATTCAAGCTTTCAAATAAAAAGAATGCATGCAATTCACAACAGTTCATCAGCATGTTATAAAATCCATGGCTATTCATTAGTGGAAGGAATGATAGGTTTGCACACCACTTAGTGGATTAAAAAATCTGATGAAAATACATTTTTGACCCCTTCAATAGACATTTAATCATGTTCCTCTTCATGCTTGATTTTATTCTCCACATAAAGAGAACAACATGGGTACTGTACATGCAATGGTTACTTTATTTATTGTTTCTTTATTGAGATACAGCATGGAGTAGGCCCTTCTGGCTCTTTAAGCCTCGCCGCACAGCAACCCGATTTACAGTTTTAGGTGCAGGAGCAGAACCCACTCTGGTCTACTGCTGCTGCAGTCAATCCACGTCAAAATTTGATATGTTGCACATTCAGAGATGCTCTTCCGCATACCACTGTTTCAATGCATGATTATTCAGGTTACTGTCACCTACCTGTCAGCTTGGACCAGTCTGGTCATTCTCCTCTGACCTCTTTCATTAACCACCTTCACGCACAGACCTGCTGCTCACTGTTTTTTTTTTGTTTTTCGCACCATTCTCCGTAAACCCTAGAGACTGCTGTGCGTGAAAGTCCCAGGATATCAGCCATTACAGAGATACTCAAACCACCCTGTCTGGCACCAACAATCATTTCACAGTCAAAGTCGCTTAGATCACATTTCTTCCTCATTCTTATGTTTGGTCTGAACAACTGAACCTCTTGACCATGCCACATGACTGGCTGATTAGATATTTGCATTAACAAGTAGGTGTAAAGGTGTACCTAATAAAGTGGCCACTGACTGTATATATTCTGACCTCTTCAACAGAATTTTAATTGCGCTCTCCCTTAAGCTTGATTTTATTCTCCACAAATATTAAGGCTAATTTATATCCTTTTACTTGCTAAGCTTGATTTATTTAGAGCAGTAACTACCCAACAGCTTTACAAGTGAATGATCCATTAAAGGATGACGCAATTTTGCACTTTTTTTTCTAGAGAGGTTCTTGTCCTGTCTGATGGCTGCGACTCATTCATGAGCTCCAGTAAATCTCTTTCACAGAAGATGGAAAAATAAAGACACAAGCACTTCTGCAGTACTGGAAATGCAGACAATAAGAAGCACTTCAAATCATTATCACCAGCTGAAGTACAAAGACAACCATCCCTGCTTCAAGGGAGCTTCACTGTCCCAAGCTGAAAGCAAATGATCTCGAAAATGATAGAACACAATTACGGTGGGTGCCACTTAATATTGTATTATCCGTAAAGATATAATCCCTCTTCCAATTAATGTTTTATATGCAATTCTGTCTTGTAATTAGTCAAGAGGTTCACTTGTAAAACAGTTGAAGCAATACACATGGGATTCTGAGACCGTAAAACGCCTTGCACAAGTGGATAATCAGTACTCTGAGATATATGACCAGCTAGTCATCACAATCAACATTATCTCTCTCATTCCTTGATGTTATTAAGCAGATTTTGTTATATGGAAACCGACAAAGAGTAGTGGATTCAGCTCAAACTATCACTGGTAAAGCCCTCACCACCACTGAGCCAACTACAAGAAGCACTGTCGCAGGAAAGCAGCTTCCATGATCAAGGGTCCACCACCCCCAGACCATGCTCTCTTCTCCCTACTGCCACGGGGAAGGAAGTACAGGAGCCTTCTGTCCACACCACCAAGTTCAGGACAGTTATTGTTCCTCAGCCAAAAGGCTCTTGAACCAGAGGGGGCTAACTTCACTCACCCCAACACTGAACTGATTCCACAATCTATGAGCTCATTCTTAAGATTCCACAGCTAAAGCTCTTGATATTGATCGTTTACCTTTTTTTGGTGTAGAGGGGTAGCGTCTCTGGTGAAGGGGCTTGTCATGTCCATTCTGGAGCAGCTCACTCACTGGACACTCAGCTCTCACCTGTGGCTCCAAGTAGCTGTTTGCATGCGACAGTGGCCACATCACTTCAACAAATGAGCTAAACCAGGTGAGGGTAGCTGGCGGCCTCATACCCCCAGTGCGATAGGGACGTGCCTGTCCCAGTGTACAAAGTCTGCTCTGGTGGTCTGGGCTACAATGAGACCCAACGGCCAGGAAGGCGATGCTGCAACACTCCGTGGAGAGCACAGAAGTGCCATGGTCATCCACTGCATCCTAGGAAGAGCCCAGTTTGTGATGCATGTTTATACCACTGGACTTGGACTTCTGAAATCAACAGAGTGAAACAGCCCCAGTGCAACTCTCCTACTCAGATTCCCTGTCATCGCCAGACAACCGCCATTTATTATTTTATTCTTCTTTTGTATTTGCACATTTTGTTGTTCTTTGTACATTGGTTGTCCATCTTTGTTATGCATTAATTCCTTTGTGTTTCTGCCTACAAGAACATGAATCTCAGAGTAGTATATGGTGACATGTATGTACTTTGATAATAAATTTAAACTTTGAATTTTGTTTCCAAACTCAATCTTCATTTAATTTCTTTTTCTCATAACTCACATCTACAAAGTGCTGCTGAATGCCCACAATGCTGAGTTTACTGCTACACAAGCATTCTTTCATGTAGATAACTGTCTGTGAGAATCCTGGCTCGGCTGTCAGTTTAATGACATTATTGTGCCCAATGCCAGGGATTTTTAAGGTGCCCAGCAGCACCTCATGTCAGCAAAGAAGACTAGTCTCCACCATAAAGATCAGGAGGTCCTTCGTAAAAAACATTCTTCAAAATCAGTAATAAGCTCATTACTTCACTCATCATCATTAAATTACAGGTTGTATGGCATAGGTGATCATGGTCTCATGACCATGATTCAATACCCTTCAGAGACTGTTTGCCTGGTGGCAGTGGACACATAACCTGGACATGTGATATGCACCAGCTCCTCATATGACCATCCACCACCTGCTCCCATGGCTTCATGTGACTCTGACTGGGGTGTAATGCACCATAAGGATTCACTGGTAATGTAATGGCTTCTTTGTAATGTTTCACTGCTAAGGCTAATGTAATGGCTTCTTTGTACCGCTGAGGTAATGGTTTCTCTGCAGCAGCAATGTTTGGGTTATGGCTGGAGATAACAGCACTGTGGTATGCATGTTATCCAATAAGATATTGTTACTCTGTCTTGTGAATCTGGAAGGATGTTTTATCGTGGGCTTTGTTGAGGAGAGATGAAGAGGGAAGATGTGTGTGGAGAGAGCTGGTAGACCACCGGACAGAGTGGACTGGGATATGAGGGTCCGAAGGTTGGCAACGCTCGGAGGAGATCAATGGTGGAAGAACGACTACTGAGTGAGCTCCAACGTGAACTTTGGACTTTTCCTTGAATTGGACCCTTTTTTAAAATTTTCATTACTAACCCTATATTCAGATTAAGATTCATAAAGTTCAATCATTTAATTGCATATCGCGTACTGTCTGATATTTTGCGATGTGGGTTTGTAACTGGGCGGTACATTACATAGCATCCACGCAAACGTAATTTCCCAGATTGGAGGGGCCAAAGGCTGTTTCCCCTCGATGAACATGAGCTGAGGGTTACAGGGGAAAGAGGGGAGAGTAAGCAGGTGCTACACTTTGCCCAAGGGTGACTTGCAGGCAAGCGAAGGGAAAGAGTGCCTTACACCTCCTTTGGTAGAGACGTATCTCCACCTCGCCATAATTTCACTCTTGGACTTCACTATAGTCCTAATATTCAGGACAATGGACATTGAATAGGCACCAGTGCACAGGAAGCACATCATCATTGATAAAGGGTCGGATGCATGCTAGAAATAGAACTAGCTCTGCAGAGGTTACTACTGAGAAACTAACATTTGGTAACACTGAGCATGAAGGCATTTTCATACTACAATGCCATTCCCCAGCTTTCAAATCTTTCTTTGAAACATTACTAAGACCAAGCCTGCCGGATTGTTAAGATTACTAACGACCTGATCGATTCAAATTGTCTCTTGCCTTCTCACTCCCTTGCCTTCTGCTCTAAATCTCCTCTCACCCTTTCATATAAAAACCTGTGGTCTCCACACTCCATGTTATGGGCATAAAGGCATGTACTAACACAATGATAGAGTTCCTCTTGTCCTTACCCAGAGCCTCCAGATCTAACACATCATCCAATGCAACTTCTGCCATCGCCAAAGGGATCCAACCACCAAACATATCTTTTTACCCCCCCCATGCTTTTTCCAGGGATTGCTCCTTCCATGGTTCCCTCCTCATTCATTCTTTCCCAATAATATCCATCCTGATGCTTGTTCCTGCAAGTGGCTTCAGTGCCACATCTGCTCATTCACAAACTCCCTCATCTCCATTCAAGGCCCAAAACAGTCCTTCCAGGTGAGGCAGCACTTCACCTGTGAACCTGCTGGGATCGTCTATTGATGAGGCCTGTTGAAAATTGGGGGACCACTTCATCAAACACCTCTGTTCCATCCACCTAAAGCTAAGCTTCCAGGTGGCCAAACATTTTAATTCTGATTCCCATTTCTGTTCCAACAAGTCAGTCTATGGCCTCCTCTAGTGCCAAGATGAGGCCACCCTCAGGGTAGAGGAGTAACATCTTATATTCCATCTGCCTCCATCCTGATGGCATGAATATCGATTTCTCCTTCTGGTAAAAAAAAATTCCCCTCCCCTCTCTTCTTCTATTCCCCACTCTGGCCTCTTATCTCTTCTCATCTGCCTATCACCTCTACCTGGGGCCCCTCTTTTATTCTGATGTCTCCCCACTTCTCTTCCAGGTTCTCGGCCCGAAACGCTGACTGTTTATTTTTCCACAGATGCTGATGACCTGCTAAGTTCCTCCAGCATTTTGTGTGCGTCACTTTGCATTTCCAGCATCTGTAGAATTTCTCATGTTTATGTATTAACACAAATTATCTTTCATGCCCAGTCGCCCAGGTTTTATAAGTCATGATTTTCAGATCAGAAGATCAACAAGAATCCCCAGTATTTTAAAAAAAAAAGATTAGCCTATGGAATCTGGCGGGAATCAGGAGCGCCTGGAGGAAACCCACTTGGTCATGGGAAGGACGTACAAACTCCTTGACGGCATCACAGTAACGTGGTGATGAGTACAATTGCTTTGCAGCACAGCGATCACCAATTGTGGTTGGGTTTCCAGCACTGTCTGTAAGAAATGTCTGCATGGGTTTCCTCCAGACCTCCAGTTTCTCAGGATGTACAGGTTAGGGTTTCTACGTTGTGGGCATGTTATGTTGGTGCTGGAAGCATGGCAACACTTGTGGGCTGCCCCCAACACAATGCCCGGACTGTGTTGGTCTTTGACACAAAACAATATATTTCACTATATGTTTCGATGTACAGTAAATGTGACAAATTCAATAATTGTTTCTTCACTCTTTGTTACACTTTCACTTAACAATTCAACATAATAACTTTTTAACATACAAGATGGCTTAAGAAATTTAACAATATTTGACTCAGAAGCACATGCCAGGATGAGTGAGCAAAGTTTGATCAAAGAACATGGTTTTGAGCATCTCAAGGGGTGGGAAAGAGGAGAGTAGGAACAGAAAGATAGTACAAGGTTGAGGAAGGAAAAGTTGAGATATCAAAAGGGGCCAAAACTGGAGAATTGCAAAGATTTTGAGGAATTAAACAGTAGAAGCAGATGTAGAAAGGGACTATGTCATGGAGCAGACCTGAAGGTTTAGATAGATAGATACTTTATTGATCCCAAAGGAAATTACAGTGTCACAGTAGCATTACAAGTGCACAGATATCCAAATATACAAATATTAGTAGAGAAATAGAAAGAATAAAAAATGTTACTACTACCAGTCTAACAGGAGGGGGGTCATCACTTCCCCAGCTACAGGTTGACTCATTTTAGAGCTTAGTGGCCGAGGAAAAGAATTACCTCATATAGCGCTCTTTGGAGCAATGCACTTGTCTTAGTCTATTACTAAAAGTGCTTCTCAGCCAAGGAGGCATGCAAAAGATGAGAAACATTGTCCAGAATTGCCAAGATTTTCCAGAGGGTCCTTTGTTCTACCACAGCTTCCAGTGTGTCCAGTTTGACTCCTATGACAGAGCCAGACTTTTTAATTAGTTTATTTAGCCTGTTGGCATCACCCATGTTGATGCCATTGCACCAACACACAATCGCAAGAAAGTTTGTACTGGCGACAACAGACTGGTAAAGCATGTGGAGGAGAGTCCCCTCAGGAAGTAGAAGTGACTCTGGCCCTCCTTGTCCACAGTCTCTGTGTTGGTGCTCCACTCAAGTCTGTCATCCAGGTGCACCCCCAGGTACTTGTAGGTCCTCACCTCATCCATGTCCTCACCATCAATAGTAACAGGGAGCAATGCAGGTTTAAACTTCCTAAAGTCCATCACCATCTCCTTTGTCTTACTGATGTTGATCTGCAGATGATTCAGCTTGCACCATTTGACAAAGTCCTCCACCAGGGCCCTGAATTCATCCTCCCATCCTCCGTTTATACACCCAACAATTCCTATGTCAGATTTCTGCAGATGACATAACTCAGTGTTGTATCTAAAGTCTGAGGTATACAGTGTAAACTGGAAGACAGCCAATACAGTCCCCTGTGGGTCCCCATTGCTGCTTATAGCCATGTCTGACACACAACTCTGAAGCCACACAAAATGTGGTCAGGTAGTCCATTATACAGGACACAAAGAAGTGCAAACCTGCATTGAATGGAGCTTCTCCCCCAGCAATGATGGTTGTATGGTATTGAAGGCACTTGAGAAATCAAAAACCATGATCCCCACAGTGCTGCCCCACTTGTCCAAATGGGAGTAGGCTCTGTTCAGCAGGTAGATTCCAATGTGCTCCTGGCAGGCAAACTGCAGGAGATCAAGGGCTGATCTGACCAGAGGTCGGAGGTGAGCCAAGACCAGCCTAGGGACTACATGATGTGGGAGGTCAGGGCCATTGGACGGTAGTCATCCAATACTTTTGGTTGGCCCTCCCTGGGTACTGGGACCACTCATGATGTTTTCCACACAGTTGAAACCCTTTCCTCACTGAGACAGATTGAAAGTGTGCTGGAGAACTCCATGTAACTGCTTAGCACACTCCTTCAAGACCTTGGTATTCACACCATCCGGTCCCAAAGCTTCGCCGTGTCTGAGTTTCCCCCAGAGCCTTTCTCAGCTGCTCAGTAGTGAAGGTGAGTCTTGAGATTGCATTAAGTGCAAAGACTACAGAGATAACCAAAAATGTGTCTGAACTCCACCATGGAGGTCCCAAACTTGGCTGTGAAAGGGAGAGGTTTGGGCAAGGGGCTAGTAACCCCATCCCATAAAAACCCAGAGCTACAGAAACATCAACAGAAGTTCCAAAGACCTCATCTCTGGGAGAGGAAGGATCTTTGAGGATGGACTACACCTGGGGATAATTTGAAAGACTGGGATACGACAGGGGACTCTAATGGCTCAAAGGGCTGGAAATGCCTATTCTGCATTCTATCTTTAAATAAATAGATACGTTTATCTTTCAAGTCAATGCACACATGCTAATGGCAGTAGGTTACAAAAAGTTGTCTTGAGTCAAGTGACCTTGTAAATTTTGTATAAGCCACAAGATTTCTATAACTCCGCCATGGACAGTCCCAACCACAGCTGTGAAAGGAGGAGTGTTGGACACGGAGCTAGCAACTTCATCCTATTAAAACCTAGAGCTACAGAAGCAGCAATAGAAACTCCAAAGTCCTCATCCTAGGGAGAGGTAGGATCTTGACTTATAATACGTATGAAGTCACTTGGTGAAAGCAGAAGCCACAGGGTTACATAGATCAACATCTAATTAAGTCACATAGATCAACCTTCTATCGGCCCAGGATAGCAGACCCTGTTTCTATTGACAGGAGAAGGAGCAAAGGCGGGTTACTGGTGTCTTAAAACCAGTCGCTTTGGTCAGATGGGGCTCTTCATCCGTGGTTGGCAGCTCATCTCGAAGAAGCAAGACTCTGATCTCAAACCTCAGCTGCCTTGCAGCTATATCCACTCATGGAAAAGGCTTTGGGAGTAAGCCCGGAGGAAAATTCTGGAACTGGAGTCGCTAACGCACTCCTATGTTGAATTCAACACTGACAAGAAACTCCTGCAACGTCACTGGTGCCAAACCTGTATCAGTCTCTTCCATTCCCCTGAGATTAATTTTCTTGCAAGCAAGCATTTTCAAATAAAAAAGAAATACAATAGAATTTATAAAATAACTATACAAGCACAAAGACTGACAAACAATGTAAAATAAAAGACAAACTCTTAAAATAGAAAAAATTAATAACCCTGAGAACATGAGTTGAAGAGAATTGTTGGAACTGAGTCAACAGATTGTAGATTCAGTTTGGATTAGTGGTGAATGAAGTTACCTAAGCTGGTTCAGGAGCCTGGTGGTTGTTGGATAATAACTGTTCCTGAACATGGTGGTGAGGGACCTAAAGCATCTGTATCTCCTGGTAGTAATGAGAAGAAAATATGGCTTGGATGGTGATAGTCCTTGATGATGACTTTCTTCTGATGCTCCTGATTCCTCCCACTTCCCAAAGACATTCTGGCTGGTAGGTTAAGTGGCCTTTGTAAATTACCTCTAAAGTAGGGGGAAATGGGGATAAGATGATAAGACCATAAGATATAGGAGCAGAATTACTCTATTTGGACAATCGAATCTGCTCTGCCATTTCATCATGGCTGATCCATTTTCCCTCTCAGCCCCAATCTCCTGCCTTCTCCCCATATCCCTACATGCCCTGCCTTAAACATACCCAATGACTTGACCTCCACAACCACCTGCGGCAATGTAGTCCACAGATTCACCACTCTCCGGCTAAAGAAATTCCTGCTCATCTCCATTATAAAAGGATGCCCTTCTATTGTGACGCTGTGCGTTCCAGTCTTAGAATCCCCCACTAAAGGAAACATCCTCTCCACATCCTCCACATTGAGGCCTTTCAACTTTCGGTAGGCTTCAATGAGGGTATCCATCATTCTTCTGAATTTCAGTGAGTACAGGCCCAGAGCCATCAAATGCTCCTCAGATGACAAGCCTTTCAATCCCGGAATCATTTTGTGAACCTCCTATGAACCTTCTCCAATGTCAGCACATCCTTATAGTTTGCAATCATGCAAGAGAGAATAAGTAGATTATGAAGAAGTAAGGGGGGAGGGGAATAGAATTAATGGAATAGCACTGAGAGCTGACATAGTCACTGAGCTGAATGACATTGGGGAGGCCATAAGGAAAGATGGGATAGTAGATAGCAAAATGGATGTGTACTTTAAGAGTCCTGATGTGAACTCGATTAGTTAACCTTCAAGGCTAATGGACCAATGCTCCAAAATGGGATTAAGATAGATGGATGGATTTTTAAGCAGCAACAACACAATTATTGATTGTAAATGTTCAACGATTTTATAAATGCTTTTTTCATATAAGTATGCTTTACAGCTGTAGTGTTCTAGAGAGATTAACAGCAGCTTGCATGTACAATAAAAGTATTTTTTCCTAAAATCCTGACTATTAATCTGATAAGTGTTTCCTTTCAATGTTCAAGCTAGCTATAACTGCGCATCACTGGCTGATAAAACTAATCTGTGCTATCTGAAATGGGTTCTTCTGACTCACAGCTAATGCGAGATACCTGCAGAACCTTTATAACAGAATACTCCGCAATTTAATCTCTTGATTGGTGGAAAATTGCAAAGTGCAGAATCCCAAACAATAAAACAGTATTTGACAGATGGGAAAGGACTTTCAATCCACCTTAGCTCATTCACCTTTATCGCAAACTCATTTCATTGTCTCTACTGACAGATAATGGCAGCTCAGAATAGTTCTCCAATCTCCCCTGTAACACACTTAAGGGTCAACGTGGATTTTATGACACCATAAAACCAAAAGATATAGAAGCAGAATTAGGTTATTTTGTCCAGAGAGTCTGCTCTGCCATTCCAACATGGCTGATTCTTTTCCCCTTTCACCCCCATTCTTCTGCTTTCTCCCATTACCTGTTAAGCCATTACTAATCAAGAACTTAAAGAACTCCGCCTTTAAATATACTCAATGACTTGGCCTTTGTAGCTGTCTGTGGCAATGAATTCCACAGATTCATCCTGGCTAAAGAAATTCCTCCTCCTCTCTGTTCTAAGTGAACATTCGAACATCCTTCCATTCTGAGGCTGTGCCCTCTTGTCATAGACACCTGCACTATAGGAAACATCCTCCCTACATCCACACTATCTAGGCCTTATTTTGTATGACACAACCTTCTAGAATGCTTCCACAAACTCCACTGGGAGCCCCAGATTTATCACACCTTTTGCTATCCTTAAAAGAAGATCATTTTTAAAAATTTATATAGCAGTTTTTACATCCCAAACTACTTCAAGTCAATGCTTTACTATGGTTCTATGACACTACCTTTTAAATGCAGTCCCTGCTATAATGTTGGAAATGGAACAGCATTTCTGCTCAGATGACAATGAAAGAATGTGTATTTCTGTGAAGTTGATTGCAGGATAAAAAATGAGTCAGGGTGACTTTCCTTTAGAATACTGCTGTCCCTCCTGGCCCTTTTCCCTATAAGTGTGCCAAGTGCTACACCAACCTATTCACCTCCATCCTCACCACCATTCAGGGTCTTAAACAGACCTTCCAAGTGAAGTGACACTTCACCTCTGAGTCTGTTGGGGTTATCTACTGTATCTCGTGCTCCCAGATTGGGGGACCGTTTCATCGAGTATCTTTGCTCTGATCACTGCAAAAGACAGAATCTCCCAGTTGCTACCCATTTAAATTCGACTTCCCATTCCGGCATATCTGTCCATGGCCTTCTCTACCACCATGATAAGACCAAACTCAGGTTAGGGAAGCAACACTTCACATTCTGTCTGGGTAGCCTCCAACCTGATGGCATGAAGATACATTACCACCACTCCCTCCTTCTCTCTTTTTCCATTCCCCATTATGTTCACCCGCTCACCACTTCTCTTCTTCTCACCTGCCCATCACCTCCTTGTGGTTCTCATCCTCCTTCCCTGTCTCCCACGGACAACTGCCCTCTCCTATTACACTCCTTCTTCATCAGCCCTTTATCTCTTCCACTAATCCCATTTAAGCTTCTTACTTCATCTCCCCTCACCCACGTGCCATCCTGGCCTGTCACTTGTCACTTGTCAGGTTGTACTCTTTCCTGTCCACCCAACTTCTTATTCTGGCTTCTTCTCCCCTTCCATTCCACTCCAAACGAAGGGTCTTGGCCCAAAACATCAATTGCTTATGCTGCCTGACCTGCTGAATTCCTCCAGCATTTTGTGTGTGTATCTCAAAGTTTCCAGCATCCGCGAGAATCTCAAGTGTTCATGAATGGTGTTGTGCAATCTTCTAATGCTTGAGATGACAAAAACTTGGTTTAACATTTCACCTGACAGTGCAGATACTATAGTGCATTGTTCACTCAGATAGGTGTAGCCTCGTCAGATTAGAGCTTGTACACCCAAGCTCCACTGGACTATGAAATTACTACACAAATATGACTAAGACCATAAGGCAAAGAAGCAGAATTAGGCCATTTGGCCCATCGAGTTTGCTCTGCCAATCCATCGTGACTGATTTATTATCCATCTCAAACTCATTCTCCTGCCTTCTCCCTGTAACGTTTGACACACTTCCTAATCAAGAACCTATCAACTCTGCTTTAAATATACCCAATGACTTGGCCTCTACAGCCATCTGTGGCAATGAATTTCACAGATTCACCACCTTGCAGCTAAAGAAATTCCTCCTCATCTCCGTTCTAAAGGGATATCTTTCTATTCTGAAGTTGTGCCCTTTAGTCCTAGACTTTCCCTGACTATAAGAATCATCCTCTCCACATCAGGACAGTTACAGGGGAGTATTCTACAAAATGAATAGATGTCATATCGACTGGACGATGGTACAAGAATACGTACTCCAAAATAGGTTAGAGGGATCTAGACAGGTCAGTGAAAAAACAGGCCTGCACAAGCCATATGCTTTGTGACAAAACCACCCTGTCAATATAGCTATTGGACTCCTAGAGTTTGCTACCATGAAAGGAATTAAATATAGTTCATAAGTTCCTATACTTTGCCTGCAGGCAAAGTCCCACTCTGCCTGTTCTGACTGGCTGCAAGAAAATGTTCAAAGTTCAAAGTTCAAATACAGACGAAGTTCTGCATAGACATGGAACTCAAAGATGGAAAGAGTGCATAAAAGATTTACGTGGATGGTGGCAGGGCTTGAGACGCTGAGTTACAGGGAGAGGACAGCCTCAGGGGGAACATCATCTGGAGGCGGAGTGGAGTAATGATGGCGCTAAACGGCGACCCCTCTGCTTGCATCTTTGGGAACAGCTCTATTTCCATCTTTAATATCTTTATTTTTCCCTTTCAGGGTTCTTTTGAAGACTCCGACCTGGAGTTGCACGCTGACTTTGGTTCTTTGTGGGAATGGGATCCGCTCTCCGTGTAAATTTTTCTTTACACGGAGAGCAAAATCCTAAAACATATTCCCAGGGGTGGTGCTGGTGGAAGCATACATGACAAGTGTGTTCAAAAGGCATTTAGTCAGGCACATGAACATGCATTGAATGGAGAGACATGGATCAAGTGTATCACAGTCAGCACAGACAGTATGGGCCAAAAGGCCTCTTCCTGTGTTATACTGTTCTATGTTTTATGTTAATCAGATTGGGCAGAACGGACAGGCTTTTCCACTGAGTTTGGGTGAGACTCTAACTAGAGGACACATGTTAAGGGTGAAAGATGAAATCTTTAAGGGAAACTTGAGGGGAAATTTCTTCGCTCAGAGGTTGGTGAGAGTGGGGAATGAGCTGCCAGCACAAAAGGTGAAACAACAGCACACACAAAATGCTGGTGGTTCGTCAGGGTCTCGGCCCGAAACGTCGACAGCGCTTCTCCTTATAGATGCTGCCTGGCCTGCTGTGTTCCATCAGCATTTTGTGTGTGTTGTTGTTTGAATTTCCAGCATCTGCAGATTTCCACGTGTTAGCACAAAAGGTGAATGTGATTTCAATTTCAGAATTTAAGACAAGTTTGAATAGGTACATGGAGGGCTATGGTCCATAAGACCATATTGTCTGGGTGCAAACCAACAGGATTAGGCAGGTTTCAGCTTGGACTAGGTGCTGCCAAAGGGCCTATTTCTGTGCTGTAGTTTTCTTTGACTCTATAAGGCCAGGCCATGGATAAGCACATTGCATTTGTGATATTATAGCCATTAGAAATATAATTGAAGAATGGGCAGGACTGGCATCTCCAGGGTACAGATACTGCAGGTGGAAGTGGAGGTAAGAGATGATGGGAGAATTAGAGATTTTGATTAGGGAGAAAATCACAGCAGTACCTAGAGAGGATATCCCCAGGGGATTGCCAGTAAGACTATTATGCACAGAATTTAGAGATAAGAGGAGGGGAATGATCACTTTGATAGGATTGTGTTTTAATCAGTGGGAGTTAAAGGAATAAACATGTAGGGAGATCACAGTGAGCTGCCAGAATAAGAGTGTTGTAATGGTAGGTGATTTCAACTTTCTTCTAAGTTCCCAATTTATTCTGATGGCCTCTACATTTTGTTTGTTGTCACAAACAGGAACATTTTCTTGCACTGCTGTATGAAGACCTTCCACAAATATTTAGTCAACCCTTAGCCTTCTCTTTTCAGGGGTAGAAGTCTAACCTATTTCGTTCTTTCCTCCTAAGTGTTTGGAAATACTTTTTGCAATGATATCTAGTGCATCAGCACCTCTACTTCATCAGAAGACAGAAGACATTTTGTGTGTCCCTATGGACCCTCACCAACGCAGCACAGAAAGTATCCTGTCCAGATGACATTATGGCTTTGTTCAGCAACTGCTCTGCTGAGCAGTACAAAAAACTGAGGAGAGTTGTGAACACATTTCATGTAAACTAGCCTCTCCTCCTTTATAATGTCATACACTTCTATAAAATGAAGATGTCATTGGATTGTTAAGACAAAAGAAAGACTGCAGATGTTGGAAACCTGGATCAACATATAAAATGCTAGAGGAACCCAGCAGGTCTGTAGTGAGATGCTGAAGATGTTCTATAGGTCAGTTGTGGAGAGCGCCCTCTTCTTTGTGGTGGCGTGTTGGGGAGGAAGCATTAAGAAGAGGGACGCCTCACGTCTTAATAAGCTGGTAAGGAAAGCGGGCTCTGTCGTGGGCAAAGTACTGGAGAGTTTAACATCGGTAGCTGAGCGAAGGGCGCTGAGTAGGCTACGGTCAATTATGGATAACTCTGAACATCCTCTACATAGCACCATCCAGAGACAGAGAAGCAGTTTCAGCGACAGGTTACTATCGATGCAATGCTCCTCAGACAGGATGAAGAGGTCAATACTCCCCAATGCCATTAGGCTTTACAATTCTACCGCCAGGACTTAAGAACTTTTTAAAAGCTATTATTAATGCTTTTTGAGATAGTGATTTAGATGCATATCATATTTTTTTTTACTGAGTTAAGTATTGTATGTAATTAGTTTTGCTACAACAAGTGTATGGGACATTGGAAAAAAAGTTGAATTTCCCCATGGGGATGAATAAAGTATCTATCTATCTATCTAGGTCAGGCATCATCTGTGGAGGGAAATTAACATTCAATGCTTTGGGTCAAGTCCCTTTATCAGGACTGATGAATCCTTCAGCCCTGCTTCATGACCTTTACAAGTACAAGACCAAAAGACATAGAAACAGAATTATGCTATTCAGCCCATCAAGTCTGTTCTGTCATTCCACCATGGCCAATTTATTATCCCTCTCAACTCCATTCTCTTGCATTCTCCCCATAATCGGACACCCTAACTATTCAAGAAAATGCCAATCTCTTCTTTAAATATACCCTATGACTTGACCTTCACAGCCATCTGTGGCAATGAATTCCACACATTTGCCAACCTCTGGCTAAAGAAATACATCCTCATCCCTGTTAAAAATGGATGTCATAGAAACATAGAAAACCTACAGCACAATACAGGCCCTTCAGCCCACAAAGCTGTGCCGAACATTTCCCTACCTTAAAAATTACTAGGCTTAGCTATAGCCCTCTATTTTTCTAAGCTCCATGTACCTGTCCAGGAGTCTCTTAAAAGACCCTATCATAACCGCCTCCATCACCGTTGCCGGCAGCCAGTCCACACACTCACCACTCTCTGCGTAAAAAAACTTACCCCTGACATCTGTATCTACTCCCCAGCACCTTAAACCTGTGTCCTCTTCTGGCAACCATTTCAGCCCTGGGAAAAAGCCTCTGACTATCCACACGACCAATGCCTCTCATCATCTTATACACCTCTATCAGGTCACCTCTCATCCTCCGTCGCTCCAAGGAGAAAAGGCCGAGTTCACTCAACCTGTTTTCATAAGGCTTGTTCCCCAATCCAGGCAACATCCTTGTAAATCTCCTCTGCACCCTTTCTATGGTTTCCATATCCTTCCTGTAGTGAGCACAGTACTCCAAGTGGGGTCTGACCAGGGTCCTATATAGCTGCAACATTACCTCTTGGCTCTTAAACTCAATCCCATGATTGATGAAGGACAATGCACCGTATGCTTTCTTAACCACTGAGTCAACCTGCACAGCTGCTTTGAGTGTCCTATGGACTCGGACCCCAAGATCCCTCTGATCCTCCACACTGCCAAGAGTCTTACCATTAATACTGTATTCTGCCATCATATTTGACCTACGAAAATGAACCACCTCACACTTATCTGGGTTAAACTCCGTCTGCCACTTCCCAGCCCAGTTTTGCATCCTATCAATGTCCCGCTATAACCTCTGAAAGCCTTCCACACTATCCACAACACCTCCAACATTTGTGTCATCAGCAAACTTACTAACACATCCCTCCACTTCCTCATCCAGGTCATTTATAAAAATCACAAAGAGTAAGACAGACAGACAGACATACTTTATTGATCCTGAGGGAAATTGGGTTTCGTTACAGCCGCACCAACCAAGAATATTGAAGAAATATAGCAATATAAAACCATAAATAATTAAATAAAAATAAGTTAATCATGCCAAGTGGAAATAAGTCCAGGACCAGCCTATTGGCTCAGGGTGTCTGACACTCCGAGGGAGGAGTTGTAAAGTTTGATGGCCACAGGTAGGAATGACTTCCTATGACGCTCAGTGTTACATCTCGGTGGAATGAGTCTCTGGCTGAATGTACTCCTGTGCCTAACCAATACATTATGGAGTGGATGGGAGTCATTGTCCAAGATGGCATGCAACTTGGACAGCATCCTCAGACTGCATAAGGGTCCCAGAAGAGATCCCTGAGGCACACCACTGGTCACTGACCTCCATGCAGAATATGACCCGTCTACAACCACTCTTTGCCTTCTATGGGCAAGCTAGTTCTGGATCCAATAGAATGTCCTTCTGTTCTGAGGCTGCGCTCTCTAGTCCTTGACTCCCCCACTATTGGAAATATCCTCTCCACTTCCACTTCATCTAGGTCTTTCAATATTCAATAGGTTTCAATGAGATCCCCCCCCATTCTTCTGAACTCCAGCGAGTATAGGCCCAGAGCCATCAAATGCTCCTCATACCTTAACCCTTTTAGCCCCAAGATCATTCAAGTGAATCTGCTCTGGACCCTACCCACTGCCAGCACATCCTTCTGTGCTGTACTCCAAGTACGATTTGACCAGTGCCTTATAAAGCCTCAGCATTATATCCTTGCTTTTATATTCTAGTCCTCTTGAAAGGAATGCCAACATTGCATTTGCCATCCTTATTACTGACTCAACCTGCAAGTTCATCTTTAGGTAACCTTGCACAAGGACTCCCAAGTCCCTTTGCACCGCTGATTTCTGACACTGCTTTCACCCCAAACTCCTCAACTGTTTGAATATGAGGTACAGGATTTCCCCTTCAAAGCACCGAGGATCAGATTGAGGCAACTGTTCATGGTCCTGGCATGACCACTGACTCCTCTCAAAACAGTAGCTAATGATGCAGCTGAGCTCCTAAAATCTTCCCAATATTTTATTTATTTTGTTTTTATTGAGATACAGGCACTCCCGGCCCTTTGAGCCACTCCACCCAGAAAACCACCCACTTAAACCTAATCACAGGACCATTTACAATGACTACCGGTAATTAACCCACGAACCAGTACTTCTTTGGATTGTGGACGGAAACCCACACAGACATGGGGAGAACATACAAATTCCTTACAGGCAGCAGCAGGAATTGAACCCAGGTTGGTGATACACTAAAACTTTCTGCTAACCAGTATGCTACTGTGCTGCCCCAGAGGCTATCTCAACTCTCTAAAGAAACTTCCTTTTGTCTCCAAAATGTGAATTTTAAAAACAGAAAAAGGTGTTTCATGTAATCCAGACGCTTCATATCATATTCTGTACATTACCTTTGTTATTCCCAGTTTCTGTTCTAATTCTCTTCACAGACTCTTGTCCTGAATCTTCACAATTGCCAGCTGAAATAAAATGGAAACATAAATAGTTACCAATCTTTTTCCCATATATATACACACACACACACATACACAAAATTATAAGAATATTGAAAGGTTCCCTAGTATGATAAACTGAACTTCTGACCTCACAATCTACCTCGTTATAATCTTGCACCTTATTGGTTACCTGTGCTGCACATGCTTCGGTAGCTGTTGTACTTTATTCTGTGCAACGTACACAAAACACTCAGCAAGTCGAGCAGCATCAATGGAGGGGAGCAAATAGTTGACTTTTCAGGCCCAGACCATTCATCAGGACTGGTGAAGTATCTCGACTGAAACGTCAGCTGCTGACTCCACTCCTTAGATGTTGCCTGACCTGCAGAGTTCCTCCAACATCTTGTGCATGCTGCTCAAGATTTCCAGCATCTGCAGAATCTCCTGAGCTTCTAAGTTATTCTGCATTCTGTTACCGCATTGCCTTGTATTTTCTCAATGCACTGTGTAATGACTGATCCGTATGAAGAATGTGCAAGACAAACTCTTCACTGTGCAGTGTGATAATAATAAAAACAGTAAGACATGCCACGTGTACCTTCTCACCACACACAAAATGATGGAGGACTCAGCAGGTCACACACCATCTATGGAAATGAACAAACAATTGACATTTCGGGCCAAGACCCTTCTTCAGGACCAGTAAGGAAGGGAGATGTCAGAATAAAAAGGTGGGGGGAAGAGAAGTAAGGTAACCGAAGGTAGGTGAAGCCTGGTGGGTGGGAAAATTAAAGGGTTGGAGTGGAAAGAATCTTTTAGGAGAGGAGAGTGGACTGCAGGAGCAAGGGACGGAGGAGGGGATCCAGGGGAAGTGATAGACAGGTGAGAAGAAGTAAGGGGCAAGAGTGGGGAATAGAAGAAGAGGGGAGGGGAAGGGATATTTTTAACTGGAAGAAGAATTCGATATTCATGCCATCAGATACCGTCTGCTGGCAACAGTGCACCACAAAAGAGAAAATTCTAACTCTTTCTTCATTTAACAGGACTGAGGCTTCACTGGGAAGACCAGCATTCATTGACCATTCCCAATTGTCCTTGAGAAGACGATAGTGACCTGCTTTCCTGACCACTTCTGGTAAACATACTCACACAGTGCTGTTGAGGAAGGAATTAAGGGTTTAGAGTGAAAAACGATGAAGGACTTGTAATGTACTTCCTAGTTATAGGTATTGGTATTGTTTTATTGTTGGAACATGTACTAAAATAGAGTAAAAAGCTTGTTTTGAATACTGTTCATACAGAGCAAACCATAGCAATGTAGATTTTGAGGGCCAGAGTCCATCTTATCCTACTAGGGAACAATTTAACGGTCTTATAATAAATTTCAAAATTCAAAATAAATTTATTATCAAACTACATATATGTCACCATATACAACCTTGAGATTTGTTTTTCTTTGCTCAGTAAATCCAAGAACCTTCATAGAATCAGTGGAAGACCACACCCAACAGGACAGACAAACAACCAGTGTGCAAAAGACAACAAACTGTGCAGATGCAAAGAAATAAAACAAACAATAATAATAAATAAATAAGCAATACAATAAATATCAAGTACATGAGAGGAAGAGTCCTTGAAAGTGAGACCATAGGATGTGGGAGCAGTTGAGTGATGGAACAAGTGAGGTTGAGTGAAGTTTATCCCCACTGATGCAAGGGCCTAATGATTGAGGAGTATTAACTGTTCCTGAACCTGGTGATGGGAATTCTGAGGCTCTTATTCCTTCTTCCTGACGGCCACAGCAAGAAGAGTGCATTATATGGGTGGTGGGGGTCCCTGATAATGGATGCTGCTTTCCTGTGACAGCATTCTGTATATACATGGTCAGTGATGGGAAGGGCTTTACCGATGATGGACTAGGCTGTATCCACTACTTTTTGTAGGATTTCCCATGTTTCCATACCAGGCTGTGATACAACCAGTCAATATACTCTCCACCACACATCTATAGAAGTTTGTCAAAGATTTAGATGTCATGCAAAATCTTTGCAAACTTCTAAGAAAGTAGTGGCACTACCATGCTTTCTTCATAATTGAACTTTTGTGTTGGGCCCAAGTCTGAAGTGATAACACCAAGGAATTTAAAGTTGCTGACCCTCTCCAACTCTGATCCTCCATTGTGGACTGGCTCATGGACTTCTGGTTTCCTCCTCCTGAAGTCAATAATTAGCTCCTTTCTCTTGCCGACATTGAGTGTGACAGTGTTGATTATCAATCAGACAGATTTTCAATCTCCCTCCTATATGCAGATTCGTCACCACTTTGAATTGGCCAACGACAGTGGTTTTCAAAGTTTCAAAGTATATTTAATATCAAAGTATCATTTAATTTTTTTGGTTGTATATTAGATACAACCTGAAATTCGTCCTCTTCACAGACATCCATGAATCAAAGAAACCCCATAGAATGAAACCCCAAAAACATTGAAGCCCCAAAGCCCCCTCTCTCCCTTTGCAGCAACAAAAGCATCAGCACCCAGCCACCCGAGCAGGAGTATCGACCTCTCTAAATGCCACCATGCCAACAGCAGCAAAAGCACTAAAAAGACCATTCATTCAGAGTCTGTCAAACTACAATTCACAAACCAGCACTTTGGTATCTCAGACAGGCTCTCTTTCTCCGTCGAGAGAAAGAGAGGTCGCTCCTGCAACAACAAGAGCAGAGACCAGCAACTTGCTGTTCTGATGCTACAATATTCCACATCGCTTCTCTGAGCACCACTCCCACTGTCTGAAGGACCAATGCGCGCGCGCACTCTCGCTCCCCCCATCAAAGGGGGGGAAGGGTGGAGAGGGAGAGGGAGAGAGAGAGGGAGGGGAGGAGAGAGGAGAGGAGAGGAGAGAGAGAACTCAAGTACAGTGGCCTTCCTCCGCAGCCGGAGATGAGCAAACACACCAACACACCGCCTGCTGTCTCAGTGTTTCAGTCTCAATATTTTAGTCACCCACAACACTTCAGTCGGCGAAATCTGTGAGGAGCTGAGTCATACATGGTGCCGTTCCCTGACTTCCGATGTATATCTTCCAGGCCATTCCTGGAGATAGCGAAGCATACGCCTCACAGTCAGCTCAAAAACCCGCCGCTTGTGAAGAACCATCACCTTGAAAAGAAAAGAAAGGCAAGAGGAGAGAAATAAGATGTTTAGTGGATGAACTGGAAGAATTCGCCTCGGTCTACAGGATCTGCTGCCACCATCTTTCCTGGGTCCTCCTCCTATTATCAGCAGACTGACAGTACATATGGAACTGGAGCTGTGCTTAGCCACACAGTCATAAGTATAAAGTGAGTAGAGTAGAGGTCTAAGCACACAGCCTTGTGGGTCACCTGTGTTGATGGAGCTTGTGGAGCAGATGATGTTGCCAATCTGAACTGACTGAGGTCTGCAAGTGAGGAAATCCAGGAACCAATTGCACAAGGAGGTATTGAGGCCAAGGTCTTGAAGCAAATTAATTAGTTATAAAGGAATGATAGTATTGAGTGCTGAGCTGCAGTCGATAAAGATGTTTCAGGGTTGAGTGAAGAGCTAATGAAATGGCATCTGCTGTGGACCTGTTGTGATGGTCAGCAAACTGGAGTGGATCCAAGTTGCTTCTCAGGCAGCCTCTGAAAACATTTCATCACCATGGATTTAAGTGCTACAGGTGATAGTCATTGAAACAGGTTACCACATTCTTCTTAGGCAGTGGTATCATTGAAGCCTGCCTGACACAGGTGGACATCTCAGACTGCCCAAGCGAGAGGTTAAAGATAACAGTAAACAGTCTAGCCAGTTGATCAGCCATGTACTCTTCTGGGTTGGGTGCCTTCTGTGGGTTTACCCTCCTGAAAGATGCTCTCATGTCGGCCTCAGAGACTGAAATCACAGGATCATTGGAGGCTGTGGGAGTTCATGAAGGTTCCTCCATGTTTTGACAGTCAAAGTGAGCAGAGAAGGCATTGAGCTCATCTGAGATAGCAGCCCTGCTGTCACCTGTGTCTCTTGATTTCATTTTATAAAAGGTAATATATTCAAGCAATGCCACAAGCTGTTGAGCAGATTCAAGTTTAGTCTGGAATTGACAGTTTACCCATGAGATGGTTTTCCGGAGATCATATCTGGACCTCTTATATCTTATTTGGTTGCCAGACATGAATGCCACTGACCTGGCCCTCAGCAGATTGTGGACCTCGTGGTTGATCCAGGGTTTCTGGTTATGGAAGACTGAATAATTTTGTGGGATCATGCTCATCTATGACTTTTCTATAACGTTCATGACAACCATGGTGTATTCATTCAGATCAACTGATGAGACCTTGAACGTGACCCCGTCCACTGACTTGAAGCAACCCTGAAGCTACTCCTCTGCCTCCCAAGACTACCTCTGTCATCCTAATCGCTAGAGCGTTGCTCTTCAGCATTTCTCTCCTGTTTGCAAGTAGGAGAAGGGCAGCCAAGTGATCAGATTTCTCGAATTGCAGTCTGGGCATGAAATGGTAGGCATTCCTTATCACGGTATAGCAGTCGTCTAATGTGTTGGGCCTTCTGGTGCTACAGGTTATATGCTGATGGTAATTGGGCAGAGGTTTATTCAAACAAACCTGACTGAAGTCCCCAACTAGGATTTGAGAAGCGTCAGTGTGAACTGTTTCCTGTCCGGTGATGGAAGCACGCAGCATCTCAAATGCCTGAGTATAGTCGGCTGGCGGCAGTATGCAAACTGCGGTCAGGACCACGGAGAAGATCATTTAGGATTATCTAGAGAAGAACCTTCCAGGTAAGTAGAATGATTAGCAACAGCAGTATAGAAGCTGACCATGAGACTGGTGGTACGTCCTTTGAGGCTTTTGTATCTTCTGCCTGGTAGGAGAGGATAGAAGAAACAATGTCCAGGGTGAGTGGGACCTTTGATTATGCTAGTTACTTTACTGATGCAGCGAGAAGTACAGACTGAGTCTATGGAGGGGAGGCTGGTTCCCATGATGTGCTGAGCTGCGCCATAACTCTTGGCAGTTTCTTGGAGTCTCGTGCAGAGCATTTGCAGTAATACAACCAGATAGAATGCTTTCTATGATGCATCGATAAAAATTGGTAAGGGTCAACGGGAACATTGCAAATTCCTTTAGCCTCCAAAGCAAACAGAGGCGTTGGTGAACTTTCTTAGCCGTGACATCAGTGTTGTTGATCCAGGACAGGTTATTGATGAATGAAAATCACTTTGTCCAAATGTTGCACCTGAGGTGTTGAAATGGATGCTAATCTATTGTCCATTATGAAATCACAATACTATGATGGCTTCTGTGTTGGACTGGTCGGTCAGGCTGTGTCTCAACAGGTTTGGGCGAGAACAGATGCAGGTTAGAACTTAAGTCTGAGAAGTTAGAGATGTAATAGGATGGTAGTTCAGGCAGTAGAATGTTCCTCCTGTGAGATGTGGGATTTCAGGGTACCTAACAGTCTCCCTGATGACTACATCTGTGGAAAGAACAGGCAAATTCAGCTCCTGACTCTCAAAGTCAAGGAGCCAGATGTGGGTGCACTCAGGACCATCCGGGAGGCTGAAAACCTCATCGATGAGACATTTACTCAGGTGATCACGCCCAAAGTGCAGGATTCAGATAGTAGATGGAGAAGGAGGGAGAGTACGCAGTCAGTGCAGGGCTCCCCTGTGTCCATTCTGCTCAGCAGCAAGCATAAACCTTTGGATACTGATGGGGATGATGACACAACAGCAGCCCGACTATTGGCACTGTGGCCAGCTCTGTTCAGCAGGGAGGGGTAAAGTCAGACAGAGTTGTAGTGATAGGAGACGATAGTTAGGGGGATGGACAGCAGATTATGTGACCATGAAAGAGAAGCCATAATGATGTGATGCATCCCAGGTGCCAAGGTCTCAGAGTGGCTGCAGAAGATTCTTAAGAGGGAGGGTGAGCAGCCAGAGGTCCTGGTCCACATTGGTACCAATGACATGATAGAAAGGGAGTAAAGGTCCTGTGCAGTGAATATGGGCAGTTAGGGAAGAGGCTGAAGAGTAGGATCTCCAAGGTAGCAATCTCAGGATTACACACAGTATCACGTGCTAGTCAGGGCAGGAATAGAATGATAGTATGGATGAAAGAATGGCTGAGGAAGTGGTGCAGGGGGCAGGGTTTCTGATTTCTGGATCATTGAGATCTCTTCTGGGGAAGGTATAACCTGAACCCAAAATATTCTTCCAGTCAACTTGCCTAGAGCAGTGGGGGAGGGCTCTAACTAAGTTGGCAGGGGGATGGGATCCAGAGGGTTAGGACTGAGGATGGCGCAGTCGGTATACAGGTCCTGAGACTGTGAGGAAGGACAAACAGACGATCGTGCAAAATTGCAGCGAGTGGGATGAGATAAAACTCTTACATGGGGGCACGCAGTCTATGAAATAAGGTAGGTGATCTTGGAGACTGGTAGGTATGAGGTTGTGGCATCACTGAGTCATAGCTGAAAGAAGATTATAGTTGGGAGCTTAGCATCCAAGGATACACCTTTTATCGAAAGGGCAGGTGGATAGGCAGAGGGCAGTGTGGCTCTGTTAGTGAAAAATGAAATCAAACCCTGACAAAGGGGTGACATAGGACAAGAAGATGTAGAATCCTTGTGGGTTGGGTTAAGAAACAGCAAAGATAAATAGATCTGATGGGAGTTACATACAGGAACCCAAATAGTAGCCAGGATGTGGGATTAAAATGCAAGGGGAAATAGAACAGATATGTAACAAGGGCAATATGCGATCATCATGGGGTTTTCAATATGAAGGTAATTTGGGAAAATCAGGTTGGTGCTGGATACCGAGAGAGAGTTTACAGTGCCTATGAAATGGCTTTGTAGAGCAGCTTGTGGTTGAGTCCACTAAGGGAAAGACAATTCTGGATTGCGTGTTCTGTAATGACCCAGATTTAATTATAGATCTTAAAAGTAAAGGAACCCTTAGGTGTCAATGACCATAATATGATAGAATTCACCTGGCAGTTTGAGAGGGAAAGGATTAATTCAGATGTATCAGCATTACAATGCAGTAAAGGGAATTTCACAGGCACAAGAGAGGAACTGACCAAAGTTGATTGGAAGGGGACGCTAGCAGGGATGATGGTAGAACAGCAATGGCTGGAGTTGGTGGAGGAGGGATAGACCACAAAGATGAATAATTATTCAAAAGGGAGGATAAGGCAACCATGGCTGACAAGGGACATCAAAGACAGTATAAAAGCAAAAGATAAGGCACACAATTAAGCAAAAATTAGTAGGAAGTTAGAGCATTGGGAAGCTTTTAAAAAACCACAGAAGGCAACTAAAAAAACCATAAGGAGAGGAACAAGTGAAATATGAAGGTAAGATGACTGGTAATATCAAAGGGGATACCAAAAGTTTTTCCAGGTAATTCCAGATAGAATAAAAGAGAGGTACAACTGCTGAAAAATGGCACTGGAGAAGTAGTAATGGGGGACAAACTTATTTTGTCTTCACTGTGGAAGACACTAGCAGTATGCCAGAAATTCAAGAGCATCCGGGAGCAGAAGTGAGTGCAGTTACTGTTACTAAGGAGAAGGTGCTTGGGAAGCTCAATGGTCTGAAGGTAGATAAGTCAACTGGACCAGATGGACTACACCCCAGATGGGCTTCAGCAGCAGAAGACCATGAACATACACCCAGTGGCCACTTTATTAGGTACAGCGGGTACCTCTTAAAGCAGCCACTGAGTGTAAACTTTCATATATATTGAAGTGGCAACATAATTTTGTGCCCCTTAATGCCAAGTTTACTTTAACAGAGTTCTTGCTCTTGATCATAATGTGATAGAATTCATACTACAATTTGAGAGGGAGAAGTGTAAGTCATATGTATCTGTATCACAATGGAATAAAGGGAATTACAGAAGCATGGGAGAGGAGCTTGCCCAGGTGGAGTCAACGGGGATACTGGTGGGGATGACAGTAGAACAGAGATGGCTGAAGTCCTAGGAATGGTTCATGAGGTGCAGGATAGATATGTCCCACAGAAGTTCTCAAATGGCAGGGATAGACAACTGTAGCTGATAAGGGAAGTTAAGGGATGCATAAAAGCAAAGGAAAGGGCATATCAGGTAGCAAAAGTGAGTGGAAAGTGGGATGATTGGCAAACTTTTAAAATCCAACAAAAGGCAACTAAAAAAGGAAAAGATTAAATATGAGAGCAAACTAGCTGATAATATAAAGCAGGACACTAAAATTTGTTTTCAGTTATATAAAGAATAAAAGGAAGGTAAAAGTTGATATTGGACCACTAGAAAATGATGCTTGTGCATTGTAATGGGGAACAAAGAAATGGCAGATGGACTTACTGGGTACTTTGCATCTGTCTTTACTGTGGTAGCCAATAGCTGTATGCCAGAGTCCATGACTCTCAGGGAGCAGAAGTACGTGCCATTGCTATTACAAAGGAAAAAGTGTGAAATAAACTGAAAGGCTTTAAGGTGGATAAGTCAGCTGGACCAGATGGACTACATCCCAGTATCCTGAGAGAGGTTGCTGAAGAGATAATGGATGCATTGGTCATATTCTTTCAAGAACCACTTGATTCTGGCATGGTTCCAGAGAACTGGAAAATTGCAAATGTCACACCACTCTTTAAAGGGAGGAAGGCAAAAGGAATAAAATTATAGGCTAGTTGGCCTAACCTCAGTGGTTGGGAAAGTGTCGGAGTCCATTATTAAGGACGAGGTTTTGGGGTACTTGGAAACTAATAATAAAATAAAGTCAGCATGGTTTCTGCAAAGGGAAATCTTGCGTGACAAATCTGTTAGAATTCTTCAGGGAAGTAACATAAGGGTGGACAAAGGAGAGGTAGTGGATGTCATTTACTTAGATTTTCAGAAGGTATTTGATAAGATACCACACATGAAGCTGCTTAACTAGATAAAATCTAATAATGTTACAGGAAATATATTCGCATGGATAGAGGAATAGCTGACAGGCAGGAGGCAGCGACTAGTGGTTGACTGCCAGTGACTAGTGGTGTCCCTCAGGCGTCAGTACAGGGACCACTGCTTTTCACATTGTTTGTCAATGATTTTGATAGTGGAATTGATGGTTTTGTGGCAACGTTTGCAGATGATACGAAGATAGGTGGAGGAGTAGGTATTGTTGAGGAAGCAATGCAATTGCAACAGAATTTAGATCAATTGGAAGAATGGACAAAAAAGTGGCAGATGGAATACGGTGTTGCGAAATGTATGGTAATGCATTTTGGTAAAAGGTACAATAGTGCACACTATTATCTAAACAAGGAGAAAATTCAAACATCAAAGGTACAAAAGGAATTAGAAGTCTTTGTGGAAGATTTCCAGAAAGTTAATTTACAGGTCAAGTCTGAGGTAAAGAAGGCAAATGCAATGTTGGCATTTATTTCAATAAAGAAGGAGATAATGCTGAATCTTTATAAGGCACAAGTCAGGCCACACTTGGACTATTGTCAACAGTATAGGGCCCCTTATCTCAGAAAGGGTGTATTGTCATTGGAGAGAGTCCAGAGGATGTTTCTGGGAATGAAGGGGTTAACATATTAGGAGTGTTTGGCACCTTTGAGCCTACACTCACTGGAATTTAGAAGAATATATGGGGATTTCATTGAAACCTACCAAATGTTGAAAGGACTAGATAAAGTGGATGTGGAGAGGATGTTTCCTCTGGTGAGGGTATCCAGAACTAGAGGGCACAGCCTCAAAATTGAGAGGAAACCTTTTAGAACAGAAGTAAGGAGGAATTTTTTTAGCCAAAGAGTGGTGAATTTGTGGAATGTTCTGCCACGGACTCCAGTGGAGGCCAAGTCCATGGGTATATTCAAAGTAGAAGTTGATAGATTCCAGATTGGTCAGGGCATCAAGGGATATGGTGAAAGGACAGGAGTATGGGGTTGAATGGGTTCCAGGATCAGCCATTATGAAATGGTGGAGCAGACTTGATGGGCTGAATGGCCTAATTCTGCTCCTATGTCTTATGGTCTTGTGGTCTAAGGGTGTCAAAGGTTATGGGGTGAAGGCAGGAGAATGGTGTTGACAGGGAAAATAAGTCAGCCCTGATCAAATGATGGAGAGACTTGATGGGCTGAATGGCCTAGGTCTGCTCCTATGATCAACCTGCTTGTCAATTCTTTATGGCAGCCTGCAATGCAACAGTGTAATGGGCCTACTTATCAGAAACACCAGACTCTCCTCAGGCAGCAGCTGAAATTGCACTTCTGACAAAATATTTATCTGCAGTTGCTCTCAGCATTCTCGACTAAAGATAAAGGAAATTAGAAATATTTAAAATTGAGGCATTAAGTCTTACTGTTTACATGACTGCTTCCGGCACAGATGGGCACAGCAAACAGCTGAAAACACCAACTTCAATTCTCTGCAAACTATGACTTAGACACAAGCAATTCCTTAAATTTAAGGTTCATTTTGAACATATATCACTAACTTCATATGATAAATATTTCCCTCCTCACTTCTCCTCCAAGGCAGACTGTTCAGATCAGGAATAACTTGCTTCCAGTGCAGATCTGTTGGTTCTAAAGTGACTGAGGCCAATGTAGGAATCAGTACTGTCTAGCACATTGGGCCAAATGGGATTCAGCTGGATCCACTATTCCGTAGTGGTTAGCATACCACTTTACAGACCAGCAATGGGGGTTCAGTTCCTGCCGGTGTCAGCAAAGACTTTGCACGTCCATCTGTGATTGGGTGGGATTTTTCCGGGTGCTTCTATTTCCTCACACATTCCAAAGATGTACAGGTTAGTAAGTTGGCACCAGAAACGTAGCGAAACTTGCGGGATGCTCACAGCTTATCTTTGAAATGCACTGGTTGTTGACACAAAATGATGCATTTCACAGTGTTTTGATTTTTCAAAGTACATGCGACAAATAAAGCTCTTTTTTTCCTACTGTGCCATTTTTTGAAAAACGTAGTGGTTACCAATACAATAGGTCAAGGACAAAATAACACTTCCTGTTGCATTTAACTCTTTGCCACATCCTTTTGCAGAGCAGAAACAAAATGGGAAAAATTATTTTGATATGTACCAATCACACTGCACATTGTGCATCATGAAAACAGCCACACTTTCATGGATCTCTATCTACTTTCCTTGCTACCTTGGGAAAGCAGCCAGCTTATGGTTGAGACCATTAAGGAAAAGACAATTCTGGATTCTGGAGTTTAAGGTAAAGGAACCCTTAGGAGTCAGTGATAGTAAGATGGAATTCATCCTGCAGTTTGAGAGGGAGAAGATAAAGTTAGATGTATTACTATTACAGTGGAGTAAAAGAAATTTACAGAAGCATGAGCGTGCAGCTGGCCAAAGTTGATTGAACGGCAACACTAGTAGGGATGCCAACAGAACAGCAATGGCTAGACGTTCAAATTCAAGTTCAAGTTTATTGTCATCTGACTGTACCAAACAATACAGTTTAGAACCAAATGAGACAACATTCCACTGGACCATGGTGCACCCACAAAACATATATCATACATAGCACAATAAACAAAATACTACCATAGATAAGTTAATATAATTCAAAATGTATGTAGTGCACTCCACAGGTAACCTGCTCGCTGTCCTAGTGACAAGACATTGGTGGTGACGAGATGTTCATTAGTCTCACAGCCTGAAGGAAGAAGCTGTTACTCAGTCCAAAAGTCCTAGTCCTGATGTCCTGCGCCTTCTTCCTGATGGTCATGGGTCAAAGACGTTATGGTAGGAATCTTCAAAACAATGGTTTGGGCCTTTTGTATAGAATGCTCACAAACAGGGAGAAGAAGGACCCCAGTAATCCTCTCAACAGCTTGACTATCCACTGTACAGTCTTGTGGTCTGATGCCTTGCAGCTTCTGTACCTCACAATGATGCAGCCAGACAGGAAATCAGAATTCACACTGCACTCACTGTTAAATCACTGAATCAAGACAAGATTTTGTAACATTGTGGGGACCTTTTTTGAATTATTTTCAAAATCTTTTTTTTGTTATCAAGTACAGATGTTAGCTAATAATATGTTTTACTATATAAGGATTTTTTTCCTTTTTTCCTTTTTACCAAACAGCTTTTCTTGGTAGTGGGTTTAGATTTTTTTTGAATAATAAAATTATTACTTTTCAATATTATGATTCAATTTAAGTTGCATGAATATGGGGTAATGAGACTGTAAGTGTGATTCAAATATATTGTAATTGATATATGATATATACCCTCCTGTACTCTGTATTCTTTTTTGTAAGAAATCGATAAAAAATATTGAAAAAGAAAGAAAACACTAGGATGGCAACATACAACTTCCAGCCCAATGTTCTTCGTCCCAACTTTTCCTGGTTTGTTTTCACAACCTGAGAATACTCTTGGGATTTTCATTACCAACTTTTCTTGCTTTGCCTGTTTCTTTACTGTTCTGTGGTCGGGATTATTATAAGGTATAGAGACGTCACCTTCTGCATGACAAGTTTGCTTACTGCAGTTTACACTGTGACACCCTACCATCAGGCAGGAGATATCACACCATTAGGACAAGAACTGTTAGGATGGGTTACAGCTTCTTGCCTCAGGCCATAAAACTACTGAACTCCCAGCCGCCTCATATGAATTTCATCATGCAGTCTTGTCACGTATGAAACAGCAGTAGCATTGTACAGTTCACTTTCTAACTTGTATCATATATGCACATTATTATTTCCTAATTTATTTGTGGTAATATTTTCTTTGTGTTATGTGTGGGTTATATGTACTGTGTTTTGCACCTTGGTCTGGAAAAACATTGTTTCATTTGGCGGTATGCAAGTGTACAGTTGAATGACAATAAACTGATCTTGAACTTTGAGCAAACATGAGGAAATCTGCAGATGCTGGAAATTCAAACAACACACACAAAATGCTGGTGGAACACAGCAGACCAGGCAGCATCTATAGGGAGAAGCACTGTCAACGTTTCGGGCCGAGACCCTTCGTCAGGACTAACTGAAAGGAAAGATAGTAAGAGATTTGAAAGTAGTGGGGGAGGGGGAAATGCAAAATGATAGGAGAAGACCGGAGGGGGTGGGGTGAAGCTAAGAGCTGGAAAGGTGATTGGCGAAAGTGATACAGAGCTGGAGAAAGGAAAGGATCATGGGACGGGAAGCCTTGGGAGAAAGAAAGGTGGGGGGGGGGGGGGGAAGGAAAGCACCAGAGGGAGATGGAGAACAGGCAAACAACTAAATATGTCAGGGATGGAGTAAGAAGGGGAGGAGGGGCATTAACGGAAGTTAGAGAAGTCAATGTTCATGCCATCAGGTTGGAGGCTACCCAGCCGGTATATAAGGTGTTTTTCCTCCAACTTGAGTTTGGATTCATTTTGACAGTAGAGGAAGTCATGGATAGACATATCAGAATGGGAATGGGACGTGGAATTAAAATGTGTGGCCACTGGGAGATCCTGCTTTCTCTGGCGGACCGAGCGTAGGTGTTCAGCGAAACAGTCTCCCAGTCTGCGTTGGGTCTACACCTGCCCTTACACTTCCTCCCTCACCACCATTCAGGGCCCCAGACAGTCCTTCCAGGTGAGGCGACACTTCACCTGTGAGTCGGCTGGCGTCCGGAGCTCCCGGTGTGGCCTTTTATATATTGGTGAGACCCAGGATGTGTTGCTTGAACTTTGAGCCTTGAACCTTGAATGTGCAACATGGAAATTCAAGATTCAAGGTTGTTTAATGTCATTTCCAGTATACGAGTGTAAAGGAGAACAAAATAATTGTTGCTCCAGATTCAGTGCAGTGCAAACACACTAAGATAAAGAACACAATAATAAAAAGGAATCATTGATATGAATATATAAGATAGCTTATGCATAGATTATGTATGTCCATAAAGTGACCCAAGGCACAGACATGTCTGAACATAAGGTAATTCTGACAGGAAAAATTAAGAACTGATAGAAACATAGAAACATAGAAAACCTACAGCACAATACAGGCCCTTCGGCCCATAAAGCTGTGCCAAACATGTCCTTACCTTAGAAATTACCTAGGGTTACCCATAGCCCTCTATTTTTCTGAGCTCCATGTACCTGTCCAGGAGTCTCTTAAAAGACCCTGTCGTATCCGCCTCCACAACCGTCGCCGGCAGCCCATTCCACACACCCACCACTCTCTGTGTAAAAAACTTACACCTGACATCTCCTCTGTACCTACTTCCAAGCACCTTAAAACTGTGTCCTCTTCTGGCAACCATTTCAGCCCTGGGAAAATGCCTCTGACTATCCACACGATCAATGCCTCTCATCATCTTATGCACCTCTATCAGGTCACCTCTCATCCTCCAACGCTCCAAGGAGCAGAGGTCGAGTTCACACAACCTATTCTCATAAGGCATGCTCCCCAATCCAGGCAACATCCTTGTAAATCTCCTCTGCACCCTTTCTATGGTTTCACCATCCTTCCTGTAGTGAGGTGACCAGAACTGAGCACAGTACTCCAAGTGGGGTCTGATCAGGGTCCTATATAGCTGCAACATTATGTCTCGGCTGCTAAACTCAATACCACGACTTATGAAGGCCAATACACCATATGGCTTCTTAACCACAGAGTCAATCTGCATGGCAGCTTTCAGAGTCCTATGGACTTAGACCCCAATATCCCTCTGATCCTCCACACTTCCAAGAGTCCATATTCTGCTCTCATATTTGACCTACCAAAATGAACCACATCAGACTTATCTGGGTTGAACTCCATCTGCCATTTCTCAGCCCAGTTTTGCATCCTATCAATGTCCCGCTGTAACCTCTGACAGCCCTCCACACTATACACAACACCCCGAAGCTTTGTGTCATCGGCAAATTTACTAACCCATCCCTCCACTTCCTCATCCAGGTCATTTATAAAAATCACAAGGAGTAGGGGTCCCGGGACAGATCCTTGAGGCACTCCACTGGTGAATGACCTCCATGCAGAATATGACCCATCTACAATCACTCTTTGCTTTCTTTGGGCAAGCCAGTTCTGGATCCACAAAGCAATGTCCTCTTGGATCCCATGCCTCCTTACTTTCTCAATAAGTCTTGCATTGGGTATCTTATCAAATGCCTTGCTGAGATCCATATACACCACAACTACTGCTCTACCTTCATCAATGTGTTTAGTCACATCCTCAAAAAATCCAATCAGGTTCATAAGGCACAACCTGCCTTTCACAAAGCCATACTGACTATTTCTAATCAAATTATGCCTCTCCAAAATGTTCATAAATTCTGCTTCTCAGGATCTTCTCCATCAGCTTACCAACCACTAAAGTAAGACTCACTGGTCTATAATTTCCTGGGATATCCCTACTCCCTTTCTTGAATAAGGGAACAACATCCGCAACCCTCCAATCCTCCGGAACCTCTCCTGTCCCCATTGATGATGCAAGGATTATCACCAGAGGCTCAACGATCTCCTCCCTCACCTCCCACAGTAGCCTGGGGTACATCTCATCCGGTCCCAGTGACTTATCCAACTTGATGCTTTCCAAAAGGTCCAGCACATCCTCTTCATTAATATCTACATGCTCAAGCTTTTCATTTTGCTGTAAGTCATCCCCAAAATCGCCAAGATCCTTTTCCATAGTGAATACTGAAGCTAAGTATTCATTAAGTACCTCTGCTATCTTCTCTGGTTCCATATACACTTTTCCACTGTCACACTTAATTGGTCCTATTCTCTCTCGTCTTATCCTCTAGCTCTTCACATACTTGTAGAATGCCTTGGGGTTTTCCTGAATCCTGTCCGTCAAGGCCTTCTCATGGCCCCTTCTGGCTCTCCTAATTTCATTCTTTAGCGCCTTCCTGCTAGCCTTATAATCTTCTAGATATCTATCATTATCTAGTTTTTTTGAACCTTTCTTAAGCTCTTCTTTTCTTGTCTAGATTTACAACAGTCTTTGTACACCATGGTTTCTGTACCTTACCATCCTTTCCCTGTCTCATTGGAACGTACCTATGCAAAACTCCAAGCAAATATCCACTGAACATTTGCCACATTTCTTCCATACACTTCCCTGAGGACATCTGTTTCCAATTTATACTTCCAGGTTCCTGCCTGATAGCCTTATATTTCCCCTTACTCCAATTAAACACTTTCTTAACTTGTCTGTTCCTATCCCTCTCCAAAGATAATGGTAAAGGAGATAGAATTGTGATCACCATCTCCAAAATGTTCTCCCACTGAGAGACCTGACACCTGACCAGCCTCTCCTCTTGTAGGTTTATCTACATATTGTGTCAAGAAACTTTCCTGAACACACCTAACAAACCCCTTTTATTACACCCTTCCAGAATCTGTTTCCCTATCTGCTCCTCAATGTCCCTGTCACTATTGGGTGGTCTATAAAAACACCCAGCAGAGTTATTGACCCCTTCCTGTTCCTAACTTCCACCAATAGAGACTTCGTAGACAATGCCTCCCTGACTTCCTCCTTTTCTGCAGCAGTGACACTATCCCTGATCAACAGTGCCACGCCCCCACATCTTTTGCCTCCCTTCCTGTCCTTTCTGAAACATCTAAAGCCTGGCACTTGAAGTAACCATTCCTTCCCTTGAACCATCTAAGTCTCTGTAATGGCCACAACATCATAGCTCCAAGTACTGATCTACGCTCTAAGCTCATCCACTTTGTTCACAATACTCCTTGCATTAAAATAGACACATCTCAAACCATCAGTCTGAGCGTATCCCTTCTCTATCACCTGCCTATCCTCCCTCTCACACTGTCTCCAAGCTTTGTCTATTTCTGAGCCAACTGCCTCTTCCTCCATCCCTAAAGTTCGGTTCCCATCCCCCAGCAATTCTAGTTTAAACTCTCCCCAATAGCCTTTGCAAACCTCCCTGCCAGGATATTGGTCCCCCAGGATTCAAGTGCAACCTGTCCTTTTTCTACAGGTCACACCTGCCCCAAAATAGGTCCCAATGATCCAGAAATCTGAATCCCTGCCCCCTGCTCCAATCCCTCAGCCATGCATTTATCCACCACCTCATTCTATTTCTATATTCACTGTCAAGTGGCACAGGCAGTAATCCTGAGGACCTTTGAGGTACTGCTTCTCAACTTCCTTCCTAACTCCCTGTAGTCTGTTTTCAGGACCTGCTCCTTTTTCCTACCTATGTCGCTGGTACCAATGTGTACCACAGCCTCTGGCTGTTTCCTTCCTATTTCAAGATATCATGGACGTGATCAGAAACATCCCAGACCCTGGGAGGCAAACTACCATCTGTGTTTCTTTCCTGCATCCACAGAATCGCCTGTCTGACCCCCTAACTATAGAGTCCACCAGACTCTGTGCCAGAGGCACACTGTTGCTTCCCCCAGATAGACCATCCTCCCCAACAGTACTCAAGCAGCTGTACTTATTGTTAAGGGGGACAACCACAGGGGCACTCTCTAGCCTCTAAATCTTGCTCATCCCTCTCCTGACTGATACCCACTTATCTGTCTCCCGAGGCCCCAGTGTGACTACCTGCGTGTAGCTCCTCTCTATCACCTCCTCACTCTCCTTGACCAGACGAGGGTCTTCAAGCTGCATCTCCAGTTCCCTAACACAGTCCCTAAGGAGCTGTAGCTCGACACACTGGGCACAGATGTGGCCATCCGGGAAGCTGGGAGTCTCCCGAACTTCCCACATCTGACACCCAGCACAGAAAACCGGCCTCACACACATACTTCCTGTCTGTATTCTACACAGGCAACCTACCTACCTGAACCTGTTATCGCCAAAGCTGAATTGAGTCAAAGCCTTCCTACTCTGTCTCCCTCTGTTCTGTCGCCCGCCCCTCTGGCGCCTGCTCTATAAAGCTGTCTCCTTTTCTTGCTGTTCTACCTGGCTGACGTCCACATGCTTGCGCAGTCATGCCCCGATCAAACTGCTGAAGAAATAACCGTCTCCTTTTAAACTCTTCTCGCTGTTCTACCTGGATGACGTCCACGCGCTTGCACAGTTGTGCCCCGAACAAACCACTGAAGAAATAACCCGATGAAGCGTCTCTACCTGAAACGTTGATTATTTACTCTTTTCCATAGATGATGCCTGACCTGCTAAGCTCCTCAGCTTTTAGTATGTGTTGCTTGGAAAAGATAAAGTATCAGTAGTGGGGGGGGGGGGGGGGTGTGGAGGGGTGGGTTAGTGGATTGAGTTGTTGATCTGTATTACTGCTTGGGTAAAAGCAACTGTTTTTGAGTCTGGTGGTCCTAGCATGGATGCTATGTAGCCTCCTCCCTAATGGGAGTGGAACAAACAGTCCGTGAACAGGGTGGATGCGATCCTGCATGATGCCACTGGCCCTTTCATTGCAAATCACCACTAATTTGACATTATATTCATATATTATTATAGAAGGCAATTACCGATTATCACGTGCATTCCCAGTGTTGAAAGATGCTTTGCGGTCTCATACCCAATTCCTGTAGCACCTCCAGTCACAATGGCAACTTTCCCATCTTGAGATGGCAGAACTGCAAGAGGAAATAAGATTTATGTCATATTATATCCCTATTTATGCAGAATAATTACAAAAAATAGCTGTAGACTGGCCATATAAATGGACTACAATGCACAAAATAATATTCAAGTCCAATCACACCATTTTGAGAAGCTGAACTCAATTTAAAAGAAAAAAGAACACGATTATAAAGTTATGTTAAATGTGAAAATGTATACATACAAATAGAAATTGATTTAAATTATAAGGTTGAGATTTTTCTTGTCAATGAGTTAAAAGTTGTTCAGTCATAAAATGCACTTAAACTGGTGCTTTGATGCAAAACAATTATGCCCCTAGGCTTGTTTACATATGTATAAAGTGGTTAGTTGTGTGGATCTGATATAAGTACTGGCACAATGGGAGCCCATGGTGAAATAAATTAGCATCTTGCCTTTCACACAAAAATGCACCTCTCCCCATATGTTAACCCTTTCATTACTGGGATCATTCTCAGGAACCTCCTCTAGACCCTCGCCAACACAAGAGTCGAGCTGGGTGGGGGGAGGGCGGCAGGCACTCCCAATTTGTCATGTCAACATTTTCAGCACAGCGATTATGTGTTTAGCTCCAGAGTCTTGAGTGTGTATTCTAGGCTGGCACTGAGGCCATGAAAGAGTGTAACAGAGTTGCAGTCTTTTGGATTAAGGACCTGGAGAACAAGAGGGAGGAAACAGCAGGTGAAGAGAGTGCCGGGGGAGGGGGAGGAAAAGGGTGAAGAGGCTTTGGATATGAAGGAAAACAAAGGTGAGAGGATGGGGTGAGATATCCAAGATGCTGTCTGGTTGAAGACCACCAAAATGGATTACCGTATGAGGCATTGTTCCTTCAATCATGGTCTAGCCTCAACTTGACAGTAGGGACGGCCGTAGATGGATAAATCAGTGTGGGAATGAGAAATAGAATTACAGTGGCTGGCCACACAGATCTCCTGGCTAATACAGGGAACAGGGCGAAGGTAGTCAATAAAGTGATCCCCAATCTGCATTGTGTCTCACTGATGTAGAGAGGCTACCAAGGGAGCACTGGATGCAGTAAATGACATCAATGAATTCACACGTGAAGTACTGTTTCAGTTCCATGCTTTCCATTGGAAGACGGGGGCGGGGGGGGGGCAGGGGAAATAATTCTTACTTTCTGTCGAAGCATCAACCACCAACAGTAATGTGAAATCTGAGATGTACTGAACGTTAGAACACAGAACATAGAGCACAGTGGTCTACAGCACATTACAGGCCCTTCGGCCCACAATATTGTGTCGACCATATAACCTACTCCAGAAACTGCCTAGAATTTCCTTACCGCATAGCCCTTTATTTTTCTAAGCTCCATGTACCTATCTAAGAGGCTCTTAGAAGACCCTATTGTATCCACTTCTACCACCCCCACCAGCAATGCATTCCACACACCCACCACTCTCTATGTGAAAAACTTACTCCTCAGTATCTATTTCCAAGCACCTTAAAACTATGCGCCCTCATATTAGCCATTTCAGCCCAAGGAAAAAGCCCCTGACTATCCACACTATCAATGTCCCTCATCATCTTATACACCTCTCATCCTCTGTCGCTCCAGGAAAAAAGGCCAAATTCACTCAACCTATTCTCATAAGTTACGCCGTCCAATCCAGGCAACATCCTTGTAAATCTCCTCGGCACTCTCTCTATAGTATCCACATCCTTCCTGTAGTGAGGTGACCAGAACTGAACACAGTACTCCAGGGAGAGTGTGACCAAGCTCTTGTATAGCTGTAAAATTACCTCACAGCTCTTGAACTCAATCCCACGGTTGATGAAGGACAACATAGCATATCCCTTCTTAACAACACTGTCAACCTGCACAGCAGCTTTGAGTGTCCTATGGACACGGACCCTAAGATCTCTCAGATCCTCCACACTGCTAAGAGTCTTACCATTAACATTATATTTTCATTCCAGTGAAGAACAAAATAATATCCATTATGGCATGAAGCCCTCTTCACAAGCACAAGATCTCAGTACTTGTTTTCTCTCCGTTTCCACAGGAAAGGATCAGCATTTCTGAGTACCCACAGAAACCAAAGGAAATCCAGAGCAAGATACTGTGTTTTAACCCATCAAGTTAATAATATGGTTGAGTTGGCTAAAGCAAATTCTATACACAAGAGATTCTGCAGATATTGGAAATCTTGAGTAACACACACACAAAATGCTGGAGCAACTCAGCCAGTCAGGCAGCGTCTATGGAGAGGAAGAAACATTTGCCATTTTGGGCCAGGACCCTTCATCAGGACTGGAAAAGAAAGGGCCAGAAGCCAGAATAGTAAGGATGAGAGAGGGAGAGGAGTACTCCTTCCCTTTCTTCCATGGTCCATTGTCCTCTTGATGCACCATCAATAACTCTGAGACGTGGGTTAAGGTAGGCTTTTATTGGCTGGAAGAAAGCACAAGCAGCAAGTGACCATCACACAACATCCTGGAGACTGAGGAAGGGTCTGTGCCTCCAATCGCCTTTATACCGGGATCTGTGGGAGGAGCCACAGGAGCAGTCAGCAGGGGAGGCGTGTCCAGACAGGTATATGTAGTTCACTACACCTCTTCTACCCAATTCCTTCTCCTTCAGCCCTTCACCTTTTCCATCTATCACCACCCACCACTCACTTCTTCCCCCTCACCTGATCTCACTATCACCTGATAACTTGTATTTCCTTCCCCTCCTCTCATTTTCTAATTCTGATCTCTTCCCCTTTCCTTTGCAGTCAACAGTTTATTAATTTCCGTAGATGCTGCCTGACCTGCTGAGTCCCTCCAGCATTTTGTGTCTGTTGTCCTGGATTTCAGAAAATCTTTCAAAAGTGCTGCTTCTGAAAATCCTTTTGTGCCAGGCATCAGCACCATAAGAAGCTTGACCATCAGTGTTAATCTACACACAGCTTTGGTAAAATGTGAGTTCTGCAGTTGCTGTGCTGTTGTGAAGCAGCATGCCTGCCATTCCTTCCATGGACAAATCAGCGATGAGTAAGAATGCAGATCAGCCACCGAGGTTCAAATCAAAAATACTAAGCTAAACCCTTGACAACATACACTCACAGGCCACTTTATTAGACCTCCTGTACCTACTAAAGTGGCCACTGAGTGTACGTCTGTGGTCTTCTGCTGCTGGTCCCCATCCACCTCAACGTAGATGTTCTTCTGCATAACACTCACATGGTTATTTGATTTACTGTCACCTTCTGATCAGCTTGAACCAGTCTGGCCATTTCCCTTTGATCTCCCTCATTAAGGAGGCGTTTTGGCTCACAGAACTGTCGTTCACTGAACGCTTTTTGCTTGTCACAGCATTCTCTGAAGAGACTGTTCTGTATGAAAATCCAAGGCAACCAGCAGTTTGTGAGACACTCAAACTACCCCGTCTGGCATCAACAATCATTCTACGGTCAAAGTCACTGAGATCAAATTTTTACCCCATTCTGATGTTTGGTCTGAACAGTAACGGAACCTCTTGACCATGTCTACGTGCTTTTATGCTTTGAGCTGCTGCCACGTGATTGGCTGATGAGATATTTGCAATAATGATCAGGTGTGCAGGTGTACCTAATAAAATGACCACTGAGTGTAAATACTAATGTCACAGTTTAACCTAATTTATTTGTGTCTCAAAATACTGGGGCTGAACGATGACAAATCAACCAAGTTACAACAAAGTAATCAAAGCCATAACGAGCCTTAATCGATTCCATTTTTCTAAATAATCCATTCTCTATGCTTTGTCAGTTCGCTTGAACCATCATTACAGCTTCAACTATTTTTATAATAGGTAGCATTCATCAGACAGATTAGACGGTAGATGGAAAGGGTTTGAAATTTATGCAAAGGGACAAGTTCTCATCTTTCAGAGCAGAATCAAAACATATTTTTTCACTTCAAATGGTGTTTAATAATTGAATTAGACCCTACAGTGAAATAGCATTGACAGCTAGCAGCAAGTCTGTGTCCTTTAAGCGATATCCAGACACCATGGCTAATGCAAACTTGTGTACCCTTATAATTTGAACACAAACACAACTTCTAAAATCACAAGCGTATCTGCCAGTTTATTTGCATATTTTTAAATATTACCTTAAACTAAGGCCCTGTCTCTTCTCTAAGATCAGAAGATACTGTTATGTAAAAAGCTGAGGTAATTCTTCTCGAAGTCCTAACTAATTTTGATACTTTGATCAATGGATTATCTGGTCATTACCATCATGCTGTTTGTGAGCCTTATTGCATACTAATTCCACACCAGGCTGTGATGCAGCCTGGTACAGAAGTACCAATGCCCTTGAATGGAAAATCCTACAAAAAGCAGTGTATACAGCCCAGTCCATCATGGGTAAAGCCCTCCCTACCATTGAGCATATCTACACAAAACAATGCACAGGAAAGCAGCATCAATAATCAGGGACCCTCCCAATCCAAAACATGCTCTCTTCTCATTGCCACCATCAGGAAGAGGGTACAGGAGCCTCAGGACTCACTTCACTCACCCCATCATTGAAATGTTCCAACAACCTATGGACTTACTTTCAAGGACTCTTCATCTCATGTTCTTGTTATTTATTGCCTATTTATTTATTATTATTATTATTATTATTATTATTATTATTATTATTTCTTTTTGTATTTACACAGTTTGCATCTTTTGCACTCTGGTTGAACGTTCCAGCTGGTGTGGTCTTTCGTTGATTCTATTATGGATTTATTGACTATGCCTGCAAGAAAATTAATCTCAGTGTAGTATGGTGACATATATGTACTTTGATAATAAATTGACTTTAAACTTTGACTGTCTGCCCTTTAAAACAAAGAAGTTGTCCACTTTTTCAAAACAATTCATTCCCTTTGGAGCACATCAGCACCTTCTGAAAGGAATATGAAAAATGCTAAACAGATATAAGCTTTCAATCTTTCCCTAAGTCTCATCTCATTTTGTTTGGAGATTCTATCAAATTTCCATACTTGTGCAAAGGAGAGCATTCTAACTGGCTGCATCAACACCATGTATGGACACTCTAATGTTCAGGATCGAAAGAGGCTGCAGAGGGATGCAGTTTCACCCATCTCCATCACACACACTAAACTCCCCACGATCAACGACACTGCCAAAAGATAGTACTTCAAGAAGGCGGCATCCATCAGTAAAGACCCTCACCTTGTCTTCCAGTAAGACAATAGTGCGCTTGGATGCTGCAGCTTCTAGAGTCAACCAAAGATGTTATCAACATTTTTTATGATTGCAAAACACTGTTGGACATTAAGAACTTAAAGCACTGCTGGTCTACCTCAACACAGAGATGCTTATTTGCAGAGAAACTGAAGGAGCTGGACTTGGTGTGGGCTGTGATACTGCCAGTGGTGTGAATTGAACCCTGATTTGTGATTGCTGTAAAAGTAATTCACTAACCACTGTGCTACCATGCTGCCTCAGACCCCAGACTCTGAATGAATTCTTTCCATCTACACTACACTCTTGAGAGAATATATTCTAAAAATTACTCCTAATCATTACAACCATCCATTCCGGATAACATCCTGGAGAACCTCATCTACACTCTCTCTATTCCTGTCACATCCTCCCTGTACAGTGGTGACCAAAACCAAACACAACAATTCAAGCTCCATGAAATCCATATTTTGTAAAACTTTAACATAACAATCCCACATTCTCGCCACTGCCTGTAAGAGGTTTGTTCATTCTCCTCATGACTGCGTGAGTTTCCTCCGGGTGCTCTGGTTTCCTCCCACATTCCAAAGACATACCAGTTGGTAGGTCAACTGGTCATTGTGAATTGTTCGTGATTAAGCTAGGATTAAATTGGGGAATTGCTGGAGGGGAGGGGCAGATCGTACGGCTGGAAGGAACTACTTCGCGCTGAATGCCTATAAATAAATAAATAAAAATTGTATTTTATCTCCTCATTTTTAAGAGTTTAACTCAACAAAGGAAAATAAATTCTTAAGATTTAAAATTTTCAATCAAGTGCTTTTAGGGGGAAGAAGACAGGTGATTACTATTTCATGCAAGAATAGCCCACCTATCACCATAATTAGACAGTGTACTTTTAGTTTCAAGGTCACAGTCATGGGTTTTTGAATCCCACAACCATCTGAAATAGTTACACAAGAGATACTGCAGATGCTGTAAATCTTAAGAACCACACAAAACACTGGGGGAACTCAGCGGGGCAGTCAACATCTACAGAGTGAAATAAGCAATCAAAATTTCGGGCCAGGACCTTTCATCAGGACTGGAAAGGAAGGGAGCAGAAGACAGAATAAGAAGGATGGGGCAAGGAGTGGAGTAGTCCTACCCTTTTTCCCATGGTCCACTATCCTCCCCTTCTACATTCCTACTTCTTCAGGCCTTCACCTCTTCCACCTATCCGCCCTGAGCTTCACACGTCATTCCCCTTCTCCCACCCACCCAGCACCTGCCAGCTTGTAGACCTTTTAAACCTTTCCCCTGATTTATGCCCTCTAACTTTCAATTCCGTTTCCCTGGAAGAAAAGATGGTGTGCATTCACCCTGTCCATGCCCCTTATCATTTTCTACACCTCTCAAAGATCACCCCTCAGTATCTTATGCTCTTAAGAATTAACTCCTTGCCTGTCCAATGCCTCCCTAAGAAATGAAGAGCTTATTATAATAACCATTGCTGAGTTAACATACGTAATACACTGTAAGGTTTCACTACTAATGTAATGGCCTCTCTGTAATGTTTCACTGCTAAGGTAATAGTTTCTCTGTAGCAGCAATGTTTGGGTTATGAATAGAGATAACGGGGGCTTTGGAATGTGTGCTATCCAATGAGAGGCATGTTGTTCTTCCTTGTGGATCTGGGAGCAGGGATTTTGCAGTCTTTTGTCAGCGAGAGATGGACAGGGAAGATGTGAATGGAATGAGTTGGCAGATCGGTGGACGGAGTGGACTCGAAGTGAGGATCCGATGGTCAACAACACTTAGAGAAGGTCGATGGGGAACGAAAGGACGAATCCGTGAGCTCCAACGTGCACATTAGACTGTTTCATTAAAATGCGCCCTTTGTTTTATTTTCTTTACTAACCCTACAGTCAAATTAAGATTTATAAAGTTCAATCATTTAATTGCATTTGGTGTACAGTCTGATATTTTTCAGAGCGGATTTGTAACTGGGCAACACATCACGCAGCATCCACACAAACAAGATTTCTCAGTTTGGCTGGGCCAGAGGATATCTTCACCTAGATAAACGCAAGCTGGCCAAACCTGACAATTGTGGGGGCTCATCTGGGATTGATTCCATTGGATGATGTGTGACTACCCTGAGTATTAAACCAATGGTTTAGTGTGTTTAAGTCTGTACTAGTATAGATGCTGGCGGGCTGGAGCACTGGTGTGCCTCCATGGGGTTACCTGTAACTAATAAGTGCGTGTTGAGTGGGGTGGATATTTGTATATTGGATTGTTAATTCAATTTTTGAGTACACTTAAAGCTGTTGCAAAGTTCTAGTTGTAGGGTGGAGATTTGATAAAATGGCAGGCTCAGACCTTGCCTTAATTCAGACTAGTGCTGACGTAACAGCTTTGGGACTGCCAGTGTCTATCAGTGCCAATGGTGAGGTGGGGCCATGACCTGTCCATACTGTCAGGGAGGAGGGGAGTGTAGCAGAGCGGGTCCAGTCACAAGTTGAGCTTCCCGTAGCTGGGGGCAGAGACTTCAAACACAGGTTTTTATCATTTCTGAGGAGTGAGGAGAGGGGTGGTCAGATTTGGAATGTCTAATTAGTCCCCGTCCCCCAGTGAAAAGTGAGAATTCTGAGGTAGTATCCGCCCTTATGTCTCTGGCAAATAAATGGAAAAACACCCAGGTTCAAATTCTCTGCTATGGTAGGCTCCGACTATTCTCTGGAATAACGCCCAACCCTAAAGGGGAAGAGGAGTATGAGTCTTGGATGGAGCAGACCTCTCAGTTGTTAGATGAGTGGCAGTGGTCCGATGATGTAAAATGGCAGAAGTTGGTTGAGAGTTTGAGTGGGTGGGCTGCTGATGTGGTGAGAGCTGTGAAAACACGCCAACCCTTAGGTAACATTGCCGATTATGTAGGTGCATTGGAGAGCGCCTTTGGTCCAACTGGAAGCCCACTGGAGCTCACACTGGGGCTTCAGAACGTGTGTCAGGAGAAGGGGGAGAAGCTTACTGCTAACATTTTTCGGCTAGAGAGGCAGCTAAATTGCTTGTGGTGCAGTGGGGCCATTCATACCGCTGAGGTGGATCAGTTAAGAATGGACCAGATAGCCGAGGGCGCCCAGTCCCAGGGCCTGATTGCTTGGGGTCTCTGACAGTCTCATAAGATGCGCCCCCCTCTCTCTTTTATTGAGCTGGTCAGAGAGGTACAGGAGGAGGAGCACACGACGGAGGCACGAGACGGCTCCATCAACAGGGTACAGTCCTCGGTAGTACCCCCTTGTGGTGAAGCGACCACGGATAGCCTAGAGGTATGCCGGCTGTTATCAGCGGGTTTTATCCCCCCCATATGATGGCGCTGATGGGGGGATGAATCCCCTAAGAGGACAAACAATGCGGAGGGCTGCTGGCAGCCGGTGTCACACGAGGAGAGTGAGCCCCCGGGTACCTCAGCAGGGAGAGTCGTTGGGAAAACTTAGAGGACATCCAGTGGGGGAATGGCCTGGTTTCTCCGGGGGAACACATTCCCAGCAATGTACCAAGGAACTCCTGAAAGCAAAAGCCCCAATTCCTAGAGGCTTAGTGGGACCATGCTCCAGTGTGTCGCTACAGATAGAGGGTATTTAAACTAAAGCCATACTCGACACCAGGTCACAGGTCACGTTGTTGTACCTTTCGTTTTACAACCGGTATCTAAAGCATTTACCATTGACACCATTCTTGGCACTGGAGATTTGGGGTCTCAGTACCTGTGATTATCCATACGATAGTTATTTGTCAGCAAAGCTGGAATTTTCAGAGGCCAGTGTGGCAGTGTCTTAAGTCCTTGATACATTATTGCTGGTTTGCCTGTTGAGAAGGGCAGCATTTCAATTCCGGTGGGGACCAACACCACTTTTGTGAGGAGGCTCATGGGGGCCTGCAAGGAGAAGGCTGGCGAGAGCTTTCTGAGAACACTGTCCGTGCACCCGATGTTTCGAGCTGCTTTTGAGGAATTGTGTGGCTGCATTGGGCCGGATAACGAATTCTGATAAGGGACTGTGTGGTTCACCGAGTCGAAGCCAATGGTGGTATGGCCCAGGGAAGTAGCAAGAGTGATGGGGACCCCAAAATTTCCCAGAATGCCTGAGGGCGAGGCCCTCTTAGTGGATGCTCTGAGGGGGAGTTGGAATTTCCTGTTGGGTTATTGGTGAGGCCTGAACTACAGAAGCCTTCGGTTGTACAGGCAAACAGGATGGCAGTGATTGTCAGGAACACTATGAAGAAGGAGACCACCTTCAAGAGGGGGATGCCCCTCGCACATCTGTTCCTGGAGACGGTAATGTCTAGTGTCCCTGTGAGACAAGCTGGGGAGAAACTATTGGAAGGTAACACGTACAACAAGCTGGAGGAACTCAGCCGGTCGGGCAGCATCCGTGGAAACGAGCAGTCAACGTTTCAGGCCAAGACCCTTCGTCAAGACTGAAGAGGGAGGGGGCAGGGTCCCTATAAAGAAGGTGAGGGAGGGGAGGCAGGGAGGAGATAGGCAGGAAATGTGAAGAAGGAATGTAAGGGGAAAGCACTATGTGTAGTAGAAGGAGGCAAAATCATGAGATAGGTGATAGGCAGCTTGGAGGAGGAGACAAAGTGAAACTGGGATGGGGGAAGGGAATTACCAGAAATTGGAGGATTCAATGTTCACGCCATTGAACATTACTTCTTCACATTTCCTGTCTATCCCCTCCCTGCTTCCTCTCCCCCACCTTCACTCAGTGAAGCCCCTTCTTACCCCATCCCTGATTTATTTAATTCCCCCCTCCTTTTTTATTCTCTCTCTGCCCATCACTCCTTGCCTGCTCTCCATCTTCCTCTGGTGCTTCCCCCCACTTTCTTTCTCCCTAGGCCTCCAGTCCCATGATACTTTCCAGCTCTGCATCCCTTTTGCCAATCACCTTTCCAGCTCTTAGCTTCACCCCACCCCCTCCTGCCTTCTCCTATCATTTCAGATTCCCCCCCCCCACCCCCACTTTCAAATCTCTTACTATCTTTTCTTTCAGTTAGTCCTGACGAAGGGTCTCGGCCCGAAATGTCAACAGTGCTTCTCCTTATAGGTGCTGCCTGGCCAGCTGTGTTCCACCAGCATTTTGTATGTGTTGCTTGAATTTCCAGCATCTGCAGATTTCCTCGTGTTAGCGTAAGCAAACAGCAGCTGGAGCAGGCCACACTCTCAGCCTCAGTTCACTAATCATATCTGTGTAAAAGAACTTGCCTCACATATCCCATTTAAGCTTTCTCCCTCTCAAACTAAAGCTATGCCACATATTTGATATTGCCACTTTGGGGGTAAAAAAGACTAACTGCCCCCATCTATGCTGTCATTACTTTATAAGACTCTATCAGGTCTCCCCCTCAGCCTCTGATGCCCCAAAGGAAACAATCCAAGTTGGTCCAACCTCTCCTTATTGCATCAAATGAATATAAATCAACTAAGTTAACTGAATTCTGTCTCTTAGTGCAGGAGATTCAGTGCGGCAGTCATTATGATCACAGCAAACAGAGTGATGCAAGGAGCAATTGAATCTCAGTGAATAGTCACATTGCAAATTGTTTGTGACTTGCCTTCATAATCTCACATGGCCCGAGTCTCTTGATTTAATTACTGATTTGACTTAGGCGCCGCGAGCCATTGATAATCACATATATAGTATTCAATTCTGGAACATGGTATGGTATCATACCTGGCCTTCTGCTGGGTGCTAACCCAATGACTGTGCTCTTGTGGCCCATACTCCGGAGGATCTTCAGACTGTCCTTGCTGTGGCGGTGAGAGCGTACAGCAGGATGGGGCTGACCATCAATACCACCAAGACAGAAGTGGTTTGCCAGTGGAGTACCAGTGTCCCACCCACCCTACCTGCCTTCACTGTTGGTGATGAAAAGCTGTCAGCAGTGCCACCTTTTGAATGTCTGGGGAGCATTCTCTCTGAGGATAGCGGCATTGACAACGATATCCAGAGACGCATTAAACAGGCATCAGCTGCCTTTGGGAGACTTTGGCGTAGAGTCTTTCAGAACAGGAGCCTTCGTCCCTCCACAAAGGTCGCTGTATACCAAGCGGTCTGCGTCACTACCCTCCTTTATAGCTGTGAAGCTTGGGTAACCTACAGCCGTCACATCAAGCCCTTGGAGCGCTTCCACATAAGCTGCCTTCAGCGCATCCTGGGAATTACCTGGCGTGAGGGGGGTGCCTCACACTGAAATACTTGTAAAGACCAACTGCAGAAGTATTGAGGCTATGATCACCCAGCGTCAGCTGCAGTGACTGGGGCACGTGATAAGGATGCCCCCATGCCGGCTACCCCGCAGAGTGTTATACGGCCAGCTACATCATGGTCGATGCTCAGCTGGAGGGCTGAAGAAGCGCTATAAGGATCAGATGAAGAATGCTTTAAGGAAGTGCAAGATCAGACCCGAGGACCTGGAGGATGTTGCTGCCGACCGTAACACTTGGCGACAGCTGTGTAGGGGTGGGATTCGTATTCTGGAGATGGAAAGAACAACCAGAAGACAGCAGAAGAGAGCCAGGAGAAATGCAGCCATGGTTGCCATCACTAACCACATATACATGTCCCACCTGCAATAGAACTTGTGGGTCCAGGATAGGACTGTATAGTCATCAAAGATCTTACCGTTAAAGGAGTGGATGTTGTCATCAGATTCCAATGGACAACCGAAGAAGAACACAATGATAAATAAGGCTACATAGAACACAGGGAAGCACAGGCCCTTCAGTCCACAATGTTGTGTTGAACTTTCAGCCTACTCTAAGGTCAGTTCCCTCTCACATAGACTTGCTATCATCCATTTGCCTGTCTTTTCATCATCTTCATTATGTGCCATGTCATATTACATAGGCAATCATGGTCTTTGACCTTGATTGTTCCTGGCTTTCTGCAAAAGTGGTTTGCCATTGCCTTTTTCCAGGTGGTGTCTATACATGATGGGTGCCCCCCCCCCCCCCAGGTGTTAACACTACTCTTAAGAGATTACTGATGATGAGTCTCGGCCCAAAACATCTACTTTTCATAGACGCTGCCTGACCTGCTGAGATCCTCTAGCATTTTGCGTGAGTTGCTTGGATTTCCAGCATCTGCGGATTTTCTTGTGTCATTGTTTGCAGGCGACCTCGATTTAAAATTGACCAAAATAGCAACAAAAGAGTGACCGAACAGAAACCAGAAATCCATCATAATGCGAACTCCAGAGTCCAATCCACACACCGTTGATGAAACCTTGCCCGAGACACAGAGCTCTGGCACCATCCCCCCCAATAGCACCGAGAGAGACCGTCACACACAGTGAGCGAGAGGCTGATAGATGGCGTTGAACACCCACTCGCCTTCTGCACTCGCTTCAGTGATTTCAGTCTTCCTCGGCATTTTAATCGGCGAGATCGGTGAGAAATGAAGTCGATCAGGGGTTCGCGCCAGGTCCCCAGGATTCTTGGCCTCCGGGCAGCATGCTTCACAGAATACCCTCGGAGGCAGCAAAGGGTCGGGTCACTCAGTCGGCCCGAAAACACACCACCAAAATGTAGATCACAGGCTCCAACGGTAGCAGAAACACATTTGAAAGAAAAAGAAGACGTTCTTGAACCAACCACCAAAACTGTAATCATTACAATATGATCCATTTGACCACTTTGCACTAAAAATGCCTTTTGTTTTTAATTGTATATTTCTCATAAAAGTTGTGTATAATTTATGTTTATCTTGTGGATGCTCCCTAAATGGTGCTACATAGGTGCCTGTGAAGCTGCTACAAGTAAGATTTTCATTGCACATGTGCTTACAAGGGAAAACAATAACACAATGTAGACTATACACTCAGAGGCCATTTTATTAGGTACACCCATGCACCTGCCCATTAATGCAGATATCTAATCAGCCAATCATGTGGCAGGAACTCAATGTATAAAATGCAGACGTGGTCAAGAGGTTCAGTTGTTGTTTAGACCAAACATCAGAATAGGCAAGAGGTATGATCTAAATGTCTTTAACCATGGCAAGATTGTTGGTGTCAGACGGGATGGTTGAGTATCTCTTGGGATTTCCACACCAGAGCTTACAGAGAATGGTGCAAGGAACATCCAGTGACAGGACTGAATGCTTTAGATCATAGAAGATTGAGAGGAAATTTTATAGAAGTATACAACATAGGGTAAATGCAAGCAAGTTTAGGGTGAAAGGTAGAAGTTTAAGGGGAACATGAGTGGAAATATCTTCACTTATAAGGTCGTGAGAGTGTGGAATGAGCTGCCAGCACAAGTGGTGCATGCGAGCTCGATTTCAATGTTTAAGATAAGTTTGGAGAGGTACATGGATAGTAGGGGTATGGAGGGCTATGGTCCCGGTGCAGGTCAATGCATGTAGGTAGTTTAATTGGTTTTGACATGGACTAGATGGGCCGAAGGGCTCGTTTCAGAAAGCCTTTGATAAGGTCCCACATAGGAGATTAGTGGGCAAAATTAGAGCACATGGTATTGGGGCTAGAGTACTAACATGGACAGAAAATTGGTTGGCTGACAGGAAACAAAACATAGGGATTAACGGGTCCTTTTCAGAATGGCAGGCAGTGACTAGTGGGGTACCGCAAGGCTCGGTGCTGGGACCACAGCTATTTACAATATACATTAATGATTTAGGTGAAGGGATTAAAAGTAACATCAGCAAATTTGCAGATGACACAAAGCTGGGTGGCAGTGTGAAATATGAGGAGGATGTTAGGAGAACGCAAGGTGACTTGGACAGGTTGGGTGAGTAGGCAGATGCATGGCAGATGAAGTTTAATGTGGATAAATGTGAGGTTATCCACTTTGGTGGCAAGAACAGGAAGGCAGATTACTATCTGAATGGTGTCAAGTTAGGAAAAGGGGAAGTACAACGAGATCAAGGTGTTCTTGTACATCAGTCACTGAAAGTAAGCAAGCAGGTACAGCAGGCAGTGAAGAAAGCTAACAGCATGTTGGCCTTCATAACAAGGGAAGTTGAGTATAGGACCAAAGAGGTCCTTCTGCAGCTGTATAGGGCCCTGGTGAGACCACACCTGGAATATTGTGTTCAGTTTTGGTCTCCAAATTTGTGGAAGGACATTCTTGCTATTGAGGGAGTGCAGCATAGGTTCACGAGGTTAATTCCCGGGATGGTGGGACTGTCATATGTTGAAAGATTGGAGCAACTGGGTTTGTATACACTGGAACTTAGAAGGGTGAGAGGGGATCTGATTGAAACATATAAGATTATTAAGGGGTTGGACACACTAAAGGCAGGAAACATGTTCCCGATGTTGGGGGTGTCCAGAGCCAGAGGCCACAGTTTAAGAATAAGGGGTAGGCCATTTAGAATGGAGTTCAGGAAGAACTTTTTCACCCAGAGAGTTGTGGATCTATGGAATGCTCTGCCTCAGAAGGCAGTGGAGGCCAATTCTTTGGATGCTTTCAAGAAAGAGTTAGGTAGAGCTCTTAAAGATAGCGAAGTCAAGGGATATGGGGAGAAGGCAGGAACGGGGTACTGATTGTGGATGATCAGCCATGATCACAGTGAATGGCGGTGCGTCAGAGGTGAATGGCCAGACGGGTTCAAGATAACAGGAAGACTACAGTAACTCAAACAATTACGTGCTACAACAGTGGTGTGCAGAAGAGCATCCCTCAATGCACAATATATCAAACCTGATAGTGGACTGGCTACGGCAGCAGAAGACTACACTGAGTTCCACTCTTGTACCTAATAATAACCAAGTTAATGTTACTGTTACAGAGAAAGTGCAGTGCAGGCAGATGATAAGGTGCTTGTGACAATAAACTCAATTCACCTTGGATCTACAGTCACTGTGCCTGCATATTAATAAATCAGCTGGGTTTTGTTTCAAGCAAACAAAAAATCAGAACCAATGATTTCTAAATTCACTCTAGTGATTGGTCTCATAATTTCCCTGCATAAATTTTTTTGCTGGTGCAGAAAGAAACTTACCAAAGCATCAATGACAGCTCTATATTCTCCCAGTGGTCTCAAGGTAATGCATAAAACATTCTGTTTTCTTTTAATCTGAGATCTGTTGCACCCAGGGGTGGGGTTGAGCTATCTTGAATTATGCATCCTAATTCCAACAACCACTTGATGGCAGCTTTGATCCAAACACCCCCAGCATCATAAGAAACCCTGAAACAATCCTCTACAGAGCTGAAAGGCCCAGTAAATTGAAGCTTATAAATATTCAGATCTTTCCTCTTTAGGCGAATGATCTTGACACAATTAGATGTCTCTTACATTGTTGGTGATGCACCATCAATAACTCACGCCGAGACTTAGGAAGTGAGATATCGGCTTTTATTGACTGAAGAACAACACTACATCCTGGGGAAAATGAGGGAGAGCAGCAGGCCACAGTCGCCTTTATACAGGGGTCTGTGGGAGGAGCCACAGGGGTAGTCAGCAGGGTCTTGGGAGGAGCCACAGGAGCAGTCAGACAGGTATATCTAGTTCACCACATTCACCCCCCCTTTGTTTAAAAAAAATTCCCAAGCATATTTACAGGTTAAGTCGATCAGGTGGTCGAATCGTTCGCTGCGATCTACGTAGCTCCGGCTGCAATTGCACAGGAGCCGGAGGTGATGACGGCACAGGTGCCGGAGGTGGTGTGTGCTCCGAAGGCGGAGAGTGGGTTAATTCTGTCCCAACAGGAGGTGTCAGGGACCCCTCGCGTGTGAGCGAGGGCCCTGGAACAGACGCATACGGAGTCTGTGCGGGGCACGGTGCGTGCGGAGTCACCTCGGGTACAGGGTGCATAGTTACCGGGGACTGCTCGGGGTAGTGGTCTGCTGCCCCGGCGGGCGCCAGGTCGCGGACAGAGACCGTGTCCTCCCGCCCATCAGGCAAGACCACGTAGGCATACTGGGGATTAGCATGCAGGAGGTGAACCTTCTCGACCAGTGGTGAGTACTTATTACTCCTCGCATGTTTACGCAGCAGCACTGGCCCCGGGGACGTCAGCCAAACTGGCAGGGTGGTCCCAGTGACAGACTTCCTGGGAAAAGAGAATAAGCGTTCGTGAGGGGTGGCATTAGTGGACGTACACAACAGGGAGCGGATAGAGTGGAGTGCCTCAGGGAGGACCTCCTGCCATCGGGAGACCGGCAACCCTTGTGACTTAAGGGCTAAAAGTATGGCCTTCCACACTGTGGCATTCTCCCTCTCCACCTGGCCATTCCCCCGGGGATTATAACTCGTGGTGCGACTAGTAGCTATGCCCCTAGCAAGCAGGAACCGGCGCAACTCGTCACTCATAAAGGAGGACCCTCTATCACTGTGGACATAGCAGGGATATCCGAACAGTGTGAAGAGCTGGCGCAGGACTTTGATGACCGACGTGGTAGTAGTGTCGGGGCAGGGAACGGCAAAGGGGAATCGCGAGTACTCGTCAATAATACTGAGAAAGTAGACATTGCGGTCGGTGGAGGGAAGGGGGCCCTTAAAGTCAATACTCAGTCGCTCAAAAGGGCGGGTGGCCTTGACAAGCTGCGCAGTGTCAGGACAGTAGAAGTGCGGTTTGCACTCAGCGCAGATCTGGCAGTCCCTGGTCATCGTCCTGATGTCCTCCAGGGAGTACGGCAGGTTCCGGGCTTTAATGAAGTGATAAAACCGGGTGACCCCCGGGTGGCAAAGTTGGGCATGAAGGGCATACAGCTGGTCGAGCTGGGCACTAGCACACGGTCCCCGGGATAGGGCATCAGACGGTTCATTGAGCCTGCCAGGCCGGTACAGGATATCGTAAGTATAGGTGGAGAGTTCTATTCTCCATCGCAAAATTTTATCATTTTTGATTTTGCCCCGCTGTTGGCTGCTGAACATGAACGCAACCGAGCGCTGGTCGGTCAGCAAGGTGAACCTTCTGCCGGCGAGATAGTGCCTCCAGTGCCGAATAGCTTCCACTATGGCTTGGGCTTCTTTCTCCACCGTGGAGTGCCGAAGTTCAGAGCCTTGAAGGGTACGAGAAAAAAACGCCACTGGCCTGCCTTCTTGATTGAGGGTAGCAGCCAGCGCGACGTCAGAGGCGTCACTCTCTACTTGGAAGGGAATGGTCTCGTCTACCGCATGCATCGTTGCTTTGGCAATGTCCCCTTTAATGCAGCTGAAGGCCGCGCGGGCCTCGGCAGAGAGGGGAAAGGTGGTAGACTTGACCAGGGGGCGGGCCTTGTCTGCGTAATGGGGAACCCATTGGGCGTAATAGGAAAAAAAACCCAGGCACCGCCGGAGGGCCTTGAGAGTAGTGGGAAGAGGGAGTTCTAACAGGGGGCGCATACGGTCGGGGTCGGGGCCAATGACCCCGTTCTCCACGACATACCCAAGGATAGCGAGTCGTGTGGTTCTGAACACACACTTGTCCTTGTTATAAGTGAGGTTCAAAGCATCGGCCACTTGGAAAAAACGTTGGAGGTTGGCGTCATGGTCCGACCAGTCGCGACCACAGATGGTGATGTTATCTAGATAGGGAAATGTGGCCGTCAGTTTGTACTGGTCCACCATCCGGTCCATCTCCCTCTGGAAGACTGAGACCCCATTTGTGACACCAAATGGGACGCGCAGAAAGTGATAGAGCCTGCCACCCGCCTCGAAGGCGGTGTAGGGGCGGTCCTCTGGGCGGATGGGGAGCTGGTGATAAGCGGATTTCAGATCAATTGTCGAGTACACCTTGTACTGAGCTATCTGGTTGACCATATCCGCGATGCGGGGTAGGGGGTACGCGTCAAGCTGCGTGAATCTATTGATGGTCTGGCTGTAGTCCACAACCATCCTATTTTTCTGCCCAGTCCGAACAACGACCACCTGGGACCGCCATGGGCTTGTGCTTGGCTCAATGATCCCCTCCCTGAGCAGCCGCTGCACCTCTGAATGAATAAAGGCCCTGTCCCCCGCACTGTACCTCCTACTTTTAGTTGCCACAGGTTTACAGTCGGGGGTCAGGTTGGTGAACAGCGATGGGGGAGGGATCTTGAGGGTGGAGAGGTTGCAAATAGTGTCAGCAGCACAGCTATCGGCATGGTGCTGGGCGGGATGTGGGGTTCGGGGTGTATGTGCGTGTGGTAACGGAGTATATGGCGAAGTCCCACCAAACTGAGGATTCCTGACAGTGAGTGGTGGGTGGGGCCCGTCATATGCCATAGTCACACTTTCGAGATGGCTCTGGAAGTCCAGCCCCAATAGCACAGGTGCGCACAGCCGAGGCATGACCAGGAACGCAAAGTTCCGATATTCTGTGCCCTGCACCACCAATGTCGCTACACAACCCACCCGGATGTCTGTGGAATGCGACCCAGAAGCCAAGGTGATCTTCCGACGGACCGGCCGTGTCACGAGTCCGCAGCGTTTCACTGTGGCCGGGTCAATAAAACTCTCAGTGCTGCCCGTGTCAAACAGGCAGCTAGTCCTGTGCCCCTCCACCAGGATGTCCATCATCGACCTTGCAAGCTGGTGCGGGGCGCTTTGATCGAGGGTCACGGAAGCCAGCGTTGAACTGGGCGTGTCGGGGGCGGGGCCTGGTGACGCCGGCAAAGATGGCCGCTCACATCCGGGCATGCAAGATGGCGAGGCGGGGGCGGGGCCTGGTGACGCCGGCAAAGATGGCCGCTCACATCCGGGCATGCAAGATGGCGGCTCCCAGGTCGCACACGGGTAGGTAGGGGCGGGGCCAGGTGACGCCGGCAAAGATGGTTGTCCACATCCGGTCATGCAAAATGGCGGCCCCCAGGTCTCAGACGCGGCGCTGCTCGACCCCGGGCGCGGTTTAGATTTACAGACCTTGGCGAAATGGCCCTTCTTCCCACAGCTGGAACAAGTCGCTTCGCGCGCCGGACAGCTTTTCCGGGCATGTTTCCGAAGCCCACAAAAGTAACAGAGTTTCATACCTGGCGAATTCGTGGGGTTTGAGATACCGCGACTGGCTGCGGCGTTGGCGAATTCGCTCGGAACCGGGGAATCGCGCGGCTGGACCTCTTCGGCGTACAGTTGCGCAGCCTCTATCGAATCGGCCGACTCTATCGCGGAGCGTAAGGTAAGATCAGCTTTTTCCAGCAGCCGCTGGCGGATACACACTGACCGAACCCCAGTCACAAAAGCGTCTCGGACCAAGAGTTCCTTATGCTGTTCCGCTGTGAGCGCTTTGCAGTCACAGTCCCGCGCGAGTATCAGTAACTCGCGAAGAAATTCAGCAGTCGACTCCGTAGGCCGCTGTTTTCGCGTGGCCAAGCGGTGCCGTGCATAAACTGGATTTACTGGCCGCAGGTACTGTCTTCGGAGGGCGGCAAGCGCCTCCTCGTAGGTGGATATGTCCCTGATGAACGAATAAACTTTTGGGGCGACCCTCGAGAAGAGAAGTTTGAGCCGAACAGCCGAGTCGGTGGCACGAACCTCCTCTAAGTACGATTGGAAGCACACCAGCCAGTGGTCAAAGGCAAGAGCTGCTCCAGGGTCTCGGGGGTCCAAGTCTAGGCGTTCTGGGCGTAAAGCGGTTTCCATGTTGTAACTTTCAGTCAATAAAATTGATGCACCATCAATAACTCACGCCGAGACTTAGGAAGTGAGATATCGGCTTTTATTGACTGAAGAACAACACTACATCCTGGGGAAAATGAGGGAGAGCAGCAGGCCACAGTCGCCTTTATACAGGGGTCTGTGGGAGGAGCCACAGGGGTAGTCAGCAGGGTCTTGGGAGGAGCCACAGGAGCAGTCAGACAGGTATATCTAGTTCACCACAGTTGGCAATCAGAATTTTTTATGTTAATTAGAAAGTCTTTACTGTAGATTTCTTCCAACTCCTCTCCACTGCTACCCCAAAATCCCCAGTTTAGATATACCCTGTACAGTAAAACCAAACCAGAACTCTTACTCAGAAAGATGCTCTGATATACACTCTATATACACATGACTCTGTGGCTAGGCATAGCTCAAATACCATCTAAAAATCTGCTGAGAATACAACCACTCTTGGTAGAATCTCAGGTGGTTGCGAGAGGGTGTACAGGAGTGAGATATGCCAACTGGTGGATTGGTGTCGCAACAACAACCTGGCACTCAACCTCAGTAAGACAAAAGAGCCAACTGTGGACTTCAGGAAGGGTAAGACGAAGGAACACATACCAATCCTCATAGAGGGATCAGAAGGGGAGAGAGTGAGCAGCTTCAAGTTCCTGGGTGTCAAGATCTCTGAGGATCTAACCCGGTTCCAACATATTGATGTAGTCATAAAGAAGGTAAGACAGTGGCTATACTTTATTAGGAGTTTGAAGTGATTTGGCATGTCAACAAATACACACAAAAACTTCTATAGTTCTACCATGGAGAGCGTGGACAGGCTGCATCACTGTCTGACTACTGAAAGAAGCTGCAGAGAGTGTAAATCTAGTCAGCTCCATCTTGGATACTAGCCTACAAAGTACCCAGGGCACCTTCAGGAAGTGGTGTCTCAGAAAGGCAGCATCCATTATTAAGGACTTCCAGCACCCAGGGCATGCCCTTTTCTCACTGTTACCTTCAGGTAGAAGGTACAGAAGCCTGAAGACACACGCTCAGTGATTCAAGAACAGCTTCTTCCCATCTGCCATCCGATTCCTAAATGGGCATTGAATCCTTGGACACTACCTCACTTCTTAAAAAAAAATACAGTATTTCTGTTTTTACATGTTTTATTTACTTGTTTATTATTTTTATTTTATTTTATTTTATTCTCTTCTAAATTATGTATTACAGTGAACTGCTGCTGCTAAGTTAATAAATTTCATGTCACATGCCGGTGATAATAAATCGGATTCTGATTCTGATATTATCCAATGAATCGATAAGGGCAGACCATCTCAAAAAACAAGGATCAACTTTATATACTATATAGAGTACTGTGCAAAGGTCTTGGACACATATATAGATGCTGAAGAATTCTGCACGGTACTGCAGTAATTTTATGTAGTGGTCTGTACTGCTGCCACAAAAAAAACTAATTTCATGACATATACTGTATGAGTGATGATAAACCTGATTCTGATATGCTTTTCTATCGTGGACTGAGATTGTTAAGGGAGCAGGGAGAGGGGACTCATGGTTGGGGAAGGGGTAGGAGTGGGAAGCACCAGTGATGCACTCTGTAATAATCAATAAACCGATTGTTTGGAATCAAATCATCTTGCCTGGTGTCTCAGGGCTGGGTGCGTCTGCACCCACGCCACCCCATACCAGTTTTGGCACTCCTTCTCTGCCACCTGTCCCACATCCTTCCTGCAGCGCTCCACCCTCGCCATTCCCAACATCCTTTGCTCCTGCCCAGATTTACAAGTTCTTTCTCTGCTCCATGTTGAGTACAGTGCAAAAGTCTTAGGTCAGGTGCCAACAACTTTTGCACAGTACTGTACATTTACATGTATTAGGAATTTGTAGTCATGTGCTGGTGCTACATGCAACAAAACACAGCAATATTCAGCAAAATGAAGTTTGAAGTACAGATAGAGAGTAAAATATGCATAGCTACATAAATTTGGTTTAAAGTGTTTATAGTGCAGTTCAATGACTGAGGTAAAATAATTGATTAGATAAACTGTCTTGAAGGAGAAATCAGGCAGCGTCTTTAAGTTATAGATGCTGCCTGGACTGCTGCGTTCCACCAGCATTTTGTGTGTGTTGCTTGAATTTCCAGCATCTGCAGACTTCCTCGTGTTTGAAGGAGAAATCTTTCAGGATGGCATGAAGTTTATGTCTTTGTAGCACTTTCCAGAAGGGAGATTTTAGAAGAGGCAATTGTCAGGTGGGTAGTGTCCGTAATGATTTATCCTGCCCGCTTCTTTGTCCTGGACATATACAGGTCCTGCGGCGATGGCAGTCCTACATCACAATGCTTACTAGACAGCTGAGGTCATCTGGATCTTTCAAGAGGTTTGATTCCCTCAACTGGCCTTCAGTTTACTCCAAGATCAATCTGACCTTACCCTCCTACATAGACCTCCATTTTACATTTATCCATGTGGCTATCGAAAAATCTTTTAAATGTCCCAAATGTATCTGCCTCTACCAAAGTGTTTACCCCACCACATCCTCTATGTAAAAACTGTAACTCAAACACCCTGAACTTTCCTCTAATCACCTTAAAATGCTGTTGCCTTGTACTAGCCATTTCTCCCCTGGGTAAAGAAGACAAAAAAGACAAAAAATGCACCTCAAAGCCTGCATTTGAAATGCTGCAGACACTATTAGAAACTTTCGTACGGAGAAGAATTATCACAACTTTTGCTGTAAGTTACTTGCAAACTATATATAGGTAGCCCACTCGAGCATTGTACCCATTATTCAATACCCCGAACACAGATGGGAGAGGTGAGATAAGTGTTACTGCCACACACCAGGATGTTTTTGCAGAGATTGGCATCGCACTGAGCACAAAAGGTTGAAAACTGTGCTTGACATTTCGAAAGGCTGGACTCCACATAAATCTGATGCACTTTCTTGCCTGCTATTAAAGAGATCAAAGCCCCAATGCCGAATCGCAAACCATCCACAGAACTTGCAACAGTTCTGTCAAAGATAACCGCAAGGAACCCAAAGGATGGACTGGCGTGTCAATTTCGAAAGCTGAGAATCTTTTTAATTCTGGTCACAAATTTAATGCATGCACGAATAGTCACTGTAACTGATATAGATGCAGTTAAGTCACCATATTTCAGAACCAACATTCCATAGGTTTTAAATATCTATCCCTGGGGGTGCTTTCTTGTCTTGGGGTAGCACTGTAATGGATCGGTTCGCACAATTGCTTTACAGCACCAGCAATCATCGATCAGGCTTCGATTACCACCGTTACCTGTAAGGAGTTGCACGTTCTTGCCATGACTGCATCATTTTCCTTCAGCTACTCTGGATTCCTGCCACCTTCCAAAGACTGCGGTTAGGGTAACGGATAGTAATTTGGGACACGCAGAAGCACAATGACACTAGTGGGCCGCCCCCAGCACATTCCTCATGGGTCTGATTTGACGCAAACAACACTTTTCATTATTTGTTTCATTACTTCGGTGTACGTGTGACAAATAAAGATAACATTTAACCTCTAAAATACACATGATCTCCAACAACAATTAAGTTATAATCTCCTCAGAAGTCAGCAGAGATAGTCAGTGTGCCAGTTCTGCCGGTCATTAGAATTTTGTTTAATTCACAAGATGCGAACAAGGTCAAAATTTAAATGCTCATTTGTAAATTACCAAGAAAAGGTGATGGACTTCTGTCTTGAAATGCCGCAGGCAGTGTGTGTAGGAACACAGAATTTCAAGTTATTAATCATTTAACAACACCTTCTCTGCCTCAGAAGCCGCTCTTTATAGATGCTCGACAGACTACTTTCCACACAGTTTATTCTAACTAAGCACACATTCATTCTCACCCCTAATGCCCAGAATTCCACACATTCATTCTTGCTGTGTACTTAATATTTGAGTAATATTACAAATATATTATTTGATTAAGTATGCTTTGTTGTTTACATAATTCATTATGGGTTATATGCAAAAATACATGAATGGCATACGTCATTACACCACTACGTCATAAGCACACACCTCTCTAAAAAATAACAACAAAAATAAGACACACATATCCTGGCTCTGTGTTTTCCTTTGAATTAGTTTCATGTTTTGGAGTTACAAAATATAACAGTGGTCATGAGGAAGTTTTAAACAAACCTGAGATGACTACCTCCTGGGAAAGCGAAGCGAGACGTTATAGTTTTTTTTTTAAGTACAGCGAGAGGCTCGAGTTTTTGAAAAAGTGTAGTGAAACATTCAACTTTTTAAAAAAGGCAGAAATGGAAGACAAATTCATGGGTTCATAAATGTTGAGTACTGGGTGATAATAATCATAATACAAAAAAGAGCAGAAATAGCTGGCTACGTCAGAAAGAAAGACTGCAGAACAAATAACTGTCTGATGTATACTGAGCGAATTGAGCAGTATTTTAAAGCAAATTAAATAGCCAATGAAAAGCAAGCTCCAGTTTTGCTGAGTGTAACTGGAGGAAGTGCAAACAGTTTGCTTTAAGGGTTGACTGCTCCAACCAAACTAGACAAAATTTGCTTTGTTGATATCGTGGAAGTAATACAGGAACATTTAGAACCAAAATCGTTGCTGATTGCAGAAAGCTTGCAGTTTCATTATTGGAATCAAAAGTCCATTTCAGCTTATGTGGCTGAACTGAAGAGATTGTCTGAATATTGTCAGTTCAGTGATGGGCTTAATGATGCCCTGAGAGATCATTTAGCTTTTGGAATTTTACAAGAAAACATTCAAAAATGGCTCCTAACTGAAGCACAACACATATTTAAAAGAGCAGTTGAAATCACTGTACAATGGAAACAGCAGACACAGACACAATTGAGTTGTAGTCAGGAATGAATGTAACCGTAAGCACAATTGCATTGTCTAAACAGAAACCGGCCTGACTGAACAAATTGTGTTAAAATTGTGGCAATGGTTCACATACACCAGACCAATGAAGAATTAAAGGTGAAATCTGCAGAAAATGCATCAAAGAAGGACTCATACAAAGAGCACGTCAGGCAGACAAAAACAAATGGACTGCACCGGAAAGGGAAAAAGATAAAAAGAATTTAGTTGCAGTTTCAAAAGGAGAACAAATCTAACATTGATGAGAGTGACTATGGCTGAGAAGCCTTGAGATGCACAGTGTGAAAACTAACAGTTGCTCAATAGTTCCACTTAATATCAGAGAATGTGTACAATATACAACCTGACAAGCAATATGGCTAACACCAGAAGTGAACAGCACATTAATTAAAATAGAATTGGACACTGGCTCAGCTGTCCCAGTCATTCCTCAAAATGAGTTTGAATGGCATTTCAAAGATACTGAACTAAAATACCCAACTAAGAACTCATACTGGAGAAAACATAGGGAATGGCGTGAAATACAACAACCAACAAGCCACATTGTCCTGTATCTGGCAAAAACAGGAGGGCTAGCTAGTATTGTCAGGTTATCACTGGCTGAGACAACTACAAATTGATTGGAGCTCCACCCATGCCAAATCCCCTGCAACAGAATCAACTGGAAGGAAATTAAAAAAGCTACTGGGTGAAGCCACAGCAGTGTTCAAGGATCATATTGGAAAACTCTAACATATCAAGGGTACAATAATGTTAAATGAAGATGCCACACCCAAGTTTTACAAGTCCCTTCCAGTTCCTTATACCACCTGTGATAAAGTAGCCAATGAGCTAGATCACAAGCAAGCTGAAGGAATTCTTTCTAAGATTGTGACATCCATGGGCAACAACAGCAACCCCAGTCATTAAGAAAGAGTTTGTCAGGATCTAGGGTGACTTTAAGGTCACCATCAGCACAATACTGAAAGTAGTTCAGTACTCTCTGGCCAGGATAGAGGTTATTTTTGCAAACCTTTCTGAAAGAAAACACTTAAGCTTGGCTGAGACTTACCTACAGATGGAGATGGAAGAAGAGTTCAAAGTGTTTCTCACCATAAGTACTCACAAAGGGTTTTATCGCTATAATAGGCTTATTTTTGGAGTAGCATCTGCACCTGCACTCTGGCAGAAAGCTATGGACCAGGTGCTGCAAGGCTGCCCAGGCATTCAGAGATACCTGGATGACATTATTGTTACCAGTGAGAATGACAAGGAGCATCTCAAAAAAATCGCAAGAAAATGTTAAAAAGATTAGGAGATTATGGGCTCAAAGCACAACACAATACATGTGAATTGTTTAAATCAATCATCACTTAGTGTGGTCACACCATTGATACAGAAGATTACATAAGTGTGCTGAGGAAACTTAAGCAGTGGTTAATGCCACAAAGCCATAGGATGTTGCAGTCCTTTTTAGGATTTGTCAATTACTATAACATTTTCCAGCTAAACATGGCTATGATGCTTCATCCCTTGAACTCATTACTTGGGATCGGGAAGAAATGACACTGGACAAAACATACTGTTTGAGGTGGCTTTCTAAAAGGTAAAGGAAATGGTGATATCAGACAATGTACTCACAAACTATGATCAATTACATCGAGTGAAGCCTGCCTGTGATGCCTCGCCTTATGGTATATGTGCAGTCATATGTTATGAGTGATGGAAGTGAACGCCCCATAGTCTTTGCATGAAGTTCCCCTACCACTACAGAGAAAAATTATGCACAGATTGGAAGAGAAGCCTTGAGTCTATTTTGGGGTGTGAAACGTTTCAATTAGTACTTGTTTGGGAGAGAGTTTTCCATCATTACTGATCATCAACCATAGTGTCCATTTTCAATCCACTGTGTTCCTTTAACAGCAGCAGCACAAATGCAGAGGTGAGCTCCTTTTCTTGGAAGACACAACTACAAGATTGCATTTAAGAATACAACTAATCATGGAAATGCTGATGGATTGTCCCGTTAACACCTGGGAAAGGAAATCCTGAAAAATTTACAAAGGAGGATACTTCTCAGGACATATTCTACTTGATACAAATTGAAAGACTCTCTATTATGCAGAGATGATCCAAAGGGAAACCAGAAAGGACCCCTTTCTCAGGTCTACATAGTCACCCAAAATGGCTGGAATGGACAGCAGCAATGCCAGTTAACTATTTGTTCCAGCAATGGATGAACTTGCCATTGACAGAGGTTGTCTTGTGTGACAATTGAGAGTTGTTGTACCATCCAAGCTGAGAGCTGAAGTTGGAGGAACTACATGCTGGTAATATAGGCGTGGTCAAAATGAATGCATTGGCTCGAAGCTTTGCCTGTTGGCCTGAGAAAAATCAGCAGATCCGACCGCTCACCATGCATTGTTCAGGATGCCAAGGGGAGCGCCTTTCCATTCCTGGGACTGGCCTCCATTGTTCTGGCAGACGATTCGTGTGGATTTTGCTGGATCACTCACGGGCACAAATTTCTTGGTGGTACTGGATGCAGCTATGAACTGGCCGGAAGTGTTCCCAATAGCCTCCACTTCAGCCTCGCACACTGTTGATGTGTTGAGAAGTCTCATCTCAAGGACGGGCCTTCGAGAACACTTAGTCAGTAACAACGGACCACGGCTTGTAGTGAAACTGTGTCAGTCATTCCTGAAAATGAAAGCAATAAGACATATTGCAACTGCACCACACCATCCAGCTACAAGTGGCTTGGTGGAAAGGTTTGTCCAGAGTCTAAAGAAGGGACTGTGAGCAATGTCAGCAGACCACACTACACTGACACCGAATCAGAAACTCACCAGCTTCCTCCTTGCATATCGCAATGCAACACACTCCACAACCAACAATTCACCAGCTATGCTGTTCCTGGGTTGTCTCTTGCACTCATACTCGCATCTCCTCAAACCCAATCTCAAAAGGAATATCCAGAACAAACATCTGAGACAAACTGAGGGCTCCTCAAACAAGGAGGTTCGATGTTTCACTCTTGGACAAGTAGTCCTTGTGAGGGACTAGAGATGGTCAGAATTAGGTACCTGGGAAGATTAAACAGAGAAGTAAACAACACCCCTACACAGTGGAGGTCATGTCTAATGTTATCTGGAGACATATTGATCACTTGAGGAGAACAGAGCCAACTGTTAGAGAAGAAAGGTGTCCAGAGCTCTCAGAACCACTTCCTGCAGTCCCAGAGTCAACTCCTACAACCACCACGGAGGAAGCCCCAAAATCTGAGATTGTTTCACAGCCACAAGTCTCACCTTCTAAGCAGAGTGAAACCCCTTGTCAGGAAATACGTTCTCACAAGAGTAAGAAATCCTCCACAACAATTAAATGTTTAGGCCTGAATGGGATAATTTAAAAATTTACTATGCTGTGGATGTCAGTGCTGAGTTGAGATGCATTCTATCTTGAGTTGAAGTACTGTATATAGTCAAGCAGCAAGTCATGTTGCATGTTTAATATTTCAGTAATAATTGAGTAATATAGGAAATATATTGTTTGATTAAGTACTCTTTGTTTAAATACTTCATTGTGAGTTATATGTAAGAGTACGTTAATGGCGTACGTCATTATGCCACCACGTCATATGTGCTTGCCTCGCTGAAGTAAAAATGAAACTAAGTCATGCATCTCAGCACTGTGCTTTTCTTTTCAATTAGTTTATGTTTTTGAATTACAAAACACTCCTCTTCTCTCTTCTTCCATTCCTCACTCTGGCTCCTCTATTACTTCGGTTCTCCTTACCTGCCTATCACTCCCCCTCGTGCCCTTCCTTCTTCCCTTTCTCCATGGTCCACTCTCCTCTCCTATCAGATCCCTTCTTCTTCAGCCCTTTACCATTCTCTCTGATCACCTCCCAGCTTCTCACTTCACCCCCCTACCTTCCCCCTCACCTGGCTTCAACCATCATCTTCCACACCCTTCACCTTCTCTTTCTGGCTTCTTTTCCCTTCCTCTCCAGTCCTGATGAAGGGTCTCAGCCTGAAACATCGACTGTTTATTCCTTTCCATAGATGCTGCCTGAACTGCTGAGATCCTCCAGCAATTTGTATGTGCGCACTGCCTTGTCCCCTCCCTGTGACAAAGGGCTTTAAAATAATTCAAATTTATAAAGCACTGGTCTGTCAGTCTGGCTATTTTACAAGCACACAGCTATCATCAAGTGTAATCCTTTCTCTTCTCAATTTCCTGTTTTGTCTAAATTCAAAATTCTAATTAGATGGTAATGAAATCGTGGAAGCTGCACTTCAAATTGTTCATAGAGTTCTGTTTCCAGATGACGGATTTGTTGTGGTGTCAATTCTCAGTTTCCCTTTTAACCCTCTGGATGAAAACACAGCCTGATATTAAGTATCAGATGTTGCTTGATGAAGGCGAACATCTATCATCAAAGATCCCCAGCAACCTGGCCAGGGCATCTTCCTGCACAGGGGTGACAAATCTACGGCTTGCATGTCCAAGAATGTTGTTGGCATTGAGGCAAGAAGAGAGGCCCCTCGTTCTTTAAACCGTACTCATAGTGAAAAGATGCACTATTATCAAATGAAGCATTGAATGTTTATTTACAACCTGAGAGTGGTGAGATGTCTTCACAGGAAACGTCTCTTGCTAGCTTGACGGTAGCTAGACAGTTGCGAGAACACACGACATTGGATTATGCATACTGAACTCCTCATTGACCTGGTCTACATATTGGTAACTGCATAGCAAACTGTTGGGTTGTTGCTCAATAGCTTTCCTAATATTGGTTTCTTTTGCCATTTGTAAGTGAACACTGAATATTCAGTGATAATAACGGTTTATTCTTGGAAATAATTCAGAAGATGTGTAGCTCAGGTGGTTGATGGTTCGGTTGAATTGTTCTTGCAAGCGTTTCGGCACCACGCAAGGAAACATCGTCAGTGCCCTGTTGAATGTGCTGTGTCCTCTGAAAGCTTGGCCTTCATATGCTTTTCAATCAGCTGATGGGACATCATTTCAGAAACTCAGTTTTGATGTGGGGAAGAAATCTCGTCACTGATTGGCTGTGTGGCAAACTTCGTTCATTGTGCTCTGGAATTCTGCCCGCATTGGTTCATAAATAGGATCAAGGTGAAGCACGTTACCTCATGTCTGTCTATTCTTCTTTTTCTCTAGTCTGAATGGGAACAGGTTAAAATTTGCTTTACAAAAACTATTTATTCTGGCTTGTTAAGGAGCTATAATTATTTCAGTCAATTACCTAGGTCCATAACAATGTACACTCAGTTTCTCTTGTACCCAATAAAGTGGGTGCATGTTCCACGGTCGTAGCCCATCCACGTCAAGGTCTGATGCGTTGTGCATTCAAAGATACTCTTCTGCATGACACTGTTGTAATGCAGTTACTTGACTTACTGTCACCTTTCTGTCAGCTTGAAACATTTTGGCCATTCTCCTCCGTCATCTCTCATTAACAAGGAGTTTTTGCCCACAGAACTGCCACTCACTGGGATGTTTGTTTTTTGCACCATTCTCTGTAAACTCTAGAGCCTGTTTTGTGTGAAAATCCCACGAGATCAGGAGTTTCTGAGATATTCAAATCACCCCGTCTGGCACTAGCAGTCATTTCTCTGTCAAAGTAACTGATCACATCCCTTCTCCTTTCTGATGTTTGGGCTGAACAACAACTGAGCCTCTTCGCCATGTCTGTATGCTTTCATGAATTGAGTTGCTGCCACATAGGCGGATGATTAGATATTTGCTTGAACGAACAGGTATAAGAGTGTATCTAATAAAGTGGCCAATGCATGTGAATGTGCAGTGCAGGTGGAACATCTATGCTCGGCTTGAGTTTATACAAAAGAGGAAAAGGCTATTTAGCAATGAGGCCATTTAGCTAACTGAGGCACAAGAGATTCTGTAGATGCACAGCAACACACACAAAACACCAGAGGCATTTAGCAGGTCAGACAACATCTATGTAGGGAAATCAACAGTCAGCACTTCAAAGTTCAAAGTAAATTTACTATCAAAGTACATATGTATCACCATATACAACCCTGAGATTCATTTTCTTGCAGGTACTCAATAAATCCATCATCGAATAATAACCATAATAAAATCAATGAAAGACCACACCGACCGGGCGTTCAACCAAAGTGCAAAAGACAACAAACTGTGCAAATGATAAAAAAGAAAGAATCATTAAATAAGCAATAAATATTTAGAACATGAGATGAAGAGTCCCTAAAAGTCCATTGGTTGTGGGAACACTTCAGTGATGGGGCAAGTAAAGTTGAGTGAAGTTATTCCCTTTGGTTCAGCAACCTTACGGTTGTAGCATATTAACTGTTCCTGAACCTAGCGGTGTGATAATGAGGATCTGTACCTTCTTTCTGATGGCAGCAGCGAAAAGAGAGCATGATCTGGACAGTGGGGGTCCTTGATAATGGATGCTGCTTTCATGCGATAAACTCCGCATGGATGTGCTCAGTGGCGGGATGACTCTACCCTTCATCAGGACTGGAAAGGGAAAGGTCAGAAGCCAGAATAAAAGGGTGGCGGAGGAGGAGGAGCACCAGCTTGCAAGTGAGAGACAAATTCAAGTGAGAGGGAGAAGGTAGGAGGGAAAAAGGGAATGTGGAATAAAGGGAAGGCGCAGGGGAACCAGAGGGAGAGAGGCGAAGATAATAGGCATGTCATGAGGGTGGGAAAAGGGAACGATCTTCCATGTCCAAGTAATGTTTAAAAGTTGCGACTGAATCTGGGATATTCTGATAAGGGCAAAAAACAAATTGCAATAAATTAAGATGTACAAAAAAGCTGGATGAACTCAGCAGGTCGGGCAGCATCCGTTGAAAGAAGCAGTCAACAGTTTTAGTCCTGACGAAGGGTCTCAACCGGAAACGTTGACTGCTTCTTCCAATGGATGCTGCCCGACCTGCTGAGTTCATCCAGCTTTTTTGCACGTCTTAATTTGACCACAGCATCTGCAGAGTACTTTGTGTTTAATATTGCAATAAATTTTCTTTCTGTATCTTGAAAATGGCAGAAGCAGCCAGCATCTCTAGTAGGGAAGCAGAGATAATGTTTTAAAAGTCCTAAAGAAGGCCTGAAACATCAACTGTTTATTCATTTCCATAGATTTTGCCTGTCCTGCGGAGATACCCCAGTGTTTTGTGTTTGTTGCTTTGGATTTCTAGCATCTGGAGACTTACTTCAGTTTATGTTTTAAAGCTTTCCACTTCATTGTGCCTAACCCCCAGTCTTTCTGTAGAAAACTACATCACATTAATTTGATGGAGATTGTTTATTTTCCCATTTACATTGCTCATGTTGCCAGAGTAATAATCCAGAATATTATATTGGTAACCTATAGAATGAATTCAAATCCCAGTTGGAAACTGAAGTTTGAAGTTTATTATCAGAGTATGTATATTATATTCATCTTTGAGATTCACCTCCTTACAAGCAGCCACAAAACAAAGAAGCCAAATAGAACCCTTCAAAATAAAGAAACTCAAACAACCTATGTGCAGAATAAGAACAAATTGTGCAAACAACAAAAATAAGCAAATAACTTTCGGAACTGAAGTTCACAAAAGTGAGTCCGCAGCCACAAAGCCAGTCACAGCCGATCCAGGAGCCAGTTCATTGCAAGCCAAACCCTCAGTTCAACGGAGAGATGAGGAAACTAAAAAATATTCCAAGAAATATTGAAGCCACCTCTTTTTGTTCTTTAACCATCTGAAATGGGCTAGCATGCAACTCGGATATATATTGACAGTGACTGGTATAGAGGCAATACAATTGTTATTTCATGGAAAAAGTTATTTTCTTGAAGGAAACTTCAGGTTGATTGTTGGTACAGTGCAGGAAAACAGCTAGCATTTCTCCTTTTGTATTGTTGATCAAAGAAATGTCACCAGGACAAAGTATGCTGGGCACATCACTACCGAAGGCCAGCGCTGATGAAGGCAGTGTTTTCCTGTCACCAAAGATGCTTAAGATTGCTAAATCAGAGTCATTGGTTCGCGTCTCACTCCAGGACTTGCATTAAGTCACTGGCATTTAGGGCAGCAATGAAGGTCCTCCATCTCTGGTGATGTTCCGAGCTTCCTTCATTGTGTCAGTTGCTTCCTGTCAGTTTTCATTACTGCCAATCCTGCAAATCTTGGGTGGAGACTCAGGAATACCATCGCACTCAGATATAGAAGGATTCATTATTACTGTTTCTGTAACAGTTTTGTTTTACCGGTCAGGTTTGTTAGCCCTGAGCTGAACCCCCGAACCTGGAGGACAAGTGGACCACTCTTAGTCTAGCTTCTACCCTTTGACTTGTTTGGCATAAGTGACCCTAACAAGAGCCAAAGCATAAAGCCATGACTCCAGCCAACATAGATCTCCAGATCATTGAGGCATACAAGCCTCCATACCACAAGTTTATGGTCCCCTTGGAATTCAACGTCAGGAATTTGAACATAAAAGTTTAACCTTACATTCTTCAGAGGTACCAAAGGAAGTGACACTGTTGCTTCTTTTATTGACAATACAGCAAGCTATTATACCCTTACTTTCAAGAGGAAAGATCAGTGTCACTACGTCAATAATAAATGAACCTTCGACCTTTGAAGAAGAGGATGGAACTAACCCTGTGTCTCTTTCACTGCTGAATTTCTTAGATTACCACAGACCACTGCATTTCAGAAGCATTTCACTAAGCTTTATAATGCTTTGTGCATCCTAAAATGAACATGAAAGATGCCAGGGAAATGGCAGTCAAACATAATTTTAAGCAGAATTATTGTATGTTGGCCAGTATTAAAATCCATTAGTTTCTGTGTGATTTTCTCCTGCTGCCAATAAAACATTAATTCATCCCTCAGATGGAGTCAAGTGCCAACTGAATTTTAGATTTTTCTTTAGAGATACAGCATGCTGCCAGGCCCTGTGAGCCCAGTCCACGCCACCTAGTTACACCCATGTGACCCATTAACCTACTAACCCACAGAGGCAGGGGGAGAACTTACAAACTCCTTACAGAAACCTCCCAGAATTTATTGAATGAAATCACTATTAGTAGAGCCTCTGCACACAGCTGCATCAGAATGGTGGTATCTTGTTCATGCTCACTTTCATTCCCAATTGCAACTCACCTGCGTCTCTGCTGTTTCCACTGATACAGCTATTTCAACTGCTCTTTTAAAGGTGAGATGTGCTTCAGTCAGGATCCATTTTGGAATGCATTCTTGTAAGATTCCACAAACTAAATGATCTCTCAGGGCATCATTAAGCCCATCACTGAACTGACCATGCTCGGCCAATCTCTTCAATTCAAGTAAGCACAGTGAAATGGACTCCCCTTCCTTCTGATCCCACTTATGAAAACTAAAGTGTTCTGCAATCCACAATGGCTTTGGTTCTAAATATTCCCGCATTATGTTCACAATATCAGCAAAGCTCATTTTGGTTGGTTTGATTGCTGCGGTTAAACTTCTAAGCAAACTGTGTGCTTTTCCGCACAATGCGCTCAACAAAACTGGCACTCGCTTTTCATTGGCTATTTCATTGCTTCAAAGTACTGCTGAATTCGCGCGATATTCAATATCCAGTTATCTTTCATGCAATCGAACACGCCTATCTTTCTGCTCCAGCCATTTCTGCTCTGTTTTTTTTAAATTTATGATTACCAAAACCCAGTACTTACTGTTTATGAACCCATGAATTCATTGGTTTTCTACCTTTTTTTAACTCGACTGTAAGACATGCACATATGGTGTAATAATGTATGCCATTCACATACTTTTACACACAACCCGTAATGAACTATTTAAACAACAAAGAATGCTTAATCAAACAATATATTAATATTACTCAAATATTGATGAAATATTAAATAAACAACAGGGGAGATTAACGAAGTTGGAGAAGTTGAAGTTCATTGCATCAGTTTGGAGGGTACCCAGATTGAGGTGTTCCTCCTCTGACATGAGAGTTACCTCTTCGTGGCAGTAGAGAGGAGTATGGGATGGCAATGGGGATTGGAATTAAAATAAAAACCCACTGGGAAATTTTGTTTTTTGCAACTGGTGTTTGACAAGCTGGTCCCCAATATATGTCGGGTCTCACCGATGCAGAGGAGGCCACACTGGGAGCACCAGATACAGTAGATGACACTGACAGAGTCATAGGTGAAGTGTTGCCACACCTGGAAAGATTGTTTGGGGTAATAAAGGTTAACAAGAATTTTTTATGCTTTGAAAAACTAAGTTTAGAAGGGTCAATGGACCTTGTTCCCACAATGAGAGAATAGAGCACAGCCACCCAATATTAGCCTAGCTTAATATTCTGCCTGTCCTAACACCATATCCAAGAACAGCAAGAGGAAAGACAGGACGACTGAGGAAGCAGTGCACTACTAGTCAGACCATCAAAGACATGAGTTGTTAAATCAAGATTCAAAATTGTTTATTGCCATTCATCAGTACACGAGTGCAAAGGGAAAGGAAATGACTGTAGCTCCGGATCCAATGCAGCATAGCGAATACACAATCAGCATAAGTAACACAATTTAAAAAGCAATAAACATACTGCATATTGACTTACAGTGCTGTGCAAAAGTCTTAGGCACACATACATAGCTAGGAGCTAATATGGAGCAGAGAGCAAGTTGGTAAATCTAGCAGGAGCAAAGGATGTTGGGAATGGTGAGGGTGGAGCACTGCGGGAGAGGTGTGGGACGGGTGGCAGAGAAGGAGTGCCAGGGGCAGGTGGGTAGCATAGGTGCAGACACACCCAGCCCTGAGACACCAGGCAAGATCATTTGATTCCAATCAATTGGATTATTGGTAATTAAAGAATGTCTCTCTGGTGCTTCCTGCTCCCTCCCTTCTCCCTTCCCCATTTCCTAAGCGATTCCCTTTCCCTGCTTCCTTCTCACTTCCTGTCCACGAGTCTCATATCAGAATCAGTATTTTCATTATTTACTGATATCATAAAATTTGTTTATTTTTTACGTCAGCAGTACAGTGCAATACATAAATTTACCTCAGCGCTGTGCCTTCCTAGTTATATAAGTATGCTGAAGAATTTTGCGGAGTACTGTATCGTACGTAGACAGATTGCATGTGTATAAAGTGACGCTAGGTGCATATCTGTACAGAAGGTGACTCTGACAGGAAACGAGAAAGTAATGCTGATGGAGTGGATCAGTGGGTGGGATCAGTGGTGTTGATCAGCCTGACAGCTTGGGGGAAAATAACTGTGTTTCGGTCTGGTGGTTCTGGTGTGGATCCAGACCGTGTTTCACAGCTCTTTGAAGAGCAATTGACTTCTTGCCACTTTCAAGGCCTTCTGCTGGTCGGGGTCAAAGATGGATGTCGTGTCCCAGCTGTCCACATAATATGCAAGCTAGCGCAGTACAATATGGATAGTAAGCTATTACCCGTACAGCAGGCGCCACCTCTCCACGCTGCTGATGAATCCAAAGGAACGGCAAAGACTGATACAGTTTGGCACGAGCTGCATCACAGGAGTTGCTAGACAGCATTGAACTCAACACAAGACTGCCTTGGGGACTCTAGCTCCAGATTTTTCCTCAAGGTTTATTCCCAAAGCCTTTACCATTAGTGGGCATTGCTGAAAGGCAGCAGAGGTTTGAGATCAGAACTTGCCTTCACCTAGATGAGCTGCCAACCGCGGACGACGAGTCCTACCTGCTCGAAGTGATTGGCTTTAAGACACCAGTAACCCACCTTTCCCCCCCTTCTTCTGTCAGTAGAAACGGTTCCACCTGGCTTAGTAGCTAAGCTGCACTTGAAGGCCAGGAACTGGACTTGGTTGTCAGAGACAATATGAGATGTACGTCACTGGGAACATTTAATAGGTAGCTATAAAAGCCTTAAAGAACCTCTTGCCATTATCCTGGCTAATATTTGTCCCTCAGCTATCATCAAAATCTAGCATCTGGTCACTTATATCATTACTGTTTGTGAGACAATGCTGCATGCGATCTAGCTAACGGGTTCTCCTATGACAACAGCGATAACAATTCCAAAATACTTCATTGACTTTGGGATGGCCTGAAGCCAGGACGGGCAGCAGTACTGCAAACCTTTTTTCTTACTAATCCACTGACACTTAGATCAAAGGCAGGATTCCTCCACCCACCAACAATAACATTACACTACCAGCAAAGGCCAGGGACTCGGTCCAGGATATCTCTCATCTGACAGGCACAGATGGCTGCTGCTTACACAGGAGCCAGATGATCTTCTGCTTTAATCAGCTGAGTTACTGGAGGAGACAGTAGTTCAAATTCTACTTTCATAGGTCAGAGTCTTAACAGCAGAGAAAAAAAACATGAACTGAACAGCATCTTAGGGCTTGATTTGAATCAAGTGCATCTAATACAATGCAAGTGGTGGACTACTTTTCTGAAGTGACTGTTCACTGCGGTTTAAATTAATCGAACAGCTTTGCACTAGAATTTGCAATGAGAACAAAGTTCTCAGGAATGAGGCACACACACCAGTAAATTTTATCCTACATCGTAAACCAAGTCAGCTAATTAAAAACCAAAAAGTGTCAATGTATTTTTAATTAAAAGATAAAATCTTGGCAACAGATACACTCAGCTTAGGTACACCTGCTTGTATATGCAGTCGATCAGCTACTTAATACAGCAACTTAGTACAAAAAAGCATGCAGACAAGGTCAAGAGGTTCATTTGTTGTTCAAAACAATCATCAGAATAGAGATGAAATATGATCCAAGTGACTTTGACCATGGAAAGATTGCTGGTGCCAGACAAGGTGGTTTGAGTACAGAAACCACTGATTTTCTGAGATTTTCACACACAACAGTCTCTAGAGTATACAGAAAATGGAGCAAAATACAAAAACATCCAGTGAGCAGCACTTCTGTGAGCAAAAACACCTTTTTAACGAGAGCAGTGGGTGGCAAAGTGGAGATATATCTCTACCAAAGGAGGTGTAAGACGCTCCCTTCCTCTGCTAGCCTGCAGGTTACCCTTGGACAAGCTGTGGCACCTGCTCAGCCCCTGATCAAGGTCATGAGAAGCAATAGGAGGAGGTGTTGGAAGGTCGTACGAGCAGCCGGTGCTGATCACAAGTCTTGGTTATGCAACCACTGAGACCAGGCAGACAATCTCTGAAGAGTATTGATAATGGCTGGGGTCACCTGTCTTGTAAAGACACTGCAACAGCAAACTTCTTCTGTAGAAAAATTTGCCAACAACAATCATGGCCACCTATGTCACATGACATGACACATAACAATAGTGACAATGGATGAGGAAAGGACAGAAAAGAATGGATAGACTGGTTCAAGCTGACAGCAACTCAAATAACTATGCATTACAACGTTGGTATGTAGAAGAGCATTTCTGAACACACACACAATGAACCTTGAAATGCATTGGGTTATAGCAGCAGATGACCAAATTGGGTTCTTCTCCTGTGGCCACTTTATAGATAAACTCTTGTACCTAATTAAAGAGGCCACTGAGTATATTATTGGGTCAGGTACATCTATGAACACAGTTAACCTTTCAGATATGAGAGTTTCCATCAGGTTCTTTGATCTGATGAACGGTCTCAGTTGCAAAACATTAAATCTGTTTTTTCTTTCCACAGTTGCTGCCTGACTGTTGAAAGTTGCCAGCATCTGCTGATCCTATTTCAAATTTCTAGCATCTGTAGTGCTTTTTAAAGTTCAGTATTATACGATTTGTGACCTTAAATATATTTTTGCAATCGGCCATGTTAACCTCGTTGGAAAAAGGAGGAGTTTGTTTGCACAATTTGTCTTCTTTTGCACATTGGTTGTTTGTCAATCTTTATTTAAGTATAGTTTTTGTTTTACAACTATCATTGTATTTCTTAGTTTTCCTGTGAATGCGTGAAAGAAAATAAATCTCAAGGAAGTAAATGGTGAAATATATCTGATTCCCAAATGAACATTGGACCCACAAACACTACCTCTTTTTTTAATATTATTTGTTTTTGCACTGATTTTTATTTAACATACATATACACACATACACACACACACACACATATATATATAATATAATTACACACACACTCTTACTGTAATTGATTTACCTATTTATTTTTTTCCTCTCTGTTTCCATGGATTGTATTGTACTGCTGCCGCTAAGTTAACTAATTTCACGATATACACTGGTGATATTCAAACTGATTCTGATGTATGTTCTTTGATAATAAATTTACTTTGATTTTGAGGAGATAAACAGAAAGTCATTGCTTTAACAATCATTACTCCATTATTACACTGAAAAATGTCACATTTCAGTCTAATAGAAACATTGAATCACTACATGCACAGAGTATATATAGTGATCTAATCAGAATAAATATTCCAAGTCAGAAGAAAAGCCTAACTAATAATGAAGAGCTCTGACAGGGAATAGCATGGCTTGAAACTAGCAGAGCTTGTGTTCTGAATGATGAGCAGGACATGTGTGGTTCAGAATCAGATTTAATATCACTGACATACAGTATACCATGATTTTTTTTTGTTTTGCGGCAGCAATACAGTGTAATTTATTAAAAAATAACTATTTATTGGCATACAGTGCAGAGTCAACCTTTCCAGCCCTTCGAGCTGCACCACCCAGCATCCACCAATTTAATCCTAGCCTAATCACAGCACAATTTACAATGACCAATTAACTACCAACAGATGCTGCCTGACTGTTGAAAGTTGCCAGCATCTGCTGATTTTATTTCAGATTTCTAGCATCTGCAGTATGTTCAGTATTATAGGGTTTGAAATCTTAAATATATTTTTGTAATCATCTATGTTAACCTCGTTGGAAAAAGGAGTGTGTCCTTTTGCACATTAGTTGTTTCTCAGTCTTTATTTATGTATAATTTTTGGACAGTGAGAGGAAACTGGAGCACTCGGAGGAAACCCACGCAGTGACGGAGAGAACACGCAGACTCCTTACAGGCAGTGGCAAGAAATGGACTGGGATTGCTGGTACTGTAAAGCATTGTGCTAACCACTATGCTATAAATTACAAGAAATATATATTTCTTAAAATTAAATTAATTAAGTAGTGCAAAAAGCGAGCAAGAACAGTCCATGGGTTTGCTCACACCATTACACAAGTCAACATACTGCTGAAGTAACTACAGAGCAAACCAAAATCCCAATATGTCATAAGTTCTTACACTGATTTCAAGCTCTGGTGGAAGTGTACACACTAACTGCTGGCATGCATTGGTCCAGTGACACATGAAATATATTAACTAGCATTCAAAGCCAGAGTGTTTCTGCTAAAATTATTCCATTCCTCATGATACAAAGAAAAGAAAGATTAGCTTTATTTGTCACATGAACATCAAAACATACAGTAAAATGTGTCATTTGCATCAATTAAAATCAGCAAGGATTGTGCTGGGTAGCCCACAAGACCATAAGATATAGGAGCAGAATTAGGCCATTTGGTCCATCAAGACTGCTCCACCATTTCATCACAGCTGATCCATTTCCCTCTCAGCCCCAATTTCTTCCTTCTTCCCCTATCTCTTCATGCCTCGACTAATCAAGAATCTATTGACCTCTGCCTCAAATACACCCAATGGCTTGGCCTCCACAGCCACCTGTGCCAATGAATTCCAGATTCACAACTCTCTGGCTAAAACTCCTTCCAATCTCTGTTCTAAATGGATGTCCTGCTATTCTGAGGTTGTGTCCTCGGGTCCTAGACTCTCCTACTATATGGAAACATCCTCTCGACAGCCAATCTTTCGAGGCCATTCAACAGGTTTCAATGAGATCCTCCCTTAGCACACTCCTTGTGCTAACATAGCACGTCCATAACTCACGAACCCTTAGCAGGACACCTTTGGAATACAGGAGGAAACTCATGTGGTCACAGAGAGAATGTACTCTACACACTCCTTACAGACAGTGGCTGGAATCAAGCCCTAATCTTACAGCCAGCACTGGAAAGCATTGTGATAACTGCTATACAATTGTCCCACCCAAAGTTTCTACCTTGATGGTATTGTTCATGTTAGGTAACGAGAGATCTTGCGTCAGAATGAACATCTATAGGGGGGAATAAATAACCGCTATTTCGAGCCACCTCTGTGACATCTCGCAATGTTCTTTGCTTCAAGAGGAACCCCCAGCTTCTCAGTTGAATTCCCTCATTTACGAAACCATTCTAGTAAATCTTTCCTGAATCCTTTCCAGGACCTTCAATCCATACTTTTAGTTAGTAAAATCTACTGAAACCAAAAATCAAATAAGGCCAAAAGTACAAAATAAAAAACAACGGGGAAAACTGAATCTGTGGAAAGAGTACTTCTGCTTAAAAGTTAACTTTATTTCTAAATACAATGGAAGTTCATAAGCCTGAGACCTATCACATGTTTTCTCTGCACAGATGTTGCTCGCTTTGCTGAGTGCTTGCAGTGTTCTCCATATTTACCACCAACTGCTGTGAGATAGGTGAAATATTGAGAAAACACCAGACAGCAGGGGACTAAAGACAGACTGCAGTGCAAAGGAAGGGCAGAGATCCAAAAGAAGCAAGAATAAACAGAAAGCAAGAAATGTCTCTTTGAAACACAGTCGCACTCAGAGACAAGCAGATGCTGTGGAAACTGGCAAGAGCAAGCTGTTTGAAGACTTTCCATTTGTTGTTACCAATTCCTTATTTGATTTCCCAGAAGTCAAAGTCCTTTTTTTAAAAAATGGGATCAAAGCAGTATAACCATGACCAAGAGACTGCAGGGAATGACTCTGTGGCCTACATAACAGCTTCGGAAAATTGCAGGCTCCTCTCTCTCAGGAACACTAATACAGTAATTTTTTTATTGTTCCTTCAATGATACCCATGTTGTAACTTTTTTTTTTAAATGACTTGCTATGTAGAGCAGTTACTGCAACGTTTTACAGCGCCAGCAACCAAAGTAACACACACACAAAATGTCGGAGGAACTCAGCAGGCCAGGCAGCATCTATGGAAGTGAATTGCCAGTTGAAGTTTCAGGCCGAGACCTTTGTTCAGGACTGAGAAGGAAGGGAGAAGATGCATGAATTAGAAGGGTGTGAGGGGACGGAGGCCAGCTGGAAGGTGAAAGGTGAAGCCAGGAGGGTGGGAAAGGTCAAGGAGAAGACAGAATCTGGTAGAAGAGAAGAGTGGACCCTGGGAGAAAGGGAAAGAGGAGGGGACCCAGGGAGAAGAGATAAAAGATCAGAGTGGGGAATAGAGATGTGGGGTGATTTGTTCACTGGAAAGCGATATCGATATTCATGCCATCAGGTTGAAGGCTACCCAGGTGGAAATACAAGGTGTTGCTCTTCCACCATGAGGGTAGCCTCATCTTGACACATGTTGGAATGGGAATGGGGGTCGGAATTAAAATGTTTGGCCTCTGGAAAGTCCTGTTTGAGGTGGATGGAGCAGAAGTTCTTGACGAAGCAGTCCCCCAATTTACGACGGGTCTCACCAACGTACAGGAGGCCACATCGGGAGCAACAGACACAATAGACAACCCCAACAGATTCGCAGGCGAGTGTTGCCTCACCTGGAAGAGCTGGAAGGTGCAGAGGCAGGTGTAGCAATTGGGCTGCTTACAGGGATAAGTTGGGAGGGAGATTAGTGGGGAGGGACAAATAGACAAGGGAATCATAGAGGGAACAATCCCAGCAGAAAGCAGAGATGGGGGAGGCAAAGAAATGTTTAGTGGTAGGATCCCTTTGGAGATGGCAGAAGTTGTCAAGGATAATGTGTTAGATGTGGAGGCTGATGGGTTGGTAGAGAAGGACAAGAGGAATTCTATCACTTATTAAGGTGATTGGAATATGCAGTTTGTGCAGATTTACAGGAAACGGAGGAGATGCAGGTGAAGGCAGCATCAATACTGAAGGGAGGGAAACCCCGATATTTAAAGAAAGAGGACATCTCTAATGTCCTGCAACAGAAGCCATGTCCTGGGAACAGATGCAATGCAGTCAAAGAAACTGAGAAGAAGGATTTGCATTTTTTACAGGAGACAGGGTAGGAAGAGTTGAGATAACTGTGAGAATCAGCAGGTTTATGAAAGATGTCAGTTGATAGTTTGTCTCCAGAGATGGAGAGAGTCAGATCGAGAAAAAGGAGGGAGGTGTCAGAGACAGACCAAGTGAATTTAAGGGCAGGGTGGAAGTTAGAGGCAAACTTGATCAAATTGACGAGCTCAGCACGGATGCATGAAGCAGCACTGATGTAGTCATCAATGTAGCAGAGGAAGAGTTGGGTAACATTACCGGGGAAGGCATGGAACATGGACTGTTCTATATAGCCAAAGAAGAGGTTAGCATAGCTGGGGCCCATGCAACTCCCCATGGCTACCCCTTGATTTTGGAGAAGGTGGTAGGGAGCTGAAGGAAATTTTATTGAGAGTGAGGACCAGTTCTGCCAGACGGAGGAGGTCGATGGTGGAGGGCATTGGTTGGATCTTTTGTCAAGAAAGAAGCAAGGAGCTTTGAGGCCTTCTTAATGGGGGATAGAAGTATATAGGGACTGAATATCCATGGTGAAGATGAAGCAGTCAGGGCCAGAGAATTGAAAGTTACTGAGGGGATTGAGGGTATGAGAAGTGTCGCAGATGTAGGTGGGAAGAGACTGAACCAAGGCGGGTAAAATGGAATTGAGATATGAGGACACGAGTTCAGTAGAGCAGGAGCAGGCAGAGGAAATAGGCCTACCTGGAGTGTCTGGTTTGCGGATCTTGGGTCGGAGGTAGAAATGAACAGTGCAGAGCAGGGGAACTATGAGCTTAGTGGCAGTGGATGGGAGTTCTCCAGTGTTGATGAGGTCAGTGATGGAGTCGGAGACAGTTTTCTGATGGTCTGTAATGGGGTCCTCTTCAAGGGGTAGATATGAGAAGGTCTCTGATCAGGATTCGGGGAGCTTGCACATTCTCCCCCATGACAGAGTGGGCTTCCTTCAGGTGCTCCGGTTTCCTCCCACATTCCAAAGGCGTTAGGGTTTGGTAAGTTGTGGGCATGCTATTGTGGAGCCGAAGACATGGTGACACTTCTGGAGAAATGGTAATGGAGAGAATTACAAGCAACGTAAACCACGCTGTACAAAAAATTGGATTTGAAAAGGGAGTAAAAATCTTACAAGTTACAAAACATTAGAGCTGAGGAAGAACATGGAAGAAAAGCAGACTGGACTGAGAGCCAATACAAGTCAGACAACAGTACCTTGGAGACACAAGAGATTGCAGCTGCTGGAAGCTGGAACAAGACTCAAGGTGTGGGAGGAACTCATCAGGCTGTTTCTATGGAGGGATCCTTTATTACCCACTAATTTCTTCCAGCATCTTATATGTTGCTAGTAATATGAGGCAAAGTTGAGCAAGCCAGGGTTTTTTTTTCTTTGGAACAAAGAAGTATAAGGGGCAACTTGATAGATGTGTACAAAACATTAAGAAGCATAGATTGAGTGGGCAGCCAGAAATATTTCCCCATAGCCAAAAATGGCCAATAAGAGAGGGCATCATTTTAAGGTGATTGGGGAAAAGTACAGGGGGATGTCAAAACTTTTATTTTATTTACACAGAGTGGTGGATGTGTGGAAAACCTTCCCAGGGGTGGTAGTAGAGGCAGATACTTTAGGGACCTATAAGAAATTCTTAAATAGGCACGTTATTTTTGTGGGCCAAAAGACCTATAGTTTGCTGATGTGTCCTATGTTCCATATTCAACATCCTGGACTCCAGGGACACAGACCCTTACCAACAGATACAGGGCGAAATCCAGTTTGAACTTGTCTGTGATTCATAGCTTTCTTCTTCAAAAGAGCAGATAAGTTTCAGAAGGCAACACACAGCTACCCTTTGCACAAAAGATTCTCAAGGTATCTCAACTGCTTTTTCAGAGAGCATCTTGTGACATTTTAAAACATTTCTTTTCAAAATGCAGCTGGCATACAATGTGGCAAGGACATCTTTTATTACCCTTACTCAGCTGACTTTTGGAAGCTGATGGGACCATAATGTTCCGTGTGGTAAAAGCAGTCTCACAAATGATTAATCATTTCTGAGCTATGAGTATTGAGAAAGGACAAAAATATTTTTGAGTGTTGCTCATAGCATACCAATCAAACAATATTGTAAATATTGGGTTTTTGCCCTCCAAAAAATTCAATTTATTTACTAAGTCAGCTACAATGATTTATCCTCTCAGTTGCTTTTTTTTATTCTTAAAACTATTAATCTAATCACCTCATTATTGCCTGAAGTCACACATTCATCACTTTAGGAACAGCTTCCTCCCCACCACCGTTTTTTTTGGAGTTGGACTGCGACCAATCACTGAGCAGGATTCATTAAACAGGACGAATAAAAATAATGCAGGCGCAAGTGGAGCGGCCACTGTTATGAGAGTGCCAGTGTTTAGAGTGGCTGTGGCTCATCAGGCTTCAGCGAGGTAGGTATCTCGTAAGTTTCTTTTTTTCTTCTTAATTCTTCATTCCTCGTCTGTTAGGGCATGGTAGTGCAGTGAGAATAGCTCCAGGGACAATGTTCTGTATTGTGTGTGTGGGATGTTGGAATTCTGGGAGGCCTCCAGTCTCCTGAATAAACCAGCTGCAGCTCCTGAGAGAATGTATTAAGGAACTGGAGCTACAGGGAGGTAGTCACCCCCAAGTTCCAGGAGAAACATAACGGTGTGACTGTCAAGAGAAGGAAGGGAAATTGGAAAGCAGTGCAGAGTATGCCTATGGCTGTTCCCCTCAATAATAAGTAAACCACTTTGGATACTGTTGAGCATCGTGTCTGCTGCTGTGGCTCAGAAGAAAAGAGAAGTGAAGAGGACTGCAGTGTTGAACGGAAATTCCATAGTCAGAGGCACAGAGATGAAATTCTGCAGGCGCGATCAAGACACCCAGATAGTATGTTGCCTCTCGGGTGCCAGGGTCAGAGATGCCTTGGGAATTGGGTCCATGGCATTCTCAAGGGGGAAGGTAAGCAGCCAGAAGTCTCGGTGCATATTACAACATTGGCTTAAGTAGGAAAGGTAGAGAGGTCCTGAAGAGACATTTTAGGGAGCTAGATAGAAGGCTGATAAACAGGACCTCCAGGGTAGTAATCTCCAGGTTGCTGCCTATGCCACAAACCAGTGAGGGTAAGAATAACGTTTTGGCTTAGGAACATGTGCAGGTGGCAGGGATTTAGATTTATGGATCACTGGGATCTGTTCTTGAGAAGTTACGACCTGTACAAAAGAGACAGGTTACATCTGAACCCGAGGGGGACCGATATCCTTGTGGGCAGGTTTGCTGGAGCTGCTTGGGAGAGTGTAAACTAACTTGGCAAGGGGATGGGAACCAGAGTGATAGTGCTGAGGATGAGGTAGTTGGTTTACAAATAGTGCAGTGTGCAGTGAGACTGCCAGCAAGGACAGGCTGATGATAGGACAAAATTGCAGCCAACAGGATGAGTTGCAATATAAAAGGAGGACAAAATTGATAAGGGTGGATAAAGAAATGAAGATGTTATATTTGAATGTGTGCAGTACACGGAATAAGGTAGATGCATCAGTCGTCAGTGTGGAAGATACAAGCAGTATGCCGGAGCTCGAGAGTGTCAGGGGACAGAAGAGTATGAAGTTGCCATTACTAGGGAGAAGGTTCTTGGGGAAACCGAAAGGTCTGAATGTACATACAGTAAGTCACCTGGATCAGATGGTGTACACTCCAGATTCTGAAAGAGGTGGCTAAGGACATTCAGGAGGTATTAATAATGATCTTTCAAGAATCAATTGAATCTAGCATGTTTCCAGAGGAATGGAAAATGGCAAATGTAACTCAACTCTTCAAAAACAGAGAGAGGCAGAAGAAAGAAAATTATAGGCCAGTCAACCTAACTTCGAGTAGGAAGATATTGGAGTTGATTGTTAAGGATGTGGTTTCCGGATATTTGGAGGCACATGATAAAATAGGCCACAGTCAGCATGATTTCCTTAAGGGAAAATCTTGGTTGATAACTCTGTTGGAATTCTTTGAAAAAATAACAAGCAGGATAGACAAAGGAAAATTGGTTGATGTTGTGTACTTGGATTTTCAGAAAGCCTTTGACAAGGTGGCACACACATGACAAAGTCAGCATTGTTTCCTTAAGGGAAAATCCTGCCTGATGAACCTGTTGGAATTCTTTGAGGAGACTTACAAGTAGGACAGATAAAGGGGGTGCAATGGATGTTGTATATTTAGACTTTCAGAAGGCCTTTGACAAGGTGCCACACATGAGGCTGCTTACCAAGTTAAGAGCACATGGTATTACAGGAATGTTACTAACATGGTTACAACATTCGCTGATTGGTAGGAGGCAGCAAGTGGGAATAAAAAGATCCTTTTCTAGTTGGCTGCCAGTGACTAGTGGTGTTCCGAAGGTGGTGGTTTTGTGACCATTTCTTTTTATACAGTGATGTATATAAATTATTTAGATGATGAAATAGATTACTTTGTTGCTAAGTTTGCAGATAATAAGAAGAGTGGTGAAGGGGCAGGTAGTGTTGAGGAAACAGGTAGGATGCAGAAGGACTTAGACAGATTAGGTGAATGGGCAAGAAAGTGGCAAATAGAAAATCTACAGCACAATACAAGCCCTTCAGCCCACAAAAAACAATGTTGGAAATACAATGATGGAAAATGCATGGTCATGCACTTCGGTTGTAGAAATAAATGTGTGGACTATTTTCTAAACGGGGAGAAAATCCAAAAATCTGAGATGCAAAGGGACTTGGGAGTCCTTGTGCAGAACACCCTAAAGGTTAACTAGCAGGTTGGGTCTGTGGTGAGGAAGGCAAATGCCATGTTAGCATTCAGTTCAAAAGGTCTAGAATACAAGAGCAAGGATGTGATTCTGAGGCTTTATAAGGCACTGGTGAGGCCTCACCTTGAGTATTGTGAACAGTTTTGGGCTCCTCGTCTTAGAAGAGATGTGCTGGCATTGGAGAAGGTCCAGAGGCGGTTGACAAGGATGATTCCAGGAATGAAAGGGTTATCATAGAAGGAACGTTTGATGTTTCTTGGTCTATACACACTGGAATTTGGAAGGATGAGGGGGGGATCTCATTGAAACCTTTCAAATGTTGAAAGGCCTAGACAGAGTAGATGTGGGAAGGATGTTTCCCATGGTGGGAGAGTCTAGGACAAGGGGGCACAGCCTCAGGATAGAGGGGCGACCATTCAAAACAGAGATGTAGAGAAATTTCTTTACCCAGAGGGTGGTGAAATTGTGAAATTTGTTGCAATTTGTTCTTGATAGGACATGGCATCAAAGGTTACGGGGAGAAGGCAAGGAAATGGGGTTGAGGAGGAGAAAAAAAAAGGATCAGTCATGATTGAATTGTGGAGCAGACCCGTTGGGCGAGATGGCCTAATTCTGTTCCTATGTCTTATGGTCTTATAACAAGTTATGAGCCCATGATATTACAGGAAAGATACTAGTATGGATAAAGCATTGGTTGATTGGCAGGAGGCAAAGAGTCGGAATTAAAGGTGCCTTTTCTGGTTGTTTCTGTCGGCTGTGTAAGTCTAGGGAAGACACCCTCTGGCCCCGCCAAATTTGGGAGGTTGAAGTGCAAGCTCCCAAATCCCTGTTTGTGTGGATGTTGCGTGATTTGTTACCCTGTTGCAAGTAAGTACCATGGAATAACAGACAGTACAGAGCATACAATTAAAAGATTTAGCTTTACAATTCTTAATTGTTAGTAAAGAAAAAGCAAAAATAAAAGGCCCATTTTAATGAAATAGTCTAAAGTGCACAAGTTGGAGCTCAGGGTTCCCCTTCAACGATCCTCCTTCGATCTCCCCGGGCTTCATCAAATCCCGACCCCACTCAGGGTCGACTCCTCCAACTTCTTCTCTCCAACATCTTCTCTCTTCTCCCCTCTCAAAAGCCCCAAGCCCAGCCTTAGTGTCCCTCACCAGAGAAACCTCCCCTGAATCCGTTCATCCCAATAGGATGGCACACGTTTCTCCTATCTCTCATCTCCAACAGTAACCCAGACAAGCAGCTTACACAGAGAACAGGAGAGCATAACTGAGAAAAAATATGAACCATGGGCATTAGACGGGGAGGAGGCAGGAGATTCGGGCTGAGAGGGAAACTGGATCAGCCATGATGAAATGGCGGACAGACCCGAAGGGCCAAATAGCCTAATTCTGTTTTTGCATCTTATGGTCTTGTGGTTCACCATCAGATTTCTGAACAGACAATGAACTAACCCATGAACACTACCTCACTATTTTGCTATCTTATTGCATTAATTTAATTTGTTTACATATTTCTTATTAAAGTTTAAAATATTTTATGTAATGCACTGTACTGCTGCCTCAGAACAATAAATTTCACAATATTTATCAGTGATATTAAACCAGATTCTGATTGTTATCTGATATAACCTCTTCTTTTTTTTTGTCATCTAACTTCTACGCCTGAAGAGAATTAGTAAATTTGGGCAGCACAGAGGCGTAGCTAATAAAGTTGCTGCTTCATAGGGCCAGCGAGCAGAGTCCTACCCCAACCAGCTTGAAAAAGTTAGTAAGCAATTATCATCAACAAATCACTTGTAGTACCAGAGGAATTGTTACACTAAGACCAAGTGTGCTTACTGTGCTATTCCACGCCCATTCTTCAGAAAGTCTGATCACCTGGCTCGTACTTCTACATCCTGAATATAGACAGAGACTGAAGACTGCAGCACCAGTAGTGAGGATCAAAAAGGAATGGACAAGAGAAGCACAGGAGCGCTTAGAATTGGTGGTCTGGACTGTACTCAGGGAATTATCGTTGAATCTGGATGAGTATGCTGCAGTTGTCACCGACTTCATTAAGACCTGTCTGGATGTGTGCGTGCAAACGAAAACTTGCTGTACATTACCAAACCAAAAGCCATGGATGGACCAGGATCGTCTGCTGAGGGCTAAATCTGTGGCATTTAAGTCTGGTGACCCAGGCCTGTACAAGAAAACCAGATAGGACTTGCAGAGGGCTATTTCAAGAGCCAAGAAACAATTTCAAGTGAGGCCAGAGATGACTCTGACCGGATTTGCAGGATATTACTTCCAACAAAGCAAAACCCAATAGCATGAATGGCAACAATTCTTCACTACCAGACGAGCTCAATGCCATTTATGCCCACTTTGAAAGGGAGAATATAACTACATCTTTGAAGATCCCTGCTGCACCCGGTGACCCTATGCTCTTTACCTTGGAGGTCGATGTCAAGTCAAGTCAAGTCACTTTTATTGTCATTTCGACCATAACTGCTGGTACAGTACACAGTAAAAATGAGACAATGTTTTTTCAGGATCATGATGTTATATGAAACATTACAAAAACTAGATTGAACTACGTAAAAAACAACACAGAAAAAAAACTACACTAGACTACAGACCTACCCAGGACCGCATAAAGTGCACAAAACAGTGCAGGCATTACAATAAATAATAAACAGGACAATAGGGCAGTAAGGTGTCAGTCCAGGCTCTGGGTATTGAGGAGTCTGATAGCTTGGGGGAAGAAACTGTTACACAGTCTGGTCGTGAGAGACCGAATGCTTCGGTGCCTTTTCCCAGATGGCAGGAGGGAGAAGAGTTTGTATGAGGGGTGTGTGGGGTCCTTCATAATGCTGTTTGCTTTGCGGATGCAGCGTGTAGTGTAAATGTCTGTAATGGCGGGAAGAGAGACCCCGATGATCTTCTCTGCTGACCTCACTATCCGCTGCAGTGTCTTGCGATCTCAGATGGTGCAATTTCCAAACCAGGCAGTGATGCAGCTACTCAGGATGCTCTCAATACAACCCCTGTAGAATGTGCTGAGGATGGGGGGGTGGGAGATGGACTTTCCTCAGCCTTTGCAGAAAGTAGAGACGCTGCTGGGCTTTCTTTGCTATGGAGCTGGTGTTGAGGGACCAGGTGAGATTCTCCACCAGGTGAACACCAAGAACTTTGGTGCTCTTAACAATCTCTACAGAGGAGCCGTTGATGTTCAGCAGGGAGTGGTCGCTCCGTGCCCTCCTGAAGTCAACAACCATCTCTTTTGTTTTGTTCACATTCAGAGACAGGTTGTTGGCTCTGCACCAGTCCGTTAGCCGCTTCACCTCCTCTCTGGAAGCTGACTCATCGTTCTTGCTGATGAGACCCACCATGGCAAACTTGATGATGTGGTTCGAGCTGTGTGTTGCTGCACAGTCGTGGGTCAGCAGAGGGAACAGCAGTGGACTGAGCATGCAGCCCTGGGGGGGGGGGGGGCCCCCGTGCTCAGTGTGATGGTGTTGGAGATGCTGCTCCCGATCCGGACTGACTGATGTCTCCCAGTCAGGAAGTCTAGGATCCAGTTGCAGGGGGAGGTGTTCAGGCCCAGTAGGCTCAGCTTTCCAATCAGTTTCTGAGGGATGATTGTATTGAATGCTGAACTGAAGTCTATGAACAGCATCCGAACGTACGTGTCTTTTTTGTCCAGGTAGGTTAGGGGCAGGTGGAGGGTGATGGCAATGGCATCATCTGTTGAGTGGTTGGGACGGTACGCAAACTGCAGGGGGGCAGCAGGGTCTTGATATGCCTCATGACGAGTCTCTCGAAACACTTCATGATGATGGATGTGAGTGCAACGGGACAGTAGTCATTTAGGCAGGACACTGAAGACTTCTTCAGCATGGGGACGATGGTGGCGGCCTTGAAGCACATTGGAACAGAGGCGCTGCTCAGGGAGATGTTGAAGATGTCAGTGAGAACATCTACTAGCTGGTCTGCACATCCTCTAATCACTCTACCAGGAATGTTGTCTGGTCCAGCAGCCTTCCGTGGGTTGACCCTGCACAGGGTACTTCTCACATCAGCCACGGTGAGACACAGCACCAGGTCACTTGTAGGAGAGGTGGACTTCCTCGCTGCCACATCATTTTCTGCCTCAAAACGGGTGTAAAAGTTATTCAGCGCATCTGGGAGGGAGGCATCACCTGCACAGTCAGGTGATGTTGTCCTGTAATTGGTGATGTCCTGGATGCACTTCTACATGCGCCGTGTGTCGCCGCTGTCCTGGAAGTGGCTGTGGATTCACTGGGCGTGTGCACACTTTGCCCCTCTGATGACCTGGGACAGTTTGGGCCTTGCTGTTGTTAGGGCTGCCTTGTCGCCTGCTCTGAAGGCGGAGTCAATAGACAATAGACAATAGGTGCAGAAGTAGACCATTCGGCCCTTCGAGCCTGCACCGCCATTCTGAGATCATGGCTGATCACGGGTCCTCAGCAGCGCATGCACCTCCGCAGTCATCCATGGCTTCCGGTTAGCGCGTATAGTGATGGTCTTGGACAGAGTAACATCATCAATGCACTTGCTGATGTAGCTGGTCACTGATGCCGTGTACTCCTCTAAGTTGGTAGAGTCGCCATCGGTTGCAGCTTCCCTGAACATGTGCCAGTCAGTGTGCTCAAAGCAGTCTTGAAGAGCAGTGTTGGCTCCTGCTGGCCAGGTTTTCACCCGCTGTCTTTCAGGAGGGTAAACCCTTAAAAGGCAGTGGGCCTGATGGAGTACCTGGTAAGGCGCTGAAAACTTGTGCCAACCAACTGCTGGGAGTATTCAAGGACATGTTCAACCTCTCATTGCCACAGTGGGAATTTCCCACCTTCTTCGAAAGGGCAAAATTACACCAGTGCCCAAGAAGAGTAGTGTGAGCTGCCTTAATGACGATCTTCCAGTAGCACTCACATCTATGGTGATGAAATGCTTTCAGAGGTTAGTCATGCTCAGAATCAACTCCTGCCTCAGCAAGGACCTAAACCCACTGCAATTTACCTACTGCCACAATAGGTCTACGGCAGATGCAATCTCAATGGCTCTTCACACAACCTCAATCATCTAGACAATACAAACACCTATGTCAGGATGCTGCTTGTTGACCAAGACATGGTTTACTCCCAGACATCAGATTCAGTGATCAGGCCCAAAAGCTTCTCGATACTCAGGAAGGACAGAAATGCTGATTCAGAAAAAGCAAAAGGAGGGGTTCTATGTTTCATGATAAGCTCGGTGATGCTTCAATGTGGTGGTTTTGTCATACTCTTGTTCCCCTGACCTTGAGCATCTAACGATCACATGCCAATCATTTTAACACCAAGAGGGTTCTCCTCCGTGATCCTGACTGCAGTTTATATACCACCAGCAGCCGATGATGATCAAGCACTTGAGATACTGCATAATGTTGTCACCAAACAAGAAACTAACATTTCAAATCATAGTCATGGATTTCAATCAGGCTTGCTTGAAGAAATCCCTGCCCAATTACCAGCAGAATATAATTGCAGCACTAGGAGTCCTGCACACTAGATCATTGCTATACAATGGCTTCATGCCTAGACTGCATTTTGGGAAGCCTGATTAGTTAGCTGTCCTTCTCCTACCTGCATACAGACAGAGACTAAAGGACAAGGCTCCAACGATTAGGGCAACAAAGAAGTGGCCACTCCTCTTCCAAAGAGATGGTAGAGGAGCCGCCACGGGATTGCTTCGAGTCAGTTCACAGGGCAATGTTCAAGGACTCAACTATGGATCTGAATGAATACATAACAGCTGTCACGGACTTTATAAAAACAGTCGTAGACAAGTGTCCCACAAGATCATTCAGCCTTCCCCAACTAGAAGCCCTGGATGAACCATGAGATCCACAATCTGCTGAGGGCCTGAGCAGAGGCATTCAAGTCTGACAACCAAGAAAGTTACATGAGATCCAGGTACCATCTCCAGAAAGGTATCTCACAGGTGAGGTGGCAATTCTGGACTAAACTTGAATTACCTGTGGCAGGACTTGAATGCTATCACATCTTACAAAGTGAAATCAAGGGACATGGGTGACAGTAGGGCTTCACTTCTAGATGCATTCAATGCTTTCCTTCTATGCTCACTTTAACCGTCAAAGCATGGAGGAAGCATCACAGCCCCTGATGACCCTTTGGTTTCAGTCTCTGAGGCAGACATGAGAGCAACCTTCAGAAGGGTGAACCAAGAGAAAGCATCCAGCCCAGATGGGTTACTTAGTCAAGTACTAGAGACCTGTGCTGTTCAACTGGCTGCAGTGTTCACCGAGATCTTTAACTTCTTGCTTCTGCAATTTGAGGTACCCACTTGCTTCCAGCTGGTTTCAATTATACAGAAGTCTAAGAAAAATGTGGTAACCTGCCCCAATGACTATCGTCCGGTAACACCTACATCCACAGTGATGAAGTGTTTTGAGAGGTTGGTGATGAAACACATCAACTCCTCCCTGAGGTGCTCTAATTTGCCTACCAGTACAACAGGTCCATTGTATTTCATTGGTTGTTCATTCAACCCTGAAACATTTGGACAGCAAAGATGCATATATCAGGATGCTCCTTATCAACTACAGATCAGCATTCAATACTATCAACCATTCAAAACTAATTAACAAACTTCAAAACCTTGGCCCCCTGATGTAATTGGATCCTCGATTTCCTCACTTGCAGATGTCAGTCAGTTCGGATTAGTGACAACATCTCCTCCATAACCTCCATCACCAAGGCTGTGTGTTTAATCCCTGGTTCTACTCTCTTTACACTTATGACTGTGGCTAAGCACAGCTCCAATGATATGTTAAGTTTGCTAATGACATTGCTGTCGTAGGCCGAATCAATCAACATATACTATGTACTATGTAGTACTAGAAAGTTTGTGAACCCTGTAGAATTTTCTCTATTTCTACATAAATATGACCTAAAATGTGATCAGATCTTCATGTGTCCTAAAACTAGATAGAGAACACAATTAGATAAGTAACAGAAAAATCATTATACTTATCCATTTATTTATTGAGAAAAAAAATCCAATATTGCAAGTATTTGTTGGAAAAAAAGTATGTGAACCTCTGGCGAAATGCCTTCTGAATTGAATTGAATTGACTTTATTTCTTACATCCTTCACATGAGGAGTAAAAATCTTTTCATTACGTCTTCATCTAAATGTGCAATGTGCAATCATAGTAATTTATAATAAATAGAACAATCAATGTAATATAGAGTACACTCAAGTCAGCATGAGTTCATCTATATGATGGCCTGGTGGAAGATGTCCCCGGAGCCTGAAGGTCCTGGCTTTTTTGCTGCAGTACCACTTCCCAGCAGCTGGAATAGATTGTGGTTAGGGTGACTCGGGTCCCCAATGATCCTATTGGCCTTTTTTTTTAAAAAAACACACCTGTCCTTGTAAATGTCCTGAATCATGGGAAGTTCACAACTACAGATGTGCTGGGCTGTCCACACCACTCTTTGCAGAGTCCTGCGATTAAGGGAGGTACAGTTCCCATACCAAGCAGAGATGCAGCCAGTCAGGATACTCTCAATTGTGCCCCTGTAGAAAGTTCTTAGGATTTGGGGGCCCATACCAAACTTCCTCAACCATCTGAGGTGAAAGAGGCGCTGTTGTGCCTTTTTCACCACACAGCTGGAGTTACAAACCACATGGAGGTCCTTGGTGACGTGGATGCCAAGGAACTTGAAACTGTTTACCCTCTCAACCCCAGATCCATTGATGTAAATAGGGGTTAGCCCATCTCCATTCCTCCTGTAATCCACAACCAGCTCCTTTGTTTCTGTGACATTGAGGGAGAGGTTGTTTTCTTGACACCACTGTGTCAGAGAGATGACTTCTTCCTTGTAGGCCACCTCATTACCTCATTATTGTTTGAGATTAGGCCATCAATGTAGTATCATTGGCAAATTTAATTAGCAGATTGAAGCTGTGGGTGGCGATACAGTTATGGGTATACAAAAGCTATTTGGAGTCAGGTGTTCCAAACAATGAGATGAAATTGGAGGTTTGTGTTGTAGAGGTGCCCTGCCCTATAAAAAAGACTCACAAGTCAGGTTACGGACAAAGCCTGCTCTTCTCAAGAAAGATCTGTTTATGTGCACCATGCCTCGATCAAAACAACTTTCAGAAAACCTTAGAAAAAGAATTGTAGAGATGCATGATGTGCAGGACTGATCAACAGTTACCAGAAACATTTGGTTGAAGTTATTGCTGTACAAGGGGGTCACACCAGTTACTGAAAGCAAACTTTTTCCAACAGTTACATGTAATATTGGGTCATTTTTCTCAATAAATAAACACGTATAATTTTTTTGTGTTATTTATTTAATTGGGTTCTCTTTATCTAGTTTTAGGACATGTGAAGATCTGATAAAATTTTAGGTCATATTTATACAGAAAGAGAGAAAATTCTACAGGGTTCACAAACTTTCTAGCACCACTATAGGAGGGAGATTGAAAACCTGGCTAAGTGGTGTCACAAAAACCACCTCTTACTCAATGTCAACAAGATCAAGGAACTGATAATTGATTTCAGGAGGAGGAAACCAGAGATCCATGAGCCAGTCCTCAACAGGAGATCAGACATGGAGAGCAACTTTAAATTCCCCAGTATTATCATTTCAAAGGTCCTGCCCTGGGCCTAAAATGTCTGCAATTACAAAGAAGGCATGGCAGCCATTCTACTTCCTTAGATGTTTGTAAAAATTTGGCATGATATTTAAATATTTGACAAACTTATACAGTTGTCTGGTGGAGAGTATATTGACTGGCTGCATCACAGCCCGGCATGGAAAGACCAATGCCCTTGAACAAAAAATCCTACAAGTGTAGGGGATACAGCTTAGTCCATCACGGGTAAAGTCCTCCCCAACATTGTGCACACCTAAAGGAGCACTGTCGCAGGGAAGTAGCATCCATCATCAGGGACTCCCACCACCCAGATCATGCTCTCTTCTTGCTGCTGCCATCAGGATGAAGGTACAGGAGCCTCAGGACTCACACCACCAGGTTCTGGTCTTGAAACAGAGGGGATAATTTTACTTGCACCCATCAGTGAACAGTTTCCATAACCTATAGACTCACTTTCAAAGACTCTTCATCTTACTTCTCAATATTTATTGTTTATTAATAATATTTCTTTTTCTTTTGCATTTGCACAGTTTGGTGTCCTTCGCACATTGGTTGTCCACCCTGTTGGGTGTGTTCTTTCATTGATTTTATTATGGTTATTGGATTTTCTGAGTAAGCCCGGAAGAAAGTGATTCTCAAGGTTGTATATGGTGACATATACAGTATGTATTTTGTTAATAAGTTTATTTTGAACATTAGGATGACTTTGATCCTAAATCCCACTTTAAAACAATTCCTGTACACTTTGCACGTGCAGAGCTTATGGTAAACATGCAACTGAAGCATAGACTACTGTGAGTGTGTCATATCTAAAATCAGAGTTCGATTCGTGCCACTGTCTGTAAGGAAGTTGTACGTTCTCCTTCATACCACATGGATTTTCTCCCACATTCCAAAGACATACAGATTAGGGTTAGTAAATTGGGGACAAACTATGTTGGTGCCAGAAAACGACACTTGCACAACTTGCTCAGCACAATCCTCACTGATTTGATTTGATGAAATCAATGCATTTCACCCTATGTTTCGATGGATGTGATAATTATGCTAATCTTTTAAATCCAATCAGCTCTCAAAGAACACTCATTATTCCACGCACAAGCAAGAGGAGGAGCCACCACAGCAGTGAAGGAAGTTCCAGGAGGTGAAAGCTATATTCTCCTGTGGGGCCTTGAAAGGCTAATAGAATGGTCTGGCAAAGTAGTCTCCCATGCCACATAGGGCAAAGAATAGTCCTTAACAGGCCTCTAGGCCCCACAATATTGTGCCAGCCTTTTGACCTGAGATCAGTCTGAGGTACTGCAGATGCTGGAAATTTAGAGCAATACACACAGTGTGCTGGAAGAGCTCAGCAGGTCAGGCAGCATCTATGGATGGGAATAAACAGTTGACATTTTGGGCCAAGACCCAATGGGTAGTGCACTCAAGTACGATATTCTCCAAAGGAAATCTTAAAGGAAACGTTCAGGTGGCTGTAAAGACCCATCCAGGATCCACATAAACAGGATGCTAGGATGGATTCCCTTAATGGAGAATACCTGTGCCTGACTTGTTTAACTGATGCGCGGGCAGATACCAGACGGTTCTTGACAGATTAGGGTCTGGATCCAGTGTCCTGAATGCAAGACAACTGGGTATCCTTCACTGCTGTAGCCCTCCTCCACCTTACTGCCATTGTGATATGTCATCATCTTCTGCCAGCTCCGCCAGAGGTATTGGAGCACAAAGAAACAAGACTGGCAAAGACAGCGGGAGATGTTTTATTCACATCTCCTTGCCAATATTATGGAGTTTGCTGCTTATTTATCCTAACAAGTGGAAATCCGGATCAGAAATCACACCTTAAACTGACAATTCCTGTCACTGAGTGCAGAAATAGCTACTGCATTCCCGATTATTAGATGCCTACTTAATGCTTTGAAAACCTTAGACAGTCAGGTGCATCAGACACAAAAGTGACTAAGCCAATTTACCAACAAAGTACAAAGAAAATTTATTATCAAAATACATAAATCAATACTACTTGAAATTTGTTTTCTTGCAGGCATTCATTGGAAAATACAATTTTTGTTTAGAAAAAACTATACATAAACAAAGAATAACAAACACTGATGTTCACGAGACAAATCATGCAAGTAAAAATAATACTGAGTTGTAGAGTCCTTGAAAGTGAGCCTGTAGATCACACAACTATTTCAGTGTAGTGGTGAATTGTTAATCACGCTGGTTTCAGGAGCCTGAATGTTGTAGAGTAATAAGAATATCTTGGCTAAAGTCCAAGTCAAAGTAAAATTTATTATCAAGGTATGTATATGTTACCATATACTACCCCGAGTTTCATTTTCTTGCAGGCATTTATAGAAAATAAAATCAGAAGAGATAGGGCAAAATTAGGCATTTTTGCTCATTAAGTCCGCTTCACCATTCCATCATGGTTGATTTATCTTCCCTCTCAACGCCATTCTCCTGCTTTCTCTCTGCAATCTTTGATGACCTAATTAAAAGCCTAACCACCTCAATTTTCAATATATCCAATGCCTTGATCTCCACAGCTGTCTGTGGTAATGAATTCCACACATTCACCACCCTGTCTAAAGAAATTGCACTTCATCTCTGCTCTCAAGGGATGTCCTACTATTCTGAGGCTGTGCCCTCTGGTCCTCGACTCCCCCACTATAGGAAACATTACTACTCTATCTAGGCTTTTCAATATTCAATAGGTTTCAATAAGATCCCCCACCATTGTTCTAAACTCCAGCAAGTACAGACCCCAAAGCCACCAAATGCTCCTCATATGTTAACCTTTTCATTTCTGGGATAATCCGTGTGAACCTCCTCTGGACCCTCTCCAATGCCAGCACATCCCTACTGAGATAAGGGGCCCAAAACTGCTCAAATGATCCAAGTCCATTCTGACTAATGCTTCCTAAAGATTCAGCATTATATTCTTGCTATATATAAAGTACTTCATAATTTATTTTTAAAAAGTGCATAAACGAAGACCAATAAGCATGCAAAGTGCAAAAGGCCAATTATACATGAACTACTTGTGTGATATATGTGTGAATGAATCAGATTCCTAGGCGTGGAAGTTTCACTCATATCCTGGCAATACTTATTCCTCAACTGACAGTACAAAAACAGATTCTCTCGACCTTCGCAGGTTGGTTACCAGGACTTGCGGTGTTGCACATTACAACACTGAATTTTCAAAGTAGTTAAGTTTGCAGTAAACAACTTTGGATGCCCTGAAAATACACGAAAGGTGCTAAAAAATGCACATTGCTGATTGCCTCGGAGTTCCTGCTCTATAAATTTCCAAAGAAAAATATTCTGCCATCAAAATAGTGAAATCATCTGTCATTGAGTTGGTCTGACCCTTGACTACAAAGCGATCAACCATTTTGCCCTTTGAAATGACTTCGCCAGCCAGTCAGTTCAAGTTCAATTACAGATGGCCCAGTCACTATAAGTGAATAAATGGCAAACCTACAGCAAGTAACATGGCTACACCAATGAAGGGTACTAGTGGTGTAGATAATGTAGAAGATTGGCATAGGTTACAATGGGCGACTGAAAGGATTCCGAGGTGGGCTGAGAAGTGGCAGGTGGAGTTCAGCCCGCAAAAGTGCGATGGCCAAATCTACCTTTGAACCTTTGAAACTAAGCCTTCTCTCTGATGTAGCCCTTTGGAAGGTCAAATTTGAAGGAAGAATACAGGGTTAATGACAGGATTCTTGGTAGCGTGGAGAAACTGAGAAATTTTGGGGTTGACATCCACAGATTCTTTAAAGATGCTGTACGATGGTGTGTTGTCTTTCATTAATCAAAGGATTGAGCTCACCCTATCTATGCCTCTCATAATCTTGTAGACCTCTATCAAGTCCCCTCTCATCCTTCTACGTTCCAAAGAGAAAAGTCCCTGCTCTGCTAACCTTGCCTCCTAAGACATGTTTTCCAATCCAGGCAACATCCTGGTAAATCTCCTCTACACCCAAATATAGACTTGATAGAGTTGTACAAGATAAGAGGCATAGATCGTGGACAGTGAGAGACTTTTTCACCAAGCCAGAATTTTGAGGGGAATATTTTTTTAAGTGGTTGAATGAAATATAGAGTAGATATCAAGGTAAGTGTTCTTTTTTATTACATAGAGTGACAGGTGCATGGAATGGTGGTGGTAGGGCTGGTGGTAGAGGTAGACAGATTAGGGATATTTAAGAAACTCCTAGATAGGCTTGCAGATGATAGAAAAATGGGGAGCTATATAGAGGGAAGGGTTAGATTGATCTTAGAGTACGTAATGTTGCAGCTCTATAAAATCCTAGCTAGACCACCCTTGGAATAGAGTGTTCAGTTCTGGTCACCGCATTATAGAAAGGATGTGAAAACTTTAAAGAAAGTGCAGAGTAAATTTACCAGGATGCTGCCAGGATTAGAGAGCATATTTTATGAGGATGGGTTGTGCGAAGTAGGGTTTTTCTCTTTGGAGCAAAGGAGGATGAGAGGTAACTTGATAGAGGCATATAAGATGATAAAAACATAGATAAAGTGGACAGCCAGAGAACGTTCCCAAGGCAGAAATGGCTGATAGGAGTGGCATAATTTTAACTTGATTGACCGAAAGTATCGGGGAGGAATGTGAGAGGTAGCTTTTTTTAATGCACCGAAAATGTTAGTTGCTAGGGGTGATGGTAGAGACATTAGGGACATTTAAGAAACTCTTAGACAGGCATATGGATGATAGAAAATTGGAGAACTGTGTAGGAGAGAAGGATTAGATTCAAAGGTTCAAACATTCAAAAGTAAATTATGTATCAAAGTATATATATGTCACCATATGCTACCCTAAGTTTCATTTTCTTACAGACATTCACAGTAAATACAAAGAAACACAATAGATTCAATGAAAAACTATACACAGCAAAACCCATATGCAAAAGACAACAAATTGTGCAAATATCAAGAAAAGGATACGCAAGCAATAAATATTGAGAACTTGAGTTATAGAATCCTTGAAAACGAGTCCATAGGTTGTGGACTCAGTTCAGTGATGGGGTGAGTGAAGTTATTCAATCTGGTTCAGGAACCTGACGGTTGAGGTGTAATAACTTGATCTTAGAGTAAGTTTGTTCTATGTATGTTCTATCTCTGCAGGGATTATCATCCTATTGAACTTGTTATGGAATTTGAATTCCTTCATCGGAAACACTGAAATAGCTTGTTGGAAAATTATGCAAAATGTTATGCAAAGTGTTGCTCTAATGTTGCAGCATTATATAGGTCATTCTTGCGTTTATGTCCGTCTTTCAGGACCTCATTATCTTTCAGAGTTTAAAGACAATTAGATCACCACAGAGTGTGGTCACATGGGGAGCCTGACAATAGCAAGACCTGGAAACAGCAATGCAATAATGATCAATCAATTCGGAAAGCTCTTTTTGAAGAAGGTCAACATTTCACAAGAGAGATTCTGTGGCTTTAAAGAGAATGTAAAGCAACAGGTCAACTTAATTTATTGAGTCACTGATGGAAAATTAGACTGTTAGTGCATATCCAGCAAAGATATAGGTACAAAGTGCCATTCCAATGTATAAAACTAGCTTGCAATCATACTCTCTAGGTTTTCAGGCTGACAATTTATTGCGTCTAGCCCGTGCAAATAATAAACCTTGGACAGAGGTGATGAGGTGGAACCAATACCTTCCCAGTAGGGTTCCACACTTCTTCTACAGAGTATATTATGTGTGGAATCATTTAGGTAAAACACTGAATGTATAATGAAAAACAGTCAAAGAATTCTATTTCCACCACCATGAAAATCTGCAAAATATTGCAAATTCTCTAAACCAGTAATGAAAACAAAATGCTGAAAATATTCAGCAACTCAAGTGGTGTCTGTGCAGAGAGGAACAAAGTTAACAATCCAGATTAAAGACCCTTCATCCAAAACCTTAACTGTTTTATTCAATCCCCTTCATGAGCCTTTTGCAGCATTTTTTGGATTGTGAAGTGCCTTTAATTTCAAATACACCAACCTATATTAGCAGATTCACTCACCTCAACACTGAACTGACTCCACAACCTATGGGCTCACTTTCAATGACTCTACAACTCATGTTCTCAGTATTATTTATTTATTGTTAGCTTTTTTTTTGTATTTGCAGTTTGTCTTCTTTTGCTCTTTGAGTGCCAGTGTATAGGTCTTCATTGATCCAGTTGCATTTCTTTGTTCTACTGTGAATGCCTGCTAGAAACAAATCTAGGGTAGCATATGGTGACATATATAGTATGTACTTTGATAATAAATTTACTTTGCGTTTCATTGAACTTTGGGAATGCTTTAAACACTGCATACATTTATGAAGTGGATAAAGAGGGCCTTAATACTAGTAGTCCAAACACTACCTGTGCTGCTTCCTGTACAATCCCACTGGAAGCCACACAATCTAAGCAAGAGGCCTTCAAAATGGCCAGTTGATTTTTATACTGTTGTGTCAGTATTATTGCACGGAAATTTCTTGCACAACACATGAACACATACAATAGCTGTCTCAGAGACCAACATCAGAACATCATTCAAGAGTATGAACCCTTGCAAGGCGTCAGACTCTAATAGTGTACGAGGTAGGGCACTGAAAACCTGTGCCTACCAACTAACAGGAGAGTTTAAGGACATCCTTGATCACTCACTGCTGCAGTCAGAGGTTCTCACCTGCTTCAACAGGGTGACAATCATACCAGTGCCCAAGAAAAGCAGGGTGAGCTGCCTCAATGTCTATCACTCAGGTACACTCATATCTATTGTAATGAAGCACTTTGAGAGGTTGGTCATAGCTAGAATCAACTCCTGCCTACGTAAGGACCTGGACCCGCTGCAATTTGCCTATCTGCGTAATATATCTTCAGCGGATGCAATCTGACTAAGTTTCCACTTGGCTTTGGATCAGACAATGGCATTACCTACACCAGGCTGCTGTGTATTGATTACAGCTCAGCAATCAACACCATTGATACCAATCAACAAGCTCCAAAACCTGGGCCTCTGTACTGGATCCTTGACTTCCTCTTCGGGAGACCACAAGTCAGTGCAGTGCAGATGGTTTCCTGAAGGGAAAAACCTGCCTGACAAGTCTATAGGAAATTTTTGAGAATAGGCAGGTAAGGCAAAGGGGAACCAGTGGACGTTGTTTACTTGGATTTTCAGAAGGTCTTGGGCAAGGTGCTTCACACAAGGCTGCTTAACAAATCAGAGTCCATAGTATTACAAGATAGATACTAGCTTGGATGAAAGTTTAGCTGACTAGCAGAAGGTAAAACGTAGGCATGAAAGGGGCCACTGGTGACCAGTGGTGTTACTGAGGAGTCAGTGTTGGGACCGCTTCTTCTCATGTCAGATGTCAATGATTTAAATTAATGACCTTGTGGCCATGTTTCTGGACAATACAAAAATATTGTATTCATTGGGCAGATTGGGAGAATCGGCAAAACAGTGGCAGACAGAATACACTTTAGGGAAGTGTAACATCATGCACTATGGTAGAAGGAACAAAGGTGCAGACGATTTTCTAAACGGGGGTAAAATTCAAAAACAGAGGCTCAAAAGGGCTTGGGATTCCTTGTGCAGAATTACCTAAAGGTTAACTTGAAGGTTCAGTTAGTGGTAAGCAACAACACGCTGGAGGAACTCAGCAGGTTGGGCAGCATCCGTGGAAAGAGCAGTCAATGTTTCGGGCCAAGACCCTTTGGCTCAGCCCGAAATGTTGACTGCTCGTTTCCACAGATGCTGCTCGACCTGCTGAGTTCCTCCAGCGTGTTGTTGCTTTGACCCCAGCATCTGCAGTGTACTTTGTGTTCAGTTAGTGATGAGGAAGGCAAATGCAATGTTAGCATTCATTTTGAGAGGACTTGAATACAAGAACAAGGATGTGATCCTGAGGCTTTATCAGACATTGTTCAGACTGCACTTGGGAGTGTTGTGAGCAGTTTTGGGCGCCTTGTCTAAGAAGGGATGTGCTAGTACTGGAGAAGGCCAGTAGTTCATAAAAATGATTTTGGGAATGAAAAGGTTAACATATGAGGATGTGTTTGATAGTTCCTGGGACTGTACTCGCTGGAGCTCAGAAGAATGGGAGGGAGAATCTCATTGAAACTTACTGAATATTGAAAGGCCTAGATGGAGTGGATGTGGAGAGGATGTTTCCTACAGAGGGGGATGTCTATGACCAGAGGACACAGCCTCCAAATAGAGGGACATCCATTTAGAACAGATATGAGCAGGAATTTCTTTAGCCAGAGGGTGGTGAATCTGTGGAATTCGTTAGCATGGATCACTGTGGAGTAAATCAGTATATGTAAAACAGAGGTCGATGGGTTCTTGATTAGTCAGGGCATCAAAAGTTATGGGGAAAAGGCAGGAGAAAAGGGTTGAGAGGGATAATACATCAGCCACGATAGAATGGCAGAGCAGACTCAATGAGACAAATGGCCGAATTCTGCTCCTAAGTCTTATGGTCTTGTGATCAGAAATAGCATCACCCCCTCGCTACAATCAACACCGACACACCTCAAGGATACGTGCTTAATCCACTGCTCTACTCTCTCTACACCCATGACTGTGGGGCGAACAGGAGTGACATAGATCAAGTGGTTGAGTCCTATCGCAACAACAGCCTTGCACCAAGACCTGAGAACTGGTTGTGGACTTTAGTAAGGAGACGGTCGGACAGCAGAAGATGACGTCCGACAGCCGTGAAGCTCTCCTTTTTTATTTAAAAGGACAGCTTCACGGGCATTCAGGGTCATTCTGAAGCCACAATCAGTGACAGGAGCAGGCCACAGCAACGAGGTTTCTTGCAGTTTGTTTAAAAGTACAGAAGGGACAAGCAGGGCAGACAGTGTTGGGAGTAGGCCAGCAGTGAGAGTAGGAGTGTCAGGCTTCGGCTCAAAGGAGGCATTGGCTCTGGGTAAGCTTCAGTTAAGGCTCCCTTTTATTTCTCACTGTACCTAGTGTAGTAAATGGCTGTTGTGTTCTTCATGCCGGATGTTGAGTCCTGGGAGACCCAGAGTCACCCAAGGAACTACATCTGCATGAAGTGCATCTGGCAGCAGCTCCTTGAAGACCGTGTTAGGGATCTGGAGCAGCAGCTGGATGACCTTTGGCTTGTACAAGAGAGTGAGGAGATAATTCATCAGAGTTACAGGGGACGAGTCACCCCAAAGTTGCAGGAGGCGAGCAGCTGGGTGTCTGTCAGGAGAAATGGAAATGTGAATTGGGAGTTAGCACAGAGCTCCCCTGTGGCCATCTCCCTCAATAATAAGTATACCACTTTGGATACTGTTGTGGAGGATGAACTCCCAGGGGAACGCCACGGAGACTGAGCATGACCCACTGAGTATGGGTCGGTGGTGCAGAAAGGAAAGAGGGAGAAGAGGGGAGCAGTAGTGACAGGGGGACTCGACAGTGAGGGGAACAGACAGGAGATTCTGTGGACATGAACAGAACAGCCAGATGGCAAATTGGCTCCCAGGTGCCAGGGTCAGAGACGTCTCAGATCTCATCCACAACATTTTGGAGAGGGAGAGAGAGAGCAGCCAGATGTCTTAGTACATATGGGTACCAATGACATAGGAAAGAAAAGCAAAGAGTTCCTGAAAAGAGAAATTTAAGAGCTAGATAGAAAGCTGAGAAGCAGGACTTCCCAGGTAGTCATTTCTAGTTTGCTGCCTGTGCCACATGCCAGTGAGGGTAGAAACAGGATGATTTGGTAAATTAATGTGTCACTGAGAAGCTGGTGCAGGGGACAGGGCTTCAGATTCTGGATCATTGGGATATCTCCTGGGAGAGGTGTGACTGTTCAAAAGTGACAGTTTGCACATGAACCCAAGAGAAACCAATATTCTCGCAGGCAGGTTGTTAGAGCTTTTGGGGAGGGTTTAAACTAATTTGGCGGGGCGAGGGAGAACCATAAGGAAGAGACTCAGGATAGGATGGATGGTTAAAAAAAAAAGCAAAGATAGCATACAGTCAGACTGTCAGGAAGGGCAGGCAGATGATAGGACACAATTGCAGCCAGCAGGGTGAGTATCAGTGCATTAGGGATATAGAATCAAAAAGGGTAGCAAATACAGTACTCAAAGTGTCATATCTCCATGCATGGAATATAAGAAATAAGGTGGATGATCTTGATGCACTATTACAGATTGTCAGGTATCATTGAGCAATCATTAAATCATGGCAGAGAGGGTGGCGTGTCTCTTCTGGTAAAATATGGCATCAAATCAGTAGAAAGATGTGACATAGGATCAAATAGCAAAATTGTACAACCATGGCTGACAAGGGAAGTAAAGGTAATGTAAAAGAAAAATAAAGGGTATACAACAAAGCACAAATTAGTGGGAAGACAGAGGATTAGGAAGCTTTTAAAACCCTACAGAGAGCAACTAATAGAATCATCAGAAGAGAAAAGATGAAATATGAAAGCAAGCTAGCAAACAAGACCAAAATGGATAGTAAAAGCTTTTTCAAGTATGTAAAAAATAAAAGAGATGAGAGTGGATATAGGACCGCTAGAATATGAGACCAGAGAAATTATAACGGAGGACAGGGAGATGGGAGATGAACTAAATGAGCATTTTGCATCGGTCTTCACTGTGGAGAACACTAGCAGTGTGTCATAGGTTGAGGGGTGTGAGGGAAGAATAGTGAGTGCAGCTACTATTACAAGGGAGAAGGTGCTCAAAAAGCTGAAAGATCTAAGGGTACATAAGTCACCCAGACCAGATGAACTGCAGAAAGAGGCAGCAGCAGAGATTGTTGAGGCATTAGTAATGATCTTCCAAAAATCATTGGACTCTGGAATGACGCCAGAGGACTGGAAAATTGCAAATGTCACTGCAGTCTTTAAAAAAGTAGGAAGGCAGCAGAACAGTAATTATAGACCAGTTAGCCTGACCTCGGTGGTTGGGAAGATGGTGGAGTCAATTGTTAAGGATGAGGTTGTGGAGTACTTGGTGACATAGGACAAGATAGGACAAAGTCAGCATGGTTTCATTAAAGGAAAGTCTTGCTTGACGAATCTACTGGAATTCTTTGAGGAGATTACACATTGGATAGAAAAAGGGCATGGAGTAGATGTTGTATATTTGGACTTTCAGAAGCAGCCTTTGACATGGCACCACACATAAGGCTGCTTACCAAGTTAAGAGCCCATGGTATCACAAGAAAATTACTGTCATGGTTAGAGCATTGGCTGATTGTTAGGAGGCAACCAGTGGGAATAAAAGGATCCTTCTCTGGTTGGCTGCCAGTGACTAGTGGCATTCCGTAGGGGTCGGTGTTGGGGCCACTTCTTTTTATGCTAATATCAATGATTTAGATGATGGAATAGATGGCTTTGTTGCTAAGTTTGCAAATGATACAAATATTGTTGGAGGGGCAGGTCATGTTGTGGAAACAGGTAGGATGCAAGAGGACTTAGACAGATTAGGAGAATGGTCAAGAAATTGGCAAACGAAATACAATGTTGGAAATGTTGGTCATGCACATTGGTAGTAGAAATAAATGTGCAGACTATTTTCGAAATGGAGAGAAAATCCAAAATTCTGAGACGCAAAAGGGTCTTGGGAGACCTTGTGCACAACATCCTAGAGGCTAACTTGCAGGTAAAGTCAGTGGTAAGGAATGCAAATACAATGTTAGCAGTCATTTCAAGAGGTTTCACTGGTGAGGCCTCACCGTGAGTACTGTGAACAGTTTTGGGCTCCTCAGAAAAGATGTGCTGGCATTGGAGGGGGTTCAGAGGGGTTGACAAGGATGATTCCAGGAATGAAAAGGTTGTCATTCAAGGAACATTTGATAGCTCTGGGCGCTTAAGTTAAAAGCTGGAATTTAGAAGGATATGGAGGGTGCTCATTGAAATCTTTCAAAATGTTGAAAGGCCTAGACAAAGTAGATGTGGAAAGGATGTTTCCCATGGTGGGGGAGCCCAGGACAAGCCAGCACAGACTCAGGATAGAGAGGCGTCCATTTTAAACAGAGATGTGGAGAAATTTCTTTAGCCAGAGGGTGGGGTATTTGTTGGTTTTATTACCACAGGCAGATGTGGAGATCAGGTCATTGAGTGTATTTAAGGCAGAGTTTGATAGGTTCTTGATTGGACATGGCATCAAAGGTTACGGGGAGAAGGCTAGGGAGTGGGGCTGGGGAGGGGAAAAAAGGATTAGCCATGATTGAAGGGCAAAGCAGGCTCGATGGGCCAAATGGCCAAATTCTGCTCCTACGTCTTATGGTCTTATAAGTCAAGAGAACTTACATCAAGTCCTCATCAAGGGATCAGCAATGTAAAGCAGCTTCAAGTTCCTGAGTTCTCTGAAATTCCATCTTGGACCTAACATATTGATGCAATTATGAAGAAGGCACAGCAACAGCTATATTTCTTGAGGAGTTTGAGGAGATTTGGTATGTCACCAAAGACTCACAAATTTCTACAGATGTTCCGTGTAGAGCATTGTAACTAGGTGCGTCATTGTCTGGGGGAACCACTGGACAGGACCAGAAAATGGTGCAGAAAGTTGCCACCTCAGCCAGCTCCATCATGAGCTCGAGCCTCCCCAGCATCGAGGTCATCTTCAAAAGGCGAGGCCTCAAAAAGGCAGCATCCATCATTAAGGAAAGCCATCACCCAGGGCATGACTTCTCATTGCTACCATCAGGGAGAAGGTACAAGAGGCTGAAGACACATATTCAATGTTCTAGGAAGAGCTTGAGATTTTTGAATGGACAATTAATCCATGCACACCACCTCACTATTTTGTGTTTCTTTTTTGTTCTCTTTTTGCACCCTTTAATACATTTCATATAAATAGATATATTTCTTATTGTAAGTTACAGTTCTTTATGTATTGAAATGTACTGTACTCTGCTGCAAAACAACGAATTTCACAAAATACATCACTGATATCAAACCTGATTCTGATTCTCGAATAAACAGATTACCAATGCTCACAGTGAACTCCAGGTCTCATCAAAGCTTTAGTTCAGACAAGGACCGAAGAGAACCTGCAAGCAATATACCTTGAATTCAAGGCAGCTTTTAGCTTGATATAAAGAAGATCCAGTTAAACTAAAGTCAAAAAGGAATTAAAATTTTCGAGCCCAGGAATAGCTGGCTTAAACCAAGATCTCTGTGGAAACTGAAGCCCAATCCCTTCAGTCAGGACCTGTTGCAGTTTACCTACATGGACACAATCTTACTGGCTCTCAGAGTACAACACACAAAATGCTGGAGGAACTCAATTAAGTCAGGCAGCATCTATGGGGAGGAATAAACAATCGGCATTTTGGGTTGAGACCCTTCATCAGTACTGTGTTTATGAATCACTGACCCTCCAATCAACTTTGGAAAACCTAGACAACAGCACATATAGGTCAGATTGATTGTAGTTAAGCCTTCAGTACCATCATCCCCTCACTACTGATAAACAAGTTTCAAAACCTGGGTCTCTGTACCTCCTTCTGCAACTGGATCCTTCACTTCCTCTTCATAAGACCACAGACACTGCAGATTGGCAATAACATCTCTTCCATGCTTACAAACTGTTCTCAAGCATATACAGCTCTACTCTCACTACACTCATGAGACAGCTCAAACATCTTATATCACCAATGACACAACTGTTATTGGCAGTATAGAAGAAGTGAGCTGGTTGAGTGGTGTCATAACAACAATCTTACACTCAAAGTCACTCAACGATTCAAGATAGCTTCTTCCCCTCTGCCATCAGATTTTTGAATGGACATTGAACCCATCAACATTACTAAAAGAATGTATGAGGAACTACATATTTACTTACAACTTTCAGACATATGCCAGCATTGTTAAACCTGATTCTGTTCATTGAGACCAAGATTGCTTGTGAAAGGGGAAGTCAGGAGAATACACAGCAATTCTCAGAGTTCAGTGATGTAAAGTGCAAGCATCTTAAACTTCTTGGGCATCAACATGAGAATCTACCTTGAGCTTAACGTATTGATACAATCGTGAAGAAGGCACCCAAATGGGTCTACTTCACTGGGAGTTTGAAATTTGGTAAATCAGAATAAGGTTTAATATCACCAGCATGAAATTTGTTAACTGTGCGGCAGCAGTACAATGCAATACACGATAACATGCAGCACCAATAAAAAGTATTTACTTCCTTGGAGGATTTCATGTTTTGTTGTTTTACAACATTGAATAACACTGGATTTAATTTGGCTTTTTTGACACTGAAAAAGACTCTTTTGTGTCTAAGTGAAAACAAATCTGTCTAAATTTATTATAATTATTAAGCACAAAATAATTATTACATAATTACTCACTCCCATCAAGTCAGTATTTAGTAGATGCACTTTTGACAGCAATTACAGCCTGTGTGGATAGGTCTCTATCTGCTTTGTATGTCTGGACACTGCAATCTTTCCCCATTCTTCTTTACAAAACTGCTCAAGGTCTGTCAGATTGCATGGGGATCATGAGTGACCAGCCCTTTTTAAGTGCAGCTGCAAATTCTCAATTGAATTAAGTCTGTACTCTGACTTGGCCACTCCAGGACATTAACTTTGTTGTTTTTAAGCCATTCCTGTGTAGGCTTTATGCTTGGGATCATTGACTTGCTGGAAAACAAATCTACTCCCAAGTCGCAATTCTCTTGCATAGTGCATCAGGTTTTCCTCCAGGATTTTCCTGCATCCATTTTACCCTCTACCTTCACAAGCTTTCCAGGGCCTGTTACAGTGAATCATCTCCACAGCATGATGCAACCACCACCAAGCTTCACAGTACGGATAGTACATTTTTGACAATTGGCTTACGCCAATGATAGTGTTTAGCTTGATGGCCAAAATGTTCAATTTGGATTTCATCAGATCATAGAACCTTCTTCCAGCTGACTTGTCTCCCACATGCCTTCTGGCAAACTCTAGCCAAGATTTCATATGCTTTTTCCAGCAGTGACTTTCTCTTTGCCACTATCCCATAAAGCTGCTACTGGTGAAGCACTCAGGCAACAGTTGTTATACGTGCAGTCTCTCCCATCTCAGCCACTGAAGCTTGTAGCTCCTCCAGAGTTGTCATAGGTCTCTTGGTGGCCTCCCTCACTAGTTCCTTTCTTGCTCAGTTTTTGAAGCTGCCTGTTCTAGGCAGATTTACAGTTGTGCCATATTCTTTCCATTTCTTGATGACTGATGAAACCGTAATTCAGGGGATATTCTGTAACTTGGAAAATTTCTAGTATCCATCTCCTGACTTGTACTGTTCAATAACCTTTTTGCAGAATTGCTCAGTGTTCTTTTGCCTTCATAAGTGTAGTTTTTGCCAGGATACTGACTCACCAGCAGTTGGACCTTCCAGATACAGGTGTATTTTAACTACAATCAATTGAAACACCTTGACTGCACACAGGTGATCTCCATTTAGCTAATAATGTGACTTCTAAAACTAATTGGCAGCACCAGTGATGATTTGGTTTGTCATATTAATAGGGGTGAATACTTATGCAATCAATTACTTTTGTGTTTTATATTTATAATTAACTTAGCTCACTTTGTAGAGATTACTTTCACTTTGACACCAAAGAGTCTTTTGATCAGCGTCAAAAGCCAAATTAAATCCACTGTGATTCAATGTTGTAAAACAATAAAACATGAAAACTTCCAAGGGGAATAGTGAATTCTTTTTATGGGCACTGTATTAAAAAATTGAATCACTGTGAGAATAGATATATATGTATGCTAATTTAAATAAGCAATGCAGAAACAGAAATAAAAACTTAGTGAGGTAATACTCATGGTTTCAATGTCCAGATGGCAGAGGTAAAGAAGCGGTTCCTGAATCACTGAGTGGATGCCTTCAGGATTCTGTACCTCTTTCCTGATGGTAACAGTGAGAAGAGGACATGACCTGGTGATGGGAGTCCTTAATAATGGACACTGCCTTTTTGAGGCACCGCTCCTTTAAGATGTCTTGGATACAATAGAAGCTAATGCCCATGATAGAGCTGACTAATTTTACAACTCTCTGCAGCTTACTATGATCCTAAGCAGTAGCAAACCCCCCACCACCCCCATACCAGATGGTGATGCAGCAGTCAGAATACATCTGTAGAATGTTTTTACCCAACATTCCAAATCTTCTCATATCACCAAAGATTTGCAAAATTCTACATTTGTATAGTGGAGAGTATTGTGAGTGGTTGCATTACAGAGCAGTATGAAAGCTCCAATGCACAGGATTACAAGAGGCTGCAGAGGGTTGTAGACTTGGTCAGCAGCACCATAGGCACAACCCTCTCTACCATCAAGAACATGCCTCAGGAAGGAAGCATCTGTCACCAAGAACCCTCACCATCCAGGACACGCCCTCTTCATGCGACTACCATCCAGGAGTTGGTACAGGATCATGAAGACCCACACACAATGTTTTAGAAACAGCTTTGTCCTCTCTGCCATCATATTTTTGAATGGTTCATGTTGTTATTCATCTTTTGCACCATTTATTTTTGTACCACATAGTAATATTGATATCTTCCAGTTCGGTACTATTGCTGCAAAACAGCAAATTTCACAACAAATAATTAACCGGGTTCTCATTTGTGCAGGAAGCCCTCAGCATGAATTCCTTGGCTCAACTGTGTTTCAATTGCTTAATCGACAATCTTTTACCTTGTCAAGGCCCAATTCATCAAAAACAAAATGTTTACATGTCTAGAGTAACAAGAACTGGATGACTCAAGGCTTAAGCTAGAAGGTGTCAAGTAAAATTCTCACCACTCTAGTGCCAGACAATACCATTTCCAGCAGTAGTCAGCTTAACAAACCATTATGGTTATTTCCAGTTATAACCTCCAGCACCCAGGGCATGTCCTTTTCCCACAGTTCCCATCAGTTAAGAAGTACAGAAGCCTGATGCACACACTCAGTGATTCAGGAACAGATTCTTCCCCTCTGTCATCCAATTACTAAATGGACATTGAGCCCGTGAACACTACCTTACATTTCTGATTTTTGTATGATTTTTAATCTATTCAATATACATACACTGCAATTGATTTACTTATTTTTTTCTTCTTCTATATTATGTATTGTATTGAACTGCTGCTGCTAAGTTAACAAGTTTCATGATGCATGACAATGATAATAAACTGATGCTGATTAAATACACATTTGTCATATGAAGAGCATTTGATGGCTCTGGCCCTGTGTTCACCAGAACTCAAAACAATGAGGGGTGACCTCATTGAAACCGATCAAAGAGTGAAAGGCCCTGATGGAGTGGATATGGGGAAGATGTTTCCTATGGTGGGGGAGTTTAAGACCATGGACACAGTCTCAAAATGGAGGAGTAATTTTTTTAGCCAGTCAGTGGTGAATCTATGGAATTCTTTGCCACAAGTGGCTGTGGAGGCCAAGTCTTTACGTATACATATGACAGAGGCTGATAGATTCTTGATTGATTAGGGATATGGGGAGAAGGCAAGATATTGGGCCCGAGAGGAAAATTCTGGATCAGCCTTGATGAATTGGCAGAGAAGATTCGATGGGCCAAATGGCCAAATTCTGCTCCTGTATTTTATGGTCTTACTTGGTCCAGCTACATAAATGCCACAGACTATGCTTTCTCTCTCACAAATGGTTCAGTTCCCAAATGCCCAAAGTTGCCCTATCACATGCAGTGAAATAACTTGCCTATAATTCTGTGCAACACAATTTGTAGCCAACATCATACGTGCCAATGTATTCATCGCTGACCTAAACACCATGTCCTAGATTGCACACTGTCAGTTGTGTTTGTCATCTACAGAATCCTCACTGCAGCAATTCAGCCATGCTTCCCCAGCACAATTAGCCTGCAATCACTCAGTCGGAGAGAGAGAAGTGATGCATTGGAATAATACCAGCTCCCAAGTCATCTTCCAAATCATACTTCATCCTGATATGGACGTTTCTTGTTGCCATTACCTCCCCCGCAACTCCTTACATAACAGCAACTCAGCGGTATATGCTTAGCCCACGGGTCTACTCTATGCCCATGACTGTGTGGCCAAGCATAGCTCAAATACCATCCATAAATTTGCTGATGATGCAACCATTGTTGGTAGAACCTCAGATGGAGACAAGGCGTACAGGAGTGAGATATGCCAACTTGTAGAGTGGTGTTGCAACGACAACCTTGCACTCAACGTCAGTAAGATGAAAGAGCTGATTGTGGACTTCAGGAAGGGCAAGACAAAGGAACACATACCAATCCTCTTAGAGGGATCAGAAGTAGAGAGAGTGAGTAGTTTCAAGTTCCTGGGTGCCAAGATCTCTGAGGACCTAACCTGGCCCCAACATGTCGATGCTGCTATAAAGGTAGCAAGACAGTGACTATATTTCATTAGGAGTTTATAATACACTCAAAAACTTCTATACATGTACTGTGGAGAGCATTCTGACAGGCTACATCACTGTCTGGTATGGAGAGGGCGGGGGGGTACTTCACAGGACTGAAAGAAGTTGCAGAAGGTTGTAAATCTATTCAGCTCCGTCTTGGGTACTAGCCTACAAAGTAACCAGGACATCTTTAGGGAGCAGTGTCTCAGAAAGGCAGTGTCCATTATTAAGGACCTCCAGCACCCAGGACTTGCCATTTTCTCACTGTTATCATCAGGTAGGAGGTACAGAAGCCTGAAGGTACACACTCAGTGAATCAGGAACAGCTTCTTTCACTCTGCTATCCGATTCCTAAATGGACATTCAACCCTTGAATACTAACCTCACTTTTTTAATATATTTCTGTTTTTCACACGATTTTTAATCTATTCAATGTATGTATATTGTCATTGATGTACTTATTTATTTACTATTATTTTTCTTCTATATTATATATTGCATTGAACTGCTGCTGCTAACGAATTTCACGACACATGAGAGTGATAATAAACCTGATTCTGATAAATCCAAATCAACACACACAAAATGCTGGAGGAACTCAGCAGGGAAGGCAACATCTATGGAAATTAATAAACCCTTGACGTCTTGGTCCGAGACTTTTCTTCAAGACCAAAATAGAAGCATTTTCACTATTATCTACTGCAACTGAAAGATCTACAACCTATCTTCAGGGAAAAAAAATGGACAACACTACATGTAGACCAACTCCCATAATATTTTTAAATTCAGAAGTCCAACTTAACTATATGCATACCTACAGACTGCAAAACTAGTTTCTTCCCTCTCTCTGGTTTTAGTAACCATTCTTTCTTAACATTTTTGTGTGCTTTGATGCCATTCATTGGAGTAGAGTACTGTAGAGTTTTTACAATAGAGTAATTTTTGTGTATTATTGAGGGAGTCATGTTGAAGCTTTATACAGCATTGGTCAGACCACATTTGGAGTGTTGTGAGCAGTTTTGGGTCCCTTATCTAAGAAAGGATGCGCTGAGATTGGAAAGGGTCCAGAGGTTCATAAGAATAATCCTGGGAATTAAAGGGTTCACATACAAAGAGCATTTGATAGCTCTGGCCCTGTATTCACTGGAGTTTAGAAGAATGAAAGGGGAATCTCATTGAAAACTATCAAATATTGAAAGGCCTAAATAGACTGGACGTGAAGCTTAGATGGCACAGCCTTAGATAACAAGGACATTCCTTTAAAACAGAGGAGGAATTGCTTAATCCAGATGGTGGTGAATCTATGAAATTCATTGCCACCGATGGCTGTGGAGCAAAGTCATTTTAAAGCAGAGGTTGATAGATTTTTGATTAGTAAGGACATCAAAAGTCACAGGGAGAAGGCAGGAGAATGGAGTTGAGAAGGATAATAAATCAGTCATGATAGAATGTAGGAGCAGCCTCAATGGAATGAATGGCCAATTCTGCTCCTATATCACGATCTTATTGGCAAAATTAACTTACAGATATTGTTAAATAAGTACCTATTCATGACATGGGAATAGTCAGAACTCAAGTCTAGGCACCTCTCACACTTATGGCTGTTAAGAAGCTCCCACAAAAAAAAAGCACAATTTACAGAATGAATAAAAGTTCATCTGTACATGGATCTAGAGACCAATAATTAGATCACAGCGTGGAACCAAATTTTTTCTCCCCTCGTTAAGAGGGAAAACATCAAATGTAGCACTTGCAAACGCACCCCAAGTATCAAACCAACTTGGTAGTTTGTTGCTTGTATGTAGTTTTAATCATTTACAATTGAAGACCATCAAATGGTCCAATCTTCACAGAATTTTCAGTTGGGAATTATTTCTACTATTAGCCAATAAATCAATACTTCAAATCCACATACTGTTATACTTAATGACTTTGAAAAAGATACTGAACAACTCAGTATCAATGTATGCTATACTCAGTGGCCACTTTATTAAGTACCTTCTATACTTAAAAAAGTGACCACTGAGTTTACACTTGTGGTCTTCTGTAGGTCATCCACTTTAAGGTTTGACATGTTGTGTGTTCAGAGATGCTCCTCTGCACACCGCTGTTATAACACATGGTTACGTGGGTTACTGTCGCCTTCCTGTCAGATTGAACCTGTCTGGCCATTCTCCTCTGACTTCTCTCATTAACAAGGCATTTTTGCCCACAGAACTGCCCCTCACTGAAAGTTTGTTTCTCACACCATTCTCTGTAAACTCCTGCAACTGTTGTGCATGAAAATCCCAGGAGATCAGCAGTTTCTGAGATACTCAAATCACCCTGTCTGGTACCAGCAGTAAAAGTCACTTAGGTTACATTTTTCCCCAATTTTGATGTTTGGTCTGAACAACAGAACCTCTTGACCATGTCTGCATGCTTTTATGCATTGAGCTGTTGCCACATGATTGGCTATTAGATATTTGCATAATAAGCAGATGTACAGGTGTATCTAATAAAGTGGCCAGCAAAAGTAACATGACTATTTGGATGTGGCAGAATGAAATTTGCCCAGAGGGGGAATACAGAAGCAGTCACACAAGTCAAATGGCTCTAAACAGTAAACAAATTGCATCTCTTGTGAAACTTCACAAGTTACTTTGCAGAATTTCGAATGTGCTTTAATTGTCGTTAAACAAGAAAAAAAATCTGATACACAACTGGGTAATAGACCACACACAGAAAAGACAAAACAACAGATATTATTACATGAAGATACAGTGGCCAAGTTATCACATTAAAGCTTGCATTCATTCCCTTAAAAAAATGACAAAAATAGTGCATGTTTAAAATTTATTTTATATGGTTCTTACGAAGTTTCCTTCATAAATCATCGAAGAAGCTATATTTTTCTCCAACTTTCAGATTTTAGCCCTTCAAGTACTGTGCAATTTCACAATGTTTGAGTATGCATTATTCCTAATTTGATGACTGAGATTAAAAAAAGTATGGCAGCAGAATTGAAGGAATGTTAAATTATTGCTCATATCACTTTCACCGGGGACTAAATGTGTAATATTGGAACATACTTTTGGTAAAATAATAGGTACTTCCAAGCCACCTTAGATGATCGACAAAAACAAATATAAGATCCTATCAACATTCGTTTTTTAAAATAATTTTTTTTAATCTGTACACTTGGTCATCCATTATATTTTTTCTATATACACCACCTCACATTATATATTCATTCCAAAAAAATAAAATTCTTTTATTTAAATCAACAGTAACTCATTACTTTGATTACTTCTGTTTACTTCTTTAACAACTGAACATAACTGACTTCTTGCCATTAGTCCAGATCTCAGCCCTATTCATCGTCTGCAACGACCTCACGATCGACTCGAGTGTTCTCGTAAAGAAACAGCAGCCGGTCGACTTCAGTTGGCGCCAATTGGTTTCGCTTGGTGTCCACCAGATTGCCCGCCGCAGTGAAGAGCCGCTCAGAAGGGACGCTCGTGGCAGGAATGCACCAGTATTTCCGCAGTAGTTTGATTAGGGTGGGGAATAAGGCCACCCGGTCACACCACCAAGTCAGCGGATCTTCAGCCAATTCCAGGAGCTTCTGGGATTTGTAGTTGCGCACTTCTTCCATGACCTGGGAGCGCCATCCATCTTGGTCTTCGTCCCTGCTGCCTGCCTGCCCAAAGATTTCCGCCAGCATGAAGTCGATGCTGCCGGTGCTGTAGGGCTTCATTGACATGACGCGCTTTTTCAGTGGCGGCTCTTCGAAGGCAAAGCTCCCCTCTCCCCCGGCAGGGCTCTCTTTGCCCTTTTCCAAGAGACTGTTGGCTTCCTCTACGAGCTTACTCTCAACTTGTTTCTGCTGAGCAACTGAAAGGAACGGTACTTTCTTGTACCTTGGATCAAGGAACGTTGCTGCATTGAGGAAGAGGTCCAGCTCTGGGGATAACTGGTACGCTTCAGACAACTCTTTGGCAATCGTCTCCTTCACGGCACCAAGCAAATGCGAGTCTGAATCTCCGACCTTCAAAGCTGAGTTCAACAGGACATGAAGAAGGGGTTTTACCATGCTAATGATCGGGTACTTCAATCTGCCCATCATCTCGGTTGCCTGCTGGAACGGCTGCAGCAACTCCACCAGCCCTTCAATTGTGTTCCACTCACTTGCTTCTGGCATTAAGTGGTAATTCATGCTGTCCTCAAACAACACGGCTGCAATTGCTGTGCGTTGCTCCCTCAGGCGCTGCAGCATCAATAGGGCATTTCCCCAAGTGCTGCAGTCATTAACAAGCTGGTGCTGCATTAAATACTGCTGCTTCTGTTTCTCACTTAGTGTGCAGGCTGCTCTTGGTGTCATCTTGAAGTACTCGACCAGCTTACTACATTTCAGAAGAAGGGTGCAGAATTTTGGGAGCTGAAGAGCTTGGTTTATGCCCTGATTGATGGCGTGGCCGAAACACGGCACGTGCACAGGGAGGTTCAGCAGGGAGCAGGCATTCACCACACTTTCACAGTCACTGCTGGTCGTGGCCCCCAACACGTTTTTGCTGATGCCCCATTCTCTGAAGGACTCAACAAGGGCATGTGCCAAGTTCTCTGTTGTGTATTCATCTGCCACTTCGAATGTGGTGAGGCATCTGGAAGAGAACTTCAAAGGGTTTGAGCTGTTGTTTGCACCTCCCAAGAAATGGGCAGTTAAAGACAAGTAGCATCGGTTTCGACCCTGTGCTGTCCACATGTCGGCAGTGACACCGCACCACCCTGCCAGAGCCAACTCTTTTTCTACGCCAGTCCGAATAACATGGTAGCGCTCAGGGATAGCTTTGGTTGAGAAATATTTCCTGCCAGGGAGCTCAAACCTTGGGTCAGCCATTTTGAGGAGCTTTTTGAAAGTTGGCTCCTCTACCACAGAGACAGGATAAAGCCCCTCACATATGAAGCTGGTGACCACCGTGGTCAACTCCTGGTGTCGCTTACTGTCTTGGCTGTAAGAAGTCTTCATGATTGCATCTTGCATGCTCAGATGTGCACCCTCAGGCTCCTGTTTCAAGAAACTAGAGGTAAAGGGCTCTTTAGGCTGTTCACTGTTGCTTTTGACAACTTGATGGAATTCATTGGGATGATTCTTCTCAAGGTGGTAGGCAAGGTTGGAGGTGTTTCCAGAATAAGCAATTTGAGCACGGCAAACTCTGCAATAGATTTTCTTCCACTGAAGTATGCATCCTTCAGCATCGGTGTCAAAGCCAAAGTACTTCCAGACTTTACTTTTTGCTCTTGGGTGGCAAACCAGCTTTAGGTCTGAGGTGGAGCCCTCTGGGGTCTTGTGCTCCATGGCTGGTTGGACACAATTCTAAACATGGAGCTTTCATCCATTTAACATCAACCTGCCAAATAAAAGAAAGAAAACAATAAGAAGTCCAGTTACCAAAAAAAAAACAGACATCACTTCAAGGATATGGAGAGCAAAGGTTGCACAATAATAACCTACCTGATCACTTCCTAAGTAAAAATAAACGAGAACAGAAAGTGAAGGCAGGGGAACTGAAAAGGATGACTCATCGGCTGATGAGTTGGCAAGTAAATTGGATTTGCCCAGCAAGTATGCCAACTGACAGATAAAGACAGGGTTACAGTTCAAAACCTGAAATGTTTAACACGGATTGGTTTTTATACGAGTAGTTATCATGCCTGAGAGTTGCCATGTGTCACAACTGTCAGCATGAATTTACAATCAAACTCTTTTTTTTTATACACAAAGAAAGTCTTGCCATCCTAACTACTCAAAACATACAGTTTGAACAAAAATGGTTTATCTTCATTGGCAGGAATTTAAGAATAACCTGTGATTCAAGAAATCGATGTCTTGGTCTAGGCTTATAAAATAACAGCAGCAAACAGTACAGAAAAGATGACATATCGGCTAACTTAATTAATTTTCTTGCAGGCATATGCAATAAATCCATAATTGATATTTTTTATTGAAGACTGTGTAGTTGGTGTGGTCTTTCATTGATTCTATTATGCATTTATTGAGTATGCCCACAAGAAAATGAATCTCAGGGTTGAATACGATGTCAGTATCTGTACTTTGATAATAAATTTATTTTGAACTTTGAATAGAATAATAACCAGAATAGAATCAGTGAAAGACTGCACCAACTCATGCATTCAACCAATGTGCAAAATAACAAACTGTGCCAATACAAAAAGAAAGAAATAATAATACGCAATAAATAGTGAGATTAAGAATAGTGAGATCAACAAAAAGTATCATTAGCTCTCTCCTTTGCATTGGAACAGTTTTGCACAGGTCAATGCAGATAATAAGCTTAAATGCAGTCACTATCTTTATATACTATCTAACAAAATGATTTCACTCATTGTACAGTGCAGGCAACTTCACTAGAAACTTAAGAGCCTCCCAGCCCCGTGAAGATGTTGGTTAGTGATCATGACCCTAAAGCATGCACTTGTCTAAACAGACTTGACCCACAGATACAATGCCACAATGTAAACAAGTCGATTTTCATAGCTATAACAATTACCTTGCAGATATCCTTAGTTTTACAACGATGGTACAGATGGTCCTATTATAATACAGTAGTCCTGCAGAATTAGTTCATAATAAAATGCTATTTAGACCAACTGTCATCACTGGCATGTACACTCAGTGACCACTTTATGAAGGAAAGGACTGGGACCCAATGTGGTCTGCTGCTGCTTGACGTGCTGCAGTCAGAGGTGCTCTTTTGCACCACTGTTATAACCTGTGGTTATTTGAGTTACTGTCACCTTCCTGTCAGCTTGAACCAGTTTGACCTCTATGACCTCTCTCATTAAGGCATTTTCATTCACACTCACTGGACTTTTTTTTTGTTTTTCTTTCTATTCTCTGTAAACTTGAGAGGATCATTGTGGGTGAAAATCCCAGATCAGCAGTTTCTGAGAGATATTCAAACCACCCCATTTGGCACCAATAATCAGTCCATGGTCAAAGTCACTTAGATCACATTTCTTCCCCATTCTGATGTTTGGTCTGAACAACAATTGAACCTCTTGGCCATGTCTGTATGCTTTTCTGCATTGAGCTGTTACCTCAGGATTGGCTAATAAAATATTTGTATTACAAGTGTACAGGTGTACCTAATAAAGTGCCACTGAATGTATGCTTCCACAAGTCACTTCCCATTTACCTTATCTGAGCTTTGAAATGTACATTTCCATTTATTTTGTTCTTATGTACACATAAAATTTCCTCAGAAAACATGTAGACAATTTGCTTGATCTGCTTCTACCTCCCAATCCCTAGAGGGTAAGCCTTTGTAGTGATATTTAAAGATCAACCCTCTCTATTTACAAGTCAATATTTACAACATATTTATTCTTTTTAAGTTCATCTTCAGTAATTGTGTTGGTGGTAGGTATTGCTAAATACAGCCTAGTTATCCATCCCAAGGTGAACTGGACACAAATAGATATGCTGGCTTCAGGTAACCTTCATATTTTGATCAACAATTTTGGGTTAGACCGGAAGTCAGAGGAGCAGAATTAGGCCATTTGGACCAAGGTGTCTGTTCTGCCACTCCATCATGGCTGATTTATTATCCCTCTCAACCCATTCTTCTCTTCATAACCTTTGATGCCCTTACTATAATAAATTTACTTCAAACTTTGAAGAACGAATCAAACTCCACTTTAAATATACCCAATAACTTGGCTCCATTTGGCCTATAATTTTCTCTCTTTTGTCTTCCTCGCATTTAAAGAGTGGAGTGACATTTGCAATTTTCCAGTCCTCTGGGACCAAGCCAGAAGCAAGTAATTCTTGAAAGATCATGACCAATGCATCCATTATCTCTTCAGCAACCTGTTTCAGGACTCTGGGATGTAGTCCATCTGGCCCAAATAATTTATCTACCTTAAGACCTTTGAGTTGGCCTAGCACTCTTTCCTTTGTAATAGCAATGGCACTCACTCCTGCTCCCCGACACTCACGGACCTCCACAGTAAAGACTAAAGCAAAGTACTTATTAAGTTAATCTTCCATTTCTTTGTCACCCATTACTACATCCCCAGCATCATTTTCCAGTGCTCCAATATCAACTCATACCTCTCTTTTATTCTTTATATAACTAAGGTCATGCCTTGTTCTCATTGCTACCACCAAGGAGAAGGTACAGAATCCTGAAGGCACACACTCAATAATTCAGGAACAGCTTCCTCACCTATGCTATCAGATTTCGACATTGAATGGACATTGAACCCACGAACACTACCTCACCACTTTTTTTTTATTTTTGCATTATTTACTTAATTTAACTATTTGATACTGCTGCTGCAAAGACAGCATATTTCACGACATATGCCGGTGATATTAAACCTGATTCTGATCTTGGGCGGTAAGAAGAAACTGGAAACCAGAGGAAACCCATGTGTACAACAAGTGGTTGATTTCTGGAATGTGCTGCCAGAAGAATGGGTCATGGCATCAGAGATGATTGTTACATAAAGAGCCACATGGCCATACACTTGAGCAGACAAGAAACAGAAGGATACAGACGCTCGGATTAGTGTAGATGACCAAAAAGGTTGACAGGCATGTTGTGAGCTGAAGGGCCTATTTCTGTACTGTACAAACACAAACACTACGTTCACCTACAATCTAACTCATTAGCTCTCCATAGTACTCTTGGAAAGCTGGGAAAAAAGCAGTTGATCACATGATTTGGTGGACCAGAGTTAGAAACAAAGTCTACAAACTTCTGGATGGTAAAAACAATCCCAGACAGATTAGGCCAAAACTCTCAAGTTGAGACATGACTGAGCAAGCTTTCAAAAGGTAGCTGACACAGGACCAACTGGTGACCCAGCACAAGTGCTAAGAAGATGGAGGGAAACTGGAAAGAGCAAAATGTTAAAATTGAAAAAAAAATTGTAGCAATCCATGAAGATAATTCAAAAATGTACCCCAATCGAAAGAATTTTTTTTTATCATACAGTCTTAAGAACTTTATGTTAAACAAAATTCTTACATTCTCTTGCCATAAATTTTTGGTGTTGCTTCTTAATGCATTTAGCAAGCTGATGGAGCAGAAATATAATTTGTCATGTCAATTTTAATTGGTCACATGTCATTTAACATCATATTGATCATTAGAATATAGCTCAGATTATTGCAGCATTGACCTTTGGATGCTAAAGTGAAGTTTGATTGTTCTCAATGTTCTAGGGTTCCATTGTTTTAGATCTGAGAGAGTGGGTGGGATTAAAGGGAGGGTGGTATTACTAGCCAAAGTAAACGGCAGAGCTCAGTCAAGACAGACTGGAAAACTCAGCATATGAGGCTTTATGGGTAGAAATGTAGAATAAGGAATGACCACATTAATTGGATATTATAGACGACCCAACACTCCATGGGATTTACAGCAGCAAATTTGTAGTGAGATTGCAGACTGTTGCAAGAAGCATAGGGATGTGATAGGTGATTTTAACTTTTCTACAATTTGACTGGGACTCCCAAACTGTAAAAGGGCTGGATGGGAAAAAGTCTGTCAAATGCGTTCAGATAAGTTTCCTTAATCAGTACATCGAAGTCCCAGTAAGAGAGAGTGTGACACCAAATCTCCTATAAGGGAATGAGGCAGGGTGAATTTAATTATCACAATACCATTAGTTTCAAGGTGATTATGAAAAAGGATAGGTCTGGTCCTCAGGTTGAGATTCTAAATTGGAGTAAAGCCAATTTTGATGGTACCAGAAAGATTCTGGCAGGTGTGGAATGGAATAGGTTGTTTTCTGGTAAAGATGTACTTGGCACTGTAAGTGGGAGACCCTCAAAAGTGACATTTTGAGAGTACACTTTGTATGTTGCTGTCAGAATAAAAGGCAAGGATAACAGGTTCAGGAAACCTTAGTTTTTGAGATACATTGAGGCCCTGGTTAAGAAAAAGGAGGTGCCTAGCAGGCATAGGCATAAAGAGACAAGTGAGGAACTAGAAGAGTATAAGAAATGCGAGACAACACTTAAGAAAGAAATCAGGAGGGCTAAAAGAAAACATGAGGTTGCTCTAGCAGGCAAGGTGAAGGAGATTCAGAATCAGGTTTATTATCACCAGCATGTGTTGTGAAAGTTGTTAACTTAGCAGCAGGAGTTCAAAGCGATACATGATAATATAGAAAAGAAAAATAAATAGGTAAATCAATTGCAACGAATACACAAATTCATGCTGTCCTCAAACACTGCCACTCCTGCTCCTACTTCTTATGTTCTTATATGTATATTGAATAGATTAATGATAGTTCAAAAAAGTGAGGTAGGAATCAGATGGCAGAGGGGAAGAAGCTGTTCCTGAATCGCTGAGTGTGTGCCTTTAGGCTTCTGCCAATGAGAAGCAGGCATGCCCTGTGTGATAGGGATCCTTGTAACTGTTTTGGCTACTATATGAAGGCTAGTACCCAGGATGAAGCCAACTAATTTTACAACTTTCTGCAGCTTCTTTCGGTCGTGTGCACTAGCCCCCTTGTACCAGACAGTGAAGCAGCCTGACAGAATGCTTGCCACTGAGTGTTTTAGTTGACAAACCAGATTTCTTCAAACTCCTAATGAAATATAGCCACTGTCTTGCCTTCTTTATAGCTGCATTGATATGTTGGGACCAGGTTAGATCCTCATAGATCTTGACACCCAGGAACCTGAAATGGCTCACACTCTCCACTTCTGATCCCTCTGAGGACTGGTTCATGGTCCCGCAACTTACCCTTCCTGAAGTCCACAATCAGCTCTTTCATCTTTCCGAAACTGAGTACAAGTTTGCTGCTGCGATACCACTCAACCGGCTGGTATATCTCACTCCTGTATGCCCTCACATCTCCATCTGAGATTCTACCAACAATGGTTACATCATCAGCCAATTGATAGATTGTTATGCCTAGCCACACAGTCATGGGTATAGAGAATACAGCAATAGGCTAAACACATATACCTGACATGTGCCAGTGTTGATCCCAAGGGCTTCCACAGATATAATAAGAGCAAAAGGATAGCAAGGAATAAAATTGGTCCTCTGGAAGATCAGAGTGGCAATACATGCATGAAGCCAAAAGAGATGAGGGAGATCTTAAATGGATGTTTGCATCTGTATTTATTTGGGAAATGTACACAGGGTCTATAGAAGGGAGGCAAAGCAGCAGGAAGGTCAGGTATCCTATGCAGAGAGTTGTAAACTTAAGTCAGCTCCATCATGAGCACTAGCCTCGTGCATCCAAGATATCTTCAAGGAGTGATGCCTCAAAAAAGTGACATCCATCAATAAGGACCTGCATCACCCAGGTCATGCCTTGTTCTCATTGCCATTAGGAAGGAGAAGTACGGAAGTGTGAAAGCACACATTCAATGACTCAGGAACAGCTTCTTCCCCTCTGCCCTCCGATTCCTGAATGGACATTGAACCCATGAACACTACCTTTTTTAAAATTTCTAGTTTTGCACTACTTATTTAACTATTTAATATATATTACTGTAATTCAGCTTTTTTTCTCATGCATTGCAGTGTACTGCTGCCGCAAAGTTAATAAATTTCACGACATATGCCGATGATATTAAACCTGATTCTGAACTCCTTTTGTACTGAAGAGTGACAATAAACAGTCATGAATCTTGAATCCCATTAATACCACCTTGATTCTCCAACCTACACTGAGGGAAATTCACTACACGTAACCTCACCCTCTAGTACAGAGGTGCCAAAAAGTTGCAGAGTTGTACACTCAGCCACTCCAACCTAGGCACAAGCCTCTCCACCATCAAGGACATCTCCAATAGGCGATGCCAAAGCAGCATCTATCATGAAGGACCCTCACTGCCTACGGCATGCTCTCTTTTCATTACTACCATTGTTGAGTACAAGAGCCTGAAGATATACACTCAGTGCTTTAGGATCAGCTTCTTCCATTCCACCATCAGATTTCCGAATGGTCCATGAACACTACTTCATTATTCTGCTCTATTTTAGTAGTATTTATTTTTATATATAATTTTATACTAATTTAGAGTAATGTTTGTTTCCATTGTACTACTGTCACAGAACAAATTTCACAACATACATCAGCAATAATAAAACTGATTCTGATTCAGTCAAGCCTCTTCTGTTCCTGTCCTTCCACATCTGTTTATCAGCATGATCTTTTATTACTTCCTCCATATATGCTTGCCCACCCCCCCATATAAATGCATTTTTACTACTCACTTCAATGATGAGATGAACATTTGCGTCACTCTTCAGAAAACAAGCTCGTAATTCCTATTAACTTCTTGATGACACGTTGATAATTCTAGTTCCACTCTGCCACATGGAAACACTAATATTTCCACGCAGGTTGGGTGAGATGAGAACTATAGGTCATGAGTTAAGTGTGAAAGGAGAAATGTTTAAGAGGACCAAATGGGCCAAAGGACCTGTTTTTGTGTTGTTGTGCTCTATAACTGTATATTAATGTCTTGAATTAGGTCACTGTTCAGACAATGTTCATCTTAAATTAATGGAGACCCAACATGTCTCATCAGAGATTATCTGGAAATTCTGATTTCATCTTTGTCAATCTTCTCTGCACCCACTCCACTGCCTCTGACAGGAAGGTGACAATAACACAAATAACCATGCGTTATAACAGTGGTGTGCAGAAGAGCATCCCTGAATGCAAAACACCTACAGCAGCAGAAGACCACAATGGGTTTCACCCCGTACCTAAAAAAAAGCCACCAAGTGTAAATTAGCTTTAATACATTATGAGTCCCTTAACACAATATATCTTATGCAGCATGCTCAGTACAATCATGCCACACCTATTGATAGACTGCTAGGATTATATAATCAATAAAGATAAAAACCTGCATTTTATTCATAGTCTATTATTCCTGGAAGCATGATATACAAGGGCTCATACTTTGATAGATGCTCAAGTTGATCTTATTACCCTTCTCTTTTCTTCTTAGCCTTGTCTTCTGATTTCATTCTGAAAGCCATCATGGAAGCAATAATATTACTTGCACATTAATTCCCCTTATAACTGATTTTTGCTTTCCTTATCCATTTCTCCCCAGTGCCAGAATGAGGGAATAATGCATTAAGGGCTATTTATACATTATTTATACATTGAGGGTTACTTATACAGAAAACTAGTAAAGAGAAAAGTATTCCTAAAGGAAACAACTCACTTTTAATAAACACAAACGTTCATAGCAAAGTTATTAAACCATGAAAACACAAGCAATTGCTGGAATCTAAAGCAGCACAGAGACACTGGAGGGAAATGGGCAGTCAACATTATAGAGACATCAACCCTTACCTCACACCAATAGATGAAGTATCTGAACCCAAAACTACAACTACCCACTTTCCCTCTATAGAGGATTAGGCCTCTATAAAGACGGCCTAATCTGTTGAGTTCCTCCACTGTTTTGTGCATTGTTCCTAAACTAGGAACCTTTCTTGCAAGGCTGTTGAAGCTATTTTCGCATCACGTGAAACACAGTGAAAGTGAGCAAGATGCTAATGTTTCTCCACAAATGCAGTATCTACAGCTGGTCTTGCCTTTCTACAACATCCTGAATAATGTCCATAATATATCAATAACATAATGTATATGAAATATAAAGTATCGAAGGTCAAAGTAATTATTACCAAAGTATGTATGTGTCACCTAAAGTAAATTTTTTCCACAGGCATTCATAGAACAAATACAACAGAATCAATCAAGATGAGCAATCGACCAATGAGCAAATGAAGACAAACTGTGCAAATACAAAAAAATGATGAGAACATGACTTGTAAAGTCTTTGAAAGCAATGTCCATAGATCGTGGAACCAGTTCAGTGTTGAGGTGAGTGAAGTTATCCACGCTGCTTCAGGAGCTTGATGGGTTGAAGATTTCATGCCTTCAGATATATGATTCAAACATGCATTTCTGCACCTCTAGAAGCTTTCTTTTTTTGTCCATAACTCCAAGTAAAAATTAGCAGTGCTAATTCAAGATTCAAGATTGTTTAATGTCATTTCCAGTACACAAGTGTAAAGAAGAACAAAATAATTGTCACTCTGGATGTAATGCAGCACAAAAAAACACAGTGAAATGAAGAACTAAGTAATAAAAAAAATACATATGTTCGCTTATATACATTGATTGTACTGTATGTAAATGAAGTGACAATAGGCACAGAAGTGTCCATACATAAGTAGACTGACAGGAAATGATAAAGTAGTGGCAGTGGGCGATATGGAGGGGTGGGTTAATACTTCACTGTTGTCAACCCCTTAATTACAGACATCTATTTAGCTTCTTCAGTGGCGTGATGAATAAGCAACTGTTGTTCACCACTCAACAGCAAATTTAAATTAACACAATAATTTCTCATTACTTGTACAAGTTGCAACACAATAGCATGTACACTCACTGCATGCCAATAATTTTCCCTATATTTAGAAGACTGGAACGGAAAATTGCAAGATTTAGTTCCTTGAGCTTGCTTACCAATTGATATGATTGCCGCTGATCTTCCAACTCAACATCATATTGTCTGCTTCTCGTTTAATGTCTTTAAAAGCAACGTTTCTTCCACCATCTTTAGACCAAAAGACCATAAGACATAGGGTGCATAATTAGGCCATTCAGCCCATCAAGTCTGCTCCACCATTCAATCATGGCTGCTTTATTATCTCTCTCATCCTCATTCTCCTGCCTTCTCTTCTTAACTGTTGACACCCTTGCTAATGAAAAACCTCTCAACCTCTGCTTTAAATATACCCAATGACTCTGCTTCCACAGATTCACCATCCCCACCCAGCTAAAGAAATTCCTCCTAATCTCCGTCCTAAAGGGATATCCACGTATTCTGAGGTTATGCTTTCTGGTCCCAGATTCCCCAACTATTCAAAACTTCCTCTCCTTATCCATTCTATCAAGGCCTTTCAATAGGTTTCAATGAGATTCCCCCTCATTCTTCTAAAATCCAGTGAGTACAGGCCAAGAGCCACCAAACACTTCTCATGCATTAACCCTTCTACACCTGTGATTATTCTTGCGAACCTCCGCTGAACCCTCTCCAATTTAGCAGATAATTCCACAGGTTTATCACCCTACTGAAGAAATTCTACTTCATTGCTTCCTTAAATGCTATACCCCATTGTAGTGTAATCACTCAAGGCGAGTAAGATGGTTCTCCTAAGAGATTGTCTATTGGTGGGTTCTGAGGTGCCTATTGAGGCTGATCCAGGATCTACGTACTGTATTCTGGTACCCTGTGGGTAAGAGTAGGTGGTTGTTATGATTAGTGGTTGGGTCTTTTGGTTGTTCAGTCTCTCCTCTCGTAGCTGCCACATGGTTTCTGCAGCACAGAGAGGTCTCTCACGTAGTGCAGCTCCCCCTTGAACAGATTTCCTCCAGGTTGATTTTGAGGTTATCTCTGAAGAGTTTTGTTTGCCACCAGGGACTCACTGACCTTAATCAACTGAGAGTAAAGTATCTGTTTTCACTCACGTCTTACCCCATATCCAGTGACCATGTATCCAGACACTGTCAATGTGATACCATTTTCTTTGAACGTTACTTTTTCATTATGTTGGCATGCACACACCATACTGTTGCTTTGGCCATTCTAAGATTTCGACCAATCAACATTGAAAGAATAATAAGTGATTGCCAAGCTGGAGTTGGTGTTGTGAGAGGTGTTTTAGTAGAGGTGTACAAGATGATAAGAGCCATTGATAGAGTGGACAGCCAGAGACTTTTTCCCCTGGCAATAATAACTAAAATGAGGGGGCATAATTTTAAGGTGTTTAGAGAAAAGTATAAGGGAAATGATGCAAGTTTTTTTTACACTGAGAATGGCAGCTGCGTGGTATGCGCTGCCAAGACACAACACGCTGCCTTAGCTGGGGCTCAAACTCACGACCTTCAGATCGCTAGTCCAACGCCTTAACCACTTGGCCACGTGCTATGCCCTCTGAGATAGTGACCCTCAGAAATTTAAAGCTACTGACCCTCTCTATCTCTGATCCTCCGATGAGCACTGGCTCATGGACCTCTAGTTTCCCCCTCCAAAAGTCTTATTGACATTGAGTGAGAGGTTGTTGTTATTACACCACTCAGCCAAATTTTCATCCACCCTCCTATATGCTGATTCATCACCACCTTTGATACAGCCCACAACAGTGGGGTAATCAGCAAACTCGTATATGGTGTTGGAACTGTACTTAGCCACACAGTCACAGGTGTAAAGTGAGTAGAGCAGGGGGCTAAGCACACATCCCTGTGGTGATGGAGATTGTGGAGGAGATGCTTTTGCCAATCCAAACTGATTGGCTGGGGTCTGCAAGTGAGGAAACCGAAGATCCAATTGCACAAGGGGGTATTGGGGCCCAGGTCGTGGAGTTTACCAATCAGCCAGCATCTAACTACATCCTGCCTGACCTGAGTACTCTTATCTTTATTCCATTTTTCCAACATGCACAGCACCAACTACTTGTCATAAATTAGCTTCTGCTTTTTTTAAAAGGGAGAGAGGCAGAGAAGGTAAGGTTAGCAATGCTCAAACCAACAAATGGCAATTCAATTTAACTTTCTTTGGACATTAGCAGTATGGTAATGGTTAGCATAACATTATTACAGTGCCAGTAACCCAGGTTCAATTCCGCTGCTGTTACAAGAAGTTTGTATGTTCTACCCATGAATGCGTTGGTTTCTTCCAGTTGCTCCAGTTTCCTCCCACATTTCAAAGACATACGGGATAATAGGTGAACTGGTTACAAGAATGCAACAGGTCAGCACTGCCTCACCGGGCAGGAAGGGCTTGTTACCATGCTATATCTCTAAATGAAATAAAACCAAAAAAAAACTATACTTATCAAGCCAATTAACACATACAGTTCTACGCTAGAGATCTGACTTCTCAAGTTAACTAGAGTAATTAATGTACTGTGTGATCACACTAGTCCGCTGTTATACTAAGATAACGAATGCCTACTGTTCTATACCCAGACTGCACTTCAGGAAATCTGATCACTTGGCTGTCCTCCTCCTATCCACACACACAAGCAGTGACTAAACAACAACGCTCCAGAAATTAGGACAATGAAGAGGTGGTCACGGGAAGCAGAAAAGCAGCTATGGGATTGCTTCAAGTTCATGGGCTGGACCTTGTTCAAGGACTCCTCTGTGGATCTGGATGAATACACCATGATTGTCATGGACTTTATAAAATAAGTTGTAGGCGACTGTGTCTCCACAAAATCATTCAGTCTTCTACAACCAGAAACCCTGGATGAACCATGAGATCTGCAATCTTCTGAGAGCCCATATGAGCTCAATGCCTTCCAGGCTTGCTTTGACCATCAAAACATGAAGGAAAGATCATGAACTCCACAGCCCCCAATGATCCTGATTTCAGTTTCTGAGGCCGACAGGTGAGCATCCTTCAAGAAGTGAACCCACAAAAAAAAAGCCCAAACAGAGTACCAGTGACATTCAACTGGCTGCAGTGTTCACCAGATCTTTAACCTCTCGGTTTGGCAGTTTGAGGTGCTCATCTGCTTCAAGCAGGTTTCAATTATATCCATGCCTGAGAAGAACGTTGTAACCTGCCTCAATGACTATCGTCCAGTAGCACTTACATTGATGGAAGTGCTTTGAGAAGTTGGTGATGGAACATATCAAGTCCTGCCTAAGAAGCACTCTAATTTGCCTACTGGCACAACAGGTCCATAGCAGATGCCATTTCATTGTCAGCAAAGTTGCACACATCAGGATGTTCTTTATGGTCTTACAGACTACAGGTCAGAATTCAAAACCATCATCCCCTCAAAATTAATCAATAATCTTCAAGACCTTAGCCTCAATACATCCTTGTGCAGTCAGTTTGGACTGGCAGCAACATCTCCATAAAATCCATCAGCAAAGGAGCACCACAAGGCTGTGTGTTTAGCCCCCTGCTCTACTTGTTTTATACTTATGACAAAGTGGCTAAGCATATCTCCAATGCCATATTCAAATTTGCTGATTACACCACTGTCATAGGCTGAATGAGCATATAGGAGGGAGACTGAAAATCTGAATGAGTCGTGCCTCAACAACCTCTTACTCAATGTCAGGAAGGTCAAGGACCTGATTATTGACTTCAGGGAGAGGAAAGCAAAGATCCATACGCCTGTCCTCATCGGAGGATCAGAGGTGGAGAGCAACTTTAAATTCCTCGGCTATCATTTCAGAGGACCTGTCCAAGGCCCAATACATTAAGTGCAACTATGAAGAAAGCACAGCAGCACCTCTTCTTCCTAATAAGTTTGCAAAGATTCGGCATGATATCTAAAACTTAGACAAACTTCTAAAGATGTGTAATGGAGAGCATATTGACTGGCTGCATTCAAGCCAGGTACGGTAACACCAATTCCCTTGAATGGAAAATCCAATAACAAGTAGTGAATACAGCCCAGTCCATCACAGGGAAAGCCCTGCCCACCATTGAGCACATCTATACAGAGCGTTGCCGCAGCATTCAGGGAACCCCCCCCCCCCACTAACCAGGTCATGCTTTCTTCTCACTGGTGCCATCAAGAAGAAAGTACAGGAGCCTCGGGATTCACACCGCGAGGTTCAGGAACAGTTATTACCCCTCAACCATCAAGGTCTTGAAGCAAAAGGGAACACCCAGTTGGTGCATTCTTTCATTGATTTCATTATGGTTATTATTCTATTGTGGATTTATTTAATATGCCCACAAGAAAATAAATCTCAGGGTTATATCTGTCCTTTGATAACTAATTTACTTTGACTTTTAAATTATAAATGCATTTAAACAGCCCAGATGATATCGAAGTCTGAGGATTGGGGGAGAAATAGAGTAAATCAAAAATAAGATATAAAAGGAATTAATGTGCAAATAATATTATTGCTTCCATAATGGCTTTCAGAATGAAATCAGAAGACAAGCCTAGAAAGAAAAGAGAAAGGTAATAAAATCAACCAGAGTATTCATCAAAACAGTTGGCAAGAACTCAAAAGGCCACATATCATCCTTCTATGCTTATTATTCTATGGTTTTATAATTGCCACCAAGGAATTCTAAATGGCACAGTTAAACTGATACAACCAGCAGTACTTTCTCACAAATGGTATCTCGAAGCGATCTGAAGGAAACTAAATTTATATGCACTAACTTTCAGTCTTCGAAGGCAACGACATAAATCTTGTTTAGCCTACAACGAATTGCAAGCTTGCTTTGACTGTGACAAGTGAACGGAGAACTCACATAATGGCTTTGTTCAGAAATACAAAGTGAATTTGAGTATGGTTCTTGCATTTAATTGCAGCGTGATTACTCCCATCAGAAGAGCATTGTACTAACAACACACTTGAGGCTTTCAGAGTTTTTTTTGTTCTTTGACAAAATATTCACAAAGCAGGATGATCCAATCCAGAATGACTTTACAAAAAATATTTTGTAAATATACCTTTTACAAGATATATGACCTGCTGAGTTCCTTCAGGATTTTGTGTGTTGCTCTGGATTTATAGCATCTGCAAAATCTCATGTTGTGAATTAGAAACCTGTACTTTTATCTTAATAAGTCAATTTGCAAAACTGTATAATGATAAAGTCCTAGGGTGGGGGAAATATAACATTCCCTAATAAATAATAGCACAGCCCAGTTCTAAAAAACTATTAAAGGGACTGGAAAAACAAATATTGAAAAGGGAGAAGGCAGTAGCAAAACTTAGAACTACATGTGATGGTGACTCACAATTATTTTGAAATACAAGATAATTTATGTGAAAACTAATCACTACACAAAGACAACCCACAAGGTGTAAGGCATAGGTGGTCAGCTAAGCTTAACACAATACCAACCAAAGACAAATTCAAGACAGAACTTCAAAGGCCGGAGTGGTCCCTGCCAGCACACAGAGCAAGAAATTGACGGCTTACTACTGCAGGTCAGAATGCATTATTTACATTGCTCAAGTACCAGACAAAACTATCTGCAAGTCCCAAGAGGCTAATTACCTGCCATTGACAATACAAATGCCCAAATCTCAATGATGTTCAAAAACATGACAAATGACACAACAATCACAAGTCTTCAAACTAAGATGGGGTTTCTACTGATTTATTTAAAGATACAGTGCAGAACCTTCCAGTCAAAAGAAATGCACAGGCCAGGCAACCCAACTATTTAATGACAGCCAAATCAAAGGACAATTTACAATGACCAATTAACTGATGAACCGATACTTCTTGGGACTTGGAGAGGAAACCAGAGCACTCAGAGGAAACCCATGCACTGATGGAAATCATGTACAAACTTTCCACAAAGGACACCAGAATTGAACTCCGAACTCCAAGGCCTCTGAGCTGTAATAGCATGGTGGCTCTAACCGTGACGCCGTTCGGATTCTGACCGTTCAAAGGTAATTATAGACAGGCATTTCATAATGGAGCAACAGCTCAATTTCCAAGATATAACAGCAGATGAAGGAAATGCATAGATTTAGTTTGAAAGACTGGCATTTACCAAATATAGTCCATTCAGGTCCACAATATCTGCACAGAACATGATGCCAAATTAAACTCAGTCTCTTCGGCCAAGGCGTCCTACGTAGCCAAGAAGCACAAGAAACGCCTCTTCTATGTGAGGAAGCTAAAGAGAGCTGCACTTTGCACATCCATACTCACGTCATTCTACAGAGATGCAGTAGAGAGCATCCTAACAAAGCTGCACAACTGCATGGTACAGAAACTACACTGAGGCAGACAGGAAGGTTCTACAACAAACAGGTAGTCAAAAAACTGCCCACGTATTATAACCATATAACAATTACAGAACGGAAACAGGCCATTTCAGCCCTTCTAGTCCGTGCCGAACGCTTACTCTCACCTAGTCCCACCAGATTCAAAAATAGTTACTTTCCCCAAGCAGTAAAACAGATCAACACCGCCACCCACTAACACCATCACTACTTTATTACTTCCCATCAGTCACCTTATGTACAGCCTAGCATCACTTTATAGATATACAAGTAAACTATATGCAGGCTTAATGCTATGTATTAATATTTATGGTGTCTTTTTTATATTATAGTGTTCTTTAGATTTTGTGGGGGCTTTTCTGCTGCATCGGATCCGGGGTAACTACTATTTCATTCGCCTTAAACTTGTGTACAGGAAATTAAAGATTTTTGAATCTTGAATAATTCATGCCCCTCCATATCCTGCACATTCAAACAACAACACACACAAAATGCTGGTGGAACACAGCAGGCCAGGCAGCATCTATAGGGAGAAGCGCTGTCGACGTTTCAGGCCGAGACCCTTCGTCAGGACTAACCGAAAGGAAAGATAGTAAGAGATTTGAAAGTAGTGGGGGGAGGGGAAATGCGAAATGATATGAGAAGACCGGAGGGGGTGGGATGAAGCTAAGAGCTGGAAAGGTGATTGGCATAAGTGATGTTTGCCTGTTCTCCATCTCCCTCTGGTGCTTCCCCCCCCCCCTTTCTCCTGAGGCCTCCCGTCCCATGATCCTTTCCCTTCTCCAGCTCTATATCACTTTCGCCAATCACCTTTCCAGCTCTTAGCTTCATCCCACCCCCTCCGGTCTTCTCCTATCATTTCGCATTTCCCCTCCCCCCACTACTTTCAAATCTCTTACTATCTTTCCTTTCGGTTAGTCCTGACGAAGGGTCTTGGCCCGAAACATCGACAGCGCTTCTCCCTATAGATGCTGCCTGGCCTGCTGTGTTCCACCAGCATTTTGTGTGTGTTGTTGTTTGAATTTCCAGCATCTGCAGATTTCCTCGTGTTTCCTGCACATTCAAGTGCCTATCTAAAAGCCTCTTGAACACCACCTTCATAGCTGCTTCCACCACTACCCCTGGCAGCCCATTCCACACACCTACCACAACCTATTTAAAAAAACTTGCATCGCACATCCTCCTTAAACTTTTCCCTCTCATTTTAAATGTGTGCTGTCTAGTATTTGAGATTTTTAATTTGGGAAAAAGATTCCTTCTATATTAAACATGGCTCAAAATTTTACAAACTTCTATCAGTTTCCCCTCAAGTCACTGACTCTTAAAGATAGACATTAGCTTTATTTGTGACACACGCACACATATCTATATCGAAATGTAGAGTGAAATGTGTCATTTGCATGAACAACCAAAGCAGTCTAAGGATGTGCAGGGGGCAGAACTCATGAACATAAGCAATAGGAGGAGTAGGTCATCTAGCCCATGAAGCCTGCTCTGCCTTTTAATAAGATTATGTCTGATCTGGCCATGGACTCATCTCCACCTTCCTCCCTTTTCCTATAACCCTTAATTCCCCTACTATGTAAAAATCGATCCAACCTTGTCTTAAATATATTTACTGAGGTAGCCTCCACTGCTTCATTGGGCAGAGAATTCCACAGATTCACCACTCTCTGGGAAAAGCAGTTCCTCCTCATCTCTGTCCTAAATTTACTCCCTAGAATCTTGAGGCTATGTTCCCTAGTTTTAGTCTCAACTATCAGTAGAAACAACTTTCCTGCCTCTATGTTATCTATCCTTTTCATAATTTTATATGTTTCTATAAGATCTCCTCTCATACTTCTGAATTCCAGCGAGTACAGTTCCATGTAACTCAATCTCTCCTCATAGTCTAACTCTAATCAACCTGGCAAACCCCCTCTGCACTGTCTCCAAAGCCAGTATATTATTCCTCAAGTAAGGAGACCGGAACAGCATGCAGTTCTCCAGGTGCGGCCTCATCAGTACCCTGTACAGTTGCAACATAACTTCCATGTTCTTAAATTCAAACCCTCTTGCAATGGCCAACATCCCTTTGCCTTTTTGATAGTCTACTGCACCTGCAAACCAACCTTTTGTGAATCCTGCACAAAGCACTCCCACCCTAGTTATGTGAGATTCACTAGGATCCAGGTCCCATCACGGTTCAGGTGGAGCAGGTCCCATTGGTACAGCTCCCTCTTTCCCCAGTACTGGTGGCAATTACCTATGAAATCTATTCACACCCATGTCTCCCACAACAATCCTTCAGCCATACATTTAACTTTCAAAGCTCCTTGATCCTATGCCAATTTGCGCATGGCACAGGTAGTAATCCAGAGATTACCACCTTTTTGGTTCTGCTTTTTAATTTAGTCCCTAAACTGCTCAAATTCCCCCAGCAGAATCTTTTTCCTCATTCTATCTATGTCATTGGTACCCACATGGACCACGACAACTGGATCCATCCCCTCCCACTTCAAATTCCTCTGCAGGTCAGATAAGATGTCCCGAATCCAGGCACCAGACAGGCAACACAGCCTTCCGGATGCTCTATCATCACGAAAGAGAACTCTGTCTATCCCCTGACCATACTATCCCCAATTACCACTACATTTCTCTTCTCTCCCACCTCTTGAATGGTCTCCCGAACTACAATGCCACAGTTAGATTGTTCATGCTTCCTACAGCCCCCACTCTCATCCACACAGGGAGCACGAACCTCAAACCTGTTGGACAAGCTCAAGGGCTGAGGCTCCTCCAGCACTGTCTCTGGAACCTACTACCCACCTCACTCACAATCACACCCTCTTGTCCCTGACCACAGACCGAATTTGAGGCAGCTAATCTAATGGGTGTGACTACCTCCTGAAACAGAGAATCCAAGAAACTCTTCCCCTCCCTGATGTGCCACAATGTTTGAAGCTCAGATTCCAGGTCATCAACACTTGCTGCAGATGTGGTCACCAGGAACTACAATGGGGTCCACCAGCTCCCACATCATGCAGCTACAGCACATCACATCACATGATCCTGCATCATTCATACTTTACTTAATCAGCTGTAATTCAGTGACTTTTTATTCAACCACTCCAAAAGCCTTAACTGCTACTTACTTGTGCCTCCCCTCCGAACGTCTTGAGCCAAAGCCTCAAGTTTCCACTCCTATACTGGTCCATTCACACAATGGCCACTCTAGTTTGACCATGCTTTACTTTTATTTGCTCCTGCTAATGAATGGCAAATCGACTCGTATACCGCTAATGCACCGAGCCCGCAAAACGCTCCATTTTTAAACTTTTCTCCCCAACCTGTACAAAGCTCTCTCTCTCTCTCTCTCTCTGTACAAATCAACTGGTTTGCTGCTAATGCAGCAAGCCCTGCAAAAGGCTCCTTTTTTAAACTCTTCTCCCTGACCTGTATGAAGTTCTGTCTCTCTGTGAATCAACTGGTCCACCGCTAATGCCTACAAGTAACATTGTGTGTCTGGCACCAATATAGCATGCCCGCAACTTAGTATCCTATGTGCCTTTGGAATGCATGTGGGAGAGAACTGGAACACCCAGAGGATACCCACGCAGTCATGGGAAAGATATACAAACTCTTTACAGAGTTGATAATTGAACCCCGATCACTGGTGCTGAAAAGTGTTGCACCAACAGCCACGCTACTGTGCCATTCTCTGTAGTACCCTACCGTACCACTAATGCTGTACAGAGAAAACAACCCAAGTTTATCCAAACTCTCCCTATACCTTACACCCTCCAATCCAGTCAGCATCCCAGTGAGCCACTTAAATAATCAGAATTCTCCAAGGGTCAACATATTCTACAGAAAATTAAACATTTGCCAGAAAAGCAAGCAGTATTAAGATCACATCTATAAAATTTTAGTCCATGGTACCATCCCAATCTTCTACACATCAACAGAGTCCCTCAAATCAACCAATTGGTTAACCTGTAGTCAGAGAACACATTTCCAACTACAGTTTGATACCATTTTGTTGTTTTCAATTGCTATGTTTTTAAAAACAAGAATTATCACAATTGCAACAAATATTTAACACGTGACTGATCAAAACCTTCATTCAAAATTATTTATAAATTTATCAAAACGATTGCAATTACTGTACATTGGAGTTTGTGATTAATCCTCTGATGATTGACTAATGACAAGTGAGTCTCTGATCTCAACATAGAGATGCATGTTATTTTCTGCTTTAGGAGTTTCTCTAGCTGTTTCAATTTATGAATCAATCCAAGGCGGATGAGGTGGCGAATGGGGTGTTGTGATGCTGATCAGGAGACAGGACCCACTCTCACATGGGCTGGCTGGAGATGGCGCGGAGTGGGGGGGCATCAAGGGAGAAGGGGACATGACGAGAGTGAGTGATGGGCAAGGGGGGTGGAAAGGGCAGTTTGAAGGCCAAGGAAGCGGAATGGGTGGGGTGGGAGGCCGGGATAGACAGGGAGGTGTTGGGGATGCAGGAAGAGAAATGGGGTTGAAGGGACACATCAAAGATGGGCCGCGTTAGGGGGGGTAAGTGGGGTATCAGGGACAGATGGGGGGGGGGAGTGGAGGAAGGAGACAGGGGGCTCGGGACTGTTGAGCGACGTCGCTCCTTCTTCTGCCGAGACAACTCCGATTCGGTCGCCCGCGGCCCACCGACCGTGCCCCTGCCCCTGCCCCCCACACCCCGAACGCGGGCGCCGCTCTAACCTGGCAGCGAGAAGCGGCGCCTCAGCAGCTGCTCCAGCAGAACCTTCAGCCCCACCGCGTACGTCCACAGGCAGGCGGCCACCGGCGACATGACAGCCATCAGGCAGTGCAGCGTGTACCCGGCTCCTGCAGCTCGCACTTTGGTTCCGCTGCACAATCAGTCCCGTCTGTAGGTCAGCTCAGTAAGTGCGATCTGTATCTATGTGAATAGATTCATTCCCATATAATCTATTCAGTCAGCTTGTTTTTATTATATATGTGTACAATTCGATGCGTATTATTATTTTGATCAATATATGCAGTTTACCTTTCAGAAGATGAACCTATGCATGAAACTTATACATGTACTTTTATAAATATGTGCCTGTATGCATTGAAGGTATTCGAAGACAAAGTCGAGTTATTGACATGTGCATAAGTATATATTTGCACAGGTGTAATAAAATCCTGCTTGTAGTTGCATCACAAATACATAGCATTCACAGACATCGCACCCTGCAAACACTCATTTCAGGGAAGTAGCACCCCCGCCTCCCGCAACCCCATATCTCACTCCCCCCTCCCGTCGACCTCCAAGGGTGTATGTAATACTTTGTTTAGTGATTTTGTCTAATCTGTAAACAAAATTGGGTATATGCAGAAAACGTGACATTAAAATATGTACTTATATTATCATGGAGTCGTTTTTTAAATTTTATTACAACTTTAAGCAAGTCTACAGGGAGGACATCATCACGTAGGACATCAATAGACTAGCTCCTTAGCAGCAAGCCAGCTAGTTTAAATAACGTTAGCTATGCTAATGAACGAATGTCGCCTGTTAAACTCACCTCAACATGTCTTTTACATAGAACAATACAGCGCAGTACAGGCCCTTCGGCCCACAATGTTGTGCCGACCTTTAAACCCTGCCTCCCATTTACAGTCATTTAATCCACCACGGGCAATAGAAAAGTCACTGTTGCAAACAGTGCAGCGAGCAACACTGGCATTATTTTTTGACCCCTAATAGGCAGGGGTACACTTTAATGTAGTCTGGGGTGAAGTACGTTTTATATTTTCTTTTTTTGGAACACTCTGCCATGGCGCTGCAGGACACGAAACTGAACTGATGGACAATGAAAGAGAGAGAGAGAGAGGTCGACTGTAAAGCCCCCCCCCCCCCCCCACAGAGAAAACTGATAGGTCTACTTAGCACAAAGAGAGACCAATCAGGATGCTCCCTCTCGATCTTCCTCTCAAAAAATCGATTTCCAGGATATTGTATATAATTTGCGGGCATCAGGAAGCCGCTAACAATATGCGGGAGACTCCCAGAACTTCCGGGAGAGGTGGGATGTCTACATTCACGAGAAAAATATAAATTACACAAAGTTTTACAAGAAAGAACAGGATTAGAGCAAAAAAAAAATCCGTCGTAGTACTAAGTGGTCACAGCATTGCTCTAGTGAGGTAGTGATTAAAGTTGCAACGGTTGTTTCAATAATAGTGCTCGAAGAGTAGTTACTGTTCTTGAATCTAGTCGTATGGGACTTCAGAATTCTGTACCTCCTGTCTGATGGTCATCGTGACACTATGGCAAGGCCTCGTTGCTTGAACCTTTGATAATAGGCGCTGCCTTCATGAGGTGGCACTTTGTGTAGATACTGCGATGGTGGAGAGGAATGTGCCTTTGACGTATCTGTGTATCCGTACATGGATACAAAACGTTTATTCAGTATATGTATGTCCCTTTAACTAAACAAACCCTTCGGATAGAGAAGAGTGTGGAAAATGCTCATGCATCAGTTAATGTAACTTGGAATGCTTTGCACACCAGGTACTATATAAAATGGACAGAGCATGCTGTTGGGTTGATGGCATAGAGACCAAAGAAGTAATAAAACAGGCGGATTTTTGGGGGGAATTGGAATTGGTTCATTATTGTCACACGTACTGAAACACTGCCAAAAGCTTGTCATGCATGCAGCTTTTAGAGATCAAACCATTACACAGTGCTGAACAAGGCAAACAATAACAATGCAGGATAAAGTGTAAAAGCTACCAAAATAGTGCTGTGTAAGAAAACAATTAAAGTGCAAGATCACAACAGGGTAGATTGTGAGGTCAAGAGTCTGTCTTACTGTAAAAGAAACTTTTCAAGAGTCTGATAACAGTGGGATAGAAACTCTCTGTGAGCCTGGTGGTATGCGCTTCCATGTTTATTTTTAATCTTCTGCCTGCTGAGAGAGGGGAGAAGAGAGAATGTCGGGGTGGGAAGGGTTTTTGATTGTACTGCCTGCATTACTGAGGCAGTGACAAGTATAAGCAGAGTCCATAGAGGGGAGCCTGGTTCCCTTGACGCTCTGAGCTATGTTAACAACTCTCTGCAGTTTCTTGCTGAACAACTGCTGTACCAAGCCAAGATTAACACTAGAGGTTTAAGGTAAATGGTGGAATACTTAAGAGAAATCCAAGGCAAAGGTTCTTCATTCAGGGGGTGGGGCTGTCAAGCGTGGAACAAGCTGCCAGCAGAAATGGTAGATGTAGGTTCAGTTGTAATATTTAAGAGATGTTTGGGTACATACATGGGTAGGAGGGGACTGGAGGGACATCAGCTAGGTGCATGTAGATGTGACTAGGCAGGTAATCAAATCAGCATAGACTAAATTCAAGAATTCAGTATTCAAGATTATTTAATATAGTTTCCAGTACACAAGTATAAAGGAGAATGAAATTATTGCTAGTCAAGATGCAATGCAGCACAAAAGAACATAAGGTGACTGACAAGAAATGATAAAATAGTGGTGGTGGGGGTGTGAAGGGGAGGGTTAGTGGATGGAGATGTTGATCAGCCTCACTGCTTGGGGCAAATAACTGGTTTTGTGTCTAGTGGTCCTGGTGTGGATGCTACGTAGCCTCCTCCCTGAGTGGAACAGTCCATGACAGAGAGCCTTCACAATCTTACTGGCCTTTATCTGGTGTCTTTCTGTACATATGTGGAAAAGCTGGTGCCGATGATGTGTTGGGCAGTTATTACTGCAAGTTGTAGAGCCTTCCTGTCTACCACAGTGTAATTTCCATTCCATGTTAGGATGCTCTCTACTGTGCATCTGTAGCAGGATGTGAGCATAGATGTGCCTAGTCCATCGCTCTTCAGCCTCTCCAGAACATAGAAGGATTGTTGACCTCTCCTGATTGTGTATGATGTGTTCTGGGACAATGAGAGGTTGTGCAAGATGTGCTGTCCCAGAGTTTGAAACTGCTCGATGTAAAGAGGGGTGTGAGTGGCACGAGTTCTCCTGAAGTTAGTTAACAGATGGGCCAAAGGACCTGTTTCTGTGCTGTAATACTCTATGACTTTAATCACTAATATCTATTCACATGCTGGCAATGACGAGCAAACCATCGAGACCCAGACAAAGTACTGAGCTGGAGTGGCAAGGCTCAGTATAAGTCAACCCAAATCCAAGTGCTTCATCTGAATGTGCACCTAATCTACCCAATTCCAACATGTTGAAAACATATCATGAGCAACTCTGCAGATGCTGGAAATCCAGAGCAACACACACAAAATGCTGGAGGAACTCAGCAGGTCAGACCACATCTATGGAAATGAATAAGCAGTCGACATTTTGGGCTTTGACCCTCCTTCAGGACTGAGAAGGAAGGAAGAAGATGCCAGAATAAGAAGCACAGGGGGGAAGGGAAGGAGACTAGCTGGAAGGTGAAAGGTGAAGTCAGGTGGGTTGGAAAGATAAAAGGCTGGAAAAGAAGGAATTTGATAGGAGAGGAGAGTGGACCTTAGGAGAAAGGGAAGGAAGGAGGGATTCAGGAGGAGATAACAGCCAGGTGAGAAGGAGTAAGCAGCCAGAGAGGGGAATAGAGGAAGAGGGGAGGGGGACGGAAAATATTTATTTTTAATAAAATGGGCACATTAATAATTCTTCTTTCTACCTCACCAGAGCATATATTATCTCATCCCATCTGGTTTATGTGCAAGTCCAACACAATAGTTTTGACCTTTGCATGTCTACAAGCACTTTGCACCTAATCAATAATCTTCACCCAGCCAAACAGTTCTGGTTGCCCTGCACTATGAAGGATATTATTAAACCTGGAAAGGATGTAAAAAAGAAAGATTTACAACAGGGGTTCCCAGCTTGAGGTCCACAGACCCCTCAATTAATGATAAGGGTCCATGACATATAAAAGGTTGGGAACCCCTGGCGGACAAGATTGTTGACAGGTCTTGTGTTATGTTGGATCCTTCCTGTTCTGGTCGCCTCAGTATAGGAAGGATGTGGAAGCATTGGAAAGGGTACAGAGGAGATTTACCAGGATTCTGCCTGGTTTAGAGAGTATGGATTATGATCAGAGATTAAGGGAGCTAGGGCTTTACTCTCTGGAGAGAAGGAGGATGAGAGGAGACATGGTAGAGGTGTACAAGATATTAAGAGGAATAGATAGAGTGGACAGCCAGCACCTCTTCCCCAGGGCACCACTGCTCAGTACAAGAGGACATGGCTTTAAGGTAAGGGGAGGGAACTTCAAGGGGGATATTAGAAAAGAAGGTTTTTTACTCAGGGAGTGGTTGGTGCGTGGAATGCACTGCCTGAGTCAGTGGTGGAGGCAGAAACACTAGTGAAGTTTAAGAGACTACTAGACGGGTATATGGAGGAATTAAAGGTGGGGGGTTATATGGGAGGCAGGGTTTAAGGGTCGGCACAACATTGTGGGCCAAATGGCCTGTACTATGCTGTATTGTTCTATGTTCTCTATGGTCTATGTGTTTGCGATCCAAAGATTCTTTGGAAGTTAAGAATGAGGCATAAAAAATGTTGCTTACAGTTGTTTTTTTTAAAGTGATACAGGAGCAAATAATAGAAAGAAAAGAGGCAAGGCGGGAGACAAAGGAAAGAAAGAGAACAGACAATGGAAAGACTCGAAGCAGTGTGTCTTCTCATTGCAGCCTACTGATAACAGAAATTCCACTTATAACGTTAACCAATAAAATATCCATATTCAAGTAATGTGACACCTGCCACTGAAACAAAGAAGTTTCCAGAAGAATATAGAGGCAACTGTTATCACTGAAAAACTCACCGAACATTTAGATGGATAATCACAGGAAGTGATAATAAATAAATAAACAATACATCTCGAGGACGTGAGATGAGGAGTCCTTGAAAGTGAGACCATTGGTTGGGGGAACATGTCAATGATGGTGTTCTCCTCTTTGGTTGAGGGGTAATGACTGTTCCTGAACCTGGTGGTGTGAGTTCTGAGGCGCCTGTACCTTCTTCCTGATGGCGGCAGCGAGAGGAGAGCGTGTTTTGCGTGGTGGGGATCCCCGACGATGCTTTCCCACAACAACGTTTTATGTAGACGTGCTCAATGGTAGGGACGGCTTTACCCATGATGGACTCGGCTGCATCCAATACTTCTTGTAGGATTTTCCATTCAGGAGCATTACTAGCATAGGAAAGTTAATCCATAAGGAAAATAACATCCTAATCCTACAGTTACGAGGAAGGGTCCTGGTTATGCGACCGCAGACACCAAGCAAACAGTCTGTGAAGAGTATTGGTAACGGCTGGGGTAGTAGCATAGATAGACCATGATCACCCTTGTCGTACGACTCGGCACATGATGATGATAACAATAAGGAAAGGACTTTTTCCCTTGGAGGGCGGGAGCCTGAGGAATGATCTTGTCGAAGTTTATAAAATGATCAGTGACAGATAAGGTAAATTGCCATTTTTTACCCCCAGGGTAGGGGAGTCTAAAACTAGGGGCACAGGTTTAAAGTAAGAGGAAAAAGATTAAAAGGGACACTAGTGGCAACTCTTTTACATGAAGGGTGGTGAGTGTATGGTGCGACCTGCCAGATGAAGATCCGTTTGTCACGCGTACATCAAAACATGCAGTGAAATGTTTAATATTCCTTAACAACCAACAATCCCGAGGGTGTGCTGGGGGCAGCCTAGAAGTGTCACCACACATCCTGGCACTAACACAGCATTCCCACAGTGCTCAGCAAAACAACACAGAGCACAGCAAGAAAGAACCAACTGCAAAGATCAGGCCCAATTCTTCACGCGTGTATACAGTCATTTAACCTCAGGACAGAACTCCATCTCTAAGGTAGGAAAAATTACGATCTTTAGACCAGTACATGGATAGGGAAGGGTGAGAGTGATATGGGTCAATTGCAGGTCAGTAGGATTAAGTCAGTTAATCAACTTGGCCAACATTGATGAGATGGGCCAAAGGGCTAATTTCCATGTTGTATAGCTCTATAACTCTAACGTCAATGTAGGGAAACTTCCTCCCATCAATAAGAGTTGGGTATTCACAAAACCACAAAACCACTAGATGATTATAAAAGTCCATTTAGATTACTAGTATCCTTTCAGGGAAGGAACGCTGTGGTCTTTATCTGATCTGATCATATATAGTTCAGAAGTTCAAAGTACATTTATTATCAAAGTATGTATACATCATACAACCTTGAGATTCGTCTCCTGTCAGGCAGCCACAAAGCAAAGAACTCACCCCAAAAAAAATCATCAAACACCCATGTGCCATGTGCAAAGAGAAACAAATAATGCAAATATTAAATGCAAGCTAATAGTGTTCTGAACTGAAGCCGATGAGGGGTTTGTCCACAGACCCTTGGTTCAGCGCAAAGCCGAGGAAACCTCGCGGGGCAGCGAGCTGAACCAGCCTGTACCTCGCCCAACACCCTAACCTTTAAAATCTGGCCCGGAGCCTAAATCATCGTTCTAACATCGGGTTTTGTTGCTTCGATGTGTTCTGGGGCCTGGACTCGACAGCTTGATTTGACCTGTACCCGACCTTTCCGATTCAGCACGGTACTTAAATCCATCGAACCTTGGGTCTTCCTTGCTCTCGGCAACAGGCTTGCTGCCTCACCTCGCCTCACTTCTGCCACACTGAACTGCCTCCAAGTCCAAAGGAAAGTTACAGACTATTGCTTGCGATGGAGAGATACGTTATTGATCCCAAAGGATATTACAGCATCACAGAAGCATTACAAGTGCATATTTATCCAAAACTATAAATATTAGAAGAGAAGTAAAAAAGAATTTAAAAAAAAGTTACCTCAAACAGTTTAACGGGAGGGGGTCATCTCTTCCCCAGCTATAGGTTGACTCATTGTAGAGCCTAATGCCCGAGGGTAAGAGTGACCTCATATCGCGCTCTTTGGAGCAGCGCAGTTGTCTTATTTTATGACTAAAAATGTTCTTCTGTTCATCTGTTTAGCCAAAGTGGCATGCCAAGGGTGAGAATCATTGTCCAGAATTGTGTCAGGATTTTTCCAGAGGTTCCTTTGTTTTACCACAGCCACCAGTTTGACTCCTATACCAGAGCCAGCCTTTCTAATCAGTTTATTGAGCCTGTTGGCATCACCCGTGTTGATGCCATTGCTCCAGCACACCACTGCATAGAAGATTGTACTGGTGACAACAGACTGGTAGAACATGTGAAGGAGAGGCCTGCATGCTCCTAAAGACCTTAGTCTCCTCAGGAAGTAGAGACAACTTTGGCCCTTCTGGTACACAGCCTCTGTGTTGGTGCTTCACTCAAGTCTGTCATCCAGGTACACCCCCAGGTACTAGTAGGTCCTCACCACATCCACATCCTCACCATCAATAGTAATAAGGAGCAATGCAGGCTTAGTCTTCCTAAAGTCCATCATCATCTCCTTTGTCTTACTGATGTTGAGCTGTAAAAGATTCAGCTTGCACCATTTGATAAAGTCCTCCACCAGGGCCCTGTATTCATCCTCCCATCCTCCCTTTATATACCCAACTATTGCTGAGTCATCAGAGAATTTCTGCAGATGACATGTCTCAGTATTGTATCTGAGGTCTACAGGGTTAACAGGAAGGGAGCTAATACAGTCCTCAGTGCTGCACGTAACCATGTCTGATATACAGCTCAGAAGCTGCACAAACAATGAGCATTTGCCAGATAAAGACTGATTAACAAAATATTTAGTTGTTTTCCTTATTTCATTAGTCAGAAGTTCCTGAGATTCACCAGCACCACCTTAAACTAGTCATAGAGAATTGCAGCAAGTAAACAGGCTATTCAGCCCACCAAATCCATGCTATCAATTTCCCATTTACACTAATCAAAATCAATCCCTTTTTAAATTTACTCCACACTCTCTTCAACTCCAGAATTCACCGACACACTTGGAGCAATTTACCACAGAATTTACCACAGGCACTAGGGAAGATGCTGCAGAATGCTGCTCGAAGGAGAGACCCTGTTGCAAGAAGTGCTTTGCAGATGAATGGTTCCAAGGAGGGAGTGCTGATACCCGTGAGTTAGCCAGTTCATTCAAGATGGTCTCTGAGGGAATTTCGAACTGCGGCTGGTGTCTTTCACACAGAACATGGATTCAGCGCGTGAGTTATCAAAGTGAAACACCCAACTACTCCACAAATGAGTACACATTTAAACTGGATTAACTGTACTGGGCCCTTTTACCATTTTCCTATTAAATGTTTGTTAAAGTTGAAATACCTGCAAGTATAAAGGTGGATCATCTGTAAACATACCCCCACTTTAATTTTATGCTGGTGTAAGGTCTGTTATTTCCTAGCAAACGATAACTTTGCACAGGGCAGCATTCACCACAATTTTCGTTCCCACATCAGAACATTCCAACTTGCCTGTTTGTCAGAACCGACCCTAGGTGTGTGTTGTTTTTCAAAGGTGGCCTTTCACTGTTACCCATGCAATGCTGAGTCATGTGGCTGTTAGCCAGAGTTAGCCAACAAGCCAAGTTTGTTACAAGCCATGCTGAGAGGGTTACAGTAATAAGAACAGCCTCTTCCCCTCCACCGTCATGTTTCTGAACAGTTCATGAACCCATGAACCCCACCGCATTATTCATCTTTCGCACTATTTATTTATTTTAGTAATGTGATAATTTTTATGTCTTGCATTGTACTGCTGCCACAAAAGAGCAAATCTCAGGACATAAGTCAGTGATAATTATTATAATTGATTCTCTGATTATTATCAGCTGCACCGCTGGCCCACCAGATTCACTGTGACTTCTGACTGCTCTCCCAAATGGCCAGCCTAGCAAATCATTCATTTCGAGCGACCAGGAGGGAGGAATAAATTATGCTGGAATAATTGCAAAAATTGTTATTTTGAAAAGAAGTAGCAGAGTGTTTGTAGTATCCAATTGAATATTTAATCCTCAGCCAACATCACTAAAGCAGATTATCAAGGGATCGTTCATATGCACCTGAAAGAGCAGATGCAGTCTCAATTTAACATTTTGTTCATAAGATTATCAAAAGGGCTATCTGCAGATTGACCCCCACTGTGCATGAACCCTTGACCACTATCTTGTTGTTCCTCTTTTGCACTTTTCTTTGTAACTTATAGTAATTTTTTTGCCTTGCACTTTTTTTTGCCATGAAACAAATTTTGCAACGTATGTCAGTGATAATAAGCCTGATTCTGATCTGGTCCTGATGAAGGATCTCAGGCCCAAAATATTCACTGTCCACTCTTTTCCATAGATCCTGCCCAACCTGCTGAGTTCCTCCAGCATTTTGTGTGTGTTCTCTTTGGATTTCCAGTATCTGCAGATTTTCTCATGTTTGGGCTTCATAATTTCTTCATTTCAGATTCAGATTCAGTTTATGGTCATTTAAAAACCACAAATGCAATGCAGTTAAAAAATGAGAAAACGTTCCTCCAGAATGATATCACAAAAGCATATGACAAAATAGGCTACACCAGAAAATCCACATAACATTTGGCAATCACCAATCTAAAGTCCGGAGAGGCTGCTGCGTATTAATATTGCGCTACCATCTTAGCGCGTTCCCCGGAAAGGAGCTCCAAAACCAATTGTTTTTTCTTTAGATTAGGATTGCGCACGGCACCCTGCTTAACAAATAACATATCAGCTCCGGAGTGGCCGCTGCAAGCTGCATCGCGCCGCCATCTTGATTCATTTGCTGTGAATTCGGTGAGGTTTGGAGAGGAGTCTGCAGCCTGGAGGCTTGCAAGGTGGGAGACCATGATTGACTCCATTGCTTCTCTCTGATTCAAGCATGTAGAGTGCAAGCCCTGGATCGACTCCATTGCTTTTCTCGAAATTGAAGGGCTGAGCAAGGTTCGAGTTGGCAAGGATGAGAGAGGAGGACAGGCTGGTGTTCAGTGCTGTCTGCTTGCGTTTGGGTGGCCTTCCTCTCCCTCTCGCTCACTGCTGTCGGAGGAAAGTGCAGGTGTCATCTTGCAAAGATTGATCAGTGAGGCTATGGACATGGTTTGGGAGGACGTTAAGGTTCATGTTGCACGTGTCCTGCATTCTGGTTACTCTTTTTTTCGCTATTCTTGAGCGGTTCGATCAAGACTATTGATGCGGTCTGGGGCGGTTCAGTAAAGAACGCTTTACCCTGCAGCCTGCAGTGGGCTAGCAGCACAAAGCTGAATGGAACTATACAGAATGCTACTAGACTCTCGGTTTGATGTTTGATAATCCATGTGCTGGCCATTTACTTTTTTACCGTTTATGCAATTACTTCCTTTTTCGAGCGTTGGGTGTTTGATCTGTTCTTGAACAAGTTCCACGGTGTTTCCTCCTGCTGTGGTTGCGTCTCAGAGTTGTAATCTGTAGACATACTTTGATAATAAATGTACTTTGAATCTTTGAAATGCTTTGTGGCATCCAGGTGGCATAAACCATCTCAGCTGACTTGTCTCGGCTTCCTCTGGTGTTCTAGTTTTCAGAACCAAAGCACTGCTTCGCTTTGCCCTGAGTTGTAATGAGTTGCAACCTCCTGAAATGTCACCCTCATCTATTATGTGGTGGCTGAAAATGTCAGGAACATTGATTTTAGTCTCTTTTGATAGTCATGACACACAGATCTGAAGATCAGACACTTAGTACAGGACCACTGCGCTCAGACAAGCAAGGACCAAGAAGAACAAAAACTCTGAAATCTGGAATCATAGTTCTCATTAGTACCTCACAGCACTGTGAACGTTCAACTCAGATTGACCAAGTAAATCTGACTCCTACATGATGGCTCTATGTGATATCGTTTATTACTTTATCACAATTGCCTTTACGTTTCACATATCAAGTTTAGCTGGCAATTTATGATTTGCCATTTTCGAAGATGGTTTCTCTGGCAAACTAGTGCTTCAGCTCTTCAACTGACTTGTCGGGTGTGTGATCAAGGCTGACACTTCAGTATATTGTGGGCATTACTGGCCTCTGTAAAATCAAAGGCCTGTCGTAAGATTAGGGAAATTTTACGACACAGAGAGGAAGCCATTAAGGTTTGCATAACACTTTACAGAACAAGTGGTAAAATCGGGGTTCTACTCCTGCCACTGCCTGTGAGTAGTTTGTACGTTCTCGCTGTGATTGTAAGTGTGTCCTCCCACATTCCAAAGACGTCCAATTAGGGGTCAGTATTTTGTAGGCTGGCATTGGAAACATGGCGACACTTGCAGACTGTGTTGGTCATTGGCACAAACAATGCATTTCATTGTATGGTGTGGGCATGCTGTGTTGGCGTTGGAAGCGTGTTGAGACTTGTGGGCTGCCCATCACCATCCTTGCTGATTTGACTTGAAGCTGTGACAGAAAGCACTCAGTAAACACACTGCTTACACACACACACAAAATTCACAATTGCCTTGTCAGCCTGTTGTCAGTGCACTGAGTGTACTCATGTCAATATCTTCCCTGATATATTCACACCATGGGTCCTAAACCAAGTTGATGCACTTGGGTTGGCTTTATGGTGCCTTTCCCGCCACACACGGTGGATTATTCCATGTCTTTAATAATGGGAGTGTGTAGATGTGTATATGTTTTTGTATACTGTATTTAAGGTACTGTAGATAATTATGCTTATTGTGTAATATGACTAACTATGTTATGGGGTCCATCATTCTAATTCATGTGTAGTCTTAAGTTAACTTTGTGGGTAATTAAAGACAGTATGTCCTGGTGTGTAATAAATGAGGCTTTTCACTCATAGTGTGAGAGAGAAATCAGGGCTGCCAGGAATTCACACTGGACAAAGTATGGAATTAATGTCCTGCCAAAGGGTCTCGGCCCGAAACGTCAGCTGTACTTTTTTCCATAGGTGCTGCATGGCCTGCTGAGTTCTTCCAGCATCTTCTTTTCATACAGATTCAAATACTGTGTAAATGTGATGTTAGCTTCTGCCTCATCCACCTTATTGGACAGTGAGTCACAGCTAGCAAACAGAATTTGATTCCAAAAGGTGCGAGGTAATGGATCTGAGGTGGTGCAGTTATTCAAGAGAACACATGACAAATGGAAGGACATTCAGAGGTGTAGAGCAGAGGAGGGCCTGTTTGACTGTACTGACATGTGGAACTTTGTCAGAAACCTTGCTAAACCCCATTTATACTACGTCATATCCACTGTTCTTCTCGAGTCCCTCTGTTATTTCTGTAAAAAACTTCAACCAAGTTGTCAGACACAACCATTCTATGATCATCATCGTCATCATCATTATGTGCCATGTTATACGGCGAAGCCGATCACAGTCTCATGACTATGATTGTTCTTGGGAAATTTTTCCACAGATTGGTTTGCCATTGCCTTCTTCTGACCAGTGCCTTTACAAGATGGGTGACCCCAGCATGTATCAATACTCCTCAGAGATTGTCTACCTGGCATTAGTGGTCACATAACCAGGACTTGTGATGTGCACCAACTGCTCATACGACCATCCACCACCTGGTTCCATAGCTTCACATGACCCTGATTGCAGGTGCTACACCTTGTCCAAGGATGACCTGCAGGCCAGTGGAGGGAAGAAGTACCTTACACCTCCTTTGATAGAGATATATCTCCACCCTCCCACTAACTTCCCATGATAGTTATGTCTTTCACCTGCCCAAGATACAGATCTGCAATCCATATTTGAGTGTAAAGCACACTGGAATTGGCTAAATGCAAGAACTTACTTGTCAGATTACTTCATAGAGTCCATTTTCTTAGTTCTAGAGAGGGCCCACCCAGGAACTAATAGTGAAAATTTACCAAAGAATTATGTGGTTCAGTTATAATGCAATCATGTTCACAAAATATAGGAATATCAATTTCTTAACTATATTGGAATGTGTGACAATTCTAATTCATTAGCAAGCATAAAACTAAGGGAGGTAGTGAGGCACCATGAGGTCAAAGTGGGAGCTGAAATTACTTTGAGACTTGGGGGATGATGGGAGAGAGTGGGGGTTGGTTGTAAAACAAAAGAAAGTGATAATGAGGTGAGAAACTTCAGTTTCAGAGTAAGAATTGTAACTCACAGTCGTTGAGAACCCAGATCAAGGAATGTGTGTATGTTAAGAGAGTACGGTCATAGAAAATAATACACCACAGAAACAGGCCCTTCCAGCCAACCTGGCCATGACATCCAAGGTGACTTAAACTAGTCCTATTTGCCCACATTTCAAATTCAAGCTCAAGTTTATTGTTATCTGGCTGTACATACCGTATATACAACCAATCGAAGCAATGTTCTTGTGGACCATGATGCACTCACAAAGCATAGCGCATAAAACAGAATATTATCACAAATGTGTTAATCAAATATAATTCAAAGTGCATGTAGCACAGCAGTACAAAAATGCGAGAATTTGCAGATGCTGGAAATCGAAGCGACACACACAAAATGCTGGAGGAACTCAGCAGGCCAGGCAGCATCAATGGAAAAAAGTACAGTCGATGTTTCAGGTCTCAGCCCAGAAGGTCGACTGTTTACACTTTTCCAGCCAATAGTAAACAACTCACTGACCTAGTGATGAGAATTCGGTGGTGGCAGGGAATTCATTAGTTTCACAGCATGGGGGAAGAAGCTGTTATCCAGTCCTAGTTCTGATGCTGTAGAAAAATTGATGGTCAAAGACCATGATTGCCCACATTTTAAGACAGGGCACATAACATAGAAACATAGAAAATAGGTGCAGGAGTAGGCCATTCGGCCCTTCGAGCCTGCACCGCCATTCAGTATGATCATGGCTGATCACCCAACTCAGAACCCTGTACCTGCTTTCTCTCCATACCCCCGATCCCTTTAGCCACAAGGGCCATATCTAACTTCCTCTTAAATATAGCCAATGAACCGGCCTCAACTGTTTCCTGTGGCAGAGAATTCCACAGATTCACCACTCTCTGTGTGAAGAAGTTTTTCCTCATTTCGGTCCTAAAAGGCTTCCCCTTTATCCTTAAACTGTGACCCCTCATTCTGAACTTCCCCAACATCAGAAACAATCTTCCTGTAACTAGCCTGTCCAATCCCTTTAGAATTTTATACATTTCAATAAGATCCCCCCTTAATTTTCTAAATTCCAGTGAGTATAAGCCTAGACGATCAAGTCTTTCTTCATATGACAGTCCTGCTATCCCAGGAATCAATCTGGTGAATCTACTCTGTACTCCCTCTATGGCAAGAATGTCTTTCCTCAGATTCGGGGACCAAAACTGCACACAATATTCTAGGTGCGGTCTCACCAAGGCCTTGTACAATTGCAGTAGAACCTCCCTGCTCCTGTACTCAAATCCTTTTGCTATGAATGCCAACATACCATTTGCCTTTTTCACCGCCTGCTGTACCTGCATGCCCACCTTCAATGACTGGTGTACAATGACACCCAGGTCTCGTTGCATCTCCTCTTTTCCTAATTGGCCACCGTTCAGATAATAATCTGTTTTCCTGTTCTTGCAACCAAAGTGGATAACCTCACATTTATCCACATTAAATTGCATCTGCCATGAATTTGCCCACTCACCTAACCTATCCAAGTCACCCTGCATCCTCTTAGCATCCTACTCACAGCTAACACCGCTGCCCAGCTTCGTGTCATCCGCAAACTTGGAGATGCTGCATTTAATTCCCTCGTCTAAATCATTAATATATATTGTAAACAACTGGGGTCCCAACACTGAGCCTTGCGGTACCCCACTAGTCACTGCCTGCCATTCTGAAAAGGTCCCGTTTACTCCCACTCTTTGCTTCCTGTCTGCCAACCAATTCTGTATCCACATCAATACCATACCCCCAATACCGTGTACTTTAATTTTGCACACTAATCTCCTGTGTGGGACCTTGTCAAAAGCCTTTTGAAAATCTAAATATACCACATCCACTGGCTCTCCCCTATCCACTCTACTAGTTACATCTTCAAAAAATTCTATAAGATTCGTCAGACATGATTTTCCTTTCACAAATCCATGCTGACTTTGTCCGATGATTTCACCTTTTTCCAAATGTGCTGTTATCACATCTTTGATAACCGACTCTAGCATTTTCCCCACCACCAATGTCAGACTAACCGGTCTATAATTCCCCGGTTTCTCTCTCCCTCCTTTTTTTTAAAAAGTGGGGTTACATTAGCCACCCTCCAATCCTCAGGAACTAATCCAGAATCTAAGGAGTTTTGAAAAATTATCACTAATGCATACACTATTTCTTGGGCTACTTCCCTAAGCACTCTGGGATGCAGACCATCTGGCCCTGGGGATTTATCTGCCTTTAATCCCTTCAACTTACCTAACACCACTTCCCTACTAACATGTACTTTCCTCAGTTCCTCCATCTCACTAGACCCTCGGTCCCTTACTATTTCCGGAAGATTATTTATGTCCTCCTTAGTGAAGACAGAACCAAAGTAGTTATTCAATTGGTCTGCTATGTCTTTGTTCCCTATGATCAATTCACCTGTTTCTGACTGTAAAGGACCTATATTTGTCTTGACCAATCTTTTTCTTTTCACATATCTATAAAAGCTTTTACAGTCAGTTTTTATGTTCCCTGCCAGCTTTCTCTCATAATCCTTTTTCCCTTTCCTAATTAAGCCCTTTGTCCTCCTCTGCTGGTCTCTGAATTTCTCCCAGTCCTCAGGTGTGCTGCTTTTTTTTGCTAATTTATATGTTTCTTCTTTGGACTTGATACTATCCCTAATTTCCCTTGTCAGCCACAGATGCACTACCTTCCCTGGTTTATTCTTTTGCCAAACTGAGATGAACAATTGTTGTAGTTCATCCATGCAATCTTTAAATCCTTGCCATTGCATATCCACCATCAACCCTTTAAGTATCATTTGCGAATCTATCTTAGCTAATTCATGTCTCATACCTTCAAAGTTACCCTTCTTTAAGTTCAGAACCTTTGTTTCTGAATTAACTATGTCACTCTCCATCTTAATGAAGAATTCCACCATATTATGGTCACTCTTACCCAAGGGGCCTCGCACGACAAGATTGCTAACTAACCCTTCCTCATTGCTCAATACCCAATCTAGAATGGCCTGCTCTCTAGTTGGTTCCTCGACATGTTGGTTCAGAAAACCATCCCGCATACATTCCAAGAAATCCTCTTCCTCAGTACCCTTACCAATTTGGTTCACCCAATCGATATGTAGATTGAAGTCACCCATTATAACTACTGTTCCTTTATTGCACGCATTTCTAATTCCCTGTTTAATGCCATCCCCAGCCTCACTACTACTGTTAGGTGGCCTGTACACAACTCCCACCAGCGTTTTCTGCCCCTTAGTGTTATGCAGCTCTACCCACATCGATTCCACACCCTCCAGGCTAATGTCCTTCCTTCCTATTGCGTTAATCTCCTCTCTAACCAGCAATGCTACCCCACCTCCTTTTCTTTCCTGTCTATCCCTCCTGAATATTGAATGTCCCTGGATGTTGTGCTCCCATCCTTGGTCACCCTGGAGCCATGTCTCTGTAATCCCAACTATATCATATTCATTAATAACTATCTGCACATTCAATTCATCCACCTTGTTACGAATGCTCCTCGCATTGACACACAAAGCCTTCAGGCTTGTTTTTACAACACTCTTAGCCCTTATACAATTATGTTGAAAAGTGGCTCTTTTTGCTTTTTGCCCTGGATTTGCCTGCCTGCCACTTTTACTTTTCACCTTACTACTTTTTGCTTCTACCCTCATTTTACACCCCTCTGTCTCTCTGCACTTGTTCCCATCCCACTGCCACATTAGTTTAAAGCCTCCTGAACAGCAGTAGCAAACGCTCCCCCTACGACATTGGTTCCAGTCCAGCCCAGGTGCAGACCGTCCTGTTTATACAGGTCCCACCTCCCCCAGAACTGGTACCAATGCCCCAGAAATTTGAATCCCTCCCCCTTGCACCATTTTTCAAGCCATGTATTTATCTGAAATATCCTCCTATTTCTACGCTGACTAGCACGTGGCACTGGTAATAATCCAGAGATTATTACTTTTGTGGTCCTACTTTTTAGTTTATCTTCTAACTCCCTAAATTCACCTTGTAGGACCTCATCCCATTTTTTACCTATATCATTGGTACCTATGTGCACCACGACCACTGGCTGTTCACCCTCCCATTCCAGAATGTCCTGCAGCCGCTCAGAGACATCCTTGACCCTTGCACCAGGGAGGCAACATACCATCCTGGAGTCTCGTTTACGGCCACAGAAACGCCTATCTATTCCCCTTACAATCGAATCCCCTATCACTATAGCTCTCCCACTCCTTTTCCTTCCCTCCTGTGCCGCAGAGTCACCCATGGTGCACTGAACTCGGCTGCTGCTGCCTTCCCCTGATGAGACATCTCCCCCAACAGTATCCAAAACAGTATATCTGTTTAGGAGGGAGATGACCTCAGGGGACTCCTGCACTACCTGCCTACTGCTACGCTGTCTAGTGGCCACCCCTTCCCTTTCTGCCTGTGTAGCCTTTACCTGCAGTGTGGCCAACTCACTGAATGTGCTATTCATGACTTTCTCAGCATCGCGGATGCTCCAGTATGAATCCAATTACAGCTCCAAACGCTCAATGCGGTCTGCCAGAAGCTGCAGTTGGACACACTTCCTGCACACATAGTCATCAGGCACACTGGAAGTATCCCTGATTTCCCACATGCTGTAGGATGAACAAACCACGGGGCCGATCTCAGCTGCCATGACCTACCCAATACTTGCCTCAACTTTTGAAACTTTCTCCTTTGAAAGGACCTTACCCGGCCTTACCTCACTTGGAGTGAAGCTCGTCCTCCGCCTCTTCTCTTTGAAGCGTCTCGAGTCAAAGCCTCAAATCTCCACTCCTTCACTGGCCCACTAACTCACTGGCCGCTTTCCACATAACGATGATGATGATAAAATTATTGCAAAAGAGAATGAGCAAATCCGTTCATTGATTTCTTTTTGTTTTTAACAATAAACCCAAAATGTCATTACATATTTGATTTTCAACAACTCAATTACAAGAATGAACTAAATAAGTAAATGTGACATAGTTTTAGTGGCTCAGTAATTGTTTCTTTACAATGATGCATATTAATCCACGACAGTAACTCCAAACCGCAATAATCCTAATGGAGTCATTAGGCACATTATTTAAGCAAAAGTATTTTATTTTTTAAATGACTTGAAATTAAATTGCTTCTCAAATTAACAGTGAAACATAAACAAGAGCTGTAAAATCATTATTATGGCCAGAGAAAGAGAAAGTCAGGAGAAGTACAAAGATTCCCATACATACTCAGTGACCACTTTACTTGGGACCACCCGGTCTTCTGCTGATGTAGCCCATCCACTTCAGGGTTCGATGTGTTTGGGTTCAGAAGTGCTCTGTTGCACACCACTGTTGGTTATTTGAGTTGTCATACGATATAAGATATAGGAGCAGAATTAGGCCTTTTGGTCCATCAGAACTGCTCCACCATTTCATCACGGCTGATCCAATTTCCCTCTCTGCTCCAGTCTCTTGCCTTCTCCCCATGTCCCTTCATGGGAGCATAAATTGGGAGCAGATGTTCTTGGGAGCATAAATTGAGAACCGATGATCTGAGGGAAATGCAGGGCAGAAATGTGGCAAATGTTCAGGGAACAGGGAACATTTGCATGGTGTTCTGCATGGTTCCATTGAGGCAGAGAAGGATGGTAGGGTAAAAGAACCATGGTGTACAAAGGATGTGGAAAATCTAGTTAAGAACAAAAGAAAAACTTACGAAAGTTTCAAGAAACTAGGTAGTCATAGAGTTCTAGAAGATTACAAGGTTTCCAGGAAGGAGCTTATGAATGACATTAGGTGAGCTAGAAGGGGCCATGAGTAGGCCTTGGCAAGCAGGATTAAGGAAAACTCCAACGTATTCTCGAAGTGTGTGAACAGCAAGAAGATGAGTTGTCTGACAATAGGACCAATCAGATGCGATAGTGGAAACGTGTGCGTGGAGTCGGAGGAGGTAGTGGAGGTACTTAATGAATACTTTGCTTCAGTATTTACCAGGGAAAAGGACCTTGGCAATTGTGAGGATGACTTACAGTGGACTGAAACGCTTGAGTAAATAGACATTAAGAAAGAGGATATGCTGGAGCTTTTGAAAAGCATTAAATTATATAAGTCACTGGAATTAGACGGGATGCCCTCCAGGCTACTTTGGGAAGCAAAGAAGGAGATTGATGAGCATCTGGTAATGATCTTTCCATCATCAGAATATAGTATTAATAGTAAGACTCTTGGCAGCGTGGAGGATCAGCGAGATCTTGGAGTCCATGTCCATAGGACACTCAAAGCTGTTGTGCAGGTTGACAGTGTTGTTAAGAAGGCGTATGGTCTGTTGGCATTCATCAACCATGGGATTGAGTTCAAGAGCCATGAAGTAGTTACAGTTATATAAGACCTTGATCAGACCCCACTTGGAGTATTGTATTAGGTTCTGGTCACCTCACTACAGGAAGGATGTGGATACTAAAGAGAGTGCAGAGGAGATTTACAAGGATATTGCCTGGATTGGAGAGCATGCCTTTTGAGAATAGGTTGAGTGAACTTGGCCTTTTCTTCTTGGAGCGATGGAAGATGAGAGGTGACCTGACAGAGGTGTATAAGATGATGAGAAGCATTGATTGTGAGGATAGCCAGAGGCTTTTTCCCAGGGCTGAAATGGCCAACACAAGGTGCATAGTTTTAAGGTGCTTGAAATAGGTACTGAGGGGATGTCAGGGGTAAGTTTTTTTACGCAGAGAGTGGTGAGTGGGTGGAATGGCTGCCGGCAACGGTGATGGAGGCGGATACGATAGGGTCTTTTAAGAGACTCCTGGACAGGTACATGCAGCTTAGAAAAATAGAGGACTATAGCTAAGCCTAGTAATTTCTAAGGTAGGGACATGATCGGCACAGCTTTGTGGGTCGAAGGGCCTGTATTGCGCTGTAGGTTTTCTATGTTTATATGACATCCATTTTTAACAGAGATGAGGAGGAATTTCTTTAGCCAGAGGTTGGCAAATGTGTGGAATTCATTGCCACAGATGGCTGTGAAGGTCAAGTCATAGGGTATATTTAAAGAAGAGATTGGCATTTTCTTGAATAGTTAGGGTCTTTTAAGAAAATCTTACATAGATACATGGATCTTAGAAAAATAGAGGGCTATGCGGTCAGGAAATTCTAGGCAGTTTCTAGAGGAGGTTACGTGGTCGGCACAACATTGTGGGCCGAAAGGCCTGTAATGTGCTGTAGATTTCTATGCTCTGTGCTCTAATCAAGAATCTGTCATACTCTGCCTTAAATATACCAAATGACTTGGACTCCACAGCCACCTGTGGCAATGAACTCCATACATTCATCACCCTTTGGCTAAGAAATTCCTCCTCATCTCTGTTTTAAAAGGATGCCTCTCTGTTCTGAGCTGAGTCCTCTGGTCTTAGACTCACCAACCATAGGAAACATCCTCTCCACATCCACTCCACATCCACTCCATTGAGGTCTTTCAATGTTCGATAGGTTTCAATAAGGCCACCCCTCATTCTTATACAGGCCCAGAGTCATCAAACACTTATCATATGACAAGCTATTCAATCCTGGATTCATTTTTCTGAACCACCTTTAAACCCATTCCAATGTCAGCAGGGTTAAGATTGCGCTACCAAAGATGCGCAACAGCTTACCGATAAGTCCTAAGGCAAGAGAATTGCACAGACACATCTTTCAAGAACTATCGCCGCAGACAGTGAGGAAGTAGATGGAGGCGAGGCTGGTTCAGGGTATGAGCCGTGCTGGGGCATTGCGAGGCGCAATTTGTTCGAGCCGCCAGGTTCACAGACGGATTTCGTATCACGACCGGAAATGGAGTGAGTGACTTGGAGAGAAGTCGATGCAGAAGCATTTCAATGCCCGCCTACTAAACGCAATTGCAAGGTTAGATCGCTTCAAGCGCCGAACCAATTCGGTGAGATCAAGAACGACTTTGGCTGGAGCAGCCCCGGCGTATTGGAGTGCCGGGATACAACTCCCAGAGCTCAGCACTACTCAGTGAGTGGACAGTTTAAACATGGGCACAGATAGACTGGAAGCCCGAGTGTCAGGTGCGGAGGCGATGCTCAGGCCGCTTTCACTCGCTGTCCCACAAAAGATTATTCCTTTCTCCGCTGCACTGAGACTGTGAATTGAGTCTGTTACTTTGTATTCCTGCCCTGCTGGTGAGGAAACTGGGGACCAAGGCTGGCTTGGGCCTGCTCTGGGCATTGAGGGACTCAGTCTGGTTTGGGATGCTGTTGGCTTGCTTCTATTGTTTGAACAATGTGTTTTTTTCCCTCTAACTCTCTAAGCAGTAATTGTTGGTCTTTTTTTAATTGGGTTATTGGAGTTTCTTGTTTTGTGGCTGCCTATAAGCAGACGGATTTTGAGGTGTATAATTTACACATTCTTTGATAATAAATGTGCTTTGAATCTTTGAAGTTTTTTCTTAGAGAAGGGGCCCAAAACTGCTCACAATAGTGAGGACTCACCAATGTTTTATAAAGCTTCAACTTTACATCCTTGATTTTGTATTCCAGTCCTCTCGAAATGAATGCTAACGTTACATTTGCCATTCACGCCGCTGACTCAAACCACAAATTACCCTTTAGGGAATCCTACACAAGTACTCCCAAGTTCCCTTGTGCCTCGGAATTTTGAATTTTCTCTCCGTTTAGAAAATAGTCTTCACTTTTATCTTTTCTACCAAACTGCATGACCATTCACTTACTGGTACACTTCTTCGCCCATTCTCCTAATCTGTCTGTCGTTTTGCAGCCTCTCTACTTCCTCAAAACTATTTGCCCCTCTACCTATCTTCATCCCAACACAGACCCCTGCAGAACACCTCTAGTCACAGGCAGCCAACCGGCAAAGGATCCCTTTATTCCAACTCTTTGCCTCCTACCAATCAGCCAATGCTTTATCCATGCCCATATCTTTCCTGTGATACCATGGACTCTTATCTAGTTAAGCAGCTTAACTAGACAAGGTGTGGTACCTTGTCAAAGGCCTTCTGAAAATCCAAGTACACAACATGCACTGATTCTCCTTTGTCTATCCTGCTTGTTACTTTTTCAAAGAATTTCAACAAATTTGACAAGCAAAATTTTTCCTGAAGAAACACATGCTGACTATGGCCTATTTTATCATGAGCCTCCAAGTACCCCAAAACCACACCCTTAACAATCGACTCCAATATCTTCCCAACCACTGAGGTCAGACTAACTGGCCTATAATGTTATTTCTTCTGCCTCTCTTCCTTCTTGATGAGTGGAGTGACTTTTGCAATTTTCCAGACTTCCGTAACCATACCAAAATCTAGTAATTCCTGAAAGGTCATCACTAATGCCACCACAATCTCTTCAGCCACCTCTTTCAGAACCCCGGGGTGTATACCATCTGGTCCAGGTGACTTACCTGTCTTCAGACATTTCTGTTTCCCAAGAACCTTCTACTAATAATGGTAAATTCACACACTTCTGACCCCTGGCACTCTGAAACTTCCAGTATACTGCTGAATAGACTGATGCAAAATACCTATTCAGTTCATCCACCATTTCCTTGTCCCCATTACTACTTCCATTTTCCAGCGTCTGATATCTACTCTCTCTTCTATTTTACACTTCATGGTTCTGAAGAAACCTTTGGTATCCTCTTTAATATTTTTGCCTAACTTACCTTCATATTTTATCTTCTTCTTAATTACTTTTTTTAGTTGCCTGATGTTGGTTTTTAAAAGATTTCCAATCCTCTAACTTCCCAGTAATTTCTGCTCTATTATATGCGCTCTCTTTGGCTTTTATGTTGGCTTTGACTTCTCTTGTTAGTTCCAGTTGTATCATCTTTCCTTTGGAATACTTCCTTCTCTTTGGGATGTATATATCCTGTGCCTTCTGAATTGCTTTCAGAAATTTTGACACGAAGATTGGAGGAGTTGTTGATGGAGCTGTAGGTGGTCAAAGGTTACAAGAGGATATAGACAGGCTGCAGAGTTGGGCAGAAAAATGGCAGATGGAGTTCAATCCGGATAAGTGTGAGGTGATGCATTTTGGAAGGACAAACCAGAAGACTGAGTACAGGATTAATGGTCAATTACTTAAGAATGTGGATAAACAAAGGGACCTTGGGGTTCAAATCCATACATCCCTCAAGGTCGCTGCACAGATTGATAGGGTAGTTAAGAAGGCCTATGGGATGCTAGGCTTCATTAACAGGGGGATTGAGTTCAAGAGTAGAGAGGTCATGTTGCAACTCTACAAATCTCTGGTGAGACTGCACTTAGAGTACTGTGTTCAATTCTGGTCACCTCATTATAGGAAGGATGTGGAAGCTCTGGAGAGGGTGCAGAGGAGATTTACCAGGATGTTGCCTGGTTTGGAGAACAAGTCATATGAAGCAAGGTTAGCAGAGCTGGGACTTTTCTCTCTGGAGTGCAGAAGAATGAGAGGGGACTTGATAGAGGTCTAGAAGATTATGAGAGGCATAGATAGGATAGATAGTCAGTACCTGTTTCCCAGGGCACCAATAACAAACACCAGAGGGCATATGTACAAAATTAAGGGAGGGAAGTTTAGGGGAGACATCAGGGGTAAGTTTTTTTTTACACAGAGGTTGTGAGTGCCTGGAATGACTTGCCAGGGATGGTGGTGGAGGTTAAAACATTAGGGGTATTTAAGAGCCTCTTCGACAGGCACAGGGATGAGAGAAAAATGGAGGGTTATGGGGTAGTGTGGGTTTAGTACTTTTTTTTAAGGATGATATGGATCGGCACAACATGGAGGGCTGAAGGGCCTGTACTGTGCTGTAGTATTCATTGCTGTTCTGCTGTCATCCCTGTCAGTGTTCTACTCCAATCAATTTTGGCCAGCTGCTCTCATGCCTGTCTAATTCCCACTGTAATAGAGGTATTTCTAACAGGTTTCTCCTTTTCAAATTTCAGGGTGAATTCTATAATATTGTGATCATACTCTTCTTAGGGTTCCTTTATCTTAAGCTCCCTAATTGATTTCAATTGCACAACACCCAATCCAGAATAGCTGATCCCTAGTGGGCTCAGCTGAATGCTGCTCACAGGCATTCTAGAAATTTCCCGTCTTGGGATCCAGCACCAGCCTGATTTTACTAGTCTACCTGTGTATTGAATCCCACCCCCCACCCCCCCCATGACTATTGCAACATTGCCCTTTTGGCAAGCATTTGCTAAATCTCCCATTGTCATTGTAGACCTCATCTTTAATACACTTTCGGGGTCTGTATGTAACTCACATCAGGGTTTTTTACTCATGCAACTCCTTTCCTCTACCCACAACGACTCAACACCTTCTGACCGTACGTCACTTCTTTCTAATGATTGGCTTTCATATTTTACCAACAGAGACACACCACCCCCTCTGTCTACCTGCTTGTTCTTTCAATGCAATCTGTATCCTTGGACTTTAAGCTCACAGCTGTTATCTTCTTTCCACTGCCATTCAATGATAGCCAGAAGTCAAACCTGCCAACCTGTAACTTTTCTACAAGTTCATCTACCTTATTCCATATACTGTGTACATTCAAAAGTAACACCTTCAGTTCTGTATTCACCCCTTTCTATTTTGTCCTCCTTTTAGATTGCAACTCATCCAATTGACTGTAATTTTGCCCTGTCATCAGCATCTCCTTGCTGGCAGTCTCACTACACACTGCCTGTTTGCAAATCAACTACCTCATCCTCAGCACCATCACTCTGCTTCCTAAACCCCACCAAATTAGTTTAAACCGTTCCAAACAGCTCGAGCAAACCTGCCCACAAGGGTATTTGTCCCCGTTCAGGTGTAACCCGACCTTTTTGTACAGGTCATACCTTCTCCAGAAGAGATTCCAATGATCCATTAATCTGGACCCCTTCCCCCGGCACCAGTTCCTCAGCCACACATTCACCTTCCAAATCATCCTATTCTTACCCTCACTGGCACATGGTACAGGCAGCAATCCAGAAATTACTAACCTCGAAGTCCAGTTCTTCAGGTTTCTACCTAGCTCCCTTCAGGACCTCCTCACCCTTCCTACCCATGTCATTGGTGCCAGTACGTGCCAAGAATTCTGGGTGCTCCCTCCTCCCCTTTAAATGGCTGCCTTACCGTCAGCTTGAACTAGTCTGGCTATTCTCTTCTGACCTCTCTCATCAACGAGGCATTTTCACCCACAGACCAGCTGCTCATTGGATGATTTTTGGGTTTTTTCACACCATTTTCTGTAAAGTCTAGAGCAGGTGTTCCCACCCTGGGGTTCATGCACCCCTTTTTTACTGATATTAGTCCATGACATAAAAAAGATTGGAAACTCCTGGTCTAGAGACTGTTGTGTGTGAAAATACCAGGAAATCAGCAGTTTCTGAGGCATTCAAAATGGCCATTTGGCACCAACAATCATTCCACATTTAAAGTCACTTAGATCATATTTGTTCCCCATTCAGATTCTTGATTTGAACAACACCTGATCCCCTTGACCATGCCAGCCTGCTGTTATGCACTGAATTGCTGCCAAATGATTGGCTGATTAGATATTTGCATAAACGAGCAGGTATCCAGGTGGCTACTGAGTGTGCAGAGTTACGAAGTTACCATCCCCTCAGTCAGTATTCTTCTGTTCCAAACACTCTTTGGGTGAAAAGCTCTTCCTCAGATCCCCTCTAAACCTTCTACCACTCACCTTAAATCTATGTCCCTTGACTTTACAGGATATACCTTTTGCAATGATTAAAAAAAAATTACCTACCTTAACCACAAGAGATTCTGCAGATGCTGGAAATCTTGAGTAACACACACAAAATGCTGGAGGAGCTCAGCAGGACAGGCCGCATCAATGGAGGGGAATAAGCAGTTGATGTTTTGGGCCAAGATTCTTCATCAGGACTGGAAAGGAAGTGGGCATAAGCTGAAATAAGAAGGCTGGGGAAGAGGAACGGTGGCAAGCTGGCAGGTGATAGGTGAGACCATGTGAGGGTGAAGGCGGGTGTGTGGAGGAGGGAGGATGGAGTAAAAAGCTGGGAGGGTACAGGTGCTTAGGTGCTGCCTGACTTGCTGAGTTGGTCCAGCATTTTGTATATGCTGCTGTTTGGAACTCAGCAGGTCAGGCTGCAGCTACTGTGCCTATAAAAAGTATTCACACCCCCCCACCCCCACACAACACACACAAGATGCATGAGGAACTCAAGAGGCCAAGCAGCACCTATGGAAAAGAGTGCAGTCCTCAGCCCAAAACGTCGACTGTGCTCTTTTCCATAGATGCTGCCTGGCCCGCTGAGTTCCTCCAGCATTTTGTGTGTGTTGCTCGGATTTCCAGCATCTGAAAAGTTTCTCTTGTTTGTGATTGGATTTCCCCTTTGGAAGTTTTCATGTTTTATTCTTTTTCAACATTGAATCACAGCGGATTTAATGTGTCTTTTTTTTTGACACAGATCAACAGAAAAAGACTTTCATGTCAAAGTGAAAACAAATCTCTACAAAGTGACCTAAATTAATTACAAATGTAAAATAGGAATAATTGATTGCATTGGTATTCACCGCCCCATCCCCTTAATTTGTCACACCAAATCAACACTGGTACAGCCAATTGGTTTTAGAAGTCAGCTAAATGGAGGTCTGTTTCTAGAGACCTTTGGGCAGTCAAGGTGTTTCAATTGTTTGTTTAAAAATACTCCTGTATCTAGAAGGTACACCTGTATCTGGTAAGTCAGTATCCTGGCAAAAACTACACCATCAAGACAAAAGAGCACTCCAAGCATCTCCACAAAAAGGTTATTGAAAAGCACAAGTCAGGAGATGGATACAAGAAAATTTCCGAGTCACTGAATATCCCTTTGAGTACAGTTAAATCAATCAAGAAATGGAAAGAATGTGGCAGAGCTATAAATCTTCCTAGAGCAGACCTTCCTCAAAAACTGAGTGACCGTGCAATAAAGGGGACCATCGAGACCTATGACAAATCTCGAAGAGTTGTAGGCTTCAGTGGCTGAGATGGGTGAGACTGTGCATACAACTGTTGCCCGGGTGCTTCACCAGTCGCAGCTTTATGGGAGAGTGGCAAAGAGAAAGCCACTGTAGAAAAAAACTCACATGAAATCTCAGCTAGGGTTTGCCAGAAGGCATTTGGGAGATTCTGAAGTCAGCTGGAAGAAGGTTCTATGATCTGATGATACCAAAATTGAGCTTTTTGGCCATTAGACTAAATGCTATGTTTGGCGTAAACCAAACACTGCACATCATCAAAAACACACCATCCCTACCATGAAGCATGGTGGTGGATGCATGATTTTGTGGGGATGTTTTACTAAAGCAGGCCCTGGAAGGCTTGTGAATGCAGAGAATGAAATGAATGTAGCAAAATAAAGAGAAATACTGGAGGAAAACCTGATGCAGTCTGTAAGAGAACTGTGACTTGGAGAAGATTTGTCTTCCAGCAAGACAATGACCCCAAGCATAAAGCCAAAACTACAAAGGAATGGCTTAAGTTAATGTCCTGGAGTGGCCAAGTCAGAGTCCAGACTTAATTCAATTGAGAATTTGCAGCTGGACTTGAAAAGGGCTGTTCACTCACAATCTCCGTGCAATCTGACTGAGCTTGAGCAGCTTTGTAAAGGAGAGTGGGGGGAAATTTTCAGTGTCCTGCAGTGCAAAACTGAGAGAGACCATTCCACGCAGACTCAAGGCTGTAATTGCTGTCAAAGGTGCATCTACTAAATACTGACTTGAAGGGGGTGAGTAATTACGCAATCAATTATTTTGTGTTTTATATTTGTAATTAATTTAGATCACTTTGTAGAGATCTGTTTTCACTTTGATGCAAAAGAATCTTTCTCTGTTGATCGGTGTCAAAAAAGTAAAATTAAATCCACTGTGATTCAATGTCATGAAACAATAAAACATGAGAACTTCCAAGTGGGTGAATACTTTTTATTGGAACTGTATAGAGAGAAATAAACAGTCAGCATTTCAGGTGGAGATTCTTCCTGATGAAGGATCCTGAAGAAGTGTCTTTACCTGAAATATAACCTGTATATTTCCCTCCCTAGATGCTGCGTGATCTGCTGAATTCCTCCAGCATTTTGTGTGTGTTATGTCTCTATCCATGCTATGCAATTCTGCATACCTCATTGAATGCCTCCGCTCCAAGGCTATCTACTCTCTCCTCGTAACTGAAATGTTCCATTCCAAGCACCGTGCTGCTGAATCTGCTCTTTCCCTTTTGCAGTGTAATCATAGCTTGTGGCAACCAGAACTACACACAGCACCCCAGCTGTGGTCTTAACAATGATGTACTGCAAGTTCCCTGCTCATGTATAGTATCACCTGGTTAATGAAGGGAATATCCCAAAAGCATCTTTAACCACCTTAGCTGTGCTGCCATCTTGAGGGATCCATGGATTTGTACACCATCATCGTCACCTTTCAATACACCTGAAGGCCATTGTGTAAATCCTAGCTTGATTCGTTTGTTCATATGACATGAACAATCGTGGTCTGTGCATGAACATGATTGTTCCTAAAAAAATTTCCTACAGAAGTGGTTCGCCATTGCCGTCTTCTGGGCAGTGTCTTTACAAGACAGGTGACCTCAACCATTATCGATGCTCTTCAGAGATTGTCTGCCTGGCATCAGTGTGATATACACCGGCTGTTCATACAACCATCCACCACCTGCTCCCATAGCTTCACATGACCCTGATCAGAGAGGCTAAGCAGGTGCTACACCTTGTCCAGGGGTGACCTGCATGCTATCAGAGGGAAAGCATACCTTCATCTCCTTTGGTAGAGACGTATCTCCACCCCACTACCCAACCTAGCTTTATTAACCCATCAAAACGATCACCACATTTAATAGGATTAAGTTCCATCTGCACTGCCTATTTTACCAACCCAGCAGTATCCAATAGCCTAAGATTACTCTCCTCCCTATTAACAACACCATCCATTTCCATGCAGACTGTGAAATTACTAAAGCGTACAGACTTAAATACAAGAATAAAGACAGAGGTTAAAGTATGGACACAGTAAGCTGGCTGGTGGTGTAGTGGCATCAGCTCTGGACATCGAGGCGATTGGGCCCAGGTTCAAATCCATCTGGCCCCCTGTTTGCTTTCCATCCGTGCTGTGTTAAGCAACTCAGCCTCACAAAAAAACAAACACTAAAGAAATGGCCAAAAAAAATGCTGCCTAATGCGCCAGAAGGTTTGAAAAGGAACAAATAAAAGTACAAATATGGAATTTCAGTTAATGTGCATAAATGCATAAATAAGCAAATTTCCTACACTTACATCCAAATTGTTAATGTATACAACAGACAATAGGTTTCCAGCACCATTGTGTATTTTATATTTCAGAAATATTTGACTAATCTTTTATATATATAGTTTGATTAAGCATTCTTGTTCATTTAAATAATTCATCACAGGTTATATGCATATACATCATCATGCTACCACATCTCTGCACGTGCCTCGCTTAAAGTAAACATGAAGTTAGACTCACATTTCGGACTCCTGTGTCTTCCTTTGAATTAGTTTAATGAGCATAACAGGCACTATGGTGTGACACTGCACGCAAGCTTCCAATCACATAACAACCCACCACCATTCACCCTCTGCTTCTCCTTTCCAAGTGGAACTTGGGGCCAATTGGCCACTGGCTAACGATGTAACCATGTGGACCAGTCTTCCAGGAGGGACCTACTTAAAGGCCTGTTTGAAGTCCATGTGGACTACCACAATCACAACATCTTCATCAATATATCTTCTTCCTTTCTAATGTTAAATAAAGTAGATTGGGCAGGATCTCTTCAGCAATGCCATGTTGACAATCTTTGATTAAACCATAAGATACAGGAGCAGAATTAGGCCATTTGGCCCATCGGGTCTGCTCTGCTTTTTCATCATGGCTGATCTATTTTCCTCTCAGTCCCAGTCTTCTGCCTTCTCCCTGCGTCCCTTCATGCCCTGAGTAATCAAGAATATATCAAGCTCTGCCTTAAATATTCTCATTGCTCTTCTCATTGTTACCATCAGGAAGGAGGTACAGAAGCCTGAAGGCACACACTCAGTGTTTCAGGAACAGCTTCTTCCCCTCTGTCATCCAGTTTCTGAATGGACATTGAAACCATCCTGATGAAGGATCTCAGCTTGAAACATAGATGCTGCCTGGCCTGCTGAGTTCCTCCAGCATTTTGTTTGTGTTGCTTGGATTTTCAGCATCTATAGATTTTCTTGTGTTTGTGATTGAATCCATGTACAATACTTCACTATGTTTTTATTTCTGTTTTTGCACTAATTTAATTTAACTATTTGATATACATATATATACTTAATGTAATTCACAGTATTTTCTACATTATCATGTTTTGCATTGTACTGCTGCCGCAAAGTTAACAAATCTCATGGTATATGCCAGCGATATTAAACCTGATTCTGAAATATACCACATGACTTAGCCCTGACAGCCACCTGTGACAAAGAATTCCATAGATTCACCACTCTCTGTCTAAAGAAATTCCTCCTCATCTCCATTCTAGATGGATGTCCCTCTATTCTGAGGCCGTGTCCTCTGGTCTTAGATTCTCCTTCCATAGAAAATATCCTTTCCACGTCCACTCCATCTAGGCTTTTCAACATTTAATGGGTTTCAATGAGATACCCCCTTATTCTTCTGAATTCTTCCAGTGAGTACAGGCCCAGAGCCATCAAATGCTCCTCATAAAATAAGCCTTTCAATATCGGAATCATTTTCGTAAACCTCCTCTGACACTCTTCAAAATTTACAAGGATGTTGCTGTGGTCCTGTGAGTTACAGAGGAAGATCGAATAGGTTAGGATTTTAATTCTGGAGCATAGGAGAATGAGCAGAGATCTTATTAAGGTCTTATCAAAATACATGCAGACTTTTTCCCTCTCAGGTTGAGACTAGAACAAAAGGTCAGGGTGAAAGATGAAATATTCAAGGGGCCTCAGAAGCTGGTACAAGTGTGGAATGAACTGTCACTTCAAAGAATCTTCAAGATTTATAACATAGAAGTTCAATTCACAAATATGGGAAGTGTTTGACTTTGGAAATTGAAGCATAGGGTTAATGGTAGGATTCTCAGCATTGTGGAGATACAGAAGGATCTATAGATCCCTGAAAGTTGCAGGCAAGATAATAGGGTAGTTATCAAGGCATATGATGTATTGGCTTTCATTGGTCAGAGAGGGTGCAGAGATTTACCAGGATGCTGCCTAGTAAATCTCTTTGGATAAGGCTTTTCTCTTTGAAGTGAAGGAGGATGAAAGGTCACTTGATAGAGGGGTACAAGAAAAAAGGATGGTCTAGATTGAGTGAACAACCAAAGGTTTTTTCCCCTGGTTGGAAATGGCAAGTACAAAGGTGCATAACTTTAAGATGTTTGGAGGAAAGTATAGGTGGGGATATCAGTAGTAGGGTTTTTTTTAAACAAAGAGTTGTGGGTACATGGAACACGTTGGTTGTGTGGTGATGGAGGTGGATACATTAGGGACATTTAAGAGACTGTTAGATAGACACATGGATGATAGAATATTGGAGGGCTATGTGGAAGGAAAGGGTTAGATTGATCCTGGAGTAGTTTTAAGGGTTAGCACAATATTGTGGGCTGAAGGGCCCATAACTGTGCTGTATTGTTCTATGTTTTATGAATGAAAGACAAGATTGGTAGCTCAGGTTGGCTGTTAGCTTGTAGGGTTGTTCACTGATCCTGGAGGTTAGGTTGCAAAAGTTTCATCACTGGTTAAGGTGACATCATTAGTGTGCTATTGAGTGTTGTTTCTGCCAAGTACTTATATTGGACCGACTCATTGTTCTGATTGGATGGCTGCCACCTTGGCAGCTAGTCTTTGCTGGGTCCCGGCCAACTGGACAGCTAACTGATCTCCACTGGCCCATGTCTCTGCTTATCGGTCCTTGTGAGCGTTGGCTCCTTGGGTGTCCGTGGCTCACTCCTTGGCCCTGATCCTGCAGACTCATAGGTTCATAAATTGCATCGAGTTCAGTGTACTTGTTAATAGAGTATTCTGTTGAGAACCAAGTTTCTAAGAATTCTCTTGACTTCTTGTTTTGTGCTTCTACCAGGATCTTTGTAGTTTCCCAAACAACCTTGTGCCTTTTTTGATCTTCACGTACTGAGATGTGTCAGACGATTGTGTCTTCTTATAGCTAGCTGATGTTCATATTCTCATGGGTAGTTTTCTCCACGTCTGTCCTACAGAGTGTTTTGGGCAGTCTCCACATTGGATTTGGTATATTACGTTTGTTCTCTCCATGTGGACTGTTGGATCTTTGGGTCTCGAGATGAGGGTTCTGGTGGTTGTGCTGGGTTTGTGTGCTGCCATTATTCTGTGCAGTTGGAGCAGTTTTGCCATCATTTCGGAAATATTCCTGATGTAGGGTAGGGTAGGATAGGGTTAGCCTCTTTCTTGTCTGTTCAGTAGGAGTTAAAAGGTTGTTCCTCTGGATGAGACACCTTCTAGTGAAGTTTTTTGGATAGCCATTGTGTGTAAATCCATTGAAAAGGAGATTTTCTTCTTTCTTCTTGAGGTCCACACTACTGTTTCCACTTAGTTGAATGACATTTGGACACAACTTCGCTTATGGCAGTAGAGGTGATTGCTGCAATAACTGAGGATGTAGTCCATATTCGTTCCTTTCCGACAAACTGATGTTTCCAAACTTCCGTCCACATTCCTCCTGATTAGCATGTCTAAGAAACAGAGTTGGTCAATTGCTTCAACTTCCATGGTAAAGTTAATATTGTTGAATACATTGCTGTCTCAGCTTTGCACCTCTTTGATCTGATTTCATTTGAGTGCAGTACTGTCCCATGTTCTATGTTTTAAAAAGGAATATCTAGTCATTCCAGCCAAAAAGTGGAAATCTTCAGCTACTTCATCATCCCTGTCCAGATCTGTAGGAGCCTCAGAACTTAAACCGTCATACAGACATTAAATACACTACCTTATTTGACATAACATCATCGAGTGTAGAGAATTACTTTATAATAGAGAAAGAGATGCTCAGTCACATGGTTTGCACATTTTGGACAATTGAAAGACAACTGGAGAAAATGACAAAATCAAATGTTTCTTTCTCAAATAAATTTTGATGAACTTTTGTGAAGTTTTTTGGGTCTTCTGTGGCTGAGTGGAGGTTGCTGACAAAGCCATGAATTCATGGTGCGCATATGAAGTATAAAGCTAGAAACAGTCCAATGGCCAAACTGATGCTCTTGTGATATGAGTCAGAATGACTAGAATTGGTACTTATGATTCCTTAGGGAAAAATGATCATGATCATAGTTGATGCAGATTCCAGATGGATAGTCCTAATGACTCATCCAGAGCTTATTAAAGCATGAGAAGTAGAAGCAGGATTAGGCCATAAAGTCCACTGTGCCTGTTTAACATTTGAATAGATCATGGCTCAGGGCCACTGACTTGTGCTATTGGTATCCATTCATTCTCTCAATCTCATAATCCATCAATCTCTTTCCTGAATATCCTGAAAGATTTAGGCAATTCAGCCGACCGAATCTGCCCTGCCTTTCCATCACTGCTGGTTATTAATCCTCACAGAGACATTCTCCTGCCTTCTCCCCATAACCTTTGACACCCTGACTAATCGAGAACCTATCAACCTCCGCTTTAAATGCACCCAATGACTTGGCCTCCACAGTCGTCTGTGACAATGAACTGCACAGATTCACCACCCCAAGGCTGAAGAAATTCCTCCTCATCTCTGTTCTAAAGGGATGTCCCTGCATTCTGGGGCTGTGTCCTCTGATCCTAGACTACCACATAACAGAGAGTTATATTATGTTCATTGTATTCCGAGGCTGTGCCCCTAGACTCTCTCACTATAGGAAACATCCTCTCCACATCCACTCTTTCAATATTCAATAGGTTTCAATGAGACCCCCTCTCATTCTTCTAAACTCCAGCGAATACAGGCCCAGTCATTAAACGCTCCTCATATATTAACTATTTCATTCCCAGGATCACAGCAAATGCTCCTCGTACTGTATACTAACCATTTAATTCCCACAACCTCCGTTAGATCCTCTCCAATGCCATCACATCCTTTCTTAGATAAGGGGCCCAAACCTGCTCACAATATTCCAAGTGCAGTCAATACTCTAAGGCCTTACGTCCTTGCTTTTATGATTCCTTCCACAATTTTCAGTTTGCCCTTTGACTTTCCATTTCGTTAACTATCTCTATCTTTTCAGGAACTGGTGAGTGTGGCATTGTAACATTGTACCCTACTCTTATTCTTTATTTTTTCTGGCTTGAAATCTGTTCTGTATCTCTTTCATTTTTTTCCTTTCTCTTATTTTAAAACCTAATCCTCTGCGTCATCTAATCCCTATTTACTTACCAAAATGTACCTGCTGTTCCGTTGAACCTGGGCCATACATTCTTGCTGCAAGTAAGCATCACGCATGAAAGCCTTTCACTCAGTCCAGACAACGCATTGCCTTAAATACCTCAGATAATTCCTCCTGTTGTCTGGTCTCTGTGTCTCTGCGACACATGTGGAAGTGCCAAGTCAATTTTGAGAGCGGCATGAAACACCAATGTTCTTGGCCTTGCCCTGTTTCACTCTAAGACAACTGCATTTCAAGTTCAAGTTTAAGGTCATTCAATCATTCATATGTGGAGAGCTGAGCAAAGCAACGATTCTCAGGGACCAAGGTGCAAAACACAATACATATATCACAAACAGCACTTAAATTAATATTAATATAATAATAATATTCATCATCATATGATGTAGAGATGTATATCTGTCTCATCACCCGAACAATATTAACAGATTTTAAGAAAAGTATTCTGTAGATGTGTGTGTAGGCCTTCGGTAGTCTCGTCAGACCATGGATTTGCGCCTTGGAAAGTTTCCAGGGCAGAAGCCTGGGCAGGGCTGTATGGAAGACCGGCAGTTGTCCATGCTGCAAGTCTCCCCTCTCCACGCCACCGATGTTGTACAAGTTGACATAAGGTGCAGATTTGATGTTACTGGTGTTGTCATAAATAATGTGTACGGGGTACTAGCAATGTTCAGAGGTGTCACAGCCTGGGGAAAGAAACTGTTACCCAGCCTAACAGTCCTTGTTCTTATACTGCAAAAACCTTCTGCCTGACGTCACTATAACATCTGATTTCCACAGCCATTTGTTTTATTGCAGAGGGACATCTACCTTCACGGTAACGACTGCATCTGCATTTTAAATCTTATATCATATTAAGGGTAACAAAAGATAGATTATTGGCATAAAGTAGTCGTCCAGCGTTTTGGCTCTGTTGTTGTTTGTTTCCTTTGATTTTAAAACCAAAACCTTTGCACCATGTAATCCCTACTTACTAACCAAAACATACCTGCTACTAAATTCCATTAGGAGTTTGAGGAGATTTGGTATGTTACCAAAGATGCCGGGAAGTTTCTACAGATGTACTGAGGAGAGCATTTTAACTGATTGCATCACTGTCTGGAATGGAAGGGCCACTGCACAGGATCAGAAAACTCTGCAGACGTAGCCATTAATTTTGTGTGTGTGTTACTCAAGATTTCCAGCATCTGGAGAATCTCTCACGTCTGCGAAGTAGCCACCCAAAGCGCACCCGCTGTGTCACCTGTTACAGCCGCCTAGGGGTGGAAGTGCAGGAGACGGTGTGGGAGAGAACGGAGACACAGCGAACGCACTGGAATCTGCACTGGGTTGGGGGTCGGCCCCTGCAGACTGGTTCTACCGTCAGTGTTGCTCTCCAGTTTTCACTCCCCGGAAGACAATCTGGGTTGGCTTTATCTGCGGCTGACCCATGTGTGAGGTGAGGAATTGCCACATGCTTGTTCTTGCAGGAACATGGCTCCAGGACAACATCCCATGCACCATCAAGCTTCAGGCCATGCCACTCAGGGACCTGTGCTAAAAAAATTTTATGACTGTAGGTGATACTGTAATGATATGTACTGTGCGCTGTTGTGTGACTGTATGTACTGTGCGCTGTTGTGTGACTGTATGCACTGTGTGCTGTTGTGTGATTGTATATACTGTGTGCTGTTGTATGATTGTATGCACTGTGCGCTGTTGTGTGACTGTATGTACTGTGTGCTGTTGTGTGACTGTATGTACTGTGCGCTGTTGTGTGACTGTATGTACTGTGTGCTGTTGTGTGACTGTATGTACTGTGCGCTGTTGTGTGACTGTATGTACTGTGTGCTGTTGTGTGACTGTATGCACTGTGTGCTGTTGTGTGATTGTATGTACTGTGCGCTGTTGTGTGATTGTATGCACTGTGTGCTGTTGTGTGACTGTATGTACTGTGTGCTGTTGTGTGATTGTATATACTGTGTGCTGTTGTGTGACTGGATGCACTGTGTGCTGTTGTGTGACTGTATGCACTGTGTGCTGTTGTGTGATTGTATGTACTGTGTGCTGTTGTGTGACTGTATGTACTGTGTGCTGTTGTGTGACTGTATGCACTGTGCTGTTGTGTGACTGTAAGCACTGTGTGCTGTTGTGTGACTGTATGTACTGTGTGCTGTTGTGTGATTGTATGCACTGTGTGCTGTTGTGTGACTGTATGTACTGTGTGCTGTTGTGTGATTGTATGCACTGTGTGCTGTTGTGTGACTGTATGCACTGTGTGCTGTTGTGTGACTGTATGCACTGTGTGCTGTTGTGTGACTGTATGTACTGTGTGCTGTTGTGTGACTGTATGCACTGTGTGCTGCTGTGTGATTGTATATACTGTGTGCTGTTGTGTGACTGTATGCACTGTGTGCTGTTGTGTGACTGTATGTACTGTGTGCTGTTGTGTGATTGTATATACTGTGTGCTGTTGTGTGACTGTATGTACTGTGTGCTGTTGTGTAACTGTATGTACTGTGTGCTGTTGTGTGACTGTATGCACTGTGTGCTGCTGTGTGATTGTATATACTGTGTGCTGTTGTGTGACTGTATGCACTGTGTGCTGTTGTGTGATTGTATGCACTGTGCTGTTGTGTGATTGTATATACTGTGTGCTGTTGTGTGATTGTATGCACTGGATGCTGTTGTGTGACTGTATGCACTGTGTGCTGTTGTGTGACTGTATGTACTGTGTGCTGTTGTGTGACTGTATGCACTGTGTGCTGTTGTGTGATTGTATGTACTGTGTGCTGTTGTGTGACTGTATGTACTGTGTGCTGTTGTGTGACTGTATGCACTGTGCTGTTGTGTGACTGTATGCACTGTGTGCTGTTGTGTGACTGTATGTACTGTGTGCTGTTGTGTGATTGTATGCACTGTGTGCTGTTGTGTGACTGTATGTACTGTGTGCTGTTGTGTGATTGTATGCACTGTGTGCTGTTGTGTGACTGTATGCACTGTGTGCTGTTGTGTAACTGTATGTACTGTGTGCTGTTGTGTGACTGTATGTACTGTGTGCTGTTGTGTGATTGTATATACTGTGTGCTGTTGTGTGACTGTATGCACTGTGTGCTGTTGTGTGATTGTATATACTGTGTGCTGTTGTGTGACTGTATGCACTGTGTGCTGTTGTGTGACTGTATGTACTGTGTGCTGTTGTGTGATTGTATGTACTGTGTGCTGTTGTGTGATTGTTTGCACTGTGTGCTGTTGTGTGACTGTATGTACTGTGTGCTGTTGTGTGATTGTATGCACTGTGTGCTGTTGTGTGACTGTATGTACTGTGTGCTGTTGTGTGATTGTATGCACTGTGTGCTGTTGTGTGATTGTATGTACTGTGTGCTGTTGTGTGATTGTATGCACTGTGTGCTGTTGTGTGACTGTATGCACTGTGTGCTGTTGTGTGATTGTATGCACTGTGTGCTGTTGTGTGACTGTATGTACTGTGTGCTGTTGTGTGACTGTATGCACTGTGTGCTGTTGTGTGATTGTATGCACTGTGTGCTGTTGTGTAACTGTATGCACTGTGTGCTGTTGTGTGACTGTATGCACTGTGTGCTGTTGTGTGATTGTATGCACTGTGTGCTGTTGTGTAACTGTATGTACTGTGTGCTGTTGTGTAACTGTATGTACTGTGTGCTGTTGTGTGATTGTATATACTGTGTGCTGTTGTGTGACTGTATGCACTGTGTGCTGTTGTGTGATTGTATATACTGTGTGCTGTTGTGTGATTGTATGCACTGTGTGCTGTTGTGTGATTGTATGTACTGTGTGCTGTTGTGTGATTGTATGCACTGTGTGCTGTTGTGTGACTGTATGTACTGTGTGCTGTTGTGTGATTGTATGCACTGTGTGCTGTTGTGTGACTGTATGTACTGTGTGCTGTTGTGTGATTGTATGCACTGTGTGCTGTTGTGTGACTGTATGTACTGTGTGCTGTTGTGTGATTGTATGCACTGTGTGCTGTTGTGTGATTGTATGTACTGTGTGCTGTTGTGTGATTGTATGCACTGTGTGCTGTTGTGTGATTGTATGCACTGTGTGTTGTTGTGTGATTGTATGTACTGTGTGCTGTTGTGTGACTGTATGTACTGTGTGCTGTTGTGTGACTGTATGCACTGTGTGCTGTTGTGTGACTGTATGCGCTGTGTGCTGTTTTGTGACTGTATGCACTGTGTGCTGTTGTGTGATTGTATGCACTGTGTGCTGTTCACACTTTGCCCCTAGAGGAATACTATTTCATTAAGCTGTATGCAGGAGTATGCTGGAATGACAATTAAACTTGAACTTGACTTGAAATTGAACTGAACCTACTCTAATAATCTTGAATTGTGCATGAAACAATTTATTATTTGACATTGAATATGATGCCTTATTAATCTCTTCTAATCCTTTCAAACTTAGTGAGAAAGAGTCAGCATGGAAATAAGTCCTTCTGCCAATCTTGTTCAGGCTAAACAACGTAACCATCAAGCTCATCCCATTTGTCTGAGTTTGGCCCCTAAAATTCTAAAGCTCCTATCCAAGTACTTCTTCAAATGTCTTTTAATTGTTGTTATCTACTTGTCTCAACACACCAGCCTCTGCAGGAAAAATTGCCCCCTGAGGTCCATTTTAAATCTTTCACCTCTCACCTTAAACTTCTGCCCTTTAGATTTTATTCCCCTTCCCTTGGAAAAGGACTATGTGTTCACCAACGGTACTGTGCAAAAGTCTATTGCACACATATATAGCTAAGGTGCCTAAGATCTTTGCATAGTATCTTATTTGTCAATGTGGAGCAGGGTGCGAGTTCATAAATCTGGCAGAGCAAAGGATGTTGGGAATGGCGTAGTTGAAGCGCCACCAGAGGGGTGTGGGACAGGTGGCAGAGGAGGAGTGTCAGAAGCAGAGGGTGCTGCGGGTGCAGACACACCCAGCCCTGAGACACCAGGCAAAGTCATTTGATTTCAAGCAATTGGTTTATTGATCATTACAGAATGTCTCTCCGGTGCTTCTCACTCTCTCCCCTTTCCCTTCCCCTTTTCCCAACCATGATTCCCCTCTCCCTGCTCCCTTCCCACTCTCGGTCCACAATAGAGACCCATATCAGAATCAGGTTTATTCTCAATCACACGTCATGAATTTTTTTGCAGCAGCAATACATAAAATTACTATAGTACTAGGCAAATGTCATTGGCACCCTAGCTACATATAGGTGCCCAAGATGTTTGCACAGTACTGTATCTATAAGATAAGATCACTCTTCAGTCTCCTATTTTCCAAGGGATAAAGTCCTAGCTATCCCTATAATCCAGCCCCCATAATTCCTTGCAGCAGCCTTGTAAATTTTCTCAGCACTCCTTCTAGTTTAAAGATGTCCATTAGAAATTAAGGCGACCAAAGCTGTATATAATATTACAAATGTTGTCTTGTACAGCTGCAACATCATATCCTAAGCTCTAAACTTGATGCCCTGACTGATAAAGGCCAGTGTTCAAAATTCAAAGCTCAAAGTGAATTTATTAGCAAAGTACATACATACAGTGTCACCAAATACTGCCCTGAGATTCATTTTCTTAAAGCATTCACATTAGAACAAAGAAATACCATAAAATCAATGACAAATTACAGACAAAGACTGACCAACAACCAAAACACATAAAATGCTGGAGGAACTCAGCAGGCCAAGCAGCATCTGTGGGAAAGAGCGAACATCTGATTTTTCAGGCCGAGACCCTTCATCAGGACTGGAAAGGAAGAGGAGAAGTCAGAGTGAGAAGGTGGGAGGAGGGGAGGAAGAAATACAGGGTGGTAGGTGATTGGTGAAATCGGGGGGGGGGGGGGGATGAAGCAAAGAGCTGGGAAGTTGATTGGTGAAAGCCATAAAGGGCTGGAGAAGGGGGAATTTTATAGGAGAGGACAGAAGACCATGGAAGAAAGGGAAGGGGGAGGAGCACCAGAGGGAAATGACGGGCAGATGAAGAGATAAGCTGAAAGAGGGAAATAAGAATGGGGAATGGTGAAGGAGGTGGGGAGGAGAAATTATCGGAAGTTAGCGAAATCAATGTGCATTCCATCAGATTGGAGGCTACCCGGAAGGACTGTAAGGTGTTGTTCCTCCAACCTGAGTGTGGCCTCATCGTGGCAGTAGAGAAGGCCATAGACTGATATGTTGAAATGGCAATGGGAGATAGAACTGAAATTGGTGCCACCGGGAAGTCCCGCTTTTTGATGCAGATGGAGCGTAGGTGCTCGATAGTGCAGTCTCCCAATCTATGTTGGGTCTCACTGATGTACAGGAGGCCACACCGATACAGTTGATGATCCATAGGTGTCAACAGACTCACAGGCGAAGTGTCCCCTCACCTGGAAGGACTGTTTGGGGCCTTGAATGGTAGTGAGGGAGGAGGTGTAGGGGCAGGTGTGGCATTTGTTCTGTTTAGAGGATAAGTGTCGGGAGGGAGATCAGTGGGGAGGGACGAATGGACAAGGGAGTCACATAGGGAGTGATCCCTGTGGAAAGCAGAAAGTGATGGGGGGGGAGAGAAACATGTGCTTGGAGGTAGGATCCCATTGGAGATGGCATGTCATGGAAAATTATGAGCTGGACACCAAGGCTAGTGGGGTAATAGGTGAGGACAAGAGGAATCCTATCCCAGGTATGGTGGCTCCTGTATATCAGTGAGACCCAACGTAGATTGTTGGAATGCTTCACTAAGCACCTTTGCTCCATGTGACTTTGTGATATGGTGCAACTCAAACTACCTGCGTCTCAATATCACCAAGACCAAGGAGATGGTGGTGGACTTTAGGAGATCTAGGCCTCATATGGAGCCAGTGATCATTAATGGAGAATGTGTGGAGCAGGTTAAGACCTACAAGTATCTGGGAGTACAGTTAGACGAGAAGCTAGACTGGACTGCCAACACAGATGTCTTGTGCAGGAAGGCACAGAGTCGACTGTACTTCCTTAGAAGGTTGGCGTCATTCAATGTCTGTAGTGAGATGCTGAAGATGTTCTATAGGTCAGTTGTGGAGAGCGCCCTCTTCTTTGTGGTGGCGTGTTGGGGAGGCAGCATTAAGAAGAGGGACGCCTCACGTCTTAATAAGCTGGTAAGGAAGGCGGGCTCTGTCGTGGGCAAAGTACTGGAGAGTATAACATCTGTAGCTGAGCGAAGGGCGCTGAGTAGGCTACGGTCAATTATGGAAAACCCTGAACATCCTCTACATAGCACCATCCAGAGACAGAGAAGCAGTTTCAGCGACAGGTTGCTATCGATGCAATGCTCCTCAGACAGGATGAAGAGGTCAATGCTCCCCAATGCCATTAGGCTTTACAATTCAACCGCCAGGAGTAAGATATGTTAAAGTGCCGGGGTTGATTGTATTTAATGTATTTAAGTAAACTACTTAAGAACTTTTTAAAAGCTATTATTAATGCTTTTTGAGAGAGTGATTTAGATGCATATCATATTTTTACTGAGTTAAGTATTGTATGTAATTAGTTTTGCTACAACAAGTGTATGGGACATTGGAAAAAATGTTGAATTTCCCCATGGGGATGAATAAAGTATCTATCTATCTATCTATCTATCCTTCACAAAAAGCGGGATCTCCAGATGAGCACCCATTTCAATTCTACTTCCCATTCCCATTCCCATTTTGGCATATCAGTCTATGGTCCCTTCTACTGCCGCAGGCCACACTCAGGCTGCAGGAGCGACACCTTAAAGTCCGTCTGGTTAGCCTCCAAACTAATGGCATGAACTTCGATTTCTCAAACCTCCAGTAATTGCCCCCCCCAACCATTCCTCATTTCCTTTTCCCTCTTCCTTCTCACACGTTATCTCCTCACCAGCCCATCAGCTCTCTCTGGTGCTCTGCACCCTTCCCTTTCTGCCATGGTCTTCTGTCCTCTTCTATCAGATTTCCTTTCTCTAGATTTCCGATCTCTTTCACCAATCAACTTCCCAGCTCTTTATTTCACCCCTCCCCCTCCCAGTTTCACCCATCACTTACTACCTTCAGCTTCCTTCCCCCCCCCCACCCACCTTCTTACAATGACTTCTCATTTTCTTCCCCAGTCCTGTTGAAGAATCTCAGCCTGAATCGTCGACTGTTTATTCATTTCCGTAGTTGCTGTCTGACCTGCTGAGTTCCTCCAGCGTTTTGTGTCTTGCTTTGGATTTCCAGCACCTGCAGGCTTTCTCATGTTTGTAGGACTGACAAACAGCCAATGTGCAAAAGCAGATAATTGGTGCAAATCCAAAACAAAATAATATTAATTAATTTATTCATTCATTATGTGCTGTGTCGTATGATGTGGACGATCACGGTCTTGACCATGATGGTCCTTGGCAAATTTTTGTACAGAAGTGGTTTGCCATTGCCTTCTGGATGGTGTCTGTACAAGATCGGTGACCCCAGCAATTATTAATATGCTTCGGAGATTGTCTGCCTGGTGTCAGTGGTCGCATAAACAGGACTTGTGATCTGCACCGGCTGCTCATGTGGCTATCCACCACCTTTTCCCATTGCTTTATGTAACCTTGATCATGGGGCTAAGCAGGTGCTACACCTTGCCCTAGGGTGACCTACAAGTTAGCGAAGGGAAGGAGCGCCTTACACTTCCTTTGATAAAGACCTATCTCCACCCTGTCACCCTATAATATTAATATTAAATGAATAAGTAAATAAATAATACTGAGAACATGAGTGATAGAATCCTTGAAAGTGTGTCCATAGGTTGTGGAATCAGTTCAGAGTTGAGGTGACTAACTTTATCCATGCTGGTTCAGAAGCCTAATGTTTGAAGGGTAGTAACTGTTCCCGAACCTAAGACCTCCAGGAGTACCTCCTTCCCAATGGCAGCAATGCGAAGACAACATTGCCTCGATGGTGGTGCTCCTTGTCAAGGGATGCTGCTTTCTTGTGGCAGTCCATCTTGTAGATGTGCTTCATGGTGGGGAGGGCTTTGCTTGTGTTGGACTGGGTGGTATCTACCACTTTCTGTGACCAACTGTTCAATCTTGGATATTACATGGGAGCTCCAACCTGTACTCACTGGGCACTTTGTCATAGTCATAGACCACCACTGAATGCCCTTCAGCCCATCTAGTCTCATTGACTTTCACCTGGAGCTCAGCTGTCCATAGCCCTCCTATCCACGCATTCTACATATCTAAACTTCTCTTAACTGTTGAAATTGTATCTCCTCCCACCCCATCTCCTGTAAAAATGCTATTCCCTTTTCTCACAAACAAGAGAAAATCTGCCGATGCTGGAGATCCAACGCAGCACCCACAACATGCTAGAGGAACTCAGGAGGCCAGGCAACATCTATGGAAAAGGGTAAACAGACAATGTTTTGGGCCAAGACCCTTCATTCTCTTTTCTCAGTTTCTTTGCCTCCACTGCATCTGTTCCCAGGATGTGGCTTTCCATTCCAGGGCATCGGAGATGTCCTCCTTCTTTTATAGTACGTGGTTTCATTTCTTCCATCATCGATGCTGCCCTCATGCGGATCTCCTTTTCATGCTTACCCCATCTTCCTACCACCTTAACAATGATAGAATTCCTCTTGTCTTAACCTACCACCCCATGAGTCTCCACATCCAACACATCACCCTCCTCAACTTCCACTATCTCCAAAGGGATCTCATCACTAAACATATCTTTACCTCCCCCCCCACCCCGCTTTCTGCAGGGATTGCCTGCTCCGTGATTCCCTTGTCCAATCATCCTTCCCCGCTAATCTCCTTCCCATCATTTATCACTACAAGTGGCCCAAGTGCTACACCTGCCCATACACCTCCTCTCTCATCTCCATTCAGGGCCCTAAGCAGTCCTTCCAGATGAGGCAACACTTCACCTGCAAATCTCCGGGGGTCATCTATTGTGTCCAGTGCTCCCAATGTGGCCTCCTCTACATCGTTGAGACATGTCATAAATTGGGAGATTGCTATGTCGAGCACCTCCGCTCCATCTGCCAGAAGCGGAACTTCCGGGCAGCCAATCATCTTAATTCCGAACCCCATTCCTGTTCTGTCGTACCTGTCCATGGCCTTCTCTGGTGCCGAGGTGCAGCCACCCTCAGGATGGAGAAGCAACACCTTATATTCCATCTGGGTAGCCTCCAACCTGATGGCATGAATATCTGTTTCTCCTTGCAGTAAACAAATTTGTCCCCCCACCTCTATTCCCCACTCTGGCCTTTAGCTTCTTCTCACCTGCCTGTTACCTCCCCCTGGGTCCCCTCCTCTTTCCCCTTCTCCTATTGTCCACTTTCCTCTCCTGTCAGATTCCTTCTTCTCCAGCCCTTGATCTTTCTCGCCCACCTGGCTTCAACCTATCACCTTCTAGCTAGCTTCCTTCCCCTCCTCCCCATCTTTTTAATCTGGCATCTTCATCCTTCCATCTCAGTCCCGAAGAAGGATCTTGGCCTGAAATATCGACTGTCAATTCATTTCCATAGATGCTGTCTGGCCTGCTGAGTTCCTCCAGCGTTTTGTGTGTGTGTTGCTTTGGATTCCCAGCCCCTGCAGACTTCCTGGTGTTTCGGTTCTGCAGATGCTGGAAATCCGGAGCAACACACACAATGTGCTGGAGCAGCTCAGCCTCAGCCCAAAAACCTGGTTCTTTATTCCTCTCCATAGATGCCGCCTGGCGGACTGAGTTCCTCCAGCATTTTGCATGTGTTGAAATTGAACCCGCATCCCCCCACTTCTGTTGTTAGCTTGTTCTGTTCTCTCACCACCCTCCGAGTGAAGAAGGTCCCCCCATCTTCATTCCTAAGCCATTTCTCCTCACTTTACTTTCTACATTTTAAAAAAAGAGTCAACTGGAAGATATTTTGAGCCTTGCTGTTGCTGGGTTTCTGTTTCTTCACCTCTGTATTATTGTTCAGCCTCCTTGAAAACCGAAAGTCACTAGGGAACAGGAGACGTTCGTAATTACAGAGTAATTCTTGACAACACTGCATCAGAGAAAAGGCTGAAATGGTACGGGGCATTCAACTCACAGCAGGCAGTCTATTGTACTGCCAGCATACAGAAAATAGAGCCTATTCAAGAAGCAGAAGAAATGAATGACATCAACTAATGCAGGACATTTTGTTCAGAAGACAAATGAATGAAGGATAAATACGTTAAATTTGTGTACATAAAGCTGAACTCAGGGACACCCATTGCTGCATGTAAGGAGTTTGTTCGTTCTCCCCGAGACTGCCTGGGATTTCTCCGGGTGTTCCAGTTTTCTCCCTCAGTCCAAAGACATACTGGTTAGTAGGTAAATCGGCCGTTGTAAATTGTCCTGTGATTACTTACTTCCTGAACAAGATGGCACAGCAGCGCCTCCACTTCCAGAGGAGACTGAAACAAAACAGGCTCCTCTCCACCCCCTCCCGTCTTAACTGAATTCTCCAGGAGCTCCGCTGAGAGTGTCTTGACAAGCTGCATCTCCATCTAGTATGGAGCAGCCAGAAGTCCCTACAAAGGATGGTGAAAGTGGCTGAGGAGATCATAGGGGTCTTCCTACCATCCATCAAGAGTGCTGCCTTTAGTATTATCAAGGATCCCACCCATCCACCAGCATCTTCTCTGACTTTCTACCATCAGGCAGGATACTCCGATGCAGAAAGACAGGAATGATCAGGATGGGAAACAGCTTCTTCACTCAGGTTAATAGGTTTCTGAACTCCCTGCTGTATTGCATTCAAAGTGTCACCAGTTAATCTGTTCCATAGCTTAAAATATTTAATTTATGCATTTTACTTTGTTTATTTATGCATAATTCAACTGTACATTTTACCCTTCTTTACTAAGTTATTGTGTGTTATGTGTACTACTGTACTGGTCTGGAGAAACGCCTCGTTTGACTGTATAAAAGTATATAGTTAAATGACAATGAACTTAACTTACTTACTTACTGCCCGTTATGCCACTGGTGTTTAGGGCAGCAATGAGGGTCCTCCATCTGTTTGCCGTGGCCCTCTTTGCTATTGTGCCCCAGGTGTGGTTCAGCATCCTCTTTTCTACAGTCCAGTGCCGTTGTCGTTGGTCCCCCGTGCTTCCTCCGCCCTTCGGGGCTCTAACAAAGTGCTAACTTGATGATGGAGTTGGCCTCCCATCACGTACCCAATCTGTCTCCAACGTTTCCTCATGTTGATTGTGGCCATGCTGACACTGAAGGAGTAGGGCGTAGTTGGAGATCTTACTTGGCCAGAAAATGTGGAGGATCTTCCGGAGGCTTGGCGACTGCTTGGTGAGGTCACTGTCTGTCATGCACCAGCATTCTGACCCGTACAAGAGAGTGGACAGAACACAGCTCTGGTATAGCTTCACCTTGGTGTGGATGCTGTCCCTGTTGATCCCCACATGTTGCTCATTGAAATGAAGACATTTTAGCTTTGCTGATTGGGCTAGGATTAAATCGGGGTAATTGCTGGGCAGGATAGCCCAAAGGGCTGGTAGGGACTATTCCACATTGTATCTCAATAAATTAATAAAAAAGAATGGTTCTACATGGTGGGAGGGAGCCTCAGTGGCACCAGCTCTCCTTATCTCCCAGGACTGGCCTGGAAGAGTCTTGTGAGCCAGTCCTGGAAGGCACGCAGAGCCTATGTCATTGAGGCTACGTCCACACTAGACCGGATAAATCCATAACCGAAGCTTTTTCTCTTCGTTTTGACCCTCCGTCCACACTGAAATGCCGTTTTCCTCCCCCATAAATGGAGCTTTTCTAAAACACCCTCCAGAGTGTGTAAATTTGACAACGCTGCTTGGGCAAGAGTAATATGGAGGGGGTAACCGGAGATTTATAGAAACGCTGCAATGACATGCTGGAACAGATGGTGGCATTTCATTGTTTTCCTGAACGCAACTCCCCACACAACCTAACAATTTCAGAACAGACGGCAACAAGGCTGAAGCCAGAAATGTTCGAAATGTACTCAGCAAATACTTTGACCCATAACTTGCTGAATAAATAAGTATGCTCACTTTGCCCTGTTTTCTGTCCTAGCTTGTATGAAGGTGGTTTATCTATTTATGCAAGTACTTCTCTGGCAATAGATGTGTAACAGCCTAATGTAACATTGCATGGAAATACAAAATAACACTGATGCAGACATGTTTTATACATTTAACAAGGTGCTTTATTAATGCAACAGAGTTAGTCAGTTTTTCAATGTTCGTCGTCAGCCAGGTCAATCTGTCCGTGAACTCCCTGTCGGTTGCCTCCGTACGCTCCAGTATTTGTTTTTTTTTTAAGTTTTAAGTCTTCCTGCGCGACAGCCAAAAGCTATCCGTTGTTCGGCAATTTCCTTTTAAGTTTTTCTAGTCTGTAACTGCAAAAACATTCACTTTCACAGTGAGATTCGATACCAAACATGTCGCTTGTTTTCTGTAGATGTGTCCTGCGCAAGCGCAGTAGGAGGAGGTTCGCCTAAATACCCGTTTTAATGTGGATGGAGGTATCTTCAAAAATGCTTGGTGTGGACAACTATCGTTTTTACGCGAAACCGGCGTTTTCAGAATTATCCGGTCTAGTGTGGACGTAGCCTCACAGTGTGGTTATCAAACATGACCGGCCCAAGCATCTCCATTCTTATTAGAACCTACTACAAGCCCTTGCCCCAAAATGTTGCTTTTTTTTCCACAGAGGATGTGTGAAACCCCTGCCAGGGCTGGTGGTGGAGGGAGATACATTCAGGACTTTTAAGTGAGTCTTGGATGGACACATGGATGACAGGAAAATGAAGAGATACATGGGAGGGCAGGGTTTGAGTGATTTTAGAGTAGGTTAAAAAGGGCAACAAAACATCATGGACTATGCTACGGCGGCATGGTAGTTCAGCAGTTAGCACATCGCTTTACAGCGCCAGAAATAACTGTTTCTGGTTTAATTCCCATGACTACCTGCAAGAAGTTTGCTCACTGTCCCCATGACCACATGAATTTCCTTTGTGTGCTCTGGTCCTCCCATATTCCAAAGACGTAAGGTTAGGGTTAGTGAGTCGCACAATCCAAAGGTTCAAAGTTTCACTTTATTATCAAAGTATGTATGCAAAATATAACTCTGAGATTCATCTTCTTCAGATAGCCATAAAGTATAGAAAAACCATGGATGTCATTAACAACCCCATCTCAGATGAAAAATTAAAAGAAACAAGGAAGAAGAAATCCTCTCTGAGTTGATTAGACACAATGTATTTCCAGCAACTGCAGATTTCCTCATGTATGTATTTCACTGTATGTTTTGATTTTTTGATGTACATTTGACAAATAAAGTTAATCTTTCTTGCTTTTTTTTATCATGCTGCCTACTGCTTCTTTAAAGCCAGTAATGCTTGCATTATAGCCATTGCATTCTGTGCAGTTGTATAAGCAAGTCGGCTCAGCTGTAGAGCTGTTCACCCCTGATCTTCAGTTTTATCTCTGTGGACTTTGCACATTCAATCTGTGACTACTTGGGTTTCCTTCGAGTGTTTCCACTAGGCACACCTGCAAGAGGTGCTGCCGTGGGAAAGCAGCATCCATCATCAAGGACCCCACCATCCAGAACATGTTCTTTTCTTGCTACTGTCATCGGGAAGATGGTACAGGAGCTTAAGGTACCACACCACCAGGTTCAGGAACAGTTATTACTCTTTAACCATCAGGCTCCTGAACCAGCATAGATAACTTTACTCACCTCAACACTGAACTGATTCCACAACCTATGAACTAACTTTCAAGGACTCTACAACTCTTGTTCTCAGTATTACTCATTTACTATTGTTATATTTTTATTTTTTCTAAGCTCAAGCTGTTAAAAACTAAGGTTCAGCATAGCCAAGCATGCTCATTTCTCAATTGCTAGGAACTTTGGGACTTGTGGCTTGTGGCTTTACATAAATAGTACTGTATAGCCCTAATTGCTTAATGCTATTGTGTAGTGATTTCGGGATGATATCAGTTGTAGATATTACTATTGGGACAATGTATACCCTATTCATGTTTGATAGTCTTTCAATTTCCTCTTTTAATTCAGCAAACTTCTGATGTTTTTTACTCATTATTATTTTAAATATATATTTTCTCATCAATCTGGTAAAACCTGATGTATGATTATTATCAACATTGTTAATATTATTATTATTGTACTTGCACAAATTCTCTTCTTTTGCACATTAGTTGTTTCTCAGTTTCTGGCAGGACAGCCAGTATAAGGAGGAGAAGCATTTTACTGTCATTCATCTCAAAGTGAAAGTAAATTTATTGTTAAAATACATATATGTCACCATATACTACCCTGAGACTCATTTTCTTGCAGGCATTTACAGGAAAATAAAGAAATACAAAAGAATTTATGAAAAACTATACTCAACTATACATTGGATAGATACATGGATGGTTGGGGTATAGTCCCAGTGCAGGTCAATGGGAGTAGGCAGTTTAAATGGTTTGGCACAGACTAGAAGGGCTGAAGGACCTGCCTCTATTACTCTGGAAACAAAGACTGACAAACATCCAATATAGAAAAGAAGTCAAATAGTACATCAGTAGCTAATACTGAGAACGTGAGTTAAAGATTCCTTGATAGTGAGTGTGAAAGCTGTGGAATCAACTCACTATTGAGGTGAGTGAAATTATCCTTGCCAGTTCAGGAGTGTGACGGTTGAAGGATAATAACTGTTCCTGAACCTGGTGGAGAGGGGCCCAAGGTTCCTGTACCTCCATCCCGATGGCAGCAGTGAGAAGAGTGCATGGCCTGATTGGTGGTGCTCCTTGATGTTGGATGCTGCTTTCTTGTGACAGACAGTGCCCATGTAAATGTGCTCAACAGTGGGGAGGGCTTTTCCTGTGATGGACTGTAATGGACCCTTTGTGATCCTGCTCATCTCCCTCAGCAGCTCTCTCCCCTCCTTCACCTTGCTCCATTTATTTTTCCCCCTTTTTCCTCTTTCCCTGTCTTCATCTATCATTCACCTGCCACAGTCTTCCAACTCCAACCCACTCAACTAACATCCTATCTGTCACCCCGTACCCCTCCTCGGTCCACCATTCTCCTCAGCATCCTTTCCTGCTACTCCCCTTCTTCGCTCTTTGCTGGCTCACCTCTCCACCGTAACTGTGGAGGGCTTTTCATGTGATGGACTGGGCTGTATTCACCACTTTCTGTAGAATTTTCCCTTCTTGGGCAATGGTGCTTTCCTGCCAGCCCATGATGCAATCAGTTGGGATTCTCTCCACTAAAGGTTCCTATTAGTGACATACATAAACGATGATAAGCTTGATTCTGATATGGGTCTCTATTGTGGACTCAGGAAAGGGGGCAAGAAGAGGGGAATCATTGTTGGGAAAAGGGGAAGAAAGAGGGGAGGGAGCAGGAAGCATCAGAGAGAGACATTCAGTAATGATCAATGAACCAATTGTTCGGAATCAAATGACCCTGTCCACCGTCTCAGGGTTGGGTGTGCCTGTAGCTATGCCAACACAAGCCCCGGGCATTCCTTCTCTGCCAGCCATTCCACACCCCTCCCACAGTGCTCTCCCCTCTCCAGTCCCAACATCCTTTGCTCCTGCCAGATTTACAAACTTGCTTTCCGATCCACATTGACAAATAGAGTAGTGTGCAGAAGTCTTAGGCACCCTAGCTTTAAATACACGCCTAAGTCTTTTCCACTACTGTATATCATAACAAATATGGAAATATGATATTTCAAATATATATTGAGAGCACAGACGATTTTATAAAGTTTTGCTGGAGAACTAGTGATCCTGTACAAAATTGTGCAAGCTGAGCCATGGGCAATTTTAGTCACCCCACTACAATAAGTGTCCGATAATGCTTGAGGGAATGCAGTGGAGATTTATAAAGATGTTGCTGAGGCTGAATATTGTGTTACTCATAGATGATGAGAGATAGTAACAAGTCTGCGATTGGTTTCTGAGAAACAAGAGAGAGTAAGAGGAGATTTAATTTATGTGTATATAATTATGAGAGACATACCAGGAAAATTTGCCAGTGAGGCCAATTACTGGGAGACATAAATCTAAGTTAAGTGACTGAACAAATCTAAGGAAAATGACTGAAGAACATAAGTTAAATCTAAGTTAAGTGAATTTTAAGTTAACTTTAACTTAATTTAAGTTAAATTTCACTTAAATTTAACTTAATTTAACTGAAATTTAATTTAGATTAAATGACTGAAGAAATTCAAAGGACATTAACGAGGCTTTATTTACATGCAATGAATAATGGACCTTTAGAACTCACTGCTTGACATGTTTGAACATAGAACATAGAACAGTACAGCACAGGAACAGGCCCTTCAGCCCACAATGTTGTGTCAAACCAATTAAATCAGTAATGAAATGGCCAACTAAAGTAATCCATTATGATAATACAATGTCCATATCCTTCTACTTCCCTCAAATTCATGTGCCTATCTAAACATCTCTTAGAAGTCCCTAGTGCATCTGTCTCTGACACTACCCTAGCAGTGCATTCCACACACATACCACTCTCAGTGTAAAAAACTTGGCCCTCACATCTCCTTTGAACTTACCCCCTCTCACCTTAAATCCACGTCTTCTAGTATTGGATGTTCTGACCTTGGGCAACACTCCCTCTAATTTTTTATTCCACCTGCGCAGACTAATCATTGCCCTGAATGGGAAATTTCTACACAGCCTGAAAACAGCATGGCACTTCAAATGTATTTTTTTTGTAATATGAATACTATGAATATTTCAACTGAAGATTGAAATATCAGATACATTTGATTTTATTTATTAATTGAAGGATATGATGAAATACAGAACAACAAAGAAAATCTTTCACATTTCATAAACATTTTCTTGTCTGTCTTTATTCCAGCTGCGTGCTAACAAAGGCTACGTGCGCAGGAGTATTTCGGTTACTGCGTGGCCTCGTCGCCACACACCCACACAGCTTAGAGGGAACAGTGACCCCGGATAAAAGATACTGTCCACTCTTTCTCTGTCTGCTTATAATCTTATAAACCTCTATCAGCGAAGAGGAGGAAGATGCCTCAATCACGTTCAACGATGTGTGTGAAAAATTAGATCCTGAATCATAAACTGTAGGGCTACATCCCCAAAGCTGGAAAGTGAGGGGTGACCTAAATCTCTCCGTTTCTGGCTGGCATGGACATGACTGTCCTCTTTTGAATTTCTGTGGGGCTGTGAATCAATCTATGATTCATTAGGGATGCCTCAGTTCTCCGTTCAGAGTTCAAACCTGACTCTGTAAAAACACTTTAATATTGCTGTAAAGTGGAAACCATGCCCCAAAAGACCAAAGCGAGATGCAGGGAGAGAGAACTAAAGTCAGGTCAAGGATTCTAGTAATAAAAGGAAGTAACAATTACAGTTTTGTATGTCAACGCCCCTTAATAAAATCTAATCAAGCAATTCTCAATTTTCCAGTTCTATTTTTAAAATTAAAACCCAGAGCAACATAGGAGCTAAGTAATGAGAAATGCTTTGAAACTGGAGCAAGAGAATAGAAATTCTTATGATGAACCAGTCTTAAAGTCACTAATAGCAAGTCTAGTGAAGAAGTACTGAGAAATAGAGTAATTTAAGAGTGTAGGACCAGAAGACATTAGGCCATTCAGCCATTTGAGTCCGTTCTGCCATTCCATCATGGCTGATTTGTTATCCCTCTCAGTCCCATTCTCTTACCTTCTCCCTGAGCCCCTTGACACCCTTATTAATCAAGTACCTATCAAACTCTGCTTTAAATATACCCATTAATATATTTAATGATGCATGTCGCACACATAGTCAATCACAGAGATAAGCCTGTTGGTACAATCTGCCCATCAAGTACTCATCTATACCAGTCACATAGACTCAACGATCCATAGTCATACCACATAAAACAGGACAATTAGCCTATTCTGACAAAAATACTCCAACCTGGGAAAAAGACTGTGCCCATTCATTCCATGTAAAGATTCAAAGAATCTTTCAAAGGATAGTTTTATTTGTCACATATACATCAAAACATACAATAAAATGTGTCACTTATGTCAATGCATGCTGGGGCAGCTCGAAAGTGTCACAATTCTTCCAGCGCCAAAATAGCATGCCCACAATTTACTGATCCTAACCCATATGCCTCATATCTAAGGATGGCAGTTTTCCTTCTTTGAAAGACATTTGTAAATCAGATGTTTTTTTTTACAAGAATCCCATTATTATTGTGGTTGCTGATGCCAGTTTTAATTCCAGATTTATTTAATCACTCTGATTTTATATTCCTTATCTGTCAGCATTGGATCCAAACTCATGGTTCTAGATCCAAACTCATGGTTCTAGATCCAGTACTCTTCCTGTGTGTTCTCTTACTTGACTACTGTGTTACAAACACGTTACGACAATTGAGTTATATCAAGCGACCTCCCAGCAGCAATTTTGCCATGGCAGGGTTCGCATAACACTATTAGAGCTCCAGCGACCTGGGTCCAGTTCTGCCACTGTCTGTAAGGAGTTTGCATGTTCTCCTGGTGACCGCATGGGCTTCCTCTGGGGACCCTAGTTTCCTCCCACATCCCAAAGAAGTATGGGTTAATGTGTGTTTTAGATAGTCAATTCATCATATGGGTGTAACTGGATGGCGCACACTCTTTCGTCCAGAAAGACTTGTTACCGTGCTGTATCTCTAAACAAAATAAAAATAAAAATAAATAAATAACATCTGATTTAAAACTTTTGCCTTTGCTTCAGCCAATCATCTGGCAGCAACTCAATGCATAAAAGCATGCAGACGTGGTCAGGAGGTTAATTTGTTGTTCAGACCAAACACCAGACTGTGGAAGAAATGTGATCTAAGTGATTTTGACCTTGGAATGATTGCTGGTGCCAGTCAGGGTGGTTTGAGTACTTCAGAAATTCCTGATCTCTTGAGATTTTCACGCACAACAGTGTCTAGGTTTACAGAGAATGGTGTGAAGAACAAACAATAAAAAGCATCCAGTGAGCTGCAGTTCTGTGGGCAAAAGCACCTTGTTAATGAGAGAGGTCAGAGGAGAATGGCCAGACTGGTTCAAGTTGACAGGAAGGTGGCAGTAACTCAAATAACCACGCGTTACGACAGTGGTATGCGGAAGAGCATCTCTGAATGCACAACATGACAAACCTTGAAGTGGATGGTTTACAGCAGTGGGAGACCGGGTTCCACTATGTACCTAATAAGGTAGCTTCTGAGTGCATGGTCCCTCTATCAGCCTCTTTACTCATTAAGGTGGTCCTTAGAAGATAATTATTACACTGTTTTCTTAGTCATTTTCTCTCATGTCTGTCATTCATATCTAGTAGTGTTCTTCTGAGGTGCTCTGAGGCACTTTGTTAACATACATAGAACATAGTGAAGATTATCACACCATATGCCTTCTTAACAACCCCACCAACTTGCACAGCAACTTTGAGACATCTATGGACATGGGCCCCAGGAGCCCTCTGTTCCTCCACACTGCTATTAACCCTATATTCTGCCTTCATAGTAGACCGACCAAAGCCAATCACTTCACACTTTTCTGGGTTGAACTCTATCTGCCAGTTCTCAGCCCAGCTTTGCATCCTATAAGTGCAAATAATTATTGGTGCTTAACTCATCCGTGAGACTGCTTCCCCAATTTTTGCACCAGCCTCCAGCTCCTAGAGATGGATATTTTGCAAGGTTCAGCAATTGTCTGATAAAGGGTCTCCACTACAAACATTAATCCTCTTTCCACAGATGCTATCTGATCTGCTGAATGCTTCCAGCATTTCCTGGATTGGAGGGGGCTTGGTGTGCTATTGTCAGGTAAGCATCATCCTATAATAACAATTTCTGAATAATCTCCTTTGAGCATTAATTTGCTGTTTCCTCTTTACTTCCTATTATTTCTGACCCAGGTAACAATCAGGAGACACTCACTGTATGGCTTCTCAAGAGGCAAGAGAAGGTGAGGGGAAAATGACTTCCAAACCTTTCCTGAAACCGATTACAGTTGAAAGAAAGATTTATTTAAGTCATTATCTAAGGCTCAAGACTTTTTCCATATTTTTAAAAAACACAAAATGCTGGCAGAACATATTTTTTTACTGGTTGGACATCCGAAAACCCCTGAATAATGCTAAATTAATCCCTGTCAGGACAATACTGACACAACCTTAATGCAGTGAACATCTTAAAACACATACAATAAGTTACGTAGAATAGTTTATAAACAATATAAGTAGCAGTCCATATAGAATATCTACAACATAAAGAACCTTTATATGACAGGTCATCAATAAAATCAGAATCATATTCAGGTTTATTATCACTGACGTACAGAATGTTGTGAATTGTATTGTTTTGCCACAGCACTGCAGTGCAGAACATATAAAAAAATGTAAATTACAATAAGAAATATATTGGGGGAAAAAAGGAGTGCAAAAGAGAGCAAAATAGTGAAGTAGTGTTCATGGGTTTATGGACCATTCAGAAATCTGATGGCGGAGGGGAAGAAGCTATTCCTAATATGTTGAAGCAACACACACAAAATACGCTGGAGCAGCTCAGCAGTCCAGGCAGCATCTGTGGAAAAAAGTACAGTCAATGTTTCAGGCTGAGACCTGAATATGTTGAATGTATGTCTTCAGGCGCCTGTAATGCATGTCCTGGGTGTTGAGGTCCTTAATGATCAATGTCACCTTCTTGGGGCATCACCTTTTGAAGATGTCCTCGATGCTGGGGAGGCTAGTGCCCATGATGGAGCTGGCTGAGTTTACAACCCTCTGCAGTTTTGTCCAATCCTGTACGTAATGCCTCTCTATCAGTCGATGATGCAACCAGTCAGAGTGCTCTCCATAGTACATTTGTAGACATTTGCTGAAGTCCTTGGTGACATGCCAAATCTTCTCTAACTCCTTATGAAATATAGTTGCTGTCATTCTTTCTTCATAATTACATCAATATATTGCGCCCAGAATAGAATTTTCAGAAATGTTGACATTCAGGAACTTCAAGCTTCTCACCCTTTCTATTTCTTCCCCCATTCCTACAAACAGTGAGTTCTAGAGCTTAAGCATTCTGTGCTTGAGATAGTTCTCCTCATTCCCTCCATCCTGTATAGACCCTAAGACCATAATTGTTTGATCTGCATTCTAATTTTGTCTTTTGATCCTTAAACCATCCACATATTTACCCTATTTAGCCCAATCATGATCTTGTATATAATCTCTCAACTTCACTCCAAAGAGAACAACTGAGCTTTCCTGGACTAATCATCAGTTGAAATAGTTAAGAAATAGTTAATCAACTGATATCTTGATGAGTTGGTGTATGATTTTGCTTATATTTTAGTTTAGTTTGCTGAGGTGATTGGATGCACGACGTTTGTGAATCTTTATATACAGTACTATGCAAAAGTCCTGGGCACATTTATACACTGTAGCTAGGGTGCCTAAGATCTTTACACAGTACTGTATTTGTCACAAAGAGCGAGTTTGTAAATCTGGTGGGAGCAAAGGATGTTGGGAATGGTGAGGGTGGAGCACTGCAGGAGGGGTGTGGGACAGGTGGCAGAGAAGGAATGCCAAGGGTAGGGTGGTGGCAATGGTGCAGACACACCCAGCCCTGAGACACCAGGCAAGGTGATTTGATTTCAAACAATTGGTTTATTGATCATTACAGAATGTCTTTCTGGTGCTTCCCCCTCCCTTCCTCTTTTCCTAACCATGAATCCCCTCTCCCTGCTCACTTCCCATTTTCAGTCACCAACAGAGATCCCTATCAGAATCAGGTATCATCACTCACACCAAATTATGAAATTAGTTTTTTTTGTGGCAGCAGTAAATTACAATACATAAAATTACTACAGTACTGTGCAAAAGTCTTAGGCACCCTAACTACATATTCAGGTATGTGCCTAAGACTTTTGCACAGTACCTTACTGCAATGAGAAATGGGTTAGCTAGATAATAAGGGACGAGGCAATGGTATGAGGTTGAAGAGCAGTTGTCATCCTTGTGTTGAGGGACATATACTTTTTCCTGTTTTACTGTTTCTGTTTATTGTCATTCAATATTAGGGGAGGGATATTGATAGGATAAATGCAAGCAGGTTTTTTTTTCCACTGAGGTTGGGTGAGCCTAGAACTAGAGGTCATAGGTTTAGGATAAAAGGTGAGACCTGAGGGGGAAATTCTTCAATCAGAGACTGGTGCAAGTGTGGAGCAAGCTTCCAGCGGAAGTGGTCAATACAAGTTTGATTGCAAGAATGAAAGAAGTTTAGATACGTAAATGGATGGGAGAGGTTTGGAGCACAATGGTCTGGATGTGGGTCAATAGGACTAAGCATAATGATAGCTTGGCACAGACTAGATGGGCCATAAGGCCTGTTCTGCAGTAGTCTATGACTCTATTTTTGTAATTAAAAAACTTATATATTTTCACTAACCTTTTCTGGGCCAAAAACATTGATGCAATCATGAAGAAGGCAAGTTGCAGTTCTGTTACATTGGGAGTTGAAGGAAATTTGGTATGTCACCAAAGACCCTTTCAAATTTCTACAGATGCATGGTGGAGAGCATTCCAACTGTTGCATCACTGCCGGGTATGGAGGTTCCAAATCACAGGCTTGAAAGAGGGTTCAGAGGGTTGTAGACTCAGCAATCACCATCCTGGGCACAAGCCTGCACAGCGTCAAGGACATCTTCAAAAGGCAGTGCCTGAAGAAGGTGGCACCCACCATTAAGGATCCTCACCATCTCTCTCTTCTCATTACTAACAATGGGGAGTCTGAAGACACAAACTCAATGTTTTAGGAACAGCTTCTTGCCCTCTGCCATCATATTTCTGAATAGACTATGAAAACTACCTCACTGTTCCTCTTTTGCACTATTTATTTATCTATCTATGTATCTACCTACCTATTTATTTGATTATTTATTAAAACTTACAGTTTTTTATGCCTTGCTCTGTACTACTACAGCAAAACAGCAAATGTCATGGCATATGTCAGTAATAATAAACCTAGTTCTAGTAATAATAAATTCTAGTTCTTAACATTACAAAACTGTAGAGGTTCAAGATTTTAAAAAAGGACAGTGGACAAACCTTTACCCAGGAAAAAACAATGAAGTAATATTGCTTAAATAAATATTCAAATCCAGGCATTGCTTAAAAGATACTCTGTTAAATGTCTAGTGCTTAAACAATATTCAGATGTAGACATCAGATCCAGACAATAAAACTATTAGTGTCGGGACCTGAATTGTCACCAGTCTACACTTGGTCTTGTCGGCGCAGATGAACACATATTGTGTGCAGTCAAAGTTAAAAGAAGCACAGATTTTTTAAAAATATATACCAGCATTAGAAGCAGTCCAAAAGGGATTCACTAAGCTAGATTTACTTGGTTAAATCCTGGTATAAGTGGGTTATCCTATCATGTGTGGCTAAAGAAACTAAATCTGTGCTCTTTGGAATTTGGAAGGGCGATGTATTGAAACATAAAATCACAAGGGTAGATGTTGAAAGCACTAGAGGTTCCGCAGATGCAGGAAATTTTGAGCAATACATTCAAAGTGCCGGATGAACTCGGCAGGTCAGGCAGCATTGATCAAGTGGAACAAGCAGTCAACGCTTGTGTCTCAGCCCAAACTATCAACTGCATATTCCTCTCCATAGATCTTTAAGGTAGACGTCGAGATGTTTGCGCAAGGGTGGAATTTTGAATGATGTGTCATAGTTTCTACATGAAACTTTAGCCAGCTCCATTATGGGCACTAGCCTCCCTGGCATCGAGGATATCCTCAAAAGGCAATGCCTCAAAAAGGAGGTATCCACCATTTAGGACGCCCATCACCTAAGACATGCTCTCTTCTTATTACTACAATCAGGATGGAGGTACAGGAGCCTGAAGATTCACACTCAATGTTTTAGGAACAACTTGATCCCCTCCACCATCAAATTCCTGAATGGACAGTCAACCTATGAACAACACCTCACTATTTTTGCTCTCTTTTTCCACTACTTGTTTATGTATATATTATTGTAATTGATAGTATTTTATGAATTGCGCAGTAACGCTGCCTCAGAACATTAAATTTCATGACGTGCTATATGTCGATGATATTAAACCTGATTCTGATTCTGAACGTCAGGGAGCAATGATTAAAAATTCCTGCCTGAGGGATGGCTTGCAAAGGGTGTTAAATCTCTGGTATTCTCCATCCCTAAAGGAAGAGGAAGCTAGATCATTAGAGAGGAAGTAGATTTGAGAAATGGGGGCTATGACACAAGAACGGAAGTGAAGCCCTGATCCAATCAGCCGTAATCATATTGAATGGGGTGTCAGGTTTCAAGTCAAGTTGGGTTTACTGTCTTTTGCACAAGTACATGTATGCACAGATGTAATGTTTAACCTAATAACAGCAGCATCACGGGCACTTAGTGTTAGAAACACAGTATTCACAAGAAAAACATAAATTTAAATTATACAAAATCATACAAGACAAACAACAAAGAGAACAACAGAAGGTCTATTGTAGTGCAAAGTGGTCATAGTGTCGCTATATTAATGGTGTGTTTAGGGGTTAGCTGGTTGATTGAAGAAATGATTGGTTAAAGGGAAGTAACTGTTCCTGAATGTGGTGGTGTGGGACTTCAGGCTCCCGTACCTTAAGCAAGAAGGTGGCATGGCCCAGATGGTGGGGATCTTTGACGATGGATGTAGTTGTCTTGAGGGGCTGGGTGGCCTACTCATGCTCCTACTTTCTTACATTCTTATATTTCATCTGTAAGGGGTATTTAGGGCCCTGGATAATAGTGCAGGGGAGAGGGAAGGTAATATAATAAATACTGCACATCACAAGCACAACAAAATCTGTGGATGCTGGAAATCCAGAGCAACACACACAAAATGCAGGAGGAACTCAGCAGGTCAGACAGCATCTATAGAAAAGAATAAACAGCTACTGTATTGGGCCAAGACCAGAGGGAGGTGATGGGCAGGTGAGAAGAGAAGGTGTGAGAGGGGGACACGAATGGGGAATGTTGAAGAAGAGGAGGAGTAATTACTGGAAGTTCAAGAAATCAATATTCATGCCATCAAGTTACCAAGATGGAATATAACTTGTTGCTCCTTCAACCTGAGTGTGGTCAGAGTGTGGCTGTATATCCTTCCTTGCATAGCGAAGTCTCAGGGGACAAGAAGGTGGTCTTGGGTGGACAGATGAAGAATGGACCAGGGTTTCACAGGGCAATGATCTCATTAGAACAGTGAAAGGAAAGGCAAGTCCTGCCTAGACTAGAGGGCAGGTCTTATGAAGATAGGTTAAGTGAGATGGGAGTTTTCTCTTTGGAGCGTAGAAGGATGAGAGATAACTTGATAGAGCTGTACATGAAAATGAGAAGCATAGATCAAGTGGATAGCCAGAGATTTTTTTCCTTAGGGTGGAAATCCAAGCTGATTGGACAGAAGCATAAGGGGGATGTCAGAAGTAAGCTCTTTAAACAGAGAGTGGTAGGTGTGTGGAACTTCCTGCCAAGTGTGGTGTTAGAGGCAGATGCATTAAGGGAATTTAAGAAACTCTTAAGATAGGTATGTAGGTGGATAGAAAAATGGAAGGTTATATGGGAGGAAAGCGTTAGATTAATCTAAGAGTGGGTTAAAAGTCAGCATAACATTGTGGGCTGAAGAGTAAGTACTGAGCTGTAATGATCTATATTCAATGCTTTATGAAAATTAGATGAACACTGAACACAGCAAAATTAATGTGGAGAATGGTGAGATGAAGTGTGAAGTCAAATATAACTCTATAAATTCTAGTAACGTTTTACTAGAATGATACTGGGATTCAAATGCATGAGTTACAGAGAGTGTGGACAGACCCGGTCTTGATTGCTTGGAGTGTAGGAGTCTGAGGGGTGACCTCAGGAAGGTGTATAAGATCAAGAGGGACATGGCTAGGGTGAACATGCACACTCTTTTTCCCAAGGACAGGGAATCTAAAAATCCAGGGATTAGGTTCAAGGTAAGAGGGCAAAGATTTAAAAGGAACCTGGGGGAAAACACCTTCATGCAGAAGTGGTGCTTATATGGAACAAGCTACCAGAGGAAGTGGTTGAGGCAGGTACACTGCCAATATTTAGAAGGCACTTGTACAGCTATACTTCATTAGGACTTTGAGGAGAATTGGTATGTCACTTGGGTGGGAAAGGTTTAGAGGGACATAGGACAAACACAAGCAAATGGGACTTAGCTTAAGCAGACCTCTTGATCAGTATGAACAAGTTGGGCTGAAGGACCTGTTCCTGTGTTGTATTACTTTAGGACTCAATGACTCCAAGTGTGAGAAATGAGATGGACTGAATTGAGGTCCCTGTCAACCATAAAACTAGTTCAAAGAAAAAGAAGAGTGTATTGGAAGTTTTAGTGTGGAAGTTGGCATTATCAAACTGATGCAGCAGTGAATGGGGTAACTGGAAAAATGTAATCAGAATCAGGTTTATTATGACTAACGTATGTTGGGAAATGTATGTCCTGCTGAAAGGTCTTGGCCCGAAATGCCGACTGTGCTCTTTTCCATAGATCCTGTCTGGCCTACTGAGTTCCTCCAGCATTTTGTGTGTGTTGCTTGGATTTCCAGCATCTTCAAATTTTCTCTTGGTCTGCAGTTTTGCACTGACAGTACAGCATAACACATAAAACATACTATAAATTATGGTAAGATATATATTTAAAAATAAATAAATAGTGCAAAAAGAGAGCAAGCTCATGGGTTGGTTCATTGTCCAGTTCGACTTCTGATAGTGGAGGAGATGAAGCTGTTCTTAAAATATTGAGTGTGTGCCTTTAGGCTCCTGCACCTCCTCTCTGATAGTAGTAATGAGAAGGGGGCTTGTTCTCAGTGGTTCATGAAGAATGCAGCTTTTTTTTAGACATTGCCTTTTGAAGATGCCCTGGATGGAGGGGAGTGCCCATGGCTGAGATAGATTCCTTACTGAGAGTCCCAGGGTGAAATGTTGTCAAGACGATTGTGGAGTCAGTGAATGACAGTGGGTATTGGTTGATACCCTTACAGTGAGAATGGCACTAGAAAAGTTGAGGAAGGGATGAGGGAAAGACGCACCACGTGAATGGTGGAAATTGGGAATAACGTTTCTCCTTTGTGTAATAGGCAACTCTGATGGTTCAGAGGAATCACTCCGGGCGGGAAATAGTGTTTGTCAATTTCTCTGATGGTGTATTGCACGCTATTATAGCGTCACAAATAAACAGACATTTTTGGGGGGTAAAAAAAATTTGACGGAAGAACCAATCAGTTTTTGGAATTGATCGTCCTTGCATTTAAAAAAAAACTTACAAATTAGATCTAAACCATTAAACCTGCAAGCGCACACTTAATACAGTAATGTCCTTGAGAAGAGGATTATGCTCAGAATCAGAATCAGGTTTAATATCATTGGCATACCTTGTGAAATTTGTTTTTTTTTAACGTGGACATGATATATGAAATGTAGTTTTACAAAATTAATCTTCACTTAAATGAGATGGCCTGTCAAATTCGAAGCATTACGGAGTGAAGCCGGAGAGGAGAATGTGACGTGCACTATACGGGTAATGTATGTTTTCATTACTGCCGCTCTACCTATAAACAACTTGTTGCATTTGGTATTTTGAACTTATTATTAAGTGCACGCACATCTATTAAACAAATGACCTATTCTGCTAGCGCAGAAAAAAATATTTGATTAATATTCAATTAAATTGAAACATTGCACCTGACTATACAGGTTGTTGCAAGGTGCGTTTAGCAGTCTGCGCACCGCGCCGAAATTATCGAAGCTTCCTCTGCGCAAATTAACATGGAGATAAACAGTGATGAGGAAAATGGAGATGTGATTTCTCTGGGCTTTTTTTTTGTGAGGGGGGGATAGTTAATTCTCTCTATGTTGTTGTAGGGAAAATCAGAATATGATCTGTGTAGCGTTATAACAAGAAAAGTTAATTGAAGCTAGTTTTTCACAACCTGGCTGAACCTACGGATGTTCCCGTTCGTTTAAAACTCAGGATACATCCACACCAGCACATTTCTCCAAAGATTACTCAGTTTTTTTTTCGCGAAATGCTCTTCGTTTTTGCCCTGCCCCCAAAACAAAAATAATCCGTGCGCTTCTATGGAGCGAACATTTTTGATTTAAAGAATTACCGAAGTGCTTCAAAGATGAGCGTGAGACCCGACCCGCGTATAACCTGGGAACTGAGACGCGCCGTGATATGTGGGGGATTCAATTCGTGACTGCCCGGGATTGTGAGACAAATACGGTTTGGTCGAAGCAAACGTGAAGAAAATGTTAAAACCGCTCGCCTCTCCCACTACAATGATTTCAGCGTTTGTGTTTTGATGCATGCCGAGGAGATATGGACAATCGCATATTTATACATAAAGACAGAAGCCAATGTGTGCCAAAGTTAATCCGGATATGGTGACTGGTTCTTTTTAAATGGGAAAGGAGCCTTTGAAAAGCACCGCACCTATCCGCTTTCCCGCTGATCAATAAAGAGCACTGATTCGCAAATGAGCGAGTGTAAGGGGGATATTCCCAACCTTTCTAGTCACCACTCTTTGCCACATCCACCCAACCCCCAACACACACACACACACGCACACACACACACACACACACACACACACACACACACACACACACACACACGCACACACACACACACACACGCACACACACACACACACACAAACACACACACACAAACACACACACACACACACACACACACACTAGACACGCATACACACACACACACGCACACACACACACTAGACACGCATACACATACATACAGTACACACAGACACAGACTGACACACTCATGCAGTGCATACAGACACGCGCATACACTTACAGTATACACAGACACACACATTAGATATAACACACACACAGACACACACACTCACAAACGCATACAGTACACACTGACACACACACGCATACACATACAGTACACACAGACACGCACCCCAACAGAACATACAACACACACACACACACACACACACACACACATTTCAAAAATACAAATCTGCTGTAAGAAAACTTCCAGGGCTCTGCTAAGAAAGTAACAAGTTCAGTGATGGACGTGGCACAGCCAGGCTGTATTCTTAATGCAAGGTGAAACCAATTGAATCAGGTTTAACATCTAGACTAACAGAAATAACAACATTGCACATAATTTTAGGGATAAAATCTGTGCCACGTCAACGGATGTTTTTCATCCTGTGGTTGCAGAAGGTTGGTGTTAGATCCACGTTAACACATTGGAAGAGGGTGGGGAGATGGGGGGGGGGGGTGGCGGAGGTGGCAAGAGCAACTGCACTCACCGTTCTTTCAGGTTCTTCCTCCGCTGGTCAATGTCAGGTTGTCCTCAGCGTGTCTCGCCTCCCAAATCAGATGCCGTGATCACAATCGACATCTCGGCAGATGTACCACAGGATCACATAAAGAATCAGCAGTATGGCAAAAATAAACAAGGCGACCAAAATAGCCTTTGTCACCGGAGAGATGAAAGACTGCATGACATCCGGAACTCCTGGGTATAAATGTATCAGAGCTCGAAATGACAACAATACTGTTGTTGAAAGTCACAAGCGACCCCTTGACAGCCAGGCTGCCGGTTGGACACCGCGGCACACTACCAGAGTTCCAGACAAAATACGTCTCTGCAAGAAGGACGGTGCTTTCTAGTGTCAACTCGGCAGAGAGTTCAAAAAAATAGGTAGCTTCCTCCCCGAGATCTGAATCAGAAGGCTCTTCTGAGCACATCGAACGTTAGCATGGCCCACATGGAAGAAATCGCCCAAAAAAAATCAGGAATGAGGGTGGGGAGGGGGGAATGGGCTAAAGACAGAGAGAGAGAGAGAGAGAGGGTGATAGAGAGATAGCGAGAGAGGGAGGGTGAGAGAGAGAGAGAGAGAGAGGGAGAGAGTGAAGGTGAGAGAGATGTGGAGAGAGAGAGAGATGTGGAGGAGAGAGAGAGTGTGTATCCAACGTAGCGATCTCCGAGTCGAAGTGAAGCAAACTATCTTCAGGACTTCCAGAGTAGAACCGATCGGGGAGGGGGGTGGATTGGCGATTTACACACTTGTAACACACTCACTCACTCCCGGAAGAGGCAGAGACCCGATGAGAATCAAAGTTCTGTTTCTTAATCTTTCCTAGCCAATCCTTCGATGTCAACGGAGCAGACGTATGTATGTGTTAGAGAGAGGAGACATTGATTAGTATTCCAGGAAGAAACCTTCCCAATGCGCTGTTGATTTCACGTGATGGAGGGATTTCTCTCTCTCTCTCTCTCTCTCGCTCTCTGTCCCTTTGTATCTCTCTCTCTCTCTCTCTCTCTCTCTCTCCCTTCCTGGTTTTTCAGATTGACTGTGTGTGATGTTATTTTATTAAGCACTTATCGTCCTTAAATGGGAAGATTTTAACCCTTCCATATTCCCGAATCCCTTTGATCCCAAGGGATTTTATTGCAGAATGGAAGACCAAACCTGACTTGGATATCAACAATTCATTTCACGCTTCTTGTGCGTCCTGCGGTCCCAAGCCGGATGGCTTTTCACTTGTAAACCACAGCGCAGGGACGGGTGAAAATATTTTAGATTCCGTAGTGAAAAGAGAGAGAGAGAGAGAGAGAGAGAGAGAGAGAGAGAGAGAGAGAGAGAGAGAGAGAGAGAGAGAGAGAGAGAGAGAGAGTGAGAGAGAGAGAAAGAAAGAGTGTGTGTGAGAGAGAGAGAAAGAAAGAGTGTGTGTGAGAGAGGGAGGGAGAGCGAGATACAGACATACAGTATGACACCTCTCAACACACGTACCATGTGTCCCTGTTTCAAATTCCGTTTGTAACAGATCGACTTCGCGATTCTGAGATTTACATGAAATAATATCCGGAGTGTGAGGGAAAGTATCATAGGGTATAATTCAGCAAACATTATACAGCGGGGTTTCAGTGTCCGCCAGCTGTGGCTAAAATAGATACGCGTAAAATACTACATTTAGATTTTAAACCACCGTGCAGTGACTGCTAAATTATAACTAATGAAACAGTGACTTCTAAATTACAAGCAATAAGCGGTGACTACTAAATTATAACTATTCATTTGAAACTCGAGTTAACTTAAATGGTGCAATGTTTTGTAAAATCTATTTAGATCATTAAAGCAGGGATAAATTGGTTTTGTCAGGAGCGGGGGACTTTCCTTTAGACTGGCCTGCTGTCATTCAAGGCAGTTCTATGCTTTTGCAGAGGTGTGAGCGTGTATATCTGCGTTTTAAATGATCATTTCGTAATGTTTGGGAGGTTCCCGATGATTGAGATGAGGGTTTTTTTTCATCTAATCGCCAGTCAAATAGGTAAAACGAAGGAGCTTATGGGATTAATAGCAATATTTATGTCAGACAATTCAGAAATGAATATTACAGCGCACACGTGTTTTATGTGAATGTAATACCATGGATTTGCACATAGAAAAAATGCAGCTTAAAAAGTGACGCTTGGAGTCCAAGGGTTTGCAAAGCCGCATTATGTAAACACATTCAGCCCCGCTTCAAATTCATGCATTCTCCCCATACTTCCGTGTTGCCATTATAAATTCCCACGTCTCTCTTTATCTTGGAAACTGCCCGTGCAAACTTGGGATGCTGCAATCACCTCCCGCCAAGTAGTGGCGCTACGGCTCACCACCGGGGCATGAGGAGGTGAAAAGCCGTGACTTTATACAGGCAAATTACTTTAATCTGGGCAGAAGCTTGTCAGGATGATCAAATTTACTAGAAGTGCACGCCATGTGAGCATTCATACTATCTACCTACATATAACTGCGAAAGAAAAACTCTTATCCATGGTAACTGTTCCTACTAATACTCAGCCAGAAACGTTGACTCTTTGCTCCTTTCCATAGCTGCTGTCCAACCTGTTGAGTTCTTCCATCATTTTGTGTGTGTTAGGCTGGATTCCTAGCAACGGCAAAATCTCTTGTGTTCTAAATCATCATGCTCTTCTCCTTCATTCCATTGAATTGGTGTGTCACTAAAGTCTCCTTGGTGTCAACATTTCCGAAACTCTGTCCTGGGCCCAACATGTTGAGGCAATTACAAAGACAGCGGTTATATTTCATTAGGAATTTGAGGAGAACTGGTACGTCACCAAAGACTTCAGAAAATTTCTACAGATGCACTATGGAGAGTATTCTGAACGGTTGCATCACCGTCTGGTATGGAGGGGCCACTGCACAGATTCAGAAAAAGCTGCCAAAGGTTGTATACAGCCAGCTCCAACATGGACACTAGCCCATCAAACGACACGGGGGGTTGGGGGGGACGAGGATAAATACCTAAAGCAACACACACAAAATGCCAAAGGAACTCAGCAGATCAGGCAGCATCTATGGAAAAGAGTCAATAGTCCGTGTTTTGTGCTGAGACCCTTTTTCAGGACCGAGACGGAAGTAGGTAAGATGCCTGAATTAAAACGTAAAAGGGTGAAGAGGCAAGCTGGGAGGTGATTGGTGAAGCCAGGTGGGTGGGAAAGGTCAAGGGCTGGAGAACAAAGAATCTGATGGGAGAAGAAAGTGGACAAGAGTAGAAAGGAAAGGAGGAGGGGACCCAGGGGGAAGTGACAGGCAGGTGAAAAAAAAATAAAATGGTCAGAGTGGGAAATAGAGAAAGGAGGAGGAGAATTTTTGTTCACCAGAAGGAGGAATCAATACTCGTGCCATCAGCTTGGAGGGTCCCCGGACGGAATACAAGGTGATGTTCCTCCACTCTGAGGGTGGCCATATTGGAAATATCTAAGCCACAGAATTTTTAAGATCTTGAACTTGCTGTTTGTAAGAATGGGAGAAGTAAACAGCTTCCAATTGCTGGGTGTCAACATTTCTGAAAATCTGAAATTTTGATGTCATTACAAAGAAGTCATGCCAATGGCTATATTTCATGTGGAATTTGAGGGGATTTGGCATGTTACCAAAGACCTGCGCAGATTTCGACTGGTTGCATCATTGTCTGATATGGACGGGCCAGTGCACAGGATCGGAAAGAGCTGCCGAAGGTTGCAGACTCAACCAGCTACATCGTGGACACCAGCTGCCTCATCATTGAGGTGTGTCTCAAAAAGGAGGCATCCACCATTAGCAATCCTTACCATCTGGGGCATGCCCTCTTCTCATTACTACAATTGGGGAGGAGGTACAGGAGCTTGGAAATGCACACTCACTTTTTAGGACCAGATTCTTCCTTTCTGCCATCAGATTTCTGAATGCTCCATGAACCCATGAGACCTGCATCATTATTCCTCTTTTATGCTATTTATTTGTTTTAGTAAGTTATGGTAATTTTTATGTATTGCACCGTACTGCTGCAAAACAACAAATTTCACAATATGCAGTACTGTGCAAAAGTCTTAGGGACAGGATGCCTAAGACTTTGCACGGTGCTGTAATTGTCAACGTGGAGCAGTGAGCGAGTTTGTAAATCTGGCGGGAGCAAAGGATGTTGGGAATGGTGAGGATGGAGCGTCACTTGAGGGCTGTGAGAGAGGTGGCAGCGAAGGAGTGCCAGGGCAGAAGGTGATGAAGGGTGTAGACACACCCAGCCCCGAGACACCAGGCAAGGTCATTTGATTCCAAATAATTGGTTTACTGAACATTACAGGATATCTGTCTCGTTTTCCTGCTCCCTCCCCTCTCCCTTCCCCTTTTCCCAATCATGATTCCCCTCTCCCTGCTCTCTTCCACTCTCAGTCCACAATAGAGCTGAGGCTTTATAAGGCACTCGCGGGGCCTCACCTTGAGTATTGTGAACAGTTTTGGACCCCTCATCTTAGAAAAGGTGTGCTGGTATTGGAGAGGGTGCAGAGGAGGTTCACAAAGATGATTCCAGGAACGAAAGGGTTATCGTACGAGGAACGTTTGATGACTCTGGGTCTGTACTTGCTGGAATTCGGAAGGATGAGGGGGGATCTCATTGAAACCTTTTGAATGTTGAAAGGCCTGGACAGAGTAGATGTGGAAAGGATGTTTCCCATGGTGGGAGAGTCTAGGACAAGAGGGCACAGCCTCAGGATAGAGGAGCGCCCTTTCAAAACAGAGATGCAGAGAAATTTCTTTAGCCAAAGGGTGTTGAATTTGTGGGATTTGCAGCTGATGAGGCCAGGTCGTTGGGTGTATTTAAGGCAGAGATTGATAGGTTCTTGATTGGACATGGCATCAAAGGTTATGGGGAGAAGGCCGGGAACTGGGGTTGAGGAGGGGTTAAAAAAAAAGGATCAGCCATGATTGAATGGCGGAGCAGACTCGATGGGCCAGAAGGCCTATCTCTGCTCCTGTGTCTTACGGATTTATAACAGAATCAGGTTTATCATTACTCACAAACATCATGAAATTCGTTATTTTTGTGGCAGAAGTACAGAACAAAATATACAATTGCTACTGTACTGTGCAAAAGTCTTAGGCATTCCAGCTATATATATGTGCCTAAGACTTTTGCACAGTACTGTTTGTTAATGATAATAAACCTGATTCTGATTGTGAACTTGAAGATATCCAAAATTCCACCTTAAAACTTACCTGTACTTTTGCTCCAACTGACCTCCTGTGTCTCCCAACTAAGCAATATTTTAATTTTAATATTTAATTTTTTTTCATGATCCTATCTTTGTAATAATTCTTCAGATGCTGCAACAATGCAAGATTTCTGTGTTGCTTTCATTCCAGCCTTCTGGTGATTCCCAGATGTAAAAACTGGATTATTAGTGGCACTACATTCAGATGCCAAAGCTCTAAATTCCCTCTCTAAATCTCCTCGTTCTTATTTAAGACACCTCATAAAACAGCCAAGCATCTAGTCATCAGTCCTTCTTTCCAGTCCTGATGAAGGGTCTCATTGTCTGTTCTTTTTTAATTTATATTTCTTACTGTAATTTATCCCACTTGGTGGTGCAATAATATTCGCGCCAGACTCTGGAGCGAAGGTTTCCGAGTTCGAATCCAAGTCAGGTTGAGTGTTGAGCTAGCAACTCGGCCTCGTAAAAACAAGAATAGCTTGCTACGGAAACACTGTCAAAGATGGTGCCCTGGTAACTCCACTGCCGAGTTAAGGGCTATTCTTCTTTTTCTTCACTGTAATTTATAGTTGTTGTTATTATGTATTGCAATGTTGGGGTGGAAATACATTTTTACCAAAGGAAGCATAAAGTGCTCCTTCCCTCTGCTGACCTGCAGGTCACCTTTGGACACCTGTTTAGCTCCCCGATCAGGATCACGTGAAGCCATGGGAGCAGGTGGTGGATGGTCGTATGAGTAGCTAGTGCATATCACAAGTCCTGTTTATGTGACACTGGACACCAGGCAGGCAATCTCTGAAGAGTATTGATAATGCCTGAGGTCACCCTTCTCGTAAAGACAATGCCCAGAAGATAGCAATGGCAAATCACTTATGTAGAAAAATTTGCCAAGAACAAGATCACCCATGTCGTACTACATAGCACGTAACGAACGAATGAATTTTTCACCAGGGGCTTGGTCCTGTGTTGCTCTACGTTCTGTGTTTAGTGGCAGTCAATTGGCTTAGGACTGTAGATGGTAACTATTAGATTGTCATTTTTCTATAGCAATGTATCATCTAACTCACCTGGCTAATCCAAAGGCAGAAAGGGAAATCTGTTACATATTGTGGAAGCACGAGACAATTTTGTAATTTTGCATTGTCTTTATTGTAAAAATATATCACTGCTCCTTATCTTCATCATAGGTAGTCCTCAGGACCAAAGATGAATTGCTTCTCTTCTGGTTTTGGGGGTTCTAAGGTCAGAGATGCACTTAATGTAGGAACTGCAGACTGTTCCACAGATGGAGCAGATGATGGTTGATGGGACAGGTCTGGAGGGTGGTGCATTCTTTTTGGCACTTGAAATGGGCTCTTGTATACTCCTGTAGCACATCTTTGAGGTTTTCAAATTTCAAAGTAATTCTTATTCTCAAAGTACAGCTATGTCACCATATACACCCCTGAGATCCATTTTCTTGTGGGCATACTCAACAAATATTTAGAATACTAACTATAACGGAATCAATGATAGTCAGCCCAACTAGTGCGTTCAAAGTGCAGAAGACAGCAAACTGCAAATGTAAAAAGAGGAAACAACAATAATAAATAAATATCGAGAACATGAGATGAAGAGTCCTTGAAAGTGAGTCCATTGGTCATGGAAACACTTCAATGATAGGGCAAGTGAAGTTGAGTGAAGTTAGCCCCCTTGGTTCAAGAGCCTGATGGTTGAGGGGTAATAACTGTTCCTGAAACTGGTTGTGTGAGTCCAGAGGCTCTTTACCTTCTTTCTGATGGCAGCAGTGAGAAGAGAGCACATCCTGGGTGGTTGGGGTCCCTGATGATGGATGCTGCTTTCCTGCGATGACATTTCGTATAGATATGCTCAATGGTGGGGAGGGCGTTACCGATGATGGACAGGGCTGTATTCATATATTTTTGTAGGATTTTCCATTTGTTTAAGGGCATTGAAGTTTCCACACCAGGCTGCGATGCAGCCAGTCAATATACTTCAAATTTATAGAAGTTTGTCAAAGTTTTAGGTAGCATGCTGCATTTGCCGTAAACATCTAAAGAAGTAGAGGCACTGCTATCCTTTCTTCATAATTGCATTTTGTAATTGTATTTCATAAATGCTGGGTCTAGGCCACGTCCTCCAAATGAATAACACTGAGGAATTTAAAGTTGCTGAACATCTCCACCTCTGATCCCCTGATGAGGACTGGCTCCTGGACCTCTGGTTTCCTTCTCCTGAAGTCTATAATCAGCTTGATCTTGCTGACATTGAGTGTTGTTATGACTCCACTCAGCCATATGTTCAGTCTTCCTCCTATATGCTGATTCATCACCGCCTTTGATTCAGCAGTATCATCCGGAATGATCAAAATTAAGGGAGGGAAGTTTAGGGGAGACATCAGGGGTAAGTTTTTTTACACAGAGGGTTGTGAGTGCCTGGAATGACTTGCCAGGGATGGTGGCGGAGGATAAAACATTAGGGGTGTTTAAGAGCCTCTTGGACAGGCACATGGATGAAAGAAAAATAGAGGGTTATGGGGTAGTGTGGGTTTAGTATTTTTTTTAAGGATTATATGGGTGGGCACAACATGGAGGGCTGAAGGGCCTGTACTGTGCTGTAGTGTTCTATGGTTCCCTCCTCTGAGAAGTCACGGGGGCAGAAATTCCTTGGTGTCTCTTTAGTAAAACATTGACCATGTTGCCTTATGCTCCAGAATATAAAGGTACATGGGATTCATGGTGAGATGGCAAATTGGATTCAGGTTGGCTTTGCCATGGGAGACAGAGGCTAGTCGTAATGGGTGTGGGTGTACTTCTGTCTGGAGGTCTATGACTGGTGGTATTGGGCAAAGATCAGTACTGAACATCAGTTGATTAAAGATTAGCTTTGTCATATGTACATAACGTACAGAGAAATGTGTCATTTGTATCAACGATGAACACAGTCCAAAGCTGTGCTGGGGGCAGCCCACAAGTGTCACCGTGTTTCTGGTGCCAACATAGCATGCCCATGAAGTTACTAACCTTAACCCATACGTCTTTGGAATGCGGGAGGAAACCCGTGATCATGGGGGGAATGTACAGACAGCAGTGGGAACTGAACCCCAATCGATTTTACAGCTGGCAGAGTAGTACGTTGCACTAAGAAAATGCATTAATATTTTCAATGAAACATAGGTGGTCTAATTAATAAATATGCAGATGACACAGATATTGATAGAGTTGTGAATAGTGAGGAAGTTTGTCAAAGGATACAGATGGATGTCGATCAGTTGGAAATTTGGACTGAGAATTGGCAGATGGAGTTCCATCAGAATCGGGTTTAATATCATCAGCATATTTTGTGAAATTTGTTAGCGGCAGCAGTACAATGCAATACATGATGATAGAGAAAAAACCTGAATTACAACAGGTGTGTGTGTATGTATATATATATATGTATATATATATATATATATATATATATATATATATATATATATATATATATATATAGAGAGAGAGAGAGAGAGAGAGAGAGAGAGAGAGAGAGAGAGAGAGAGAGACAGAGTAAAAAGTTAAATAAGTAGTGCAAAAATAGAAATAAAAGAGTGGTGCTCATGGGTTCAATGTCCATTCAAAAATTGGATGGCAGAGGGGAAGGAGCTGTTCCTGAATCGTTGAGTGTGTGTCTTCAGGCTTTTATACCTAGCGATGAGAACAAGGCGTGACCTGGGTGTTGGGGATCCTTAATGATGGACACTGCCTTTTTGAGGCATCGCTCCTTGAAGATGTCCTGGATACTATGGAGGCTAGACTCATGAGGGAGCTGACGAAGTTTACAGCTCTCTGCAGCTCACTTTGATCCTGTGCAGTAACACCGCCCCCCACCCTTCCAATACCAGACAGTGATGCAGCCAGTTAAAATGCTCTCCATGGTACAAGTGTTGGGTGATGCATGTTGGGAGCTCAAAAAAAAAAGAATATCCACAGTAGATAGTCAGACCCTTAGGAATGATGATGTAGAGAGAAATCTTGGGGTGCCCATTACTCTATGGATGGTAAAGAAGGAGTAGAACATGATTGTCTTCATCATTTGGAGTGTTGAATATGAAAGTTGGAAAGTCACATTGCAGCTGTATAAAACTTTGATTTGGCCATGCCTAGAGTATTGTGTTCAGTTCTTTGGGCAGTTGGAATATGGCTGCAGGTGTCTTAACACCTTTTATTCTGTAATCATACTCAGAAAGTTATCACAGCTTGAATCATAATTCTCAAACTGCGGCGTGCTGTAAGGCTGGAATGTGGGTCAGTGTTTGAAACAGGGATACAGGCATACAGATCAGCTGATTTTCCTCACCTGAGCATTGTGCACCTTGGCTGCTTTTCTCAATGACACTGCAGCTCATTTAGAACAGGGCATTCGAGGGGCAAGTGGGACCATACTTTTGATGCTATGGCTTCAGTACCTATCCTTCAGGAATTTAACAATAACCATAGGACTTGTTGATCTCTTTCATGTTGGTTTATGACCTTTCATGTTCGTCACAAAGATGATAAGGCTCAGGAGCCGATTAAGCCATTCGGCCCATCAAGTCTGTTCTGCCATTCCATCATTCACCAAATTTAAAATGACATAAACTAAATCAAATTATTCTCAATCAAAAATAACTTTAAGAAGTACTGAGAGCTTCCTCATAACTGAGAAGAAAATAAAGGGAATAACATTTTGGGTACTTTTGATGGAATAAGCAAAAATTGCTCATTGCAGTTGAATTCTTTTTTATTCCTTTAGATGTGGGCTGATAATTAGTAAAAATTTACTTATTTATTTGGCAATACAGCACAGAGTAGGTCCATCTGATCCTTCGAGCCACGCCACCCCAGCAACCCCTGACAATGCTGATTAACCCAAACCTAATCACGGGACAATTTACCTACAGTACATCTATGGACTGTGAGAGGAAACTGGAGTACCTGGGGAAAACCCACGCATTCCACAGGGAGGACCTACAGAGATCCCTTACAGAAGATGCTGGAATTGAACTTCAAACTCCGATGTCCCGAACTGTAATAGCGTTGCACTAACCACTGCTCTACCGTGGCATCTAGATTTAAATATGCACCCAATCTTTAGCGCAGGAAAACATCCTAAAGAGCTTGAGGGAAAGATGGGGAAAATAGGGGTAAAGGCGAAATGTGGAAGTATTTAATCTTCAAGGACAGTCCTTAAGGTAAGAGAGGAAGTCAAAGTCAAAATCAAAGTAAATTTATTATCCAAGTATGTATATGTCATCAGATACTACCTTGAGATTCATTTTCTCAAAGGCATTTACAGGAAAATAAATAAATACAGTGGAACTTATGAAAAGTATAGATAAACAAAAGATGGTCAAGCAAGAGTTATAATATTAATGCTCTTTATCTTATTTTTTAAATTTTATTGAGATACAAAGTGGAATAGGCCCTTCTGCCCCTTTGAGTCATACTGCCTAGCAATCCCACAATTTAATCCAAGCCTAATCGTAGGACAATTTACAATAACCAGTTAACCTACCAACCTTTGGACTGTGGAAGAGTGAAGCATCCAAAGGAAACCCACGTGTTTATGGGGAGAAGGAACAACCTCCTCCCCATCAGGTAGCATCAGGAACTGAACCCGCGTCGCTGGCACTGTAAAGCGTTATGCTATTCACTACACTACCGTGCTGCCTTCTTCTATCTTCCTTCTCCTCCCACTTGCTTTCCTTCCAGGTCTGTTGGTCCTGGGTTAGCTGATAATGTGAGAACCACAGACTCTTCTACAGACATGGTGGGGGTGAGTGGTCAGCTTGCGAGGTGGTGCGCTCCTCCAGCCATTTATGCAAGACCTCCTTTTGCTTCCAATGTCTGGTCTTGAAGGCTTCGATACTCTCAGAAATACTCCTTCTGAATTCTGGTTCAGAGATAGCATTTCTCCAAGGAGAAAGTGGCCAAATCTTAGATCCTTTAATTTCCCTTTTCATAATCACTTCCCACTAAAGAGCCTAAATAGAGTGCTTCAGGCCTCTGGAGTCAGGCATGTGGATGTTTGAGCCTTGATTACAAGTGGACAGCTATTTGGAAAAGAGATACAGAGATTGCTATTCATCTAGCAGAGTGCAAGTGGTCGGTTATGGAACCGATGAGCAAGATGGGCAGGAGTTTGGCTAGGTTGCCCCCCCCCCCCCCCCCCCAGGATGGATGAGGTGATTGACAAAGGGGGAGCCAGAAGCAATCAACACTTTTACCCACAAGGAAGCCGCAAACAGTATCTTATTCAACACACACAAAACGCTGGAGGAATTCAGCAGGTCAGGTAGCATCTATGGAGAAGACGGCCTTTCAGGCTGAGACCATTCATCAGGACCCTTCAGTGGTATGTTATTAATCCTTTTGGGACGTGCCAGAAAATGCATAGATAGAATTATCTAAGATAGGCTTATCTAAAGCACCTGAGACAGCAGCAAGAGAGTCAAAGAGCCATAGAGCAGGGCTTCACAACCTGGGGTCCACAGAGCCTTGGTCTTGAGACCTGTGGGCCTCTGCAGCTTGCGTAGAATGTTGGTCTAGGTTTTTTGAGCACCTGTACTTGTTAACTGTTATCTTAACTAGAGCCACTAAGCCCCTGTGCTTTTGATTTAATCTTGTCAAGTTAATTGTGACAGGCACGTGTATCCTGCATTCAATGATTATTTAAGAAGGACTCTTGTTTAGTGCCTTAGTGGAGTCATTGCGTTGGAGAGAATGGTTTGTCTCACGGTGTCGCGCAGCCATTCTCCAAGGCTCTGTTGGTATTCCTTTGTCTAACTGCTTGTTTCTGTCTCTCCATGTGGAATCTGCCACCCTCCCCTCCTAGGTCGAGTTGTGAGCCTGTCGCTCCTCCACACCTGGGTCCAGTCTTGTGAGTGCACACCATGACACCCCTTGCTTAGTGGTATTAGTCCATGGCATAGCGAAGGTCATGAATCCCCCCTTTGAATCATGGAATCAAGCCACTTATTCTATCACAACCATACTGACAAGCGGGTATCCATCTCTATTAATCCCATCTTCCATGGGTTGAGATAGTGAGAAATGGCTGTCAAGATTTGACATAAATGAGAGAAGTGAAAACAGGTGACTGATTTCAATAGAAATGATTCCTGGTTTCCAGCATATTCATCTTTGTATTCAAGCTAATATACAAAACAAGAGAGCCTCTAGTCTCAACTGCAACCTGCCCCCCTTTATATTCTATTGAAATAAGGTTTAGTAATGATGGATCAATGTCCTTGTCATGGTCTATGTGAGTTCCCTAACAAGCAGAATCAGGCCCAATTAGTAGCTGGATGGGAGACCATCTGGGAATAGCAGGTACAAAAGGCTTGCTGCCTGGGGAAAGAGCTGATCTCATCATCAGACAGAATTTAGTCAGGATCTCAATCACATTGCATATGCCAGAGTAACAGTGACAATGATTAAATGCCATTTCTGACATAGAATAGTTGATTATCATCTCCCCAGTTCAAAATATGAGGCTGTCTCTATCAAAAGACTACATTTTTATCCTTTTATCTCTTGGGGTAGATGAGCTTGCTCCATTTGCAGGCCACTTTTGCCCGATAAGGTGCCAATTGAAAGCTCTGTCAGACCTTGAAGCACATATCTAATGCAGTATTGAAGGAATGAGCACATGTCAAAGATTCATAGACTTTAGAATAAAGGTTTCTGGAATATACATTCAGTCACCATTTTATTAGGTATACCTGTACTCTTGCACATTAATGCAAGTATCTAATCAGCCAATCGTGTGGCAGGAATTCAATGCATGAAAGCATGCCGACATAGTCAAGTGATTCAGCTGTTGTTCCCCATCAGAATGGGGAAGAAATGTGATCTAAGAGACTTTGACCGTGGAGTGATTGTTGGCGCCAGATGGGGTAGTTGGAGTTATCTCAGAAACTGCTGATCTCCTGGAATCTTCATGCACAACAGTCTCTAGAGTTTACAGAGAATGGGGCGAGAAACAAAAAAATCCAGTGAGCGGCATTTTTGTGGGCGAAAGTGCCTTGTTAATGAGAGAGTCAGAGGAGAATGACCAGATTAGTTTGAGCTGATAGGAAGGTGACAGTAACTCAAATAACCATGTGTTACAACAGTGATGTACAGAAGAGCATCTCTGAACACACAACACACTGAAGATTGAAGTGGATGGGCTACAGCAGCAGAAGACCACAAACATACACTTGGTGGCCACTTTATTACCAAACTGGCCACTGAGAGCGTGTTTATAGGGTGGTCAGCTGCTCAAACTGATTTGCCTTTCAATTGGATCACTGTTGATATTACCTCAACATTATATCGGCATGCTACGTTAGAGCCCAAAGTATGGCAACACATGTGGTCTGTCCTAACACAATCCTCGGCCCGTGTTGGTTGTTGCTGCAAAATGGCACATTTCACTGTATTTTTCGGTATTTCAATGTACCAACCTAATCTTAAATCGTGTTTCACTGAATTTTTTTCCCCTTTGGATGACATCTTATCTACGGCAGGCTTTGAAGACAAACAGGGAGATTAAGGCTTAGATTCTTCATTGGACAATGCCACCAGAAAAAAAACTATTAACTAGCCCTTCTTCCCACTGAAAATAAATGATGCTGGGGTTTCATTGGTTTATTTTTACTGCTTATTATTGTAACATGTACCGAGGTGCAGTGAAAATCTTTGTTTTATGTGTCATCCCTACAGATCATTTCATCACATCTGTACCTTGAGGGACAGGGAAAAGCAATGGCACTGTGGAATGAAGAGTTGCAGCTACAGGGAATTTGCAGCACAGGTGTAAGACCATACCTGGTAGATTATGAGGTCAAGAGTCTATCTTATTGTACTAGTGAATCATTTAATAGTTTGATACAATCAGGATAGAAGCTATCCTTGAGTTAGTGTAGTGGTTATAACAATGCTTTACAATATCTGGTGACCTGGGTTCAATTCCTGGCACTGTCTGTAAGAAGTGTGTATGTTCTCCCTGTAATCACATGGGTTTCCTCCATGTGCTGTGGTTTCCGCCCACAGCCAAAGATGGACCAGTTAATTGGTCATTGTAAAATTATTCCCTGATTAAGCTAGGTTTAAATAGACAATAGGTGCAGGAGTAGGCCATTCAGCCCTTCTAACCAGCACCGCCATTCACTGTGATCATGGCTGATCATCCACAATCAGTACCCCGTTCCTGCCCTCTCCCCATATCCCTTGACCCCGCTATCTATAAGAGCTCTATCTAACTCTCTCTTGAATGCATCCAGAGACTTGGCCTCCACTGCCTTCTGGGGCAGAGCATTCCACATATCCACCACTCTCTGGGTGAAAAAGTTCTTCCGCATCTCAGTTCTAAATGGCCTACCCCTTATTCTTAAACTGTGGCCCCTTATTCTTAAAATGGGGGCAACGACGCTGGTGCCAAGCTGTTTTGGCACTTGACCTTCCCTTGGACAACATCAGTGACGTGGAGAGGGGCAACCCGCTGCAGGCTTGTGCCCTGGAGAGGACACAGTCCACCAGAGGTGCAAACCCGTGATCCTCTGGGATCAAGGGCTGCTGACTAAATTGGGATAGCACGGCTCGAAGGGCCTGAAGGACCTATTCTGTGCTGTTTCACAATAAATAAATATATTCAGTTTTTTTAAAAATCTCCTGCCTATTGGAAGGGGTGGGGCAGTGAGAAGACTGAACACCTAGGGTCAGTGGAATCTTTGGCAGCTTTACTATAGCAGAGGGAAGTGTAGTCAGCGTCCATGGAGGGATGCGTGGTTTCTGTGATGTGCTGTGCTGTGTCCACAACTCTCCACAGTTTCCTTGCAGTCCTGGGCAGACCAGTTGCAGTACCAGCAGTAGTGGAACTGTGCAGGATGTTAAGAAACTCTCTGGATTTATCGATGTCGGTAGACAATGTGTCATCCACAAGAACAGAAATTCATTGCCACAATGTTGAGCTAATGATCTGCTTGAAAGGATGTGACCTGCATGGACTTGCTGTGGGTAATAAAGTTGCCAGATCTATTTTCAGGTCATTGACCTCTGCATCCTGGTAGCGTCATCTATCGGAGCCATAGCACGTTGAACTACTTCTGAATGATGGAATAAGCCACTATCTTCTTTAACTAAAGTGCAACTTGGAATCACTTTGTCTCCATTTGGGTAGAGATGTTCTTGTTCTTGTGAACCTTTCAATTTTCTAAACAAGAAACATTAGTACGGATTGTTCCGAGGCTGTGTGGAGAGATGATGGACTCATAAGTGACTGGGAACATGGTGGTATCAAGGTATGAAAGACAATTGAATTGTGAATACTTCCTTCATCGAATAGACCTAAAGGCTTTTTGAAGCCAAACACATTCAGTTGCCATTGCCATCTGATGACGTCCTTTTGTGACGACCTTTTAACCTATTCAAAGATCAATCTGACCCCTCCATCCAATATAGCCCTCCATTTTTCTATTATCTACAGTATGGTACCAAAGTCTTAGGCAGATATATATAGAGAGGGCGCCTAAGACTTTTGCACAGTACTCTATTTGTCAAAGTGGAGCGGAGAGCCAGTTTGTAAATCTGGCGGGAGCAAAGGATGCTGAGATTGGCGAGGGCGGAATGCCTTGGGAGGGGTGTGGGACAGGTGACAGAGGAGGAGTGCTGAGGCGGGGACTGGCCTGGGTGCAGACACTGACACACCCAGCCCTGAGACACGAGGCAGGGTCATTTGATTCCAAACAATCAGTTTATTGATTATTGCAGAAGATCTCTCTGGTGCTTCCCACTCCCTTCCCCTTTTCTGAACCACGGTTCCCCTCTCCTTGCCCTCTTCCCACTCTCAGACCACAATAGAGACCCATATCAGAAGCAGGTTTATCATCACTCACGTATTGAAGAACTATTTTTGCGGCAGCAGTACAGTTCTCTGTATCTATGTTTTTTAAAATTATTGCTTGCATGATTTGTTTTCTTTTGCACATTGGTTCGTTGTCAGTGTTTATGCATAAATTTATTTATTGAGAGATATAACATGGTACAGGCCCTTCTGACCCATTGAGCCACACTGCTCTGCCACCCACCTAATTACATCTAATTAACCCTAGCCTAATTAGAATGACTAATTAACCTACTAACCGTTCCGTCTTTGGCCTGTGGGAGGAAGCCGGAGCACCCGGAGGAGGCCCACACGGTCATGAGGAGAATGTACAAATTCCTTACAGACGGCGGCAGACTTGAACTCTGAACTCCATTTCCCTGAGCTGTTGTACTAATTGCTTCGCTGCCATGGCGTTCCATTGTATCTCTTTATTTTCCTGTAAATATCTGCAAGAAAATGAATCTCAAAGAAATATATGGTCACATATATGTAATTTACTGATGAATAAAATTTACTCTAATCTCCCTATTTGTTTTCACATTCTTCTGTAGATGATGTGTCATTCACAAGAACAGAAATACATGGTCATTTCTTCAATACTGCACTAGGTATGTGCTTTTAATTTTTTTTGTAAATCCTATTGTAAAACCATTAGACCATAAGATATAGAAGCAGAATTAGACCATTTGGCCCATCAAGTCTGCTCTGCCATTTCACCATAGTTGATTAATTTTTCCTCTCAGCCCCAATCGCCTGCCTTTTCCCCATATCCCTTCATGCCCTGACCAATCAAGAATCTATCAACCTCTGCCTTAAATATACATAAAGACTTGGCCTCCACAGCTGCCTGTGGCAACGAATTCCACAGATTCACCACTGTCTGGCTAAAGAAATTCCTCCTCATCTCCTTCTAAAAGGACGCCGCTCTATTCTAAGGCTGTGTCTTCTGGACTTAGACTCTCCCACCATAGGAAACATCCTCTCCACATCCAGCCTATCAAGGCCTTTCACCATTCAATAGATTTCAATTAGGTCAACCCTCACTCTTATGAATTCTAGAGAATACAGGCCCAGAGCCGTCAAATTGAATTTCTTTATTTGCCTGTAAATGCCTGCAAGTATATGGTGACATATATGTACTTTGATAATAAAGTTACTTTGACTATCTAAGAATCTCTTACATGTCCCTGATACATCTGCCTCTACCACCATGCCTGGCAGGGCGTTCCACACACAAAGAGTTCCAGAGATTTACTTGATGTTCCTGGAATCTGTTGTGGGAGGATTAGAGGAATAAATTGAACAACATTTCCCAAGAGATCCGTGTGGTTTGGGTCAAATCCACAATAGATGCAAACTGTGAAGTAATACTTATGTCAGGAGACAAATGCTAGGTACCAGACAGGTGGAAAAGAATTCATTACCTTGTGTGATTTCTAATCTAGATATCTTGTACTTTCTTTATCCCCTGCTGATGAAAACACACAAATGGCAACAGACTGAAAGAGAAGTGTTGGAAAACTTGAAGAGATATAAAAGAAATACACCAAAATCACCTTCCCCATGAACAAGTTAGCAACTATGATGATGAGCATAAACGATTGCACAGGTATAACATCCAGCAGGTTCAGCAGCCCCCTTCTGGAAGGTAATTAGTTTATTATTGTCACATGTATCAAGATAGAGTGAAGAAAAACTTTGTTTTACATGCCCCACATACATTTCATTGCATCACATCAGTACATTAAGGTGGTACAAGGGAAAATAAATAACAGAATAAACTGTTAGACATTAGTTGCAGAGGAAGTGCAGTGTAGTAGAAAATAAGGCACCAGACCATGAAGCAATAGATCGCAAGGTCAAGAGTCCTTATTATCATACAAGGGGACTGTTCAGTACTCTTATAACAATGAGACAGAAGCTGTCCTTGAGCCTGCTGGTACATGCTTTCATGCTTTTGTATTCTCAGCCCGATGGGAGGAGGGACAGGAGAGAATACCTGAGTTGGGTAGGGTCTTTGATTATGCTGGGATGCATGAAGTTTAGACAGGGTCCGTGGGAAGGAGGCTGGTTTTTGTGATGTGCTGAGCCGTATAGTTTTTTTGTGGTTGCCATACCAACACATAGAGTGTTAGCGTGGAGAAACATCTCTACTAAAGGAGATTAAGGCATCACCATTGGGCAAAGGTTGGCACCTGCTTAGCCTCTCGACGCCCACCACAATCAGGGTCTTGTGAAACCATGGGAGCAGGTGGTGGATGGTCATATGAGCAGCCGATGTAAAACACAAGTCCTGATAATGCAACCATTGACACCAGGCAGATAGTCTGAAGAGTGTAGATAATGGCTGGGGTTGAAGAAGGCAATGGCATCTCCTCACACACTCCATTAGACAGTATCTCCTTACACACTCCATTAGACAGTATCTCCTTACACACTCCATTAGACAATGTCTCCTTACAAACTCCATTAGACAGTGTCTCCACACACACTCCATTAGACAGTATCTCCTAACACACTCCATTAGACAGTGTCTCCTTACACACACTCCATTAGACAATGTCTCCTCACACACTCTATTAGACAGTATCTCCTTACACACTCTTTTAGACAGTATCTCCTTACACACTGCATTAGACAGTATCTCCTTACACACTCCATTAGACAATGTCTCCTTACACACTCCTTTAGACAGTATCTCCTTACACACTCCATTAGACAGTGTCACCTCACACACTCCATTAGACAGTGTCTCCTTACACACTCCATTAGACAGTATCTCTTTACACACTCCATTAGACAATGTCTCCTTACACACACTCCATTAGACAATGTCTCCTCACACACTCTATTAGACAGTATCTCCTTACACACTCTTTTAGACAGTATCTCCTTACACACTGCATTAGACAGTATCTCCTTACACACTCCATTAGACAATGTCTCCTTACACACTCCTTTAGACAGTATCTCCTTACACACTCCATTAGACAGTGTCACCTCACACACTCCATTAGACAGTATCTCCTTACACACTCCTTTAGACAGTGTCTCCTCACACACTCCATTAGACAGTGTCTCCTCACACACTCCATTAGACAATGTCTCCTCACACACTCTATTAGACAGTGTCTCCTGACACACTCCATGATACAGTATCTCCTTACACACTCCTTTAGACAGTATTTCCTTACACACTCCATTAGACAATATCTCCTTACACACTCCTTTAGACAGTATCTCCTTACACACTCCATTAGACAGTGTCTCCTGACACACTCCATGATACAGTATCTCCTTACACACTCCATTAGACAGTATCTCCTTACACACTCCATTAGACAGTGTCTCCTTACACACACTCCATTAGACAGTGTCTCCTTACACACTCCTTTAGACAGTATCTCCTTACACACTCCATTAGACAGTGTCTCCTCACGCACTCCATTAGACAGTATCTCCTTACACACTCCATTAGACAGTATCTCCCTACACACTCCATTAGACAGTGTCTCCTTACACACTCCATTAGATAGTATCTCCTTACACACTCCATTAGTCAGTGTCTCCTCACACACTCCATTAGACAGTGTCTCCTCACACACTCCATTAGACAGTGTCTCCTTACACACACCATTAGACAGTATCTTCTTACACACTCCGTTAGACAGTATCTCCTTACACACTCCATTAGACAGTGTCTCCTTACACACTACATTAGACAGTATCTCCTTACACACTCCATTAGTCAGTGTCTCTTCACACACTCCATTAGACAGTATCTCCTTACACACTCCATTAGACAGTATCTCCCTACACACTCCATTAGACAGTGTCTCCTTACACACTCCATTAGACAATGTCTCCTTACAAACTCCATTAGACAGTGTCTCCTTACACACTCCATTAGACAGTGTCTCCTCACACACTCCATTAGACAGTATCTCCCTACACACTCCATTAGACAGTATCTCCTTACACACTGCATTAGACAGTATCTCCTTACACACTCCATTAGACAATGTCTCCTTACACACTCCTTTAGACAGTATCTCCTTACACACTCCATTAGACAGTGTCACCTCACACACTCCATTAGACAGTGTCTCCTTACACACTCCATTAGACAGTATCTCTTTACACACTCCATTAGACAATGTCTCCTTACACACACTCCATTAGACAATGTCTCCTCACACACTCTATTAGACAGTATCTCCTTACACACTCTTTTAGACAGTATCTCCTTACACACTGCATTAGACAGTATCTCCTTACACACTCCATTAGACAATGTCTCCTTACACACTCCTTTAGACAGTATCTCCTTACACACTCCATTAGACAGTGTCACCTCACACACTCCATTAGACAGTATCTCCTTACACACTCCTTTAGACAGTGTCTCCTCACACACTCCATTAGACAGTGTCTCCTCACACACTCCATTAGACAATGTCTCCTCACACACTCTATTAGACAGTGTCTCCTGACACACTCCATGATACAGTATCTCCTTACACACTCCTTTAGACAGTATTTCCTTACACACTCCATTAGACAATATCTCCTTACACACTCCTTTAGACAGTATCTCCTTACACACTCCATTAGACAGTGTCTCCTGACACACTCCATGATACAGTATCTCCTTACACACTCCATTAGACAGTATCTCCTTACACACTCCATTAGACAGTGTCTCCTTACACACACTCCATTAGACAGTGTCTCCTTACACACTCCTTTAGACAGTATCTCCTTACACACTCCATTAGACAGTGTCTCCTCACGCACTCCATTAGACAGTATCTCCTTACACACTCCATTAGACAGTATCTCCCTACACACTCCATTAGACAGTGTCTCCTTACACACTCCATTAGATAGTATCTCCTTACACACTCCATTAGTCAGTGTCTCCTCACACACTCCATTAGACAGTGTCTCCTCACACACTCCATTAGACAGTGTCTCCTTACACACACCATTAGACAGTATCTTCTTACACACTCCGTTAGACAGTATCTCCTTACACACTCCATTAGACAGTGTCTCCTTACACACTACATTAGACAGTATCTCCTTACACACTCCATTAGTCAGTGTCTCTTCACACACTCCATTAGACAGTATCTCCTTACACACTCCATTAGACAGTATCTCCCTACACACTCCATTAGACAGTGTCTCCTTACACACTCCATTAGACAATGTCTCCTTACAAACTCCATTAGACAGTGTCTCCTTACACACTCCATTAGACAGTGTCTCCTCACACACTCCATTAGACAGTATCTCCCTACACACTCCATTAGACAGTGTCTCCTTACACACTCCATTAGACAGTATCTTCTTACACACTCCATTAGACAGTGTCTCCTCACGCACTCCATTAGACAGTGTCTCCTTACACACTCCATTAGACAGTATCTCCTTACACACTCCATTAGTCAGTGTCTCCTTACACACTCCATTAGACAGTGTCTCCTTACACACTACATTAGACAGTATCTCCTTACACACTCCATTAGTCAGTGTCTCTTCACACACTCCATTAGACAGTATCTCCTTACACACTCCATTAGACAGTATCTCCCTACACACTCCATTAGACAGTGTCTCCTTACACACTCCATTAGACAGTATCTTCTTACACACTCCATTAGACAGTGTCTCCTCACGCACTCCATTAGACAGTGTCTCCTTACACACTCCATTAGACAGTATCTCCTTACACACTCCATTAGTCAGTGTCTCTTCACACACTCCATTAGACAGTATCTCCTCACACACTCCATTAGACAGTGTCTCCTTACACACTCCATTAGACAGTATCTCCTTACACACTCCATTAGTCAGTGTCTCTTCACACACTCCATTAGACAGTATCTCCTCACACACTCCATTAAACAGTATCTCCTTACACACTCCATTAGACAGTGTCTCCTTACACACTCCATTAGACAGTGTCTCCTCACACACTCCATTAGACAGTATCTCCTTACACACTCCTTTAGACAGTATCTCCTTACACACTCCATTAGACAGTGTCTCCTTACACACTCCATTAGACAGTATCTCCTTACACACTCCATTAGTCAGTGTCTCCTCACGGACTCCATTAGACAGTGTCTCCTCACACACTCCATTAGACAGTGTCTCCTCACACACTCCATTAGACAGTATCTCCTTACACACTCCTTTAGACAGTATCTCCTTACACACTCCATTAGACAGTGTCTCCTTACACACTCCATTAGACAGTGTCTCCTTACACACTCCATTAGACAGTGTCTCCTTACACACTCCATTAGACAGTGTCTCCTTACACACACTCCATTAGACAGTATCTCCCTACACACTCCATTAGACAGTATCTCCCTACACACTCCATTAGACATCTCCTTACACACTCCATTAGACGGTATCTCCTTACACACTCCATTAGACAGTGTCTCCTTACACACTCCATTAGACAGTGTCTCCTTACACACTCCATTAGACAGTATCTCCCTACACACACCATTAGACAGTGTCTCCTCACACACTCCATTAGACAGTATCTCCTTACACACTCCATTAGACAGTGTCTCCTTACACACTCCATTAGACAGTATCTCCCTACACACACCATTAGACAATGTCTCCTCACACACTCCATTAGACAGTATCTCCTTACACACTCCATTAGACAGTATCTCCCTACACACTCCATTAGACAGTATCTCCTTACACACTCCATTAGACAATGTCTCCTTACACACTCCTTTAGACAGTGTCTCCTCACGCACTCCATTAGACAGTATCTCCTTACACACTCCATTAGACAGTATCTTCTTACACACTCCATTAGACAGTGTCTCCTCACACACTCCATTAGACAGTATCTCCTTACACACTCCATTAGACAATGTCTCCTGACACACTCCATGATACAGTATCTCCTTACACACTCCTTTAGACAGTATCTCCTTACACACTCCATTAGACAATGTCTCCTTACACACTCCTTTAGACAGTATCTCCTTACACACTCCATTAGACAGTGTCTCCTCACGCACTCCATTAGACAGTATCTCCTTACACACTCCATTAGACAGTGTCTCCTCACACACTCCATTAGACAGTATCTCCTTACACACTCCATTAGACAGTGTCTCCTTACACACACTCCATTAGACAGTGTCTCCTTACACACTCCTTTAGACAGTATCTCCTTACACACTCCATTAGACAGTGTCTCCTCACGCACTCCATTAGACAGTATCTCCTTACACACTCCATTAGACAATGTCTCCTTACACACTCCTTTAGACAGTATCTCCTTACACACTCCATTAGACAGTGTCTCCTTACACACTCCATTAGACAGTATCTCCTTACACACTCCATTAGACAGTGTCTCCTCACACACCATTAGACAATGTCTCCTTACACACTCCATTAGACAGTATCTCCTTACACACTCCATTAGACAGTGTCTCCTTACACACTCCATTAGACAGTATCTCCCTACACACTCCATTAGACAGTGTCTCCTCACACACTCCATTAAACAGTATCTCCTTACACACTCCATTAGACAGTATCTCCCTACACACTCCATTAGACAGTGTCTCCTCACGCACTCCATTAAACAGTATCTCCTTACACACACCATTAGTCAGTGTCTCTTCACACACTCCATTAGACAGTATCTCCTTACACACTCCATTAGACAGTGTCTCCTCACACACTCCATTAGACAGTATCTCCTTACACACTCCATTAGACAATGTCTCCTGACACACTCCATGATACAGTATCTCCTTACACACTCCTTTAGACAGTATCTCCTTACACACTCCATTAGACAATGTCTCCTTACACACTCCTTTAGACAGTGTCTCCTCACGCACTCCATTAGACAGTATCTCCTTACACACTCCTTTAGACAGTATCTCCTTACACACTCCATTAGACAGTATCTCCTTACACACTCCATTAGACAATGTCTCCTGACACACTCCATGATACAGTATCTCCTTACACACTCCTTTAGACAGTATCTCCTTACACACTCCATTAGACAATGTCTCCTGACACACTCCATGATACAGTATCTCCTTACACACTCCATTAGACAGTATCTCCTTACACACTCCATTAGACAGTGTCTCCTCACACACTCCATTAGACAGTATCTCCTTACACACTCCATTAGACAATGTCTCCTGACACACTCCATGATACAGTATCTCCTTACACACTCCTTTAGACAGTATCTCCTTACACACTCCATTAGACAATGTCTCCTTACACACTCCTTTAGACAGTGTCTCCTCACGCACTCCATTAGACAGTATCTCCTTACACACTCCTTTAGACAGTATCTCCTTACACACTCCATTAGACAATGTCTCCTCACACACTCCATTAGACAGTATCTCCTTACACACTCCATTAGACAATGTCTCCTGACACACTCCATGATACAGTATCTCCTTACACACTCCATTAGACAGTATCTCCTTACACACTCCATTAGACAGTGTCTCCTCACACACTCCATTAGACAGTATCTCCTTACACACTCCATTAGACAATGTCTCCTGACACACTCCATGATACAGTATCTCCTTACACACTCCTTTAGACAGTATCTCCTTACACACTCCATTAGACAATGTCTCCTGACACACTCCATGATACAGTATCTCCTTACACACTCCATTAGACAGTATCTCCTTACACACTCCATTAGACAGTGTCTCCTCACACACTCCATTAGACAGTATCTCCTTACACACTCCATTAGACAATGTCTCCTGACACACTCCATGATACAGTATCTCCTTACACACTCCTTTAGACAGTATCTCCTTACACACTCCATTAGACAATGTCTCCTTACACACTCCTTTAGACAGTGTCTCCTCACGCACTCCATTAGACAGTATCTCCTTACACACTCCTTTAGACAGTATCTCCTTACACACTCCATTAGACAGTGTCTCCTTACACACTCCATTAGACAGTATCTCCTTACACACTCCATTAGACAGTGTCTCCTTACACACTCCATTAGACAGTATCTCCTTACACACTCCATTAGACAGTATCTTCTTACACACTCCATTAGACAGTGTCTCCTCACACACTCCATTAGACAGTATCTCCTTACACACTCCATTAGACAATGTCTCCTGACACACTCCATGATACAGTATCTCCTTACACACTCCTTTAGACAGTATCTCCTTACACACTCCATTAGACAATGTCTCCTTACACACTCCTTTAGACAGTATCTCCTTACACACTCCATTAGACAGTGTCTCCTCACACACTCCATTAGACAGTATCTCCTTACACACTCCATTAGACAGTGTCTCCTCACACACTCCATTAGACAGTATCTCCTTACACACTCCATTAGACAGTGTCTCCTTACACACACTCCATTAGACAGTGTCTCCTTACACACTCCATTAGACAGTATCTCCTTACACACTCCATTAGACAGTGTCTGCTTACACACTCCATTAGACAGTATCTCCTCACACACTCCATTAAACAGTATCTCCTTACACTCTCCATTAAACAGTATCTCCTTACACACTCCATTAGATAGTGTCTCCTTACACACTCCATTAGACAGTGTCTCTTTACACGCTCCATTAGACAGTGTCTCCTTACACACTCCATTAGACAGTATCTCCTTACACACTCCATTAGACATCTCCTTACACACTCCATTAGACAGTATCTTCTTACACACTCCTTTAGTCAGTGTCTCCTTACACACTCCATTAGACAGTATCTCCTTACACACTCCATTAGACAGTATCTCCTTACACACTCCATTAGACAGTATCTTCTTACACACTCATTCAGTCAGCATCAATTTATACATTCTTTCAAAATCTCCTTATAGGCCATTGATATTCATGATCTCCTTTGGATGGAACGGATAAGTATTTTTTAACAGATCTTGAGAAGACATTGTGTCCTGACTGCACTAATTCCGAGTTTCACACATGGGGCTCAATGGCTTTGTGCCAGTAGCTGCCTGCCAAATTTGTGCTTGGCATTTCTTCTTCATGACAACCTTTTCCATTTGAAGCAAACAAGGAAATAGAGATGTTAACAGTCTTGTTGTCTTGATGGCTGTGATGGTAGTACCCATGTTGCAGCTTCCTTCACTTAATTTCTCTCAGTGTAGGCTTCAGACTTCTGAACAACAAGAAAAATATTACCACTTTTCCATCTGTCTGGTTGTATACCTTAACAGTGCAGTCAGTCAGTTCTAAACTTGAAGGCAGCATCTCTTCAGTGGATACCCTTTCTCTCTGCATTAACTAGCTTCCAGTTTAATAGTACTTTATCAAATGCTGTCTGGGTCACACTTGAAGCACATTTGTTATGTTCCATGTTCCATTTCGTATGATGTGGGAAATCGTGCTCTTTCCATGACTGATTGTTCTTGGCAAAAGTGTTTTGCCATTCCCTTCTTCTGTGCAGTGTATTTACAAGATGGGTGACTTAGCCATTTTCAATACTCCTCAGAGATTGCCAGGCATCAGTGGTTGCATAACCAGGACTTATGCACCAGCCGCTCGTTTGGCCACCCACCACCTGCTCCCATGGCCTCCAATGTCCCTGATCGGAGGGGGGGGGGATGGTAGGCTAGTGGAAGGAAGAAGCTCCTTCCACTTCCTGTGGATCTCCGATCCGCCACACCTGAAGTACTGAATGCAATTCTGGGCACAGCTCTTCAAAAATGTATAGGAAGGCCCTGAAGAGGATTCAGAAATTATCCAGGTGAATGAAGCTGAGTTTCATTCTTTGAGACAGAAAGTTGAGGGGAGGTTTGTCATGCCTGGTTCAGATGGGCTAAGAAGAGGAGAATGTTCCCATTAGTGTTAATTAATGCTGGTATTTATGTATTTATGCATATTTTAATCCATATCTGTACTTTTAGCGTTATTTTATATAATTCTTTGTTTTATGTTTGTTTGGTTTTTTTTTGTTGTATGTAGCACCAACTCAAATGACAGTTCTCAAAGGATGTTCTCAAACAACAGGGCCAGGCAACCGTGGTTGACAAAGGAAGTTAAGGACTGCATAAAACCCATGGGAAGGGCATATAAGGCAGCAAAAGTGAATGGGACGTTGGATGATTGGGAAGCTTTTAAAATCCAACAAAAAGCAACTAAAAGAGCTATGAGAAGTGAAAAGACAAAATATGAGGGTAGACTAGCCAATAATATAAAGCGGGATACTAAAAGTTTTTCCAGTTATATAAAGAGTAAAAGAGAGGTGTGATATTGGACCACTGGAAAATGATGCTGGTGAGGTAGTAATGGGGGACAAAGAAATGGCAGATGAACTTAATGGGTACTTTGTGTCTGTCTTCACTGTGGAAGACACTAGCAGTGTGCCAGAGGTCAGTGAGTGTCAGGGAGCAGGAGTGAGTGCCATTGCTATTACAAAGGAAAAAGTGCAAAGCAAACTGAAAGGCTTTAAGGTGGATAAGTCACCCGGACCAGATGGACTACATCCCAGTATCCTGAGAGAGGTTGCTGAAGAGATAATGGATACATTGGTCATGATCTTTCAAGAATCACTTGATTCTGGCATGGTCCCGGAGGACTGGAAGATTGCAAATGTCATTCCATCCTTTAAAAAGGGAGGATGGAAAAGAAAGGAAATTATAGATCAGTTAGCCTAACCTCAGTGGCTGGGAAAGTGTTGGAGTCTATTATTGAGGATGAGGTTTTACGGTACTTGGAGATAAATGATAAAATAAGACAAAGTCAGCATGGTTTCTGTAAAGGAAAATCTTGTCAGACAGATCTGTTAGATTTCTTCGAGGAAGTAACAAGCAGAGTGGACAAAGAAGAGGCAGTTGGTATTTCATAAGGTGCTACCCATGAGGCTGCTTAACAAGATAGAATCCTGTGTCATTATAGGAAAGATACTGGCATGGATAGAGGAATGACTGACAGGCAGGAGGCAGCGAATGGGAATAAAAGGGACCTTTTCTGGTTGGCTGCCTGTGACTAGTGGTGTTTCTCAAGGGTCTGTATTGTGACTGCTGCTTTTCACATGGTTTGTCAGTGATTTAGATAATTGAATTGATAGCTTTGTGGCAAAGATTGCGGATAATATGAAGATAGGTGGAGGGGTAGTTAGTGCTGAGGAAGCAATGTGATTGTAGCAGGACTTAGGCAAATTGGAAGAATGGGCAAAAAGTGGCAGATGTATAGTGTTGGGAAATGTATGATAATGCATTTTGGTAAAAGGAACGATAGTGCGGACTATTATTTAAATGGGGAAAAGGTTCAGACATCAGAGGTGCAGAGGGAGTTAGGAGTCCTCGTGCAAGACTCCCAGAAAGTTAATTTACAGGTTGAATCTGTGGTACAGAAGGCAAATGCAATGTTGGCATTGCAAGGAGGTAATACTGATCCTTTACAAGCACTAGTCAGAAAGGATGTGTTGTCATTGGAGAGAGTCCAGAGGAGGTTCACGAAAATGATTCCGGGAATGAAATAGTTAACATATGAGGAGTGTTTGGTAGCTTTAGGCCTTTAGAACAGAGGATTTTTTTTTAGCCAGGGAGTAATAAATCTGTGGAATGCCATGTGACAGGCTGTGGTGGAGGCCAAGTCCGTGGGTATATTTAAGCCGGAAGTTGATTGTCTCCTGATCAGTCAGGGCATCAAAGGACAAGGTGAGAAGGCAGGTATATGGGGTTGAGTGGGATGCGGGATCAGCCATGATGGAATGGCGGAGTAGACTTTGATGGGCTGAATTCTGTTCCTATGTCTTAATAGACAATAGACAATAGACAGTAGGTGCAGGAGTAGGCCATTCGGCCCTTCTAGCCAGCACCGCCATTCACTGTGATCATGGCTGATCATACACAATCAGTACCCCGTTCCTGCCCTCTCCCCATATCCCTTGACCCCGCTATCTATAAGAGCTCTATCTAACTCTATCTAGCTCTATCTTACGGTCTTATGGACTTAACTCACCACAGCAAATTCCTAATACGTGTAAATGTATATGGCAAATAAAGAAGATCCTTGATCCTTGATTCAAGTTCCAGGATACGTAAACATAAATTATCAGGGAAAAGATATGGTGAAGTAAAGGACTTCTCTGCCTGAAAGCAGCAGAGATAATGAAGCATTTCAAAAGGAAAATTTTCAGGAACCCATGGCAAATTGTCTGTAAGACTGTGAGTTAAAAGCAAGGGATGGCGGCAGAAGGGATTGCTGTTCAGGGATGTAACATGACAAGTTCAGGAATCGCTATTATCCTTCAACCATTAGGCGACTGAACCAATATGGATAACCTCATTCACCTCAACGGTGAACTGATTCCACAACCTATGGATTCACTTTCAAGTTCTCAATATTATTTATTTTTATTATTATTTGTTTTTTTTTTTTGGTACTTGCACAGTTTTTCTTCTCTTGCGCATTGATCGTCAGTCTTTGTAGTTTTTCAATCATTCTGTTGCATTTCTTTGTTCGACTGTAAATGCCCGCAAGAGCATGAACCTCGGGGTTGTATTTGGTGAGATAGGGATACTTTGATAACACATTAACTTTGAACTTAGAATGCTCCTTTCCTGGCCAGTGCTGTGTTCATAACAGCTGGGATGATGCTCCTGTCCAGGCAAAGTATTTCCACTTTTCTAAAAAGATAGATAGATACTTTATTCATCCCCATGGGGAAATACAACTTTTTTCCAATGTCCCATACACTTGTTGTAGCAAAACTAATTACATACAATACTTAACTCAGTAAAAAATATGATATGCATCTAAATCACTATCTCAAAAAGCATTAATAATAGCTTTTAAAAAGTTCTTAAGTCCTGGCAGTAGAATTGTAAAGCCTAATGGCATTGGGGAGTATTGACCTCTTCATCCTGTCTGAGGAGCATTGCATCGATAGTAACCTGTCGCTGAAACTGCTTCTCTGTCTCTGGATGGTGCTATGTAGAGGATGTTCAGAGTTTTCCATAATTGACCGCAGCCTACTCAGCGCCCTTCGCTCAGCTACCGATGTTAAACTCTCCAGTACTTTGCCCACGACAGAGCCCGCCTTCCTTACCAGCTTATTAAGACGTGAGGCGTCCCTCTTCTTAATGCTTCCTCCCCAACACGCCACCACAAAGAAGAGGGCGCTCTCCACAACTGACCTATAGAACATCTTCAGCATCTCACTACAGACATTGAATGACGCCAACCTTCTTAGGAAGTACAGTCGACTCTGTGCCTTCCTGCACAAGGCATCTGTGTTGGCAGTCCAGTCTAGCTTCTCGTCTAACTGTACTCCCAGATACTTGTAGGTCTTAACCTGCTCCACACATTCTCCATTAATGATCACTGGATCACTTAGGATCACAAAGAGGATGAAATTCTCCACTAGCTAGACTAGTGCACCTCCAAATTGCTTAGAGGATGGGGACCAACCCAAACAAAACAGCCAACTTAAATAGTTCCCCGTCCACCGCCACAAACAATAGAGATTGGATATTAGCTTTATTTGTCACACGTAGAACATAGAACAGTACATCACAGGAACAGGCCCTTCAGCCCACAGTGTGGTGCTGAACCAATTAAATGGCCAACTAAAAGAATCCTTTCTGCCAACACAAGTCCATATGCTTCCATCTCTCTCAGATTTGTGAGCCTACATAAACTCCTCTTAAATGTCTCAAACGTATCTAATTCTCCCACCACCCCACGGAGCACATTCCAGATACTCGCCACTCCCTGTGTGAAAAACTTGCCCCTCACATCACCTTTGACCTTCCCCCTCTCACTTTAAGTGCATGCCCTCTGATATTAGACACTTCGACCCTGAGAGAAATATGCTGCCTGTCCGCTCTATCTATGCCTCTCATAATCTTATCAACCTCTATCAGAAGTCCCCTCAGACATACAGCAAGACATCAAAGCCTGCAGTGAAATGGGTTGCTTGCTTTAACGACCAGTACAGTCCAAGGATCAGCTGGGGGCAGCCCACAAGTGTCGCTATGCTACCAGCGCCGACATAGAATGCCCACAAACTTACTAACCCTGACCCATACATCTTTGGAATGTGGGAAGAAACTGGAGTATGTGGAGGAAACCCATGCGGTCATGGGGAGTATATACAGACTCCTAACATTTAGGTGGGGATTTAGCAAGGCTCTGGGTGGTGGTTGGGGTAGGACCAAATATACCTGGGATGAGGTTGGAGTGGTGGTGTATTTGGAAGATCTGACTGCACCTTCCAAATTCATCATCTCCTCTGTTGGAAACCACTGTTTTCTTTAATAATACTTTTTATAAGATTTGTAATTTTTAACAAATTCATGTATTTTTCCCACTCACTGGCAGAAAGTGGCACAGCAGCTAAACTAACAGTTTATCACCTTTCTCATTGTTCGTTGGCTAAGTATTCACACATTAGCCACGTGATGCAATTGTTTTAATTATGTAGTCTATTAACTCATGTATCCCTATCTGAGGAATTTCCTTTATCTATAAAATTGATATATTTCTCAGAGGTGCCACAACGTAAGAACATTAGAAGTAGGAGCAGGAGTAGGCCATCTGGCTCATTCAGCCTGCTTCACCATTCAATAAGATCATGGCTGATCTGTCCGTAAACTCAGCTCCATCTACCTGCCTTTTCCCCATAACCCTTAATTCCCTTACTATGTAAAAACCTATCTAACTGTTTCTTAAATATGAAGAAGCCTCAACTGCTTCCCTGGGCAGAGAATTCCACAGATTCACCACTCTCTGGGAAAAACAGTTTCTCCTCATCTCTGTCCTAAATATTCTCCCCTGAATCTTGAGGCAATGTCCCCTAGTTCTAGTCTCACTTACCAATGGAAACAACTTTCCTACTTCTATCTTACCTATCTGTTGGGCTTGAAATTCTGCCCTGTGTTCGTTTAGGAAGAGAGACAACCAACACCGGAATATTACAAAACTTGGGTTTATTGCAGAATTCGTAACTGGCACAGCGAATCGACGGAGTCGCTGGAGAAGGCGCGTTCCGACTTCCCCTTACAATCTGCTCTTATTTATATCCCTTTTCCCCCCCAGCACAACCCCCCGCTACATATTAGGTAATATCGGGCACTTGTGTCCATCTTATTGGCCCGCAGCCATATGCTCACGAGTTACCTGTTTCTTTTGTTTACTGAATCGCGTGACACTGGTAGTTTCGGTGTAGCGGGGTCCCCAGTTTCGCTCCCCCCTCCCTCTCATTACGTGAGCCACTCCTGACCTGTAATGGCAGTCTCGAATTAACCCTAACATTAACCCTAACACTCCCTCCCTTGGCCTCCCAGAGGCCACAACCCTTACAAGCTTTTCCGCGGCTGTCGGGATCAGGCAGGGAGGTGAGCGTCCCCCGGCACTCTTTGGCGTGTCCTCCCTATTTGCTTATCCTGATTTGTCCGACCTAGGGTCACAAAATATGGGTAGGGGTTCCCTAAACATCCGCAATTTTTACAAGTAGCATGCAACATTTCAGAAAACTTATTCAAGAACAAATTCACAATCCCCCCCTTGCCATGGTCCATTTCAGTCCGTGTCCTCCCATAGCGCGTCCGCTTTCCGGGAGGGCCGTGTCCTCCCCTTCCACCGGGAACAAGGGTGCCTGGTACGCCGGTGGAGGTCCATCCTTTCCGGTCAAGGCTCGATCTATAGTCCCTCAACAACAACCACACGTAATAAAGATAGCAATTGAAATAGACAGTCCTAGAGCCGACTGTCCCAGAAACGCTCCCCACTTACCAAAGGTCTTATTTAGCCAGTAGAAAATGATGCCAGTTATTGTCCCCCTCCCTTCTTACCTTTTAATGCCCTGTTGGAGACCTCGGTGACAGGGTATGGACCGTGCCACCGTTTTCCGTTCCAGGTGAGCTTCCCCGGGCCTCGGAGGAACACTTCCACTCCTACCTTGATGGTGTCCGACCCCTGCGGCTGCTCACTGTTAGATTATTGAACTCGCACAGTTATCAATTTTACCATATTTCTAAAAACTCTCATATACTCTGTTACTCAACACACAAATGTCTGAGTTTTGGTAACTCGAAATTGAAGTGCTCCATGGCTCCCTAGTACACAGAGAGGATCAAATGTGGGACGGTCGCCTTTCAAAACCTGACCTTCGTGTGGGAGATTTCTCCTCTTAACAACCAGTCTAAGGTAGGCGCCATCAATATCCCCGTGCACTAAGGTGTACCACGGAACACTTTCTTTTCTCCTCCTCACTCCTGAGACTTTTATGCCCATCGTGGGCGGTGGGTACCCTCACTCAGAAGACTTTTCCACGGGCGGAGGATCTTCCTAAAAACAGATAAGAGTTAGTACTTACCAGTCACGATTCTGCACCAGGAATGATCTCTCCCAGGGTAATTTGGGGTTGGTGAGGATCCGTCAGCAGACAAGATCTAACTCAGTGATTTAACTATCTAGTGGAAGTCTTCGATATAACAGGCACTTCCTGACCTTAGTCGAGCTTGCGGCCGCAAGTTGTCTGCTGTTGGACCCGCCAGCCTGTGTTGTCTCTCCCTCCCCACGTCGGGGTCACCAAATGTTGGGCTTGAAATTCTGCCCTGTGTTCGTTTAGGAAGAGAGACAACCAACACCGGAATATTACAAAACTTGGGTTTATTGCAGAATTCGTAACTGGCACAGCGAATCGATGGAGTCGCTGGAGAAGGCGCGTTCCAACTTCCCCTTACAATCTGCTCTTATTTATATCCCTTTTCCCCCCCAGCACAACCCCCCGCTACATATTAGGTAATATCGGGCACTTGTGTCCATCTTATTGGCCCGCAGCCATATGCTCACAAGTTACCTGTTTCTTTTGTTTACTGAATCGCGTGACACTGGTAGTTTCGGTGTAGCGGGGTCCCCAGTTTCGCTCCCCCCTCCCTCTCATTACGTGAGCCACTCCTGACCTGTAATGGCAGTCTCGAATTAACCCTAACATTAACCCTAACACTATCCCTTCCAAAATTTTGTATGTTTCTATAAGATCCCCTCTCATTCTTCTGAATTCCAGAGAGTATAGTCGCAGCCAACTCAATCTGTCCTCATAGGTTAACCCCTTCATCCCTGGAATCAACCTGGTGAAACTCCTCTGCACTGCCTCCTCAAGTATGGAGACCAGAACTGCAAACAGTACTCCAACTTGGCTTCTTGGTTATTCATTTGTCTTAAAGCCCTTAGCATCGCTTCTCAGCTCTTTTTTTAGTTTGCTTAGTTTTCGTATGTTTGTTTGTACCGAAATTTTAGAATTAAGTCTCCTCTTCATTCTTGACTTCTGGAAGAAGAGTAAGGATCAGGAATTAAATGGAGATCAAACAGTACCAATTCAAAGAACAAAGATAGAATGCACGTGGGAAGAGCACCACCTTCATGCTCCCCTTTCGAGCTGCTCACCATCCTGACTTGGAAATAGGCTCCCACTACTTGGAAGTCATTGGATCCGTACCTTGAAACTCTAGTCTCATCATCTCATGATCAACAGTAGCTTCACCAGAAGGACCACAGCATTCAAGAAGGTGATTCACCTTCTCAAGGGGCAAGTAGACAAGCACAAATTAGAAAAACTGAGTTAGCTCACACAAATGCTTTATATATTCTAAAATTGTAAATTTGTACAGGATTGAAAGATGCTCTATTAACTTATCTTCATCCGCAGAAGCCCTTTGCCCAGTTTTGCATTGCTTAGATCATTCATGAAAAAGGGGTCATTTTACTAATTAACTTTTTATTTTAATGAGAAAGCTATCAACGACCGTATGCCAGGGAAGATACAGACTATGAAATCAATTATGATTAGAGTTCCAATGAACTGAATAATTATATGAAGGTCTTTGTAGGAACCTGACTTAAATTGGTCTAATTATGTGCTTTCTAGCATTGTAACTGCATACCCATCCTCACTTCTGTACAGGTAGTGATGTGAAATTCATATTCAGAACAATCAATAAGAAACTTAGATCAAGGTACCAAACTGCCGTATTAAAGAGAACTATGCATAATGAGAACTAATTTCCTGCTTCACCAAAATATTCAATCAGAGTGAAAAATTCTTGCCACAACATCTGGAAACTACACCTGTACCTAATATAGCGGCCACTTTATTAATACATCTGTACACCTGCTCTTTAATGCAAATATCTAATCACTCAGCCAAATGGTAGCAACTCAATGCATAAAAATGTACTGACATGGTCAAGAGGTTCAGTTGTTGTTCAAACAAAATGACAGATTGGGGAAGAGATGTGATCTGAATAGCTTTGACTGTGGAATGATTCTTGGTGCCAAATGGGGTGATTTGAGAATCTCAGAAACCGCTGATCTCCTGAGATTTTCACACACAACAGTCTCTGGAGTTTACAGGGAGTGGTGCGAAAATGAAAAACGACATCCAGTGAGCAGCAGCTCAGTGGGTGAAAACGTCTTGTTAATGAGAGAGGTCAGAGGAGCATGACCAAACCAATTCAAGTTGACAGGAAGGCGACAGTAACTCAAGAAACCTCGCATTACCATGTGGTGGACAGAAGAACCTTGAAGTGGATGGGCTACACTAGCAGAAGACTACAGACAGATACTCAGTGGTCAGTCTATTAGCTACACGACTTAACTAATGAAGTAGCCACTGAGTAGAAGTAGCTTGGATTGCATTTAGGAAATTAAACACTCCCCATGTACTTCTAGAAGATATTACTGAATCATAGAGCATTGAGTATAGGAGTTGGGATGTAATGTTAAAATTGTACAAGGCATCGGTGAGGCCAAATCTGGAGTATTGTGGTCACCGAATTATAGGAAAAATGTCAACAAAATAGGGAGAGTACAGAGGAGATTTACTAGAATGTTACCTGGGTTTCAGCACCTAAGTTACAGAGAAAGGTTGAACAAGTTGGGTGTTTATTCTTTGGAGCATAGGAGGTTGAGGGGGGACTTGATAGAGGTATTTAAAATTATGAGGGGGATAGATAGAGTTGACATGGATAGGTTTTTTCCACTGAGAGTAGGGGAGATTCAAACAAGAGGACATGAGTTGAGAGTTAAGGGGCAAAAGTTTAGGGGTGACACGAGGGGGAACTTCTTTACTCAGAGAGTGGTAGCTGTGTAGAATGAGCTTCCAGTAGAAGTTGTAGAGGCAGGTTTGATTTTGTCATTTAAAAAAAATTGGATAGGTATATGGACAGTAATGGAATGCAGGGTTATGGGCTGAGTGTAGGTCAGTGGGACTAGGCGAGAGTAAGCATTCAGCACGGACCAGAAGGGCCGAGATGGCCTGTTTCCGTGCTGTAATTGTTATATGGTTATATATACCATGGAAATAGTTTTTTTCCCACTCTCAATGATAATTTTATAAGAATAATCTTTTTTTTGGTGCTCAAATCAACTTCTTGAGTAAAGCCTCTTGGAGGAGAAATTTCAGCCCCAGGAGAGAAAATTGGTGAATAAATTAGTAACACAAGAGATTTAGCAGATGCTGAAAATCTGGAGGAACACACACAAAATGCTGGAGACACTCAGCAGTTCAGGCAACAGCTATGAAAATGAAAAACAGTCGACATTTCAGCAGAGACCCTTCATCAGGATAGACTGGATGCTTGGCAATTTTGTAGGGTATCTTAAATAAGAAAGTTGTCTTAGAGAAGGAATTTTAATGCTTTGGTAACTGAATGTATTACCACTAGTGGTCTTGTTATTTTATCCTTTAGAATGGAGATGAGAAGGAATTTCTTTAGCTAGAGAGTGGTGAATCTGCGGAATTCATTGTCACAGAGCTGTGGAGGCCCAGTATTAGGGTATATTGACAGCAGGGGTTGATAATAAGGGGTTCAGATGTTACAGGGAGAAGGCAGGAGAATGGGTTTGAGAGGTATAATAAAACAGTCATGATAGATAGGTGGAGCAGACTTCAGTGGCCAAATGGCCTTAACTTGCTCCTCTGTTATGATGAGGTTGTATAAGACATTGGCAAGGCCATATTTGGAATATTGTGTGCTGTTTTGGTCACCTACCTCCAGGAGAGATATAAATAAGGTTGAAAGAGTACAGAGAAAATTTGCAAGGATGTTGCCGAGTCTGTAGGACCCGAGTTATAAGGAAAGATTGAATACGTAAGGACTTTATTCCTTTGAATGTAGAAGATTGAGAGGAGATTGGACAGAGGTATACAAAATTATGAGGGGTACAGGTAGGGTAAATGCAAGCAGGATTTTTCCATTGAGGTTGGGTGGGACTACTACTAGAGGTCGTAAGTTAAGGGTGAAACATGAAAAGTTTAAGGGGAACATGAGGGGAAACATCTTCACTCAGAGGGTAGTGAGAGTGTGGAGTGAGCTGCCAGCACAAGTGGTGCATGCGAGCTCAATTTCAACGTTTAAGAGAAGTTTGGATAGGTACGTGGGTATGGAGAGCGATGGTCCAGGTGCAGGTTGATGGGACTAGAAAGATTAACGGACTAATTGAGCCAAAGGGCCTGCTATAGTGTTTTATGACTCACTGCTATATGATTGGCTATGATGAAAGTAGGCAGTTTGAATGGTTCGGCATGGACTAGATGGGCGGAAGGGTCTGTTTCACTGCTGTACTTTTCTATGAATCAATGACTCTATATCTTATGGTCTGGGAGTCACTGGGACTGTCCATTCCTCTTCATAGATGCTGCCGAGTTCCTCTGGAATTTTCTGCAAACAAATGATTAAATTGGTTTATTATTGTCACTTGTACCGAGGTGTAATGAAAAACCTGTCTTGCGTGTTGCCCAGATAGATTCTTCCATTACAGCAATGCAATTGGTTTAATATTTATTCTGTGCTAAATTGCCAATTATAGGCTTGGCATAACGATAAGAGGATTCAGGTTGCTGCACTGTGTATTGTCTGTTAGATGCATAGCCAAAGACTCTGGCCAACAGTTCCAAATCTACACCTCTACTGCCTCGAAAGACAATGGCATCAGGGTACACGCAGCCTGATAATGATAAGGTGCTGCAGGCAGGTCATCACTTAACATTTAATAATTCACTTGAATCAGCAGGCATTGAAGAGTATGAACCAAGTGATGGTAAATGCATTAGTATACCCTCAGTGGCCACTTTATTAGGTATAACTGCTTGTTAATGCAAATATCCAATCAGCCAATCATGTCGCAGCAGCTCAATGCATAAAAGCATGCAGACATGGCCAAGAGGTTCATTTGTTATTCAGACCAACCATCAGAAATAGGAAGAAATGTGACTTAAGTGACTTTGACCATGAAATGATTGTTGCTGCCAGGCAGGGTGCTTTGAGTATCTCAGAAACCGCTGATTTCCTGGGATTTTCAGGCACATGAGTCTCTAGAGCAGGGATTTCCAACCTGGGGAACATGGACCCCTCAGTTAATGGTAGGGGTTCAAATAACTGTTTATTGCAACAGTTGTGTGCAAAAGAGCATCTCTCTGAACACGCAACGCGTTGAATCTTGAAGTGGATGGGCGAGAGCAGCAGAAGACCGTGGACGTACTATTAGGTACAGGAGATACATAGAAAATGGAATACATAGACATGGGCGGTATAATGAAGGATTGCGGCCTGATCATTGACTGCTTATTCCTTTCCATAGATGCTGCCTGACCTGCTAAGTTCTCCAACATTTTGTGTGTGTTGTTCCGGACCTCCAACATCTGCAGAATCTCCTGTGTTTACGGTAGCTTAGCAGTTTCCTTTGCCTCTCCAGTGATCACTTATCAGGGTTTGATTCCCTCCTCTGTCTGTAAGGAGTTTGCATGTTCTCCTCGTGAGTGCACAGGCTTCTTCTGAATGCTCCAGTTCCAAAAACATACTGGTTCGAGTTAGTGAGTTGTGGGGCACGCTGTGTGGTGCCAAAAGCGTGGCGAAACTTGTGGGCTTGCGCCAGCACCATCTTCACTGACCTGGTTTGAGGCAAATGCCACATTTCACTGTATGTTTCGATCTTTCGATGTACATGTCACAAATAAAGCTAATCTTTAAAAAAAACTTTCAATAGTATAGCTTTCTTCCAAATCAATCCAGTCAATACCATTCAACTGCATAAACACAAGAGATTCTGCAGGTGTTGGAAATCCAGAGTAATACACACAAAATGCTGGAGGAACATAGGACATAGAATAGTACAGCACAGTACAGGCCCTTCGGCCCACAATGTTGTGCCGACCCTCAAACCCTGCCTCCCATATAACCCTCCACCTTAAATTCCTCCATATACCTGTCTAGTAGTCTCTTAAATTTCACTAGTGTATCTGTCTCCACCATTGACTCAGGCAGTGCATTCCACACACCAACCACTCTCTAAGTGAAAAACCTTCCTCTAATATCCCCCTTGAACTTCCATCCCCTTACCTTAAAGCCATGTCCTCTTGTACTGAGCAGTGGTGCCCTGGGGAAGAGGCGCTGGCTGTCCACTCTGTCTATTCCTCTTAATATCTTGTATACCTCTATCATGTCTCCTCTCATCCTCCTCTCCAAAGAGTAAAGCCCTAGCTCCCTTAATCTCTGATCATAATGCAACTCAGCAGGTCAGACAGCATCTACAGTTGACTACATTTATATGATTTGGTATATTGTCTTGTGATTTTTTAATTTTGTTTCATATTTTTATGACTATATTGATTTATCTTTACAATCTATGTAAAGCACTTTAAGCCTGCAACTTAATGTATGACAGGTGCTATAGAAAGTTATTATTATTAAAATTTCATTCAGTACAAGAAATGAAGTCTCTCTCAGGCTGTGTATGATGCATCCTAGATTTTATTACTTGTACTCCAAGCTTTCTGTAATAAAAACAGAGTACTGTTTTTTTTAATTCTTAGGCAATTCATTACCTCTCTTGGAGAGGATCCAGAGGAGATTCATAAAACTGATCTCAGGAATGAAAGGGTTAACATACTCACTGGAACTTAGAATCTGATTGAGAATTATTGAATATTGAAAGGCCTAGACAGAATGGATGTGAAAAGGATGTTTCCTATAGTGGAGGGCACAGCCTCAGAATACAATGACATCCCTTTAGAACAGAGAGAAGAAGAAATTTCTTTAACCAGAGAGTGGTGAAGCTGTGGAATTAATTGCCACAGACAGCTGTGGAGTCCAAACCATTGGGTAAATTTAAGGTGGAATTTGATAGATTTTGATTAGTCAGGGCACCAAAGGGTTCGAGCAGAATGCAAGAGAATGGAGTTGAGAGGCATGAGAAATCAGAATGGAATGGCTGTGCAGAATTGATGGGCTGAATGGCCTAATTCTGCTCCTATGTCTTATGGCCGTATGTTCTCAAGCCTATTTCAATAGGTTCTTAGGCAACAAATGAAGACAGTGCTGGAACTGCCAACTGCTGCAGATGGGCACGTGGTGCTTGACGGGGCAGGTGATACATTCCTTCTGCTTCTCGTCCAGAGCTTGTGCATGCTCCCAACAAATGGAGTCAAGGTTCTCAACCATCTCCTGAATGCTCCTTCTCCATTTTAGCTGTCACAAACCATGCTGACATTCCCAAATGTTGAAGAAGTCATCATTATTTTTCAGCTATGTGGACCTCCTTGGATCATCTCGCTGATTAAATTTTGGCAGTGCAGGAGCTCAGTTAGGGTATCCTAATTGGTTGCATCACAGCTGGGTATGGAAACACCGAGGCTCAGGAATGGAAAAGTCTACTGAAACTGGTGGATATTGCCCTGTCAACCAAAGGTAAAGCCCTCCCTACCATTAAGCATATTTATGTGGAGCACTGCCACAAGAGGGCAGCAACCATCATCAAGGACCCTACCATCCAGGCCATGCCCTCTTCTTGCTGTTGTCATGGCCAGGAGGTACAGAAGCCTGAGGTCCCATTCCAGGTTCAGAAACAGTTATTACCCTAGAACCATCAGGCTCCTGTATCAGTATGGATAACCTCACTTACCACAGCTCAGAAGTGATTCTTCAACCTACAGACTCACTTTCAAGGACTCTACAACTCATGTTCTCAGTATTATTATTTTTTTTGCACATTATTTGTCTGTCACTTTGTGTATAGTTTTCCATAAATTCTATGTTGTTTTTTAATTTTCCTGTAAATGCCTGCAAGCAAAAGAATTTCAAGGTAATATATGGTAACATACACTCTGTGGCTACTTTATGAGGTACTCCTGCACACCTGCTCATTAATGCAATTATCTAATCAGCCAATCGTGGCAGTAGCTCGATGCAATCGTCAAGACGTTCAGTTGTTGCTCAGACCAATCATCAGAATGGGGAAGAAATATGGTCTGTGGAATGATTGTTGGTTCCAGACAGGGAGGGTTGAGTATCTCAGAAACTGCTGATCTCCTGGCATTTTCAAGCACCACATTCTCTAGAGTTTACTGAGAATGGTGCAAGGACAAAAGAAAATCCAGTGAGTGGCATTTCTGTGGGTTGTTAATGAGAGAGGCCAGAGGAGAATGACCAGACTGGTTCAAGCTGACATATTCAGATTCATTTATTTATCACATATACATCAAAACATACAGTGAGATGCCTGGCTTGCACTAACAAAGAACACACCCCTGAATATGCTGGGGCCGCCTGCAAGTGTCACCACACATTACTGCACTAAAATAGCATACCGCAATGCGCGTCAGAAACAGCACAGGACACAACAAGGAACAAAACATAATTGGGTGGGTGGGGAACGTATGTTTTGGGATGTCTAGTGTAAGGCCCATCCTGTCTATGCTTCAGTACACAAGGTGACGACGACTTTGAACTTGACCTCCAAACATGCACACCTACCTTTTAGTTACACAGCTCAGCCACAGAAATTAGAGTGACCTTGGTTCTGATATGAAGATGATCGATATTGGACTGTTTCTAGTTTATCCTGTAAGCAGGCTCCACTCCAGAAGAAAGTGGTGCAATTGAAGTTCAACACTGCAACAAGAAAAACTGAAAACCAATGCTGAAGTCATTAAGATTCCCAATTTCTTACTTTACCTGCATCTTTAGTTTCTGACCCACCTCAATTCCCCAACATTTACTAGCTTCACACTGATTTTTATATACCTTCTGTCCAAGTAAATAACTAAATCTTTATTCCATCTTTAACCTTACCGCCCACCTTCCTAATCTGGCGTTTCAGTCTTTTGGCTTCATCTTAATAGCCTTCTTTCCTCCTGGCACTGTATTATCAGCAAAAACAGGGAACTTCCGCACTCCAAGGTGGTGTGGGTGTGGAACCAGCTGCCAGCGGAAATGGTGGATGTGGGTTCAATTGTAACATTTCTCAGGTCCTGTGTTTGTCAGGGTCAACCACAGATACTGTGTCTTAGCTGTCTACATGATACGCAAGCCAGGGCAGTACGACATGTAGAGGGAGCTATTGCCCAATCAGCAGGCTCCCTCTCTCCCTGTAGCTGATGAATCTGAAGGACCGGCGGTCACCGATACTGGTTGGCACCAGCAGTGTCACAGGAATTGCCAGTCAGCATTGAACTCAATATAAGACTAATTAAGGACTCAAGCTCTAGATTTTTCCTCAGGTTTTACTCCCAAAGCCTTCTCCGCGAGTGGGTATAGTGGTAAGATTTGAGATCAGAGCTTTCCTTTGCTGGGATGAGCTGCCAACCATGGATGATAAACCCCATCTGCCCGAAGCGACTGGTTTTAAGGTCCCAGTAACCCACCTTTGCCCCTTCTCCTGTCAGTAGAAATGCTTCACTGGGCTTAGTAGCTAAGACACACGTGAAGGCCAGCAGTTGAACTTAGTTGTCCGAGGCTGTTTGAGGCAGGCGCCTTTGGGAGCATTTGATGGATGGTGGAAGCTTACCCCAATATCTCCCCCAGTGATGATAATTGTAGCATTTATTTGAAGATTTATAGATACATAATTTCACCATGGACAGTTCCAAACCTGACTGTGAAAGGAGGAGGTTTGGGCAGGGGGCTAGCAACTCCAGCCTGTAAAAACCCAGAGCTACAGAAATGCCAACAGAAGCTCCAAAGAACTCAACTCTTAATGAGGAAGGATTTTCGAAGAAGTACACAACTGGGGGACAACTTGAAAGACTGGCGCACGGCAGAGGACTTTGGTGAGCTGCTGTCAGTGACCTATGACCCAGTAGGGGTGATGGGCTTAAGTGAGTAAGTAAGTTAGAGGTAAATGGATGAGAGGGGCTGTGGGTGCCAGTGGTCCGGCTGTAGGTAGGTGGGTCCGGGCAGAAGACCAGGTCGGCATGGATAAAATGAGCCAGCGGGCCCTTTTCTGTGCTGTCGAGCTTTATGACTCTATGAGTACAAAACTGAACATGTTGTTACAGAGTTCTGGTGCTCCTGGTGTGGCCTCCTCTACATCCATGTTATCCGTCTAAATTTGTGGAGCCGCTTCACTGAGCACCTTCGCTCCATCTGCCACAACTGCCAGGATCTCCTAGTGGCCATTCATTTCAATTTCTCTTCCTGTTCCCATTTTGACATATCAGTCCATGGCTTCCTGTACTGCTATGATAAGGAAAAACTGAGGTTGGAGGAGCAACAACTTATATTCCATCTGGGTAGCCTCCAGCCTGTTGGCATGAACATCGATTTGTCTAACCTCTAGTAACTTCTTTCCCATCCCTCCAGCTTTCTTTTCCATTCTCCATTCTGGTTCCTCTCTTACCTCTTCTCTTCTCCTCACCTACCAATAGTTTTCTTCTGGTCCTCCTCCTTCCCTTTCTCCCATAGTTCACTCTCTTCTCCTATCACGTTTCTTCTTCTTCAGCCCTTTACCTCTTCACCTATCATCTCCCAGCTTCTCACTTCTTCCCCCACCCCTTATCATCAAGTCAAGTCACTTTTATTGTCATTTTGACCATCTTTTCCCTCATTTGATATCACCTACCAGCCAGCTTGTCCAACTTGCCCTCTCCCCACCTTTTATCCTGGCTTCTGCCCCCTTCCTTTCCAGTCCTGGCGCAGGGTCTTGGCCCCAAGTGTTGACTGTTTATTCCCTTCCATAGATGTCCTGGCCTGCTAGGTGCTCCAGCATTTTCTGTGTTCCAGATTTCCAGCAACTGTAGGATCTCCTGTGTTTATCATTTGCTGCCTCTTCTGCGACATCTCTTTGAGATATTTGGAAATATCTCTTTTGGAAGAGGACAGCGAGGCTGAGAAGAAGTGCGGCGGCGGCCATTTTCAAATTGCTTCTCAGATCGGAGTTCTGAGAGGCGGGACTGCGCAGGCGCGTGAAGGAGGCCTGGGAAGGAGGGAAGATATAAAAAGAACGCAGCCTTAAGCAGCGGGCAGCTTCGTTTGCGGGCAGCGGAGTGAGTCGGGAGCAGAGTGTAGGGCTTGGGCTCAGAGGGCTTAGGCGGAAGAGGGCACAGTAGGCTTATCTTTTAGTTCTTGTTATTTTCAGTTATTCGGGAGGTATGAGTGTGAGGGCAGCTTGTTGTTCTCGGTGTCGGATGTGGGAGATCCTGGAGTCTCCGAGCCTCCCGGACGTCCACATCTGCGCCAGGTGCGCCGAACTGCAGCTCCTGAGGGACCGAATTAGGGAACTGGAGCTGCAGCTCGATGACCTTCGCCTGGTCAGGGAGAGTGAGGAGGTGATAGAGAGGAGTTACAGGCAGGTGGTCACTCCGGGGCCACGGGAGGCAGATAGGTGGGTCACGATCAGGAAGGGGAAGGGGCAGGTACTAGAGAGTACCCCAGTGGCTGTACCCCTTGACAATAAGTACTCATGTTTGAGTACTGTTGGGGGGGACAGCCTACCTGGAGGAAGTGACAGTGGCCGGGCCTCCGGCACAGAGGACGGCCCTGTAGCTCAGAAGGGTAGGGATAGAAGAAAGAGGACCATAGTAATAGGGGACTCGATAGTCAGGGGTTCAGACAGGCGGTTCTGTGGAGGTGATCGGGAGTCCCGGATGGTAGTTTGCCTCCCTGGTGCCAGGGTCCGGGATGTTTCTGATCGCGTCCAAGATATCCTGAAGTGGGAGGGTGAGGAGCCAGAGGTCGTGGTACATGTAGGTACCAATGACATAGGTAGGAAAGGGGAAGAGGTCCTGAAACGAGAGTATAGGGAGTTAGGAAGGCAGTTAAGAAGAAGGACCGCAAAGGTAGTAATCTCGGGATTACTGCCTGTACCACGCGACAGTGAGAGTAGGAATGGAATTAGGTGGAGGATGAATGCGTGGTTGAGGGATTGGAGCAGGGGGCAGGGATTCAAGTTTCTGGATCATTGGGACCTCTTCTGGGGCAGGCGTGACCTGTTCAAGAAGGACGGGTTACACTTGAATCCTGGGGGGACCAATATCCTAGCGGGGAGGTTTGCTAGGGCTACGGGGCAGACTTTAAACTAGTAAGATGGGGGGGCGGAAATCAATTTGAGGAAACTATGGGAGAGGAGGTTAGTTCACCAGTAGAGCAAGTAAGTAGACCGTGTGTGAGGGAGGACAGGCAGGTGATGGAGGAGGGATGCGCTCAGCCCGAAGTTGTAGGGGAGAAGAAAGAAAAGGATAATAAATTTGAATGCATTGCTAGGGATGAAAAGAGAGGAGGAGGTGGAGAGTATCTTAAATGTATCTATTTTAATGCTAGGAGCATTGTAAGAAAGGTGGATGAGCTTAAAGTGTGGATTGATACATGGAATTATGATGTTGTAGCTATTAGTGAAACATGGTTGCAGGAAGGGTGTGATTGGCAACTAAATATTCCTGGATTTAGTTGCTTCAGGTGTGATAGAGTAGGAGGGGCCAGAGGAGGAGGTGTTGCATTGCTTGTCCGAGAAAATCTTATGGCGGTGCTTTGGAAGGATAGATTACAGAGCTCCTCTAGGGAGGCTATTTGGGTGGAATTGAGGAATGGGAAAGGTGTAGTAACACTGATAGGAGTGTATTATAGGCCACCTAATGGGGAGCGTGAGTTGGAAGAGCAAATGTGTAAGGAGATAGCAGATATTTGTAGTAAACACAAGGTGGTGATTGTGGGAGATTTTAATTTTCCACACATAGATTGGGAAGCTCATTCTGTAAAAGGGCTGGATGGTTTAGAGTTTGTGAAATGTGTGCAGGATAGCTTTTTGCAACAATACATAGAAGTACCGACTAGAGATGGGGCAGTGTTGGATCTCCTGTTAGGGAATGCGATAGGTCAGCTGACAGATGTAAGTGTTGGGGAGCACTTCGGGTCCAGTGATCACAATAGCATTAGCTTCAATATAATTATGGAGAAGGACAGGACTGGACCTAGAGTTGAGATTTTTGATTGGAGAAAGGCTAACTTTGAGGAGATGCGCAGGGATTTAGAGAGAGTGGAATGGGTCAAGTTGTTTTATGGGAAGGATGTAATAGAGAAATGGAGGTCATTTAAGGGTGAAATTATGAGGGTACAGAATCTTTATGTTCCTGTTCGGTTGAAAGGAAAGATTAAAGGTTTGAAAGCGCCATGGTTTTCAAGGGATATTAGAAACTTGGTTCGAAAAAAGAGGGATGTCTACAATAGATATAGGCAGCATGGAGTAAAGGAATTGCTCGAGGAATATAAAGAATGTAAAAGGAAACTTAAGAAAGAGATTAGAAAAGCTAAAAGAAGTTACGAGTTTGGTTTGGCAAATAAGGTGGAAGTAAATCCGAAAGGCTTCTACAGTTATATTAAAAGCAAGAGGATAGTGAGGGATAAAATTGGTCCCTTAGAGAATCAGGGTGGTCAGCTATGTGTGGAGCCGAGGGAGATGGGAGAGATTTTGAACGATTTCTTCTCTTCGGTATTCACTAAGGAGAAGGATATCGAATGGTGTAAGGTGTGGGAAACAAGTAAGGAAGTTATGGAACCTATGACAATTAAAGAGGTGGAAGTACTGGCGCTTTTAAGAAATTTAAAAGTGGATAAATCTCCGGGTCCTGACCGGATATTCCCCAGGACCTTGAGGGAAGTTTGTGTAGAGATAGCAGGAGCTCTGACGGAGATCTTTCAGATGTCATTAGAAACAGGGATTGTGCCGGAGGATTGGCGTATTGCTCATGTGGTTCCATTGTTTAAAAAGGGTTCTAGAAGTAAGCCTGGCAATTATAGACCTGTCAGTTTGACATCAGTGGTGGGTAAATTAATGGAAAGTATTCTTAGAGATAGTATTTATAATTATCTGGATAGACAGGATCTGATTAGGAGTAGCCAGCATGGATTTGTGCGTGGAAGGTCATGTTTGACAAACCTTATTGAATTTTTTGAAGTAGTTACGAGGAATGTTGACGAGGGTAAGGCAGTGGATGTAGTCTATATGGACTTCAGCAAGGCCTTTGACAAAGTTCCACATGGAAGGTTAGTTAAGAAGGTTCAGTCGTTAGGTATTAGTGCTGGAGTAATAAAATGGATTCAACAGTGGCTAGATGGGAGATGCCAGAGAGTAGTGGTGGATAATTGTTTATCGGGATGGAGGCCGGTGACTAGCGGGGTGCCTCAGGGATCTGTTTTGGGCCCAATGTTGTTTGTAATATACATAAATGATCTGGATGATGGGGTGGTAAATTGGATTAGTAAGTATGCTGATGATACTAAGGTAGGAGGTGTTGTGGATAATGAGGTGGGTTTTCAAAGCTTGCAGGGAGATTTATGCCGGTTAGAAGAATGGGCTGAACGTTGGCAGATGGAGTTTAATGCTGAGAAGTGTGAGGTTCTACATTTTGGCAGGAATAATCCAAATAGAACATACAGGGTAAATGGTAGGGCATTGAGGAATGCAGTGGAACAGAGAGATCTAGGAATAACAGTGCATAGTTCCCTGAAGGTGGAGTCTCATGTAGATAGGGTGGTGAAGAAGGCTTTTGGAACGCTGGCCTTTATAAATCAGAGCATTGAGTACAGAAGTTGGGATGTAATGTTAAAATTGTACAAGGCATTGGTAAGGCCAAATTTGGAATATTGTGTACAGTTCTGGTCACCGAATTATAGGAAAGATATCAATAAATTAGAGAGAGTGCAGAGACGATTTACTAGGATGTTACCAGGGTTTCAGCACTTAAGTTACAGAGAAAGGTTGAACAAGTTAGGTCTCTATTCATTGGAGCGTAGAAGGTTGAGGGGGGATTTGATCGAGGTATTTAAAATGTTGAGAGGGATAGATAGAGTTGACGTGAATAGGCTGTTTCCATTGAGAGTAGGGGAGATTCAAACGAGAGGACATGATTTGAGAGTTAGGGGGCAAAAGTTTAAGGGAAACACGAGGGGGTATTTCTTTACTCAGAGAGTGATAGCTGTGTGGAATGAGCTTCCTGTAGAAGTAGTAGAGGCCAGATCAGTTGTGTCATTTAAGGTAAAATTGGATAGGTATATGGATAGGAAAGGAGTGGAGGGTTATGGGCTGAGTGCGGGTAGGTGGGACTAGGTGAGATTAAGAGTTCGGCACGGACTAGGAGGGCCGGAATGGCCTGTTTCCGTGCTGTGATTGTTATATGGTTATATATGCCTACCCTGAAGAGGTCTAAATCTTCTCTTTGACACAAGATCCAAAAGTGTGATCTCTGATACTTCACACCTATCACCTGCCAGCTGGTGCTCCTTCCCCTCTCCCCACTTTCCTATACTGGCTTCTTCCCCCTTCCTTTCCAATCCTCATGAAGGATTTTGGTCCAAAGCATTGACTATTTATTCCTCCCCATAGATGCTGCTTGACTTGCTGTGTTCCTCCAGCATTTTGTGTGTGTTGTTCTAGATATGCCACGTCTGTTGAATCTCTTGTTGTTTTTATGTTGTTACAGTCCTCCTTTTCATCAGATCATTGATTTGAAATGTGAATAACTGAGTTTCCAGGACTGTAGCACCCGCGATGCAGTGAAATAGTCTTAAAAGCAACCAGTTTTTTTTTCTGGCTCCTTGCCTCCTTCCCATTAAGCAATGCTTTATCAATAAACAATCTGTTGGAGGAACTCAGTGGGTTGAACAGCATCTGTGGCAGTGGAGGAGGAGAATAATTGTTGATAGGAAATAGGAGCAAAAACCAGGCCATTCAGCCCATCGTCTGCTCTGCCATACCATGAGGTAAGTTGCTGAAGGCAAGGCAATGGATGTTTACATGGACTTTAGTAGGGCATTTGACAAGGTCCTTCAAGGGAGGTTGGTCAAGAAGGTTCAATCGTTTGGTATTCAAGGCAAGGGAGTAAATTGGATAATATATTGGCTTTGTGGGAGAAGCCAGAGAGTGATAGTACAGGGTTGCCTCTCTGACTGGAGGCCTGTGACTAGTGGAGTGTCACAGGGATCAGTGCTGGGTCCTTTGTTGTTTGCCATCTATATCAATGATCTGGATGATAATGCAGATAAATGGATCAGCAAATTTGTAGATGACACCAAGGAGACTATCATGGCTTACAGAGGGTCTTGGACCAGCTGGAAAAATGGGCTGAAAAATGGCAGATGGAATGTAATGCAGACCAGTGTGAGGCGTTGCACTTTGGTATGACCAACCGGGGCAGGCCGTACACGGTTAACGGTAGGGTAGTGAGGAATGTGGTAGAACAAAGGGTTCTGGGAATACAGGTCCATCATTCATTGAAAGTGGTGTCACAGGTAGAAAGGATTGTAAAGAAAGGTCTTGGCACAATGGCCTTCGTAAATCGAAGTAATGAGTTCAGGAGATGGGATGTTATGTTGAAGTTGTATAGGACATTAGTGAAGCCTAATTTGGAGTATTGTGTACTGTCTTGGTCACCTACCTACGGGAGAGATGGTTCAAAGTGTACAGAGAAAATTTACAAGAATATTGTCGAGTCTGGAGGACCCGAGTTATAAGAAAAGATTGAATACGTTTGGACTTTATTCCTTTGAACTTGGAAGATTGAGAGGAGATTTGATAGAGATATAAAAATTATGAGGGAAACACACACAAAATGCTGGAGGAACTCAGCAGGCCAGGCAGCATCTATGGAAAAGAGTACAGTCGACATTTTGGGCTGAGACCCTTCAGCAGGACTGGAGAAAAAAAGTTGAGAAGTAGAGTTGAAAGGTGGGGGTTGGGGAGGGGAGAACACAAGGTGATAAGTGAAAACAGGAGGGGGAGGGGTGAAGTAAAGAAATGGGAAATGAACGAACAAGGGTGTTGCGTAGGATGCGATCCCTGAGGAAAGCAGAAAGTGGGGGGGAAGGGAAAATCTTCCACCATCTCCAATGGGATCCCACCACCCAGCACATCTTTTCCTTTTCTTTCTTCCATGGCCTTCTGCCATTAGATTCCCCTTTCTCCAGCCCTGTATCTCTTTCACAATCAACTTCTCAGCTCTTTACTTCATCCCTCCCCCTCCTGGTTTCACCTATCACCTTATGTTTCTCCCTCCCCTCCCCCCAGCTTTTAACTCTATTCCTCATCTTTTATTCTCCAGGCCTGCTAAAGGGCCTCAGATTTAAACGTCGACCCTACTCACTTTTCCATAGGTGCTGCCTGGCCTGCTGAGTTCCTGCAGCATTTTGTGTGTGTTGCTCAGATCTCCAGCATCTGCAGATTTTCTCCTGGATGTGAAAATTATGAGAGGTATAGATAGGGTAAATGCAAGCAGGCTTTTCCCACTGAAATTGGGTGTGACTACAACCAGAGGTCATGGGTTAAGGGTGAAAGGTGAAAAGTTTAAGAGGAACATGAGGGGAAACTTCTTCACTTAGCGGGTCATTAGAGTGTGGAACGAGCTGTCAGTACAAGTAGTGCATGCAAATCAAATCAAATCAAATCAAGTTTAATTGTCATTCAAACCATACATGGATACAGCTGAATGAGACAGCGTTCCTCTGGGGCCAAGCTGCAGAAACGTGCACACTCATTCAAAACATCGAGAAAGGAAAAAAAGAACATAGTCACATAAGAAAACACATTTTTAGTCCAAGACCCTGAGCAACGAGTCCCACAAATTGATGGTTCCCAGCAGTCCAGCCAGTAATTCCACTGATCCAACACTAGAGGGCAGCACAAAATGGAGAGGTCACCCCCCCCAACAGAGTCCACACGACAATGCAAGCCTATGGCTTGAGGCCTAGTCCTTGCTACAACTGAGGCCTCACAGCTGCCTTGCCTCCTGTCTCCACCAAACAAGAGAAGCAGGCCTGCGGCATTCAATGTCCAACAGGGTTTTGCAGTCGCAAAAGAAATGTCCAAGACGGTCACTCACAGTTTCACTACATGCCTCCTTCTTGCCTTCGAGTGAGTGGCAGGCAGCAGCATGGTCTGCTCCCCCAAACCCAATCCGGCTCCTCCCACAGCTCGGTGGCCTGACTCACCTTCTCTGAACCACCGGCTGGCTGTTAAGACACTCCGGCCAGATACTCTAAACAATGAACAGCTCACTGATGCAGTAGACCTGCTGTTCATGTAATTATTGGTGGTAATGATAGTCTTACTATGTATAAAAACACATTTAACAAAGGAAAAAGCACCTTTGGTTGGCTCCCGCGAGGCTGCTGTGTGTATACACGCCGCCATCTTACTGCAACTTCAACGTTTAAGAGAAGATTGGATAGCTACTCGGAGGGCGATGGTCCCAGTGCAGGTCGATGGGAGTAGACAGTTTAAAAGGTCCTGCATGGACTAGATGGGCTGAAGGGCCTGTTTCTGTGCTGTACTTTACTATGACACTATCAAGGCTGATTTATTATCATTCTCAACCCCATTCTTCTGCTCTCTCCCCATAACCTTTGATTCCTTGACTAATCAAGAGCCTGTCAGTCTCTGCTTTAAGTATACCCAATGACTTGGCTTCCACAGCTGTCCAAGGCAATGACTTCCACAGATCTGCCACCCTCTGCCTGAAGAAATACCTCCTCATCTCTGTTCTAAAGGGACGCCCTTTTATTTTGAGGCTGTGCCCTCAGACTATCCTCTAATATTAGAAACAGCTTCTACTTTATCGAAGCCTTTCAATATTCAGTAGGTTTCAATGAGACAGTCCCTCATTCTTCTAAAATCCAATGAGTCCAGGCTCAGTGCCATCAGATGCTCCTCATATATTAACCCTTTCATTCCCAGGGTCATTCTCATAAACCTCCCCTGGACCGCCAGCACATCGTTTCTTCAATATGGACCCACTACTGTTCTCCACTGTCTCCAGCCTCTAATACTCCAAACGTTGCCTGAAAAATGCCTTACATAGCCTCAGTATTACACCTTTAACTTTATATGTTAGTTCTCTTAAAATTAATGCTAACATTTTTCAGGGCAAAACTCTGCACCAGGCCAAAGAATGAAGAGTGGGAGCAGCCACTATAAGGAGGGTGGATGGGGAGAGGAGAGACGGGCACCAGAGGAGATTGGTGGACTGAGGAGAGGGGTGAGGCTAGAGTAGCCAAGTCAACTCACTTTTATTGTCATTTCAACCATAACTGCTGGTACAGTACATAGTAAAAATGAGACGTTTTTCAGGATCATGGTGTTACATGACACAGTACAAAAACTAGACTGAACTATGTAAAGAAACAACACAGAAAAAAACTACACTAGACTACAGACCTACCCAGGACTGCATAAAGTGCACAAAACAGTGCAGGCATTACAATAAATAATAAACAGGACAATAGGGCAGTAAGGTGTCAGTCCAGGCTTGGGTATTGAGGAGTCTGATAGCTTGGGGGAAGAAACTGTTACACAGTCTGGTCGTGAGAGCCCGAAAGCTTCTGTGCCTTTTCCCAGACAGCAGGAGGGAGAAGAGTTTGTATGAGGGGTGCGTGGGGTCCTTGATAATGCTGTTTGCTTTGCGGATGAAGCGTGTAATGTAAATGTCCGTGATGGCGGGAAGAGAGACCCCGATGATCTTCTCAGCTGACCTCACTATCTACTGCAGGGTCTTGCGATCCCAGATGGTGCAATTTCTGAACCAGGCAGTGATGCAGCTGCTCAGGATGCTCTCAATACAACCCCTGTAGAAGGTGATGAGGATGGGGGAGGGGGTGGGAGATGGACTTTCCTCAGCCTTCGGGAGGCAGACAGAAAAAAAGAGGATGGAGACCAAAGGGGTCTGGAGAGTGAAAAGCAAGAATACACAGGGCTACCAGCGCTGGACTCTGATAATTAAGGGAGATGAAGGCAGACAGAACCAGGAACAGATGGTGGAAGGGAGTCGTGATCTGTTGGATGAAATCTGTGGACAGTAGGTGGATTGAACCAGGAAGGGAAGTGGAAGGGGGACAGAAAAGGGTGATGCATGAGGATAGAGGGGGGAGGTGTGGGAAAGGGGACAAAATAGGAGGACTGGATAAAACTGACGTGGGAACGAGAGATAAATTGGAAAATGTATTATCCATACCACTTGTAGATTGCTCAGGCAAAATAATACTTTATCCTTGTTGATACGTTACCCCTCCTTATTTTACATTAATCTTCACCTGCTAGCCATGTTTCTGCGGTGTTCAACGTTGGCCACGCTGGCATTGCTTTACAGCACCAGCTATAAGATCAGGGTTTGATTCCTGTCTCTGTCTTTTATGAGTTGGACATTGTCCCAGAGATGGTATGGGTTTCCTCCCACACTCCAAAGACGTAGAGGGTTAGGATAAGGGAGTTGTGCACATGCTTTGTTGACACCGTAAGCACAGCAACACTTGCCCAGTATAATCCTCACCAATTTGATTTGACGTAAACAATGCTTTCACTGTATCTTTCCTATCACCTGGCCCACTCAATTTGACCATCAAAACTCAAACCTGATGGAAGGCCACAAATAAAATTGCAGTACAACTGAGCCAGTGCAGTCCATTCTTAAACACACAAGTGAAAGGGGAACTCCGTGAAGACGAACAATTTGTTCTACCTGCAATAGAATTGTTCTAGTTGGCAGGGGTTCCCAACCTTTTTAATGCTAGGGACCAATATCAATAAGCGAGGGATCTGTGGACCCCAGGTTGGGCATGTTCTGGATCCATTGTAAAAGGACCCTCCCCCCCCCCGCCCCATCACCCAGGACATGCCCTTTTCCCTTTGCTGTCATCAGACAGGAGGTACAGAAAGCTGAAGATGCACACTGAACATTTTAGAAACAGTTTCTTCCATTCTGCCATAAGATTTCTGGACAGACGATAAACCAACCTATGAACAGTACCACACTACGTTTGCTCTCTTTTTGAACTACTAATTCTTTAAAAAAAAATATCACTTATTGTAATTTATAGTTTTTCTTTAAATATATTTCAGTGTATTACGACTGTAAAACAACAAATTTCAAGGTATATGTCGGAGATATTAAACATGATAGGTTTTGTAAGATGGTTATAGCTGAGGGTGGTACAGTAATGGTAATAAGCTCCCATTTACCTGTTAAATGCTCCCAATGGTGTACCCCTCTAATAACGTCTGACAACCAAGTCCAGATCCTGGCCTTTCACGTGTGGCTTAGCTACTGAGCCTGGTGGAACCTTTCCTACTGACAGGAGAAGGGGCAAAGGCAGGTTACTGGTGCCTTAAAAACCAGTCGCTTTGGGCAGATAGGGCTTGTCAGCAGTTGTTGGCAGCTCTTCTAGGAGAAGCAAAACTCTGATATCAAACCTCTGCTGTTTTGCAGCTATACCGAAGGCTTCAGGAGTAAACACAGAGAAAAATCGAGCTGGAGTCCCTGAGGTAGTCCTACGTTGAGTTCAGTGCTGACTGGCAACTCCTGCAATGCTGCTGGCACCAAACTGTATCGGTCTCTACCGTTCCTTTGGGTGCATCAGACGCGTGGAGGGGGGAGCCTGCTATATGGGCAACAGTTTGCACTCCATATTGTACTGCCCTGTCTTGCATATCAAGATAGCTAGGACACAACAGCCATGGTTGACCCTGACCCATGGAGGCCTCAGCGTTAACCCTGATTCTGAATTTGACTCAGATTCTGATAGAAGACGAAGAAGAGGGCTGATCTGTCTGGAGAGATGGTGGCAATTTCTGTCCTCAAAATTGCAATCATCAAACTAACAATGAGCTCGTACAGCCAGTCAAGGCAGATTGGATTTCCAAAAAGCTATTTTTTCCCCCGAAGGGAAACAGCATCACTAATGTTCTTAAACACAGGCTTGACAATTTGTATTACAGAATTAAAATTCACTGGGTTAGGTAGAACAGTGGAATGCTTTCTAAATATTGACAGTCATGGCATTCTTCAGATTCATGTTTAATCTGGGAATTGAATTGCAAGGGCAAATGTACAACAGCTTCATGCCGCATCCTTGGAAAGTTCACCGCAAATCTATTCAGGCACATTTGAAGTATGTTAATCTGAAAAAAACAGCAACAATATCACATCAAGACATCCTCTGCAAATCTTACATTCTGGCATTGTTAGAGATTATGAAGTGTCTTGTGGTCTGATATGAATATGTTATATTGAAGCGATATAAGGCATTGATGAGGCTGAATTTGGAGTATTGTGTGTCGTTCTGGTCACCTGCCTACAGGAAAGATATCAAAAATTTGTAAGGGTGCAGAGAAAATTTACAAGATGGTGCTGTGACTTGAGGACCTGAGTTATAGGGAAAGGTTGAATAGGTTAGGACTTTATTTTCTAAAGTGTAGGAGAATGAGGGGAGATTTAATACAGGTATACAAAATAATGAGGGGTATAGATTGGATAAATGCAAGCACTCTTTCTCCACTGAGGTTGAGACTAGAACTGGAGGTCATGGGTTAAGGGTGAAAGGTGAAATGTTTGAGGGGAACTTCTTCACTTAGAGGGTGGTAAGAGTATGGAATGAGCTGCCAGAGGAAGTGGTGGATGTGGGTTTGATTTCAATATTTAGGAAAAACTTGGATAGATATGTCAATGGGAGGGGTACAGAGGGCTATGGTCTAGGTGCAGGTCAATGGGATCAGGCAGATTAATTGTTTGGCATGGATTAGATGGACCAAAGGGCCCATTTCTTTGCTGCAGTGTTTTATGACTCTATCAATAGGATGAAAATATGATAGGAAACTGGTTGGAGTTTATACAAATGAGGGGGGATCTCATTAAAACCCAATGAATATTGAAAGGCCCAGATAGTGTGGATGTGAAGAGGATGTTTCCTGTATAGGGGAATCAAGGACCAGAGGGCAGATCCTCAGTATACAAGGATATCCCTTTAGAACAGAAATGAGTGGCAATTTCTTTAGCCAGAGGGTGATGAATCTGTGGAATTCATAACAGATTCTTGATTACTAACAGTGTCAAAGTTATTGTGAAAGGCAAGAGAAAGGGATTGAGGGGGATAATAAATCAGCCAAAATGGAATGACAGAGAAAACTCAATGAGCCGAATAGTCTAATTCTGCTCCTATATCTTATGGTTAATGTTATGTCTTGATGTTATGGAAACTACAAACTACAACAGTACAAACTTAGAAGGTGTCAGGAATTCACAACATTGCCAGCCAGAACCCCAAAACGTTGTCTATCAGCTTACTCCAAACACCAGTCTGCTTTCAGTTGATATTCAACTCTACATACTAACCAGACATTTCAATGTGAAGCTGTTCTAAAGAAGGCCATCTTTGTACTTTCCATTAGCAATGACACTTCCAAGTATGATCCTCCCTCTTTTGCACTACTTATTTGATCCAATTTTCTTTTTTTAATTTATAATTTCTTATTGTAATTTACAGTTGTTATTATGTATTTCAATGTTGGGTGGTGGGGTGCAGACATGTCTCTACCAAAGGAGGTGTAAGGCGCTCCTTCCCTCTACTAGCCTGCAGGTCACCTTTGGACAAGGTGCAGCACCTGCTTAGCCCCCCCAGTCAGGGTCACATGAAGCCAATCAGGTGCTGGATGGTCATATAAGCAGCTGGTGCGTATCACAAGTCCCGGTTATACGGCCACTGATGCCAGGCAGAGTATTAATAATGGCTGAGATCACCTTTGTTGTAAAGACGTTGCCCAGAAGAAGGCAATGACAAACTACTATGTAGAAAAATTTGCCAAGAACAATCATACTCATGCAAAGATCGCCTATGTCATACGACATGGCACATAGCGAATGAACAATTGCAATGCACTGCTGCTGCAAAACAATAAATTGCATGACATATGTGTTTTAGTCCCTGGAGTTTGTGTATTGAGTGGAGAATAAATTAATGGCAATTTTATTGGTTAGAGATTTGTATTGTGATAATCATTTGAACCAGGTTAAGCAATCCACACCTGTAAAGCTATTCAAAGAGATTTGTATTATCCAATAAAGGGTCAAATGCCCAATGCCCAAGACATTGGCTCTTTATTCTTTGCCATAGATGCTGCCTGTTGTGTGGAGCTCCTCCAGTATTTTGGATTTTCACCACTCTTGGGAAGAGTCAACTGCAGAAAGACATTCTAATGGTGTCTATTAGGTAGAAGAACCATTTAGGATGAAAGGGACAGCGATCTGTACTATCTAGACGTTCTTATTGGCCACAGAGGAATTAAAATTTGGAAGAAAACATCAAACTCAAATGGATCGAGGATAGTGGAAGTAAACAAACCAATTGTATTTGTTCTTGCCAAGTGCGTGAAGAAATGGAGGCAGCCATTTTGTGAAGCTGCTTTGTAACCTCCATCTTGTGAACTCTCTGATGAACTGATTCTTGCTCTGGGCAAATCTAATCAGAACAATTGAGTGTGGACACAAAGAGTTTCTGCTATTGACCTACTAAACTTGAGATAATTCTCAGATAAGCTGTGTATGGTGTACAATGCAGGTTTGCAGAAATAATCGCGTTATCTTGGCCCACTGGTCTGAACCAGAGTCAAAGAGAAAGAAGAAGTCACCTAAGGCATGGAGTTGTGTAGCCCTTGGACTATATCCAATGGGAAGGTGTTATAAGTCAGTCAGATGACATCGAGCTAACAAGAATGAAGCCCATCATTTGAACTGATAAAAAGTGTTTAAAATAAAGAGCTTCACGTTCAAAGGCACAAAAACTCTGGAGACTAATCATTGCAAGGAAGAACTCCATGCCAGAGGCTGGGAGAAGAAACCAAAGGGAGATCGTCTGACCAAATCGTGAAACCAAATCGTCTGACCAAAGGGAGATCCCCTATTTTGGTGTTATAAATTGGAAAAGTAATCTGAGTAAGTATTGGTACAAAGGGAACAATAGACTTCATGTCCTAAGTTGCTCGCCTGGGGTCAACAGAGTTACATTGTTGTTTGTGCAGAGACAATGAAGTGCAAGTTTTGATTAATTAGTAGTTGCATAGTGAGTTTCCTAACCTAGTTTCACTGATGAATGGTCAACATTCTGTAATGCACTCCACATGCCCTAGACTAGCATTGCTTCCTTATTCATTAGACCAGACATGTAATAATTAAGGAGATTGGCTTGTGTATATCTTGGCAATTCTTCACCATCTGCCGCCACCCTCTCTCCCAACCTCTTGCCCTCCTCAATCGTTTATTTCCAAGTCTATTGCTTTACTATTTCAGTTAATTGACTCTTAAATGTATAAGAATTTGGCTTCTCAAGTTCCATCTCATTAACCTGGAGTCAATAGTTAACACCCAGCAAAGTAATAGTTCCTTTTGATTACAAACGAGAGCAACACACACAAAATGCTGGAGGAACTCAGCAGGCCAGGCAGCATCTATCCTGATGAAGGGTCTTGACCCAAAACATTGACTGTTTCCTCTTTTCTATAGATGCTCCCTGGCCTGCTGAGTTCCTCCAGCACTTTGTGTGTGTTGTTTGCATTTCCAGCATCTGCAGGTTTTATGTGGTTTGTGAGAGTTCTCCATTTTGTTGGTATAAACACAGACGGTAAAGAAGGCAGAGTTTGTCATTGAAATATTGTTTATCTCATTCCAAGTGAGGTCTTACCAGTGCCTTATAGAGCCTCAACATCACATCCCTGCTCCTATACTCTATTCCTCTAGAAATGAATGCCAACATTGCATTCGCCTTCTTCACCACCGACTCAACCTGGAGGTTAACCTTAAGAGTATCCTGCATGAGGACTCCCAAGTCCCATTGCATCTCAGAACTTTGTATTCTCTCCCCATTTAAATAATAGTCTGCCCGTTTATTTCTTCTGCCAAAGTGCATGACTGTGCACTTTCCGACATTGTAATTCATTTGCCACTTCTTTGCCCATTCCCCCAATCTATCCAAGTCTCTCTGCAGACTCTCTGTTTCCTCAGCACTACTGACCCCTCCACCTAGCTTTGTATCATCAGCAAACTTAGCCACAAAGCCATTTATTCCATAATCCAATTCATTGACATACAACGTAAAAAGAAGCGGCCCCAACACGGACCCCTGTGGAACACCACTGATAACCGGCAGCCAACCAGAATGGGATCCCTTTATTCCCACTCTCTGTTTCCTGCCAATCAACCAACGCTCTATCCACATATGTAACCTTCCCGTAATTCCATGGGCTCTTATCTTGTTTAGCAGCCTCATGTGCGGCACCTTGTCAAAGGCCTTCTGAAAATCCAAATACACAACATCCACTGCATCTCCCTTGTCTAGCCTACTTGTAATTTCCTCAAAAGATTGCACTAGATTTGTCAGGCAGGATTTTCCTTTAAGGAAACCAAGCTGAGTTCTGCCTATCTTGTCATATGCCTCCAGGTACTCCGTAACCTCATCTTTGACAATCGACTCCAACAACTTCCCAACCACCGATGTCAAGCTAACAGGTCTATAATTTCCTTTTTGCTTCCTTGCCCCCTTCTTAAATAGCAGAGTGACATTTGCAATCTTCCAGTCCTCCGGAACCAGGCCAGAATCTATCGACTTTTGAAAGATCATTGCTAATGCCTCTGCAATCTCCACTGCTACTTCCTTCAGAACACGAGGGTGCATTCCATCTGGTCCAGGAGATTTATCTACCCTTCGACTATTCAGCTTCCTGAGTACTTTCTCTGTCATAATTGTGACTGTGCATATTTCTCTTCCCTGATACCCTTGAGTGTCCGGTATATTGCTGATGTCTTCCTCAGTGAAGACTGATGCAAAATACTCATTCAGTTCCTCCACCATCTCCTTATCTCCCATTACAATTTCTCCAGCATCATTTTCTATCGGTCCTATATCTATTCTCACCTGTCTTTTACTCTTTATATACTTGAAAAAGCTTTTAGTATCCTCTTTGATATTTTTTGCTAACTTCCTTTCATAGTTCATCTTTTCCCTCTTTAAGACCTCCTTAGTTTCCTTTTGTAAGCTTTTAAAAACTTCCCAATCCTCTGTCTTCCCACTAAGTTTTGCTTCCTTGTATGCCCTCTGCTTTGCTTTGACTTTGACTTTGACTTCTCTTGTCAGCCACGGTTGCATCCTTTTTCCATTCGAAAATTTCTTCTTCTTTGGAATATATCTGTCTTGCAACTTCCTCACTTCTCGCATAAACTCCAGCCACTGCTGCTCTGCCGTCCTTCCCTCTAGTGTCCCTTTCCAGTCAACCTTGGCCAGTTCCTTTCTCATGCCACTGTAATTTCCTTTACTCCACTGAAATAACGACCCATCGGATTTCGGCTTCTCTTTCTCAAATTTCACAGTGAACTCAATCATGTTGTGATCACTGCCTCCTAAGGGTTCCTTCACTTCCATCTCTCTAATCACCTCTGGTTCATTACACAATACCCAATCCAGTACAGCCGATCCCCTAGTGGGCTCAACAACAAGCTGTTCTAAAAAGCCATCTCGTAGACATTCTACAAATTCTCTCTCTTGAGATCCAGTGCCGACCTGATTTTCCCAATCCACTCACATGTTAAAATCCCCTACAATTATCATAACACTGCCCTTCTGGCAAGCCTTTTCTATTTCCTGTTGTAATTTGTAGTCCACATCACTGCAGCTGTTTGGAGGCCTGTAGATAACTGCCATCAGGGTCCTTTTACCCCTGAGATTTCTTAACTTAACCCATAAAGGTTCTGTACCTTCCGATCCTATGTCAACTCTTTCTAATGATTTAATATACCGGTAATTTCTTATCATTAAAGCCACGCCACCCCCTCTACCTACCTGCCTATACAGGTACACCGTGTATCCTTGGACGTTCAGATCCCAGAGACATGCATCCTTTAGCCACGTCTCAGTGATGGCCACAATATCATACCTGCCAATCTGTAACTGTACAACAAGATCACCCACTTTATTCCTTATGCTGTGTGCATTTAAGTATAACACCTTAAGTCCAGTATTTCATACTTTTTGCATTGATTGCACTGCAACTCATCCCAATTGCTGCAAATTTGCTCCATCAACTGCCTGTCCTTCTTGACATCCTTACTGCTCACTACCTTAGATATTTCTGTTTTCCCTTTCCTCCGCTCCATCATTCCGGTTCCCATCTCCCTGCCAAATTAGTTTAAACCCTCCCTAACAGCTCTATTAAACCTTCCTGCCAGGATATTGGTCCCCCTAGGATTCAAGTGTAACCCGTCCTTTTTGTACAGGTCACACCTCCCCCAAAAGAGGTCCCAATGATCCAGAAACTTGAATCCCTGCTCCCTGCTCCAATCCCTCAGCCACGCATTTATCCTCCATCTAATTCCATTCCTACTCTCACTGTCGCGTGGCAGAGGCAGTAATCCCGGGATTACTACCCTTGCGGTCCTTCTTCTCAACTGCCTTCCTAGCTCCCTATATTCTCCTTTCAGGACCTCTTCCCTTATCCTACCTATGTCATTGGTACCTTTATGTACCATGACCTCTGGCTCCTCACCCTCCCACTTCAGGATAGCTTGGATGCGATCAGAAACATCCCGGACCCTGGCACCAGGGAGGCAAACTACCATCCGGGTCTCCTGACTGTGTCCACAGAATCGCCTGTCTGACCCCCTAACTATTGAGTCCCCTATCACTGCTGCCTTCCTCTTCCTTTCCCCACCCTTCTGAGCCACAGGGCCAGACTCTGTGCTGGAGGCACGGCCACTGTTGTTTCCCCCAGGTAGGCTGTTCCCCCCCCCCCCAACAACAGTACTCAAACAGGAGTACTTATTGTTAAAGGGTACAGCCACTGGGGTACTCTCTAGTACCTGACTCTTCCCCTTCCTCCTCCTAACCGTGACTCACCTGTCTGCCTCCCGTGGTCCCGGTGTGACCACCTACCTGTAATTCCTCTCTATCAACTCCTCACTCTCCCTGACCAGATGAAGATCATCGAGCTGCAGCTCCAGTTCCCTAACACGGTCCCTTAGGAGCTGCTGCTCGACACACCTTGTGCAGATGTGGCTGTCTGGGAGGCTAGGAGACTCCAGGACCTCCCACATCCGACACCGAGAACAAGAAGCTGCCCTCACACTCATACTTCCCCTTTCCTCAAATAACAGGAAAAACTGAAAACTAAACCTATTTTGCCTCGCCCGCTTCCGCCTAAGCCCGTTGAGCCAAAGCCCTTAAGCCTACACTCTGCTCCCGGCTCACTCCGCTGCCTGCAAATGACGCTGCCCGCTGTTTAAGGCTGTGTCCTTAATAAATCTTCCCTGCTTCGCTGCCCGACGTCACACGCCTGCACAGTCCCACCTCTCTTAACTCCGATGAGAATTAAAAAAAATCAAAATGGCTCCCGCAGCACCCCCGTTCTGCTACTCCGACTTCCTTCTCCAAATGAAAAAAAAAACAAGAATGCTCAGTGACAGGAAGCTCACCTTCTTCAGTCTCCAATATACTCTATTCTGCGGAATCCCTTGTTCCCAGTCGCTGTGACATTGTCGTGCAAAATGGTGGATGTGCACCCTGAGGTTGATCCGATTCCTCACCGATGTCACCAACTGAAGCGTCACGGGGCATTGGAACATCGAGACACCAGGCGGTATATGCTGCTGTTGAAAGAAGGCCATTGCACTCGAATAGTTCCCCTCCACCACCACTCTCCTCCGCCTAGCGGAACGTCCTCATACTAAATAATTTCTCCTTTAGCTCCTCCCACTTCCTTCAAACAAAAGGGGTAGACATGGGCATTGGCATGGGTTCCAGCTACGCCTGCCTGTTGGTCAGCTACGTGGAACAGTCTGTCCAAGCCTACACAGGCGACCATCTCGCACTTTTCCTATGCTACACAGACAACTGCATCGGTGCTGCTTCCTGCAACCATGTGGAATTCGTCGACATCATCCACTTTGCCTCAAACTTCCGCCATGCCCTCAAGTTTATCTGGTCTATTTACAACACCTCCCTTCCCCTTTCTCTATCTCTGGACACAGCGAACCTACTGATGTCGATTACAACCCCACAGACTCTCACAGTTACCCGGAATATACCTCCTCCACCCGGTAACTTGTAAAAACTCCATCCCCTTCTCTCCATTCCTCCATCTCTGCCGCATCTGCTCTCAGGGTGAAGCTTTTCATACCAAAACTGGGGAGGTGCCCTACTTCTTCAAAGAAAGGGGAATTTCTTCGTTCACCATTAAAGCTGCCCTCAACCGCATCTCTTGCACTTCATTCACATTGGTTCTTACCCCATCCTCCTGACATCCTACCAGGGATAGGGTTCCCCTTGTCCTTATCTACCACCCCACCAGCCTCCATGTCCAGCATATAATTTTCTGCAACATCCGACGCCTCCAACAGCATCCCACCTCCAAGCACATCTTTCCCTTGCCCCCTTTTTCTGCTTTCCATAGGGATCAGTCCCTATGCGACTCCCTTGTCCATTTGTCCCTCCCCACTGATTTCTCTCCTGGCACTTATCCTGGCAAGCAGAACAAGTTGTGCACCTACCCCTCACTACCATTCAGGGCCCCAAACAGTCCTTCCAGGTGAGGCATCATTTCACCCGTGAGTCTGTTGGGGTCATAGACTGTATCCAGTGCTCCCGGTGTGGCCTCCTGTCTATCAGTGAGACCCGACATAGATTGGGAGACTGCTTCGCCGGGTACCTACGCTCTGACCACCAGAAAAAAAACAGCATCTCCCAGTGGCCACACATTTTAATTGCACTTCCCATTCCCATTCTGACATGTCCATCCATGGCTTCTTCTACTGCTGTGATGAGGCCACACTCAGGTTGGAGAAACAACGCCTTATATTTCGTCTGGGTAGCCTCCAAACTAATGGCATGGACATCGATTTCTCGAACTTCCGGTAATGCCCCCCCTTCACCATTCCCCATCCCCTTTTCCCTCTCTCACCTAATCTTCTTGCCCACCCATCACCTCCCTCTGGTGCTCCTCTTCCCTTTTCTTTCTTCCATGGCTTTCTGTCCTGTTCTATCAGTCTCCCCCTTCGCCAGCTCTATATCTTTTTCACCAATCAGCTCGCAGCTCTTAATTTCATCCCTCCCCCTTCAGGTTTCACCTGTCACCTTGTGTTTCTCTCTCTTCTGTTCCCCCCCCCCCCCCCACCTTTTACATCTACTCCTCAGCATTTTCCCTCCAGTCCAGCCGAAAGGTCTCGGTCTGAAACGTCGACAGTACTCTTTACCATAGATGCTGCCTGGCCTGCTGAGTTCCTCCAGCATTTTGTGTGTGGTATCTCTCCCTCCCCCTCCCCCCTCTCTCTCCTATGTGAGAGCCTATCGGTCCTCAAGTTGAGGGTCTTGGACAAGTGATGCGGCAAATTGTAACATCGAAACAGCGAGCAGCTGGTTTCTCGCCTTCATTTGTAGCAGGAGCAATATCCCTCTCTCCTTCAATACTGAGAGGGAGCCTGTCTGAGATGTTGAGTTTTTGGGTAGACAGTAGTTTTTTGTTGGACTCTAAGTCATTGCCTCTTTGAGGGCTTTGTTATTGCTTGCATGGTTGGGGGGAGGGGGTGATGCTTATGCTGGAGGAGTGGGGATAGGAGGATAGGGTGGGTTATTGCTTTTGCAATATGTTTTTAGATCATACTTTACTTTAAGATATTCATGGAAGAGAATTACAATCTAAATACATAAAATTAGGAGCAGCAGGTTATCTAAGCAGCCTTTCCGGAGGGGACCTACGGGGTTCTGATGTTCCTGTCATTCATTCTTTCAGATTTTTTTCTGTTTCATGGATGTGTGTAAAGATTAAGAATTTCAGGTGGTATAGCATATACATTCTCTGATATTAAATTGAACTATTAAACCATTGAGTAGCCAGTCACATTGGAATATTCTCAAAGGTCGCATACAAGAAGCAAAATAAACACAATTTCTAATTCCTTTAAGCTTTCTGCAAGGGATGTAGTCTTGTGTCTCAGTGGAACAGTGGAGCTATGACTGAAGCTGAATTCTAACACACCAAATTGCTCCAGTACCAAAAATTATGTTTTTAGATCATGCTTTACTTTAAGATATTCATGGAAGAGAATTGCAATCTAAATACATAAAATTAGGAGCAGCAGGTTATCTAAGCAGCCTTTCCGGCCTAGTGTGCTATTAACAGCTCATTTGGTTCCCATGCAATAAAAGTCTAAAATACTTAAGAATGCTTTGCAGCAAAACTTGCCCATAAAAAGCAAATGCTCATTCAGCAGCCTTCCTTGATTCCACAGGAGAAGGTTGCAAACTGTGCAGCCTGTGGAGAAGGACTGGTTCAACAACAGCATTGGGATTTCTGTAGTTAAAGTATTCCCATATGGAAATCCCAAAGAATCTTCCCATTCCATTGGGGAATGATGCAAGCTTTGATAGTCCCACAATCCATGCTGCAGTTTCCCTTATTCTGCATTTTCTACAACATAGAGTCACAGAATGCCAGAGGTCGGCAAGGCTAAGTATTCCTTGGAATGCAGGAGAATGAGTGGCAACTTTAGAGAAGTATCTTAAATTCCAAGAGCCATAGCTATGGTGGATGGTAAAAATATTTTCCCCAGGGTTGGGGAGTGCAGAATAAGGGAGCATAGTACGAGTCCTGATGCATCAGCCCAAAATGCTGACTGTTTATTCTCCTCCATAGGTTCTGCCTGACTTACTGAGTTCCTCCAGCATTTTGTGTGTGCTCTTTAGTAAGGTTTAGGGTGAGAGGGGAAAGATTTAAAAATACTTTGGAGACAACTTTTTCATGCAGAGGTGGTGAATATAAAGAATGAGGAGCCAGAAGAAGTGGTTGAGGCCCTTGTCCTTTGACGTACAGTCATCTCATTTAAGAAGCACTTGGAGAGGTGCCTCAAGTGGCAGGCTTGGAGGATCTGGGCCCAGTGCGGGAAATTGCAATTGATGACACAGATTGGGGATGTTGTGGATAGTGTGGAGAACTGTCAGAGGTTACAGCGGGACTTTGATAGGATGCAAAACTGGGCTGAGAAGGGGCAGATGGAGTTCAATCCAGATAAGTGTGAGGTGCTTCATTTTGGTAGGTCAGATATGATAGCAGAATATAGTATTAATGGTAAGACTCTTGGCAGTGTGGAGGATCAGAGGGACCTTGGGATCTGAGTCCATAGGACACTCAAAGCAGCTGTGCAGGTTGACTCTGTGGTTAAGAAGGCATACGGTGTATTGGCCTCCATCAATCGTGGAATTGAATTTAGGAGCCAAGAGGTAATGTTGCAGCTATATAAGATCCTGGTCAGACCCCACTTGGAGTACTGTGCTCAGTTCTGGTCGCCTCACTGCAGGAGGGATGTGGAAGCTATAGAAAAGGTCAGAGGAGATTTACAAGGATGTTGCCTGGATTGGGGAGCATGTCTTATGAGAGTAGGTTGAGTGAACTCGGCCTTTTCTCCTTGGAGCGACAGAGGATGAGAGGTGTATAAGATGATAAGAGGCATTGATTGTGTGGATAATCAGAGGCTTTTTCCAGGGCTGAAATAGCTGACACAAGAGGGCACAAGTTTAAAGTGCTTGGGAGTAGGTACAGAAGAGATGTCAGGGTTAAGTTTTTTACGCAGCGAGTGGTGAGTGCGTGGAATGGGCTGCTGGCGATGGTGGTGGAGGCGGATACGATAGGGTCTTTTAAGAGACTTTTGGATAGGTACATAGAGCTTAGAAAAATAGAGGGCTATGGGTAACCCTAGTAGTTTCTAAGGTAGGGACATGTTCGGCACAACTTTGTGGGCCGAAGGGCCTGTATTGTGCTGTAAGTTTTCTATGTTTCTATGTTAGTTGGGTGAGCACCATGGATTTGTTGGGATGAATGGTCTGCATCCATGCTGTACTCCTCTCTCACCATAGAGTCATACAGCACAGAAACAGGTCCTTTAGTCAATTTAGGGCTGAGATGAGGAGACCTTTCTTCATGGAAAAGATACCAAATCTTTTGAATTCGCTATCTTGGAGCACTGTGGAAGCTGTTGAGCAGTACAGTCTAAGATATTAAAATACTCTTAAGTTACAATAATAAATAAATAAATAAATAAATAAATAAATAAATAAATAAATAAATAGTGTGAAAGAGGAATAGTGAGGCAGTGTTCATAGGTTCATAGACCATTCAAAAATCTCATGGGTGAAGGGGAAGATGTCATTCTCAAAATGTTGAGTGTGGCACCTCAGGCTCTTGTACCTCCTCCCTGATGGTGGTAATGAGAAAAGGGCGTAACCTGGGTGGTGAGGGTCCTTAATCATAGATTGGTGACTTCTTGAGGCACCGAGTTTTGAGAATGTTGTTGATGCTCTAACTCGTAGCAATGTGAACTCAACCTATATTTCTGTTGCTGTCTGTGCGGAGTTTGCATGTTCTCCCTGTGACCATATGGCTTTCCAAGAGGTGCGCCACTTTCTTCCCACATCCTCATTTCATTTTTAATCTTTTTTTATTGATTTAAAAATATATAAAGACAAATACAAATCAGAGAAGTTATATCAAATATATATTCCAATGGAAGAACAAACAACAAAAAAGGAGTGTACACTATCAAAATCATATATAGTATAATATTGAGCTCCTCAATATCCACAACCCCTCTTAACAATTCAAAAAAAAAGATCAAAAATTGCCATTATTAAGAAAAAGAAAAAAACCCACTAAACTAACCCAAAACAAAAAAAAAGAAGACTGGGCATTGACGATATAATTACAAAAAAAAGGGGAAAAATCCTTCTGATCAATCTGAAAAGTCACGGAGGAGAAGAAAAAAGATTACCTAAGAAAGTGAAAAATAAGTAAAAAAAAGGAGAAAATTTAAATCATATGAAAATATTGAATGAAAGGTCACCAGGTTTGCTCAAATTCGAAAGATGTATCAAATGTCCGACTCCTAATTTTCTCCAAGCTTAAACACGACAGAATGGAGGAGAGCCAAAAAAGACCAGTAGGTAGATTAGGATCTCTCCAATACAACAAAATAGCTCTCCTAGCCAATAAAGTTGAAAAAGCTATAATACGTTGAGTGGAAGCAGAAGCTTTCCCACATCCTAAAGACGTACAGGTCAGTAGATTAATTGGCTGTAGTAAACTGTCCATACTGTGTTGTCAAGAGGTAGAATCTGGGTGGGTGGGGAGGAGTTAATTGAAATGTAGGAAGAATAAATAGGGATTGGTGAAGCATCAATGTAAATGGATACCGAATGACAGGTGTGGACCCGATGGGCTGAAGGGTCTGTTTTCCATGCTTTATAACTCTACTCCTTTGAGTCACACTCCTCAACTCACCTCTACTTTTTCATAACATTACACTCAGTGGCCACTTTATTAGGTACAGGAGTGGAACCCAGTGTGGCCCTCTGCTGCTGTAGATCATCCACTTGAATGTTCAGCACGTTGTGAGTTCAGAGATGCTCGTCTGCACACCACTGTTGTAATGCATGGTTACTTGAGTTACTGTCGCCTTCCTGTCAGCTTGAACCAGTCTGGCCACTCTCCTCTGACCTCTCTCATTTCCAGGGCATTTTAACCCACAGCACTGCCACTCACTGGATGTTTTTTTTACATTTTTCACACCATTCTCTTTAAACTCTAGAGACTGTTGTGCATGAAAATTTCGGGAGATCAGCAGTTTCTGAGAAACTCAAACTAACCCTTCTATAACAAAGATCATTCCGTAGTCAAAATCACTCAGATCACATTTCTTCCCCATTCTGATGTTTGGTCTGAACAACAACTGAACCTCTTGACCACGTCTGCATGCTTTTCTACATTTAGTTGAAGCCGGGAGTTCAGGCTTTGTCTCACTGAGACTTTGGCGAGGAGAGGTGGAGGCTGTAGGTAGATTCTTTCTTGTTGAATTTTCCTTCCTTATTGGACAGTTAGAGCAGTGGGGATATCAGGCCAGATAGTGGAATGCTCCTCCTGCAGGATGAGGGAAGGTAAGGAGACCTCTTGTGTCCCTGAAGACTACAACTGCGGGAAGTGCATGAAGCAGCAGCTTCGAAAATACTATGTTAAGGAATTGGAGCTGGAAACAGATGAACTCCAGATCGTTTGGGGACCTGAAGGCTTGATAGACAGGACATACAGGGACATACGAATAGGAAACACCAGAGGGCATATGTACAAAGTTAAGGGAGGGAAGTTTAGAAGAGACATCAGGGGTAGGTTTTTTACACAGAGGGTTGTGGGTGCCTGGAATGACTTGCCAGGGATGGTGGTGGAGGCTAAAACATTAGGGGTATTTCAGAGCCTCTTGGTCAGGCACATGGATGAAAGAAAAATAGAGGGTTATGGGGTAGTGTGGGTTTAGTACTTTTTCTTAAGGATTATATGGGTCGGCTGAACATGGAGGGCTGAAGGGCCTGTACTGTGCTGTAGTATTTTAGTGGCAACACGAGTGAATCTACAGATGCTGGAAATAAATAAAAAAACACGAAATGCTGGCAGAACTCAGCAGGCCAGACAGCGTCTATAGGAGGAGGTAATAATGACGTTTCGGGCCAAAACCCTTCATCAGGAGGCCCGAAACGTCGTTATTACCTCCTCCTATAGATGCTGTCTGGCCTGCTGAGTTCTGCCAGCATTTCGTGTTTTTATATTTTTTTTAGTATTTTAGTGTCTAGGTAGTTACGCCCAAGGTGCAGAACAAGATAACTATTTGGAGGGGAAAAGGGAATAGACAGCCAGTGCAAAATGCCCCAGTGGCTGTTCCCCTCAACAACAGATATATCATTTTGGATTAGCTGGCAGAGGAAAGCTACAGTGTTCAGGTCTCTGAGTCTGGCTCTGTGGCTCAGAAGGGAAGGGAGGCCTTCCGGTTTGAGATGGTGTTGGTGAAACACAGCGATGTCTTACTAGCAGAATTACTACTCTATGAAGCACAGCTTTCCTGGACAATAATCACTGCAATCAGTAGCCCGTAACTTCCCTCTTGGAGTTGAGTTTTTGAACTGCCTGCATGACCTGTCATTTTTGCGGTGTGACATTAAGTCCTGAAGGCGGAGGACAGTTGCAGTGTAGCATGTGTGGGCTGAGTCGAGGCGGTGGGATCCGGGAGCAAGGAATGAGCCAATGCCTGGCCATTGCTGCAGTGAAATTGAAAGCGAATTGAAGCGGCAGATTTGAGCTGAGGCTGAAGTGACTGGGCCCAAGAGCAAGGAACAGATAGATAGATAGATAGATAGATAGATAGATAGATAGATAGATAGATAGATAGATAGATACTTTATTCATCCCCATGGGGAAATTCAACTTTTTTTCCAATGTCCCATACACATGTTGTAGCAAAACTAATTACATACAATACTTAACTCAGTAAAAAATATGATATGCATCTAAATCACTATCTCAAAAAGCATTAATAATAGCTTTTAAAAAGTTCTTAAGTCCTGGCGGTAGAATTGTAAAGCCTAATGGCATTGGGGAGTATTGACCTCTTCATCCTGTCTGAGGAGCATTGCATCGATAGTAACCTGTCGCTGAAACTGCTTCTCTGTCTCTGGATGGTGCTATGTAGAGGATGTTCAGAGTTATCCATAATTGACCGTAGCCTACTCAGCGCCCTTCGCTCAGCTACCGATGTTAAACTCTCCAGTACTTTGCCCACGACAGAGCCCGCTTTCCTTACCAGCTTATTAAGACGTGAGGCGTCCCTCTTCTTAATGCTCCCTCCCCAACACGCCACCACAAAGAAGAGGGCGCTCTCCACAACTGACCTATAGAACATCTTCAGCATCTCACTACAGACATTGAATGATGCCAACCTTCTTAGGAAGTACAGTCGACTCTGTGCCTTCCTGCACAAGGCATCTGTGTTGGCAGTCCAGTCTAGCTTCTCGTCTAACTGTACTCCCAGATACTTGTAGGTCTTAACCTGCTCCACACATTCTCCATTAATGATCACTGGCTCCATATGAGGCCTAGATCTCCTAAAGTCCACCACCATCTCCTTGGTCTTGGTGATATTGAGACACAGGTAGTTTGAGTTGCACCATATCACAAAGTCCTGTATCAGTTTCCTATACTCCTCCTCCTGTCCATTCCTGACACACCCCACTATGGCCGTGTCATCAGCGAACTTCTGCACATGGCAGGACTCTGAGTTATATTGGAAGTCTGATGTGTACAGGGTGAACAGGACCGGAGAGAGTACGGTTCCCTGCGGCGCCCCTGTGCTGCTGACCACCGTGTCAGACCTACAGTCTCCCAACCGCACATACTGAGGTCTATCTGTCAAGTAGTCCACTATCCAATCCACCATGTGAGAGTCTACTCCCATCTCCGTTAGTTTGTGCCTTAAGATCTTGGGCTGGATGGTGTTAAAGGCACTAGAGAAGTCAAGGAATGTAATCCTCACAGCACAACTGACCCCCTCTAGGTGAGAGAGTGATTTGTGCAGCAAATACGTGATAGCATCCTCCACTCCCACCTTCTCCTTATACGCAAACTGAAGAGGATCCTGGGCGTGCCTGGTTTGTGGCCTCAGATTCTGTATTATCAGCCGCTCCATGGTCTTCATCACGTGCGACGTCAAGGCAACAGGTCTGAAGTCATTCAACTCCTTTGGTTGTGGTTTCTTCGGTACCGGGACAATACAGGATGTTTTCCACTGTCTGGGTACTCTTCTCTGCTCCAGGCTCATGTTGAAGATGTGCTGTAGTGGTTCTCCCAGCTCAGTCGCACAGGCCCTCAGTAATTGTGGGGAAACTCCATCCGGTCCAGCCGCCTTGCTGGTACAGATCTTCCTCAGTTGACCTTCCACCTGTGTAGCCGTAATCCTGGGCGTGGGCAAGGTCTCCTGTGAGTGGCTATTTTCCTGTGAGGGAAGTAAGCCTGGTGTGGATTTCTGCGGGGAGGATGAGATTGAGCTGTCGAACCTGTTGAAGAAGTTGTTCAGCTGGTTCGCTTTCTCCACATCTCCACTTACGTTCGCCCCCCCGCTTTGCACCGCATCCGGTGATGATCTTCATCCCATCCCACACCTCCTTCATGCTTTTTTTCTGCAGCTTTTGTTCTAACTTTCTCCTATACTGCTCCTTTGCCCCCCTTATCTGTACTCTGAGTTCCTTCTGAACTCTTTTAAGCTCCAACCGATCACCATCTTTAAAGGCCCTCTTCTTCTGATTTAGGAGGCCTTTGATGTGACTAGTGATCCAGGGCTTATTATTGGGATAGCAGCGAACAGTTCTAACAGGGACAACTGCATCCACACAAAAGTTAATATAGTCCGTTGTGCATTCAGTGACCTCCTCAACGCCCCCACAGAGCCCCCCTTGCAGTACATCCCAGTTAGTAGTACCGAAGCAGTCTCTCAGGGCCTGTTCAGCTTCAGGAGTCCACTTCCTAAAAGAGCGTGTGGTAGTGGGATGCCTCATCACAATTGATTTATATCTGGGCTGTAACGAAACCAGGTTGTGATCAGCTTTCCCCAGTGCAGGCAGTGGGGCTGCACTATATGCCTCCTCTACATTTGCATACAGTAGGTCAATAGTCCTTTTACCCCTGGTGTAGCAATCCACGTACTGGGAGAAAGCAGGTAGTGTCTTGTCCAAAGTCACATGGTTGAAGTCCCCTGTAATTATCACCAGTGCCTCAGGGTGCTGTGTCTGAAGCCTAGCAACAGCGGAGCTGATGACGTCACACGCTACCGTTGCGTCGGCACGCGGCGGGACATACACATTCACCACAATGACGCTTGCGAATTCTCGAGGCAGGTAATATGGCCTCATACTCACGGCGATCAGCTCAATATCTCTTTCACAAACGGAGATCTTTGTACTCACATGCCCGGGGTTACACCATCTTTCGTTAATGTAGACAGCGAGTCCCCCTCCTTTCTTCTTCCCACACTTTTTGGCATCTCTGTCAAATCTTACCGTAGTAAAACCAGGTAATTCTACATTTACATCCGGGATGTTAGCCGTCAGCCATGTTTCGGAAAAACACATTAAACTGCATTCCTTGTATTCTTTAACATTCCTTAACAGTTGATCGATTTAAACGCCGGGCCAGATTGATGAGGCTAGGGTGTTGGGGCCGGAGGTGAGGGACAGGCCTGTGGTCAGTTCATTGCGTGTAAGGGTTTATTTGGCTCTGTGCTGGATTGAAGTTGTGGCCTTAGACAAGCTGCAGTGATGACTGGCTTCATGGCTGTGAATTCACTTTGATGAACTTTAGTTACGAATGCTATTTGCTTACTTTTACTCTTTTCACAATTTGTTCTTTTTTTTGCACATTGGGTGTTTGACGGTCTTTTTTAATGGGTTCAGTTGGGTTTCTTTGTTTTGTGTCTGCCTGTAAGGAGACGAATCTCAAGGTTGCATTTATATACATACTTTGAACTTTGAGAAAAGGGGAGCTGTATTAATAGGGGAATCGTACATTAGGGGAACAGAAAGGAGGTTCTGTGGATGAGGATAAGATGGTATGGTCCCGAGTGCCAAGGTCAGGGACATCTTCAATCGAGTCCACAACATTCTTATGTGGGAGGTGAGCAGCCAGAGGTCGTGGTCCATGTCAGTTCCATAACATCTGTAGGAAGGGTGATGAGGTCCTGCAAAGTGAGTTCAGGCAGTTAGGTGCTAAGTTAAAGGACAGGACATCTAAGATAGTGATCTCAGGATTGCTACCTGTGCCACGTGCTAGTGAGGCCAGAAATAGGAAAATCATACAGTTTAACACATGTCCAAGCAGATGGTGCAGGAGGGAGGGCTTCAGATGTTTGGATCACTGGGCTCTCTTCCAGGGAAGGTGGAACCTGAGCAGAAGGGACAGTTTGCACCTGAACTGGAGGGGGGGGAATATTATCATGCTGCATGAAGGGGGGTTCAAACGAGTTGCAGAGGGATGGGTAGCAGAGTGCCAGAGAAGAGAGTGGAGCGATTGTGGGAAAAGAGGTTGTTAAGCCATCATACAAAGTCAGGAATCAAAAGATTGAGAATGGTGGTACTAATTTTCTTAGTTGTGTATATTTCAATGTGAGAAGTATTATAGGAAAGGTGGATCAGCATGTGGAATTGTAACATTGTAGCCATTAGAAAGACTTGTTAACAAAGGAGGGGTAGATTGTTCGCTGTCCTAGGGTTCTATAGCTTTAGATGAGATAGAGCAGGAGGGATTAAAGGGGTTGGAGTGGTATTGTTCACCAGGGAAAATATCATGGCGATGCTCAAATGGGACAGACTGAAGAGTTTGGTCTCAGCCCGAAACATGGACTGTTTACTCTTTTCCATATATGCTGCCTGGCCTGCTGAGTTCCTCCAGTATTTTCTGTGTGTAGCTTGTCTTCTAAGGCTATATGGGTGGAACTGAGGAACAAGAATCCCATTTAATGAGATTATATTATAGACGAGCCAACACTCCACGGAATTTAGAGGAGCTCATTTGTAGACAGATCGCAGACTGTTGCAGGAAACATAAAGTGGTGAGAATAGGTGATTTAAACTTTCTATATATTGACTGGGACTCTGTAAAAGGACTAAATGAGATAGAGTTTGTCAAATGTGTTCAGTAAACTTAATCAGTGTATAGAAGTCCAATGAGAGAGCGTGCAATACTTGACCTCCTGTTAGGGAATAAGACGGGGCAGGTAACAGATGCTTGTGTAGGGGAACACTTTGCATTTAGATGCTTTATTGATCCCAAAGGAAATTACAGTGTTACTGTAGTATTACAAGTGCACAGATATAGAAATATTAAAAGAGAAACAAGAAAGAATAAAAAAATAAGTTACGTCAAACAGTCTAACAGGAGGGAATCATCACTTCCCCAGCTATAGGTTGACTCATTATAGAGTTTAATGGCTGAGGGTAAGAATTGACATCATATAGCGCTCTTAGGAGCATCGCAGTTGTCTTAGTCTATTACTGTAAGTGCTCCTCTGTTCAGCCAAGGTGACATGCAGAGGGTGAGAAACATTGTTCAGAATTGCCGGGATTTTCCATAGGGTCCTTTGTTCTACCACAGCCTCCGGTGTGTCCAGTTTGAGTCCTAAAATACAGCCATCCTTTCTAATCAGTTAATTGAGCTGTTTACATCATCCATGTTGATGGCATTGCCCCAGCACACCACCGTATAGAAGATTGTACTGGCAACAACAGATGGGTAGAACATGTGAAGGAGAGGCCTGCATACTCCAAAGGACCTCAATCTCCACAGGAAGTAGAGACAACTCTGACCCTTCTTTTACACAGCCTCTGTGCTGGTGTTCCACTTAAGATTGTCATCCAGGTGCCCCACCCAGGCACTTGTAGGTTCTCAACACATCCACATCCTCACCATCAATGGTAACAAGGAGCAGTGCAGGTTTAGTCTTCCAAAAGTCCATCACCATCTCCTTTGTCTTACTGATGTTGAGCTGTAGATGATTCAGCTTGTACCATTTGACAGAGTCCTCCACCAGGGCCCTGTATTCATCCTCCCGTCCTCCCTTTATACACCCAAATATTGCTGAGTCTACAGAGAATTTCTGCAGATGACATGACTCAGTGTTGTATCTAAAGTCCGAGGTATACAGGGTAAGCAGGAAGGGAGCGAATACAGTGCCCCGTGGGGCCCCAGTGCTGCCATAGCACAGCTCTGAAGCCACACAAACTGTTGTCTGCCGGTCAGGTAGTCCATTATCCAGGATACAATGAGGTGCCAACCTGCATTGAACAGAGATTTCCCCCCAACAATGAGGGCTGTATGGTATTGAAGGCATTTGAGAAATCGAAAAGAACATATTCCTCACAGTGCTGCCCTGCTTATCCAAATGGGAGTAGGCTCTGTTCAGCAGATAAATGACAGCATCATCGATTCCAAAGTACTCCTGGTCGGCAAACTGCAGGGAATCAAGGATTGGTCTGATCAGGGGTTGGAAGTCAGCCAGACCAACCTCTTTAGGGTTCTCGTGATGCGTGAGATCAGTACAATTGGTGATCATAATGCCATTAGTGTCAAGGTAATTATGGAGAAGGATAGGTCTGGCCCTTGGGTTGAGATTCTAAATTGGAGGAAGGCCAATTCTGAAGGTATCAAAAAGAATCTGGATGGTGTGGATTAGGACAGGCTGTTTTCTGGCAAAGGTGTACTTCGTACGTGGGAGGCCTTCAGAAATAAGACTTTGAGAGTACAGAATTTGTATGATCCTGTCAGAATAAAAGACAACGATAGCAGGTTTAAAGAACCTCGGTTTTTGAGAGATATTGAGGTCATGGTTGACAAAAAGGAGGAGGTGCATAGTATGTATTGGCAGGTAGGAGCAATAAGGTACTTGAGGAATATAAGAAATGCCAGAACACACTTAAAGAAGGAAATCAGGAGGGTGAAAAGAAGACATGAGGTTGCTCTAGCAGACAAAGTGAAGGAGAAACCCAGGGGCTCCTACAAATGTATTAAGAGCAAAAGGATAGCCAGGGACATCTGGAAGATCAGAGTGTTAATCTATTTATGGAGCTGAAAAAGTTGGAGGAGATCGTAAATGGATTTTTTGCATCTATGTTCACTTGGAAGATGGACACAGAGTTTATAAAAGTGAGGCAAAGCAGCGGTGAGATCATGGACCATACAGAGGCAGAGGCGTTTACTGTCTTGAAGATGTTCATGGTGGATAAATCCCCAGGGTCTGACAAGGTGTTCCCATGGATCCTGTGGGATGCTATGCAGAAATTGCAGGGGTCCTAGCAGGACACCATGGTAATGTAATGGTAAGCATAACAGCCCAGGCGTTTTGGAGTTCAGAGTTCAATTATTGCGCCGTTTGTAAGGAGTCTTTGTACGTCCTCCCAGTGGAATGCATGGATTTTTCCCTGTTTTCTTCCCACAGTCAAAATACATACTAGGTAGGTTAATTGGGCATTGTAAATTGTTTCTTGATTAGATTAAGGTTAATCAGGATTGTGGGCTTGCTGTGATAGCTTGGTTTGAAGACCCATAAGGACCTACTCTGTGCTGTATTGCTAAGTAAAATAAAAATAAAATATTTAAGAAGTCCTTAGCCACAGATGAGGTGCCTTAGGATTATAATAATAGGCATCTGTTAGTCTTGTGAGACCATGGACTTGCGCCTTGGTAGGTTTTCAGGGCGCAGGCCTGGGCAGGGTGGTATGGGAGACTGGCAGTTGCCCAAGCTGCAAGCCTTCCCCTCTCCACGCCACCAATGTTGTCCAAGGGAAGGGCACTAGGACCCGAGCAGCTTGGCACCGGTGTCATCATCGCAGAGCAATGTGTTGTTAAGTGCCTTGCTCAAGGACACAACACGCTGCCTCAGCTGAGGCTCGAACTAGTGACCTTCAGATCACTAGATCGATGCCTTATCCACTAGGCCATGCCTAGTGCCTTAGGATTGGAGGATAACTAATATTGTTCCATTGTTTAAGAAGGACTCGAAAGAATAGGCCAGGCAATTTTGGGCCAGTGAGCCTAACATCAGTAATAGGTAAGTTATTGAAAGGTATTCCAATGGACTGGATGTATAAATATTGGATAGACAGAGTCTGATTGGGATAGTCATCAAGGCTTTCAATGTGGTACATTAGGTCATGTCTAAACAATCATATAGCGTTTTTTTTGAGGAAGTTACCAGGAAAGTTGATGAAGGCAGGGCTGTGGATGTTGTCTACATGGACTTCAGTAAGGCACTTGACAAGGTCCTGGATTGGAGATTGGTCAAGAAAGTTCAGTTGCTTGGCATTCAAGATGAGGTAGTAAATTGGAACAACACACACAAAATGCTGGTGGAACACAGCAGGCCAGGCAGCATCTATAGGAAGAAGCACTGTCGACGTTTCGGGCCGAGACCCTTCGTCAGGACTAACTGAAAGGAGAAATACTAAGAGATTTGAAAGTAGTGAGGGGAGGGGGAAATGCAAAATGATAGGAGAAAACCGGAGGGGGTGGGATGAAGCTAAAAGCTGGAAAGGTGATTGGCAAAAGTGATACAGAGCTGGAGAAGGGAAAGGATCATGGGACGGGAGGCCTCGGGTGAAAGAAAGTGGGAGGGGGGGAGCACCAGAGGGAGATGGAGAACAGGCAGGATGATGGGCAGAGAGAGAGAGAAAAAAATGTCAGGGCTGGGGTAAGAAGGGGAGGACGGGTGTTAACGGAAGTTAGTAAACTGGAGTAGACTTTGGTTTTGTGGGAGAAGCCAGAGAGCAGTATCACAGGGTTGATTCTCTGACTGGAGGCCTGTGACTCGTAGTGTGCCGCAGGGATCGGTGCTGGGTCTGTAGGCTTTCACAAATAAAAATGACAGAGACGTTTTATGTTTAAGAAAAATCGTAGCAGCTCATTTATTGTACTCCAAACACTGAACACAAAGTAAGGTAAAAAAACTTTATGTAATTAAATCATCATGTCAGACCAGCTTCTTCACAACACACAACTTAATGTCGGTGGTCGTGAATGATGTGCGTTTCCACCAATTACATTACCCTACAGGTCCAATGTTGTCTGTCCTCTGTGTCATTGACTTGGATATTAAACTGGCAAACCTCAGCATCAAATTTGTGGCTGATACCAAGATTAGGGGTGTAGTGGTCTGCAGGGAAGTATATCAAGGCTTACAGCAGAATCTGGTCCAGCTGAAAGAATGGGCTGGAAAATCACGGAGGGAACTTAATGCAGATATTGCACGTGTTTCACTGCTAATGGTTTCTCTGTATCAGCAATGTTTGGGTTATGACTAGGGATAACGGGGTTTGGAATGCTGGAGCTATCCAATGAGAGAAATGTTGTTCTTTCTTGTGAGTCTGGAAGGGAGATTTTTGTGGTCTTTTGTCAGGGAGAGATGAGGAGAGAAGGCATGAATGGAGAGAGTCAGTAGACCACTGGACAGAGTGGACTTGGAGCGAGGGTCCAAAGGTCAGCGACGATCGGAGAAGGTCGATGGTGGATGGCCGGCTTATCAGTGAACTCCAATATTACACAACAGACAGTTTCATGAGAATGAGCCCTTTTACTTTTTTTTGTTTCTTTACTAACCATATAGTCAAAGTAAGAGTTGTAAAGCTTAATCGTTTAATCGCATATTGTGTACTGTTTGTTATTTTGGGGTACTGATTTGTAACGGGACACATCGCGCAGCATCCACCCAAACGAGATTTCTTAAGTTTGACCGGGCCGGGGGCTATCACCCCCCATATTAAGCTGCTAGCCGAAGCAAGAGTTACACACGTGTGAGATATTGTACTTTGGGAGGACAAACCAGGGTAGGGCTTACACGGTGAGCATTAGGACACTGAGGAGTGTGGTAGGACAAAGGGATTGGGGAATACAGATCTATAACTCCTGGAAAATGGTATCACAGGTAGATAGGGTAATAAAGAAAGCTTTTGACACACGTGGCCTTCATAGATCAATGTATTAAGTACAGAAGTTGGGATGTTATATTGAAATTGTATTGTTGGGAAGTATTCTGAAGTTATGTGAATACTCTTGAGATAGTAATTCAAACAAAAACCAGGCTTCAGTTTTTTTATTGTGAATTGCAAGCAGTAAATTGCAGCCCACAGACTAAGATATTGTATATTCTAGAGCTAAACATTGAAACAATGGGGTTGTGTTAATTGGCTTGCATCAAACCGGGCAACGTGGCTAAGATTTTGCATCATTGTGCCTTGAGTTCAAGCTGGCAGACCAAACGGATGTTGTCACTTAGCAAAGCAAACATGGTCACAGGTATAGGCAATCAATATTATTTGTGTATTCAGAGACAGTCCTGAGAACATTAATTTTGAGTGTCTGATTCTCTGTTGTCAACAGGTTGTAGAATATTTGAGTTAATTAGTTTCTCCCATAGGCGTTGGACTTCCAGCGGTGTCATATTAATTACAATGTGCTTCCATTATGCATCTCAAAGGCACCATTTGTCAACCCAAAGTATTGATGTAAACAATATCATTGTAACTATTGAAATTGTATTGAATCACCTACTGTTACCTTTGATTAAAAAGATATAAAAATGTCGTAGAGTATTAGAAAACTACAGCACAGAAATGGACCCTTTGGCTCATCTCATCCAAACTGAAACCATTTAAATTGCCTACTCCCATTGACCTGCACCGGGACCATAGCTGCCAATACCCCTACTATCCATGTACCTCTCCAAACTTATCTTAAACATTGAAATCGAGCTCGCATGCACCACCTGTGCTGGCAGCTCTTTCCACACTCTCACAACCCTCTGGGTGAAGAGGTTTCGCCCCATTTTCTCCTTAAACTTCTCACCTTTCATCCTTAACCCGTGACCTCTGGTTGTAGTCGCACCCAACCTCATTGGAAACAAACCTGCTTGTTTTTACCCTATCTATACCCCTCATAATTTTGTATACTTCTATCAAATCTCCTCTCAATTTTCTACATTCTAAAGAACACAGTACTATTCAATCTTTCTCTAGACCAGACAAAATCTTTGTAAATTTTCTCTGTATTGTTTCAGCCTTGTTTACATCTTTTCAGTAGGTAGGTGAGCAAAATTGCATACAATATGCCAAGTTATACCTCATCAATGTCTTATACAACTTCAACATAATAGCTCATCTCCTGCACTCAGTACATTGATTTATGAAGGCCAATGTGCCACAATCTTTCTTTACGAACCATTCTACCCACTTCCAATGAATTATGGACCTGAATTCCTGATCTTTTTGTTCTACCACACTCCTCAGTACCCTACCATTCAATGTGTAAGACCAACTCTGGTTGGTCTTACCAAAGTGCAAGGTTGAATAGGACTATACTCCTTGGACCGTAAAAGATTGAGGGGGGTTTGATTAAGTTATACAAAATTATGAGCGATACAGAGAGGGTAAATGAAAGCAGGCTTTTTCCACTGAGATCGGGTGAGACTACAACAAAAGGTCATGGGTTAAGGGTGAAAGTTGAAATGTTTAAGGGTAACATGAAGGGGAAGTCCTTCACTCAGAAGGTGGTGAGAGTGTGGAATGAGCTGCCAGCAGAAGTGGGGGATGTGACTTCAATGTTAATGCTTAAGAGAAATTCCAATAGATACATGGATGGGAGGGGGATGGAGAGCTATGGTCCAGATGCAGGTTGATGGGACTAGAAAGATTAATAGTCGGCATGGACTAGATGAGCCAAAGGGCCTGCTATAGTATTCTGTGACTCCCTGCTATATGACTGGCTGATTAGATATTTGCATTAAAGAGCAGGTGAACAGGTGTACCTGAGTATTTGCACTTGAACCTCGCTGCTTTTTCTTTTAAATGAATCCTGCTACTAATTGAATTTCATAAACTAACAGCCAGTGGATACAAAACACATACATTAACTTAAAACACAATTTTAGGACATCTTTTAAAATTCACCTCTGTAACTAAGTTATTGACCACTTACAGTACCCTGCCTGCTAAGGTCTTTTAGTAGCACCTTGTCACATCTTCTCTGATTGTCTTGTGTGGTGACCTAGGTTTTTTGCTACATTAAAGAGGCCGTATAAATACAAATTGTGCTTATATATAATTCAATTTTATCACCTTTCGGTAGTCGCTTTGTGACAGAAGGAAGTCATGAGCAGTTGTACACATCACCATTAATGCACAGATGGCTCCCCCTTTTGACAACCAGGCAGATGTTGTACAACGCTTGCAAATAATAGTCTAAGGCAGTCAGAGTAAAACACACAAAATGCTGGAGGAACTCAGCCGATCAGGCAGCATCTATGGAAAGGAATAACGCGCTGACGTTTCGGACCCATCCATCACTGGTGATTCCAGCAACGAAAGGGTTGTCATACGAGGAACGTTTGATGGCTCTGGGTCTGTACTCGCTGGAATTTGGAAGGATGAGGGGGGATCTCATTGAAACCTTTCAAACGTTGAGAGGCCGAGACAGAGTGGATTTCCCATGGTGGGACAGCCTCAGGATAGAGGAGCGCCCATTCCAAACAGAGATGCAGAGAAACTTCTTTAGCCAGAGGGTGGTGACCTTTGAACTTTTAACTACTGAAGTCAGGGTAACTGGCCTATTATTTCCTTTTTTCTTCCCTTCTTGAAGAGTGGAGTGAGTGACATTTCTAGTTCTCCGGAATCATTCCAGTATATAGTGACTCTTGAAAGATTATTACTAATGCCTCGACCATCTCTTCAACTACCTCTTTCAGAACCCTGGGGTGTAGTCCATCTGATCCAGGTGACTTATCTATCTACACAATGAACCATGAAAACTAACTTTTTTATGATTTCAGTTTTTTGCACTATTTTAATTTAAATACTTAATATGCAGTATGTACTTACTGCAATTGATTTTTTTCCCTATATTTATGATTTATTGCATTTTACTGCTTCCAATAAGTTAACAAATTTCACAACATATGCTGGTGATAGGAAACCTGATTCTGATTCTGACCATGCAGATATTGGAAATCCAAGGAACACACACAAAATGCGGGAGGAACTCAGCAGGCCAGGCAGCATCTATGGAAAAAAGTAGTTGACGTTTTGGGCCAAGATCCTTCAGCAGGACTGGAGCAAAAAGATGAGCAGTCAGAGTTAGAAGGTGGAGGGGAGGGGAAGAAGAAACACAAGGTGATAGGTGAAACTGGGATGGAGGGTGAATTAAAGAGCTGGGAAGTTGATGGGTTAAAGAGACACAGGTCTGGAGAACGGGGAATCTAATAGGAGAGGGCAGAAAGGCCATGGAAGAAAGAAAAAGTGGGAGAAGCATCATAGGGAGGCAATAGGCAGGCAAGGAGATAAGGTGAGAGAGGGGAAAGGAAAGGGCAGGTGGATGGGCCATTACCGAAAGTTTGAGAACTCAATATTCATGCCATCAGGTTGGAGGCTACCCAGACGGAATACAAGGTGTTGCTCCTCCAACTTGAGTGTGGCCTCATTTCGACAGTAGACATGGACTGATATGGGAATGGGAAGTTACATTAAAATGGGTGGCTACTAGGAGTGGAAGCTGGAGGCAAAGTTGATGATTGACGAGCACGGCATGGGTGCAGGAAGCAGCACCGATGCAGTCGTCAACGTAGCGCAGGAAAATTGGGTAGTGACACTAGTTTAGGCTTGGAACGTAGACTGTTCCACGTAGCTGACAAGAAGGCAGACGTAACTGGGACCCATGCAAGTACCCATTGTTATACCTTTTGTTTGAAGGAAGTGGGAAGAGCCAAAGGAGAAATTATTAAGCATGAGGACAAGCTCTGCTAGACAGAGGAGAGTGGTGGTGGAAGGGAACTGGCTGGAGCTGGTGTCCAGAAAGAAACAGAGAGCTTTGAGACCTTCTTGGTGGAGGATGGAGGTGTATAGGAATTGGACATCTATGGTGAAAATAAGATGCTTGGGGCTAGTGAACTGGAAATCTCTGAAAAAATCAAGAGTGTGTGAAGTGTCACAGATGTAGGTAGGAAGGGACTGAACCAAGGTGGATAAAACTGAGTTAAGGTTTGTTTAGATGTTTAACTGCTCAAGCAAGACAGCAGAAATGAGCTTTACTGATATTGTGTATATAATGCAGGAACATTTAGAACTAAAACCATTGTTGATTGCAGAACGCTTTAGTTTTCATAAGCAGAATCAAAACGAAGGGGAGTCCAGCTTATATGCCTGAGTTGAAGAAAAATTGTCTGAGCATTATCAGTTTAGTGATGGATTTAATGATAATTTAGTTTGTAGAATTTTATAAGAAAACATTCCAAAATGGCTCCAAACTGAAACACAACACACATCTAAAAGAGCAGTTGAAATTGCTCTATCAATCCAAACAGCAGACACAAAGGATGTGGAAACCATAGTAAAGGTGCAGAGGAGATTTACAAGGATGTTGCCTGGGTTGGGGAGCATGCCTTATGAGAATAGGTTAAGTGAACTCAGCCTTTTCTCCTTGGATCGAAGGAGGATGAGAGTTGACCTGATAGAGGTGTACAAGATGATGAGAGGCATTGATCATGTGGATAGTCAAAGGCTTTTTCCCAGGGCTGAAATGGCTAGCATGAGAGGGCACAGTTTTAAAGTGCTTGGAAGCAGGTAACAGAGGAGATGTCAGGGGTAAGATTTTTACGCAGAGAGTAGTGAGTGCATGGAATGGGCTGCTGGCAATGGTGGTGGAGGCAGATACAATAGGGTCTTTGAAGAGACTCCTGGACAGGTATACGGAGCTCAGAAAAATAGAGGGCTATGGGAAACCCTAGGTAATTTCTCAGGTAAGGATATGTTCGGCACAGCTTTGTGGGCCGAAGGGCCTGTATCGTGTTGTAGATTTTCTATGCTTCTATAATAAGCATCATTACTAGGTATTTCACCTCCCTTTTACGAAATGTGATCTCTGTCCTAATCCAGGTGTCTTTCTTAATGTTAGCACAGAGAATGGTGTGGAGAATGAAAATACTGTAGTAGTTTCTCCCATGGAATCTCATTGTGGGGAAAAAACTATTAACTATTCCCACCTCCCACCCCTGCCCCCAGGGAAGCCTTTGGGATTATGAATTGAAACCAAAAATTTCAAAACCTCACTGACACTAAATGTTGGAGGTGCTCAGCAGGTCAGGCAGTACCTATCGTGTGGAATAGAGTCGATATGTTGTAACATCAAGGCTGATGAAGGGTTTTGGCCTGAAATCTTGATTCTTTATTCATTTCCGTAGATGCTACCTGACATGCTGAGTTCCTCCAGCATTTTACTCTGGATTTCCAACATATGTAAAATCTCTGGCATTTAAGCATTAACTGAGTCCGCCACTAGAGGGAGATAGAGGTCTGTATGATGTGTTTACATTCCCCTCTATCTCAGCAGCTTTTGGCAACTGAGAAACCACTCAGATTTATGACTCTCCTCCAGTGCCAAACTGTAATCTACTTCTGAGTTCATTCGCTCCTCCATGCCAACACTTACCAAGGTCTTAAATGTTGAAGCTTGTTGAAAGTGGTTGAAAACATTTGAAAATGGGAGGCTCAGCCCTTATTGATGCAATTACGAAGAGGACACCCCGGCAGTTATACGTAATTAAGGGTTTAAGAATATTTTATATATCACCAGAGGCTTTAGCAAATTCCTACAAATGTGACGTGGAGAGCATTCTAACTGGTTGCATCACCAACGGGTATAGAGGCTCCAATGCTGAGGAACAGAAAAAGCAGCAGGGGCTTGTAAACTCGACCGGTTCAATCATGGGCACCAACCACACCACCATTGGGGGCATCTTTAAAAGGCAAAGTTTCAAACGGCAGCATCCATCAGTAAGGACACCTAGCACCCGGGACATACCCTCTACTCATTACTACTGTTAAGGAAGAGATACAGGAACCTGATGACACATACTCAACATTTTAGGAAGTTCCTTCCCCTCTGCCATCAGATTTCTGAATGCTTAATGTACCCATGAATATGACCTTGCTATTTTACTCTCTTTTTGCACTACTTATTTAATTTATATACAGTAACTACAATTTAAGGGATATTTTATGTATAGCACTGTACTGCTGCCATAAAACATCAAATTTCATGACACATGTCAGTGATAATAAACCTGATTCTGATTCTATTTTAAGCAAAACCCTCCTACCATTGCACACATCTACAAGAAGCACTTCCACAAGAAAGCTGCTTCCAAAATCAAAGACCCCCCCACAGTGCAGGCTACACTGTCTTCTCACTACTACCATCAGACAGCAGATACAGAAACCTTACGTCCCATGCCACCAGGCTCAGGTTATTATCCTACAACAATCAGGCTCTTGAACCGATGTGGATAACTTCAATCACAATTATAATGAACTGATCCTACAACCTATAGACTCACGTTCAAGGACTCTTTGTAACCCATGGTGATGGTCTCAATAGTGGATGCCATACCAATCCAGCTGGCCTGTGATAAGCACACCCAAAGAAGGGTCTCAGTCAGAAATGTCAAGTGTTTACTCTTTTCCATAGATGCCATCTGACCTGCTGAGTTCCTCCAGCATTTTGTGTATGTTGCCTTGGACTGATCTCTTTAACAACTTCCATGATAATTAAAGATCATTCCTTAATTGGAATGATTTACTGCTTCTGAAAGAAGAAATCCATTGGCAAGCAGTAAGCCATTATGACTTGGGAACACTTTCCATTTGATGGTATTGGGTTTGCAGACCGCAAAGTACTAAACTGAAACAAGGACGTTATGCCCTATCAGATTCAAATAGCCATGAGTACTCTGACTAAAGGGAGATTATACTGTAACTTCCCAATCTTCAAAGACTAGTTTACTTTCCTGTTTATTCTCCATGGTGAGTTTAGGATTTGGGAGCCCATACCAAACTTCTTCAACCATCTGAGGTGAAAGAGGCGCTGTTGTGCCTTTTTCACCACACAGCCAGTGTGTGCAGACCACACGAGATCCTCGGTGATGTTTATGCCGAGGAACATAAAGCTGTCCACCCTCTCAACCCCAGATCCATTGATGTCAACAGGGGCTAGCCTGTCTCCATTCCTCCTGTAGTCCACAACCACCTCCTTTGTTTTAGTAACATTGAGGGAGAGGTTGTTTTCTTGACACCTCTGTGTTAGGGTGATGATTTCTTCTCTGTAGGCTGCCTCATTATTATTTGAGATTAGGCCAAACAATGTAGTATCGTCAGCAAATTTAATACTTCCAGCTAACATAGTTTAAAACAGTTGTAAATAACAGTTTCTTTACAGTGATACACACACTTAAATCCACACAACACTCTTAAAACTCACAGAGGATTTCTACCTTAAATATTTCCCAATTACAAATCATTTCTAAAACACAAACCATTTCCAGAGCACAAAGCATAAAGTATTTCTCAAACATAAAGGATCAAGAATTTCCAAAACACAGGTGCTATTCCTATAAACTAAAAAGACGTAACGAAGGTTCCAATAAACAAGTTGGCCATTGCAGAAACCCAAGCTGAAGGAATGGATTCTAGTTCTTCCATGTTTCTTGATGCTCCTTACCCCATTCCTAACGAGACTGAACTGCTCTCTACATTTGTACCCTTTTCTCCCACTTGAGTGACTTCACAAGCATGTGATATTTCTTCAGATATCCTTTTGACACAAATGGTATTGAAGCATTTTCAGAGACATAGATCTTAGCTAGCTACTATTAGTTCTATAGAACTAACTTCTGCATGCATAAAACAGTTCCAATTATAAATACATCCATTACTGAGATGCTAAATGATATTATCCATCTGTTCTACAAGCTTCCTTGAACTAGGCAATTTAAGAGTCAGCTTGTCCATTTGAAGTAACCCAAATTAAACAACCCATTGCTTTATACTCTTGAACAATAATAAAGCAGGTGCAGTGACTCTTTACAGACGGTGTGTCTTCAAAAGGTGTTCTATTAAGAGTAACTGTTTAACTTCAGGCTGTTGTCCATTTACATTTTAGGAAATGAAGACTGACTTCCATTTACGACCAGAAATTGAACTAAGCAATATAGCTGAAAGTTTACTTACAACTGTTTGTTACTGTTTAAATGGCAGCTGCTATCTAAAACGCAAGATTAGCAAAAATGAGGGAGAAGTGAATATCTATCACATCCAGCAGGCTGGTTCACCCCGTGTAACAGAATGCACCAAGTTTCCAATCATGAGAGGAGGGTAGATTTAGGGACAGCTCCTAAAGACGGTACAGACTTCATGCAGTGTGGACATGAGAGACTGCAGATGCTGAAATATAGAGCAACACAGATAACACTGAAGGAACTCAGTGGAACAGGTAGTACCTGTGGGGTGGCATGGTAGCATAGCAACATGACACTTTACAGCGCCAGTGACTCGGGTTTGATTTTTGCCAGTGTCCGTAAGAAATTTGTATGTTCTTCCTGTGACTGTGTATGTTTCCTCCAAGTGCTCCGGTTTCCTTCCGCATCCCAAAAATGTTTGTGTTAGTAGGTTAATTGGTCACATAGGTGTAATCAGGTGGCATAGGCTTGTTGGCCCAAAGGGCCTGCTACTGTGCTGTCTCTCTAAATAAAATAAATAGATATAGGCAAGGGATGGTCATTGTTTTAGTTTGAGACTCTGCATCAGGACTGAGGTAATCAAAGAAAGATAAGGCATGGACTCTGTGCTAAATGTCCAATCTTTGATGTTGCTATAAATAGATGTTAGAAGAATACAGCACATGAACAGATTATTCAGGCCATGATGGTGTACTGAATTACTTAAACATAAATAAACCTGCCAACTAAACAAAATTCTTTTGCCTACATAAGGCACATTTCCCTCTCATCCAGTGGTTCCCAAAGGGGAGCCCAGCCCCCTTAGTTAATAGGATGGGTCCATGGCATTAAAAAGGTTGGGAACCCCTGCTTGAATCTGTGCATGTTCAAGTGCCTATCAAAAACCCTATAAATCATCTCAGTCATATCTGTCTCCACCACCACCACCCCTCAGCACATTTCAGGCACCCACCATTCTCTTTATATACAAAAACATGTCCTGCACATCTCCTTTGAACTTACCAATTCTCACCTTAAACATGTACCTCTAGTATAAGACATCTCAAAACTTGGAAGAAGATGGCGGCTTTCCACTCTAACTATCTCTCATAATTAGATAGTTCTCTCATAATCCTCTCTTTTTTCTTTCCAGTCCAGATGAAAGATCTCAACCTAAAATGTGGACTGTCCATTTCCCTCCAAAGATGCTGCCTCACCTTTTGTGTTCTTACAGACAAAATATATGATGTGTAGGTATCTCCTGGGTACAGAGGAGATATCAGGGGTAGGTTTTTTACACAGAGAGTGGTGAGTGCATGGAATGGGCTGCTGGCAACAGTGGTGGAGACGGATACGATAGGGTCTTTTAAAAGACTCCTGGATAAATACATGGAGCTCAGAAAAATAGAGGGCTATGGGAAACCCTAGGCAACTTCTCAGGTAAGGACACGTACGGCACTGCTTTGTGGGCCGAAGGGCCTGTATTGTGCTGTAGGTTTTCTATGTTCTATATTGCCTCTCATAGTCTAAAGATATCTCAAAGGGTGTTACAATCAACATGTGGAGGATAAAACAATGGAATTAATCGAGGATTAATGTAACTAAGTGGTTGATGTTCAGCATGAACTCTGTGGGCTGAAGTATCTATTTCCATGCTGTATTATTAGTGTAAAGCGATTTCTCAAATCAAGTATGATGTTCTCCTAAAGGGTTGTCTATTGACGGGTCCACAGATGTCTGTGGAGGCCAGTCATGGATCCACGTATCCTGGTGCAGTGTGAGGACGATTCAGTGATGGCTGTGGTTGGTTGTTCAGTCTCTCCCTTCACAGCTGCCACTTGGTCTCTGCGGCACAGCAAGATCATTCTCATGTAGCGCAGCTCCCTCTTGAACATATTTACATATTTCCTCCAGGTGTGTCTACTGAGATTTATGTCTTCCCAGCTATTAGATGTGATATTGAATCCCTTCAGGCTGTTACGGATGTTATCTTTGAAGCATTTCCTTTGCCCACCTGAAGGGGGCTCGCTGACCTTCCTTCAACTGCGAGTAAAGCATCTGTTTGGGGAGACGTGAATTAGGCATCCAGATGACATGATCTATCCATTGGAGTTGGGGTTGCTTTATCATGGTGGAGGTGTTGTTCATGTTGGCCTCCTCCAGTACGCTGGTGTCAGTGTGTCTGTCCTTCAAATTCTTTCATAAGGAGCTTTGGTGGTGTCGTGTATCTACTGTGGGTGGTCCCTAATTCATCTCCCTCCAGTAACGTAGGAAGGATGACTGCTCTATAGACAAAATGTTTTGTGTGGATCTGTAGGCCGCAAAGACTTTTCCCTTATCTTACACAGGCTCCACTAGCAGTACCTAGCCTAGTTCATCTCTGAGTTGATGGCTGCATTATGCTCAAAAGCCGTATCTCTCAATGACTCTATAGATTTGAAAATGTAGTCGTTGCTATAACCTAAGATTCGTACCCAAATCTCACTAAGTAATGCTAAGCAAATCTCGAGTCCGATCATCTGATCTGAACTGAAAGCGAGGAATGGGACTAATTGGACGGTTGTACCAAAGAGCCGGCACAGGAACAATGGAAAGATTGTCCTCCTTCTGTACTGCATTATTTCATGATTCAAGAAATGCAAGTAACAAGCCCATAACATCATCTGAGCCTGCATCATCATTCAAAAAGGTCATGACCTAATCTGGGCTCTGACCAGTGTCTTGCCAACTGCGTGGGAGTCTGAGATCACATTGATTTTATTTATTTGTTTTTTATTTATTTCTGGAGAAACAGCACAGAATAGGCCCCTTCCAGCCCTTTGAGATACGCCGGCCAGCAATTCCCCTGATTTAACCCTAGCCTAACCACGGGACAATTTACAATAACCAATTAACCAACCAACCAGCATGTTTTCAGACTGTGGGAGGAAACCTGAGATCCTGGGGGAAATCCACGTGGTCACGGGGAGGACATACAATCTCCTTACAGACAGTGGCGGGAATTGAACCTGGGTCACTGGTACCGTAAAGTGTTGTGCTAACCGCTATGGGCACCGTCACCCTGGTTTCGACCTTCCTCGACATTCACAGACAACTCAAAATCATAGTTTGCATAACGTTGTCACAGTAGTGTAGCAGTTAGTGCGATACTTTACAGCGCCAGTGATCAGGGTTCAATTCCCATTGCTGCCAGTAATCAACTGTTTGTGTCTCCCCCAGGTGCTCTTGGCTGTACAGGTGAGTAAGTTGTGTTTCGGTGTTTTGTTGTACATGTGACAAATAAAGCTAATATTTGACTCTTCTTTATAAAAGTTCCACTCAAGAGTCTTATATGTGTTTTCGAGCTTTTTCTGGCCAGTGGCTGGGGAGAGAAGAGGGAATGACCAGGGTGGGTGGGAGGGGGGTCCTGGATTATGCTGACTGCTTTCCTAGGGAAGTGGGAAGCATGGGCAGAATCATTGGAAGGGAAGCTGCTTTGTGCGATAGAACGGATCGTCTTCACAACACTGTAAGTTGCTGGGCAGAGTAATTGCCATACCAACCTACGATGCATCCAAAAGGATGCTCTCTATAGTATATCTACAAAGATTGGTAAGGGTCATCAGGGATATACCAAGTTTCTTCATTCTTCTCGGGAAGAAGAGGAGCAGGTGTGCTTTCTTAGATGAGGCACCCACATAGCTGGACCAGGACAAATTACACTGGACAACAGTGCAAAACTTTTTTTTGGAACTGTTGCTTCCTCAGAATTTTTTGATTTATTTTTTGAATTTATATAGATCGCTTGAAACTGAAAACAAAAAAAAAACTGCTTGTATCACATAGGAGTTTGGCTTCTTTACTGGGAGCTCCTCTTCCCTTTTTGTTTTCTAGGATTAGTAGACAAGATCTTAGTCCCATTGTTAGACATACATTAAAAATTTGGTTTCAGTTTCACAGATTTATTTGATTTAAATAACTATTCTTTCTAGTAATATCCATCTTAACTTTTTTTAAACCATCAATTTTAGATAAGGCCTTTTTAACATGGAAAACTAAGGGATAAAAACTTTTCTAGATTTGTTTTTAGAGGATTGTTTAATGTCTCTTTTGCAGCTAATGGACAAATATGATATATCTAATGCACAATTTTTTAGATATTTACAAGTTAGGAATTTTTTACACGATTTGTTACCGAATTACCCATTTGCTTTTTTACCAAATATGATAGCTGTTGTCTTTCAGCTTAAACCATTTCAAAAAGGATTGATAACCATTATATATAAACGGCTATTGAATTTACGAATGATGTCTAATGATAAGGTTAAACGTGCTTGGGAATTGGAACTTCAAGAGTCACTTTCAGATAATCAATGGAATAAAATTTGTCATTTAGTTAACAACTCAACTATCTGTGCTTGTCACTCCTTGATTCAGTTCAAGGTAGTGCACAGGGCGCATATGTCAAAAGATAAACTAGCGCATATTTTTTCTAATATAAATCCCACCTGTGACAGATGCAACACTGAGGTGGCTACCTTAACTCAATATGTTTTGGTCCTGCATAAAGTTAAGTAATTTTTGGAGAGATGTTTTTAGAACGTTATCAAAAGTCATAGGTTTGGACCTACAACCTAATTTATGTACGGCAATCTTTGGGATTATTCCAACAGAAGCAGGAAATGTGGGGGGTTTTTCTTCATATTAGCTTAATACTATATATGATTTTGACAGTGTGTATTCCTTTGTTTGTACTATTATTGAAATATGTATTTGAGATCACCTCTCCTCTGATTTGTATTTATCCTTATTATTTTAAATCAATAAAAAATATTGAAAAGGAATTTGGAAAAACAAGAAATTAACTTTTATTCATTATGTGTTTAATTGCATAACAGTGCTGATGTTTTGCAAAAGTTCAACAAAGCTAAAAATGCTTTGTTGATGATTTTCGTTTGTACTCAGTGTCTGAGGCTTCTCGCTCAAGTCCAACAATAATCAGCCAGTACTGATGGATTCCGGTTGGCCTGATACCATTTCTCCGGGCCCACAATGTCCTGGTGAAACCACTGACTACACCAGATGTGCAGGGAAGTAGCATAAATGGGAATGCAGTAAATGGTTTTTAGTGACATATTGCACTTCATGGTTTTGTATGCCTGAAGCGTGTTGTCAACCAGCTGCAGTTAGTATGGTGCTCTAGAAATTGCTAAGAAAGTTGGCAACAACACCCTTGAATGCCATCCATATGATTTTCCCGGGTCCCACTAGAGGTTCTTCAAATTGTGTCTCATTGATGACCTATTTGAGTAGTGGTCCAACAAAAATGCCTTCCTTAATCTTGGCATCAGTTATTCTGGGAAACATCTGTCTCAAATATCTAAATCCTTCACAGAAATTTATAGCCTTACTAAAACCTGTCATGCCGTGCAGCATCTACCTTGCCTAAGCATGCCCAAACATACCTGGACAAGTTAGAAAACTTTCCAGCTTATGTTGTGGGCAACATTTTAATTGACTTGAATTGTGAATTGAAATAACAAATATAGGCGATTTTAAAAAATGGTGCATTATCGGGAAATTTCATGGTGATTTTCAGGATCAGCAGCCCAAAATCCATTAAGATACATCCCAAAGTATTCAGGGAGCCAAATCTTTGTTCTCCAGTGTTATTGATGGTATTTCTGGTTGCAGTCCCTATTGGAGGCGTGGGATTTTAATTTGAGTGGCATGGTAGCATTGCAGTTAGTGTGACACTATTACAACACCAGCACCCACGTTCAATTCTGCTGCAGTCTATGAGGTGTTTGCCCGTTCTCCTTATGACCATGTGATTTCTTCTGGGTGCTCCAGTTTCCTCCCACATTCCAAAGACATAAGGTTCAATTGGTTAATTAGTCACATCAGTGTAACTGGGTGGTGTGGGCTTGTTGAGCTGGAAGCGCCTATTATTTCTAAATGGATAGACAAATAGGTAAATAAATATTTACACCAAGTAGCCTGAAGTTCTCAACATCTCCACCTCAATAAAATTGATGGACAGAGTTGTCTGTGCCACCCTGCTCCCCAATCAATGGACAGCTCTTCAGCTTAGTTGAGATTGAGGGTGTAATGCATCTTGAATTCCATGAATGTATTATCTCCAAGGAACAAGAAGAAAAAAACAGTTTATCCAAATGGATGTCTTGGTGGCCCCATCATTACCCGGGGACAGATGACCTAATCTGTGCAGAGCAAAGCAGAGATTAATGCTAACTCATTATTAAGCATGAAAGGATTAAAGGATTTGCATATATTTGTCATTTACTCGGAGCTGCCAAGCTCATTTTCTTTGAGCACAGATTATTCTGCTACCTTAGTGTTTTCAACGATTGGAGAATCACACAAGGAGGCCACTTGGCCCATCATAACCAGCCTAATCCCACCATCCAATAGTTGGATCCATAACCTTGCATGACTCCCTGTCTCAAATACACTTTGGATGATAGTGAACGTTTTTGTGGCACATTTACTGATAGACAATTCTCACACATCCGTATATATAATTTCACCACACACTTCAGTTATTATAATTCAAACAATTGCAGAGGGTGTGAAGCCCCTCCAGATGTTGTCAAAGTATCTTCCTTTCCTTAGTAAGTTCACTGCACAAAGAGTGATCCAATCACACACACACACACACTTGAGGGAAGATTACAATCTGTCTCGTACAGAAGTGACAGATTGCAGGTGCCATGTGAGTCTATTATGTTTTAGATGGAGAATCTGCCCCTACACTTCCACCCTCGCTCACCATTCAGGGACCCAAACAGTACTTCCAGCTGAGGCAACAATAGACCTGTGAGTCTGTTGGGTTCTCTGTTGTATCCACTGCAGGCTCCACTACGTCAGTGAGACCAGACATAGATCGGGGAACTGTTTTACCAAGCACCGTCACTCCGTAGCCACAAAAGACAGGATCTCCCAGTGGCCACACATTTCAATTTCACTTCCTCTTCCCATTCCAACATGTCTGTTCACGGCCTCCTCTACTGCCATAATAAGGATGGAGGAGTGGCGCCTCATATTCTGTCTCGGTAGCCCCCACCCTGACCGCAGGAACACTGATTTCAATAGCTTCCGGTTATTTCTCACCCCTCCCCTTCTCTTGTTTTCCATTCCCTTTTCTGAATCCCCTCTCATCCTTTCTCTTCCCCTCACCTCCATCTGGTGCCCTCTCCTTTCTTCCTTTGCATGCTCCATTATTTTCTCCTATCAGACTCCTTCTTTGTTAGCCCTTTTCCTCTTCCACCTATCCCCTCCCAGTTCTTTACTTCATCCCCCCCCCCCTCTGCTACACCCACACACTTTAACCCTCACCTGGCTTCACCTCCCTCCATCCGTTTGGGCCCCAACTCTCCAAAAGGACGTGTTGTCATTGGAGATGGTCCAGAGGAGGTTCACGAGGATGAATGAAGGGGTTAACATATGACGAGCGTTTGGCAGCTTTGGGCCTGTACTCACTGGAATCTAGAAGAATGCAGGGGAATCTCATTGAAACCTACCGACTAGATAGGGTGGATGTGGAGAGAGTGTTCCCTATGGTGGGCGTATCCAGAACTAGAGGGCACAGCCTCAAATTGAGGGGTGACCTTTCAGAACAGAGGTAAGGAGGATTTTTTTAAGCCAAAGAGTAGTGAATCTGTGGAATGCTCTGCCACAGGCTGCAGTGGAAGCCAAGGCCGTGGGTATATTTAAAGCGGAAGTTGATAGTTACCAGATTATGGTCAGGGCACGAAAGGATATGGTGAGAAGGCAGGTGTATGGGGTTGAGTGGGATCCGGGATCAGCCATGATGGAACGGCGGAGCAGACTCAGTGGGCTGAATGGGCTAATTCTGCTCCTATGTCTTATGGTCTTATGTTATTCTGAATCTGCCCCCTTTACTTCAAGTCCTGTTAAAGGTTTTTGGCCCAAAATGTAGGCTGTTTATTCCCCTCGTGAGTTCCTCCAGCATTTTGGAATGGAATGTTGGCCTTTATTACAAAGGGAAATGAGTACAAGAGCAAGGAAATCCTTTTGCATTTGTACAGGGCCCTGGTGAGACCACACCTGGAGTACTGTGTACAGTTTTGGTCTCCAGGGTTAAGGAAGGACATCCTGGCTGTAGAGGAAGTGCAGTGTAGATTCACGAGGTTAATTCCTGGGATGTCCGGACTGTCTTACACACAGAGGTTAGAGAGACTGGGCTTGTACATGCTGGAATTAAGGAGATTGAGAGGGGATCTGACTGCAACATATAAGATTATTAAGGGATTGGACAATGAGGCAGGAAATATGTGCCAGATGCTGGGAGAGTCCAGTACCAGAGGACATGGTTTGAGAATAAGGGGTAGGTCATTTAGGACAGAGTTAAAGAAAAACTTCTTCTCCCGGAGAGTTCTGGGGATCTGGAATGCACTGCCTCGGAAGGCAGTGGAGGTCAATTCTCTGGATGCTTTCAAGAAGGAGCTAGATAGGTATCTTATGGATAGGGGAATCAAGGGATATGGGGACAAGGCAGGAACCGGGTATTGATAGTAGATGATCAGCCATGATCTCAGAATGGCGGTACAGGCTCGAAGGGCCGAATGGTCTACTTCTGCACCTATTGTCTATTTTGTGTGTGTTGCTTGAGATCACCGTCATTATGTGCCACGTTGTATGATGTAGGCGATCGTGGTCTCATGACTATGATTGCTCTTGGCAAACTTTTCTACAGAAGTGGTTTGTCATTGCGTCTTTAAAAGACGGGTGACCCCAACCATTATCAATAGTCCAGAAATTGTCTGTCTGCCGTCAGTGGTCGCATAACCAGGACTTGTGATATACACCAGCAGCTCATATGACCATCCACTGCCTGCTCGGCTTCACGGGACCCTGATTGGAGGAGTTAAGCGGGTGCTACACCTTGCCCAAGGGTGATCTGCAGATTGGGGGAAGCACCTTACACCTCCTTTGGTAGAGATGTGTCTCCACCTCACTACTTGCTTGAGAAGAGGATGAAATTCTTCTGTTGATTCTTCTGAAAATTATGCAGTGACACTGTGCAAAGAAAGAGTGGGCACATGCATGGATACATTTGACTTTATTATAATCCTGTGAAGTTAAATATACTGCCAATACTTTTTCAGAGTTACTGAAAGAACGGAGCCTTGAGTACAGTTCCATCAGAACACACTACAATGCATTGCACCCAAAATGCAGCTGATCGATTGAAGAATTGAGGACCACAGGGAACGTCTGCAGAGGAGGAGTAGAGGTCTAGAGCACATGGGCCAAGATCATGTAGAAAGGCAAGGAAGGTTGATGGGACTAAATGCTTCACTGGTTCTCCATTTTCCTTCTAACTCTTTATCTGCCCTCTGCAATTGCCAAGGAAATTGCTCAACTTAGAAGAGACAACAGCATCCAGATTGCTTTAAAAGAAGAGAAAATAAGCCACCATATTCACCTGCAGTTCACTTGGCAATGTACAAAGTCATAATCTAGAAACAAAACAAGGGCATTCTACCCTAAACACCACTTACTTAGGAAGCTTAAGAAATTCAGCACGTGTTCCTTGACCCTCACCAATATTTATTTAATAATCCTTTATTTATTTAGATGCCGTGCAGAATTAGCCCTTCGAGCCCAGAAACTCCCAATTTAACCCTAGCCTCATCATAGGACAATTTACAATGACCAACTTTGGACTGCGGTAGGGAACTGGAGCACCCGGAGGAAACCCTCGCAGTCATGGGTAGAATGTACAATTTTCATACAGACAGTGGCAGGAATTGAACCTGGGTCACTGGTACTGTGAGGTGTTGTGCTAACCACCATGCTACCTTTTTTAGGTCTATCATGGAACGCCTCCTGTTCAGACACATGACAGCTTGGCATAGCAATTGAATCAGAATCAGATTTATTATCACTTACATCTGTTGTGAAATTTGTCGCATTGTGACAGCAGTACAGCAAAATACAGAAATAATTATTATGAGTTACAAAGGAAATGCTGAAAATAATTACCGCAAAAAGAGAGAGCAAAAAGTGAGGTGGTCTTCATGGTCCATTCAGAGGAGAAGCTGCTTGTAAAATGTTGAATGTGTGTCTTTAGGCTCCTGTAACCCCTCCCTGATGGGAGAAATGAGAAGTGGGCATGTTCTTGATGGTGGGGGTCCTAATGACAAATGCTGCCTTCTTAAGGCATTGCCTGTTGAAGATGTCCCTGACAGTGCCAGTGATGGAGCTGGCTGAGTTTAAAACCCTCTGCAGCTTTTTTTTTTCAATCCTGTGCATTTGCATCCCCACACCAGAAACTACAGAATTACAAACAGAGCTCAACACATCACAAAAACCAGCCTGCTCTCCATGGGTTTTGTCTATACTGTACTTCTCACTGCCTTAGTAAGGCAGCGAATATAATCAAAGACCCCATCCACCCCAGACATTCTCTCTCTCCACTTCTGCCATCAGGCAGAAGATACAAACACCCGAAGCACGAACTTCCAGGCTCAAGGACAGCTTCTCTTCCCATTGTTCGAAAACTACTGAATACACAATACTATTGAAACAGTCCATTTTATTGCTATATTTCTTCACTATTCTTGGTTGGTGCAGCTGTAACGAAACCCAATTTCCCTCGGGATCAATAAAGTATGTCTGTCTGTCTTTATCATACTGGATCTCTAGTACGTTAAGATAGATTCCTGACATCACAATTTGCCTTGCACCTTATTGTCTGCCTGCTATTCACTCTCTCCATCACATGCACATGTGCAATGAAAAACTTACTTTCAGCAGCTTCACGGGCATGTAGCATCATATAGACAACATTCACAAAAATATATACACAGCTTTTACAAGATAGGGCACAATTGGAACAAAAGGAGAACTCTGCAGCCCATTATTTTGAATTTGTTCTGGCTTTTCCCTTGTATTATCTTGTTGTACTGATGCAATGAAATTATCTGTATCGATGACATGCTGAACAAAGTTTTTTTGCTGTATATGTGACAATAATAAACAAATTGACAAATTTCAAACCATTTCATTCTAATCGCCGCATGATAAGAACACCGACAGTGAAGACCACAAATTTCAGAGGTATTTTATTTGAAGAGTTAAGAGCTGTCCGGAAGTGATTCTAATTCAATTGATCAAATTCAACAAAGATTAAGGTGGATGTTGTTCTCACCAATTATAAAAGTCCATAAATAAATATTTCAGTGGTCTTCTTGCACCTTCAGGCATGGATGCTCACTGCCTCACTGCCCCAGTTATGTCCTGTTAACCTGGAAATAATGCAAACAATAATTCACACAACACGAAGCTGCCCGCACTGTGGGACATTGAACCCTGCAATATTATAAAGTTTGACAGTAAAGTGGTCTGTATTTGAAATACTTGTAATTTCATTAAGTCAACAATGTGAGGGGGTCCAGACGAGATTTTAAAGTAGGATACAATGAAGACTTGAAGTGCATCAAAAGTTACGGGTAGAAGGCTGAGAATGAGGTTGAGAAGGATGATGGTCAGCAGTGATAGAATGGTGGAGCAGACTTGAGGGGCCAAATGGCCTTATTTTGCTTTTATTGTCTTATGGTTCACATTGTTTTTGTCCATCTCTGATCGTCACCCAGATATCTTAACAAGGACCACCTTCTCTTTTACTGTGCTCAAACTACCATCACAATACCATCAGTCCTATTATAACACAAAAGGCCATTTGGCCCTTCAGGTATTTACCAATCCCTGGTAGAGCAATCACATTGGTTCTATTCTCCCACTGCAGATTGTCCCAAGGTTGCAAATGCCCGATTTGTGGACATCCTACAAACATGAAACAGTACAGCAGAGTACAGGCCCTTCAGCTCACAATATTGTGCTGATATTTTAACCTATTCCAAGAACAATCTACCCCTTCCCTTCCATGTAACCCTCTGATTGCCTTTCATCCATGTGCTTATCTAAGAGTTTCTTACATATCCCTAATGCCTTTACCACCATCCCATTCTATGTAAAAAAGACCTGCCTGACATCCCCCATATACTTACCTTTTATCACGTTAAAAGTATGTCCTCCCATATTGGCCATTGCCACCCAGGGAGAACAATCTGGATGTTCACTCTATCAATGCCTCTTATCATCTTATACATCTCTATCAAGTCACATCACATCCTCCTCCACTCCAAAGAGAAAAGCCCTCGCTCACTCAATCTTTCCACGCAAGTCATCTCCTCTTCTGGTTTAAGACGGCGCTGGTGAAGCCCAGTGACTACTTACTGGCAGCAAAACACAAAACAAAGAAAACTACCAAACACCTTATTAATAACATTTTACTAATAACAATCACCGCTAACAATGGAGAGGCGTGCAGAGGCTGGTCGAGCGGAGGTGGAGGTGAAGGCGGGGCATGGAAGAGGCAAGCGGGGGTGGGAGCGAGGGAAGTTCTGACTTCTGATCGATTTAAGCACTGGGCCGAATTGGAAAGGTTGGGTATGTGCTGAACTGTGGCGGCAGAGTCCACACCCCAGGGCTGTCCAAGAGCGAGGAATGACCCATTGTTTGGACACTATAAGCACTGGGATAGATTGAAAATGCCAGGGCATCAAGACCAAAGGTGAGGGACGGGCAGGTTCTGCTCACTGCTCTACGCTGAACTGAGGCTGAGGTGATGCCTGGCTTCGCAGCTGTGCTCCCCGTGATGTTTACTCAGCTCTGCTCTGAACTGAGGCTGTGGCCTGCTCCATCCGCAGTGATGCCTAGCTTCGCGTCTTTCATAAAACTTCAGTTCTGAACGCTATTTGCTTACTTCAAATGATAGCATGATTTGTTTTTTCTCCGCGCACTGGCAGTCCTTTTTTAATGGGTTCCTCTGGTGTTTCTTTGTTTTGTGGCTGCCTGTAAGGAGACAAATCTCAAGCTTGTATAATGTATATATACTTTAATAATAAATTTACTTTGAACTCTAATCCAGGCAGTGCCCTGGTTAATCTCCTCTGCACCATTTAAAGGTTCCACATATGAATGAGCTGCCACACTAAAATTCAAACGTCCAATGTACATTCTATTTCCATCTCTCCCTCCGCTTCTTGTGATCGTTCTTTATCACCTGTCTTGCGATGCCACTCATCACAATTGGTTCATCCTACTTACAAACAAGAGAAAACTGCCAGATGCTGGAAATCCAAACAACACACACACAAACTGCTGCAGGAACTCAGCAGGCAGAGCAGCAGCTATGGAAAAGAGTATAGTCAACGTTTCGAGCCGAGACCCTTCATCAAGTCTAGAAAAAAAAAAGATGAGGAGTCCAAGTAAGAAAGTGGGAGGACAGGAGGAAGAATCACAAGGGGATAGGTGAAACTGGGAGGAGGGGGAGGGGTGAAGTAAAGAGCTGGGAAGTTGATTGGTGAAAGAGATACAGGGATGGAGAAGGGGGAATCTGATAGGAGAGGACAGAAGGCCATGGAGGAAAGAAAAGGGTGAGGAGCATCAGAAGGAGATGTGGGGACATTACCAGAAGTTTGAGAAATCGATGTTCGTGCCATGAGGCTGGAGGCTACCTAGCTGGAATATAAGGTGTTGATGCGGCCTCATCGTAACAGTAGAGGAGGCCATGGACCGACACGCTGGAATGGGAATGAGAAGTGGAATTACAATAGTTGACCACTGGGAGATAGGGTACGTTCATCCTACACTTCTGTGGCCTAAAGATGAGGGACATGTGCACGATGAACCTAGATCCTCTGTCTACTTAACTACCGACCTGAATGTATTCGTCCACACAACAGGAAGCTGTGCTGAGGCACCCACAGCTGTTAGCTGGTCCTCGGTTAGTACCAGAGAGCTAACGTCATGTAACATGGCACATAATGAACAAATTATGACACCACCACCAACTTTTGTATCATCAGCAAACTTACTAACACACCTTTCCACTTCCTTATCCGGGTGATTTATTAAAATCACAAAGAGGATGGGTCCTGGAACAGAACTCTACGGAACACCACTGGTAACCGTCTACATTAATGAAGAGGACCATTTGATGGCTCTGGGCCTGTAGTCACTGGAGTTTAGAAGAATAGGTGCCAGGGGCGGGGGTGGCATCTCATTGAGAATAATAGAATCCGACAATGAAAGTGTCAGCGTGTGAGGAGCATTTGATGCTTCTGGGTCTGTACTCTCTGGACTTTAGAAGAATCAAGAGGGATCTCACTGAAAGCTATCAAATATTAGATAGGGTGGACATGGAGAGGATGTTTCCTGTAGCGGGGGAGCCTAGTACCAGAGGGCATAGTCTCTGAATTTAAGGACATTCCTTCAGAACAGAGGTGAGGAGGAATCTCTTTAGCCAAAAGGTGGTGAATGTGTGGAATTCATTGCCACAGGTGGCTGTGGAGGCCACACCATTGAGTATTTTTAAAGCAGATGTTTTTTTTAATTTCTTTTTTACTTTAGCGATACAGTGCAGAATAGAGACTTCTGGCCCTCTGAGCCGCACCTCCCAGCAATCCCCCAAAAACCTGATTGAACCTGATCCTAATCATGGGACAATTGACAATGACCAGTTAATCTGCCGGGTACATCATCAGACCGCGGGAGGACACCAGAGCATCCAGAGAAAACCTATGCATTCCTCAGAGAGGATGTATAGACTCCTTACAGAGGACACCAGGATTGAACTCTAAACGCCGACGCCCCGAGCAGTAATAGCTGTAATAGATCCTTGATTAGTACAGCCGTTCTTGGGAAAAGGCACAAGAATTGTGTTGAGAGGGATAATAAACAAGCCATAATGAAGTGGCAGAGCAAACTCGATGGGCTGAATGGCCTAATCTGCTCCAATTATCTTATGGTCTTATGGGGGAAGAAATCAAAAGTTTCACTGTTTCAATCAGGACAGTCTCGAGTAGACTTCAAATATCTTTTAATGCCACGTGGAAGAAGAGATGGAGTGCACTTTGCTTAAGAACTAATTCAGTGACGGGACTCTCCAAGTGGTGGATCTGAGGTGACGTTTGCTTACTTTTCCACCGAGGATCAAATCACACACATCTGGTTAAAGTGCAAAGTGGCCTTGACACCAGGACTCTGTGGCAACACCTGCATGTTCTCCCCAGCACATCCATTAGACCAAAAGACCTAAGAACAGAATTAGGCCATTTTCTGCTCTTAAAAATGGTGACTGACCAAAAACATGAGCGTTGTTTCTCGTTCTGCAGGGCCAGTCTGAGCAGTTAATCACTTCCACCTTCATTAACTGTTACCCCCATTTTGGATGGACCATAAGACCATTAGACATAGAAGAATTATGACATTTGGCCCACCGCAGCTGCTCTGTCATTCCATCATCAAAGATCCTCACCACCCCGGCCATGCTCTTTTCTCGCTGCTGCCAGCACACGAGCCTCAGGACTCACATCACCAGGTTCAAGATCGATTAGTACCCCTCAACCATCAGGCTCTTGAACAAAAGGGGTTAACTACATTCATTCTATTTCTGGTGTTCCCACAACCGATGGTCTCACTTTAAGGCCTCTTTATCTTGTTTTTTCATGCTCTCATTATTCATTCCTATTTATTTATATTTGATTTGCACAGTTTGTTGTTCATTGATCATGTTTATAGTTACTTTCGTTTTGCAATATTTTTATTAATGTCTTACAGAAAATACAGGGTACAGTAAGATATATAATATATAATGATCACAATATATTGAAATCACAGATGAAGTGTTATTACTCCATATCCATATAGATTAAATTTAAACATAAAATTGAAAAGGAATAATTTTATTATACAAAAAATCTAAACCCACTACCAGAAAAAAAACAGCTGTTCGGTTAAAAAAAAAGAGGAAAAAATCCTTAACATACAGTAAAATTTATTATTAGCCAAATGTTTACAGTTACTGTTCTATAGATTTCCTACGTCCACAGGAAGAATCTCAGGGTTGTATGTGGTGACGTGTATGTACCTTGATAATAAAATTTACTTTGAACTTTGGCCCACTGAGCCCCCCCCCCCCCCAGCTCAATTACTAATCCGTGCATGTTTGGACTGTGGGAGGAAATTGGAGCACCTGGAGGACACCCATGCAGTCACAGGGAGAAACTACAAACTCCTTACAGACGGTGGTGGGAATTGAACCCAGGTCGCTGGTGCTGTAATACCATTATGCTAACTGCTGCACTGCAGTGCTCCCCTATTGTGGCCATCAGCCTCCATCACCCTATCATCTGAATTCTTCTTCCCATTCTCACTTGGTATTCCTCGCTTTCTGAATGAAGCATGAACTCGAGAAACGGCTCCCTGCTGTCAAACTCGATCAGTCGTTGCTTTGTCTAACTTCAGCAATTTCAGACAATGGGTTTGCTTTTCCTGTTTTCACCAGTCATCACCTTTTGTCCTTTTCCCCATTTCTCATTCAATTTCAATCCTCCACTCTATCACACACCCTCGTGTTCACTTCGCTCCCAGTTACGCCTGTCATCTGTTAATTGCAACTCCCACCTTAAGAATGGTAGGCTGCTTCGATCTTCATATTGTACTACTATTTCAAAGTTCAGAGTAAATTTATTAATGAAGTACAGATATGTCACCATATAACCATGAGATACATTTTCTTGTGGGCATACCCAATAAATCCATAATAGAATCAATGAAACACTACACCAACTTGGGTGTTCACCAAGGTGAAAAATACAACAAACTATGCAAATACAAAAATAAAGGAATGAATGAATGAATGAATAAATAAATAAACAAGCAAGCAAGCAAGCACTAAATATCGAGAACATGAGATGAAGAGTCCTTGAAAGTGAGTCCATACATTGTGGGAACATTTCAATGATGAGGCAAGTGAAGTTATCCCCTTTGGTACTACAGCCTGATAGTTGAGGGGATATGGATTTCTGCTTCCAATTAAAATCTGACTACCACAGTAAGACCAAAACACATATGAGCGAATTAGACTATTTGGCCAATCAAATCTGCTCTACCATTCAACCATGGCTGACTTAGGGGTGGCAAGGTAGCGTACTGGTTAGTACAGTGCCTTACAGAGCAAGCGACCCAGGTTCAATTCCCATATGTTCTCCCTGTGACCATGTGGGTTTTCTCCAGGTGCTCCGGTTTCCTCCCACAGTCCAAAGATGTACTGGTCGGTAGGTTAATTGGTCATTGTAAATTGGTCATTGATGAAGCTCAGATTAAATTAGGGGATTACTGGGTAGCGAAGCTCAAAAGGCCTATTCTGCACTGTATCTCAATAAATAAATAAATACTCCTTCAGAAAATCGTTAGAACCATAGAACATTACAGCACAGAAACAGGCCTTTTGGCCCTTCTTGGCTGTGCCGAACCATTTTTCTGCCTAGTCCCACTGACCTGCACCTGGGCCATATCCCTCCAAACCCCTGTCATCCATGTACCTGTCCAAGTTTTTCTCAAATGTCAAAAGTGAGCCCGCATTCACCACTTCATCTGGCAGCTCATTTCACACTCCCACCACTCTCTGCGTGAAGAAGCCCCCCCAATGTTCCCTTTAAATTTTTCCCCCTTCATCCTTTACCCATGTCCTCTGGTTTTTTTTTCTCCCCTTGCCTCAGTGCAAAAAGCTTGCTTGGATTCACTCTATCTATACCTATCATAATTCTATATACCTCTATCAAATCTCTCCTCAGTCTCCTACGCTCTGCGGAATAAAGTCCTAACCTATTCAACCTTTCTCTGTAACTCAGTTTCTCAAGTCCCGGCAACATCCTTGTAAACCTTCTCTGCACTCTTTCAACCTTAGTAATATCCTTCCTGTAATTAGGTGACCAAAACTGCACACAATACTCCAAATTCGGTCTCACCAATGTCTTATACAACCTCACCATTACATTCCAACTCTTATACTCAATACTTTGATTTATAAAGGCCAATGTACCAAAAGCTCTCTTTACGACCCTGTCCACCTGTGATGCCACTTTTAGGGAATTATGTATCTGTACTCCTAGATCCCTCTGTTCTACTGCACTCCTCAGTGTCCTACCATTTACCTTGTATGTTCTACCTTGGTTTGACCTTCTGAAGTGCAATACCTCACACTTGTCTGCATTAAACTCCATCTGCCATTTTTCAGCCCATTCCTCCAACTGGTCCAAATCCCTCTGCAAGCTTTGAAAACCTTCCTCACTGTCCACTACACCTCCAATCTTTGTATCATCAGCAAATCTGCTGATCCAATTTGCCACATTATCATCCAGGTCATTGAAATAGATGCTAAATAACAATGGACCATTCTGCTGCTTTCTCACCGTAACCTTTGATGGTTTACTAAAGGAAGAACCCATCATAATCTGCTTTAAATATAGCTAATGAAGTGACCTCCACAGCCATCGGTGGCAATAAATTCCACTGATACACCATACTATGGCTAAAAAAATTCCTCCTTATTTATGTTCTAAAGGTCGTTCTTCCGTTCTGAATAAACAGATGAACTGTTGACCGTCCACTTCTCTCCAATGGTGCTGCCTGACCCAGAGTTCCTCCAGAATTTTGTAAGCTGAACTTTCTTGATGCTTTGTATAAGTTTGAGAGATAGTTAGCTGCACTGCCTACCCACTTAATACACATTTTACCTGGAACATTTTTCAGTTCTTGAAAATGCTCAACAACCTAAAACATTAGCATTGTTTTTCATTCTGCAGAACCTGCCTGAGCAACTAATCACTTCCATCCCTTTCATTTACTCGCGCCCCACGACCCAATTTCAGATAGACCATTAGACATAGAAGCAGAATTAGGTCCTTCACCCATCCAACATTTCATCGTGGCTGATTCATTTTCCCTGTCAATCCCATTCTCCCGCCTTCTCCCCATAACCTTTGATGGCCGTACTAATCAAGAGCCTATTAACCTCTGCTTTAAATATACTCAATGATTTGGGCTCCATAACCGTCTATGGCGAGCTAGAGAAATTCCTCTTTAGCTCTGCTCCAAAGCATAGCCCCTGTTGGAGAAACACTGCTACACCTGTAACTCCATACATACCCCAAGCATCTTCTCACTAGTCCTGCTGAGAATTATACAGATCTTTCAGCATTTCTGGTAACACAAAAAGAAAATGATTAATGTAAGACAGTAAGTTGCTTGTGTCTGGGTCATTTGGTTACATCAGAGGTTTTCTTCTGTATTGCCCCCTCCCGATGTTCTATCTCACATTGTCTCACTCACCTCCTGTATATCGTTCTTGACTGACTCCACGGGGGCGGATCACAGCTTCACTGAGTTGTGTAACGCTCACTCTGAAGTTTGTTTCTTTCTTTAGTCACCAAAGTAACAGAGCACAGTGACAAAGCCAGTGTTAAAGGGCCTGGGTTCCTGTGCTAGATGCTCTATGACTATGACATCATCGGCTAAAGAGTAGTTCCTGTTCTGTACTGTTCTACGTCCTAAAATCTCATTGTGAGAAATGTGAAACTCATTCTCTATTTAAATTTTTCCACCATCAGCCATAATGCCTTCAGCCACCAATTCTCAGAAATCTAAATTCCCATGTTATTCCTTCCCATTTTAATTTTCTTCTTTAAAATACTAATTCTAACAACTTTCTACTGGAGTACCTCCAAGAGTGTCCTGTCGGGCTGCATCTTTCTCTGGTATGGAAGCTGCAAGGCATCGGACTGTAAATCCCTGCAGAGAATACTAAAGACTGCCGAGAGGATACCCGGGGTCTTCCACCCCCGTATTTGTGACATTTACTGACAGTGTTATAAACTGTCCACTGTCAAGGTTGTCAAGCTGAGGAGTGGTATTGGGGACAAGCTCCCACTACCTAGAAATTCTCCTCACAGCATGCGCCTCAAATAGCCTCTGACAAACAAGTACAACTTCCTGGCCTTCTCGTGTGGCTTAGCCTCTAAGCCTGGAGGAACTGTTTCTACTGACAGGAGAAGGGGTGAAGGTGGGTCCTGGTGCCTTAAAACCAGTGCTTTGGGTAGATGGAGCTTGTCAGCCTGGGAAGTCAGTCCATCTAAGAGAGGGAAAACTCTGATTTCAAACCTCCGCTGCCTTGCGGCCATACCCACTCATGGGAGAGGCTTCCGGAGTAAACCCTGAGGACAAATCCGGAGCTGGAGTCCCTAAGTCAGTCCGACGTTGCCTTCAACCTCGTTCTGGCAACTCCTGCGACGACACTGGTGCCAAGCTGTGTCGGCCCTTGCCCTTCCCTTGGACAACATCGGTGTCGTGGAGAGGGGAAACTTGCTGCATGGGCAACTGCCATGCTTCCATACAACCTTTCCCAGTCCTGTGCCCTGGAAACCATTCCAGGTGCAGATCCATGGTCTCGCGAGACTAACGGAATGCCACCAGTATATATGAAAGGCATTGTTGAGGATCCCTAGCACCCATCCCACAATCTCTTTGACCCACTACTGTCAGGAAGGAGGTACAGGAGCATCAGGACTAGGATTGTCAGAATGGGCAACAGCTTCTTCCCTCAGACTGTGAGACTAATGAATACCCTGCCACCCCAGAGATCTCATCATTCAGACAGTGAGGTGTTTACTGGATTGTTTATGATTTACTGTTCACCTATGCTGCACACTGCATGCATTTTAAATTATATTTCATTAATTTATTTTTGATAATATTTTGTTTTATGTGCTGTGAGTGATACATGTTTTGTGGGTGTATGGTGGTCCAGTGGATCACTGTTTCATTTGGCTGTACATATGTACGGTCAGATGACAATAAACTTGAACTTGAACTCTTTGTCACCTCGCTGTTATAAGCCCGCGCTCTCCATCTTACCATAAAAACACCACTTGTTAATCCAACACCCACAAGCAAGCATTCAACGGGACAACTTCCTGTTAGTTTGCTCAGTAACCAAGTAAAGCACGTGTTACACAAAGAAGCAGGAGGGCACAACAGAGCAGTGTGGCTGCCTCGCTGATTAGTGACCAAGGTTCGAATCTGACCACAGGCTGGTGAGTAACTCAGCTCCGGTTCAGTTGTGTGGTTGATGAACTGGGTACTGGGGAGTTTATGGGCAAGCAAGAGAGAACAGAGAAACAAATGGGGAAATGGGATTGATCTGAGAGCTAGCATAGGCTCGATGGGCAGAAGTACCTTCTTTGTCATGAGCAAAGCATAAGAAAAATATAAATCAAAATCAGAATCAGGTTTATTATCACTGACGTGCTGTAAAATTTGATGTATTGTGGCAGCAGTACATTGCAGGACATAAATTTATATAACTGACAATAGATGAATAAATGAATAAATGCAAAAATTAGATCGAAAGGTAAATACATACTGCTAAATAAAAAGAAGTGAGGTGGTGTTCATGGGTTCATGGACCATTCAGAAATCTGACGGCAGAGGGGAAGAAGCTTGTCCTAAAGTGTTGAGTGTGTGTCTTCAGACTCTTATACCTCTTCCTTGATGATACCAATGAGAAAAGAGCACAGTCAAAAGGCAAGGGTCCTTAATAATTGACGCCACTTTCCTGCAGTACCAGTAAATGCAAGTTAAAGGATAGATTTGTTTTCAATGCAAGGCCATGATTAAGTGTTGTCTTCTTCTGCATGGCTAATTGGGACTGTCACCTAATCTGTCAATGGGATGGGTTGGGCTACCAATGCTCTCTCTGGTGTAAAGGTGAGGGGCTGAGTGAAATGTCTGTCTGTGCCGACCCCGTCAGCCAAGTCCACTGGGAGGCCAGATGGGCTGCATCAGAAAAGCAGCAGCCAACACCCGAGTTCAGGAAGCAACACACAGAAGCAGAGGTCACAATTAAAACACACACGCACGTATGTGTACACCCACAAATACACCCACACCGATGTGTGCAAACACATGAACACACATACACACGTGCGCAAACACACAAATATACAAACACTGATGTGCGCACACACGTGGACACACTTGCAGACACAGGCCAAGACCACATGGACACAAAAACATCCCTTTAGAACAGAGATGAGGAGAAATTTCATTAGCAAGGGAGTGGTGAATTTGTGGAACTTATTGTCAAAGATAGTTGTGGAGGTCAAGCCTTTGGGTATATTTAAAGCAGGGGCTGATAGATTCCTGATTAGTAGGGTGTCAAAGGATATGGGGAGAGGCAGGAGAAAGTAGAAGATTGAGAGGAGATTTGATAGAGGTATATAAAATTATGGGGATGCAAGCAAAATATGTTAATGCAAGCAGGCATTGTCCACTGAGGGTGGGTGGGGTGACAACCATAGGTCATGGGAGAAGGGCAAAAGGTAAAATGCTTTAAGGGAACATGAGGGGAAACTTCTTCACTCAGAAGGTTTATGAGAGTGTGGAACAAGCTTGCAGCACAAATGGTGCATGCGAGTTCGATTTTAACTTTCAGAAGTTTGGAGAACAACATGGATTGTAGGGGTATGGAGGGCCATGGTTCTGGTGCAGGTCGATGGGACTAGGCAGCATAGATGGTTTCAGCATGAAATAGATGGGCCAAGTGGCATGTTTCTATGACTCTATAACTCTAATGAGGTTGAGAGGGAGAATAAATTAGCCACGATGGAATAGTGGAGCAGTTTCCATGGCTGAATGGCCTAATTCTGCTCCTATGTGTTATGGTTTACACACACACACACACACACACACACACACACACACACACACACACACACACACACACACACACACACACACACACACACACACACACACACACACACACACACACACACACACACACACACACACACACACACACACACACACACACACACACACCAGTGAGCTGGAGGATCCTTGTAAGAACAGGTCAAACAACTTCACCCATTAAACTGAAGCATATCTTCTTGAAGTGCTCTGATGCCCCGTCTAGGATGGTCATCAGGAGTTTGCTGAAGAGGTCGGTCTCTGCTGGAGAGTCCTGATCTGGAAAGACTTTAAACAAGCCAACTGACTGTTAACAGCTCCACAAATGTTTGTCGATATAAAACCATGTTAAAAGATACTGCAAAACAAATATATCGTATATACATAAACAGTAATGAATGACACTAGAGCAACAAGCTCTAAACGTGCAGCCAACAGGTCATGTTGTTTGTGAACACAAACAACACATTTCACCGTATGCTTCAATATGATGAACAAACTTGAACTTTGAATCTTGAGAACTTCTCTCTTGATAATCAGGCAGTGAAGCAATGAAGTTTCACTGCCTTTCCAGCCCTGAAGAAGGGTCTTGCCCCGAAACGTCAACTGTTTATTCCTCACCATAGATGCTGCCCGACCTGATGAGTTCCTCCAGCATTTTGTGCGTGTTGCTCATGCTTAGGACGGCACGGTAGCGTAGTCATTAGTACAACACTTTACAGGGTTCAATTTCCGAAGCTGCCTGTAAGGACGTTGTATGTTCTCCCTGTGACGTGTGGGTTTCCTCTGGGTGCTCCGGTTCCCTCCCAGAATCCAAGGACATACTGGTTGGTATGTTAATTAGTGAAAGTAAATTAGGCTTGGATTAAATTGGGGGATTGCTGGGCAGCACAGCTCAAAGGGTCAGAAAGGCCTATTCCATGCTCTATCTCGATAAATACATAAATAAACAACTTAAGGAATCATTGGAGTTAAAAGCACTGTAAATGACTGTTATACCTGTGTAAATTACCACTTGAAATTGAATCAAAGGAGAGCTGATGATCATGTCTGGGAGAAATGTTACTGATGAGGTAATGGGAGATAAGGAGGGTGAGTAGGACTAATGGAATAGCTTCCCTAGGAGCCATCAGCAATCTGGTGAACAGAATGGCCGCTTGTGTCATTACAAGTGTCGGAAAACCATTAATGTGCGGCCTGGTTCCTTTGCAAGTCACAGTAGTGCACAAAATGGACTAAGGATTACCTTTAGACTTGGTCTTGTCAGGCTTGTAATCACTATTTATGACGTGTTCTAGATCAGAATCATCAAAATCACCACCTGTTGTATGAAAAGAAAACAAGACAAAATGATCAAAAGAGAGGAAGTAAAGATCTGTAATTCTGAGCTCCAGCTCTAAGTATTCCTTTGGTTGGTACTGTTGATGAGTCACTGCTTCCTTTAACTACATTCGGCCTTCCCCTCTGAAATGCTCCACCATTCTGCAGCGAATTTAGCTGAAAACCTGAGAGATGTCTGCATCCAGTTGTTGGGAAAAGAGCACGTGAGGCACTGGATTCTGTTCACATTCACTCCCAAAATTTGTACAACCAGCAAGCAATACCTCAGCAAGAATTTAGTCCAAATTGTCGCAAACTATTCCTGTTTTATTTTCTTCTGCCTAAGCTTTCTATCTTCCCTTAAATCCAGTAAAGAGAGAGGTTTTGAAAAACTTTAAAGCTCTGAAAATACACTCAGTGGCCATTTTCTAAGGTACAACTGTTCATTAATGCAAATATCTAATTAGAAAATCATGTAGCAGCAACTCCATCTATAAAAGCATGCAGACAAGGTCAAGAGGTTCGGTTGTTCTTCAGATCAAACATCAGAATGGAAAAGGAATGTGACTGTAGAATGATTGTTGGTGCCAGACAGGCTGGCTTCAGTATCTCAAAATCTGCTGATCCCTTGGGATTTTCATATTCTCTGAGGTTTACAGAGAATGGTGCAAAAAGTAAAGACATTCAGTGGGCTGCAGTTCAGTGGGCGAAAACACCTTGTTAATGAGAGAGGTCAGGGGAGAGTGACCAGACTGGTTCAAGCTGACAGGAAGGTGACAGTAACTCAGATAACCACATGTTACAACAGTGGTGTGCAGAGGAGTATTTCTGAATGCACAACGCATCGAACATTGAAATGGATGGGCTATAACAGCAGGAGACCATGAACATACAGAAATATTCTCAGTGACCACTTTGACAGACAGACAGACATACTTTATTGATCCCGAGGGAAATTGGGTTTTGTTAGAGTCGCACCAACCAAGAATAGTGTAGAAATATAGCAATATAAAACCATAAATAATTAAATAATAATAAGTAAATTATTCCAAGTGGAAATAAGTCCAGGACCAGCCTATTGGCTCAGGGTGTCTGACACTCCAAGGGAGGAGTTGTAAAGTTTGATGGCCACAGGCAGGAATGACTTCCTATGACGCTCAGTGTTACATCTCGGTGGAATGAGTCTCTGGCTGAACGTACTCCTGTGCCTAACCAGTACATTATGGAGTGGATGGGAGACATTGTCCAAAATGGCATGCAACTTGGACAGCATCCCCTTTTCAGACACCACAAGTCAGAGTCCAGTTCCACCCCCACAACATCGCTGGCCTTACGAATAAGTTTGTTGATTCTGTTGGTGTCTGCTACCCTCAGCCTGCTGCCCCAGCACACAACAGCAAACATGTTAGCACTGGCCACCCCAGACTCGTAGAACATCCTCAGCATCGTCCGGCAGATGTTAAAGGACCTCAGTCTCCTCAGGAAGTAGAGACGACTCTGACCCTTCTTGTAGACAGCCTCAATGTTCTTTGACCAGTCCAGAACATATATAATAAAGTGATCACTGCATGTTTAATAGAAATGATTGGGTTTAATAATTCCAGATCAGGGCTCAGCACATGTGAAGTCAAATAGACTGTTATTTATTTCTGTGACGTAACTTTAATGTAATCCTGTGAATTTTTTTTATCCATCAAATGTTCTTCAGATTTGCTGCATTAATAAAAGCTTCAAGTGATTTAAAGTACAAAAAATTAATTAAAATTCTTGTATTTCTAATGCACGTTTTATCAAGAATTCCAGTGTTTCTCAACTATGGAGTGACATTTTATACTGAACACACAAACCGATGCATGAGCATTTTTGTTACAGAATACATTTGTTACAGCAGGGAGATAAATGATCAGCTCATTTATTTCTGTCTCTACCGGATGTGGAATAAATGTCACACATGATGAGTTGAATAACATTTTCAGTGGCCAGGAGAGACCAAGTAGAAAAAAGTTTGGTGGAAAGAATAAAAACCGGGGATGGAGCCCGTGAAAAAATCCATTTCTCACTGATTAATGTGTTGTGGTAGATTGAAATCAGTGAGGAGAGTGGAACGCGAGCGGGTGTTCAGCACCACCTGCCTGTGTTTGAGCCGTTGGTCTCTCTCTCTCTCTCTCTCTCCCCACCCACCCCCCACTCAATGCTCCCAGGGGAAGTTGCCTGCATTTGACCTTCTCTCTCCCTTTCACTGGTGGCTGCCCAGAGTCTTGAGTCTTGGGCAAGGTTTATCATCACGGTTTGCAGATTGGACTCTGTAGTTCATGTTATGATGTTTCTCGTCTATGATTACTCCTTTTTTTAACCAGTATTTTGTGCGATTTTGATCGGGTGAACACTCTGCTCACTTTTCCGCTCTCGTCCTTGCTGATCTTAATCTACCTCGACACTTGCAGTCAACGAATGTCACAGCACTAAACTGAACATTTCTAAACTGTTGCAATAACCTTTTGGTTTGATCTTTTATATTTCATTCATTTTTTTTGCTGTTTGCACAATTTGTTCTTTTTTGTGCATGGTGGGGGGGGGGGGGTTTGATGTTTTTCTTTGAACAGGTTCCACGGTGTTCCTTTGTTTTGTGGCTGTCTGTGGGAAGACAAATCTCAGGGTTGTATACTGCACACATACTTTGATAATAAATGGACTTTGAACCTTTGTAAAGAGCTACAGGACCGGCTTTATTTATTCCAAGGAAGGGAAGGGACTGAATCTTACTGTCTGAGCAAGCTTCTCATCACATTCAAATGGTACTTGGATGTGCATTTGTGAAGTTGTGTCCTGCAGAGGACAAATCTAGAGCTGGAAGTGGGAACAGAGTTGCACAGAGGGTGCTACAGTAGCTTAGCAGTTAGAATAAAGCTATTGCGGACTGGGGGTCAGAGTTCAATACTGGCACCGCTTGTAAGGAGTTTGTACGTTCACCCCGTGACCGCCTGGGTGTCTCCAGGTGCTCCAGTTTACTCTTGCAGTCCAAAGATGTACTGGTTAGTAGGTTATTTGGTCATTGTAAATTTTCCTGTGATTGGGCTCGTGTTAAGACCATAAGTCATAGGAGCAGAATTAGACCAATAGGCTGAAGAAATTTCTTGGCATCTCTGTTTCAAATGGACGCGCCTCTATCCTGAGGCTGTGCCCTTGTGTCCTAGACTCCCCTAAAATGGGAAACATCCTTTCCACATCTACTCTGTCTTCCTGGAGTCATCCTTGTGAACCTCCTCTGAACCCTCTCCAATGGCAGCACATCTTTTCTTCAATGGGGAGCCCAAAACTGTTCACAATACTCAAGGTGAGGCCTCACCAGTGCTTTATAAAGCCCCAGCATCACATCCTTGCTCTTGCATTCTAGGCCTCTTGAAATGAATGCTAACATTAGTAATTAAGTAGGTAGGTTGTTGGGTGGTGCCATAAGGGTCTGTTCTGCACTTTATCTCTAAACAAAGAGATAAGGTTTGAAAACAAGGATAAGGACTGATATTGTTATTTTTTAAAATCTCACTTAGTCATAAAGTCATAGAGCACTACATCACAGAAATTTGCCCTTTGGTCCATCTGGGCCATGGCAAACTATCCTTCTGCCTCTGTCCCACCAACTTCATCTGGACCATATTCCTCCACACTCCTCCCCATACTTGTATTTATCTAAATGTCTCTTAAGTTCCAGCATGGACTATTTGGGCTGAATGGTCTGTGGCTGTTCTACCTGTACAAGCTCTTCCTCACATCCGAGTGATACCTGGATGTGTATTTGCAGGGGTGTGACCTGCATGGGACAGATCCAGAGCTGGAGGTTGGGATCAGGGTTACAAGGACAGACCAATCCCCTGCTCCACAATTCTACTCCCCATCACTGATCTACTTTCTGCAAGACAGATGCATCCTGACTATATAAATAAAACAAAAATGACTTGTTTGTTTACCACAATTGTCATCAAGAGCATCACTAAAATCAAATCCATCAGCACCTGGAAAGGAAGAGGTTATAATTATTGCAGATTGCTCTATAAAACTTGCTCCCACTGAATTTAGTTGCAAAGAGGCTTTTAAAGTTTCCATTTTTGTTGCAGAAATCTAATGCCTGCCAAGATTTTGGATAATGTGATTCTCAGATTGGACGAGTTCCAGCTAAGTGTGCACTTGGCAGTGACTAATCTCAAAATATGTTCTGATCATCACCACAAGGACTTGGATACAAGGTTTAAGCAGCTCAGTGATTTCATTTTCTCATGACCAAACTGGCATTCATTTTTATTTTGTTTATTTAGAGATACAACCCTTCCAGCTCAGCCAGTTTAAGGGGAAAGGGCAGAGATGTAATAGGAAACTAAGGGGCATCCTCTTCACCTTGCGCATGGAATGAGTCACCAAAGGATCTGGTTGAGGAAAGTACATGAGCAAGATTTCAAAGGCTGGCCCGTATCCCGGTTCAATATGGACGCAATTTGTGAACCTATGCTTCCGTGGCATAGGACCCGACAAGTGAGCCACAGACACCCAAAGAACCAACACTCACAATGACCGATAACCAGGGATATGGGCTAGCAGAGATCACTCAGCTATCTGATTGGCTGGGAACTAGGGGAGGCTAGCGGCCAGCACAACTGGTGATGAAACGTTTGATGACCTAACCTCCAGGCTCAGCAAACAACACTACAAACAAGCTGCCAACCTGAGCTACAAATCTTCTTTTTCATTCAGACCATGAGATACGGGAGCAGAATTAGATCACTTGACACATTGAGCCTTTTCCACCATTCCATCATAGCTGATCCATTTTCCTTCTCAGTCCCAACCTCGTGCCTTCTCCTCGTACCCTTTCATGTCCTAACTAATCAAGAATCTATCAACCTCTGCCTTAAATATACCCAACAACTGGCCTCCACAGTTGTCTGTGTCAATGAATTCCACAGATTCACCACTTCCTGGCTAAAGAAATTCCTCCTCAACTCCATCTTAATAGAACATCCCTCCAGTCTGAGACTGTGACCTCTGTCGTTAGAATCCCCCACCATAGAAAACATCCTCTCCACATCCATTCTATTGAGGCCTTGCAACATTCCATAGGTTTCAATGAAGTCACCCCTCATTCTTCTGAATTCCAGTAAGTAGAAGCCCAGAGCCATAAAATGCTCTTTGTATGATAGGCCTTTCAATCCTGGAATAATTTTCATGAACTTCTTTGAAAGCTCTCCACTGTATTATTGATAGTAGTATTCTACTAACACTTCCCTGAACAACTACAAATTACTCAAATGACTTTTATACACTTCTAAATGACGAGGTCAATATTCCTTTATTAGATGCACCATCGAAGGAGTCCATTTGGCCAATCACATTCATATCAGGACACCAGGAGGCTAACTCACCTGTTCTGCCCAGTTTCACGTTCAGACTCAGATTACTTTATTTTTCTACTCAATGTGTTGAAAACCACTGTTGTTTTTTCTTAATAATACTTTTTATAAGATTTGTACTTTTTAACAAATTCATGTATTTTTCCTATTCACTGGCAGAAAGCGATATAGCAGCTATACTTGCAAACACGAGGAAATCTGCAGATATGCTGGAAATTCAAGCAACACACACAATATGCTGATGGAACTCAGCAGGCCATGCAGCGTCTATAGGAAGAAGTACAGTTGACATTTCAGGCCGAGACCCTTCGACAGGACTAATGGAAAAACGAGATAGTAAGAGATTTGAAAGTGGGTTGGGGGGGGGAGACCCGAAATGATAGGAGAAAATGGGAGGGGGTGGGATGAATCTAAGAGCTGGAAAGGTGATTGGCAAAAGGTGATACACAGCTGGAAAATGGAAAGGATCATGGGACGGGAGGCCTAGGGAGAAAGAAAGGGGGAGGGGAACACCAGAGGGAGATGGGGAGCAGGCAAGGAGTGATTGTGAGAGCAAAAGAGAAAGAGAAAAAAAAGGGTTGGGGTAAGAAGGGGAGTAGGGGCATTAACAGAAGTTAGAGAAATCAATGTTCATACCATCAGGTTGGAGGCTAACCAGCCAGTATATAAGGTGTTGTTCCTCCAACCTGAGCGTGGCTTCATCTTGACAGTAGAGGAGGCCATGGATAGACATATCAGAATGGGAATGGGATGTAGAATTAAAATGTGTGGCCACTGGGAGATCCTGCTTTCTCTGGCAGACAGAGTGTAGACGTTCAGCAAAACGGTCTCCCAGTCTGTGCTGGGTCTCACCAATATATAAAAGGCCGCATCGGGAGCACCGGACGCAGTATATCACACTAGCTGACTCACAGTTGAAGTGTTGCCTCACCTGGAAGGACTGTCTGGGGCCCTGAATAGTGGTGAGGGAGGAAGTGTAAGGGCAGATGTAGCACTTGTTCTGCAAACAAGGATAAGTGCCAGGAGGGAGATCGGTGGGAAGGGATGGGGGGGACGAATGGACAAGGGAGTCACGTAGGGAGCGATCCCTGCAGAAAGCAGAAAGTGGGGGGGGGGGGAGGGAGGGAAAGATGTGTTTGATGGTGGGATCTTGTTGGAGGTGGCAGAAGTTATGGAGAATTATATGTTGGACATGGAGGCTGGTGGGGTGGTAGGTGAGGACAAGAGGAACCCTATCCCTAGTGGGGTGGCGGGAGGATGGGGTGAGCGCAGACTGTACTAACGGTTTATCGCCTTTCTTATTTTTCATTGGCTATGTATTAGGACATTACCCATGTGATGTAACTGTTTTAATTATGTAGCCTAGTAATTAGTTTATTCCTATCTAAGGAATGTCTCACCTTATCCATAAAAGTGATAGATTTTTGAGAGGTGCCATCTTGGCATTCTTTCTCAGCTCCTTATTTAGTTTGCTTAGTATTTGTATGTTTGTTTGTACACTTGAGTAAACTGAAATCCTGGAATTAAAACCGTTCGTCATTCCTGATTCCCGGAAAAACCATAAGGATCAGAAAATAAACAGATCCAACAGGGGTGAAGAGAGAATGATCTGGGTGGGAGGAGTCTTTGGATATGTTGCTTTTCTGAGGCAGCAGAAATGCAGAGTCCATGGAGGGAAGGTTGGTGTTATGATGGACCGGGTTGTGTGCACAAGTCTCTACAATATCTTGCAGTTGTCATACCAAGCTGAGATCCATCCAGATAATTGTGGCTATTGTTCATAATGCAAGATCAACACTGTGAACAAAAAGGTTTTTCTTCCAAATTCAGTGATGTTTCTTGGCTAACTAAATGCTCCCACAGTGACCTGACAGACTCCAATTGTACATCAACATATACACTCAGGAGCCACTTCATTAGGTGCATCTATAGGCCCTTCTGGCTAAAGGGATCGGGGGTATGGAGAGAAAGCAGGTACAGGGTTCTGAGTTGGATGATCAGCTATGATCATACTGAATGGCGGTGCAGGCTCAAAGGGCCGAATGGCCTACTCCTGCACCTATTTTCTATGTTTCTATGTTTTCTATGTTTCTATACACCTGCTTGTAAATGCAAATATTTAATCACAAACAAGAGAGAATCTGCAGATGCTGGGAATCGGAGCAACCCACACAAAATGCTGGAGGAACTCAGCAGGCCAGGCAGCATCAATGGAAAAGAGTACAGTCGATGTTTCAGGCTGAGACCCTTCAGCCGGACTGGAGAAAAAGTAGCTGAGGAGAAGATTTAAAAGGTGGGGGAGGGAAGAGAGAAATACAAGGTGATGGGTGAAACCGGGAAGGGGAGAGATGAAGTAAAGAGCTGGGAAGTTAATTGGTGAAAGAGATACAGGGCTGGAGAAGGGGAGAGTCTGATAGGTGAGGACAGAAGGCCATGGAAGAAAGAAAAGAGGAGGGAGGAGCACCAGAGGGAGGTGATGGGTGGGCAAGGAGATAAGCTGAGAGAAGGTAAAGGGGATGGGGACTGGTGAAGGAGGGGGGATGGGCCATTACCAGTAGTTCGAGAAATCGACGTTCAAGCCATCGGGTTGGAGGCTGCCCAGACAGAATATAAGGTGTTGTTTCGCCAACCTGAGTGTGGTCTCATCGCAACAGAAGAGGAGGCCATGGATTGACATATCGGAAGGGGAATGAGAAGTGGAATTAAAATGGGTGGCCTCTAGGAGGTCCTGCTTTTTCCGGTAGACAGAGCGTAGGTGCTCGGCAAAGCCGTCTCCCAAGCTACGTCAGGTCTCACCAATATACAGGAGGCCATACCAGCAGCACCAGGCACAGGAGGTGACACCAACAGACTCACAGGTGAAGTATCACCTCACCTGGAAGGATTGTTTGGGGCCCTGAATGGTAGTGAGGGAGGAGGAGTAGGGGCAGGTGTAGCACTTGTTCCACTTGCAAGGATAAGTTCCAGGAGGGAGATCAGTGGGGAGGGATGAATGGACAAGAGTCGCATAGGGAAAGCAGAAAGTGTGGGGGGGCGAGGGGGGTGATGGAGTTTGGTGGTGGGATCGCATTGGAGATGGTGGAAGTTCTGGAGAATTATGTGCTGGACACAGAGGCTGGTGGGGTGGTAGGTGAGGACAAGAGGAACCCTATTCTTGATTGGGTGGTGGGAGATTGGGGCAAATATTTAATCAGCCAATCATGAGGCAACAGCTCATTGCATAAAAACATGCAGACATGGTCAAGAGGTTCGGTTGTTGATCAAACCAAACATCAGAATGGGGGAGAAATCTGTCTATGGAATGATTGTTGGTGCTAGATGGGGTGGCTTGAGTATCTCAGAAACTGCTCATCTCCTGCGATTTAGTTTGGAGACCAATACTGGGCCATGGAAGGAGAGTGTGGGGTTGAGAGATTAGTTTGGGGACTGATACCGGGCTGTGGGAAGAGAGTGAGGCAGTGGGATTAGTTTGGAGACTGACACAGGGCTGTGGGGAGAGAGTGAGACAGTGGGATTAGTTTGGAAGCTCACATGGCTGTGGGAAAAGATTAGGGAAATTTCACCCATAGTCAGTTCAAAATCCATGTAAGCCTTGTCCTGTTCCAATCGCTCTTCATAAACTTATTTTTCTGTGTGTTTCATTTTAGTCACACACATGGAATCCAGATAGTTTTATCTTATTCTGGTCTGGTTAATAAACCTTTTCTGAGGTGTACACGGTGTTTTGTTTTCCATCCCAAACACCCCACTCCATCAGGCAACGGAACCCCCTTCCTCTCCCTGAAACAAATTTGGAAGGTGTCCAGTGTATAGGTGATGAAAACTGCACACAGTACTCCAAGTCAGGCCTCATATGACATCTCAATTCCTGTACTCATGTACATCAAAGCATACAGTGAAATGTATTATTTGCACTAACAACCAACACAATCTGAGGAGGTGCTGGAGGTAGCCCATAAATATCACCGATTAAGGTGCTGATATAGCATATCCATAATGCTTAGCAAAACAATACACAGCCAATGGACAGTTAAACCCTCTTCCACCCACACACACAAGTGGGCCTCCAACCACAGACAAGCCACATGAGCACCTTTGGCACAGAGTACACCCCACAAACAGCAGAGAGATAAATGATCAGCTCATCTATTTTAGTCTCTACTGTGGAATAGATATCGCACACAGTAAGTCGAATAAAATTATCTGTGGCCTAGAACGAGTAAGCAGGAAACAACTTGTTGGAGGGGAAGAAATGTGATGTAAGTGACCCTGATCTAAGTGTTGGAGGTTTAAGTATCTCAGAAACTGCTAATCTCCTGGGATTTTCATGCATAGCTGTCTCTAGAGTAGTGGTCAGCAACCTTTTTAAGCCCAAAATCCCCTACCTCGGCCTTAGTGAAAGGCGAGATCGACCCCACGTCGATTAGTTCCACGCATGCGCACTGGGGCGGAAAAGACCGGAAGTAAAACCCCGCAACCCGGAAGAAGAAATAATACATAAACACCAGGAATACCCACCCTTTTTTGCACCGCAGACAGGTTTAATATTGAGGATATTCTTGCGGACTGGCCGACGGGACGGGGGGGCTCTCCTCGACCAACTGAGTGAGGAGAGTGACAGGCCCGCACCCGCACCCCCTTGTAGGATCTATCGGCCGACAAAAGTTTGTTTCAGCAGATCGCAGCGAGGTAGCTGCTCTGATACTTGCGAAACCCTGAGCCCGAATTAGGTCGTCTGCGAATATTTTAGCACCGGGTTCCCCACGAACATTCGGTGTTGTAAACAGGTTCAGAGGCGGCGCCCATCTGTCTGCGCTCCGGGCCAGTAGCATCGGCGGTTCTCGCAGGCCGCGCGAGGGTGTCACTGCATTTAGGTAACCGATGATCTCGTGTGGGTTCAAGTTCAACAGTGGCCGTGACAGGGACTGAGGAAAGGTGCAACTAACTCATATGGTTACCTCGCGGCCCGGTGGTTGGGGACCACTGAAGTACACTGTGTAGTGCGGGGGAGCTATACTCATGCGCACTGGGCAGAAAGAATGGAACTAAAACCCCGCAACCCGGAAACAATCTCTCAACAGTATTTATGTTTTTTTTCGGGATCTACTGGGAAAGTCTCAAAGATTGACCAGTCGATCGCGATTGATGGGTTGGTGACCACTACTCTAGAGTTTACAGAGAATGGTGCAAGAAAAAACATTCAGTGAGCAATAATTTTGTGGATTGCTAATGAGAGAGGTCGGAGGAGAACGACCACACTGGTTCTAGCTAACAGGAAGGTGACAGTAACACAAGAGACCACATTTTACAACAATGCTGTGCAGAAATGCATCTCTGAATGCACAAGTTGAACTTTGAAGTGGCTGGGCTACAGCAGCAGAAGACTACGGACATACACTCAGTGACAGTATTAAGGCTCAGGAGGTACCTGATAAAGAGGCCACCATGTGTATGATAGAAATGATTGGGTTTAATAGTTCCAGATCAGGTCCCTGCACGTGTGAAGTCAAATAGATGCTATTTGATTCTGTGACACAATTTCAGCAGACTTTTATCAGACAAGACAATGCTTTTCCGATTTGCTGCATAAATAGAAGCTTCACATAATTTAAAGTACACAAAAATTAATTAAAATTCTTGCATTTCTAATGCAGGTTTTACCAAGAATTCCAGTGTTTATCAACCGCCGAGTGTGAACTTGGACAGATTTTTGCATAGTAGTGGGGCATAGAACTGCATTTTCTAACTTGCAGTACTGCTGGTTTTCGAGGAATTGCTGAAGAGATATAGTCCTGGGGATTCTTAGAGAAGATGAGGATGTCATCGAGGTAGACGCACACATAGACAATAGACAATAGGTGCAGGAGTAGGAGTTTGGCCCCTCGAGCCAGCATTGCTATTCAATGTAATCATAGCTGATCATCCACAATCAGTACCCCGTTCCTGCCTTCTCCCCATATCCCTTGACTCCACTATCTTTAAGAGCTCCATCTAAATCTTTCTTGAAAGCATCCAGAGAATTGGCCTCCACTGCCTTCTGAGGCACAGCATTCCATAGATCCACAACTCTCTGGGTGTAAAAGTTTTTCCTCAACTCTGTTCTAAATGGTCTACCCCTTATTCTTAAATTTGGTCTCTGGTTCTGGACTCCCCCAACATCAGGAACATGTTTCCTGCCTCTAGCATGTCCAATCCCTTAATAATCTTATATGCTTCAATCAGATCCCCTCGCATCCTTCTAAATTCCAGTGTATACAAGCCCAGTCACTCCAATCTTTCAACATATGACAGTCCCACCATTCAGGGAATTATCCTCGTGAACCTACACTGTACTCCCTCAATAGCAAGAATCTCCTTCCTCAAATTTGGAGACCAAAATTGGGCTAGGTCACAATTTCAGCAGACTTTTATCAGACAAGACAATGCTTTTCCGATTTGCTGCATAAATAGAAGCTTCACATAATTGAAAGTACACAAAAATTAATTAAAATTCTTGCATTTCTAATGCAGGTTTTACCAAGAATTCCAGTGTTTATCAACCGCCGAGTGTGAACTTGGACAGATTTTTGCATAGTAGTGGAAATGAGGGTTATGGGAAAAGGCAGGTAGGTGGAGATGAGTCCATGGCCAGATCAGCCATGATCTTATTGAATAGCAGAGCAGGCTCGATGGGCCAGATGGCCGACTCCTGCTCCTGTTTCTTATGTTCTTATGAACTTAAATTGAACACACAAGTCAATATATTAGTATCTTTGTTACAGAATACATCCCACAGACAGCACAGAAATTAAACATCAGCTCATCTATTTTTGTGTCTACTGGATGTGGAATAAGTGTTGCACCTGATGAGCTGAATAAAATTATCTGTGGCCAGGAGAGAATAAGCAGGAAATAACTTGATAGAGGGGTTAAAAAACAGGGAAGGTCAATGTAAAAAATGGGTTCAGGAAAGGCTTTTGTTATTCTAACGATAGTAGGGGGTCAAGAATTTACTACCTGAATGAGCCCTTCATCACATCTACTTGGATGTGTATTTGATGACTTGTGTTCTGCAGAGAACACAGCTGGACATTAGAATCCATGGCGGCACTGGTGATACTGAGCGACATTTTGTGGGCAGCTCAGAAAACTATTAGATGTACTTCTGAACGAACCCCAATCAGCAGGCTGTAATCTCCTTTTAACTTACTTTTAAAAGTTAAATCAGGGGTGGCCAACCTTTTACATTCCATGCGTCAATTTTTTCACTCACGATTTCAGGTGCGCCATACAACTCTCGTACCCTCATTCAGTTCTTGTAAAAATATGTTACTATAGAACTTGTGCGTGGAAAAAATTGACGCATGAAATGTAAAAGGTTGGCCACCCCTGGTCTAAATGAACAAGTGATTTTACAATCTCCTGAAAGATTTAGTGAAATTGACTCCCAGGAATGCAGGTATGGCACTTTGAAGTGGACGAAGGTTGACCATTGCCAGGCCGGACGTCAAGCAACATTAAAGCGTCGAGGTCCGAGAGCGGAAAACAAACCAGTTTTGGCTGCTCTGTGTCAGCCAAGATCGCCTACCTGAGCCCATCCCGTCTGCTTGCATTGGACCCGTCTCCCTCACTTCTCACTACTACCACCGGGAAGGGGGGTGACGGAGTCTTAGGTCCCACAGCACCAGGTTCGGAGCAGTCGTTGCCCTACAACCATGGGGCAACTGTACTGGTGTGGATGGCTTCAATCACCTCAGCGCTGAACTGACTCCACAGACTGTGGGCTCTCCGTCAGGGAATCTGCAGCTTACATTCTATGTATTATTTGTTAACTTTTATTATTATTTAGGCAATTTGTCCTCTTTTGAAGGTTAGATGTTTTTGAGGTCTTTGTTACGTGTGTATGTGTCTACTTTCTTTCTCCTGGATTCTTTGTCTTCCTGCAGAGAAATGAATCTCAAGGTTGACTATGGTATACATAATTTGATAATGAATTTACTTTGAACTTTGGAGGTTGGGATATAAAAATGGCAGAACAATCTCCTATTCCACAACTCTAAATCAAATCACCAATCCACTTTCTGCAAAACAGATGAATCAGATTATTCAAATAAAACAATACAGACCTGTTTGTTTAACATGATTGTCATCAAGAGCATCTCTAAGATCAAATCCATCAGCATCTGGAAAGGAAGAATTTATAATTACTTCAACTTGCTTCATAAAACTTTCTTCCGTGATTCCTATTGAAGGACCTTGACCTGAAACATCGACTCTTTATTCCTTTCCATAGATGCTGCCTGAACTGCTGAGTTTCTCCAGAATTTTGTGCATGTTTTGGGAGTGAAATGGGGTAGCGGGGGAGAGATTGGGCAGTGGGATCAGTTTGGGGACTGATATGGGGCTACTAGGAGAGTGCAGGGCAGTGGAGTTAGTTTGGAGACATTCAGGATTATTGGAGAGGGTCAGGCAGTGGGATTCATTTGGGGATTGAAACAGGGCTGTGGAGAAAAAATGGGATTGAAACTGCTGTTGAGAGAGAGGGGTCAATGGGATTACAAACCATTTGGCCCATCTAGTCTCTGCGTGGATTTATATTTCACATAAGCCTTGTCCTTTTCCAATCCTACTCCATAAACTATTTTAAACAATTCTTTGCTTTTCTTTCTTGTCACACACATGCAAATCAGGTAGTTTTTTTTTCTGATCTGCTTAATAAACCTTTTCTGAGGTGTGTAGGCTGTGATTTTCACAATAGTCCATCCCAAACACCCCTCTCCATCAGGCCACAGAGTCCCCTCCCTCTCCCAACAGCAGATATGAAAGCTTTGGAACAAACCCTCCATCAGCTGGTTATTGACTTCTTGTACATTTAGCACCACCACCAAAAAAAAGCATTAATGAGCAATTCGCAATCCAACATACGCAGATATTCTTTATCAATACATACCTGGAGGCTCAGCTGTATCACCTCGGAGAGCATCGTTAAGATCAAATCCATCGTCATTACCTGAAAGGTGAATGGTAGTAGTTACTTGCATACATTTGAACTCAAGGGCATCAGTTACAGGTTGAGGTTTGATAGGCTAGGACTCTATTCCTTGCACCAAAGGTAACTGAGGGATGACTTTATAGAGGTGTATAATATCTTAAGGAGGGGTATAGATAAGGTAAATGTACACAGTCCTTTTCTCCAGGAAAGACAAACGCGAACTAGAGCGGAACTGAAGCGTCCCTTGAGCTCCTCGAAAGCGAACCAGCTGCCACTGCCCCTCAGGATCACACCTACCTTCCCCGTGTCCTGCCACAAGCCCGTTACCTATGGGCCACTCAACCCACCTGAGCCTGCACCTTAAGATCCTAGGATGGCGGAAGGTGGTCCAATGTATGCAGTTTATCGGTTGCTGGATTCATGGTGCCATGGGCGAGGTAGTATCTGGTCCACTGGGAAGGGTATGGCCCAGAGGAGAGGTTTTGGGTACCATCCAGTTGCAACTTGGATCCATTGTTCATCGCTGAGTTTCACTGGACCCATCCAGATCATCCTGGCACAAACAGGAGAAAATCTGCAGATCTACGCAACACACACAAAATGCTGGAGGAACTCATCAGGCCAGGCAGCATCTATGGAAAAGAGTAAACGGATGACATTTCGGGCCGAGACCCTTCATCAGATCATCCTGGGCAGTCAGAGGCCGGCTGTAGCAGAGGGTCCTGTGCAGACTCTGAGGTGTCAGCAGGAGCTGGTAACTTACTGGATTGATGCAATGGGTGATCTCGAAGGGACCAGGACGAGATCTTGCAGGAACAGATCTCAGTTGGACAGCCAGACACATTCCCCAGCCCGGTTGCCGGTTGTTGGCAGCTAGGATGGCCCTTCATTCTCTCCACCAAGTATTCTGGTAACAGCGAACCACAGTCCTGGTGGTCGGGACCTCCACCATGGGTTCCTCTGCAATGGACAATGGGGTTTGGTCGCCATGAAGTGCTTCAAAAGGATGACATACCATGTTAGAGGAAGTGTGTATATTGAGGCACAGCTCAACCCAGAGTAGATCCTGTTATAGGGATAATAGGTTTTGGTGGTCAGTACAGGTCAGAAAGGGATCAGTGCTTCCCGTTGTCAAAGTCTCCATCATTCAAAGGCCCATTTTATAGCAAGGAGCTGTTCGTTTTCTATTCCATGACGGTGCTATGCAAATTTGAACTTGTGTGAGGAGAAGGCACAAAGTTGTGTCTTTCTAACCACTCCTCGCTGGGAGAGGATGGACCTGCTGCCCACGTCAGATGCATCCACCTCTACCATAAAAGGTCTGGAAGGGCTTATATGGTGGAGAATAGGAGAGGTGGTGAAGCACCACTTGAGCTCCTCAAGAGCAAAGCAAGTTATGCTTGAGGTAGGTGACTTGGTGAGGGAGGTGACAGGAGCAGCAATTAGGCTATAGTTTCTGATGAAATGGCGGTAGAAGTTGGAGGAGCCCAAAAAGCGTTCTAGCTGCTTGAGAGTGTACAGTCATGGCTATTCAACCACGGTGCACACTTTCTGTGGGTCCATAGTTATACCGTGGGGTGAAAGGACATAACTCAGGAAGGAGATGACTGGGGCATAGAACTGCATTTTCTAACTTGCAGTACTGCTGGTTTTCGAGGAATTACTGAAGAGATATAGTCCTGGGGATTCTTAGAGAAGATGAGGATGTCATCGAGGTAGACGCACACATAGACAATAGACAATAGGTGCAGGAGTAGGAGTTTGGCCCCTCGAGCCAGCATTGCTATTCAATGTAATCATAGCTGATCATCCACAATCAGTACCCCGTTCCTGCCTTCTCCCCATATCCCTTGACTCCACTATCTTTAAGAGCTCCATCTAAATCTTTCTTGAAAGCATCCAGAGAATTGGCCTCCACTGCCTTCTGAGGCACAGCATTCCATAGATCCACAACTCTCTGGGTGTAAAAGTTTTTCCTCAACTCTGTTCTAAATGGTCTACCCCTTATTCTTAAATTTGGTCTCTGGTTCTGGACTCCCCCAACATCAGGAACATGTTTCCTGCCTCTAGCATGTCCAATCCCTTAATAATCTTATATGCTTCAATCAGATCCCCTCGCATCCTTCTAAATTCCAGTGTATACAAGCCCAGTCACTCCAATCTTTCAACATATGACAGTCCCACCATTCAGGGAATTATCCTCGTGAACCTACACTGTACTCCCTCAATAGCAAGAATCTCCTTCCTCAAATTTGGAGACCAAAATTGGGCTAGGTCACAATTTCAGCAGACTTTTATCAGACAAGACAATGCTTTTCCGATTTGCTGCATAAATAGAAGCTTCACATAATTGAAAGTACACAAAAATTAATTAAAATTCTTGCATTTCTAATGCAGGTTTTACCAAGAATTCCAGTGTTTATCAACCGCCGAGTGTGAACTTGGACAGATTTTTGCATAGTAGTGGAAATGAGGGTTATGGGAAAAGGCAGGTAGGTGGAGATGAGTCCATGGCCAGATCAGCCATGATCTTATTGAATAGCAGAGCAGGCTCGATGGGCCAGATGGCCGACTCCTGCTCCTGTTTCTTATGTTCTTATGAACTTAAATTGAACACACAAGTCAATATATTAGTATCTTTGTTACAGAATACATCCCACAGACAGCACAGAAATTAAACATCAGCTCATCTATTTTTGTGTCTACTGGATGTGGAATAAGTGTTGCACCTGATGAGCTGAATAAAATTATCTGTGGCCAGGAGAGAATAAGCAGGAAATAACTTGATAGAGGGGTTAAAAAACAGGGAAGGTCAATGTAAAAAATGGGTTCAGGAAAGGCTTTTGTTATTCTAACGATAGTAGGGGGTCAAGAATTTACTACCTGAATGAGCCCTTCATCACATCTACTTGGATGTGTATTTGATGACTTGTGTTCTGCAGAGAACACAGCTGGACATTAGAATCCATGGCGGCACTGGTGATACTGAGCGACATTTTGTGGGCAGCTCAGAAAACTATTAGATGTACTTCTGAACGAACCCCAATCAGCAGGCTGTAATCTCCTTTTAACTTACTTTTAAAAGTTAAATCAGGGGTGGCCAACCTTTTACATTCCATGCGTCAATTTTTTCACTCACGATTTCAGGTGCGCCATACAACTCTCGTACCCTCATTCAGTTCTTGTAAAAATATGTTACTATAGAACTTGTGCGTGGAAAAAATTGACGCATGAAATGTAAAAGGTTGGCCACCCCTGGTCTAAATGAACAAGTGATTTTACAATCTCCTGAAAGATTTAGTGAAATTGACTCCCAGGAATGCAGGTATGGCACTTTGAAGTGGACGAAGGTTGACCATTGCCAGGCCGGACGTCAAGCAACATTAAAGCGTCGAGGTCCGAGAGCGGAAAACAAACCAGTTTTGGCTGCTCTGTGTCAGCCAAGATCGCCTACCTGAGCCCATCCCGTCTGCTTGCATTGGACCCGTCTCCCTCACTTCTCACTACTACCACCGGGAAGGGGGGTGACGGAGTCTTAGGTCCCACAGCACCAGGTTCGGAGCAGTCGTTGCCCTACAACCATGGGGCAACTGTACTGGTGTGGATGGCTTCAATCACCTCAGCGCTGAACTGACTCCACAGACTGTGGGCTCTCCGTCAGGGAATCTGCAGCTTACATTCTATGTATTATTTGTTAACTTTTATTATTATTTAGGCAATTTGTCCTCTTTTGAAGGTTAGATGTTTTTGAGGTCTTTGTTACGTGTGTATGTGTCTACTTTCTTTCTCCTGGATTCTTTGTCTTCCTGCAGAGAAATGAATCTCAAGGTTGACTATGGTATACATAATTTGATAATGAATTTACTTTGAACTTTGGAGGTTGGGATATAAAAATGGCAGAACAATCTCCTATTCCACAACTCTAAATCAAATCACCAATCCACTTTCTGCAAAACAGATGAATCAGATTATTCAAATAAAACAATACAGACCTGTTTGTTTAACATGATTGTCATCAAGAGCATCTCTAAGATCAAATCCATCAGCATCTGGAAAGGAAGAATTTATAATTACTTCAACTTGCTTCATAAAACTTTCTTCCGTGATTCCTATTGAAGGACCTTGACCTGAAACATCGACTCTTTATTCCTTTCCATAGATGCTGCCTGAACTGCTGAGTTTCTCCAGAATTTTGTGCATGTTTTGGGAGTGAAATGGGGTAGCGGGGGAGAGATTGGGCAGTGGGATCAGTTTGGGGACTGATATGGGGCTACTAGGAGAGTGCAGGGCAGTGGAGTTAGTTTGGAGACATTCAGGATTATTGGAGAGGGTCAGGCAGTGGGATTCATTTGGGGATTGAAACAGGGCTGTGGAGAAAAAATGGGATTGAAACTGCTGTTGAGAGAGAGGGGTCAATGGGATTACAAACCATTTGGCCCATCTAGTCTCTGCGTGGATTTATATTTCACATAAGCCTTGTCCTTTTCCAATCCTACTCCATAAACTATTTTAAACAATTCTTTGCTTTTCTTTCTTGTCACACACATGCAAATCAGGTAGTTTTTTTTTCTGATCTGCTTAATAAACCTTTTCTGAGGTGTGTAGGCTGTGATTTTCACAATAGTCCATCCCAAACACCCCTCTCCATCAGGCCACAGAGTCCCCTCCCTCTCCCAACAGCAGATATGAAAGCTTTGGAACAAACCCTCCATCAGCTGGTTATTGACTTCTTGTACATTTAGCACCACCACCAAAAAAAAGCATTAATGAGCAATTCGCAATCCAACATACGCAGATATTCTTTATCAATACATACCTGGAGGCTCAGCTGTATCACCTCGGAGAGCATCGTTAAGATCAAATCCATCGTCATTACCTGAAAGGTGAATGGTAGTAGTTACTTGCATACATTTGAACTCAAGGGCATCAGTTACAGGTTGAGGTTTGATAGGCTAGGACTCTATTCCTTGCACCAAAGGTAACTGAGGGATGACTTTATAGAGGTGTATAATATCTTAAGGAGGGGTATAGATAAGGTAAATGTACACAGTCCTTTTCTCCAGGAAAGACAAACGCGAACTAGAGCGGAACTGAAGCGTCCCTTGAGCTCCTCGAAAGCGAACCAGCTGCCACTGCCCCTCAGGATCACACCTACCTTCCCCGTGTCCTGCCACAAGCCCGTTACCTATGGGCCACTCAACCCACCTGAGCCTGCACCTTAAGATCCTAGGATGGCGGAAGGTGGTCCAATGTATGCAGTTTATCGGTTGCTGGATTCATGGTGCCATGGGCGAGGTAGTATCTGGTCCACTGGGAAGGGTATGGCCCAGAGGAGAGGTTTTGGGTACCATCCAGTTGCAACTTGGATCCATTGTTCATCGCTGAGTTTCACTGGACCCATCCAGATCATCCTGGCACAAACAGGAGAAAATCTGCAGATCTACGCAACACACACAAAATGCTGGAGGAACTCATCAGGCCAGGCAGCATCTATGGAAAAGAGTAAACGGATGACATTTCGGGCCGAGACCCTTCATCAGATCATCCTGGGCAGTCAGAGGCCGGCTGTAGCAGAGGGTCCTGTGCAGACTCTGAGGTGTCAGCAGGAGCTGGTAACTTACTGGATTGATGCAATGGGTGATCTCGAAGGGACCAGGACGAGATCTTGCAGGAACAGATCTCAGTTGGACAGCCAGACACATTCCCCAGCCCGGTTGCCGGTTGTTGGCAGCTAGGATGGCCCTTCATTCTCTCCACCAAGTATTCTGGTAACAGCGAACCACAGTCCTGGTGGTCGGGACCTCCACCATGGGTTCCTCTGCAATGGACAATGGGGTTTGGTCGCCATGAAGTGCTTCAAAAGGATGACATACCATGTTAGAGGAAGTGTGTATATTGAGGCACAGCTCAACCCAGAGTAGATCCTGTTATAGGGATAATAGGTTTTGGTGGTCAGTACAGGTCAGAAAGGGATCAGTGCTTCCCGTTGTCAAAGTCTCCATCATTCAAAGGCCCATTTTATAGCAAGGAGCTGTTCGTTTTCTATTCCATGACGGTGCTATGCAAATTTGAACTTGTGTGAGGAGAAGGCACAAAGTTGTGTCTTTCTAACCACTCCTCGCTGGGAGAGGATGGACCTGCTGCCCACGTCAGATGCATCCACCTCTACCATAAAAGGTCTGGAAGGGCTTATATGGTGGAGAATAGGAGAGGTGGTGAAGCACCACTTGAGCTCCTCAAGAGCAAAGCAAGTTATGCTTGAGGTAGGTGACTTGGTGAGGGAGGTGACAGGAGCAGCAATTAGGCTATAGTTTCTGATGAAATGGCGGTAGAAGTTGGAGGAGCCCAAAAAGCGTTCTAGCTGCTTGAGAGTGTACAGTCATGGCTATTCAACCACGGTGCACACTTTCTGTGGGTCCATAGTTATACCGTGGGGTGAAAGGACATAACTCAGGAAGGAGATGACTGGGGCATAGAACTGCATTTTCTAACTTGCAGTACTGCTGGTTTTCGAGGAATTACTGAAGAGATATAGTCCTGGGGATTCTTAGAGAAGATGAGGATGTCATCGAGGTAGACGCACACATAGACAATAGGTGCAGGAGTAGGAGTTTGGCCCCTCGAGCCAGCATTGCTATTCAATGTAATCATAGCTGATCATCCACAATCAGTACCCCGTTCCTGCCTTCTCCCCATATCCCTTGACTCCACTATCTTTAAGAGCTCCATCTAAATCTTTCTTGAAAGCATCCAGAGAATTGGCCTCCACTGCCTTCTGAGGCACAGCATTCCATAGATCCACAACTCTCTGGGTGTAAAAGTTTTTCCTCAACTCTGTTCTAAATGGTCTACCCCTTATTCTTAAATTTGGTCTCTGGTTCTGGACTCCCCCAACATCAGGAACATGTTTCCTGCCTCTAGCATGTCCAATCCCTTAATAATCTTATATGCTTCAATCAGATCCCCTCGCATCCTTCTAAATTCCAGTGTATACAAGCCCAGTCACTCCAATCTTTCAACATATGACAGTCCCACCATTCAGGGAATTATCCTCGTGAACCTACACTGTACTCCCTCAATAGCAAGAATCTCCTTCCTCAAATTTGGAGACCAAAATTGGGCTAGGTCACAATTTCAGCAGACTTTTATCAGACAAGACAATGCTTTTCCGATTTGCTGCATAAATAGAAGCTTCACATAATTGAAAGTACACAAAAATTAATTAAAATTCTTGCATTTCTAATGCAGGTTTTACCAAGAATTCCAGTGTTTATCAACCGCCGAGTGTGAACTTGGACAGATTTTTGCATAGTAGTGGAAATGAGGGTTATGGGAAAAGGCAGGTAGGTGGAGATGAGTCCATGGCCAGATCAGCCATGATCTTATTGAATAGCAGAGCAGGCTCGATGGGCCAGATGGCCGACTCCTGCTCCTGTTTCTTATGTTCTTATGAACTTAAATTGAACACACAAGTCAATATATTAGTATCTTTGTTACAGAATACATCCCACAGACAGCACAGAAATTAAACATCAGCTCATCTATTTTTGTGTCTACTGGATGTGGAATAAGTGTTGCACCTGATGAGCTGAATAAAATTATCTGTGGCCAGGAGAGAATAAGCAGGAAATAACTTGATAGAGGGGTTAAAAAACAGGGAAGGTCAATGTAAAAAATGGGTTCAGGAAAGGCTTTTGTTATTCTAACGATAGTAGGGGGTCAAGAATTTACTACCTGAATGAGCCCTTCATCACATCTACTTGGATGTGTATTTGATGACTTGTGTTCTGCAGAGAACACAGCTGGACATTAGAATCCATGGCGGCACTGGTGATACTGAGCGACATTTTGTGGGCAGCTCAGAAAACTATTAGATGTACTTCTGAACGAACCCCAATCAGCAGGCTGTAATCTCCTTTTAACTTACTTTTAAAAGTTAAATCAGGGGTGGCCAACCTTTTACATTCCATGCGTCAATTTTTTCACTCACGATTTCAGGTGCGCCATACAACTCTCGTACCCTCATTCAGTTCTTGTAAAAATATGTTACTATAGAACTTGTGCGTGGAAAAAATTGACGCATGAAATGTAAAAGGTTGGCCACCCCTGGTCTAAATGAACAAGTGATTTTACAATCTCCTGAAAGATTTAGTGAAATTGACTCCCAGGAATGCAGGTATGGCACTTTGAAGTGGACGAAGGTTGACCATTGCCAGGCCGGACGTCAAGCAACATTAAAGCGTCGAGGTCCGAGAGCGGAAAACAAACCAGTTTTGGCTGCTCTGTGTCAGCCAAGATCGCCTACCTGAGCCCATCCCGTCTGCTTGCATTGGACCCGTCTCCCTCACTTCTCACTACTACCACCGGGAAGGGGGGTGACGGAGTCTTAGGTCCCACAGCACCAGGTTCGGAGCAGTCGTTGCCCTACAACCATGGGGCAACTGTACTGGTGTGGATGGCTTCAATCACCTCAGCGCTGAACTGACTCCACAGACTGTGGGCTCTCCGTCAGGGAATCTGCAGCTTACATTCTATGTATTATTTGTTAACTTTTATTATTATTTAGGCAATTTGTCCTCTTTTGAAGGTTAGATGTTTTTGAGGTCTTTGTTACGTGTGTATGTGTCTACTTTCTTTCTCCTGGATTCTTTGTCTTCCTGCAGAGAAATGAATCTCAAGGTTGACTATGGTATACATAATTTGATAATGAATTTACTTTGAACTTTGGAGGTTGGGATATAAAAATGGCAGAACAATCTCCTATTCCACAACTCTAAATCAAATCACCAATCCACTTTCTGCAAAACAGATGAATCAGATTATTCAAATAAAACAATACAGACCTGTTTGTTTAACATGATTGTCATCAAGAGCATCTCTAAGATCAAATCCATCAGCATCTGGAAAGGAAGAATTTATAATTACTTCAACTTGCTTCATAAAACTTTCTTCCGTGATTCCTATTGAAGGACCTTGACCTGAAACATCGACTCTTTATTCCTTTCCATAGATGCTGCCTGAACTGCTGAGTTTCTCCAGAATTTTGTGCATGTTTTGGGAGTGAAATGGGGTAGCGGGGGAGAGATTGGGCAGTGGGATCAGTTTGGGGACTGATATGGGGCTACTAGGAGAGTGCAGGGCAGTGGAGTTAGTTTGGAGACATTCAGGATTATTGGAGAGGGTCAGGCAGTGGGATTCATTTGGGGATTGAAACAGGGCTGTGGAGAAAAAATGGGATTGAAACTGCTGTTGAGAGAGAGGGGTCAATGGGATTACAAACCATTTGGCCCATCTAGTCTCTGCGTGGATTTATATTTCACATAAGCCTTGTCCTTTTCCAATCCTACTCCATAAACTATTTTAAACAATTCTTTGCTTTTCTTTCTTGTCACACACATGCAAATCAGGTAGTTTTTTTTTCTGATCTGCTTAATAAACCTTTTCTGAGGTGTGTAGGCTGTGATTTTCACAATAGTCCATCCCAAACACCCCTCTCCATCAGGCCACAGAGTCCCCTCCCTCTCCCAACAGCAGATATGAAAGCTTTGGAACAAACCCTCCATCAGCTGGTTATTGACTTCTTGTACATTTAGCACCACCACCAAAAAAAAGCATTAATGAGCAATTTGCAATCCAACATACGCAGATATTCTTTATCAATACATACCTGGAGGCTCAGCTGTATCACCTCGGAGAGCATCGTTAAGATCAAATCCATCGTCATTACCTGAAAGGTGAATGGTAGTAGTTACTTGCATACATTTGAACTCAAGGGCATCAGTTACAGGTTGAGGTTTGATAGGCTAGGACTCTATTCCTTGCACCAAAGGTAACTGAGGGATGACTTTATAGAGGTGTATAATATCTTAAGGAGGGGTATAGATAAGGTAAATGTACACAGTCCTTTTCTCCAGGAAAGACAAACGCGAACTAGAGCGGAACTGAAGCGTCCCTTGAGCTCCTCGAAAGCGAACCAGCTGCCACTGCCCCTCAGGATCACACCTACCTTCCCCGTGTCCTGCCACAAGCCCGTTACCTATGGGCCACTCAACCCACCTGAGCCTGCACCTTAAGATCCTAGGATGGCGGAAGGTGGTCCAATGTATGCAGTTTATCGGTTGCTGGATTCATGGTGCCATGGGCGAGGTAGTATCTGGTCCACTGGGAAGGGTATGGCCCAGAGGAGAGGTTTTGGGTACCATCCAGTTGCAACTTGGATCCATTGTTCATCGCTGAGTTTCACTGGACCCATCCAGATCATCCTGGCACAAACAGGAGAAAATCTGCAGATCTACGCAACACACACAAAATGCTGGAGGAACTCATCAGGCCAGGCAGCATCTATGGAAAAGAGTAAACGGATGACATTTCGGGCCGAGACCCTTCATCAGATCATCCTGGGCAGTCAGAGGCCGGCTGTAGCAGAGGGTCCTGTGCAGACTCTGAGGTGTCAGCAGGAGCTGGTAACTTACTGGATTGATGCAATGGGTGATCTCGAAGGGACCAGGACGAGATCTTGCAGGAACAGATCTCAGTTGGACAGCCAGACACATTCCCCAGCCCGGTTGCCGGTTGTTGGCAGCTAGGATGGCCCTTCATTCTCTCCACCAAGTATTCTGGTAACAGCGAACCACAGTCCTGGTGGTCGGGACCTCCACCATGGGTTCCTCTGCAATGGACAATGGGGTTTGGTCGCCATGAAGTGCTTCAAAAGGATGACATACCATGTTAGAGGAAGTGTGTATATTGAGGCACAGCTCAACCCAGAGTAGATCCTGTTATAGGGATAATAGGTTTTGGTGGTCAGTACAGGTCAGAAAGGGATCAGTGCTTCCCGTTGTCAAAGTCTCCATCATTCAAAGGCCCATTTTATAGCAAGGAGCTGTTCGTTTTCTATTCCATGACGGTGCTATGCAAATTTGAACTTGTGTGAGGAGAAGGCACAAAGTTGTGTCTTTCTAACCACTCCTCGCTGGGAGAGGATGGACCTGCTGCCCACGTCAGATGCATCCACCTCTACCATAAAAGGTCTGGAAGGGCTTATATGGTGGAGAATAGGAGAGGTGGTGAAGCACCACTTGAGCTCCTCAAGAGCAAAGCAAGTTATGCTTGAGGTAGGTGACTTGGTGAGGGAGGTGACAGGAGCAGCAATTAGGCTATAGTTTCTGATGAAATGGCGGTAGAAGTTGGAGGAGCCCAAAAAGCGTTCTAGCTGCTTGAGAGTGTACAGTCATGGCTATTCAACCACGGTGCGCACTTTCTGTGGGTCCATAGTTATACCGTGGGGTGAAAGGACATAACTCAGGAAGGAGATGACTGGGGCATAGAACTGCATTTTCTAACTTGCAGTACTGCTGGTTTTCGAGGAATTACTGAAGAGATATAGTCCTGGGGATTCTTAGAGAAGATGAGGATGTCATCGAGGTAGACGCACACATAGACAATAGGTGCAGGAGTAGGAGTTTGGCCCCTCGAGCCAGCACTGCTATTCAATGTGATCATGGCTGATCATCCACAATCAGTACCCCGTTCCTGCCTTCTCCCCATATCCCTTGACTCCACTATCTTTAAGAGCTCCATCTAAATCTTTCTTGAAAGCATCCAGAGAATTGGCCTCCACTGCCTTCTGAGGCACAGCATTCCATAGATCCACAACTCTCTGGGTGTAAAAGTTTTTCCTCAACTCTGTTCTAAATGGTCTACCCCTATTCTTAAATTTGGTCTCTGGTTCTGGACTCCCGCAACATCAGGAACATGTTTCCTGCCTCTAGCGTGTCCAACCCCTTAATAATCTTATATGTTTCAATCAGATCCCTTCTCATCCTTCTAAATTCCAGTGTATACAAGCCCAGTCACTCCAATCTTTCAACATATGACAGTCCCACCATCCCGGGAATCAACCTCGTGAACCTACGCTGCACTCCCTCAATAGCAAGAATGTCCTTCCTCAAATTTGGAGACCAAAACTGAACACAATACTCCAGGTGTGGTCTCACTAAGGCCCTGTACAACTGCAGAAGGACCTCTTTGTTCCTATTCTCAACTCCCCTTGTTATGAAGGCCAACATGCCATTAGCTTTCTTCACTGCCTGCTGTACCTGCATGCTTACTTTCAGAGACTGATGAACAAGGACACCTAGGTCTCGTTGTACTTCCCCTTTTCACAACTTGACACCATTCAGATAGTAATCTGCCTTCCTGTTTTTGCCACCAAAGTAGATGACCTCACATTTATTCACATTAAACTGCATCTGCCATGCATCTGCCCACTCACCCAACCTGTCCAAGTCACACTACATTCTCCTAACATCCTCCTAATATTTCACACTGCCACCCAGCTTTGTGTCATATGTAAATTTGCTAATGTTACTTTTAATCCCTTCATCTAAATCATTAATGTATATTGTAAACAGTTGCGGTCCCAGCACCGAGCCTTACGGTACCCCACTGGTCACAGCCTGTCATTCTGCAAAGGAACCGTTAATCCCTACTCTTTGTTTCCTGTCTGCCAACCAATTTTCTATTCATGTTAGTGCCCTACCCCCGATACCATGTGCTCTAATTTTGCCCACTTATCTCCTATGTAGGCATAGATAGATAGATAGATAGATAGATACTTTATTCATCCCCATGGGGAAATTCAACTTTTTTCCAATGTCCCATACACTTGTTGTAGCAAAACTAATTACATACAATACTTAACTCAGTAAAAAAAATGTGATATGCATCTAAATCACCATCTCAAAAAGCATTAATAATAGCTTTAAAAAGTTCTTAAGTCCTGGTGGTAGAATTGTAAAGCCTAATGGCATTGGGGAGTATTGACCTCTTCATCCTGTCTGAGGAGCATTGCATCGATAGTAACCTGTCGCTTAAACTGCTTCTCTGTCTCAGGATGGTGCTTTGTAGAGGATGTTCAGAGTTATCCATAATTGACCGTAGCCTACTCAGCGCCCTTCGCTCAGCTACCGTTGTTAAACTCTCCAGTACTTTGCCCACGACAGAGCCCGCCTTCCTTACCAGCTTATTAAGACGTGAGGCGTCCCTCTTCTTAATGCTTCCTCCCCAACACGCCACCACAAAGAAGAGGGCGCTCTCCACAACTGACCTATAGAACATCTTCAGCATCTCACTACAGACATTGAATGACGCCAACCTTCTTAGGAAGTACATTCGACTCTGTGCCTTCCTGCACAAGGCATCTGTGTTGGCAGTCCAGTCTAGCTTCTCGTCTAACTGTACTCCCAGATACTTGTAGGTCTTAACCTGCTCCACACATTCTCCATTAATGATCACTGGCTCCATATGAGGCCTGTGTATGAGCATACTGTGGCTGTGTAGCATGGCTTGGAGGACCTTGTTAATGAAGGCTTGAAAAACATATAGTCTGTCGGACAGTCCATGGCTGGTCAATTTCTTCACCCCACCCCCCTCTGCTCCACTCCCCCAGCCTTCTCCCCGTAACCTTTGATGCTGTGTCCAATCAAGAACCTATCAATCTCTGCCTTACATACGCCCTTCAACCTGGCCTCCACAGCTGCCTGTGGTAACAAATTCCACAATTTTACCACTTCTCTGTTTTAAATGAATGCTCCTCTATCCTGAGGAGGTGCCCTCTTGTCCTAGACTCCCCCATCATGGGAAACATTCTTTCCACATTTACTGTCTTGGCCTTTCAAATTTCAAAAGGTTTCAATGAGATCCCCCCTTATCTTTCTAAATTCCAGTGAGTATGGGACCAGAGCCATCAAACATTCCTCATAGGATAACCCTTTCATTCCCGGAATCATCCTTGTGAATCTCCTTTGAACCCTCTCCAATGTCAGCACATTTTTTCTTAGATAAGAAGCCCAAAACTGTTCACAATACTCAAGGTGAGGTCTCACCAGTGCCTTATAAAGCCACAGCATCATATCCCTGCTCAAGTATTCTAGATCAAGTGTTTGTAGTGGTCAATGGGCGTTATGAATGCAATGTTCCACTTATCCCCCCTGGCGGACGCAGATCAGGTTGCATGGCCATAGTAAATCCAATTGGTGAAGATCTAGGCCTGCAGAGTGTTTCAAATGCACTATCCATCAAGGAGAAAGGGTAACAGTTCATAATAGTGATTTAGCTGAGTCCATGGTAGTTGACGCAGGGACAAAGAACCAATGACAAAGAAGAATCTGGCACTAGCTGGGTGCTGGCTTCCCTTTCACTGTGGTGAAGGCTAAGTTGTGGTATTCCTTCGGGGGTTTGGTGAGGTCCAGGGTTTTCAATGACTTCAGGGAGTTACAGAGTGAAATCAGCTGAGGTAGCAGGCAGATGGTCTGGCAGGTGGGTTCCCATCTCAGCAGTGAACCGGATGACCAGGCAAAGTGAGGATCATGATAATGATCACAAGACCCTGTTGGACATTGTTAAGATGGACAGCTGCAAGTCTAATTCACTGTTTTATTGGTGGATGGCAGGGATGGACATAGAACATAGAAATCTACAGCACATAACAGGCCCTTCGGCCCACAATACTGTGCCAACCATGCAACCTACTCTACATACTGCCTAGAATTTCCCTACTGCATAGCCATCTATTTTTCTAAGCTCCGTGTACCTATCTAAGAGTCTCTTAAAAGACCCTATTGTATCCACAAACCATATATTGAAGACCACAGACCAAGAACTGGGAAACAAGATTAGTATAGATGGATACATGATGGTCACCAGGGGCCAATTTCTGTGCGAGATGGCTCAATATTAATATCATGATTCCAACATACCTTGTGGTTTGACAGGATCTTCATTTAATGCATCTTCTAGGTTGAAACCGATATCATCCTGCCCTGAGTGACGCAACACAAGGATTGAAATCAATTTCCCTCAAAACAGTCACACTTAATGGTGTCAACAAAAGAGAATTACATCATCAGGATTTGCACTCATAGTCTACACTACAGCACAGAAACAGGTGCTTTAGCCCCTCCAGTCCATGCCCAACAGAGAGTGAGGCTTTGTGCAGGCACAGTATCAGACCCACTTCTTTCCTTCCACTTCCTGGATGGTTGAAAACACTGTGCATCTCAGCAGTAAAGTCCTCATATTTGCTGCAAATGGTAGGTTTATTGTCCTGAGCACAATGAACCATTGAAGGGCCAGCACAGGCACTGATACCTAAATGGCCTCCTCTCTTTTTTTGACTACCAGCAGGGGCATCAGACAGGAAAGATACTGATCCGCAGGGATGTAAAATAATGTCCATGTTGGTCCTCTTATGACATGCTGAGGTCACCCTCAGGGATCAGGAGCAACACCTTATATTCCATCTGGGTAGCCTCCAACTTGATGGCATGAACATTGATTTCTCTAACTTTTAGTAATTCCTCCCCACTCCTTCCATTTTCCATTCTCCATTCTGGCTCTCCTCTTACCCCTTCACTTCTCTTCTGCCCATCATCTCCTTCCGGCACGCCTCCTCCTGCCCTTTTCTCCATGGTTTACTCTCCTCTCCTATCAGATCCCTTCCTCTCCAGCCCTTTTATCTCTTCCACCAACCACCTCACAGCTTCTCACTTCACCCCACCCCTCACTTGGCTCCACTTATCATTACTTCCACTGCCCCCACCTTCTCATTCTGGTTTCTGCATTTGATCTGCATTTCAGCTGGGTCAAACTGCTGTGACAGGGCGTCCACCTTAGTGTTCTTGGAATCAGGTCGGTAGGAGATGATGAAGTTTAATTTTTCAAAGACAAATGACCCCATAAGCTTGATGTGGATTGAGTTGGTGGGTCTGTTGTATGGATATGAGGTTTTGGTGGTCATTACAGGTCAGGAAGTACTCAGTGCTTCCCATTGTCAATGTCTCAATTCCTCAAAGGCCCATTTTATAGCAAGTAGCTCCTTGTCTTCAACTCCATGACAGTGCTATGCAAAGTTGAACTTGTGTGAGAAGAAGGCACAGGCCCATCTAGTCTCTGCGTGGATTTATATTTCACATAAACCTTGTCCTTTTCCAATCCTACTCCGTAAACTATTTTAAATGATTCTTTGCTTTTCTTTCTTGTCACACACATGCAAATCAGGTAGTTTTTTTTCTGATCTGCTTAATAAACCTTTTCTGAGGTGTGTAGGCTGTGATTTTCACAATAGTCCATCCCAAACACCCCGCTCCATCAGGCCACAGAGTCCCCTCCCTCTCCCAACAGCAGATATGAAAGCTTTGGAACAAACTCTCCATCAGCTGGTTATTGACTTCTTGTACATTTAGCACCACCACCAAAAAAAAGCATTAATGAGCAATTCGCAATCCAACATACGCAGATATTCTTTATCAATACATACCTGGAGGCTCAGCTGTATCACCTCGGAGAGCATCGTTAAGATCAAATCCATCGTCATTACCTGAAGGGTGAATGGTAGTAGTTACTTGCATACATTTGAACTCAAGGGCATCAGTTACAGGTTGAGGTTTGATAGGCTAGGACTCTATTCCTTGCACCAAAGGTAACTGAGGGATGACTTTATAGAGGTGTATAATATCTTAAGGAGGGGTATAGATAAGGTAAATGTACACAGTCCTTTTCTCCAGGAAAGACAAACGCGAACTAGAGTGGAAGTGAAGCATACCTTGAACTCCTCGAAAGCGAACCAGCTGCCACTGCCCCTCAGGATCACACCTACCTTCCCCGTGTCCTGCCACAAGCCTGTTACCTATGGGCCACTCAACCCACCTGAGCCTGCACCTTAAGATCCTAGGATTGCGGAAGGTGGTCCAATGTATGCAGTTTATCGGTTGCTGGATTCATGGTGCCATGGGCGAGGTAGTACCTGGTCCACTGGGAAGGGTATGGCCCAGAGGAGAGGTTTTGGGTACCATCCAGTTGCAACTTGGATCCATTGTTCATCGCTGAGTTTCACTGGACCCATCCAGATCATCCTGGCACAAACAGGAGAAAATCTGCAGATCTACGCAACACCCACAAAATGCTGGAGGAACTCATCAGGCCAGGCAGCATCTATGGAAAAGAGTAAACGGACGACATTTCGGGCCGAGACCCTTCATCAGATCATCCTGGGCAGTCAGAGGCCGGCTGTAGCAGAGGGTCCTGTACAGACTCTGAGGTGTCAGCAGGAGCTGGTAACTTACTGGATTGATGCAATGGGTGATCTCGAAGGGACCAGGACGAGATCTTGCAGGAACAGATCTCAGTTGGACAGCCAGACACGTTCCCCAGCCCGGTTGCCGGTCGTTGGCAGCTAGGATGGCCCTTCATTCTCTCCACCAAGCATTCTGGTAGCAGCGAACCAGAGTCCTGGTGGTCGGGACCTCCACCATGGGTTCCTCCGCAATGGACAATGGGGTTTGGACGCCATGAAGTGCTTCAAAAGGATGACATACCATGTTAGAGGAAGTGTGTAGATTGAGGCACAGCTCAACCCAGAGTAGATCCTGTTATAGGGATAATAGGTTTTGGTGGTCAGTACAGGTCAGAAAGGGATCAGTGCTTCCCGTTGTCAAAGTCTCCATCATTCAAAGGCCCATTTTATAGCAAGGAGCTGTTCGTCTTCTATTCCATGACGGTGCTATGCAAATTTGAACTTGTGTGAGGAGAAGGCACAAAGTTGTGTCTTTCTAACCACTCCTCGCTGGGAGAGGATGGACCTGCTGCCCACGTCAGATGCATCCACCTCTACCATAAAAGGTCTGGAAGGGCTTATATGGTGGAGAATAGGAGAGGTGGTGAAGCACCACTTGAGCTCCTCAAGAGCAAAGCAAGTTATGCTTGAGGTAGGTGACTTGGTGAGGGAGGTGACAGGAGCAGCAATTAGGCTATAGTTTCTGATGAAATGGCGGTAGAAGTTGGAGGAGCCCAAAAAGCGTTCTAGCTGTTTGAGAGTGTACGGTCATGGCTATTCAACCACGGTGCACACTTTCTGTGGGTCCATAGTTATACCGTGGGGTGAAAGGACATAACTCAGGAAGGAGATGACTGGGGCATAGAACTGCATTTTCTAACGCAGTACTGCTGGTTTTCGAGGAATTACTGAAGAGATATAGTCCTGGGGATTCTTAGAGAAGATGAGGATGTCATCGAGGTAGACGCACACATAGACAATAGACAATAGGTGCAGGAGTAGGAGATTGGCCCCTCGAGCCAGCACTGCCATTCAATGTGATCATGGCTGATCATCCACAATCAGTACCCCGTTCCTGCCTTCTCCCCATATCCCTTGACTCCACTATCTTTAAGAGCTCCATCTAAATCTTTCTTGAAAGCATCCAGAGAATTGGCCTCCACTGCCTTCTGAGGCACAGCATTCCATAGATCCACAACTCTCTGGGTGTAAAAGTTTTTCCTCAACTCTGTTCTAAATGGTCTACCCCTTATTCTTAAATTTGGTCTCTGGTTCTGGACTCCCCCAACATCAGGAACATGTTTCCTGCCTCTAGCATGTCCAACCCCTTAATAATCTTATATGTTTCAATCAGATCCCCTCTCATCCTTCTAAATTCCAGTGTATACAAGCCCAGTCGCTCCAATCTTTCAACATATGACAGTCCCACCATCCCGGGAATCAACCTCGTGAACCTACGCTGCACTCCCTCAATAGCAAGAATGTCCTTCCTCAAATTTGGAGACCAAAACTGAACACAATACTCCAGGTGTGGTCTCACCAGGGCCCTGTACAACTGCAGAAGGACCTCTTTGTTCCTATTCTCAACTCCCCTTGTTATGAAGGCCAACATGCCATTAGCTTTCTTCACTGCCTGCTGTACCTGCATGCTTACTTTCAGAGACTGATGAACAAGGACACCTAGGTCTCGTTGTACTTCCCCTTTTCACAACTTGACACCATTCAGATAGTAATCTGCCTTCCTGTTTTTGCCACCAAAGTAGATGACCTCACATTTATTCACATTAAACTGCATCTGCCATGCATCTGCCCACTCACCCAACCTGTCCAAGCCACCCTACATTCTCCTAACATCCTCCTCATATTTCACACTGCCACCCAGCTTTGTGTCATCTGTAAATTTGCTAATGTTACTTTTAATCCCTTCATCTAAATCATTAATGTATATTGTAAATAGTTGCGGTCCCAGCACCGAGCCTTACGGTACCCCACTAGTCACTGCCTGTCATTCTGCAAAGGAACCGTTAATCCCTACTCTTTGTTTCCTGTCTGCCAACCAATTTTCTATTCATGTTAGTACCCTACCCTCGATACCATGTGCTCTAATTTTGCCCACTAATCTCCTATGTAGGCATACTGTGGCTGTGTAGCATGGCTTGGAGGATCTTGTTAATGAAGGCTTGAAAAACATACAGGCCGTTGGACAGACCATGACTGGTGCTTTTTTTCCCCTCCTCTGCTCCACTCCCCATAACCTTTGATGCCATGTCCAGTCAACAACCTATCATATCTCTGCCTTACATAGATCCTACAACCTGGCCTCCACAGCTGCCTGTGGTAACAAATTCCACAATTTCACCACCCTCTGGCTAAAGAAATTTCCCCACATTTCTGTTTTAAATTGATGCTCCTCTATCCTGAGGCGGTGCCCTCTTGTCCTAGACTCCCCCATCATGGGAAACATTCTTTCCACATCTACTCTGTCTTAGCCTTTCAAAATTCACAAGGTTTCAATGAGATCCCCCCCTTATCCTTCTAAATTCCAGTGAGTATGGGACCAGAGCCATCAAACATTCCTCATAGGAAATAACCCTTTCATTCCCGGAATCATCCTTGTGAATCTCCTCTGAACCCACTCCAATGCCAGCACATTGTTTCTTAGATAAGAAGCCCAACACGGGTCACAATACTCAAGGTGAGGCCTCACCAGTGCCTTTTAAAGCCTCAGCATCATAACCCTGCTCAAGTATTCTAGACCAAGTATTTGCAGTGGTCAATGGGCGTTATGAAAGCCATGTTCCACTCATCCCCCTGGCGGATGCAGATCAGGTTGCATGGCCTCCGTAAATCCAGTTGGTGAAGATCTGGCCCTGCGGAGTGTTTCAAATGCACTATCCATCAAGGAAAAAGGGTAACAGTTCATAATAGTGATTTAGTTGAGTCCATGGTAGTTGATGCATGGACAAAGAACCAATGACAAAGAAGAATCTGGCACTAGTTAGGTGCTGGCTTCCCTTTCACTGTGGTGAAGGCTAAGTTGTGGTATTCCTTCGAGAGTTTGGTGAGGTCCAGGGTTTTCAATGACTTCAGGGAGTTACAGAGTGAAATCAGCTGAGGTAGCAGGCAGATGGTCTGGCAGGTGGGTTCTCATCTCAGCAGTGAACCAGATGACCAGGCAAAGTGAGGATCATGATAATGATCGCAAGACTCTGTTGGACATTGTTAAGATGGAATGCTGCAAGTCTAATTCACTGTTTTATTGGTGGATGGCAGGGATGGACATAGAACATAGAAATCTACAGCACATAACAGGCCCTTCGGCCCACAATACTGTGCCAACCATGCAACCTACTCTATATACTGCCTAGAATTTCCCTACTGCATAGCCATCTATTTTTCTAAGCTCCATGTACCTATCTAAGAGTGTCTTAAAAGACCCTATTGTATCCACAAACCATATATTGAAGACCACAGACCAAGAACTGGGAAATAAGATTAGTATAGATGGATACATGATGGTCACCAGGGGCCAATTTCTGTGCGAGATGGCTCAATATTAATATCATGATTCCAACATACCTTGTGGTTTGACAGGATCTTCATTTAATGCATCTTCTAGGTTGAAACTGATATCATCCTGCCCTGAGTGACGCAACACAAGGATTGAAATCAATTTCCCTCAAAACAGTCACACTTAATGGTGTCAACAAAAGAGAATTACATCATCAGGAATAGCACTCATAGTCTACACTACAGCACAGAAACAGGTGCTTTAGCCCCTCCAGTCCATGCCCAACAGAGAGTGAGGCTTTGTGCAGGCACAGTATCAGACCCACTTCTTTCCTTCCACTTCCTGGATGGCTGAAAACACAGTGCATCTCAGCAGTAAAGTCCTCATATTTGCTGCAAATGGTAGGTTTATTGTCCTGAGCACAATGAACCATTGAAGGGCCAGCACAGGCACTGATACCTAAATGGCCTCCTCTCTTTTTTTGACTACCAGCAGGGGCATCAGACAGGAAAGATACTGATCCGCAGGGATGTAAAATAATGTCCATGTTGGTCCTCTTATGACATGCTGAGGTCACCCTCAGGGATCAGGAGCAACATCTGGAGGTAGCCTCCAAGTTGATGGCATGAACATTGATTTCTCTAACTTTTAGTAATTCCTCCCCACTCCTTCCATTTTCCATTCTCCATTCTGGCTCTCCTCTTACCTCTTCACTTCTCTTCTGCCCATCATCTCCTTCCGGCACGCCTCCTCCTGCCCTTTTCTCCATGGTTTACTCTCCTCTCCTATCAGATCCCTTCCTCTCCAGCCCTTTTATCTCTTCCACCAACCACCTCACAGCTTCTCACTTCACCCCACCTCTCACTTGGCTCCACTTATCATTACTTCCACTGCCCCCACCTTCTCATTCTGGTTTCTGCATTTGATCTGCATTTCAGCTGGGTCGAACTGCTGTGACAGGGCGTCCACCTTAGTGTTCTTGGAATCAGGTCGGTAGGAGATGATGAAGTTTAATTTTTCAAAGACAAATGACCCCATAAGCTTGATGTGGATTGAGTTGGTGGGTCTGTTGTATGGATATGAGGTTTTGGTGGTCATTACAGGTCAGGAAGTGCTCAGTGCTTCCCATTGTCAATGTCTCAATTCCTCAAAGGCCCATTTTATAGCAAGTAAGCTCCTTGTCTTCAACTCCATGACAGTGCTATGCAAAGTTGAACTTGTGTGAGAAGAAGGCACAGGCCCATCTAGTCTCTGCGTGGATTTATATTTCACATAAACCTTGTCCTTTTCCAATCCTACTCCGTAAACTATTTTAAACGATTCTTTGCTTTTCTTTCTTGTCACACACATGCAAATCAGGTAGTTTTTTTTTCTGATCTGCTTAATAAACCTTTTCTGAGGTGTGTAGGCTGTGATTTTCACAATAGTCCATCCCAAACACCCCTCTCCATCGGGCCACAGAGTCCCCTCCCTCTCCCAACAGCAGATATGAAAGCTTTGGAACAAACTCTCCATCAGCTGGTTATTGACTTCTTGTACATTTAGCACCACCACCAAAAAAAAGCATTAATGAGCAATTCGCAATCCAACATACGCAGATATTCTTTATCAATACATACCTGGAGGCTCAGCTGTATCACCTCGGAGAGCATCGTTAAGATCAAATCCATCGTCATTACCTGAAGGGTGAATGGTAGTAGTTACTTGCATACATTTGAACTCAAGGGCATCAGTTACAGGTTGAGGTTTGATAGGCTAGGACTCTATTCCTTGCACCAAAGGTAACTGAGGGATGACTTTATAGAGGTGTATAATATCTTAAGGAGGGGTATAGATAAGGTAAATGTACACAGTCCTTTTCTCCAGGAAAGACAAACGCGAACTAGAGTGGAAGTGAAGCATACCTTGAACTCCTCGAAAGCGAACCAGCTGCCACTGCCCCTCAGGATCACACCTACCTTCCCCGTGTCCTGCCACAAGCCTGTTACCTATGGGCCACTCAACCCACCTGAGCCTGCACCTTAAGATCCTAGGATTGCGGAAGGTGGTCCAATGTATGCAGTTTATCGGTTGCTGGATTCATGGTGCCATGGGCGAGGTAGTACCTGGTCCACTGGGAAGGGTATGGCCCAGAGGAGAGGTTTTGGGTACCATCCAGTTGCAACTTGGATCCATTGTTCATCGCTGAGTTTCACTGGACCCATCCAGATCATCCTGGCACAAACAGGAGAAAATCTGCAGATCTACGCAACACACACAAAATGCTGGAGGAACTCATCAGGCCAGGCAGCATCTATGGAAAAGAGTAAACGGACGACATTTCGGGCCGAGACCCTTCATCAGATCATCCTGGGCAGTCAGAGGCCGGCTGTAGCAGAGGGTCCTGTGCAGACTCTGAGGTGTCAGCAGGAGCTGGTAACTTACTGGATTGATGCAATGGGTGATCTCGAAGGGACCAGGACGAGATCTTGCAGGAACAGATCTCAGTTGGACAGCCAGACACGTTCCCCAGCCCGGTTGCCGGTCGTTGGCAGCTAGGATGGCCCTTCATTCTCTCCACCAAGCATTCTGGTAGCAGCGAACCAGAGTCCTGGTGGTCGGGACCTCCACCATGGGTTCCTCTGCAATGGACAATGGGGTTTGGTCGCCATGAAGTGCTTCAGAAGGATGACATACCATGTTAGAGGAAGTGTGTAGATTGAGGCACAGCTCAACCCAGAGTAGATCCTGTTATAGGGATAATAGGTTTTGGTGGTCAGTACAGGTCAGAAAGGGATCAGTGCTTCCCATTGTCAAAGTCTCCATCATTCAAAGGCCCATTTTATAGCAAGGAGCTCTTCGTCTTCTATTCCATGACGGTGCTATGCAAATTTGAACTTGTGTGAGGAGAAGGCACAAGGTTGTGTCTTTCTAACCACTCCTCGCTGGGAGAGGATGGACCTGCTGCCCACGTCAGATGCATCCACCTCTACCATAAAAGGTCTGGAAGGGCTTATATGGTGGAGAATAGGAGAGGTGGTGAAGCACCACTTGAGCTCCTCAAGAGCAAAGCAAGTTATCCATGAGGTAGGTGACTAGGTGAGGGAGGTGACAGGAGCAGCAATTAGGCTATAGTTTCTGATGAAATGGCGGTAGAAGTTGGAGGAGCCCAAAAAGCGTTCTAGCTGTTTGAGAGTGTACGGTCATGGCTATTCAACCACAGTGCACACTTTCTGTGGGTCCATCGTTATACCGTGGGGTGAAAGGACATAACTCGGGAAGGAGATGACTGGGGCATAGAACTGCATTTTCTAACTTGCAGTACTGCTGGTTTTCAAGGAATTGCTGAAGAGATAGTCCTGGGGATTCTTAGAGAAGATGAGGATGTCATCGAGGTAGACGCACACATACTGTGGCTGTGTAGCATAGCTTGGAGGATCTTGTTGATGAAGGCTTGGAAAACATACAGTCTGTCGGACAGTCCATGGCTGGTCAATTTCTTCCCCCCACCCCCCTCTGCTCCACTCCCCCAGCCTTCTCCCCGTAACCTTTGATGCTGTGTCCAATCAAGAACCTATCAATCTCTGCCTTACATACGCCCTTCAACCTGGCCTCTACAGCTGCCTGTGGTAACAAATTCCACAATTTCACCACTTCTCTGTTTTAAATGAATGCTCCTCTATCCTGAGGCGGTGCCCTCTTGTCCTAGACTCTCCCATCATGGGAAACATTCTTTCCACATTTACTGTCTTGGCCTTTCAAATTTCAAAAGGTTTCAATGAGATCCCCCCTTATCTTTCTAAATTCCAGTGAGTATGGGACCAGAGCCATCAAACATTCCTCAGTGGATAACCCTTTCATTCCCGGAATCATCCTTGTGAATCTCCTCTGAACCCTCTCCAATGCCAGCACATTTTTTCTTAGATAAGAAGCCCAAAACTGTTCACAATACTCAAGGTGAGGTCTCACCAGTGCCTTATAAAGCCGCAGCATCATATCCCTGCTCAAGTATTCTAGACCAAGTGTTTGTAGTGGTCAGCGGGCGTTATGAATGCCATGTTCCACTTATCCCCCCTGGCGGACGCAGATCAGGTTGCATGGCCATAGTAAATCCAATTGGTGAAGATCTAGGCCTGCAGTGTGTTTCAAATGCACTATCCATCAAGGAGAAAGGGTAGCAGTTCATAATAGTGATTTAGCTGAGTCCATGGTAGTTGACACAGGGACAAAGAACCAGTGACAAAGAAAAATCTGGCACTAGCTGGGTGCTGGCTTCCCTTTCACTGTGGTGAAGGCTAAGTTGTGGTATTCCTTCAGGAGTTTGGTGAGGTTTTTCAATGACTTCAGAGATTTACAGGGTGAAATCAGTTGAGGTAGCAGGCAGATGGTCTGGCAGGTGGGTTCCCATCTCAGCAGTGAACCGGATGACCAGGCAAAGTGAGGATCATGATAGTGATCGCAAGACCCTGTTGGACATTGCATGCAACCTACTCTACATACTGCCTAGAATTTCCCAACTGTGTAGCCATCTATTTTTCTAAGCTCCATGTACCTATCTAAGAGTCTCTTAAAAGACCCTATTGTATCCACAAACCATATATTGAAGACCACAGACCAAGAACTGGGAAATAAGATTAGTATAGATGGATACATGATGGTCACCAAGGGCCAATTTCTGTGCTAGATGGCTCAATATTAATATCATGATTCCAACATTCCTTGTGGTTTGACAGGATCTTCATTTAATGCATCTTCTAGGTTGAAACCGATATCATCCTGCCCTGGGTGATGCAACACAAAGATTGAAATCAATTTCCCTTAAAACAATCACTCTTAATGGTGTCAACAAAAGAGAATTACATCATCAGGATTTGCACTCATAGTCTACACTACAGCACAGAAACAGGTGCTTTAGCCCATCCAGTCCATGCCCAACAGAGTGTGAGGCTTTGTGCAGGCACAGTATCAGACCCACTTCTTTCCTTCCACTTCCTGGATGGTTGAAAACACAGTGCATCTCAGCAGTAAAGTCCTCATATTTGCTGCAAATGGTAGGTTTATTGTCCTGAGCACAATGTACCATTGAAGGGCCAGCACAGGCATTGATACCTAAATGGCCTCCTCTCTGTTTTTGACTACCAGCAGAGGCATCAGACAGGAAAGATATTGATCCGCAGGGATGTAAAATAAAGTCCATGTTGGTCCTCTTATGACATGCTGAGTTCACCCTCAGGGATCAGGAGCAACATCTAGAGGTAGCCTCCAAGTTGATGGCATGAACATCGATTTCTCTAACTTTTAGTAATTCCTCCCCTCTCCTTCCATTTTCCATTCTCCATTCTAGCTCTCCTCTTACTTCTTCACTTCTCTTCTGCCCATCATCTCCTTCTGGCACGCCTCTTCCTGCCTTTTTCTCCATGGTTTACTCTCCTCTTCTATCAGATCCCTTCCTCTCCAGCCCTTTTATCTCTTCCACCAACCACCTCACAGCTTCTCACTTCACCCCACCCCTCCCCTACCGACCTAACCTCCCCCTCACTTGGCTCCACTTATCATTACTTCCACTCCTCCCACCTTCTCATTCTGGCTTCTGACTCCTTTCCTCTCCAGTTGTAATGAAATGTCTCGGCCCAAAATATTGACAGCATATTCCCTCCATAGATGCCTTCAGAGCTGCTGAGTTCCTCCAACATTTTGTGTTTGTTCCTCAAGATTTCCAGTATCTGCAGAATCTCCTGTAATTATGATTATATTGACTGGTCTGGACACTATAGGCTGAGTGGCCTCAGTTTGAGCTGCAAAGAAACATTGTATTGATTGACTTTCGGTAAGAAGATATTTCTCTGCAAATAGACAATTTTAGTAAAAGAATACACATCTGTTGGAACATGGGAGTCTTCATCGAGAGCGTCGTTAAGATCAAAGTCATTAGCTTCTAGAAATGAAAATTTTGTAATTATTTCAATTTGTTTCAGAAAATTTTTCAACATGACACTTACACTCTGTGGCCACTTTATTAGGTACTTCCTCTACCTAATAAAGTGACCTCTCAATGCATGTTTGTGGTCTTCTGCTGCTGTAGTCCATCCACTTCAAGATCTGATGTGCTGTGCATTCAAAGATGTACTTCTGCACACCAGAAAAGCACTGCTACTTTTGGCTGTTTTTATGTCAGAAGCAGAATCAAAATAAGTGTCATGAAATTTGTTAATGGAGCAGCAGCAATACAAGATAGATAATATTGAAAGAAAAACAAAATAAGTAAACCAACTACAATAAGATATGTATGTATATTGAATAGAATAAAATAGTGCAAAAACAGAAATAATATATATCAAAAAACAGAAAAAAAAGTGAAGTAGCGTTCATGGATTCAATGTCCATTTAGGACTTGGATGGCAGAAAGGAAGAAGCTGTTCTTGAATTGCTCAGTGTGTACCTTCAGGCTTCAGTACCTCCTGCCTGATGGTAACAATGAGAAGAGGGCATGTCCTGGGTGATGAGGGTCTTTATAATGGATGTCACATTTCTGAGGCACCGCTCCTTGAAAATGTCTTGGTTACTACAGAGGCTAGTACCCAATACAGAGTTGACTAATTTCACAACTTTCTGTAGCTTATTTCAGTCCAGTGAAGTAGCAACCCCCCCGCCCCCCATACTAGACAGTGCTCCAGTACCTGCCAGAGTGCTCTCTGCGGTATATCTATTTAAGTTTTTCAGTGTTTTAGGTGACAAACTGAATCTCTTCAAACTTCTAATGAAATATAGCAGCTGTCTTGCTTTCTTTAGAGCTGCATCGATATGTTTGGACCAGGTTAGATCCTCAGAGATCTAGACACCCAGGAATGTGAAATTGCTCACTCTCTCCACTTCTGACCCCTCTTTAAGGATTGGTCCATGTTCCCTTTCCTTACCCTTCCTGATGTCCACACTCAGCTCTTTTCACTTCACTAACATTGGTGCTGTGACACCATTCAACTAGCTGGTATATCTCATCCAGCATGCACTCTCATCTCTATCCAAGATTCTATTAGCAGCCAATTTATAGATGGTGATTGAGTTACAGTTACCCACACAGTCATCGGTATAAAAGGATGTACAATGTCCTGTGTGTGTTACTAAAAAGGGCTTCTGATGCACCATCAATAACTCACGCTGAGACTTAGGAAGTGAGATATCGGCTTTTATTGACTGAAGAACAACACTACATCCTGGGAAAATGAGGGAGAGCAGCAGACCACAGTCGCCTTTATACAGGGGTCTGTGGGAGGAGCCACAGGAGCAGTCAGCAGGGTCTGTGGGAGGAGCCACAGGAGCAGTCAGACAGGTATATCTAGTTCACCACAGCTTCTTTGGTTTGTTACGAGTAGGAATGCTTCTTTGTCTGTTAAAAGTTTCTCTTGCCATTGTTTCGCTTTAGAATGGCTGATATGGTAATTGTATTCATTTGTTAATCAATGGGGAATGTTATTGTGTTTTGTGAGGCTGGGAACTTGGGGGAGGGGTTGCGTGGGCTTGGGGTGTAGGGAGTCGGGAGGAAGACGCCGAGGAAGGAGGACGTGCGCTCGGACGACCACCGGGGAGTCCGAAGTGGGAGTTTCGGGAGGACGACCACCGAGGAGTCGAATGGTTTGCTGGATGAGCTCCACCGATGTGCACTAAACTGACTGAACTTTGATAAGTTGGCGCCTTTTGTTTTTTTCTTGTGTATATATATATATATATATATATTGTATTGCCTAATACTCTTTTAATTTTAGTAAACTATTTAAAGTGTATTTCATACCGGTATTTGTTGTGGGTCTGATACTGTTGGCGGGCGCGAGGCATAAACGCGGTTCTCACAGCACCTGCGTGTACAGGAGGTGGGTTGGTGTGTGGCTGGATCTCTTTTTCCCCTAGACATATACCAGCCTGTTGGGTAAGTGTTACAAGGAGTAGAAAAGGGAAAGCACATACCTCTGAGGTGTGCCTGTGTTGATTCAGTGAGGAGGAGTTATTATCATTAATCCACATAGATTGTGGTCTTCTGGTTGAGATGTCAAGGATCCAATTGCAAAAGGAAGTACACAGGTTCAAATTCTGTAGCTTATCTATCAGGACTGTGGAAATGATGGTGTTAAATGCTGAGCTATAGTCAACAAACAGCATCCTGACAGGAGTATGGTTGAATGTCAATTAAACTTGAAATTGAGCAGTTCGGGGTGATTGGAGTATCTCAGAACCCGTTGATCTTCTGGGATTTTCACATACAACAGAATCAAGAGTTTTCGGAGAATGGGGCAAAAAGCAAAGAATGTCCAGTGGGTGAAAATATTTAGCAAAAGAGCAAGGTCAGAGCGGAATGGACGAGCTGGTTCAAGTTGACAGGAAGGCATCAGTAACTCAAATGGTCACACATTACACCAGTGGCGTGCAGAAGAACATCTGTGGACACACAATACATGGAACCCAGATGTGGATGGGCTACTGAACATCAGAAACATACACTCAGTGACCACTTTATTAGACGGTGGAGGTATCTAATAAAGTGGCCACAGAGTGTATAATCTGTATCCCAGGATGTAGAATTTTTCCCCAAACTCCTTGAGGGAGTTTGGAAAATGGAATCTACTGCCTGACAGGACGGCAGAGCTTTGTACACTCGCAACTAGATAAGCAATTGAAATGGCAAGATATTAGAACATAGAACATAGAAATCTACAGCACATTACTGGCCCTTCAGCCCACAATGCTGTGCCAAACATGTAACCTACTCTACATACTGCCTAGAATTTCCCTACTGCATAGCCCTCTATTTTTCTAAGCTCCATGTACCTATCTAAGATTCTCTTAAAAGACCCTAATGTATCTGCAGACGATATATTGAAGACTACGGACCAGGAACAGGTAAATAAGTTTAGTATAGATGGGTACATGATGGTCACCAGGGGCCAATTTCTGTGCTGGATGGCTCAATATTAGTAACGTACCTTGTGGTTTCGCTGGATTTTCATTTAATGCATCTTCTAGGTTGAAATCGAAATCATCCTGTCCTGGGTAATGAAACACAAGGATTGAAATCAATTTCCCTTAAAATAGTCACTCTTATGTTTAATGGTATCGACAAAAGAAAATTACATCATCAGGATTAGCACTCATAGTCTTAAAACACTACAGCACAGAAACAGGTGTCTTAGCCCATCCAGTCCATGCCGAACAGAGAGCAAGGCTTTGTGTAGGCACAGTATCAGATCCATTTCTTTCCTTCCACTTCCTGGGTGGTTGAAAACTCGGTGCATCTCAGCAGTAAAATCCTCATATTTGTTGCATATGGTAGGTTTATTGTCCCACTTAGCAGTGGAGAAAGTCAGAGCTCACCCAGTCAAGAGAAAGATGGCCCAGTGCATAGAATACAGAGAGATGGAGCTCGAAGTGTAAGATGTACTGGGACAGGAAGGTGCAGCATCAGGTGGGAAATTCACCAAACATTTGCACACGGGAATCCAAGGCTCAGAGGGAGGCGGCTGACTGGTGGGGATTTGCTGCGTCAAGACGGAGATTTGGATGAAAGTGGCGGACAGATGGTGAGTTGTTTCTTGCTGCATCTGTACACTGTGCCCGTGTCAGCAGATGACTTCCTTGAGGTGAGAGTGTCTGCTGGATCAATCGTTGGTTCACTCCATCTATTAGGAAAGGTAGAAGAGGTCTGCCCCAAGGGCAGAGCAGTGGAAATGATTCAGCAGTGAACAGTAACTTTAATAATAGACTACAAAATAACAAGGCACAAGGGACCACAAAAGAAGAGAGAACAGAAACTAAAAACAAGAGGCAACAAAGTGAAACTCAGGCAGGGAGAGTGAAGTCTCAGAGCAACTGGTTGAGGTTGGCTGGTTCAATGAATGAAGAGAGACTGAAGATGACAACTGGGTTTAAATAGGCTGCAGGTGTTGAGTCTGGAAAGAGCAGAAGTTGAATCATATTCACTGATGGAGACCTGGAAGAGGCTACATTTGCAGGCTGGGAGGTGTCTCTACCATTCACCAGTGAGATTAAGAATAGGGTGAATTGTCAGATGAATGAGTGGCTGAGGTAGTGGTGTAGGGACAGGGTTTCAGATTTCTGGATCATTGGATGTCCTCTGGGGAAGGCATGACCACCATAAAAAGGCTGGTTTACACCTGAACCAGAGGGGAACCAATATTCTCGTGGGCAGGTTTACTAGATCTGTCGGAGAGAGATCTTACTAATTTGGCAGGGAGATGGGAAGCAGAGTGATAAGGCTGTGGATGAGGCAGTTGCCATAACAACTAAATGCAGTGTGTAGTGAGACTTTGAGGAAGGACAGGCAGATGATGGAGCAAAATTGCAGTCAGTCAGACGAACTGAAGTGTAAAATGGGGATAAAATCAAAAAGGGTGATGACTTCAAAACGGAAGGTGTTACATTTGAATGCACACAGTCTATGGAATAAAGCAGATGATTTTGTCTGACAGAGATTGGCAGGTATGACATTGTGGGCATCACTGAGTCATTGCTGAAATAAGATCATAGTCGGGAGTTTATCATTGAAGAATACACATTGCATCATAACGACGGGCAGGTAGTCAGGGAGGATTGTGTGGCTCCATTGGTAAAAAAAAAATCAAATCCTAAGAAAGAGGTGAGATAGGACTGGAAAATATAGAATCTTTGTGTACAGAGTTAAGAAAGTGCAAGGATAAAAGACCTTGTTGGATGTTATATACAGGCCTCTGAACAGTAGCCAGGATGTAGGATTCAAGTTACAATGAGAGATAGAAAATTAATGTTACAGTATTCATGGAGAATTTCAATATGCAGGTAGATTGGTAAAATCAGGTTGGTGCAGAATCCCAAGAGTGGGAATTTGTAGAATGCCTACAAGATGGCTTTTTAGAGCAGCTTCTCGTTGAGCACACTAGGGGATCAGCTATTCTGGATTGGTTGTTGGGTAATGAACTGCATTTGATCAGGGAGCATAAGGTAAAGGAAACCTAAGGAGACAGTGATCATGATATGATAGAATTCACCCTGCAGTTTGAGAGGGAGTAGATCGTCAATTGTATCAGTATTACAGTGGAGTAAAGAGAATTTCAGAGGTATGACAGAAGAGTTGGCCAAAGTTGATTGCAAGGGTACATTAGTAGGGATAATGGCATGACAAGAATGGATGGAGTTTCTGGAAAAATTTGGAAGTTTTAGGATAGGTACATCCCAAAGACGAGTAAATTTTCTAAAGGCAGGATGACACAACCACGGCTGATGAAGGAAGTCACAGACTAAAAGCAAAAGAGATACGTTAGTCGAGCCAACTCATATATAATTCCCCTAGGGAGATGGGTCGACATTTGATAACAAGTTACCTTCTGGAAACAGAGTGAGCCTGCAACACCGAGCACAATGTACCATCGAAGGGCCAGCACAGGCACTGATACCTAAATGGCCTCCTCTCTCTTTTTGACTGTCAGCAGAGGCATCAGACAGGAAAGATACTGATCCATAGAGATGTAAAATAAGGTTCATTTTGCTGCATGTTATCCTCTTATGACATAGAAACATAGAAAACCTACAGCACAATACAGGCCCTTCAGCCCACAATGCTGTCTGAACATGTCCTTACTTTAGAAATTACCTAGGGTTACCCATAGTGCTCTATACCTATCCAGGAGTCTCTTAGAAGACCCTATCGTATCCACTTCCACCAGTGTCGCCGGCAGCCCATTCCACGCACTCACCACTCTCTGCGTAATAAATTTACCCCTGACATCTCCTCTGTACCTACTTCCAAGCACCTTAAAACTATTCCCTCCCGTGTTAGCCATTTCAGCCCTGGGGAAAAATCTCTGACTATCCACACGATCAATGCCTCTCATCATCTTGGACACCTCTATCAGGTCACTTCTCATCCTCCGTCGCTCCAAGGTGAAAAGGCCGAATTCACTCAACCTATTCTCATAAGGCATGCTCCCCAAACCAGGCATAATCTCCTCTGCACCCTTTCTATGGCTTCCACATCCTTCCTGTAGTGAAGCGACCAGAACGGAGCACAGTACTCCAAGTGGGGTCTGACCAGGGTCCTATATAGCTGCAACATTACTTCTCAGCTCCTAAACTCAATCCCACGATTGATGAAGGACAATGCACCATATGCCTTCTTAACCACAGAGCCAACCTGCGCAGCAGCTTTGAGTGTCTTATGGACTCGGACCCCAAGTCCCTCTGATCCTCCACACTGCCGAGACTCTTACCATTAATACTATATTCTGCCATCATATCTGACCTACCAAAATGAACCACCTCACGCTTATCTGGGTTAAATGCCATCTGCCACTTCTCAGCTCAGTTTTGCATTCTATCGATGTCCCGCTGTAACTTTTGACAACCCTCCACACTATCCACAACACCCCCAACTTTTGTGTCATCAGCAAATTTACAAACGCATCCCTCCACTTCCTCATCCAGATCATTTATAAAAATCACAAAGAGATGGAGTCCTAGAACAGATCCCTGAGGCACACCACTGGTCACCCTGTTGAGGTCATGTTGAGATCAGCCTCAGTGATCAGGAGAAACACCTTATATTCCATCTGGGTAACCTCCAACTTGATGGCATGAACATCAATTTCTCTAACTTCTGGTAATTCCTCCACAATCCTTCCATCTCCCATTCTGGCTCTCCTCTTACCTCTTCTCTACTCATCTGCCCATCATCTCCTTCTGGCACACCTCTTTCTGCCCTTTTTCCCAAAGTTCACTTTCCTCTCCTATCAGATTCCTTCCTCTCCAGCCCTTTATCTCTTCCACCAATCAGCTCACAGCTTCTCACTTCATCACCTCTCCCTCACGGACCTAACCTCCCCCTCACTGGGCTCCACTTAGCATTCCTTCCATTCCCCCAATTTCTTCTTCTGACTTCTGCCCCTTTTTTCTCCAGTTGTAATGAAAGGCCCCAGCCCAAAATATTGACAGCATATTCCCTCCATAGATGCCTTCAGAACTGCTGAGTTCCTCCAACATTTTGTGTTTGTTCCTCAAGATTTCAAGTATCTGCAGAATCTCTTGTACTTATGATTATATTGGCAGGTCTGGACAGTTTAGGCTGCAAAGAAACATTGTGTTGATCATGATTGACTGAGTAGATACTTGCATTAGGTATACCTAATATAACCATATAACAATCACAGCACGGAAACAGGCCATTCCGGCCCTCCTAGTCCGTGCCGAACTCTTAATCTCACCTAGTCCCACCTACCCGCACTCAGCCCATAACCCTCCACTCCTTTCCTGTCCATATACCTATCCAATTTTACCTTAAATGACACAACTGAACTGGCCTCTACTACTTCTACAGGAAGCTCATTCCACACAGCTATCACTCTCTGAGTAAAGAAATACCCCCTCGTGTTACCCTTAAACTTTTGCCCCCTAACTCTCAAATCATGTCCTCTCGTTTGAATCTCCCCTACTCTCAATGGAAACAGCCTATTCACGTCAACTCTATCTATCCCTCTCAACATTTTAAATACCTCGATCAAATCCCCCCTCAACCTTCTACGCTCCAATGAATAGAGACCTAACTTGTTCAACCTTTCTCTGTAACTTAAGTGCTGAAACCCAGGTAACATCCTAGTAAATCGTCTCTGCACTCTCTCTAATTTATTGATATCTTTCCTATAATTCGGTGACCAGAACTATACACAATATTCCAAATTTGGCCTTACCAATGCCTTGTACAATTTTAACATTACATCCCAACTTCTGTACTCAATGCTCTGATTTATAAAGGCCAGTGTTCCAAAAGCCTTCTTCACCACACTATCTACATGAGACTCCACCTTCAGGGAACTATGCACTGTTATTCCTAGATCTCTCTGTTCCACTGCATTCCTCAATGCCCTACCATTTACCCTGTATGTTCTATTTGGATTATTCCTGCCAAAATGTAGAACCTCACACTTCTCAGCATTAAACTCCATCTGCCAACGTTCAGCCCATTCTTCTAACCGGCATAAATCTCCCTGCAAGCTTTGAAAACCCACCTCATTATCCACAACACCTCCTACCTTAGTATCATCGGCATACTTACTAATCCAATTTACCACCCCATCATCCAGATCATTTATGTATATTACAAACAACATTGGGCCCAAAACAGATCCCTGAGGCACCCCGCTAGTCACCGGCCTCCATCCCGATAAACAATTATCCACCACTACTCTCTGGCATCTCCCATCTAGCCACTGTTGAATCCATTTTATTACTCCAGCATTAATACCTAACGACTGAACCTTCTTAACTAACCTTCCATGTGGAACTTTGTCAAAGGCCTTGCTGAAGTCCATATAGACTACATCCACTGCCTTGCCCTTGTCAACATTCCTCGTAACTACTTCAAAAAATTCAATAAGGTTTGTCAAACATGACCTTCCACGCACAAATCCATGCTGGCTACTCCTAATCAGATCCTGTCTATCCAGATAATTATAAATACTATCTCTAAGAATACTTTCCATTAATTTACCCACCACTGATGTCAAACTGACAGGTCAATAATTGCCAGGCTTACTTCTAGAACCCTTTTTAAACAATGGAACCACATGAGCAATACGCCAATCCTCCGGCACAATCCCCGTTTCTAATGACATCTGAAAGATCTCCGTCAGAGCTCCTGCTATCTCTACACAAACTTCCCTCAAGGTCCTGGGGAATATCCTGTCAGGACCCGGAGATTTATCCACTTTTAAATTTCTTAAAAGCGCCAGTACTTCCACCTCTTTAATTGTCATAGGTTCCATAACTTCCTTACTTGTTTCCCACACCTTACACCATTCAATATCCTTCTCCTTAGTGAATACCGAAGAGAAGAAATCGTTCAAAATCTCTCCCATCTCCCTCGGCTCCACACATAGCTGACCACCCTGATTCTCTAAGGGACCAATTTTATCCCTCACTATCCTCTTGCTTTTAATATAACTGTAGAAGCCTTTCAGATTTGAAGTGGACATTGCGTGTAAAGTTTCCATATTTGGTGCAGAGATTTGATGTTTGCCAAGCTTTTGGAGGTTGTGATCCTTAGTTTGAATGAATTCCAGCTAAGCATAAACTTGGCAGTGACCAATATTAAAATGGTGCCTGAACTTGTACGACGACAGTGCATTCTTGCTAGAATGATTGGTAAGAGTGTGGCACCAATTCTAAAAGTAAAGATTTCCTTTATTTATCACATTTACATTGAAACATAGAGTGAAATGCGTCATTTGCATCAATGACCAACAGAGTCTGAGGATGTGCTGGTGGCAACATCTTGTTTCTGTGCTTCCACAAGTGTCTCCATACTTCCAACGCCAATTTAGCATCACATAACTTTCTAAACTTAACCCTATCCAGCTTGTCTTTGGACTGTGGGAGGAAACTGGATCAGCTAGAGGAAACCCATACAGTCACGTGGAGAACGTACTAGACTACATTGGGAATCGAACCCCCTATCTTACAGATGACACTGTGAAGTGTTGCGGTAACCACTACAGTACCATGCTGCCCTTTGGGAGCAATAAGCAGGCAAGACTGACAGTGACATAGACTGGTTTCCTGCAGGTCCAATCCAAATTCTTTGAAAAATACAATTTTGCACATTTCAAAAAGAACAAAAGAACAAAGAACAATACAGCACAGTACAGGCCATTCGGCCCACAATGTTGTGCCGACCCTTAAACCCTGCCTTCCATATAACCCCCCACCTTAAATTCCTCCATATACCTGTCTAGTAGTCTCTTAAATTTCACTAGTGTGTCTCCACCACTGACTCAGGCAGTTCATTCCACGTACCAACCACTCTCTGAGTAGAAAACCTTCTAATATCCCGCTTGAACTTTCCTCCCCTTACCTTAAAGCCATGTCCTCTTGTATTGAGCAGTGGTACCCTGGGTAAGAGGTGCTGGCTGTCCACTCTATCTATTCCTCTTAATATCTTGTATACCTTTATCATGTCTCTTCTCATCCTCCTTCTCTCCAGAGAGTAAAGCCCTAGCTCCCTTAATCACTGATCATAATGCATACTCTCTAAATCAGGCAACATCCTGGTAAATCTCCATTGTACCCTTTCCAATTTCCTCTCTCCTGTAGCTGCATAACAGAAAACTAAAATTGGATCTGCTTCTCTGACTTTTGTTTATCCTACAAGTAGTATTTCTTACCTACCTACAGGAAAGATATCAAAAAGACTGAAAGAGTACAGAGATAATTTACAAGGATGTTATTGGGACTGGAGGACATGAGTTATGGTGAAAGTTTGAACAAGTTGGGACATTATTCCCCAGAGCACAGGAAAATGAGAGAAGATTTGATAGAGACATATAAAACTATGATGGGTATAGATAGTGGAAAAAGCCTGCTTGCATTTACCCTGAGGTTGGGTGTGACTAGAACTAGAGGTCATTGATTAAGAGTGAAAGGTGAAAGGTGAAATGTTGAAGGGGAAAATGAAGGGGAACTTCTACACAGAGGATAGTGACAGTGTGGAATAAGGTACCAGTGGAAGCGATAGATGTGGGTTTGATTTCAACATTTGAGAGGTTTGGATAGGTACATAGATGGTAGGGGAATGGATGACTTTGTCCAGGTGCAGACCGATGGGACTAGGCAGAATCATAACTTGGCATGGACTAACTGGGCCAAGGGGCCTACTGCTGTGCTGTGGTGACTCTGTAAGTTTGCTGATGACACAAAAGTTGGGGGTGTTGTGGATAGTCTGGAGGCTTGTCAGAGGTTACAGCGGGACATCGATAGGATGCAGAACTGGGCTGAGAAGAATGCACTGCCCGCAGCGCCAGTGGAGGCAGATACAATAGGGTCTTTCAACCCAGATACGTGTGAAGTGGTTCATTTTTATAGGTCAAATTTGAAGGCAGAATATAATATTAATGGTAAGACTCTTGGCAGCGTGGAGGATCTGTGAGATCTTGGGGTCCATGTCTATAGGACACTCAAAGCTGCTGCACAGGTTGACAGTGTTGCTAAGAAGGTGTATGGTGTGTTGGCATTCATCAACCGTGGGATTGAGTTCAAGAGCTGGGAGGTAATGTTACAGTTATATAAGACCTTAGACCACACTTGGAGTACTGTGCTCAGTTCTGGTCACCCCACTACAGGAAGGATGTGGATACTATAGACAGAGTGCAGAAAAGATTTTCAAGAATATTGCCTGGATTGGACAGCATGCCTTATGAGAATAGGCTGTGTAAACTTAGCCTTTTCTTCTCGGAGTGATGGAGGATGAGGTGTATAAGATGATGGGGGGCATTGATCGTGAGGATAGCCAGAGGCTTTTTCCCAAGGCTGAAATGGCTAACACAAGGGGACATAGTTTTAAGGTGCTTGGAAATAGGTACCGAGGGGATGTCAGGGGTAAGTTTTTCGCACAGAGAGTGGTGGGTGCATGGAATGCACTGTCAGCGACGGTGGTAGAGGTGGATACAATAGGGTCTTTTAAGAGACTCTTAAATAGGTACATGGAGCTTAGACAAATAGAGGGCTTTGCAGTAGGGAAATTCTTGGCAGTTTCTAGAGTAGGTTACATGGTCGGCACAACATTGTGGGCCAAAGGGCCTGTAATGTGCAGTAGATTTCTATGTTCTATAACCTCTTGCAAATGCAAGGTCTTGCACTTTGGTAGTTTAAAGGCAAGGGGGAAATACACTGTGTGATAAACAGAATCAGAATCATAATCTGGTTCAATATCACCAGCATGCATTGTGAATCTTCTTGTTTTGTGGCAGCAGTGCATTGCATTACATCATAATAAAAATTATAAATTACAACAGGTATATAAAAGTAAAGAGAGGGATAGAATACTGGGGTTTCAATGGGTTCATGGGTTCAATGTCCATTCAGAAATTTGATGGTGGTGAAAAACAAACTGTTCCTAAAATACTGAGTGTGTGTCATCGGGCTCCTGTGCTTCCTCTTTGATGGTAACAATCTGAAAGAGGGTATGTCATGGATGCTGGGGAGGCTAGTGCCCACGATGGAGCTAGCTGAGTTTACAACTTTCTGCAGGTTTTTCCAATCCTGTGCATTGGCCCCTTCACAGCAGACAGTGACGCAACCACAGTACATCTCTAGAGGTTTACAAGTGTCTTTGGAGACATGCCAATTCTCCTCAAACTCCCAATGAAATATAGCCACTGGTGTGCCTGCTTCATATTTGTATCAGTATGTTAGGCCCAGGGCAAATCTTCAGAAATGTAGACACCCAGTAACTTGAAACTGCTTACCCTTTCCTCAGCTGTCCCCTGGTGTGTGTTTCTCTTGACTTTCCGGTGCTAAAGTCCACAATCAACATTGAACGCAAGATTGTCATTGTAACACCACCCAACCAGCCGATCAATCTCACTCCAGTACGCCTCCTCTGAGATTCTCCAAATAATTGTGTCAATGCAAATTTACACATTGGTATTTTTGCTGCGCCTAGCCACACAGTCATGGGTGTAGAGAGAGTAGAGCTAAGCACTCATCCTTGAGGTGCACCAATGTTGATAGTCAGCGAAGAGGAGATGGTATTTCTAATCCATCCAGACTGTGATCTCCTGGTGTGAAAGTCAATGATCCAGTTGCACAGGAAGGTACAGAGTTCCAGGTTTTGGAGTTTATTTTATTAGAACTGAGGGTATAATTGTGTTGAACACTGAGCTGAAGTCAATAAACAGTAGCCTGACAAAAGTATTACTATTGTCCTTGTGATCCAGGACCAAGTGGAGAGCCAGTGGTATTGTATCTGCTGTGGGCCTATTGTGGTGATGGGAAAATTGCAGTGGGTCCAGTTCCTTGCTTAAGCAGGAGTTGATTCTAGCTATGACCAACTTCCCAAAGCATTTCATCACAGTAGATGTGAATACCACTGGGTGATAGTCTTGGAAGCAGCTCACCCTACTCTTCTTGGGCACTGGTATGATTGAAGCAGGTGTGAACCTCCAACTGCAGCAGTGAGAGATTGAAGATGTCCTTGTACATTTCCAACAGTTAGTTCACACAGGTTTTCAGAGCCCTACGAGGCACACCATCAGGCCTTAACGTCTTGCAACAGTTCACCAGCTTAAAAGATGCTCTCACGTTGGCCACCAAGCCAGAGATCACAGGGTCATCAGATGCTGCAGAGATTCACACAGATGCAGTTTCATTCTCCCTTTCAAAGCGAGCAGAAATTGAGTTCCTCTCGGCGTGAAGCATCACTGTCACTCACGATGGTAGATTTCACTTTGTAGAAAGTGACGGCCTGCAAACCCTGCTGGAGCTGACATACTTCCAATTCCGTCTCTAACTGCAATCAGAATTGTTTTCTCCCTCTTACTATAACTTTCCGTAGGTTGTACCTGGACTTCTTGTCTAGTTCCTGATCACCACAGATCTAGCCCTCAGCATACTACGAATCTCCTGGTCCATCCACGGTTTTTGATTTGCGTACGTTTTCAAAGGCACACACACTCATCCACACAGGTTTTTTAGAAGCCAGTGACAACTGTGGCATGTTCATTCAGACTCAAAGATGAATCCTTGAATATTGTCCAGTCCATTGGCTCAAAGCAGTCTTGTAAGCGCTCTTCTACCTCCCTTCACTATACCATCTTGGTCCTTACCACTGGTCCTGTGGCCCTTAGCCTCTGCCAATACTCAGGAAGTAGAAGTACAGCCAGGAGATCAGACTTTCCAAAGTGTGGGTGTGGGATTGGCATGGTAAGGCTTCTTGATGGTGCTCTAATGGTAGTCAACTATGTTGGATCATCAGGTTCCACAAGTGATACGTTGGTGGTAATTGTTCAGATACTTCTTCCAGCCTGGTTAGGGAAGGGATCACTGTGTGCAGTTTTTATGCTTGCTAATTATGTTGCTCAGCTCCTCCTGTGCCTGCTTCACATTGGCCTGAAGTGGAATGTACATTTTTACCAGGATAATGGCAGGAAATTCCCTTGATGGGTAAAGTGGATGGCATTTGACTGCTTGATCTTCCAGGTTGGGTGAGCAGGACTGAGACAGAACCGTCATGTTTGTGAACCATGAAGACACAGCTTAGGTGGGTTAATGGCGCCTAATGGCGTCTCCTTTGCTTGCATCTTCAGAAACAGCTCTACTTTTCCCTTTCAGGGTTCTTTTGAAGACCCTGACCTGGAGTTAAACACAAACTACAGTTCTTTGCAGGAATGGGACCTGCTCTCAGGGTTTCACAATTGGCCGTTGTTTGGCACGCCAAGGGCTCAGCCTAAGAGCGCGGCTGGCCTTCGGAGGACTGAGTTTTCGTGGCTCTGGAGATGGAGGAATCAGAGGTTGGTGTCCAAGCAGAAGACGAGTGTGTCATGGGAGATGGAAGATGCAAGGCTGTGTGCCCGGAGACCCGAGATCTTTGGGCACAGAGCTCGGAAAAAGCGACACAACGGACTTTTAACATCATAAACCAGTGAGTTGTTTGTTAAGTCTCCCCTCTCGCTGTGAAACAGAGATAGCTCTTTTGCCCTTATTAGGGAGAGAGAGAGCCTGTGGTATGTCGAATGCTGGCTGAACAATGTAGTCTTTGGAGTACTGCAAGTCTGTGTCTTTGCTGTTGCCTTGCTCACGTCTGAGCGCTTGGTGGTGGGTGCCGATACTTTTTTTTTGCTGGTGGGGGAGGCGGGATTGTTGCCTGCTGCCGCTTACATGTGGGAGAGAGGGGAGCTGGGGGGACTTTGGGGTTCTAACATTTCACTGTCATTCATTCTTTGGGGGCACTCCTCTGTTTTTGTGGATGGTTGCGAAGAAAAAGTATTTCAGGATATATATTGTATACATTTCTCTGACGTTAAATGTACCTTTGAAACTTCTGAAACCTTTGAATGATAATGCATGCTGCCCCTCCACTGCCTTTAAAGACCCTGCTGTCCTGTTATTGTGGAGAATGGTGAAGCCATCAAGCTGCAGCGCTGTTTCCAAAATGAAGGGTGTGAGCCACGTTTCCGTGAAGCTAAGTACACAATAGTCTCTGATGTCTCTCTGCCATAGCAATCTTGCTCTGAAGTCTTCAATTTTATTTTCCAGATATTTCAGGATAGTCGGGAGTGGAAGTCTAAAACCTTTGCATCTCAATTGAACTTGTAAACTGGTGTGAGGTCCCTGCTTCCAGTTTCTTAAAGGGGAACGATAATCGCAACCCAAGTCCGCCGTCCGAGGTTTGTCGATTTAATGTATTGATAGATTTTTTTTTTCAAATTCTTAAAACAATGCTACTTACTGAAGTACCTGTGGCTGTGACCATGGTAATTAATAATAATAAATACAAGAGATTCAGAATAAGCACAAAGTAAGATTCGACAAACAAGGTGGAAGTGAATAATAAGGTAGTGAAACCGCTTTCCAAAAACTTTTAATTAAAACAATGAATCTTGCACAATTTAGCTTCTTGGATTGTTCTCAGAAAAATAAACTAAATAATGGAAGGTCATGCAGAACTAGAAAGTTTTAGTATCACTGACATACATTGTGAAATCAGTTGTTTTGAGGCAGCAGTACAGTGCAAGACATAAATATTCCTTTAAATTACAGTAAATAGTACAAAAAAAGAGTGAAGTAATGTTCCCGGATCCATGGACCATTCAGAATTCTGATGGCTGAGGGAATGAAGTTGTTCTTAAAATGTTGAGTGTGTGGCTTCAGGCTTCCTCCCTGATGGTTTAGTGAGAAGAGGGCATGTCCTGGGTGATGCCTAATGATGAATGCCACCTTTTTGAGGCATAGCCTTTTGAAGATGTCCTTGACAGTGGGGAGGCTAGTTCCCATGATGGAGCTGGCTGAGTTTACAACCCTCTGCAGCTTTTTTCTGATCCTGTGCGCTGACCTCTCCGTACCAAATGGTGATGTAACCAGTTAGAATGCTCTCCATTGTATATCTGTAGAAATTGCTGAGATCCTTTGGTGATAGATCAAATCTCCAAGAACTCCAAATGAAAAATAGCCACTGGCATGCCTCCTTCATAATTGTATCAGTATGTTAGGCCCAGGATAGACCTTCAGAGATGTTGACACCAAGGCATTTGAAACTGCTCCCCTTTTCCAATGCTGACCCCTCTAAGGACTGGTGTGTGTCTCCCTTGGCTTTCCTTTGTTGATGTCCAAAATGAACATTTAGTGCAAGGTTATTGTTTTGGCACCACTCAGCCAGCCAATCTATCTCACTCCTCATAACCATCTGAGATTCTGACCATTGTGTCATCAGCGAACTTATAGATGGTGCTTGTGCTGTGCGTATCCACACAGTCATGGGTGTAGAGAGAGCACAGCAGCGGGCTAAACACACTTCCTTGAGTTGCGCCGGTGTTGATTGTCAGTGCAGGTAGTTACTTCCGATCTATATTGACTAAGGTTTCCTGATGAAGAAATCAGGAATCCAGTTGCAGAAGGAGGTACAGAGGCCCAGCTCTTGAAGCTTGCTGATTAGTACTGAGGGGGTGATGGTGTTAGACGTGGAGCTGTTATCAATAAGCAGCAGCCTGATGTAGGCATTGCTCTTGTCCATGTGGTCTAAGGCCAGTGAAAAGCCAGTGAGGTTGCCTCTACTGCATTCCAGCAATACAAACCTATATCTCACCAGATATAACTGAAGTCAGCCAGTGCCACCCTGGTCATAGTAGAGGCGCTAAACTTTAGGTGTCTAATCAAATCAGAACCTGTTGAGTACAGAGAATTAGATGGCATAACCAACAGGCAAGAGCTGTGTAAGTTCCTGCCAAAAACTACCCTCAGCCTCTGAACGAAGCCTAGTATATTTGGGTGACAGCTTGTGACAGAAGACTGACATTGGTGCAAGATACATCCCAGCCTCCCACTATCTGAAAGAAACACATTGTTGGTGAGGGCACGAGTCTCTAAAGTGTGCGTGACAGGAAGAGTGCAGTTCAGCTGCAGCAGGATGAAGGTTACTGCTGTAGCTTTTCATTTAACTTCCTTTCTTTGCTGCCCATTCTTGAACAGACCGCAGCTCATCTGCAGCCAGCCAACTGAATGCCCACAATAAAGGTCTCCACTAATGGTATGTGTCAAAACCACATGTAATCAACCCGCCCTGCCCAAACCATCAACCCTATCTGATAAATCAGATGAAGTACTCATCTACTCTTTGCTTTTGTCCTGCCTTTTCCATTGAAATTCACTCTGCAATTCATGCATATCCTGACAAAAAAATCTGACGATTTTAATATGAAATTTAATTTGTAAAACAAGGACATAAAACTTGCAATAATACCAGGTCACCTAGGGTGACCTCATTGAAACCTATCAAATGCTGAAAGGCCTTGCTGGAGAGGATGTTTCCTACGGTGGGGGAATCTAGGACCAGAGGACGCAGCTTCAGAATAGAGGGGTGTCCTTTTAGAATGGAGATGAGGAGGAATTTCTTTAACCAGAGAGTGGTCAATCAGTGGAATTCGCTGCCACAGGCGGCTGTGGAGGCCAAGTCATTGGGTGTATTGAAGGCAGAGGTTGATAGATCCTTGACTAGTCAGGGCATGAAGGGATATGGGAAGAAGGCACGAGATTGGGGCTGAGAGGGAACTGGATCAGCAATGGAGCAGACTCGATGGGCGAAACAGCCTAATTCTGCTCCATAATCTAATGGTCTTATACGGGCCCCTTAAGTATGCTCCGCCATTCAGCAAGATTATGTCTGATCTGATATCATCTATTTTCCTACAATGAGATCATCTCACTGTTATAGGGTCTTCTAGCACAGAAACAGGTCTCTCAGCCCAACATATCCCTGAAAGTTGCCTCATAGGTAGATAGGGTAGTTAAGAAAGCTTATGGGGCGTTAGCTTTCATAAGTCGAGGGATAGAGTTTAAGAGTCGCGAGGTAATGATGCAGCTCTGTAAAACTGTGGTTAGGCCACACTTGGAGTACTGTGTCCAGTTCTGGTCGCCTCACTATAGGAAGGACGTGGAAGCATTGGAAAGGGTACAGAGGAGATTTACCAGGATGCTGGCTGGTTTGGAGAGTATGGATTATGATCAGAGATTAAGGGAGCTAGGGCTTTACTCTTCGGAGAGAAGGAGGATGAGAGGAGACATGATAGAGGTATACAAGATATTAAGAGGAATAGATAGAGTGGACAGCCAGCACCTCTTCCCCAGGGCACCACTGCTCAATACAAAAGGACATGGCTTTAAGGTAAGGGGTGGGAAGTTCAAGGGGGATATTAGAGGAAGGTTTTTTTACTCAGAGAGTGGTTGGTGCGTGCAATGCACTGTCTGAGTCAGTGGTGGAGGCAGGTACACTAGTGGAATTTAAGAGACTACTAGACAGGTATATGGAGGAATTTAAGGTGGGGGAGGGTTATATGGGAGGCAGGGTTTAAGGGTTGGCACAACATTGTGGGCCGAAGGGCCTGTACTGTGCTATACTATTCTATGTTCTATATTCATACTGACAATTATAGCCACAGATACTAAACATGTGTGCCCACATTTGGGCTGCAGCATTGAGGATGACTTGATTCCATTCTGATTTTGCAGTTCAAAGTCAAAATCAAATAGGATCTGGCAGTTAAGACCACTCTCAGGGTAGTGGAACACCACCTTATATTCCATCTAGGTAGCCTCCAATCTGATGACATGAACATTGATTTCTCCTACTGGCAAATTTTACCCCCGCCCCCTTCCCTCTTCTTCTATTCCCCACTTTGGCCTTTAACCTCTTCTTACCTGCCTATCACTTCCCCCGGCTCTCCTCCTCCTTCCCTTTCTCCTATGGTCCACTCTCCTCTCCTTTCAGATTCCTTCTTCTCCAGCCCTTTACCTTTCCCATCCAGCTGACTTCACCTATGTGGTAAACTATGTGTATACCTGTCTGGACCTGCCCCTCTGCTGACTGCTCCTGTGGCTCCTCCCACAGACCCCTGTATAAAGGCGATCGGGGCACTGCTCCTCCCTCAGTCTTCGAGATGTCGTGCTCCCTTTTGCTGTTAATAAAAGCCTATCGTTCACTTCCAGTCTCCGAGTTATTGATGGTGCATCAACCTTCTAGCTTGCCCTCCTTCCCCTCTCCCCAACTTTTAATTCTGGCAACTTGGCCCTCCCTTTTCAGTCCTGAAGAAGTGTCTCGGTCCGAAACATCGACTGTTGATTCATTTCCTGACCTGCTGAGTTCCACCTGCATTGTGTATGTGTTGCTTAGGATCCGGGAGGTGTCGAATGGAACACAATGAGAATATCCAATTGGTGCGAATAAGTGGTTTGCATGGACTCACTGCTGTTTATCACTATTTATTCCAGTTCAGACGATAGGCCCTGATTACAAAATATTAACTACTTCTCTCTTTGCAGACCCTAACTGACCTCCAAGTAATCTTTATGTTTACTTCAGCTTCCGCCTACCACAACAATTTGCTGTGGAATTCAACCGCTTTTAAAAACAAGATAATGCTGAGAAAATGAGAGGTGCATAGACTAAATTCACTGCAACAGCAAGACAAGGCTAAAACCTTGGGAATTCCTAGCAAAACATTTCTTGAAACAAGAACAGAAAATGAAGGAAACACCCGGCAGCTCAGGGCGCTGTGGAAAGAGAAAAATAATTTTTGAGCTCAGAGTCCTTTTTTATAATTACATTTGTGCTTTTCGATCTCACTGCCACCATTGCTGCCCGGTGTGGAGGGCATGTGGTTGGATAAACTTGGGTTGTTTTCTCTGGAGTGTCGGAGGCAGAGGGGAGATCTGTCAGAGGTTTACCAGACTGAGAGGCATAGATAGAGTGGACAGGGTATCTGTTTCCCAGGGCGGAAATGTCTAATCCCAGAGGACATGCATTGAAGGTGAGAGACGGAGGATTCAAAGGGGGTGGGAGGGGCAATTTTTTACTCAGAGAGTCATGGATACCTGGAATTCGCAGACTGGTATGGTGGTAGAGGCAAATGCATCAGGGGCTTTTAAGAGGCATTTGCATAGACACAGGGATATATAGAGGATGGAGAAACATTGACATGGTGTAGGTCGAAGGGATTAGAGCCTGGGTGTTTTTGATTTGCTTTTTAGCTGGTTCAGTACAACATTGTGGGCCGAATGGCCAGTTCCTGGGTTGTACTGTTCTATGTTCTATTGCAACCTATTTCAATATGCGTCACCTTCTAAAATGACCATTGTTAAATTTACATCATTTAAAGAAGTTTATCCACCGTGGAAGCATCTGAACATAATTCAACAAGCTCGTTGGCATCTGAGGGAATAAGCATCTTGTCGGCCATGACAGTGATCAACAGGAAACATGTTTTATTCAATTTTTTTACAGTGCAGTTTTTATAGCCTCATAAAGAGAGCTGTGTTCTGTGATAAACGAGGAAACAATTTATGTAATTGTTATTAGCAGGATAAGCATTGATCAGAATCCCAGGGATAAATCGGTATTTGTTCCCACCCAACAGGGCATTCAGGTTCTCTGCTCAGACTCCCAAAATGTCAGCCTGAATTAGATCTCCAGAACAGGACTCAAGCCTAGAGCCTTGAGAGAAGCCGGATTGTTGCCCGCTGAGTCAAAGCTGACTGTTGACTGGCAGAAGATCAGGTAAGAACGGTGTAATCTCTTCTCTGTATGGTGGTTCTAGAGTGTTCTTAGGCTTTTGTGTCTTCCACCCAGTGGGAGTGAGGAGAAGAGAGAATGACTGGGGTGGGTGGGATCTTTAATTATGCTGGCTGCTTTTCCAAGGCAGCAAGATGTGTCTTCTTCTTAAGACCAATACCTACATCGTGGCATAGAGTCGTCAAAGTCCTCTGTCCTGGACCAGTCTTCAAGTCTAGGATTGGCCCATCTATACATCTTCTAGGTGAAGATCTTCCTCATCAAGGGATGAGGTTTTAGGAGATCCTGTTGATGTTCCTATATCACTGGGTTTTAATGGGATGGAGGTGTTTGCCTCATTCCCAACCCTCCTCCTTTCACAGCCAGGCTCAGTAATGTCCATGGAGGGGTTGCAGTGAGAAGTGTAGACATGGTTAATAGAAGGAAGCTGGTTTTCATGTCAGACCAGGCTGTGTTCACAACTACGTAATCAACAAACCATTCAGAAACTTTGAAGTGAAGCGGTTACTCGGATGTCAAGAGCAACCCAAGGAGAAGGTGCCAAGAGCTCAGAGCGTTGGTGGTGTCTGGAATTAGAGTTCCTGGTGCTGATTGGTTGTTATTAGGCTAAATGGTGACATACTGATATACCTCCTGTTCCTAATAAAATGGCCACTGAATCTTCTGCTGCTGTGGCCCATACACTTCAAGTTTCAATGACTAGTACATTCTGAGAAGCTCTTCTGCACACCTCTATTATAATGTGTGGTTATTTGGGATACTGTCACCTTCCTGTCAGCTTGAACCACTCTGGCCATTCTCCTCTGATCTCTCTTATTAACAAGACAATTTTTCCCACAGAACTGCTGCTCATCGGATGTCCTTTTTTGGTTTTTGTACATTCCCTGTACACTCTAGAGACTGTTGTGCATGAAGATCCCAAGAGAACAGCAGTATTTGAGATACTCAGATCACCCCACCTGGCACCAACAATCATTCCACAGTCAAAGTCACTAAGAACACATTTCTTCCCCCATTCTGGTGTTTGGTCTGAACAACAACTGAACTGCTTGACCATGTCTGCATGCTTTTTTGCGTTGGGTTGCTGCCCCATGATTGGCTGATTAGATATTTGCATTAACAAGCAGGTGTACAGGTGGGCACTCAGTGTATACCACTGTACTTTACCCGGATGTTACAATAGGAATCCTGCACAGAACGAGAGGGACCACAGGTTCGGACGTTTGGTGTATGTGCTTGGCTGAGAAGCCAGTGGTTGGCCTGGGGTAACCAGCCAGATGGCGCAGCCAGCATGAAATGCTTTTGCTACTGGCCTGATGTTCGGATGGATGGGCGCTGTCTCCAAAACTGCTTAGCACACCAAATGTTTGTGAGGAACTCAGCGCAAAAATATTCACAGGCAACCTAACTCAAGCTCAGGGTTTTGTAAGTAGCAGAGTAGCCTCCTCGCCGACTGTCATCCCTCGAGCCAGACTTGTGTTCGTGACTTTTGTTTTGTGCCTAATGGACCAGCACAACATAGTGGGCTGAAGGGCCTGAGCTGTACTGTATTGTTACATGTTCTGTGCAGAAAATGGGAGTAATTTAGTGTATCATTCATTAAAAGCTAGTCTAAAGATGCAGCAAATAATGAGGACAACGAACAGAATGTTTTTAGTTATTGCAAGGGGAACCGAATGCAAAAGTTGCAGTTATATTATAATCCTGAAGGGTGGTTTTCCTGATAGACTTGGCTGCGTTGAAAACTCACGTAGGGTTTGCAAGAATGCAGAGATGAGCAATTGTTTCTATGGTTATCTATGTCTTAGCCCAGACATGGGGAACAAATTCCCTAAGTCACCTCAGCAAACAGTGCAGATGTATTGAACCAGATAACCATCGAGCTCTTGGGAAAGGTTAAATAGGCTTTAATTCCTGGAGTACAGGAGAATGAGGGGAGATCTGTTAGAAATTATAAGGTGTATAGACAGGGCAAGTACAAGCAGGCTTTGTCCATTGAGGGTGAGTGAGACTAGCACTAGAGGTCACAGATAAAGGATGAAAGGTGAAATATTTAAGGGGAACCTGAATGGGAACTTCTTCACTCAGAGGGTGGTGAGTGTGTGGAACAAGCTACCAGTGGAAGTGGTGGCTGCAGGTTCGATTTCATATTTAAGAGAAGTTTGGATAAGCACAGTACTGTGTAGAAGACTGAGGCACCCTAGATTTTTTTATATGGCTTCAGATGGTATGGCCTCCTCAAGCCCTGATCTCACCATCTTCGAGGCTGTCTGCAGTTACCTGGAGAGATGGAAGCAAGCGAGACAAAGTGCATATAGTGACGAACACAGGTAAGCTGTGCAGCAAACAGACGGATATACAGATAGACATTCGGTATCAGTTTACCAGGGTTGAAATGTCTAATATTAGAGGGTGCAGATTTGTGAGAGGGAGAAAATTTAAAAGAGATATGTGGGGCAAGCGACCTTTGACACAGGGCATTTGAGTGGCTCTTGGATAAACAACATACTCCAAGAGGACCACAACCTTCTGATTTGGAGGCTTGCGTGCCTCAGTGACCCAGAGAGCTATGCCGGTTGGAGTCAGGGCTTATTGTTTTGACTCTTGGTAGGGTCAAATGCCAAACAGTTCAAAGGGTAGAGGCCAGACTAAGAGTGGTCCACCAATCCTCCCGGTTCGGGGGTTCAGCTCAGGGTTAACAAACCCTGTCTGGTCAAACAAAATTGTTATGGAAACAGCAATGAAGAACCCTTCTACATCTGAGTGCAAGAGTATTCCTGAGTTTCCACCCGGGATTTGCGTGGCTGACAGTAGTGAAGACCGAGAGGAAGGAAGCCCTGAACATCGCCAGAGATGAAGGACCTTCATTGCTGCCCTAAACACCAGTAAGTAAGGATAAAAACATGAATCTGTGGAGACTGGAGATATATGGATCATAAGGGATTAGGTGTTATCATCTTAGTTAGTTCAATACAACTTTACATGCCGACGGCCCTGTTCCTGTGCTGTACTATTCAATGCTCTACAGTAAGTAGGTCAGAGATGAAAGCCATGTGGGTGGGGATGTCTAAGCCTGGGTCATAGGTAGAAACCAGAATATAACCTGGACCCCGTTTAAAATGTGCGTGACTATCATGATTTCAGATGTGAATGACAGACCACCTTAGACCTCTGTTCCTCTGTTTTCAATTGTGAGGGAGAGTGGCCGAAAATGGTAATGCTTTGTGTGAAAGGATTTCAATGATAAAACTGAGTCATTATTTGCGTGTTCAAGTGCCCACACACACACACACACACACACACGAATTGAAACTACATGTAATTCAATGGCGCACTTCTCTGAACATAGAAACCTAAACTTCTTTTTTAAATGAAACCACACCAAGTAGGTGTGACCACATCCATAATTAGCCTAAGTTTTAATAGGTAATGTGTGAAACGAGATATACGAAATCACTCAAATAAACTATGAATTTCTACTTTACAATAATGATCATGCTTATGAGTAAGATTATTGCTGTGAGATCGTCAAAAGGTTACAAGATACTTTGCCTGTTTCAAAAACAGTGGGGTAACTCAGTAAAGTTAAAGCTTTATAATCAGAGCTGTTAGACCCTGGTCAGATTGGGCAGGGTCAGCCAAATGCACTCTCCTCCAACTTGCTCACATTCCTTAAAGACGTTTGGAATTGTTTGGGAATCATGCCTTCCTTAGGCCACGTGATCAGGTTGCAATTGGGGATTTGGTGATTTAAAACTGAGGTGTGTAGGCAATAATTCTCTCAGAGGGTGGTGAATGTCAGAAATTCTCATCACCAGTGCCTTGCGGAGAGTACACTCAATGGACACTTTTTAGCTACACCTGTAACTGTGGTGAACTACATATACCTGTCTGGACCCCCCCCCCCCCGCTGACTGCTCCTGTGGCTCCTCCCATGGACCCCGGTAAAAAGGCGATTGGGGACTCCGCCCGGTCTCAGTCTCCAGGATGCAGTGTGGTGGTCAATTGCTGCTTGTTCTTTCTTCCAGCCAATAAAAGCCGATATCTTGCCTCACGTCTCAGAGAGTTATTGATGGTGCATCAGTAACCCTGCTCATTATTACAAATATCTATTCAGCCCATCATGTGGCAGCAACTCAAAGCATAAAAGCATGCAGACATGGTCAAGGGGTTCAGTTGATGTTCCGACCAAATATCAGAATAGAGAAGAAATGTGATTTAAGTGACTCTGACCATGAAATGATCGTTGGTGCCAGACAGGGTGGTTTGAAGCTACTGATCGCCTGGGATTTTCACGCACAACAATTACTGGAGTTTACAGAGAAAGGAGTGATAAACAAAAAAACATCCAGTGAGCAGCAGTTCTATGTGTGAAAACAGCTTGTTAATGAGAGAGGTCAGGAGAATGGCCAGACCGTTTCAAGCTGACAGGAAGGCAACATTAATTCAAATAACCACACATTAAAACAGTGGTGAGCAGAACATCATCTCTGAACGCACAGCACATCGAACCTTGAAGTGGATGGGCCATACCAGCAGAAGACCACAAGCATACTCAGTGGCCAATTTATTAGGTGAGGAAGGTGCACGATAAAGTGGTCACTGAGTGTAGATCAATGGGGTCATTTAAAAATTAAGCAGTTGCATTTTGGCAAAATTTGGAAACTAAGGCCAATGGAGAACAGGGGAGGAGGCCTGGGGCTGATCAACCATTATGATATTGAATAGCAGAGCAGGCTTGAGAAGAAGGCATGTCTCGGATGGTGATGGTTCTTAATGATGGCCAGTGCCTTCCTGAGGCACCACCTTTTGAAGATGTGTTTGATGGTGGGGAAGCTTGTATTTGTGATGGAGTTCAATGAGCCTAAAGCTCTCTGCAGCCTCTTTCAATCCTGCACATTGGATGTTCCATACCAGGCGGTGATGAAACCAATCAGAACACTCTCTGTGGTACATCTATAGAAGTTTGCTGGACTTTGGTTACATACCAAATATTCTCAAATTCCTAATGGATTATAGATGTTGGTATCACTTCAGCATGATTGCATCAATGTGTTAGACTCTCCTTTGAGATGTTGATGCCCAGGAACTTGAAACTGCTCGCCATTCCACCACCGACCTGTCAATGAGTGTACGTTCTCCCAACTTCCCCTTCCTGATATCCACAATCAATTCCTTATTCTCGTTGATGCTGAGTGCAAAGTTGTTGATATGACACCACTTAACCAGCCAATCTAATCACTCCTGCATCGCACTCCCACTGCCATCTGAGATTAGGTTAAACATCTGTTTAGCCCAAGTGGGACAAGAGCTAGAAGGGCAAGCAAAACAGGTTGCTTCGCCATCCCTAGATGAGCAGGTCTGGATCTCCCCAACCCACAATGGTGATACCAGATTAGCAAATTTCCTGGACTATTGTATATTATTTTTGTCAGTACCTTAACATATTTTTAATCCACTTCATCTGATAAAATGTATTAAATATATTATAATAAAATTCCCAGTGAACGATGAAACTTAAAGGAGGTGCAGGAACCAGGGCCCCGGTGAATCGGAAGAGGAACGCAGGAAACATTACCGGTGTGAACTAGATGCCAAAGGGTCAGAATTTCTCAATGGACTGATAGCGAGTTACTGGGAGTGTTACTGCCACCACTTCTAGTGCAATCTCCTCCAAACAATGCCCTGAAAATCAGAGTAATACACACAAAATGCTGGGGGGGTGGGGGGGGGGGGGACTCAGCAGGTCAGGCAGCGTCTATGGAGAGGAATAAAGAGTTGACATTTCGGGCCAAGACCCTAGCGACCTGTCGACGATTTCTTCGTGTCTGTAGATGCTGCCTGACCTGCTGAGTTCCTCCAGCATTTTCTATATGTTACTCTGGATTCCCAGTATCTGCAGAATCTCATATGTAAACCTACTGGGGCATAGGTCGCTGACAGCAATTCACTAGAATACTCTGTCCTAGGCCAATCTTTCCAGTCGTCTCCAGGTGTAACTCATCTTCTTGGTATCAAAGATCCTTCCTCCCTGGTGGGATGAGGGCTCTGAAGCTTCCACTGTCATTTCTGTACTTCTGGGCTTTTACTAGATGGGGTTGCTAGTCCCACGCCTATCATTCCTCCTTTCACAGCCGAGCTTGGAACCATCCATGGCGGACTTGCTTAGCAACACTCCTCTCGACCTATTTCTGTGTTGTACCTCTCTAAGGTTCTAATCCCAAGATCTGCAGCAATGAGCAATGCCATGGTGGTATCAACCCTTCTTTGGGGCAATGAAACCTGGGGTTGTACCAAAAAATGATTCTGGGATAGACTCTGTCTGCACTGGCATTGACAAATCCTCATAACCTCAATTGGAAAACCATTGCAATATCGCTGCCCTGTCAGAAGTTTTTGCTGAAAGTATCAAGGTCATTTAAAAATTAACTACACTGGTCTCTGTGCACACACAATAGATGTGTGCCACCTCAAACAAATTCCCCTTCTCTAGTTCAGTTGAAAACAAAGAACTCACAGAGGCCATAAGCATTCCAGTCAACCCTTCTGCACCCTTTCCAAATCACTCACATCCTTCCTGTAATGGGGCATCCAGAATTATTATCCCTGATCTTTCAAACACTTCCCACCGCCTCACTAAATACATTGAATGAACCAGCCTCTGTAACCCTCAGGGATAGAGAACTCCAGAGATTCACCACCTTCTGTGAGAAGTTCCTGCATACCTCAGTTTTAAACGATCCTCCCTTTACCTTGTACCTCCATCCACTCAAATATCTCACCAATTGGTGGGGGCAGCACAGTAGCATAGCAGTTAGTGTAACATCTTACAGTGACCAAAAGGAATCTGTACTTCCTTCCCGTGAAAGCATGGGTTTCCTCCCACATTCCAGAGACATACAGGCGAGGGTTAGTGGGAACGATATGTTGACACCGGAAGCACAGCAACACTTGGTGGACACCTCTAGCATTGACTCAAATGATGCATTTGACTGTACATGTGACAAATAAAATTGTTGGTCCCTTTCCCACCTTGTGGCACACAGGAGGCTTTTTTTTTTGCTGTTTCCTTAGCATTTGTCTGTTTTTTTTATGAAGCCGATGCTCAACCCAGTGCAAATGGAAAGCGTGCAAGAGGCTGGCCAGATTCAAACCCTGGAGCATTTGCTTCGAAGTCCAGTTTTGATGCCAATACACCACCGGCCAACAGATAAAGCTAATCTAAATCAAATCTCATCAATGTTCCTCTCTGTGCTAGTCCCATTTGGTCAAAATCCCTCTACACCTTCCTTATCTACGTACCTATCCAACTGTCTTTTGAATGTTGTAATAATGCCCTAATTACACTAGTGTAATAGTGTGTTGACGCGTGGCCAAGTGGTTAAGGCGTTGGTCTAGTGATCTGAAGGTCGCTAGTATCAGCCTCAGCTGAGGCAATGTGTTGTGGCCTTGAGCAAGGCACTTAACCACACATTACTCTGCGATGACATCGGCCTAGCGCCTTTCCCTTGGATAACATCGGTGGCGTGGAGAGGGGAGACTTGTAGCATGGGCAACTGCCGGTCTTTCATACAACCTTGCCCAGGCCTCAGTCAACATCGAAATCGACGGACAGCCGAAGAAGAAGAAGAAGTGCCCTATCACTTCCTCGGGCAGCTTGTCCCATGGACCCCTCGTGCTCTATTAAAGGAGTTGACCCTCTAGCTTCTTCTCAATCATTCCCCTTTCATCTTAAAATGTGTGTAGAAATTTCTTCTCTCAGAAGGTGGTCAACCTCTGGGATTCTCGGCCCTCTAGATCATTAGATACATCTATAAAGCAGACAGATAAATATTTCAATGATCAAGGAAATAAGGGTCCTGAGGAAGTGTATTACATAATATAAAGCCATACAGCATAGTAGCAGGCCATTCTGCCTAAACAATGTTCCCTCTAAGGTGTAGGTGTGTGTGTGTGTGTGTGTGTGTGTGTGTGTGTGTGTGTGTGTGTGTGTGTGTGTGTGTGTGTGTGTGTGTGTGTGTGTGTGTGTGTGTGTGTCTCTGTTTGTGTGTGTATACATGCACGCACATCTGGTTTCTGATGCGGACGGTATTGACAACATCGAGTTTGCAATGATTTGTCTGCAAATTTTAGAACTGGCTTATTTATACTGTTTTTATTGCAGAAAATTATTGTTTCACTATGTCGAATTCCAAAGAAGCCGAGGGTGTGAAGCGCAAAAGAACTGCTAGTTCATTTAAAGCGGAATAGCTTCAGGTTTACTTCCACTTAAAAATTCAGTGCGCACATGTCGTTGTCACTGGGCAGAAGACTGCACAGCACTAGATTTTTGTGCACACTGGTCATTACAAGTAGAGGGAACATTGGGCCCAAATGGACTATGCCAATCAAAATACCCCTCTAACGGGTGCCATTTGCATGCTTTTAGCCCAGACCCCTCTAAACCAGGGGTGCACAGACTCCTCGGTTAATGGTAAGGCTCCATGGATGAAAAAGGTTGGGAAGCACTGCTCTGAACATTTCCCGTCCACGTTGATGTCCACATACATTTTAAATGCTGTTAATGTACCTGCCTCAGCTCGTTCCATAGACTGACAAGAGGAGTTGAGTCCAGTCTGGGCTAGTATTGAAAGGGGGGCTTATTATTATTCTTCAGATTTGGAATTGTTTATCACAGGTACCTTGAAGCATAGACAGAAATGTGTCGTTTGAGTTAACAACAAACCCAAGGGTAGGCTGGGATCAGCCCGTAAGTTTTGGTTTATTATTGCCACATAAACCAAGATACAGTAAAAAGCTTTTGTTCCGCATGTCAAAGACTGCTCCTTCAGTACATAAGTACACTCAGTGGCTACTTTCATAGGCATGCCTGCTCTTCAATGCAAATATCTAATCAGTCAATCACGTGGCAGCAACTCAGTGCATAAAAGCATGCAGACTTGGCCCTAGAGGTTCAGTTGCTGATCGACCAAACATCAGAATGGGGAAAGAAATGTGATCTAAGTGGCTTTGCCTGGGGAATGATTGTTGGTGCCAGATGGGGTGGTGTGAGTATCTCAAAAATGGCTGATCGCCTGGGATTTTCATGTACAGTGGCCTTTGGAGTTTACAGAGGGTGGTGCAAAAAGAACATCCAGTGAGCAGCAGTTCTGGGGGCAAAAACACATTGTTAATGAGAGAGATCAGTGGAGAACGGTCAGACTGGTTCAAGCTGACAGGAAGTTGACAGTAACTCAAATAACCACGCCTTATAACCGCAGCGTGCAGAAGAGCATCTCTGAACACACATCACATCGAATGTTGAAGGGGATGGGCTACAGCAGCAGAAGAGCACGAACACACATTCAGTGACCACTTTATGAGAGACAGGACGGCTACAGAGATAGTGCAGTGCAGGCAGACAAGTATTGCGCGACGCTCCCGGTGTGCATGATACGCGGCAGGTTTAGCGGTGAACTCCAGAACGAACAACGCGTATTTTGCAATTTCTCTGTTTTCAAGTATTTCCCTGTTTTCAAATTTATTTGACACGGGAATTAAACCGCGATGCATAATCCAGCCAAACGGGGCACAGCATAAACACCTCATCGGTAAGAAGTGCCTTTGAAACGTTACACACCTAGGACACCACTCTGTTTACCACGCCCGCACAGGATGCTGTCGTAATTGAGAGTCCTGTACAAGTTTAAAACCGCAAATATCAAGAGACTGGCCTCGCTACAGCTGCAAACTCGGCTGTTTGCACTCTCCACTCGATCTGGTTCTTTCCTGGCAGCGGGCGCCTTTTGGGGAAGTCCGAATCGTGGCTTGTATTTCAGCACCGAGTCACCCCGAAATAACTTGTAAACAATCGTAAAACAGACACATGCCTGGTAATTAAATTAAAGCCTTACCGTACGCTCTGACACCAACGAATGCCAGGTAGGCAAAGAGAAAACTTCTCAAAAACATCATGCAATGGGGAATTCAAACGCTCCGTGAATTTCTTAGTTCTTCGCGCGACACTCCCTCCAAAGTAGATGATTTTTAATTCGGTAACTCTTGACGTTTCGAGACAATGTCCGCGAATCGACCCGGAGCCCTGTCAATCTATGTGAGTGACGGCTCTCTCCCCCAATCGGAAGCTGAAGTTCTCCGGAGCTCCGCCTGGTTGAATTGACAGTTGTTGGCGCAGGAACCCCTCCTGACAGAGGCAACCAATGACTGCAGAAAATCTGGTGAGTGAACATACTGTAAAAATCACCAAACAAAAATAAAATTATCCGCCAGCGTGTTCTTTGTTTTGTACTTTTTCTCCCCACACTAAAAGTTTGGAAATGTGGCCTCAGCGTGTCATTTTGAGGAGAGTGATTACACACCCCATAATTTTATAAATGCTGTTAAGATTGCTTGTCGAGGGTGTGCTTTGGCGGTTAAAATGCTGCACAAGGTAAACAAATTATGGAGGTGAGTCATGGGAGAAAAATCTGGATCATTGCAAATAAGCAAATACTGATAATATGCAGAGTTATAAAGCACAGAAACCAGCTCTTCTGGCGACCATCTTCATCCTGGTTAAGTACCCACTAGGTTAACCCCACTTCCTAGAGCTGTTATTACCATATAATCATCAGGCTGCTGAACAGGCCGGGATAACTTTACTCAGCTCAAACAGAGTCATAGAAAAGTACAGCACAGAAACAGGCCCTTCAGCCATCAGATTTCTGAATAGACTTTGAACCCATGAACACTAACTCACTACTTTTTGCACTACTTACTTAATTTAATCATTATATATTTATATTTACTGTAATTCAGTTATTATTATGAGTGTGATTGATAAGTTTGTGGCCTAATGTAGAAGGAGATGAGTTATACAGCTCTCGTTACATGCACATGCAGTTCAACTCTTTGAGTGATTATGCAGAAAGTTTAAAGTTAATAACTCATCGGAGTGATTGATAAGTTCATGGCCTAAGGTAGAAGGAGACGAGTTATTAACTTTAAACTTTCTGCATAATCACTCAAAGAGTTGAACTGCGCGTGCATGTAACGAGAGCTGTATAACTCATCTCCCTCTACCTTAGGCCACACCCCTGCTGTGGACACTTTCTGGAGGTCCAAGATCCGTATGCTCCATGACCACTGGACTGAGTGTGTAAGTGTAGGAGGGGACTATGTTGAAAAATAGAAGTGCTAGGTTTTCTAAAATTGACTCCTTCTACCTTGGGCCACAAACTTATCAATTACCCCTCGTATGTATTGCAATGTACTGCTGCCACAAAACAACAAATTTCATGACATACGCCACCTGATTCTGATTCTAGCCCATACTGACTCAGTTATACTGCCTACTCCCATCAACTTACACCAGGACCAAAGCCCTCCACTCCCTCTTACCCACATACCTATCCAAACTTCTCTTAAACGTTGAAATCAAGCTTGCATCTGTCACTTCCGTTGGCAGCTCATTCCACACTCTCATGACTCTCTGAGTGAAGAAGTTTCCCTACATGTTCCCCTTAAACTTTTCAGTTTTCCTCCTTAAACCATGAGCTTAGACAGACAGACATACGTTATTGATCCCGAGGGAAATTGGGTTTCGTTACAGTCGCACCAACCAAGAATAGTGTAGAAATATAGCAATATAAAACCATAAATAATTAAATAATAATAAGTAAATTATGCCAAGTGGAAATTAGTCCAGGACCAGCCTATTGGCTCAGGGTGTCTGACACTCCGAAGGAGGAGTTGTAAAGTTTGATGGCCACGGGAAGGAATGACGCTCAGTGTTGCATCTCGGTGGAATGAGTCTCTGGCTGAATGTACTCCTGTGCCTAACCAGTACATTATGGAGTAGATGGGAGACATTGTCCAAGATGGCATGCAACTTGGACAGCATCCTCTTTTCAGGCACCACCATCAGAGAGTCCAGTTCCACCTCCGCAACATCACTGGCCTTACGAATGAGTTTGTTGATTCTGTTGGTGTCTGCTACCCTCAGCCTGCTGCCCCAGCACAGAACAGCAAACATGATAGCACTGGCCACCACAGCTTCATAGAACATCCTCAGCATCAGACAGCTCTAGTTGTAATCTTCAATGTTCATAGGAATAAAGTCATAACCTATGCAATGCTTCCATCTAACTCAGGAGCTCAGTCATGGCACCAACACTGTAAATTTTCTCTTTTCTTTTTCAACCTTACATCTTTCCTGTAGGCAGGTGACCAAAACTGCACCACATACTCTAAATTAGGTCTCACCAATATTATACAACTTCAACATAACATCCTAACTCCAGTCACAAACAAGAGAAAATCCTCAGAATCTGGAAATTCAAGCATCACAACACAAAATGCTGGAGGACTGGGAACCTGCTGAAGGGTTTCGGCCCAAAATGCCAACTGTACTCTTTTCCATAGATGCTGCCTGGCCTGCTGAGTTCCTCCAGCATTTTGTGTGAGATCCTAACTCCAGTACTCAGTACTTTGCTCTATAAAGGCCAATGTGCCAAAGGCTTTCTTTATGACTTCTTAGAAACACACACAAAATGATGGAGGAACTCAGCAGGCCAGGCTTCTTATGACTTCTTTACGCTTTCTCTACCTGTGATACCACTTCCAATGAATTATGGGCCTGTATTCCCACACCCCTTTGTTCTACCACACTCTTTAGTGCCCTATGGTTCACTGTGCAAGGCCTACCCTGGTTGGTCCTACCAAAGTGAAATGCCTCGCATTTGTCTGCATTAAATTACTCCTGCCATTTTTCAGCCCATTTTTCCAGCTGGTCCAGATCCTGCTGCAAGCTCTGATGGTCTTCCCCGCTGTTCACTACACCCCCAATCTAGGTGTCATCTGGAAATTTGCTGATCCCATTATCATCCAGATCGTTGATATAGATGGCAAACAACTGACCCAACACTAAGCCCACTAGTCACAGACCTTCAGTCAGAGAGGCAACCATCTACTACCACTGTCCAGCTTCTCCCACAAAGCCAATGTCTGATCCAATTTACTACCTTATCCTGAATCCCCAGTAACTGAACCTTCTTGCCCAACCTCCCATGTGGGATCTTGTCAAATACTTGTCAAAGTCCATGTAAACAACATCCACTGCTTTGCCGTCATCAACTTTCCTAGTAACTTCTTGAAGAAACTCTATAAGATTGGTTAGACAGAACCTACCACACACAGAGCCCTGCTAATTATCCCTAATTAGTCCACATCTACCCAAATACTTAAATATCTGATCCCTTAGAATACCTTACAATAACTCTCCCACTACCAATGTCAGGCTTACCAGCCTATAATTTCCTGGATTATTTATAGAGCCTTTCTTAAACAACGGGATAATATTGGCTATCCTCCAGTCCTCAGGTATCCCACCTGTCACTAAGGGTGATTTAAATATCTCTGGTAGGGCCCCTGAAATTTCTTCACTTTCTTCCCACAGGGTCCTAGAGAACACCCTGTGAAGTCCTGGGATTTATCCACCCCAATTTGCCTCAAGACAGTAATCACCTCCTCCTCTGTGACAGGGTCCATGACACAGCTGCTGTTTTGTCTCACTTCTATAGACTCTATGTCTACCTCCTTAGTAAATACAGATACAAAAAATCCATTTCAGATCTCTCCCACCTCTTTTGGCTCCATGAATTGATTACCATTCTGATCCTCCAGATGACTAATTATGTCCCCTGCTATCAACGTATCTGTAGAAACCTTTAGTATTCTTCTTCATCTTATCAGCTAGGTCAACCTCATACCTTCTATTAGCCCTTCTGATCCCTTTCTTAAGTGTTCTCTTTAATTGCTTATACTCTGTAAGTACCTACTTTGTTCCCACCTGCCTGTACCTGCTATCCACTTCTTTTTTCTTAACCAGAGCCTCAATATCTCTTCAAAACCAAGGTTCCCTAAATCTGAACTGATTCTACAACCTAGAGACTCACTTTCAAGGACTTGTTACGACCATGTCCTCAGTATCTTTTTGCGTAATTTGTCGTCTTTTGCACATTGGTTGTTTATCAGTCCTTGTGCAGATTCTATTTTTCTTAGAACCATAGAACATTACAGCACAGAAACAGGCCTTTTGGCCCTTCTTGGCTGTGCTGAACCATTTTTCTGCCTAGTTCCAGTGACCTGCACCTGGCCCATATCCCTCCATACACCTCTCATCCATGTACCTGTCCAAGTTTTTCTCAAATGTTAAAAGTTACCACTTCATCTGACAGCTCATTCCACACTCCCACCACTCTCTGTGTGAAGAAGCCCCTCCCCCCAATGTTCCCTTTAAACTTTTCCCCCTTTACCCATGTCCTCTGGTTTTTTTCTCCCCTTGCCTCAGTGGAAAAAGCCTGCTTGCATTCATTCTATCTATACCCATCATAATTTTATATACCTCTATCAAGTCACCTCTCATTCCTCTACGCTCTAGGGAATAAAGTCGTAACCTATTCAACCTTTCTCTGTAACTCAGTTTCTCAAGTCCCAGCAACATCCTTGTAAACCTTCCCTGCACTCTTTCAACCTTATTAATATCCTTCCTGTAATTCGGTGACCTGTAATTCTTGACTTTCCTGTAAATACCAGCAAGGAAATGAATCTCAAGGTTGTATATGATAACATACACTAAGTGTCCACTTTTTTTGGGTACAGGATTGGAATCCACTGTGGTCTTCTGCTGTCCTCTGGCCCATCCACTTCAAGGTTTAATATGCTGTGCATTTAAAGATGGACTTCTGTTGTAACACATGATTATTTGAGTTACTCTCGCTTTCAATCTGACCATTCTCCTCTGACAAGGCAGTTTTGCCCACAGAACTGCTGCTCACTGGATGTTTCTTTTTTGCTGTTTTACACCATTCTCTGTAAACTCTAGAGACTTTTGTGCATGAAAATTCTAAGAGGTCTGCATTTTCTGAAATACTCAAACCTCCCCTTCTGGCACCAACAATGGTTCCATGGTCAATGTCACTTAGATCTCCTTTCTTCCCCTTTCTGATGCTTGATCTGAACAGCAACAACTGAACTTCTTAACCATATCTTCATGCTTTTGTGCATTGAGTTGCTGCCACATGATTGGCTGATTAGATATTTGTATTAACGAGTACAGGTGTGCACATACTTTGACTTGGTCCAGCGTTGGAGAACTTTTGTGTGCATCTACATAGAATATAGGACAGGAACAGGCCCTTTGACCCACGGCATGGATCCTGACTAAGTAATGATGCCCAATTAAATAATCCCTTCTGACTGCTCATGGTCTACTGTATATTCCTCCATTTCTCTGTGAAATTCATGTGCCCATGGTAAGATCTTCTAAACACCTTTATTGTATCTGTCTCCACCATCGCCCCATTCCAGGCCCCCACCAATGTCTGTGTAATGAAGATCTGACCTGCACATCTCCTTTCAACTTTACCCTCTCCCCTTAAAGTACATGCCCAATAGCATTAGACATTTTGGCCCTCAGGAAAAAGAATACCAGCTGTCAATTCTGTCTATTGTATCGGATAAGTTTTGAATTTTGTCACTGAGAGAGTGGCATCCATTTTCCAATCAAGAAAATGTTCGTCCTCAGATCCCATGTAAAACTCTTACATGTGGGGTGCCGGGGCTTCACTGGGCAGACTCTTCACAGAGCCCTCAGCACGTTGGGTATGACTGGTACAAGGTGGCAGAGAGCCAATGACAACATCACCAAGACAGCAGAGAAAGCCTCAAGGTGACTCTGGTTGAAGAAAGCAAGTCCATGGGGATCTGCAGCACATAGGATCAACCACAGCTGGGCCAGCAGGGTGAGGGTATCTGATGTTGAAAGACCCGGAGCACCTGAGGACCCCAGGTTATATCACTGATGATACGTTCAGAGCATTGTGAGATATGTTCTTCAAAAACTACCTCTTAAACTAATCCTATGCCTTTTAAGTCATACGGTACTACAGCACAGAAACAGGTCCTACAGACCATCTACTCCATGCCAGACTATTATTCTGCCTAGTCCCATTGACCAAGTTTCTCTAAAATCTCTCATTTTAAATGAAAATTTAAAATGCCAGGGCATCAAAGGTTATGGTGAGAAGGTGGGGAAGTGGCACTAAATGGGAGAGTGGATCAGCTCATGATAAAATGGCTGAGCAGACTCGATGGGTCGAATGGCCGATTTCTACTCCTTTGTCTTATGGTCTCTGCAGTGGGTAAATATTTCCTACAATCTACTGCATCTCAACTCCTCGTAATTTCATATACCTCTGCCAGGTTCCTTAAGATTGTTATAGCCGGAGGGGGTACGTCGTGTAGCCTCTGACAACCAAGTCCAGATCCTGGCCTTCAGCTACTAAGCCTGGTCAAATTCTTTCTACTGACAAGAGATGAGGCAAAGGTTGGCTACTGCCACCTTAAAACCAGTCACTTTGTCCTGATGGGGCTTGTCAGCCATGGTTGGTGCTCATCTAGGAGAAGGAACACTGATCTCAAATGTCCGCTGCCTTGTGGCTATACACACTCAAGGGGAAGGCTTTGGGAGTAAACCCCAAGGGAAACATCAGAGCTGGAGTCCCTACGTTGAGTTCAACGTCCAGTGGCACCTCCTGCAATGCTGCTGGTGCCGAACTATATCGGTCTGTGGTGCTCCTTTGGCTTCATCAGATGCATGGCGAGAGGGAGCTTGCTAGTTGGGAACAGCTTGCTCTCCATGTTGTACTTCCCTGGCTTGCGTATCTAGACAGCTAGGACGCAACGAGCATGGTTGATCCCGACTGGCGGAGGCCTCTGTTTCTCTATCAGGTCGCTCCACAGTCTCCCCCACTCCAACAAAATCAGATCTATTCTGACCAGCCGCTCAACCCAGCTGAAACGTTCCCATCCCAAGCAACATCCTGGTAAAGCTCATCTGTAAAACAATCACTTCCTTTGTATAATGTTTCAAGTAGAATACTATAAGGTCGGCATGGTAGTGTACTGGTCGTGCAAGCACTTTACGCCTGGTTTCAATTCCCACTGCTGTCCCTATGACCGTGCGGGTTTCCTTCAGGTTCTCTGCTTTCCTCCCAAATTCCAAAGACGCGTGGGTTAGGGTTAGTGAGTTGTGAGCATGCTATCTTGCCACTGGAAGTGTGGCATCCCTTGTGGGTAGCCCCCTGCACATCCTCAGACTGTGTTGGTCATTGAAACATATTTCACTATATGTTTCGTTGTTCAAGGCTCTGTGCTGTGTAAAAGCCTTCAGCGCACACACACACACACACACACACATATATATAAATGGCGTGCCTAAGGCTATTGCACAGCACTGTATTTGGCAAGCAGAGTAGAGAGCAAGCTTTTCAATTTGGCGAGAGCCAAATGTGTCAGATAATATTTGACAGATTATATTTGGAATAGTGAAGATGTAGCTCTGTGGGAGGGGTGTGGGACAGGTGCCAGAGAAGGAGAACCAGGAGCAGAGGGTGGTGCAGGTGCAGACACACCCAGCCCTGAGACACCAGGCAAGGTCGTTTGATTCCAAGCAAAGGATTTATTGATCATGACAGAATGTCTCTCTTGTCCTTCCCACCCTCCTTCTTTCCTCTTTTCCCAACCATGATTCCCCTCTCCCTTCCTCCTTCCCACTCTCAGTCCACAATAAAGGTTCATCTAGTATCAAAGTATATAACTCCGAAACTCTTCTTCTCCAGATAGCCACAAAACCAAGAAAGTAAAGAATGGCAACACAATCATTAAGCCTCAAATCCCTCCTCCCTCCACAAAAAATTAGCAAAAACAGAACAGGCACACCGATCCCCAATCCCCCTCTCCTGTACACAAACAAAACAAGAAAGATGGGGCAATAAACACAGATTGTAAAAATCTATAAGACTGAAAAAGTCTATAGTCCAAGTCCATATCCAAAACACAGAAAACCTGGGTAACATTCTCCAGGCACAGCAGCAGGCCTTTCCCTCACCATAGCAGAGCGATCTCACCAGCGGTCAAAAAGCAGTCGCCCCTCTCCGGTAGCAGAGCGATCCCACCAGCGATCAAAAGGCAGTCTCCCATCTTTGTAGCAGAGTGACCCCCACCCCAGCGCTAAAGAGGCTGTCTCTCCTCTCCATAGCAGAGCGATCCCTCCAGTGATCAAAAGGCACCATATCAGAATCAGGTTTATCATTACTCATACATGTCATGAAATTTGTTTTTTGTGGCATAAAATTACTATAGTGATGTACAAAGGTCATAGACCCCCTAGCTATGTGTTTAAAACTTACACAGTACTGTACATGTGATAAATAAGCTAATCCCTTAAATCACATTAGAACTGAACACGGAGTTTTATCGAACTGTTGTGTAGATATTTAATGGCCATAAGACCCTAAGATATAGGAACATAAGTAGGCCGTTCAGCTCATCGAGTCTGCTCCTTTGTCTACCCTGCTTGTAATTTCCTCAAAAAATTGCAGGTGGTTAGTCAGGCAGGATTTTCCTTTCAGGAAACCATGCTGTCTTTGGCCTGTCTTGTCATGTGCCTCCAGGTAATCTGTAATTTCATCCCTAACAATTGATTCCAACAATTTTCCAACCACTGATGTCAAGCTAGCAGGTCTATAGTTTCCTTTTTGCTGCCTCCCACCCTTCTTAAATAGCTGAGTAGCATTTGCAATTTTCCAGTCATCCGCTACAATGCCAGAATCTATTGATTCTTGAAAGATCATTGTTAATGCCTGTTATTTCTCTCCCCCCACAATAGTGTTGATCCAAGCACCTTCAAATGTACTTGTTTTCTGAAATTTTTTCTTTGTAAATTTTCGAGATCGGTTTCAGACCAAGATATTATACCAAAGAATATGTTAATATACAGTAGGTATAGCGAAAGTGTTTATTGTCTTTGTTGTATTTTTACTGTTGAGCTCTATTTGGCAGATTTTCTTAAGTCTTGAAGTAAATTCTGTCAAAAGTTTTTTCTTTTATCATGTGATGATCTATTTTCTTTCCTTGTTCGTATCTCAGATACTTATCATGTTTCATATTCATCCATTGATTGTAATTTAACCTGTTGCTCTGTTCTGTGTACTATTAGTTCCTGATGAAGGATCTTGGCCCGAAACGTTGGCTACTCTTTTCTCATGGATGCTGCCTGACCTGCTGAGTTCTTCCAGCGTTGTGTATGTACTATTAGTTCAGTTGCACCTTTCTTTATGTTTAATGTTCTGCACTTATCCAGGTCAAAGTTCATGTTTATATCTTTTGAAAATATTTCTACTATTTGAATTACTTGCTTCAGCTTAACTGATGAAGGAGCATATAATTTCAAATCATCCATGTATATTTGTTGTGGTATGGTATAGCTTGTTTCATTCTTTCTGATCTGATACACAATTTTCAGCTGATTCAGTAAATTAGGGAGTGGGTTTAAAATTATTCAAATCACAAGCAAGAGAAAATCTCCAGGTGCTGGAAATCCAAGCAACACACACAAAACGCTGGAGGAACTCAGCAGGCCAGGCAGCAACTACGGAAAAGAGCACAGTCAACATTTTGGGCCGAGACCCTTCATCAGAACCGGAGAAAAAAAAGATGAGGAGCCTCTGAGTCCTGATGAAGGGTCTTGAACCAAAATATCGACTGTACTCTTTTCCATAGATGCTGCCTGGCCTGCTGAGTTCCTCCAGCATTTTGTATATGTTGCTTAAAGTTATTATTAATTATTATTATTATTATTCTCTTTCTTTTCATATATGCACATTGGATTTTGACTGTCCTATTGGGTGAAGTCTTTCTTTGTGTTTCTTGTATTTGCTGTGACTGCCTGAAAGAAAATGCATCTAAGGGCTGTACATATTACCTTTGAAGTTTGAAAATATTTGAAAAATTATAACTTCTGCATTTTCTTCCAGAATTCCAAAGTTCAAAGTTTAAAGTAAGTTTATTGTTGAAGTATGAATATGTTACCCTGAGTGTCATTTTCTTTCACAATAGAATTAAAAAATGCAACAGAGTTAATGAAAAGCTACACAAAAACAGTCAAACAACCAATGTGCAAAATAAAGAATTCTGCGCAAATACAAAAAAAATAATAATAATTAAATAAGTAAATAAAGAATACTGAGAGCATGAATTGTAGAGTCCTTGTGAGTCTGTAAGTTGTGCAATCGGTTCAGAATTGTGGTGAGTGAAGTTATCCACGCTGGTTCAGGAGCCTGATGGTTGAAGGGTGATAACTGTTCCTGAACCTGGTTCCCAATAGCAGCAGTGAGAAGAGAGCATTCTTTCCGAATTCCCTTCATTATTTTGTATAATCACTTTGCATTCACACTATGTCCAGGCCTATTTATTTATTTATTGAGGTACGGTGTGGAATAGGCCCTTCGAGCTGCGCTGCCCAGCATTCAAGTCAAGTCAAGACCCCAATTTAACTCTAGCCTAACCATGGGACAATTTACAATGACCTATTAACCTACTAACCGGTACATCTTTGGACTGCGGGAGGAAACCCATATGACCACAGGGAGGACTTGCAGACTCATTACAGACAGCAGTGGGAACGTTGCATCATGAGTGGTAAACCTCTCCAGCCTCCCACATGATCAAAGGCCCTCACTTATGGATCTCCCTCATCTCCTAACTTTCTATATATTGTAAAGTTTTGTCAATTCTTATGCAAGACCATTGACCTGAAGCATTAACTGTGTCTTTCTCTGTCCCTGGAGCTGCTGCCACACCTGCTAAGTACTCACAATAAATAAATAAATAAATAAATAGATAGATAGATTCCCTCAATTTCCCCTTCCTCTATTCCCCACTCTGGCCTTTTAGATCTCCTTACCCACCTATTACTTCCCCCTTGATCCCCTCCTCCTTCCCTTTCTCCTATAGTCCACTGTCCTCTCTTATCAGATTCCTTCTTCTCTGGCCCTTAATCTTTTAGGCTTCACCTTTCACCTTCCAGCTAGCCTCTATCCCCTCCCTCCCCACCTTTTTGTTCTGGCGTCTTCCCTCTTCCTTCTCAGTCCTGAAGAAGGAACTTGGCCCAAAACATTGAGTATTTATTCATTTCCATTGATGCTGCCTGACGTGTCAGGTTCCTCCAGCATTTTGTGTGTACTGCTTTGGATTTCCAGCATCAGTAGATTTTCTCATGTTTAAGTAATTCAGAGATTTTGTTTCAGTTTTCAGGCATCTGCAGTGTTTTATTTTTAAGCACTTTCTATTCTTGTAGCTCACTCTTCATGTGAAGACTATTGACATCATTCATGTATTTATGGTTTCCTAATTTGAAACACTTGCAATACTCATGCTACTTTATTTATACGTATTTTTGTAAGGTATTCAGCCCATTGAGTTTATGCTGGTCCCCAGAGAATTGAGATCAAACTTATTCCCACTCCATTCACAAGTAATTTATTCTTTTCTGTTTCTTCCTCTCTTCCCCGGTTCTGATTACATGCCCTGAACCCAAAATCTAAACTGTTTCTCTTTCCACAGGTGCTGCCTCATCTGCTGAGTTTTTGCAGCATTCTCTGTTGCTAAAGTTTGAAGTACATTTATTACAAAGTATGTAGGCACTATACAGCCCTGAGTTTCACCTCCTTCTGGACAGCCACAAAACAAAGAAATCCAAAAGAACCCACAAAAGAATGAAAAACAATGTGCAGAGAGAGGGATCAACACATCGTGCAAACAACAAAAGTCAGCAAATAGCATTTGGAATGAAAGTGAGTCCTCAGACATGAAGCCCAGAGCAGGCCCACTGCAGATTCCTAGTATTGGTAGTTTTAAAAAAAAATTCCTATCTACTGTCAGCGAAGTTTTTTAATTGGGTAAGGGGCTAGCAACTCCATCCTGTGAAAAACCCAGACCTACAGAAATGCCAACAGAAGCTCCAAATACCCCATTCTTGGGAGAGGAAGTATCTTTGAAGATGGGGACAACTTGAACGACTGGTCCAGGAGAGAGGACTCTAGTCAGCAGCCTCTGCCCCAGTGGGGGTGATGGGCTTGAGTAAATCAGTGAAGTTTTGGATGGCCTCCAGTTTGTGGGATTCTGGGTAAATTTGGCAATGCGCCATTCAACAGTTTACTTGCAGCTGTTTCTCGATTTTCAGGTAGCACACGCCCCAACTTTTGCAAAAATTAACCCTCTCCCTCAGGTCAAATGTCAGCCATCAGAGGCGGAACCTATCCTGCAAAATGTTGTAGAGTCACTGAGTTCAACAGCAACTCAAATTCAGCCCACCATTTTCCTTCTCTACACTAGTCCTACTTACAGCCTGCCCATGGACTGTTTGTCCCTCTCCCATCAGGGAGGAGGCTAGGCAGCATCCACGCCAGGACCACCAGACTCAAAAACAGTTACTTCCCCCAAACAGTAAAGCTGATCAACACCTGCACCTACTAACCCACCCCTCCTCACCCCTCCAACCACCACTACTTTATAATTTTCTGTCAGAGTCACCTTATGTGTCCAGTGTCACTTTATAGACTTACAATTAATCTATGTATGTTCAGCACTGTGGAAAAGTCTTATGAACATAAATATAGTTAGAGTGCCTAAGACTTTTGCACAGTACTGTAGTAATTTTATATATTGCACTGTACTCTATCATTAAAAAAATCATGATGTATGTGAGTGATGATAAACCTGATTCTGATATGGGTTGCCATTGTGGATTGAGAGTGGGAAGGGGGCAGGGAGAGGGGAATTATAGCTGGGAAAAGGGGAAGGGAGAGGGGAGGGAGCAGGAAGTACCAGAGAGACATTCTGTTATGATCAATACACCATTTGTTTGGAATCAAATTACCTCACCTGGCGTCTCAGGGCTGGGTGTGTCTGCACCTGCACCACCCACCTGCCCCTGCACTAGCCCAACTCCCTGAGTTCACGAGTGTGGCAGCAGTCTGCAGTCAAACACAATACAGGTTGTCTTCTGCCGAGTGAACACTGGAGGGCAGCACCAACAGCGCCAGAATAGACCAGCTCCGGTGCCTTGCCACGGCGGTGTGAGGCCCAGTCCTCTCTACGACCAAGGCCACGCAGCTCCCCTCGTTGTCCGCCCCCGCAATTCGCCAATGAACCAGGGAGCCAGACTTGCAGCATTCTACATTACCAATGTCCAACAGAGTCTCATGATCAACAGAAACGTGACTAAGGCAATCACTCACTGTTAGACAGCACACTGCCCTCACGCACCGACTCTGACGACTCTCCGGCATCGCAGTCCACACCATGTCCAGTTCCTTCACTTTCTTCACCAATGAGCAACTCACTGATGGGGTACACCTACAGTACTTAATGTGCATCAGCGTCTTACAATCCTAAAAAAAAATGTTTTAGAAAGGCAATCACACCGTTGGATGACCCTGTAGAAGCTGCTGCTTTCAAACGCACCATCATCTAATCGGTCAATATAGCACAGTAACGAAGCCCTCCAGCCCAACGCGCCCGCACTGGCCAATTACACCCATGTGACCAACTAGCCTATCAAACGGTATGTCTTTGGACTGAGGGGGAAACCAGAGCACCCAGAGGAAACCCACACAGTCATGGGGAGAATGTACAAACTCCTTACAGACAGTGGTGGGAATTGAACCCCTTTCACTGTCACCGCAACAGCATTATGTTTACCAGTGCCACTCCACATATTTTTGTAATTTAGAGAATTTATATGTCTTTGCCCTGTACTGCTGCCAGAAAACACAAAATTTCATGTCATCAGAAACACAAGAAAGTCTGCAGATGCTGGAAATGCAAAGCTACAAACACAAAGTGCTGGAGGAACTCAGCAGGTCAGGCAGCATCTATGGAAAAGAGTAAACAGTTGCTGTTTTCGAGCGAGACACTTCTTCAGGACTGGAAAGGAAGAGCCTGGGCTACTCAAGATCATGTCGTGTAAGTCAGTGATAATAAATCTGAGCAACACTCACAAAATGCTGGAGTAACTCAGCAGGCCAGGCAGCATCTATAGGAAAGAGTACATCAAGGTTTTGGGCCAAGACCCTTCATCAGGAGTGGAGAAAAAAGATGAAGATTCAGATTTAGAAGGTGAAGGGTGAGGAGGAAGAAACACAAGGTGATAGGTAAAACCGGTGGGGGATGGATGGGGCAGGGATAAAGTAAAGAGCTGGAAAGCTGATTGGTGAAAGCAATGCAGAGATACAGAGAAGGGGGAATCTGATAGGGGAGGACAGAAGGCCATGGAAGAAAGAAAAGGGGGAGGAGCACCAGAGGGAAATGATGGGCAGGTAAGGTGATAAGGTGAGAGAGAGAAATGGAATGGAGAATGGTGAAGGAGAGCGGGGAGGACATTACCAGAAATTCAAGAAATCAATGTTCATGCTATCAGGTTAAAGGCTACCCAGACAGAATATAAGGCGTTGCTCCTCCAACCTGAGTGTGGCCTCATCACGACAGTAGAGGAGGCCGTGGACTGGCATGTCGGCATGGGAATGGGAACTGGAATTAAAATGGGGGCAACGGGAGATCCCGATTTTTCTGGTGGGCTGATTGAAGGAGCTTGGTGAAGCGGTTTCCCAATCTGCGTTGGGTCTCACTGATGTACAGGAGGTCACACCAGGAGCACTGGACACAGTAGATGGCCCCAACAGACTCACAGATGAAGAGTCACCTCACCTGGAAAGACTGATTGGTAGTGAGGGAGGTGATATACACTCCACCCACCAGAAAAAAATGAGATCTCCCATTTTAATTCCACTTCCCATTCCCATTCCAACATGTCAGTCCATGGTCTCCTCTACCATCGCAACGAGGCAAAACTCAGGTTGGAGGAGCAACACCTTATACTCAGTTTGGGTAGGCTCCAACCTGATGGCATGAACATCAATTTCTTGAACTTACGGCAATGATTCTCCTCCCCCCCCCCCCCCCTCCACCTCTCCCTCACCATTCTCCGTTCCCATTTCCCTCTCTCACCTTATCTCCTTATCTGCAGATTATCTCCCTCTGGTGCTCCTCTCCTTTTTCTTTCTTCCATGGCCTTCTGTCCTCTCCTATCAGACTCTGTCCCTTCCCCAGCCCTGTATTTCTTTCACCAATTGACTTCCAAGGTCTTTACTTTACTCCTCCCCCTCTCCTGGTTTCTCTATCACCCACTGCCTTGTACTTCTTCATCTTCTCCCCCAACCTTTCAAATCTACTCCTCATCTTTTTTCCTCCAGTCCTGCTGAAGGGTCTCGGCCCAAAACATCGACTGTACTCTTTTCCATAGATGCTGCCTGGCCTGCTGAGCTCCCCCAGCATTTTGTGTGAGTTGCTTGGATTTCCAGCATCTGCAGATTTTCTTTTGGCTGTGATTATATGATAAATCTAATTCTGATTCTGAATGATTATGTTTCTAGCCTAGTAACTCCAAAGTTAAACATTTTGAATTTCAGCACACAGCTTGCAAAAGTGAAATTGATTAAGCTGGGCATTTATGTGACTGAACAGAGATATAAAAAAAAGTACACAGATGCAAAAAATCAGAAGTAAAATTCTGGGAACACTCAGCATGAGCAGGCAGTATCTGTGTAAACAAGAAACAGTTTATATCTAAGTTCCAAAAACTTTAGTCAGGGCTGGGAAATTGAGAAAACAAACTGGTTTTTAATTGCAGAGAGGGTGGGGCAGAGATGATTAGGTTCAAGGGAAGGTGTCTAATAGGGTGGGGTCGGAGTTACCAAAGTGATTCTAATATTTATAGTGTTGTCTTCTTGATAAATTAATGAGAGCACAGAGAAAGAGAGAGAGGCAAACAGAGAGGGAGGGGGGGGGGTTAGGGAGTGAGTGAGAGAGAGAGAGAGATGTTAAAGCCATGAAATATAGATCTCTAACTTTCAATCAGTTCTTCCTGTTCCCCTTCTTTCTTGTTCCATTCTCTATCCTGGCTCCCCTCTTATCCCTTCTCTGCTCCTCACAGCCCAACACGTCAACTATTTATTCCTGACCTGCCGAGTTCTACCAGCATTTTATTTATTTATTGAGATACAACACAGAGTAACCCCTGCCAGCCCTTCGAGCTGCACTGGCCGCAGTTAACAATTTCTGAGAGCGCCTGGCATAAAGCCACACACTCACGGGGAGAACGACCTTACAGGCAGTGGTGAGAATTGAACCCAGGTCGCTGGAACTGTAAAGCGTTGTGCTAACCACTACGCTACCATGCCACCCCCCTTTGAGTGTGTTGCACTACAACACTAGGACAAATTTGATCACTTTGCACTAAGATAGGCTTGGTTTTTTAAAAAAATTTTGTTCCAATTGCATTCTTTCTTGTAAAAATTGGGTATTCAAAGTTCAAAGTTCTATGTAAATTTATTATCAAAGTACATATATGTCACCATATACCAAATATTCATTTTCTTGCAGGCATACTTAATAAAGCCATATTAGAATACTAACCACAATCGAATCAATGAAGATAAAGAGCATTCTGAAGACTGCATCTTTGCAATCTAGATGACCTAGGTTTGAGTGAAGAGCCAGTGAGATGGTACCTGCTGTGGACCTGTTGCGTCACTATAAGAACTGGAGTAGATCCAAGTCGCTTCCCAGGCAGGAGTTGATATGTTTCATCCCCAACCTCTCAAAACACTTCATCACTGTGGATGTAAGTGCTGCTAGACAACAGCCACACAGGCCCGTTATTATGATGTTCTTCTTCATCTCCAGTATAAATGAAGCCTGCTTGAAGCTGGTGGGTACCTCAGACAACACAGGTCTTTCATACTTCGCCAGGTACCCCATCTGGGCCAGTTGATTTCCCTGAGTTGACCCTCCTGAAGACTGCTCACTTGTCGGCCACAGAGACTGAAATCACGGAATCATCAGGGGCTTGTGGGTGTTCGTGATGGTTCCTTCATGTTTTCATGGTCAAAGTGAGAATAGAAGGCACGTACACAACGCTGGAAGAACTCAGCAGGTCAGACAGCATCCGTGAGAAAAGAGTAGCCAACGTTTCGGGCTGAGACCCTTCATCAGGAATGGGGGGGAGGGGGGAAGAGAGAGCCGAAGTTCAGTAATAGAGATAGGGGAGGGGGAAGGGCTAGAGGCGCCAAGTGGAAAACCAATCAGAGGAAAGATAAAGGGGGGAGGGGGGAGGGGATAAGCATGAAAAAACTGTAGAGATAAAGGAGCAGAAAGTAGAAAGGGGAGAGAGGCAGAGAGGGACCTGGGATAGGGGAAGGGGGAGGGAGTGGGAATTACTGGAAATTGGAGAATTCAATGTTCATACCACCAGGCTGGAGGCTACCCAGACATTAGATGAGGTGTTGCTCCTCCAACCTGAGTTTGGCCTCATCATGGCAGTAGAGGAGGCCATGTATGGACATATCTGGATGGGAATGAGAGGCAGAGTTGAAGTGGGTGGCAACCGGGCGGTCCTGTGTATTGTGACGGACGGAGCGTAGGTGCTCGATGGAGCAGTCCCCCAATCTGCGTCAGGTCTCACCGATGTAGAGGAGGCTGCACCGGGAGCACCGGATGCAATAGACGACTCCAGCAGACTCACAGGTGAAGTGTTGCCTCACCTGGAAGGACTGTCTGGGGCCTGGAATGGTGGTAAGGGGGGAGGTGTGGGGACAGGTGTAGCATTTGCACTTACAGGGATAAGTGCCAGGTGGGAGTTCTGTGGGGAGGAACGTGTGGACCAGGTAGTCGCGGAGAGAACGATCCCTGAGAAAAGCTGAGAGGGGTAGGGAGGGAAAGATGTGCTGGGTGGTGGGGTCCTTTTGAAGGTGGCGGAAGTTGCGGAGGATAATGTGCTGGATCCGGAGGCTGGTGGGGTGGTAGGTGAGGACAAGGGGGACCCTGTCCCTGTTGTGGTGACGGGAGGATGGGGTGAGGGCTGAAGTGCGGGAAGTGGAGGAGATGCGGGTGAGGGCATCTTTGATGATGCCAGAAGGGAAACCACGATCCTGAAAGAAAGAGGACATTTGAGAAGTCCTGGAATGGAAAGCCTCATCCTGGGAGCAGATGCGGCGGAGACGGAGGAACTGGGAATAGGGAATGGCATTTTTGCATTGGGCAGGGTGGGAAGAGGTATAGTCAAGATAGTTATGGGAGTCAGTGGGTTTGTAGAAGATGTCCGTGGATAGTCTGTCTCCGGAGATGGAGATTGAGAGATCAAGAAAGGGGAGAGAAGTGTCCGAGATGGACCAAGTGAATTTAAGGGCTGGGTGAAAGTTAGAAGCAAAGTTGATGAAATTGATGAGCTCAGCACGGGTGCAGGAAGCAGCACCAATGTAGTCGTCAGTGTAGCGGAGGAAAAGATGGGGAGTGGTGCCAGTATAGATTTGGAGCATAGACTGTTCCACATAACCCACAAAGAGGCAGACATAGCTGGGGCCCATGCGAGTGCCCATGGCTACACCCTTGATCTGGAGAAAGTGGGAAGAACCAAAGGAGAAGTTATTGAGAGTTAGAACAAGCTCCACCAACCGGAGAAGGGTGGTGGTGCTAGAGAACTGGTGGGGTTCCCTTTACCTCTACAGTTCTTTCATGCTTATCCCCTCCCCCCTTTATCTTTCCTCTGATTGGTTTTCCACCTGGCGCCTCTAGCCCTTCCTCCTCCCCTATCTCTATTACTGAGCTTCGGCCCTCTCTTCCCCCCATTCCTGATGAAGGGTCTCGGCCCAAAACGTTGGCTACTCTTTTCTCATGGATGCTGCCTGACCTGCTGAGTTCTTCCAGCGTTGTGTACGTATTCTTTGATCCTCAGTATCTGCGGTTGTATTTTTGAGAATAGAAGGCATTGAACTCATCTGGAAGTGAAGCCCTGTTGTCAACTATATCGCTTCATTTAACTTTCTAAGAGGTGATAATATTCAAACCCTTCCACAACTGTGGTGCATCCTTTGTTGATTCAAATTGAATAAGTTATGTTAATTTATGTTCTTTTCTTTCTTGTGAATGCTTATTATATGATGCTATGTGTCTACAATGCTGCTGAAAGTTTTTCATTGCACCCGTGCACACATGCACCTGCGCATATGACGATAAATTGGACTTTGACCATAAAATATACGAGCAGAAGCAGGCCATTCGGCCCATCAAGACTTTGACTTTGAACTCAATATACTTGGCATTTTGCTTCATACTGCAGGACATACTTAACTCCTCCACTTCCTTAAGGTAAGTGCTATTCCCACACCTTCCCTTGCTTTTTTCTTTAACTTCAAAAACTAAATTTTATTATTAAAGTACATACACGTCACCACACACAAGCCCGAGATTCATTTTTACTAGGGGCATATTCGGTAAATCTATAGAATAGTGACTATAACAGGATCAATGAAAGATCAACCAGAAGACAACAAACAGTGCAAATGCAGATACAAATAAATAGCAATAATTAACAAGAACGTGAAATAACAAGGTCATGAGTCCTTAAAGTGAGACCATTGGTTGTAGAAACATCGCAAAGCTTGGGCAAGTAACTTTAGTTATCCACTTTTGTTCAGGAGCCCAATGGTTGAGGGGCAGTAACTGTTCTTGAACCTGGTGGTGTGAGTCCAGGGCTCTTATACCTTCTACCTGATGGCAGCAGCGGGAAGAGAGCATGTCCTGGGTGGTGGGGCTCCCTGATTATGGACATTGCTCTCCAACAGTAGCGTTTTATTAGTATCTGTACTAATTCCAAAAGCCTGAGAGCTGTACTAATTGGTATAACACCAAGTGATTTTGTCTCTGAGTTTTATTGCATAGATGTAAGGAACATTAACTGCTGGATGCTGAATATTTTTATTTACTTGCTTATTAAGAGATACAATGCGGAACAGGCACTTCCGACTCAACAAGCCAAGCAACACAGCTATTTAACCCTAGTGCAAACACAGGATAATTTTCAATAACCAAATAACCTACTAATCAATACATCTTTGGACTGTGGGAAGAGACCCGCGCACCCACAGGGAGGACGGACAAGTTCCTTACAGATAACGCTGGAATTGAACTCCAAACTCTGGATTGCCCCGACCTTACTGCCACTACACTACCATGGTGCCCCCTGCAATCTGCAACCTCCTGCCGGAGGAATACATTCAGACTTTAATTTAGATATTTCATTGAAGGAATTGTGTACTTCATCCCAAGTTGAAAGGAAGAGTTAGGAATTATCCACACGATAAATGAGTTGCAAAGTCGTTTCAAAGATCCAAGCACTCACTGCAGCCAAGCATTGTTTGCGGTTGTAAAACTCAAATGGTGACTCATTCCACAACCCGTTCCTGCTCTGTATTTCTATGATTTGTTATGGCAACTGAAGAAGCAGTTCACTCTGCAGAAGTTCTGGAGGCTTCTGCATTTGAGTATAGGGCAATGATTCACTTGTTTCAATTTAACGCCCAGATATTCCTTTCCAGACAGCTTGTTGTAATCGGCAAGTGATACATTCCTTTCCCATGTCTCAGACACCTTCTTATGGTCAGAATTATTTTATACACAGTATAACCATATTTGTTTGGCCATTTCATTTAGAAAACACAAGTGGATCAAACACTGTTTGATTTGTTGGTGTCTGCACAGGTATATCTGTGGTTGTAGGTGCGCATGTGTGCAGCTTATGCTTAAATGTATTTGGGGGGGGGTGTGTGTGTGTGTGTGTGTGTGTGTGTGTGTGTGTGTGTGTGTGTGTGTGTGTGTGTGTGTGTGTGTGTGTGTGTGTGTGTGTGTGTGTGTGTGTGTGTGTGTGTGTGTGTGTGTGTGTGTGTGTGTGTGTGTGTTATACAGCCTTTTAACCATTATAATTACAGAGTGTCAGGAAGAATAATATTAAACTACAAGTCAGCCAATGATTCCTTAATCCTCTCATCTTCATTAAGAAATAATTACAATTCTCTGCCAGTACATTTCGAGGAATTAATTTTGGCTCAGTAAACTATCTTATAATAGTCTACTTAGATTTTCAAAACATGCCTAAACCTATCTCAAGAGTGATAAGCTGCTAAACGAACTGATGCTTGATATGATTTCAATAATGACCCATGTGTGGGAACTATGTATATACCTGTTAAGGGGGGAAGGAATGGTGCACGGGGAGTGGAGTTAATGAAAAAGCTGATTATAACAGATTCTGGAAACCTGAAATGAAACAGGCGACAGCCTTTCTGGTCAGTGAATGGTCTACAGAGCAGCTACCCATATAATGGTTAGTGGCACAAATGTGTGGTCACTATTTGATTGTTGTTTTGAGATCCCATGGAGTGCTGGACAATTGATCAAATTGTCTTTCTGTCATGCAGTTGGTTGCGAGCTGGAAACTGTATATCTCCTCTGAAAAATAATGTCAGGGACTTCTTTTTCTGCACCACTTACAAAGGCAACAAGACCTAATTTTAGTACTATGACCAAAAGACAACAATGTCTAGATTTGGTCTTAGTTGAATGGTTCAAGTTGGTCAAATTAATATCAGAGAATATATACAGTATACAACCTGAAATTCTTACTCTTCACAGACATCCATGAAAGAAGAAACCCCCATATAATGAATGATACAAACATGAGAGCCCCAAAGCCCCTCCCCAGTGTCCCACAACACTTCAGTTCATGAAATTGGAGAGCCACCGGGCCATTTACAGGGTTGGTCCCCAAAGGCACACGTCTTCCAGGTCATTCCTGGAGATAGCAAAGTGCCAAGCCACATAGCTAGTCCGAAAACCCACCACTTGCGAAGAACCATAGTCTGAACTGTAGAACACGGGCTCCAACTGAACCCCAACCACCTTGAAAAGAAAGAAAAGATACGAGAGAAGAAGAATAAGCTGTTTCATGGACAAACTGGAAGAAGGCGCCTGGGTCTGCAAAAGCCATTGGCACCATCTTTTTTTGGGAATGTGTTGTGTTGAAATTCATACACCTGAAACCAGAGATGAATCTCAGAGTAGTCTATGGCGGCATATTCAAACTTCACTAATAAATGTACTTAGATTTCAGTCCTCTTTCACTTTGGTGAGTCAAATGGAAATGTTTATGGATCATGAGCCCAGACTTTGATGTATAAAGTGAAAAGATCTTGCAAGGGGTAGCATAACATTTTTCAGTGCTACAGATCAGAAGATCAGGGTTCAAATCCACCCCCCCCCCCCCCACTGTATATATGGAATTTGTATGTTTTCCCTGCTCCAGCTTCCTCTCACATTCCAAGAGGCAAAGGTGAAAGTTAGTAAATTGTGGGCATGCTATGTTGGCACTGGAAGCATGGCAACACTGGCAGGCTTCCCCCAGCACATGGTCAGGCTGTGTTGGTCATTGACGCAAACACTGCATGTTTCAATATACATGTGACAAATAAAGCTTATTTTTAGAAATCTTTTTCTTCTTGGAAGGAGTAGTGAATGGAGTGGAGAGTCACGATCATCAGGAATCTGCTGGGATTTCATGAAAATCTTCACATCTGCTGATGACCTTCAGGGAAGGAGATTGGCCATGTTTACACTAGGTGTGACTCCGTGCATTCTCTTAACAATTCAGTGATAAACAATAAATATGAATGAATAAATCCAGGTCTGGCAAGATAGAGTCAATGTGGAGAGGATGTTTCCAACAGTGGGAGAGTCTATGACCAAAGGGCACAGCAGCTAGAGAGGTAATAATACAGACAGACAGACATACGTTACTGATCCCGAGGGAAATTGGGTTTCGTTACAGTCGCACCAACCAAGAATAGTGTATAAATATAGCAATATAAAACCATAAATAATTAAATAATAATAACTAAATTATGCCAAGTGGAAATTAGTCCAGGACCAGCCCATTGGCTCAGGGTGTCTGACACTCCGAGGGAGGAGTTGTAAAGTTTGATGGCCACAGGCAGGAATGACTTCCTATGACGCTCAGTGTTGCATCTCGGTGGAATGAGTCTCTGGCTGAAAGTACTCCTGTGCCTAACCAGTACATTATGGAGTGGATGGGAGACATTGCCCAAGATGGCATGCAACTTGGACAGCATCCTCCTTTCAGACACCACCGTCAGAGAGTCCAGTTCCAACCCCACAACATCACTGGCCTTACGAATGAGTTGGTTGATTCTGTTGGTGTCTGCTACCCTCAGCCTGCTGCCCCAGCACAGAACAGCAAACATGATAGCACTGGCTACCACAGACTCGTAGAACATCGTCAACATCGCCCAGCAGATGTTAAAGGACCTCAGTCTCCTCAGGAAGTATGGGAGATAATGAAATAATGGATCAACTTAATAAGCATTTTGGATCAGTCTTCACTGTGAAAGACACAAGCAGTATACCAGAAATTCAATACTGCAGGGGGCAGAAGTGAGTGTTATTGCTATTACTAAAGAGAAAGTGCTTGGGAAGCTGAAGGTAGATAAGTCACCTGGACCACATGGATTACACCTCAGGCATCTGTAAGAAGTAGCTAAAGAGATTGTGGAGGCATTAGTAACGATCTTTCAAGAATCACTAGATTCTGGAACAGTTTCAGAGGACTGGAAGATTACAAATGCTACTCCACTGTTTAAAAAGAGAGGGAGGGCAAAATCTGACTTCAGTGGTTCGCAAGATGTTGGAATCGATTGTTGAGGATGTGGTTTTGTGGTACTTGGAGGCACATGATAAAATAGGCCATAAGTCAGCATGGTTTCCTTAAGCGAACATCTTGTCTGACAAATCTGTTGGAATTCTTTGAGGAAATAACAGGTAGAACAGACAAAGGAGAGTCAGAGGATGTTGTTTATTTGGACATTCAGAAAGCCTTTGACAAAGTGCTGCTCATGATACCTCTTAACAATATAAGCAGGAATAGTACAGGAAAGATACCAGATGGATAGAAGGTTGGCTGACTGGCTGAAACCAAAGAGTGGAAAATAAGGGGTTCTTTTCTGGTTGGTTGATGGAGACTAGTGGTGTCCCACAAGGGTTGGTGTTGGAACTGTTTCTTTTCACGTTCTATGTTAACGATTTGGATGGAGGAATTTACGTCTTTGTTGTCAAGTTTGCAGATGATACGAAGAGTGAGGGATGGTGCTGAGAAAGCAGAGAGTCTGCAGAAGAACGTGATCAGAATGCGCAGAGTGGCTGTTGGAATATATTGCTGTGAAGTGTATGGTCATGTACTTTGGTAGAGGAATAAAGAGGTAGACTATTTTCTAAATGAGGAGAAAATTCAGAAAACAGAGGTGCAAATACATTTGGTAGTCCTTGTACAGGATTCTCTAACTAAAGATTAACTTGCAAATTGAAAGGCAAATGCAAAGTTAGCATTAATTTTGAGAGGTATAGAATATAAAACCAAGGATGTAATTCTGATTGTGTTTCAAGCATTGTGAGCAGTTTTGGACCCCATATCTAAGAAAAGATGTGCTGAAATTGGAGAGGGTCAAGAGGTTGTTCATGAGATTGTTCTGGGAAATGAAAGGTTTAAAGTATAGAGAGCATTTAATGACTCTGGGTCTGTACTCACTGGAGTCTAGAAGAATGGGGGGGGGATATCTCATTGAAACCTATTGAATATTGAAAGGCCTAGATAGAGTAGATGGAGTGAGGATGTTTCCTACAGTGGAGGAGTCTGGACTAGAGAGCACAGCCTCAGAATAGAGAGACGTCCATTTAGAATATAGATGAGGAGAAATTTCTTTAGCCAAAGGCTGGTAAATCTGTGGAATTCATTGCCACAGATGGCTATGGAGAATAAGTCATTGGGTATATTTAAAGCAGAGGTTCATGATTAGTAAGAATGTCAAAGGTTATGGGGTGAAAGCAGGAGAATGGGTTGAGAGGGGAAATAAATTAGCCATAATTGAACTATAGAGCAGACTCGAAGGGTCGAGAGACTTAATTCTGTTACAGTGTCTTATGGTCTTATGCTATGAAGCAGCTTTAGAATTTTAATATTGTACAAAGTATATAGTGATTACAGTTGCAACACGTTTCTTTGTCTCCAAGGTGAATAAGTGCACGTCTTTCTCATATAATATTTTACTTTTATTAGGCCTGGTGTGGAGATAACAAACGAAGGACAGTTGATTGTAAATATGCCTTGTCTGCTGGTCTGGTGACTCACTTCTGGGAGGATCTGATGATGTCCCCTCCATTTCTGTGGTAAGAGGATGAGTCACCAGTATCTGGTTTTTCCCCCATTCAAATCCGGAATTCTGTTGAGACAAGCAGAAACTTAAGCATTGAAGTATAGAAAATAGGAAAAAAGAATAGGCCATTCGGCCCTCCTGTTAAGTTCCACCCTTTAACATGGCACTGGTGCAGGACTGTGTTCCTACATTCTCAAAGTTCAAAGTAAATTCATCATCGTATATATCACCAAATGCAACTCAGATTCATTTTCTCGCAGGCATTCACAGTAGGACAAAGAAATACAATCGAATCAGTGAAAAACTGCACAGGAAGACCGACAAGCAACAATTGCACAAATTGTTACGCCTGTGCTTTCCCCCCCCCCCCCCCCCCTCCTTTTTGAGAATCGCAAGATCGCTATTAAGTCAGGTCAGGAGACCCAGGAAATGAGAGAAAGACATGCAGAATCCACAAACAGGTTTGGAATGTGTCCTGGCCTCCGAAAGGCGGAACCATTGATAACGGCTATTGTCTCTTGGAGACGGAATTGTGTATTGTGTACTGTGCTTCGTGGAAGCCCTCGGGCAATGTGGGCTGGTTGGGGGATGGCATCATTCCACCCTGATTGACATCTGAAACCCCGTGAGTGGGGATAAAAGAGGGTCTGGGGAACAGCCCTTGAGACGCACCAGAAGAAACGCTAGAAATCCTGTAACAGCGTAATAGCAAAAGCCGGTGGAAAGCCACGTGCGTCCTTTTCCATTTGCCTCGGAATTGGTGTGCCTTGTCACAGAAGAACGGCTTTAGCTAACAACAAAGGAGAAATCAGCCCCAACGACTCTCGGAGGATTGACATCATAAAAGGAATGGGCAAGTTTTAATCCGTCTCTCTCTCCAACCAAAAGCTGCAGCTTGAATGAACTTGAGTGACTTTTATGTTTCCATCGGACAATACATTATCCCCTAGACAACGATAGAGCTATTTCTTATTGATTATTATTATACCCGCGCTTTTAGATTTAGTATTGACGACGTATATTATCTGTATGTTTGCATTGATATTATTTTTTTGTGTATTTCATCAATAAATACTGTTAAAAATAGTACCATCAGACCTCAACGGACCTCTCTATCTTTGCTGGTAAGTGAGCCAGTTATGGAGTACGTAACAAAATATAGAAAGAAACACAATTAAACCAGTAATACTGAGAATGTGAGTTGTAGTGCCCTTCAAAGGGAGTCCATGGGTTGTACTCAGTGTTGAGGTGAGTTGACGTTGTCCATGCTGGTTCAGGAGTCTGATGGTCGAAGGGTGATAGCTATTCCTGAATCTGTTAGGGTGGGACCTAAGATTCGTGTAGCTCTTTCCCAATGGCAGTAGCAAAAAGAGAACATGGCCTGGATGTTGGAATTGATGACAGATGCTGTTTTCATGTAACATTGCTCCTTGTAGATGTACTCAGCGATGGGGAGGGCTTTTCCTGTGATAGACTCTGCTGTTACTGTCACTTCCTATATCCCTTCTTCTGCATATCCCCATCTCCCTTGATGTTTTTAATATTAAACAATATACCTTACATTTTCTTCAATGCATTTAATGATTTGGTCTTCACTGCCATCTATGATAAAGAATTTTTTTTCGGTCTACCATCATTTGAGTAAAGTGGTTTCTCATAAGTTTGTTTCTAAATAGCATAACACATCACAGAAACAAATCTCCCCTCTGTGGACTCTGTCTACACTTCTTGCTGTCTCAGTAAAGCAGTCGGCGTAATCCAAGCCCCTGCCAACCCTGGACATTCTCTCATTGTCCCCTTTCCAGTGGGTAGAAGATATAAAAGCCTAAAAGCAGGTGCCTTGAGCCTCAAAGAAGCCTACTATCTCACTGCTAAGACTATGTAGTTCCTTTGTATGATAAAATGGACTCTTGACTTCAGAATCTCCATCGTTATGATCTTGCACTTTATTGTACACCTGCACTGCTCTTTCTCTGTGGCTGTTACACTTTATTCTACATTCTGGTATTGATTTACCTTGTTCTACCTCAATGCACTGTGTAATGATTTAACCTGTAGAAACAATATGCAAAAGAAGCTTTTCACTGGAACTTGGTACCTGTGACAATAATAAACCAATTCTAGTTCCAATTCTGGCTCAGGATGAAGGGTCTCGGCCCGAAACGTTGACTGTTCGTTTCCACGGATGCTGCCCGACCTGCTGAGTTCATCCAGTGTGTTGTACGTATTGCTTTGACCACAGCATCTGCAGCGTACTTTGTGTTTGGTTCTGGTTCTCCCGGTCCATTTGGAATATGCTCTGTGTGACTCATCTGTCTAGTCCTGTTAGCATTTTTACGAGTTTCTTAGAGTCTTCTCTCTGATTCTTCAATACTCATGTTGCTGTCTCACAATTCCATTCTGGGTTTGATCCTGACTCCCTGATACGGTTTGTCTGGAATTTGCATGTTCCCTCCATGGGCACCGGGAATTCCTTTGGGTGTTCTGGCTTCTTCCCACATCGTTAGGCTGTGTTGTACTGTTCTAAGTGGCAATAATAAGCCAATTGCTTTTCACCAATAACATATATTTATATAGATGAGGGTTAGAATGACAGCAGTGTAACTGGCAATAAAGAAGAAGGCAACATTTGGAAGGTGTGCAAAGAAATGTCTAGAAAGATGTGTTATGGCATAGTCAGCAACAATGATTCTGGAGAGCAACCATTAAAGAAGATTCTGCATCATAGGCTCAGAGAAGGGCCTGCCAGGAACAAACCATGGCCAGATTCCTCAAGAGTGGGTAATATTTGAACACAAGTTGTGAATTTTGGAAGTTGGCCCACAAGACCATAAGACATAGTGGCAGAATTAGTCCATTCAGCCCATTGAGTTTGCTCTGAAATTCTATCATGGCTGGTTTATTATACATCTGAACCCCATTCTCCTGACTTCTCCCTGTAAACTTTGGAGCCCTTACTAATCAAGAACTATTAACCTCCACTTTGAATCTACCCAAGGACTTGGCCTGTACAGCCATCTGTAGCACTGAATTCCACAGATTCACCCTCCTCTGGTTAAAGAAATTCCTCTTCATCTTTGTTCTTAAGGAACGTGCTTCTACTGTGAGGTTGCATCCTCTGGTCCTAGACTCCCCTTCTACAGGAAACATCCTCTCCATGTCCTCTCTATTTAGGCTTTTCAATATTCGACAGATTTCAATGAGATTCCCCCCCCCCCCCCCCCACCAGATTCTTCAAACTCCAGTGAGTACAGGCCCAGAGCCATCAAAAACTCCACATACATTAACTCTTTCTTTCCTGAGATCATTCTCTGGGCCCTGTAAAAGTCAAAGTTGTAAAATCAAACAAGAAGTTGTGTAACTAAAACTTTGTGAAACTAAAGAGTTAATGAGTATTGTTTGAAACTGTGTCATTGGTCTTTGAGTTGTATGACTAGTTGTAAATGATGAATAAGTATTTTTGAGCAAATGCCTCTCTCTGGCATGTTTTATCATGTGGAACATTGGGGCCCTTTCATGAGAAAAGGGAAATAATGTTATGTAAAGAAGAAGGTTTGCCTGGAGCATTGGCAAGTTGTATTGAATGGAGTGTTCCTCTTCATTCTACCTAGTTTTGTGAGGCCTTCTCAAAAGAGATCATAGGTGAATACTTCACATTGGTCAAACCTGTGATTGGTGAGTCCTGGGGCCAATAACCAGTGGTGGGTGAAGTCTAGAGAGCAAGGCCAAAGGACAAAGTCCAGAGCTTGGTGGTAGAAAATCTAAAAGGTTGACAACTGAAGCTGGTGAGTCTGGAGAGGGCGAGTCTAGCCAGAAACTGGAGGATGGAGACCAATATCTACAAGTCTATGAATAAGGGCCAAAAACTGAAGGTTGGAGGCTGATGTCTGCGGGTTTAAGAATCTGAGGCCAAAGACTAAGGGCCTGAAAGTTGCCTATCCTGGGGTTGGCGGTTTGTGTTGTGTGAGGAGGTGGGATGGTGTGAACGGGGCTCTCTTTGTTGTTCCCAGGATGCAGCTTTCCATTCCAGGGCATCAGAGATGTCCTCCTTCTTTAAAGAACAGGGTGTCCCTCCCTCTACTCTTGATGCTGTCCTTGCCCCATCTTCCCATCACCTTAATAGTGATGGAGTCCCTCTTGTCCTTACCTACCACCCCATCAACCTCCACCTCCAACATGTTATCCTCCGCAACTTTTGCCATCTCCAACGGGATCCTGAAGGTTCAAAAGTTTCAAGGTTCAAAAGTTCATTTATTATCAAGGTATATAACTCCGAATTTCTTCTTCTTCAAGTAGCTACGAAACCAAGAAAGAAAAGAATGGCAGCACGATCATCAACACCCAAATCCCTCCTCCCTGCACAAAAAAACAAACAAAAATGGAACAGGCACATCAGCCCCCAAATCCCCCTACCCTGCAAACAAAAAACAAGAAAGATCAGGCGCAGAACACAGAAGATAAAAAAAACTATAAGACTGAAAAAAAAGTCTATAGTCCAGGTCTCCAAGTCTATATCCAAAATACAGAAAGCCTGGGTAACATTCTCCGGACACAGCAGTAGGCTGTTCCAGCTAGCCTCTTTCCCCTCCTCCTATGTTTTTATTTTGGTATCTTCCCCCTTCCTTCTCAGTCCTGAAGAAGGGTCTCGGCCTGAAACTTCGACTGTTTATACGCTCTGTCTGTCACAATAGACAGGACCTCCCGGTTGCCACCCACTTCAACTCTGCCTCTCATTCCCATCTAGATATGTCCATACATGGCCTCCTCTACTGCCATAATGAGGCCAAATTCAGGTTGGAAGAGCAACACCTCATCTACCGTCTGGGTAGCCTCCAGCCTGGTGGTATGAACATTGAATTCTCCAATTTCCGGTAATTCCCTCCCCCTACCCCTATCCCAGGTCCCTCTCTGCCTTTCTCCCCTTTCCACTTTCTGCTTCTTTATCTCTACAGTTCTTTCATGCTTATCCCCTCCCCCTCCCCCCTTTAGCTTTCCACTGATTGGTTTTCCACCTGGCACCTCTAGGCCCTACCCCCTCCCCTATCTCTATTACTGGGCTTCGGCCCTCTCTCCCCCCCCATTCCTGATGAAGGGTCTCAGCCCGAAACGTTGGCTACTCTTTTCTCACGGATGCTGCCTGACCTGCTGAGTTCTTCCAGCGTTGTGTACGTATCCTTTGATCCACAGCGTCTGCAGTTGTATTTTTGTGTTTTGACTGTTTATTCATCTCCATAGATGCCACCTGACCTGCATTATTATCAAATAACCCAATTAAAAATAAGACCATTCCCCAGTGCCCAAAAAGAAAGAGGGAAAAAAAAACACAAATCATGAAAACAGTAGAAGTGAGCAACAACAGCATTCCATACAAATTAAGTCCTTAGATCCAAATCCCGGAGCAGCTCGGAGTAGGCCCAAAGCCTCGGTATTCAGTTCACATTCAGGTCACTGCAAAATTCGCAGACATGAAGCACAGCAGCCAGGGACAGTCTCACAGACTTAGCATTGCAGAGAGAGAAACCCCCAGACTAACTGTGCCAGTGTTTAAATGATCCGAACCTCACACTAGGACCTGGGCCTCGCTGTGGTGAATTGGTCTGGGCCTGGATGGTGCTGCCGGAGAAGCCGTTTGGGACCTCTTCAAGTCGGCTTGTCCCCCAGAATGATCCAACCTTGCCTGACACACTGCTATCTGGTCTATCTGGGCCAGCATTTAGATCGTCCAAACAGCCTCACGTTAGGCCACGGCGATCCGTTCTGGGTCAAGAACACGCAGCCCGGCGAGTCATTTCGGACCTAGATGTGTTGAAGACTATGGGCATGCTATGCTGGTGATGGAGCTTGTGGTAACCCTTGCAGTATATTGGGTGATAAGCTGAATGATTCTGATAGATAGATAGATAGATAGATACTTTATTCATCCCCATGGGGAAATTCAACATTTTTTCCAATGTCCCATACACTTGTTGTAGCAAAACTAATTACATACAATACTTAACTCAGTAAAAATATGATATGCATCTAAATCACTCTCTCCAAAAGCATTAATAATAGCTTTTAGAAAGTTCTTAAGTAGTTTACTTAAATACATTAAATACAATCAACCCCGGCACTTAACATATCTTACTCCTGGCGGTTGAATTGTAAAGCCTAATGGCATTGGGGAGTATTGACCTCTTCATCCTGTCTGAGGAGCATTGCATCGACAGTAACCTGTCGCTGAAACTGCTTCTCTGTCTCTGGATGGTGCTATGTAGAGGATGTTCAGAGTTTTCCATAATAGACCGTAGCCTACTCAGCGCCCTTCGCTCAGCTACCGATGTTATACTCTCCAGTACTTTGCCCACGACAGAGCCCGCCTTCCTTACCAGCTTATTAAGACGTGAGGCGTCCCTCTTCTTAATGCTGCCTCCCCAACACGCCACCACAAAGAAGAGGGCGCTCTCCACAACTGACCTATAGAACATCTTCAGCATCTCACTGCAGACATTGAATGACGCCAACCTTCTAAGGAAGTACAGTTGACTCTGTGCCTTCCTGCACAAGACATCTGTGTTGGCAGTCCAGTCTAGCTTCTCGTCTAACTGTACTCCCAGATACTTGTAGGTCTTAACCTGCTCCACACATTCTCCATTAATGATCACTGGCTCCATATGAGGCCTAGATCTCCTAAAGTCCACCACCATCTCCTTGGTCTTGGTGATATTGAGACGCAGGTAGTTTGAGTTGCACCATATCACAAAGTCCTGTATCAGTTTCCTATACTCCTCCTCCTGTCCATTCCTGACACACCCCACTATGGCTGTGTCGTCAGCGAACTTCTGCACATGGCAGGACTCCGAGTTATATTGGAAGTCTGATGTGTACAGGGTGAACAGGACCGGAGAGAGCACGGTCCCCTGCGGCGCTCCTGTGCTGCTGACCACCGAGTCAGACCTACAGTCTCCCAACCGCACATACTGAGGTCTATCTGTCAAGTAGTCCACTATCCAATCCACCATGTGAGAGTCTACTCCCATCTCCGTTAGTTTGTGCCTTAAGATCTTGGGCTGGATGGTGTTAAAGGCACTAGAGAAGTCCAGGAATGTAATCCTCACAGCACCACTGACCCCATCTAGGTGAGAGAGGGATTTGTGCAGCAAATACGTGATAGCATCCTCCACTCCCACCTTCTCCTTATACGCAAACTGAAGAGGATCCCGGGCGTGCCTGGTTTGTGGCCTCAGATTCTGTATTATCAGCCGCTCCATGGTCTTCATCACGTGCGACGTCAAGGCAACAGGTCTGAAGTCATTCAACTCCTTTGGTTGTGGTTTCTTCGGTACCGGGACAATACAGGATGTTTTCCACTGTCTGGGTACTCTTCTCTGCTCCAGGCTCATGTTGAAGATGCGCTGTAGTGGTTCTCCCAGCTCAGTCGCACAGGCCCTCAGTAATCGTGGGGAAACTCCATCCGCTCCCGCTGCCTTGCTGGTACAGATCTTCCTCAGTTGACCTTCCACCTGTGCAGCCATAATCCTGGGCGTGGGCAAGGTCTCCTGTGAGTGGCTATTTTCCTGTGAGGGAAGTAAGCCTGGTGTGGAGTTCTGCGGTGAGGATGAGATTGTGCTGTCGAACCTATTGAAGAAGTTGTTCAGCTGGTTCGCTTTCTCCACATCTCCACTTATGTTTGCCCCTCGCTTTGCACCGCATCCGGTGATGATCTTCATCCCATCCCACACCTCCTTCATGCTGTTTTTCTGCAGCTTTTGTTCTAGCTTCCTCCTATACTGCTCCTTTGCCCCCCTTATCTGTACTCTGAGTTCCTTCTGAACTCTTTTAAGCTCCAACCGATCACCATCTTTAAAGGCCCTCTTCTTCTGGTTTAGGAGGCCTTTGATGTGACTAGTGATCCAGGGCTTATTATTGGGATAGCAGCGAACAGTTCTAACAGGAACAACGGCATCCACACAAAAGTTAATATAGTCCGTTGTGCATTCAGTGACCTCCTCAACGCCCCCACAGAGCCCCCCTTGCAGTACATCCCAGTTAGTAGTACCGAAGCAGTCTCTCAGGGCCTGTTCAGCTTCAGGAGTCCACTTCCTAAAAGAGCGTGTGGTAGTGGGATGCCTCATCACAATTGATTTATATCTGGGCTGTAACAAAACCAGGTTGTGATCAGCTTTCCCCAATGAAGGCAGCGGGGATGCACTATATGCATCCTCTACGTAGCACGTGTGATAAATAAATCGGAATTGGAATCGGGACTAAAGGAAACAAAGGAACAGTCCTGGAGGAGGGATTTGAATGCCATGACCATAGAAGAGGAAGAGCCATGCAAAATTGGGCACTGCTGGACTTGATACACCCTTGAATGCTGGAGGAAATACATCAGCAGGGAAAAGGAACAATGATTATATTGCTGGCCAAAATCTGATTTCAAATCCCATGGTGGAATTTGAATTCAGCTGTAATCTGGAAAGCAGCCAACATAACAGAAACACGTCCATCATCCCATCTAGGTCCACGCTGAACCACTTCAACTGCCTGCTCCTATTGACCTGCACCCAGCACCATACCCCAACCATCCTTGTACCTATCCAAACTTCTCTTAAACATTGAAATTGAGCTTGCATGCAATACTTGCGCTGGCAGCTCATTCCACACTCTCATGACCCTCCGAGTGAAGAAGTTTCCCCTCACGTTTCCCTTAAACTTTTCACCTTTCACCTTTAATCTCGAGTTGTAGTCATACCCAACCTCAGTGGAAAAGGCCTGCTTGCATTTACCCTATCTATACAACTCATAGATTTGTATACCTCTATCAATCAAGCATCCCTCCCACCAAAATCATTTTTTCTTACCTCCATCCCTTCCAATTGGCCAGAAGTTGCAAGAGTTTGAGAATATGTAACACCAGGCTCAAGGACTGCTTCTATCTCACTATCATAAAACTCTTAATTGGACCTGTTGTATGGTCAACATAAACTCTTAACTCTCTCAATCTATCTTTTTGATCACTTGCTTTGGATCCTTCCTTTCAGTCACTGCTGAGAAGGAGTCTGTGAGTGGCCTATTGCTATGTGGCAGGCAGGTAGACCTCTGCGCTCGTGTGGTGTCCTACTCTCAATGAATATTGGTGATGTTGTAGGATGGTGCCGTGGTCTGTGTTTATGAATTGGACTGTTGTGTTTATGGACTGTGGATTTTTTCCAGACTTACGCTTTTTATATTCTGTGTTTTTTTATTGCCCGTTACTTTTCCGTTTTGTTTTGCGAGGGGAGGGAGTTTGGGGGTTGAAGTTCTTTCGCGTTCTGTGCTGGGGAAGGGTTGTTTATTGGAGGAGTCGGTGTTCCTGTTCCGTTTTGTGCAGGGGGGAGATGGGTTTGGGGGTTGATGATCAGGATGCTGCTTTTTTTGTGAGGAGGTGGGTTTGATGTTTCCCTCTGAATGACTTTCACATCCTTTCTTTGTTTTGTGGCTATCTGGAGAAGACGAATTTCAGAGTTGTGTAAGGATACATGCCTTGATATTATGTTAACCTTTGGATCTTTGAACCATTTTTTGGACCTTTTGAATCTCATCATGGCCCTTGTTTTTTGTCCATCGGCACTGCACTTTCTCTGAAATGTAACGCTATCTTCTGCATTCTGTTATTTTATCCTTTTGTATTACCTCAATGTACTTGTGTTTGGAATAATCAGTCTAGATCAAGTTCAAGTTTATTGTCATTCAACCATGCACATGTGTACAGCTAAATGAAACAACATTCCTCTGGGACCAAGGTGCAAAATACAGTGCATATATTACATACAGCACATAAAATAATATTAATTCAATAATATTACCAGCTAATAAAAATTACTCTGCAGATGTATAAGTTGAAATAAAGTATATATACGACAAGGTTAATTATACAACAGTATAATGCTACTGTCAAAAATAACATGTACTGGGTGGTAGCAGGGTGTTCCGAAGTCTCACAGCCTGGGAGAAGAAGCTTTTACCCAGCCTAACAATCCTTGTTCTTATAATGTAACTACTTGACAGTGAGTGGTCAAAGAGATTGTGGAATGGATGAGAGGGGATCTTCCCAATGCTAATGCAGCACTTCTGGTAAATGTCCTGGATCTGTGGGGGAGAGAGACCCTGGCGATTCTCTCCGATTCCCCACTATCCATTGTGGGGTCTTGCTGTCAGCTGTCTTGCATTTCCCGTCCCAGGTGGTGGTACAGCTGATCAGGACACTCTGGATGGTGCTCCAGTAGATTTCCATTCACACAAACCAGGTTTCTCACGTCCTCGGTACATGTGATAATAAACAATCCAATTTCCAAACAAAAGAAATGGATACGTAAAACCTCACATAAAACTGACTGGATTGCTGAAAAATCCACCTGGTCCACCGAGGAGAAGAGGGTCAGTAACTCTAAGTTCCTTGGTGTCATCGTATCAGAGGATCTGTCCTGGAACCAGCAGGTAAATGCCATCGCAAAGAGGGCATGGCAGTGCCTCTACTTTCTTAGAGGTTGGCGTAGATTCAGTATGTTTCCCGGAACTTTGACAAGCTTCTATAGGTACATTGTGGTGCCAATCTTAACTGGTTGCTTCACAGCCTGCCACAGAAACACCAATGTCCAGAGGAGGAAAAGACTACAGAAAGTGCTGGATACTACCCAGTCCATCACAGGCAAAACCCTCCCCAGCAGTGAGCACATCTGTAAGGAGCACTGCCACACGAAAGCAGCATCTATCCACAAGGACCCCCAACATCCAGACCGTGCTTTCTTCTCACTACTTCCATCAGGAAGGAGGTACAGGAGACTCAGTTTTAGGAACCCTTACCCACCGGGATCCTGAACTTCACTCACTCACTTCACTCACCTCAACTCTGAATTGATTCCATAGCCTAAAGACTCAAATTTCAAAGTAAATGTTATTATCAAAGTGCATATTTGTCACCATATACAACCCTGAGTTTCATCTTCTTGTGGGCATACTCAATAAATCTATAGAATAGTAGCTATAACAGGATTGATTCAGATTCAGATTCAGTTTATTGGCATTTAGAAACCACAAATGCAATGAAGTTAAAAAATGATACAACATTCCTTCAGAATGTTATCACAAAAATGTATGACAAAACAGACTACACCAGAAAATCCACATAACGTTTGGCAATCCCCAATCCAGAGTCCGAAGAGGCTGCTGCGTATTAATATCGCACTACCATCTTAGCGCGTTCCCCGGAAAGGAGCTCCAATCCCACCAGACAAACAAGACCAAAAACTAAAGCTACAAGACCTGCACAAAACCACATAGTTACAACATATAGTTACAGCAGTGCAAACAATAGCATAATTGATAAAAAAAAAACAGACCATAAGCACAGCATAAATAGTCCAAAGATGTTAAAAGTTCGAAAGAAACCACCACACAGTTTCCAGGAGTCCTCAGGGTCCCAATAGACTCGTCATCCCACGCAGGCGGCAGAAGGGAATACCCCCGCTATGGACTTCCACGGCGCCGCCCGACTCAGCCTCGCAGACACAGCACACAGTGAAAGCGACCTGACTACAACGGACTCCGAGTCCGTCGAACCTCTGAGCCTCCAACCATCCCCTCCGGCACAGCTTCTCTGAGCACCAGCCTCTGCCAAGCGTATTAAGACGGACCCGCCAATGGCCATCGGCAACTCGACCCTGAGGACTGGGGGCCTGTTATTCCCAGCAGAGACCCGCATCTCACAGCAGCAGCAGCAATGAAGAAGGTCTTCCTGGAGATTTTCAGATGTTCCTCCGTGCTCCCATGTCCATTTTTCATCCGATTATGATTGCACATGGCACCCCGCTTCACAAATAACAGATAATCAGCTCTGGAGTGGCCGTCGCGCCACCATCTTGGAATATTGGATATATAACAGTTTCTTCCCCCAAGCTATCAGACTCCTCAATACCTGAAGCCTGGACTGACACCTTGCCCTACTGTCCTGTTTATTATTTATTGTAATGCCTGCACTGTTTTTGTGCACTTTATGCAGTCCTGTGTAGGTCTGTAGTCTAGTATAGCTTTCTCTGTGTTTTTTTATTACGTAGTTCAATCTAGTTTTTGTGCTGTGTCATGTAACACTGTGGTCCTGAAAAATGTTGTCTCATTTTTACTATGCACTGTACCAGCAGTTATGGTCGAAAGTTGACTTGACTTGACTTGATAAGATCAACCAGAGTGCAGAAGACAACAACTGTGCAAATGTAAATAGCAATAAATAACAAGAACTTGAGATAATGAGATAAAGAGTCCATGAAACTGAGATCATTGCTTGTGGCAACACAAGGTGCTGGAGGAGCTCAGCAGGTCAGGCAGTATCTATGGAAAAGAGTATAGTCCACATTTCGGGCCGAGACCCTTCAGCAGGATCCACTACTTTCTGTACAACTTTCTGTTCAAAGGCATTGGTGTTTCCATACAAGGCAGTGATCAGCCAGTTGATATACGCTCCACTATACATCTATAAAAGTTTTTAGGTGTTATGTCGAATCTCCACAAACTCCTGAGGCCGTAGAAGCACTGCTGTGCTTTCTTTGTAATTGCACTTACATGCTGGGTCCAGGACAAGTCACAGAGTCGTAGAGTCATTGAAAGGTACAGCACAGAAACAGGCCCTTCTGCCCATCTAGTCAATTCCGAACCATTTAAACTGCCTGCTCCCATTCCTCTGATACAATTAAAGTTGCAAAGTCTCTCTACCTCTGATTCTCCGATGATTACTGGCTAATAGACCCTTGGTTTCCCTCTCCTGGTCTACAATCATTTCCTTGGTCCTGCTGACATTGAGTGAAAGGTTGTTGTTATGACACCACTCAGCAAAATTTTCAATCTCCCTCCTATATGCTGATTCATCACCACCATTGATTCCACCCATGTCATCGGAAGACTTGGATACGGCGTTGGAGGTGTGCTTAGCCACATAGTCACAAGTGTAAAGCAAACAGAGCAGGAACCAAAGCGCACAGCCTTTTGGTGAACCTGCGCTGATGGAGATCATGGAGGAGATGTTATTGCCAATCCGAAATGACTGGAGGCTACAAGTGAGGAAATCCAGGATCCAATTGCACTAGGAGATATTGAGGCCCAGGTCTTGGAGTTTATTGATTAGTTTTGAGGGGACGATGGAATCTACAGTTGATCTACAGTTGTTAGAGACCATCCTGATGAATACATCTTTGCTGTCCAGATGTTCCAGGATTGAGTGAAGAGCCAATGAGTTGATATCTGCTGTGGACCTGTATTGCAGCGGATCCAAGCCACGTCTCAGGCAGGAGCTGATATGTTTCGCCAGCAACCTCTCAAAACACTTCATCACTGTGGATGTAAGTGCTACAGGGTGATAGTCACTGCGGCAGGTCACCATGCTCGTCTTCTTGAAGCCTGCTGAAGCAGGTGGGTACCACACACTGCCAAAGTGAGAAGGTGAAGATCTCAGTGAACGCACCGGCCAGTTGGTCAGCTCAGGTCTTCAGTACGTGGACAGCTACCCTGTCCGGTCTGGATGCTTTCTGTGGATTCGCCCTCCTGAAGGAAGTCCACGTGTCAGTTTTAGAGGCTGAGATCATAGCATTATCAGGGGATGTGGAAGTTCACAATGATTCCTTCATGTCCTGACTGTCAAGGCAAGCACAGAAGGCATTGAGTTAACTTGGAGGCAAAACCCTGCTGTTTCCCATGTTGCTTGACTTAATTTTATAAGCGGTGATAGCATTCAAGTCCTGCCACATCCATTGAGCTTCCTTCATTGATTCAAGTTTGGTCCAGAATTTTGACTTCGCCCGTGAGATGGCTTTCTGGAGATCATACCTGCACCTCTGAGGTTTTCTTGGACTTCAGACTTGAATGTCTCTGCTTTGGCCTTCAGCAGATTTCAGATCCCATGGTTCATCCAAGGCTTCTGAGTGGAAAAGACTCTAAATGATTTAGTATACACTCGTCTATAGCTGTTTTCTTAAAGTCCATTGCAATCGTGGCACTCTGACTCAAAGTAATCTTGTAATCACTCTTCTGCCAACTCCTCTTTGTTGTCCTAATGTCTGGAGCTTTGTTTTTTACCTTTTACCTATATGTAGGTCGGAGAAGGCAGCCAAGTGATCTGATTTACCAAAATGTGGTCTGGGCAAGGAACGGTCGGCATTCCTTATCTTAGTGTAACAATGGTCTAGTGCGTTGGGATGTGTGGTGCTTCAGGTTACATGCTGCTGATAATTGGCTTTCAAGGACTCTACAGCTCATGTTCTCAGTGTTACTTTTATTTATTTGCACAACTTGTACATTGGAACTTCAGACATCCCACCCTGCAAAAACTCATTTCAAGGAGGTAGCAACACCCCCCCCCCCCCACCCCAGGTCGACCTCCAAGGGTGTATGTAATACTTTGTTTAGTGATTTTGTCTAATCTGTACACCGTTGGGTATATGCAGAAAATGTGACATTAAAATATGTACTTATATTATCATGGAGTTGTTTTTTTATTCTGTTACAACTTTAAGCAAGACTGCAGGGAGTTTGGCCTCATCACGTAGGACATCAATAGACTAGCTCCTTAGCAGCTAGCCAGCTAGTTTAAGTAATGTTAGCTATGCTAATGAATGAATGACACCTGTTAAACTCACCTCAACATGTCTTTTACATTTTAACCCACCATGGGCAATAGAAAAGTCACTGTTGCTAACAGTGCAGCGAGCAACACTGTCATTATTTTTGAGGTTGACTGTAAAGCCCGCCCACAGAGAAAACTGATAGGTCTACTCAACACAAAGAGAGACCAATCAGGATGCTTCCTCTTGCTCTGGCTCTAGCTCTGCCTCCCTCTCCCTCTCAAAAAACCGATTTCCAGGATATTGTATATAATTTGTGGGCGTCAGGGGGCCGCTATCAATAGGCGGGAGACTCCCAGAACTTCCGGGAGAAGTGGGATGTCTGGAAGTTCTTCATAAATATTTTCCTGTAAGTGCCTGCAAGTAAATGAATCTCAGGGTAGTATATGGTGACATGTCTGATAATAAATTTACTTTCTTTCACTGCCCATCTGAAAGAAAAAGGTGCTCACAATGAAAAATTGGGTATAGCTTTGTGGTTAACATCTCAGTGCAGGATTTGAACAGGCAATCTCTCACTGAAAAACTGGGCCACACCCAACTACTCAGAAACAGCAGAGGTGTGGCACTAAACTCAATGCCTACATTAAAGAAGCCAGTAAACAGGGACAGTGGGATGTCCCTCCCGCTGTGCCTCTTTTGCCAATGATTCCATGATGTGCAAATATGCCTTCCAGCTATCAGACCCTGTCACATGATGCCTTGCACTAGCCTTGTGCAGCTGTCTTTGTTTTGTGCTGTGATTCATATCCAGGAGACTTGTAAAATATATATCCAGGATCCAGCTGCCAGTAATAATGCAACAACAGCCTCAACATTTAAAACAGATGATCCCTCTTTTGTTTGTCTCACTTTAATTAATAAAATAACCACTCATCTACCTCCTGCTTTTCCCTGCCCCAACCATTCTTACCGGGATCCATTCATTACGTGCCAAATTAGTTTAAAAACTCATTTACCGCCTACCAAGCACCATGAACCAAAATAAATCAGCCTCTTTGTGTTAGCTTTTGCAGGAAGCTTGATGTTATAGCAGATTCAAAGTTCAAAGATCAATCAAAGTAACTATTGTACTTTTCAGAAGACCTTAGGTGCATATAAATAGCTAGGGTGCCTAAGACTTTTGCACAGCACTGACTGCATTTGTCAACGTGGAGCAGAGAGAGATTTTGTAAATCTGGCGGGAGCAAAGGATGTTGGGAATGGCGAGTGTGGAGTGCCGCGGGAGGGGTGTGGGACAAGTGGTAGGGAAGGTGTGCCGGGGGGGGGCTTGGGCTGGGTCTGAGACACCAGACGAGGTCGTTTGATTCCAAACAATTGGTTTGTTGATCATTATAGAGTGTCTCTCTGGCGCTTATTGCTCTTTCCCTTCTCCCCCTCCCCTTTTCCCTTCTCCCTGCCCTCTTCCCACTCTCAATCCACAATAGAGACCCATATCAGAATCTGGTTTATCATCACTCACGTATGTCATGAAATTTGTTTTTTCTGTGACAGCAGTGCATTACATAAAATGACTAGAGTACTGTGCAAAAGTTTAAGGCAGCTTAGCTATATATATGTGCTTAAGACTTTTTCACAGTATATGTCATTATATATTACTCTGAGATTGATTTTCATGTGGGCATTCACAGTAGCATAAAAAAAATACAAAAGAATCAATGAAAATCTGCATCAGGTTGTAAGGCCACAGGCACTGCTTCCCATTCCCCATACCCAGCAGTATTAATCAGTGAAATACTCAGCAGGCCGGGCAGTGGCTGTGGATACAAGAACAGACAATGTCTCAGGTGCAGGGTTGAAGAGCCTCTGCCGGGCCTTTCAGATTTGCTGTCATATGACCTTTTAATATGCGAGGGCATATTTCTAAGGTGATGGGAGGAAAGTCTACATAAAACACTACCTCGAGAAGGCAGCATTCATCATCAAGAATCGCCACCATCTGGGCCATGTCATCTTCTCACGGCTACCACTGGTCAAGAAGTACAGAAGCCTGAAGTCCTGCACCAGCAGGTTCGGAAACAGCTACCTTCCTACAACCATCACGTCCTTCAACAACCAACCTGTACTCCCCTACCACAGCAACAGTACACAACAAAGCACATGGACCTACACTACAACAGACTTGTCTCTGATTTCAGCCTAATATAGGCTGAAATATTAATATATTTAATATATTGTTTGATGAAGCATTCTTTGCTTACATAATTCATTATGGGTTATATGTAAGAAGTACGTGAGTGGGATGTGTACATCATCACGCCACAACGCCATATGTGAGCACTTCACAAAAGAAAAGAAACATGCATCCCTGCTCCCATGTTTTTCTTTCAATTAATTTCAGGAGTTACAAAACATAACATAAACAAGTTTTCATTCTACCTATATCACACCAATCTATGCATATAACAATAAACTCATCTTGACTTTAACAGGGGCTTCTTTGGTGGCAGATTGGAGCAGGGGGATCCTTCACAAAACACACTCTCATGTCAAACAAAACTCTGTTATTCAATTGATCTTTCGCCTTAGGGAGAGAGTAGGAGGTTTGTTCAGCAGTCCACACACACCTGTCTCAAAGGTTTCAAAGGTACATTTAATGTCAGAGATATGTAGACAATATACATCCTGAAATGATTTTTCTTTGCAACCATCCACAAAAACAGAGGAGTGCCCCCAAAGAGTGAACGACAGTTAAATGTTAGAACCCTAAAGTCCCCCCAGCTCCTCTTCCACCCGTGCATAAGCAAAAGCAAGCAACAATCCTCCCTCCCCCCCCCCCCACCAGCAAAAAAAAGTGTTGGTACCCACCACCGAGTACTCAGGTGTGAGCAAGGCAACAGTAAAGACACAGACTAGCAGTAATCCAAAGACTACATTGTTCACCCAACATTCGACATACCACAGGCTGCCTCTCGCTAATAAGGGAGAAAGAGGTGTTTCCATTTCACAGCAAGAGGGGAGACTTAACAAACAATTCGCTGGTTTACAATGTTAAAAGTCCGTTGCATTGCTTTTGCTGAGCTCTGTGCCCAAAGATCTCAGGTCTCTGGGCACACAGCCTTAGATCTTCCATCTTCCACAACACACTGGTCTTCTGCGTGGACGCTCCATCTCCAGAGCCATGAAAACTCAGTCCTCTGACGGCAAGCTGAGCTCTTAGGCCGAGCCCTTGGCGTGCCGAACAACGGCCAGTTGTGAAACCCCCGAGAGCAGGTCCCATTCCTGCAAAGAACCGCAGCCCGCGTGTAACTCCAGGTCAGGGTCGACAAAAGGGAAAAGTAGAGATATTAAAGATGGAAATAGAGCTGTTTCCAAAGATGCAAGCAAAGCAGTCACTGTTAGGAGCTATTAATCCCCCTAAGCTCCACATATTGTCCGCTTGTACAGAACAAGATGCTTTCATATACATCTAGTGATGAGGTTACCAACTCAAGAAGAGAGCAGCAATTTTAATTTTCTCACTGTCTCTGTCAGGGTCTGGTAGTCTCAAGCCTAAAGTATTACATTGTCCAGTTAGGGTCATTGTTCCCATGGTAATGGTATTAGGAGCTGGCCTGATATCTCCATTTACCTCACATTTCTCCAGAGTTTTGTTACCAAACTCCAGAGGTTTCTGGCAGGTTGGCAACACTTGTTTAAAAGGAGAGTTTCGTGGGTGTTCAGGCGCATTCGAACAGCCCAGTCAGTGGCAGGAGCAGGCCCAGCAACAAGGCTTTTTGCAGGTCGGCAACGTTTGTTTAAAAGTACAGAAGGGAGAAGTGGGGCAGCCATTGTGGGAGTAGGCCAATGGTGAGAGTGATGCACCATCAATAACTCACTCTGAGACGTAAGAAGCGAGATATTGGCTTTTATTGACTGGAAGAATGAACAACACAACATCCTGGAGAATGAGGCCGGGCTCAGGCCTCAATCGCCTTTATACAGGGGTCTGTGGGAGGAGCCACAGGAGCAGTCCAGACAGGTATATGTAGTTCACCACAGAGAGTAGGTGTGTCAGGCTTTGCCTCAAAAGAGGCATTGGCTCTGGGTAAGCTTCTGTTAGGCCTCCTTTTACTTCTCTTACTGTACCTAGTTTAGTAAATGGCTGTTGTGTGTTCTTTGTGCCGGATGTTGGAGACCCAGAGACTCCCAGGGAACTGCATCTGCGTGAAGTGCATCCATCCATCTGCCCACTAACCCCAATCTTGCTGTCATCCACAAATATGCTGATTCAGTTAACCACATTATCATCCAGATCATTGATAGAGAAGACAAATAATGGACCCAGCCCCGACCCCTGCGGCACTCTGCTAGTCCCAAGCCTCCACTCTCTGACTTCTCCCACAAAGACAATGTCAAATCCAATTTACTACCTCTTCATGAATGCCGAGTGACTGAACCTTCTTAAGCAACCTCCCGTGGGACCTTGTCAAATGCCTTGCTGAAGTCCATGTAGACAACATCCACCAGCTGCCACAAGCCTTGATAGTTTTCCTCACTGTCCACTACAGTCCCAATCCTGATATCATGTGAACATTTGCTGATCCAGTTTACTGCATTATCATCCAGATATTTAATATTGATGACAAACAACAAAGTACCTAGCACTGATCCCACTAGTCACAGTGGTTCAGGAGCCCAGAGGACTTTTAACTAGACTGTACTCCTGCCTCAGCAAGGACCCGGACCCATTGCAATTTGCCTATCGTCACAATAGGTCAATGGCAGACGCAATCTCCATGGCTCTCCACACGGCTTTAGACCACCTGGACAACACAACCACCTACATCAGGATGCTGTTCATCGACTACAGCTCAGCATTTAGTACCACCATTCCCACAATCCTGATTGAGAAGTTGCAAAACCTGGGCCTCTGTACCTCCCTCTGTAATTGGATCCTCGACTTCCTAACCAGAAGACCACAGTCTGTGCGGATTGGTGATAAGATATCCTCTTCGCAGATGATCAACATTGGCGCACCTCAGGGGGGTGTGCTTGGCCCTCTGCTCTACTCTCTGTGTACACATGACTGTGGCTAGGCATAGCTCAAATACCACCTATAAATTTGCTGATGATACAACCATTGTTGGTAGAATCTCAGCTGGTGACGAGAGGGTGTACAGGAGTGAGATATGCCAACTGGTGGAACAGTGCCGCAGCACTCAATGTCAGTAAGACAAAAGAGCTGATTGTGGACTTCAGTAAGGGTAAGATGAAGGAACACATACCAATCCTTATAGAGGGATCAGAAGTGGAGAGAGTGAGCAGCTTCAAGTTCCTAGGTGTCAAGATCTCTGAGGATCTAACCTGTTCCCAACATATTGATGTAGTCATAAAGAAGGCAAGACAATGCCTATACTTTATTAGGAGTTTGAAGTGATTTAGCATGTCAACAAATACACTCAAAAACTTCTATAGTTGTACCATGAAGAGCATTCTGACAGGCTGCATCACTGTCTGGTATGGAGGGGCTACTACACAGGACTGAAAGAAGCTGCAGAAGGTTGTAAATCTGGTCAGCTCCATCTTGGGCACTAGCCTACAAAGTACCCAGGACATCTTTAGGGAATGGTGTCTCAGAAAGGCAGCGTCCATATTAAGGACCCCCAGCACCCAGGGCATGCCCTTTTCTCACTGTTACCATCAGGTAGGAGATACAGAAGACTGAAGGCACACACTCAGCGATTCAGGAACAGCTTCTTCCCCTCTGTCATCCGATTCCTAAATGGACTTTGAAGCTTTGGACACTATCACTTTTTTAATATACAGTATTTCTGTTTTTGCACATTTTTTAATAATCTATTCAATATATGTCATTGACTTACTTGTTTATTTATTATGTTTTTTTTATTTTTATTACAATTTTCTCTCTCTGCTAGACTATGTATTGCATTGAACTGCTGCTGCTAAGTTAACAAATTTCATGTCACATGCCAGTGATAATAAACCCGATTCTGATTGTCTTGGCCAATATTCACCTGTTGATTCTTAAAATCTGGTCATTATCTCATTACTGTTTATGGAGACACACTCTGTACGCAGGTGGAAAGTTCTACCTAAGATTAAAATTGAAAGTAATTTTTCTATCAAATATGTCACTATATACTGTGATGAGAGGCCTAGGTGAAGATGGTAATGACCCAATTGCTGGAGTATTCGAGACTAGAATCAAAACACAACTCGAAACTGAGACAAGAACAGGTTTCTTGACTAGATACTCTATGAGAATCTGACCAGACTAGATGAAAATCCAATGAGACAAAAATCCTAAACACAATTACAGACTGAACTAAAGTTGAGCTGATGATTGAACACCGACCCTGAGCTCAGGTGATCTTTAAATATCTAAACCTCAGTGTACAAAACATGGCCACCATTTAGCGGAGCGGGTCAGAATCTTTAAAGGGACCACACCAGCTATCCTTCTCTGGAGAATCAGAGCATCTAAATCCTGGAGGCTGTTGCGGTCAGGTGCATACCGTAACAACGCACTACCCTGAAATTTATTTTCTTGTGGGCATTCACAGTAGAACAAAGGAAAACAATAGAATCAATGAAAAACTACACATAAACAAATACTGACAAAGAACCGATGTGCAGAAGGAGAAAAATGGTGCAAATACAAAAATTTAAATACTACTAATAATAACAGATTAAGAAACAAAATTGAAACATTTAGAGCAGAAATAGCCCACTTAATGGATTATAAAATTGATAATCCGATCGAGAAGGTTAAGAGAAAAGTTAAGGAAACCAGGGTGATGCACAGCCAAGAAGCAAGCTGGATTTGGGAGCAAAAAGAGCACTCTCACACAATTGAAGACATGCAAGCACCTGAAGTTACAATGGATGTGCTAGAGGTGGTTATAAAAAATACCCACACCTGGAAAAGTACCGGCACTGATAACAGAAACATAGACAACCTACAGCACAATACAGGCCCTTCAGCCCACAAAGTTGTGCCGAACATGTCCCTACTTTAGAACTACCTAGGCCTTACCCATGGCTCTCTATTTTTCTGAGCTCCACATACCCATGCAGGAGTCTCTTAAAAGACCCTATTGTATCCACCTCCACCACCATCGCCAGCAGCCCATTCCACACACTCACCACTGTCTGCGTAAAAAACTTAACCCTGACATCTCCTCTGTACCTAAACTGTTCCCTCCTGTGTTAGCCATTTCAACCCTGGGGAAAAGCCTCTGACTATCCACACGATCAATGCTTCTCAATATCTTGTAGACCTCTATCAGGTCAGCTCTCATCCTCCGTCACTCCAAGGAGCAAAGGCTGAGTTCACTCAACCTATTTTCATAAGGCATTCTCCCCAATTCAGGCAACATCGTTGTAAATCTCCTCTGCACTTTTTCTACGGTTTCCACGTCCTTCCTGTAGTGAGGCGACCAGAATTGAGTGCAGTACTCCAAGTGGGGTCTGACTAGGGTCCTATATAGCTGCAACATTACCTCTTGGCTCTTAAACTCAATCCCACGATTGATGAAGGCCAATACACCATGTGCCTTCTTAACCACAGAGTCAACCTGCGTAGCAGCTTTGAGTGTCCTATGGACTCGGACCCCTAGATCCCTCTGATCCTCCACACTGCCAGGAATCTTACCATTAATGCTATTTTCTGCCATCATATTTGACCTACCAAAATGAACCATTTCCCACTTATCTGGGGTGAACTCCATTTGCCACTTCTCAGCCCAGTTTTGCATCCTATCGATGTCCCGCTGTAACCTCTGACAGTCCTCCACACTATCTACAACACCCCCAAACTTCGTGTCATCAGCAAATTTACTAACCCATCCCTCCACTTCCTCATCCAGATCATTTATGAAAATCACAAAGAGAAGGGGTCCCAGAACAGATCCCTGAGGCACACCACTGGTTACCGGCTTCCATATAGAATGTGACCCATCTATAATATTCACAATTATTAGTATAAAAGTGTACTTGCCTTCATTCGTACCTGTGAAAACATATCAACGATTTTCTTAAAAATCCCAATAAAGTGACTGAATTTCTGATAGAAGGTATACATATCTCTTATCTAAAGGTGTAATCACAAATTACCCACCAAGATATTGTCCTATAACTTGTTTACAAACTATATATAAAATCGCAACATCATACATCTTGCAACTAATCACCATTCACTCAGATAACCACAATATCCTTCTGAGAGAGCAGAAAGGATTCCTTATAAGGGTATGAAAGTAAAACTGATTCTGTAATTCTAAATCAATTCTGACAGAAAACACGGTCTATCAGCAGAATCAACAGAGCTTTACCAAGTGGGATTTCTTGCAGGTCAGCAGCAGTTATTTAAAGAGGGAACTCGAGAGCGTTAGTCCATTATACGTGGCCTATCAGCGGCCGTCAAAGGAGCAGTCATCGGCGGAGTGAGCTGAGGCAGAGTGGTAGGGCTTTGGCTCATTCGGGCTTCGGCGATGACGGGTCAAGGAGGGGTAAGTTACCTGCGAGGAACAGAAGCAGGAAGTATGTCTGTGAGGCCAGTCTTCTGACTGGGTGTCAGATGTCGAATGTCCGGGAGACTCCCAGCTTCCCGGACGGCCACATCTGCCCCTGGTGTGTTGAGCTGCAGCTCCTTAGGGACTGGGTTAGGGAACTGGAGATGCAGCTCGATGACCTTCATTTGGTCAGGTGATGGAAAGGAGCTATAGGCAAGCAGTTACACCAGGGCCTAGAGAGACAGGTAAGTGGGTAACAGCCAGGAGAGGGAAGGGCAGGAGTCAGATACTCGGGAGTACCCCTGTGCCTGTCCCCCTTAACAATAAATACTCCCGTTTGAGTACTGTTGGGGGGGGGGGGGAAGCAACAGTGGCCGTGCCTCTGTCAGAGTCTGACCCTGTGGCTCAGAAGGGTGGGGAAAGGAAGAAGGCAGCAGTGATAGGGGACTCTATAGTTAGGGGAATTCTGTGAAAGCAGGAAAGAAACGTGGATGGTAATTTTCCTCCCAGATGCCAGGGTCCAGGATGTTTCTGATCGTGTCCATGATATCCTGAAGTGGGAAGGTGAACAGCTAGGGGCAGGCATGAACTGTAGTAAAAAGATGGGTTGCACTTGAATCCCAGGGGACCAATATCCTGGCGGGGAGGTTTGCTAAGGCTACTGGGGAGAGTTTAAACTGGAATTGCTGGGGGATGGGAACCGAACTGAAGAGACGGAGGAAGGGGCTCACAAATAGAGAAAGCTTGTAGACAGTGCGAAGGGAGGATGGGCAGCTGATAGAGAAGGGATATGCTCAGGCCGATGGTTTGGGATGTACCTATTTTAATGCAAGGAGTATTATGAACAAAGCAGTTGAGCTTAAAGCACGGATGAGTACTTGGAGCTATGATGTTGTGGCCATTACAAAGACTTGGATGGCTCAGGGACAGGAATGGTTACTTAGAGTGCCAGGCTTTACATGTTTCAGAAAGGACAGGGAGGGAGGCAAAAGAGGTGGGAGAGTAGCACTGTTGATCAGAGATAGTGTCACGGCTGCAGAAAAGGAGAAAGTCATGGAGGGATTGTTTATGGAGTCTCTGTGGGTGGAAGTTAGGAACAGGAAAGGGTTAATAACTCTGTTGGGTGTTTTTTATAGACCACCCAATAGTAACAGGGACATCGAGGAGCAGATAGGGAGGCAGATTCTGGAAAGATATAATAATAATGGGTGGCGTGGTGGGAGATTTTAATTTCCCAAATATTGATTGGCATTTCCCTAGAACAAGGGGTTTAGATGGAATGGAGTTTGTCAGGTGTGTTCAGGAACGTTCCCTGACACAATACATAGATAAGCCTACAATAGGAGAGCTGTACTTGATTTGGTATTGAGAAATTAATCTGGTTAGGTGTCAGGTCTGTCAGTGGGAGAGCATTTTCGAGATAGTAATCACAATTCTATCTCCTTCACCACAGCATTGGAGAGGGATAGGAACAGACAAGTTAGGAAAGCGTTTAATTGGAGTAAGGGAAAAAATAAAGCTGTCAGTCAGGAAATTGGAAGCATAAATTGGGAACAGATGTTCTCAGGGGAATATATGGCAGAAATGTGGCAAATGTTCAGGGGATATTTGCGTGGAGTTCTGCATAGGTACGTTCCAATAAGACAGTGAAAGGATGGTAGGGTACAGGAACCATGGTGTACAAAGGCTGGTGTAAATCTAGTCAGGAAGAAAAGAAAAGCTTATGAAAAGTTCAAAAAACAAGGTAATGACAGCTCTAAGAAGATTATAAGGCTAGTAGGAAGGAGCTTAAAAAAGAAATTAGGAGAACCAGAAGGGGCCATGAGAAGGCCTTGGAGAGCAGGATTAAGGAAAATCCCAAGGCATTCTACAAGTATGTGAAGAGCAAGAGGATAAGATACGAGAGTATAGGACCATTCAAGTGCAACAGTGGAAAAGTGTGTATAGAACCAGAGGAGATAGCTGAGGTACTTAATGAATACTTTGCTTCAGTATTCACTATGGAAAAGGGTCTTGGTGATTGTAGGGACAACTTCCAGTAGTTTGAAAAGCTTGAGCATATAGGCATTAAGAAAGAGGATGTGCTGGAGCTTTTGGAAAGCATCAAGTTGGATAAGTCACTGGGACCGGATGAGATGTACCCCAGGCTACTGTGGGAGACAGGGGAGGAGATTGCTGACCCTCTGGCAATGATCTTTGCATCATCAATGGGGATGGGAGAGGTTCTAGAGGATTGAAGGGTTGCAGATGTTGTTCCCTTATTCAAGAAAGGGAGTAGAGATAGCCCAGGAAACTATGGACCAGTGAGTCTTACTTCAGTGTTTGATAAGTTGATGGAGAAGATCCTGTGAGGCAGGATTTATGAACATTTGGAGAGGCATAATGTGATTAGGAATAGTCAGCATGGCTTTGACAAAGGCAGGTCATGCCTTACGAGCCTGATTGAATTTTTTGAGGATATGACTAGACATGTTGATGAAGTTGATGAAGCAGTAGATGTAGTGTATATGGATTTCAGCAAGGCATTTGATAAGGTACTCCATGTAAGGCTTATTGAGAGAGTAAGGAGGCATGGGATCCAAGGGGACCTTGCTTTGTGGATCCAGAATTAGCTTGCCCACAGACGGCAAAGGGTGTTTGTAGACGGGTCATAATCTGCATGGAGGTTGCTAACCAGTGGTGTGCTTCAGGGATCTGTTCTGAGACCCCTTCTCTTCATGTTTATTTTATATAATTGACCTGGATGAGGAAGTGGAGAGATCAGTTAGTATATTTGCTGATGACACAAAAGTTGGGGGTGTTGTGGATAGCATGGAGGGCTGTCAGAGGTTACAGTGGGACTTTGATAGGATGCAAAATTGGGCTGAGAAGTGGCGGATGGAGTTCAACCCATAAATGTGAGGTGGTTAATTTTGGTAGGTCAAATACAATGACAGCATATAATATTAATGGTAATACTCTTGGCAGTGTGGAGGATCAGAGGGAGCTTGGGGTCAGAGTCCATAAGACACTCAAAGCTGCTGCACAGGTTGACTCTGTGGTTAAGAAAGTATATGGTGCATTAGCCTTCATCAACCAAGGGATTGAGTTTACGAGCTGAGGTGTAATGTAACAGCTATGTCCGAACCCACTTGGAGTCCTGTGCTCAGTTCTGGTCAACTCACTTCAGGAAGGATGTGGAAACTATAGAAAAGGTGCAGAGGAGATTTACAAGGATGTTGCCTGGATTGGGGAGCATGCTTTATGAGAACAAGTTGAGTGAACTTGGCCTTTTCTCCTCGGAGTGACAGAGGATGAGAGGTGACCTGATAGAGGTGTATAAGATGATGAGAAGCATTGATCATGTGGATAGTCAGAAGTTTTTTCCCAGGGCTGAAATGGCTCTCACGAGAGGGCACAGGTTTAGGGTGCTTGGAAGTAGGAACAGAGGAGATGTCAGGGGTAAGTTTTTATGTAGAGAGTGGTAAGTGCATGGAATGGGCTGCTGGCGATAGTGGTGGAGGTGGATATGATAGGGTCTTTTAAGAGATTCCTGGATAGGTATGTGGAGCTTAGAAAAATAGAAGGCTATGGGTAACCCTAAAGTAAGGACATATTCGGCACAGCATTGTAGGCCGAAGGGCCTGAATTGTACTGTATTTTTTTCTAATTTTCTAAGTTTCTAAGGGAGAAATCTTTCATGTTGTTACATTGACCACCAAATAGTATTTGATTCTGTCCCATACTCATGATCAATCAAACGTCTTAACGCTGTACATAAACATTACACCAAATACCTGTGAAATTCCTGCATCATCTGATGAAATATTGGCAGACCATAATCTCCAACCAAATTAACAACCGAAGAATAACAACCGTGTTATCAAAGTAAACAGCGCCATTTTCCAGGGTGACTCTCTAAGCCCACTACGGTTCAGTCTAGCTTTAAACCCGCTCTCTAATTTACTGTATTGCATGAAAACAGGGTATCAAATCACAGGCAGCCAAACAAGTTTTACCTTCACACACCTGCTCTACATGGACGAATTTAAATTATAGGCTTCTTCATCAGTAAAGTTAAAACAATTACTTCAAATATTAGAACTATTTTCGAAAGATACAAACATGAACTTTGGACTGGACACACTGCCTATAAGAAGTATTCACCCCTCCCCGCCCGAAAGTTTTCATGTTTTATCGTTTTACAATATTGAATCACAGTGGATTTAATTTGGCTTTTTTTGACACTGATGGGAGTGGGAATAGCCTTTATCACCATGGCAAAGAGTACATATTGTCTTTGCTGGGCTATACATGGACTCCGTGTTTCTGTCTGCTGTGGATTCTCATTCGAAGTGGATGGAGGTTATACCAATGAAATCGACCACCTCAGCAAAGACTGGCTCTGCTCTGAGGACTATCTTTGTCATAAGTGGCTTAACAGAACAAATTCAAAGTGACAATGGACCACAAGACACATAGGGAAAATTCCGACTGTTCATGAAGGAAAATGGCATCAGACATTTCAAGTCAGCTTCTCACCACCCAGCAACAAATAGGCTAGCTGAAAGGTTTATCCAAACCTTCAATAAGTTCATTAAAGCGATGGACAAGGAAGACATTTCTCTAAAGCACAAGGGGAACAACTTCCTTTTTGTGTATCGAAACTCTGTTCATGCAATGTAAAATCAGACACCTGCAATTCTGTTTATTAGCAAGAATCTGAGATCTTGGATTGAATTCCTGAAACCAGACCACCGGAGGGAAGTATAGAATAAACAGTTCAAATGAAGCAGCCAAAGAGTTTTGAGATTGGACAGGAAGTCAAGGCTCGTGATTACCGAGAAGACAAATAGACATGTGGTAGGATAACTTCAATAACTGGACCACAGTGGATGTTGGAGATCAGATATAGATACATCAAGTGGACCAGGTACTGGATGCTCAACTGAAGAACACACCTGAGTCGACTGCATCCAACAAGACAACACACTACAGTCACCGGACTTACCTCTCAGTGATGATCATGTCACTGACAGCAGACAGCAGAAACCGAGAACGCTGTCTTAGACAAAACATCTAACAAGCCTGATGCCACTCCACAGGTCCAGAGGAGCTCTCCTGAGAGAAACAGCCACCACCCAAAAGACGGAATCTTTAGAACTGTGAAGTTAGTTATGGACGCATTGTGAACGCATGTTTATTTGGAATATGGGTTTATGAAAGGGAAATTGAATGTTTTGCACATATACAGTTTTAGAAACATAGAAACATTGAAAATAGGTGCAGGAGTAGGCCATTCGGCCCTTCGAGCCTGCACCGCCATTCAGTATGATCATGACTGATCATCCAACTCAGAACCCTGTACCTGCTTTCTCTCCATACCCCCTGATCCCTTTAGCCACAAGGGCCATATCTAACTTGCTCTTAAAATATAGCCAATGAACCGGCCTCAACTGTTTCCTGTGGCAGAGAATTCCACAGATTCACCACTCTCTGTGTGAAGAAGTTTTTCCTCATCTTGGTCCTAAAAGGATTCCCCTTTATCTTTAAACTGTGACCCCTCATTCTGGACTTCCCCAACATCGGAAACAATCTTCCTGCATCTAGCCTGTCCAATCCCTTTAGAATTTTATACGTTTCAATAAGATCCCCCCTCAGTCTTCTAAATTCCAGTGAGTATAAGCCTAGTCGATCCAGTCTTTCTTCATATGAAATTCCTGCCATCCCAGGAATCAATCTGGTGAACCTTCTTTGTACTACCTCTATGGCAAGAATGTCTTTCCTCAGATTAGGGGACCAAAACTGCACACAATACTCTAGGTGCGGTCACACTGAGGCCTTGTACAACTGCAGTAGAACCTCCTTGCTCCTGTACTCAAATCCTCTTTGCTATGAATGCCAACATACCATTTGCCTTTTTCACCACCTGCTGTACCTGCATGCCCACCTTCAATGACCGGTGTACAATGACACCCAGGTCTCGTTGCACCTCCCCTTTTAATAATCAGCCACTGTTCAGATAATAATTTGTTTTCCTGTTCTTGCAATCAAAGTGGATAATCTCACATTTATCCACATTAAATTGCATCTGCCATGAATTTGCCCACTCACCTAACCTATCCAAGTCACCCTGCATCCTCTTAGCATCCTCCTCACAGTTAACACCGCCGCCCAGCTTCGTGTCATCCGCAAACTTGGAGATGCTGCATTTAATTCCCTCATCTAAATCATTAATATATAATGTAAACAACTGGGGTCCCAGCACTGAGCCTTGCGGTACCCCACTAGTCACTGCCTGCCATTCTGAAAAGGTCCCGTTTACTCCCACACTTTGCTTCCTGTCTGCCAACCAATTCTCTATCCACATCAATACCATACCCCCAATACCGTGTGCTTTAAGTTTGCACACTAATCTCCTGTGTTGGACCTTGTCAAAAGCCTTTTGAAAATCTAAATATACCACATCCACTGACTCTCCCCTATCCACTCTACTAGTTACATCTTCAAAAAATTCTATAAGATTCGTCAGACATGATTTTCCTTTCACAAATCCACGCTGACTTTGTCCGATGATTTCACCTCTTTCCAAATGTGCTGTTATCACATCTTTGATAACCGACTCAAGCATTTTCCCCACCACCGATGTCTGACTAACCGGTCGGTCTATAATTCCCCGGTTTCTCTCTCCCTCCTTTTTTAAAAAGTGGGGTTACATTAGCCACCCTCCAATCCTCAGGAACTAATCCAGAATCTAAGGAGTTTTGAAAAATTATCACTAATGCATCCACTATTTCTTGGGGTACTTCCTTAAGCACTCTGGGATGCAGACCATCTGGCCCTGGGGATTTATCTGCCTTTAATCCCTTCAATTTACCTAACATCACTTCTCTACTAACATGTATTTCCCTCAGTTCCTCCATCTCACTAGACCCTTGGTCCCTTACTATTTCCGGAAGATTATTTATGTCCTCCTTAGTGAAGACAGAACCAAAATAGTTATTCATTTGATCTGCCATGTCTTTGTTCCCTATGATCAATTCACCTGTTTCTGACTGTAAAGGACCTATATTTGTCTTGACCAATCTTTTTCTTTTCACATATCTATAAAAGCTTTTACAGTCAGTTTTTATGTTCCCTGCCAGCTTTCTCTCATAATCTTTTTTCCCCTTTCCTAATTAAGCCCGTTGTCCTCCTCTGCTGGTCTCTGAATTTCTCCCAGTCCTTAGGTGTGCTGCTTTGTTTTGCTAATTTATATGTTTCTTCTTTGGACTTGATACTATCCCTAATTTCCCTTGTCAGCCATGGGTGCACTACCTTCCCTGATTTATTCTTTTGCCAAACTGGGATGAACAATTGTTGTAGTTCATCCATGCGATCTTTAAATGCCTGTCATTGCATATCCACTGTCAACCCTTTAAGTATCATTTGCCAGTCTATCTTAGCTAATTCACGTCTCATACCTTCAAAGTTACCCTTCTTTAAGTTCAGAACCTTTGTTTCTGAATTAACTATGTCACTCTCCATCTTAATGAAGAATTCCACCATATTATGGTCACTCTTACCCAAGGGGCCTCACACGACAAGATTGCTAACTAACCCTTCCTCATTGCTCAATACCCAATCTAGAATGGCCTGCTCTCTAGTTGGTTCCTCGACATGTTGGTTCAGAAAACCATCCCGCATACATTCCAAGAAAACCTCTTTCTCAGTACCCTTACCAATTTGGTTCACCCAATCGATATGTAGATTGAAGTCACCCATTATAACTACCGTTCCTTTATTGCACGCATTTCTAATTCCCTGTTTAATGCCATCCCCAGCCTCACTACTACTGTTAGGTGGCCTGTACACAACTCGCACCAGTGTTTTCTGCCCCTTAGTGTTATGCAGCTCTACCCACATCGATTCCACATCCTCCAGGCTAATGTCCTTCCTTTCTATTGCATTAATCTCCTCTCTAACCAGCAATGCTACCCCACCTCCTTTTCTTTCCTATCTATCCCTCCTGAATATTGAATATCCCTGGATGTTGAGCTCCCATCCTTGGTCACCCTGGAGCCATGTCTCTGTGATCCCAACTATATCATATTCATTAATAACTATCTGCACATTCAATTCATCCACCTTGTTATGAATGCTCCTCGCATTGACACACAAAGCCTTTAGGCTTGTTTTTATAACTCTCTTAGCCCTTATACAATTATGTTGAAAAGTGGCTCTTTTTGCTTTTTGCCCTGGATTTGTCTGCCTGCCACTTTTACTTTTCACCTTACTACTTTTTGCATCTACCCTCATTTTACACCCCTCTGTCTCTCTGCACTTGTTCCCATCCCCCTGCCACATTAGTTTAAAGCCTCCTGAACAGCAGTAGCAAACGCTCCCCCTAGGACATTGGTTCCAGTCCAGCCCAGGTGCAGACCGTCCTGTTTATACCGGTCCCACCTCCCCCAGAACTGGTTCCAATGCCCCAGAAATTTGAATCCCTCCCCCTTGCACCATTTTTCAAGCCACATATTTATCTGAAATATCCTGCTATTTCTACTCTGACTAGCACGTGTCACTGGTAGTAATCCAGAGATTATTACCTTTGTGGTCCTACTTTTTAGTTTATCTCCTAACTCCCTAAATTCACCTTGTAGGACCTCATCCCGTTTTTTACCTATATCGTTGGTACCTATGTGCACCACGACCACTGGCTGTTCACCCTCCCACTCCATAATGTCCTGCAGCCGCTCAGAGACATCCTTGACCCTTGCACCAGGGAGGCAACATACCATCCTGGAGTCTCGTTTACGGCCACAGAAACGCCTATCTATTCCCCTTACATCGAATCCCCTATCACTATAGCTCTCCCACTCCTTTTTCTTCCCTCCTGTGCCGCAGAGCCACCCATGGTGCAATGAACTCGGCTGCTGCTGCCCTCCCCTGATGAGACATCTCCCCCAACAGTATCCAAAACAGTATATCTGTTTAGGAGGGAGATGACCTCAGGGGACTCCTGCACTACCTGCCTACTGCTACGCTGTCTAGTGGCCACCCCTTCCCTTTCTGCCTGTGTAGCCTTTACCTGCAGTGTGGCCAACTCACTGAACATGCTATTCACAACTTTCTCAGCATCGCGGATGCTCCAGTATGAATCCAATCACAGCTTCAGATGCTCAATGCGGTCTGCCAGAAGCTGCAGCTGGACACACTTCCTGCACACATAGTCGTCAGGGACACTGGAAGTATCCCTGATTTCCCACATGCTGCATTATGTTGCATTGATCTAAAGGGGGAGGAAGTGTAATGTATGGATCTATTTCTTGTAAAGCAATGAGCCCTCCCCTTGTAGCACCACATATTGTGATCTGTTGGCTGTGCATGCGTATTGTTCTCTCTCGTACTCGTTGCAATGTGAATACACCAGGTAAAACCACCTCCCACGTGTATGCTTTTATTTTAGTTGTACAACAAAGTGTTCAGTCAAATACAGTTGATGAAAATTTTACATGTTCAAGTGCCACCAGTGAAGGAATCTTGGGTCCATACCACTCGGTTCGGGAGTAGCTGATACTCTGCAATGCTTGGGCTCCTGGATCGGCTTCACTCGCCTCAGCACTGAACTGGCTCTGTGGCTGTGGATTCACTTTCAGAGACTCTGCGGTACATGTCCTGTGCATTATTTGCTTCCCTTGTTATTGTTTGCACAATTTGTTCTTTTTTAGAACATTAGATATGCCCCCACCCCCCTTCATCATTTCCCAACTCCTTTTCCCCCTCTCCTTGCCCACCCATCACCTCCCTCTGGTGCTCCTCCCCCTTTTTTCTTTCTTCCATGGCCTTCTATCTCTTTCACCAATCAACTTCCCAGCTCTTTACTTCATCCCTCCCCCTCCAGGTTTCACCTATCACCTGGTGTTTCTCTCCCCCTTTCCCCCCACCTTTTAAATGTACTCCTCAACTTTTTTTTCCTCCAGTCCTGCTGAAGGGTCTCAGTCTGAAACATCGACTGTACATTTTCTCCACAGATGCTGCCTGGCCTGCTGAGTTCCTCCAGCGTTTTGTGTGTGTGTGTTGTCCACTATAGGAAACATCCTCTCCATGTATCTAGACCGGGGTTCCCAATCTAAGGTCCACAGGCCCCTCAGTTAATAGTAAGAATCCCTGGCATAAAAAAAGATTGGGAACCCGTGATCTAGGCCTTTCAACATCTGATAGGTTTCGATGAGATTCTCCCCCTCATTTAAATATCTCAGTTATGATCCCAGCACTTTCTGCATTTGCCCTCCACTGGGTCCAAGGGAACATATTGTCAGGCCCTGGGGACTTATCCTCCCTGATTTGCCTCAAGACAGCAAACACCTCCTCCTATGTAATCTGCATAGGGTACATACATGAATTTGGTGCCGCTTTGCCTCACTTTTATAGACTCTGTGTCTATCTCCTTGAGTAAATACTGCTGCTGCTAAGTTAACAAATTTCGCGTCAAATGCCGGTGATAATAAACCTGATTCTGATTCTGAAATACAGTTGCAAAAAAATCCATTGAAGATCTCCTCCAGCTCTTTTGGCTCTGCGCATGGATTGCCAGTCTGATATTTCAGAGGACCAATTTTGTCCCTTGTAATCCTTTGCTCTCAACATAACTGTAGAATCCCTTAGATTCCCTTTCCTCCTGTCTGCTAACCTTACGCCTTCTTTTTTGCCCTCCTGATTTCTTTTTAAAGTGTTCGTTTGTATCTCTTACACTCTGTACGCACTTTATTTGTTCCTACCTGCCTATATCTGCTATGCACCTCCAGGGCCTCAATATCTCTTGAGAACAAAGATTCCATACACCTGTTTACCTTTTATTCTGACAGGCAGATATACAAGCTCCATGCACTCAAAATTTCACTTTTGAAGGCCTCCCACTTACCATGTACACCTTGCCAGGAAACAGCCTGCCTATCCCAATCCACACTTGCCAGATCCTTCCTGATACCAACAAAGTTGGCCTTTCTCCAATTAAGAATCTCAACCCACAGACCACGCCTACCATTTTGCATATTTTCTTTGAAATTAATGTCATTGTAATCACTGGGTTCAGCGTGTTCCCCTACACAAACTTCTGTCACCTGCCCTGTCTCATTCCTTAGTAGCAGATCAAGTATCACTGGTATTTCATTGAGAAAACTTTCCTGAACGCATTCGACAAACTCGAAGAGCTAAAGCCTCAAAATCCCCACTCTAACTCTGTTCACTCCGACAATGGCTGCTCCACTTGCCCCTGCTTTATTTTAATTTGTTATTGCCAATCAATCCTGAATGTTGATTGGCCATTGTTCAAAACACCAAATGTTATGACCCAATGCCTTTTCTGCTCAGTTGGCAAAGCTGAGTGAGCTACGTCTTCTCTCTGATAGGCCGCTGCTTAAAAACAATGTGCATTGAGAATTGTTGCTATGTGTACCACAAGCCACTGCAGAGAAAATGACAAATTACAGAGCAGTAATCAGCAATCTGGTCACCGAATTATAGGAAAAATGTTAACAAAAATAGAGAGAGTACAGAGGAGATGTACTAGAATGTTACCTGGGTTTCAGCACCTAAGTTACAGAGAAAGGTTGAACAAGTTAGGTCTTTATTCTTTGGAGCGTAGAAGGTTGAGGGGGGATTTGATAGAGGTATTTAAAATTATGAGGGGTAGATAGAGTTGACGTGGATAGGTTTTTTCTATTGAGAGTAGGGGAGATTCAAACAAGATGACATGAGTTGAGAGTTAGGGGGCAAAAGTTTAGGGGTAACACGAGGGGGAACTTCTTTACTCAGAGAGTGGTAGGTGTGTGGAACGAGCTTCCAGTAGAAGTGGTCGAGGCAGGTTCGATATTGTCATTTAAGAAAAAATTGTATAGGTATATGGACAGGAAAGGAATGGAGGGTTATGGGCTGAGTGCAGGTCGGTGGGACTAGGTGAGAGAAAGCATTCGGCACTGACTAGAAGGGCCGAGATGGCCTGTTTCCGTGCTGTAATTGTTATATGGTTATATGGTTAATATATGAGGAATTACCCAATCAGTTCAAATTCAAATTTCAAAGCTCAAGTTACAAAGTACAGTAAATTTACCATTAAAGGGCAAATATGTCACCAAATACAACCCTGAGATTCACTTTTCTGAGAGCATACTCAGTAAATTCAAGAACCATAATTGAACCAATGAAAAGACTGCACCCAACAGGGTGGACAACCAGTGTGCAAAAGACAACAAACTATGCAAATACAAAAACAGAAAAGCAATAATAATAAATAAGTAAGATTAAGATGAAGAGTTTTGTTCATAGGTTGTGGGAACAGTTCAGTGATAGGGCGAGTGAAGCTGAGTGATTATTCCTTCTGGTTCAACAGCCTGATGGTTGAAGGGTAATAACTGGTCCTGAACCTGGTGGTGTGAGTCCTGAAGCAAGCAACGTCCCAAATTTTATTATTTTATTTGGAGATACAGTGCTGAATAGGCCCTTGCAGCCCTGAGCCACAGCATCCACCAACCCACCTATTTATCACTCACCTAATCAGAAGACAACTCGAGCTGCTAACCATTACATTTCCGTGGAACCCATCTACACACTTGTGTGTTTGTTGCATGTAGTGATAGTGCTACGCCTAGCTGAAGTTGCAAGCGATTGGGTAATTCCTCTGCCAATCAAACCTTTAACTGTTGCAAATGGCTGTAATTGACTGCAGCTGTCTTTCACTCACTGCCTGTTTCTGAAGAAGGAATCGATTCTCCGTTTCCTCTGCTCTTTAAATAGACTAGGGGATCAGCACGAAACAATGGCTCTTTGTTCCTCTCCATAGATGCTGCCTGACCCGCTGAGTTCCTCCAGCATTTTGTGTGTGTTGCTCTGGACTTCCAGTGTCTGCGGAATCCCTTTTGAAAAAGCTGATTTTGCTCTTGGCAGAATTAGTTGTAGGGTTCCCTCCACCCACCACACCCCTAACAGATGGCTGTTTGTCAGTTGCTCCAGTTGTCAGCACCTGCAGTCTCTTGTGCCTCAACTGTTTCCTGTTTTACGGATAAGCAGATTCCACTGTGTAGAAGAGCCTATGTGGTTAACCTGACAGATATTAGCTCCTTGAATGAGCTTTTAATCATTGCCTGTTCCTTTCTTATAGTGCTGCAGATTGCTCTCATTGAAGCAATGACATTTCAATGACTGAGTCTCTTCCACTGGCCTTTCAAGCCACAGGTTCTAAACCATGACGATTCCATTGAGTGTAAACAAATTGCAACTCCGACTCTTCGATCCTTCTGACAATTGCTGATCACGTTCCCCGCATGGAAAACAGTTCCAGCTTTTTACTCTCTCATAAACACTTGAATAGCTGCGTTAGAAGTACTGTTTATTTCTTTATTTGCACAGTTTGTGTTTTGCACATTGGTTGTTTGTCAGTTTTTGTTTATATATGATTTCTTTCATTAAATCTACTGCATTTCTTTATTTCCCTGCAAGTGCCTGTAAGAAAATGAGTCTTAAGGTAGTTTACGGTACATTTTGATCATGAATTTACTTTGAACTTTGAACTCCTCCTCAACTGTTGAAAGGGTTTCGGCAAATATGGTATTTTTTTTCTCTCTCACATCCTTCACTCCTCTATCAGTCAGACGGCTTTGTAAACATAGTATCACTATGGCAACCTTGGCCTCGCCCTCAATCCCTGCTGCACTTTCCCTGCAACTTAAAAATAATAGGTGTTTGTACTTTTAATTTTCTGATGATGGGTCTTCAAATTAAAATATTATCTCTGTTTCCACAGATGTTGTCTGACCTGCTAAGAGCCTTGTAGCACTTTCTGGTTTTATTTATCCTCTGACATCCCTGCTCGAAGGAGATCATAAGGCGAAGAGCATGGTGCCTGCCTCAATGAGTATTAATAGTACTGCTTACATTGACTGTAATGAAATGCTTTGAGAAGTTGGTTATAACAGAAATCAATTCCTCCCTCAGAGATGACCTGGTTCCACTTCAGTATGCCCGCCGCCGCAAGGTCAACAGAAGATGCTATTTTTCTGCCTTCTCACTCTACTCTGGACCCTCTTTCCAGTCAAGATGGCACCGAACTGAGGTCTCGATCGAGTCTTGGCTCAGAGTTACTTATTTTTAGGTTAAGAGGGATGGTTTTGGAGGACAGAGAAGGAGTTACAGCTCAGTTTAGGGTCAGGGATATTGGGAGTTAGGGGTCAGGCCAGATATTAGCACTCCACTCTCAGCCATCAAGGAAACAGATGAAGGATTTTCAACATCCGTGGATGGATATTGGGTTGACAAGCACTGTGGACAAAGGCCAGTGAGAATGAGGGCTGGAGCCCCTCCACTAGGCCAGTGCGTCCTCGTGGGATCTGCAGGATTGGAGGTCCATGCAGGAAGGAGGCACGAGCTCCGGTGGCACCTTAGGTACACGAGTCGGTGAGTCCAGAGTTCAAGGCCTGGAGTTTGGGATTCCATCTTCAGCAGCTCCTGAGATTGACACTGAAGGTTAAAGTCTGGAGATCGATCCGCTGTCTGGAAGTCGTGGGTCTGCGAGTTTACTGGGGAAGTCAGAGGCCCGATATCTGCTAGCCCACGAGTCCACCAGAGGCTAAAGGCCCAGACATGGTCTGTACTGGAGTTGGAGGACTGCCTGTGTGTGTGAGTGTGGGGGGCGGTGTGGATGGGAGGGAGGAAAGGGGCTTGTTTTACTGTTGTTGTTTGGTTGCTGATGTTCTGCTGAAATTGCCGACATGCTATGATGGCGCTGAAATGTGTGGGGGCACATATGGGCTGCCTCCAGCACATCATTAGGTTATAGAAATCTACAGCACATTACAGGCCCTTCGGCCCAGAATGTTGTGCTGATCATTGAACCTACTCTAGAAACTGCCTAGAATTTCCCTACCACATAGCCCTCTATTTGTCTAAGCTCTATATATCTATCTAAGAGTCTCTTAAAAGACCCTATTGTATCCACCATCGCAGCCAGTGCATTCCATGCACCCACCACTCTCTGTGTGACAAACTTACCTCTGACATCTCCCTTTTACCTATTCCCAAGCACCTTAAAACTATGCCCCCTCGCGTTAGCCATTTCAGCCCTGGGAAAAAGCCTCTGGCTATCCTCATGATCAATGCCTCTCACCACCTTCCTCTTCCACATCCCCACCCCCCCCCCCCCACCTTCTTACTCTGACCTCACCTTTTTTTCTCCAGTCCAGGTGAATGGCCTCGACCCAAAACGTCAACTGTTTATTCGTTTCCATAGATACTGCCTGGCCTGCTGAGTCCCTCCAGCATTTTGTGTGTATTACTTGGATTTCCCACATCTGCAGATTTTCTCTTGCCAATTCCACCCAAATTCATTTTTTTTTGAGCTTCGAGACTTTGTCCTCCCTACCTCTATCTGAAAATGGTTACCCGACTTGCTCATCAGCGGGCCTCAATCAGTGGCAACATCTCCCTCTTGCTGGCCATGAACACAGGTGCACTTCAATGCTCCCTGCTCTACAATCTATATGTATGACTGTGTGGCTTAGCACAGCTCCTATTCAATGGCAGCTGCAAGAAGATAGTACGGCCGGGAAGGTGGGGATCCTTGATGATAGATCTTCCCTTCTTGAGAAGACCAGCACATTAGAAGGGACGGTAGTGTTTCTCCCTTCTTAGAAGTTTGCACAAATTCAGCATGTCTTCTAAAACTTTGACGAACTGCCATCGATGCACAGTGGAGAGTATCGTATCTGGTTGCATCACAGCCTAATATGGAAACGCCAATGCCCAAGAACAGAAAAGCCTACGAAAAGAGGTGGGTACAGCCCTGTCCATCACAGGAAAAACCCTCCCTGCTATTAAGCACATCTACAAGGAGTGCTATTATAAGCAGCATCCGCCATCCAGGCTATGCTCTCTCCTTGCTGCTGCCATTGGAAGGAGGAACTGGACCCTTATGTCCCACACCGCCAGGTTCAGAAACAGTTATTACCTTTCAGCCATCAGGCTCCTGAGCCAGCACAGATAACTTCACTCATCTCAACACTGTACTGATCACTGAACACAAGCTATGGACTCTCTTTCAAGGACTCTGCAGCTCAAATCCTCAATATTAATTACTTACTCATTTACTTATTGTTTTTTTTGTATTTGCACAGTTTGTATTCCTTTGCACATTGGTTGTCTATAGGTCTTTGTGTGCAGTTCTTCATTGATTCTGTTGTTCTACCGTGTACGCTTATGAGGAAATGAATCTCAGGGTAGTATTTGGTGACAGAAACATACTTTGATAATAAACTTACTTTGAATTTTTGATACAGTCAGTGCTGGGAGGGATTGAGCCCGTGATGTATTGTGCTGAATCTACCATTCCCTGCAGTCCTTTACATTCCTGCACATTCCAATCGTCATACCAGATCATGATGCAACCAGCCAGCTTTCTTTCAACAGTACATCTGCAGAAGTTTATCGGAGTGATGGTGATAAACTGAATGTCCTTAACCTTCAAAGACTTCCTAGTGATTGGGTCCCAGATTGGTTCCAGGCACGTTAGTGCTCTGGACCTTAAAGCAGTTGACTCTCTCCACACCATTTGCCCAACGTGGAAGAGTTTATGATCACCCACCTTACCCTTCGTGAAGTCAACAGTCAGCTCTTTAGTTTTACCGATATTGTTCTTGCACTGCTCAGCCAGGTTTCTTGCTCCCGTATGCTGACTAATCACTGCCTGTTATTCATCTAACAACATGGCAATGGAGCTGTGCTTAGCCACCAAGTCTATCGAGGACGCCCATTTGCTTCCTTACGTTGAAGTACATTATCCAAAATCTTGCCCGTTACATAAGCCACTACTATCTAATTGTAATTTATCCTGTCCATTGACATTCCTTACGTTATTGCTTCAGCATAAGCTGCCATGTGTCTATTCATGAGAGACTTAAGAGAGAGTTGTGGACACAGTTCAGCACGTAACAGAAACTAACTTCCCCTCCATGGACTCTGTCTGCACTCCTCACTGCCGCAGTGAGGCAGTCAGCATCATCAAAGATCCCATCCACCCTGGACATTCCCTCTTCTCGCCTCTCCCATTGGACAGAAGACACAAAAGCCTAAAAGCACCGACCAACGGGCTCAAGGACAGTTCTTACTCCTCTGTTATCAGGCTTTTGAGCAGACTTCTTGTATGATAGTATAGGTTCTTGACCGCATAGTCTGCCTCATTATGATCTTGCACTATTTTCTGTCAATTTTACACTCTAATCAGCACTATTATTTTTTATCTTGTTCTATCCCAATGCACTGTGTAATGATTTCACCTGTATGAACAGTATGCAAGATAGGCATGAAAATACTATGTCTTGGTACATGTGACAAGAATAAACCAATTCCAAGACCAACACCATCTGCCTTAGTAAATCACAATGAATAGTTGAAACACAATTAGAGTCACGAGCCAATACTGAGCAAGCAGCTGTGGAAAAGTTGATGTAATGGTCTAGTATTTGAATTGGTGTATGTGACAAACAGCATCTATGTTGCGGTGTATCATGGTTATTGGGGATTTGTTCTTTGCAAGAAAGTTATAGCAATATAGAGTTATACTGCACTGAAACAGGCCCTTTGGCCCAACTCGTCCAAGGCGCCTTCCTGAGCCAGTCTCAAAACTTCCCTCCCCATGTTCCAAGTTCAAAGTTCAAAGTAGATTAATCAGCAAAGCACATATATGTTACCACTTTGGAAGGAAAAATGGAAGATCAGATTATTATCTAAATTGTAAAAAATTTCAGCATGCTGCCTTGCAGAGGGATTTGGGAGTGCTTGTGCATGAATCACAAAAGGTTGGTTTGCAGGTGCAGCAGGCTATCAAGAAGGCAAGTGGAATGTTGGCCTTCATTGCTAGAGATATTGAATTTAAGAACAGGGAGATTATGCTGCAAATGTATAGGGTACCAGCGAGGTTGCACCTGGAGTACTCTGTGCGGTTCTGATCTCCTTACTTGAGGGAGAATATACTAGCTTTGGAGACAGTGCAGAGGCGGTTCACCAGGTTGATTCCAGAGATGAGGGGGTTAGACTATGAGGAGAGTTTGAGTTGCCTGGGACTGTACTCGCTGGAATTCAGAAGAATGAGAGGAGATCTTATACAAACATATAAAATTATGAAAGGGATAGATAAGATAGAGGCAGGAAAGTTGTTTCCAATGGTAGGTGAGACTAAAACTAGGGGGCATAGCCTCAAGATTTGGGGGAGAAGATTTAGGATGGAGATGAAGAGGAACTAGTTTTCCCAGGGAGTGGTGAATCTGTGGAATTCTCTGTCCAGTGAAGCAGTGGAGGCTACATCAGTAAGTATATTTAAGACAGAGTTGGATAGATTTTTGCATAGTAGGGGAATTAAGGGTTATGGGGAAAAGGCAGGTAGGTGGAGATGAGTCCAAGGCCAGATCAGTCATGATCTTATTGAAAGGTGGAGCAGGCTCAACGGGCCAGATAACCTACTCCTGCTCCTATTTCTTATGTTGTTATATACTATACTACAGGAATTTACACAGGAAAAAGAAATACAATAGATTTATGAAAAACTACACACATACAAAGATTGGTCACTGAACTGTTTACTGTTTAACTGTGCTGTACATCCATTTTGAATTATATTATATTAATTTATTTGTGTGAATATTTTTGTTTTATGTACAGTGTGATATATGTTTTATGGGTGCACCGTGGTCCGAAGGAACATTGTTTTGTTTGGCTATATACCGTATGTACAGTCAGATGACAATAAACTTGAACTTGAACTCGAGACCAACAAACAACCAATGTGCAAAAAGAGAAGAGCTTTGCAAATAAAAAATTATACTGGAAATGAAGTTTAAAAAGTCCTTGAAAGTGAGCCTGTAGGTCATAGAATCACTTTGGAGCAGTGGTGATTGAAGTTGTAACTGTACCCACCACTAATAACTACTCTGATAGCTCATTCCATTTATCCACCACCCTCTGTATGAAAATGGGCTTAATAGTTAGGGAGTGCCTGCTTTTGCCTTCCCCTCCATAGATGCTGCCTGACTTGCTGTGCTCCTCCCGCATTTTGTGTGTATTGCAAAAGAGCTCCAATGTCTCCTTTTGGTCAATTCGTAGTATCAAACCTATTGATGGATTTTAGACAATCATAGATGTTACAATGCAAAAGTGGAACATGCAGTAAGGGGAGAAGTACCTTCTTTACCTTCTCTTGGGTAAAGTATACTGACTCGTGTGAGGAGTTTAAGGGTAACAGGGCCAAGTAAAAACCCTCCCCACCATTGAATACACTTACATGGAGCACTGCCCACAAGAAATCAGCTTCCATTGTCAAAGTCTCTACCGTCCAGGCCATGCCTTCTTTTCACTACCACCATCAGGCAGGAGGTTCAGAACCCTCAGGACTCACACCACCAGGTTCAGGAACAGTTATTACCCTACAACCATCAGGCTTCTGAACCAGCGTGGATAACTTCTCTCACTACTGCTTTTGAACTGATCCTCTGACTCACTTTCAAGGACTTTTTGTGACTCACCTCCTCGGTAATATATTTTTTGATTTCCACAGTCATCTTCTTGTGCACATTGGTTGTTTATTAGTCTTTGAATCCTGATGAAGGGTGTCAGATTAAAACAAAGACGGTTTAAGTATTCCCTTCATGGACGCTGCCTGACTTGTTGAGTTGCTCCAGTATTTTGAGGGAAAAGAGTTCCACCATCTGCAGAATTTTGTGTTTTTATCTGTTTATGTACAGCTTCTCCCTCACAAATTCTGTTGCATTTTCCCCCATAAATGCCTTCAAGAAAATTAATTTCAAGGAAGTATATGGTAACATTGCTACATTTAATTATAACTTTACTTTGAATTTGATGGGCAGATGGAGTGAATTACATGATTTAACAGGCTGGAAAGGCTGCGTACTGTATTTTGATTTCATCCGAAGGGGATTTAGATCACTTGCCGGTGCAGTTTGCTCCTTGGGTCCACGTCCCACTTTTAACTTTCAGCAAAGAACTCCACCGCAAACAAGGTGGGACTTGGTTGTTACTGGGCACAAGAGAAGGTGGCAGAGACCGCGTCTTCATGCCGCCCAGCCCCCGCATGCTAAGATAGAGATGGAGACTGTTATTGGATAGCTGCGCTGTCAGTCACGTTGATCGTCACAGGCTGGTGACTCACTCTCCGGAGCAGCTTCCATTTAGCTGTCGATGAGACTCTTAGTACGGCAGTAAGTTGCTCTATTAGTAGTTTTTTTTTTAACGCAGAAAGTGGGAGAGATTTTTTCGACCAGTTAATCCGTGAGAAAAGTGTCACAGTTTGGCGCCTTTTTATTGAGGAAAATAGTTTAGAAGCTGCTGATCCGAAAGAGCAAAAACTTACCTTGTCAGACCAAACTTTGGGAAACTATGTTGAGCGTAAGAAGCATCCTATTCATCGGACTGGCGTTTTTCTTTGTGAAGATCGAAGGTAAGGTTTTCCTGATGAGTTGTGTGTCTAGAAAGTATTTTCGTTGAGCGTTGATCTCCTCCGATGAACTGCAGGCTTCCCAATTCCTCCTCGGGAACGCCTGCCCCATGTCGGGTCTGTTATGTAAATTTGGGGATTTAACCTCCCGTGAGATACGCAGAGTTTTAGTGTTACTCGAAATATAGCTGAGGGCGTTGGCGAGATACTTATGCAACAAAATTGGCGTCCCCGAGAGTTAATGAGTCTCTGTTTTGGTTCTTCTGGAAATCTCGGCAGAGTGAATGTGCTTTTTATAAAACATTGGCTTTGCTCAATAGTCTTTGAAGGGTTGTAATGTGGTGTGAAGAAATGCATCGAACGGTAGCGTTTCATGCACCCCCACCACCACGCCCTCATTTATCTATTACACCTCATAGATCTCTTGAAATACAACGGTAACTACTTTGATGGTGTAACTCTATCTGGAGATAAAGCTTGAGGAATTCGGCTGGTCAGGCAGCATCTGCGGAAGTGAACAGACAGACGACGTTTCGGGCCGAGACCCTTGTCCTGGACTGGAAAGAAAAGGGAAAAGAAGGCGGAATACAAAGTCTTTTTGGGGGGTGGTTGAGGGGAAGGAGGACAAGCAGACCGCTGATAGTGAAGCTAGGTGGGTGGGGGAAGAGGATGAAGTAACAAACTAGGGGGGGGGGCGGTGATAGGTAGGTGATGCACCATCAATAACTCACTCTGAGACGTAAGAAGCGAGATATCGGCTTTTATTGACTGGAAGAATGAACAACACTACATCCTGGAGAATGAGGCCGGGCTCAGGCCTCAATGGCCTTTATACAGGGGTCTGTGGGAGGAGCCACAGGAGCAGTCCAGACAGGTATATGTAGTTCACCACAGTAGGGAAGGTAAAGGGCTGGAGAAAAGGGAGTCGGCTGGGAAAGGAGGGTGGGTCATGGGAGAGAGGGAAGGAGGAGGGGCACCAGAGGGAGGTAATAGGCAGGTGAGGAGAAGAGGTAAGAGACCAAAGAGGGGAAATGAGGGAAGGGGGAGGGGAAAAACTTGCAGAATGTTGGACAGATGATGTTCATGCCATTAGGTTGGAAGCTACTAAGATGGAGTAGGAGGTGTTCCTCCTCCAACCTGAGAATGGCCTCTTCCAGGCAGAAGAGGAGACCAGTGACTGACTTGTCGGAACAGGAATGGGGATAGGAATTTAAATGGTTGGCCACCGTGAAATTCTGCTTTTATGGATTTTACAACACAGTGTGCCAGCGTTCAATCCCGTCGCCGTCTGTATAGAGTTTGTACGTTCTCTCTGTGACCACGTGGGTTCCCTCTGCTTCCTCTCACAGTGCAAAGGCGTTGTGGTTCGCAGGTTAATTGGTCATTGTAGATTAAATAGGTGACAAACAAGAGAAAACGTGCAGATGCTGGGAATCCAAGCAACACACACACAAAATGTTGAAGGAACTCAGCAGGCCAGGGAGCATCTGTGGAAAAGAGTACAGTCGACGTTTCTGGCCCAGACACTTCAGCAGGAAATTAAGTAGGTGGGTTGCTGGGTAGTATGGCTTGTTGGGCCCAAAGGGCCCATTCCATGTGCTATCTCTAAATGTAAAAACATAGAAGCTCTGCCTTGAACGATCTTAGTGTTCTAACTTGTGCACTTCTGAAGTGAATAGCGGATAGTGAATTCCAAAGAATCATTTATTTATTGAGATATAGCGTGGACGAGGCCTTTCTGGCCCCTTGCCATGCTGCCCAGCAATACCACCCAACTTAACCCCAGCCTAATCACGGGACCACTTACAATGAGCAATTAACCTACCCAACCAGTATGACTTTGGACTGTGGGAGGAGTCAGGAGCACTTGGAGGAAAGCCATGCAGCCACGGGGAGAACATACAAACTCCTTACAGGCCGCAGTGGGAATTGAACCCTGGCTGCTGGTACTGTGAATCATTATACAATCACTAATGTGGTGCCCTGGGGGGTAATCTGAGGAAAAGATGCTTGGATTCCCCACCTTCCACTGAAATTATGCCCTGTAGTTCCAGATCCTGCAGTGATAGCCTAGAATTTGACACCATTTTGAATGCTCCCCAGTGTCTCTAAGCGACACATTCAAAATGCTGGAGGAACTCCCAAATGCTGGGTCGGTATGATGGTGTAGTGCTAGCAGCCCGGGTTCAATGCCTGCCATTGTCTGTAAGGAGTTTGTACCTTCTCCGTATAACTGATTTCCGGATTTCCTCCGGGGGCTCTGGTTTCCTCCTACCTCCGGGTTGGTAGGTTAATTGGTCACATGGATGTGTACATTTGGGCTGAGTGAGCTCTTTGGGCCAGAAGATCCTGTTACCATGTGGTATCTCTAAATAAAATAATAAACCCAGTCCGTCAAGCAGCATCTATCAAGGGGAATAAACAGTCATGACTAATTGACCTTCTCTTACAGACCATAAACTTGGCTTTGTAGTAATTGTCAAATTTGAATGGAGTCTTGTGACTGAATTTCAGAGTTCATCTGGAGTTAGCGAGTTGTTGAATCTGCAGTTTCTTGAGTCTGGAATGCCAGTTTACATTGTGGTTATGTTACTGCACTAGCAATCCAGAAATAATTTTCTTCAAATTCAACTGCAGCTTTTAAATTATTTAAAAATGGAAATAAATGTGCTTCAACTGATGATCGCCGGTCTGCAACCATTTATTTAATCACTTTTCCAGATGGGGAAAGAAAATAGTCTCTTTTTACTCGTTACTTCCTAGAAAAACAAGCCTTAATTCCACCATATTTGTAAATGCCAGTTTCTTTCCTCGTCCTTTGAATGTGTTAAACCCTCTGAAATGCTTGTCTGTCTTTCCCGAGCCAGTGTGTGTGTGTGTGTGTGTTTGTTTCTCATGTCTGGTCTTGTGATACAAACTCTATACCAAAAGAATTCTCATGAGAGTCACTACATCATGATGGGAGCAAAAATATAGAACATCACAGCACAGTACAGGCCTTTCAGCCCAGACAATTGTGCTAACCTTTTTACATATAGTACTGTGCAAAATCTATAGAACAGTAACTGTAAATGGGATAAATGAACAACAAACTGTGCCAATGCAAATATAACCAATATGTTTAAATATTTTATAAATATAACTCCTGATTCAGCAAGGACCTGAACCCACTGCAATTTGCCTATTGCCAAAATAGGTCAATGGCAGATGCAATCTCAATGGCTCTTCACACTGCCTTAGACCGCCTGGACAATGCAAATACCTATGTCAGGATGCTGTTCATCGACTATAGATAGCTAGACTAGTGGAGTGGTGTCACAGCAACAACTTTGCATTCAACGTCAGTAAGCCGAAAGAGCTGACTGTGGAATTCAGGAAGGGTAAGACGAAGAAACACATACCAATCCTCATAGAGGGATCAGAGGTGGAGAGAGTGAGCAGCTTTAAGTTCCTCGGTGTCAAGATCTCTGAGGACCTAACCTGGTCCCAATATATCAATGTGGATATAAAGAAGGCAAGGCAGTGTCTATACTTCATTAGGAGTTTGAAGAGATTTGATATGTCAACAAATACACTCAAAAACTTATACGGATATATCGTGGAGAGCATTCTGACAGACTGCATCACTGTCTGGTATGGGGGGGGGGGGGGCTACTACACAGGATTGAAAGAAGCTGCAGAAGGTTGTAAATTTAGTCAGCTCCATCTAAGGTACTAGTCTACAGAGTACCCAGGACATCTTCAAGGAGTTGTGTCTCAGAAAGGCAGCAGCCGTTATTAAGGACCTCCAGCACCCAGGGCATGCCCTTTTCTCACTGTTACCATCAGGTAGGAAGTTCAGAAGCCTGAAGGCACACACTCAGCGATTCAGGAACAGCTTCTTCCCCTCTGCCATCCGATTCCTAAATGGACCTGTGAAAACTACCTCACTTTTTTAATATATTATTTCTGCTTTTTGCGTGATTTTTAATCTATTCATTATATGTATACTGTAATTGATTTACTTATTTATTATTACTTTTTTCTTCTATATTATGTATTGCATTGAACTGCTGCTGCTAAGTTAACAAATCTTGATGACAGATGCCAGTCTTAATAAACCTGATTCTGATTCTGAAATAGGAATAAATATCGAGAGCCTGAAATAAGATAAAGCGACCTTAAGGTGCGAGCAGAAACAGAATGAGTGTAGTTATCACCACTTGTTCAAGAGCCTGATGGTTGAGGGATAGTACCTGTACCTTCCACCTGATGGCAGCAGCGAGGAAAGAGCAAGGCCTGGGTGGTGAGGATTAGATGCTGCTTTTCCACGGCATGGAGATCTGCTCAATGGTTGGGTGCCTGTTGTGGACCAAGGGTGGGAAGGGGACAGTGAGAGGGAAATCATGGTTGGGAAAAGTGGAAGGGAGAGGGGAGGGAGCAGGAAGCACCAGAGAGACATTCTGTAATGATCAATAAACCAGTTGTCTCCAATCAAATGACCTTGCTTGCTGTCTCATGGCGAGGTATGTCTACACCCAACCCACCATCCCTAGGATGACTACTCTGCCACATGTCCCACACCCTCCCACAGCACTCCACCTGCATCATTCCCAACATCCTTTGCTACTGCCAGATTAACAAATCTGCTCTAACATTGGCAAGTACAGTGCTGTGTGAAAGTTACCCTTGCTATATAGATGTGCCTAAGACTTTTGCACAGTACTCTACTCTGACATCAATCTAACCCTTTCATCTTACATAGCACTCCATCTTTCTATCATCATGTGCTTATCTATGAATTTCTTAAGCATCCCTAATGTATCTACCTCGACCACCACCCCTGGCAGGGAGTTCCATGCGCCCACCACTCTCTGTTTAAAAAGAAACTTGCCTCTGACATCACCCCCTCCATACTTCCCTCATCACCTTAAAATTTTGCCTCGTATAAGCCATTTCCACCCTGAGAAAATGTCTCCAGCTGTCCACTCCATCTATGCCTCTTAACACCTTGTACACCTTCATTAAGTCAACTCTCATCCTCCTTCCCTCCAAAGACAAAAGCTGTAGCTCGCTCAACCTTTCCTCCTAAGACATGCCCTCTAGTCCAGGCACCCTCTCAAGATCTTCCACACGCTCCTTATAATGAGGCAACCGGAACTAAATATAAAATACTCCCAAGTATGGTCTGTCCAGTCTTTTATACAGTCGATACATTACTGCTCGGCTCATGAGCTCAATCCTCCGACTAAAGAATGACAACACATTCATTTGTTGTCTTAACAACCCTATCAATTATGGACAAAAATCTCTCCTTATTCTTTGTGATTTGCCTCCAGCCTTTGTCTCATTGCATCACCCCCGCAACATTTTAGGACCAGCTTATTCCCCTCTACCATCAGATTTCTTGACCATGACCTCATTATTTTGCTCTTTTCACACTATTTATTTATCTTCTCATTGTCATAGTTTTTATGTCTCGTACTATACTACTGTGCCATACAACAAATGACCCAACAAAGGACCCATCCACTGCCACTAACCTCATACTTCCTGCACCTCCTGTTTCTACCTCCTACCCCAGATCCACAAACCCGCCTGTCCAGGTAGACTCATTGTTTTTGCTTGTTCCTGCCCCACTGAACTCCTACCTCGACTCAGTTTTGTCCCTCCTGGCTCAGTCCCTTCTGATCTACATCCATGACACTTCACATGCTCTGGATCTTTTCAAGTTCCCTGGCCCTCATCTGAGTTTCACTATGGATGGCCAGTCCCCCATCCCCCACCAGAAAGGCCTCAAATCTCTGCATTTCTTTCTGGACGCTAGCCCTAACCGGTTCCCCTCCACCACTCTTCTCTGTCTTTGATCTTGTCCTCTTCTCAATAATTTCTCACTTGGCTCCTGCTACCTCCTTCAAGCAAAAGGTGTAGACGTGGGTCCCAGCTATGCCTGCCTTTTTGTCGGCTCCGTGGAACAGTCCACGTTCCAAGCCTACAGTGGTGTCATTGCCCCACTTTTCCTACACCACATCAGTGACTGCATTGGTGCTGCTTCCTGCACCCATGCAGAGCTTGTCGACTTCATCAGCTTTGCCTCAATCTTCCACCATGTGCTCAAATTTACCTGGTCCATTTCCAACACCTCCCTCCACTTTCTCGATGTCTCTGTCTTTGGAGACAGCTTATTCACTGATGTCTATTATAAACCCACTGACTCTTGCTATTACCTGGACAATACCTCTTCCCACTCTTGTTACTTGTAAAAATGTCACCCACTTCTCTCAGTTCCTCAGTCTCTGCCACATTTGCTCTCAGGATGAGGCTTTTCATTCTAGAACAAAGGAGATGTCCTCCTCTTTCAAAGAAAGGGGCTTCCCTTCCTCCATCATCAACGCTGCCTTCAACCGCATCTCATCCATTTTGCACACGTCTGCCTTTGCCCCCATCCCCTCACTACCCTTCCAAGGATAGGGGGGTTCTTGTCCTCAACTACCTCAACTGCCCCACCAGCCTTCCCATCCAGCATGTAATTCTCCATAACGTCCATCATCTCCAACAGGATCCCACTGCCAAGCACATCTTTCCCTCCCCCACACTTCCTGTTTATATGCTTTCCACATGACTCCCTTGTCTATTCGTCCCTTCTCAATGATCTCCCTTCTATCACTTATCCTTGCAAGCGGAACAAGTGCGACACCTGCCCTTGAACTCCTCCCTCTCTGATATTCAGGGCCCCAGGCAGTCCTTTTAGGTGAGGCGGCAATTCACTTGAGTCTGTTGGGGTCATCTACTGCATCCGGTGCTCCTGGTATGGCCTCCTGTATATCGGTGAGACCCGACATAGATAAGGAGACTGCTTTGCCGAGCCTCTACGCTCCGTGCGCCAGTAAAAGTCGGATGGATCTCCCAGTGGCCACCCATTTTAATTCCACTTCCCATTCCCCTTCTGACGTGTCAATCCATGGCCTCCTCTACTGTTGCGATGAGGCCAGACTTGGGTTGGAGGAACAACACTTTGTATCTCATCTGGGTAGCCTCCAAACTGATGGCATGAACATCGATTTCTTGAATTTAGGGTATTTACCCCCCACCCCCCAACTTCACCATTCCCCATTCCTTTTTCCCTCTCAGCTTATCTCTTTACCTGCCCATCGCCTCCCTCTGGTGCTCCCCCTCCCCTTTTCTTTCTTCCATGGCCTTCTATCCTCACCTATCAGATTCCCCTTCTCCAGCCCTGTATCTCTTTCACCAATCAACTTCCCAGCTCTTCACTTCACCCCGCACCCCCCACACCAGGTTTCACCTATCACCTAGTGTTGCTTCCTCCCCTCCCTCCACCTTCAAACCCTAGACTCCTAATTTTTTCCTCAGTCCTGATGAAGGGTCCAGCCTGAAACGTCAACTATACTCTTTGTCCATAGAAGCTGCCTGATCTGCTGAGTTCCTCCAGCATTTTGTGTGTGTTGCTTGGATTTCCAGCATCTGCATATTTTCTCTTGTTTGTAATTACACAAAATATGCCTGATTATAACCCCGCTTTTCACGGTTCTGTTGTCCAGAACTGCACTGATTTAGCTTTCAGTCTTGTCCTCCTGTGGAACTGTGTCAAAGATTATCTAATAATGCATCTCTACGTGCCTCTGGCTTTGCTGTTTTAAGGACACTTTTTTTGTGGTCTGACTCCATTGCTATACACAATAAGTTAATGTCATGGTAATATAGATCAAAATGAGCCCTTCAGCCCATCAAGTTCGCACTGACCATCAACCACCCATTTACACAAATCTAAGACGTCATTTTTCATTTGCCCCCACGTTCTAGAAACATAGAAAACCTACGGCACATTACAGGCCGTTTGGCCCACAAAGCTGTGCCGAACATATCCCTACCTTAGAAATTACCTCGGGGTACCCATAGCCCTCTGTTTTTCTAAGCTTCATGTACTGATCCAAGAGTCTCTTAAAAGACCCTATCGTATCTGCCCCCACCACGGTTGTAGGCAGCCCATTCCACACACTCACTACTCTCTGCGTCTCTGCGTACTCCTGACAGCTCCTCTGTACCTACTTCCAAGCACCTTAAAGCTGTGCCCTCTCATGCTAGCCATTTCAGCCCTGGGGAAAAGCCTCTGACTATCCACATGATCAAGGCTTCTCATCAGACCCCACTTGGAGTACTGTGCTCGGTTCTGGTCACCTCACTACGGGAAGGATGTGGAAATCATAGAAAGGTCACTCACTTTTCATCCTCTGTTGCTCCAAGGAGAAAAGGCCGAGTTCACTCAACCTATTCTCGGAAGGCATGCTCCCCAATCCAGGCAACATCCTTGTAAATCTCCTCTGCACTCTTTCTATGATTTCCACACCCTTCCTGTAGTGAGGCGACCAGAACTGAGCACAGTACTCCAAGTGAGGTTTGACCAGGGACCTATATAGCTGCAACATTACCTCTTGGCTCCTAAACTCAATCCCAACATTAATATAGGCCAATGCACCGTATACTTTCTTAACCACAGAGTTAACCTGTGCAGCAGCTTTGAGTGTCCTATGGACTCGGACTTCAAGATCCCTCTGATCCTCCACACTGTGAAGAGTCTTGCCATTAATACTATATTCTGCCATCATATCTGACCTACCAGAATGAACCACCTCATGCTTATCTGGGTTGAACTTCATCTGCCACTTCTTAGCCCAGTTTTGCATCCTATCGATGTCTGGCTGTAACCTCTGACAGTCCTCCACACTATCCACAACACCCCCAACCTTTGTGTCATCAGCAAATTTACTAACCCATCCCTCCACTTCCTCATCCAGGTCATTTATAAAAATCAGAAGGAGTAGGGTAACCAGAACAGATCTCTGAGGCACACCACTGGTCGTTGGCCTCCATGCAGAATATGACCCGTCTACAACCAGTCTTTGCCTTCTGTGGGCAAGCCAGTTCTGGATCCACAAAGCAATGTCCCCTTGGATCCCATCCCTTGCATGGGGTACCTTATCAAACGCCTTGCTGAAATCCTTATACACTACACCTACCTCTCTATCGTCATCAATGTGTTAAGTCACATCCTCAAAATATTAATCAGGCTGATAAGGCACGACCTGCCTTTGACAAAGCCATGCTGACTATTCCTTAATCATATTATGCCTCTCCAAATGTTCAGAAATCCTGCCTCTCGGGATCTTTTCCATCAACTTACCAACCACTGAGGTAGGACTCGCTGGTCTATAATTTCCTGGGCTTGTTAACGGTTTCCAGATTCTACCACTCACCTACGCACTAGGGGCAATTCATGGTGCCCAATTAACCTACACGTTTTTAGGACGTGGGAGGAATCTGGAGCAGCAGAGATCACAGTAAGAATATAGCAGTCCTTGCAAGACGGCAGCTGAGTTCAGCTTTGAATCCCGCTGTTCGGTCCCGAGAGGCAAAAGTTCGACCAGCTGAATCACTATGCTGCCTGCATGATTAATTGCTCTTTGCAATCACTGTTCCTTCACTTGAGGGGAGATCTGTTAGAGGCTTATAAGATTATGAGAGGCATGGATAGAGTAGTCTGACAGTATCTTTCTCCCAGTGTTGAAATGTCTCATACCAGATGGTATTTAAGGTGAGAGGGGGTAAGATCAAAGGAGATGTGGGGACATTTTTATTTTACAGAGTGTGATGGGTGCCTGGAATGTGCTGTCTAGGGTGGTGCAGATTAGAGACTTTTAAGGGACATTCAGATAGGTGCATGAATGTGAGGGAGATGGAAGGAATAGGGTCATAGTGTATGCAGAAAGGAGTAGCTTAGCTGTTCATTTGATTACTAATTTAATTGATTTGGCACAACATAGTGGGCAGAAGGGCCTGTCCCTGTACGGTTCTATATTCTATGTATAGGAGCAGCTGGTAATGATTAGTAAATACTGACCTAGTTTGTGTCCCTGACACGCCTGTGCAATCTTTTGTCTTTGTCAGAGTGTCTGCAGCCCAGTCATTGAGGTCTGCTGCATCTCCTCTCAAGCTGTGCTGTTGTGCTGCAATTTTAGGGTGGTGGGATAGCGTAGTGGTTAATTTTACGGCCTCGGGTGTAATATCTGAGTTTGATCCCTGCCGTTTTCTGTGAGGGGTTTGTACGTTCTCTCCCAGTGCATTTCCTCTGGATGCTCCTGTTTCTTCCTACATTCGGAAGACATACGGGTTAGGGTTTGTAATTTGTGGGCATGTTATGCTGTTGTTGGAAGTGTGGCCACACTTGTAGACTGCTCAGCACAAACCTCGCTGATTTGGTTCAGTGCAAACCCCATGTTTCGATATACTGTATATGAGACATATCTAGCTAATCTCCCTTTATTGTGGTCTAATGTATGTTTTATATAGTTCCGACATAAAAAGTAGACATTTGCCTACTTTGAAAATAAATTTACCTTAAACTTTAAACTCCTGGCTCGATTACTCAGTGCCTCAGTCTGTGATGACAATTAACCAGTGTGCCTTTATAACGATTCTTGGGGGCAAGAGAGTCTGCTCGTGCACTCTAAGATCCTCTGCATGTATCTGTTCATCAACTCTTCTCAGTTCTAGAGTCTGTGGTGGCCAGTGCTGTCATGTTTGCTGTTGTGTGCTGGGGCAGCAGGCTGAGGGTAGCAGACACCAACAGAATCAACAAACTCATTCGTAAGGCCAGTGATGTTGTGGGGGTGGAACTGGACTCTCTGACGATGGTGTCTGAAAGGAGGATGCTGTCCAAGTTGCATGCCATCTTGGTCAATGACTCCCATCCACTCCATAATGTACTGGTTAGGCACAGGAGTACATTCAGCCAGAGACTCATTCCACCGAGATGTAACGCTGAGTGTCATAGGAAGTCATTCCTGCCTGTGGCCATCAAACTTTACAACTCCTCCCTCGGAGTGTCAGACACCCTGAGCCAATAGGCTGGTCCTGGACTTATTTCCACTTGGCATAATTTACTTATTATTTAATTATTTATGGTTTTATATTGCTATATTTATACACTATTCTTGGTTGGTGCGACTGTAACGAAACCCAATTTCCCTTGGGATCAATAAAGTATGTCTGTCTGTTAAGATTAATTTATTTATCACACATACATTGACACATACAGTGAAATGTGTCATTTCTATTAATAACCAATACAACCCAAGGATGTACTGGGGGCCACTTGTAAGTGTCGCCACACAATCTGACACTAACATTGCATGGTCACAATACTCTGCGGAACAGCAGCAAAGCAAGCCCCCTTCCACCTGAGCAACACACACAGAGTGCTGGAGGAACTCAGCAGGCCAGGCAGCATCTATGGAAAAGAGGGCAGTCGACGTTTCAGGCCGAGACCCTTCAGCAGGACTGGAGGGGGAGAAAAGATGAGGGGTCAGAGTTAGAAGGTGGGGGGGAGGGGTGAAGTAAGGAGCTGGCAAGTTGATTGGTGAAAGAGATACAGGGCTGAAGAAGGGGGCGTCTGATAGGAGAGGACAGAAGGCTGTGGAAGGAAGGAAAGAAAGTGAGAGCACCAGAGGGAGGTGATGGGCAGGTAAGGAGATGAGGTGTGAGAGAGGGAAAAGGGAATGGGGAATTTGTGGGGGAGGGCATTACCGGAAGTTCAAAATCGATTTTCATGCTATCAGGTTGGAGGCTACCTAGATGGAATATAAGGTGTTGCTCTTCCAACCTGAGCATAGCCTCATCGTGACAGTAGAGGAGGTCTCCAAGATATCAATGAGGCCCGATAGGGTGACCGCTTCGCTGAACGCCAGAAGAAGTGGGAACTCCCAGTGGCCACCCATGTTAATTCCACTTCCCATTCTGACATGTCAGTCCATGGCCTCTAGTATTTTGTGTGTGTTGGCTGAATAACTTTCAGACTTCTATACTTGTTTGACCAATCAACTTAATTCCTTGCCGGATTCTATCACTTTCTGCTTTGCCATCAACCGTGCAATCACGCTCTAGCACATGCTGATTTCTTCCTTGTGGCCCCGAGGTACAAGTCTGGGCTATCTGAGAAATGCTTTGGAAAAACTGTGCTCCTAAAATGGAGCCCTGTTGCAAATAGCCTTTGAATTTCTGAAATTTCATTCATTGTTGTCCTTTTGTTATCAGATTTTAGAATATGAAAGTAATGGATGTAATGCTGAGGCTTTATGAGGCATTGGTCAGACCACATTTGAAGTACCATTTGCAGTTTTGAGCCTTTATCTAAGAAAGGATGTGCTGGCATTGGGGAGGATCCAGAGGAGGTTCACAAGAATTATCCTGGGAATAAAAGGGTTAATGTATGAGGAGCGTTTGATGGTGGGCCTGTACTCATTGGAGTTTAGAAAAATGAAGGGGAGAGGATGTCACTAAAAACTATCGACTGTTGAAAGACCTCAATGATGTCTGTGGAGAGGATGTTTCTTATGGTGGGAGAGTCTAGGACTAGAGGGCACACCTAGAAGGATGCCCTTTAAGAACAGGGATGAGGAGAAGGAATTTCTTTCGCCGGAACTGGTGAACCTGCGAAATTCATTACCGCAGACTATGCAGCCCAGTTCATTGGGTATATTTAAGGCAAAGGTTGATAGGTTCCAGATTAATCAGGACATCAAAGATTATGGGGAGAAGGTGGGGAAATGGGGTTGAGAGAGAAAGTACGAGGGGTGATTGAGAAGTTTGTGGCCTAAGGTAGAAGGAGTCAATTTTAGAAAACCTAGCACATTTACTTTTCCTACATTTACACACTTAGTCCAGTGGTCGTGGAGCATACGGATCCCTTCTTTGTAGAAGTCGGCATCTTGGACCTCCAGAAGTGGTCCACAGCAGGGGTGATTGATAAGTTCGTGGCCTAAGGTAGAAGGAGATGAGTTATTAACTTCAAACTTTCTGTATAATCACTCAGAGTTGAACTGCACGTGCATGTAACGAGAGCTGTATAACTCATCTCCTTCTACCTTAGGCCTCAAACTTATCAGTCACCCCTGCTGTGGACCACTTCTACAAAGAAGGGATCCGTATGCTCCACGACTGCTGGACTAAGTGTGTACATGTAGGAGGGTACTATGTTGAAAAATGTTCTAGGTTTTCTAAAATTGACTCCTTCTACCTTGGGCCACAAACTTATCAATCACCCCTCGCAAATCAGCCACGATGGAATGGCATAGCAGATTAGATGGGCCAAATAGCTTGAATCTACTGCTATATTTTATGGTCCTATAAGCAATGAACTGAATCACCCTGAATATACTGAAACTGCAGCTGAAATAATGTGTGCAGACCTCATCTCCCAACCTAAAAATAAATGAGCACCGAGGGAATGTGGTATTAGCTTACCACATTGATTCCAAGAACAACACAAGCTGCTTGTAAGGTTAAACAGTCTGACCCATGATCTCATGAAACTGGAAGAATTCAGGCAGTGATTTCATGAAAGTGCATAGAATCATCAAATGTTTGATGTGTTTATTGCTGAGTTGAACCTGCCCTTAGCTGGGGCATCTGGAATCAAAGGTCACAATCACAGGCTAACGGGAGTCATCCATTCAAATCTCAAGTAGCAGGAATTTCTTAAGTAACAATGAATTTTTGGAAATTATCAAAGAAGGCTGTGGAAGTTTAGTTGTTAAGAACCTACAAGATAAGTTTCATAGATTTGAGATCTTAACGGAATCCTTGCTATTGGGTTAGTGTGGAAAGGCCAAAGATGAGCCATGATTTTGTTGACTTGTAGAATTGATACAGAGGGCGAAATAGTCTGAGTAAAGAGTAATGCATGTGGCTATAGAAATCCCTGCTCATTTCTGTTCTAAAGGGTTGTCCTTGTATTCTGAGTCTGTGCCCTCTTGTCCTTGACTGTCCCACTATTGGAAACATCCTCTCCATGTCCACTCTGTGTAGGCCTTTCAATATTCAATAGGTTTCAATGAGATCCCCTCCCCCAAACTGTTCTAAACTCCAGTGAGTACAAGCCCTCAGCCATCAAACACTCCTCGTACATTAACTCTTTCATTCCTGGGTTTATTCTTGTGAACCTTCTCTGGACCCTCCCCAATGCCAGCACCTCCTTTTTTAGATAAGGGGCCCAAAGCTGCTCACAATCCTCCAAGTGTGGTCTGACCTTACAAAGCCTCAGCTTTACATCCTTGGTCTTGTATTCCCTCACTCCAAAATGAATGCTAACATCGCCTTCTTTACCACCAACTCAACCTGCAAGTTAACTTTCAGGTAATTATACAGAAGGACACCCAAGTTTATCTGCAATTCTGATTTTTGAATTTTCTTCCCATTTAGAAAATACAATCGGGTTTAATATCACTAGTATAGATCTTGAAATTCGTTGTTGTGTGGTAGCGGTACATTGCTAAACATAGTAATAAAAACTGGAAGTTGCAGTAAGAAATAATACTTAAAAGGTTATTTCAAATAAATAGTGGCAAAAGAGGGAAAAATAGTGTGGTAGTTAGTGTTCATGGGTTCGATGTCCATTCAGAAATTTGGTGGCAGAGAGGAAGAAGTCTACGTCTTTATTCCTTTGACCTAAGTTCATGACCATACACTTCCCTACACTGTATCCCATCTGCCTCTTCACATTCTCAACACTTTATGCTGAAATCTGTGTGCCATTCTGCAACTGTTGTCCCTCTGGATAAATTACAATGACAATGTCAATGCCACACAGTAGTGAATTCCATTCATGCAACCCCAGTAGGTGGAGTAAGTGGCTTAGAGGTAAATAGAATACACATTGTTCTGTTTTGGAAGAACCACAGTGATTTACACATTCCAGGGCGTATTGTGCTCGAGAATGTTGTCTGTACAGTCATTGACAAGTCTTGATATGTACTTTTACAAAGCATTGATACTAGATCATGTGGTTTTTGCCACTTGAGGTTCTGTTGCATAATTATTGCACAGGGATGGGACCAGAGGACTCCATCTTATTAGACAAAACTGGCGGAAGCATTAACTAAGAATCTTAATGAGCCCATTTGTTTTCTGAATGCAGGCTGCACCTCCCAGTTTTTTCCGGGCATATTTAACGTGCACTGGGATTGGTGAATCGTCTTCAGATTCGCGTCCCTGGTGTGTGAGTGGGTGGGTGGATGGGAAAGGGGGCTTCTTTCTGCTGTTGTTGTTTGTGCTGCTCGTGTTGCTCTGTGGGCAAGGCAACGCTTGCGGGCGGCCCCCCCCCCCCGGCACGTCCTAGGGTGGTGTCTGGGACAAGGTCTGTTAGGATGGGAAACAACTTCTTACTCCAGACGGTAGCACTACTGAACTCCCTGCCACCATGAAGGTCTCATCACATATGAAAGGCCAGTAGCATTATACTGTTTACTTTTTAACTAATTTATGCTAAATATCAATCTTCTGGAATATATTTTATTTTGTGGAAATACTAATTTGTGTGTTGTGTGTGAGTTATGTGTACTGCGTTATGCACCTTGGTCTGGAGAAAAGGTTCCCAGCCCTTTTTTCAATGCCGTGGACCAACGGCATTCAGCGGAGAGCCTTTGGACCTCGGGACTCCAGAGGAACACGGTTTCATTTGGTGGTATACATATATACCGTCAAAGTGAACTTGAGCTTGTTAGTTGTTAATGCAACCAACACATCCCACTGTCTATTTTGTACATATGATAAATCTGAGTCCTGTGATCCTCCATGTCTACTTAATTAAAAACATCGAAATCCTACAGCACAATACAGGCCCTTCGGCCCACAAAGTTGTGCCGAACGCGTCCCTACCTGAGCAATTACCTAGGCTTACCCATAGCCCTCTATTTTTCTGAGCTTCATGCACCTGCCCATGAGTCTCTTAAAAGACCCTTTTGTATCTGCCTCCACCACCGTCGCTGGCAGCCCATTCCACACACTCACCACTCTCTGCATAAAAAAAACTTAATCTGACATCTCCTCTGTACCTACTTCCAAGGACATTAAAACTGTGACCTCTCGTGCTAGCCATTTTAGCCCCGAGAAAAAGCCTCTGACTATCCACATCATCAATGCCTCTCATCATCTTGTACACCTCTATCAGGTCACCTCTCATCCTCCGTTGCTCCAAGGAAAAAAGGCCAAGTTCACTCAACCTATTCTTATAAGGCACATGCTCCAATCCAGGCAACATCCTCTGCACCCTTTCTCTAGTTTCCACATCCTTCCTATAGTGAGGCGACCGGAACTGAGCACATTACTCCAAGTGGGATCTGACCAGAGTCCTATATTTAGTATCAGACTGCCAGGGTGACTGGATGTATTTTATTTTTTAAGTATTGTAGGCTGTTGTATTACAAGATTGTTGTGCTTTGCTTCAGGAACACGTTCTTCCCCGCTGCTATCGGACGTTTGAACCAGTCACCCTTCACATTCTCTTCCTGATGTTTGTTGCCACATTTCCAAACCTTTAATTCTACATAAACACTAAACAATTCTGCAAATGCTGGAAATCCAGAACAACGTGACAAGTGACAGACACAATGCTAGAGTAACTGAGCAGGTCAGGCAGCATCTACCAAGAGGAACAAAGAGCTGACTTCTTAGGCTGAGACATTTCATCATGAACTTTAACACTACCCCCTTCCATTATTGTCTTCGAACATAGAGTGGTACAGTACAGCAACAAGCCCTTTGGTCCATGCTATTGTGCTGACTTAATCAAGCTAAAGTTACCTGATCCTTTCTGCCTGCACACGGCCCATATGCCTCCATTCTCCACGAATCCATCTAAACACCTCTTAAACCCCTCAATCCTATCTGCCCCTACCACCACCCTGGCAGCATATTCCAGACACCCACCACTGTCACTTAAAAGAACATCCCATCCTGCACATGTCCTAAGGACTTTTGCCCTCCCTCCTTAAATGTATGCCCTTCACAATTGTGGAAGATGAGGACTGATTTGTGTTCCCTCGCCTTACCCTTTCTGAAGTCCACAATCAGCCCCTTCTGACGTTGAGTGCAAGGTTGTCGCTGCGACGCCATTCATTTAGCTGGTATACCTCACTCCTGTACGCCTTCTCGTCACCATCTGAGAGTCTGCCAACAATGGTTGTATCATCAGCAAACTTCTTGTAGACGGTATTTGAGCTATGCCCAGCCACACAGTCATGGGTACAGAGAGGGTGGAGCAGTGTGCTGAGGTGTGCCAGTGTTGATCGTCAGCAAGGAGGGGGAATGTTATTACCAATACATTCAGATTGTGGTCTCCCAGTTAGGAAGGTGAGGATCCAGTTGCTGAGGCAGGTACAGAGGCCCAGGATCTGGAGCTTATTGATCAGGACTGTGGGAGTGGTGATGAGCTATAGTCAATGGACAGCATACTGACGTAGATGTCTGCCTGAAAATCTCCAAAGCATAAACATTGTGACCCCTTGCATTAGCCATAAGTACAAGGGGCTAACGTGTGTCAGTCTTATGCCTGTTTTATTTATTATTCCGCTTGTGTACTATTTACACTGTGTGCTTGATACAGCTAAAGAATTTCTTCGAGTTTTATTGTCATTGCTGATGACAATGAGAACGCAGTGCTCCTCCATTCAGTGAAAAACAACATGCTGGCAATTCAATTACTGAAAACACCATCACTTAATCGAAAATAATATCCGAGTTATTTAGAGTTACAACTGAATTTAAAAAGAAACAGCTCTAGAATACTGCATTGTTCAGTTGCATGGCACCCCTGGGGGATAAAGCTGTTTTTCAGTCTGGATGTCCACGCAGAGAGGTTCCTGTATCTCCTGTCGGATGGTAGCAGATTGAACAGGTGATTACTGGGATGAGGCCGTCACGATTTTGCGAGCCTGCCGTAGACATCGTTGAGTTGTAGATGCTTTCCATATCTGGTAGTTGTGTCCCAGAATGATGTTCTGTGCAGTCCTGATCACTCAAAAGTGCTTTTTGGTCGATCTCCTTGCAGTTATTGTGCCATACTCTCATGAAATAGGTCAGCATGCTCTCCATCGTACTGTGGTAGAGGTCTACTAGGAGCTTTTGGGGCAGAGTTGCTCTCTTTAAACTCCTAAGGTGGTATAGGTGCTGCTAAGCCTTCCCTACTATCAAGAAGATGTTGGTGGTCCATGAGAGCTCCTTTGTGATGCTCGCTCCCTGGAACTTTGCATCCTGTTAAATACAGCAATAAGGTAACCTGAGTCAGCCATTCAGTATCTATGCTAATGCAGGAGACTCAGGGCACACACCACCAAGTTCAGGAACAGTTGTCTGTCAACCATCAGGCTCTTGAACCAGAGACGATAACGTCATTCGCCCCATCACTGAACTGACTCCACAACCTTAGAACTCTACATTTCTTATTCTTGTTATTTATTTATTTATTGCTGTTATTTTTTTCCCTGTTGTTCTTGCATATTGGTTGGTTGTCCATCCTGTTGGGTGCGGTCTGTCTGTGATTCCATCATGTTTCTTGGATTTTCTGTATGTACCCACAAGAAAGTGAATCTCGGGGTTGTACATGGTGACCTATACTGTAATTGTGTGTTGCTGCCTGTTATCCCGCTGGCATTTGGGGCAGCAATGAAGGTTCTCCATCTCTGGTGGTGTTCATCATGTCAGTAGCCTCCTCTCGGTTTTCACTGTTATCAGTCATGCAAGTCCTGGGCGGAGACTCAGGAATATCATCGCTCTCAGATGTAGAAGGATTCTTCATTGCTGTTTCTGTAACAGTTTTGTCAGACCAGTCAAGGTTGTCAGTCCTGAGCTGAACTCCTGAACCTGGAAGAGTGGTGGACCACTCTTAGTCTGGCCCTTGCCCTTTGACCTGCTTATCATGAGTGACCCTACCAAGAGGCAAAGCACAAGGCCCTGGGTCACTGAGGCACACAAGCCTCCAAAGCACAACAAGGTTGTGGTCCTCTTGGAGGACATAAATGTACTTAGAAAATTAATTTACTTTGAGCAACAACTTCATGGAAGTGGATATGTACAATTGCTGTTGGTGTTTTGCCATTTAGTCATAACTTCCTGAACACTAAGAAAACGGGACAATACCTTTTTGAAAGGGCGGTAATTGTTACTTCACAGATTCTGAATGTGTTAGTTATGTAGAGCTGCCATTTAAAATGTGCGTTGAAGGAAAAGTACTTTTATGTGATGGTTTGCATATTTAACATGTTCCAAAGCACTTATGACAAATGAAGTCTATCTGTAGTCCGTCTTAAAGCAACATAGCAGCCAGTTAGCTTGTCGTAGCTGCATGGTAGAGCGGTGATTGCTGGTTGAAAGGAACCAACGATCTGAATTCCTTTCCCTGACTGTCTGTAGGGAGTTTGTACATTCTCCTCGTAATTGCAATGGTTTCCTCCAGGTGCTCAGGTTTCCTCCCACATGCCAAAAGATGTCATATCAGGTTTAGCAATCTATGTTGGCGCTTGTGGGTTGCGCCTGGCACATCCTCAGACTGTAAATCATTGATGCAAACAACTTAATTGACTGTATATTTCAATGTACGAGCCACAAATAAAGCCAGACTTTAATCTTTAGTTGCTGCAGAGCAAGCTCCAACCTACTTCTTTCTGATAACCAAGCAATGTTGATTTTGTGGGTAAATATTAATTGCATTATAACACAATATTATCAGGAGTGGGCCGTACTGTGTCTCTCCCACCATTGTTGTTTGTGCTTTTCTGACCTTGGTTTGTTCTCACTTCGACACCAGATTCTCATGAGTTCCTGCTCTTAGTGCTTCTGAGATCATTTTATTTCCATGTACGAAACCATAAGACATAGGAGCAGAATTAGTCCTTTTGGCTCATCGAGTTTGCTCCACCGTTCCATCTGCATTCTGCCTTCTCCCTGTAACCTTTGATGTCCTTACTAATCAAGAAGTTATCAACCTCTGTTATAAATATACCCAATAATTTGGCCTCCACAGCCGTCTGTGGCAATGAATTCCACAGATACACCATCCTCTGGCTGAAGAAATTTCTCCTCATCTCTGTTCTAAAGGGACACCCTTCTATTCAGAGGTTGTGCTCTCTGGTCCTAGTCTCCCCCATTGTAGGAAACATCCTCTCCACATCCACTGTCTCTAGGCCTTTTCAATGTTTAACATGTCTCAATGAGATTTCCCGTCAAAAATAAAATCCAGCAAGTACAGGCCCAGAACCATTTAAATGCTCCTCATAAGTTTACCCTTTAATTCCTGGAATCATTTTCATGAACCTCCTCTGGGCCCTTTACAATGCCAGAATGTCCTTTCTTGGATAAGAATCTACCTCATTATGATCTTGCACTTAATTATTTACCTTTCTTGGTAGATTTTACACTTTATCATGCATGATAATTAGAACAGAACAACACAGTACAGGCCCTTTTGGCCCACAATGTTGGGCCAACCTTTTAACCTGCTCAATCTAACCCTTCCCTCCTACATAGACCTCCATATTTCTATTATCCATGCGCCTATCTAAGGGTCTCTTAAATGCCCCTAATGTATCTGCCTCTACCACCACCCGGGCACTCACCACTATGTTTAAAATAAATAAATACTGTAGATTCCGGATTTTAAGCCGCTACTTTTTTCCCACATTTTGAACAGCTTTGAACTCTGCGGCCTTTAATACGGAGCGGCTAATGCATTATTTTTTTCATGCCGCCAAAAACATTTTGCCTCGTAACAGTAGACCAATAAAATTGATGAGTAGTTCACAGAGGTCCAATGAAATTGTACGATAAATCAAGCGCACTTTCACAATTAAATTATTGTAAATCAGTCATTTGTACTCACCCTCATCAACATGGAAAACACTCGAAGAAAAGCATTGCGCTGCCTTTATGGCAGTTATTTAAGTTTATAATATTTTCGCTTAGTAATTCATTTGTTAGTTAAAGTTAGAAGTGTTTTAACTATATTTGTTTTCTGTACTACATCGCGGGATGCTATGACGTCACACCCGGTTTCGCCGCGTCTTGTGGGAAAACGCCGGTTTGCGATAAACGGGACGGCGGGGGGGAGCGGCGGAGCCAAAACGCTGCTTTTAAGTTAAAGGCGATCAATAACTTTTCCTGGTAGGCTGCAGTATATATATTTTTTACCAGTCGTTAGGAGATATTGGAATGTTGTTCAGTAAAAAAGTATACGCAACGTATATTTAAAAGTAGCCGCGTTACAGGCACGGTTCGAAAAAAAGCATTTGCAATATGTATTTGTTTATGTTACCATATGGATTTAATTAAAAGTTAAAAAATCCTCACGTGTAATATCTTTCTGTGTAAATATCTCATATTACAACGTGGGACACCTGCGGCCGATAATCCGGTGCGGCCTAAAATCCGGTGCGGCCTGTACAAGTAAAAAATTGATTTTCTTTCTAAAATTAGAGCCAGCGGCTTTTAATCAGGTGCGCTCTGTAGTCCGGAATCTACGGTAACTTCCTTTCACATCCTCCAACTCTTTCCTCTAATTATCTTAAAATTATGCTCCTTTGTATTATCCGTTTGCACCCTGGGGGAAAAGGTCTTTGGCTGTCCGCTTGATTTATACACCTTATTATCTTGTACCCCTCTATCCAGTCACCTGTCATTCCCCCTTTGCTCCAAAGCGAAAAGCCATCTTCTCTCAACCTGTCTTTTGTTATTCTAGCTTAACACACCATATAATAAAGTGTTTTTTATACATATATAAAAATGGCATGCAAGGCAAGCTTTAAGCTGTCTCGTGGTATGTGTGAGAATAATAAACCAATACTACACTGCTGGGAAGAGTTCCAAAATCTCATGAGAGGAGAAAAAGATGCCTTCTTTGGATAATTTCTTATTTTTAAACAGTGATTCTTGAATTCTAGATTCTCCCACCAGAAAATTCATTCTTTGCTCGTTCACACTGTGGAGAATTTTGTATGCTTCATTCATTCCTTCCGCTCCCTGAATTCCAATAAAGACTAGGTTGGCCTGTCCAGCCTTTCCGAAAGGCAATCTACCAGGTTCAGTTCCAGATGCCAGCTAAGTAAGTCATCTTAGACTGTTTGCAATGATCTTCCTGAAATAAGAGGAACAATTCTATAGAATTGAAATCAGGTTTAGTATCTCTGGCATATGTCGTGAAATTCGTTGTCTTTTCAGTAGCAGAACATTGCAATACATAATAGGAAGAAAGCAGCACACACCAAATGCTGGAGGAACTCAGCAGGCCAGGCAGCATCTATGGAAAAGAGTACAGTCGATGCTTCAGGCTGAAGTGTCGACTACTCTTTCCCATGGATGGTGCCTGGCCGTCCAGCATTTTGTGTGTGTTACTCGAATTTCCAGCACCGGCAGATTTTCTCTTGTTTATAATAGGAAGAAAGCCTGAATTATAGTAAAATATATATTAACTAGTTAAATTAAACAAGTAGTGTAAAATGAAAAATATTGAGGTAGTGTTCATGGATTCAATGTCCTTTCAGAAATCTGATGACAGAGGGGAAGAAGTTGTTCCTGAATTATGGAGTGTGCTGTTGGAAGTTTCTGTATCTCCGTCCTGATGGTAGCAATGAGAACAAGGTTGTCCTCTGTTAATACCCGGGAGCTATTTTTACAAAAATCTGTAACATAGTGTCTCCATGGAAGGAAGTAGTAGGCAAACGTTTTGAAAGGGTGTTGGCCTGAAACATGACTTGTTTACAGTACTTCCCTCGGTAGATGCCACCTGGCATTTTGTATGTTTTGCTCAAGATATCCCGAATTTGCAGAATCTCTTGTGAGCTAGTTTTGTCTTTAAGGCATAAAAGATAACAAAATTCACTCAATATGGCGACAATACCTCCAGTGTTTTAATGAATGGCATCAAAAGCACACAAAACTAATAAGAAAGACCACTTATTAGAAGTAAAGAAGAGAGGAACTGAGATCTGTTGCTCATGGGAGTGAGTGTAGGCACAGTACTATGTGTTTTTAGTAATGTCTTTTGTATTTGCAGTTTGTTGTTTTTAACATGTTAGTTGACGCATTTCCCTGCATGTTTCAGTGTAAGTGGAATAAACGATTGAATCTGAACGTAGGCTGGGGCAGTAACTCCTTTCCAGTGCCACAATAACAACTTGATGCTTGAATCGGAGATTGGTTTCCTCACCTGTAGCTCTACAGTGAAGGACGTTCTGTGTATGGTAACCATTACCATATGAGACTCCTAAGAGACCCAGTGATAAAGAGAGGATTTTGGCTTAACAGGGACCTGGCGACATGGCTTGTGTGTACATGTAGCATGGGGATTGTGGATACCCTATTAGAGCTTGAGCAGCTGAGCTTAGACTATAGTGAGCAGAGTTTCTAAACGCAGACCACTTTTATTGCTCAAGAGGCAACATCTACTCTGATTAGAAGATACCATGGTTGTTTAGGAAGGCTTGCACATTTTTAACGTGAAATATTATTCTTCTAGTATTAACAACATGACATTTCTCTGGGGATACTTCTAGGACCGCAGTGCTCTTTGGTAATTAATTGACTGATCTTCACCACGGCTTAAAATGTCCACATGCTAGCTCCCTGATCTGTCCACCACAACCAATTTGAGCCCCCGGTCACATGTCATTTCAATTCCCCTTCTTGTTCCCACACTGACCTGTTGGTACTGTCCACTGCCATGACGAGGCCAACTGAAAACTAGAAGAACAACTCCTCTTGTTCCGTTTTTGACAAGCTTCTAGTTCAATGGTATGAATGTTTGAATTTTCTGATTTTGGGGAACCCACACACCCTGGGTTTCGTTCCCAGTTCTTCCTCCTCCCCACCTCCCCCAGGTTACCTCCATTCACCTCTATCCTTCCCTCCTTAGAAAAATACTTCACCCTTCTTCCACCTTCCTCTGTCTGTCCATCAGACATAACTATCCAACTGGGCTGCTGCTTTCTTCCACCCTAGTTCATCTTTCCTATCCCCTCCTTTATCCAGCTACTGTTATCACTCAAGCCTCTCTCTTTCCTCTGCTCCCACATCTGGCCTCAACTTTGACAGGACAAACCAGGTAGGACATAACACAGTGAGCGGTCGCACACTGAGGGGTGAGTTAGAACAGAGGGATACAGGAACACAGTCCCATAATTTATTGAAGGTGAAGGGTCACAGGTAATGGGGCCATAAAGAGAGCTTTGGACACATTGGCCTTCGTTTTTTAAAAATAAAGCATAACTTCCTGTATTCAATACTCTGAAGTTATAGTGAGCCTGCTGCACAATACAGGCCTTTCAGCCCACAAAGCTGTGCTGAACGTGTCCTTACTTTAGAAATTACCTAGGGTTCCCCATAGCCCTCTATTTGTCTAAGCTCCATGTACCTGTCCAGGAGTCTCTTTTTTTAAAAAAAAAAAGACTTTTGAAGACATTCAGGCTAAATTTGGAGTATTGAATGTAGTTTTGGTCACCTGCCTACAGAAAAAATATCATTAAGATTGAAAGAGTGCAGAGAATTTAAAAGGATGGTGTCAGGACTTGAGAACTTGAATTACAGGGAGAAGTTGATTTAGGACTTTATTCCCTGGATCATAGGAGAATAAGGGGAGATTTGTTAGAGGTGTACAAATTAAGAGGGGTATAGATAGGGTAATGCAAGCTTTTTCCCCCCACAGGTTGGATGAGACTAGAAATAGAGGTCATAGGTTAAGGTGAAATATTTAAGGGGAATCTGAGGGGAAATGTCTTCACTCAGCGGGTGGTGAGAGTGTGGAATGAACTGTCAGTGGAAGTGGTAAATATGAGTTCAACTGCAAGATTTAAGAGAGGTTTGGATAGATACTTGAGATGGGAGGTGTATGAGGGGCTCTGGTTTGGTGCAGGTATCAAATTTCCCCTTATTCTCCTATGTTCTAGGGAATAAAGTTCTAATCTATTCGAACTTTCCTTATAACTCAGGTCCTCCAGTACAGAGAAAATTTACTCTTAATCTTATTTGCACCTTTCCTGTAGGTCGGTGACCAAAACTGCACACAATGCTCCCAATTAGGCCTCACCAATGTCTCATACAACTTCAACACAACATCCCAACTCCTGTACTCAGTACAAACAAGAGAAAATCTGCAGATTCTGGAACTCAGTGCTTTGATTTATGAAGGTCAATGTGCCAAAAGCTTTCTTTATGACTATCTACCTGTGATGCCACTTTCAATTAATTATAGACCTGTATAATGACCTACCACGCACAAAGCCATGTTGACTATCCTTAATCAGTCCATGTCTATACAAATTCTCATCCAGTTCCTTAGAACACCTTCCAATAACTTTCCTACTACTGATGTCAGGCTCATTGGCCTATAATTTCCTGGTTTATTCTTAGAGCCTTTATTTAACAGTGGAACAACATTAACCATCCTCCAATCCTTCGGTACCTCATCTGTCCCTAAGGATGATTTAAATATCTCTGCTAGGGCTCCAACAATTTCTGCACTTGCCTCCTAAAGGGTCTGGGGGAACATCTTATCGGGCCCGGGGGATTTGTCCACCTTGATGTGCCTCAAGACAGCAAACCCCTCCTCCTCTTTAACCTGTATGCAAAAGATCCATTTAAAAGACCCCATTTCTTTTGGCTTCACACATAGATTACCATTCTGATCTTGCAGAGGACCAACACTTGCAATCCTTTTGCTCTTTACGTATCTGTAGAAGCCCTTAGAATTCTCCTTCACCTTGTCTGCTAAGGCAATGTCATGTCTTCTTTAAGCCCTCCTGATTTTTTTTGTGTTCTCATGCCTTTCTTATCCTCCACAAGCACCTCATTTGTTCCTACGTGATTAAACCTGCTATGCACCTTTTTTTTCTTCTTAACCAGGGCCTCAATATCTCCCAAAAACTAGTTTCTTTAAACCTATTATCCTTGCCTTTTATCCTGACTGGCACATACAAGCTTTGTATTCTCAGAATTTCACTTTTGAAGGACTCCCACTTACCAAGTACACCTTTGCCAGAAAACAGCCTGTCTCAATCCACACTTGCCAGATCCTTTCTGATACCATCAAAATTGGCCCTTCTTCAATTTAGAGTATCAACCCGCAGTCCATAATTACCCGGAATCTAATGACATTGTGGTCACTGGTTGCAAAGTGTTACACAAACTTCTGCCAGCTGCCCTGTCTCATTCCCTAACAGAAGCTCTAATATCACACTCTCTCTAGTTGGAACCTGTACTTCTGATGCAGGAAACTTTCCTGAACACTTCTGACAAACTCTATCTCATCCAGCTGTTTTACAGTATAGGAGACCCGGTGGAAGATTACGATCACCTACAATAACAACCTTTGTGTTTCTTGCAAAGGTCTAAGATCTGTCTACAAGTTTGATTTTCTAAATCCCTCGATCTGCTGGGTGGTTTATAAAATAACCCCATTAATGCGGTTGTGCTGTTCTTATTCCTTAGTTACACCCGTAAAGCCTCACCAGACAAGTTCTCCAGTCTGTCCTGACTGAGCACAGCAGTGACATTTTTCCCTGACTGTTAACTCTGTCCCTCCCCCTTTAATCCCTCCTGCTCTATCACACCTCAAACAACAGAACCCTGGAATACGGATCTGCCAATCCTGCCCCGCCTACAATTTAGTCTCACTAATGGCTATAATATTGTAATTCCAGGTGTTGATCCTTACCCTGAGTTCATCTACCTGTCATACTTCTTGCACTGAAATATTTGCAACTCAAAACATAATCCCACCATGCTCAACGGTTTGTTTCCTGACTTTGTCTGTAGTGTTAACAACATATCTCCGCAGCCACTTCACTATCTGCTCTGTTATCCTGGTTCCTATTGCCCTGCATCTCTAGTTTAAATAACCTCTCCCATGCAAGTAACAATAATCCAGGAGCTAAATTATTAAACTTATGATTTAGTTAATTGGGCAGATGGGACTCATCAGGCATAATTGGTAGCTCATCTGGAAGAAGTATTCTTGTGCCTGTACCAGCTCATGGGGAAGGCTTTGGGAATGTATCCCAAGGGAAAAATCTCAAGCTGGAGTCCCTAAGGCAGTCAGGGACACTGCTGGTGCCAAACTGTATTGGTCTCTGCCATTCCTTTGAGTTGATCAACTGCATGGAAAGTGAAGCCTGCTGCATGGGCAACAGCTTACTCTCCATATCGTACTGCTATGGCTTGCTTACCTGGACAGCTGGGATGCAACGTCCATGGTCAACCCTGACCAACGGAGGCGTCAAGATTTGGTTAGATGTTGTTCTTCAACCACTTTGGCAGGATTTGAACTCCTGTCTCTGTAATTGTCAACCTGCAATCTTTGATTATTAATCCATTATGCCATCTCAATCTTTTGCTGGATGTAATTATTAATCCACAGGTGCTGTTCTGTAATCTCTGAGATGGAAGTGATATGGGCTGTGAATTCCAGAGACAGAGATGCTCCCAGGTTAGACACAAGAGGCTACAGATACTGAAAGTCTTTAACAATCAACAAGAAGTGTTGGAGAAACTCAGGCAGGGACGGGCTTTTTGCACATGTTGGCAAATGTTAATCAGCTGATAAAAAAATGTTAACAAGTCTTGTGTATGGTTCTCTTTTAGCTCTCTGCATGCACAACATAACAGATATTGAGCATGGTGCTTTTCAGAAATTTGGTTTCCAATTCATTAGAACCAAATTTCATAAACTTGTGTACAGGGCAGCACGGCACCATAGCGTTAGCGCAATACGCTACCGTGGCATCTTTAGGCTCAGTTCAGTTGTCACCGCAGTCCGTAAGGAGTTGGCACGTTCTCCCCATGACTGTGGGTTACCTCTGGGTGCTCCAGTTTCCTCCCACGTACCAAAGACAAATGGGTTAGGGTTAGTGAGTTGTGGGCATGCTACAGGCGTGGCACATTGGCACAGTGCTTTACAGTACCAATGACTTGTGTTCAATTCCCACATCAGCCTGCCTGTAAGGAATCAGGATCAAGTTTATTATCATTGGCATGTGTCGTGAAATTTGTTAATTTAGTAGTAGCAGTTCAATGCAATACATAACATAGAAATAAACAAAAATATGTAAACCAATTACAGTAAGTATATGTATATTAAGATTTAAAATTAGTGCAAAAACAGAAATAATATATTTTTAAAAAGTGTTCATGGGTTCAATGTCCATTTAGGAATCGGATGGCAGAGGGGAAGAAGCTGTTCCTAATTTGCTGAGTGTGTGCCTTCAGGTTTCTGTACCTCCTTCCTGATAGTAACAATAAGAGGGTCTACCCTGGGTTATGGGGCTATGTTGCCTTTGAGGCATCGCTCCTTGAAGATGACTTGGATACCATGGAGACTAGTACTCAAGATGGAGCTGGCTAATTTTACAACCTTCTGTAGCTTTCGGTCCTGTGCAGTAGCCTCCCGCATACCAGACAATGGTGCAGCCTGTCAGAATGCTCTCTACAGTACAACCATAGAAGTTTTTGAATGCGTTAGGTGACAAACCAAATCTCTTCAAACTCCTAATGAAATATAGTTGCTGACTTGCCTTCTTTATAGGTGCACTGATATGTTGGGACCAGGTTAGCTCCTCAGAGAGTGAGAACTTGAAATTTCTCACTCTCTCCACTTCTGATCCCTTTATGAAGATTGGCTCATGTACCCTTCTCTTACCCTTTCTGAAGTCCACTATCAGCTTTTAGGTCTTGCTGATGTTAAGTACAAGGTTATGGCTGTGACACTCAACTAGCAGGTATATCTCGCTCCTGTACATCCTCTCATCTCCATCTGACATTCTACCAACAATCATTGTATCATTGGCAAATTTATAGATGGTATTTGAGCTATGCTGAGTCACATAGTCATGGGTGTAGAGCATATATGTCAAACTCAAGGCCCGCGGGCCAAATCCGGCCCGTGGTGGAATTATCTTTGGCCCGCGAGATAATATCTAATTACTATTAGAGCTGGCCCCAGTAATCGAAGCGCCTATGGCGTATGATATGGCTAATGCTGAGTTTATTCAGGTACCAGGTTTTCAGGGTTTGTAGTGTTTATTCGGCAGTCTTGCTCGGCAGTCTTCTTCATAAGAAACGGAATTTGTAAAGTGAAACACTTTGTAGTTACAGCAGAGACTGAGACACATGAGAGCAGGCTGAAAAAACGGAGGCAACGAAAGCTGCGTTCGCACGCGTCCGACTGATCCGGCCCGCATGAAGCTGCATTTTGCTCAATCCGGCCCGTGACCTAAAATGAGTTTGACACCCCTGGTGTAGAGAGATTAGAACAGTGAGGTAAATATACACCCCTGAGATGTGTCAGTGTACATTCTCCCCTTGAACGTGTGAGTTTCCTCTGGGGGCTCCAGTTTTCTCCCACAGTCCAAAGATGTATTGATTAGTAGGTTAATCATTCATTGTAAATTGTCTCGTGATTAGGGTAGGATTAAATTGGGGGATTGCTGGACAGCACGGCTCGAAGGGGCTGGAGATAAATAACTGATTTTGTTTCGTTTGCTGACTCGTGGCAAGTCTTCTGTCTTTTGCTTTCTTTTATAAAAAAAAAAGCACAGCTTTTCATTTCTGAACACTTAACAGATGAAGCGGTGTTTTGAGGATCTTGTTTCTTATTAATGTTTAAATTCTTGTGTTTCATATTTCTGAAATACAATCTCCATTAATCAGCTATCTGTGTTCTAACAAAACCTGGATGAAAAGTATCAGAAAGTAGTTCATCGTGCACATCATAAACAATGGTATTCTTGTTCAGTGGCATTGGAGAGCATGCCCTGATAGATACCAGGCACAGACTACGTAGCCATTCAGAACAGGCTGTTTTCACAGTCAGAATCAGGTTTATTATCACTGATGTGCTTAAGACATGAAATATGTTGTTTTGTGACAGCTGTGTAATGCAATACAAAGAGTAAATTACAATAAGAGATGCACTGTATATAAAAGAATTAACTAAGTAGTGCAAAATTAGCGACGTAGTGCTCATGGGCTGGTTCACTGACCATTTAGATATCTGGCCAGGGGGGAAGAAGCTGTTTCTAAAACATTGAGTATGTATCTTTGGGCACCTGTATCTCCTCTGGTAGTAATGAGAAAGGGCATGTCCTGGGTGATGGTGTATCTTAATGATGGATGCCGCCTCACGAGGAGGCTGAGACCCCTCGGTCTTGAAGAAAGATCTCTGCCTGACACGTCAAATATATTCCTTTCCATGGATGCTTCCTGATCTGTTGAGTTCCTCCAGCATTTGAAATATCTTTATTGTCATTGCATAGTAAAATTTTCATGCACCAATACAGCGAAAATGAGTTGGCAACTCTTGCACTGAATGCTATAAAACAACAAATACAATAAATAAACAATAAATAAAATCAAGTAACTGGCCAGTACCAGCAATATCCAGCTGTACAAAAGTGCAACTCAGATGCTCGACAGCCATAAAACCAGTATTAAAAGTAGCAATGTAACAAATTTATGGATGATGCTTGATCGATTGGTTCAGAGCAATTATAGCTCTGGGGAAAAAGCTATTTTTCAGTCTGGAAGTGCAGGCATAGAAAATCTTATAACATCTGTCAGATGGAAGAAGTTCAAACAGATGATTGCGTGGGTGTGTATTGTCCTTACAGATGCTTGTAGCTTTCCTTAGGCAGCGTGAACTGTAGGTGTCCTCCAGGGCTGGGAGCTGTCCCCCGATTATCTTCTGTGCGCTAGAGGCGACCCGCTGAAGTGCTTTCCTATCAGCTGCTGTACAACTGAGATACCACACACAGATACAGTATGTTAAGATGCTCTCTATGGTGCAGCGGTGAAAGGTCACCAGCATCTGTTCATGCTGTTGTTGAGGAGGTTAGTGCCCGTGATAGAGCAGGCTGAGTTTGCAACTCTCCGCAGCCGTTTCTGATCCTGTGCAGTGGCCCCTCCATACCGGATGATGATGCAACTATTTGAATGCTCTCCACGGTCCATCTGTAGAGATTTACTATAGTCTTTGACGACATTTAAAACCTTCTCAAACTCCTGTGTTTCTGTCAGATCCTGTGGCTATGGAGTGTTGTCTGCAGGAATGCCACTCACTTCCTGATTTATGTTAGCTTCCTAGGTCAAAGGGCAATGACCAGTCAGGTGCAATCAGGTGGATCTCCAATCCCATGCATAATTGATAGTAGATTATTGTCCTTGAGAGTCATGTAAACTAGGTCAGTGCTTTTTACCAATACCTAACCATTATGATCACCGTTGCTGATGCAACATTTTAATACATTGCTTTTCGGAGTTTGAGGAGATTAGGTATGTCACAAAAGACTCTAGAAAATTTCTGCAGATGTACCATGGAGGGAATTCTGATTGGTTGCTGATGCACCATCAATAACTCACTCTGAGGCGTAAGAAGTGAGATATTGGCTTTTATTGACTGGAAGAATGAACAACACAACATCCTGGAGAATGAGGGCCGGCCTCAGGCCTCATTCACCTTTATACAGGGGTTTGTGGGAGGAGCCACAGGAGCAGTCAGCAGGGGTCTGTTGGGAGCAAACCACTCTGGTATATGTAGTTCACCACAATTGCATCATTGTCTGGAACGGAGGAGCCACTATACAGGATCAGAGGAGACTGCACAGGGTTGTAGGTTCAGCTGTCATCATAATGGGGACAACCCAACCCACCATCTTCAAATGGTTGTGCCTAACGAAGGCAGTATCCTCACCATCTAGGACGTGCCCTCTTCTCATTACTACCGTCAGTGAGGAGGTAAAGGAGCCTAAGTTCGCACACTCAATGTTTTAGAAACAGCATTTTCTCCTCTGCCGTCAGATTTATGAATGATCCATAAAACTATGAACACTACCTCCCTCTTCCTCTTTTGCACCATTTATTTACTTTGTTTCCTTATTGCAACTTGCACATTTTTTTATGTATAAACATGAAGAGATTCTGTGCAGGAGATCCAGAGTAATATACACAAAATGCTGGGGGATTTTAGCAGGGGTCCGGCAGCATCTATGGAAGTGAATAAGCAGGCGATATTTCAGGCTGAGACCCGTCATCGGGACTGGAAAGGAAGGGTGAGAAGCCAGAATATTTTTTGTGGGTTGTACATAACCCCTGAGGGAAGTGGGGTGTGGAGATGCACGTCTTTCGAAGGAGGTGTAAGATGTTCCTTCCCTCCGCTAGCCTGCAGATCACTCTCAGGAAAGTTGTAGCGCCTGCCTAGCACCTCCCACTGCATATTGCATCTATGGATTGGAGAGCAGCACTCGAGCCGAGCATGATTCTTCCCCTAAGGAGTTATTCCCTTAATGGAGAATTCATATATCGAGTGGGTAGTCAGAGACATTTTTTCCCGGGGCAGGAATGGCTAAAGTGAGGGGGCATCATTTTAAGCTGGTCAGAGCAAAGTTCATGGAGGATGTCAGCGGTAGTTTTTTTGTAGGTGTGTGGAATGCTTTGCCAGGGTGGTGTTAGAGCTCGATACATTAAGGGTGTTTTCGAAACTCTCTGATAGCCCTGCATTTTACTATCATTCATGTGGGACGGTGGGGTTAGATTGATCTAAGGGTAGCTCAGCACAAAATTGTGGGCCGAAGGGCCTGTATTGTGCAGTAATATTGTATTTTTTCCTGTTCCCGTGTGCAAAATATGAAACTAATCAGCAAACAAAGTCTGGAGTCCAAACAAATCTTGGGGGCAAAGTGTGTGATTTTTTTTCTCTTGTACTGCAGACACAGGTTGAGTGCTTCTGCTTAGGAGTATTGTTTTTGAAGAATATTTCTGGTCTGATTGATCTGAGCACTGGGCCGATTTGGAAAGCTTGGGTATGGGCCTTAATGCGGTGGCGGGGTCCAGGCCCAGAGCATATCGATGCGACAGGGCCTGGATCCTCGTGTGGGGAACAACGCGGTGTTTGGACGATTTAAACGCCAGGCCAACTGGATTGGAAATGCAGGGTGTCAGGACCAGAGACGAGGGTCAGGCTAGTTCTGCTCGCTGCTTTGTGACGTTGGCTCCACTCTCCGCTGTGTTGTGGCTCAGGCTGCGGGCCTGCTCCGGGCTTCGTGTCTGTGGACTCACTTTAATTCTAAATGCTGTTTTTGCTTTTATTGTTTGCACTATTTGTACTTCTTTTGCCTCTCCCTGCACTTTGGGTGCTTGTTGGTCTTTTTTAACGGGTTCTATTGGGTTTCTTGTTTTGTGGCTGCCTGTAAGGTTGTATAATTTATACATAATTTGTTAATAAATGTACTTTGAACTTCATTTGAATTTGAACCTATTCTATCGTCTGTTATCTATCCACAAAGCTTGAGTTTCAGCACATTTTGTATGATCCATGCCATCTGTCTTTGTTTCTTGCTAAGAAGGAGACCGTAAATGTACTCAGTTTTAGCACGTTACTTATAATGTCTTTAAGTCGGGTGGCATGGTAACATAGTGGTTAGCACATTGCGCTACAGTACAGGCGACCCAGGTCAATTTCCGCTGCTGCCTGTATACATTCTCACTGTGACTGTGTGGGTTTCCTCAGTGGTCCAGTTTCCTCCCATAGTCCAAAGATGAAATAGTTGGTAGGTTAATCAGTCATTGTAAATTGTCCAGTGATAGGGCTAGGATTAAATTGGGGAAGTGCTGGGTGGTGCAGTTTGCAGGACCAGAGGGGAGCACTATTGCAGCACTATTCTGTGCTGTATCCCAATAAATAAGTTTGTACCTGATCAGAGTTGCCCTTGGTTACGGTAGAGCAGGGGTTCCCAACATGGACCTCTCAGTTAATGAGAAGACTCTGTGGCATAAAAAAGGTTGGGAACCCTTGCAGTCGAGTCTTCTCTAAACGTTGTCGTCGAGCTGTGAAGAATTCTGGGTCATTCTATGATCGTGGCACAACTTCTGGCCTTAATGAAATGAACAGAATTGATCATGTTACATGTAACATTCTGTGAATGAACTATTCAATCTGCTGCCACTATTATGATGTAACGTTCATTTCAGATTGTTTTCGTATGAACAACAAGCTTCTGTGAACAGTGAATGAGATAGATGACTGGGTTTCTCCTGTTTATATGACATTTATCATATAAAAGCACAAGGGGGCACAAATGTATTGGTTCATTTCCCTAGATGCTTCCTGACTTGCTGAGTTCCTCCGGCATTTTGTGTGTACAAATTCACGGTGCTGGGAGAAAAGCATAGGGGAGATGTCAGAGTAACACACACAAAATGCTGCAGGAGCTCATCAGGTTACGCTGCAGTTATGGAAAGGAATAAACAGTCAGTGTTTCGGGCTGAGACCTTTCATCAGGACTGGAAAGGAAGGGGGAAGAATCCAGAATAAAAAGATGGTGAAAGGGAAAAGGGAGAGCACGCTAAAAAGTGATGGGTAGAGTCAGGTGGGTGAGAAAGGGAAAGGGCTGGAGAAGAAGGCTCCTGATAGGAGAGAGGATCATGGGAAGAAGGAATGGCACCAAGGGAAGGTGATAGGTGAAGAGAAGGGGTAAGAGAGCAGAGTGGAAAAGAGAAAAAGAAAGGTGAAGGGGAAAAGAAAAAAAAAATAGCAGCCGGAGAAATCAATATATCAGGTTGGAGAATACCCAAATGGAAAATGAGGTGTTGCTCCTTCACCCTGAGACTGGCCTCATCATACCATAAGAGGAGCCCATGGACAGACATGTCGAAATGGGTATAGGAATTAAAATGGTTATTTCCTGGGAAATTCTGCTTTTACCGGATGGAGCACATGCGCTCGATAAAGTGATCCCCCAGTTTACCTCTGGAGAGACCAATGTAGAGGGAACCCCACGGGGGCACCAGTTACAGTAGACGCCCCGGCAGATGTGCAGGTGATACGTTACCTCAGCTAGAAGGACTGTTTGGGGCCGTGAGTGGAGATGAGGGAAGAGATGAATGGGCAAGCGTATGTAGCATTTCTTTCACTCGCAGGGATATGTGCCAGGAGGGAGATTAGTGGAGAGGGGCAAATGAACAAGGGAATCGAGGAGGGAGAGATCCAGAGATAGTGTTTTTTTTTACACAAAGGAAGTAGGTGCGTGGAGCATCTACCATGATGATAGAGGCAAATACATTAGGGACATTTAAGAATAGTCTGTTAGGCACATGGACAAAAGAAAATGGAACGCTATTTGGTGGGGGGTGGGTGAAGGACTAAAGGGGTCAGTACATTATCGTGGGCTAAATTCTCTGTACTGTCCTGTCCTCTGTTCTATTACACTGGAGAGCTCACACATGCCAGCGGTTGAGATGTCTAAACTCAGCTGATTCTGCAGGTGCTGGAAATCCAGAGCAAGACACACAGAATGCTGGAAGAACTCAGTAGGTCAGGCAGCATCTCTGGAGAGGAATAAAGAGTCGATTCTTTGGGCTGAGACCCTTCGTCGTGACAGCAAAGATGTCTAATGTGTAACAGTAGCTGAACTGCTGACTTTCCTATGTTTACTGGTGTTTTAAAAAACAAATCCCTCACCAACAGGATAAGAGTAGGTATTATAGTCATGTCCTGCTCATTGTTTGTGTAACTTGTGTTTTCTTTTCCATATAAAATAACCTAAAATCACCAGATTGTAATAGTGACAGCAGAATTAATTACTTCATTTACATCCAAATATAGATCCCACTGGTTTTTGTCTTTTATCGTGGTGATTTCATTAGTACTAAACAACTGGGGAATGGGTCATTTATGCCAAACAAGTTATCCCAAATTATTCCCTGGGTTGTAGGAGAAGGAGGGGAGATTTGATAGAGGTATACAAAATTATGAGGGATATAAATAGGGTAAACACAAACAGGCTTTTTCCAGTGAGGGTGAATGGTGAAATGTTTAAGGGGAACACGAGGGGGAACTTCTTCACTCAGAGGATGGTGAGAGTGTGGAACGAGCTTCCAGCAGAAGTGGTGGATGCAGCTTCGATTTCTTCTTTTAATTCAGCATGGTCTAGATGGGCAGAAGGGCCTGTTTTTGTGCTATAGTGTTCCATGATTCTGAAAGCAAATCCTGATGATGTAAACACGAGGAAATCTGCAGATGCTGGAAATTCAAACAACATACACAAAATGCTGGTGGAACACAGCAGGCCAGGCAGCATCTATAAGGAGAAGCACTGTCGACGTTTCGGGCCGAGACCCTTCGTCAGGACTCGAAGACGAAGGGTCTCAGCCTGAAACGTCGACGGTGCTTCTCCTTATAGATGCTGCCTGGCTTGCTGTGTTCCACCAGCATCTTGTGTGTCTTGATGATGTAGTTTTCTTTCGTTACTACGATTGGTATTAAACATATCAGTGATTGTTTTGTGGAAAATTAATTTCAATCCTGTGTTTCATTACTCAGGGAATGACGATCCGGGTTTCGACCTAGGAGATGCATTAAAAGACGATCCAACTACAGCACCAGGTATGCAGAAGTAACTTTACTGATATTGAGTCGTCCAGCACTGAAACTGTCCCTTGACTCCATGTCTATGGTGATCATTGTCTACCCATCTATACTAATCTTATTTGCCAGCTCTTGATCTGTTGTCTTCAATATCTTGCCATTTCAAGTACGTATCAAGTTGGCGCGTGGCCAAGAGGATAAGGCGTTCGTCTAGTGATCTGAAGGCCCCTACTTCGAGCCTTGGCTGAGGCTGCGTGTGTGTCCTTGAGCAAGGCACTTAACCACACATTACTCTGCGACGACACCGGTGCCAAGCTGTATGGGTCCTAATGCCCTTCCCTTGGACAACATCGGTGGCGTGGAGAGGGGAGACTTGCAGCTTGGGCAACTACCGGTCTTAAAAAAACCCACCTTGCCCAGGCTTGCGCCCTGCAAACTTTCCAAAGGCACAAATCCATGGTCTATCGAGACTAACAGAGGCCTACACACACACACACATCGAGTTGTGAGAGTCTACCATCCTGTTGGGCATTACATTCGAATTTCCAAACTCCCTCCAGGTGGGGAAAAAGACTGTCAGATCCCCTCTGATCCCAATACCCTTTACCTTGTACCTGTGCCTTCTGCATTTATGCATAACTGCCTTGGGATAAAGATGATACACTCTGTGACCCCTTTATTATATAACTCTTGTACCTAATAAAGTGCCCACTGAGGATATGTTCATGATATTCTGCTGCTGTAGCTCCCCCACTTCAAGATTTGAGACGCTCTTCCGCACGTCACTATTGCAACGCGTGGTTATTTGAGATACTGTTGCCTTTCGGTCAGCTTGAACCAGTCTGACCATTCCCCTCTGACCTCTCTTATTTACAGGGCATTTTCACCCACAGAGCTGCCACTCCCTGGATGTATTTTTTGCTTTTTGCACCATTCTCTGTAAACTAAATAATGTGAAAATTCCAGCAGATCAGCTGTTTCTGAAGTTATGCAAACCACCCTGTCTGGCACCAACAGATCGTATCTTTTCCCCGCTCTAATGTTTGGTCTGATCAGCAACAGAATCTCTTGACTATGTTGCTGCCACATGATTGGCTGATTAGATATCTGCATTAGCGAACAGGTGTACCTAATAAAGAGACCACTGAGTCTATCTTATGTATGCCTCTCAGTCAGGTCTTCCTTCTTTCCCATCACAACAGCCAACTCCACTCACTCCAAGTCAAACTTGCTCTCACCAATTTTGAGACAACATCCTGATGAACCTCCTGTGCAATCCTATATTTTCTCCTGTGTATTTACATATTCTCATCGCATGTTAACCAGAACTATATGGTAGGCTTTTTGTTTCAGTATCTAGATTGATGCATTTGATAAATCTTCAGCTTTATGTAAAACTAACAGACATAGAAACAGAATTTGGCCCGTTGAATCTTTTCAGCCAGTCCATCATTGCTGGTTTATCATCCATCTCAAACCCATTCTTCTGTCTTCTCCTCATAATTTTTGACACCTCTACTAATCAAAAACCTGTCAACTTCCATTATAAATATACTCAATGACTTGGCCTCCACAGTCACCTGTGCCAATGAATTTCATGGATTCGCCACACTTTGGCTAAAGGAATTCCTCCTCATCTCTGTTTTGGATGAGTTGCAGAAAGAGTTTGATTTACAAATTGTGGGGGTTCGAGTAAAGTTAAAGGTCCTTATTTATAAGCTGAGCACAAAACACAAACTTCTGGAGGAACCAGACTGAAAGAGTGCAGAGAAAATGTACAAGGCTGTTTCCAAGACATGAGGACCCAAGTTATAGGGAAAGGTTGAATAGGTTAGGATTTTATTCCCTAGGGCAATGGAGAATGAGGAGGTTTGACAGAGGTATACAAAATTTTGAGGGGTATAGATAGGGAAATGCAAACCGGATTTTCACCTGAGCTTGGGTGAGACTTGAACTAGCGGTCATGGCTTGAAGGTGAAATGTTTAAGAGGAACACGAGGTGGAACCTGTTCACTCAGAGGGTGAACAGATTGTAGAACAAACTGCTGGAGGAAGTGGTGGAGGCAGATTTGATTCCAGCATTTAAGAGATATTTGGATAGGTACATGGTTGGGAGGGGTCTGGAAGCAGGCTGATTGGACTAAGCAAGCTTAATGGTTCGGCACAGACTAGTTGGGCTGAAGAGCCTGTTTCTGTGCTTCTTTGACTCTAACTCAGTAGATCAGGAAGTTTCTGGGGAGGCAAAAGGATGATCGATGTTTCAGGTCGGGACAAGTGTACAGAAGCTAGAAGGAAGGACATGGCCATGGTTGGAGAGACTAGTCTTACAGATGCTGGAGTCCTGAACAACAAACTAGGAGGAATTCAGAAGGGTCGAGCAGCATTTGTGGAAGGGAAAAGCATTGTTGATGTTTTGAGTTGAAACTGTGCATTAGGATGCCAGGAAACGCTCTGTTAGGTTGTCATGAGTCCTATGGGCCTGTGCGGTGAGCCATAGAGCGTTGACATCTGAGGTTTCTAGAACATCTGTGTTTTGTTAATTGTTGTCTCAACTAGTCGTTAAGCCCTTGTGGTTTCTTTTTAATCTTGTCAAGTTTATTCTGACTTGTCTGGGTTTTCTGCATACTGTGATTATTTAAAGTGGACTCCTGATTAACACTAATTGCAAGGCCCTTGTATTGAGAATGATTCGTCTCATGGTGTCACTTAGTCAAGCATTGGAATTCCTATGTATAAATTCCAGTTTCTCTCTTTACATGGGAATCTGTCATTCCTCTGGATCTGTGTTCAGCTGTTTGCCAGTGTACTCTGTGACAGTGGTGATGAGTGGTATGTGATGGAAAGAGGGAGGTACGTGCACCTAGAGCCTTGTAGGCGAAGCAAAGAGGGTGGGGTTGTTAAGACTGCTGGTGAGTGATGGGTGGATACAGAAAAGAGGGAAGGAATAAGTAGGCCAATAGCACTTGGACACAGAATCATACAGGGTGGCAACAAAAACCAGTAGATGCAACCACACAAGGAAGAAATAAAGTGAAGCTGGCAGATAATTTCAACCCTCATCATGAGCTGATTGGTTTTTGAGGCTGACTGTGAGAGAACTTGGTGTGAGGAAACCCATCTTGTGTGAGCCCCTCCTCTTTCAAAGGAAATGCCAAACAGAAAGCAAAAGACTGCTGTTGCTGGAAAGTGGAAAAACAAAGTGATTGAAGAATATTTCCAGCAGGTTCTGTGGAGAGAAGGGTCAAAAATGTTAACATTTTAGGGTTATTTGTTTTTTTTTGACAGAAGTAGAGAAGTTAGAATAGAAACTTGTTTTGAGTTGCTGGGGGAGATAGTTTTTTGGGGGGGGGAGGCAGAGAGTGAAAGAGAATATCAGCATGGGTTAGAGATCGGAAGAGAGTGAAGGAACTGTATGTTGGACAAAGCCCAAACAAGATTGGGTATCTGCTTGGCAACATTCCTGCACTCGATCCACCAGGATAACCCAACTGGACTCATTGATAGCTACCAAATATAGAGTGAAGGTGGAGAGGATCTTTCCTATAGTGGGAGAGTCTAGAAGCAAGGGAAACAGCCTCAGAATATTTCAAGTTCAAGTTTATTGTCATGCAATGGTGCACATGTATACAACTAAATGAAACAAAGTTTGTCTGGGACCAAGGTGCAAAGCACAGTACATAGATCTCATACAGCACAAATAATAATGTTAACATAATATTCATAGGTAATAGAAAAAAAATCATACTCTGTGAATGTACAAATTTAACATAAAGACATACACAGTTAAATATATAGCAGTATAATGCTCTGGGCACAGTCATAAATAATGTGTAATAGGTCAGTCATAAATAATGTCTCACAGCTTGAGGAAGAAAAGGACATCCCTTTAGACCAGAACTAAGGAGGAATTTCTTTTCCCCTTACTATATTTAATAAATCTCTGGAATGCACTGCAATAAACATGTTTAGGTCAAATCATTGGCTACATGTAAAGTGGAAGTTGATGGACTCTTGATTAGTAAGGGCGTCAAAGATTACAGGGAGAAGGCAGAAGAATGGGATTGAGAGGGATAATAAATCAGCCATGAGGGAATGATGGAGAAGAGTCACTGGGCGAAAAAGCCGAATTCCCCTTTCACTTTAATTTGGAATCCTATCCCAACAATACCTATTTGTCTTTACCCTCTTCACGCTGTTAGCTCGAGGAACAGCTTCTCTGTACACATCGCACCCTCCAGGACTGTATGCCAAATTTAGCCATTTTGGCAGATAGGCTGTTCTACATGTTTCTTCTCCCTCCCCCCCACCCCACCTTACCCTGTTATCTAAGTTAAGACATTGTACCTTAATTGTAAGTAAATTCCCATTAATCATCTCATCTGATTGCTTCAGTAATATTTGAGATGGTAAACCTGATCCCAAAGCAAATCACAGTGTCACAGTAGCATTACAGATATACATATGTTAGAAGAGAAGTAAGAAAGAATAATTAACTTCCCTTAAAAATAAGATGTACAAGATTTACAAGTCAAGGATTACAAGATTTACAAGTCAAGGATTACAAGATGACATCCCTGGTTATAGGCTGAGTCATTATAGAGCCTGATGGCTCTTTGGAGCAGCACAGTTGTCCGTCTGTTACTGAAAGTGTTCCTCTGTTCAGCCAAGGTGGCATGCAGAGAGTGAGAAACATTGTCCAGAATTGCCAGGATTTTCCTTTGTTCTGCTACAGCCTCCAGTGTGTCCAATTTGACTCCTATGGCAGAGCCAGCCTTCTAATCAGTTTGTCGAGCCTTTTGGCATCACCCATGTGTGTTTCTGATATGCAAACATTGTTGTCTACAATTTAGAAGGACACTTGATTTGTGGTTAAAATGAAATTTTAAAAATTGTAAAACCTATTTCTTTTCCTTGCAGTTACAAAACCTGTATTGCCCGATGTTCGTAAGTATTTTGTTTTTGAACACTAAAGATTTAAATTTATTACACTTTGTATGCTGAGCTAATTTAAAAAAGACCGTTTCACTTGTTGTTAGTTCTGAAGAATGTACTTGCATTTTATGGAGATTCCAAGTTTTGCAGGAATCCAAATAATGTTTGTGTATAAATATAGAAACTGAACCCCTTTTGTTGTTGAATCTATGAGCCCATTGCAGGCTTAAGCAGGGTTTAGAGAACTGTGTATTTTGTGTGGGTGGGAGGAATACTTTTGTTTTGTTGCTTGTTGTGTGCTGCGATGTCCCGCCCAAGCATTGTAGGCATGCTGTGCCGGTGCTGGAATGTGTGGCAATACTTGTGGGCAGCCCCTCAGCACTTCCCTGGGTGTGTTGGTTGTTAATGTAAACAACAATTTTCACAGTCTGTTTCGATGTTCATGTGATACATAAATCTAAATCTGGATTTCTTTTTAAACAAGTTAATTTGTGAGCTTGGAGCAACAACTGCTCAACTTTAACACTCCTCTCTCCTCCTCAAACCTTAACCCCATCTGAACACACCGCCATCCACTCTCTCTGCACTAATCCCAACCTTGCTATCAAACTCTTCGACAAAGGGGGTGCTTTTGTAGTGTGGTAGACTAAACTGCACCTTGCTGAGGCCAGGCAACAACTCTCAGATACCTACCCCTGGAGGACCGCACTCTGGACCATCAGAAAACTGCCTCCGGCACCATCTCTGACCTCATCAACTCTGGAGAACTTCTATCCACTGCCTCCAAATTCATAGTTCCCTTTCCCCATACTGCTCATTTCGACCTCCTACCCAAGATCCACAATATCCAGTAGGCCCATTGTCTTTGCTTGCTCCTGCCCCACTAGACTGGTGTCATCTATTCTATTCCCCGTTATTCCATTTTTTTCTCACATACATCTGTGACATTTCTCATGTTCTCAATCTCCTCATAACTTTCAATTCCCTGGTTGACCACCTCATTTTCACCATGAATGTCCAGTTCCTATACATTTCTGTTCCCCCATCCAGAAGGTTTTGAAGTTCTCTGTTTCTTTCTCAATAAAAGAACCAGCCAGGTCCCCTCCACCACCATAGAACATAGAATAGCACAGCACATTACAGGCCTTTTGGCCCACAGTGTTGTGCTGACCCTCAAACCCTGCCTCCCATATAATCCCCCTCCTTAAATTCCTCCATCAACTCTGGAGAACTGTTCTGGATGTTGCTCTGTCTGGCAGAAGTGGTCCACACCTTCAACAATTTTTTTATCCTTCGACTTCCCCCATTTTCTCCAGACTCTAGGGGTAACGTGGGCACCAGATGTGATGGCTTTTCAGCATGCATGGTTCTTTCATTCAGATGTTTTCATTCATTTTCTCTTTCTATTTTGTGTATAGCGTTAGATTTTGAAGATGGAAAGAAACCTGTCAAACCAAAGGAGGATGATTGTAAGTTATTCATCTCTCTGCTATTTTGGTCATGTAATGCTTTCGATGTGTACTTACAATTCTCATAATTTATGCCCAGGTCAGAATCCGAATCAGGTTTATTATCACTGGCATGTGATGCGCAATTGTTAACTTAGCGGCAGCAGATCAATGCAGTACATTATATAGAAGAAAAAATAATTTATAAATAAGTAAATCTTATTCAGTATACTTTATAAGGTATGTATATATTGATTAGATTAAAAATTGTGCAAAAAACAGAAATACCATATATTTAAAAAATAGTGAGGTAGCATCCAAGGGTTCTATGTCCATTTAGGAATCGGATGGCAGAGGGGAAGAAGCTGTTCCTGAATTGCTGAGTGCGTGCCTTCAGGCTTTTGTACTTCCTACCTGATGGCAACAGTGAGAAAAGGGCATGCCCTGGGTGCTGGAGGTTGGACGCTGGACGCTGCCTTTCTGAGACACCGCTCCTTGAAAATGTCCTGGGTACTTTGTAGGTTAGTACCCAAGACGGAGCTGACTAGATTTACAACCCTCTGCAGCTTCTTTCAATCCTGTGCAGTAGTTTCCCCCCCCCCAACCCATACCGGACAGTGATGCAGCCTGTCAGAATGCTCTCCATGGTACATCTCTAGACATTTTTGAGTGTATTTGTTGACATACCAAATCTCTTGAAACTCATAATAAAGTATAACCATTATTAGGCCATTTAGTTAAGTTTGTTTTCCAGGAGCTTCCATTTATCCCCCCCCCCCCCATGTGCTTTTTGGCAACTTAGTCTCTTTTGCATATTTATAGACTCCACCCAGATTCTCCTGCTAACCTACCAATTTGTTTATTGAGATACAGTGCAGACGAGGCCTTTGAACCATGCCGTCCAGCAACCTATCTATTTAACCCTAGCCTCAGAACAGTTTACAATGACCGTTCAACCTACTAACCAGTATGTCTTTGGACTGTAGGATGAAACCAAGGCACCCAGAGAAAACTTATGCATTCCATGGGGAGGACGTACAGACCCCTTACAGCAGGGGTGTCAAACTACCGGCCCGCGGGATGATTTGGGGGTAGAAAAAGTATATTCATGACCATTTATTATGTATCAGTACGGCAGCCGTACAGTAGGTGGCAGTTAATCACCCGCTGTGCATAAGCGCCTACCACCCTGCACTGAAGGTCACTAGGGCCCCACTCACGTCGTCAGACGCAGTATAAACACACAGAGTACTCGGGTAAGTAACGCCTGTAGCAAGGCGACTGTTTGCTGCTGTGGTTCAAAATGCTTTCCAAGAAAAGAAAAGTTGACATCGAAGGTCGGATTTTCAACGATAATTGGAAAGGTCGTTTTTTCTTCTGTGAGGTCAACGGCAAACCTGTGTGTCTGATATGCTCGCAACACGTGGCCGTGGCAAAAGAGTACAATATCAAACGACACTGAGACGTCACGCGGAGAATAATGTGACAAGTACACAGGACGACTCAGAACGCAAAAGGTAAACGAGCTTGAAGTCAAGAGACCCGTGATGGAGCCGTCGAGGCCAGCTACATTATTGCCAACAAAATAGCTGCTGCATCAAAGCCATTCTCGGAGGGGGATTCATCAAAGCATGCATGCCGACGGCAGCTGAGCTGGTGTGCCCTGAGAAGAGACAGGATTTTGGTAATATCAGCTTGTCAAGAAATACTGTGGCAGAGAGAATCGGGGACCTTGCAGGAGATTTGAACAGTCAAATAAAAGACAAAGTGAGGTCATTTATTGCCTTCTCCATTGCAATTGATGAGAACACCGACATGAGTGATGTAGCTCCATTTTGGGAATATTTACTCGTGGTGTTGATGCATCTTTGACCGTCACCGAGGGGTTTGTGGAGGTGGTGCCCATGACAAGCACCACAACGGTGAACGACGTTTTCTCCAGCCTCACTGAGGCCTTGGGCAGACTGGGGGTTGACAGGAGTCACACTGTCAGCGTGGCAACGGATGGCGCACTGTCCATGGTCAGGAAAAAGGCATGTGTTGTTGAAAAACTCAGAGAGAAAGTTCAGGCAGAGAATCCAGAGCAGGAGTTCTGGAATTTTCATTGTATTATACACCAAGAAGCATTATATAGCAGGAGCCTGAAAATGGACAATGTCATGGATGTAGTAATCAAAATGGTTAATTTTATAAAAGCCTAGGACTCAACCATCAGCAATTTGACACTCTTTCGTCCGAAAGTAATATTGGACACAGCCTACCCTACCATACTGAAGTCTGCTGGTTGAACAGAGAGGTTGTGCTCAAACGTTATTTTCAATTACGTGCGGAAATTGGACTATTCATGAACGAGAAAGGGAAGCCAGTGGCAGAGTTGGATGACCCAGACTGGCTTCATGATCTTGCATTTTTGGTGGATATAACAGAGCACTTAAGTGTGCTTAATGTTAACATGCAAGGCTGCAACGAACTTGTCACGGAATACTACGACAGCATTTGTGCCTTTCAAATTAAATTAGGCCTGTGGGAGATGCAGCTATCCCGGAGCAACCCAGCTCATTTCCCCTCTTTGCAGTCTGTGCGTGTCACTCATGGGAATAATGACAACATGGACAGGTACAAGGACAAAATATCATGGCTGAGAAGTGAATTTCAGAATCGTTTCCAAGTCTTCATTTAGTTCAAGAAGGAATTCTCACTATTTTGCTCGCCGTTTGCTGTCAATGCAGCATCAGATGTGCCGGAGGAACTCCAAATGGAACTAATTGAAATTCAGTGCAAGTTAGGTTTGAATTACAAATTTGAGACTATGGGCTGGACTCTTTCTATCAATACCTGGGACCAATGTACCCCAAGATGACAGACTTTGCGTCAAAGATCCTTTGCATGTTCGGGACAACATATCTCTGTGAGCAGGCGTTCTCCATAATGAACACTGACAGATCCAAACTGCGCTCGCTGCTGACACACAGACATCTAAATGACATTATGAAAATCACAACTGCCCAGAAACTGGTCCCTTATGTTGATAGGCTGATTAAAGCCAAGAGATGTCAGGTGTTTGGAAGCAGCATGTGAAAAATGAGTGACACTGTTCGATGCACTGCGACATGTAAGCAAAATGCATTATGAAATATTGAGTGTCATAGTATTGTAATTCATTCATTTTCTGACTTCTATTATTGTGAATGTGATCACTTCAATAAAAATTAGAGGCTGACTGTGTTCATTGTGTGAGTTTGATTGCTGAAGCAGGCTAATAAAAATTAGGTGCAGTTGTATAGCCTACATTTACAGTTTGTTTTGTTAGGTCTACATTTGTGTCTGCTAATGTTTGATTTCAAATGGTTTGTTGATGGAAGGGGTGTGGCTCCCAAAATAATCAGCCAAAATGGGATCGTTTTTCTCTGTCTCAGCACAACTTTCTTGTAGCCTACGACTAAGTTAATACCAATCATAAAAATAATGCTTGCTAGGCAATCTTCTTCATAAGAAACGGAATTTGTAAAGTGAAACACTTTGTAGTTACAGCAGAGACTGAGACACGTGAGAGCAGGCTGAAAAAACGAAAGCTGTGGGAGCACGTGGACGTGCGCAGCTGATCCGGCCCCCATGAAGTCACATTTTGCCCAATCCGGCCCGTGACCTAAAATGAGTTTGACACCACTGCCTTACAGATTATCCCATGCAGTGGCCAGTCTTCCAACCAACAGGTCTTTGGGATGTGGGAGGAGACCGGAGCAACTGGGGAAACACATGGCGGGGGAATAATGTAAACTCCACAGTGAGAGCGCACTAGGTCCTAATTCAACTAGTTGCTGGAGCAGTGAGATGGCATTGTTACCTTCTGTATCACTCTTGGAGATGTAACAAGCCTCTACAAATTAAAATAAGGAATAAACGTTACTGATTAGTGATGTTGACTCAAGGGTAAGGATTGTACAGGACACCAGAGGGGCAGGGGCTCTCTTGGTGTTCAGATAGAAAATCTGTGAACTCTTCCCACACTGACGACTAATGGGACTTAATTGTGTAGTAACTTGTCTGAAAGACTACACCTCTCAAGTAGCTGTACATTTGGAGTGCACTAGAATTAGACCTAGAACAACCTGTCTGAAACTTTGTCTGACTATGGTTAAGAAAAGTATTGATTAAATGCTCAAGTCCTCAACTTGAACACATTGGTTTGGAAGTCACAGTGCAATAAGAACAATTTGTGGTCCAGAACGTTTGAAGGGTTTCTGGTCCTGGAAATGTTGTGATGGGCTCTGGGGATGGAGCTGGTACTGGGGCAAAGGGGAAGATGGCTGTGGACTGGGACCTCGGTTGTGTTCGGGTGGGAGGGAGAAAGGATGGGGCATGCCAAAACATTGTTAACTTCATGTTTCCTCTCTTCATTTTCAGCTGATGGATTTGATTTGAGTGTTGCTATTGACGGTGTAGGTAGGTACAACAATTTCAAATTGGTTTCTGCACATGGTTATTTAACCTCTACAGTAAATTGTTTAATCTCTGGGGGAAAACCTTTAAATGGGCAACACATCATTGGGGTAGGACAGTCTAACTTCATGGCTGGGTAGATTAGGCCACAGGTTTCTTCGGCCTTCCTGATGGGATAATACCACTTCCCCACTGATCCATTTCCCCACTCCAGTAAATTGTAAAGCATAATTTTCCCTGCCTTCCCAGGTAGTGAGATATGTCTTGATTGTCAGTCTGGCGTCAGGTGCATGGTACTTTGGTAAGATCGATCTCTGGTATCTTTTCTGCAGGAGGGCACCATTAAGGGTAGTTTGTAAAGAGCTGGGCATTTCTTTGTTCTTAAACTCAAAACGAGTGGAGCTTCTGGCATAGTAGGACATTAGTGCCAAATTGGCACATTTTCCAGATAATAAGACCATAAGGTATAGGAGTAGAATTGGGCCATGTATTCCATTAAATCTGCTCTGCCATTTCATTATGGCTGATCCATTTGTCCTCTCAACCCCAATCTGCTACCTTCCCCCCATATCTTTTCATGCCCTGACTAATCAAGAATCTATCAACCATTGGCTTGGCCTCCACAGCTACCTATCGCAACAAATTCCACAGATTAAATACACACTGGCTCAAGTAACTCTTTCTCTCCTCCCCCCCCCACCTTTTCTAAAAGGATGTCTCTCTATTCTGAGGCTGTGTCATCTGGTCTTAAATTGTATGTCCTTTTAATACTCCAGTGTACTTCTAATTTGCCTTTTGAAAGGGCATTAGAATAACATTTAAGTGAACCCAATAAATTGAGAGGGAGTATGGGAAATGGAATCCAGAAAGTGTCCAGGGAGGGTGGGTAACAGAACCAGATTAAGAGAGAACAGGAACTAAGGTCTGGTGAATATAAATTGTGGACGTTGTATTTTAGATGCTGAACCACTGGGATCTCTGAGGGGTTGGTTAGTGCATTGAGTTTTACTACAGCATAGTATTACCCAGGTTTAACCCAGCTTGCAATATTGCCCAATGATTTACAAGTAGTCAGAAATCAAAGTGATAACTCTCCTATAATCAGTTTATTTAAGGCTAGGGAGGTCATTGTTCCAGTATTGTAAACTGGGATGTTGATTTGGTTTTAGATTGAAACAAACATTAAAGGGTAGCAATTCATCCCACAATCTCTTTGACCCACTACTGACAGGAAGGAGGTACAGGAGCATTAGGACTAGGACAGCCAGACTGGGTAACAGCTTCTTCCTTCAGGCTGTGAGACTAATTAATGTCCTGTCACTTGGACAGTGAGCTGTTTCCCTGTACTGTGCAGTACATTTTCAATTATATTTTATTAACTTATTTGTGATAATGGTTTGTGCTGTGTGTGATGAGTTGAGGGTGCACTGCAGACCGGAGGAACATTGTTTCGTTTGGTTGTATATATGTACAGTCAGATGGCAATAAACTTGAACTCCATGTTGGCCACTGAATGTGGCTTTAGGAACTTAATTTATTTGGAATAATTGGAATTGTAGGGTCATTAAATTATACTGTACAGAATGTGGCTGAACTTATTCATGCTGACAAGTTATCTTCCTGAGCCAGTCCCAGCTCACTAAAACAGGGGTTCCCAAACTTTTTATGCCATGGACCCCTGCCATTAACCAAGGGGTCTGTGAGCCCCTGCTCTGACCCTTTCCTATCTATGTACCTCTCCAAAGATTGGCATACTTTACATTATTATTTAAATGAGTACAGTATGTTAAAATGTACATTCAATGAAGTGGTGGGTGTAATTTTAACTCGTAATTCTTCATTTTTGCGGGGTGAAATGAGACAATTGCACTGTTTAATCTGCACTTGAGACTGGTTTTGATTAATCTGCAGCCTTGTTTTTCTGACAGACAAGTACACTCCAACCGAGGCCCCTAAAAAGCCAGGAGGCAGTGGTGGGTCAGGTAAGCCACATGTTTTTGACCCTCTGTTGCTGAGCTGAATGTCTGCTGACTTGTGAGCATGCTAGGGATGTATTGACCAGTACACTCCGAGGCTATTTTATTTGGTACAGGGTTGGAGCCCTGTCTGGTCTTCTGCTGTGTCGCCTGTCCACTTCAAGGTTTGAAGAGTTGTGCATTCAGAGATGCTCTTCTACAAACCACTGGCATAAAGGATGGGGCACCATGACTGCATAGTGTTTAATGCAACGCTGTAACAGCTCAGGGTTTCAGAGTTCAGTTCCAGTATCCTCTGCAAGCAAGTTTGTACATTCCTTCTCATGAGCATGTGGGTTTCCTCCCACAGTCCAAAGACACATCGGTTAGTACGTTAATTGGTCATTGTAAACTGTCCTGTGATTGGGCTAGGATTAAATTGGTCGGTTGCTGGGCAGCGAGGCTCGAAGGGCTGGAAGGTGCTGTTCTGTGCTGTATCTCTAAATAGATAAAAAATAAATTTGAGCTACTGTTGCCTTCCTGTCAGCTTGTACCAATCTGGCCAATTTCCTCTGACCTCCATCATGAACAAGGCATTTTTGCTCACAGTACTGTCACTCACTGGATATGTTTTAATTTTTGCACCATTCTCTATAAAATCTGATATGAAGGTCCCAGGAGACCAGCAGTTTCAGAGATGCTGAAATCACCCTGCCTGGCACTAACAGTCATTCCGTGGTCAGAGTTAGTTCAATCACACTTATGCCCTCTCTGAACAACAACTGAACCTCTCGACCATGTTGGCCTGCTTTTTATGCATTGAGTTGCTGCCACGTGATTGGCTGATTAGATATTTTGTATCAGTGAGCAGCTGTACCAGTATAAACCCGCTGGTGAGTGTACATTAGAACTTGTTCAGTAGCAGCATCTCTTGTCTCTTGTACATGTTCATGATTGAATGGTGTGTGCTGGTCTTTCAGAGCAGTTTGTCAGTCCCAATCTCCCACTAACCTCCCTGTAACCATTCTCTCACGCACCTGACAGAAGCTGCCAAGAGTGGTTAAACACTGCCCCTGTCCCGTCGCACAGCGGTTACTTCTTTCCATTTAGTCCATAGTCATGGTGGATTGTATCAGGAAGGCTAACAGTATCCTACAGGCTGCCTGTCACTCTGTCCGTTCCTTTTTCTCACTTCTACCGCCATGAAAACAAAAAAGTCCAGCAGATGCATCCATCAATTCCGATCCTGCCACCCATCCCCCATCCCATTTTCTGTATTCTTGCAACTGTTTCCCTTTTAGTTTGGTCAACACTAAGGGATAATTTACGATGGCTAATTAACCATATAACAATTACAGCAGGGAAACAGACCATCTCGGCCCTTCTAGTCTGTGCCGAACGCTTACTCTCACCTAGTCCCACCAACCCACACTCAGCCCATAACCCTCCATTCCTTTCCTGTCCATATACCTATCCATATTTTTTTAAATGACAGTATCAAACCTGCCTCTACCACATCTAGTGGAAGCTCGTTCCACACAGCTACCACTCTCTGAGTAAAGAAGTTCCCCCTCGTATTACCCCTAAACTTTTGCCCCCAACTCTCAACTTGTGTCCTCTTATTTGAATCTCCCCTAGTCTCAATGAAAAAGCCTATCCACGTCAACTCTATCTATCCCCCTCATAATTTTAAATACCTCTATCAAGTCCCCCCTCAACCTTCTACGCTCCAAAGAATAAAGACCTAACTTGTTCAACCTTTCTCTGTAACTTAGGTGCTGAAACCCAGCTAACATTCTAGTAAATCTCCTCTGTCTCTATTTTGTTGACATCTTGCCTATAATTTGGTGACCAGAACTGTACACAATACTGTGAAAGGCCTTACTGAAGTCCATATAGACAACATCCACTGCTTTACCCTCGACAACTTCCCTCATAACCTCTTCAAAAAATTCAATAAGATTTGTCAAACATGACCTTCCACGCACAAATCCATGTTGACTGCTCCTAGTCAGACCCTGTCTATCCAGATAATTATATATACCATCTCTAAGAATACTTTCCATTAATTTACCCACCACTCATGTCAAACTTACAGGCCGATAATTGCTAGGTTTACTCTTAGAACCCTTTTTAAACAATGGAACCACATGAGCAATACGCCAATCCTCCGGCACCATCCCTGTTTCTAATGACGTTTGAAATATTTCTGTCAGAGCCCCTGCTATTTCTACACTAACTTCCCTCAAGGTCCTAGGGAATATCCTGTCAGGATCCAGAGATTTATCCATTTTTATATTCTTTAAAAGCGCTAGTACTTCCTCTTCTTTAATCATCATAGTTTCCATAGCTCCCCTACTTGTTTCCCTTACCTTACACAATTCAGTATCTTTCTCCTTAGTGAATACTGAAGAAAAGAAATTGTTCAAAATCTCCCCTATCTCTTTCGGCTCCACATATAGCTGTCCACTCTGATTCTCTAAGGGACCAATTTTATCCCTCGCTATCCTTTTCTATTAATATAACTGTAGAGACCCTTTGGATTTATTTTCACCTTACTTGCCAAAGCAACCTCGTATCTTTTTTTAGCTTTTCTAATTTCTTAAGATTCTTTTTAATTTCTTTATATTCCTCAAGCACCTCATTTACTCCATGCTGCCTATATTTATTGTAGATCTCCCTCTTTTTCCAAACCAAGTTTCCAATATCCCTTGAAAACTGTGTCTCTCCCAAACTTTTAACCTTTCCTTTCAACCTAACAGGAACATAAAGATTCTGTACCCTCAAAATTTCACCTTTAAATGACCTCCATTTCTCTGTTTCATCCTTCCCATAAAACAAATTGTCCCAATGCACTCCTTCTAAATCCTTTCGCATCTCCTCAATGTTAGCCTTTCTCCAGTCAAAAATCTCAACCCTGGGTCCAGTCCTATCCTTCTCCATAATTATATTGAAACTAATGGTATTGTGATCACTGGACCCGAAGTGCTCCCCAACACATACCTCCGTCACCTGACCTATCTCATTCCCTAACAGGAGATCCAACACTGCCCCTTCTCTAGTTGGTACCTCTATGTATTGCTGCAAAAAACTATCCTGCACACATTTTACAAACTCCAAACCATCCAGCCCTTTTAGATAGATAGATAGATAGATAGATACTTTATTCATCCCCATGGGGAAATTCAACATTTTTTCCAATGTCCCATACACTTGTTGTAGCAAAAACTCATTACATACAATACTTAACTCAGTAATAATATGATATGCATCTAAATCACTAACTCAAAAAGCATTAATAATAGCTTTAAAAAAAGTTCTTAAGTCCTGGCAGTTGAATTGTAAAGCCTAATGGCATTGGGGAGTATTGACCTCTTCATCCTGTCTGAGGAGCATTGCATCGACAGTAACCTGTCGCTGAAACTGCTTCTCTGTCTCTGGATGGTGCTATGTAGAGGATGTTCAGGGTTTTCCATAATTGACCGTAGCCTACTCAGCGCCCTTCGCTCAGCTACCGATGTTAAACTCTCCAGTACTTTGCCCACGACAGAGCCCGCCTTCCTTATCAGCTTATTAAGACGTGAGGCGTCCTTCTTCTTAATGCTTCCTCCCCAACACGCCACCACAAAGAAGAGGGCGCTCTCAACAACTGACCTATAGAACATCTTCAGCATCTCACTGCAGACATTGAATGACGCCAACCTTCTAAGGAAGTACAGTCGACTCTGTGCCTTCCTGCACAAGGCATCTGTGTTGGCAGTCCAGTCTAGCTTCTCGTCCAACTGTACTCCCAGATACTTGTAGGTCTTAACCTGCTCCACACATTCTCCATTAATGATCACTGGCTCCATATGAGGCCTAGATCTCCTAAAGTCCACCACCATCTCCTTGGTCTTGGTGACATTGAGACGCAGGTAGTTTGAGTTGCACCATATCACAAAGTCCTGTATCAGTTTCCTATACTCCTCCTCCTGTCCATTCCTGACACACCCCACGGTATGGGCTTCCCAGTCTATGTGTGGAAAATTAAAATCTCCCACAATCACAACCTTGTGCTTACTAACCTGCCAGCGCATCTCCAGGATCTGATAAGAAACTATAATGTCTCAGGGAAATGCCACCCACAGGTGGAACCGGAGGTCAGGACCCTGGGGCTCTTGAAACTGTGAGGTAGGGGCCACCATCTGAGCTGTTAGCGTGGAACAGTTCAGCACAGTACCGGCCTTTCAGCGTATAATGTTCTATCGACTTCTCAACCCACCTCAAGATTAATCTAACCCTTCATTCCCACATAGTCCTCCATTATTCTTTCATCCATATGTCTATCTGTGAGTCTCTTGTCTGAGGGGTGGGAGATCGTAGACTGAGTTGAACTCTGTTTCTTTTAGACTTTATATGTTAGTTTTAAAGGGAGTTGGACCTGTCAGGACTTGTCTGAGGAGCGAAAGAATGCTTGGCTAATTAGTAACTAGGGTTAATTAGCAAGGGCCAATAAAAGAAGTGACTTTTAAGCTGAGTGGACGGTGTTAGAGTGGTCGGGCTTTGGTGCAATAGGCTAAGGCGAGAACAGGTGGAGACTAAGTTTGAGAAGTTAGAGAGGTCTAGCAAATGTAACAGGATGGCAGTTTAGGCTTCTCTAGTTCTCTAGTGTAGTCGCTAGACTACATCTGCAGGAAGTGCAACAAACTTCAGTTCTGGCTGACAAGGTCAAGGAACTGGAGCTGGAGTTGGATGCACTTAGGACATCCAGGAGGCTGAGAACCTCATAGGTGAATCTTTGAGGTGGTCACACCCAGAGTGCAGGCTTCAGATAGTTGATGGGTGACCACCAGGAGAAGTAAGGGCAGTAAGCAATCAGTGCAGCGTTCCCCTGTGGCTGTTTCCCTCAGCAATGTGCACCTCTTGGATACTAGGGTTGAACTACAAGGACACAGCAGCAATAGCCAGGCCAGTGGCACTTTGGCCGGCTCTGAGGGTCAGTAGGGAAGGATAAAGTCATGCAGAGTGGTAGTGATAGGAGACTTAATAGTTAGGGGAAACAGACGGCATTGTCTGTAGTCACAAAAGAGAGGCCAGGATGATGTGTTGAATCCCAGGTCCTACAGTTCAGAATGGCTGCAGTAGATTCTCAAGTGGGGCGATGAGCACCTGGTGGTCATAGTGCATATTGCACCAATGGCATACAGTCGGTAGAAAAGGGGGAGATGTTCTGCTCAGTAAGTATAGGGAGTTAGGAAGGAGGTTGAAAAGCAGGACCTCTAAGGTAGTAAGCTCTGGATTATTCCCACTACCACCTGCTAGTCAAGGCAGGAACAGGATAGTGGTATAGATGAATGAGTGACCGAGGGGTTTCAGATTTCTGGATGCTGGAGTGGTATAAATGAGAGACCAAGCAATGGCAGATGAACTTAAGAATTTTGTGATGGTTTTCTTTGTGGATGACACTAGCCGTAAGCTAGAAATTCAGGAGTTTCCCATACAGAAGTGAGTGTAGTTGTAATTAATAAGAAGGTGCTTTGGAAGCTGAGCTGTCTGAAGGTAGATAAATCACTTGAATCAACGGAATATATCATGGGGTTCTGAAAGAGGTGGCTGAAGAGATTATGACGGCATTGGTAATGATCTTTCAAGAATCACTAGATTCTGGAATGGTTCCAGAGGACTGGAAATTGCAAAAGTCACTCCACTCTTTAAGAAGAGAAGGAGGCTGAATAAAGGAAATTATCGGCCAGTTAGCCTGACCTCTGTGTTGGAGTCCATTATTAAGATGGTGTTTCAGGGTACTCGTAGGTGCATGATAAAGTAGGCCAAAGTCAGCATGCTGTGCCCTTGTAGAACCTCCCCCAGTAGTATCCAGTATTGCTCAGGGGAATAGCCACAGGGGAACCCTACATTGGCTGCTTACTCCCCCTACTTCGCCTCGTGGTCACCCATCTACTCAGTCCTGAAGAAGGGTATTAGCCCAAAATGTCAACTGTTTACTCTGTTCCATAGATGCTGCCTGATCTGCTGTGTTCCTCCAGCATTTTGTGTGTTGCTTGCAGTTCCAGCATCTGCAGGCTTTCTCATGTTTGTGATATACTGGCTGAGGCTTGATTTCAGGTTGTGACCACCTGAGTGAAAGACACATCAACAAAGTACTCAGCCTCCCAGATGGCACTGAATGCATCCAGCACCAGTTCCTTGTCAGCATATACACCTTCTGGAGGGAGTGAAAATCTAACAAACTATACTGGTTAATTATAAAGATGTGTGTGGCCAAGTGGTTAAGGCATTGGTCTAGTGATCTGAAGGTCGCTAGTTCGAGCCTCAGCTAAGGCAGCGTGTTGTGTCTTGAGCAAGGCACTTAACCACACGCTGTTCTGTGACAACACCGGTGCCAAGCTGTATCGGCCCTTGCCCTTCCCTTGAACAACATTGGTGGCATGGAGAAGGGAGACTTGCAGCACGGGCAACTGCTGGACTCCCATACAACCCTGCCCAGGCCTGTGCCCTGGAAACTTTCCAAGGCGCAAATCCATGGTCTATCGAGACTAGCAGATGCCTATATAAACACGAGGAATTCTACAGACACTGGAAATCCAACCAACACACCAAAATTACTGGAGGAACTCATCATGCCAGATAGCATCTATGGAAATGAATACACATTCAACATTTTGGGCCTAAAACGTCGAATTTCATAGATGCTCCCTGACCTGCTAAGATCTTCCAGCATTTGGTGTATGTCATACTGGTTATCAGTAGAACTTGAACAGAGGAGTGTCACGTTTAGTGGCAGTCCCTCCTAATCAGAATCAGTTTTATTATTACTGACTATTCATTATTAAGTTTATTATCATGAAATCTGAGATAGTAGCACAATACATGAAATTACCTTAAGTCACAATAAGAAATGAACAGTATAAATAAAACTAGTGCAAATGTGGGATAGAGTTCACGGTTTGTTCTGAAATCTGATGGCAGAGATGAAGAAGCTCCACGGTACATCTATAGAAATTTTGTAGTAGAGAAGGAGGCTTTTTCCAAAAGATTGTGTTTATGGACCCATTGACGGCTGTTGAGAATGCTCCAGGTTGGCACTGGCTTCAGTTTGGACACTCATCTGAGTGGGATAACTGGAGCTAAGGCCAAGATTCAGTTGATCATGGTCATATTACTGCATTGTAGAGCATATTGGGTGTTTACATACCTTGATCTCCTCCTTTCTCTTTCTCCTTTCCTGAGTTTGAAGAAAAGCCAATTGCTTCTGCAGTGCAGTCCTGCCAACATTCCCTCTCTTGCCCCCCCTTCCAGCTTTTACCTAGCTTTGATCTAGGTAGGACATGGGACGGGACATTCCAACCTACCATTTAAACCTACCAATTAACCTACTAAAAGGTGCGCATATGAAATTGGGGAGGAAACTGGAGCATCTGGAGGAAACCCACGCACTTCACGAAATGGACTATGAGTTTTTACACACAGCGATCTCCCAACTCTTACCAGTCACTGTGCTATCATAAAAATTCTGATTCTATATTAAAGCCTTTGCTTCAGTTGCCCTTTGTGGAAGAATGTTTCAAAGACTTGTGATCCTCCAAGATGAAAATATAAATTGCCCTACTCCTGAAATGGACAGTTTTTTTTGGTAATTTTGTGGATTTTCATATAAGAGAAAGTCTCCTCTTCACATCCATCCTGTCCTAGTCTGCCAGTGGTACTTGCATTTTTCTGCCGAGAAAACATTTTTTTTTATTGCTTCCAGCATGCTCTTCATCTTCTCCCTTTAATTGTGCAGGCCATCAGTTCGGGGATGAAGATCTTGCTGTTGCAGCTGGTGACAATTATAAACCTGACAAGACCAGTTCTAAAGGTAACATTTTCTTTATTTGGTTGTGTCTGAATGAGTTCTGCTAATTTTGTATCATCCTAAATAACATATTAGCTGATGTTCCAGTAGAGATTATTCTGACTAACAGTGAATGTGTGTGGAATACTTCCAGTACTCATCTGTGAAAGGAATGTGTTCTGATAAAATATTTCATAGGCAAGTTTTGTGAATAAAAGGCTGGGTTGAAGTAGTAATCTTTGCTAGCACATTAATCATTAATATGAAAAATAGCTTTGTAAACTGAAGATGTACATCAAAATCAGTAATAAACATAAGAGATAGGAGCAGGAGTAGGCCAATCGGCCCCTCAAGCCTGCTCCGCCATTCAACAAGATCATGGCTGATCCAATCTTAACTCTAGTTTTCACAAATATTACAATTAAATGTTACAATTAAAATGAAAGTACATATATGTCACCATATGTTACATGGAGATTTCTAGCAGATATTTACAGGAAAAACAACTTGTAAAATAAAATGTACAAAAAATTATACGTGTTATTTATCAGAAGTGCTGTGTACGCAGGGCCCTTAGTATTATTAAGGATCAAATCCATTCATCCAGCATCCTCTTTGACTTTCTGCCATCAGGTAGGAGACTCTGATGCATGAAAACAAGAATGGTCAGAATGGGAAACAGTTTCTTCCCCCAAGCCATTAGGCATCTGAGCTCCAGCCGCATCACATTCGAAATGTCACTGGTTAATCTGTTACGTACCTTACAATATTTAATATTAATGCACTTTAGTTTGTTATTTATGCATGATTCATATGTAGGTTTTATCCTTGCCTTCAAAAGTTATTGTGTGTTATGCGTTTCTCTGGTTCGAAAAAGCATTGTCTCATCTCTAAATACATATATACATGCATACGGTTAAATGACAATAGACTTCACTTAACTTGATAAAGACTGGCAAACAGTGAAAAAAGACAAACTCTGCAAATAAAGCAAAAATAATATCAAGAAAAGGAGCAGTAAAGAGTCCTTGGAAGTGAGTCTGTAGGTTCAGAATTGTGCTGAGAGTGAAGTTATACATGCTGATTCAGGAGCCTGACGGTTGAGGGGTAATAACTATTCCTGAAATTGGTAGTGTGGGTACCTCCTGTCTGATGGTAGTGGCAAGAAGAGACTGTGGCCTGGATGGTGGGGATTCTTGATGATGGATGCTACTTTTTTGTGACAGTGCTTCATGGAATTGAACTTGATTCTATTCTGACTGACAACCAGTTCTCTCCATTCTATCACAGCCGATTTACAATCCCTGTCATCTCCATTCTCCAGCTTTCTCCCTGTAACCTTTGATGCCCAAAGAGTCAAAGTACATTTATTATCAAAGTATATATACAGAATACAACTCTGAAGTTCATCCTCCCACAGGCAGCCACAAAACAAAGAAACCCCATGGAATCCGTTCAAGGAAACATCAAACACACAATGTGCGATCCGGGTATTGATCAACCAAATCAAACCACTCTTTTAAAAAAGCAAAATAAAAGAGTAACCAGAATCCAGGAACACGTGCAACACGAACCCCAAAATCCCCCAAAATGAGAACCTATCAACCTCTGCTTTAAATTTACCTAATGATCTGGCCTCCACAGCCATCTGTAGCAATGAATTCCTCAGATTCTCTGCCCTCTGGCTGGGGCCATTCTTCTTTGCCAGTTGGATTTAGATGCAACTTGCAGTTAATTCACACTTCCCAATGGGGCAGCTGAACATCACCCCCTACCTATTTTGAGCTTTATTTTTTGCCAGCTATCCCACATTGCTGCAGGTTCTGGCATCTGTAGTCTTGTGCCTCTAATCCCACTCCCTTGCCCGACATGGAATGATGGATCTTGATTCAATTTCAACTGTTCATTTCCTTCCATAGATGCTTCTGACTCACTAAATTTCTTCAGCTCCTTTTGTGTGCCACTCCAATCAACTCAGAGTGGTGTCTGTGCTCAAATCAAATCTTCTCTTTAAACCTTGTCCTCACCAAAATCTTCTGACATTCGTCTATCAGTTTATTTAAGAACGTTGAGCAAAGCACACAAAATTCTGGAGGAACTCGGCAAGTCAGGCAATGTCTGTGGAAGAGAATAAGCTGTCAGTGATTTGGCCCAAAACCCTTCAGGACCGAAAAGCAAGGGGGCAGAAGGCAGATAGGCATAGTTGCTGCCTGACTTGCTGAGATCCTCCAGAATTTTGTGTGTGTGTGTGCTGCTCAAGATTGCCAGCATCTGCAGAATCTTTTGTGTTTATTAAAGAATGTTGTAGGTTTATTATTGTCTACTGCCTCTGCTGTCAGCACCGATGTTGGTAATTTCAGCATAGATAGGGTAAATGCAAGCAAGCTTTTTAATCCACTGAGGTTGGGTGAGACTAGGACTAGAGGTCATGGGTTAAAGGTGAAATGTTTAAGTGGAACATGAGGGGGAACGATTTTATTTACAGAGTGGTGAGAGCGTGGAACAAGCTGCCAGCACAAGTGGTGGGTGCAGGTTTGATTTCAACATTGAAGTGAAATTCAGATAGGTATATGGATGGGAGTAGTGTGGAGGATTATGGTCTGGGTGTAGGTTGATGGGACTGGGGGAGCACAGCCTTGATGGGCCAAAGGGCCTGTTTCTGTACTGTCGAGTTCAATGACTCTATGACCATGACCTTGCTGCACTGCATGCGTGGCCCTAGCACTTGGCATTCCATAATGTGTCCCCTTAGAGCATTGAAAATATTCAAATAGGGAGATAATGAATGATACTGTCAGTTCAAAACGTTTAGTCAATAAAATTGGGTCAAACCTTCTGTTCATGTCTCTCTTTGACTGTATTTGCTTTCTTTTTGTATAGGCCGTTCAGGTGGGGCTGCAGAAGGTATGTACCTGTTTCGATTAACTGCTTGTAATTGACCATGGAAACTTCTTTGTTCTGCCCGTTTTCCATGACTGGAATTGCAAATATTTCCTTCCCACTTCTTTCCAGTTTACATCGGAGCATTGTGCTAAAGTGTGTAGGTGAACTCTTGCATCAGTCACATGATGAACGCTAATATGACATTGCGTCACCACAGCATGACTATTGTCTGGTTGTAGACACTGAACTTTGGGGGACGCGTGTCGAGTTTTCTAAAGCTTTTGTATCTCCTGCCTGATGGAAGCAGGGAAGAAGAAAGAAACTTAAATATTGTAATTGTACCCCCATCCACCACTTCTGTTGGCAGGTCATTCCACTGCCCTCTGAGTGAAGAAGCTCCCTCATAAATATTTAACCTGTACCCTCAGACCTCTGGTTTGAGTGTGCTTAACCTAAGGGGGGGAAACCCTAACTATACCCCTCGTAATTTTACATACATTACTGTGCAGAAATCATAAGTGATTTATAGAGATATATATATAATATAGAGAGCTAGGCTGCCTACGATTTTGAACAGACATCTGTTTGTCCACATGTAGTGGAGAGCGAGTTTGTAAATCTGGTGGGACCAAAGCCTATTGGGAACGTGAGGGTGCAGTGTCATGGGAGGGATGTGGACAGATGGCAGAGAAGGAGTGCTGGGGGATCAAGGGGTTGGTGTGGGTGCAGACACACCCCACCCTGAGACACTAGGCAAGGTCATTTAATTCCAAACAGTGGGTGTATTAATCATTACAATGCCTTGCTGGTGCTTCCTGCTCCCTTCCGTCTCCCCCTTTTCCCAACCTGATTCCCCTTCCCACTCTCAGTCCTCAACAGAGACCCATATCAGAATCAGGTTTATCATCACTCGCGTATATCATTAAATTTGTTTTTATTTGTGGCAGCAGTACAGTGCAATACATAAAATTACTAGAGTACTGTGCAAATCTTAGGCACCCTAGCTGTATATACAGTGCCTATAAAAAGTATTCAGTCCCCTTGAAAGTTTTCATGTTTTTTTTAATATATCATTGAATCACAGTGGATTTAATTTGGCTTTGGACACTGATCAACAGAAAAAGACTTTGTTGTCCAATTGAAAACAAATCTCTACAAAGTGATCTAAATTAATTACAAATATAAAACACAAAATAATTGATTGCATAAGTATTCACCCCTTTAGTATGACACACAAAATCATCACTGGTGCAGCCAGTTGGTTTTAGAAGTCACAAAATTAGTTAGATGGAGATCACCTGTGTGCAGTCAAGGTGTTTCAGTTGTTTGTAGTAAAAATACACCTGTATCTGGAAGGTCCAACTGCTGGTCAGTAGGTATTCTGGCAAAAACTACACCATGAAGACAAAAGAACACTCCAAGCAACTTCATGAATAGGTTATTGAAAAGCACAAGTCAGGAGGTGGATACAAGAAAATTTCCAAGACACTGAATATCCCTTGGAGTACAGTTGAGTCAATCATCAAGAAATGGAAAGAATATGACATAGCTGTGAATCTGACTAGAGCAGGCTGTCCTCAAAAACTGAGCAAGAAGGGGACTAGTGAGGGAGGCCACCAAGAGACTTATGACAACTCTGGCGGAGGTACAAGCTTCAGTGACTGAGATGGGAGAGACTGCGCATACAACAACTGTTGCCCGGGTGATTCACCAGTCGCAGCTTTATGGGAGCGCGGCAAAGAGAAAGCCACTGGGGGGGAGAGAAACTCACATGAAATCTCAGGTAGAGTTTGCCAGAAGGTACGTGAGAGATTCTGAAGACAGCTGGAAGAAGTTTCTATGATCTGATGAAACTAAAATTTGAGGGGTTTTTTTTTTTAGCCATCAGATCAAATTCGTAAGGCAAACACTGCACATCATCAAAAACACACCATCCCTACCATGAAGCATGGTGGTGGCTGCATCATGCTGTGGGGATGCTTCACTGCAGCAGGCCCTGGAAGGCTTGTGAAGGTAGAGGGGAAAATGAATGCAGCAAAACACAGGGAAGTCCTGGAGGAAAACCTGATGCAGTCCGCAAGAGAACTGCAACTTGGGAGAAGATTTGTTTTCCAGCAGTGCAAAGACCCCGAGCATATGGCCAAAGCTAGACAGGAATGGCTTAAAAACAACAAAGTTAATGTTCTGGAGTGGCCTGATCGGAGTCCAGATCTCAATCTAATTGAGAAGTTGCGGCTGGACTTGAAAAGGGACTGTTCACTCACGATCCCCGTGCAATCCAACAGAGCTTGAGCAGTTTTGTTAAGAAGAATGGGTAAAAATTGCAGTGTCCAGATGTGCAAAGCTGATAGAGACCTATCCACACAGACTCAAGGCTGTAATTGCTGCCAAAGGTGCATCTTCTAAATACTGACTTTAAGGGGGTGAATACTTAGGCAGTCATTTATTTTGTGTTTATATTTCTAATTAATCACTTTGTAGAGATCAGTATCCACTAAAATGACATGAGTCTTTTTCTGTTGATCAGTGTCAAAAAAAAAGCCAAATTAAATCCACTGTGAGTCAATGTTGTAAAACAATAAAACGTGAAAACTTCCAAGGTGGGGGGTGGGGGGGGGGGGTCTCGGTCTCTCAACATCACTTTCACCCAGGGATGATCAGGCCCTGGCTTGTGTCCCATCAGCACTGGTCCACGGGTCACATGGCTGTCTGGAGACTTGCTCAGCAGTTCCTGTGCTTTGCCGGCCTGTAACGCCAAGGAGAGAGGTGAAGGTTCTGCACAATGAGCAGCCAGCAAAACCGCTACACCCCACCTCTGCAGGCTCGCATCATGCCCTCTACCCTTGTGCATGGCACTGCTCTTACCAGCTCCTGGTACGTGGCTTTCCTATGCTCAAACACCCCCTCAGTCCGGTCTTCCCAAGGAATTGTCAGTTCTACCATGACCACTTGCTCAATCTATTTTATCATGGACTTTCCAGTTTAGTTGTCTAACTGCACTGTGTCTTCCGTATAACTGTAGCACCATATAGTTGTCTTTTTCTCTGCTCATTTTTTTCCTTTTGCACTGTTCAGTGTATTGTGATTGGAATGCTATTTTTGGATGACATACAGCTGTCTACTGTGTCTTGATATGTGACAATAATAAACCATTACTAATTTAATTGCCCACCTTTATTTTCTTTCCTGGGAAGATCTAATACTTTTTTTTTGTTTCTAGGCTCAAACCAAGAAAGCAGTCAAGGTATGGCTACAAGCATAACTTTATATAAAGCTGTTTGAACATTGGTCCTTTGATAGGACGTTGGTTAGTCCTGTAGGTCGATACCGATGGTCAAAGCCCTGGGCCTAAGAGTCTGAGAATCCACTGGGGGAGTCCGGGGGCTTGCTCTCTGCGAGTCTGCTGGAGTACTGGAGGCCTGCCCAGTGTTTGGAGGAGTGCGTGTGAGTGAGTGAGTGCGGAAGGGGACTTGTATTGCTGTTTCCCCATTCTGACCTTCTACCTCTTCTCCTGCCTATTACCTCCCCTTGGGTCCCTTCCTCCTTCCCTTTCTCCTATAGTCCACTCTCCTCTCCAGACCTTAACCATTCCCACCCACCTGGCTTCGCCTATCACCTTCCAGACAGCCTCCTTTCCTCTCCCTCTTCCCCACCCCCCTCACCACCGCCCCCACCTTTTTATTCAAGTGTCTTCCCCCTTCCTTTCCAGTCCTGTTGAAGGGTCTCTGCCCGAAATATGGACTGTTAACTCATTTCTGTAGCTGCTGTCTGGCCTGATGAGTACCTCCAGCATTTTGTGTGTGTTGCTTTGGATTTCCAGTAGCTGCAGAATTTCTTGTGTTTAGTCACTTGCTTGTTGTGTTCTGCTCTACGTCGTGGGCATATGCTGTGTTGGTGCTGGAGAGTGTGTCAACACTTGTGGGCCGCCCCCACGACATCCTTGGGCGCTGGTTGTTAATGTAAGTGATGCGTTTTGTGTACATGCGATAAGAGAGTGAATCTGAAGACAAAAAGGGGCACCTGCTGTTTGCAGAGTCAACATGCTGCTGCGCTGGGTTTCTATCGATTTGTTGTGACATTAACCAGGTTTTTAAATGCCTTAAAGAAGATTGTTACTCCAGATCCGATGCAGCATTTAAAAAAAAACACAATGAGCATTAAAAAAAATACAGTGAATTCTGGTTAATTGGGATCAGTACGTTCTGGCCCAATTAAACGGCTTTACCAATTAGCTGAAGTTTCATGGAAATAGTTAAAATTGTGTAAAAATAAGACAATTTACTATTTAGTTGAGTAACAATTTAAATAGAGGGCAAATTAGAATATCACCAATACTACTGCTATACTATAAAACTGTATAAATTCCTAGTAGTTATCAATGGAGGAATTCATCCAGTGTGCTTTTAATTTGGTCCAGTAGGGTATTTTTTGTTTTTGGCTGGTGTCAAATCTTTTCATTGCAAAGTTCTGAAATCCTTTAAAATCAAAATCTTAAAAATATATAATTATCAAAGCTCACTGTTTCTCGAATCATCGTCTGCCTGCCCGAATGGATAAACATAACACAAGCACACACAACTGACTCTAAATAAAAACCGTTCACCCTAAGTCCTTTATAGTACCTGATGGCCACACTAAGCACTGTTTCTGACACAAGTTAGAAACTGTTTGGCCACAGTCTGCTGTTCCAGTTAAGAGGCAGAGTGTCCCAAATAAACGAGGAGAATCCCTGCAAATTCTCTTGATTTGACTTTGTTCTTTAACAGTTGTCCCAAATAAACAGTTGCTATGATTAAACGATGATCTAATTAACTGGATTACATTGTATATGTTATCAGTGAAACAAAAATCAGAAAATGTTGGGAAAATGACCCAGCATCTGTGGAAAGCAAAACTTAACATACTCTGTCTGCAGACCTGTCAGAAGTTTTTCTCTCACCTAAAATGTCAATTGTTTTCTTTCCACAGATATTGTCTGACTGATTTTCCCAGCATTTCCTGTTTCCAATTTCCAGAGGTTTATTTTTGCTTTTACAATTCCATGCACCTGTGCATGTAAGCATGCATTTGCTGCCATCTTGTGTTGGACTGCTTAACAGGAAATCGTTCTTTACCAGTAACCTAATAATGTGAATGGGACAGCAACACACCCAAAATGCTGGTGGAACACAGCAAGCCAGGCAGCATCTATAGGAAGAAATACAGTCGACATTTCGGGCCGAGACCCTTTGTCAGGATGAAGGGTCTCGGCCTGAAACGTCAACTGTACTTCTGTAGATGCTGCCCGGCCTGCTACATTCCACCAGCATTTTGGGTATGTTGCTTGAATTTCCAGCACCTGCAGATTTCCTTGTGTATGTGAATGGGATAGTTTTTTTTACGAGATAATCTAATTTTTTTTGCCTCTTTTTTTTATATATATACATCTAGGAAACAACACTGGTACCTTAACTGGTATAATCAGTGGCGTTCTGCTGACCGTGGTAGGAACCGTGTCTAGCTACATTCTCTACCAAAAGAAGAAGCTATGCTTTAAACTGACAGGTAGGATTACAGGATCGGGGAGATGAACCCCTCCGTGCAAATGATTTCTCGATATCCATTATCCCAAAATGAATTTAAGCCTGAGGAGGTGCTTCAGCTCGAATTTTATTTCACCAGGGAGCTCTGGCGAACAGAACGTGAAGCAAAATAGTGCTCAAGGCCAACACGATGAACCCCAGTGTAAGTATTCATTTGTACAGTGAGTATGATGGGCTCCCCCCTGCACCTCCACCATCCCCCCCCCTTCAAAATCACTGTGCACGCACTACTACTAATTCACTGTTCAGCCCTCAAAACCTCTGCCATTTAATAAGGCCATGACTGATCTGATTATAAACTTCAAACTGAATTCCTGTTTGCCTTTGTTAGTACAGTTTGCCGCATTATCATACAGATTATTGATAAAGATGACAAATAACAATGGACCCAGCACCAATCCCTATGGCACACCACTGGTCACAGGCCTCCAGTCAGAGAGGCAACCACTCTCCCTCAAAGCCAATGTTGGATGTACTGTAATGTGCTACTTCATTCTGAAGGCCATGCCTACCTTCTGGACCATCCTCCCATACAGGACTTTGTCAAAGGCCTTGTTAAATTCCATGTAACTAACGTCCACTGCCTTTCCTTCATTAACATTCCTGATAACTTCTTCAAAAAAAAACTAAGATTGTTTAGACACCACCTACCACGCACAAAGCCATCTTCACTATCACATATCAGGTCCTGTCTATCCAAGTACTCGTGTATCCTGCCCCTTAGAATACATTCCAATAATTTACCCACTTCTACTGTAATGCTCACTGGCCTGTAATTCCCTGACTTGGAGCCTTTCTTGAGCTATGGAGCAATATCAGCTATCACCTCGTCCTCTGGTACCTCATTTGTGGCTGAGGATGTTTTCAATACCTCAAGAGACCAATCTTGTCTGTTGCCATCATTTTGTTCTTAATATATCTGTAGAAGCCCTTAGAATTCCATTTCACCTCATCTCTAGAGCAACCCCGTGCCTTATTTAGCCCTCATGAATTCCTTTCTAAGAGAAACACTTGATTTCTCTCATAAGTATGCTCCTCAAGTACCTCACTTGTTTCTTGCTGCCATGCCCCTCCATGTCATTCCAAACCAGGTCCTGAATGTGTCTTGAAAACCAAGGTTATCTAAACTTGTTATTTTTACTTGTATTCCAACAGGAACATACAAACTGTTCTCCCAATAGTTCAATTTTACAAACTTATAAAGCATCCCTATGCTGGGGAAAAACCTGTCTTAATCCACACGTGGCACCAAAATTGGCCCTTCTCCAATTTAGAATCTCATTCTGAAGACCAGTCCCAACCTTCACTATAATTACCTCAATACTAATAGATCCAAAATGAACCCCTACACACACTTTTGTCACCTACCCTGTCTCATTCCCTAATAGGAGACCCAGTAGTGCTCTCTTTCCAATTGGGATCTCTATATATTGGTTAAGGAAACTTTTCTGAACACAGTTGACAAATGCTATCCCATCCTATCTTTTTGAAGTATGCGAGTCCCAGTCAAATCAATATGTGAAAAGTTAAAATCACCTCTTATCACAAGCTTATTTTTCTTGCAATTGTCTGCTATCTCTTTGCAAATTAGTCCCTTTAAATTCTACTATTGGGCAGTCTATAATATAATCCCAATAATGTAGTCATCCCTTTCTTCTTCCTCACCTTGACCCATGTGGACTCGGCAGATAAGTCCTCCAGTCTGTCCTGTCTAAGCACTGCCATGACTTTCCCTGATGCGTAATGCCACTGTTTACCCCTTCCATCATGTCAAACAATGAAACCCTGGAATATTAAATAACACACACAGGATGCTGGAGCAACTCAGCTGGTCAGGTAGCATCTGTGGAAAGGAATAAAGAGAGTCAATGTCTTGGGCCAAGACCCTTCATCAGTTCCTCACCTCCGTGCAACCAAGTCTCACTAGCGGTGACAATATAATTCCATGTGCTGACCCACACTTGAAGCTCATTTGTCTTACCAACAATACTCCTTGCATTGCTTGTATATATGACTTTTTTGATGAAGTTTTGAGGGATAGGAAGCCCAAAGCAGGGTTTTCATCCTTAGTACTTGGCACATCTGTTTTAACTGGTTTCTTCTTTGTGTTCTGCAGCTTATAACTCTCTTCTGCAGTCTCACACTGCTAACAATCCCTAGAAGATGGCTGACAGTGGAGAAAATATCAGGAAGCAAATGGCTGTGTGGTCCAACCAGACACTTGACATCCTACCACAGATTTATCTCCTGTTCGCTTACTTGTCTTTCCACTTCGGAATCTTGTTCTGAACCAATGTGAATTCATTTTCACATTTGATTTCAAAGATGTTTGAAAAAGAAGTTTTGATGTTCCCAAACAGCTACATTTTATACAGTGACACACAAATGCTAAAGGAACTCAGCAGGTCTGGTTGCATCTTGCACCACTGGCATTTAGGGCAGCAGTGAAGGTTCTCCATGAATGTATAGAAGGATTCATCATTGCTGTTCCTGTAACAATTATATTTTGACTTGTCAAGGTTGTTAGCCCTGAGCTGAACCCCAAAACCTGGAGGACCACTGGACCACTCTTAGTCTAGCCTGTACCCTTTGACCTGTGTGGCATGGGTGACCCTACCACGGCCCAATCACAAGGGCCTGACTCTAGCCAACATAGTTCTCCGGGTCATTGAGACACGCAAGCCTCCAAAACCTCTGACAAGGTTGTGGTCCTCTTGGAGGAGGCTGCATCTACAGAGAGCAATAAACAGTCGATGTTTCATACTGAGACCTTCATCAGTCCTGATGAAGGATCTTGGCCCAAAACATCAATTGTTTATTCCCTTCTGTAGATGCTGCCTGACCTGCTGAGTTTATCCAGCAATTTGTATGTGTGGTGCTCTGGATTTCCAGTATCTGCAGAATCTCTTGTGCATTATAAAGTTGTTTGTATAAAACACATCTTCTGTAGATTAACTGATGTGCTTAAGCTTTTCTGTTAAAAGTTGGACTTATATATTTTTAGATGTGAGGAATATTATAGAGCAAATTGCAAGTGTACACAATGGAAGGGTGTGGAGTTCACAACCCTGGAGTTGTAGCAAGGTCTAGTTTACAGAATGTTTTCTTGTATGTATTTTGAGTTATCGTACTAAAACATGTCATGCCATAATATTTGTAAAAAGGGGAGAAATTTGTCTTTTGTGCACAATCAATATGTGATTCTGTAGTTCTGGTTGTCCTGCCTTAGGACAGATGTGATTAAGCTAGAGAGAGAGTGCAAAAAAGATTCACGAGGATGTTGCTGAGTCTGCAGGATTTTGGTTACAAGGAAAAACTGAAGACACCCTTGATAGGGCTGAGGGATCATTTTCTTAGTTTATAACATCATGAGAGGCACAGATGGGGGTGGGGTTTGTCACAGTCTTTACCTCTCAGGACAGGGGAGTCTAGAACGAGAGGGCAGAGGTTTATAGTGAGAGGGGAAAAACTAGTAGGGACCTGAGAGGCAAGCTTTTCCATACAGAGGGTGGTGCATATATGGATTGAGCTGTCAGAGAAATTGGTAGGAATGGGTACACTTGCCACATTTAAAATACTTTTCACCAGTATGTGGAATTGGAAAGGTTGAGATGCATGTGGGCCAAACACAGGCAAATGGAACAAGCTCAGTTAGACAACCTGGTCAGGATGGGCAGAAGGGCCAGTTTCCATGCAATAAACTCACTGATCTCTGAGCTGTTTTGTCTTTACTAGATGTGACTTTCAGAAGCTCTTCTGAGTGCATATGTTCTGTGTTCCATGTTTAGCCGCTATAACAGAACTAATTTCCACTCCTTGCACATTCAAAGAGCTGGAGTGCTGTGCATTTGCTGTTTTGGTAATTGTGTAAATTTGTTGGATTCTCCATAAACAGAACAATTTAGATATTCCTGTGGGCTCTCCTTTTGGTTCGGGGCTAGGAGCTGGTCATGTTCAAAGGCTCATTTATTATCAAAGTATACAACTCTGAAATTCTTCTTCTCCAGATGGCCAAGAAAGAAAAGAATGGCGCCATGACTATCAGCCCCCAAATCCCTCCTCCCCGCACAATGAATGAACAAAAACAGAGCAGGCATATATATCAACACCCTCTCCCGCACACAAAAAACGAAATGGATGGGTGTAAAACACAGAATATAAAAAAACTATTAAGATTGAGAAAAGTCTATAGTCCAAGGCCATATCCAAACCACGGAAAACCTGGGAAACATTCTTTGCGCACAATGGCATGCCTTTCCCTCTCCGGCAGCAGGGCGATCTCCAGCAGTGATAAAAAGACGGTCTCCCCTCTCTGGCAGCTCTTGTCAGGCAGCCAGCGCTCAACTTCCGCGCTCGCCTAGATGTTTCTGTTTTCCTTGTTGCTTTAATCGCGGACAGTGGAAGCTTTTAATCGGCGAAATGAAGTCAAACATTGGCTCGTGCTCCATCCTGTAGCATTCTTGTCACGCGGTTCACACGTGCTGCCTTTCCCTCCTGGAATGCTGTCAGAGTCTAAAACACCCAAACCGTCTCCAAACTGCAAATCGCAGGCTTCAGCAGTTCCAGAATCACGTCCAAGACAAAAAGCAAATGTAAAAAGTGTAAAAGAAGTGTAATGTAGGTGTTCATGATCTACCCAGAAGACGACGACCGAAGGAGCATTGTATGCAAGCAGCATCTCTTTATCGATGTGTGTCTGCAGTACACATCTCTGAAATTCGTCTTCTCCAGATAGCCATGAAACAAGGAAAATCATGGAAGTCATTAAGACATCGACCCCACCTGCACAAAAAAAGCTTGCAAAGCCCCCAGTGCACTCCCTCACACAAAAAAAAATGAACACATCACCCACACGGAGAAACAGTGACAAGAACATCAAACCACCAACTCCCAAACCCCTCTCTCTCACACAAAAAACTAACAGATCGTTCCACACAGAAAACAGCAGCTAGAACTTCAAACCCCCAACCCCGTCTCTCACACACAAAAAACTAACAGATCGTTCCACACGGAAAACAGCAGCTAGAATTTCAAACCCCCAAACCCCTCTCTCACACACAAAAAACTAACAGATCGTTCCACACGGAAAACAGCAGCTAGAATTTCAAACCCCCAAACCCCTCTCTCACACACAAAAAACTAACAGATCGTTCCACACGGAAAACAGCAGCTAGAATTTCAAACCCCCAACCCCGTCTCTCATACACAACAATCTAACAGATCGTTCCACACAGAAAACAGCAGCTAGAACTTCAAACCCCCAAACCCCTCATACACAAAAAACTAACATTATTCCACATAAAAAAAATGGCAACAGGGACATCAAAATCAAACTACCCAGCCACCCATCGGCATCAGGAAAGAAAAACACAGAAAACTGAAGGAGACCAGTTTGAACTATAGTTGAGCTTCAGTCCCCAATCCAATCCATAAATCTTACAATTTTGATAACATCGAAATGTTGGAGGAGAGGTAGAGTGAAGATGATGTTTGGGGATTCTAGGTTAATTCTAAGTTGGGATTGGCGGACAAGTTTCTTTATTCAGTTGCAATGGAGAAGGGGTGGGGAGTTGATCAGGCCACACTAGGAGTATTGTGAGCTTATCATCTAAGAAAGGATGTGCAGGCACTGGAGAGAGTTTTTACAAGGAAGCAGGTTCACTGGTTTGGTAAGTGGGGCAGAAGACACTAATTATGAGTAAGCACATTAACCATTTATTTGTTTACAAACAAAACATCTAACATTTGACCAAATATCTAAGTTACAAAAACTACAACACAAAATATTCAGTAACACTTCAAAACTCAACAGGTATTTCATTAAGTCTCCACAAGTTATACAACTACAAAACTAACATTAAACCAATACTTGGTTAAGTGTGTGTGGGCCCTCCTATATCTATAGCATACTTTCCCAATGGCTCTTCAGCATCTCTCACAAACTCAGTGTAAAGAGGAGCCCACACACACACTTAACTAAGTATTGGTTCAATGTTAGTTGGTGACAAAGGAAAAGCCAATGAGTCTCTCACCCATACATTTGTATAGCCCTGAGGTGCTGTGGCACACATGGCAACCAATGGGAAAGCTGCTCCATCCCTGAATGGGTCAATCAACAAACAGCAAAGCGGAAGCGGCTTTCAACCAGCAAGTAAACTATCCCTTCGCATTACAAGAGTCCAGAGCGGGTGTATGAGAATGATCTCTGGAATGAAAGGGTCAAATTATTAGGCTCTGGGCCTGTGCTTGCTGGAATTTAGAAGAACAAGTGGAGATATCTCATGGAAAACTATCAAATATTGAAAGGCCTAGACAGAGTGGATGTGGAGCGGATGTTTTCCATGGTGGACGAGTCTCGGACCAGAAAGCATAGCCACAGAATAGAAGGATGTCCCTTTATAACAGAGATGAGGAGGAATTTCTTCAGTGAGAGATGGGAAAATCTGTGGAATCCATTGACACAGATGGCTGTCGACGTCAAGTCATTGGGTACATTTAAAGTGGATGTTGATAGGTTCTCGATTAGTACAGAAGTCAAAGGTTAGGAGGAGAAGGCAGGAGAATGGGTTTGTGAGGGATAATAAATCAGCCATGATAGAATAATAGCAATCTCAATGGGACAAATGTCCTAATCCTTCTCCTATGTCTTATGATCTTATGGAAGGCGGGGGAGAAATGATTTTCATATCATGAAATATAAGAATAAAGTTGAGAATTTCAGTACCAATACTGATAATTCTTGAATCCAGAACAGGAAATAGTATTTGTACCATTGGTTTGTGACCCAGCTGTAGCAAAGTTTGGGGTAGTGAAGAAGATTGTTGTAAGTTACAAGAGGACATTGGTAGGATACAGTGCTGGGCTGAGAGGTGCCAGATCGAGTTCAACTGAGAAAAGTGCGAAGTGATACACTTTGGAAAGTTGAATTTGAATGGCAGGATTCTTAGCAGTGTGGAGAAAGAGGGATCTTAGAGTCCACGTCCATAAATCTCTCAATGTTGCAACACACATTAGAAGGTGGTAAAGTCTGCATATGGTGAGCTGGCCAATGTTAGGGGATTGAGTTCAAGAGCCACAAGTAATGTTGCAGGTCTATAAATACTGGTTACACCACACTTGGTGTATTCAGTTCTGGTCACCTCATTATTAAAAGAATGTGGAAGCTTTAGAGAAGGTGCAGAGGAAATTTACCAGAATGCTTGGATTAGAGAGCATGTCCTATAAAGATGGATTGAGTGAGCTAGAGCTTTTCCCTTTTGAAAGAAGGAGGATGAGAGATGGCTTGAGAGAGGCATACAAGATGATAAGAGGCATAGTTAGACTGGACTTTTTCCCAGGATGTAAATTGGTAATAAAGGGGGTACAATTTTGGAGAAAAGTATAGTGGGATGACAGTGGAATACTCTGCCAGGAGTGGTGGTAGAAGCAGATACATTAGGGACATTTAAATGACCCTTAGATAGACACATGGATGATAGAAAAATGGAGAAGTATGTAGGAGGGAAGGGTTAGATTGATCTTGGAGTAGGTTCAAAGATTGACAGAATATTGTGAGCCAAAGGGTCTGTACTGTGTTGTACTGTTCAAAGTGTTAATTCAATTAAACATTGACATAATGCACAATGTACTGGAGGAACCCAATCTCAACTATCTCTTCCTCCAATGTTTTATACTGTCTCTCTCCTCTCTTTCTTTCAGTAAAGATGAAGAGATTCTGCAGATACTGGAAAGCTTGAGGAACACTGGAAAACTGCTGGAGGAACTCAATAGTTCAGGCAGTATCTACGGAGAGGAATAAACGGTCCATGTTTCAGGCTGAGACCGAACATCAGGACTGGCGATGAATGGGAAAGAAACCAGAAAAATACTTGGGTGGAGGGGAAGGAGCACAAGCTGGCAGACGATAGGTGAGACCAGGTGAGGGGTAAAGTAGGTGAGTGGGGGAGGTGGAGGATGAAGTAAAAAGCTAGGAGATGATAGGTGGAAAAGATAAATAGTTCAAGAAGAAGAAATCTGATAGGAAAGGAGAGGTCAATAGAACATGGGAGGAAGGGAAGGAAGAGGGGCAGAAGAGGGAACGATGGGCAGGTGAGGAGAAGAGGTGAGATTAACCAGAATTAGAAATGGAAAAAGAGAGGAGGGAGAGGGAGAAATTACACAGTACAACAATGATTTTGCTTCCTGAACACTTTTGGGTGTACCTTACAGATCTTAGGCTATAGATCATGAAAATCACCATGAAATTTCCCTATCACACATCATTTTTGAAATCGCCTATATCTGTTATTTCATTCATAATTTAAGTCAATTAAAATGTTGCCCACAATGTAAGATGAAAAGTTTTCTATCTTGCTCAGGTATGCTTCGGCAGGGCAGATGCTGCATTGCAGGACAGGTTTTAGAAAGGCTATAAATGGTTCACGCACACACTGCTCTATGCATTGTGTTTACGTGCATATCGGTTTGCAGTCACGTTAATGTGCATAGCATATTGTGTGTACTCAATATAACAAAATAATTATATTTTCAGGAGTACTTGTGACAGCAAAATGTCTCGCCAATGTTGTAACAGCCGCGATAGCTTCTGTCATATTTGTGGCAAGTATACACTTAAATCCCAAAGACAGAGGATGACTCCTCTTATTAAGAAAGCCTATGAGCTCTACTTTGGGTGTAAGATTGGTGACCAAGACAAACAACAAACAAGAGAAAATCTACAGATGCTGGAAATCCAAGCAACACACGCAAAATGCTGGAGGAACTCAGGAGGCCAGGCAGCATCCACAGAAAAGAGTACAGTCAATGCTTTGGGTTGAGAATCTCGGACCGAAACATCAACTGTACACTTTTCCATAGATGCTGCCTGGCCTGCTGAGCTTCTCAAGCATTTTGTGTGTGTTGTGACCAAGACAAAGCCTGGATTCCTCACGTTTGTTGTGCAACGTGCACTGTCGATCTGAGATCTTGCATCAGAGGTACTCTGAAGTCAATGCCGTTTGCTGCCCCAATGATGTGGTGAGAGCAGAAGGATCATTTGACAGACTGTTACTTCTGTCTGACCAGTGCGTCTAATTTCTCTGCTAAAAATCAGAAATCCATTGAATATCCTAATCTCTCTTCAGCCACGAGACCTGTGCCGCATGACAATAGTCTTCCAGTAGCAAAGCCATCAGAGACATGGAGTCTAGAGGAGGTAGATGCAGATGACATTGTATGAGTCAGGAAAATGACACAGATACTGATACAGATTTTGAACCCTTTCTGACAAGCGATCACATCTGATAACTCAATCTGAGTTAAGTGACCTGGTCAGAGACTTGGATTTGTCAAAGACAAATGCAGTATTACTGGGTTCAAGACTGCAAGGATGGAATCTGCTGTCACCAGGCACAAAATCTTCCGTGAAGGATTTCAATATTTGAGACAGATGTTGCCATGAATAACTGATGTCAGGATTGAAGAAGGCACTTTTGTTGGTCCACAAATCAAGCAGGTCATCAATGATAGGCAATTCACAGAACTTCTCGTGGGACCGGAGAAAATCACGTGGAAGGCATTCAAAGATGTTGCTGAAAATTTTAGTGGCATCTATGGAGCACCAAGCTACATGCAGCTGGTTGACAACATGTTTCAAGTATAAAAAACCGTGAAGCACAACATGTCACTAAAGATTTGTTTATTGCATTTCCATTTTAACTTTGTTCCTTCAGATTTTGGTGCTGTCAGCAATGAACATGGTGAAGGGTTTCACCAGGACATTGTGATCCTGGAGAAATGGTATCAGAGCAACTGGAATCCACCAATGCTTGCTGATGATTATTGGACACTTAAGGGAGAAGCCTCAGATACTGAGTATAAATGAAAATCATCAACAAAGCATTTTTAGTTTAGTTGAACAATTGCAAAGTTTCAGCAGAGTTATGCAATTAAACACATTATATTAAATAAAAATTTATTTCTCCAAATTCCTACATGTTATTAGTGGTCTGTTATTATATTTGTGTTCAACTTCAAGGTGTCTTTTGAGAAACCAACACTTTAAAAAAATTGCAGTCCAGTGTTAACAGAAGTTAGAGAAATTGATGTTCATGCCATCAGGTTGGAAGCTGCCCAGATGGAATATGAGGTAATGCTCTTCCAACTGAATGTAGCCTCGTTCTGGCAGTAGAGGAGGCCATGGGGTGACAAATAGAAATGGGAAGTTGAATTGCAATAGGAAATAACTGAATGAATAAATAAACAAATCAATTAATCAATGCTCTGCTTTCCTACAACTATAACTCATTGTGCTTTGGAACATACCATGAAAGACGTTGAATAAAAACAACTCCTTATTAAATATGTATATGTCACTAAAGAGCTAAAACCAATTTAACCATGTGGTATTTACTGCAGTCTAATCTCCAATGAACATCGTCTAACTTGTTTACATTTCCATGTAGATTAATGACATCACAATTCTGATGTGTTTGCTGACATCACAGTCATCTTGTCAGTCACCACACGCACAAGCTTTTTACCAGTTTAAGTTTAAATTGCATCCAATTGACATACTTACCTCAGAAATAACCATCATGTATAAGAAGTTTCAAATGTCCATAAGGACACCATTGACTAAGGGATGGTTGGCTAGAGAAAATGCTATATCAACGCTTTTTTTCCCCAAATCATAAAGCTGCTGGAGATACCGGCTTCACACTAACTCCTCACACTGGACAAGAATGTCTTTTTTCTTCAATTACCATAGCGATGGAATGCTCTGACATCAGCTGCTTCGATTTAAACAATAACTCCACTTGGTGTTCTCACACTCTCATTTTGATGGTCCCACATTTGACTTAATATTCCAACACAGATGAGTTTTGGTTTAAAGGGGACAGCTGTGATCAAAAGAAACCAATCACGTTACTTTTGGATCTTACGGGGGCCTCAACACCATATAAACACGTTTAATGACATAAAGGTCATAGAGATGGAAAGGTTTCCAATTTAATAAAGACTGGAGGCGCCAATATTGATGATGATGTGCAGTCAGCCCAAACTGCTAAAGGGATGCAAGATTGCGAGGAAGAGCACTTCATTTCAAACTGAAAGGATTGCGTGATGTGTAAGTAGTTTCCTCTGGTCTGCGGCAGGATTGTTGATATTGGGAGGGAAACTACGATACTTCAAAAGCCAAATATTGTAGGAATCAATAAAAAAAAATCAGCAACCTTTGTGGAGAGAGAGAGAAACAAAGTTAATTTTTTTATGACAGAGAGTTTTTGTCAGAAGTATATTGGTGAATAAAAAGTTGGAGCACTTTCAAGAAGCTCACTCATTTGGGGACTTAAGAATTGTCACAGATTTGTACATCAATCCCGGCTGAACATGGTCGATTATAGTTAGATTCCAGATTTCAAGTTTCAAGATTGCGTATTGTCATTCTAGAACATGCAAGTGTAAAGGAGAATAAAATGATTGTTACTCTGGATCTGTAGCAGAATTAAAGAAAATCACAGTAAGCATAAAGAACACAATAGATATAAATATAAAGCAATCCTATGAAATACAATGTACACGTAATTGAGTGTCGCTGTATATACTTATTAGCTTATGTACATAGACTGATACAGTACTGTGCAAAAGTTTTGGGCACATACATATAGATAGGACGCCTAAAATTTGCACAGCACTGTAGTAATTTTATGTTTTGCACTGTACTGCTGCCACAAAAGAAAATCAGGGCATATGTGAGTGAAGATAAACCTGATTCTGATTTGGGTCTCTATTGTGGACTGAGAGAGGGAAGGGAGCAGGGAGAAGGAAGTCATTGTTGGGAAAAGGGGAAGGGAGTGGGACATACCAGAGAGGTATTCTGTAATGATCAGTTTGGAATCATATGACCTTATCTGGTGTCTCAGTGCTTGGTGTGTCGGCAACCACTCCAGAATAGGCAGAATAGGAAAAAGAAAATAGGGGAGAAATTACCGGCAGTTAGAGAATTCAATGTTCATGCTGTCAAACATAGAAAATCTACAGCACAATACAGGCCCTTCGGCACACAAAGTTGTGCCGAACATGTCCCTACCTTAGAAATTACTAGGCTTACCTATAGCCCACCATTTTACTAAGCTCCATGTACCTATCTAAAAGCCTCTTAAAAGACCATGTCCATTATTTTTCATGTTTTATGTTAATAATCTAGATGACGAATTTATGGCTTTGTGGCCAGGTTTGCAAATGTAACAAAAACATGTGGTGGGGTAGGTAGTACTGAGGAAGCAGTGAGTTTGCAGAATGACTTGGATATGCTGGGAGAATGGGCAAAGAAGGAATACAGCATAGTGAGGTGTCTTTCTATAGACGCAATAAAGCTCAAACTATTTTCTAAGTGGAAAGAGCCTTCAGAGATTTATGGTCCAAAGGAACTTGGGAGTCCTAGTGCAGGTAGGAAAGAAGGTAACTGCAATCTTAGCATTCACTTCGAGAGGACTAGAATTTTTTTAAAAAGTAAGTAATGCTTAGGCTCTTTAAGGCATTGGTCAGACCACAGTTGGAGCAATGTGAGCAGCTTTGGGCTCCATATCTAAGTAAAGGTGAGTTGGTGTTGGAGAGGGTCCAGAGGAGCTTTACATAACTGATGCCGGGGATGAAAGAGTCGGCACATTTTTGATGGCTCTGGGCCTGTACTTGCTTGAGTTTAGAAGGATAAGCCAAATATCCTACTGAATATTGAAAGAAACTGGGTACAGCAGACATGGAGAGGGGGAGGTGGGGTTTCCAGAAGTGGGAGAGTTTAAGACCAAGGGCACAGCCTCGGAATACCAGGATATCCATATAAAACAGAGATAAAGAATTTCTTTAGCCAGAGGGTACCATGTCTATGGAATCTATTGTCATGGACAGCCATAGAGGCCAAGAGGTATAATTAAAGTGGAGGTTAATAGGTTCTTTATTATAATGGTGTCAAATGGGAGTAAACGTGAGAAGGGTTTGAGAGGGGAATAATAAATCTGTTGATTGAATGGCCTAATGGCTTAAGGACTAAATTCCCAAAATGCTGAAATTGAATTAATGATTATAAGGTCAGATAAAGTAAGAGTCATACTGCACAGAAACACCACCACCATGTCCACACCAACCACTATACTTGTCTATCTATCCATATGATCCATAGCCTTCACTGGCTCAGATATTTATCTAGATGCTCCTTTAAGTTTTGAGTACCTGCCTTCACTACCTCCAAATTCAAAGCATTTCACATTCCAACCAGTCAGTATGAAACAATTCCCCTTCAGATACCCTCACCTCATACTAAGCCCCTCTTGCTTAAGAGAATCCCAGCATGGAAAAAGGATCACTGCCATCTATCCCATCCATCCCCTTATAATACTGCGTACTTCTATCAGGTCACCTCCCATCAGGTCCTCTGCTTAGGAGGGTTAAAAAAACCCAGATCACGCAATTACTCCTTATAGCTGAAATACTCTAAAGCAACATCCTGGTGAATCTCCTCTACTACCTCCCTGGGACACTTGTATCTTTCCTATATTACCATAGCATTACTTTGGACACACTGAACATTGGAAATGTGCGACACAGAAACATCTCTCCCTTCACTACATTTGCAGAGGTTTTACTTACTTGATTACATGTGCTACAATTGATGGGCCGTACCAATCTCCTGCCTTCTTCCCAGAGTTCTTGCCATATTCTACAAGCTGATGTACCCCAAATGGGGCATTAGGGTGACCGCCAAATCAGGAAATGATTGTGTGGTGCTCCTCCTGTTCTTTGTCCGTTTTGGAAGAGTTAGGTTTGTCTAGTCTCAACGTTCGTGGACGTGCTTGTGTGACCATGGATCCCCGGGCATGCCAGGGACTTCTACTCCTGTCCAACTATGAGCTGAAGACATCAAAGTTTGACCAAGTTGGAAGTAAGGTAGATGGAAGATAAGGTGTTGCTCCTCCAATCTGAGAGTGGCCTCATTGTAGTAGTAGAGGAGAACATGGACTGGCATATCAGAATGGGAATGGAAAGTGGAAATAAAATCTGTGGCCACTGGGAAATCCCATGTGTTGTAGGGGTTAATGATTGTCTTAAAGGAGAAGGGAGATGTAGAAAATTCTGTCTAAAGCAGGGGTTCCCAACCTGCGTTCCACAAACCCCTTGGTTAATGGTAAAGCTCCGTGGCAAAAGAGAGGTTGGAAACCTCTGATCTAGAGATTAGGTATCTGAAGACATAGCTGTGAAGGTTGGAGTGCAGGAAAAGGAGCTGGGCATCAGGTTGTAATTGAAGACTCTGCAGGGTTATGGGGCTGGAGGTTATGCTTTTCAACAGGTGAAGTAATGCAAGAATTGGAGCAAGAGATCAATTTTAAGGTATTCTGGGCCAAAGATCAACATAGGCAGAGGGTGGATGGTTAACTGGAGCCTGATGGGAGTTACAAAAAACACAAATATCAGAAGTAAATTTTGGTTTGGAAATGGGAGGTCACTGCCAGGGTGACAAGGACTCCACTCCTAGCCAACCTAGTCCCATTTGCCAGTGTTTTCACTTCCTAAACCTTTCTAGTCCAAATACTTGTTCAAGTATATTTTAGGAGTTTAAGAATATAAGGAGCAACACCTTATATTCCACCTGGAAATCCTCCAACCTGATGGCACGAATGTCAAATTCTCCTTCCAGTAAAAAATTCTCTCCCGCCCTTCTTCTTCTATTCTCCACTCTGGCCTCTTATCTCATCTCATCTGCCTATCACCTCCCCCTGGGTTCCCTCCCTTCCCTTTCTCCTACGGTCCACTCTCCTCTCCTATCAGATTCTTTCCTCACCAGCACTTTACCTTTCCTACCCACCTGACTTCACCTGTCGCCTTCTAGTTCTCTTCCTTCCCCTTCCACACTTTTTTTATTCTGTCATCTTCCCTCTTCCTTTCCAGTCCTGAAGAAGAGTCTCAGCCTGGAAAGTCAACTGCTTATTCACTTCCATAGATGCTGTCTGACCTGCTGAGTTCCTCCACCAGGTTTGTGTGTGAGTCTTTCAAGAGTTGTTATTTTACCTACCTCAGCCATAACCATAAATTAAAATAACACCACCTGTTGGGAAGAAAGTAACTTTCTAACCACCTGAAAAACAACTGTCTAACATGAGTCACTGATTTTTCATCTTTTCAACTCCCTTGATTCCTTATCTATGTGACCAATGAACACTTCATTTCACTTCTTGAATTATTCATCAGTCTTTTATGTAGGACTTTGTTTACATTTTATATTTATATTTTTAAAAATCTGTTCACACACAATGGCCTCTTTATTAGGTGTACCTGTACATCTGCTTGTTAATGCAAATATCTAATCAGCCAATCATCTGGCAGCAACTCAATGCATAAACACATGTAGCCAAGGTCAAGAGGTTCAGCTGATGTTCAGACCAAACATCAGAATGGGGAAGAAATGCGATCCTAAGTGACTGATCGTGGAATGCTGGTTGGTGCCAGATTTGAGCTGCTGATCTCCTGGGATTTTCACACACGACAAACACTCTAGAGTTTACAGAGAACGGTACAAGAAACAAAAATCGTCAAGTGAGTGGCAGTTCTGTGGGTGAAAACACCTTGTTAATGAGAGAGGTCAGAGGAGAATGGCCAGACTGGTTCAAGCTGACAGTGAGAAGAGAGTACCTCAAATAACCATTCATTACAACACAGTGATTGATGTGCAGAAGAGCATCTCTGAATGCACAACACATTGAACCTTGAAGTGGATGGGCTACAGCAGCAGAAGATCATGGACATACACTCAGAGGCCTCTTTGTTAGGTACAGGAGGCAACTAATAAAGTGGCCAGTGAGTACAGTTTAGCTGACCTCCTTCCCTTTCATCTCCCTTTTCTGTTACCTCAGTGAAAACATCTATCAGTTTTATCAAATCAGTTTTATTCCTGCCAACAAATCAATGACTGTTTATTAACTCAAACTTCTCCAAGAGTCCATTGATTATTCTCTCTCCCTGAGAACTCAGAGAAATTTGTTTGACAGGAAATGAGATTGCTCCTTCAAAAAAAAAGAAAATTGGAAGCAATTGGTTAGAAATTCACACGGGGAAGGCAATGAATCAGTATCACGTTGGCCATCCAGATGCTCCTGATATTCAGTTGCATTTCACTTAATGGGAGTGAATATCACAAGGTTGCTTATAGAAAATCAAGGCAAATTATCTAGTTATATTCAGTAGCCACCTTATTATTTACCTCCTGTAGCTAATAAAGTGGCCACTGAGTGTATGTTCATGATCTTTTGCTGCCATCCAATTCAAGGTTTGAAATGTTGTGTGTTCAGAGATGCTCTTCTGCACACCACTGTTGTAATGCATGGTTATTTGAGTTACTGTTGCCTTCCTGTCAGCTTGAACCAATCTAGTCATTGGCAGTGGCCACCCATTTTAATTCCACTTTCCATTCCCATTCCAATATATCCACGGTGAGACCATACTTAAGTTGGAGGAGCTACACTTTATATTCTGTTTGGATAGCCTCCAGCCTAATGGCATGAACATCAATCTGTCAAGCTTCTGGCAATGCCTCCCACCCACCCCCCTTCAAACCATTTTTCCTCTCTCATGTTACCTCCTTGCCCGCCCATTGCCTCCCTCTGGTGCTCCTCCCCCTTTTTTCTTTCTTCCATGGCCTTCTATCACTTTCACCAATCAACTTCCCAGCTCTTTACTTCATCCCTCCCCCTCCAGGTTTGACCTATTATCTGGTGTTTCTCTCTCCCTTTCCCCCCACCTTTTAAATCTATTCCTCAGTTTTTTTTTCTCCAGACCTGCCGAAGGGTTTTGGCCCGAAATGACGACTGTATTTTTTTCCATAGATGTTGCCTGGCCTGTTGAGTTCCTCCAGCATTTTGTGTGTGTTGCTGGCCATTCTCCTCTGACTTCTCTTGTCAAAGAAAAATTTTTTGCCCATAGAATACTCCGCACTCAATTTTTTTGTTTCTACCTACGGGAAGATGAATCCCAGAGTTGTATGCTGCATACATACTTTGATAATAAATGACTTTGAATCTATTCTCTGTAAACTGTGGAGTCTGTAGTGCATGAAAATCCCAGGAGATCAGCAGATTCTGACCTATCCCGTCTAGCGCCAACAATCATTCTACAGTCAAAGTTTCTTAGATCGTATTTCTTCCCCATTCTGAAGTTTGGTCTGAACAACAATTGAACCTTTTGACCACGTCTGCATGTTTTTATGCATTGGATTGTTGTCAAATGATTGGCTGATTACATATTTGCATTAACGAGCAGTTGTATCTAAAAACTGACCACTGAGTGCAGAATATAAAATACTCCAATCCTCGCATTTTCAATTCAACATTAAGATTTCAATAAGCTAACATCCTCAGGACTTATACAGCAAACTGTCCAGACCCACCAATATTATTCCCAAACACACTTTTATTCCACTTTTTCATTATATGTTACACAGTAGTGCAGTAAGTTTTTCAGAGGACCTGGTGAGTTTAAAGGGGGTTAGAAATGCACAAGTTTTCCAAAACTGGCTGCAAATCTTTTTTTTTGTAATTTTTCTTTATTGAAGTTTATCATCAAACAAACATTTCCATAAGATGTATTTCAGACATTGTACATATATATCATATAATCATATATATCACAAATCTCCACAAAGTATTTATCTGAGGTATACACTTACAGAAAAGAGTGGAAAGAAAAAAACAAGCAAAAGGAAAGAACTATGTACAAGTAGGGAGTGATCTTTTTTTTACAACATATTCAATGATTTGTGAGAATAAAATCAGGCCTATGAGGCATTATGTAGTTAAACCATTTTTCCCAGTATGAATCAAATTGTTCCAGCTTATGATTAACAGATGCTGTTATCTTCTCCATTTTGTAAATGTCCATTGTAATTTCCATCCATGTATTTAAAGTTGGGCTCTCCTGTGATAACCATTTCCTAGTAAGAGTCTTTTTACCAGTCACCAACAGTATATTCATTAAATATTTATCTCTTTTCAACCATTCTTGAGGTATATATCCAAATCTAAATAGACTGGTAGTGTTATGACCTGGTATGTCCATTCCATCACATAGGATTGCAAGAGATTGCACAGAGACAGCCCAGCCATCACGGGCAGAGCTCTTCCTACCCCAACTGCACCCACAACATAGTGCTGCCTCAAGAAGGTGACATCTATCATCAAAGGTCCTGGACATGCATTCTTCACACCGCTACCATCAGACAGAAGTTCTGGAAGCCTGAAGATCCACACCACCAGATTCAAGAACAGCTAATGTCCTGGTTCTTGAACAGAATTGTACAGCTCTAATCCTAACTCAATGATGAACACCATGAACTGCCTCTTGCACTAGGTTGGACTTGTCTATGATTGTGCCATTTTTTTGAACTGGCTTGGTTTGTTTTTGTCTCCCTTTTGTATAATTTATGTGTTGTCTGTAACTACAAGCCTGTGAAGTTGCTGCAAGTAGGGTTTTCAGAATCAGGTTTAGGATCACTGGCACACTGAGACTGGAAGTTTGAGGCATCGAGCAAGAGTTCAGCTCAGTGCCAACTGCCTGCCTTGTCTGTGAGTGGCCTATCGCTGAGTGGCTCACTGTGGCAGGAGGGTAGGCCTCTGCCTCATGTGGAGTTCCTCTCTTTCAGTGAGGCAGAGGATGTTTCGTGGTTCTGCATTTATGGCATTTGTGAACTGTAGACTTGTTCAGACGTGGTTTTATATTCTACGTTTATTTACCCCTTCCTTTTCCATTATGTTGTGTGAGGCGACAGGAGTTTGGAGTCAATGTTCTTGTTCCACTTTGTACAGTGGAGGGGGTTTGGGGGTTGACGATCGAGGTGCCGTTAATTTTTGTGCGGGGGGGGTGGGTTTGATGTTTCTCTCTGAACGACTTTTGTGTTCTTTGTTTCGTGGCTATCTGGAGAAGACGAATCTCAAAGTTGTACATGGATACATACTTGGATAATAAATTTGAACCTTTGATACATCGTGAAATTTGTTGTAATGTGGCAACAGTACATTACAGTGCAACGCATAATAATAACTGTAAATGGATGAAAAAAGTAGTGAGGTGGTGTTCATGGGTTCAATGTCAGTGCAGAAATGGGCACTGCACATGTACCTCAGAGTGTTTGAATTGAATTGACCTGTTCCTGACCATTTGTGTTTTAAGGTTGATTTATACTTCTGCGTCAAATGAACGCCGTAAGTATGGCGTAGCCGCGTAACCTACACCCTACCCTACGCCATAGTCTGACGCGCACCTCTCCAAAAAAATGTAACTGCGTGTCGTGGCGACGCAGACTGCAACAACTGTGATTGGTCCACTTGGTAGCATCGCATTTCCTCCTGTCTATAGGCATACTGTACGTGCACTGATGCGAGATAAATGGTTGGAGACGATGAACCAAGTCGTCAAATCTACCTGCTGACATCCGAAAATATTTGAAATGCATTTCCTCGTCCCTGTCTCTCAGTGGCCGGACAAGCACAGAAAATTCACCCTTCTTCTGCCTCAATCCGTTCAATGGTCGTACACACCATCTCCTCCGACGTCTTCTCTCTTTTCTGTGTTGCAGTAACTTCAATAAAAGTAACCCTTGTTCAACATTTATTAGCTCCAACTCCAACATGATGCGCTCAGTTGCCATTAGAAACCCCACCGCCAACTAGCATTTTGGCGGTGAATTGCAGAGCGACGCAGACACACCAACACACAGGTATAAATGCTCACAATGGTGCAGGCCACTTACAAAGGCTGTGGCGTCGGCTACTACGCAGAAGTATAAATCAGGCATCAGCCTCCTTAGAACACAGAACTGTAAAGCACCGGAACAGAATCTTTGTCCCACGATGTTTTGCCAAACTAGTTACATTACTAATCAAGTGCCCAAGTTAACAATCATGTGTCTAAGAGACTCTTGAACAACTTTATCATTTTTCCCTCCACTAGCAGCCCTGTGAAAATAAAATGGTCACACATTAGAGATAACCCAGGAAATTTTAGATCAGTGAGTATGACTTCAGTGGTGGGCAAGTTGTTAGAGAAGATCCTGGGAGGCAGAATTTATGAGCATTTGGAGAGACATAATCTGATTAGGGATAGTCAGCATGGCTTTGTCAAGGGCAGGTCGTGCCTTACAAACCTGATTGAATTCTTTGAGGAAGTAACAAAACACATTGATGAAGATAGAGCAGTGGATATAGTGTATATGGATTTCAGTGAGGCATTTGATAAAGTTCTCCATGCAAGGCTCCTTCAGAAAGTAAGGAGGCATGGGATCCAAGGATACTTTGCTTTGTGGATCCAGAATTGGCTTGCCCACAGAAAGCAAAGGGTGGTTGTAGATGGTTCATATTCTGCATGGAGGTCGGTGACTGGTGGTGTTCCACAGTGATCTGTTCTGGGACCCCTCCTCTTTGTGATTTTTATAAATGACCTACATGAAGAAGTAGAAGGGTGGGTTAGTAAGTTTGCTGATGACACAAAGGGTGTTGTGGATAGATTGGAGGGATGTCAGAGGTTACAGCAGGACATCAATAGGATGCAGAACTGGGTTAAGAAGTGGCAGATGGAGTTCAACCCAGAGAAGTGTGAAGTGGTTCATTTTGGTAGGTCAAATTTGAAGACAGAATATAATATTAATAGTAAGACTCTTGGCAGTGTGGAGAATCTGAGAGATCTTGGAGTCCATGTCCATGGGACACTCAAAGCCGCTGTGCAGGTTGACAGTGTTGTTAAGAAGGCGTATGGTGTGTTGGTATTCATCAACTGTGGAACTGAGTTCAAGAGCCATGAGGTAATGTTGCATCTATATAAGACCTTGGTCAGACTCCATTTGGAGTACTGTGTTCAGTTCTGGTCGTCTCACTACAGGATGGATGTGGAAACTATAGAGAGAGTGCCGAGGAGATTTACAAGGATGTTGCCTGGATTGGAGGGCGTACCTTGTGAGAATAGGTTGAGTGAACTTGGCCTTTTCTCCTTGGAGCATCGGAGGATGACAGGTGACCTGATGGAGGTGGAAAAGATGATGAGGAGCATTGATCATGTAAATAGCCAGAGGCTTTTTCTCAGTGCTGAAATGGCTAACATGAGGGGGGTGCTTAGAAATAGGTACTGGGGGGGATGTCAGGGGTAAGCTTTTCACATGAGGGTGGTGGGTGCGTGGAATGCACTGCCAGTGGTGGCGGTGGAAGCGGATACAATAGGGTCTTTTAAAAGCCTCTTAGATAGGTACATGGAGCTTAGGAAAATAGAGGGCTATGTGGTAGGGAAATTCTAGGAAGTTTCTAGAGTAGGTTACATGGTTGGCACAACACTGTGGGCCGAAGGGCCTGTAATGTGCTGTCGATTTCTATGTTCTACGTTCTGTCTCTTTTCAACTTGCTCCTTTCACTTAAAATCTTGCACTAGAAATTTCAATCCTGAGAAAAAGATGTTATCTGGCTGCTCTATCTCTGCTTCTCATAATCTTATAAACCTCTATCAGATCTCCCTTCATCATCCACTGATAAAAGCAACCCAAGTTTATTCATCCTCTCATTGTAGTGCTTTCCCTCTAATCGAGGCAGCATCCTGGTTAACCTTTTCTGCACCCTCTCCAAAGCCTTAACATCCTTCCCATTACGGGGCAGCCAGAACTGAATCCAATACTCTGGATGCAGCATAACTGAAGTTTAATAAACCTGCAAAATAACTTCTTGAGTCTTGAACTTAATTTCTCAAAGTCCAAAGTAAATTTTATTATCCAAGTATAAATTTGTCACCATATACAACCCTGAGATTCATTTTCTTGTGGGCATGCTCAATAAATCTATAGAATAGAAACTATAACATAATGAAAGACCACCCAAGTAAGGTGTTCAACTAGAATACAGAAGACTACAAACTGCGCATATACAAAAAGAATAATAATAAATAAATAAGTATAAATATTGAAAACATAAGATGAAGAGTCCTTGAAGATGAGTCCATTGGTTGTGGGAACATTTAATGATGGGGCAAGTGAAGTTGAATGAAGCTATTTCCTTTTTTCAAAACCCTGATGGTTGAGGGTAGTAACTGTTCCTGAACTTGCTGGTGTGAGTCCTGAGGCTCCTGTACCTTCTTCCTGTTGACAGCAGCAAGAAGAGAGCATGGCCTGAGTTGTGGGGGTCCCTGATGATGGATGCTGCTTTCCTGTGACCGTATTTCATATACATGTGCTCACTGGTTGGGAGGGCTTTACTCACGATGTCACACCCATTACTTTTTGGAGGATTTTCTGTTCAAGGGCATTGGTGTTTACATACCAGGCTCTTATGCAGCCAGTCAGTATACTCTCCACTACACATCTACAGAAGTTCGTCAAAGTTTTAGATATCATGCCAAATCTCCACTCAACTACTAAATGCAAGTGTGCCAAACATTTTTTTTTTAACCACCCTACCAATCTGTGTAACTACTTTCATGGACTTGGACCCCAATATCATACTGCACATCAGCGCTGTAAAGGGTCTTGCCATTAACTGTGTACTGTCACTTTACATTTGATCTCCTAAAGTGCAGAACTTCACATTTGGTGCAGATAAATTCCATCTGCCATTTCTCCACCCATATCTATCATACATCTACATATATCTCACTGCATTCCTTGGCAATCCTCTATACTATCCGCAACACCACCAAGCATCATATCATTGCTAAACTTACTAACACACCCATCAATACTTTCATCCAGGTCATTTATACATATCACAAATAGCAGAAGTCCCAGTACGGATCTTAGTGGGACAAGAGATTCTGCAGAAGTTGTTGGGGAATCCAGAGCAACACACACAAGATAATGGAGGAACTCAGCAGGTCAGGCAGCATCTATAGAGGCAAATGAAAAGTCAATGTTTCGGGCAGAGACCCTTCATCAGGACTGGACTGATGAAGGATCTCGGTTTAATGTAAATACTGTCAATTTCCCTCCATAGATGCTGCCTGACCTGCTAAGTATTGCTTGTCACAGACATTCAGCCAGAATAAGTGCCACTACCCTCTGTCTTCCATGGGCAAGTCAATTCAGAATCCAAGTGGGCAATTCACCATGAATTCTATGCATCTTAATCTTCTGGATGAACCAACCAAGAGGAACTTTTTTAAACCACTTACAAAAATTCACATATGCAACTTCTACAACTCTACCTTCATTCAACGTCATCACCTCCTCACACAGTTTGTAAGACACGACTTGCCCAGCACAAAGCCATGCTGACTGTGAGCAATTAGGCCATGGTTTTCCAAATGGTCATAAATCCTATCCCTAAGAATTCACTCCAGAAACTTCTCTACCATTAACAAGAAACTCACCAGTTTCCAGTTTCCAGGATTATCTCTGTTTTCCTCCTTGGATAATGGAACAGCATTATCTATTCCCCTGACTTCGCTTGTGGTTAGAGAGGAGATGAAGTTATCAGCCAAGGCCCCAGCAATCACATTTCTTGCTTCTCTCAATAAGCTGGCGTATATCCCATCAGGCTCTGGGGACCTATCCACCTTAATGTTCTTTGAGAGACCTGACACAACCACTTTCTTTACTTCAAAATGCCTGAGCATATTAGCACACTCTGCACTGATCTGCATATCTTTCATGTTCTTCTCCTAATCATTTAAGACCTCACTCATAACCTCCGCGTCCAAGCATATGTTATCTCCTTTATCCTTGAGTGATCCTACGTGCTCCCTAGTTATCCTCTTGCTCTTGATGTATATAGAATGCTTTGGGATTCTCTTTAATCCCACTCACCAAGGATTCGTGGTACATTCTGGTCTTTCCTAACTCCTTTCTTGAGTTCTTTTCTGCCCTCTTTATAATCCGTTTAATTTTAGCTTCCAAAGAAAGGAGTACAAACAAGAGCTGCTGTAGTGGGTGACTTCAACTTCCCTAATATTGACTTGGACCTCCTTCGCACAAGAGGTTGAATTGGGGAAGAATTTGTTAGGTGCATCCAGGAGGGTTTCTTAAATCAGTACGTAGATAGTCCAACATTCTGCTTCCACTGCTTTTTTAAAGAGGAGCGCTCCATGACTCAATACTCAACGAGAAAAATGTATCTTAAAGTTAATTTAGCGATTGAGCCCTTTTAGCCCAATGAGCCAGCGCCATCTAATTTCAGCCATGTGACTAATTAACTTGTATGTCTTTGGAATGTGGGAGGAAACCGGAGCACCTGGAGCAAACTCATGCAGTCATGGGGAGAGCATACAAGTTCCTTTCAGACAGTAAGTAGTGTTATACTGCCTGCTATGCTGCCTTCATTCACCTTGGTGTTCAACGGATGACCCCTGGCAAGCAGTTGTGGTTTCTGTCACCGGGGCAACAAACTCCCCACATTACCCTGTAGACACCTCCACCCTGCCAAAGTAGGGGTGTGCACTGAAATTTAAACTGACCACTGACACTGGAGGATATTAAACAGATGGATTTTATGCACATTCAAATGCATGTGGCTCCAGAGGACAATGGCCAGACAACATTTGGAGTGGTGAATCTATTGAATTTGTTGCCACAGGCAGCTGTGAAGGTCAAGTCTTCATGTATATTTAAGACAGAGGTTGATAAATTCTTGATTGGTCAGGGCCTGAAGGGATATGGGGGAAAGGCAGGAGATTGGGGAAATGGATCAGCCGTGATGAAATGGTGGAGCAGACTCGATGGGCCAAATGGCCTAATTCTGTTCTTATACTTTATGTTCTTATAGTCTTTCTGGCCCCTCAACCCACACCACCCAGTAATCCCCTGATTTAATCCTAGCCTAATCATGGGACGATTTACAATGACCCATTAACCTACCAAGTCGTATATCTTTGGTCTGTGGAAGGGAACTGTAGCTGATACAGTCAATGAATAAAACTGACAGTCAATCTTCAAACAGAAAATACTATGTAGAAATCATCCTTTGATTTACTTTGTTTATATGCATTTACTACCTAGAGAGCCACTTTATCGCTAGTTCCCATTTTGCATGAAGAAAAGGCTTATCCTTGTTTGTTTTAGATACCCCTTTGACTTTTGAGTCTGCTGGTGATTTGGCAAGTATTTCATTATTACTATGCTACCAACTTCAAATACTGGTTCTCTATTGACAGATGACTTTGAGGTAAATATTTATATTTTACATTGGAGTTCTTTGTTCTTTGTTTGGAAAGAGCTCTTTCTTTTGCTGCCTTTATCCAAGGCCATCAATACTCCCAGATTACACATTCATTTCAAAATTTCACCATTTCTCTAAAGTAACACACACAAAATGCTGAAGGAACTCAGCAGGTCAGGCAGTATCCATGGAGAGGAATAATGTTTCTGGCAGAGACCCTTCTTCAGGCCTAGAAAGAAAGGGGGATAAAGCCAGAAAGATATTCATTGCTTTCTTTTGAACTTCTAAGTTTATTTTAGACTCAAGGTCTTGCAGATGCAGGAAATCTTGAGCAACACATACAAAATGCTGGAGACCCCATCACTTCCTCTCTACCTATCGCCTACCACCTTGTACTCCTCCCCCTCCCCCCACCTTCTTATTCTGTCTTCTTCTCCCTTCCTTTCCAGTCCTGAGGAAGGGTCCTGTCCTAAAACATCAATTATCTATTACCCTCCATAGATGCTGCCTGACTTGTTGAGTTCCTCCAATCTTTTGTGCTTATAGCCGATTTCAATCATTGAATTATATTTTCAAACCCATATTTGGCTTTAGCAAAGCCACCATTTAAAAATTCTCATTCTTCACCTCCCACGTGGTCTCATTTCTCTCCAGTTCTATGATTCTCTAATGCAGGGGCTCCCAAACTTTTTAATGTTATAGACCAATACTATTAAGCAAGTGCTCTGTGGACCCCAGGTTGGGAACCCCTGCTCTAAGGTCTCAGCTCTTCCAATCAAGTTCTCTTTAGGATCCTAAAACTTAATGGACTTAGCAATTAAAGTCACAGATTCATAGAGATACACTGCATGGAAATAAGACCTTTGGCCCAACTCATCCATGTTAACCATGTTGTCTAACTGAGCTTGTTTCCATTTACCTGAACATCTCTCCTATCCAGGTACCAGTCTAAGTGACATTGAAACATCATAATGAAAGCCACCTCCATCACTTCCTCAGGCAGATCACTCCATATAGGTACCACTCTGAGAACATAGAACATCAAACAGCATTGGAACAGGGTGCTCAACCCAGGATGACCATGCTGAACACAACACCAAAGTAAACTAAGCCTGTACATGATCCCTATCCTTCCATATTCATGTGTTTATCTAAAAGCCTCTTAAACATATCTGTTTCTGACATTGTCTATCTCATTATGATCTTATACTTTATTGTTTACCTGCACTGTACTTTATCTGTAGCTTTTACACTTTATGGTGGTTGTCCATCGGGTCAGACAATGACAGGAAACCTGTGTGGGAGAGCTTTGAAAGTAGAACAGCCATTGCATTGGGGCAGAGCCACTCTCTCAATCTTAGAAGCCTGGGTCCAGTAGTATGAACAACCATCCCAAACTGGCGTTCTCCTTGATTGCAGTGGATGGCTATGACGCCTTCTGTGCCCTGTCATGCTCTTTGCTCTCCACAGAGCGTTGCAGTATCACCTTCATACCCGCTGGATTTTATTGCAGATCGCCCAAGCTCGGCAGAGCAGACTTTGCATGCTAAGACAGGCATGTCCCTATCTCAACGAGGTATGAGGCCCGCTGGCTACCCTCACCTGGTTCAGTTCACTTGTTGAAGCGCTGTATTGGGGTGTGGCCACTGTCACTTGCGGCCACACTTGGAGCTACAGGTGAGAGCTCAGTGTCCGGTGGGAGACAAGGGTGAGTAAGCTGCCTCAGAATGGACACAACAAACCCCTTCACCAGAAGCGTGACCCCTCCCTGGACTCCCCATATACCCCATTATATACCCTATACTGCATTGTTATTGTTCTGCCTTCTACTTCAATGCACAGTGAAATGGTTTCATCTGTATGAGTAATATGCAAGGCAAGCTTTTCACTGTATTTTGGCACATGTGAAATTAACAAACCAATACTAATATTTCTCACTCCCTGGGGTCTCTGTCCTCTTGTAACAGCTTCAGCGGTCCCTCAGGGAGGCAATGATTTCCATCTCATCTGCTCTGACCTTACGCTTCCTCTTAGCTGCTCCCAGGGGCTTTCCCTCTCGTTGTCCAATCCCAGACCTCAGGCTTGCCTGTTTACACAGCAGACCATACATAACCAATCACTTTGCCAGAACGGATCGACCTGTGGTACACCAAGGGAGATGTCTTCAAGTCATTAAGATGGAACTCCATGAAGTTGATTTAAATGTTATAAAAACCTATCTATGAAGTTAAGATGTCTCTTCCTCCATCCCTTACGAAATAGATCTGCCCACTGGATTTCACAAATTCCTATAATTAATAAAAGGCATTATTAATTTTCCATAATTTTCTTGTCTACAATTTAGCCAGAACATTTTAAGTTAACCCTGAAACTACTGTAGTGGTAGTAATAATAATGCGATCACTCAAGTCAAGTATGATGTTTTCCCAAGGGGTTGTTTATTGGTGGGTTCTCAGGTAGCGGCAGAGGCCAACCTGGGATCCACATATGGAGAATACCTGTGCATGACTTTGTTTAATGGTGGGAGGCTGATGCACGGGCAGACTCCATACAGTCCTTGACAGATTGGAGCAGTGTCTGATCGCATGAAATGCAAGACAACTGAGAACCCTTCACTACTGCAGTCCTTTTCCACCTTCACTGCCATTGTGATGGGTCATCATTTTCCCCCAACTCTACCACTGGAGCTCTCTTTCTTTGGATACTCACCCTTGCCCTACTAGGACCCGAACTCCAGACGTTACCGCTCTTGGGATCTTAGGAACTCACATGCCTCTCCACCGTGACAAGGTGACAATCACTGGAGAAGCGACTAGTGTAGGGGCTTATGGTGGGCTGAAGCATTGTGCACTGGTGTGGACCCCTCTGGTCCCACACACCCAAGTGCAGCTCAGCTAGCAAGATGTCACCTTTGACAGGTTCATTCATCTTAAAATTACTTGGTCACCTCATCCAGAATCAATGGCTGGTCTGGACAATGAGTGACCATTTACTCAACACTTAAAAAAGTATGGAGAAAACTTACAAGGTTATTGCTGGGACTTGAGGACCTGAGTTATAGGGAAAGGTTGAATAGATTAGTATTTCATTCCCTAGAGCACAGGTGAGGGGAAATTTGATGGAAGTATACAAACTTATGAGGGATGGAAATAAGATAAATGCATTCAGGCTTTTGTCCTTAGGTCGGGTGAGACTAGAACTAGAGATCAGAGGTTTAGGGTGAAAAGTGAAATATTTAAATGGAATCTGAGGGAAAACTTCTTCCTCAGAGGGTGCTGCGAGTGTGGAACAAGCTGCCAGTGGAAGTGGTAGATGCAGATTCAATTGTAACATCTAAGAGAAGTTCTGAGAGGTATGTGATTCAGAGGGCTATAGAGGGCATGGTCCAGTGCAGGAGACCACATTGGCACAGGCTTGATGGGCTGAAGGTCCTGTTTCTGTGTTGTAAACCTATATGACTGGAACACTGTTGAAATAGAGGGCAGGAAGTTCTGGGAGATTGTGCTGTTGTGGCCTTCAATTCATACATAGGTGTGGCATGGTAGCTTAGTGGTTAACAAAATCACTTTACAGGACCAGGGATTACAGATCAGGGTTTGATTCCCAACACTGTCTGTGAGGTATTTGCATGTTCTCCCCATGACCAGGTGGGTTTATTTCATGTGCTCCATTTCCCCCACATTCCCAATAAGTATGTTGTACATTTAGTGTTAGTATGTTGTGGGAATGCCATGTTGCGCCAGAAGACAATGCTCGCTGATTTAATTTGATGTAAATGACGCATTACAATGTATGTTTCAATGTTTTGATGCACATGTGACAAATAAAGTTAATCAGTAATAAGAGGGCACAGGAGGATTTTTAAATCCTGAATCAGGCTACAAGGATGTCACTAATCATCCCCTTCATTACATCTTCTTATGACATAACTCTCTCCACAAATCCTCTGAAAGAAGGATAGCCAATCTCAGCCTGTTACAGGCAATGGACTCGACCTCAGGATAATCTCAGAGGACTCTGAGGCAAAAAAAAAAGTGGCTGTAGTTGGCTCTTTACCTCGGATCTCCTTCACCTCCAATATCTGCAATAGCAATGGCCTACCCAGGCCAGAGAAACAGTTGTCATTCCCTCCTGATCAAATCGATTTGCTGTTGAGCCATCCCTGTGACCACTGCTGATAACCATATAACCATATAGCAATTACAGCACGGAAACAGGCCATCTTGGCCCTTCTAGTCTGTACCGACGCTTACACTCACCTAGTCCCACTGGCCCGCACTCAGCCCATAACCCTCCATTCCTTTCCTGTCCATATACCTATCCGATTTTACAGTCGGATATGATAAGCTGTGTGCCTCAAGAAGATGCTTTGCTCCCAAGGTGCAAGGCATGGACATCCTATGATCATTTCATTTTGCCCATCAGCATCTTCCATTCAATGACACCCTGCCAACTTCTATAACCAAAAATTGCACTTGGGAGGAGCCCAAGGTAAAAATAAAAAAAAAAGGGGTACAAACAGATTTTCCCACTGAAGTTGGGTGATATTGCAGAGATGTTTGGATGGGTACATGGATGGGAGGGGTACGGAGGCCATGGCCCAGGTACAGGTTGGTGGGACTAGGCAGATTAACAGTTTGACATGGACTAGATAGGCCTGCTTCTGTGCTGTAGTGTTCTATTACCCTCTTGCCAAAATCCTGTTGAAAACCCTCAAGTTTACCCAAGTTAGCTACCTTGCGTTGTCTTTTCAAGTTCACCTTCAAGCTCAAGCTTGGCACAGGCGTTAATAGTCAGGGTATATAACCCATTAAAGTTAGCATTATGCAACAGCACAGTACATTAGAAACATGTCAAACACTAGTGAGCATGAACTTAAACATTAACTGAAGTTAATATAAATTATATGGAACTCACACAATAAAGTAAACATCATCGGACCAACGTAGGTTGAGGGTGAGAAAAAGAAAGATAGTCTGAGAGAGTGTTAAGAGTTTTTAAGTAGATTCAAGAACCAGATGGGAGTCTGGAAGGAGCTGTTGTTGGACTTTGGGGTGTGTACCTCCAGCCTGATGGCAACATCGAGAAGAATAATGTCCCAGATGGTGGTAGTCCCTCATCATTGATGCCACCTTCCTGAGACGTTACCGGTTGTCGCTGAAGTATCGCGTACAATTCGAGTTGCCCCACTATCGGAAGGATGTTGAGGTTTTGGAGAGGGCGTAGAAGAGTTTTACCAGGATGCTGTCTGGTTTAGAGGGCATGGGCTGTTACAAGAGTTTGGACAAATTTAATGAGCTGCCAGCGCCAAGTAGTGGATGTGATTTTAATTCCAATGTTTAAGAGAAGTTTCAATAGATACATGGATGGGAGGGGTATTGTTCAGCAGCAGGTCAATAGGGCTAGGCAGTTTAAATGGAAGGGCCAAAGGGCATGTTTCTGTACCGTACTTTTCCATGACTCTAAACTTGGGATGGTTTCTCCCGAATGGCAGAGGCTGAGGGGAGATCTGATAGATTTTTAAAGATTATGAGAGCCATAGAATAGACAGATAGTATCTTTTTCCCAGGGTTGAAATGTCTAATATAAGAGGGCATGCATTTAAAGTGAAGGGGGGGGGGGGTTAAGTTCAAAGGAGATGTGAAGGGCAAGTTTTTTTTATACAGAGTGTGGGGGGTGTCTGGAATGCTAGAGAATTTTAAGATACGTTTAGATAGTCACAAGAATATGAGGAAATGAGAGGATATAAATACCGTGCAGGCAGTGTGAATCAATCTAGTTGCCATGTGATTACTAATTTAATTGGTATGGCACAAGATTGTGGGCTAAAGGCTCTGTTCCTGTGTTGTACTGTTCTGTGTTCCTTGTCTCCTCCATGGGGGGTGGGGGGTGGCAGAGATCCATGCCCATGATGGGACATTATCTTCTGTCGTCACCTGCAGTGACTCTTTGGAAAAATTCCTGAGGAAGAGAAGGCTGACAACTCATATTGCTATTCTGCCTTTAACACACACCAATACTAATACTAATGTCCACTGAGCTCAGATTGAATAGCAGCGACTGCCATGAGAGGCTAAGATTAGAATCTCTCTGTCATGTGCATCACTGCTCCAGAATGGACAATGTGACCTCTGGAAAATCAGTCTCTCTCCTGCTAGGCAGGAGCTCTTAATGAAAACAACTCAGATTCAGATTCATTTATCACAAGCACATCAAAATATACCGTGAATGAGTTATTTGCATTAACAACCAACACATCCCGAGGATGAGCTGGGGGCTGCGTGCACGTGTTGCTACACATTCCGGTGCTAACACAGCAGGCTCACTGTGTTCAGCAGCAACAGCAACCAAACAGGACAAACAGCAGCGAGACGAGCCTCTTTCCCAAATCCCATCCACCCACACACAGGCCTCCAGCCCCGCGACTGGCTGCTTCTGGGACTCTCATCCTTGGCCCCAGACTCACAGACGTTGGATCTCCTACCACCAGTGTCTGGGCTGGACTTGCAGACATTTCCGGACAAGTCAGCCCAGTGGATTTGACCTCAGGTCTCTACCTCTGGACCCATCAGCTTCAGTCTTTGCCCTCCATACTTTGCTGACCTCTTGAGTATTGAGCCCAGGACACACCAATTACAGGTTTGACCTTTGGGCCTCAACCCCAGGGCTCACACAGACCTCTGACCTGGGTGTCACCTTTCATCATAACAGCTGCAGGTCCAACCTAGGATACGGGGACCTGGGAAAAACCACAGGCTTCCCTTTGTTGTCTACAGGCCAGTGATGCAGTTGTAAGAGAGCTAGTGTGTACTTGTGCACATGACAATAAACTGGACTTGACCTGACTTATAACACTTGATTGAATTACAATTTGTACAGGTGACATTTTCCACCAACTGTTGCAGAAAAGGCAAACGCCCTTTTAACACCAAGTCAGAAGATCTTTAAGTTGAAACTTCAGCCTTGCCCTTGGCAAACGTGCTCTGAAATTGGAGTGGAGACGATTGCATCCCATTGAGCGCGTGTCCTGCCTGTTGGCACACATCCCTTACCTCCTCCAGCTCTCTCTTTTTGCCCTGACACTAACGCTCTGGGTGACATTGTGCAATGTCAACATCAGAAGGGCGGTAGACGGCAACAGCACCTTGCTCCAGAGAGGGGCTCGGGTTTGTTTTTAATTGCGGTCAGAGATTGAATATTGCCCATTTTTTTAAATAAAAAATTACTTGGAGCTACAGCGCCGACCCCGCCCCGCCAGGTTGATTGGACGGAGCCGTCTGTAAACCGGAGCGGTGGGGAGGGTTCGGTCAGGTGTTAAAACACTGCTTGAAGCCGCAGTGGTTGTCACCCCTCCGCCCAGAGGGACGGCAGTCCGAGGAGTTCCTCCTTTTTCCCCCCCCCCTTTGAAAATTTCATCGCGGGACGCAATTGTCAGCATGCCTGGTGAGTATGCAGTTTTTTTTTTAAACACCTGACTGTACTACAAAAAGGCTTTGCAACTTGTTTGTGAGCGTTCCGAACGAGAGGTAACTCCGCTCCCGGCAACAAGTGAACCCCGCGTCTCCTGTTCGTCTGTCTTGTCTGGGTGCGCACCGAGTGCAACGCTAACGGACCCCTGCGTGAACAAGTGGGGGAAGTGACCGGCCCCAATGGCGAGAGATTCTCCAACTACCCCCTCTTCCACCCGGGCACTAATCAGAATGGGAATGATTACCACGACAGGGCGTACAGATAACTGGCAGCCTATTACCCTGCGAGTGTATTTAAATACGCTTGTTTCCTTCTTTAATCCCTCTGTTTAACTTTACAATTTAGACACCAGCTAATAATCTCAGATGCGCCTTCTCAATTTGTGGAAAAAGTAAGTTTTTTTTAACCTTTCTGTCCCCTTTGGTATCTCTTCTTTGTCCCACGCCGCTTGCGAGCGGGCTGTTGCTTAGATCCGTCCGTGGAGCGATAGAGACCGAGTTAACGGTTGGGTCAGCGACCTTTCGTCAGACGTCAGTGGCTCGGACGAAAGGTCATTGAGTTGACACATTAACTCATTTGCCCTCGTCACATGTGTAGCCTGACCCCCTGAGTATTTCCAGCATATTTTGAATTCCACATCTGATGCTTCTGTTGTGCTCTGCTTTCATGTGTGCGTAATGTTTTTATAGGTCCATATAGAACAGTAGATAGGCCCTTCGGCCCATTTTGTTGTGCTACATATTGACCATATCTCTCCTTGGCATATTCAATTTGGAGGGCTGTGGTCCAGGTGCAAGTCAATGGGACCAGGAGAATAACAGTTCAGTACAGAGTAGATGGGCCAAAGGGCCTGTTTCTGGACTATGACTCTATAAGACATGGAGCACAATTAGGTCATTCACCCATTGAGTCTGCTGTGCCATTCCATCATGGCTGATTAATGATCTCTCTCAACCCCATTCTCCTTCCTTCTCCCCGTATGACTAACTCTGTGACTCTGGTACAGATCTAAACGTCTCTAAAATACTCCAGTGCTATCTGCCTCTACTGCCACATGTAACAAAAAAAAATCTTGCCTTGCATATCCATAAACTTTCTTCCACTCATCTTAAATATATGCTCTCTAAGTATTAGACATTTCAATCCTGGGATAAAGATGCTGGCTGTCCATCTGTGCCTTGTGTAATTTTATAAATTTCTATCAAATCTCCACCCAGCTTTTGCCACTCTAGGAAAAACAGCCCCAGCTTGTCCACTTTCTCCTCATAGCAGATGTCCTCCAAACCAGACAGCATCCTGATAAACCTTCACACTCTCTCCAAAGTCATCCAAACTCAAAAAAAATTGGATAGGTATAAGGACAGGAAAGGAATGGAGGGTTAGTGTCTGAGTGCAGGTAAGTGGGATTAGGTGGGAGTAAGTGTTCGGCACGGACTAGAAGGGCTGAGATGGCCTGTTTCCGTGCTGTAATTGTTATATGGTCCTTCAGGAATGAGACCTTTATATAATGAACTGCAGACTCCTTAAATACAGGAGATTCTGAAGATCCTGGAGATCCAGAGCAAAACACACCCACCATCTGTGGCTTTTGGGCCGAGAGCCTTCATCAGGACTTGAACACCCTTACCTCTGGTCCTTCTGCTCCAGCACCTACTTTAGAGAGGCATTTTTCTTCTATGTTATCTCTATTCTGTGCCTTGTATTTCTTCACATTATCTTCATCTGCCCCACATTCTGCTTCAGTTTATCTCTGTTATAGAATATTGAACAGGCCCCCTTGGCCCGCGTTGTTGTGCCGAACCAATTAAATTAGTAAGCAAGCGGGCAACTAAACTAATCCCTTCTTGCTGCATAATGTCCATATCCTTCCATTTCCCTCACATTCATGTGCCGGTCTAAATGTCTCTTGGAATTTCCTAATGCACCTGCCTCTACCACCACACCAGGCAGCACGTTCCAAGCATTCACCGCTCTCTGTATGTTTTTTAAAAAAAAACTTGCTCATCTCAGTTCTTTGGACTTGCCTCCTCTCACCTTAAATGCGTATCAGAAGCAGGCTTAGTACCACTGGCATATGTCATGAAATTTGTTGTTTTGTGACAGCAATGCTTTGCCATGCATGGCAATTATAAACACTATAAACTACAATAAAAATAAGTAGTGGAAAAAGAGAGCAAAAAAAAAGAGGTAGTTTATATGGTTGATAGATAGATAGATAGATACTTTATTCATCCCCATGGGGAAATTCAACTTTTTTTTCCAATGTCCCATACACTTGTTGTAGCAAAACTAATTACATACATTCTGAATGGTTGTCCATTCAGAAATCTGGTGGCAGAGGGGAAGAATCTGTACCTAAAATGTTGAGTCTTCAGGCTCCTGTACCACCTCTTTGATGGTTACAATGAGAAGAAAGCAAGTACTGAGTGACAGGAGTCCTTAATAATGGATGCTGCCTTTTTGAGGCGTCGCCTTTTGAAGATGTCCTCAGTGCTGAGGAGACTAGTGCCCATGATGGAGCTGGCTGAGCTGACAATTTTCTTCAGTCTTTTCTGATCCAGTGCAGTCGCAACCGGTTAGAATGCTCTCCACGGTACATCATTAGAAATTTGTGAGAGTCTTTGGTGGCTTTACCGAACCTCCCCAAACTCCTAATGAAGTACAGTATAGATGCTGTTATGCCTTTTTTTTGTAATTGCATCAGTATCTTGAGCCCAGGATGAATCATCAGGGACTTTAAAAAAATATTCATACACAGGATGTGGGCGTCACCAGCTAAGCCAGCATTTATTGCCCATCCCTAGCTGCCCTTGAGAAGGTGGTGATGAGCTGCCTTCTTGGACCGCTGCAGACCCTGAGGTGTAGGTACACCCACAGTGCTGTTACGATTACTTCCTTTTTAGTGGTGGGATACAACTGAATGGCTGGCTAGGGCATTTCAGAGAGCACTTAAGGGTCAACCACATTGCTGTGGGTCTGGACAGGTAAGGACAGCAGGAATCCTCCCCTAACGGGCATTAGTGAACTAGATGGATTTTTATGACAATCGACATGGTTTCATGGTCATCAGGGTTTTTTTTTTAGTTGAATTCAAATTCACCATCTGTCATGGTGGGATTCGAACTCTTGTCCCTAGTGTATAACTGGGTCTCTGGATTACTGATCCGGTGGCAATTGCCGCTACGCCAAATCTCTCCCAGGAACCTGGATGACTCCCAGGAACTCGAAACTGCTCCCCCTTTGCACTGCTAATCCCTCGATGATGACTGGTTGTGTGTTCCCTCGACTTGCTCTTCTTAAAGTCTTACGATCCATTCCTTGGTCTTAAATTTAGTGCAAGGTGGTCTCCATCTGAAGTTCTGCCGACAGTAGTTGTGTCCACTGTTCCCTCTAAGCTGCACGACCACACAGTGTTGGAAATTTATTTATTTATTGAGATACAGCACAGAACAGGCCCTTGCACCACCTCGCAGCCTATTCATTGAACAACTTGGCACTGAGTAATTAACCTACCAACTGGTATATCTTTGGACTGTGGGAGGAAATTGGAATACCTGGAGGAAACCCATGTGGTCTAACGAAGAATATACAGACTTCTTACAGAGAGCGTCAGGAGATGCTTCTGTGTGCATAGCCTTTGTTGCTGCACAGTGGGAATGTTCTTTTGCAGTGAAGTTATTATAAATTGCTGTGCAGTTTTCAGGCCGTGTTTTTAAAAAAAAAATAATTTCTTGCTCAGAGCAATGGCCAGTCCACACAGCTGTTTTTAAAAATAAAAATTAGAGTAAACATTGGTTGTGGCATTGGCAAGTTTATAGATGATGGTTGAGCTGTGAATAGCCACACAGTCTTGGCTATTCTTGGCTATCACAGAGCAGTGATGAAGCACACATCCTTGAGGTGTTGCCAGTGTTGATTGTCAGTGAGGAAGGGATGTTATTTCCAACCCACACAGACTGTGGTCTCCCAATGAGAAAGGCAAGGAACCAGTTGCAGAGGAAGGTACAGAGGCCCAGCGTTTGGAGCTTGTTGATTAGTAGTGAGGGTATAATTGTATTAAATAATCATACGATCATGATGATATAATCATCACGTACTATTATGATGGGGCGGTGGAGAAGATACTATCTGTCGACTCTTATCTAAACCTCGATCAGATTTTTCCTCACCCTCGCTCCAGAGGAAACAACTCAAATTTGTCCAGCTTCATGTTATAGCATATGTCCTGTAATCCAGGTTCTGTTTGTAGTTCACAAAACTATCCGAGTTTGTCCTCTACAAGTTTAGATTGTGGCCAAATCTAGCTTATTTCTTTATAATAAAGATAAAACAAAGGATTTAACATTGATCCCTCTGTTACGGCTATTCAATTTCCCCCTAGTCTCAGAAGCAACTATTTACCATTACCCTCTGTTGTAGAAATCTCAACAAGAGTCTGAACCTTAACAATTTCTCTCACTCCGATTCCAACCTAGATGACATAAAATTTGATTGGCTGATGGGAGTGAAATCAGAATGAGTTTGGGCACTGGCAAGGAGAAGTGATGGGTGCAGTTGAAATGGATTGGGCTAGGTTATCTCTGAAAGTAGCCAGCTGTGATTTAGGCAAGTAATTTGAAATATTTTAGCAAAGTCGTTTATTGTCATGTGCATCACTGTGCAGGTGCAATGGAAATCTTGCCTGCAGCTGCATCACAGGCACAGAGTCAGTTCAGCGGTGTTCACAAGAAAAACATTAATTAAACGTAGTATACACAACAGTACAAAAATGCAAGTAGGACCAAAATACGAAGTTCATATTGGGACATAGAACAGTATAGGCTTTTTAGCCCATGATATTATGCTGACCTTTTAACATATGCCAAAGAAAAAAACTAACTCACCCCTCCCACATAACCCTCCAGTATTCTTTCGCCCGTGAGTCTCTTTTATCCCCCTCATGCATTTGCCTCTACCACCACCTGTGTTTCATGCACTTCCACACTGTAATTTTAAAGAAAACAACCCTACCTTTAACATCATCCCTGTAATTTCCTCCAATCACTTTTAAAAATTATGCCCTATTGGCTTAGCTGTTTGTGCCCTGGGAAAAAGACGCCTGCTGTTCACTCAATGACTCTATCAACTGTTGCACCTCTGTCAAGTCACCTGTCATTGTCCTTAACTTCAAAGAGATAAGCTCTAGTTTTTCAATCCTGATAGTATTTTGGTAAATCTCCTCTGCACACTTTCTAAAGCATCCACATCCTTACTATTATGAGGCAGCTAGAAGTGATCACAGTACTTACTCCAAAGCTGTGTTCCAGAATTGAATACAATACATTTAGTGCAAAGTATTGTATTCCCAAACCCAGTGGAATACTCTTAGTGCAAAGTGATCCTAGTACTGTTATACTATGGTAGTCATTAGGGTTGTGCGAATTGGTTCAATAACTGAATGGTTAAAGAGAAGTTGCTGCTCTTGAACACAGGAGTGTGGGACTTAAAGCTTCTTTACCTTTTGCCCATTGTGTGGTATGCCTACAGAGGTGTTCTGACCCATTATCTTCGAATTACCTACCAAATATTGATAGGCCTGGATAGAGTGGATGTGTAGAGGATGTTTCCTATATGTTAGGGTGTATTCTGGGGCTAGGGAATACAGCAACTATTAACCTTCAGCAACTAACCTTCAGACATGAATGTGGATTGCAGATTGAATTTAAAATGCAGCCCTGAACAACAGTTTTCCTGGAGTTTGAGGACTAGAGTTGATTGCAAACTAGACAATACTGATTAACGTTCATTTTGGGTGCCTGGAGTATGGGTGCAAAGAAGGAGGCGTGTGAAAACTATAAGCAATTCAAAGGAAGTGTTGTAGATACATTGTAACTATTGAATTGTCTTGCTGTTACCTTTAATCTTTAGCATGTTAAAAATGTCACGTAATGTTGGGGCGGTAGGCCTCTTCCTCCAAGAGTGTCCTTGTTTGTGTTGAATAAAACAATTCTATATCCACTAACTTTAGTGTCTCTCCAGTGAACATGTTCATGTTACAACATTCTAGGACCAGAGAGTACAGCCTCAGAATTAAAAGGATGTCCCTTTAAGATAGAGATGAGAGAATTTCTTAGCCAGAGGGTGGTGAATCTGTGGAATAATTGCCATAGACAACTATGGAGGTCATGTAATTGGGTATATTGAAAGTGAAGTTGTTTGATTCTTGATCAGTAAGGGCAGCAAAAGTTATGGGGAGAAAGCAGAAGAATGGGGTTGAAAGGGGAAATAAATCTACCTCATTGGCCTACCACATCCTATGTCTTTTGAACTTAACTACCAGGATTATCATTTTGGACACTTCCAATCTTAGAATGCTTCCAATCTAATTTTGTGTATTATGGTCTGGGTACCTCTGACTTGCCCACAGGTGAGATAGATGCAGAACCCAGGTGGGTTGTTTGTGAGCTGGTCTTTGTGTACGTTGGAGCATACAGTGAAGTGCATAGTTTGCATCAACCACCAACACAGTCCAAGAGAATTCACAAGTACAAATACAAATACAGGTACAAGTCCAAAGATCTGGTGTGAAATTTAAATTTTATTGATCTGAAATTAGAAGAAAACTTTAAGGATGTTTTTTAAAAATATTGAGATCATTAAAATCATTGAGGGGAGAAAATTTTCCATCATTGTCCGGTCTGGTCTGTATGTAGCTCCAGGTCTTCCTATGTGGTTCAGTGGTTGGTTTGAGCACTGCTGGGTATGGGCCTCACCAATGACACTCAGATCTTGAAATGAATCAATGCGTGCTAATTAAACAGAAAACTGTCTTCTACACTTCATTCCTCCACGAGGACATGGACCACACCTTAACCTTAAAGCAATATTCAAATGAAAATTTTACTCTGCAGCAGTTGTAGAAAAAATGCAGAGTCATGAAACAGTTGAAACAAAAGCAGAGAAAAAGTGGAAGACATGGCAGGTCAGGCAGCCTCCGCAGTGAGAGAAACAGTCTGCCTGAATGCAACCTTCTCATTTTTATTTGAGGTTTCTTTCATCTGCATTTTAACAATTTTGTTTATCGATAATGGAAGATGGTGTGGTGTAGTTGAGTGGAAGACATTGGTGATAACTGTAGAATATTTGACTATAGGGTGTGCTATCTGCCTTGCGTAAGCATTTTACTAATGTGTGGGTGTATTAGGTGTTAATTTCAATATGTGACAACTTTCTAAAATGACAGGAAATCACCTTAACAATGCTTTTCTTTTAGGTAAAGTGTTTTGCAAAGAGAACATCTTTTTCTTTGACCTCACAACTTGCTAAGGGGTATTGTTAATTGATTTCAGAAGTAAAAGAACGGGAATTAGTGTCAGGTTGACCTTGGAATATATTTCCGCACAGGGAGTTGATGATAGAATGATGATAATGCATTACTAGATAAACATTATAAATAAGATTTGGATTCCAGACATCAGCTTGTACAAGAGTATAAATGAAAAGTACACCAAATAACTAAATAAATCCTTCTGTGTGGAATTAGCTGTGTAGATCCTACAATTCACAACTGGCCTCTGGAGATGATTAAAGTCATAGAACACTACAGTAGAGGAACAGGCCCTTTGCCCCATCTAGTCTGTGCCAAACTGTTATTTTGCCTTGTCCCATTAAACTGCACTGAATTGTAACCAGCCATACCCGTCCCCTCCAGGTACTTACCCAAATTTCTCTTAAAATGTTGAAATCGAACCCACTTTCACTGGCAGCTCATTCCACACACACCACCCCCTGAGTGGAAATGTTTCCCCTCAGGTTACTTTTAAATATTTCACCTTTCACCCTTAACCTATGACCTCTAGTTCTTGTGTCACCCAGCCTTGGTGGAAAGAGCCTGCTTGCATTTACCCTATTTATGCCCCTCATTACGGGTGGATTTATTCATTATGTACCTTGTCTCTTTTCATGACCATGATTGTTCTTGGCAATTTTTTCTACAGAAGTGTGTTGCCATTGCCTTCTTCTGGGCAGTGTCTTTACAGGACAGGTGACTCCCATTATCAATATTCTTTGGAGGTTGTCTACCTAGCATCAGCGGTCGCATTAGTGCATCAGCGGCTCATATAGCCATCCACCGCTTATGCTTATGGCTTTATGCAGCCCTCATTGGGTGGTGGGGGTTGCTAAACTATGCCGCACCTTACATGAAATTGACTTGCAGGCTAGCCGATGGAAGGAGCACCTTACACCTCCATGGGTAGAAACTTAACTCCACCTCGCCACCCTCTCATTATAGGTACACATCACATAATCCTTCCTTATCCAATCAACAGAAATTCTACTCTTTCCTCTCCTTCTCTTGAAATACACATAAAAATCACTTCAAAAACTTACTGTGGAGGTGAGTTTTGGATTCTGGACTCAAAAGATTTCTCCTACCTTCCTCATTAGCTATATTGTTGTGTGGATATTTAAGTCAATCGGAACAATGACATTTATGACTTTATTCCACTGGAGATGGGTGTGGGGAGGGAGTTAATTGGGAGCAGCTGTTCTTAGTTGATTTGACATCTGACATGTGGAAAGTTTTTTTTTAAAGACCAGTTGCTCAGAGCTGGGGACAGATTTGCTCCAGTAAGGAGGAAGGGCAATTTGGCAGGGTAATGGAATCTTCAGTGACTAGACAGGGCACTTGAAGAATATAGAAATGGCAGGAAAGAGGTCGAGCAGGGAATTAGAAGCTCAAAGAGGTCTTTAAGTCTCATTGGCAAGCAGGTTTCAAGTGAATATCAAGGTATTTTATACCTGTATTAAAATAACTAGGGAGAGTAGGATCCCTCAAGGATAAAGGGATCTTGAGGTCCAAGGCCATTAACTCACTGAAAGGGGCCACACAAGTAGAAGGCTTGATAAAGAAGGAAAATGGCGTGCTTGCCTTCATTGGTTTGGGGCACTGAGTAGAAGAGCCAGGAAATTGTGTTGCAGCTGAATAGAACTGTTAGTATTGTGTACTCCAAAACTTGGAGCCAACATCATTATATGCCATGTTGTATGGTGTAGGTGATCATGGTTACATGACCATGGTTGTTCTTTGAAAACATTTTGACTGACGTGGTTGTTATTGCCTTCTGGGAATTGTCTTTTCAAGATGGGCTACCCCAGCAATTATCAGTACTCTTCAGAGACTGCATAACGAGGACTTGTAATCTGCACCAGCAGCTCAAATAACCATCCACCACCTGCTCTCATGGTTTCACGTGATCCTGATTGGCAGTGAGGGGCTTAGCAGTTGCTGCAGCTTTCCCAATGGTGACCTGCAGGCTAGCGGAGGGAAGGAGCGCCTTAAAGCTCCTTTAGTAGAGACTTATCTCCACCCCACCACCCAAAACTTGGAGTATTGTGTGCAATTCTGCCTATCCCATTACAGGAAGGATGTGGAGCCTTTGGAAAGGGTGGCAATAATACTCAGTGAATGTTGCCTGGATTAGAGGGTACGGGCTTTAAGGGGAGGTTGGACAAACTTGGGTTGATTTCTCTTGGAGGGCTGAAGGAATATCTGATGGAAGATAATAAGTTTGAGAGTCACAGATAGATAGTCAATCTTATTTCCAAAGTAGAAATGTCAAGAAAGGAGGCATGCATTTAAAGTTAGAGGGGAAGAATTCAAAAATAAATATTTAAATATTAGTTTTGTCACATGACAGCTTGGAGATGGGCCTCTACCAATGGAAGTGTAAGGCATTCCTTTCCTCTGCTAGCCTGCAGGTCACCATTGGGCAAGGTGTAGTACCTGCTTAGCCTCCCAATCAGGACCACGTGAAGTCATGGGAGCAGGTGGTGGATGGTCATATGAACAGCTGGTGCATATCATAAGTCCAGGCTATGTGACCACTGACATCAGGGAAACAATCTCTGAAGAGTGCAGATAATGGGGTTACCTATCCTGTAAGGACACTGACCAGAAGAAGACAATAGCAAACCACTTCAGTAGGAAAACTTGCCCAAAACAAACATGGTCATGGAAGGACCATGATCTCCTTCATCATACAGCATGGCACATTATGAATGAATATAGAAGCAGAGATAAAAATATGTACTTTGTGACAATGACCAATACAGTTTGAGGGTGTGCTGGAGTTGGGGTGGTGGGGGGGGGGCATCCACAACTTACTAACCAGAATTTATTTGTTTTTAGAATGTGGGAGGAAACCAGGGCACCCGGAGGAGATCCATGGAAACACGAGAAAAATGTGTGTGGGGCAAGTTTCATTAACACAGAGTGTCAGTGCTTGGAAAAGGCTACTGGGAGTGGAGGTGGGGGGCAAGTGGAAGCAGATATGATAGTGGTGTTTAGCGGTTGTCAGATACAACATGCAGGGAATGCAAAGGTACGGATTATGTACAAGCAGAACAGAATTAGTTGAATTTGACATCTTGTTCGCTGCAGACATTGTAGGCTGCACTGTGTTCTGTTCTAAGGTTGCATGTAATTCAAGTGTCCTGTGATTGTTTAATAGTTGCACATGGTGAGTGAAAATGGGATCTGAGGACAGTGGCATGACCCTTGTGTAATTACTAATGCAGCCACTGGAGATAGTTAGATTGTCCTTTCATTTCTTTCTTTCCAACCATCAGTGACAGATGGTCCTTGCCACTGATGTAGTGATACACTTAGATTTCTTCCAGCTTGACGCATTACATTGTATTCATGATTTGGTTTTCTTGACATTGATAACAAATTTACTTTGAACTTTGATTTCTCCAACGTACGTATGTATTAGCCATGCAAGAAGGGGATTAGTGAGAGAGGTCACCAAGAGACCTATGACAACTCTGGAGGAGTTGCAAGCTTTAATGGCTGAGATGGGAGAGACTGCACATACAACAACTGTTGCCTGGGTGCTTCACCAGACACAGCTTCATGGGAGGGTGGCAAAGAGAAAACCACTATTGTAACAAAAAAAACTCGCATGAAATATCAGCTAGAGTTTGCCAGAAAGCATGTGGGAGACTCTGAAGTCAACTGGAAGAAGATTCTATGGTCTGATGAAAACAAAATTGAGCTTTATGGCCATCAGACAAAATGGTATGTTTGGCATTCCTCAAACACTGCACGTAATCAAAAACGCACTATCCCTACCGTGGAGCTACATCAGGCTATGAGGATGCTTCACTGCAGCAGGCCCTGGAAGGCTTGCAAAGGTAGAGGGCAAAATGAATGCAGCAAAATACAGGGGAAATCCTTGAGGAAAACCTGATGCAGTCTGCAAAAGAACTGCTACTTGGGAGAAGATTTTTCCAGCAAGCCAAAGCTGCACGAGAATGGCTTAAAAAGAACAAAGTTAATGTCCTGGAGTGGCCAAGTCAGAATCCAGACCTCAATCCAATTGAGAATTTGTGGCTGGACTTGAGAAAGGCTGCTCACTCGCGACCCCCATGCAATCTGGCCGAGCTTGAGCAATTTTGTAAAGAAGAATGTGCAAAGCTGATAGAGACCTATCCACACAGACTCAAGGCTGCGATTGCTGCCAAAGGTGCATCTACTAAATACTGACTTGAAGGATGTGATTAATTATGCAATCAATTATTTTGTGTTTTATACTTGTAATTAATTTATCGCACTTTGTAGAGATCTGTTTCCACTTTGACATGAAAGAGTTTTTTTTCTGTTGATCAGTGTCAAAAAGCCAAATTAAATCCATTGTGATTCAATGTTGTAAAATTTAAAAAAAAACATGAAAACTTCCAAGCAGGCTGAATAGTTTTTGTAGGCACTGTATGTCACCATATACAACCCTGAGATTCATTTTCTTGTGGGCATTCTCGGTGTTGGGTCACTCGTCTAAGTGCTACTGGTACCATGGTAACCCAGTACTACCTGTCGCATGGTCGGGAGGTCAGCAAATAAACCGGCTCCCCACCAGGCTTGCCTGGTGAGGAGGGTGGCTAGACACCCTGCAGGATGAAAAACAAGACCTGTCAAAGGGCGGATGAACCCTCTCGTAGGGTCAACGGCCATCTAGCAAACACGTGTCATGAAGCACGGGAAGAGCATCCCTTGCATCGAAGCTTGGTCTGGCCATTCACTGCAACAGAACTTCCCCCAGCCGGCTTCGAGCCCACCATGCCACTGGATCCGGGAGGGGATGTTAAGAGGGTGTGTCTGGACCTGTGCCACCTACTCGCCTAAAATCCATTCACGCCCACGCTATTCCTTTCTGAGGAGTGGGGTACCAACCCCGCTAACTGACTGAAAGGAACCATCATCATCCTATGGGATGGATATCCAGAAGACTCCATGTCCAAGAACCCTAATCAAATCAACGATTGCACCCTGTAGGTGGACAGACAACCAATATGCAAAAGGCAACAAACTGTGCAAATACAAGAGAAAGAAAAATAATAAGTAATAATTATCAATAGCATGAGATAAAGAGTCCTTGAAAGTGAGTCCATAGGTTGTGGGAACATTTGGGGCAAGTGAAATTAACCCCTTTGTTTGAAGAGTCTCCTGGTTGAGGAGTAGTAACTGTTCCTGAACCTGGTGGTGTGGGCCTTGAGGCTTCTGTACCTCCTTCCTGATGGCAGCAGAGAGCATGACCTGGGTGGAGGGGGTCCCTGATGATGGATGCTGCTTTCCTGCCACAGCGCTCCATATAGATGTGCTCAGTGGTGGTGAGGGCTTTATCTGTGATGGACTGGGTTGTATCCACTACCTTTTATAGGGTTTTCCAGTCAAGGACATCGGTGTTTCCATACCAGCCTGTGATGCAGCCAGTCACCACACATCTATAGAAGTTTGTCAAAGTTTTAGATGTCATGCCAAAGCTTCACAAACTAAGGAAATAATGCTTGCACTTGGATGCTGGGCCCAGGACAGGTTCTCTGAAATGATAACACCGAGGAGTTTAAAGCTGCCTCATTTTCTGTCTGAGCACTCTACGTCCCTCTGTACTGTATATGAAATTCTACAACTTCAGTTAACTGACTGGCATCCCTCCATATGTCTCAGAACTAGCTATTTCTGAATTGATCAATTATTTTTGGCTTGGTTTTCTATCTCCATTAGCGCAGACTGATCTGGGCATACTCTGCAGCCGTGTATTCTCCAATGTTTTGCAATCTTACATTTGTATCATTACCCTATCAGTTTTCTGTCTTTAACTGTCCCCATTAACCAGATGATTACTGTAATTTTTATCGCCACGGCAACCCCAGTTTCACTTAATCAGATATTTGCCTTTATCTTGTCCACCCCTCCTATATATTCAAGAACTTTTTTCTTAAAAAAAACCCCTGTTTTTCTCTCTTGAGCAATGCATGCAAAATGGTGGAGGAACTCAGCAGGTCAGGCTGCATCAATGGAGGGGAATAGGGCAGCATGGTAGTACAGTGGCTCGTAGAACTACTTACAGTACAGGCGACCTGGGTTCATTCCCCGTCAATGCCTGTAAGGAGTTTGCACGCTTTCCCCGTAACCGCATGGGTTTCCTCTGGGTGCTCTGGTTTTCTCCCACCATCCAAAGATGTACTGGTTGGTAGGTTAACTTGTCATCGTAAATTGTCCCGGGAGATTGCTGAGTGGTGCAGGTCAAAGGGCTGGAAGGACTTACTCAGAGTTGAATAGTAATAAATAAATATAGTCCATGCCATAAGTCCATCAGACATTGGAATAGAATTAACCTTTCAGCCCATCTGGTCTACACTGCCATCCCTCAGGGCTGATTTATTATCCCTCTCAACCCCATCCTCCTGTTTTCTCCCAATAACCTTTGGAGCCCTTACTAAAAAGAGCCTTTCAACCTCCGCTTTAATTATATGGGTGTCCCCTGCTTTAGGAATGTTTGCTTTACACCACTTCGCTTTTACAAAAGACCTACATTAGTAACCTGTTTTCGCATTACAAAGAGGATTTTCACTTTTATGAAATGTTTCCCCATATAAATTAATGGTTCTTCACTTTACACCATTTCGGCTTAAGAAAGGTTTCGTTGGAATGCTCTACCTTTGTAAAGGGGGGAGGGGACACCTGTACCCAAGACTCTACATCGGGACAGCTTATCTGTTGAGTTCCTCCAGCATTTTGTGTGTGTGTGTGTGTTGCTGAAGATTGCCATCATCTACTGAATCTCTAATGTTTGGTTTTCAGAATCGGGTTTAATATCACCGGTATATGTCGTGAAATTTGTGTGTTTGCGGCAGCAGGGCAGTGCAATTCATGATAATAGAGGGGAAAAAAGTTGTGATGCAGGGTCTTTGACTGGAAACATTATCAATATTTCTCTTTTAGATGCTGCCTGACCTGCTCGGTGTTTCCGGCATTTTCTGTTTCTGTTCCAGATTTCCAGCATCTCTTGGTTGCTGTATAAAAGACATTTTTTAATTAATTTTGAAAAGCCTTCAACAGGAATGGGTAATGCTGGCCTTGTCAGCACTTGGTACCCACTGGTAAGGGTTAATCTTTGTGCTTGTCTAATATCTTCACTGTTATGGCCTTGGGTGTATGCGAACTGGCTTCATTACGACCATGGGATGCAATATAACAGTGAGAATGCAAGATTATGGGTATACGACTGGAAACACGAAGGTTAGGTGAGCACAAGGGTTGGATGTGAAGACTGGTAACAAGTGATGGTTGGTTGATATTTGGTAGTTTGAGCTGGTGCAAGTGTATTGATCTACTTGTGCAGCATTCCATATCAGTGGACAGGGTATAAAAATAGAGCTTTTGGGGGGTATGGAGTAGTTTTTCAGGGTTTCACCGGGCTGGTTGCAAATGGCACCATGGATTGGCAGAATGGGAGATGTGCTGCAGTGAGAGGGGCCTGTACGTACTTAGATAACTGTTTTAACTTTCAGAAACATAGAAAACCTACAGCACAATACAGGCCCTTCGGCCCACAAAGTTGTGCCAAACATGTCCTTACCTTAGAAATTACCTAGGGTTACCCATAGCCCTCTATTTTTCTGAGCTCCATGTACCTGTCCAGGAGTCTCTTAAAAGACCCTATTGTATCCACCTCCACCACCGTCGCTGGCAGCCCATTCCACACACACACCACTCTCTGCGTGTGTTTTTAAAAAAAAAAAAACCAAACTTACCCCTGATATCTCCTCTGTACCTACTTCTAAGCACCTTAAAACTGTGGCCTCTAATGCTAGCCATTCCAGCCCTGGGGGAAAAAGCCTCTGACTATCTGGACGATCAATGCCTCTCCTAATCTTCTACACCTCTCTGTTCTGTTCTAACAAACAAAGTTTTAATTGGAGTTTGTGTCTTACTGCCTTCCTGAACCAGACTGAGAACATTTTGGAGCGATGTAACATTTTGGAGTAGCCGGCAGGATAGGCGGAAAGACGCTATTTGCCCAAGAGAAGGTATAGCATTAAGAGAACTGCTGTAGGAAGTTGGAATCGTAATTGGGTGTATTGTCATGAAATTGGTTGTTTTGTTTCATTACAATATAGGCATAACAAGTTACTATAAGCTGCATAAAAATAAAATAGCGCACAGGTTCTCACTGTTGCCATCTGGAAGGAGGTACAGGAACTTTAGCACTCACACCGTCAGGTTCATAAACAGTTATTACCCCTCAACTTCACTTGCCCCATCATCAAATTTTCCCAAAACCAGTGGACTCGCTTTCATGGGCTCTTCCATCTCATGTTCTCAATTTTTATCACTTGCTTGCTTTATTTATTTATTTATTTAGTTAGGTGTTTGCACAGCTAGTCTTTTGTATTGTATACTGGTTGAACAAAAGACAAAAGGTATTTCATTGATTCTATTATGTTATTACCCTGTTATGGATTTATTTAGTATGCCCATATGAAAATGAATCTCGGGGTTGTATATGGCGATATATAATATATATGTGTACTTTGATAATACATTTTCTTTGGAAAGGGGATTAGTGAGATCATGGGCCATTCAGAAATCTGATTGGCAGAGGGGCAGAAGCTGATGATAAAATGGTATGTGGGTTTTCATGCTCCTGTACCTCCTCCCTGATGCAATAAACAGAAGAGGGCATGTCCTGAATAGTGAGGATCCTTAATGATACATGCTACCTTCTTGAGGCAGCACATTTGGAAAACACCCTTGATAGTGGGACGATTTAAGTTTATTGTCATCTGACTAAATATGTAGAACTAAAAGAAACAATGTTCCTCTGGACCATGGTGTGCCCACAAAACTGATATCACACAAAGCACATAAACCAAATATTATCACAAATCGAGTAATAAAATAATTCAAAATGCATCTTGTGTGCAGCACAGGTAAACAGCTGATTGTCCTCGTGCTGAGAGCTCAGTGGCAGCAGGGTATTCATTAGTCTCACAGTGGAGGGAAGAAGCTGCTACCCAGTCTAACAGTCTGAGTCCTAATACTTTTGTACCTCCATGATGGTAGTGGATTATAGAGATTGTGGGATGGGTGGTAGGGATCCTCAGCAATTCCTTAGGCCCTTTGTCTGCAATGCTGCCGGTGGTTGTCACAAATGGGGTGGGACAGAGACCCCAGTGATCTCCTTGGTGGTTTCACTATCCTCGGTAAGTGTTTGTGATCTGATGTCTTGTGGTTTCCATACTACACAATGATGCAGCCAGACAGGACACTCTTGATGGAGGTCCTGTAGAAAGTTGTTAGAATGGGTCAGGGAGCCTTGCGCAGTCTCCTCAGAAAGTGTAGTCACCTTTTTGACTTGGGAGGAGTTGTTGTGGGTCCAAGTTAGACCATCCATTATGTGCACACCAATATGCTCTTCACTCTCCATAGCAAGAGCTATTGATGTGCAATGAACAATGGTCAACCTGTGCCTTCCTGAAGTCCACAATCATCTTTCGTCTTGTCCACGTAGAGACTCAGATTGTTGTTCTCACGCCGTTTGAGAAGCCTCTCTATCTCCTCAGTGTATGCTGTTGTTGTTGTTGCTGATGAGGCCAACCATTGTAGTATCATCAGCGAACATGATGATGTAGTTTGAGTTGAATCTGGCAATGCAGTTGTGAGTCAGCAACATGAACAGCAATGGACTGAGCTCACAACCCTGGGGGGGGTGGGGGGGGGTAGCAGTTCTCAGCATGATGGAGCTTGAAATGTTGCTGGCAACTCATCGATTGTGGTCTTGCCATCCAGTTACAGAGGAGGTGTTGAGTCCCAGCGAGGATAATTCACCCACGATCATCCCTCAGAGGCTGGTGTTAAACAAGTTGAAGTTGATGAACAACATCCTGGTGTATGAGGCCTTGTTTTCTAGATGGGACAGGCCAGAGTAGAGGGCTGAGGCTATGGCATCATGAGTGGACTGGTCTGAGTGGTAGTTGAAGTGGAAAAGGTCCAGTGTAACTGGAAGGAGGGATTTTTTTTTTTTTGGCGATCCATTGCCAGCTGCTCAGAGCACTTTGTGATTGTTGAAGTCAGTGTCAATGGGCGGAGATTATTTAGGCTGGTTACTGCCAATCTGTTGGGCACCAGGATGATGGTGGCTGATTTGAAGCCTGCAGGCTTCGTGGACTGGGTTGTGCCCGTGCTAGAGATGGCTAAGTCTACCACGCTCTGCAGCTTCTTTTGATCCTGCACATTGGAACCTCCATATCAGACAGTGATACCCACGGTACATCTGTAGCAATTTGCTGCAAGCAACATCTGCCACCTCTTGTCTCCTCTTTGCCCTTGAGAACGGAAGCAAGCTACCACCTCAGACCACAGCATTCCTTCTGGTGAAGGTGCTTCCTGAAACCTCTTGGTAGGAAGTTGCAAGTTTAAAACTAGTAAAATAAGGAACAGTGATGTGTTCACTTAGATGCAAACCTGCAGGTTGTGATATTCCAAGGTGTTTACTGCTCTAGTGATGACAGATTTGGAAGTGATGTGGGATTGCCCTAGTTGGGTAGATTTGGAGTTTGTTTGTTTGCTCATTATGTGCTATGTCTTAGGATGTGGGTGATTTGTTCTTTCCATGACCGTGATTGTTCTTGGCAATTTTTCTACAGAAGTGGTTTGCCATTGCTGCCTTCTGGGCAGTGTCTTTACAAGACAGGTGACCCCAGTCATTATCAATACTCTTCAGAGATGGTCTCTATAGGAAGAAGCACTGTTGACGTCTCGGCCCGAAACGCCTACAGTGCTTCTCCCTATAGATGCTGCCTGACCTGCTGTGTTCCACCAGCATTTTGTGTGTGTTGCTTGATTTTCCAGCATCTGCAGATTTCCTCGTGTCAGAGATTGTCTGCCTGGCATAAACAGTCAGATAATCGGGACTTGTGATATGCACCAGCTGCTCACATGACCACCAGCACCTGCTCCCATGGCTTCACATGATCCTGATTGTGGGTGGGGGGGGGGGCAGCTGAGCAGGTGCTACACCTCGCCCAAGGGTGACCTGCAGGCTAGCAGAGGGAAGGAGCACCTTACACCTCCTTTGGTCAAGATGTATCTCTACCCCTCCACCCTAAGATCTAGAGCTACAGCATGGAAATGCGCCTTTCCACCCATTAAATCAACTATCACTAACTCATTTACATTAATAATCCATAGATCATGGAACATTACAGCACAATGTAAACTCCTTTACCCATGCTGTTGTGCCAACCTTTAACCTGCTCTATGATACAAAACACTAATCCTATATTAATTCCATTTTTTTTTTTACTAACCCTACATTCTCATTCATTGTTAGTAAACCTAAGTGTAGGTCGTCAATGCCTTTCATTCGAGTCACATTTGCTGCATATGGATGTCAGATGTTCCTGAAAGTAGGGAGTCCAGGACCAGAGGGCACAGCCTCAGAATACAAGGACATCCCTTTAAAACATAGGTGGAAGGAACTTCTTTAGCCAGAGGATGGTGAATCTGGAATTCATCGCCACAGATGGCTGTGGAGGTTGATGGGTTTCTGATTAGTAAGGGCATCATAAGTTAAAGAGCAGACAGGAGAATGGGGCCAAGGGGGGTAATAAATCAGCCGTGATGGAATGATGGAGCGGATTCGATGGGCCAAATGGCCTAATTCTGCTCCTATATCTTATAGTCTTGTATCAGCCCAAGCCTGAATGATATTTTAGTTTGCTGTGTGCAAGCACTGCCTTACCGTCTGAGGCATTGGGAATGTAATTAAGCACTGTATATTGCATTTGCTGCCGTCTGCGAAAAAGAAAGAGCAGTAAGCAGTTTTATTTTCATCCTTTAGAGTTCTGTGATGGGAAAGAGAAATGATTAATGTTGGACAAAAACTAATTCACAAGGAAGAGTGCATTTCTTGCTCATTGGTACATCAGGGCAAAAGAGATTAACAAGCATGTCTGTCAGGTCTGAGTGATGGTCACGGAAATGAGCATGAAAAACTGGAGCTGTCTTAACTTTTGATAGAAAGGAGCAAATTAATGGAAGTCTAGGCAGGGCGAGCAGGGAGAACCTATTTCCTTGGCAGAGGGGTTATTTTGTGGATACGGGCGTGGGCCAGTTGGTGGAAGATCTGGAGGAGATTGGGGGATGTGTAAGGGAACTTGCTGTCTGAGTGAGTGCTGGAAATGGAAGCCCTCATATCTTAAGTACAATACTTGTTACATATACTGGGAGTCTAAGAGGCAACAGAGCCTGTTTGAGGGTCAGATGGGGCTGCACCTCAAGTTTTAGCTGCATTTCAGCCATGTGCTCCTGGTCTACGGTCACCCAGTAGGGAAGGGGATGGTTCGCTGATGGGATATCCTAGTAGGCTTGCTCCTGGGCCTAGCCATGATGACCATTCACACGTCCAGGCAGCAGTCAGACGAGGACCCTTTGGCGTGAAAGAGGTTGAGAAGTGATTTGATAGCGGTGTGCAAGTTGATAAGAGGCATATATTAAGTGGTAGACCAAGTTTTCCCAGGGTGAAATGGCTATTTCAAGGGGGCATAAATTTAAAGTGATGAGGGGGAAATATAGAGGTGATATCAAAGATAGACCTTTTATAAAGAGTGGTAGGTATGTGGAATGCCCTGCCAGTGTGGAGGTAGAAACAGATACACTAGGGACATTTAAGAAACTCTTAGGCACATGAATGTTAGAAAAATGATGTAGGAGGGGAGTGTTTGATCTTGAAGATAGGGTAAAAGGTTAGCAGAACATTGTGGGCCAAAGGCCTGTACTGTGCTATATTGTTCTAAGACTGTGCTACAAAGTGGGAATAATGTACATATTGGAAAAGTGCAGATATTTGGCATTTACAATCTGTGCACCCCTTAGTAAATGGCATTTCTTGATTAACTGGTCCTTTCAATTAACTTGTATTTGTGGCCTCTATTGGAGTTTTTACTATAACCTTCCCTCCTCCATTCCATCTCAATGCAGGGTCTTCACCCAAAATGTTGACAGTTCCCCTCTTCCCTCACAGATGCAGTTGGACCCTCTGAGTTCCACTAGCCTTTTGCTTTTCCACTTTAGTGAACATTGGTACCATGAGCTAAGCAGCTACCTCCTGGGCTTGGAATTGGCTTATTATTGTGGCATGTACTGAGGTACAGTGAAAAGTTTGTGCATACTAGTCATACAGATCAATTCATTACCCAGCGAGTTGAGGTAGACCAAGCAATAACAGAATGAGGTCTATAGAGAATGTGTGTTGCAGGTAGATAGTTTGGTACAATGCATTTCCAGTGTACTGAATAAACTCTTTCAACTTATGATTGGTCCAACTGGATCTTACAATGTGTCACATCATTTTAATAACCCAATGGACTTTCACAGTAATCCAGTTAAAGCTATTTTCTTGAATTTATGTCTATGCCCTCAGTGGTTGAATTGAATTGAAGAACTTCTAGAAGTAGACGTTAACTGTAGAAAACATCTTATCCACTATGGCAGCTGCTCTGCCTGAGACGGTAATAAACTGCAAGGAGTTATTGACACGGCTCAGTATGTCATGGAAATCAACCTCCCTGAAATAGACTCTGTCTACACTTGTTGCCTTGGTAAAGCAGCCTGAATAACCAAACCCGGGGCATTCTCTCTTACTCATCCTCCTTTTAGGTAGGAAATACAAAAGCCTAATAGCATGTACCAGCAGATTCAAAGATGGCTGCTATCCTGCTCTTCTCAGTATCTTGAATGATAACATTAAGTTACAGCTACATGATTGGCTGTTTGTTTGAATTAGCAGCCAGGTGTACCTAATAAAGTGGCCTAGTATCATAAGGTGGGTAGATACTTTATTGATCCCAATGGAAATTACAGTGTCACAGTAGCATTACAAGTGGATAGATGTACAAATATTAGAAGAGAAGTAAGAAAGAATAAAAAATAAGTTACCTCAAACAGTCTAACAGGAGGAGATTATCACTTCCCTGGCTATAGGTTGACTTATTAGAGAGCCTAATGGGGCAAGGGTAAAAATGACCTCATGTAGCGCTGTTTGGAACAGCGTAGTTATCTTAATCTATTACTGAAAATGTTCATCTGTTCAGCCAAGGCGGTATACAGAGGGTGAGAAACGTTGTCCAGAACTGCCAGGGTTTTCCATGGGGTCCTTTGTTCTACCACAGCCTCTAATGTGTCCAGTTTGACTCCTGTAACAGAGCCAGCCTTTCCCATCAGTTTATTGACTCTTGACCTCACAATCTCCCTCGAGGCCTACCATGTTGTTGTTACCTGTACTGCACTTCCTCTGTAAATGCGGCATTCTGTTATTCCTTTTCCCTTGTACGGAAGTGATGAAGTCGTCCGGATGGGTGGCATGCACAGCAAAGATTTTCTCTCTACCTCGGTACATGTGACAATAATAATCTAATTTGTTCATGAATTTAATTTCCTGTTGCATCCAGTGTGATGCATTAAGCTATGTGCATTGAACTGTTTAGTTTAATAGAATCAGACAATTTCAGAAGTGTGTTATTTTATTGACATTGTCCAGGTCAGCTTGTTCTGCATTCACTAGAGTTCAGAAGACTGATGGGGGAACTCATTGAAACTTCTGACAGGACTGCACAGATGGGATGGTGGGGAGTATGTTGCCCCAGGCTTGGGGTTCCTGGAACGAGAAGTCACGTTCTTGTTTGACAAGGGGTTGTAGTCTCTGGTACCAGAGCAAGGGAAGTCAGTAGACAGTAGACAGTAGGTGCAGGAGTAGGCCATTCGGCCCTTCTAGCCAGCACTGCCATTCACTGTGATCATGGCTGATCATACACAATCAGTACCCCGTTCCTGCCCTCTCCCCATATCCCTTGACCCCGCTATCTATAAGAGCTCATCGTTAAAGGGTGTAGAAGCAGACTCTTTAACCCCTGTTTCCCCCTCTCCCATCCATGTTTCCATCATACTTACTACTTCTATTTCAAAATTCAAAGTAAATTCATTATCAAGGGACACATATGACACCTTGAGATTTTTCTAGCAGGAATTCACAGTGGAACATAGAAATATGATAGAATCAATGAAAGACTACACACAAACAAACTTTGACAACCAACCCATGTGCAAAAGAAGACAAACTGTGCAAGTTTGAAGGAAAAGCACAAGTAATACTGAGAACATGAGTGCTATGGTCCTTCAAAAGTGATTCTCTAGGTTGTGGAAGCAGTTCTTTGTTGAGGTGAGTGAAGTTATCCATGGTGGTTCAGTAGCCTAATGGTTGAGAGGTAATAGCTGTTCCTGAACCTGGTGGTGTGGGACCTAGGGCTCCTATACCTCCTTCCCGATGACAGCAGTGAGAAGAGAGCAAGGCCTGGATGATGGATGGATTGGCGTGTGTTAAGTCTGAAGTCTTCTGAGTCTTGGTGATTCCATATCTTTCTTCACCGCTTCAAGAGCAGCTCATTCCAGACTCCTACCAACCAAAGTGTTGAGGGGGGGTTGTGGAGAGATTGCCCTCTGAATCTCCTACCTTCCACCATCAACCCATGTCCTCTAAGAGAATTCTGATAGTGACATGGAGGCATTTCTTCATTTGGAAGGTAGTATCACTTTGGATTTTTTTTACTGCCGAGATCCATAGCTCAAACATTTGGAGTTATAATCCTAGAGTGAAACAGCAACCAAGCAGGCCCTTTGGCCCAACTCGCCCATGATAGCCGAAGAGCTAGGCTCATTTGGCTGTATTTGTCCCTGCAACAGTTGAGACAGGTTATTGTACCAGCCTCAACCACTTTCTCAGCAGCTTTCCCGATATTCAGGCTACCTTCTGCATGATGAAGTTACCCCTTGTGTTCCTTTTAAATATTTCCCCTCACACCTTGAAACCGTGCCCTCTGTTTTTGGTTCCCTCTCCTTGGGGTGGAAAAAGGTGATGTCCAGTAACCCTATCTAACTTTCTGTGCCTAACATGATGCCAAATTAAACCAATTCCCTTCTGCCTGCACGTAATCCACATCTCTTCATTCCCTGCATAAGCATACCTCTTAATTGCCACTAGTGGATTTGCTTCCACCATTGCCTCTGGCAGTGATTTCTAGCCACCTACCACAGTCTGGGTTTTGTAAAGTGTAAAAAGAACTTGCTCTTGCATCATCCTCATAGAATTATTGCAGCAAGGAGACAGAACTTGGGCCTGATTGATCCATATGCACCCAGAGGCCACTTGATTAGGTACCTCCCGTATCTAACACAGGAGTATTTTTGTGTGTGTCTGTGGCCCTCTGCTGCTGTCGCTCATACACTTGAAGGTTCAATGTGCTGTGTGTTCAGAGATGCTCTTTTGCACACCGCTGTTGTAATGTATGCTTTTGTCTTCCTGTCAGCTTGAACCGGACTGTCCATTCTCTTCTGACCTCATTAATAAGGCATTTTTGCCCACAGAACTGCTCGCTGGTTTTGTTTTCTTCATACCGCTCTCTGTAAACTCTAGAGCAGATGTTCCACGGACCCCTCGGTTAATGGTCGGGGTCTGGGGTGTAAAAACAAAATGGTTGGGAACCCCTGCTCTGGAGACTGAGATCAGCAGTTTCCGAGACACTTAAACTTCCCTGTCTGGTACCAACATCATTCCGTGGTCAAAGTCAGTTAAATCACTTTTCTTCCCCACTCTGATGTTTGATCTGAAAAACAACTGAACCTCTTGACCATGCCTGCATGCTTTTACCCATTAAGATCCAGCCACATGATTGGCTGTTTAGATGTTTGTATTAATGACCAGGTGTACCTAATGTAATGGTTACTGTATACATACTGTATCACTGTCTTTTTTAAGAAAACAACAAAATAATGTCTCTCAAGTCTGTTAAATCTTTCCCCTCTCACCTTAAACTGCATACCCTCTAGATTTTGGTTCCCTGTCCCCAGGCTAGATGGAGTGGGCATGGAGAGGATGTTTCCTATAGTGGGAGAGTCTAGCACACATCCGCTTGATTCCTTTAGAACAGAGATGAGTAATTTTGTTAGCCTGTGGCTGGTGAATCTTTGGAATTCATCGTCACAGATGTTTGTGGAGGTTGAGTCATTGGGTATATTTTAAGCAGATGTTAATAGGTTCTAGATTAGTCAGGATGTCAATGGTTACAGGGAAAAGGCAGCAGAATGTAGTTGAGCGGGTTAATAAATTAGTGATGATGGAATGGTGGATCAGACTCAATGGGCCATTTGGCCTAATTCTGCTCTGATGTCTTGTAGAAAAAGGTGGTCCTGCATTCACCCGATTTGTGCCTCTCATGGTTTTTGTATAGCTCTATAAGGACAACCCCCCCCCCCCCCCCCCCCCCCAGTCTCCTATGCTCCAATGAATAAAGTCCTCTCCCTATAACTCAGGCCCTGTGTCAAAGCTGTATCTTGAAAATACTAGGAACTTGTGAGATGATGGCTAGAATTGTAGGTGGGAAAGTCATCAAAGTGTATGAGGAGAACAAAGATGGAGAGCCAAGGTGGACAGTCAGCCATGATTGCATTGAATGGCAGTGCAGGTTCAAAGACTAAATAGTCCTGTTGTACAGCGTGTGAGGTCAACCTGCAACCCCTGATATTTCTCCCTTTAGAATAAAGTTCTTATTGAATTAGTTAATTCAACAGCACTTTTCAGCTCTCCTGGGGCACACGACAGTTTTATACAGCTCGAGTGTTATTATTTGAATTGCAGTTGCTGTCGGAATGTAGAAAATGCAATATTCCATTTGTGCTTAGCGAGGTACTAATAACAATCGTGTCATGATGGCCAAGTGATGTCTTATAATGCAAGTTGTACAGTAATTGTCCGAAGCTGCAGTACCAGAATCGGGTTTATTATCAGTGACGTATGTCGTGAAATCTGTGCCAGCAGTGCCGTGCAATACATAAAAATGCTAAAAATTGTAGGAAATAAGATTTATTTTAATTTGGAGATGCAGGATGGTAACAGATCCTTCTAGTTCAATGAGCCCGCACCGCCCAATTATACCCATGTGACCAATTAACCTACAAACTGATTTGTCTTTGGAATGTGGGAGGAAATTGGAGCACCCAGAGGAAACTCAGGAAGCACTTACAGGCGACACGTACAAACAAGCTGGATGAACTCAGCAGGTCGGGCAGCATCCATTGAAATGAGCAGTCAACGTTTCGGGCCGAGACCCTTCGTCAGGACAGAAGAAGGAGGGGGCAGGGGCCCCATAAGGAAGGAGGGAGGAGGGTGGAAAACCAATCGGGGAAGCAGGGAGGGGATAGGCAGGAGAGGTGAAGAAGGAATGTAAGGGGAAAGCACTATGGGTAGTAGAAGAAGGCAGAATCATGAGAGAGGTGGTAGGCAGCTGGAAGAGGAGACGGAGTGAAGGTGGGATGGGGAAGGGAGAGGGAGGGAATTACCCGAAGTTGGAGAATTCGATGTTCATACCAAGGAGCTAGAGACTACAGACGGCACCGGGAATTGAACCCTGGTCACTGGTGTTGTAAAGTGATGTGTTAACTGCTAGGTTACAGTGATGTTCAACATGTATATACAAATAGTGTCAGTGTGTGAGTGTGTCTGTGTGTGTGTGTGTGAGTGAGTGTGTGTGTGTACACAAGCAGTGCGAAAAATATTGAAGTAGTGTTCATGGTTCATTCAGAAATCTGATGGTGGAGGGGAAGAAGCTGTTCCTAAAACAGTGAGTGTGTGTCTTTACACTCCATGACCACCTCCCTGATGGTAACAATGAGAAGAGGGCATGTCCTGGATGGTTGCTGTGGTGATTTTAGTTTATTCTTTCACAGTGTATCAATTCTACTAGTATTTCAAACAACCTTTTCTGTGTCCTGGTTGCAATGCATGCATTTATGCATGGGTTTATTGGATTTTAATTAATTAAACCTCTAAAGAATTGTTGGCTTTTGGCCCACTTCCAGTAACTGGGTGACTTGCTTGAAGTGAGCTTTACAACAGGGAGGCTGGTGAAGTAATGCACTACAAGCTTGCTAATCCACCTCTGTCATCCTCTGCGACTCTCCAGTGGTTGTTGATGGTTGAAATTAGGCAGCCGTATCTGGCATGTGCGAGGGCATCCCAAGTGGTGGTTGACCTTGGCTGTACAGAAGGGCCTCTTGGCTGTTAGAATCGTAGAACACTGTAGCACAGAAACACACCCTTTGGTGCATCTAATCTGTGCTGGACTTGACTCCAGCCCAGTCCCATCTCCCCGTACCTGGACCAGACCCCTCCCATCCATGCACCTATCCAAACTTCCCTTAAATGTTACAAATTAAACTCGCATCTGTCACTTCCACTGGCAGCTTATTCTACAGTCACCCAACTCTCTGAGTGAAGAAGTTCCCCCTCAGATTCCCCTTAAATATTTCACTTTTCAACGTAAATCTGTGACCTCTAGATCTAGTCACACCCAACCTGAGGAAGGAAAAAGCCAGCAAGCTATCATTGCCCCTCAATTACGTATACCTCTGTAAGATCTCCTCTCATTCTCCTAGGCCCCAGGGAGTAAAGCCCTAAGCTATTCAATCTTTCCTTCTAACTCGAGTTTGAAGAGCTCGGCAATATCTTTGTAAATATTCTTTGTCCTCTTTCAGTCTTATTGATATTGTTCCTGTAGATAAGACCATAAGACATAGGAGTGGAAATAGGCCATTTGACCCATTGAGCCTGTTCCACCATTCAAGCATAGCTGATCCTTTTTTTTTCTCTCCTCCTCAGCCCCACGACCCGGCCTGCTCCCCGTAACCTTTGATGCGGTAGCCAATCAAGAACCTATCAATCGCTGCTTTAAATACACCTATTAACCTGGCCTCCACAGCTGCCTGTGGTAACAAATTCCACAAATTCACCACCCTCTACCTAAAGAAATTTCTTTTATTCTTTGTTTTAAATGGATGCCCCTCACTTCTGAGGCCGTGCTCTCTTGTTCTAGACCCCCCCTATCATGAGAAATATGTCCTTTCCACATCTACTCTATCTAGGCCATTCAAAATTCTAAAGATTTCAATGAGATCACCCCCCCCCCCCCATCCTTCTAAATTCCAGTGATTATAGACCCAGAGCTATCAAAGGTTCCTTGTATGATAATATTTTTATTCCTGGAATTATCCTTGTGAGCCTCCTCTGGACCCTCTCCAATGCCAGCACATGAGGAGCACAAAACTGTTCACGGTACTCAAGGTGAGACCTCAACAGTGCCTCATAAACCTCAGCATCACCTCCCTGCTCTTGTTTTCTAGACCACTTGAAATGAATGTTAGTTCTGCAATTGCCTTCCTCACCACTGATTCAACCTACAAGTTAACTTTTAGGGTTCTGCACAAGGACTCCCAAGTTTTGGATTTTCTCCCCATTTAGAAAATGGTCTGCATATTTATTTCTTCTACTAAAGTATATGACCATACATTTTCCAACATTGTATTTCATTTGCCACTTTCTTCCTGTTCTCCTAGTCCTTCTGCAGACTTCCTGTTTCTTCAACACTACCTGCTCCTCCACCAATCTTCATATCACCTGCAAACTTGGCAACAAAGCCATCTATTCTATCATCTATATCCTTGATATACAGCATAAAAGAAACAGTTCGAACACCAACCCCTGCGGAATACCATTAGTCACTGACAGCCAACTAGAAAAGGAGACTTTTATTCCCACTCGCTGCCTCCTGCCACTAGCTCTAACCATGCTAGTGACTTTCCTGTAATACCATGGGCTCTTAATTTGGTAAGCAGCCTCATGTGTGGCACCTTGTCAAAGACCTTCTGAAAGTCCAAATATACAACATCCAGTACATCCCCTTTATTTATCTTACTTGTAATCTCCCCAAAGAATTCCAGCAGTTTCGTCAGGCCAGATTTTCCCTGAAGGAAACCATGCTGACTTTGTCCTATCTTGTCCGATGTCACTAAATACTCCATAACCTCATCCTTAACAATTGACTTCAACATCTTCCCAACCACTGAGGTCAGAATAACTGGTCTATAACTTCCTTTCTGCTGCCTCCCTCCTTTCTTAAAGAGTGGAGTAATGTTGACAGTTTTCCGGTCCTCTGGCACCATGCCAGAGTCCAATAATTTTTGAAAGATCATTGCTAATGCCTCCGCAATCTCTACTGCTACCTCTTTCAGAACCCTAGGGTGCAGTTTATCTGGTCCAGGTTACTTATGTACCCTTGAGTCTTTCAGCTTTTTGAGCATCTTCTCTCTTGTAATAATAACTGCACTCACTTCTCTTTCCTCACACCCTTCAACTTCTGGCACTCTGCTGGTTTCCCCTGTTATTATTTCTCCAGCCTTATTTTCGAGCAGTCCTATATCCATTCTCATCTCTCTTTTATTCTTGACATAAGCTTTTACAATCCACTTTGATATTGTTTGCGAGCTTACTTTCATATTTCATCTTTTCCTTCCTAATGATTCTTTTAGCTGCTTTCTATAGGTTTTTGAAAGCTTCCCAATCCTCTATCTTCCCACTAATTTTTGCTTTGTCGTATGCCCTCTCATTTGCATTTCAAGAAGTCAGATTTGACTTCTCTTGTCAGCCACGGTTGTACTATTTTTCCATTTGGGATCTGACTGCATGCTATTTTTGCTTTTTTACCATCCATCCTATCCTGAGTCCCTTCACTCCAGATCCCATACCCCTGTTATGTTAGTTTAAACCCTCCCCAACAGCTTTAACTAACCTACCTGCAAGAATATTGGTCCCCCTTGGGCTCGTGTGCAACCTGCCCCTTTTGTACAGGTCGTACATCCCCCAGAAGAGATCCCAATGATCCAAGAGCCTGAGGCCCTGCCCCCCTGCACCAGCTTCTCAGCCACACATTTATCTGCCGAATCATCCTGTTTCTTCCCTTACTGATGCATGGCACAGGTAGCAATCCAGAAATTACTATCTTGGAGGTCCTGCTTCTCAGCTTTCTGCCTAGCTCTCTAAATTCCCTCTTCAGGACCTCCTTGCTTTTCCTTCCTATATCATTGGTTCCAGTATGTATCAAGACATCTGGCTGCTTTCCCCCTCCCTCCAAAATGATGTGGATATGATGAGATGTCCCTGACCTTGGCAACTGGGAGGCAACATACCATCCGGGTGTCTCGTTCATGTCCACAGAATCTTCTGTCTGGCCCTCTGATTACTGAATCCCCTATCACTACCGCTCCCCTCTTCTCCCTCTTTCCCTTCTGCACCACGGACCCGTGCTCAGTGCCAGTAACCAGGTCTCCGTGGCATTCGCCTGGTAGGTCATCCCCCACAGCAGTATCCAGAACGGTATACTGTACTTGTTACTGGTGGGATTGGCCACACTGATGCTCTGCGCTATCTGCCATCCATTGTCCTGTTCCTTCTCCTGACAGTCACCCAGCTGCCCACCTCCTGCAACTTTGGGGTGACTGCTTCCCCGCAACTCAGGTCGATGCGCTCCTCGCTCTCCCGTACGGGCCGAAGGTCATCCAGCTGCTGCTCCAGATCCCTGTCGTGGTCCTCCAACGTCCAGGATGAAGAACAAACAACGGCCATTTAAGCTACACAGTAAGAAAGAAGGGAAACTTTGTAGAGACTTACCTGGACAACTTACCCAGAACCAATGCCTCTTCTGAGCTGAACCTTCCTTTGAGCCAAAGCCTGGCACTGCCGCTCTGACCACTGGCCCACTCCCAGCAATGGCTGTTGTGCTTGTCCCTTCTGTACTTTTACTTACTCCTCTCTGCGCCGCCCCCGCTGCTGATCGGGCGGCCGGAATGACACCGTACGCCCGCAAAGCTCTCCTTTTAAACGAGCTGTAGATACATGACCAGAACTGCACATTGTACTCCAAACTGGAACTCAGCAACAACTTCAACATTACATCCCAAGTCCTGTACTCAGTGACCTGCTTTTTGAAGGGCAGTGTGTGACCTTGTCAACCTGCGATGTCACTTTCAAGGAATTAAGGATTTGCATTCGCAGATCCTTCTGTCCTACTGCCCTCCTCAGTGCCCTACCATTTTGATGTGTAAGTCCTACCGAAGTGCAACGTCGTATAGTTGACTGCATGATAGGCAGATATTATCCTTTACTTTTGTGCTTATGCTCTTGAGCAACAATATTTCCAGCAGTTTTATTGGGACAATTTAATCATGTATGTACAGTGCTGTGCAAAAGACTTGGGTACTATGCAAATGCACAGTACTATAGTAATTTTATGTACTGCACTTTGCTGCAAAACAAAATCATGACAAACATGAGTGATGATAAACCTGATTGTGATGTGAGTTTCTATTGTGGACTGAGAGTGGGAATGGAGAGGAGAAGACTTTTACACAGTACTGTATGTGGGAGGGAAGTGTTAGATTGGAGTTGGTTAAAGATCAGAACAGTGTTGTCCTGTACTGTCATGTTCTATGTTTTAAAGGGGGTTGGAGTAGACCTGAGGTCCCCAACCTGGTATCCATGGACCCCTTAGTTAATGGTAAGGCTCCATGGCTTAAAAAGGGTTGAAAACCCCTGGAATAGAGTAAAAGGAGAAATAAAGCCAATGTCTGTATTCCTGCCTGGAATACTTCCATTTAGTTCCAACCAGGAAATGACTGTAGACTCATTTATGGTATCATTTTTGCATGCGTGTAAAGTAGAGACAATTACATCTTCAGTTCGATACTTAAGGAATGCTTGCAAAGACTATTAGGCCAGTTCCTGTGTCTAGCAGGTATTGATTCCTATCCGCTGCTCTGAACACCTGCCAAAAAGTGTTTCACTGCAAGCCATCCGGCACGTTTGAGTCTGCTGATGGGATCCACTTCGTCGTCTCCCTTGGCGATCCTTACATTACAAACTTGCTGACTGAAGCACAGACATCAACGTTGTGCCTCCAGCTTCAGATCTGAAGCTACACCTCCTGTGTTGTGAGCTGGTAAGCATATTGGTGCTTGTCTTTGTCGTACCGCAGTAAGCTGCTGCTTTGGTGTTTCCTTCGGTCAGGCTGCCCCTCTGTATGAGGCTGAGGGTGAGCAATCAAAGTTCAGAATCGGGTTTACTATCACTGAAATGTGTTGTTTTTGCGGCCGGAGTAAATTGCAATGCATAATAATAAAGACTGTGAATTATATTAAGTATGTATAGTGGTGCTGGAGAGTTTGAAACCCTGTAGATTTTTCTCTATTTCTACATAAACATGACATAAAATGTGAGAAGACCATAAGACAGGAGCAGAACTAGGCCCGTCATCCCATTGTGTCCGTTCCACCATTCCATCATGGCTGATCCCCAGGCCTAGTCAACCACATACACCTGCCTTCTCACTATCTCCTTTGATGCCCCGACTGATCAGGAAACTATTACTGTCCACCTTAAATATACCCATGGGCTTGGCCTCCACTGCAGTCTGTGGCAGAGCATTCCACAGATTTGCCACTCTCTTGTCTTAAAAAAAAAATCCTCCTTACCTCTGTTTAAGGGGTCGCCTCTCAATTTTTGAGGCTGTGCCTTTTGGTTCTGGATACTTCCATATAAGAACCATCCTCCCCACAGCCACCCTACCTAGTCCTTTCAACATTTGGTAGGTTTCAATGAGATTCCCCCATGTTCTTCTAAATTCCAGTGAATACAGGCCCAAAGCTGCCAAATGCTTCTCATGTTAACCCCTTCATTCCCAGAATCATCCTTGTGAACCTCTTCTGGACTCTCTCGAATGACACCACATCCTTTCTGAGATATGGGCCCAAAACTGTTAACAATACTCTGTGCAGCTTGATCGGTGTCTTATAAAGGCTCAGCATTAACCCCTTGCTTTTATATTCTGTTCCCCTTGAAATAAATGCCAACATTGTATTTGCCTTCTTTACCACAGACTCAACCTGTAAATTAACCTTCTGGGAATCTAGCACGAGGACTCATCAGTCGCTCTGCACCTGCGATGTTTGAACCTTTTCCACATTTTGATCATAGTCCACACTATTGTTCCTTTTACCAAAATGCAATATCATACATTTCCCAACACTGCATTCCATCTGCCTGTTTTTGGCCCATTCTTCTACATGAGCAGATCTTCACGCAAGTCCTAAAACTAGATCAAGAGAACCCAATTAAATAAATAACACTAAAAGCATTATGCTTGTTCATTTATTTATTGAGAAAAATGATCCAATATTACATGTATTTGTTGGAGAAAGTATACGAACCCTTGCTTTCGGTAACTGGTGTGACCCCCTTGTACAGCAATAACTTCAATCAAACGTTTCCAGTAACTGTTGATCAGTCCTGCACGTCGGCTTGGATGAATTTTAGGCCGTTCCTCCTGAAAAAACTGCTTCAACTCTGAGATGTTGATGGACCTTCCTTACATGAACTGCTTGCTTCAGGTCCTTCCACAACATTTCTATAGGATTGAGGTCAGGATATTGACAAAGCCATTCCAAAACACAAATGTTCCTTTTAAACCATTCTGTTGTTGATTGACTCTTGTCTTCCGAATAATTGACAATTACATTATTCAGCTTTTATTAAACTTCAGGACTGCTATCCTGACATTCTCTTGTGAAAATGTCTTGGTACAATTTTGAATTTATTATTCCCTCAACAATTGCAAGCTGTCCAGGCCCTGAGACAGCAAAGCAGTCCCAAACCATGATGATCCTTCCACCACGGTTCACAGTTGGGATGAAGTTTTGGTGTTGATATGCAGTGCCCTTTTAGCAATGTGCATTTCTGCGAAAAAGTTCAAGTTTTGTTTCATCTGTGCACAGTACATTGCTGCACATCTCACATTTGCAGAAGACCTGGATGTTCTATGATGCTTCTCGGACAATGTTTTTTGGAGAGTAGTGGTTTCCTCCGTGGTGGCCTTTCATGAACTCCATTCTTGTTCAGTGTTTTTCTTATGGTGGACGCATGAACAGAGACTTTAGCAAGCTCTAGAGATTTCTGCAGGTCTTTTGCTGTTACCCTTGGGTTCTTTTTCACCTCCTGCAGCATTGCATGTTATGGTCTCCATCCTCATCCTCATCCTCTCCTCCGCTATTCGAAGGTAGAGCATTCCTATGAAATAGTTCGTAAGCAAGAATGTCGTAAAGTGAAGAAGCAATGACCATTTATTTATATGTGAAAAATTTGTGAGCATTCACAGACCCAAAAAATAACCCACCAAATAACACATAAAACCTAAAATAAAGTAACATATAGTAAAAGCAGGAATGATCTGATAAATACACAGCCTATATAATGTAGAAATACTTTTCTGCAATTATTGCAGCACTCTTGGCAAAAACACACTGCGTAAGTGCTCCTGGCAGAAACACTCTTTCCAGTAACCTTTAAGCTATGAAGCTACTAGGTAACACATAAAAATACACAGCCTAAAAAAAGTAGAAATAATGTATGTGCAGTGTAGTTTCACTTACTGGAATCAGGAAGACAGTGAGCACACTGATGATGGTGTGTTAGGCTGAGTTGGCGGAGATTGGGGTGGTGGGAGGTAGAGGAGACTGGGGTGTCATCTCATTGTCATCTGTTTCCATCAGGGCAGGCAGGTCATCTTCTGTGTCTGCCTGCCTTGATGTCGAAGGTCGAGTTTCGTCGTCTGCTGTGGCTGAAGTGGAAGGCTTGAAAAACGACAGTATGCTTGACTGCTTAGCCTCGTGCATTTTACTATCTGACAGTTCTTTGTAAGCACTCAAACCATCCTGCAAACCTGCCCTAAACCTACGTACCCTTTCAAAATTAAAGTCATACTTTCCTGCAATCATTGCAGTGTTGTCAATCGCAGCGAAAATCTCACGCAATTGCTTCCTGTTCAGTTCCTGGACGACTTCACTTTTGGGTCACTCACTACTGCGTTCGGTTTCAATTGTTATCCTTTCCTCTTCATCAGCTCCTCATCTCTCAGTTCTTGGTCATGGGATGCCAAAACCTCTTCAATATCATCTTCGTCAACTTCCACAAACTCACTACCTCCAACCTGATGGCATGAACATTGACTCCTCTAACTTCTGTTAATGCCCCTCCTTCCCTACCCCATCCCTGACATATTTAGTTGTTTGTTTTTTTTTCTCTCTCTCTCTGTCCATCACTCTGCCTGTTCTCCATCTCTCTCTAGTGTTCCCCTCCCCCTTTCTTTCTCCCTAGGCCTCCTGTCCCATGATCCTTTTCCTTCTCCAGCTCTGTATCACTTTTGCCAATCACCTTTCCAGCTCTTAGCTTCATCCCACCCCCTCCGGTCTTCTCCTATCATTTTGCATTTCCTCTCCCCCTCCTACTTTCAAATCTCTTAGTATCTTTCAGTTAGTCCTGATGAAGGGTCTCGGCCCGAAACGTCGACAGCGCTTCTCCCTATAGATGCTGCTTGGCCTGTTGTGTTCCACCAGCATTTTTGTGTGTGTTGATTGAATTTCCAGCATCTGCAGATTTCCTCGTGTTTATCCTTACTTTGTTCACCACGATTGAAACGCTTAATTATGTCTAGTTTTACGCTAAGTGTAACACCCTTACGCGCTCTTTTAGGCTTTTCCGATACCTTAGAACTCCTCTTGCTAACGGATGAACAAAATAAATTGCCATAAGCACAGATGCTCACAGGCGCGTGTTTATGTGATGCCGGCTAGAATGCAGTTCCGGGGGAGGAGCTCGGCTGCTCGGCGCGCGCAGCTTTTTTCCATAACTGTGAAAACACCTTCTGTTAGCGAAAACAGGTAACTAATGTAGGTCTTTCGTAACGGCGTGGTGTCGAAAAGCGGGGGACACGTGTGTGTGTGTATATAAAATCAGGTAGTTCTGGGCAGCTACGACTGTGTAAAACAAAACTCAGCAAAACACTTGTCTTGTAAATCACATCACCTTAAACCCATTCTTAGGAGTATGTCCCATTAAAACCTGGAAGAACTGTCTCCCCTATCTATGCCTTTTCTGATTTTATATTTTCAGCAAACCTACATTAATACATCTTGGGTAAATGAAATTTACCCTTGCAGAATTCACAGATCACTCCCCAAAAATCTGGGATATGGAATAAAATTCATTGTGTGGCATGTGGCCAAGTGGTTAAGGCGTTGGACTGGCGATCTGAAGGTCGTGAGTTCGAGCCCCAGCAGAAGCAGCGTGTTGTGTCCTTGAGCAAGGCACTTAACCACACATTGCTCCAGTCCACCCAGCTGAAAATGGGTACCAGCAAAACACAGGGGGTTAACCTCGCGATAGACTGACGTCCTATCCGGGGGGGGGGGGGGGGGGGGCGGGAGTCTCGTACTCTCAGTCGCTTCACACCATGGAAACCAGCATAAGCACTGGCCTGATGAGCCTATAAGGCTCGGGACAGACTTTAACTTAACTGGATAAACACATTTGATAGAAAAATGAAGGGCTATTTCTGAAGGAAGGGTTAGGATCTTGGAGTAGTTTATAAGGTTATTGTGGGTGAAATTACAGTGCTGTGGTGTTTTGTGTTCTATGTAGATATGAGTCTCACAGGCTGAGTTCATCTAGAACTGTCCATGAGAAGGTGGTGATGAGCTGTCTTGAATCACAGCCGTCTTTGGGGTGAGGGTATACTGCTGCTGGGGTGGGAATTCTGGGATTTTGACCTGGCAGCAGTGAAGGAATGACAATTTATTTCCATATCAGGATGAAGTATGGCTTAGAAGGCAACGTTCAGACGGCGGTTTTCCCTCTGTTCTGCTGCCCTTGTCCGTCTAGCTGTTCTGCAGATGTACCGTGGAGAGCATCCTAACTGGTCGCATCACTGTCTGGTGTGGAGAGGCCACTGCACAGGATCAGAAAAAGCTGCAGAACTTTCCAAACTCTGCCAGCTCCATCATGGGCACGAGTCTTCCCGAGTTCCCACACTTCAGGAACTGCAGAGATTTAAGGTGGCAGCTCATCACCACCTTCTCAGGAGCAGCTATAGATGAACTACTAAGTGCTCACTCCGCATCAAGTTCATCTTTAAAAGTCAATGCCTCAAAAAAGGCATCTAACATTAAGGACCCTCATCACCCAGGACATGCCCTCTTCTCATTACTACCATCACAGGGAAGTACAGGAGCTGGAAGTCATGCACTCAATATTTTGGGAACAGTTTCTACCCCTCGACTGCCAAGTTTCTGAATGTGCAATGAACTAACCCATGACACAACCTTACCTTTTTTTTTTACATTCTTTGCACTACCTTTTTTTACATGTTTCTAATTGTATTTTATTTTTTTGTATATTGCACTGTACTGTTACTGCGAGCTAACAAATATACCAGTGATATTAAAAGTGATTCTGTTAGGTGGTGCGTTTGGAAGATGTTGTCTAAAGTGTCTTGGTGATTCTCCGAGTGTATCCTGTAGATTGTGCAGTGCTGAATCAGTATTGGAGTGGTAACTTGCATCAGCAGTGTATTCTTATAATGTGGGGCCCCGCACACCCGTTACTGACTTGGCCGCTACTTTGGTACCTTCCCAGTGATGGTGGTCCTCTCTTGTCCTTTCACTCTGACAGCTGCGGCAAGGCGAGGGTTAAGATGGTGAACGTGCGGGCAGTTGACCTGAGCTGAGTGAGGTCCTTGAGAGCTTTGCTCCCAGTTGTACTGCATGGAACCCAAGGATAGCAGGTGTACTGGAACAAATGATGGACTGGAGAATTGCACTTTCCAATTGGCCGATACCTTGGTTTCAATTTGATTTGCAATCGAATTAATCGGGTTCAATATCACTGAATTGAATTGACTTTATTTCTTACATCCTTCACGTACATGAGGAGTAAAAATCTTTATGTTACATCTCTGTCTAAATGTGCAATCATAGTAACTTATAATAAATGGAACAATGTAATATAGAGCACATTCAAATCAGCTTGAGGCTGATGGCCTGGTGGAAGAAGCTGTCCCGGAGCCTGTTGATCCTGGCTTTTATGTTGCGGTACCGCTTCCTAGATGGTACCAGCAGGAATAGATTGTGGTTGGGATGGCTTGGAATTTGTTTTTCACTGCAGTAAAGTGCAATATATAAATACTATCATTTAAAGTAAGAAATAAAAAAATTATAGTGCAAAATAGTGAGATGTTGTTCATGGGTTCACAAACCGTTCAGAAACCTGAGAGTGGAGGAAAGAAGCTGTTCCTAAAAAGTTGAGTGTGTGTCTTCAGGCTCCTGCACCATCTCCTTGATGGTAGTAATGAGAAAAGGGTGTTTCTTGGGTGATGGGGGTCCTTGATGGAGTGGCTGCTTTTGATGAGATTAATTGCCAATGAAGGATTGTATTGTGTGTAGGTCTTGGAGACACAGAGCACTACAAGGCAGAAGCAGGCTCTTGGGCCCATCAACACCATTCTGCCTAGTCCTATTGCCCTGCCCCTGAACCATAGCCCTGCATCCCCCTCCCCTCTGTGCTAATCCAAACTTCTCCAAAGTGTTGAAATCAAACCCACATAGAGTCATAGAAAATTTACTGCACAGAAATGGGTACTTCAGTCCATCTGATTTCATACGAACCATTTAAGCTGCCTATCTGTACTAGGACCATAGCCCTCCATACCCCTACCATCCATGTCCCTAACTGAATTTGTCTTAAACGTTGAAATCAAACTGGCACCCACCATTTCTGGTAGTTTATTCCACACTTGCGCCGCCATCTGAGTGAAGAAGTTCCCCCTCGGGATCCCCTTGAACATTTCCTTTTCACCCTAATGGATGGATTTTGTACTTGTGGTTAATCTCCGTGAATTATATTTGGCAGTGTTTCATTGTTCAATACAAACTTGGCATGAATTTTTGTTTTGTACTGCTCCCGTGAATGTGTAATGTTGGGCTGTGCAAGGGGTCCTGAGTAAGTTAGCCTGGCCGCCATTGGTCAGAATGGTTTTCTCGGAAGGATGAATACGGTCAGGATACAGTCTATTAAAATGATGGGCAAATAACATAATGGGATGATGAGTTTGAGCTTTGTAAAGAGGAGGTAGAATGGGGGTTTAACAGAACTTGTGAAGTCAAGTGTTTTAGATTCGGTGTTTAAAATGTTTGTGTATGTTTACTTTTTAACCATTTCCAAAGAGAGCATGCAACGTGGCATAACAGAGTCAGGATTTTTTTAAATCACTGATGTGTCATGAAACGTGTTTTGTGGCAGCAAGGCACAAAATAGTTACTACAAGTTACAGAAGTAAATGGTGCAGAAGATGAATAATGCAGTTGGGTACATGGACTATTCAGAAATCTAATGGTGGAAGGTATAAAGCTGTTCCTGAATCTTTGAGTGTGCATCTTTGGGTTCCTGTACCTCCTCACTGGTAGTAGTGCGAAAAGGACATGTCACAGACGGTGAGGTTCTTTAATAATGGATGACATCTTCTTGAGGTACGGCCTCTTGAGGATATTCTTGACGGTGAGGAGGGTTGTGCCTGTGAAGGAGCTGGCTGAGTCCACAAACCTGCTCGGCTCTTTCAATCCTGTGCATAATGTTCGTGTGGAAAGGAAGGCCTCCCTCTGTGAAAAGATCATAAATTTTACAAATTAATAGACACACCATGCTATAATTGTTTTCTTGGTTTTTGAGAGTAATCATCATAGAATGGGATTCATGGCCATCTGGTGAACATGTTTAAAGAATACTTTTGCAGTCATCTCCCCCCCCCCCCCACTGTTACTAAAGTCGGGCAAAAGGTGAGGTTTCTTCTAAGGAGCTTGAGTTTTGTGCTGGGGCAGTGTTCCTATATGGCCCTGAGACCTGGAGAATGAGGAGCACTCCACAGAAATTGCAGGCTTTCATCAACCAGAGCCTGAGAGAGATCCTAAACATCAGGTGAACTGACAAACTAACCAACCAGACACTGTGGGGGGTGGGGGGAAACACCGACAAAGAATCCCCAGAGATACAAATACACAAACGGAATTGGAGGCGGATTGGTCACAACTTGAGGAAGCCCAACCAGCAACGTCACCAGGCATGCACTAAAAATGAAATCCCCCAAGGAAAGAGGAAAAAGCAATGTCCAAAGAACACACAGAGGAGAGACGTCAAGGCTGAAATTAGACAATGGGATCGCTCTTTGTCTACCTTCAAGAAACTGGCTCAGAACAGAGAGCAATGGAGATGGGAGGCCATCAATGGGAGGTCATCCACTGAGAGCTAAACGTCCACTGAGAAGTGGTTTTATATAATTACACCCTCTGAACTGTTAGCCTTCTATTTAAACCTGAGCTGCAGAGTTTGTGCTCATCAAGCCGAAGGAAATGCCTAGCTTTAGTGTATTGTGAGATTGACTACCCTATGAGATTTATTTGTCACATGTACATCAAAACATACAGTGAAATGTGGTGTTCTACATCAAGAACCAACAGAGTCCAAGGATTGTGCTGGGGAAGCTCACATCATGTACCCATGAGTACATTTCTGATTATGTGGGACAAACCCATGTGGTCACAGAGAGAATGTAGAAACACCTTATAGAACGGGGATTTCCAATTTGGGATCCATATACCTCTCAGTTAATGGTAGGTCCATGGCATTAGAAATAAAAGGTGAGGAACCCCTGTTATAGACAGTGGTGGGTTCTGAACTCCAGCCAAAGATTGTTAGCACTGTAAACCAATTGCACTACCTACTACCCAACTGTGATGCCTGTGTGATTACATAGGTTTTAACTAACTTGATGCAATACCACTAAATCATTCATTCCTTGTCTTGTGTTAAAATGTTGTTTTGTTTTTTACCTATGATTTGCAGTCATCTATTTTGTGACCTGTCTGAAATTGTAGATTCGGATTTCAAATTGATTTTAATTAACATTCAACCTTGCATGGATACAGCCGAGCAAAACGAGTGTTCCTCTGGGGCCAAGGTGAAAATTCAAAATAGCAAGGGAGGAGGGGGAAAAGTCATACCAAAAAAAACACGTATAGTCCAAGACACTGAGCGACAAGTCCCGCAAGTTGATGGCACAGTCCCCTGGCAGTGTACAGACACAGACACAGACACAGACACAGACACAGACACAGACAGACACACACACAGACAGACACACACACACACACACACACACACACACACACACACACACACACACACACACACACACACACACACACACACACACAATCCAGCCTGTCATTCCACCGATTGAACACTGGAGGGCAACAATGGGCGAGGCCAGCCCCCCAACCGCTCTTCAAATAAAAGGTGATTTAGATATTTTTTCGCACAAGAACCAGGGAGTCCATAATGTACTGTAATCTGCCATAGAAACATAGGAACACTACAGCACAATACAGGCCCTTCAGCCTACAATGCTGTGCTGAATATGTACTCACTTTTGAAATTACCCATAGCCTCTGTTTTTCCGTGCCTTCATTAGAATATTTGTTTCCAGTGATAGATTTGTATGATACACCCTCAGACATGACTTCAGAACATCCTAATGGAAAGAGGGATGGCTTTGTTGACACTAAGCCATTTTGTGCTTCGCTGAGCATTCCACAAGTGTGATAACTATATTGCACTTCATGCAGCTTAATGGGTGATTAGCTGTTTCAAAGGCTTCAAGAGTTGTTATCGCTTGAACATTGTCAGTGCCTAATAATATCCCATTGAATATCTGTAATGTCATCCTGACAGAAGTGATTTTTATAACTTAATTTATTTTTTTCCTCTCTATTTATTGTTCTTGTGTTGTCAATTTGATTATTTTAAGAAAAATTGGTATTAAATGTTTTCCATCAGTCATTTAAAAATAGCAATTTTTCCTTTCTGCTTCAAATGGCAACTGGTCCAGTGCCAAGCTAGACTGAAGTGCGTTTCTGCTGTTTCTATGGTTGTTTGCCCGGTTTGGAAACAAGGTGAGACAAGGCGATTTCTTGTGTGTGGTACTCTCCAGAGTTGTAGCTAGGGTAACTCTCCAAGCTCCTCGTCTCTAAGTGTCTTTCTCTCTGCCCAACACATTGCCAAGGGACAGGTTGTGCATGGCTGCAATTATGTTAGGCTGGCTGGTTTCAGTGTGTGGTCTTGGAGTCACAGTGGTTATGCTAGTTTTAATATGTCTGGCTAAGATGGGCCTGAGCTGTGGCCTCTGTCAAGGTCATTGATCTGACTTAATTGTTTTAAAAGTTCAAAGTGTGTTCATTATCAATGTATACTATATACGACTTTGGGAATCTTCTGACAAGCAGCAACAAAACCAAGAAACCCAATAGGATCCACTTTTAAAAGAAAATGAAACAGCCAACGTACAGAGAAAAAATTGTGCAAACTATCAAAATAAGCAAATAGCATTCAGGACTGAAGTTGATGAAGGTGAGTCCATGGCCACAAAGCCAGCCATCACCTAGGAGCCTGTTAGTTGCAGGCCACAGCCTCCGCTCAGCGCAGAGATGGGTAAAACTTACAAGGATGGTTTTGAGGCTGGAGGGGTGTTGGGGGTCAGCTTAGGGTTTATGGACAGGGATGTGTGGGAGTTGGAGGACAGGCCATGAGTGTGCATCCAGTTGTCGTTTTATTGGGTACAGGAGGCACCTTCACAACTGTTTTTCTGCACTGGCCTGAAATGCTGTCCATGGGTCAAGTATAATATGGTGCAGGATATTGGGTAAATTCCCTGGCATAAGTCTTGAGGCATTGGCATGAGAAGGTAAATATTAGCTCTGTTTTAAACTCGAAGTACATTTATTATCGAAGTACGTGTGCAGTGTGCAACCCAGGGATTCGTTTGAGATTTGTTGCGTGCATCGAGCCATACGGTGAAATGCGTAGTTAGTGTGAAGGACGTGCTGGAGGTAGCCCGCGAGTGTCGGCATGCTTCTGGTGCCAACGCTGCATGCCCAAAACTTGCTAACCCTGACTCGCACGTCTTGGAATGTGGGAGGAAGCCGGAGCATTCGGAGAAAACCTACACGATCCCGGGGAGAATGTACAAACTCCTCACAGATAGCGGTGGGAGTTGATCCCTGATCTGATGCTGCAAAGCGTAATGCTAACTTGTCGCCCCACATTGAGGCACTGACCAACAAAAGCTGATGAAGTGTAGGAGGCAAGTACTGATGATTCCAGCTCACAGCTACTCCCCTTATTGTCTTGCCTAATAAATGTACTTCAACTTTGAATTGCATGCCATTTGTGAAGGAAAAGTACTTAGTTTGCCTTTGGTCTTTCCGTTTCTTTATTCCAGTAGTAACAGACCAGGCCTTTGTGACCCTGGCTACCAATGATGCTTATGCCAAAGGTGCTCTTGTGCTCTGTCAGTCTCTGAAACGACACAACACTACCAGGCAGGTTGTGGTTCTATTTACACCACAGGTATCCAGCAAGATGAGGTAAGAATCCATTTTGTTTCTTTCAAATGTTTAGAAACTGGTTCAATATCAGCGACATACAGTTGTGAGATTTCTTTTGTGGCAACTTTAAAATGGAAGCAGTAAAAAATGACACCAGTCTTCACCTCTTGATCATTTTCGCCTTGGTCTGATGAGGTGCCCTTGTCTTGGAAGCGGCATCATTGTACTTCGGGCTGTTCTCTTGATTGCGATTGCTCTTTCATTATAAATATTGTGGGTAGGTGGAGACTGCAGATGCTGAAAAAATGATCTGCTGAAGGAACTAATCTGTGGTGGGAAATGAAGAATCAATATTTTGGGTTGAGATCTATTCTGAATGAACAAGGGGAAGGTGACTAGGATCGAGGAGTGAAGGGGTGGGCGATTGGTGGATTCTGGAGAGGAGTGTGGATTGGAGATGGTGAAAGAGACTTGGAGGTGATATATAAGATTATTAAGGGATTGGACAAGACAGAGGCAGGAAATATGTTCCAGATGCTGGGAGAGTCCAGTACCAGAGGGCATGGTTTGAGAATAAGGGGTAGGTCATTCAGGACAGAGTTAAGGAAAACCTTCTTCTCCCAGAGAGTTGTGGGGGTGTGGAATGCACTGCCTCGGAAGGTAGTGGAGGCCAATTCTCTGGATGCTTTCAAGAAGGAGCTAGATAGGTATCTAGGGGAATCAAGGGATATGGGGACAAGACAGGAACCGGGTATTGATAGTAGATGATCAGCCATGATCTCAGAATGGCGGTGCAGGCTCGAAGAGCCTATTGTCTATTGTGATAGGTGGGGACTGCAAGTTTTGTAGGTAGGTGACTGTCTCCTTTAATACTTTAATTTATGAATCCGTCCTAATGAGGTAAAACTTATTAAGTCTCACAAAGTAGTACAGCTTATTGCACATACAAACACTCTACGAACCTGCTATTCACTCTAATACACCCTTCCCATTAACCTTAACATGGAGTCACAAGCGATTGCAGATGCTGGAACTTGGAGCAATGCACAACACACCAGAGGAACTCCACAGGTCAAGCAACAGCCGCGGAGTGAAATGGACGGCTGATGTTTTCAGGTTGAGACCCGCCATTTGGAGCGCTTTCTCTCTTGAAAGCCCAGATGAAGGGGCTTGACCTGAAACATTAACTGTCCATAGATGTTGCCGAGTTACCCCAGCATTTTGTGTGTTGCTCCAATAACATTAAGCACTACGTAGAGTCGTTTACCTTGTCTTTGACTCCATACACCACTCACCCCAGTATTTGGCTGGGATACAGGTGTCTGCATTTACTTCCACGTTGTTAAGGTTTTCCCCAAAGCTTCTCGCTCACTTCTTTGTTTATATAATACAAATAATCACAGTGGCAATGATTGATTGATAGAAACTCCCCCTACCTCAGCCCCTTGATTGCATCAGAGGTTAATGTTATTCACTATGTAGGCTTGCATGAATAAGATGATGAGCGGCATTGATCGTGTGGATAGTCAGGGGCTTTTTCCCAGGGCTGAAATGGTTGCCACAAGAGGGCACAGTTTTAAGGTGCTGGGGAGTGAGTACAGAGGAGATGTCAGGGATAAGTTTTGTACTCAGAGAGTGGTGAGTGTGTGGAATGGGCTGCCGACGACAGTGGTGCAGGTGGATACGATAGACTCCTGGATAGGTACATGGAGCTCAGGAAAAATAGAGGGCTATTGGTAATCCTAGGTAATTTCTAAGGTAAGGACATGTTCGGCACAGCTTTGTGAGTCGAAGGGCCTGTATTGTGCTGTAGGTTTTCTATGTATTTGCTGTGATGTGTTGGTATGACTTGCAACTGAAGTTCAAAGGGCATTTATTATTAAATTATGTATACCACATTGTTTTCTGGCTGTCTGCAAGAAGATAAATCTCAGAGAAGCACCGCAGAACCCGTTTAAAGAAAACCCCTACACATGACCATCAGACGTGCAAAAATAAAGCACAAATTGCACTGTTACGAATGTGCCACAGCTCTGAGGGGCCGAAGGGTGCGGGGTAGCCCCCTCCTTTGTGAGAATCGCAAGATCACTATTAAGTCAGTTCAGGAGACACAGGAAATGAGAGAAAGACATGCAGAATCCACAAAAGGGTTGGAATGTGTCCTGGCCTCCGAAAGGCGGACCCATTGATACCGGCTATTGTCTCTTGGAGACGGACTTGTGTATTGCATCCTGTACGATGCATCGAAGCCCCCAGGCAATGAACCGAGGGGGAGGGTGGTGGAGGGATTGCATCATCCCGACCTGATTGACACCTGAGACCCTGTGAGTCGGGATAAAAAGAGGGTCTGTGGGAACAGCCCCTCAGACGCACCAGAAGGAACGCTAACGATCCCGTAATAGCAAAAACCAGTGGAAGGCCACGTGTGTCCTTTTCCGTTTGCCCCGGAATCGGTGGGCCCTGTACCACGGCAGAACGGTTTTTATCTAACAACGGGGAAATCAACTCCCAACGACTCTCGAAGGATTGACATCATAAAAGGAATGGGCAAGTTTTAACCCGTCTTTCTCTCCAACCCAAAAGCTGCAGCTTGAATGAACTGAGTGACTTTTATATTTCCATCGGACAATACATTATCCCCTAGACAACGATAGAGCTATTTCTTATTGATTACTATTAGACCTGCGCTTTTAGATTTGGTATTGACGACGCATATTATCTGTAAGTTTGCCTTGATATTATTTTGTGTATTTTTATCAATAAATACTGTTAAAAATAGTACCATCAGACTTCAATGGACCTCTCTATCTTTGCTGGTAAGTGACCCAGTTACGGGGTACGTAACAGCACGAAGAGCAGAACGTGAACAAATAACACACAAAACATTAAAAACATTAAACATCAAACTGTACCCAAAAGTGAGAACACAGCCACGAGCTGCCAGGGGGAGTAAAGCCAGGCCAGGAGCTGATGTCTGTGGCTGCGGTCAGTTCAGTGCTGTGGCAGTGGCTTCAGACCACAGGCGCAGATCCAGTTCCGTGCTGAAGCGCCTTGATCAAATCACACAAGTAGTAAAGCACGTTCCACACAGAGCACAGTAAACATCACACAGCAGCCGAAAGTAAGCTGATTTGTATATTAAAAAAAGTTCAGCAATTATGAAGAACAAAGAATTATATAAGCAATAAAGTTAGAGGTTTAAAGTACAGATTTGGAATAAAATGTGCATAAATACATAAATATCAGCATGTATTTACAATGTAAACAGTATTACTAAAAAGTGATTTAAAGTGTTTACAGTGCATTGATGTGACGGGATCAATAGATAGAGGGGGTGGGGGCAGCTAGCCAGAATGGTAATATCAGATTAAACTTTTAAGATGTTGTGAAGATTTTGTTTTAATAGCCCTGTAACACTTTCCAGAAGGGAGCTTTTGGAAAAGGCAGTTTACTGTGTGAGTAGTGTTTGCAGTGATTTTTCCTGCCCACTTCTTTGTCCTGGATATGTACAAGTGCTGCAGTGATGGTAGACTGCAGCCAATTAGCTTTTCAGCTGAACTGACAGTTCGCTGTAGTTTTTATATATTGAGAGGATGCTGCACCAGACCAGACATAATGGCTTACCCCTGTCTTCCCTGTTTGCTGTATTTCTGAGAAAGGATAGCATCCCATCCTTAGTCTATCCTAGTTGTTGGTTTGACCATTCTCAGACATAAGGTGTTTTGTTGAGAATATTTCTGGATCCCAGCAGCCTTTTGAAAAGGCTGGTAGATGGATTTCGGTCCAGTATGGATTTTAACACTTCTAAAGACTTTAGGATTGACTTGAGACCAGGGATGTCGCATGCATTTGAAACTCTTGTGGGTAATGGAGAAGAAGCCAAGCAGTTTAAATAAATGCATGCTGTGTGGTTTCATTGTGCTGTTTAGTTTCTTGGACCATAGAGCACTGCAGTACAGTACAGGCCCTTCAGCCCACAATGTGCTGACCTTTTAACCTTCTCTAAGATCAGTCTAACCCTTCCCTCCCATGTAGCCTATGTATCACGCGCAAAATGCTGTCAGCATCAATGGAAAGGGATGTACAGGATGGCACCAGGGTAAATCAGCGACTCTCTGCAGGCTGCAGAAAACTGTACCAGTTTTCCTCTTAAACATTCTCCTTATGAACTACTTTGGCTGCAATCTGCAGCAAGTAAATTTCCTCTCAACAGCGGACTACGAAAGTACAAGGGTGACCTTCAGATCTCATGACTGACGATCAAATGAGCAGAAGTCAGGAGCTCCAGCGGAGCAGTTAAGCGCAGCGCCTTTGAGGGCCGAGGCGGAAACGACCCTCATAGCTGGAAACGCGGCTGGAGAGGCGAAATTCAAACCAAGCTGAGGGGATGAGGCCTCCTCTACCCAGCATCTTGTCGGTAAACGTGCAGGCACTGGAAAGCAAGATTGACAATCTCAAGGCAAGGTTGCTGTATCACAGATGAGGCTGATCTTAATTGTTGTTCACTAAAACTTGGTTAAATGCGGACACTCCGGATGCAGTGTTGCGGCTGGAAGGTTTAACAATTTTCAGAATGGATCAAATTGCAAACTTTGGTAAGGAAAAAGGTGTGGTGTGTGCTTTGTAGTGTTATGCTATGGCAACAATGAATATAGAATTGAGACAGGTTTTTTTTTATAAACAGATAAAACATTTATTAAACACTGCTCAATAAAAAATGAAAAGTAAACAAACGACAAACTTAACTGGAAGTTAACTGCTATACGGCAACTCGAGCAGTTCTTAAAGCGATAAATGCAAAAGTCCAAATGATTTACACAGTCAACTAGGAGAGACTTTCCTGAAGTAATGAATTCCTCGACGACGTGACGTTACTGCTGATCCCAGCCGAAATATGCCTTGCCCGAAGGATTTACGACGAAGGAAACAAAAAGGGCTTAAAAGAACTGACCTTCTCTTGGTGAATAACACTGCGCCCAGCTCTTTCTGCTTTCACAATGCAGGAGCTATCTCAGATGCAGGTTACTAATTGCTTGAATAAAGATTAAATAAGGTCGATCTTGTTTTACTGCCGATGACACCAACTTTACTCGATCCTTTGGGTTTCCCGTACTTTGGTAAATTCTTCACTCCGATTGGACTACAAAGGTAGGAATCAAAACTGGCAGCATTGTGGTGAAAACTGCCAGCAATAACCTTTGAGACTTATGATAGAAAGTAAAACTCCACTTTAAAGCAAAACTGCCATCATGAGATGAATACACAGCATAATGGAGTCACTGATGAATTAAACAACGAACTGAGCTGCGTCACAGCAAGGCTTTCCCCTTTTATACCTGTTGAAACAGGCCATCACGTGACCTCTCACTGGTGGGAACATTACATCACATGACCTCACATTGGCGGGAAATTACATCACCCCACCATCACAAGACCATTACATCATGCTCACCAGATACTCAATTACATCATGGTCATGTGACAGTCACAAGATACCCACCTGGTATGTAACACCTCCCTCCAAAAAAAAGAATTTTGATCTGTCAAGAGCAAAATTTTAACAATTAACTACTGTAGATTCCGGACTACAGAGCGCACCTGATTAAAAGCCGCTGGCTCTAATTTTAGAAATAAAATCAATTTTTTACTTGTACAGGCCGCACCAGATTTTCGGCCGCAGGTGTCCCACGTTGTAATATGAGATATTTACACAGAAAGATATTACACGTGAGGATTTTTTAACTTTTAATTAAATCCATATGGTAACAAACAAATATATATTGCAAATGCTTTTTTTTGAACCGTGCCTGTAATATGGCTACTTTTAAATATACATACGTATCGGTAACACAAATTACGTTGCATATACTTTTTTACTGAACAGCACGAACAACATTCCAATATCTCCTAGCGACTGGTAAAAATATATATACTGCAGCCTACCAGGAAAAGTTATTGATCGCCTTTAACTTAAAAGCAGCGTTTTCGCTCAGGTCTGATGTGCTCGGGTAACGCGATCGGGTCTAATCGGGTCTGATGTGCTCGGGTCTAATGAGCTCGCGTAACGCGATCGGATCTAATCGGGTCTAATGTGCTCGGGTCTGATGTGCTCGGGTCTAATGAGCTCGCGTAACGCGATCGGGTCTAATGTGCTCGGGTCTGATGTGCTCGGGTCTAATGAGCTCGCGTAACGCGATCGGGTCTAATCGGGTCTAATGTGCTCGGGTCTAATGAGCTCGCGTAACGCAATCGGGTCTAATCGGGTCTAATGTGCTCGGGTCTGATGTGCTCGGGTCTAATGAGCTCGCGTAACGCGATCAGGTCTAATCAGGTCTAATGTGCTCGGGTCTGATGAGCTCGCGTAATGCCCCCACCTTCCCGTTTATCGCAAACCGGTATCCCACAAGACGCGGCGAAACCGGGTGTGACGTCATAGCATCCCGGGATGTAGTACAGAAAACAAATATAGTTAAAACACTTCTAACTTTAACTAACAAATGAATTACTAAGCGAAAATATTATAAACTAAGTAACTGCCATAAAGGCAGCACAATGCTTTTCTTCGAGTGTTTTCCATGTTGATGAGGGTGAGTACAAATGACTGATTTACAATAATTTAATTGTGAAAGTGCGCTTGATTTATCGTACAATTTCATTGGACCTCTGTGAACTACTCATCAATTTTATTGGTCTACTGTTACGAGGCAAAATGTTTACGAGGCAGCAAGAAAAAAAACCATGTATTAGCCGCTCTGGATTAAAGGCCGCAGAGTTCAAAGCTGTTCAAAATGTGGGAAAAAAGTAGCGGCTTATAATCCGGAATCTACGGTATTAACTAAAAAAACATGCATACACAATATACATAGTATTATCATACAGCACCTTACAAATAACTATACAAGAGTGTTACAAATGTTAAAATATCATTCCATAAAAAAACTACATTGTATATTCAGCATTGAGGTAGACAATCAGCAATCACATTATCTTTGCCTTTAATATGAGTTATCAAAATATTGTACTCCTGTAACGTCAAAGTTTTGTTGATAAATTGGGGTTTGATTTATTTCCTTAACCATTTTCCTTAACCAAGCCTGGACTTACAACATACTCAAGATAAGTCACAGTGGCATGACCAAATTCACTCTTAGCTAGGTTAATAGTTAAGTTAGCTTTTGAAAGCCTTTCAAATGGTTTCTCCATCACAGTAATGTGTGCTTTCCAAGTATCATTTCCTGTAACTAAATCATCAATATAGGCATCTGTATCTTTTAACCCATGAATCACAGAATTAATCATCTGCTGGAACGTACCTGGGGCATTCTTCATCCCAAATGGAAGAACATTATATTCATATAACCCAGATGGGGTTCCAAATGCAGAAATCTCTCTACCTCTGTCTGTCAATGGAACACACCAATACCCTTTTAATAAATCAATCTTTGTAAGGAACTTTGCTTTTCCAAGTTTATCTATACAATCATCCACTCTAGGAATTGGGTACACATCTGTTTTTGTTACAGCATTCACCTTCCTGTAGTCAGTACAAAACCGAATACTACTGTCTGACAGGCACCATAACACAAGGTGAACTCCAATTCGAATTAGAAGGTCTAATAATATTATTCTCTAACACACTTAATTTCTTTCTCATCAAGTTCACATTTTTCCATGTTCATCCTATATGGATGTTGCTTTATGGGTTTGGCATCTCCAACATCTACATCATGTGAAGCTACTGTGGTTCTTCTAGGAATGTCTGGAAATAAATCCCTGTATTTAAAAATTAATTGCTTCATCTGCTGCTTCTGCTCTGGCTGTAAATGAGCTAATTTCTCATCAATATTTTCCAGAATGGTTGAGATTGGTAATCTGGCAGAAACAATGTTGGGTTTAGAATGAGTTTCAAATGAATCATCCATTATGTTCCTAGTGAGATCAGACTTTATATTATTGACCACAACAGTCATAGTAGCAGACTGTTTCTCATAATATGGTTTTATGATATTTATATGGCAAAGTTGTGTTGCCCTTGTTTGATCTGGAGTTTTTATCACATAATCTACATCATTAGCTTTAGACATAATTTCATAAGGACCATGAAACTTAGCTTGTAAAGGATTCACTTGCACCGGGAAAAGAACCAACACCTTATCTCCAGGCTTAAATGTCCTCATCCTAGCTTCTCTATCATACCAGGTTTTCATTTTCTCCTGAGCCAATTTTAAATTTTCCCTGGCTAAGCCACAAGCTTTATGTAATCTGTCCTTAAATTTTAAAACATAGTCCAGCAAACTAGTGTGTACTTTATTAATCCATTGTTCTTTTAATAAGGCCAAAGGTCCTCTAACTCTATGTCCAAATACAAGTTCAAATGGACTAAAACCTAATGAATCCTGTACTGACTCCCTTTCTGCAAATAGAAGTAAGTATATACCCTCATCCAATCATCCGAATCAGAATCAGACTTTAATCGCCAAGTACCTATGCACATACAAGGAATTTACTTCCGGCAGATGTTGTCTCTCTGCTCATAACAATAATAATGATAAATATAAATGAAAATATAAATTGTACATACAGGTAGTGCAATCCAAGTAATAGTTAGCTGACAGTTAACCGGCAGTTAACTGTTCAGCAAAGTGACCGCAGTAGGGAAAAAACTTCTCCAGTGCCTATTAGTCTTAGTCTGGAGGGATCTGAAGCACCTACCAGACAGAAGCAGATCAAACAGTCCGTGCGCAGGATGGGAGGAGTCCTTTATGATGTTCCCCGCCCTCTTCTTCAACCTGGAAGAGTACAGGTCCACAATAGATAGTCACTGTGCGCTGTAGTCTGGTTCTTTTTCATTTTCCACACAATACATCCTAATCATAGTCTTGAGGGTGGAATGAAACCTCTCCAAGGCTCCTTGTGATTCTGGATGGTATGCAGATGAGGTAATCTGCTTAACTCCCAGTTTATAAACTATCTGTTGAAACAATCCAGACATAAAATTACTACCTTGCTCAGATTGCATTTCCTTAGGCAACCCAAAATAAGGTTTATTACAGTTTTAGTCATTATATTCCTAAGTGGTACTGCCTCTGGAAACCTAGACGCAATGCACATGATAGTCAGCAAGTATTGATGGCCAGTTGTTGTTTTTTGTAATGGGCCTACACAGTCTATAACAATTTTGGAAAACAGTTCACCGAACGCGGGAATAGGTTGCAGTGGGGCCACTGGAGTAACTTGATTAGGTTTACCCTCCATTTGGCAAGTATGACACGTTCTGTAAACCATCACCACATCTTTTCTCAAACCAGGCCAGTAAAAATGTTTAAAAACTTTGTCCACAGTTTTCTTCACCCCTTGATGTCCACCCAAAGGCACACTATGGGCTAAAGTTAAAATCTCATTTCGATAAACTTTAGGAACAACTACCTGGTGAGCAATATTCCATTCATCACTTGCAGGAACTGTAGGCGGTCTCCACTTCCTCATCAACACTCCTTTCTCAAAATAATATCCTACTGGCACCTTATCAATTTCACTATCCAGAAGAGCTTGTTCCTTTAATTTGATAATCTCAGGGTCTCGTCTCTGCTCTGCTATCATCTCCTTCCGAGACAGAGACAAATCTTCAGGGTCAGACTTACTCTAACACTGAAGGTAAGAAAGTTTCTGACACATGCTCAAAATTCGAATCCTGAGATGAACAGTCATGGGTAACAACCTCATTCTGCACATCAAGCTTTTTAGCCATGGCTTGAGTTACAACACAGGAGGAATCTGTGGTAGAATCCATCGGTGGTTCCTCTGACTTTATTGTCAAATGCACTTCAGGAAAATCTTGTCAATCTGCCAAGTCATTTCCTAACAATAAAGAAACATCATTCATGGGTAAGCTAGGTTGTAGTCCTACTTGTAACAAGTCCTGTAACTAACCCTGACCTCAAATTTACTCTATGTAAATGTACAGGCATAAGGGCACTCCCAACACCTTGTATATGGTTTACACTCCAGTGTCAGACTCATCATTAAACTTTAACACACTGTCTAACATCAGTGATTGAGAAGCTCCAGTATCTCTCAGAATTTTTATTGGCACCGGAGTGGATCCCTCTTCCAAGGATACAAATCCTTCAGTTATAAAATGATTATATCCTCTCTTAAATTGGTCAGACATCTACCCTGAGAAAATTTATTCTTGTGGATTAAAGGATACTCATCAGCTAATTTATCAGACTCCTGCAATGTAGCAGTGTCCCTCTCATTTAAGTATGTCCTTACTTCAGGGATGTTCCTTTTAAATTCCTCCATTAAAATCAACTCTTTCAATTTATTATAGTACCCATTTACATTTTTAGAGGAAACCCATCTCTCAAAACACATAGCTTTATCATAGGCAAATTCCACATAAGTTTTTTCCACGGATTTCTTCAAATTTCTGAGTCTTTCTCTATGTGCTTCCGGAACCAGTTCATACACCTTCAATATATGCTGCTTCACAATATCATAATCAAATGCTTGCTCAGCAGTTAAAGCTGTATAAACTTGTTGTGTTTTGCCTTTAATTACACTTTGTAACATCACTGACCATTTCTCTTGCAGCCACTCTGAAATCAGAGCAACAGTTTCAAAATGTTGAAAATACTTCTCTATTTCTGTTTCATTAAATGGAGGAACCAGTTTAATTTCCTGACTAACAACAAATGTTTTTCTAGAACCAGAGGACTGATCACTGGATCTTAATTCTGCCATCATAAGTTCAAATTCCCTCTTTTTATTTTCAGCCTCTAACTGACTTTGTTCCAAGTTAGCTTCCAATTGTTTCTGTTTTTACTCAGCTTCTTTTCTAAGCTTTTCTAATGCTACCTGTTCTAGGTATCTATCTATCTAGGTGTAACTGGATCACTGCTTTACTCACGGGAAAGGATATAACACTGCTTCATCAAAAACACCTGAATTTATATAGTGTTCTGCAATTTTCCTCTGAATTACAGGCTTTGTTGTAACCTTCAAAATGCCTTTTAAGTTCTAACCTGCTAGCAATCTCAGATACATCACTCTTTTTCACCTTTGCTAATAATTCTGCATCTAGTGATGCCAGAAAGTCATCAATATTCATTGTTGCTGAATACCACTCACAAACCAATCAAACAAAAGAATCTGGTATTCCCTTTTCCAAAATAGACTGATTAGTAAGCAAGGATTTAAGCACAAAAGTGGATTCGGATCCCGAGAGCCCCCAATTGTTATGCTACGGCAACAATGAATATAGAATTGAGACAGGTTTTTTATAAACAAATAAAACATTTATTAAACACTGCTCAATAAAAATGAAAAGTAAACAAACGACTAACTTAACCGGAAGTTAACTGCTATACGGCAACTCGAACAGTTCCTAAAGCGATAAATGCAAAAGTCCAAATGATTTACACAGTCAACTAGGAGAGACTTTCCTGAAGTAATGAATTCCTCGACGACGTGACGTTACTGCTGATCCCAGCCGAAATATGCCTTGCCCGAAGGATTTACGACAAAGGAAATAAAAAAGGGCTTAAAAGATCTGACCTTCTCTTGGCAAATAACACTGCACCCAGCTCTTTCTGCTTTTACAATGCAGAAGCTATCTCGGATGCAGGTTACTAATTGCTTGAATAAAGATTAAATAAGGTCGATCCCGTTTTACCGCTGACGACACCAACTTTACTCGATCCTTTGGGTTCCCGTGTTTCGGTAAATTCTTCACTCCAATTAGACTGCAAAGGTAGGAATCAAAACTGGCAGCATTGTGGTGAAAACTGCCGGCAATAACCTTTGAGACTTAAGATAGAAAGTAAAACTCCACTTTAAAACAAATCTGCGTCATGAGACGAATGCGCAGCATAACGGAATCACTGACGAATTAAACAACGAACTGAGCTGTGTCATAGCAAGGCTTTCCCCTTTTATACCTGTTGAAATAGGCCATCACATGACCTCTTACTGGCAGGAAAATTACATCATGTGATCTCACATTGGCGGGAAATTACATCACCCCACCATCACAAGACCATTACATCATGCTCACCAGATACTCAATTACATCATGATCATGTGACAGTCACAAGATTCCCACCTGGTATGTAACAGTAGTAAGTTCTCATTGGCACATGAACATTAGGGTTATGTCGATTTCTTGCTCCCCGACTTGAAATGTATACTATTTAATTTACCCTGGGAGTTCTCATCTGTGATCCTGACCATGCTTTACATACCACCAGCAGCCGATATATTAGCAGGCACTTGCGAAACTGCATGAGGTTGTCTTTAAACAAGAAACAGCCTATCCTGACACATTTCAAATTATAGTCGCCAACTTTAACCAAACCTCTCTGAAGAAAACTCTGCCGATTTATCACCAGCACGCAACATGTTGCACCAGAGGGTCCCAACACAGCAGACCACTGTTACACTATGATAAAGAATGCCTATTGTTCCTTCCCAAGACTGCAGTTTGGCAAGTCAGATCATTTGGTTGTACTCCAAACTGCATACAGAACAAGGCTCCAGAGATCAAAACAACTAAGGAATTCGCGGGAGGCAGAGGAACAGTTATGGGGTTGCCTTGAGTCAATGGACTGGGCCGTGTGCAAAAACTCATCTAAGGACCAGAACGACTACGGCTGGGTCATAATAGACTTTATTAAAACATCTGTGGGTGAGTGTGTTCCCACGAAAATGTTCAAGGTTTTCCCTAATCAGAAGTCCTGGATGAACAATGAAATCTGGAATTTGCCAAGAGCCAGAGGTTCAAGTGTGGAGATCCAGAATGGTACAAGAGGTACAGGTACGATCTCCAGAAAGCCATCTCATGGGTGAAGTGGAGATTCTGGACTGGACTGGAATCAGCGAGGGATGCTCGACAGCTGTGGTAGAATTTGAATGCCATAACCTCCTACAAAGCTAAATCTTGTGATATGGGGGACAGCAGAGCTTCACTTCCAGATGAGCTCAGTGCCTTCCATGCTTACTTTGACCATCGTGGGAGGAACTGTTATGTATCGCCATGTCTCCCAATGTGGTCTCCGTATCTAAAGACGATGTGCGGACTGCCTTCAAAAAAGAGAATCCAAGGAAATCATCTGGTCTGGACCGAGTACTGAAGACCTGTGCTGACCAGCTGCCTGGTGTATTCTCAGATATCTTCAACCTTTCACTCCAGCAGCATATGGTACCCATCTGCTTCGAGCAGGCTTCAATCGTGCCAGTGCCCAAGAAGAGTGTGATAACTTGTCTCAATGACTAATGCCTAGTGGCACTTTCATCCGCAGTGAAGTGTTTTGAGAGGCAGGTGTTGAAGCATATCAGCTCCAGTTTGAATGGTGACTTGGATCCTCTTTAATTCGCCAACTGAAGCAACAGCGAGTACAGCAGATGCCATCTTATTGGCTCTTCACACAACCCAGGAACACCAAGATAATGAAGATGCATGCATAAGGATGACTTTATCCATTATAGCTCAGCATTTAATACCGTCATCCCATCAAAACTAATCAATAAACTTTAAGTCCTGTGCCTCAATACCACCTTGTGTCTTTGGATTCTGGATTTCTTCACTTGTAGACCCCAGTCGGTTTGGATTGGCAAAAAATTCTCCTCCACAATCTCAAACAAGAGATAATTTGCAGACGCTGGAAATGCTGCTGAAGTGTCTTGGCCTGAAATGTTGACTGTACTCTTTTCCATAGATGTCTGGCCTGCTGAGTTCCTCCAGCATTTTGTGTGTGTTCCTCCACAATTTCCATCAGCACAAGATCACCACAGGGGTGTGTGCTTAGCCCCCTGCTCTGCTTACTGTACACTTATGACTACGGCTAAGTACAACCCCAACATCGTATACAAGTTTGCTGATGACACTACTGTTGTGGGCTGTGTCAAAGGTGGTGATGAATCAGCTTGCAGGAGGGAGATTGAAGATTTGGCTGAATGGTGTAATAATAACAACAACTTCTCACTCAATGTCAATAAGACTAAGGAACTGATTGTAGACTTCAGGAGAGGGAAACCAGATGTCCAAGAGCCATTAGAGGATCAGAGGTGGAGAGGGTCAGTAACTTTAAATTCCTGGGTTTCACTGTCTCAGAAGACCTGTCCTGGACCCATGATATATCATTGCAAAGAAAGCACGACAGTGCCTCTATTTCCTCAGGAGATTCGGCATGTCATCAAAAAACTTGGCAAACCTCTACTGTTGTGTGGTGGGAAGTGTACTGACTTGCTGTATCACGGCCTGGTATAGGAACACCAATGCCTTAGAGCGAAAAATCCTACCAAAGGTGGTGGGTTTGGCCCAGTCCATCATGGGTAAAACCCTTCAAACTATTGAGCATATTTACGTAAAATATTGCAGCAGAAAAGCAATATCCATCATCAAAGATCCTCACCACCAGGCCATGCTCTTTTCTCACTGCCTTGTGCAGGAAGGCACAGAGTCGACTGTACTTCCTAAGAAGGTTGGCGTCATTCAATGTCTGTAGTGAGATGCTGAAGATGTTCTATAGGTCAGTTGTGGAGAGCGCCCTCTTCTTTGTGGTGGCGTGTTGGGGAGGAAGCATTAAGAAGAGGGACGCCTCACGTCTTAATAAGCTGGTAAGGAAGGCGGGCTCTGTCGTGGGCAAAGTACTGGAGAGTTTAACATTGGTAGCTGAGCGAAGGGCGCTGAGTAGGCTACGGTCAATTATGGATAACTCTGAACATCCTCTACATAGCACCATCCCGAGACAGAGAAGCAGTTTCAGCGACAGGTTACTATCGATACAATGCTCCTCAGACAGGATGAAGAGGTCAATACTCCCCAATGCCATTAGGCTTTACAATTCTACCGCCAGGACTTAAGAACTTTTTAAAAGCTATTATTAATGCTTTTTGAGATAGTGATTTAGATGCATATCATATTTTTTACTGAGTTAAGTATTGTATGTAATTAGTTTTGCTACAACAAGTGTATGGGACATTGGAAAAAAAGTTGAATTTCCCCATGGGGATGAATAAAGTATCTATCTATCTATCTATCTATCTATTAGGTAGAAGATACAGGTGCCTCAGGATTTGCACCACCAGGTTCAAGAACAGTTACTACCCCTCAACCATCAGGCTCTTGAACAAATGGGGATAACTAAACTCCTCTATTGAGATGTTCCCACAATCAATGATCTCTTGTTATTTCATGCTTGTTATATATTGCTATTGGTTTATATCTGCATTTGCACAGTTTATTATCCATTGATCCTGTTCTATAGATTGCTCGTATGAAAAATAATCTCAGGGTTGTCTGTGCTGACATGTATGTTCTCTGATAAACATCAAACCGCCAGCAAAAAAAAGCCAAAATTTACCATTAGATCATGGAGGAAATATATCAATTAACTCAAATGGTAGTAACGAGCAAATGAACCCCATCTTTTCTCAAAATCAAACATAGGTTCAAAGGTTCGACTTCTAATTTTCTCCAAACTAAGACATTACATCACTTGAGAGAACCGTTGTGACAGAGTGGGAGCCGACGTATCCTTCCACTTCAACAAAATGGCCCTCCTCGCTGTCAATGTAACAAACGCAATAACGTGTTGGTCAGACGAAGAAATACAGCGGCTATTTTGAGGAATTGTTCCAAAAAGCACAGTTAATTTGTTAGGTTGTAAATTAATTTTAAGTGCTTTAGAAACTGTAGAAAAAAAACTGACTTCCAAACCTGTGCCAGTATAGAGAAAGACCAAAACATGTGTGTCAGTGTAGCTGTCTCAGTTTTACATCTATCACAATAACTATCAACATTAGGAAAGACTTTAGACCATCTCTCCTTCGTCAAATAGTAATGATGTACAATTTTAAATTGAATCAGTGAATGATTAGCACAAATCGAAGAAGAGTTAACCAACTTCAGAATCTGCATCCAGTCCTCCGTCATAAAAGTCAAATTAAGTTCCTTTTCCCAATCTTGTTTAATCTTAAATAAAGGACGCTTATCCCATTGTTATAAATTCTTCCAATGGAACCCCTCATCAAAGGGTTCATACTTGTAATAGTGTCTAACAGGTCGGCATCCAATATGTAAGGAAAATTACTTAAATATTTTTGTAAGAAATGTCTAACTTGAAGGTATTGTAAAAAGTGTGAGTAGGAAAGAGAATATTTATCAACTAATTGTTCAAAAGACATCAGTCTATCTTCTTTAAATAGATCCAAAAAATTATTAATACCTTTATTTTTCCAAAGTAAAAAAAAATTGGATCACTCAAAGAAGGCTTAAAAAATAATTTTGATAAATTAAACTATAAAGTTTAGATTTTTTAAGATTAAAAATATTACAGAATTGGAACCAAATTTGTAAAGAATATTTAATCACAGAGTATAAATTTAAATTAGCAACTTCAGCTAATTGTATAGGTAAAGCAGCTCCCAATAACGAGGTTAAATAAAACTGTTTCACAGCTTTCAATTCAAAATCTACCCAAATTAGCCACTCGTTCTTATCAACCCAGTGCAATCAAAAGGACGTATATCACAAATTAACAACCCAGTAATACATTCTTAAATTAGGCAAAGCAAGGCCTCCATCCTTTTTCAATTTTTTGTAAGTGACATTTACTAATTCTTGGTCTTTTATAATTCCAAATAAAAGATTTATTTCTTTATAAATCTACTTTCTTTATTATCTGTTGGTGTATGATCTGTAACTTGGCAATTAATAATTGTGTATGGGGCAGTATTTACACAGCATTCCCTGCGATCAACGTTCCTCAATTGGAACATCCCAATGCTTATATTTGGTTGAGCCCCCAAATCATACTGACCTTAGTTGCATATTGCTTATGAAAGGTGGCCTTCTCACGGCTCAATCACATGGCTGTTAACAGAGCTAGCTAAAGAGACAAATCGGTATGTGAGCCCCAGTGAGAGGGCTGAACAAATAAGAGATTTTTTTTCAAGCAAGTCAGTGGTGTTGCTAATGTAAAGGACTGATCTCCTAGTTGAAAGAGATGGTGCATTGTGTTAGAGAGATTGCCTTGCACCAGTTATGCACTGTAGTTATTCTAGATTGCCTTTTGACTCCTTGCTCCTACAGTTTCCAAGTTAACATTTACTATTGGTCTACTGGTTCACTGACTCGGTCTGCTTTATTCTTGTACAAAACTTAGGCATGCGCTCCAGTGTCTGTTTGATGAGGCCAGAGAAGTCAACGTACTGGACAGTGGGGACTCGGCTCACCTGGCCCTGTTATCGAGGCCAGAGCTTGGGATCACCTTCACCAAAATACACTGCTGGTGCCTCGTGCAGTACTCGAAGTGCGTCTTTATGGACGCTGATACTCTGGTGAGTTTGGCACTCTCTTGACATCAAGTTCTTCCTCGTTGAGTGTGAGGCGAGAATGAACTCATGCCCTTGGGGAAGGGGAAAGAGATTTGTTTCCTGTTGAGTCTGAAATTCGCAACTGGAGTATTGCATACAGTTCTGGTTAGCCCATTATAGGAATGATGTTGAAGCTTTGGAGATGGTGCAGAAGAGGTCCGGGATGGTGCCCTGGATTAGAGAGGCTGAGGGGAGATCAGATGGAGGTTTGTGACATTATGAGGCATAGATAGCATAGACAGTATCTTTTTCCCATGGTTGAAATGTCTAATACCAGAAGACATGCATTTAAGATGAGAGGGGTAATTTCAAAGGAGTTGAGGGGCAAGTGTTCACAGAGTGGTGGGTGCCTGGAATGCACTGCCTGGGGTGGTGATAGAGGTAAATACATTAAGGACTTTTAAGGGGCGTTTTCACAGCCTTCATCTGCCTTATCCTAGGTGTGGCCCTGAGCATCTGTTTGATGAGATCAGAGTCGATGTATGTCGCTGGTACACATCACAAGTCCTGGTTATGTGACCACCAGGCAGACAGTCTCTGATGAGCGTTGATAATGGCAGAGACATCTGTCTTGCAGAGACACTGCCCAGAAGAAGGCAATGGCAAGTCTTGTTGTAGACAATGTTGCCGAGAAATTTGTGGATAAGACCATGATCGTCCACATCATATGACACGACATGATGATGATGATGATGAAGATGAAGGGATGTTTAGATAGGCACATGAATGTGAGGGAAATGGAAGAGTAGAGACATTGTGTCAGCAGAAGGGGTTAGTTTAGTTGGCCATGTGATTACTAATTTAGTTCAGTGCAAGACTGGGCCGAAGGGCCTGTTCCTGAACCATACTGTTCTGTGTTCTAAATTGAGAAGTCATGGTGAAATGTGGCTATTGAAAATGTTGTCCAGAGAAGGAAAATTATCCCATCGAGTAAAGAAGCAGCAAATGGTACGAAACACACACAAACTGCTGGAGGAACTTGGCATCAGGCAGCATTTTAGTCCTCTCCAGAAATATTGCCTGACTTGCTGAGTTCCTCCACCATTTTGTGAGTGTTGCTCAAGATTTCTAGCATCTGCAGAATCCCTAGTGTCTAAACGATATGAAATCTGCATCAAATTCCATCTGCCTTTTGAGGCATCTGTTTCAATGGCATTTTTCAGGTTTGTCAAAACATAGATGAACTCTTTGAACGAGAAGAGCTCTCTGCTGCTCCAGATCCCGGCTGGCCCGACTGCTTCAACACTGGGGTATTCGTCTACGTTCCTTCCATTGAAACCTACGACCGATTACTACAGTTTGCGGTAGAGAATGGTAGTTTTGATGGTGGGTGCAGTTCAGCTTCACTTGTTGCTGGCTCTTATTTAGCTTTGTAGCAGTTTTTATGTCTGTTTTGTTTGCTTTGGATGTTAGGGGGAGATCAAGGCCTGTTGAATAGTTTCTTCAGAAATTGGTCTACAACGGATATCCATAAACACCTGCCATTCATTTACAATCTGGCCAGCATTGCCTTGTACAGCTACCTCCCTGCCTTCAAACAGTAAGTATCTTTTTCTTTACTCAACCGTTCCATTAAATGAGGTATTTTTTGCCAATATTCCTTGTGTGGTCTTCTGCAGCTTCATAATGTATTCAATGGCTGCTTTATCGGGTATCTCCTGTACCTGTGAGTGTATATTTGTGGCCTACTGCTGCAGCAACCCATTCACTTCAAGGTTCGACGTGTTGTGTGTTCAGGGATGCTCTTCTGCACATCTTCTGCACACCACTGGTGTAACATCGGGTTATTTGAATTATCTTCCTGTCAGCTTGAACCAGTCTGGCCATTCTCCTCTGACCTCTCTCATTAACAAGGTGTTTTCACCAACAGAACTGAGATTTTTCTGTTTTTTTTTTGCAACATTCTATGTAAACTTTAGAGTCTGTGAATGAAAATCCCAGGAGATTAGCAGTTTCTGAGATACTTAAACCACCACATCTACCACCCACAATTATTCCCCAGTCTAAGTCACTTAGACCATATTTCTTCCCCATTCTCATGTTTGGTCTGAACAACAACTGAATCTCTTGACCATGTCTGCATGCTTTTATGCTTTGAGTTGCTGCCACATGATTCACCTTCATCATTAGATGATGTGTCATATGACATGGGTGATCATGGTCTATGACCATGATTGTTCTTAGCAAATTCTACACAGAAGTGGTTTGCCATTTCTGCACTCTGGGCCGTGTCTTTGCAAGACACATGACCTCATTCATTATTGATACTCTTCAGAGATTGTCTGCCTGGTGTCAGTGGACACATAACTGGAACTTGTGATATGTACCAGCTGCTCATACAGATACCCAGGGTCACTTGGCTTCACATGACCCTGATCCGGTGAGGGGTGGGAGCTAAGCAGGTGCTACACCTTGCCCAAGGGTGACTTGTGGAATGAAGGAGTGCCTTACACCTCCTTTAGTAGAGATGCATCTCACCCCACTACCCACGTGATTGGTTGATTAAATATTTGTGTTAATATGCAGGTGTACCTCATAAAATGGCCACTGTGTATTTTTGTAGTTGCAAAGATTCATGCTGGCCTGATAGTGCAGATTATGATGTACTCTAGTGTGAAGTATGCTGACTTGGTTATGGAGCGCAGAACAGCACCAGAACAGTCTCTGTGGGCCATGATTCTGCACCAAACATGTTGATAAACTAATTCTCTGCCTCTATATCAACAATATCCCTCTGTTCCTGCATATTCGTTAGTTTGCCTAAATGCCTCTTACAATCATAGATACAATTGTCGTGCTTATCTCCTCCACCATCACCCCGGCAGTGCTTTTCAGGTACTTACTGCTCTCTGTAGTAAAACAAATTCTTTGCCCCAGATCTCCTTTAAACTTTTTCAACACCTACAAAATGCTGGAGGAGCTCAGTAAGCCCTTCTGGATTCAGGGCTGCAATGAAGAATGCTACAAGGTGCTATTACTCATGGTAGGATTACTCCGTTGGAATAAAGTACTAACAAAGACCTTTGTTAGGCATAATGAAGGGTCTCAGCCAGAAATGTCAACTGTTTACTCTTTTCCATAGAGGCTTCCTGACCTGCTGAGTTCCTCCAGCATTTTTGTGTGTTTTGCTTTGGATTTCCAGCATCTGCAGAATTTCTTGCCTTTGTTAGACCTATCTCCCTCGGCAACATTGTTGGAGTCTTCTGTCCCTCGATCTCCTTGACCCCCTACCATCAGGCAGGAGGCATTAGCATTAGGCTTGGACTGTTCAGAAGGGAAACAGCTTCTTCCCCCAGGTCAGGAGGCCACTGAACTCCCTGTCACCATCCAGCTCTCACCACGTATGAAGCACCAGTCACGTTTAACTGTTTACTTTTTAACTTGTGACATTGTTACGAATGTGCCACAGCTCTGAGGGGCCGAAGGGTGCGGGGCAGCCCCCTCCTTTGTGAGAATCGCAAGATCACTATTAAGTCAGTTCAGGGGACACAGGAAATGAGAGAAAGACATGCAGAATCCACAAAAGGGTTGGAATGTGTCCTGGCCTCCGAAAGGCGGACCCATTGATACCGGCTATTGTCTCTTGGAGACGGACTTGTGTATTGCATCCTGTACGATGCATCGAAGCCCCAGGCAATGAACCGAGGGGGAGGGTGGTGGAGGGATTGCATCATCCCAACCTGATTGACTCCTGAGACCCTGTGAGTCAGGATAAAAAGAGGGTCTGGGGGAACAGCCCCTCAGACGCACCAGAAGAAACGCTAGCAATCCCGTAATAGCAAAAACCAGTGGAAGGCCACGTGCGTCCGTTTCCATTTGCCCCGGAATCGGTGGCCTTTACCACGGAAGAACGTTTTTTAGCTAACAACGGGGAAATCAACTCCCAATGACTCTCGAAGGATTGACATCATAAAAGGAATGGGCAAGTTTTAACCCGTCTTTCTCTCCAACCAAAGGCTGCAGCCTACAGCTTGACTGAACTAAAGTGACTTTTATATTTCCATCGGACAATACATTATCCCCTAGACAACGATAGAGCTATTTCTTATTGATTATTATTATACCCGCGCTTTTAGATTTAGTATTGATGACGTATATTATCTGTGTGTTTGCATTGATATTATTTTTGTGTATTTCTATCAATAAATACTGTTAAAAATAGTACCATCAGACTTCAACGGACCTCTCTATCTTTGCTGGTAAGTGACCCAGTTACGGGCTACGTAACAACATAAATTAGAAAATCATAGTGTGCATTTATTTGTGGTAATATTACTTCAAAGTTCAAAGTAAATTTATTAAAGTAAATATACATCAGCAAATATAATCCTGTGATTTATTTTCTTGCAGGCATACCCAATAAATCCATACTTGGATAGTAACCATGATAGAATCAGTGAAAGATTTCACCAACTTGGGTGTTCATCTAATGTGCAAAAGATGTCAAATTGTGCAAATACAGAAACAAATAATAATAAATAAGTAAATATGCAATAAATATCAAGAATATGAGATGAAGAGTCCTTGAAAGTGAGTTTGTAGGTTGTAGGAACATCTCAATGATGGAGCAAGAGAAGCTGAGTGAAGTTATCCCTTTTTGTTCCAGAGCCTGATGGTTGAGGGGTAGTAATTGTTCTCGAACCTCGTAGTGTCAGTCTTGAGTTCTCTGTGCGTTCTTCCTGATGAGGGCAGCAAGAAGAGAGCTTGACCTGGGAGGTGGGGGTCCCTGATGATGGGTTCTGCTTTCCTGCAATAGTGTTCCATGTAGATGTAGTCAATGGTGGGGACCTATGATGGACTGAGCCGTATCCACTACTTCTTGTAGGATTTGTCATTCAAGAGCAGTGTAATGTTTCCATACCAGGCTGTGATACAGCCAGTGAATATACTCTCCACCACCCATCTATAGAAGTTCGTCAACATTTAAGATGTCATGTCAAATCTTTGCAAACTCCTAAGGAAGTAGAGGAACTGCTGTGCTTTCTTCGTAATTGCACCTGCAATGTGGGCCCAGGACAGGCCACTGAAGTGATAGCACTGAAGAATTTAAAGTTGCTGACTCTCTCCACCCCTGATCCTCTGATGAGGACTGGATCATGGATCTCCAGTATCCTCCTCCTGAAGTCAATAATCAGCTCCTTGGTCTTGCTGACACTGAGTTAGAGGTTGTTGTTGTGACACCACTCAACCAGATTTTCAATCTGCCTCCTTCTTGCTGATTCATTGCTACCTTCGATTTAGCCAATGACAGTGGTGTTGTCACAGACTTGACTATGGGATTGAAGCTGTGCTTAGCGACACAGTCATAAGAGTAAAGTGAATACAGCAGGGGGCTAAACACACAGCCTTGTGGTGCACCGGTGCCAATCTAGATTGTAGAGGACATGTTGTTGCCAATCCAAACTGACTGGAGTTTGCAGGTGCGGAAATCGAGGGTCCATTCGCACTTATGGATTAGTAGTGAGCAGATGATATTGAATGCTGAGCTGTTGTCAACATAGAGCATCCTGATGTATGCATATCTTCACTCAACCCTGGAATATCTGGACGGCAAAAAGATGTCACCTGCCGTGGACCTATTGCTCTGCTAGGCAAAATGGAGCAGTTCTAAATCGCTTCTCTGGCAGTAGATGATGTTTCATCACCAACCTCTCAAAACGCTTCATCATGGTGGATGCGTGTGCTACTGGACGATGGCCATTGAGGCAGGTTACCACATTCTTCTTTGTCATCAGTATAATTGAAGCCTGCTTGAAGCAGTTGGGTACCTCAGGTGGCCGAAGCAAGAGGTTAAAGATCCCAGTGAACTCTCCAGCCAGTGGAAAGTACTTGGGCATGTACCCCAACTGGACTGGATCATTTTCATGGATGCATTGTCTTGAAGGCTGCTCACACGTCGGTCTCAGATGCTGAAATCAGGGGGTCATCAGGGGCTGTGGCAGTTCATGATGTTTCCTCTGTGTTTTTATGGTCCAGTCAAGCATTGAAGGCATTGAGCTCATCTGAAAGTGAAGCCCTTTTGTCACCTGTGTGGCTTGATTTTACTTTATAAAAGGTGATAGCATTGAAACCCTGCCAGAACTGTTGAGCATCCTGCATAGATTCAAGTTTAGTCCAGAATTGTCATTTCGCCTGCGAGTTAGGAGTTCCAGGAATCGTACCTGACCCTCAGAATTTTTTTGGTCGTCAGACTTGAATACCTCTGATCTGGCCCTCAGCAGATTATGGATCTCAAGGTTCATCCAGGCTTCTGGTTGGGAAAGACTCTGAATGATTTTGTGGGGACACACTCATCTACACTTGTTTTTATGAACTCTGTGACAACCACAGTATATTTATTAAGATCCTCTGGGTTCTTGTACATGGCCCAGTCCATCGACTTGAATAATGCCATAGCCACTCCTCTGCCTCCTGTAACCACCTCCTTGTCATCCCAATCTCTGGAGCCTTGTTCTTTAGCATCTGCCTATATGCAGGTAGGAGAAGGACAAGTGATCAGATATCTTGAAATGCAGTGTAGGCATGGAACTGCAGGCATTCCTTATTTTAATATAGCATCGGTCCAGTGTGTTGGGTCCTAGGTTATATGTTGTTTGTAATTGGGCAGTAATTTCTTGAAACAAGCCTGATTGAAATCAGCAACCATGATATGAAATGCGTCAGGGTGGACAGCTTCTTGTTTGGAGACGGCATTGTGCAGTAGCTCAAGCACTTGGTTTATGGTCGGCTGCTGGTGGTATGCAAGCTCCAGTGTGGATCACGGATGAGAACCCCTTTGCTAAATAGAATGGATGGCATTTGACTGTTAGGTGTTCAGGGTTGGAGCAATGTGAGTTTGACAAAACTGCCTCATTGGAGCATCACCAAGAGTTTATCGTGAAACACACACCTCCACCTTTTTTCCTTTTCCAAATCATGTACTGTGTGGTGCACCTTGGCCTGGAGGAACATTGTTTTATCTGAATGACAATAACTTAAATTTGATAACTGACAAACAATGTGCATCCTTTCCATTCCTGCAACAATGGACACTGTACATGTAAGCTGTCATTGTCCTCATTAGGTCTAGCATGTTGGGCATTAATTGCGCAATTACTCAATTACTTTGAGCAACAAAGCATTCAGGTGGGTCATTGAAAGTACACTCTGAACCAGGGTTCTCGGCTATTGAACCAGAGATACATGTTTAAATCTGATCACAGCAACTGGGGAACTTCAATTCAATTTCTGCTCCAATGTTTTGGAGTCATATAGTCTCAATTAATTGAACAAGTCTGGAATTAAAAAGACAAAAAACCTGGCCTCACTAATAACTGTGGTACTACCACATTGTTGTAAAAAACATGATTTCATTACTCTTCAAGAAAGGTCATCTGCCATCCTTGCCTGGTCTGGTCCATATCTGACTCCAAACCGATCAAAGTGGTTGACTCTTAACTGTCTGTTCAGGTCAATGTGACATAATTTTAGGGAGATTGGAGAAAAGTATAGGGGCATGTCAGAAGTAAGATCTTTACAGAGATGGTTGGTGTGTGGAACACCCTGCCAGGGGCATTTAAGAAACTGTTAGATGGGCACATGGATGGTAGAAAAATGGGGGGTGATGTAGGAGGGCGTGGTTAGATTGATCTTAGAGTAGATTAAAAGGTCGGCACAGCATTGTCGGCTGAAGGGCCTGTACAGTTCTGGGATGGTGTAATTCCTTGACTGCAATATCCACCTCAACAAATATGTAGAAAAACACCTGATCACATATGGCCTCCTATTCGCGGTGAAGCATTGTCACTGAGCGTCGTTCAGATGTCAGAGAGGAACAGAATGAAATGGGTCCTTTGGTCCATCAAAGCAGTGCTGCCCATCACATTTGCCTTAAACCTAAACTAATTCTAATTTTTATCTTTCCATGTTCTCATTGACTCTCCCCCAAAGTTTGCCATTCAGTAGGTCAACTAACCTACCAAACTACATGTCATTGGGATGCGGGAGGAGGCTGGAAGCACTAGGAAGAAATATTTGCAGACACAGGGAGAATGTACAAACTCCATATTGTTAGTGCAAGAAATTCTGCAGATACTGGAAATCCAAAGCAACACGCACAAAATTCTGGAGAACATAATGAGTCAGGCGGCATCTAGGGAAATGAATAAACAGTCGACGTTTTGGGTAGAGACCTTTTTTCAGGACTGGAAAGGAAGGGGGAAGATGCCAAAGTAAAAAGCTGGGGGAAGTGGACAAAGGATAGGTAGAAGGTAATGCCAGGTGGGTGGCAGGGAAAGATAAGGGGCTGGAAAGGAAGGAATCTGATAGGAGAGGAGAGTAGACCAATAGGAGAAAAGGAATGAGAAGGGGACCCAGGGGAAATGATACAGGTGGGAAGCGGTAAGAGGCCAGAATGGGGAATAGAAGAAGATGGATGGGGGAGGGAAGGATTTTTTTTTACTGGAAGGAAAAATCAATATTTATGCAATCAGGTTGGAAGCTACCCACATGTAATATAAGGTATTGTCCCTCCATCCTGAGCAGGCCATGGACCCACCTGGCAGAAAGGGAATGGAAATTAGAATGTTTGACCACTGGGAAGTTCTGCGTGTTTTGGATGGATCAGAGGTGTTTAACGAAGCAGTCCCCCAACTTACAATGGGTCTCTCCAATGTAGAGGAGGCTGCATTATTAGCACCTGAGATCAAAATTGAAGCCTGCTGGCTGGTACTGAGAGACGGAGACTCTATTATCTGTGCCACTGAATTAAAAATTACCACCCTGTCAACTAGCTGTGTTCTATATGACATGCATAATTCTGATCATTTAAAGTCCATCATAATCCCCTGTGTTGCTTTATCTGAAGGTAAATATTTTTAATCTTTTTGTTTCTTCTACTGCCTTTAGGTTTGGCGCATCTGTAAAAGTGGTTCACTTTTTGGGACCGACAAAACCTTGGCATCACACGTACAGTGTGGAGACGAAGAGTGCCGTACAGGAGAGTATGTCGCCCATGGACTCCACGTTTATAAACTTCTTGAATACGTGGTGGGACATTTATACGACTTCCATTTTGCCACTATTGACACAGGAGAATGGAGAGAAAAGGGAAACTCAGAAACTGGTAAACTGGAATAATAATTTTCCACCTTGGTAAATTCCAAATGCAAATTAAGGGTTTTGCCTTTCAGAGATTTTGAACGCTCTGATAATAGAATTTACTCTAAGTACATGTGCGTCACCATATGCATCCCTGAGATTCATATTCTTGCGGGCATACTCAGCAAATCTATAGAATGGTAACTATAACAGAATCAATGAAAGATCAAGTAGAGTGCAGAAGACATTGTAAATAAATGACAAGAGCATGCGATAACGAAATAGTCCTTAAAGTAATATCATTGGTTGTGGGAACATCTCAATAGATGGCCAAGTAAGGGTAGTTACCCCTTTTGTTCAAGAGCCTGATAGTTGAGGTGGAGTAACTGTTCTTGAACCTGGTGGTGAGCATCCTGAGGCTCTTGTTCCTTCTACCTCATGGCAGCAATGAGAAGAGAGCATGGACTGGATGGTGGGGATCTCTGACGATGGATGATCTCTGACATGGATAGGGGTTGAAAGAGGGCTTTTGGCAATTTCGCCTTCATAAATCTGGGTATTGAATACGGGAGTTGGGATGTTAATGCCAAAGTTGTACAAGGCATCGGTGAGGTTGAATTAGTACTGTGTACAGTTCTGGTCACCTATCTACAGGAAAGATGTCAATAAGATTGGAAACAGTAAGGACAAAATTTCCAAGAGTTTTGCTGGGACTCGAGCTAAAGGGAAAGTTTGAATAAGCTAGAGCTTTACTTCCTGGAGCGTAGGAGAATGAAGGGAGACCTCACAGCGGTGTTCAGAATTATAAGGGTTTAGAAGGGTGGTGGGGGTGGGGGGAGAGCAGAGCCTGAATGCATATATCCTGAGATGGGTCAGACCAGAAGCAGAAATTGTAGGCTTAGGCTGGAAGGTGAAGTATTTAAGGGGCACCTGAGGGGAAGCAACTTCACTCAAGAGGGTGATGTGGGTGTGGATTGAGCTGCCAATGGAAGTAGTAGTAGCCGATTCGATTGTTACGTTGAAGAGACGTTTGGTAAGTAAATGGATAGGGGAGTCAGAAGGGCTATGTTCCAACTGCAGGTAGAGGGGGACTTGGCTAGCATTGAGTAGATGGGCCAAAAGGACTGTTTCTGTACTGTAGTGCTCTATGACTGTGCTTCCCACAATATAAATTTAGTCAACAGGTTACCTGGAATTATCATCAGCAAATGATGCACAACCAAACACAATCTTAAGGTGGACAAATTTGATACCTAACTTAAAAGATCTTCTGTTAAAATAGGAATGCTCTGTCTGTGTATGCACTACTATTCAGTTGGTTGGTGGCGGGGAGAGGGATGGTGGGGGGAGAGAGGGGTGGAGAGTGGGGTGGGGATGAATGTAATCGGCAACTGATTGTATTGAATGTAATTTGTTGGTGTTGCAATAAAAATTAGCGATTTAAAAAAAAATTAGTCAACGGGCTTTTTCCAGATTTGAATCTTGGCATCTGTATTTGTTTAGTCACAATGCTTTTCTTGAAGTTGGTAATTTTTTAATTAGAGATAAAATATAGGCCCTTCTGGCCTCTTGAGCCAGTGCAGTCCAATTACACCCACGTGACCAGTTAGCCTACTAACCCCTCCCAACCATAGAGCACATCGACGTGCAACGCTGTTGTAGAAAAGCAGCATCCATCATCAGGGATACTCACCACCCAGGCCGCGCTCTTTTCTCACTGCCGCTATCAGGTGGAAGAAACGAGCCTCAGCATTTGCGCCACCAGGTTCAAGAACAGTTACGACCCCTCAACTATCAGGTCTTGAAGAAAAGAGGGTAACTACACTCATTTGTTGAGCTGTTCCCACAACCAAAGATCTCACTTTAAGGGCTCTTAATTTATGGACTCTTTATTTATTGCTATTCATTTATATTTGCATTTGCACAGTTTGTCATCTTCTATGCTCTTTCATTGATCCTGTTTAGTTACTATTCCATAGATGTGCTGAGTTTGCCCACAGGAAAAAAAAATCTCAGGGTTGTATGTAGTAACATGTATGTACTCTTGATAATAAATTTTATACTGAACTTTGAACCCATACGTCTTTGGAATATGGGAGGAAACTGAAGCACCCGGAGGAAACGCACATGGTCACAGGGAGAACGTGCAAGCTCCTCGCAGAGAGCGGTGGGAATTGAACTCTGGATGTTGGCGTTGTAACAACGTTACGCTAACCGCCATGTTGCCGTGTCATCCAGTGCTTGCTCAGAAGCTCATTCTGATTGGCAGTGCCATTTCATAGCGTCAGTGCATTGTGTTTGGGAATTTATTCCATTGAAATTGCTTAGGAGGCAGGAGACAGACAACTAAGCAATGGAATGACTTGCGTCATGTTTTTCATTCTCATGAGCTTCCTCTGCACCCTCTCCAATGCCAGCACATCTTTTAGATAAGGAGCCCAAAATTGCTCACAATACTCCAAGTATGGTCTGATCATTGCCTTATAAAGCCTCAGCATTATGTTCACGGTCTTGTATCCTAGTCCTCTTAAAATGATGTTAATGTTGCATTTGCCTTCCTTACCAATGATTCAACCTGCAAATTAACCTTCAGGGAATCCTGCACAAGGACTCCCAAGTCCTTTTGCACTCTAATTTTTGAATTTTCATCCCCTTTAGAAAATAGTCTGAGCTTTTGTTGCTTCTACCGACACGCATGACCATACACTTCCCTGCTCTATATTCCAGCTCTCACTTCTTTGCCCATTCTCCCAATCTGTCCAAGTCCTGCTGCTTCTCTGCTTCCACAACATTAACTGCCCCTCCACCAAATTTGCTCACAAAGTATTACTTCAGTCATCCGAATCGTTCACATATAACGTGTAAAGAAGCGGTCTCAATACTGAGCCCTGCGGAACACCACTTGTCACCCTTTATTCAATAGGCCCCCTTTATTCAATCAACCAATCTTCTATTCATGCTCATATCTTTGCTGTAATGCCATTGGCTCTTGTTAAGCAGCGTCGTGTGTGGCACCTTAACATTGGCCTTTTGAAAATCCATTGGAACTTACACCGATTCTCCTTTGTCTATCCTGCTTGTTATTTCCTCAAAGAACTCAGATTTGTTAGGCAAGATTTTCCCCACAGGAAACATTACTTCCTTTGGTCTGTTTTATGATGTGCCTCCAAGTACCCTGAAATCTCATCCTTAATAATAGACTCCAACATCTTCCCAGCCACGGAAGTCAACCTATCTGACCTTTCTTCCTCCCTGCTTGAAGAGCAGAGTGAAACTTGAAATTTTCCAAACCTCTGGAACCATTCTGGAATCTAATAACTCTTGAAAGATCATTATTAATGCCTCCACAATCTCTTCAGCTACCTCTTTCAGAACCTTGAGGTTTATTCCATTTGGTCCAGATGACTTATCCCCCTTCAGACCCTTCAGCTTCCCAAACACCTTCTCCTTAGCTATAGGAACTACACTCACTTCTGTCCCTGACACTGTCAAATTTCTAGCATGCTGCTAATGTCTTCCATAGAACCATAGAACACTACAGCACAGTACAGGCCCTTCAGCCCTCCATGTTGTGCCAACCCATATAATCCTTTAAAAAAGTACTAAACCCACACTACCCCATAACCCTCTATTTTTCTTTCATCCATGTGCCTGTCCAAGAGGCTCTTAAATACCCCTAATGTTTTAGCCTCCACCACCATCCCTGGCAAGTCATTGCAGGCACTCAGAACCCTCTGTTTTTTAAAAAAAAAACTTACCCCTGATGTCTCCCCTAAACTCCCCCCCCCCCCCTAATTTTGTACAATGTACATATGCCCTCTGGTGTTTGCTATTGGTGCCCTGGGAAACTGGTACTGACTATCCACCCTATCTATGCCTCTCATAATCTTGTAGACCTCTATCGTCCCCTCTCATTCTTCTACGCTCCAAAGAGATAAGTCCCAGCTCTGCTAACCTTGCCTCATATGACTTGTTCTCCAAACCAGGCAACATCCTGGTAAATCTCCTCTGCACCCTCTCCATAGCTTCCACATCCTTCCTATAATGAGGTGACCAGAATTACACAGTGAAGAATGACTCAGAATAAAGTTCATCTGCAGTTTCCTTGTCCCCCATTACTACCTCTCCAGCATGGTCCAATATCCACTCTCGCCCTTCTTTTACTCTATACATCTAAAAAAAATTGTCTCCTTTGATATTTATTAGCTAGCTTACCTTCATATTTGCTTTTTTTTCTTTCCTTGTTTTTTTAAAGTTGCCTTTTATTGGTTATTGAAAGCTTTCCACCCTATGTAACTTCTGACTACTATTTGCTATATTATATGTACTCTCTTTTGCTTTTAAGTTGCTTTGACTTCCCTTGTCACCCACAGTTACTTCATCCTCCCTTTAGAATGTTACTTCATCTTTGAGATGCATCTATCCTGTGCCTTCCAATTTGCCCCCAGAAACTCCAGCCACTGCTGTTCTGCTGTCACCCTGCTAGAGTCCCCTTCTAATCAACTTTGGCCAGCTCCTCTCTCACGCTTCTACAAACCCCTTGACTCCACTGCAATACAGGTATATTTGACTTTATCTTCTCCCTCTCAAATTGCAGGGTGAATTGGATCATGATCGCAGTCTTCTAAGGGTTCCTTTACCCTGACCTCCCTAATCAAATCTGGTTTATTGCACAACACCTAATCCAGAATTTCCTTTGCTCTAGTGAGCTCAACCACAAGTTTCTCTAAAAAGCTATTTTGTTGGCATTCTACAAATTCCCCCTCTTGGGATCCAGCACCAACCTGATTTTCCCAATCTACCTTCAGACTGAAATTTCCCCATGACTATCATAACATTGCCATTTTACATGCCTTTTAAATGTCCTGTTGAAATTTTTCCATTAAAACATTGAGTGTTTTTGTGGTTTTTTTTTTGAAAAAAGTACATTTTAACAATATATTGGAATAAAAATAGTACTTTTTAACAATATATTGGAGTAAAAATAGTACATTTTAACAATATGTTGGAGTCAAAATAACATTTGATGATTTGGGAAATCGATTGGTTTGGTACTGGCATTCCAGAATGTTAAGGTTTCTCAGCATCCTACAATTCTTGGGTTCAACAGTGGTTTTTTATGGGGTTGTTTTTGAGGCAAAAGGGGACTAAACCTGCCAAGGTTAGTAGAGCCAGGAGCTGGGGTTCAGGTGGGCTGGGAGACCTGCTGCTGACCTCCTGCACAGAAAGGCAACTAGCCTATGAGCGGGGGCATCTGCATCCCCCCTCCACCCTCAACCTGGCCTGGGGCTGATGGGTGGTGTTTTAAACCTCTGGTGTCTCAGTTTGATTCCTAGGAGATGTGCTGTGGTTCCTGTTCTTTGTCACTGGGTTCTAACCTATTTTTGCCAAACACTCAAATGTATGTTTAATTTTCCTGTACTTCACCTTGTTAAATTTTAGATATAACAGTCAAAACGCAAATACACACTGTGTGAGTGCTTGTGTACGTACTTGTCCAATCACTACTACTACTACTACTACTCCAAGTTTCCATTGCTAGGAAATTTATGAATAATAGACAATAGACAGTAGGTGCAGGAGTAGGCCATTCGGTCCTTCTAGCCAGCACCGCAATTCACTGTGATCGTGGCTGATCATACACGATCAGTACCCCGTTCCTGCCCTCTCCCCATAACCCTTGACCCCGCTATCTATAAGAGCTCTATCTAACTCTCTCTTGAATGCATCCAGAGACTTGGCCTCCACTGCCTTCTGGGGCAGAGCATTCCACATATCCACCACTCTCTGGGTGAAAAAGTTTTTCAGCATCTCTGTTCTAAATGGCCTACCCCTTATTCTTAAATGAATTCAGGTTGCGGTTGGAGATGTGTAGAGTAACTATGCTCAAGCCACTCTTGGGATATTATGAGCAGTTTTGGGTCCCTTATCTTAAAAAAAAAAAAGATGTGCTGGCATTGGAGAGGGTCCAGAGGAGATTCAAGAGAATGATACTGGGAATGAAAAGATTAATACATGAGGAGCTTTTGATAGCTCTGGGCCTGTACTCACTGGAATTTAGAAGAATGAGTAGAAGAATCTCATTGAAACCTACTGAATATTGAAAAGCTGAGATGGAGTGGATGGGGAGTTGTTCCTATAGTTGGGTATCTGTGACCAGAGGGAACTGCTTCAATATAGAAAGATGTCTCTTTGGAACAGAGATGAGGGATTTCTTAGCCAGGGAGTGGTGAATCTGAGGAATTCATTGCCATAAACAGTATATTTAAAGTAGAGGTTGATAGGTTCTTGATTAGTATTGGCATCAAAGGTTACGGTGAGAAGGAAGGAGAATGGGGTCAAGAGGCAAAATACGTCAGTCATAATGAAACAGTGGAGGAGACTTGATGGGCTGTATGGCCAAATTCTTCTACATCATATGGTCTTATTATCTCATGTTGGGACTGCAAAGCAGGAGTATGTAGGGTGAAGTTGTCACCAGGCAACGGTGAGCTTCCTGCTGTTCCTACACATCAGGTGGGTCATTTTGGGTTGGTTCTGACTTGGTTGAATGGTGGGTCTTGAGGTCAGGGGTCCATGCAGGCAGAAGTTATGAGGGGCATTGACTGGCATGGTTGGCGGGTCCGTGGGTCAACTTGCATCAGGAAGATGAAAGAGCTGATTGTGGACTTCAGGAAGGGTAAGACGAAGGAACACATACCAATCCTCATAGAGGGATCAGAAGTGGAGAGAGTGAGCAGCTTCAAGTTCCTGGTTGTCAAGATGTCAGAGGACCTAACCTGGTCCCAACATATTGATGCAGTAATAAAGAAGGCAAGGCAGCGACTATACTTCATTAGGAGGTTGAAGAGATATGGTATGTCAACATATACACTCAAAAATTTCTATAGGTGTACAGTGGAGAGGATTCTGACAGGCTGCATCACTGTCTGGTATGGGGGGGGGGGGCTACTGCACAGGACTGAAAGAAGCTGCAGAGGGTTGTAAATTTATTCAGCTCCATCCTGGGTACTAGCCTATACAAAGTACCCAGAACATCTTCAAGGAGTGGTGTCTCAGAAAAGCAGCGTCCATTATTAAGGACCTCCAGTACCCACAGCATGCCCTTTTCTCACTGTTACCATCAGGAAGGAGGTACAGAAGCCTGAAGGCACACACTCAATGATTCAGGAACAGCTTCTTCCTCTCTGCCATCCGATTCCTAAATGGACTTTGAACCCTTGAACACTACCTCACTTTTTAATATATATTACTTCTATTTTTTTTGCAGGATTTTTAATCTATTTAATATACGTACACTGTTTTTGATTATTTATTCTTGTTTTATTCATTTATTTATTTTTACTTCTATATTGTATATTGCATTGAACTGCTGCTGCTAAGTTAACAAATTTCACGACACATGCCAGTGATAATAAACCTGATTTTGATTCTGATACTGGAGGCCAGGGACCGAAGTCTGCAGATCCAGAGGTCGAGGGTTGAAGCCCTGGGGTTGGCATGTCCAGAGGATGGAAGCCCAGTGCCTGCAAATCTAAGAGTTGGGTGCGAAGGACTGGAGGTTGGAAAGTTGAGGGGGGTGTGCGAGTGCGGGGTGGGAGAGGGGCTGTGTGTGTGTGTGCGCGCATGGCTTATTTTGCTTTTATTTGCTTTGTTGTGGCTTGTATTTTGCTGAGCATTGTGGACATGCTATCTCGGTACCAAAATGAATGGAACATGTTGGTTGTTAATGTGAATGACACATTCCACTGTCTGTGTGATAAATGAATGGATCTGGAGAATGCTGTGTTGGAACATGTGGAAGAAGATTCCAATGGGCACAACTGGACAGAGTCGTGGGATGAAACGTGGTTGGGCAGGCATCCAAGTTAGCTCAGTGATCTCTGACAAGGAACATCCTTGTACCAGCTGCAACCTTAGAAGAGATGTTGCAGAATTGAAATGCAAGGAAATACTGAGCATGGGAATAGAACTGCTGGCCTTGGGAGGCGGTATGAGTTTGATGGACTGACTGGCCTCTTTCTGTGTCATTATAAGCTATATCTCTGGAGTGAGATTTGAAGCCAGGCCTTGGTAGTACAAGCGATGATTAACAAAGCTTTTTTATAGGTCAGCCTGCTGTGTGTTTTTTTTGGAAAATATGCTTGCTCATCTACTGTGTTGTATCTTGAAATTAAAAATAAATAGAAATATGTTTTTGCTCTGATATTTTTGGTAGCCTCAAGTAAGCACGTGGCAGGTCAGCACGATAGAGCAAAAAGAGACTGATGCGAATGAAAAGACACCTCTGGAGCCTGAGAAGTCTGAGGTAAGTGTAGGTTGCTTTTTAATTTTGCACCCCTGCATTGTAGGATTCAAGTTTCTTCCCTTATTCATTTGGGAAAATCTTCCTGATTTCTGGAAATGTAGAATCCTGAAAAAAGGATACCTTGTTTTTTTTGAGTGGAAATTCCAACTTGGGGGGAGAAAGATTGTATGCATTGGGGTGAGGGCCTCCGTTGATCAGAGTCAATGATGGATGCCGTGTTCTGGCTGTCTAGGCACACAAGTCAGTGCTCTACGATATGGAGAGCAAGCTGTTCCCATGTAGAAAGCTCCCCCTCTCCAGGCATCTGATGAACCCAAAGGAATGGCAGAGACCAATGCAGTTTGGCACCAGCAGCATCACAGCAGTTGCCAGTCAACATTGAACTCAATGTAGGACTGCCTTAGGGACTCTAGCTCTGGATCTTTCCCTCAGGGTTTACTCCCAAAGCCTTCTCCATAAGTGAGTTATAGCCACAAGACAGTGAATGTTTGAGATCAGAGTTTTCCTTCTCCTAGATGAGTTGCCAAACATGACTGACAGGCCACGTCTACCCGAATCGAATTGTTTTAAGGTGCCAGTAGCCTGCCTTTGCCCCTTCTCTTGTCGGTAGAAACAGTTCCGCTGGACTTAGTAGCAAAGCTACACGTGAAGGCCAAGAGCCGGACTTGGTTGTCAGAGGCTGTTTGAGCTGCATCTGAATAGAATCATTCTAATTAAAGATCAACACACAAAATGCTGGAGGAACTCTGCAGATCAGACAGCATTTATGGAGGGGAATAAACAGTCAACGTTTCAGGCCAAGATCTTTCATCAGGACCCGATGCTGCCTGGCCTGCTGAGTTCCTTCAGCATTTTGTGTGTGTGTTGCTCAAGTTTTCCAGCATTTGCAAAATCTCTTGTGCATAGTTAAAGGTGTGGTGTTTCCATTTGTATTTGTATGGATGCAAGTTTGTTCCTTGGCCATGAACCCTTGGAGGTTTGCTTTCGATTCCCAGACTTGGGCCCTGGTTAAACTCAGTCAGCTCTATTGGACAGGGCAATGTTGCCTGCATGCCTAATGCCACTTAATGCTTGTATGGTTCAATTTAATATCAGTGAATTTATACGATATACAACCTGAAATCCTTACTCTTCGCAGACATCCACGAAACACCAGCAAAAGAATGAATGATAGAAAATGTTGGAACCCTAAAGCCTCCCCCCCATCCCTCTTCCCAGACACCAGTAGCAGCAAATCATAAACTCCCAGCACCCATCAGGCAAAGCCCTCAGAGACCAATGTCTAGAGTACATCAAATCCTAATGTCCATCCCAACACTTCGACATCTCCGACAGCCCCTCCATCTCCCATCTCCCGTCGTTTACATCAGAAAATGTTTGCAAGGTTTCATTTTTGCTTGAAATGGAGTTGAATGTTGTGCTAGAAGGGCTTCCAAAATGGATTGGTAGATAAAACAATTTGCGAGAATGGAACCAGGATGTGAGTCTTAAAGTGTGTCTGTCAAAGGGAAATTTCAGGCTGCAGACTGCAGTGATTACAGTTCAGAAGGTTTATCTCTCATGGTTTGGCGAATTGTCTGCACAGTGCCCTGTGTGTTGCCAGCTGCACCTTGATCATTTGGGCTGATAATCCTTTTCTTTCTTTTCTCACAGCCAGTAATGGATAGCCAGGTTCAACCGGCCCATGTCCAGCCACGTCAACCTCCAGACTCGACTGGCCTTTCAGAACCGGTATATCAACTTTCCTCTGCAATTGTTGAATAGACAAAAGCTGAGAATGTGATGATTTTGGCTTAACTAAATCAGTGTTTTAATTATGGTGCATATGGGAGACATATCGTGCATGCTCGGTGGTGTGATAATTATGTTACTGGTTCAGTAATCAGTAGCTTAGGCTAAAAGCAGTTTGAATCCAATCATTGTAGTTCGAATCGTTTGGCACCGAGGTGGAAAAGGTATCACTTGCCAGATTGTGGCGATGTGGTAGAAATGAATGTGTCTTTTGTGGGAACTCGAACAAACCAATGCCACTGCTGGCAACCAAGTACGGGGAGTTAATTGTATAATGTGCCCTCTAATCAATCCAAGAATAATGTTCTAGAAAGTCAAAGAAATGTGTTCTGTCCTTTATTAGCAGCTGGCAAAACATACAACCTTAAAACAATGAAACTAAAAATAGCGATACTAAACATACTCAAACGGAATTAAGCAGAATACGAAAGATATGATTATCCAGTGGTCCTCAGCACTAAACTACCCAGAACAAAGTATGAATACATAGTGTGCTTTCACCACACCCCCACTAATGTGACTAGCTACCATAGTAAACACACAACACACAACACAGAATACAGTGCATATAGAAAATAGATGCATGGCTCCTACAGTGGTCAATACACCCAAATTCAATAGAAGCACAAAGTAACCTGCTGGCTGTAGTACCATAGTTGACTCTGACGGGGCCAGCTAGCTATTTGTCATATTCCACTATGATAAAGAGCAGGTACACCACTAGGTTCTATGAACATAAAACATTAAAGGACAATGCATCCCACTATGTTGTGCCGACCTTTTTAAGTTCCTCTAAGACCAATCTAACCCTTCCCTCCAACTTAGCCACGCACAAAAAAATGCTGGAGAAACTCAGCAGACCTGAGTTTCTCCAGCATTTTGTGTGTGTTGCCTGTATTTTCAGCAGCTGCAGATTTTCTCTTGTTTGTGATCCTCCTACCTAGCCCTCCCTTTCCCTATCATTTGCTAATTGTACTACGCTCGTATATCAAGTGTTCTAAAAGTGACGATCAGTAAATACTTGCGGTGTCTCACAGCATCCAAGAATGCTTTTGTATGTCCATCCTAAGACTTTTATGTAGTCTTGTAGTAATTTTATTAATTGCACTGTAGCGTGGCTACAAAAAAAAAACAAATTTTATGACATGTGTGAGTGATGATAAACCTGATTCTGATATGGATCTCGATTGTGGACTGGGAGTGGGAAGGGGGCTGGGAAAGGGGAATCATGGCTGGGGAAAGGGGGGGGAGGGATAGGGGAGGGAGTGGGAAGCACCAGAGAGACATTCTGGTGTCAATAAACCAATTGTATGGAATTGTATGGAATTGCCTAGTGTCTCAGGGTTAGGGTTGTGTCTTCGCCTGCACCACCCACCACCCCAGCACTCCTTGTCTGTCTCCTGCCACAGTGCTCCACCCTCGCCATTCCCAACATTCTTTGCTCCTGTCATCCTGTCAGATTTACAAACTCACTCTCCACTCTACTTTGAGAAATACAGTACTGTGCAAAAGTCTTGAACACCCTAACACACTCACACACACACCCTAACACTCACTCACTCACACACACACACACTCTCTCTCTCTCTCTCTCTCTCTCTCTCTCTCTCTCTCTCTCTCTCTCTCTCTCTCTCTCTCTCTCTCTCTCTCTCTCTCTCTTCTCTCTCCTCTCTCTCTCTCTCTCTCTCTCTCTCTCTATAACAAAAAAAGCCTTTGTTTTTCAGCTGGGTGTTTTATGAATTTAAGTGGTTAAAACTAATATGTTCCTTTTGTACACGTTGCTTTTAAACCCTGCGTTGCTGGCTAATCATTCTGAATTCATCAACTACCTTTAAATTGGACCTTTGGTACAGGCTACAGTGCAACTGGTATTGTACTTTGGTATAGCTAATGTTTGGATAAAAGGAGTCTGCTCTTGCAGGATTCATAAATCGTTTCCAAAATTTTTGAGCCAAGGAATAAAATTTGCTGACCTAGAATTTGTGCTGGATGGGGTGGGGGTGGGGTGTGGAGGAGGATTAAATCAACACAGGAACGTAACTTCTCCCTGTAACACAGGGCTTGCCTGTAATATGGTACAGGTACCCAGACAAACATCTCGCTTTTGCACATGCAGATCCCTTTACACTGTTGTCAGATTGCACATATTACTTGTGTGGATACTTAAACTTCTGCCCCTAATAGCACATCCACGCACACACCATTCTGTGTGTTGGGGAGAAAAGACTACCTCTGACATCCCTCATACTCTCCTCAAATCACCTTAAATTATGTTCTTTTGTATTAGTTATTGCTGCCCCGGGTAAAGGTGCATTCTGTCTGAGCATCTTCTACACATCTATCAATTCACCCCTCTTCCCCCTTTGCTCCAAACTAAAGAAAAACCCTAGCTCATTAATCTCTCCTCCATAAGATGTTCTCTTAATCCAGGCAGCATTCTGCTAAATCTCTTCTGCACCCTATAAGACCATAAGATATAGGAGCAGAAGTAGGTCATTCTGCTCATCGAGTCTTTTCCGCCATTCAGTCATGGGCTGATCCAATTCTTCCAGTCATCCCCACTCCCCTGCCTTCACCCCATACCCTTTGATGCCTTGGCTAATTAAGAACCTACCTATCTCTGCCTTAAACACACCCAATGACTTGGCCTCCACAGCCGCTCGTGGCAACAAATTCCACAGATTTACCACCCTCTGACTAAAGTAATTTCTCCGCATCTCAGTTCTAAATGGACATCCTTCAATCCTGAAGTCATGCCCTCTTGTCCTGGACTCCCCTACCATGGGAAAATAACTCTCTCTAATGCTGTACATCCTTCCTGAAATGAAGTGACTAGAAATGAAAATATAATAAAGTATAGGTTTTTATTGGGCTAAGATCCAGACATTTGGAATAGTGAGCTGGAGACGTTCTCTCCACAATGTTAGACACCACTCTCCAAGTCTATCCTAGCTTTGTGGATTCACAAGCACTCTATCCCTGACATGTCCACCAGCTTCCCCATACTCTCCTCCACCCACCCATGCACACTAGGGCTAATTTGCTGTGGGCTTTGAACCCACGTCCTCCGGATGTGCGAGGAAACTGAAGCACTTTGATCACGGAGGGGATGTGGAGACTTCACAAAAACACCCAGGGTCATAGCTGGGGAATCAGGGAATCTGCAGAAGGACTTGGACAGATTAGGAGAATGTGGCAGATGGAATACAGTGTAGGGAAGTGTATGGTCATGTACTTTGGTAGAAGGAATAAAGGTGTAGACTATTTTCTATATGGGGAGCAAATTTAGTAATCAAAGATGCAAAGGGACTTGGGAATGCTTGTGTAGACTCCTTAAAGGTTAACCTGCAGGTTGAATCTACTGGGAAAGAAAGCAAATTCAGTGTCATTTCAAGAGGACTAAAATTAAAAGTAGGATAATGTAATGTTGCAATGATGAAAATTTTTATGGCTTTGGTCAGATTGCAGTTTTGGGCCCCATATCTAAGAAAGGAGGTGCTGTATTGGAGATGGTCCAGAGGAGGTTTACAAGAATGACCCTGAGATGAATGGACCAAATGGGCTAATGATCTAACCCAACCCAAACCACTGGAGCTGTGTGATGGGACTGTGCTGTTCATGATTTTAAATCAGTGTGAAAAGTTAAGTGACCAATCAGAATGTATTTTTATTTTTAAAAACTTATTCACCTATCCTTACGGAGGGAAAATTCATCATTGCTACTTGGTCTTGCCCGCATTTAACTATAAAGCAACCATTGTGGTTAATTAATTCTCTGAAATCGCAATTAACAGATCAACAATAAATGGCTTAAACACAATCTGCTGGAGGAACTCACCAGCTGGGTTGTGTCTAGGGGTGAGGGAAAGGAATTGCCAATGTGTTATGTTGCAACCCAGCATCGGGTCTATTGTTTTTCTAAGTTATTCGATTCCAGTCCGTTTCTAGTACATGGTGTCTTAGCAAGCTAATAAAATAAACCATGCCTACATTAAGATTGAAGTCTTCCTCACATGCAGTATTGTATTTAGATGGTGTAGAAAATTTAGAATTTAAGTGTATTGTTAATACTTTGAGGAATAGATAGTTTTATTATCTACTGCAGTATTGAGAGAGACTGTTTGAAGAATTGCTGTTTACAGATTATTTTGCTTACTTTCAACAGAGAACCAATATTCCACAAGCTAAATTCAGGCAGCAGATCATGCCAATACTCAAAACATCCAGAAAGTCAGCCTTGAAGATGGTACATGACAATAAGAGACCGCGGCTAGCCTTGTAAATCAAACCTCTCAACTACCTGTCTGTGCTTATAATTAAATGATAATTGAGTTTACAGTCTAATTCTTGGGAACATTAGCATTGCCGGTTATACAGATTTTAGAATAGTTGACAAGAGGGTTCATTGTTTCACCAGAGTTTGCTTTGCACTCTTGTTTAGTGATATAGAACCAAGGTACATTTACTATTGAAGTATCTATACCACTGTTGAGACAACCTTGAGATTTGTCTCCCTACAGGCAGTCACCAAACAAAGAAACCCAAAAGACCCCACTTAAAAGAAAGACCTCAAACACCAAATGTGCAGAGAAAAAACAAATTCTGCAAACAATTAAAGTAAGCGAATAACATTCAGAACTAAAGTGAGTTCATAGCCACAAAGTCAGTCACCACCGCAGCTGATTCAGGAACCCATTAGCTGTATTGAACACACAGCCACAGTTCATCGTGGAGACAGGTAACCCTGAGAAGCACCAAGCTGAACCGGCTGCAACACCCTGACCTTTTCAAACTGGCCAGGTGCTTAAATCTCCCAAACCTAGCGACGTTCCCTGCTCTTGGACTCAGGCCTGCCATTCCCATAGGCCAGGTTGCACAGGCAGTTCAACAGCTCAGCTCCGAAAGAAAAGTCGCAGGCTATTGATTGCAGTGATCGTATCTGACAAGAAGTTAATACGGTAATAGAACCATCCAGCACAGTTCAGGTCCTTCAGCCAACAATGTTATGCTGACCCCTAACGTACTCCAAGATCAATTTAACCCTTTCCTTCCACAGAGCCCTCCATTTTTTTTTATCATCCATGTGCCGCTTTGTCTCACATTATTCTGCTGGGACAGCAAGGCGCAGTGCAATGGGAGAGGTCCATCCCTTGCCAATCCATGTATAGCCTCTGCAGGCTTTCTGCACACTTTCGGGCAATCCCAAACTCTCCATTGGTTCATGTTTTCCTGTTTATAATTTCCAGTCCTGCAAATCTCTCAATTCCTGGTTTTTTTCCTAGAGTAATAAGGCCTGGAAACAGACTCCTCATTCCAACTCATTCATGCCAACCATGGCGTCCACCAATCTCACCCCATTTGCCCACATTTGACCCATAGCACTCTAGACCACTCCCATCCAAATACTGAGGGGTCTTTTTAAAATTGTACTTGCTTCCACACTCCCTTTTGGCAGCTCATTCCACCCTCTGTGTGATGATGGATCCTTTTAAATTTTTCACCTCTCACCTTAAACCTGTGCCATCTAGTTTCTTGTTCCCCTTCCCTGGGAAAAAGACCTGTGCGTTCTATGTATGCCCTAAAGATAATATACTGTACTTTACAATCTTCTACACTCCAAGTCCTAGCTTTCCAATCTCTCCCTCTAACACAGGTCCTCGAGTCCTGGTAGCATCCTCGTAAACCTTCCACAGTTTTATGTGCCGTCAGCTGTCTGGCTCTTTGTTCTGAAGTTGCTTCCCGGGCTCTCTGTATCTTTTGAACTTTGGAATGCTAAGGAATATTTTTTTAGAAAAGTGCATTTTTTTATCTTCATGTGTGGCTAATGTCAAAACCTCTTTGATAACTGTTTTAAAAATACTACTTAAATCGTTGTTCTCTTCCTAATCTCCTTGGAGATCTCTTTCCTTGAAATCAGAGCAATTTCTCTTTCCTTGAAATTGGAGCAATGACAGTTTTGGAGCCAATGTGGCCATTGGACTGGTTCACTTTCTTGCATGCGATTTAGTTTTACATCTAGAATTATTTCAGATACACGCTTAGTGACACTGTTCCAATGCAGGGATTGCTTTTGGGAGCCGGTGAGGGGAAAGGGATGATATTAACCCAGGAATGATTGTGGATAGGCCACCCCCCAGATGACTGATGGGTCTTGGATTAGTAATTGCTTCATTATTGTCATATGTACCGAGATAGTGCAAAACTTGTCTTGCCTATTGTTCGTACTGATCAATTCACTGCACGACGCACAGCCTTAGTTAACTTGCCACAGGTGGCTGTGGAAGCCAAGTCATTTGGCATATTTAAAGAGGAGGATGATAAGTTCTTGATTAGTATGGGTGTCAAAGGTTATTGGGAGAGGGCAAAAGAATGGAGTTGAAAGGGATGATAAATCAGTTGTGATGGAATGGTGGAGCAGACTTAATGGGCTGAATAGCCTAATTCTACTCCTATGTCTGTGAGTATCAGGTGGCATTCAACATGACGGTGCATTGTGCAACACAGTGGAGCTTTTCTTGCTTGGTTACCATTGTCAGATTACTTGGAAAACTGATGTATCAATACATTTTTGCCTTTCTACTAGTCTTTACTCCAAATCAAAGGTTCACCTTGCCTAGCCTGCCAGTGTTTCATCAGAGAGTTTCCACTTGTTTGGCAGAAAGCGGCAGAGATACATTTTATTGCTTATTCTCTGGGAGTGATGGTGCTTTGTGGTAGCCATGGCGATCTGAGTAGCTTATGGCTCTTGAGCAAGTTGTCTTCTAAGGGGAAATGATCATTGAGCTTTGCTCGAAAGAGAATAACACTCAAAAGAAGAAACTCAGGAAGACAGGCAACATTTATGGGAGAAGATTAAACATTTGAAGTTTCAGCCTGAGAACCTTTTTCAGTTCTGGAAAGGAAGTGGGCAGAAGCTAGGAAAAGATGGTGGTGGGGGGAAGGGAGTACAAGCCGGCAGATTGGTGAAACTGGGTGGGTGGGGAGGGGGATGAAGTAAGATGCTGAGAGGTGATAACTGGGTTAGAGGTCATTTTTAACCCTTTGCCTCTTCCACTAATCACCTGCCAGCTTGTACTCTACCCCCTACCCCTACTCCACTTCTCCTATCTCTGGCTTCTGCCCCCTTCCTTCCAGTCCTGATGAAGGGCCTTGGCCCAAAACCTTCAAGGAATCTTAAGGGAGGTGGTACTACTATAAAAAGGCAGGTTGATTAAGCATCGTATTCCCATGTAGAAACCCAAGATCTTGCTGACTTTTACCTTTCAATATGGACTTTACAGGGAGATATTATATTTGGCAAATCCAACTTTTAATTTCCATGTCCAGGGTGGCAAAGTAATGTAGCGGTCAGCGTTGCAGTGCCAGCAACCCCTGTTCAATTCCGCTGCTCTCTCTAGGAGTTTCTGTGTTCTTCCCGTGACTGCATGCATTTCCCCCAGGTCCTCCAGTTTCCAGCCATGTTCTAACGACACACAGGTTAGTAGGTTAATTGGTCACCTGTGCTTGGGCTCGTTGGGCAGAGGGGTCTGTTGTCATGCTGCATCTTTAAATAAGTAAAAGGTGGTGTTATATTTCTACACAGAACTACTCTTTTGGCACTTACTGTGATTTTGCCCCCTATTGGTTAAACAAGGAATTCCATAATGGTGAGCCTGTGATAATCAAGGAATGACAATGTACTTCCAAGATGGTATGATGTGCAATAGAGGGAATCCCTGAATAGCATGGTAGCATTTTTATTTATATGATGTTAAGTCGTGCTGGCAAATCCAGTATATATTGGCCATCTCTCATTGTCTTCTCACCCTGATGTGCCACTTCACAAGATAGTGAAGATGCCACTCCACTGAAAGTTCTGGTGTCATCAGACTGAGGAGGACTTCCTTTCCAAATGGCTGTCAGTGAACCGGAATAGTTTAATCAACAACCTGATAGTCTTCCGATTGTAGTTTTGATATGAATTTGCAGAACCGCCCTGGGACTCCAGATATTTATAGAAGGTTTTTGGGAATATGTGGTACGAGGTGGAGGTTCCATTGCTTTAGTATTTACAGATTCCTTCAGCGCTGTTATGTAGAAGTCAGACATACAGTATGGAGTAGTGTAGCCATTATCTTTGGATCTGAAAAGTTTTTTAATGTGGCAAATACGAATTTTAGTAAGGCAAAGAGTCTTAAATATCCAACAAAATTATATTTTGACACTCAGCATTAGTTTTCTGAGCTCTTTTCATTGGAATTGGAAAACAAGTGTAAGAGGGGAAGGAAGTACAGGCCAGTAACACTACATTTCATACGGCACTGCTGTAACATGCGGTCATTTGAGTTACTGTCGCCTTCCTGTCAGCTTGAACCAGTCTGAACATTTTCCTCTGATCTCCCTCATTAACAGGGCATTTTCACCCTCAGAACTGCTGCTCACTCGATGTTTTTTTTTTGTTTTTCACACCATTGTTTGTAAACTCTGGAGACTGTTGTGCAAGAAAATATCAGGAGATCAGGAGATTTTAAAAAAAAATACTCAAACCACCCCATCTGGCATCAACAATCATTCCACGATCAAAGTCGCTTAGATGAAATTTCTTCCCTATTCTGATGTTACGTCTGAACAACAACTGAACCTCTTGACCATGTCAGCATGCTTTAATGCATTGAGTTGCTGCCACACAACTGGCTGCTTAGATATTTGCATTAACGAGCAGGCATATAGGAATACCTTATAAAGTGCTCACTAAGTGTGCAGCTGACTCAAATTTGAATCAACTTAGTTAACAGTAGAAGGCTGAGCAAAGCACATCTTTCAATGAAAGGCTTGTTGTGAGTTCATCTATGCATGCTCATCTTATTTTGTTATCTAGCATCATTATTGCATGCTACTGAAGCCTAATTGCCCTTGGGTTGGTTGTGGTGAAGTACCTTTGTGAACTTCTGCAGTCCTGGTGAATCTGCTCCAACTCTGCCTGTTGGAGAGAGTTCCAGGGGTTTGCATCCTGAAGCTGTAAAGAAATGACAACCTATCAAGACGGGGTGGTCCACAGCTTGGAGGGGAACTGTCGGTGGTGGTGGTCCCATGCCTTGCCTCGTCTTGTCCATACTGCACCAACCACCGCCACTGGACTATAAACGTGCTGGAGCAGTGTGTGGTTAAGAGCCTTGCTCGAAGACTAACAACATTCAGATTGCTAGCCCAAAGCCTTACCCACTTGGCCATGCGCCAACACCGTTGTTGCTGTTGTCCTCTGAAGTGTCCTTAGGGTACTCTGGGCAAATCATCAGTGTGCTTGAGCACAAGCGATTCTGTTGTTGCTGGGAATGCAGAGTATCGCACGCAAGATTCTGGAGGAACTCAATATGTCAGGCAGCACCTATGGAAAGGAATAAACCCATTTAGCCCATTTTGGGCTAAGACTCTTCATCAGGACTGGAGAGGAAGGGGGAAGAAGGTTGGGGGAGTAAAATTCTGTGATCATACCAGTTCAGGATGGTTTGTAGGGCTAGTTGATATTATGTTTGTCAATGCCTTCGTCCACAAGAACTTCTGACCTTCATAAGTTTTGCATTTCTTTGTAATGTACAAGAAGAGTATTTGGCCCCTTGTGCCCATACCCGTTTCTCAAGTGATTCTTCCATATATCTCTGAACTCCTGTTTTATTTAGCACCCAACTACTCAATGAGGAAATTACAGGAGCTAATGAAGTTACTCAGCAGCACGTTTTTGGGGTGTGGAAGGAAACCAGAGCGGTGGGGGGGGGGGGAATCTCACTCGATTATGGGGAGAACGTGCAAACTATGCAGAGTACCCATCGTCAGGTTCAAATGTGGTCACTGGAACTGTAAGGAGGCATCTCTACCTTCTGCATCACTTATAACCATATAACAATTACAGCACGGAAACAGGCCATCTCGGCCCTTCTAGTCCGTGCCGAATGCTTACTCTCACCTAGTCCCACTGACCTGCACTCAGCCCATAACCCTCCATTCCTTTCCTGTCCATATACCTAACCAATTTTACTTTAAATGACAATATTGAACCTGCCTCTACCACTTCTACTGGAAGCTCATTCCACACAGCTACCACTTTCTGAGTAAAGAAGTTCCCCCTTGTGTTACCCCTAAACTTTTGCCCCCTAACTCTCAACTCATGTCCTCTTGTTTGAATCTCCCCTACTCTCAATGGAAAAAGCCTATCCACGTCAACTCTATCTATCCCCCTCATAATTTTAAATACCTCTATCAAGTCCCCCCCTCAACCTTCTACGCTCCAAAGAATAAAGACCTAACTTGTTCAACCTTTCTCTGTAACTTAGGTGCTGAAACCCAGGTAACATTCTAGTAAATCTTCTCTGTACTCTCTCTATTTTGTTGACATCTTTCCTATGATTCGGTGACTAGAACTGTATCCAATACTCTAAATTTGGCCTCACCAATGCCTTGTACAATTTTAACATTACTTCCCAACTCCTATACTCAATGCTCTGATTTATAAAGGCCAGCATACCAAAAGCTTTCTTCACCACCCTATCCACATGAGATTCCACCTTCAGGGAACTCTGCACCATTATTCCTAGATCACTCTGTTCTACTTGATTCCTCAATGCCCTACCATTTACCATGTACGTCCTATTTTGATTACTCCTACCAAAATGTAGCTCCTCACACTTATCAGCATTAAACTCTATCTGCCATCTTTCAGCCCACTCTTCTAACTGGCCTAAATCTCTCTGCAAGCTTTGAAAACCTACTTCATTATCCACAACGCCACCTATCTTAGTATCATAAAGAGCACTTGCTGCCCTCAGTTGTGCTTTGGGCACCTTGGCACCAGTGACTGGTTTATTAAACCAGTGGATTTGGTCTATTATTGTCACATGTACCAGGATACAGTGAAGAGCTTGTCTTGCATACTGTTCATATTGATCAGATCGTCATTACAATGAGACAGACTTCGGCAACACAATAACAATGCAGAATAAAGTGTAAAAGGTGCAGATAAACAGCGTGCAAGATCATGCAATAGACTGAGGTCAAATGTCCATCTTGCTGTACAAGAGGTCCACTCCAGAGTCTGTAACAGTGGTTTAGAAGCTGTTCTTGAGCCTGGTGGCACCACTGTCTCCTGCAGCACTGTACTTGGGGTACCTCTGCAGCACTGACACCAGATTGCAGCCAATTCGGTTGCACTGGCAGAAAACAGACTGAACTGGTGAATTAAAAATAGTCAACTTTGTTTTGTCTGATCCAGGTCCTTTAAGCAAGAACAAATGTTAATATAAACTATTTTTTTGCACTAGAGAGCAAAGAGAACCTTGGAGTCATTGACATCACAAGAGGCAGTAAGTATCTAATAGTACAGCGGAACTAAGGTGATTTAATTTTCTGTTAAAAGTGATCTTATTTTGGGGTTCATTATTCACAAGGAAGTTTGTTTTTACTTGGTCTCCATTGACTAGCCCTTCAGCAGGGATTCTAGTTCTGGCTGATATTATTACTAGCAGCTTCATTCCATGTCTGCTCCAGCGGACCACCCAGCTGACTATATTTATTAAGGTAGTCAGGGAACTGGCCTTCTGCTGTCTAGAAACACAAGAGAGCACAGATGTGGAGAAACACACATAAATCTGGAGGAATTCAGCAGTTCAGGCAGCGTCTGTGGAAGGATGTGGATCCCAGTCAAGACACTTCATCAGGGCTGGACAGAATGAGGAAGATGGTTAGACTATATAAAAAAAAACTCCTCTAAACTCTGGCCAGTACAGGCCCGGAGCCGTCAAACAGAAGTGGGGAAGGATTCCTTTTTTTAGGATTCCTGACGAAGGGTCTTGGCCCGAAATGTCGACAGTGCTTCTCCCTATAGACGCTGTCTGGCCTGCTGTGTTCCACCAGCATTTTGTGTGTGTTGTTGTTTGAATTTCCAGCATCTGCAGATTTCCTCGTGTTTCCTTTTTTTATTTTTCTTTTCAGCCCATTTATTTCATAACTCTTAGAGCAATCCTTCCATATCTCTGGACCTCTGGTTTATTTGCTACTTGTAGTAAATTCAAGGTACTAACGAGCATGTTTTTGGGATGTGGGTAGGAGGAAGCAGTGCAGCTGGGGGAATCGATATGATCACAGGGAAATCTGTGCACACAGCACCCTCGGTCATGATCAAACTCAGTCGCTGGAGCTACAGGGTGGCTCTGTTGCCTTCTGTATCACTGTGCTGCCCGACATTGTGCTTTGGGCACCTTGGCACCAGCAACACCAGATTAGAAGCAAATCAGTCCCTCCGCACACTGTCCACGGGATGAACGTAGAGAGAAAGAGGCAGGAGCTCGCCTCTTTGTGGACTCTGGGTTTGCGAAGAGGCTGTGGAGAAAGCCACAAAGGCCTGTGTCGCGGTTCATACTGAGCAGCTGCCTGGCAGGAGGCTGTGCCGAGGGACACGCTCGGAGGTGGACGTCAAGTGCTGCAGGCAGATCACCAGCTCAGTTGAAGGACTCCCTCTGGCCTGCCCAAAGGTTGGTGTTCAGCCAGCTCGTCGAGATGTCTGTGGAGGAGTGCTGCCGACTGGCACATTCCAGGCTGCAGGAGTACAGAAGCTTGGTGCAGCCACTGCAACGGTTTGGTGGGGAAGCACCACACTGTAGGGTTCTTCTCCTACTGGAGAGGGAGGGGGAGAAACCCCTCAACTACTGTAGTAGTGTACCACCCCAGAGGGCTACATGAGTGGCAGTAGTGCTGTAGATTGGTATGTAGGAATGTAATAGAACACTACTGAAAACATTGACTTAGAATGAAAAGGCTTTATTCTTGTAATTATTTTCAATTATGAATAACATTTATTTTCATTAAAAAATAATCATTGCAGGTAAAGGATTGGCAGAAAACTGACTGAACCTGTGAATGAAAATAATTAATATTAAACTTGTTTTATTCATGTGCTGTGAGAACAGGTGTTCATAGAACTTTTTATGTTTTCACTTTAGGAAAAAGGGATATCCTCAGAGTCATCACCATCACAAGGGGAGGTAAGTATCTAAATTGTACAGAGCTAAACAATCTCCCTCAAAAGAAAATTAGCTGCTCAGCTTTTTTTTTAAACCATGCTCCTAAACTATGGAACTCTACCTGAAACTACAAGGGATGCAGTCACAGATGACACTTTAAAGTACCATTTCAAAACCTATTTATTTAGCCATGCAGTTAACTAACATGATTTTGTCTTTTATTTTTATGTTTGCACAGTATCCCATTGTAAAGTATTTTGAACTACATCATTTGTATGAGAAGTGCTTCATAAATAAGTTGTTATTATTCCTCTTGGGGAATGGGGCAGGGCAAGTGATTGAAGGGTCAGTGGGAACCAACTTTGGGACCAGTTACCATTGTACAGATAATTTAAAATTAGTTGTGCAAATGGATAGATGTGGTCCATTGATTTAAGTTTTAAATTGGAGCAAGGCAAAATGTAATGGTATATGGCAGAAGCTAAAAACATTTATGGGAGTAGGTTGTTTACAGGGAAAGAGACGTTTACCAAGTGGGAGGCTTTCACAAGTAATGACAGAGTCTAAGGTCTACCTGTTCCTGTTAGATAGAAGGGCAAGACTGGCAGGAGTAGGCAACCATGAATGATGAAGGATATGGAGGCTCTGTTGAGAGGTTTAAAAAAGGAGGCATGGAACAGATACAGGCAATTGGGATCAAGTGAATCTCTGCAGGAGTATCGGGGATGCAGGAATATACTTGCGTAGGAAATCAGAAGGGCAAAAAGGGGGCTTGAGATTGCTTTCGTAAGGAAGATTAGGGAGCATCCAATATTTTACATCAAGTGAGTAAGAGACTTGGGGCCTCTCAAAGACCAAAATGGACATCTTCATGTGGAGCCACAGGAGATGGGTGAGGTCCTCAATGGATCTTTCTTTGTTTTTTTACAGTACACTGGAGAAAGACATGATGAGTTTGGAACTAGAGATTGTAAAGGGCATGCCCTGGAGATGGTCTGCATTGCAGAAGAATTACTGGGTGCCTTAAAGGCAGATCCATCTCTGGGGCCTAATCAGGTATGTCCAAGGACACTGTGGAATGCTAGATTAAAAAATAGTGAGAGCTGTAGCTGTGATAACTATTTTTGTCATTAGTGATGGGTAAAGAGGCAGAGGACTGAGAATGGCTGATGTTGTTCCTTATTTAAGTAGGGCTGAAAAGAAAAGCTGGGAACTATGAACCACTGAGCATAAGTTATGGGAGGGGATTCCAAAGGACAGGATATGCATGTACCTGAAAAGACAAGTTGATTAAGGATAATCAGCATAACTTTGGTTGATCAGGCCTCATGATTTTTTTGTTGTTGAGTTTTTTGAAGAGGTAATCAAGCAGATCAAAGAGGGCAGGATAATAGACACATAGTAAGGCCTTTGAGATTCCGCTGTGGAAAGTTGGACCATGTGGGATCCAGACAGAGCGAGCTAAATGGATGTCCGGCATCTGTATCAAAGATTTGAATGAGCATCTACAAGGCATAATTGCTAAGTTTGCAGGTGACACTTATGATAGGTGGTATTGATTGTGACTATGGTTATCAGGATCTACAGAGTGACCTTGATCAGCTGGGTAAACGGTTGAGGAAAAGCAAATGGAGTTTAATTTGGATAAATGAGAGACATTGCATTTTGGAAGTCAAATGAGGGTATGATTTCTAAATAACACTAAGACCTGGGGCATGTTGCAGAACAGGAGGACCTTGGCATACAAGTATGTGTTTCTTTGAAAGTGGCATTGCAGGTAGAAAAGGTGGAGAAGAAGGCATAAACACGAGATTCTGCAGATGCTGGAAATCCAGAGCTACACCCAAAATGCTGGAAGAACTCACCAGGTCGGGCAGCATCTCTGGAAATGAATAAACAGTTGATGTTGGGGGCTGAGACCCTTCATTGGGACTGGAAAAGAAGTGTGAAGAAGTGGAATAAGAAGGGGGAAGGGGTATGGCCTTTGGCACGTTGGCCTTCATCAGACAGGGCATTGAGTGTGGAGGCTGGGATGTTGTGTTCCAGTTTTACGTGACCAGTCACGGGGGAGAGCACCTTTCCAAATCCTCCTCTGCGCACGTCATCCAGTGTAAAACAAAACTCAGTGGGTCAGACAAGTTGGGAAATGGACCACGCTGCCTAACCTACCGAGTTTGCAGTTTGTTTTCTGGTTCAGATTCCAGCATCTACACAGCTTCCATGCCAAATCTTCCTTCCTCTCCTCCCATTTGCCATGTCTGTGTCCTCCACTGAATAGAATTGGTCAAAATATTGTATTTTTATATGGGCGTATAACCTGCCCATTGTGGAAATAGACTGCATTAACGGCCTTTCCACAGAAGGTCATTAAGTATGATTACAGAGGGCTGTTAACCTACTAAAAATCTGCCACTTAGAACTTCATATCTGGATGGCTAGATTAAAAGTGCTATAGAACAACTTGCCATATATTCTGGAGTATAAGCCGACCCGGAGTATAAGCCGACCCCCCCCCCCAATTTCAAGGTTAAAAAAGTGCCTTTTTCATGTTACCTTTGTATAAGCTGACCCCTTTTGTAGAGGTTTTTGATTTAACCAGAAAAGATCACAGGATCTCATATGCCAGTACTCAGCTTTGCCGGATCCGGAACCGGGAAATTTTGTGAACCAGTACCTGCTAAGAAAACAGGCCTACACGTTGTAGAGTGTTATATGCAAATTCTTAATAAATAATCAGGGAGGGAAATTTTGGATTAGGTCTCCAATGGTAAAGAATCCTCAGAATTGTAACCCCCATGAAACCATTTAGCGCCCATCGTAATCTCGTTAAAACATAACACAGGGTGGCGGGATCAGTACGTGTGCTCAGTATTGAGTTTGCGACCACCACGTACAAAAGATTAAAACAAATGCGATATGATGCTGGCTTCAAGCTGAAGTTGTTGATTTTGCTAAAGGAACAACTAATTCTGCAGCTGCTAAGAAGTTTAGTGTAAGCGAAAAACAAGTGAGAGAGTGGAGAAAGGCAGAGGACATGCTGAGGGAAATGCCCAAGATGAAATGTGCAAACCGCGGGAAAACATGCCAGTGGCCAGAACTGGAAGAAAAAGTTTTAGTGGGTGAATCAACAGTGATCGTCCGGATACGTTGTTACCAGAGAAATGATCCGAGTTCAAGCGTTGAAATCGGACGATAAACACCGTGAGCTCAGCGAAAATTTCAAAGCTACTTGAAGTTGGTGCACCCGATTAATGAGCAGACGTGATCTTGTGTTGGGACAAAAAATAAAGATTGCTCAGAAAATTCCCGTGGGGTGTTGTTTACGTTCAAGAGCGCTGCTGGATGGACGAAGCAGGTTGCTTGAAGTGGGTTAAAGAGGTGTGGCGTCGACATCCCAAAGGTTTCGGGAAGGAAAAGTCGCTACTTGTCTGGGACGTGTTCAAAGTGTACTTATCAGGTGGGGCAAAAGCAGCACTGAAAGCTGAAAATACGGACATTGCAGTCATCCCTGGTGGTTTGATGTCCGTGCTTCAGCCACTAGATGTGAGTTTAAATAGATTTTTCAAAGAATTCATGCGTCGACAGTGAATGAATTTGACTCAAAAACAACCAATAAATGCGACCTATTTTCCGTGTATTCGTTTTTCCAAAGTTGGCATCCTCTGTATAAGCCGACCCCCCTAACTTCAGGACCAAAATTTAGGGCCAAATTCTCGGCTTATACACTGGAATTTACGGTAGCTGTTTTGAGACAGATATTTCAGATAAAAACAACGGCACATGTGCACCGACTTTGATCATTTGCTCATGAGTGTATGTACAAGTATATCATAACACCCCCCCTTTTCATCAAAACAAAGAAAAGGAACAATTGTATTAACAATTAAACTCAATTTCTCTGGAGTCTGCTTTCAAGTATATTTTCATGGAATTAACTTTCAGAGCATTTATTAATCATATCTTATGTCTCCTATGCCTGTCACAAGTACATACCACTCATTATTTTTGTTTGTATGAGCATATATAGAAAATATAAAACATACTAAAATTCGATTTTAACTTCAAACTACACATCCTCAAACAGGACATGCTCCTTCTTAAATGCGTAATAGTGTCACAGACTTACTGTTCAATTGCTCGTGCAATTATTCAGTGTGGGACAAGGTCTTCTAGATATTGTGGCCTTTTCACAGTGCGGCCAGAATGAGTTTTTACTGTTTTGTCCAAGTCCTGTTGTTTGTTATTTGCATTTTCAACGTTTGTGTTGTGTCATTAGCCTCTGCTAGTGTTTGTCTGTGTGCATTTGATATGGTAGGCACACTGTGGTCATTGATCTGGGTTGTTTGACCTGATTTTGCCGATTCATGTGTGATTACCTTTTCAGACAGTTCCTCAGCCATCTTTCATAGATGTATACGATTACGTCGGTAGATCCCAGAAGGGGTTTGGACTACATATGAACGCTCATAAAGGCGCCGACACACAATTGCTTTCTCCCATTTCTTCTTAGCTTGCACCAGGGGTTGCATGCGCACGGTATCCCCTTTGTCGAGTGGGGCAAGATCTTTGGCTGATTTGCTGTAATTGTCGGCCAGCTGCTGGACACGTTGTTTCATACGGTCGCTTTCGTGTACAGCTCTCGGTTCCAGTAAACTCGCTGTTGTAGGCAGGAGCGTGCTTGTGCAGCAATTCATCAGACGCTGGGCAGGACTCGTGCTGAGCCCTTGCAAAGGTGTGTTGCGATGGTCTAGAAGTGCGGGGTAGGGATCTGGTCACGATTTGTTGCTCTTTGTGAGGATCCGCTTAGCTGTTTTAACTGCTGATTCAGCTTTTCCATTTGCTTTGCTGTTTCTGGGACTGCTACACAAGTGCTCAAACTCCCATTCTCATGCAAATCCGTGAAACTCCGCTGACGTGTATCATGGCCCATCATCACTAACCACTTGTGTTGGGCTACGATATCTCACAAAATGAGCCTTCAGTTTACAAATAACAGCTCCTCTGGTCGTATCACAAAGAAGATCTACCTCGAAGAAATTGCTGAAGTACCGTAGATGTCGGATTATAAGCCGCTACTTTTTTCCCACATTTTGATCAGCTTTGAACACTGCGGCCTTTACTACGGTGCGGCTAATGCATGATTTTTTTTCATGCCGCCAAAAACATTTTGCCTCGTAACAGTAGACCAATAAAATTGATGAGTAGTTCACAGAGGTCCAATGAAATTGTACGATAAATCAAGCGCACTTTCACAATTAAATTATTGTAAATCAGTCATTAGTACTCACCCTCATCAACATGGAAAACACTCGAAGAAAAGCATTGTGCTGCCTTTATGGCAGGTATTTAGTTTATAATATTTTTGCTTAGTAATTCATTTGTTAGTTAAAGTTAGAACTGTTTTAACTATATTTGTTTTCTGTACTACATCCCGGGATGCTATGACGTCACACCCGGTTTCGCCGCGTCTTGTGGGAAAATGCCGGTTTGCGATAAACGGGAAGGCGGGGGGCGAGCGGCGGAGCAAAAACGCTGCTTTTAAGTTAAAGGCGATCAATAACTTTTCCTGGTAAGCTGCAGTATATATATTTTTTACCAGTCGTTAGGAGATATTGGAATGTTGTTCAGTAAAAAAGTATACGCAACATATATTTAAAAGTAGCCGCGTTACAGGCACAGTTCGAAAAAAAGCATTTGCAATATGTATTTGTTTATGTTACCATATGGATTTAATTAAAAGTTAAAAAATCCTCACGTGTAATATCTTTCTGTGTAAATATCTCATATTACAACGTGGGACACCTGCGGCCTAAAATCCGGTGCGGCCTGTACAAGTACAAAATTGATTTTATTTCTAAAATTAGAGCCAGCGGCTTTTAATCAGGTGCACTCTGTAGTGCGAAATCTACGGTAATCAACGGTGACGAGGTACTCTTTTCCTTCGAGTATAAATAGGTTGGTACCTATCTTTTCCCATGGCCGAGCAGGTACCTCATGACTCATAAGCGATTCTTTCTGCTGACTCATTTCGTATGTGCGACAAACATCACATGTAGCAATATACTGCTTGATGTCGCTGCTCATGCCTGACCAAAGAAGACATTCGCATGCACATCTGAGGCATCCTTCTACGCCCAAGTGTGACGAATGAATTCTTTCCTTCATTTGCTTCCGCTCACTTTGCGGTATGATGACACGCTCACCTTTGAAGATTAAGCCGTCTTGGACTACGAGCTCATCCCTATAGCTATAGTAAGGTGTGAGTTACTCTGGTAGCGCGTCACGTTCGCTTGGCCATCCACTGATGATTACGCGTTTCAACATCTGTAGCGTGTCATCTTTCGCTGTTTCTATGCAAATCTGCTCTAGACGCTCATCGCGGTTTGGCAGGTGCAATAGGATATTGACTTCGTCGAAGCTGTTCTCCTGGCCTGGAGTACCGCTAACTGCTCGCGATGTCGTATCCGCGAGGTGCATGAGCTTTCCTTGACAGCAGGTGATGTCGAAATCATAGCTCTGCAGGCGAAGAAGCATTCCCTGCTGGCGCTTTGGTGCCTTCACCAACAACTTCTTAACTATCATTTCAAGCAGCTTGTGATCGCAGAGTACTCTTGTGAAATGGCCAAAAGTGTATTGATGAAAACATTCAAGTGCGAAAATGATTGTTATTGTAATTACATTGACATCTGTAAAAGCACAGAAATGGCTGAATCACACCTAATGTTATTGAGCGTTAGCTTTCTCTCTTGTAACAGACTTTTTCTGGTTTAGGAGTTGTTAATGCCCAGTACGATCTTGTCTCTCATCAGACTGTCTGACATACACGAGCAAAAATTACATGTCTTTGCAAGAGATCTAAGGCTGGCAAGAAACGATTCAAAGGTCTCACCTTGTTCTTTCTTTCTTTCTTTTTCAACCTTATTATTATTAATACCAACAAAATAAAATTGATACATAGATAATGGGATTACAAACATACACATTTCAACTGAACATGAAAGAATACATAAGCAATGATTACAGTATAAATGAGTATTCCCAAATCATAAACGATACAATATACAAATAAACAAGGCAAACCTAAGTATATCATAATATATATTAAAAAAAACAGAAAAAAGAAAAAGAAAAAAAATATGCAAAAAAACTAACTAATAATCTAATAACTAATAAGGAAAAAAAAACAAAGAAGAAAAAAGAGAAAAAGAAAAAATGGAAAAAAAAGGGCTGTTTATAATATCTCACAAAAATACAAAATCATCAGTGTCGTCAACTCCGATCCTCTCAACATATATAAAATCGAAACTGGAAAAACAAATAGGCTTGGAACAGGGTCATATTACATCATATGAAAATATTGAATAAATGGTCTCCATATCTTTTCAAATTTAATAAAAGTATCAAATACAACACTTCTAATTTTTTCTAAATTTAGACATAACATAGTTTGAGAAAACCAATGAAATACGGTAGGAGGATTAATTTCTTTCCAATTCAACAAAATAGATCTTCTAGCCATTAATGTAAGAAATGCAATCATTCGACAAGCGGAAGAGGATAAATGGAGTGAGTCCATCATTGGTAAACCAAAAATTGCAGTAATAGGATGAGGTTGTAAATCAATGTTCAATACCGCAGAAATAATATCAAAAATATCTTTCCAATATTTTTTCAAAAGCGGACACGACCAGAACATATGAGTTAAAGACACTATCTCAGAATGACATCTGTCACAAATAGGATTTATATAGGAATAAAAATGAGCCAATTTATCCTTGGACATATGAGCCCTATGCACAACCTTAAACTGTATTAATGAATGTTTAGCACATATAGATGATGTATTAACTAATTGAAGAATTTTATCCCAATTCTCAATAGGGATAGTAAGGTTAAGTTCTCTTTCCCAATCATTTTTAGTCTTATAGAAGGGCTCTGAACGTATCTTCATAATTATATTGTAAAGTTTTGATATTAGCCCTTTCTGAGAAGGATTTAGTTTAAACAAATTCTCCAAAATACCTGAAGACACAAAATTTGGGAAAGTAGGAAGTACAGTATTTAAGAAATTCCTAATCTGTAAATATCTAAAAAAAATGAAATCTAAGCAAATTATATTTATTAGATAATTGCTCAAAAGACATAAAACAATTATCCAAAAATAAATCGGAAAAACGTAGTAATCCTTTAGTCTTCCAAGCCGAATAAGCTTGGTCTATAATAGAAGGATAAAAAAAGCAATTGGATACAATAGGAATATTTAAAACAAACTGAGTCAACCCAAAAAATTTCCGAAATTGAAACCATATACGTAAAGTATGTTTAACTATCGGATTGTCAATTCGTTATGGCAATTTAGAAAGAGCAAAGGGAAGAGAAGTCCCTAAAATAGAACCCAATGCAAATCCTTGTACAGATTTAATTTCCAGGTTCACCCAATGAGGGCTAAAAGATATATCCCAATCCTTTAACCAACATATCAAATATCGGATATTAACTGCCCAATAATAAAATCTAAAATTAGGCAATGCCAATCCACCTTCCTTCCTTGCCTTCTGTAAATATATTTTACCTAACCTAGGATTTTTATTCTGCCATATATATGAGGAAATTTTTGAATCAACATTAGCAAAAAAAGATTTCAGAATAAAAATTGGTACCGCTTGAAATATATATAAAAACTTGGGTAAAGTAACCATCTTAATAGCATTAATCCGACCTATCAGAGATAAAGATAGTGGTGACCACTTAGTAAACAAACATTTAATATGATCGATTAAGGGTAAAAAATTAACTTAAATAAGTCTTTATAGTTTTTTGTGATTTTAATCCCTAAGTAAATAAAAGAGTCATTAACTAATTTAAAAGGTAAATTTCCATAAATTGGAACCTGTCTATTTAAAGGAAACAATTCACTCTTATTAAGATTTAATTTATACCTGGAAAAATCACTAAATTGAGCCAATAATGATAAAGCTGCAGGAATGGATTTCGCAGGATCAGAAATAAATAATAATAAATCATCTGCATATAATGATAACTTATGTATATCTGTCTCACGATTAATGCCAAAAATATTCTGTGATTCTCTGATAGCAATTGCCAAGGGTTCTAAAGCAATATCAAATAATAATGGACAAAGAGGACAGCCTTGTCTAGTACCCCAAAATAAACGAAAAAAGGGAGATCTTTGATTGTTAGTAAGCACCGAGGCTACTAGAGTATGATATATCAGTTTAATCCAGGAAATGAATGTCGGAATAAAATTAAACTTCTCAAGCACATTAAATAAGTATGGCCATTCAACTCTATCAACTGCTTTCTCCGCATCTAATGAAATGACACATTCTGAAGTGCTATGTGAAGGAGTATAAACAATATTCAATAATCTCCTAACATTGAAAAAAGAATAGTGATTTTTAATAAAACCAGTTTGATCTTCCAAAATAATTTGGGGTAATACCTTCTCCAGCCTAGATGCCAGTAACTTGGAAAAGATCTTGGAAACTACATTCAATAAAGATATTGGTCTATAGGATGCACAGTCAGTAGGGTCTTTATCTTTCTTCAATATTAAAGAAATGGAAGCTCTATAAAATGATTGTGGCAAATTGCCCAGTCTAATTGCTTCTTCAAAAACCCTGCATAACCAAGGAGAAAGAGTAGCAGAAAAACATTTTAAAATTTCTACTGTATACCCATCTGGACCTGGTGCTTTCCCAGAATTCATAGAGGAAATAACCCCTTTAATTTCTGCATCCGTAATAGGAGTTTCTAATATTGAAAGATCATCTGATGATAATTTTGGGAAATTCAATTTCCCAAGAAAATCACACATGGTATTAGGATCATGAGGGAATTCGGAATGATACAGGGAGGTATAAAAATCTTGAAATGATTTATTTATCTCATCATAGTTAACTGTCAGATCCCCATTCTGCTGACGGATCTTAGTAATTTGACGTTTAACCAAAGCATTCTTCAACTGACTAGCTAACAGTTTACCCGATTTATCACTATGTATATAAAAATCAGATCTGGTTTTCATTAATTGATTTTCAATCGAAGATGTAAATAATAAACTATGTTCCGTTTGAAGTTCAACCCTTTGTTTGTAAAGCTCCTTACTAGGAGTAATCGAATATTTCTTGTCAATCTCTTTAATTTTATCAACCAATAAAAGAGTTTCCTTCTTAATGCGTTTTCTCAGACCAACAGAGTAGGAGATAATCTGTCCACGTATATATGCTTTAAAAGTGTCCCAAATTGTTCCGCAAGAAATATCCTCCATGGAATTAGTTGAAAAGAAGAAATGATCTGTTCCTTCATAAATTTAATAAAATCCGGATCTTGCAGTATGGTAGAATCAAATCGCCATTGTCTAGCACTAGAAGCTGTATCCGTAAATTTAATAGAAAGTTTTAATGGAGCATGGTCAGAGATGGCTATAATATCATAATTACAACCAATTACCGATGGAATAAAACAAGAGTCAATAAAAAAGTAATCAATTCTCGAGTAGGAATGATAAACATGTGAGAAAAATGAAAACTCTTTGTCCTTAGAATGCCGAAATCTCCAAATATCAAAAATTCCATTATCAGTCAAAAAAGAGTTAATATAAGTGGCCGACTTATTAGGTAAAGTCTGCGTAGATATAGATTTGTCCATCAAAGGATTTAAACAACAATTAAAGTCACCACCCATTATTAACTTATATTCATTTAGATTAGGTAGAGAAGTAAATAAGGACTTAAAAAAATCGGGACAATCCACATTTGGAGCATAAACAATAACCATAGCAACCTTTTTGTTAAAAAGTAAGCCAGTAATTAACAAAAATCTACCATTTGGATCCGAAAAGATATCATGTTGGACAAATGCAATAGAGGAGTCAATAAAAATTGAAACTCCCTTTACTTTGGCATTCGAATTCGAATGATACTGTTGAACCCTCCAAAACCTAAAGAAGCGATAATTGTCCTCTTTCCTCACATGAGTTTCTTGTAGAAAAATAATATGAGCATTAAGTCTTTGGAATACTTTGGAAGTCTTTTTCCGTTTAATTGGATGGTTTAAGCCATTAGTATTCCAAGAGACAAAATTAATGATCTGAGCCATATTTCTGAAATCAACCCTTTGGTATATAAAGGGTTAACCAAATTATGAACTCATGCACCCGGAAGAGGAACAAAAATAAGGGGCGGACCCGGAAGTGACGACATCGCGGACATTTTTGTAGTTTAAAATCAGCCCAAATGAAAAAACTAAAAAAAACTAATGTAAGAAGCATAAGATTTTAAAAAACACCTCCCACCCCCCACCCAAGAGGAAAAAAAAGACCACCCCAGCCAGGGATAGGCTGGGAAAAAGGAAAGATGAAACTAAATCTACCCCCATATCAGCAGAAGACAACTCCGTATATAAAGGATAAAAAAAAGATCCACCCAAACTCTAAAAAAAAAATCACTATACTAAAACCAAACTTCTTAATATAATTGGTAGTAAAAAAACCCAAAATGAATACAATCACTAGTAACTTATAAATTGGGTTAAAACCCAAACAAACCAAAAAAAAATTTAAACTGAGATAAGAGATGCATTATAGGAAGAAGACGAGAGAAAAAAAATGGCAAAATCAAAAAAAAAAGCCAAAGATATTTTAGAGAAACTGCCATCTTAGTAAAAAAAAATTCACCTTCGAAGGATTAATAATAATGACTAAAGATAAAGTACAGTGGTTGAAGTAAGTTGAATAAAAAGATTAGTATGTCGAAAAAAAACTTTAACTAGAGTATAAAATATAGAGTAAACCTACACCAATAGCCAGAAACAAAATCTGGTTTTGGAGATAAAAACCATCTTGCACGATCAAAATCACTCATTTATTAGAAATGAGAATCCGTAGCAGTGGGGAAGTTCTCATTCAGAAAGCTTCTCGCTTCAGATGAAGAAAGAAAAACACGCCATGGTGCATTCGGAGGCGAAATTCTGAGCTTCGCAGGGTATGAGAGCGCAAGTTTTAGATTTTTCTCATAACATCCGGACATCAGAGGTTTAAAAAGAAGCCTTGCCTTCATTACTTCTGGACTAAAATCTTCTACTAATCAAAAATTGTGATCTTGAAATTTGACCATCCCTACACACTGAGCCACACGAATAAGTTGCTCTTTAACATGCACATAGTGAAATCGGACAATTACAACCGGTGGTTTAGCTGAAGCACTTGGTGATCGACGCATAATTCTGTGAGCGCGATTGAGTAACGGAGGACTATCTGGAAATTCAGAAGGGAACGCATCCTTTAAAAGTTGAGCAAAGTACTTCGAGGGGTCCCCTTGTTCAATACCTTCCGGGAGACCAAGTATGCGTAGGTTCTATCTTCTGGACGGATTCTCAAAGTCGACACTCTTGGCTTTAAGTGTTTCCACCTGTTTAATCATCGAAAGTAAGTTCTGTTCCAGTTTTTCGATTATCAAATCTGGCTTCTGAGCGTCTTCTTGCAGAGTTGCGATTAGAACTTGCTGCTGGTTAACTACTGAATCCGTCTTATCCATATAATCTTGAAAAGCCTTTATATCTTGTTTAAAAATTAGTCGTTCTTCAAATTTTTGATTTAAAACCTCTAATAACATTTCATAAGTCAATTCAGTGCTCTTAGGAACAACCTGCTTCTTCTTCCCATTCCCGTTAGGATCCTTCCCAGGTTCTCGCCCTTTAGATCTAAGAGCCATTTCTGTATTCATTTCTTCAAAAATTCACAATAAACTCTTAAAAATAAGTCCAAAAAAGTAACAAGAATCTTTTGGTGTAGGTAAAAATAAGTTAAATAAGGGTGATCATAGGTTAAAAAAAGTAAAGGTTATGGAACGAATCTGAAACAGTGCTCACTCCATGAGCGTCTCCTGCCGATCGGTCTCACCTTGTTCTTGTTACCACTTTTTGAACAAGTACCGTTCATATATCTCATTTTTCTCAACGATGGCATATCTGTCAAATGCAGCTAAAATCTTTGAGGTCTTGGCTTTCGGCCTCGTCTGCGAACACAAAACTGTTGTAGACCTCAAGTCCTGACAGTCCAATTGTATGCAAAAATAATGCCGCCTGGTACGCTGGAACTTGTTTGTGCGGTTTGTGCTACGACGCTATAGTTAGTCCACATCTGCCATCATGTCTTCCATCCGTCTATCGGTCCGTGGTTGAACATCACGACTGGTGGCGGGCGAATGCCACTGACTGGGGGAAGGATTTCTGGCCGGACCATGGTTCCCCGGCACGGGGTCACCCGCGGGTGCTGGGTGCTGTTGAGGTTCTGCTGTCTCACCTCCAGGCATTGATACTACACCCGCCTCTACTTGTGGCTCGTTGCTCGTCTCGGTTGATATTTTCCTGCTCTTACACTCACCCTCCGATGTTTCAGAGTTGCGCTATTATTATGCTGCCAACTGCAAGTTGAAAAATCGGGCGCTGCGGTTGAAAAAATCAATTTTCCGAACACCACCGCTGCCGCCATGCTTCGAGACTGATAGTTCAGTTAAAAACAACGGCGCATGCGCAGCAGCTTCAGTCGTCTGCTCATGAGTGCATGGAGGAGTATATCATAACGTTAGCAGCACAGTAGCATTGTGGCTAGTGCAATGCTTTACAGCACTAGTGACCGGGGTTCGAATCCCACTACGGCCTGGAAGGAGTTTGTATGTCTTTCCCCATGAACACGTGGGTTTTGTCTGGGTCCTCTGGCTTTCCTTCACATTCTAAAGGTTAATAAGTCGTGGGCATGCTCAGTTGGTGTCAGAAGCATGGCAACGCTTGCGGACTGTGCCAGTGTAATCCTCAGACTGTGTTGGTTGTTGATACAAACGATGCATTTTAAGCAGCATGAATGGTCTCAACCCAAAATGTTGATTCTTTACTCCTTTCCATAGATGCTGCCTGACCTGCTGAGCTCTTGCTTGGATTTCCAGCATCTGCAGATTTTCTCCTGTTTGTGAATGCATTTTACTGTTACGTTTCAGTGTACATGTGGCAAGTAAAGCTAATCTCCTGGGAGCAACTCGCTACCATGAGTCGTATTTTTCTCTGAAATGCATTACATTGCAAAGTGCTTGGGCTGCTTTAACCCAACCCTGTGTGAATTCCTAAGGTTTAATAAACAGTAGCTGTATCTATGTGGCACCCAACCTGGTCTGAACTTTGTTATGATTCATTTCCCTTCTTTTCAGCAGGCAGTATTTGCAAATAAAGTAGAACGGAAGAGTGTCCAATTTGTCATGGAATCCAGATCACCATCTCCAGAGATGATACAGGTGAATATCAAACTGGAACTACCATCGTAAACCAAAACGGCTAATCTGCCTGGTTACTCTTTAAGGTAAAATCCACCTATGTGGGAAGGAAGCACTACCTGGCTACCTAACCTCAGTGCCACTTTATTGGGTACTTTCTGTACCTAATGTAGCCCATCCACCTCAAATATTTGACACGTGTGTTCAGAGATGCTCTTCTGCGCACCACTGTTGTAACACATGTTTATATGAGGTACCATCTCCTTCCTGTCAGTTGAACCAGTCTGGCCATTCTTTTCTGACCTCTCTTATTAACAAGGCATTTTCGCTGACAGAACTGCTGCTCACTGGATATTTGTTGGTTTTTTGCACCATTCTCTGTAAACTCTAGAACTGTTGTGTATGAAAATCCCAGGAGATCAGCAGTTTCTGAGATACTCTTTTCTTTTTCAATCTTTTTATTATTGTTATTAATATCAACAAAACAAAATTGATACATAGATAATGGGATTACAAACATATACATTTCATCTGAACATGAAAGAATACATAAGCAATGAGTATTCCCAAATCATAAATGATACAATATACAAATAAACAAGGCAAACCTAAGTATATCATAATATATATTAAAAAAAAACAGAAAAAAGAAAAAGAAAAAAATATGCAAAAAAACCTAATCTAATAATCTAATAACTAATAAGAAAAAAAACAAAAAAAGAGAAAAAGAAAAAAAGAAAAAAAAGGGCTGTTTATAATACCTCACAAAAATACAAAATCATCAGTGTCGTCAACTCTGATCCTCTCAACATATATAAAATCGAAACTGGAAAAACAAATAGGCTTGGAACAGGGTCATATTACATCATATGAAAATATTGAATAAATGGTCTCCATGTCTTTTCAAATTTACTAGAAGTATCAAATACAACACTTCTAATTTTTTCTAAATTTAGACATAACATAGTTTGAGAAAACCAGAGAAATATGGTAGGAGGATTAATTTCTTTCCAATTCAACAAAATAGATCTTCTAGCCATTAATGTAAGAAATGCAATCATTCGACATGCGGAAGAGGATAAATGGAGTGAGTCCATCATTGGTAAACCAAAAATTGCAGTAATAGGATGAGGTTGTAAATCAATGTTCAATACCGCAGAAATAATATCAAAAATATCTTTCCAATATTTTTTCAAGAGCGGACACGACCAGAACATATGAGTTAAAGACACTATCTCAGAATGACATCTGTCACAAATAGGATTTATATAGGAATAAAAACAAGACAATTTATCCTTGGACATATGAGCCCTGTGCACAACTTTAAATTGTATTAATGAATGTTTAGCACATATAGACGATGTATTAACTAATTGAAGAATTTTATCCCAATTCTCAATAGGGATAGTAAGGTTAAGTTCTCTTTCCCAATCATTTTTAGTCTTATAAAAGGGCTCTGAACGTATCTTCATAATTATATTGTAAAGTTTTGATATTAGCCCTTTCTGAAACGGATTTAGTTCAAACAAATTCTCCAAAATACCTGAAGACACAAAATTTGGAAAAGTAGGAAGTACAGTATTTAAGAAATTCCTAATCTGTAAATATCTAAAAAAATGAAATCTAAGCAAATTATATTTATTAGATAATTGCTCAAAAGACATAAAACAATTATCCAAAAATAAATTGGAAAATCCTAATAATCCTTTAGTCTTCCAAGCTGAATAAGCTTGGTCTATAATAGAAGGATAAAAAAAGCAATTGGATACAATAGAAATATTTAAAACAAACTGAGTCAACCCAAAAAATTTCCGAAATTGAAACCATATACATAAAGTATGTTTAACTATCGGGTTGTCAATTCGTTTCGGCAATTTAGAAAGAGCAAAGGGAAGAGAAGTCCCTAAAATAGAACCCAATGCAAACCCTTGTACAGATTTAATTTCCAAGTTCACCCAATGAGGGCTAAAAGATATATCCCAATCCTTTAACCAACATATCAAATATCGGATATTAATTGCCCAATAATAAAATCTAAAATTAGGCAATGCCAATCCACCTTCCTTCTTTGCCTTCTGTAAATATATTTTACCTAACCTAGGATTTTTATTCTGCCATATATATGAGGAAATTTTTGAATCAACACTAGCAAAAAAGATTTTGGAATAAAAATTGGTACCGCTTGAAATATATATAAAAACTTGGGTAAAATAACCATCTTAATAGCATTAATCCGAACTATCAGAGATAAAGATAGTGGTGACCACTTAGTAAACAAACCTTTAACTTGTTCAATTAAGGGTAAAAAATTAACCTTAAATAAGTCTTTATAGTTTTTTGTGATTTTAATCTCTAAGTAAATAAAAGAGTCATTAACTAATTTAAAAGGTAAATTTCCATAAATTGGAACCTGTCTATTTAAAGGAAACAATTCACTCTTATTGAGATTTAATTTATACCCGGAAAAATCACTAAATTGAGGCAATAATGATAAAACTGCCAGAATGGATTTCTCAGGATCAGAAATAAATAATAATAAATCATCTGCATATAATGATAACTTATGTATATCTGTCTCATGATTAATGCCAAAAATATTCTGTGATTCTCTGATAGCAATTGCTAAGGGTTCTAAAGCAATATCAAATAATAATGGACAAAGAGGACAGCCTTGTCTAGTACCCCGAAATAAACGAAAAAAGGGAGATCTTTGATTGTTAGTAAGCACCGAGGCTACTGGAGTATGATATATCAGTTTAATCCAGGAAATGAATGTCGGACTAAAATTAAACTTCTCAAGCACATTAAATAAGTATGGCCATTCAACCCTATCAAATGCTTTCTCCGCATCTAATGTAATGACACATTCTGAAGTGCTATGTGAAGGAGTATAAACAATATTCAATAATCTCCTAACGTTGAAAAAAGAATAGCGATTTTTAATAAAACCAGTTTGATCTTCCGAAATAATTTGGGGTAATACCTTCTCCAGCCTGGATGCCAGTAACTTGGAAAAGATCTTGGAATCTACATTCAATAAAGATATTGGTCTATAGGATGCACAGTCAGTAGGGTCTTTATCTTTCTTCAATATTAAAGAAATGGAAGCTCTATAAAAAGATTGTGGCAGATTGCCCAATCTAATTGCTTCTTCAAAAACCCTGCATAACCAAGGAGAAAGAGTAGCGGAAAAACATTTTTAAAATTCTACTGTATACCCTTCTGGACCTGGTGCTTTCCCAGAATTCATAGAGGAAATAACCCCTTTAATTTCTGCATCCGTAATAGGAGTTTCTAATATTGAAAGATCATCTGATGATAATTTTGGGAAATTCAATTTCCCAAGAAAATCACACATGGTATTAGGATCATGAGGGAATTCGGAATGATACAGGGAGGTATAAAAATCTTGAAATGATTTATTTATCTCATCATGGTTAACTGTCAGATCCCCATTCTGCTGACGGATCATAGTAATTTGACGTTTAACCAAAGCATTCTTCAATTGACTAGCTAACAGTTTACCTGATTTATCACTATGTATATAAAAATCAGATCTGGTTTTCATTAATTGACTTTCAATCGAAGATGTAAGTAATAAACTATGTTCCGTTTGAAGTTCAACCCTTTGTTTGTAAAGCTCCTTACTAGGAGTAATCGAATATTTCTTATCAATCTCTTTAATTTTATCAACCAATAAAAGAGTTTCCTTCTTAATGCGTTTTCTCAGACCAACAGAGTAGGAGATAATCTGTCCACGTATATATGCTTTAAAAGTGTCCCAAAGTGTTCCACAAGAAATATAATCCATGGAATTAGTTGAAAAGAAGAAATCAATCTGTTCCTTCATAAATTTAATAAAATCCGGATCTTGCAGTAAGGTAGAATCAAATCGCCATTGTCTAGCACTAGAAGCTGTATCCGTAAATTTAATAGAAAATTTTAATGGAGCATGGTCAGAGATGGCTATAATATCATAATTACAACCAATTACCGATGGAATAAAACAAGAGTCAATAAAAAAATAATCAATTCTCGAATAGGAATGATAAACATGTGAGAAAAATGAAAACGCTTTGTCGTTAGGATGCCGAAATCTCCAAATATCAAAAATTCCATTATCAGTCAAAAAAGAGTTAATATAAGTGGCCGACTTATTAGGTAAAGTCTGAGTAGATATAGATTTATCCAACAAAGGATTTAAACAGCAATTAAAGTCACCACCCATTATTAACTTATATTCATTTAGATGAGGTAGAGAAGTAAATAAGGACTTAAAAAAATCAGGACAATCCACATTTGGAGCATAATCATTAACCATAGCAACCTTTTTGTTAAAAAGTAAGCCAGTAATTAACAAAAATCTACCATTCGGATCCGAAAAGATATCGTGTTGGACAAATGCAATAGAGGAGTCAATAAAAATTGAAACTCCCTTTACTTTAGCATTCGAATTCGAATGGTACAGTTGATCCCTCCAAAACCTAAAGAAGCGATAATTGTCCTCTTTCCTCACATGAGTTTCTTGTGCAAAAATAATATGAGCCTTAAGTCTTTGGAATACTTTGAAAATCTTTTTCCATTTAACCGGATGATTTAAGCCATTAGTATTCTAAGAGACAAAATTGGTCTGAGCCATATTACTGAAATCAACCTTTTGATATATAAAGGGTTAACCAAATTATGAACTCATGCACCCAGAAGAGGAACAAAAATAAGGGGCGGACCCGGAAGTGACGACATCACGGACATTTTTGTAGTTTCAAATCAGCCCAAATGAAAAAACTAAAAAAAACTGATATAAGAAATATAAGCTTTAGAAAAAGATCTCCCACCCCCCACCCAAGAAGAAACAAAAAAGAAAAAGAGTAAAAAGACCACCCCAGCCAGGAATAGGCTGGGAAAAAAGGAAAAATGAAACTAAATCTACCCCCATATCAGCAGAAGACAACTCCGTATATAAAGGATAAAAAAAAGATCCACCCAAACCCTAAAGAAATAATAATCACTAAACTAAAACCAAACTTCTTAATATAATTGGTCATAAAAAAACCCAAAAAGAATATAATCACTAGGAACTTATAAATCAGGTAAAAACCAAAACAAACCAAAAAAAAATTTAAACTATGATAAGAAATGCATTATAGTAAGAAGACGAAAGAGAAAAAAATGGCAAAATCAAAGAAAAAAACCCAAAAATACTTTAAAGAAACCACCATCTTAGTAAAAAAAAATCACCTTCGAAGGATTAATAATAATAACCAAAGATAAAGTACAGTGGTTGAAGTAAGTAAAATAACAAGATTAGTATGTCGAAAAAAACTTTAACTAGAGTATAAAATATAGAGTAAACCTACACCAATAGCCAGAAGAAAAAAAAAATCTGGTTTTGGAAATAAAAACCATCTTGCATGATCAAAATCACTCATTTATTAGGGATGAGAATCCGTAGCAGTAGGGAAGTTCTCTTTCAGAAAGCTTCTCGCTTCAGATATAGAAAAGAAAAAACGTCGTGGTGCATTCGGAGGGGATATTCTGAGCTTCGCAGGGTATAAGAGCGCAGGTTTTAGATTTTTCTCATAACATTCAGACATCAGAGGTTTAAAAAGAAACCTTGCCTTCATTACTTCTGGACTAAAATCTTCTACTAAACGGAAGCTGTGATCTTGAAATTTGACCATCCCTACACGCCGAGCCACACAAATAAGTTGCTCTTTAACATGCACATAATGAAATCGGACAATTACAACCAGTGGTTTAGCTGAAGCACTTGGTGATCGACGCATAATTCTGTGAGTGCGATCGAGTAACGGAGGACTGTCTGGGAATACAGAAGGGAATGCATCCTTTAAAAGTTGAGCAAAATACTTGGAGGGGTCCCCTTGTTCAATACCTTCTGGGAGACAAAGTATGCGTAGGTTCTGTCTTCTGGACCGATTCTCAAAGTCGACACTCTTGGCTTTAAGTGTGTCCACTTGTTTAATCGTCGAAAGTAAGTTCTGCTCCAGTTTTTTGATTATCAAATCTGGCTTCCGAGCATCTTCTTGCAGAGTTGCGATTAGAACTTGCTGCTGGTTAACTACTGAATCCATCTTATTCATATAATCTTGAAAAGCCTTTATATCTTGTTTAAAAATTTGTTGTTGTTCTTCAAATTTTTCATTTAAAACCTCCAATAACATTTAATAAGTCAATTCAGTGCGCTTAGGAACAACCTGCTTCTTCTTCCCATTCCCGTTAGGATCCTTCCCAGGTTCTCGCCCTTTAGATCTAAGAGCCATTTCTGTATTCATTTCTTCAAAAATTCACAATAAACTCTTAAAAATAAGTCCAAAAAAGTAGCAAGAATCTTTTGGTGTAGGTAAAAATCAGTTAAATAAGGGTGATCATAGGTTAAAAAAAAGTAAAGGTTATGGAGCGAATCTGAAACAGTGCTCACTCCGTGAGCGTCTCCTGCTGACCTGAGCAGTTTCTGAGATACTCAACCCAACTTGTCTGCCACCAACAATCCTTCCATGGTCAAAGTCACTTTGATAACATTTCTTTCCCCGATCTGATGCTTGGTTGGAACAAGTGGGTTGCTGCCACGTGATTGGCTTATTCAATATTTGCATTGCAAGCAAGTGTACAAGTGTACCTAATAAAGTGGCCACTATACTCAAGCGTTTAACAGATTGTGTTAGGGGTGATTTTTTTCCCAAGGAAATCATGTCACACTATTTTGTGAGGTAAATACGGGGGGACCACAACAAATGATCTGTGATGTATTGCATTCCTGTGCTGCACGAGCTCTGCCTTTTCAGTTGGCACCACGAGACTTTGCATAGCTGTGGGAGGTATTTTGTGAAAATTGGGTTCAGTTCCGGTCACCTCATTATAGGAAGGATATGAAAACTTTAGAGAGGGTGCAGAGGAGATTGACCAGCCCGCTGCCTGGGTTACAGATGATGTCTTATGGGGCAAGGTTGAAGCGGAGGAGGATGAGAGGAGAATTGATAAAAGTTACAAGATGAGAGGTGTAGATCAAGTAGACAGTAAGTACTTTTTTCCCCTCCAGGGTGGAAATGGCTAATATGAGAGGACATACTTTCCTCCAATCACCTTAAAATTATTGGGTATGGTTTTTTTTACACAGAGTGAGCAGTGCATGGAATGCAGGAGTGTGGTAGAGACCGATACATTAGGGATATTTAAGAATTCAGGCACATGAGTGAAAGAAAAATGTAGGAGGGAAGAGTTAGCTTGATCTTGGAATGGGGTAAAAGGTCAGCACAACATTGTGGGTTGAAGGGCCTGTACTGTGTCTTCGGAGGAGAATGGCTAGAGTTTTCCTAGCACATAGCCCTCTGTTTTTCTAAGCTCCATGTACTTATCTAAGAGGCTCTTAAAAGACCGTATTGTATCCACTTCCACCACCACTGCCGGCAGTGCATTCCACGCACCCACCACTCTCTGTGTGGAAAACTTACCCCTGACAGCCCCTTGGTATCTATTTCCAAGCACCTTAAAACTATGCCCTCATGTGTTAGCCACTTTAGCCCTGGGGAAAAAGCCTCTGACTATCCACACGATCAATACCTCTCATCATCTTATACACCTCTATCAAGTCGCCTCTCATCCTCCGTCGCTCCAAGGAGAAAAGGCCAAGTTCACTCAACCTATTCTCGTAAGGTACCTTCTCCAATCCTAGCAACATCCTTGTGTAGAGTGACAGAAACCTACACATGGTGTTGGTGGAACTCAGCAGGCCAGACAGCATCTATAGGAAGAAGTACAGCCGATGTTTCGGGCTGAGACCCTTCGTCAGGACTAACTGAAAGAAGAGATAGTAAGAGATTTGAAAGTGGGAAGGGGAGATCTGAAATGATAGGAGAAGACGGGGGGGAGGAATGAAGCTAAGAGTTGGAAAGTTGATTGGTAAAAGGGATACAGAGCTGGAGAAGGGGGAGTATCATAGGACGGGAGGCCTAGGCAGAAAGAAAGGGGGAGGGGAGCACCAGAGGGAGATGGAGAGCAGGCAAGGAGTGATTATGAGAGGGGCACAGAGATAAAAAAGTGAGAGAGAAAAGAAAAAAAAGGAGGGGAAATAATATATAAATAAACAAGGAATGGGGCAAGAAGGGGATGAGGGGCATCAATGGAAATGAGAAAAATCAAAGTTCATGCCATTAGGTTGGAGGCTACCCAGACAGAATACAAGGTGATGTTCCTCCAACCTGAGTGTGGCTTCATCTTGACAGTAGAGGAGGCCATGGATTGACATATCAGAATGGGAATGGGATGTGGAATTAAAATGTGTGGCCACTGGAAGATCCTGCATTCTCTGGTGGACAGAGCATAGGTGTTCAGTGAAAACAGTCTCCCAGTCCGTGTCAGGTCTCACCAATATATAAAAGGCCGCACCGGGAGCACCATACCACACCAGCTGACTCACAGGTGAAGTGTCGCCTCACTTGGAAGGACTGTCTGGGGCCCTGAATGGTGGTGAGGGAGGAAGTGCAAGGGCAGGTGTAGCACTTGTTCCGTTTACAAGGATAAGTGCCAGGAGGGAGATCGGTGGGAAGGGATGGGGGGGACGAATGGACTAGAGAGTTGCGTAGGGAGTGATCCCTGTGGAAAGTAGAAAGGGGAGGGGGGAGATGTGCTTGGTGGTGGGATCCCGTTGGAGGTGGCAGAAGTTACGGAGAATTATATGTTGGACACGGAGGCTGGTGGGGTGGTAGGTGAGGACAAGGGGAACCCTATCCCGAGTGGGGTGGCGGGAGGATGGGGTGAGAGCGGATGTGCAGGAAGTGGAAGAGATGTGTTTGAGAGCAGAGTTGATGGTGGAGGAAGGGAAGCCCCTTTTTTTTTAAAAAAAAGAAAGACATCTCTTTCATCCTGGAAATAAAAGCCTCATCCTGAGAGCAGATGCGGCGGAGACGGAGGAATTGTGAGAAGGGGATAGCATTTTTGCAAGAGACGGTGGGAAGAGGAATAGTCCAGGTAGCTGTGAGAGTCTATAGGCTTATTGTAGACATCAGTAGATAAGCCGTCTCTAGAGATGGAGACTAGAAAATTTGTTTGTTAATATATTACATTTGAATAATCTTTCCTTTAGGTAAAGGAAATATCTCCTGACACATCTGAACAGACTGTAAAAGTAAGTGCATATTTTCAATGTAAAAGCACCTCCAATTTAGATTTTTGTGGTTCTTGTAGTCGGTATTCTTTCTAAGAAACAGTGTACAGTAATGGATGGATCTGTAGGCAAATTTACTATCTAATGAGATTGTGCCGTCCATGCCTTTGACAGTCTGTTGTTCTGGCTGGCCCTTCAATACAGCAATATTTCCTAGAGATTACACAATACGTGTGAGATGGGTTGAGGCAGGGTGAGGTAGTAATGGATCCAATTGATGGATACAGCTCAGTCCATCACAGGCAATGCCCTTCCCACCACTGAACATATTTGTAAAGGTCGCTGGCATCAGAAAGCAGCATCCATTATCAAGGATCCCCACCATCCAGGCTATGGTCTCTTCTTGCTACTACCATCGGGCAGAAGGTGGAGGAGCCTTAGCTTTCACATCACCAGGTTCAGGAACAATTATTGCCCTTCAACTATCAGGCTCCTGGGTAACTTCACTCGACTCCACACTGGGCTCACTTACAAGGATTCTACGATTTATGTTCTCAGTTCCCTCCTCCCCCCCTTTCCTTTCCTTCCTTTCCTTTCTTCCTTCTCCTCCTTCCCCTCCCTTCCTTCCCTTCCCCTCCCTTCCTTCCCTTCCCCTCCCTTCCCTTCCCTTTCCTTCCCTCTCAGTTTGTCTTCTTTTGCCCATTGATTGTCTATCAGTCTTCATATGTAGTTTTTCATTGACTCTATGTAATTATTTGTTCAACTCTGAATGTCAATTAACTTATTTTGAAGGGCTCTATAACTTGCGTTCTCTGTATATTTTTTTTATTTGCACAATTTGTCTGCTTTTGTATTTTGGTGGTTTCACAGTCCTCTGAGTGTACGTTCATGATCTTCTGCTGCTGTAGCCGATCCACTTCTAGGTTTGATGCGTTGTGTGTTCAGAGATGCTCTTCTGCACACCACTGTTAGGGAATAATTTTGGTATTGTTGTACTATTATCACAAGATACAAGAAAATACAAGAAAAAGCTTGTCTTGCATGCTGTACTTGCAGGTCAGATCATGGCACAGTGCATTGAGGTAGTACAAGGTAAAACAATTAATGCAGAATATTGTATATAAACTACAGTGCTTAAGAAAAATGTAGTGCAAGTACAGTACATAGAAAAAGTATTCACCCCTCCTTGGAAGTTTTCATGTTTTATTGTTTTACAACATTGAGTCACGGTGGATTTATTTTGGCATTGACACTGATCAACAGAAAAAAACTTTTGTGTCAAAGTGAAAATAGATCTTTACAAAGTGATATAAATTAATTACAAATACAAAACAAAATAATTGATTGCATAAGTATTCACCCCTTCAAGTCAGTACCTTTGGCAGCAATTACAGCCTTGTGTCTGTGTGGATAGGTCTCTATCTGCTTTGCACATCTGAACACATTTTCCCCATTCTTCTTTACAAAACTGCTCAAACGCTGCCGCACTGCATAGGGATTGTGAGTGAACAGCCCTTTTCAAATCTGGTCACATATTCTCACTTGCATTGAGGTTTGGACTCTGACATGACCTCTCCAGGTCATTATCTTCATTGTTTTCAAGCCATTCCTATGTAACATTGGCTTTATGCTTGGGGTCGTTGTCTTGCTGGAAAACAAATCTTCGCCCAAGTCGCAGTTCTCTCACAGGCTGCATCAGGTTTTCCTCCAGGATTTCCCTGTATTTTGCTGCATTCATTTTGCCCTTTATCTTCACAAGCCTTCCAGGGCCTGCTACAGTTAAGCACCCCCACAGCATGATGCAGCCACCACCATGTTTCATGGTAGGGTCTGTGTGTCTTTGATGATGTGTGGTGTTTGGCTTATGCCAAACAGAGCATTTAGACTGATGGCCAAAAAGCTCAATTTTGGTTTCATCAGACCATAGGATCTTCTTCCAACTGACTTCAGAGTCTCCCACAAGCCCTCTGGCAAACTCTAGTCAAGATTTCATGTGAGTTATTTTTTCTCAACAGTAGCTTTCTCTTTGCCAGCCTCCCATAAAGCTATAAACACAAAGTACACTGCTGTTGCTGGGGTCAAAGCAACACGCACGACACGCTGGAGGAACTCAGCAGGTCGGGCAGCATCCGTGGAAACGAGCAGTCAACGTTTCGGGCTGAGACCCTTTGTCAGGTCTGAAGAGGGAGGGGGCAGAGGCCCTATAAAGAACATTTGGCATAAACATTGAATTCTCCAACTTCTGATAAATCCCTCCCTCTCCCTTCCCCCATCCCAGTTTCCCTCCTCCTCCAGCGGCCTATCACCTCTCATGATTCTGCCCTCTTCTACTAAACATAGTGCTTTCCCCTTACATTCCTTCTTCACCTTTCCTGCCTATCCCCTCCCTGCTTCCCCTCCCCCCGCCCTTGATCTTTCCTCTTACTGGTTTTTCACCTGGCACCTACTAGCCTTCTTCCCACTCTCCCCCCACCTTCTTTATAGGGCCTCTGACCCCTCCTTCTTCAGACCTGACGAAGGGTCTCAGCCCGTAATGTTGACTGCTTGTTTCCACGGATGCTGCCCGACCTGTTGAGTTCCTCCAGCGTGTTGTGCGTGTTCCCATAAAGCTATGACTTGGACAACAGTTGAATGCACAGTCACTCCCATCTCAATCACTGAAGCTTGTAACTCCTCCAGAGTTGTCATAGTTTCTTGGTGGCCCCCCTCACTAGTCCTCTTCTTGCATGGTCACTCAGTTTTCGAGGACGGCCTGCTCTAGGCAGATTTACAGCTGTGTCATATTCTTTCTGTTTCTTGATGATTGATTTAACTATTCCAAGCGATATGTAGTGACTTGGAAAGTTTCTTGTATCCATCTCCTGACTTGTGCTTTTCAATAACCTTTTTGCTAAGTTGCTTGGAGTGTTCTTTTGTCTTCGTGGTGTAGTTTTTGCCAGGATACTGACTCACTAGCAGTTGGACCTTCCACATACAGTTGTATTTTTACTGCAATCAATTGAAACACCTTGAGTGCACATAGATCTCAAAAAACAGATCTCAATTTAACTACGTAATCATGTGACTTCTAAAACCAACTGGCTACACCAGTGATGATTTGGTGTGTCATATTAAAGGGAGTGAATATTTATGCAATCAATTATTTTGTGTTTTATATTTGTAATTAATTTGGATCACTTTGTAGAGATCTGTTTTCACTTTGACATGGAAGTCTTTTTCTGTTGATCAGTGTCAAAAAAGTCATATTAAATCCACTGATTCAATGATATAAAAGAATAAAACATTAAAACTTCCGGGCTGGGGGGGGGGTGGTGAATACTTTTTATAGACTTTGTAAATGATAAGGCGTAACATCATCATGAGGTAGATTGTGAGGAAATTCTTAATCTGAACACTGGCCAATTATTGCATTTGTAATTTGATCTTTCTCATTCATATTCTGATTGACCAAGGAGTATTTCTAATTTCCCATTTTTGGTTATATTTTAATGTTAACCATATTTGAAAAGGGATATTCAATAAGGTATAATCATAAACTTGAGAAGGTCTGCAGATGCTGGAAATCCAAAGCAAAGCACGCAAAATGCTGAAGGAAAGTATGTCACACGGCATCTATGGAAATGAATAAACAGTGGAAGATTTGGGCCAAGACCCTTCATGAGGACTCCTTATTGTATTCAGTAAAATTCTTTTTTTGGATCAAGCATGCTTATCTGCTGTCTGTTCAATTCTTTGTATATATGTGTGATTCTGTAGCCCCCAACCCCCTGTCATTTTTCTTTACTCCCCTCAATGTCCTGCTCTCGTTTGTATTTGTGCCTTTTCTGTTTTACATTGGTAGAATGTTCTCACATCTTTTCTTTCCATCTCGCCAGGAGGAGATAACAGACTCGTTCTTGGCGCTCTCGCTGAGCTCAGAGCCAGTGGACCCTGTCCAAGCTCAGGACCGGCGCAGGTGGGAGGAAGGAAACATGGACTACATGGGAAAGGATGCTTTTGCAAACATTCAGAAAAAGTTGGACAAGTTTCTGAAGTAGTGTTTTGGATGTTTTTAAGCACTCTTCAGCAAAAATACTTTTTTTTGCTTATATAGATATGGATGGCAGCTTATCTGTGGCATATTTAATATTGCCGATTTACTATTACACTGTAAATAGAATTTTGTTCTGTATGAATTTTTTTTACATTTATTAGTGGTATTAAAAATTCTTTACTAATCAGTTGATTGTGTTAGTACAAGGAAATTCCCAAGACACAGATGCAAGTGATTCTGCAGATGCTGGAAATCCAGTTAGTTGGAGCTTTATTGTCATTGCTGAGGGCAACAAGATTGCAGTGCTACTCGAGTGTAAACAGCACACTGGCAATTCAGATGTCAAAAAAACAATCACTAAACTTAAAATAACATCTCAGCTACTTACAGTGACATCTTAGTTACAACTGAATTAAAAACAAACAACTCTAAAATTAAAAGAAGTGTTGCACATGTCGGTGGTATAAAGTGGAATAATTAAACATAAAAATAGCATGAAGCATTATCTCCACATATTGCACTTAATAGATTGTGCATTGTGCCTATGGACTGTGGGTAGGAGGGTGGTGGGTCATCGTTCAGTTGTATAACAGCCCTGGGAGGAGGGAAAAAGCTGTTTTTCCCTCTGGATGTCCATGCAGAGAGGTTTCTGTATCTCCTGCTGGATGGTAGGAGATTGAGCAGGTGATTACTGGGGTGGGATGAATCCATCATGATGTTGGGAGCACATCGTTGACATCTTGAGTTATAGATGGTTTCCATATCTGGTAGTTGAGTCCCAATGATGTTCTGTGCAGTCCTGATCATTCGGTGGAAGTGCTTTTTGGTCGAACAGACACACAGACACCGTTTTGGGTTGGAACCCTCCATCAGGATTGGAATGGAAGGGGAAGAGCCAGAATAACAAGGTGGGCGGGGGGGTAGGGAAGAAGCACAAACCAGAAGATGATTTAGTGAAGCCAGATGACAGATAAAGTCCGTGAGTGTGGGAGAGGAGGGATGAAATGAGAAGCCAGGAGGTGAGTGATGGAAGAGGTAAAGAGCTGAAGAAGAAATCTGATTGGAGAGGACAATGGACCATGAGAGAAAGGGAAGGAGGAGCAACACTATCTCACATCTTCCCAAGACATGATGCTTCTCCAGTGGAGCTATAGGAGTTTCAAGGTAATAACTATAGTAATTTTATTACTAAAGATAAACTTGAGTTCCTCTCCACGACCTTGCCATTTCTTTAGCATTTGTCTGTTTTTTTATGAGGCTGAGGTGCTAGCTAGACACTCAACGCAGCATGGATAGAAAGCATGCAAGGAGCTGGCCGGTTTCAAACCCAGAATCATTGGCCTCGATGTCCGGTGTGGATACCACTACACCACCAGCTGGCTAAAGATACTTGGCTTAAGATAAAATGAAAACTGTTTTTTAAAAAAATCTGCACATTTAAGGATGCCTTCATTGTGGAATTAGTTGTGTATAGGCTATTGTCCTTTTGATCTTTGTAAATATCTTTTCTCTTTGTAACTATTTTGATTTCCAACTGCTGAAAATATTTGCAAAGCTGGCCATAGTGATGATATCACATGGTTTAGATTGCAGTAGTTTGGAGTGAAGAACAAAATCTAAGAGGTTCCCTTCCAAACTAATAACTATGTAAATCAAATGGCTAGAAGTTATTAGTTTGGAAGGGAACCTCTTTGATTTTGTTCTTCACTCCAAACTACTGCAATCTAAACTATGTGATTTCATCACTATGGCCAGCTTTGCAAATATTTTCAGCAGTTGGAAATCAAAATGTTGCAGATGTTCAATTTTTTTCAGCGGTTTGTCGGTGCTGGTTCCTGCACAGATTAGTTCTGCAATCTTTGTCTCCAGGCTTGAGATGCTGTGGTCTTCTCTAATGCAGGGTCTCATCACCACACACTGGCATCAATGTCTCTGTTTTGAATTGATAATTAGCCATTTTAGCCAGGATCACATTAGAAGGGCACTTGACCATGACGACAAATGTTAGGGAAACATTTTTATTCATCATCATCACAAGATTTGTCAATTATGGCTCATACGAAGGGGCATTCTTTTAAGATGTTTGGAGGTAAGTCTAGGGGAGATGTCAGAGTTGAGTTTTTACACGGATAGTAATGGGCGTGTGGAACGAGCTGCCAGGTGTGGAGGTAGAGGCAGATAAAGGCACTTGCTTTTAAAAGACTCTTAGATAGGCACATGGGTGAAAGAAAAATTGGGGGGGGGGGGAGGGTTAGATTGATCTTAAGAGTAGGTTAAAAGGACAGAACAATATTGCGGCCCAGAGGGCCTGTACTATGCTAAAATGTTCTGTGTTCTAAAGGAAGCCATTCAGCCCATCTGGAGCCAATTACATTTTGTAATTTCAAAACAATAACTAAATGAAAGAAAAACAAGGGAGCCTGGAGATAAACTTGTGTACTTTCATTTTTACTTTAAGCGAGGTGGGCACGTATCATGTGGTAGTGTCGTGATGTATGCAATTAACTTATTTTTTCATATAACCTGTACTGAATTATTTAAACTAACAAGAATGCCTAATGAAACAATATATTTACAACATTACTCAAATACTACTTAAATATTAAATACACAGCACCAACATAATCAGTTCACACTTTTCCATAGTCTGGAAAGTTTTTCTGATTCCTCACTTGTAATTATTTTTCGTTGTGGGAGGCCCCATTGGCTTTCAGCCTGTCTTGACCAGTACCACTTTAGAACTGCCCAAATCTATTCTCCTCATGTTCCAAATTTTTTCCAGCACTCACCTAGGGACAATAGACAGTGTTTAATTAACCCTCCAACTTTGCACATCTTTTTGGGTTGCGGGAGGGAGTCATGAGTTTCAATTCTTTTGATGGGGAATACCCACAGTAGAGTCAAATCATTGTTTTTTATGCGAGTGTGCGGGATCTGCAAAGAACAATTATTGTGAATAAGTAAAGGGAGGCAAGGAAATGGCATCAGACTTCATAGTGAATGTCACAGCAAAGAACCTTAAGGAAATGGAAGTTCAGGGAACATACACCAGTCTTCTTCAAGGGATTAGCAGTGGAAAGGTTGAGCAGTTTCAACTGTCCGGGTGTTAACATTTCTGAATATCTATTCCGGGCCCAACATATTAATGTAATTACAAAGAAGGCACGTCAGTGGCTATATTTCATTAGGAGTTTGTGGAGTCACCAAAGACTCTTGCAAGATGTACTGTGGAGAGCATTCTAACTGGTTGCATCATTGTCTGGAGGGGCCACTGCACAGGATCAGAAAAAGCTGCGGGAAGTTACAAATTCAGCCTGCTCCATCATGGGCGGTAGCTCTGCAGCATCGGGAGTGGTGCTTCAAAAAGGCAGCATCTATCATTAAGGACCCCCATCACCCAGGACGTGTCCTATTTTCATTGCTACCTCCAGGAAGAGGTATAGGAGCCTAAGGACTCACATCAATGTTTTAGGAACACCTTCTTTCCCACTGCCATCAGAATTCTGAATGGACAATGAACCCATGTACACTACCTCAGTATTTCTTTTTGTACTAAACGAAGTGTGTATGTTCACACTTATTTATCTAGTAATTTCTAAGGTAGGGACATGTTCGGCACAACTTCCTGGGCCGATGGGATTGTATTGTGCTGTAGGTTTTCTATGTTTCTAAATAAATATCTTAATTGTAATCTATAATTTAAAAAATTGCATTGCATTACTGCTGCAAAACATTTTACAACATACGCTCGTGATATTAAACCTGATTCTGATCTGATGGACATATTTGAACCACCATGGAAGAGCCTGTCCTTTGTTACAGAGACTGTTTTGGTTACTTATCTACAGGGACGATGTCAAGAAGACTTACAAGGATGTTGCTTGAGGATTTGGGTTATAGGATTGAATAGATTAGGACTTTATTCCCCAGAGTGTAGGAAATGAGGGAAGATTTGATAGAGGTATACAAAATGATGAGGGGTATACACTGTGTAAAGTGTTGCAGATTTTTTTTCACTAAAGTTGATTGAGACTAGAAATGAGACCATGCAGTGAGGGGGAAAGGTGAAACATTTAAGGGGAACATGAGGGGAAACTTCTTCAGAGGATGGTGAGTGTGAAACGAGGAAGTGGCGGATATAGGTTCAATTTCAAAATTGAAGAGAAATTTAGATAGGTACATGAATGCAGAGTTAAATTGTACCATGGAGGCAAAATTCAAAAGGGCGAAGAATGCAGGACTGAAGGTGCTCTTTTTAAATGAGTGTAGCATTTGGAATAAGGTGGACCCACCGCCCATCCTGTTGCTCTGCAACCTGTCCCATCAATCCCCTCCCTTCCCTTCCCATCACTTCCTCTCCCTCTCCGCCCCATCACTTCCTCTCCCTCTACGTCCTATCACTCCCGCTTCCTTGTTGTTGTTTCACTCCTCCTCACCCCATCTTTATCTTATCCACGTCGGCCACCAGTTTGTGACAGGAACATGTCCTCCTCCCCTTTCCGTCCCCTATTGAGTCAGTGACTTCGCCACACTCACCGTCTCATCAGTCCACTCCTCATCCCATCACTCCTCTTACTCCCAAACACCTCACCCCTCCTCTACAAAACCCACATGTATATGTGTATGTGTGAACATCTGAGATGTATATATTATTTTATTCAATGACAAAATCATTAGAATTAAAACATATATACAATACCCAAGACTATATAAAACACAAATTAAAATGCTGTTATTACAATCAATAACACACTCGATCCCGGGATTGCATCCTTGGGCACCTCATGAGATTGGTCAGTATGATGTGGGCATCACTGAGTCATGGTTGAAAGAAGGTCATAGTTGGGGAGCTTAACATCAAAGGATATACTTTGTATCAAAAGGACAGGCAGGAAGCAATAGATGAGCAAATAACTCATCTTCTACCTTAGGTCACGAACTTATCAATCACCCTGGTGAGTTATTAACTTCAAACTTTCTGCATAATCAAAGAGTTGATCTGCATGTGCATTTAACGAGAGCTGTATAACTCATCTCCTTCTACCTTAGGCCATGAACTTATCAATCACCCCTCGTACTTCGATAATGAAATTGCTTTGAACTTTTTGAGCTTTATTACAAGAGAGATGGAGTATTGTGCCAGCAATGATATACGAGCAGTGGAGGCAGTACAAAGAAGATTTTGGTGAGGCCTAATTTAGAATATTGTGTGCAGATCTGGTCACCTACTTACCTAGAGGAAACATATCAATAAAGTTGAGAGTGCAGAGAAAATTCACAGAGATGTTGTCAGGACTCAAGTTACTTAATTTGGATAGGTATGTGGAAGGAAGTGATATGGAGGGCTATGGTCTGCTTGCAGATTGAAGGGATTAGGCAGATTAATAGTTTAACAGAGACTAGATGGACCCAAGGGACTGAATCTGTGCTGTAGTGTTCTATGACTATGTTTGCACTAATGGGAGAACTTTAAACAAATTGATAGTTACAAGTGTAGGGAATAGTCATTTAAAACTGAGGTGTGTAGGAACTTCTCACAGAATAGTATATCTCTGGAATTCTCTATCCCAGAGGGCTGGAGGTACTAGAAAAGGAAGCTGATACACTTTCCTATAATCAGCAATGGAGGACTACGGGAACTGGCATAGGTGGGGGAAATGAGACTTGAAGCATGCTCTCTTCTAGCTGCTCCCTCAGGAAGAAGGTACAGGAGCCTCAGGACCCACACCATCAGGTTTAGGAACAGTTATTACCCCTCAACCATCAGGCTCTTGAACCAGAGGGCAGAACTTCACTTGTCCCATCATTTAAATGTTTTTTTTTCTTTTTGTACTTGCACAGTTTGTGATCTTTTCCACATTGGTTGTTTGCCTGCCTTTGTTGTGTGCAGTTCTTCATTGATTCTATTGTGTTTCTTTGTATTTGCTATGAATACCCAAAAGAAAATAAATCTCAAGGTAGTATATGGTGACATATGGTACATAAAGTGAAAATTCTTTCAATAATAATGAAATGAAAAGATTCTAAATATCAAAAAATTACTATGAAAAGCATTAAACAGTAAAAAAAAACAACAGTTGGTGTGAACACTCTTTGCCTTTAAAACTGCATCAGTTCTCTTTGGTACACTGCCATACAGTTTTATATGAAAATCAGTTGTTGGGTTGATCCAAGCATCTTGGAGAACTTGTCCCAGTTCTTCTGTAGACATTGAGTGTCTTGCTTGCTTCTGTCTTTCCAGATATTCCTAAACAGCCTCGAAGACGTTGAGATTGGGGCTCTTTTGAGGCCATAGTATTGGAACCATATAAAGAATCTAGGGTGCCTAAGACTTTTGCACAAACTGTATGTACTTTGATAATACCCCTTATCCAAAACTCCAAAATCAAATTATCTCCAAAATCCAAATTTTTTTGAGTGCTGACATGATGTCACAAATGGCAAATTCCACAAGATGCTGGGAAGGTTCCCAGGTGATGTGCAGGCGTCTGTGTTCCACAGACAGTTCTGAGAAGTGACTTCATATGTAACGAACCAAAGTTAATGAAAAATAAAAAAACTGCATAAAGTGAAAAAAGATCTTGTATGTGTATTTAAAGAGTGGATTCGTCAACGTTGGAGTGAACATATGCCACTTAACGGTATGCTGATCACGAAACAAGCAAAGATCTATCATGATGAACTGAAAATTGAAGGTAATCATGAATATTAATCAGGCTGATTGCAGAAATTTAAGAAAAGGTATGGCATTAAATTTTTTTAAATAAAGAGAGTCTGTTGATCATGAAGCAGCAAACAAACTCATTGATGAGTTTGCGAAGACCATTGCTGATGAAAATCAAACACCTGAAAGTCTCCAAAGCTGATTTTTTTAAACCTTGCGTTAAAACCCAAATACAGTATACTGTAACCTTTTAATCAAAACATGGCATCGTAGGTGGAGGCTGAAAGCCTGCCGTTGTTTGATGTTGAACAGCTGATTCAGGTATTCTCCCAATGCTGCTGTGCTGTTTTTTTGTTACCCAGCACACATTATATTTTCATGCCACCGTATAAATACCCTGAGATTTATTTTCTTGGGAGCTTTCAAAGGAAATAGAGAGACAATAGAATCAATGAAAAATGTGCACAAACAACCAATATGCAAAATAGAACAAATTGTGCAAATACAACAAAGAGAAATAATAATAATGACAGGCGCGTATCTATAGAAAATAGTGCCTATGGCAAGCACTGAAATTGCGCCCCTGTCCAAACATCTGACCCCCATCTTTTAGGTGACTTTACCATAATATTAGCTCAAAAATACAAGTCAAATTTGTTAACCTTTTGATTAACAAATTATGGCACTACATGAAAATTATAACAGCACCTTCCTTGCTTTCACTGATGCCAATTGGTCTATGATATGATCAAAATCAGTTTTTTTTTCAGTTTCTTCTCTATCTACACTCAGCAGAGCAAGATCACAGAGTCTGCTTTGACCCGTGGAGGTTCTCAAATATGGAAGTATTACTTTTAACTTGCTGAATGATCTCTCACAGCTGGCGATGGAAACTGCGATGGTTAGCATTATCTGAATAGCAATGAGAAGATTGGGGAAGACGCTCTTATCTCCGTACTGAACAATAAATTCAAGAAGCTCTTCAGGTCTCGATATTTTCATGTTGACCCGCCTTGATAGCAACGTTCTGCAGTTCAAAATTTCTTCATATAACTGCTGTCCATTAACATCACAGCTGTACAATTCACCCAAATTTTTGTACTTCTTCTTTAGGTCATTACTGTTGGTGCCGTAACACAGTCCCTCAGCATCGAGAAGAAACCCAAACTTGGTGTCAGTGTCGTGCAAACAAGCAAACCTTTCCTCCATTTCTCTGTGAAGATAGCCAAGTGTTCCCTTCATGACTCTTTCCATTTCCTCCTTAGCTGTTAACCCAGCATCTCTCGAGTTTTCATCAGCCTTTCATTTCTTTTGTCTCTGACGTCTTTCAACTTCAATATTCCACTCTAGACAGAAACCGACTCCTTCTTCAAGTGACTCACTGACCAACACTTCTCTTTCATCATAAAATTGATCTTGGAGGGCTTTCAAATCCAGGGTAGCATCATGGAAGTTCACGCTAGGATCCTGCAGCCTCTTTTGAATACAGTCAATGTGAATGAGTACTTTGTTCCAAAATCCTAGAAAAATCATAAAATCCTAACTCAACATGTGATTGTACAGCTACCTTGTGTCACTTCTTGTTTCACTGGTCTCATTTTCATTGTCTATCATGCCCTGGAGAACTTGAAGCATCTCCTCAAGGTACTTGTTGATGGGCTTCACTGCTTCTGTCCTTGCACTCCACCTGGTTTCGGACTCCGACTTAACAACCACAGGAACAGTGTTTCTGATTTTTTTTCCAGTGCTGTGTTGAACGAGAGAAAAACACGTAGAGAGCTTTGATGGTTCCAAAAAAACGTGACCATCATTGTATCCCGCTTAGGTGCACGTACACCCACCAAGTTGGGTGAGTAATTGTCACAATTCACAAACACTGCCAGGTTGTTTTTCTCACTTATTCTTTGATGAACACCACTTCCAGTCATCATGGCAGTGTTGTCATAGCACTGTGACCGACAATCTTGTGGCTCAATTTCATCCATCTAGCTGTTTCAAGGTGTCTTCAACCTAGCTCTCAGCATCCTTCTGGCTTACCTGGATAAAACCAAGGAAGGACTTTCTGACATGGACTGTTTTCCTCTCAAAATCAACTTCCACACACCTCACTACTTCTGACATCTGCTCATGGTGTGCCTGATCAGGAGTCAAGTCGAACATGAGACCATAGTACTTGGCTTTACGAATGCTTCTCAGTAAACTCTGGCGAGCAATGGATACCACCATGTGGATGAATACATTCTGGACACCTAGTGAAAGATAAGATGTGGATCCAGGATGACTTTCCAAATGGGTGAAGTGTTCTTTTATGACAGGGTCAAAGATGGCCAGTAGTTTCAGTAAGCCAAAGAAATTTCCCACAGTGGAGTCATCATCTAGCTGAAGTGACTCCGTGTCCTCGCAAAGCCAGGTTCTGAGTCCTAAGAAATTTTATGCAGTGAAGGATTCTCATCAAGATATCATGCCACTTCTGCTTTTCCTTCTCAATCTGTGACTGACATACCGTGTCAATAACTCCTCTGTTTCCAGCTAAATTTGTTTCCATTTCTTTCCACTGTGTGAAGCATTGCCAATGATTCTTGGCATTTTCATGAACACTAATCCTTTCAGGTGCTTTCCACTAGTTGAATCCACTTTCCTGCTCCAATGTGGATTGATGGTCTGACCAGGAATAGAGAAGACAACAGATACAAAATGCAGACTTTTTAGAAGGGGAATAGACCAGCCATGAGCAAGTCACTTCCTCACCACGACCATTTCTCAATTTTCTCTTGAACCAAGTTTTGTTCATTGAGTGGTTATTTGTTGGTAGGAAAGGCCCTCACTGTTCTGGAAATACTTCGAACCCAGCTTTATTATTTCTGTTCTCAATGTGCCAGGCAGAATTGCTTTTCCAGTATCCTTGTCGAACTTCAGAAGACCAATGTCATGCTGTTAATCACTTCTGGTTTGACAGTTCGAGGCTCTTTGACACCATCCAGTTCACTAGGTTCAGTGTCATCAGGTTCAATCTCATCAGGTAAAATCTCGTCATTAAACTCAACATCACCACCACCACTGTCTTCCCCTCCTGTCATGTCCACGTTCTCTGTGGCAGCCTCACTCTTAATCTCAACATACTCAGATTTATCTGACTTGACTTCCTCCTCGGCTTGTGACGCATTTGTACTTGATCCACCTTCGGATTCTAGCAAACTTGTAGCAGGTGCAGGCGACTCAATGGAACGTGTCAAGCTACTTGTTCTGGGCTTTTCAAAGATGGACATTACGAACTTGCTCAACTCCTTGGCTTCCTCCGTCTCCAACTTTTGTTTCTTCCATCTTTCAGCTCCACTTTCCTTCTTCTTCGTGAAGAAACGTTTCATGGTCTTCTTACACAATGCTCTGAAATAAGGCCATCCTAGTGCTTCTCACCCATGATAATCAAAGACAGTTCATACATCTGAAGAAAATTCTTTTTCACTATCCGAGGATGGCTTGTCTGACTTTAACAGAAACTGCTCGGTGGTGCTCAGGGCACGTGCCATACCTGCCATACCTTAGATACGCCACTGAATAATAATAAATAAACAACTAATAAATATTGAGAACAGAAGTTGTGGAGTTTTTGCAAGTGAGCCCATAGGTTGTGGAATCAGTTCAGTATTGGGTTAGAATCACTCTCGTTCAGGAGCATGACGGTTGAAAAGTAATAATTGTTCCCGAACCAAGTACTGTGGGAGCTGGTGTTCCTGTACTTCCTTCCTGATGTTAGCAGCAAGAAGAGAGCATGACGTGGATGGTGGGAGTTCTTGACGATGCTGTTTTCCTGTGACAGCACTCGCTTCAGATGTGCTCAGTGGCGGGGGTGGGGGGACCTTTATGTGCTGAGACCCTTCGTTGGGACTGGAAAGAAAGGGGGAAGAAGCCATCTAAGGTGGGGGAGGGGAAGGAGTACAAGTGACAGAAGATAGGTGAAGCCAAGTGAAGGAGATGAAAAGGAAAAATGAGAAGTAGCTGGCCAACAATTTTGATTTAATTTACAATTGTTCTGTTGCCGCCAGTAAGGCTACAAGAAAAAGCACCAGCAACTCCCATCAACACGTACAAAAGCTGCATGAACTCAGCAGGTCGGTGGGGGGGCGGCATCCGTTGAAATGAGCAGTCAACGTTTCGGGTGGAGACCCTTCGTCAGGACTCGGCCCAAAACGTTGACTGCTCATTTCAACGGACGCTGCCCGACCTGCTGAGTTCATCCAGCTTTTGTACGTGTTGATTTGACCACGGCATCTGCAGTGTACTTTGTGTTTACCAGTAACTCCCTAGACAACGCAGAACAGCACATCACAGGAACAGCCATTTCATCATCGGAGTTCGAATCACTTTAATGCCAGTATGTGAAACATATCAGAACTGATTACGAGTTGGGGCCAAGCATAAAACACAGGACAATGCCATAAAAGACAGCGTAATAGCAGCCAACAATTTACAAGACAGTCGTGCAAACCATGAGCAGTCACCAGTTAGCAGAACGGCCACATGCGCAAAGTCAATAATCGCATTTAAATAAATGTGAACATATGAACCGACCCCATAATTATCATCAGAACAAGGAGAGCATGAATGACCACTGAACGGATGTTGTGCAGGGGCCGTTAAGGGCATTTACACCTAACCGAGTTATATTGAGAGGCTGGATAGCTACTGGAAAGAAACTTCGGAGATGACGTGGAGTCCTGCTGGTCGTGGACTTGTAGTAGAGTCTCCCTGATGGCAATTTGGCCCGCGGTGTCTGTGCCGAACATGCCGCCAAATTAAACTAAATCTCTTCTGCCTGTCTCTGACGCGCGTCGCCCACTCTCGGCATATTCTTGTGTCTACATCTCAAACAGCACTGGCCTTTCAGTGACTTCAGTCACTGACCAGTCGGCTAAAGGTGGGAGGTGCCTGTCTGTCTTGTTCGGGGAGGCGGTGTATCCTCCCTGTCCCGGTGCCCTCCCCCGTGGGCTGACTCCTCTCTGCGTTCGCCGGCGCCACACTCATTGCCCTCCCCAACCCCGACCACTTTATTCTTCGATAGTCGCCCCGCCGCTCGCACTTCAGACGAGATTTCCGGATCCCGGGGACAGAGGCGCTACGTACAGCTGGTGAGTTTGTGTGTTCAGTAGGGAGCGGGCAGCGAATGGGGCCGCGCCTCCGCAGGGCACCGGGCGAAGTCTTGGCTGCTGCCGACGGTTGCACGTTCACAAAGTAATAATATCACAGAGAAGGCGGAAAAAAGTGTGCGAGGCATTTCTTTCAAACGTCACTGGGTCAGCCGATGGCTCTGTGAAGTGGGAGAGCTGATAACAGCGGCGAAGGTTGCTCTTGCCTCGGTCACGTCCTTGTAAAACGTGCGAGTGTTTGATGTGATGTTTAGGCGCGCGTTTCGTGTGTGTGTGCGTGTGTGTGCACATGAGCCTGTCCACTTGTGTGTAGTGCATATGAACCCGTATGCTTGTGCGTGTGTGTGCACATGAGCCTGTCCACTTGTGTGTAGTGCATATGAACCCGTATGCTTGTGCGTGTGTGTGTGTGTGCACATGAGCCTGTCCACTTGTGTGTAGTGCATATGAACCCGTATGCTTGTGTGTGTGTGAGAGTAATTGTTTCTCCATGTTTACGTGCATGATTTCTCAGTGTGGTGTGGAGCTTCTCAGGGGTTGTTAGGGAAGGTACCCCTTCAACTAGCTGGGAGGGAAGGTTGGGGACTTGGTTCCAGTAACATGGAACCCATGTGTTCCTGTGTTCATACACCTTTGTTCTTGGTGGAATTTGGATTGGGGGTGAGGTGAACTCTGCCATGGACAGCCCCAAGCCCAGCTCTGAAAGGAGGAGGGCTCCCATCCCATGAAAAGCTAGAGCTGCAGGAACACCAACAGACCTTCCAGAGATCTCTTGGGGAAAAATTGAAAGACTGGTCCAGGACAGAGGACCTAGTGAGATACTTTCAGTGGCCTTTGCCCCAGTAGGGGTGATCGGCTTAAGAAGAAGAAGAAGAAAGTGATGGGGTGCTTCTAATGTGCAGAAGTCATCTTGCTGCTCTGAGGTACTTTAGGTTGGGGTCCTTTCTCACTGCCTCTGACCTGCACGCATTAACAAATAGACACACCCATACATGTGAAAAGGCATGTGTATTAAAATTTAAACACATACAAAAGCGTTTATACACCTTTACACACGCCTGTTCACACTTGTACACACAGAGTGGGATACAGTACACACAATTACACCAGCATTCAATAGCAAAGAAATCCACACATTGCAGATATGGAGAAACAGGTACATAGGGGTGGGGGTGGGGTATGGGACAGGGGGCAGAGAAGGAGTGCCAGGAATGTGGTGGGACGTGGCGTGGATGCAGATGCACCCAGCCCTGAGACACCAGGCTAGGTAATTTGTTACAAGAGGAATTGAGTATAGGAGTAAAGAGGTCCTTCTGCAGCTGCACAAGGCCCTGGTGAGACCCCACCTGGAGTATTGTGCGCAGTTTTGGTCTCCAAATTTGAGGAAGGACATTCTTACTATTGAGGGAGTGCAGCGTAGGTTCACAAGGTTAATTCCCGGAATGGCGGGACTGTCATATGTTGAAAGATTGGAGCGACTGGGCTTGTATACACTGGAATTTAGAAGGATGAGGGGGGATCTGACTGAGACATATAAGATTATTAAGGGATTGGACACGCTGGAGGCAGGAAGCATGTTCCCGCTGATGGGTGAGTCCAGAATTAGAGGCCACAGTTTAAGAATAAGGGGTAGGCCATTTAGAACTGAAATGCAGAGAAACTTTTTCACCCAGAGTGGTGGATATGTGGAATGCTCTGCCCCAGAAGGCAGTGGAGGCCAAGTCTCTGGATGCATTCAAGAGAGAGTTAGATAGAGCTCTTATAGATAGCGGGGTCAAGGGATATGGGGAGAGGGCAGGAACAGGGTACTGATTGTGTATGATCAGTCATGATCACAGTGAATGGCGGTGCTGGCTAGAAGGGCCGAATGGCCTACTCCTGCACCTATTGTCTATTGTTTCCAAACAATTGATTTATTGATCATTGCAGAATGATCTCTCTGATGCTTCCTGCTCCCTCCCCTCTCCATTTCCCTTTTCCCAGCCATGATTCCCCTCTCCCTGTCCTCTTCCCACTCTCAGTCCACAATAGAGACCCATAATCAGAATCGGGTTTATCTACACTCACATGTCATGAATTTTTTTTTAGTAATTCATAAAATTACTACAGTCCTGTGCAAAAGTCTTAGGCACCCTAGTTATATATATGCATTGAAGACTTTTGTACAGTTATACACATATATACACATGCACAAGCAAATAGATGGTTTGCTTAGGAACTGAACTCTCTCCCAGAGAATACATTTGGGAGTTTACAGATTCCTCTGTTTCAAGCTGACAGAAGTGATGTCAGACCATAACGGAATAAACCAAATCCAGTTCCATTTCCTTAACAGGAATCCGCCATGGCAGCGATGGAACTCCTATAAAAGGTGGCAGAAAATGCAGAGGAAAGGGGGGGATATGATGATCTGCTGCATGAGTGGCCTTAACTGTCCACAACACCTATGCCAATGATTAGCTTTATTTATTTGTTAAATGTACATCAGAAGATACAGTGAAATACATTGTTCTGCGTCAAATGAAATTGGCGAGGATTGTGCAGGGGGAAGACCACAAGCATCACCATGCTTCAAGTGGCAACATAGCATGCCCACAACTTAAGTAACTATAATTATGCATTTTTGATGTGTGGAAAGAAACTGAAGCACCTGGAGGAAACCCACATAGTAATGGGGAGAACATACAAACTCCATAAGACAGCGGTGGAAATCGAACCCCAATCTTACAGCTGGCACTTTAAAGCATTGCGCTAACTGCTATGCTACCATACTGCCCTGATTTCTCCTTACCCTGAGTATGACTGCTGCAAATGTGAGGTGTAGGATCAACATTCCCTCCAATTTTCTTTTACAGCTGAATGAACCAACCATTCCTCTAAGCAGGAAGCTTTTACATGGCCTGGAAACTATGTGGCACTTTACATTTTTTTTGGTAATATGCATTCTATGAATATTTAAAATGAAAATTTTTAAAAATCATGTATTCTTATTTCATTTATTAATTGTATGGTACAGTGAAGTTCAGTACAACAAACAAACTCTTTCACATTTCTGAAGCATTTTCCGGCTGTGTCCAATTCCAGCTACTTAAAACAAAGGCTACGTGCCTTATCACACAGCTGTACACCCAGACTGCTGAGAGGGAACATTGTGTTGGATACTTCAACAGAAAAACTTTGCTGTGTATGAAATAGAAGGCTGCAATCGGTGGTGGAACAATTCTTGAAAGGTTTCACATGCCTGTCTTTGAGATCTAAGGCTTTATGCAAGGCATTGATGTTAAAAGAGAGACTGCTTAATTGATAATCTCAGCATGATGTGGTTTTTATGACTGCTTAACAAATGTCATTAGCAAACCAGGAATCTGTTATTAAAGAGGCAGCATGGTCAGCAAACATGCAGTCAAGAGTAATCCAGATGGTTTTAAGGAATTAAATTGTGTTTAACATTTCAGAGTGCTTTAAGAAAAAGGAAATCGGTTGTGGTTTATTTGGATTTCCAAAAGACATTCAATAAGATGTCACAGAAAGTGTTCTCAGTTGGAAATATTGACTGTTTAATCTCCACCATAGATGCTGCCTGACCTGCTGAGTTCCTCGAGCATTTTGTCTGTTTTGCTTTAAGTTTCCAGTATCCATAGAAAACACTCAATTGCTGCCTCCTGTACCTAATAAAGTGACCACAGAATGTATGTTTGTAGAGTTCTGCTGCTTTAGCCCATCCACTCCAAGGTTCGACGTCTTGTGCATTCAGAGATGCTCTTCTGCACATCAGTGTGGTAACATGTGGTTATTTGAGTTACTTGGGTTATTGGTGTCCTGTCAGCTTGAACCAGTCTGGCCATTTCCCCCTGGCATCTCTCATTAACAAAGTGCTGCTCACTGGATGCTTTTCTGTTTTTGGCACCATTCTCTGTAAACACTAGGTCTGTTGTGCATGAGGATTCCAGGAGATCAGCAGTTTCTGAGATACTCAAACCACTCATCTGGCACCAACAATTATTCCATGGTCAAAGTCACTTAGATCTCATTTCTTCCCCATTCTGATGTTTGGTCTGAACAACATCTGAACCTCTTGACCACGTCTACATGCTTTTATCCATTCATTGGCTGCCACATGATTGGCTGATTAGATATTTGCATTAACAAGCAGGTGTACAGGTATAACTAATATAGTGGACAATGAATGTAAAATATATGTTATGTGTTTTATATATACAATATGGAGCATTATAATTATATATTATGTAATTATATATAATATCTAATTTTTAATTTTATATATTCATATTCATTTAAGGATGTGGGCTTTGCGATCTAAACCAGCATTTAATTGATGATCCTTAATTGCTGTTGAGGTGGTGGTGAACAGCCTTTTTGCCTCATTGCAATGCTTAAAATACAGGTTAATCCACAGTACTGTTCAAAGTTCAAAGTAGATTTATTATCAAAGGGCAGATATGTCAACATATATGTAGCCCCCTGGCTCGCCTCAGGCTCGTTCAGCTCACTTCCGTCTAGGAGGAGCAGCCTTCGACCCCGCCAAACTGGATAATCAGCTTGTGTGGATGCTGTGTGATGTCCCGACCCCGCCAAATAACAGACAGTACACCATATGCGATTAAATGATTACACTTTATAGATCTTACTAGGACTAAGTGATTAATAATGATACATTATATATGAAGGAAAAGAAAATAAAGAAAAGGCGCCAAACTTATCAAAGTCCAAACCACCTTGTGCACAACTGTTGGAGCTCAATTAACGAAGTCTTCTGGCCACCATTCGATCCCCTCAGACCTCCTCTCCTCATAGCTCAGGACCACCCGAAGTGATCAACCAAGCACCCCCATCGCCGTCTCCTCTACTCGCCGAAAATCCTGGCCTCGGACCCCCGCTCGGGGTCGATTCTGTCACCCAGCTTACAGCATTGCATCCTCTCTCTCTCACCCCCTCGCGCCGACTCCCCAAAAGCCCGCCAACAATAGTTTACAGACCCAGAAGAGAGAATAACATTAATCCCAATTGCTTAACAAATGAATACAATTCTCATTATCAGCAACTCTAAACCCAAACAAACTGCGAGAGAAAGCACTTGTCATAACAAAGAAGCATTCCTACTTTTAACAAAACAAAGAAGCCATTTTGATTAACATACGCAGTAACAAAGAGAAAAAAAGAAACCCCCTTACACCAATAAGAAACCCCCCTTACACTCTCCTCCCACCAAATTTAGTCATGTCCTCATGACTGCTAAATAATTTGCCAACCCTTCCTGCCAACACACACCCTAACCCCGGCACAAACAGCGACATTGCTCCCCAAACAGTAGACCTCACGCCCTGTTCCTCAGGCGCTACATAGGTCAACTTATCTGGGAGTTTCCTAACCCTCCAAGACCTCCGTACCCCCTCATCTACACCCTTCAGGCTCGGACACAACTGGGGATACCTCGGGTCTGCTTGCTACCTCCTCTCTCAACATCTCACTGCAACTCGAAGTCCCCCTGTCCCGTGACCGGGCCCTGCTGTAACCCAGGCTGCCCACAGTTAGCCCTCCCCACTACACCTGACTCAGTTGGAGAAGGGCCAAAGGTCACTTCCTCAATCAAGGGGAAGTTAGCAAAAGGCAGCATGTACCACCCATCCAGCACATCATCCTTTGAATCCGTATTCTTCCTCATTTCTGCGGTCGGTAGCTGCTGTTTGATTTTCTCCAAACGGAAGCACTTGGCCTGGACTGCTCCAGCAGCCTCTTCAGCCTCCTGCAATCGAGATGTCAGTTTCTCCTCTGGCTCCTCCCACTCTCATCACATTCTTAGCGGTTCTGACTCACGCTTCATGTTCATCTCCATTTGGGACGCAGTTACTCCATCAGCTTTCTGCACCCTGACCTGAAAAGCAGCAGATAAAGATAGGTCAGCCTCCAGAGATAAGTTCACTGAACTTATCTCCAGCCTTTTCTTCCAGGTCAACTTTCAGGTTTTCCACTTAACTTGGACTGTCGATGGTCATCTTCAGGTTCCCTTCAAGCTTCTGCTACCCTCTTCTGAGATCTGTCCGCAATTGCTTCACCTCCGCAAACTCCCCTCTCCGGGATCTCGGTTTGCTGTTAGTCTTAGCTAGATAACTTGTCTTCCCCAACTTGTAAGTCTTCCAACTGGTTCCAGATCACTTTCGCCAGTCTCTGCGGGGAATTTGGTCTCTCCGTCGTCACTTCAAACTTGATTGTGTAGAGACAGTCACTCACGAGCTGCGACCTTTGCCAAACCTGGCACGTGTCCAGAGAAAGCTTTAGCTCTTTAGTTCTCAGCCGCTCCTGCAACAGTCTCACTTCAGATCCTTCCGAGGCAGATCCAAATACCAGGAGGTCATCCACATACGCCAAAACTCCCAACACCTCCACATCCCCCATGGTTTTCCACATGCCCACCGGGAAGGTTGCAAGGGCTCTGGATATGCCCTGTGGCATCTTTTCGGACCGGAAGAATCCTAGGGGACCTATAGCAGCGGTCTTCCCCTTGTCGGCCTCACTCATTGTGATCTGGCAACATCCACTCCTCAGATCCAGCACCTTAAGCCACTTTGCACCACTCAGACAGGCCATCGCCTCTTCGGCCCTCAGGAGCGTATTCTGGTTATTAATAGTGTGCCTCTTCAAAGTACTATAATCCACATACACGCTGCCTACGTCTTCCACAGCTGCAAGGGCCAGTCGCCATGAACTCTCTCTCACCGAGGTGTCTTCAGCAGTCCACTCCCCTCCCTCGTGGTATTTCAGAGTGTTCACTAAGAGGGTTTCACCCTCAGATTCTTCCCCTAGACCGTACCACCACGGGCTCTCGTTTGAATTCTGTACCGGCCCAATGCTGCTACACACGTCCGCACAAGCAGCTTGAAACTCTGGGTGCATCGACAATGCCTCCAAACAGTGCTCACCCGCCTCCTCTGGGCAGGCCCCCATGTGCTTCCACACCAGCGGGGTGTTGATCTCCTCCAGAATCGAAACACTGCCCATCTCAACAGTGTCCGGACACATCAGCATTAACGATTCACGAACCTCAGGCACCCCCACATTGGCTTCTAAGAACTCCATTTTCACTCACCAATAACTGTCATCTGGATAATCACCGGCACTGGTACCCCAAATCTCCAGTGCCCTCAATGTCGTCAAGGGTAAATGCTTCCAATATCGGTTGTAAAACAAACTGTACAGCAACTTGACCTGCGCCCGGGTGTTGAGGATGGCTTTAGCATGGCTTCCAACCATCCGTAACGACACCCGAGTGCGTGGTCCCTCTAAGCTTTCAGGAATAGGGTCTGTTCCTTGCGGGACTTCCTTGGCGCATTGCTGGGAACGTGCTTCCCCAGAGACCCCAAGCTGTTCCCCCACTGGGCCTCCTCTGAGTTTCCTGACACCTCTCGGATCAACTGAACAACTGAGAGAGGAGCTGATCTCCTTGACAGATCCCCCTGGCACCCCCCCCACCTCAACACGCATGCAGTGATAACCAGCAATCGCACACAAGCGTTCCATCCCCGCAGCCTGCATAATTTAAAGAGGGCGATCACACAGAATTCCACAGAATGCAATCCCGGACAGAGCACCCCACAATGTAGCCCCCTGGCATGCCTCAGGCTCGCTCAGCTCACATCTGTCTAGGGGGAGCAGCCTTCGGCCCCGCCAGACTGGGTAATCAGCTTGTGTGGATGCTGTGTGATGTCCCCACCCTGCCAAATAACAGACAGTACACCATATGTGATTAAATGATTACACTTTATAGATCTTACTAGGACTAAGTGATTAATAACGGTACAGTATATATGAAGGAAAATAAAATAAAGAAAAGGCGCCAAAACTTATCAAGTCCAAACCACTTTGTGCACAACCATTGGAGCTCAATTAACAAAGTCTTCTGGCCACCTTTCGATCCTCAACTCGTAGCTCAGGACCACCCGAAGTGATCAACCAAGCACCCCTGGCACGTCTGTCATTGTCTCCTCCCCTCGCCGAAAATCCTGGCCTCGGACCCCCCGCTCGGGGTCCGTTCTGTCACCCAGTTTACAGCATCGCATCCTCTCTCTCTCACCCCCTCGCGCCGACTCCCCAAAAGCACGCCAACAATAGTTTACAGACCCAGAAGAGAGAATAACATTAATCCCAATTGGTTAACAAATGAATACAATCCCTGTTATCAGCAACTCTAAACCCAAACACCGAGAGAAAGCACTTATCATAACAAAGAAGCATTCCTACTTTTAACAAAACAGCCATTTTGATTAACATACACAGTAACAAAGAAAAAAAGAAACCTCCTTACACCAATAAGAAACCCCCCTTACATATACAACCCTGAGATTAATTTTCTTGTGGGCATTCACAGTAAGTCTAAGAAACAATAGAATGAATGAAACAGGAAGGACAAACAATCGCTGTGCAAACACAGAAGAAATAATAATAATAAAAAATTAATACGCAATAAATATGGATGACATGAGATGAAGAGTTTGTGATTCTATCGGATGTGGGACCAATTCAGTGATGGGCCAAGTGAAGTTATCTGCTCTGGTTCAAGAGTCTGATGGTTAACTGGTAATATCTGTTCCTGAACTTAGTGGTGTGGGTCCCGAGGCTCTGGTACCTTCTTCCTGATGGCAGCAACGAGAAGAGCATAACCCGGGATGGTGAGAGTCCTTGCTGATGGATGCTCCTTTCTTCCGACAGCACCCATTTAAATGTGCTCAATGGTGGGGAGGGCTTTTCCTGTGATGGACTAGGGTGTATCTATTACTTTTTGTAGAGTTTTCCATACAAGGCATTTGTGTTTCCATACCAGGCCATGTGCTCTCCACCACACATCTGTGAAGTCTGTCAGTTTTAGATCTCATGCTCCAAAGGGAGTGAGATACTGTGGTGCTATCTTTGTAGTTTCTCTTGCGTTCTGGGCCCAGGACAAGTCAGCTGAAATGATAACACCGAGGAATTTAAAGTTGCTAACCCTCTCTACCTCTGATGCCCCGATGAGGACTGGCTTATGGGCCTTTGGTTTCCTCCTCCTGAAGTCAATAATCAGCTCCTTGGTCTTGCTGACATTGAGTAAGAGATTTTCAATCTCCCTCCTACATGTTGATTTGTCACCATCTTTGATTTGGTCTATGACAGTAGTGTCATCAGCAAACTTAAATATGGCATTGGAACTGTGCTTCGCCTCACAGTCATAAGCGTAAAGCAAGTAGAGCAGGGGCTAAGCGCACAGCCTTAAGATGCACCTGTGCTGATGGAGGTTAAAACAGCTGCGGATGAGTGTGTCCCCACAAAATCATTCAGGGTTTTCCCCAATCAAGAGACCTGGATGAACAATGAATTCCGGAATCTGCTGAGAGGCAGATCGAAGACTGGAGGTCAAGAATGCTACAAGAAGTGCAGGTACGATCTCCAGAAATCCATCCGACAAGCAGAGTGGAAATTCCGGACTGGACTGGAATCAACAAGGGATGCTCAACAGTGGTGGCAGGGTTTGAATGTGATAACCTCCGACAAAGCGAAATCTTGTGACATAGGGAGCAGCAGAGCTTCACTTCCGGATGAGCTCAATGCCTTCTATGCTAGCTTTGATCACCAGAATATTGTGCACCCCCGATGTCTCCTGATGACTCTTCGGTCTCAGTATCTCAAGATGATGTGTGGAATGCCTTCAAGAGAGTGAATCCAAGGAAAGCATCCAGTCCAGACAAGTACTGAAGACCGGTGCCGATCAACTGACTGATCTATTCACAGATATCTTCAATCTGTCACTCCGGCAGTGTGTGGTACCGACCTGCTTCAAGCAGGCTTCATTCATACCAATGCCCAAGAAGAGCTGGAGCTAAGTACAGCTCCAATACCATTTACAAGTTTGCTGATAACACCAGTGTTATGGGCTTTATCAAAGGTGATGTTGAATCAACATATAGGAGGGAGATTGAAAATTTGGCCAAGTGGTGTAACAACAACCTCTCACTCAATGTCAGTAAGACCAAGAGACAGATAGTAGACATCAGGAGAGGGAAACCAGAGGTCCACGAGCCAGTAAGCATTGGAGGATCAGAGGTGGAGGGGGTCAGTAACTTTAAATTCCTGGGTGTCACTATCTCAGAGGACCTATCATGGACCCATCATATAAATGTTATTGCAAAGAAAGCACAACAGTCCCTCTGCTTCCTCAGGAGTCAGCAGAGATTTGGCATGCATCAAAAACTTTGGCAAACTTCTATAGATGTGTGGTGGAAAGTGTGCTTACTGACTGCATTATGGCCCAGTACGGGAACACCAATGCCTTTGAGTAGAAAATTCTACAAAAGGTAATGGATTCAGCCCAGTATATCATGAGTAAAACCCTCCCAACCACTGAGCACACCTACATGAAACATTGCCGCAGAAAAGCAGCATCCATCATCACAGATCCTCACCAACCAGGGCCATGCTCTTTCTCACTGCTGCCATCAGGCAGAAGGTACAAGTGCCTCAGGACTTGCACTACCAGATACAAGAACAGTTACTACCCCTCAACCATCAGGTTCTTACTCAAAAAGGGATAACTACACTCATTTAAGGACTCTGTTATTTTGTTATTTCATGCTTGTTATTTATTGCTATTTATTTATATCTGCATTTGCAATTTGTTTTACAGTTAACAGTTCCTAATGTTTACAATTTACAGTTACTGTTCTATAGATTTGCTAAGTATGCCCACAAAGAAAGAATCTCAGGGTCGTATGCGGTGACTTGTATGTACTCTGATAATAAATTTTACTTTGAACTTTGAATTTTGAGATGCTGTTGCCAATCTGAACTGCTTGGCATCTGGAAGTGAGGAAATTGAGGATACAATTGAACAGTAAGGTAATGAGGCCATTGTCTTAGTTTTGAGAGGATTGATAAGGAACATCATGATGTATGTATTTTCGATGTCCAAATGTTCCAGGATTGAGTGAAGAGCCAATCAAATGGCGTCTGTGTGGTCCTGTTGCACTGGTAGACAAATTGGAGCGGATCCAAGTTGCTTCTCAGGCAGTAGTTGATATGTTTCATTACCAACATCTCAAAACACTTCATCACAGTGATTATAAGTGTTACTGGATGATAGTCATTGGGACAGGTTACTACTTTTTTCTTAGGCACCAGTATAATTGAAGCCTGCTTGAAGTAAGTGGGTACCTCAGACTGCTGAAGTGAGAGTTTAAATCTATCAGTGAACACTCCAGCCAGGTGATCTGTGCAGGTTTTTAGTTCTTAGCCAGGTACACCATTGGTGCTGGATGCTCTCTGTGGGTTCACCTACCTGAAGGATGCTCTCACATTGGCCTCAGAGTGAAATCACAGGGTCATCGGCGGCTCTGAGAGTTCCTCCATGTTTTTACAGTCAAAGTGAGCATAGAAGGTGTTGAGATCAACTGGGGGTGAAACCCTGTTGTCAACCATGTTGCTTGGTTTTACTTTGTAATAGCAGTCAAACCCTGCCACAGCTATCGACCATCCTTCAGTGATTCAAGTGTAGTCTGGAATTGCCACTTCACCTGTGAGATGGCTTTCCGACGATCATACCAGGCCCTCTTGTATCATCCTCCAAACCCGAATGCCACTGATCTGGCCCTCGGCAGTTTGCTGATTTCATAGTTCATCCCGTGCTTCTGACTGGGGAAGACTCTGAATGATTTTTTGGGGGCGCACTCATTATGACTGCTTTACTGAAGCCCGTGACAACTTTGGTGTACTTGTACAGATCCTCTGAGTCCTTGAGCACGGCCCAGTCCACCGATTCGTAGCAATCCTGTAGCTGATCATCTGCCTTCCATGACCACCTCTTTGTTGTCCCTATCTCTGGAGCCTTGCTGTTTAGACTTTGCCTGTATGCAGGTAAGAGCAGGACAACCAAGTGATCAGATTTACTGAAGTGTGATCTAGTCATAGTATAGCAGTGGTCAAATGTGTTGGCACTCCTGGTTCTGCAGGTTATATGCTGATGATAACTGGGCAGAGATTTCTTCAAACAAGCCCCTGACTATGAATTAAATGCTTTGGGGTGGACTGTTTCTTGTTGGATGATGGCAGCATTCAATATCTCGAGTGCCTGATAACTGTTGTCTTTTGGTGGTATATAAACTGTGATCAGGATCACAGAGAAGAACTCTTTCGATAAATAGAACGGTTGGCACTTAATCATTGGATATTCTAGGTAGGGGGAACAAACCTCTATGGTCTTGTACTTCGTTAAAGTGTTTTTGGTGAGTAAACACAAGATTCTGCAGATGCTGGACATTCAAAGCAATGCACACAAAATGCTGGGGTAACTCAGCAGGTCAGGCAGCATCTGTGGAAAGGAATGAGCAGTCAACGTTTCAGGCTAAGACCCTTGAATTCTTGGGAAGAACTTTACTCAAAAGAATCACAAATCCTAGTTCATCGGCACTTTATCTTTGCTAAATTACTCTTTTGCCTTAATTGTTTCCAGAACCTAATAACTGTACTGCACTTTTTGGTGGATTTTACCCTTTATTCTGCATTGTCATTGTTTTACCTTATTCTAGCTCAATACACTGTGTAATGATCTGATCTGTATGGACAGTGTGCAAGGCAGGCTCTTCACTGTATCTTGGTACGTGTGACAATGATAAGCCAATCCAAATAACATTGAGGCACAATGTAGTTGATGCTGAACTACAAATTAAATATCATCAACCGGAAGTGTTATCTTTTCTTCTGTCTTCTCAGATCCTGATTGATCTGCTAAGTATTTCCATAATTAATTCTTCAATATCAGAATCAGAATGAGATTTATTATCACTGGCATACGCCATGAAATTTGTTGTTTTGGGGCAGCTATTCTCTGAAAGACATAAAAATTAGTGTATATTTCAAAAATTGGGTGGCTGGGTGGAGATACATCTCTACCAAAGGAGGCATAAGACACTCCTTCTCTCCACTAGCCTGCAGGTCACCCTTGGGCATGGTGTAGCATCTGCTTAGCTCCCTCACTCAAGGTCATGTGAAGCCATGGGAGCAGATGATGGATGGTAGCAGGAGCAGATGGTACACCTCACGAGTCCTGGTTATGTGACCATTGATGCCAGGCAGATGATCTCTGATGAGTATTGATAATGGCTGGGGTCACCCATTTTTTAAAGGCACTGCCCAGAAGGTGGTAATGGCAAACCACTCTGTAGAAAAATTTGCTAAGGGCAACCATGGTCACCGTGATCATCCATCCACGTCGTACAACATGGCACATAACAACAAACAAAATTACAAAAATAAATAAGTTGAGCAGAGGACGAATAATGAGGTAGTGTTCATGGGTTTAGGGACCATTCAGAAATCTAATGTCCAAGAATAAATAAGACTACAAAAAGTGGCAGTCCAATGCAGGCTTAGTCATCACCACCATTGAATACACTTATATGGAGTGTTGCCACAAGAAAGCGGAATCCATCATCAAAGACCCCCATCAACCAGGCCATGCCATCTTCTCATTACTATCACTGGGCAGGAAATACTTTGGTCCCTCACCTCCAGGTTCAAGAACAGTTATTACTCTATCAGGCTTGTGAACCAGAGGTTAATTCACCACAACTCTGAACTGATTCTGTGACTTACAAACTCACTATCAACAACACTTTTACAACTCATATTTTCGTTATTACTTTTTAAAATTTGCTCAGTTTGTCTTCATTTGCACATTGTTTTTTGTCAATCGTTTACAAAAAGGCTTTTGACAAGGTCCCACACAGGAGATCAGTGTGCAAACTTAAAGCACATCAGAGAAAGAGGTGTTTCTCAAGTGAAATGCAAATTGCCAGATTGATAAGATAGGCAAGGAGCAACGTGTTGAAACCAAATTAATAAACTGTTGTGTGAATGCTAGATTTCATGCCCTTTCATTTGTATGTCTTGTTCAACTTTTCCATGGCTTCTATGAACAATTCATTGTCTGTAGAACAATGCATATTCTCGTTGGTAACCTTGTGAATGTGTCGGTGGGATGTTTTGATGGATTTATCAGTCCTTTGATTTGTCAATGAACCGGATTTGATCAGGGACCTCGAGGTAAACGAACCATTAGGAGGTAGTGACCATAATATGATATGTTTTAACCTACAATTTGAGAAGGAGAAGGGAAAATCGGATGTGTCAGTATTACAATTGAACAAAGGGAACTATGGAGCTATGAGAGAGGAGCTGGCCAAAGTTCAATGGAACAATACCCTAGCAGGGAAGACAGTGGAACAACAATGGCAGGTATTTCTGGGAATAATGCAGAAGGTGCAGGATCGGTTCATTCCAAAGAGGAAGAAAGATCCTAAGGGGAGTAAGGGGCGGCCGTGGCTGACGAGGGAAGTCAAGGACAGTATAAAAAATAAAAGAGAAGAAGTATAACATAGCAAAGATGAGCGGGAAGCCGGAGGACTGGGAAACTTTTAAAGAGCAACAGAAGATAACAAAAAAGGCAATACGCGGAGAAAAAATGAGGTACGAAGGTAAACTAGCCAAGAATATAAAGGAGGATAGTAAAAGCTTCTTTAGGTATGTGAATAGCAAAAAAATAGTTAGGACCAAAATTGGGCCATTGAAGACAGAAACGGGTGAATTTATTATGGGGAACAAGGAAATGGCAGACGAGTTGAACAGGTACTTTGGATCTGTCTTCACTAGGGAAGACACAAACAATCTCCCAGATGTAATAGTGGCCAAAGGAACTAGGGTAAAGGATGAACTGAAGGAAATTTATATTAGGCAAGAAATGGTGTTGGATAGACTGTTGAGTCTGAAGGCTGATAAGTCCCCGGGACCTGATGGTCTGCATCCCAGGGTATTTAAAGAGGTGGCTCTGGAAATCGTGGACACATTGGTAATCATTTTCCAATGTTCTATAGATTCAGGAACAGTTCCTGCTGATTGGAGAGTGGCTAATGTTGTCCCACTTTTTAAGAAAGGAGGGAGAGAGAAAACAGAATTATAGACCGGTTAGCCTGATGTCAGTGGTGGGAAAGATGCTGGAGTCAATTATAAAAGAGGAAATTACGACACATTTGGATAGCGGTAGAAGGATCAGTCCAAGTCAGCATGGATTTATGAAGGGAAAATCATGCTTGACTAATCTTCTGGAGTTTTTTGAGGATGTAACTATGAAAATGGACAAGGGAGAGCCAGTGGATGTAGTGTACCTGGACTTCCAGAAAGCTTTTGACAAAGTCCCAGATAGGAGATTAGTGGGCAAAATTAGGGCACATGGTATTGGGGGCAGAGTACTGACATGGATTGAAAATTGGCTGGCTGACAGGAAACAAAGGGTAGCGATTAACAGGTCCCTTTCAGAATGGCAGGCTGTGACCACTGGGGTACCGCAAGATTCGGTGCTGGGACCGCAGCTGTTTACAATATACATTAATGATTTAGATGAAGGGATTAAAAGTAACATTAGCAAATTTGCTGATGACACAAAGCTGGGTGGCAGTGTGAAATATCAGGAGGATGTTATGAGAATGCAGGGTGACTTGGACAGGTTGGGTGAGTGGGCAAATGTATGGCAGATGCAGTTTAATGTGGATAAATGTGAGGTTATCCACTTTGGTGGCAAGAACAGGAAGGCAGATTACTAGCTAAATGGAGTCAAGTTAGGAAAAGGGGAAGTACAACGAGATCTAGGTGTTCTTGTACATCAGTCAATGAAAGCAAGCATGCAGGTACAGCAGGCAGTGAAGAAAGCTAATGGCATGCTGGCCTTTATAACAAGAGGAATTGAATATAGGAGTAAAGAGGTCCTTCTGCAGCTGTACAGGGCCCTGGTGAGACCCCACCTGGAGTATTGTGTGCAGTTTTGGTCTCCAAATTTGAGGAAGGACATTCTTGCTATTGAGGGAGTGCAGCGTAGGTTCACAAGGTTAATTCCCGGAATGGCGGGACTGTCATATATTGAAAGATTGGAGCGACTGGGCTTGTATACACTGGAATTTAGAAGGATGAGAGGGGATCTGATTGAAACATATAAGATTATTAAGGGATTGGACACGCTGGAGGCAGGAAGCATGTTCCCGCTGATGGGTGAGTCCAGAACTAGAGGCCACAGTTTAAGAATAAGGGGTAGGCCATTTAGAACAGAGATGCTGAAAAACTTTTTCACCCAGAGAGTGGTGGATATGTGGAATGCTCTGCCCCAGAAGGCAGTGGAGGCCAAGTCTCTGGATGCATTCAAGAGAGAGCTAGATAGAGCTCTTATAGATAGCGGGGTCAAGGGATATGGGGAGAGGGCAGGAACGGGGTATTGATTGTGTATGATCAGCCATGATCACAGTGAATGGCGGTGCTGGCTAGAAGTGCCGAATGGCTTTCTCCTGCACCTACTGTCCATTGTCTATTGTCTGTGTTTGCCTGCTACTTCCTGTGTTTGATATGCCTTAAAACTACTGCTTGGATCTCTCAGTGATTCAAAGTTCAAAGTAAATTTATTGTCTTTTAACAGGCTCTTTTGGGTTTCTTTGTTTTGTCGCTGCCTGTAAGGAGATGAATCACAAGGTTATTTATAGTGTATATACTTTAATAATAAATGTACTTTGTATGTCACCATATACTACTCTGAGATTAAATTTCTTGCAAGCATCCATAGCAGAACAAAGATGTACAATAGTATCAATGAAAACCACACACAAAGACTGACAATCAATGTGCAAAAGAAGATAAACGGCGGAAATACAAAAAAATAAGTAATAAGGTTTCAAAGTACATTTATTATCAAAGTATGTATGCAGTATACAGTATACAGCCTTGATTAATGTTGCCACAGACAGCCTCAAAACAAAGAACCCGTTCAAAAAAACAATCTAACACCCAGCACTCGGATGAAAGAACAGATTGTGCAAACGACAGCAAATGAGTGAAAAGCACAGAATATAAAACATCAAACTACAGTCATTGAAACAGTTTAAGAACATTCAGTTCAATTCAATTTGGCATTGTCATTCATTGACTAGAGGCCACAGAACCTGTCCACCCTGATCAAAATGGCAATAAAAAAGGAGTAACCGGAAACCCATAACACGAACTGCAGAGTCCAATCTACAAACCGTATTGATTAAACCTTGCCCAAGAGAGCAAGAGATTGAACATGAGTTGACAAGTTCTTGAAAGGGAGTCAGTCCATAGGTTGTGGAATCAGTTCAGTGTTGGGTTGAGTAAAGTTATCCGTGCTGATTCAACCAACCTGATGGTTGAAGGATAATAAATGTTCCTGAATCTGGTGGTGTGGGACCTAAAACTCCTGTACATCCTTCCTGTAGGCCCAAATGACAGATGCTGCTTTCTTGTGGCAGCTGTCCTTGTAGGTGTGCTCAATGGTGGAATAGACTGTGTCCTATCCACTACTTTTTGTAGACTTTTCAGTTCTTGGACATTGGTATTTCTATACTAGGCCATGAGACAACCAGTCTGTATGCTGTGCATCTATGGAAACTTGTTAAAGTTTTGATGAAATGTCAAATCTGCACAAACCTCTAAGAAAGAAGAGGTACTGCCTTGCCAAATGATGTTGCATTACGGTAGCATCAAAATGCTTTACAACCCCAGCAATCAGGGTTCAATTCCTCCTACTGACTGTAAGGAGTTATATACTCCCATGACCACATGGATATCCCCTGGGTCTCCAGTCTCCTCCCACATTCCAAAGAGGTGCGGTTAGTGAGCTGTGTGTCTGCTGTGCTGACTCTGGAATTGTGCTGGCCTCCAGCTCATTTCCTTACTGATTTGATGCATTTCACTGTATGCTTCGATGCTTAGAAGAACATATAACAAGTAAAGCCACTCTTTATCTGTCAAGACCAGCAGAGGAGTGAGAGATCCCTTCAGGATCACAACACTCATTTGTTATTGATCATGGATTATTGATTCAGTCACTGTTGGACCCTTGGGAACAGAGCAAAATGTTGTTTATTTATTGAGGCACAGCACGGAATAGGCCCTTCGAGCCAGGCTGCCCAGCAATCCCCTGATTGAATCTGCGCCTGATCATGAGACAACTTACAATGACCAGTTGACCTATCAACCAGTACACCTTGAGACTGTGAGGGGAAATCAGAGTACCCAGAGGAAAGCCACGTGCGGGGAGAATGTACAACCTCCTTAAAGACCGTGGCAACAATTGAACCTGGGTCACCTGTACTCTAAAGCATTGTGTGAACCATTGTGCTACTGTGCCACCCCATGTAAAAAAATACAAATATAGATGCATATGCTGTGCCTATACCCTGGACAGATGTTAATTACAGTTGAGCATTCTTAAAGCTGCGTAGCAGTTAACAGGAGGGCTTAACCTTCAAGTTGATTGGGGTAAGAATTGGAGGGTTAATGAGGATGAAAAATAAACGTTTCACTCAATGAGGGGCGAATGTCTGGAGTTCACTAAGGAACCATTACCTTTGCCTATAAACAACCTGCTGGAGGGGCTTAGTGAGTCGAGCAGCATCTGCGGGAGGAAAGAAACTGCCGGCATTTCAGATTAAGATCCTGCATCAGGACTGAGAATGGAGAGGTATAGCCAGTGTAAAGAGGAAAGAGGGAGGGGTGAGACAGGAGTCCATGGAGATTGGTGGACTGATCAGTGGTGTAAGATGATGGGCAGTTAGTGCTAGGGAGCGTGGAGGGGCACAGGGCTGGAGCTGGGAGATCATGGCAGGTGAATCATAGATGGAGGCAGACAAAAAGAAGGAGAAAAATAAACAAGAAGCTCTTGTGTCTCTATTGCCTTTCAGGGCTAATAGACAAATATAGGAAATAGGACTAACTTAACGTTCATGTTTTTGATGACTACAAGCATATTTTGTTTATGTGCTTTAAGTATTTATAAATTCTGATGTCTTACACAAAGTTAATTATCCTCTACTCTGCGTTAAGTGCTGCAGAGATTATTATAGAGATTTAGAGCCAGTGTCCCAATTTCAATTCCCGACACTGTCTGTAATGTCACATACCCCGTGACGGGTTAAAGAACCAGCAGAAATGGAAAACGCATTCGAGTCTGGGATTGCTAATAATGAACAGTGTTTATTAGTAATTACACAATACACTAATATAAATGCAGGTATATCAAACAGGTTAGCAATGACATATGTATACAAAAGTGTGGAAATAGGAACAAAACTAGGCTCTTTCAAACCTAGGGGTGAATGGATATAGTCTTACGATGATGAAGAGAGTTCAGTTCAGTTCGAGGTAGTTGGTTGAGTAACGTTGGAGAGAGAGAGAGGTGAGAGGTGAGCTGATGCCGTCGATCTTCCTGTTGTCTGAAATCCCCGTTGTCCACCAAAATTATGTTGAAGTCACCGACTGTGACCATAACATGTACAACCGTTCTTCAGTGATGGAATTATCACCCAGGCGAGAGTGGACATACAAATAATTCCCCACCTGTTGCACCCTTTCATACTGCTAGAGCCACTGATCGATTTCCCCGAATCGATCCTCCAAAAACCCCACCTGCCTGTGGGTGCAACAAAGCTCATTCAGCGTCCGAAACTGTCTGTCTGTGTAACAGCGGACCTGCTTTTTATCTCCACATGTTGGACACCAGCTGTCCATCAACCTGCTCTGTCCTCCTCTCTCTGTAAGAACTTTACAAGCAGGCAAGTGTCCTTGTGGAAAGGTAAACAACTTGTAGAGAAACCATAACATCAATCTTCTGAGCAGTCTCTGTCTGTCTCTCTCTCTCTCTTTTAATAACAGGGTCTCTGCGTTGGACACCTCCCTCTCTCTCTTAATAGCAGCACAGTTCATAGGGTCAATTCTGAACCCCGTCACAGTAAGGAGTTTGTAAGTTCTCTGTGTGACTGTGTGAGTTTCCTCTGGGTGCTCTGCTTTCCTCTCACATTCCAAAGACGTACGGACAAGTAGGTTAATTGGTCACATGAGTGTAATTGGGCAACGTAGGCTTGTTGGACTGAAAGGGCCTGTTACTGTACTGTATCTCGAAATAAATAATTAAATGAAAGTACTATCAACTGAAATACTTCTTGCAGTTACTAACTTTTTGTCTTTACTAGTTACTCATGACTCTGTTCTTGCCTCTCTGTTTTTATGTACATAAAGGGTCTTCAATGATTAAAAATAAAATTCTCTCTTTTCACTCCAGAAAACTGCAACGAGACGAAGTTTCTCCGGGAGGGACAAATCAATGGAGTTACATATAAAACTTGGGTAAGTTTCACAAACCACAATCAGTTTGAAGAACGCTGTGTCTGCAGCATTTCCAAAACTAAATTTATTTAATGGTCTTGATTAAAAGAGTGGCTGCCAAAGGTAGCTCCATCCACCACAAGTGGAAATTCCCAGTGGTTAAACATTTTAATTCCCATTCCCCTTCCCATTCCGACATGCTGGTCCATGGCCTCCTCTTGTGTTACAATGAGACCACTCTCAGAGTGGAGAAGCAACACCTAATATTCCGTCTGGATAGCCTCCAATCTGAAGGCATGAATATTGATTTCTCCTTCCAGTTAAAAAATAAAATTCCTCATCCTCCCTTCATCTTCCATTCCCCACTCTGGCCTCTTATCTCTCTTCACCTGCCTGTTACCTCCCCCTTGGTCCCCTCTTCCTATGGTCCACTCTCCTCCCCTCTCAGATTCCTTCCTCTCCAGCCCTTTATCTTTCCTTCCCAATTGGCTTCACCTATCACCTTCTAGCTAGCCTCCTTCCCCTCCCCCATCTTCCCCCTTCCTTTCATTAGATGCTGCTGAGCTCCTCCAGCATTTTGTGTGTCTTGTTGCTTTAAACATGTTTAAAATGCCTAGTATAATGGGGACATGTTGTAAGACCTCTTGCAGTGAGGCTTTGAAGCAGTCCTTCGGTAATAACTCAGCCATGATCAAATGGCAGAGCTGACTCAATGGGCCAAATGACCTAATTTTGCTCCTGTATAATGGTCCTATTGACATTCCTGTGAGGAACTGCATCTAATAGCACACATCTTGCCAAGGTGCAGTCTGAAAATTAATCCTGATGTAATTTATTAGTAATTTGTGACAAAGCCATTGTATTTTATGGATTAATGTAATTACTTTTAAAACAAAATGCTGTATATTTGTAGTGAAATGCAGGTTAGTTATCCTACTCACACCCTTCTCTCTGCGCAGGAACATTGTGGCTGTTATTCTGTGGTTCAATTCTATGCTAATGATCTGTATAAACTGCACAGAGATCGACTATCAGCCTAACATTGTACTCATAATGGCAGATGACCTCGGCATTGGCGATATTGGCTGCTATGGAAATAATACCATAAGGTAATGATTTTTGACCTTTGACCCTTCGCCTGCCTGGCAGATTGTGGAGCTGGAGGAGGCGGATGCATATTGAAGTGAAAGGCATTGGCTTCTGTGGGTAAATTATTGAGTTAATTTTGGTATAAGTGCCTCATTAATGCCTTGGAAACACAATTACAGGTTTCCCCTCTATCCGAAGGTAGACCGTTCCTATGAAACCGTTTGTAAGCTGAAATGTCGTAAAGCGAAGAAGCAATTACCATTAATTTATATGGGAAAAATATTTGAGTGTTCCCAAACCCAAAAAATAACCTACCAAATCATACCAAATAACACACAAAACCTAAAATAACACAAACATATAGTAAAAGCAGGAATGATATGATAAATATACAGCCTATATAAAGTAGAAATATTGTACGTATGGCGTAGTTTCACTTATCAGAATCGGGAAGACAGGGAGCCAAAATCAATTTGGAGAAAAAAGATTGGCACGCACACACATGCGCACACAACTGCCCACCCAAGGTTTCATGGTCATGGTAGTCTTTTTTGGGTAAACACATGTATAAAGCGGGAAGGGTCTCGCCCCGAAACGTCAACAGCGCTTCTCCCTATAGATGCTGCCTAGCCTGCTGTGTTCTACCAGCATTTTGTGTTGTGTTGTTTGAATTTCCAGCATCTGCAGATTTCCTCGTGTTTGCTGTATAAAGCGGGTGTCTTTTTTTCCTAGAAGCGAAAATCCTCTTTGGTTAGCGAAAACAGGTACTAATGTGGGTCTTTTGTAACAGTCAGCTGTCGTAAAGAAAATGTTTGAAAATCGGGGGCCACCTGTATCACTCAAGTTCGAAGTAAATTTATTATCAAAGTACATATATGTTACCATATACCACCCTATATTCACAGAAGAACAAAGCAACACAATAGAATCAATGAAAAACTATACACAAAGACTGACAAACAGCCAATGTACAAAGAAGACAAACAAGGCAATAAATACAGTAATAATAAAAATTATAATAAATAACAATATTGAGAACATGATTGTAGAGTCCTTAAAAGTGAGTCCACAGCTGGTGGAGTCAGTTCAGTGTAGTGAGTAGTTATCCATGCTGGGTCAGGAGCCTGATGGTTGAGGGGTAATAAGTGTTCCTGAAGAGGAGGCTACAAACAGGTCGGAGCGAGAGATTTAAAATGAAGCATTCACAGGCTTTTGACTTTATCCAGTGGCCCAATTGAATTGCAATTCATCAGGAAGGCAAATAAATAGCGTAGGGCCAAGCGGAGCGGCCATTGTGTGGGTGGACCAGTGTTAGGGTGAGGAAGCTTTGGCTCAACAGTCTTGGGCGAAGTAAGTTCCTTCTTCATTCTTTGTCTGTTTGTGCGTTGTTAATGCAGAGAGAATGGCTCCAGGGGCTGGGTTGAGTTCTTTGTTTGAGACTTGGGAATTCTGGGAGACCTCCACAGCCCAAATAACCACATTTGCACCATTTGAACTGAGCTGCAGCTCCTCAGAAAATGTGAAATGGAGCTGAAGCTCATTGACCTTCGGCTCATACAGGAAACTAAGGTGGTGATAGATAGGAGCTACAGAGAGGTAGTTACCCCTAGGCTGCAGGAGGCAGGTACCTGAGTGACTATCTGGAGAGGGAAAGGAAATGGGCAATCAGTGCAGAGCCCTCCAGTAACCATTCCCCATAATAATAAGTATACTATTTTGGGTGGGGAGGTGCAACCAACCAGGGGGATCTGCAGCCACTGGGTCTCTGGCACTGTGGCTCAGAAGGGAATGGAGAGAAAAGAACTGCAGTAGTCATAGGGGATTCCATAGCTAGAGAAGTAGAGACGAGATTCTGTGGACATGAAAGAGGCACCTGGATTCTATGTTGCCTCCCAGATGTCAGGCCAGCCAGAAGTGTTGGTATGTATTGGCACCAATGACATAGGTAGGAAAAGGGAGGAGGTATTGAAGAGAGAATTTAGGGAGCTTGGTAGAAAGCTGAAAAGCAGGACCTCGTGTGCCACATGCTTGCCAGTGCGGGTAAGATTAGGATGATTTGGCGGATGGCCATTGGAGAAGTTACAAACTGTACAAAAGGCAAGGTTTTCACCTGAACCCGAAGGGGTCCCATATCCTTGCAGGCAGGTTTGGTGGATCTGTTGGGGAGGATTTAAGGAGATGGGAACCGGGCTGTTAGAGCTGAGGATGGTGCAGTTGGTATACAACTAGATGCAGTGTGAAATGAGACTGTCTGTAAGGAAAGACGGGCAGATGATAAGACAAAATTGCATTAGGTGGGATGAGTTCAAGTATAACATGGGGGCAAAATCGTAAAAAGTGATGAATACAAGGTGAAAGATGTATATTTGAATGCACACAGCGTACAGAATAAAGTAGATGAACTTGTAGTGTAGTTAGACATTGGCTGGTATGACTGAGTCACTGAGCCGTAGCTGAAAGAGCAACATAGTTCGGAGCTTAATATCCAAGGATACACGATGTATCAAAAGGACAGGCAGGTAGGAAGAGAGTGTGGGGTGGCTCTTTTGGTAAAAAAAAAAGAAATCAAATCCCTAGAAAGAGGTGACAATGAATCAGAAGATGTATAATCCTGTGGATAGAGCAAAGTAACTGCAAGGGTAAAAAGACCCTGATAGGAGTTATATACAGGCCTCCTAAAAGTAGCCAGGATATGGGCTACAAATTACAACAGGAGATAGAAAACACATGTCCAAAGGGCAATGTTAAGAAAGTCAAGAGGGATTCCAATAAGCAGACAGATTGGGTTGGTGCTGGATTCCAAGAGAGAGAGTTTGTAGAATGCCTACAAGGTGACTTTTTAGAGCAACTTGTAGTTGAAACCACTTGGGGAAAGACGATTCTGGGTTGGGTGTTGTGTAATGAACCAGATTTGATTAGGGAGCTTAAGATAAAGGCATCTTTAGGACACAGTGATCATAATATGATAGAATTCACCCTGCAATTTTAGAGGGAGAAGCTAAAGTCAGATGTATTGGTATTACAGTGGAGCAAAGGGAATTACAGAGGCACGAGAGAGGAGCTGGCCAAAGTTGATTGAAAAGGGACACAATCAGGGATGATGGCTGAACAGCAGTGGCTGTAGTTTCTGGGAGAAATTCAAAGGTGCAGGTCATTGTTCATCTGTTCTGTTCTAATAAGTGTGGGGTAGCCACACTGGGACTCACCCAGAAGTTGCGTAGACTTCTTGTACTGCTTTACCCTTTCCTCAGTATGTGTATTAATTAGTGCCTTTGTTGATCGATTGAATGGCAGGTGAACTTAATGAGTACTTTGCATCTGTCTTCACTATGGAAGACACCAGCAGTGTGCCAGAGGTCCGTGAGTGTCAGGGAGCAGGAGTGTGTGCCATTGCTATTACAAAGAAAAAATGCTAGGAAAACTGAAAGGCCTTATGGTGGATAGGTCACCTGCGCCAGATGGACTACATCCCAGAGTCTTGAGAGAGGTTGCTGAAGAGATAATGAATGCATTGGCCATGATCTTTCAAGAATCACTTGATTCTGGCATGGTCCTGGAGGATTTGAAGATTGCAACTGCCACCCCACTCTTTAAGAAGGGAGGAGGGCAAAAGAAAGGAAATTATAGGCCAGTTAGCCTAACCTCAGTGGTTGGTAAAGTGTTGGAGTCTATTATTAAGGATGAGGTTTCGGGGTACATGGAAACTAATGATAAAATAAGTCAAAGTCAGCATGGTTTCTGAAAAGGGAAATCTTGCCTGATGGGTCTGTCAGAGTTCGAGGAAGTAACAAGCAGGGTGGACAAAGGAGAAGCAGTGGATGTCATATACTTAGATTTTCAGAAGGCATTAGATAAGGTGCCACACATGAGACTGCTTAACAAAATAAAATCCTATGGCGTTACAGGAAAGAAACTGGCATGGAGAGCAGAATGGCTGACAGGCTGGAGGCAGCGAGTGGGAATAAAAAGGGCCTTTTCCGGTTGGCTGCCATTGACTGGTTGTGTTCCTCATGGGTCAGTATTGGGACCACTACTTTTCAATTGTTTGTCAGTGATCTGGATAATGGAATTGATGGCTTTGTGGCAAACTTAGCAGATGGTACAAAGATAGGTGGAGCGGTAGATAGTGCTGAGGAACCAATGCGATTGCAGCAGGACTTAGACAAATTGGAAGAACGGGCAAAAAAGTTGCAGATGGAATACAGTGTTGGGAAAAGTATAATAATGCATTTTGATAAAAGGAGCGATAGTGCGGACTGTTATTTAAATGGGGAGAAGAATCAAACATCAGAGGTGCAGAGGGACTTAGGAGTCCTTGTGCAAGACTCCCTGAAGGTTAATTTACAGGTTGCGTCTGTGGTAAAAAAAAAGGCAATGCAATGTAGGCATTTATTTCAAGCAGAATCAAATAGAAAAGCAAGGATATAATGCCGAGCCTTTAAAAGACACTAGTCAGGTCACACTTGGAGTATTGTCAACAGTTTTGGGCCCCATATCTCAGAAAGGATGTGTTGTCATTGGAGAGGGTTCAGAGGCTCATGATTCTGGGAATGAAGGGGTTAACATCAGGAGCGTTTGGCAGCTCCAGGCCTGTACTCACTGGAATTTAGAAGAATGTTGGAGGGAGCTCATTGAAACCTACTGAAAGTTGAAAGGACTGAATAGGGTGGCTGTGGAAAGGATGTTTCCTATGGTGGGGGTATCCAGAACTAGAGGGCACAGCCTCAAAATTGAGGGGTGACCTTTCAGAACAGTGGTAAGGGAGGAATTTTTTTAGCCCGAGAGTAGTAAATCTGTGAAATGCTCTGCCACAGACTACAGGGGAGGCCAAGTCCACATGTACGTTTAAGACAGGAATTGATTCCTGATTGGTCATCAAAGGATATGGTCAGAAGGCAGGTGTATGGGGTTGAGTGGGATCCGGGATCAGCCATGATGGAATGGTGGAGCAGACTCGATGGGCGAACTGGCCTAATTCTGCACCCTTGTCTTAAGGTCTCGGACCCAGTCTTCCATCCACAGTCTTTCCCCTTTCCAGGAGCTCAGAGATGGTCACTGCCCGGTGGGACCCAGCCCCTTGTCTGCACTGGTTTTGCCCTACTGGGCTTGTTTTACACCCCCTCCCCCCACACCTCTCTGGAGACTCTCAGCAGCTCATGGTGAAACGTTACACATGAAACCTTCCCAAGTGGAACTCACAAATCTCTTTGTCTGTGGATCTTGTTCACTGATCCCACTGCTCAAGCTCACGGTAACTCACAGTGTAACGGTTCGCTGGATCTCGTATTAAAGGGGTCTCTGTTCGGGCACCAAATTGTTAGGGAAATTCGATTAAAGTTGATCGCAAGTAAATTAGACTTGGACTTCAAAGTAAAGAGAGCTTTAGTCACGATATTTTGGGGAGTGAAACTGCGAACAGTGGGTTTCGAACTCCAAATAATACAGAGAGCACAGCTCCTTTTATGCAGTTACAAATCGAGCAAAGAGCAAAGGCTATTCGATTCCCTTGTGAATTACAAAAGGTAAGCTCGGATCACATGCAGTTCTCTAATGATAAGCTACACCCACAACAACAGCCAAAAATTTAAAATTCAGTCCTATGCACAACTTTGGATTAACAGACAGTTTATCTCATATTCTTAAGGCTAATTCTTATAAGATAAGCAACTTCAAGTGTTTATTCTAAGACTTGTCTCTGCTAAAAACCTAGGTCATATCTCTCGCAAACTAAGTTACAAACTGGTTTCCATATTCACAAGCCGATATTAACCCTTTGTCCGTCAACATCTTTAATTCACATGTTTTCCTCCACAGGATGAATTCTCAGGGTGCTTTGAAGCACACGGTAAAATAGGCTTCCTTAAGGGAAAATCTTGCCTGGCAAATCTGTTGGTATTCTTTGAAGAAATAATGAACAGGATAGACAAAGGAGAATCAGTGGATGTTGTTTACTTGGATTTTCAGAAGGCCTTTGACAAGGTGCCACACGTGAGGCTGCTTAACAAGCTATGAGCCCATGGTATTACAGGAAAGATGTTAACATGGATGAAGCAATGGATGATTGGCAGGAGGCAAAGAGTGGGAATAAAGGGAGCCTTTTCTGGTTGGCTGCTGGTGACAGGGCTCTGTGTTGGGACCACTTCTGTTTATGTTATATGTCAATGCTTGGGATGATGGAATTGATGGCTTTGTGGCCAACTTTGCAGATGATATTGATGCAGCTATCGAGAAGACAAAACGTCGGCTATATTTCTTTAGGAGTTTGAGAAGATTTGGTTTGTCAACTAAAACACTCAAAATAGAGGGCTAGAATTGGAATAGGTTTATTTTTGTCACATTTACAAGGTACAATGAAAAACTTCTCCTGCAATATTCGAGAGTCAAGGTTTAAGTTAATTTATCATGTCTACATAGAAACATACACTCAGCAATCGCCCTGTTAAGTACTGCTCATTAATGCAAATGTCTAATCAGCTAACCATGTGGTAGCTAATCACTGCAAAATCACACACAGAAATATTCAAGAGGTTCAGTTGTTGCTCAGACTAAAGTTCAAAGTTCATTTATTATCAAAGTATGTATACATTATCCAACCTTGAGGTTGGTCTCCTAACAGGCAGCCAAATCACAAAGGAACCCAAAAGAACCATTAAAAAAAAAGACGGTCAAACACCCAATGTGCAGATAGAAAAAAAACCAAATCATTCAAACAATAATCTGCAAAGAGAGTCCCATAGTACAGCACAGAGTCGGTGGTGTCCAGAAGACCATCTCTGAACAAACAACACGTTGAACTTTGAAGTGCATGGACCACAGCAGTAGAAAATGACACCATGTTCCACTCCTGTACCTAATAATGTGGTCACTGGGTGTATAGTGAAATGTGTCTTGAGTCGACAACCGACACAGCCGAGGACGCGCTGGGGCCCGTCCGCAAGTGGCGGCACACATTTCGGCATCAGCGTAGCACGCGCACCGTGCTCGGCAGAACAAAACAGGACAGAATAAGCAATGAGACAACAACAGCAAAACAAGCTCCCCATCACACACAGACACTGTCCTTTAACCACAGGACTGGCCTCCAGTAGACTAGGACTTGGAGCTGTATGCATACTGTTTACATAGATCAAATCTTTACACAGCGCATTGAGGATGAACAAGGATAAACAATAAAGGAATGCAGAATAAAATGTAACAGTTACAGAGAAAGTGCGGTGCAGGTAGACAATCACGTGAAAGATCATAACGAGTAAGCTTGGGGGGTCAAGAATCCATTGTATCTTACCAGGGAACCTCTCAATAGTCTTGTAACAGCAGGAGAAAAGCTGTTCGTAAGACTGATTCGTATCTTCAGCAGAGGGTGGAAGAATGTCCGGGATGGCTGGGGTCTTTGATTACCCCTGCTGCTTTACTGAGGCAGTGGAAAGTATAGACAGAGTCCATAGAGGGGAGACTGGTTCCCATGATGTGCTGAGCTGTGTCCACAATTCGCTACAGAATGTGGAGGGAGGAGTTTTCATGCAGTTGGAAGTGCAATTGTCAGCCTGCAAATTCCTGTTAAGTTTTGTAACATTAAAGCAAGACAAAGTTGGAGCTGAGAATGTGAGTCTAACTATGTGCTTTACTTTCAGCAAGGCTTGCAAATATCGTGTGGTGACATAATGATGGATGCTATTCAAGGATTTTTTTTACATATAACCAATAGTAATTGAACAAGATTGCCTAATCAACAATACACTTACAAGATTACTCAAATGTTACTGAATTATTAAATACGCAACAAGCAAAATTGATGTTGCAAAGCAAGTTCAGTTACTGTGTTCTTAACATTTACATATTTTTAAAGATTAGCTTTATTTGTCACATGTATAGCAAAACACACAATGGAGTACATTGTTTGTGTAAAATCAAATCAGCAAGCATTGCGCTGGGCCGCCCACAAGTGTTGTCACGCATCTCGTGCCAATATTGGCAACTCACTAACCCTAACCGTGCACCTTTGGAAAGTGGGAGGACACTGGAGCACCCAGAGGAAACCCATGCAGTCATGGGGAGAACGTACAATCTCTTTACAGGTAGACGTGGGAATTCAACCCTGATCGGTGGTCGTAGTCGCTGTAAAATGATGCGCTAACCACTTCACAACCATGCCGCCCTTTAATTTACCTTGATCCTTCCATGGATAGAGGGAAGGCACTGAGCAGAGCTATGTAGAACTAGCCCCCCACAAAAGAAAATAATCTTCAAAGCACTGCACCATTGGGAAGAACCATGCCAACTGTGATGTTGTGCCCCTCCATCCCAATAATAATTGGTTTCTCTCCAATAGAACTCCCAATATTGATCGCCTGGCTGAGGAAGGGGTAATGCTGACCCATCACATAGCGGCTGCTCCATTGTGCACACCCAGTAGGGCTGCCTTTATGACAGGCCGGTACCCTATTCGCTCAGGTAAGGTTGTGTGCACAGCAACATTTCTGTGTTACACTCTGTCGCGGTTACTTGAGAAAACTAACGTAAACTGCTGAGAGACTGAGACGGTGTGACGCACTTTCAAGTACTGAGTACCAAGTCGAAAGTAGTACGTTCGATCATTTATTAAGAAACCAGTAAAGACAAATGGTTGTACATAGCGATTTAAAAATATAGTAACAGTGAAATGAGCAAAATAAGCAAAGTTAAATTAACCAACTGAGTGATCCAGTAGTTAAATATTAAAAAATCCACCTAATTCCAACCCCTATCCTTAATGCTGGCCCACATGTCCCACACCTGAGCACTGATTCCCTACAATCCAGCATCAAACCCCTCTTCCCCCAGACCAAACATAAGTAATAACCTTAACATATTCATAACCCTAAACTTAAAATAGATGTAAGGAGGAGGAAGTTCTCAATAAAGGCAAGTGTTGGACCAGGTTAATGAAGGTGTGGGCCAAATCAAAGTCACTAGGTTGTGTGACACTGAATCCCCAGTAATGAGACCAAGAACCACAGAGGGATAATTTTCCTACTGCCCGCATAATTACACCTGCCTCATTTGCTTCTAGCACACCCCAACACATGTGACAAATTACCATAATAAATGTGCAACATAAAATACAATACAGTCAGACAGAAAATAGATAGGTGGCTCCTACACATAGTTTTGTACATGTGAATTATTTGAATGAATTGAAGAGCTTCCCTTGAATGCAGATCAGTTCACCCGATTGATTTTAAGGTCAGGCAGCTTCTATGGAAATGAATAAAGTAAGTGTTGGTCTAAAATTATTAAACACAAAATAATTGATTGCATAATTACTCACCTCCTTTTAGTAGATGTACCTTTGGCAGCAATTACAGCTTTGAATCTATGTGGATAGGTCTCTATCAGCTTTGCACATCTGGACACTGCAATTTTTCCCCATTTTTTACAAAACTGCTCAAACTTTCTCAGAATGCATGCGATCATAAGTGAAGAGCCCTTTTCAAGTCCAGCCACAAATTCACAATTGGTTTCAGGTCTGGGCTCTGACTGACATTAGATTTGTTGTTCTTAAGTCATTACAGTGTAGCTTTGGCTTTATGCTTGGGGTCATTGTCTTGCTGGATACATTCACTTTACCCTCTACAAACCTTCCAGGGCCTGCTGCAGTGAAGCATCCCCACAGCATGATGCAGCCACCACCATGCTTCATGGTCAGAATAGTGTGTTTTTCATGATGTGTGGTGTTTAGCTTGTGCCAAACGTAGCATTTAGTCTGATGGTCAAAAAGCTCAATTTCGGATTCATCAGACAATAGAAACTTCTTCCAGCTGACTTCAGGTTCTCCCATGTGCCTTTTGGGAAACTCTAGCCAAGGTTTCATGTGAGTTTCTTTTCCCCAACAGTGGCTTTCTCTTTCCCACTCTCCCATAAAGCTGCGACTGGTGAAGCACTCAGGCAACAATTGTATGCGCAGTCTCTCCCATCTCAGCTATTGAAGCTTGTGACTCCTCCAGAGCTGTCATAGGTCTGTTGGTGGCCTCCCTCACTAGTCCCCTTCTTGCACGTTCACTCAGTTTTTGAGGATGACCTGCTGTAGGCAGATTTACAGCTATGCCCTATTCTTTCCATTTCTTGATGATTAACTTAACTGTACTCCAAGGGGTATTCAGTGACTTGGAAATTTTCCTGTATCCATCTCCTGACTTGTGCTTTTCAATAACCTTTTTGCAGAGTTGCTTGGAGTGTTCTTTTGTCTTCATGGTGTAGTATTTGCCAGGATACTGACTCACCAGCAGTTAGACCTTCCAGATGCAGGTGTATTTTTACTACAATCAATAGAAATACACAGTGATCACCGTTTAACTAATTATGTAACTTCTAAAACCAATTGGCTGCAGCAGTGATGATTTAGTGTGCCATATTGAAGGGAGTGAATACTTATGCAATCAATTATTTTGCGTTTTATGTTTGTATTTAATTAATTAATTTGTAAGTCTGGGTTGTAGCGAAGGAAGGGTCCAGCCTGTTTGATGAGTTTTAGTGTTTCTGCATCACCAACACCAATGCTGCCACCAACATACAGCTGCAGCGTTGTGTATTGTGCAGGTTTTCTGTTTCTAAGACTGCACTCGCTGTAACAGACTGGTAAAAGATCGCCAACATCCTGCTGCCCATACTGAAGGATCTCAGCTTCCTTAGCAAATAGAGTCTACTCATCCCCTTCTTTTAAATAGCTTTGGTGTTGGTTTTCCAGTCAAATCTGTTGTCGAGGTGACCGCCCAAGTATTTGTACTCCTCCACCACCGCAACTTCTTCTCCCAGAATGTATATAGGACTCATCACAGTCCGCTTCCTGCTAAGATCAACTACCATCTCCCTGGTTTTGGCCACTTTCAGAAGAGGGTGATTCCTCCCGCACCACTCCACAAACTTATCTACCAGCCCTCTGTGCTCTGACTCCTGCCCATCTCTGATGAACCCAGCCACCGCAGACTCATCAGAGAACCTCTGCATGTGAACAAAACTCGGATTTGTGCTGAAAGTCTGAGGTGTACAGTGCGAACAGAAATGGAGGCAGGAGACAGAATTGAGCCTCCATCGCCAAGCTGTGTACCCACCACTCTCTGCAGCTTAAAAAAAAATCTTACCACTGGCATCCTCCCTATTAGATTTACAGAGAAAGTGGAGAGCAGGTTGGCAATATAGTGTAAGTGCCACAGGGAGGTAGACTGAGAGATAAAGAGTTCAAGATCCTGCTGTGTGAAGTCCTTGCATTAGCTGGTATACGACAGCTACCCCACTCTAACAGAAACGATTCAACTCTGTTCGGTGATGTGAAGTTCAGGACTGGGAATGTCAGGACCTTCATGAATAAACCCAATAGGGAATGGAAAGAAAGCAACTCCACAGGGGGATGTCTGAAGAAAGAGGGAAGAGAGTGGTGGTTGAGGAATAAATGTTGACTCACACCCACCAGGAAAATTCATCTGCAGATACAGGAACAATTTGACTGCTTCTTCATCTAGGGTTATCAAATCCTTTGTGTTCACAGTTTGAATTGTTTGTGACATTTACCAGGAGCATTGTAGATGAAGGGCTCAAAACATTGATGAGGATCCCTATCACCCATCTCACAATCTCCTTGACCCACTACCGTCAGGAGGAAGGTGCAGGAGTTTCAGGAGTAAGATTGACAGACTGGGTAACTTCTCAGGCTGTGAGACAAATGAAAGAATACCTTGCCGCCACCGAGGTATCATCACCAGGACACCGAGCTGCTCACTGTTTACCTGTGCTGTGCACTTCACATACATTTTACATTATATTTTATTAGCTTATTTGTGCTAATATTTTGTTTTTTCTGCTCAGTGTGATATATGTATTGTGGGTACACTGTGGTCTGGAGGAACGTGGTTTCATTTGGTTGTATATGTGTATAGTCAGATAACAATAAACTTGAACTTGAATTATATACTGTTGATCCTCAAAGCAAAGCAAGCAATAGTCTTGGCTGTCAGTCAAAAGTCCTGCCTTCTTCATATTCTGTTCCATTGAAGTCAAGGGACCTAGAGCTCAGGAAGAGAGGATGACAAGGGACCAAAACCAATTGCTGGCTTTTAATCTCAAACAATAAACCAACTCTACATTGGTGAGTCCTGTTGTGAATTGAAGAACTGCTTCGTTGAGCACCTCCACGCCATCCGCCACATACAGTACTTCCTGGTGGCCAAAGGTTTTAATTCTGATTCCCATTCCTATTCTGACATGTTGATCCATGGGCTTCTCTTGTACTAAGATGAGGCCACCCTCGGGGTGAAGGGGCAGCACCTTATATTTAGTCTGAGTACCCTCCAACCTGATGGTATGAATATTGATTTCTCTTTTCGATTAACAAAATTTCACCCCCCTCTATTCCCCTCTCTAACTTTTTGGTTTTTTTTTCTCACCTGCCTATTACTTACCCCTGGGTCCCTTTCTCCTGTTGTCCTCTCTCCTCTCCTATCAGATTCTTTCTTCTCCTGCCCTTGACCTTTCCCACCCACCCAGTTTCACCTATAACCTTCCAGCTAGCCTCCTTCCCCTCCCCCCCCAGCTTTTTATTCTGACATCTTGCCCCTCCCCTCTCAGTCCTGAAGAAGGGTCACGGCCTGAAACATCTTTTCCATAGATGCTGCCTGGCCTGCTGAGTTCATCAGGCATTTTGTGTGAGTTGCCTTGGATCTCCAGCATCTATGGATTTTATTGACTTCCCAATAAATCAACTAATTGTTTGCACTTTGATTCAAGGTATGGACAATGGTTACAAAGTCCGCGTCCTTCTCTTCATTGGTGGCTCTGGTGGACTCCCAAGAAATGAGACAACGTTTGCAGCAATATTACAGAAACAGGGATATGCCACAGGCATTATAGGTACGCCCCAACAAAATATCGACATTGGTTTTCATTTACTTATTCATGGGATGCAGCAGCTGCAGTCCGTCCCAGCATATTAATACCTTGTTAATCCTTGTTTTGCACTATACACTCAGTGGCTACTTTATTAGGGTAATCTGTACACCTGCTGTTCATGCAAATATCTATTCAGCCAATCATGTGGCAGCAAATCAATACATAAAAGCATGAGGACTGGTCAAGAGGTTCAGTTGTTTCTCTGACCAAACATCAGAATGGCGGGTGGCAGTGGTTGGGGGGGGGGGGGGAGGTGGGAGGAAGTGTGGTCTAAATGACTTTGACCGTGGAATGATTGTTGGTGCCAGATGGGGTGGTTTGAGTATCACAGAAACTGCTGATCCCTTGGAATTTTCACTCGCAACAGTTTCTAGAGTTTACAGGGAATGGTGCGAGAAACAAGAAACATCCGGTGTGTGGCAGTTCTGTGGGCAAAAGTGCCTTGTTAATGAGAGAGGTCAGAAGAGAATAGCCAGATTGGTCCAAACTGACAGGAAGGTGATATTCACTGAAATAACCATTACAAAAGTGATGTGCAGAAGAGCATCTCTGAATGCACAACATCCCGAACCTTGAAGTGGTTGGGCTACAGTAGCAGAAGACCATGGACGTGAACTCAGTGGTCACTATATTAGGTACAGGAACTATCTAATAAAGTGGACTCCGAGTATATATTTGTTTTTCTAATTTATAAGTTTTTTTATACCTTTGCATTGTTGTCATAAATTGACACATTTCATCTCATATGTCGGTAATAATGAATCTGATAGTTATTCAGGTGTTCAGAGGTTGTTAAGATTGAGTGAGTTCGGTTTCCTCTGGGTGAAAGGTCACCAGGAGGAAGTGGGATATGGTGTTGAGCCAGATCAGTCTCATTGAAAGGTGGTGCAGATATGAGGGTCTGTGTGGACTGGACTGGGTTAAATGGCAGGTACCCTCCCCTGGAAGGATGTTAGCGTTATAAGTACGGGCTTTAAAATTGCAGAGTGAATTTAGTGATGATGGATGTTCACAGGGTAAATGCAAGCAGGCTTTTATCCCCACTTAGGTTTGTTGTGACTAGAAGGTCATAGGTTAACAGTGAAAGGTGACATGTTTAGGCGGAAATGAGGGAAACCTTTTCACTCTGCGAGTGTGGAGCGAGCTGCCGGGGAGGTGGTGGATGCGGGTTTGATTTCAACGATTATGAGATGTACGTGGGTGGAAGGGATATGGAGGGCTATGGTTCGTGTGTGTGTTGATGGAAGTCGGCAGAATAGTAGTTTATCATGAAATAGATGGGCCAAAGGTCTTGCTTCTCTGTAAGTCTACTGGAATTTAAACGCCCCTATCTGAAGTAGTGGGATTTGAGTCAAGGGCCCAGGCTTCTGAATGCTGTTAAGACATTGGAAGCTGGCCAATTAAAGGAATAAATAATGAAACCTTTGAAGAAAAAGGAAGCTCTTCTTGGCTATTACTATAATGTCCATACTGGAAACGTTATAAAAGTACAGCTGAATGAAAGATAAAATTACCATCTGGGGGGGGGGGGGGGGAGAGGGAGGGAAAAAAGCAGAGAAACAGCATTGGGACAGATTACATTGGTTCAGGGAACTATCATCAGGGTTACCTTCAATTTGAAATGACATAATTGAGCTCTCTGATGTAAAGCTGATAGCCAGATATTAAGTGCATCAACAGCCCCTCTCCTCAGTCAGCCACTGACCCACCACTGGACTCAGTGTCTAGACACAGGATGGCTGGTCAGACATAGCTATATTGTATCCTGCTTTGCGCCTCAGGAGTGTGGGTTTCTGGGGCTTTCTGAATCACAGAAGAACCAGCTATCAGCCAGCCAATATGGCCCATTGGTTATGGTTCCATTTAGCGGGTCAAAATCATGTTTTTCCTAATGCAATGCTTTCTGATTGATACTATAAACTAATCGTGCCCTTTATATCCCTCTCCCCGGGGAAGGGAATTTGAGGTGAAGATCAGAGAACATAGAATATCACAGAACAGTACAGGCCCTTCAGCCCACAATGTGCAGACATTTTAATCTACTCAAACATCAATCTTACCCTACATGGCCCTCCATTTTTCTGTCATCCATGTCCCTAAGAGTTTCATAAATGTCCTTAATGTGTCTGCCCCTACTGCTACCCTGGCGGGGCATTGTACACTCCCATCACTCTATGCCAAAATAAAAACACGCCTCTGACTTCCAAGGTGTGTAGGATTACATTGGAAAAGTTTACCTTGAAAGATTAATTCAGAAACTTTTCTTTTTCAACAGGCAAGTGGCACCTGGGTGTAAACTGTGAAACCAGGAATGATAACTGTCACCACCCACTCAGCCATGGCTTTGATTACTTTTATGGCATGCCGTTCACCAATGTCTATGATTGCAAGCCGGGAAGTCAAAGCGCCATTTTAGCGGATGTACAAACCATTGTCTATCTGATCACCGAAGTGGTCTTTGCGGGGTTTTTCACCCTGCTGGCTTTAAGATGGACCGGCTATATATGCGTTGGTTGGAAGTGGATCATATGGCCTGTGGTGTTTTATTCCCTGCTCTTTGGGTCTTGGTACAGCGTGTTTGGATTCCTGAGACTCTGGAACTGCCTGGTCATGAGGAACCACCAAGTCGTCCAACAGCCATCAAATCTGGAAACCCTATCGACAAGAATGACCGAGGAAGCTCTGACATTCATTGAAAGGTAGAACAAACTTAAAAACTGGAGAAGTAAAAACATTGGGTAAAGCTGCCTCACCACTATAGGTTCAATCCTGATCTTTGGTGCTGTGGGTAGAGTTTGCTCATCCTCCCAGCCACCACTTGGTGCTGCATAGAACATAGAACAGTATAGCACATGAACAAGCCATTCAGCCCACCATGTTGTGCTGAACCAATAACATTAGTAACTAAATGGCTAACCAGACTAATCTTTTCTACCTACACGATGTCCATATCTTCCCATTTCCTTGACATTCATATACCTATCTAAACATTTCCTAATAGTTTGGAATAAGTTCCTTGACATTCTTTGACATTTAACCCTTGGAAAAAGATGTTGTCTGTCTACTCTATCTATGTCTCTCATTATCTTAGAAAAACCTCTATCAGATCTCCCCTCAGCTTCTGCCACCCCAGAGGAAACAACCCAAGTTTCTTCAACCTCTCATTTATAGCACGTGCCCTCTAATCCAGGCAGCATCTTCCCCAAAGCATCAACATCCTTTATATAATGGAGTGGCCTGAAATGTCTGCTATACTCCACATTCGGTCTAATTTGAGTTTTATAAAGCTGTAGCATAACCTCCTGACTTTTGAACTCAATGCCTCAAATAATAAAAGCAAGCATGCCATAAGCCTTCTTAACCAACTCATCAACTCATGTAGCCACTTCCAGGAAGCTATGAACTTTGACTCCAGTTTCTTTCCCCATCCCTAAGACAAAGTGGCAAAGGACTTCAAGGACGTTATCCCTTGGAGTGTAGGGGGAATGAGTAGAGATTTGACAGAGGCACACATAATTATGGGGGGTACAGATGAGATGAATAGAAGTAGGGTTTTTCTAGAGGTGGGGTGAGACTAGAACTAGAGGTCATAGGTTAAGGGTGAAAGGTGAAATATTTAAAGGGAACCTGAGGGGGGCCAACTTCACTCAGAAGGTGGTGCGAATGTGGAACGAGCTGCGAGCGCAATTGATGGATGCAAGTTTGATTAATATATACAGGCGTCCCGCACTTTACGAATGTTCACTTTACACCACTTCGCTTTTACAAAAGACCTACATTAGTAACCTATTTTCGCGTTACAAAGAGGATTTTTGCTTTTACGAAAATTTTTCCCATATAAATTAATGGTTTTTTGCTGTATGCCATTTTGGCTTAAGAAAGGTTTCATAGGAACGTTCTACCTTTGTAAAGTGGGGGAGACACCTGTATACAGTATAAAAAATGAAGATAAATACATGGATGGGAGGCTATGGTCCAAGTCCAGTTCGATGGGACGGAACAGAGTAACTATTTGGCACACGAGTGAATCTGCAGATGCTGGAAATAAATAAAAACACAAAATGCTGGCAGAACTCAGCAGGCCAGACAGCATCTATGGGAGGTGGTAGTGACGACGTTTCACACTGAAACCCTTCATCAGGAGGGTCATCCTGATGAAGGGTTTCGGCCCGAAACATTGTCACTACCTCCTCCCATAGATGCTGTCTGGCCTGCTGAGTTCAGCCAGCATTTTGTGTTTTTAACTATTTGGCACAGACTAGATGGGCTGAAAGGCCTATTTCCGTACTCTGGCAAAATGTGGCACTATGACACTATAATCTCTAACCTCTGGGAATTTGATAATAATTTCAAAGAAAATAAGTTTTATGGCCACAGGGGAATAGGACTGATGGGATTGCTGCCCTGAAAGGATATCCATTCAAGGTGAGTGGAGGAACCTTTAGGAAAGATGTCAGAAGTAGGTTTATCTACAAAAAGAGATAGGTTCTTGGAATGTGCTGCAAGTGGTGGCAGTAGAGGCAGAATCAATAGGATCATTGACAGAGATGGCAGAGGAACTGGTTGCGTATTTTGCATCAGTCTTCACAGTGGAAGACATCTGCAGTATACCGGACATTCAAGAGTGTCAGGGAAGTGAAGTACGTGCTGTGAAAATTACAATTGAGAAGGTGCTCAGGAAGCTTAAATCTCCTGGACTAGAGATGTAGAGAAATTACTTTAGTCAGAGGGTGGTAAATCTGTGGAATTTGTTGGCACGAGCAGCTATGGAGGCCAAGTCACTGGGTGCATTTAACGCAGAGATAGATAGGTTCTTGATTAGCTTGGCATCAAAGGGTATGGGGAGAAGGCAGAGGAGTGGGGATGACTGGAAGAATTGGATCAGCCCATGATTGGATGGTGGAGAAGACTCGATGGGCCTGAGATTCATTTTCTTGCGAGCATACTCAACAAATCCATAATAGAATAAAAACCATAATGGAATCATTGAAAGTCCATTTGCCTTTTGTTCACCCAGTGTGCAAAAGACAACAAACTGTGCAAATACAAAAAGAAATACTAATAATAAACAAATACCTTGAACATGAGATGAAGAGTCCTTAAAAGTGAGTCCAAAGGTCGTAGGAAAATTTCTGTGATGGAGCAAGTGAAGTTGGGTGAAGTTACCCCTTTAGTTCAAAGCCTAATGGTTGAGGGGTAATAATTATTCCTGAACCTGGTAGTGTGAGTCCTGAGGCTCCTGTACCACCTTCCAGATGGTCACAGTGAGAAGAGAGCATGACCTGGGTGATGGGGATCCCTGATAATCGATGCTGCTTTCTTGTGAAAACGCCCATTGGAAAGAGTTTTACCTGTGATGCAGTGAGCCATATCCATTACTTTTTGTAGGATTTTTCCGTTCAAGAGCATTGATGTTTCCATTCCAGTCTGTGATGCAGCCAGTCAATATACTCTCTGCCACACATCTATAGAAGTTCGTCAAAGTTTTAAATGTCATGGTGAATCATTACAAACTCCTAAGGAAGTAGAGGCTTTGCTGTGCCTCTTTGTAATTGCACTTGCGTGTTGGGCCCAGGACACGTCCTCTGAATGATTACATCAAGGAATTTAAAGTTGTTGACCCTCTCCACCTCTGAGGCCTAGCTCATCAACATCTGATTTCATGCTTCTTAAGTCAATAATCAGCTTCTTGGTCTTGCTCATTGAGTAAGAGGTTGTTGTTGCACCACTCAGCCAAATTTTTAGTCTCCCTCCTATATGCTGATTTATCCATAAGACCATAAGACAGACGAGCAGAATTAGGCCATTTGGCCTATCGAGTATGCTTCACCATTCAATCATGGCTGATCCTCTTTTTTCTCCTCCTCAACCCCATTTTCTGGCCCTCCTGTAACCTTTGACGCCATGTCCAATCAAGAACCTTAAATATCTGCCTTAAATACACCCAATGACCTGGCCTCCACAGCTGCACGTGGCAACAAATTCCACAAATTCACCACCCTCTGGCTAGAGAAATTTCTCTGTATCTCTATCCTGAGGCTGTGCCCTCTTGTCCTAGACCTTTCTCACCTTGGGAAACTTTATTTCCACATCTACTCTGTCTAGGCCTTTCAACATTCAAAAGGTTTCAATGAGATCCCCCCTCATCCTTCTGAATTCCAGCGAGTACAGACCCAGAGCCATCAAATGTTCCTCGTATGATAACCCTTTCATTCCTGGAATCATCCTTGTGAATCACCTGTAGACCCTCTCCAATGCCAGCACATCTCTTCTAAGATGAGGAGCCCAAAACTGTACACAATGCTCAAGGTGAGGCCTCACTAGTGCCTTATAAAGCCACAGGATCATATCCCTGCTCTTATATTCTAGACTTCTTGAAATGAATATTAACATTGCATTTGCCTTCCTCACCACAGACTCAACCTGTAAGTTAACCTTTAGAGTGTTCTGCACAAGGACACCCAAGTCCCTCTGCATTTCAGATTTTTGGATTTTCTCCCCGTTGAGAAAATAGTCCACATATTTATTTCTACTACCAAAGTGCATGACTCTGCATTTTCCAATATTCTATTTCATTTGCCACTTTCTTGCCCATTCTCCTAATCTGTCAAAGTCCTTCTGCATCCTACCTGTTTCCTCAACTCTACCTGCCCCTCCACCAATCTTTGTATCATCTGCAAACTTGGCAACAAAGCCACCTATTCCATCATCTAGATCATTTATATACAACATAAATATAAATGGTCCCATCACTAACCCCTGCCGAACACCACCAGTTACTGGCAGCCAACCAGACAAGAATCCTTTTAATCCAACTTGCTGCCTTCTTCCAATCAGCCAATGCTCTAACCATGTTAGTAACTTTCCTGCAATACCACGGGCTCTCAACTTGGTAAGCAGCCTCAAGTGTGGCACCTTGTCAAATGCCTTCTGGAATTCCAAATATACAACATCCACTGTATCCCCTTTATCTATCCTACTTGTAATCTCCTCAAAAAACTCTAACAGGTTCATCAGGCAGGATTTTCCCTGAAGGAAACTAGGCTGACTTTGTTCTCTCTTGTCCTGTGTCACCAAGTACTCCATCACCTCATCCTTAACAATTGACTCTAACATCTTCCTAACCACTGAATGTGATTTGCACCACTCTAACATCTTCTCAACCATCGAGACATAAAATTAGTCAGTTTTATCACAGGTACTAACTCCATAGTATCCAAGACGTCTTTAAGGAACAGTGCCTTGGGAAGGCAGCATCCATGATTAAGGACCCCCACCACCCAAGACATGCCCCCTTCTCATTGTTACCAGCAGGAATGAGGTACAAATGCCTGAATGCACATATTCAGATTCAGGAACAGCTTCTTCCTTCTGCAATCTGATTTCTGAATGGACATTGACCATCAACACCACCTCGCTACTTTAAAAAAATTTATTTCTGTTTTTGCACCATTTATTTTACCGTAACTATTTTATAAATACTTACAGAATGTCTCTCTGGTGCTTCTCCGCTCTCTTCCCTGTACCTTCCCATTTTCCCAGCCATGATTCCCCTTCCCACTCTCAGTCCACAATAGAGACCTATATCAGAATTGTGTTTCTCATTACTCACAAATATTTATTGTAACTAAGGTACCTAATACTTTTGCACAGTCCTGTATATCTGGCAGGAACAAAGGATTTGTGGAATGGAGAGAGCAGAGTGCCACGTGAAGAGGTCCGGAACTGGTGGCAGAGGAGTGCCTGGGGTGGGAGTGGCATGGTGCAGATACACCCAGCCTTGTTACACCAGAGAAGGTCATTTAATTCCAAATAATTACTTTATTGATCATTACCAAATGTCTCTCTGGTGCTTCCTGTTCCCTCCTCTCTCCCTTTCCCTTTTCTCAGCCATGATTCCCCTCTCCCTGCCCCCTTCCATTGTCAATCCAAGATAGAGACCCATATCAGAATCAGGTTTATCATCATTCACATATGTCATGACATTTATTATTTTTTGTCACAGCAATACAATGCAATACATAAAGTTACTTAAGTACTGTGCAAAAGGCACACACACAAGACTTTTGCACAGTGCTGTATATTTATTAATTATTATTGTTTGGAATGTAATATGTAATGCATGTACAGTACTTTAGTAATTGTATGTATTACACTGCACTGCTCCTGCTGCAAAAACATTGTGACATGTGAGTGTTGATAAACTTGGGTCACTATATATATAGATGTGCTTTAGAGTTTTGCACAGAACAGTAGATGCAACATGATCTCCTTCTTCAATAGTGTCTTTCAGTGAAATACAAATCTGGCCCCTATGATCTCTTTGTATCTTAATGTTACTAGGGGGTCTACCATTAACTATATATTTTTGTCTTTCATTTGACCTCCCAGAGTGCAATACTACACACTTGCTGAATTAAACTCTATCAGCCACTTCTCTGCCCATATCTATAACTGATCTATACTCTGTGGCCATTATATTAGGTACACCTGTACACCTGCTCGTTAATGCACATACCTCATCAGCCAATCATGTGGCAGCAACTCAATGCATAAAGACATGCAGACATGGTCAAGAGGTTCAACTGTTGTTCAGACGAAACATCAGAATGGAGAAGAAATGTGATCAAAGTGACTTTGACCATGAAATGATTGTTGATGCCAGATGGGGTGGTTTGAGTATCTCAGAAATTGCTGGTATCCTGGGATTTTCATGCACAGCAGTCTCTAGAATTACAGAGAATGGTGTGAAAAACAAACAGAAATCCAGTGAGCAGCAGTTCTGTGGGTGAAAATGCCTTGTTTAATGAGAGAGGTCAGAGGAGAATGGCCAGACTGGTTCAAGTGATTGTAACTCAAATAACCACAGGATACTTTTACAAACTTTTTAATTTTTTTCTTACAAACTTGCTCTTCACTCCACGTTGACAAGTACAGTACAGTGCAAAAGTCTTAGGTATGTACAGTATATATAGTTAGGGTGCCTAAGTCCATCTGAATGAGGATGGGTTTGAAATAAATTAATAATGGAAAGGAAATAATTATGCTCAGGAAATCGGAACCTCTAGATCCTACCACTAAGCATATTTTACCTCTAGTCATCTCTCCCCACTGATCTTCCTTGTGACACTTAGTACTGCAAGCGGAGCAAATGTCACACCTGCCGCTACACTTCTTCCTTCTCCGCCACTTAAGGCCCCAAAGACCTCTTCTAGGTGAGGTGACATTGGGCTCATCTAATGTATCTGGTACTCCTGAGCAGCCTCCTTGTCATTGGTGAGACCCAATATAGACTGAGGGACCACTTTGTTGAGCACCTTCGCTCTGTCTGTCGCAAAAGGCAGGATTTTCATGTGGCACCCATTTCAATTTGACTTCTTATTCCTCTTCTGCCAAGATGAGTCCATCCTCAGGTTGGAGGAGCAGCACCTTGTATTCAGTCTGGGTAGCCTCCAACTTGATGGTATGAGCATCAATTTCTCTAACTTCTGGTAATTTCTTACTTCTTCCCTCGTTCTCTCATTTTTTCCCCTTCCCATTCTGGTTCCCTTCTTACCTCTTCTCTTCTTGACCTGACCATCACCATCCTCTGGTTCCCACCTCATTCCCTTTATTCCTAGGTCCCACTCTCCTCCCCTTCTTCATCAGCCTTTTACCTCTTCCAGTCATCACCTCCAGCTTTTTACTTCATCCACCCCATCTCCCCCACTCAGTCATCTCCCTCGTCACCTGGTCTCAACTATCACCTACCAGCTTGTTCTCCTCCTTTACCCTCTCCCTCTTATTCTGGCCTCTTCCCCCCCTTCTTTCCAGTCCCAATGAAGAGCCTCAGCCAAAAACATGTTCATTCTCCTCTGTGGATGCTGCCTGATTTGCTGAGTTTCTCCAGATGTGCGTGTGTGTGCGTGTGCGCGTGTTGTCATAAGTACCATGGATGCAGGTGGGAAAAAATTGAAATTGCAAGAAAATGGGGCAGCAAATAATCTCTGTAGCTGGTGAACAAGCTAAACAGGTACTGTAGTTGTGTATCTGAGGAAGGAGGCAGAAGTGGATTGTTTGATTGGGTGGGCTCGTTATATTCCAGGATAGTCCAACTATTCCTTCTGTATTGAGATTGACGCAAGCTATTCTAACACAGTCAATTTTTCATATTTTAGAAACCAGAAGAAACCATTTCTACTTCTCCTATCGCTACTACATGTTCATTCTCCCTTCTTTACCACCGAGCCATTCATTGGGAAAAGTAATCACGGTTCTTACGGAGATAATGTGGAGGAGATGGATTGGCATGTGGGTAAGTTCTCCCAAAAATAATGAGAAAGAGGTTCAGCAGGTAATGAAGTCAAGTTTATGGTCGAATGCACAAGTACAATGGAAAACTTACTTGCACCAGCATCACAGGCAGAGCATCAGAGACACAATGCTCACAAAGATAACATAAACATAATTTATGCAAAATTATACATGAAAGAACACAATTACAACCAAAAAAGAAGTCATTTGTAGTGCAAGTAATCAAAGTCATAGAACACTGCAGCACAGAAACAAGCCCATTCAGCCCATCTAGTCCATGCCAAACTATTATTTTGCCTAATCCCATTGATCTGCACCAAATCATACCTTTTTTCATAGCGGGGCTTGGGCCTCTCCATGGTGAATTAGAGAAGACACAGTCATGCATTTAATTTCATGATCTTCAGACTTTCTCTAAACAATGATATTTCCTCATCACCCTTTAGGACTCTTTTTTTGCAGAACTACATAAGTTTATTCATTCACAAGACACACAAAATACCAACATCAGGGAATTGCAAGACTGTTCAAATTAAAATCAAGTTACTACTATCTATAAAATACTCAGTTCGTTGAAGGGAATACTGTTCTCAGTAATCCCCAACTTCACCCATGGTGACCGTATGCTCCCACTCTAAGGACACTTGGGCACAAACATAACTCCAGAGGAGGGAGTCTGCTTGGGCAGAGCCCTCAACTGCCCATTGTCTGGACCCATGAGTGACCTTCTTGGCTAGACCCAGGAGCAAGCCCACCAGTAGATCCCCCGAGCAATCCACGCCCCTCAGTGCTGGGTGACCATATGTCAGGAGTGTGGGGCTAATCTGCAACCAGAACTTGATGAACAGCCCCTTCAGATACTCAAACAAGGACTGCAACCACTCAATTAGGACTGTCTTGGTTACACATTGTTTAATTAAACTTAGTCTCATCTAAATTCCTGGAAATATACGTTACCCCCTCCTCTAGGAACCTTGTTGGAAATAACGAACCAAGCTTTTGTTCAAGACATATCGTTAAAGAAAGCAACGTTCCTCCAGACCAAGGTGCACAATGCAGTACATGTAACTCACACACAAAACATAAAGAAATATTACCACAAATGTATTAAGAAATACTAAGGTGCACTTACGTCACAAGTCTAGAGTTGTGGTGGTGGTTGGGCCAGGGGAAAGTTGCAGGACTACAAGGATGAGTGGTATCACGTGAATGATAGGGAAAGTCATGTTGGATACTTCCATCCTCGTTTGGACTTTGAAGTCACAGTTGGGGCTGGAACTACTTATAGGAATATATATATACGCATACATATACAGTACTGTATTTGTTATTGTAAATTATAATATATTCAGTTCAGTTTCAGTTTATTGTCATTTAGAAACCACAAATGCAATGCAGTTAAAAAAATGAGACAATGTTCTCATTTTACATATTTTACAAATTTTACATATTTCACTGACCTGCAAAACTACAAATTTCACAACATGTCAGTGATAATAAACCTGACTCTGACTCTGAGCCGGGCTCCCAGCACCAACCTGTGAAAACCAGTGAAGCTTACAAAAGCAAGATTCCATCACAAGCCTGACTCCATCACGTGGGAGGACCCTGAGTGAAAATCGTAGCAACGTGCCCAGTCCCCAAATTTCAACCGAGACTGCACTTTGTAGCACAGAAAGACGCGGCAATCCAACTTCTAACCGCAGAATTGTCCACAAAACTCTTCCACTCTTAATCTTCTTTTTATGTTGATTCCAGGTCAGATTGTAAATTCCATCAACAATTTTGGCCTTGCAAATAAAACTCTCATCTATTTTGCCTCGGATCATGGTGGTGGCAGAGACTCTGTTGGAATGAACGGAGAGCTTGATGGTGGTTGGAATGGAATATACAGAGGTAACTGCTTTATGAAACATGTTAGACCTGGTTGACTATTACTGTTTCTGAATTCAAACCTTGCATGTAACTATTCCACCAAATCATTTTCCATTTTGGAAAGTTTGTTTAGAATAGTCTTAGTTCCCTTACCCCATACTGCTTGCCTCTACCTCCTAACCAAGATCCACAAACCAGACTGTCCGGGTGGGCATATTGTACCTGCCTGCTCTTGTCCCTCTAAAGCTGTGTCCTTGTACCTCAATTCCATTCTATCCCCCTTGTTCAGTCCCTTCCCACCAACATACATGATATTTCTCAAGCTCTCGATCTCCTCACTAATTTTCAATTCCCTGGCCCTGACCAACTCACTTTCACCATGGAAGACCAGTTCCTACACCATAAGACCATAAGATATAGGAGCATAATTAGACGATTTGACCCATCAAGTCTGCTCCACCATTTCATCATGGCTGATCCAATTTTCCTGTCAGCCCCAATCTCCTGCCTTCTCCCCATATCCCTTCATGCCCTGACCAATCAAGAATCTATCAACACGCAAGAGAAAATCTGCAGATGCTGGAACACACACAAAATGCTGGAGGAACTCAGCAGACCAGGCAGCACCTATGGAAAAGAGTACAGTTGATGTTTTGGGCCAGAACCTCTGCCTTAAATATATGTAAGGACTTGGCCTCCACAGCTGCCTGTGGTATTCCAAGAATTCCACAAACTTATCACTCTCTCGCTAAAGAAATTCATCCTCATCTCTGCTCTAAAAATGCCCCTCTATTCTGAGGCTGTGTCCTCCGGTTGTAGACTCTCCCACCATAGAAAACTTCCTCGCCACATCCACTCTACCAAAGCCTTTCATGATTCGATAGGTTTCAATGAGGGCACCCCTTGTTCTTCTGAATTCTAGTGAATACAGGCCCAGAGCCATTAAATGTTCTTCATATGACAAGCCATTCAATCCTGAAATCATTTTCGTGAATCTCCTTTGAACCCTGTCCAGTTACAACACATCCTAAGATAACAGTAAGATAATGGGCCCAAACCTCTCACAATACTCCAAGGGAGGCCTCACCAGTTCTTTATAAAGTCTCAACATTACATCCTTGTTTTTATATTCTAGTCTTCTTGTCATGAATGCTAACATTGTATTTGCCTTCCTCACCACAGACTCAACCTGCAAATGAACCTATAGGGAATTTTGGACAAGGTCTCTCAAGTCCCTTTGCATCTCAGTTTTTTGTATTTTCTCCCCACTTCAAAAATAGTCAACTCTTTCATTTCTTCTACAAAGTGCATGACCATACACCTCTTGACACTGCATTCCATCTGACATTTCCTTGTCCATTCTCCTAATATGTCTAAGACTTTCTGTAGCCTCTTTATTTCCTCAAAACTACCCGCCCCTCCACCTATCTTAATATCAGCTACAAAATTTGCAACAAATCCATCAATTCCATCATCCAAATCATTGACATATGACTTAAAAGGAATTGGTCCCAACACAGACCCCTGTTGAACACCCTTAGTCACTGGCAGCCAACTAGAAAAAGGCTCCCTTTATTCCCATTCCTATAACACTGAGGTCAGACTTACAGTTTTCTTTCTTCTGCCGCTCTTACCCCCCCCCCCCCACTTGAAGAGTGGGGTGATATTTGCAATTTTCCAGTCTTCCAGAACCATTCCAGAATCTAATGATTTTTGAACGATCATTATAATGCCTCCACGATCTCTTCAGCTACCTCTCTCAGAACTCTGGGCCATACGCTATCTGGTCCAGGTGACAGCCGCCTACAGACCTTTCAGTTTCTCAAGAACCTTCTCTCTAGTAATGGCAACTTCAAACAATTCATGACCCCTGACACCTGGAACTTCCACTATACTGCAGGTGTTTTCCACAGTGAAGATTGTTGAAAAATACTTACTCAGTTTGTCCGCCATTTCGTTGTTCCCCCATTAGTACCGATCCAGCATGGTTTTCCAGAGGTCCGATATCCCGTCTTGCCTCTTTTTTACACCTTATGTATCTGAAGAAGCCTTCAGTATCTTTTTTATATTATTGGCTAGCTTACTTACATATTCAATCTTTACCTTCTTATACAGTTCTAACCGCCACTAAGCAGGCCTTAAAGCTTCATTCTGACGAAGGGTTTCGGCCCGAAACGTCGACAGCGCTTCTCCCTATAGATGCTGCCTAGCCTGCTGTGTTCTACCAGCATTTTGTGTGTGTTGTTGTTTGAATTTCCAGCATCTGCAGATTTCCTCATGTTTGCTGTTCAGATAATAATCTGTTTTCCTGTTCTTGCAACCAAAGTGGATAACCTCACATTTATCCACATTAAATTGCATCTGCCATGAATTTGCCCACTCACCTAACCTATCCAAGTCATCCTGCATCCTCTTAGCATCCTCCTCATAGCTAACACCGCCACCCAGCTTCATGTCATCTGCAAACTTGGAGATGCTGCATTTAATTCCCTCGTCTAAATCATTAATATATATTGAAAACAACTAGGGTCCCAGCACTGAGCCTTGCGGTACCCCATTAGTCACTGCCTGCCATTCTGAAAAGGTCCCATTTACACCCACTCTTTGCTTCCTGTCTGCCAACCAATTCTCTATCCACATCAATACCATACCCCCAATACTGTGTGCTTTAAGTTTGCACACTAATCTCCTGTGTGGGACCTTGTCAAAAGCCTTTTGAAAATCTAAATATACCACATCCACTGGCTCTCCCCTATCCACTCTACTAGTTACATCTTCAAAAAATTCTACAAGATTCGTCAGATATGATTTTCCTTTCACAAATCCATGCTGACTTTGTCCGATGATTTCACCTCTTTCCAAATGTGCTGTTATCACATCTTTGATAACTGACTCTAGCATTTTCCCCACCACTGATGTCAGACTAACCAGTCTATAATTCCCCAGTTTTTCTCTCCCTCCTTTTTTAAAAAGTGGGGTTACATTAGCCACCCTCCAATCCTCAGGAACTAATCCAGAATCTAAGGAGTTTTGAAAAATTATCACTAACGCATCCACTATTTCTTGGGCTACTTCCTTAAGCACTCTGGGATGCAGACCATCTGGCCCTGGGGATTTATCTGCCTTTAATCCCTTCAATTTACCTAACACCACTTTCCTACTAACATGTATTTCCCTCAGTTCCTCCATCTCACTAGACCCTCGGTCCCTTACTATTTCCGGAAGATTATTTATGTCCTCCTTAGTGAAGACAGAACCAAAGTAGTTATTCAATTGGTCTGCCATGTCTTTGTTCCCTATGATCAATTCACCTGTTTCTGACTGTAAAGGACCTACATTTGTCTTGACCAATCTTTTTCTTTTCACATATAGATGGGAGATGCCAGAGAGTAGTGGTGGATAATTGTTTATCGGGATGGAGGCCGGTGACTAGCGGGGTGCCTCAGGGATCTGTTTTGGGCCCAATGTTGTTTGTAATATACATAAATGATCTGGATGATGGGGTGGTAAATTGGATTAGTAAGTATGCTGATGATACTAAGGTAGGAGGTGTTGTGGATAATGAGGTGGGTTTTCAAAGCTTGCAGGGAGATTTATGCCGGTTAGAAGAATGGGCTGAACGTTGGCAGATGGAGTTTAATGCTGAGAAGTGTGAGGTTCTACATTTTGGCAGGAATAATCCAAACAGAACATACAGGGTAAATGGTAGGGCATTGAGGAATGCAGTGGAACAGAGAGATCTAGGAATAACAGTGCATAGTTCCCTGAAGGTGGAGTCTCATGTAGATAGGGTGGTGAAGAAGGCTTTTGGAACGCTGGCCTTTATAAATCAGAGCATTGAGTACAGAAGTTGGGATGTAATGTTAAAATTGTACAAGGCATTGGTAAGGCCAAATTTGGAATATTGTGTACAGTTCTGGTCACCGAATTATAGGAAAGATAAAAAAATTAGAGAGAGTGCAGAGACGATTTACTAGGATGTTACCTGGGTTTCAGCACTTAAGTTACAGAGAAAGGATGAACAAGTTAGATCTCTATTCATTGGAGCGTAGAAGGTTGAGGGGGGATTTGATCGAGGTATTTAAAATGTTGAGAGGGATAGATAGAGTTGACGTGAATAGGCTGTTTCCATTGAGAGTAGGGGAGATTCAAACGAGAGGACATGATTTGAGAGTTAGGGGGCAAAAGTTTAAGGGAAACACGAGGGGGTATTTCTTTACTCAGAGAGTGATAGCTGTGTGGAATGAGCTTCCTGTAGAAGTAGTAGAGGCCAGTTCAGTTGTGTCATTTAAGATTAAATTGGATAGGTATATGGACAGGAAAGGAGTGGAGGGTTATGGGCTGAATGCGGGTAGGTGGGACTAGGTGAGATTAAGAGTTCGGCATGGACTAGGAGGGCCGGAATGGCCTGTTTCCGTGCTGTGATTGTTATATGGTTATATGGTTATATCTATAAAAGCTTTTACAGTCAGTTTTTATGTTCCCTGCCAGCTTTCTCTCATAATCTTTTTTCCCTTTCCTAATTAAGCCCTTTGTCCTCCTCTGCTGGTCTCTGAATTTCTCCCAGTCCTCAGGTATGCCACTTTGTTTTGCTAATTTATATGTTTCTTCTTTGGACTTGATACTATCCCTAATTTCCCTTGTCAGCCATGGGTGCACTACCTTCCCTGGTTTATTCTTTTGCCAAACTGGGATGAACAATTGTTGTAGTTCATCCATGCGACCTTTCATAAGCCTACCTCTTCCCACTCTGTCTCCTGTAAAAATGCTATTCCCTTTTCTCAGGTCCTTCATCCCCGCTACATCTGCTTCCAGGATGCAGCTTTTCTTTCCAGAACATCAGAGATGTGCTCCTTCTGTAAAGAACAGGGCTTCCCTTCCTCCACTGTTGATGCTGCCCTCACCCTCATCTCCTCTATTTCCTGAACATTCATGTTCACCCCATCTTTCCACCACCTTAACAGGGATAGAGTTCCTCTTGTCCTTGCCTACCACCCTATGAGCCTCCATATCCAATGTATCATCCTTCTGTAACTTCTGCCATCTCCAAATGGATCATACTGTTGTGTTTGTTATTAAGGGATAGTGCAGAGCACACCAGGACGCCTGCATGCAGGATACTCAACTGAACTATATTGGTAACCCTGCTTGTACAGTATGTGAACTCCCCCCATGTGGGAGTGGCTAACTAAGTGGCTTAGGAATAACACTATTGACTACCACTACACATACCACCAAATATATCTTTACTTACACCCCCACCCCTTCCACTTTCACAAGGATTGTTCCCTCTGTGATTGCCTTGTCCATTTGTCCCTCTCTACTATCTCCATCCTGGCACTTATCCCTGCAAACAGCCAAAGTGCTACACCTGCCCATTCACCTTCTCCCTCACCTCCATTCAAGGCCCCAAACAGTCCTTCTAGGTGAGGCAACACTTCACCTGCTGGTGTTGTCTATTATGTCAAGTGCTCATGAGGCAGCCTCCTCTACATATAACCATACAACAATTACAGCATGGAAATAGGTCATCTTGGCCCTTCTAGTCTGTGCCGAACGCTTACTCACACCTAGTCCCACCTACCTGCACTCAGCCCATAACCCTCCATTCCTTTCCTGTCCATATACCTATCCAATTTTCTTTAAATGACAAAATCGAACCTGCCTCTACCACTTCTACTGGAAGCTCATTCCACACAGCTACCACTCTCTGAGTAAAGAAGTTCCCCCTCGTGTTACCCCTAAACTTTTGCCCCCAACTCTCAACTCATGTCCTCTTGTTTGAATCTCCTCTACTCTCAATGGAAAAAGCCTATCCACATCAACTCTATCTATCCCCCTCATAATTTTAAATACCTCTATCAAGTCCCCCCTCAACCTTCTATGCTCCAAAGAAGCATTGGTGAGATACACTGGTGAGATACCAAAGATACATTGGTGAGACCCATTGCAAATTGGGGGACTGCTTCGTTGAGCAACTCCTCTCCATCTGCCCAAAGTGGAACTTCCCAGTAGCCAAATATTTTAACTCCGATTCCTGTTCCTACATGTTGATCCATGACTCCTCTTTTGTCCCAAGCTGAGGCCACCCTCAGGTTGGAGGAGCAACACCTTGTATTCCATCTGGGTTGCCTCCTATGTTTCTCCTTCCGGTAAATAAATTTCCCTCCTCTTCCCCTCTTTTACTATTACCCACTTTGACCTCTTGCCTCTTCTCACCTGCCTGCCACCTGCCCCTAGATCCCCTCCTCTTTTCCTTTTTCCTATGATCCACTCTCCTCTCCTGTCAGATACCTTCTTCTCCAGTTCTTCATTGTTCCCACCCACCTAGCTTCATCTGTCACCTTCTAGATATTCTCTTTCCTCTTCCCCCTTCCACCTTTTTATTCTAGCACCTTTTCCCTTCCTTTCCAGCCCTAAAGAAGGATCTTGCAGTGACATATCTAAGGTATGGCACGTGCCCTGGGCACCACTGAGCAGTTTCTATTAAAGTCAGACGAGCCATCCTCAGATAGTGAAAAAGAATTTTCTTCAGATGTATGATCTGTCTTTGATTATCATGGGTGAGAAGCACTAGGATGGCCTTATTTCAGAGCATTGTGTAAGAAGACTGTGAAACATTTCTTCACGAAGAAGGAAAGTGGAGCTGAAGGATGGAAGAGACGAAAGTTGCAGGCAGAGGAAGCCAAGAAGTTGAGCAAGTTCTTCATGCCCTTCTTTGGAAAGCCCAGAACAAGTAGTTTGAAACATTCCATGGAGTCGCCTGCACCTGCTACAAGTTTGTTAGAATCCGAAGGTGGATCAAGTACAAATGTGTTACTAGCCGAGGAGGAAGTCAAGTCAGATAAATCCGAGTATGGTGAGATTAAGAGTGAGGCTGCCACAGAGAGTGTGGACGTGACAGGAGGGGAAGACGATGGTGGTGATGGTGATGTTGAGTTTATTGACGAGATTTTACCTGATGAGATTGAACCTAACAACACTGAACCTAGTGAACGGGATGGTGTCAAAGAGACTCAAACTGTCATACCAGAAGTGATTGAACAGCATGGCATTGGACTTCTGAATTTCGACAAGGATACTGGAAAAGCAATTCTGCTTGACGCGTTAAGAACAGAAATAATAAAGCTGGGTTTGAAGTATTTCCAGAACAGTGAGCGGCCTTTCCTACCAACAAATAACTGCTCAATGAACAAAACTTGGTTCAAGAAGAAATTGGGAAAGGGTCGTGGTGAAGAAGTGACTTGCTCATGGCTGGTCTATTCCCCTTCTAAAAAGTCTGCATTTTGTATCTGTTGTCTTCTCTATTCCCAATCAGACCATCAATCCTCATTGGAACAGGAAAGTGGATTCAACCAGTGGAAAGCACCTGAAAGGATTAGTGTTCATGAAAATACCAAGGATCATTGGGAATGTTTCACACAGTGGAAAGAAATGGAAAGAAATTTAGCTGGAAACAGAGGAGTTATTGACGCGGTATTTCAGTCACAGATTGAGAAGGAAAAACAGAAATGGCGTGATATCTTGATGAGAATCCTTCACTGCATAAAATTCCTTGTGATTCAGAACCTGGCTTTGCGAGGACACAGGGAGTCACTTCAGCTAGACAATGACTCGAATGTGAGAAATTTCCTTGGCTTACTGAAACTACTGGCCATCTTTGACCCTGTCATAAAAGAACACCTCACTCATTTGGAAAGTCATCCTGGATCCACGTCTTATCTTTCACCGGGTGTCCAAAACGAATTCATCCACATGATGTCATCCACTATTCACCAGAGTTTACTGAGAAGCATTCGTAAAGCCAAGTACTATGGGCTCATGTTCGACTCAACTCCTGATCAGGCACACCGTGAGCAGATGTCAGGAGTAGTGAGGTATGTGGAAGCTGATTTTGAGAGGAAAACAGTGCGTGTTAGAGAGTCCTTCCTTGGTTTTATCCATTCAGATAAGCCAGAAGAATGCTGAGGTCTTGGTTGAAGACATCTTGAAAGAGCTAGAGAAGGACTAAATGGAGCTACAAGATTGTCAGACAAAGTGCTATGACAACACTGCTGTGATGGCTGGACACAGAAGTGGTGTTCATCAAAGAATAAGTGAGAAAAACAACCTGGCAGTGTTTGTGAATTGCGACAATCACTCACTCAACTTGGTGGGTGTACAGGCTGATGAGAACTCGAGAGATGCTGGGTTAACAGCTAAGGAGGAAATGGAAAGAGTCATGAAGGGAACACTTGACCATCCTCACAGAGAAATGGATGAAAGGTTTGCTCCTTTGCACGACACTGACACCAAGTTTTGGGTTCCTTCTGGATGTCGAGGGACTGTGTTACGGCGCCGACAGTAATGACCTAAAGAAGAAGTGTGAAAATTTGGGTGAATTGTATAGCTCTGATGTTGATGGACAGCAGCTATATGAAGAAATTTTGGATTGCAGAATGTTGCTATCAAGGCAGGTCAACACGAAAGTATCAAGACCTGAAGAGCTTCTTGAATTTATTGTTCAGTATGGAGATGACAGCATCTTCCCCAATCTTCGTATTGCTATTCAGATCTTGCTTTGCTGAGTGAGAAAGAGAAGAAACTGAAAGAACTGACTTTGATCACATCATAGACCAATTTGCATCAGTGAAAGCAAGGAAGATGCAGTTACAATTTTCATGTAGTGCCATAATTTGTTAATTAAAAGATTAACAAGCTTTACTTGTATTTTTGAGCTGATATTATGGTAAAGTTATCTAAAAGCTGGGTGTCAGATGTTTAGACAGGGGCGCAATTTCAATGCTTGCCATAGGTGCTATTTTCCGTAGATACGCCCTTGGGATCTTGGCCCAAAATGCCAGCTGTTCATTTATTTCCATAGGTGCTGCCTGATCTACATCCAACTCCAATGAAGTACTCGGCGGGAGTACAGAGTCTGCTGTGCGTATGTTTTCACAGAGACGTGGCTCACTGATGGGGTCCCTGAGTCAGCTGAACGGGCTCACCTTGTTCTGAGTGGACAGGGATGCAGCTCTTTCCAGTAAGACTCGCGGGGGTGGCTTGTGTGTTTACATCAATACGGAACGGTGCAAGAACTCTGTGCCGGTTTCCAGATACTGCTCATCACTAGCGGAGTTTGTGACCATTTTGTGATGCAGGCCATTTTATTTGCCACGGGAATTCACCACTGTCCTTATAGGCGGTGTCTACATTTCCCTCAGTGCTAATGCTGTGAACTGTACGGGGCTATTAGCGAACTGCAGAATGCATACCCTGATGGAATGTTTAATCTCGCCGGAGATTTTAACCACGCGAACCTCAGGTCAGTGATCCCAAATTCCATCATTATGTGGACTTTGCAACGAGAGGGGAGAACGTGTTGGACCTAGTTTACACAAACATCCCTAACGCATACCGGGCAGAGCCCCGCCCCCACTTCGGTTAGACCACATCTCTGTTATGCTCATCCCAGCATATAGACCACTCGTCAGGTGCTCCAAGCCAGTTCAAAGCAGGTGAAAACCTGGCCAGCAGGAGCCATCTCTGCTCTTCAAGACTGCTTTGAGCACGCTGACTGGCACATGTTCAGGGAGGCTGCAACCGATGGTGACCCCACCAATTTAGAGGAGTACACAACATCAGTGCCTAGCTACGTCAGCAAGTGAATCGACAACGTCACTGTGTCCAAGACCATCATTACATGCTCTAACCAGAAGCCATGGATAACAGTGGAGGTGTGCACTGCTGAGGACCCGTGACTCCACCTTCAGAGCACGCGACAAGGAAGCCATAACAACAGCAAGGGCCAAACTGTCCTGGGCCATTGGAGAGGCAAAATGTGCACAAGCCCTGCAAATCCACAGCCACTTCCAGGACAGCGGTGACACGTGGCGCATGTGGAAGGGCATTCAGGACATCACCAACTACAGGGCAACATCACCTGACTGTGCAGGTGATGCCTCCCTCCCAGACGCGCTGAATAACTTCTACATTTGTTTTGAGGTGGAAAATGACGTGGTGGCGAGGAATTCCACCCCTCCTCCAAAATGACCAGGTGCTGTGACTCACTGTGGCCGATGTGAGAAGAACCATGTGCAGGGTCAACCCACGAAAGTCTGCTGGACCAGACAACATCCCTGGTAGAGTGCTTAGAGGATGTGCAGACCAGCTAGCAAATGTTCTCACTGACATCTTCAACATCTCCTTGAGCAGTGCCATCATTCCAATGTGCTTCAAGGCCACCACCATCGTCCCTGTGCTGAAGAAGTCTTCAGTGTCCTGCCTCAATGACTACCGTCCCGTTGCACTCACATCCATCATCATGAAGTGTTTCGAGAGGCTCGTCATGAGGCATATCAATACACTGCTGCCCCCCTCACTGGACCCCCTGCAATTCATGTACCGTCCCAACGGTTCAACAGACACCACCATTGCCATCACCCTCCACCTGGCCCTAACCCACCTGGACAAAAAAGACACGTATGTTCGAATCCTCTTCATAGACTTCAGTTCAGCATTCAACACAATCATCCCTCAGAAACTGATTGGAAAGCTGAGCCTACTGGGCCTGAACACCTCCCTCTGCAACTGGATACTAGACTTCCTGACTGGGAGACCTCAGTCAGTCCAGGTCAGAGGCAGCATCTCCAACACCATCACACTGAGCACGGGGGCTCCCCAGGGTTGTGTGCTCAGTCCACTGCTGTTCACTCTGCTGACCCATAACTGTGCTGCAACACACAGCTCGAATCACATCATCAAGTTCGCCGATGACCCGACCGTGGTGGGTCTCATCAGCAAGAACGACGAGTCAGTTTACAGAAAGGAGGTGCAGCGGCTAACAGACTGGTGCAGAGCCAACAACCTATCTCTGACTGTGAACAAAACGAAAGAGATGGTTGTTGACTTCAGGAGGGCACGGAGTGACCACTCCCTGCTGAACATCGATGGCTCCTCGGTAGAGATCGTTAAGAGCACCAAATTTCTTGGGTTCATCTGGCGGAGAATCTCACCTGGTCCTTCAACACCAGCTCCATTGCAAAGAAAGCCCAGCGGCGTCTCTACTTTCTGCAAAGGCTGAGGAAAGTCCACCTCCCACCCCCCATCCTGATCACATTCTACAGGGGTTGTATTGAGAGCATCCTGAGCAGCTGCATCACTGCCTGGTTCGGAAATAGCATCATCTCAGATCGCAAGACCCTGCAGCGGATAGTGAGGTCAGCTGAGAAGATCATGGGGGGGTCTCTCTTCCCGCCATTACAGACATTTACACTACACGCTGCATCCGCAAAGCATACAGCATTGTGAAGGACCCCACACACCCCTCATACAAACTCTTCTCCCTCCTGCCATCTGGGAAAAGGCACCGAAGCATTCGGGCTCTCACGACCAGACTGTGTAACAGTTTCTTCCCCCAAGCTATCAGACTCGTCAATACTCAGTGCCTGGACTGACACTGTTTTGTGCACTTTATTGCAGTCCTGGGTAGGTCTGTAGTCTAGTGTAGTTTTTTTGCCTGTGTTGTTTTTACATTGTTCAGTGTAGCTTTTGTCCTGTTTCAGGTAGCACCATGGTCCTGAAAAACGTTGTCTCATTTTTACTGTGTACTGTACCAGCAGCTATGGTTGAAATGACAATAGAAAGTGACTTGACTTGATCTGCAGAGTTCCTCCAGCATCTTGTGTGTGTGATACTCTGGATTTCCAGCATCTGCAGACTGTATCGTGTTTAGATTAGTTTATTGTAATATGTTGGTAATGTCTGCGTCACATGAAGTTCAGAGTAAATGGTATACATGGTAGTTATATACTCAGTGGCCACTGAGTATGTTTGTGGACTTCCACATCAAGGTTCAATGTGTTGTGCATTCAGAGATTCTCTGGATATTTGAGTTAATGTCACCTTCCCGTCAGCCATTCTCCTCTGACCTCTCTCATTAACAAGGCAGGTTCATCCACAGAACTGCTGCTCTCTGGATGTTCTGTGTTTTTGCACCATCTTCTGTCAACTCCAGAGATTATCGTGTGTGAAATTCGCAGGAGATCAGCAGTTTCTGAGATACTCAAACCATCCTGTCTGGCACCAACAATCATTCCATGGTCAAAGTCACTTAGATTACATTTCTTCCCCTTTGTGATGTTTAACAACTGAATGTCCTGACCATGCCTGCTTGCTTTTATGTACTGAGTTGCTGACACATTATTGGCTGACTAGATATTTGCATTATCGCGCTGGTGTACAAGTGTACCTTTTAAAGTGGCCACTGAGTTTCAATACAACAACAAACACAGGGACAATCACAGGAACAGCAGAATAATGCAAAGGTTGGAGTGTAATCTGAACATGGAATGTTACCGGACAGTACAAGCCCTTCGGCCTACGATGCAGTGGTGCAGGAAGTATTGATAATGTGACAATAATGGACGAGGAAGAACAAAGAATCTGAGAATGTGTTAGCATCACCAGGAAGGGGATGTGGAAGAGGTGATGAGCTCAAAAGTCTGATTGAAGTAGGGGGCAAAGCTGTTCCTGAGTCTGGTGGTCCAACCTTTCAAACTCCTGTATTGAAAAGTAGCAGTGGGAGAAGGGAATATCAGGATGGTATTTGACCCCATAAACACTACTACACTAGTCCCCTTTGCACTCTTAATTATTTTTGTAATTTTTATGTTTGTACAGTACTGCTGCCACAAAGAAATTAATTTCATGACATTGTCTGACTCTGACTCTGATTTCTGTACCTCCTGCCTGATAATAATGAGAAGAGAGCTTGGCCTGGATGCTGGGGTCCTTGATGATGAATGCTGCTTTCTTGCGGCAACACCTCATGTAAAGGTATTGAATGGTGCAGGGGGCTTTGCCTGCGATAGACTGGGCTATATCCACCACGTTCTGTAGTCCTTTCTGTTCCTGGGTATTATCGTTTCCATAACAGGCCATGATGTGTCCAGTTGGGACACTCTCCATGGTGCATTGATAGAAGTTTTTTACAGTTCTTGTTGACATGCTGAATCTACACAAACTACAGTATAGTCACCATTGTGCTTTTTCTATGAAGGCACTGTGTGCTGGTCCTAGGACATATCCTCTATAATGATAACGCCAACATATTTAAAACTACTGACCCTTCCCACCTCTGATCCCCTAACGAGGACCGGCTAATGGACCTCCCGCTTCTTTCTCCTGTAGTCTTTGGTTCTGTAAGTTTTGAAATTCTGTTTGAAACTCATGACCCTCTTCACCTCCGATCACCTGGTGGGAACTGGGCTTGTGGACCCCGGCTGCTTTCTCCTGCAGTCGATATCCAGCTCTTTGGTTTGAAAGTTTAGAAATTCAGTTTGATTGAGGCACACAGCATTGAAACACATCCTGCAGAGTATGGGCAATGGACGGCGTCCTGGATGATGTTCCCTCACAGTGTATTTGTACGCTGTCCTTGGAGTTGATGGTGAGTTCAAAAGGGTGGGAGGTCAGCTGTTCTGGGAACTATCCTCAATCTCAGTTTAACTTTGATGTAGCTATTCACAGTGGTGATATGATGACCCAGGCATTGCAGATAATTTGTAGTTCCCTGTGGAACAGGGGACCTGATTGAGGCTGCACCTGGAGTATTGTGTACAGTTCTGGTTACAGAGAGATGGAGAGAGTCCAAAAGAACACTTGCAAGAATGTTGCTAGTATTGTGGGCCTGAGTTACGGGGAGAAGTCAGGCAGGTTAGGACTTTGTTCATTGGAGAGCAGTGGACTGAGGGGTGACCTTATAGAGGTGCAAACATTCTTAAGGAGTGTAGGTAGAGTGCATCAGTCCTTAAGAAGGGTCTCAGCCCGAAACATTGACTATTTACTCAGTTCCATTGATGCTGCCTGACCTGCTGAGTTCCTCCAGTATTCTGTTTATTTATTTATCTATCTATTTATTTATTTGTGTGTTTATTTGTTTATATATTAGGCTAGAAACGATATATATCTCGTCTTTGGATTGTGGGAGGAAACCGGAGCTTTCCGAGGAAACCCACGTGATCACAGGGAGAACGTACAAACTCCTTAAAGGCAGCGGCGAGAATTGAACCCAGGTTGCCTGTACTGTAAATTGTTGAGCTAATCACTGTACTGCCGTTTTGTGTGTGTTGCTTTGGATATCCAGCATCCACAAACTTTCTCAAGTGAATCGACACTTTTGCATCCAGGATTAGGAAATTAAGAATTGCATGACATAAGGTTAAAGGGAAAAGGAGTTTTAAAAGGAATCTGAGGGGCACCTTTATAACCCAGATGTTGGTCAATATATGAACTCATTGAGGATAGTACCTTAACAACATTTAAAAGACATTTGAGCAGGTATATTTGCCCATGTTTGGTGCATGTTCCCCTAAACTTCATCCTGGAAAGGTTTAAAGCAAGGGTTCCCAACCTGGGGTACACGGAGCCCTTGGTTAATGGTAGGGGTCCATGGCATTAAAAAAAAACTTGGGAACTCCTGGTTTAGAAGTGTGGGATTGCGGTGATTTTCTGATCTGTGGGTTCTTTTAGAAGTTCAAGGATGAGTGGAAATTTGGCTTCATGGTCGTTTATTTTAAAATCTAAAGAAAGGAACAGGTACAGAGCATTTGAAACTAAGTGAGAAGTTGAGAAACAAAAGAACAAAGAACAGCTAAAATGGCACTTTTGCAAAAGCTGGCATTTAAAATATTACAGGTAACACCACATTCTTGAGATAAGAAGAAACCAATTAAAACACACATAGCACGTGTGTTATGTGCTAATACTTAAAAGAATAAAAAATGAAAAATGTGACAACCACTTTTCTGTCAGTAAACGGCACTTTATGAAAACCAAGTTTAAAAATGACAGTAAACTGCAATTTTTGTCTTGTACTAATATTTTATCAAAAGCATGACAAATAATCAATTCCAACAGAGGGATATGGGCCAAATGTAAGCAAATGGGACTGGCTTAGATGGGAATCTTGATCAGCAAGGACCGATTGGGCCGAAGGGCCGGTTTCTATGCTGTATGTTCTTAAGACTATGAATTGCAAGCATATGGTAGCATGTTCAGGCTCAATGTCACGTGACATGGAAGGTGGGAAAGAATGGTAAGAAAGTAGCTGAAAGGAAATTGTTTTTTTTTTCCTAAATATTAATTCCAAATGAAATAACCACAGATGCCTTTCTGTTTTTCAGGTAAAAAGGGACTTGCTGGATGGGAAGGTGGGATTCGTGTCCCTGGAATATTCAGATGGCCGGGCCAGTTGCCTTCTGGTAGGAAAATTGATGAGCCCACCAGCCTCATGGACATTTACCCAACTGTTATCGACCTGGCTGGGGCATCCTTGCCACAGGATAGGTGAACAATTCAAAATATAAATCTCCTTCAGTGTAAAGTATTCCCATCTGGACAAACTCCCAAGCATTTTTTGCCTTTGTGTTCTCAATTACCTCCCTCCAGCATCAGTCTCCTACCTTCAATCTTCTCTGACCTCACCTTGCTGCATCTGCCTGATCTTCCTTTCCCCTTCCCTCCCCGGCCTCTCTTTATCTCTATCTCCTTCTATTTCTCTTTATATCTATCTCCCTTTATCTCTCTCTCCCTCTATTTCATTCAAATCCCTGCCACTTACTCCCTACACCCCTCCCCTCCCTGGCACTACCTGCCTGTCATCTTTCACCCCTCCCCAGTCAACCTTGGACCCCTGCCATCTTGTCTCTCCACTCATAGTCCTGATCCTGAGTTTCGATCTGGAATGTGAACAATTCCTTTCCTCAAACAGACACCTTGAACGTGCTAAGTTCCTCCAGCAAACAGTTGACAAACGCTCTTCCCACTCTCATCTCTTTGCATCACAGGTCAATTTTCCTGTTCTAAGTTCCCTGCATGAACATACAGAATGAGAACTTCACTTGTAAGAATTTTGTCATTGTACTTTTTCTTGAGACTGGCAGAGATTTAGATCTATTGCATGGGTCCACAAGCTCTTGTTTAATGGTACAGGTCCATAGCATAAAAATAGGTTGGGAACCCCGATCTACTGGAACGTAGGAACATGAACTTTGTCTCTCAACCCCATTCTGCGGTGCAATGAAATGATCCTTAACCTAGTTTTCAGTAACTCTGGTTGCTTGAAAACAAACAGCTTTAAAATTGATACTTGGTTCAAACTCTAATACCATTTGCTGAAGGGAATTCATAATTCTCATGGAAGTTGCCTATCTTTACTTGGAGTCAGAGTCATAGAACTATCTAAGTGAGAAACAATCCCTTCAGCTCAACCTCTCTGTGCTGACCAAACTGACCCACTGAGCAAGTCCATTTACCTGCACTTGGCCTTCATCCCTTGAAACCTTTCCTGTTCATGTAATTGTCCAAATACCCTTTCGATCTAGTATTTGTAACCTCAGTTGGTCTCTTGTCAACATCACCTCAATCACTCAGCATGACTGCTTCGCTCCCAAAATAGCCAGTAGTTGGCTGGCTCGTCCCTGCACTGTGAGAGCCGTGAACAGGGCTCGAAGCTGTGTGGGGAATCCCCGTTGGATTTCAAGTCCAATGCTTTAACCACTCGGCCATGTTTCCATACTGTATGGGGTTGAGTCTAGGCATAGCTACAAATGTACGAGACTTTAGTGGGGCCTAAGCTGGAATATGGCAAGGAGTGCTGGAGAATACTGTTCATGAACAAAACTGTAATTGTGGAGGAATTACTTGTGGGTTTACCAGAATGATGCCTGATTCAAATTACTGTGTAAACTAACGGAGCTAAGCTTACATTTCCTGCTTAGACAATGTTAAATGCTCAGTCGTCAGTTTATTAGGCACCTCCTGTCCCTAATAAAGTGGCCACTGAGTGTATGTTCATGGTCTTCTGCTGCTGTAGCCCATCCTCTTCAAGTTTGGGTGTTCTTCTGCACACCACTGTTATAACATTTGGTTATTTGAGTTAGTGTTGCCTTCCTGTCAGCTTGAACTTATCTGGCCATTCTCCTCTGACCTCTCCCATTAACAAGGTGTTTTCGCCCACGGAATTGCTGCTCACTGGCTGTTTTTTATTCACCATACTCTGCAAACTCTAGAGACAGCTGTGTGTGAAAATCCCAGGAGATCAGCTGTTTCCGAGAAACACAAACCACCCTGAGTGGCACCAACAATCATTCCATCGTCAGTCACTTAGATCACATTTCTTCACCATTCTGCTGTTTGCTGCAAACTACAACTAAATCTTTTGACCATGTCTGCAAGCTTTTATGCATTATCTTGCTGCGACATAATGGCTGATTAGATATTTACAACTGTGGCCACTGAATGTGTACTTAAACGCATAGTGAATATTGTTCTCTTCTCAGTGAGTTTGAAATATAAATATAAATTCTGCCCTTGCACCTTCCTAGGGTAATTGATGGACGTAACCTGATGGGGCTACTGAGGGGCGAGGTGCAGAGGTCAGAGCATGAGTTTCTATTTCATTACTGCGGAAGTGCTTTGCATGCAGTGCGATGGCATCCAAAAGACAGTAAGTGTTCACCGCCTGACATGTCTTCATACTCTGTAGGTGTGAATCTCAGTATATCTACAGGTATGTGTGACTTCACTGAGGCCACATCTGGCTGACTGAGCAGTTCGGCCTTCCAGAGGTAGAGGACTGAACGTTGAAGCTCCTAGGCCAGCTTCTCTGGAGGTCGGAGGCCCCCGCTGCCTGCAAGTCTGTTGAGTCCGGATGAGGGATTGGAGATTGGAGGCCCAGTGTCTGTGAGTCCAGGCCAGGGATTGGAGATTAGAGGCCCAGTGTCTGTGAGTCTATGAGTCCAGCCCAGGGATTGGAGATTGGAGGCCCAGAGTCTATGAGTCCAGGCCAGGGATTGGACATTGGAGGCCCAGTGTCTGTGAGTCTATGAGTCCAGCCCAGGGATTGGAGATTGGAGGCCCAGAGTCTATGAGTCCAGGCCAGGGATTGGAGATTGGAGGCCCAGAGTCTATGAGTCCAGGCCAGGGATTGGACATTGGAGGCCCAGTGTCTGTGAGTCCAGGCCACAGATTGGAGATTGGAGGCCTAGTGTCTGTGAGTCCAGGCCAGGGATTGGAGATTGGAGGCCCGCTGCCTGCCAATCTCTGAGTCCAGATGAGGAATTGGAGATTAGAGGCCCAGTGTCTGTGAGTTTATGAGTCCAGGCCAGGGACTGGAGGTTGGAGCCCTGATCTCTGAGAGTCTGGGCCATATATTGGAGGTTGAAGATCTGATATCTGAAAGTTCTGTGCTAAGGACTGGAGGCCCAACGTGAGTCTGAGAGTCAGAGCCAAGGACTGGAGGCCCAGGAGCAGCCTGTCCTGAGGTAGAAGGTCTGTCTATGTATGTTAATGGGCAGAGGAAGGTGAGAAAGGGGATTGTGGTGCCGTTGTTGTCTCATTTTGCTGTTATTGTTTTTGTTGCTGCTGCTTATATTGCTATGTTAGCGCCAGAATGTATAGTGACACTTACAGGCTGCCCACATCCCCACACTTCCTCAGGTTGTGTTGGATGTTAACACAAACGGCACATTTCACTGTATGTTTCGATGTACATTGTAATAAATAAATGAATCCAATCTGATGTGGTAAAATCAAAGGAGACTCACAGACTCACATCACCAGCTCGATGATGTTTTCTTTCTTGAAGGTCCAGTTTTAAGCTTAATTAATGGAGGCATGGTTAAGACAGGATTCCTTCAGGTTGCTTTTGCCAGGTGGTAGTGGGGATCAGTTCCCACTACTTATTAAGTGCTCCCAATGGCGTGTGTCTCAAATAGGCTCTCACAACCAAGTCCTTGGCCTTCACATGTAGTTTAGCCACTAAGCCTGGTGGAACCATTCCACTGACAGGAGAAGGAGCAAAGATGGGTTACTGGCGCCTTAAAACCAGTTGCTTCAGGCAGAAGGGGCTCATCAGCTGCGGTCGGCAGCTCACCTAAGAAAAGGAAAACTCTGATCTCAAATCTCCGCTGCCTTGCGGCTATACCCATTTGTACGCAAGGGGTTCAGGGGCAAATTCCAAGAAAAAATCCAGAGGTGGGGTCCCTAGGGCAGTCCTACGTTGAGTTCAATGCTGACTGGCAATTTCTGCGGCGCTGTTGGTGCTAAACTGTATCAGAGTCTGAGCTGCACCAGGACCACAGCCCTCCATATCACTCCCATCCATGTAGCTATCCAAATTTCTCTAAGATGTTGAAATTCAACCCGCATCCACCATTTCTGCTAGCAGCTCGTTCTGTGCTCTCGCCACCGTCTGAGTGAAGAAGCTCCCCCTCATGTTCCCCTTAAACGTTTCACCTTTCACCCTTAACCCATGAAAAGCTTCGGTCATGCATGGAAATTAAAATCCTTTTGTCAGCTGCGTGATGTAACCTTGCTGCATTTTCAAGAATTTATTTCCTTCCTTCACCATTTCTTTTTCCTCCCTTTCAGCTGACTCTGTGTGGAAGGCTCACTTGTTTACACCCAGATCTGAAGATAAAAACTGCTACAAAACTGAAGCAGGGGGCTGCCACGATGAGTCTGTCACCTACCATGACCCACCTTTGCTCTTTGACCTCTTAAAAGACCCCTCGGAGGCAAACCCATTGTCGCCTGCCATGGAGCCTCTTTTCCATAACATCCAGGACCAAATCCGATTGGGTGTGGAAAAACATCGGAAGACCTTGTCTCCAGTGCCTCTTCAGCTCTCTTGGAGTAATATTCTCTGGAAGCCCTGGCTTCAGCCTTGTTGTGGTACATTTCCACTCTGTGGCTGCAGCGAAGATCCCACTGAACCCGGTAAAACACTGAAACCTGGCAAATAATTCTGATAGATAGATAGATAGATAGATAGATAGATAGATAGATGATAGATAGATAGATAGATACTTTATTCATCCCCATGGGGAAATTCAACTTTTTTCCAATGTCCCATACACTTGTTGTAGCAAAACTAATTACATACAATACTTAACTCAGTAAAAAAAAATATGATATGCATCTAAATCACCATCTCAAAAAGCATTAATAATAGCTTTTAAAAAGTTCTTAAGTCCTGGCGGTAGAATTGTAAAGCCTAATGGCATTGGGGAGTATTGACCTCTTCATCCTGTCTGAGGAGCATTGCATCGATAGTAACCTGTCGCTGAAACTGCTTCTCTGTCTCTGGATGGTGCTATGTAGAGGATGTTCAGAGTTATCCATAATTGACCGTAGCCTACTCAGCGCCCTTCGCTCAGCTACCGATGTTAAACTCTCCAGTACTTTGCCCACGACAGAGCCCGCCTTCCTTACCAGCTTATTAAGACATGAGGCGTCCCTCTTCTTAATGCTTCCTCCCCAACACGCCACCACAAAGAAGAGGGCGCTCTCCACAACTGACCTATAGAACATCTTCAGCATCTCACTACAGACATTGAATGACGCTTCATTACTAAATTATTGACATTCCATGATTCCGCTTGGGAATAAAAAGCAGGAGTGAAATCTGACCATAAGACCGTAAGATATGGGAGCAGAATTAGGCCATTTGACCCATCAAGTCTGCTCCGCCATTTCATCATGGCTGATCCAATTTTTTTCCCTTGGCCCCAATCTCCCGTCTTCTCCCCTTGTCCCTTCATGCCCTAAACAACCAAGAATCTATCAACCTCTGAACATCCGTAGGGATGTTTGAATGGGAATTAGAACAATTTTATTATTGGTGTGTGTACTGAGATATTATTTCCCTCGGGATCAATAAAGTATGTCTGTCTGTCTGTCTGAAACACTTAGGATAGCATGCCATTCATACAGATCATTTCAAAACATAACTACATCAAGATAGTGCGAGGGAAAAGGTACAACATCATGTTGCATTTAGTGTTACAGTTACGGAGAAAGTGTAGAGCAGGTGGACAGTAAGGTGCGGGGCTGTGATGATATAAATTGTGCGGACACTATTTCATTCTGAATGTATAAGAGGTCCATTCAAGAGTGTTATAACAGCGAGGTAGAAGCTGTTCTTGAGCCTGCTGGTGTGCTTTTTCAAGCTTTTGTATATTCTGGAGGGGGGAGGAGGGAGAATTTTCTGAGTGGTAGGTGCCTTTGATTATGCTGCTTTGTTAGAGGCAGCAAGAAATGGATTTTATTTTATTTATTTATTGAGATAGAACAGAGAACAGGCCCTTCTGGGCCTCCAAGCTACGTCCCAGAGCAATCCACCAATTTAACCCCAACCTAATCACAGGACAATTTACAATGGCCAATTATCCAGTACATCTTTGGATTGTGATAGGAAACTGGAAGGCCCGGAGGAAACCCACATTGCCACGGGGAGAGTGTACAAACCCCTTACAGGCAGCGTTGGGAATTTGAACCCAGGTCACTAATATTGTAAAAACCTTGTGCTAACCACTACGCTATCATGCCGCCCCATTTTGTCAGGCTCCTATCTTCATCTGCTGGGGCTTTAATCTTCGTAGTGTGCCTTCCTGACCCTCTCCATCTTTCTAACTCTGTGTTTCCCAACACTTTTTAGCCCAATGCTCCCCACCCCCGCAAAGAACCTTCATATTTGCCAAAGCCCTACTTAGGCATAATACACTTTCTGGCACCCCCATGGTGTAAAAACATATCTACCATATGCTAACATGATAAAAATGATTCTGCTTTAAATACTTATTTGTCATTAAACCTCGCTGAAACGGTATCTGTGTACTGTACAGCAGCTTCGATATCAATGTGATCTTTGAGCTTGATGGTTTTTAGCAAGAGTTAAAGTTCAAGTTGGGACACAAAAGCCTTAGGCCCCCACATGTTTTTGTGAGTGTGTGGTTCACTGCACTGAAGCCTCTTTCAACAAGGGAGGAGGATGGAAATGTAATGAAAAGCAGTTTGGCTCTTCTCCAAAGACATGGAAACTTTGAATGACAGCGTAGCCACATACCACAGAAGCTGACATTTTTGAAAAGCATTTTTATATTTCATCACTCTGAATTTCTTCTTGCGAGCTCTCTCCCTGTTCTTCCACCTTGAAAATAAATGGGTTAATTAATTACCCAGTCAGGAATTTCCTGATCGTTCAAATCCTTGAATCAATTCTGAAAATCCTTCTTTAGTGACTGCAGGTGTAAGCAGTACTCTTGCAAATCACCAGCTGTGAAAGAGAGTGTCATACTTTCCATGCAGGGAAACCATAAGAACATTCTGCTCCCAATGTTTTGCTTGTCCATTTCCAATATTCCGATAAAGGTGGACACTGCAATTTTTACCTGGATTAAATTAAAATGCTCACCCTGCAGTTTCATATTTAGAATGTTCATTTTGTTATACAGATTGGCTAAGTATGCCAATTCTTGGCAAATGACTCGAGTGTGCAATGCTTTTCAAATGTTTCTTTCATCCTTGGGAATTGAGTAATACCATAAGTAGCCTTTTCAGGGTATCTTTTACGCAGGTGTTCCTGCAACCTTGTTGGGGGGGGGGGGGGGTGGTTTCGTGGCTTCATTAGACAGTGCAATGTAACAAATAAGGCATCACTGATTTGATGGGAATAGAATAAAACCATACTCCTAGTATGTAACATTGTATTGACACACTTTGTTTCTTAATAGGATTAGAATTCAAAGCTTCATCACATTCAGACTCATTGAGATTGCACTATATGTACTTATCCATCATTAACGGGGCTAAATTAAAACAAAAAATTAATACAAACTGGAAATGCCTATCGGATGATGATGATAGCAGCGTGTTGACACGGTCAGTCAGGTCTCGTGCCTCAAGTTAGGGTGCCACTTAACCCCCCCCAAAGAACCTTGAATGCCCCCTGATGACTTCTATTATCCCTAACACCCTTTTAGGACACCTAACAGCCCCCTTGAGGGGGACAGCACTGCCCCCGTGGGGAATTACTGCTCTAACTCTTTCTCGCTCCTTTACAATGCCTCATTCCTCTTTGTCCCCTACTGTCATGATGAAGCCACTCACAATCTGGAAAAGCAACACCTCATATTCCGTCTGGAAAGCCACCAGCCTAATGGCAGAAACATCAATTTCTTTGACTTTCAGTAATTTTTCTCTCTCCTTCCGCTTTCCGATTCTTCCATTCCCCATTCTGGCTGCCTGTTTTTCTTGTCTCCTCACCTGCTTATCACCTCCCATGATGCTTCTCTTCCTTCCCTTTCCCCCATGTTCCACTCTCCTCTCCTATCAGATTCCTCCTTCGGCCCTTGGCCTTTCCACATATCACCTCCCAGCTTCTTTCTTCATTCCCCCTTCCCCCTTCTAGTCCTTTCTGTCCTCCCACCTTCTTGTTCTGGCTTCTTTCTCCTTCCTTTCCAGCCCTGATGAAAGGTCTCAACTGAAATGTCGACTGTTTATTCATTTTCATAGATGCTGCCTGTCCTGCTGAGTTCCATCAGAATTTGTGTGTGATGCTCCGGATTTCCCAGCTCTGCAGAATCTCTTGTCTTTGTGCATGTGTTCCTCTTTATCCAGGCCTGTTTGTTTGCCCTAAAACATTTAATGTGGACATGACGGTAGCGCAGTAGTTAGCGCAAGTTCAGAGTGCAATACTAGTGCTTTCTGCAAGAAGTTTGTTGGATCTCCCCGTGACCATATGGGTTTCCTCCCGGTGCTCCAGTTTTCCCCCCACATTCCAAAGAGTGTTATTAGGTTAATTTTAAATTATCATGTGATTAGACTTGGGTTAAATGGGCTTGTTGTGCCAGTAGGGCCTGATCCATGCTGTATCTCTAAATAAAAAAAAATTCTTGTTCCACTAATGTCTTGGACCCTTTGCTGCATTAAAGGTGCTACAGAGGTGAAACCTTTTAGACCACAAGACCATTAGATATAGGAGCAGAATTGGGCCATTTGGCCCATCATCTGCTCTGCCATTTCATATTGGTTGACCCAGTTTTCCCCTTAGCCTCAATCTCCTGCCTTGTCTTCATATCCCTTCATGCCCTGGCCAACCAAGAATCTATCAACCTCTGCCGCAAATATATATATAAAGACTTGGCCTCCACAGCTGCCTGTGGCAAAGAATTCCACAGATTCACCACTCTCTGTCTACAGAAGTTCCTCCTCATCTCCGTTCTAAAAGCACACACCACTATTCTGAGGCTGTACGCTCTGGTCTTGGACTCTCCCACCATATGAAATATCCTCTCCATATTCACTCTGTCAAGGCCTTTCACCATTCCATAGGTTTTTACGAGGTCACCCCTTGTTCTTCTGAATTCTAGTGAATACAGGCCCAGAACTATCAAACACTCTTCATATGACAAGCCATTTAATCCTGGAATCATTTTTGTGAACCTCCTGTGAAGCCTTTCTAGTTTCAGCACATTCTTTCTAAGAGAACAGGCCCAAAACAATTTACAGTACTCCAAGTGAGGCCTCACCCATGCTCGATAAAGTCTCAATACTACATCCTTACTTTTATATTCTAGTCCTCTTGAAACAAATGCAAACATTTCATTTGCCTTCCTTACCACAGACTCAACCTACGAATTAACCTTTAGGATATCCTGCACGAGGTTTCCCAAGACAATTTGCATCTCAGATTGTGTTGTATTTTCTCTCCATTTAGAAAATAGTCAACCTCTTTCATTTCTTCTACCTAAGTGCATGACCATACACTTACTGACACTGTCTTACATCTGCCATTTCTTTCCCCATTCTCCTAATTGGTCTAACTCCTTTTGTAGCATATCTACCTCCTCAGAACTACCTAACCCTCCACCTATCTTCATATCATCTGCAAACTTTGCAACAAAGCCATCACTTCCATCATCTAACACACACAAAATGCTGGTGGAACACAGCAGGCCAGGCAGCATCTATAGGAGAAGCATTGTCGACGTTTCGGGCCGAGACCCTTCATCAGGACTCGAAGACGAAGGGTCTCGGCCTGAAACGTTGACAGTGCTTCTCCTTATAGATGTTGCCTGGCCTGCTGCGTTCCACCAGCATTTTGTGTGTGTTGCTTGAATTTCCAGCATCTGCAGATTTCTCCGTGTTTGCTTTTGAACTTCCATCATATAAATCAGACATCAGTCCCAACCCAGACTCCTGTGGAACACCAGTAATCACCAACAGCCAGCCATAAAAAGCTCCCTTTATTCCTGCCAACACAGATGCCTTGTGCAGGAAGGCATAGAGTCGACTGTACTTCCTAAGAAGGTTGGCGTCATTCAATGTCTGTAGTGAGATGCTGAAGATGTTCTATAGGTCAGTTGTGGAGAGCGCCCTCTTCTTTGTGGTGGCGTGTTGGGGAGGAAGCATTAAGAAGAGGGACGCCTCACGTCTTAATAAGCTGGTAAGGAAGGCAGGCTCTGTCGTGGGCAAAGTACTGGAGAGTTTAACATCGGTAGCTGAGCGAAGGGCGCTGAGTAGGCTACGGTCAATTATGGATAACTCTGAACATCCTCTACATAGCACCATCCAGAGACAGAGAAGCAGTTTCAGCGACAGGTTACTATCGATGTAATGCTCCTCAGACAGGATGAAGAGGTCAATACTCCCCAATGCCATTAGGCTTTACAATTCTACCGCCAGGACTTAAGAACTTTTTAAAAGCTATTATTAATGCTTTTTGAGATGGTGATTTAGATGCATATCATTTTTTTTTTACTGAGTTAAGTATTGTATGTAATTAGTTCTGCTACAACAAGTGTATGGGACATTGGAAAAAAAAGTTGAATTTCCCCATGGGGATGAATAAAGTATCTATCTATCTATCTATCAATCAACCACTGCTGTAATACCATGGGCTCATAGCAGCCTCATGTGTGGCACCTTGTCAAAAGCCTTCTGAAAATCCAAGTACAGAACCTCAAGCAATTCTCCTTTGTCTATCCGGCTTGCTATTTCGTCAAAGAATTCCAACAGATTTGTTAGGCAAGATATTCCTTTGAGGAAGCCATACAGACTATGGCCTGTTTTATTATATGTCTCCGAATACCCTGAGATCTCATCCTTAATAATCGACTCCAATGCCTTCCCAACCACTGAGGTCAGATCAACTGGCCTATAGTTTCCTTTCTTCTGCCTCTCTCAATTCTTGAAGAGTGGAGTGACATTTGCAATTATTCGGTCTGCCGGAACTATTCCAGAATCTAGTGATTATTTAAAGATCATTACTAATGCCTCCACAATCTCTTCAGCCACCTTTTTCTGAACTCTGTGGTTAACACCATCTGGTCCAGGTGACTTATCTACCTTCAGACCTTTCAGTTTCCCAAGACCCTTCTCTCTAGTTATGGTAGCTTCACAGACTTCATGACCCCTGACACCTGGAACCTCCACAATACTGCTGGTGTCTGCCACAGTGAAGACTGATGCAAAATACTTATTCAGTTCATCTGCTATTTCTTTTCCAGTTGTCTGATACTCACCTCTCTTTTACTCTTTATGTATCTGAAGAAACCTTTGGTATCCTCTTTTTTATTATTGGCTAGCTTACTTTCGTATTCCATCTTGACCTTCTTAATGATTTTATGTTGCCTTCTGTTGATTTTGAAAAGCTTTCCAATCCTTTAACTTCCCACTAATTTTTGTTCTGTTATATGCTCTCTCTTTGGCTTTATGTTGCCTTTGACTTGTTAGCCACGTTTGTGTCATCTTGCCTATAGAATACTACTTTCTTTTTGAAATGTATATATCCTGTGTCTTCTGAATTGCTTCCAGAAATTCCAGCCATTGCTGATCTGCTGTCATCCCTGTCAGTGTTCTTTTCCAATCAATTCTGGCCAACAGCAGCTGAAGATCACAAGCACACAAGCAGTGACCATTTAATTAAGGACAAGAGCTACCTAATAAATTGGCAACTGAGAGTACCAGGCAACACATACAAAATGCTGGAAGAGCTCAGCAGGCCAGGCAGCATCTATGGAAAAGAGTAAACAGTTGACGTTTCAGGTGAGACCTTTCATCTGGTTCTGATGAAGGATCTGGTCCCAAAATGTGAACTGTTTTCCTCTTTTCCAAAGATGATGTCTGGCCTGCCGAGTTCCTCCAGCATTTTGTGCGTATTGCTTTAGATTTCCAGCATCTGCAGATTTTCTCTTGTTTATGAGTCTGACCTGAATTTCACTGTCTGTATGAATGGCAGAAACAGAATAAAGCCTTCTGAATGGACGGAATATTGTACAGGGCTTTGTGAAAGGAACAGCTCAATGTGACTGACACATTTGCTTTACTAGTTTAATGGGCTAAGTTGTCTTCAGGCTTAAGTTCAAAGTCAATTTATTATCAAAGTACATATAAATCACCATATATAGTGCCTATAAAAGTATTTACCCCTCCCCCCCTTGGAAGTTCTTCTGTTTTATTGTTTTACAACACTGAATCACATTGGCTTTAATGTATTTTACATGCTGATCAACAGAAATAGACCTTTTTGTGTCAAAGTGAAAATAGAAAATAGATCTCTACAAAGTGATCTCAATTAATTACAAATAAAAAACACAAAATAATTGATTGCAAAAATATTCACCGCCTTTAATATGACACACCAAATCATGGTGTAGCCAATTGGTTTCAGATGTCACATAATTAGTTAAATGGAGATCACTTGTGTGCAGTCAAGGTGTTTCGATTGATTGTAGTAAAAATACACCTGTATCTGGAAGGTCCAACTGCTGGTGAGACAGTATCCCGGCAAAAACTACACCATGAAGCAGGACTGGATTAAGCTAGTGCGGAGCCTGTAGCATATGTTATAAAGGGGCCCTAAATTTTAAAAAATGTGCATAGGTATTAAAACATAAATTATTCACTTGCATAGTAAAATAATGCATTTTTTTCATTTGCTATACAGCCAGATAATATGACAAATGTCTGACACTTCAGTAATAGTATTACTTGCATGTAGGTATCAATTTCAAATGTCAAAAATAACAAAACTACAATTTAAAAGTTAGATTTTCTAGATTTAGTATGAGCAAATTTGTTGATGATACTGGAAACGTCTATTTCACACAGAAGTTCATGTTCAATGCTCATTAGAGTGAGATTGTTCAATCCGTTTTGACCCATGGTGCTCCTTAGTTCATTTTTAATCCTTTTCAGTTTTGAAAATGAGTGTTCTCCACTACAGTTGGTAACCATGAGTGAGAATTAGATGCGCAAGGCATTTTCTACATTTGGAAAACATGACTCCAAAGAATTGTCAGTTATCAAACGGTACAGCTTTAACTCTACAAGCTCTTGTTTGGCGCCAATATGGGAAGCAAGATCAGTTTTCAGCAGTTCAGTAAACTGCACAAATTCTTCATTAAGACTTTCTTCCAGATCTTCCGGATATGATTTAATAAGATTTGATTACCTCTTTACGATCTCTTCAGGCGTAAACGACTGTAACTGATGAAGGAATCCAAAAAACACCATACAGCTTCAGATAAGCTTTCTGCCTTTTTGACTGGGCAGAAAGCAAGCTGTCAATAATGGCAAAAAATGTTTGGCTTTTGAACTTCTAAGAAGGCGTTTGAGATTCAACAAGTGGACCAAGAGTGCTGGTACCACTGAAATCATCATACGCACAATTTTGCTTGTGTTTTCTTTGAGTTTGCTGTTGATAATCTTCGCATGTAGTCAGATCCTTGGCTTTTTGCTCAATGTCTGAAAATGTAGACCGCATAGCTTGAAAATATCCATGCAAGGAATCATAGAGTGCACAAGCTGTGTTTAAGTCTTGGCCAGAAGATTGCAAAGAAGCACTGGTCATTTGAAAACGCTGTAATACTTGATCTCACAATATGACCATTATTCCTGTTTCCAACTTCACCATGGTTGAAAGTAGTCCATGAGCCTGTTGTCGACACTCTGCCTTCTGATCATTGTTATTTGAAATGTCATCCAAGACTTGTTTTATTGCAGAGAAGCTGTGTAAAAGTTGCATCTGCATGAGCTGCCCACCTGGTATCTGACATTCTTTTCACAATGGGCAAATGAGCACCACCATCAGATAATGCAGCAGAAAGGAGATCCCACTGATAAGTAGAAGCAGAAAAAAATGTGTGCAGGCTTTCTACAAATTGAAAGAAAATTTATGCTTCTTGACAACATTCAGCAGCACATTTTCCAACCAAATTTAGTGAATGTGCAAAACATGGAATGTAATCCGCAAACTCATTCAGCTCTTTAATTCATGCTTGTAAGCCTCTATACTTGCCACTCATGTTGCTGGCATTGTCATAACTTTGACCATGGCAGTCTTTTATATCAATGTCATTTTCCTTTAATAAGTCAAGAAAACTTTGAGCGAGCTGTTCAGCACTATGACCTTCCATATCCAAAAACTTCACAAATCTTTGAACTGCTCCAAACGGCAAAACATCGCGCACAGTCAAAGTCAGCTGGTCCACGTGAGATATATCTGGAGTAGAATCCAATGAAACAGAATAATACTTGTATTTCTTCACTTCACCAATAATGTGATCCAGTATGCTGGATCCAATCAGATTGATGAGTTCCTCACATGTTGTTTCAGTTAGGTATGATTTATGCTCCCTTCCTTGGTGCGCATGAACATTTATATGTTCTGCCAGAAAAGGGTCAAACTAGGCCAGTAATTCTAACAACCCCAAGTAATTTCCATTTTGAGGAGAGCCAACAGTTTCATCATTACCATGAAATGAAAGGCCTCGTTCTGCTAAAAGCCTTACAATAGACAATAGACAGTAGGTGCAGGAGTAGGCCATTCGGCCTTTCTAGCCAGCACCGCCATTCACTGTGATCATGACTGATCATACACAATCAGTACCCCGTTCCTGCCCTCTCCCCACATCCCTTGACCCCGCTATCTATAAGAGCTCTAACTAACTCTCTCTTGAAAGCATCCAGAGACTTGGCCTCCACTGCCTTCTGGGGCAGAGCATTCCACATATCCACCGCTCTCTGGGTGAAAAAGTTTTTCCGCATCTCTGTTCTAAATGGCCTACCCCTTATTCTTAAACTGTAGCCTCTAGTTCTGGACTCACCCATCAGCAGGAACATGCTTCCTGCCTCCAGCGTGTCCAATCCCTTAATAATCTTATATGTTTCAATCAGATCCCCTCTCATCCTTCTAAACAACTTCAATTATTCACTCCAGACGTGTGCACCAATACTTTTGCTCAGTCTCCATTTCTTTCACAAGGTGGAAATCGACACGTTTAGCTTTGTTTTTGCGCATCGACAGTGAAATTAAAGCTTGTCTATGTGAGGAACTTTCTTCATGTCGACATAATAGATTGCTTGCATTTTTCCAGTCACTAAACCCCTCTTCACTAAACTTTGATGAACATCCTGAAGTCATAACCTTGCATGGGAAACGGAATAGGCTTCCTTTGCTTTCTGAATAGCATAACCAATTTTTTCAATGTTGTTTGTCTGTAGGTTTATGAACAAATGTGAAATAAGACTTCTGACAGTGCCGAGGTTTCTTTTCATTGTCATACAATCACATTGATGAAGAGAAGTCACTCTCAGCATGTTGACGTTCATCACTTCCCTTGGCTATTCAATATTCACGGTCACAATCATCTAGATTGTTTGGCCATTCACCAATATCATTTGAGTACTTGTTCCTTTCACTTGTTCTTTCGCATTCAATGGATGCTGGCTGTTGCTGAATTATGCCTTCTGCCGCACTAGTACTAGTTGTTCCTATATTTCCAGCTTCAGCCGTTGTAGCACCACCACCATCTCCATGAACGTCAAAATATTTTGTCAACTTACGTGTTTTTGATATCACAAGTTAGTCTCTTCTTTCTTTTTCTTCCTTCGCTTTACCTTTTGCACTTCCAGAAGCAAAATCTCTGGCTCTATTGCTCATTGCTATCTACATGAAAACAACAGTGTTGCCAGATCGTTGTCGTCGTGGCGTGGATGAAATCACAGAGCGTTGTGTTATCGGTAGGTACAAGGCAGTTTCTTTATTCGACACAACAAGGTTGCAGCAGGCAGAGACCCCTGGCAGAACAGGTTTAACTGCCTTGCGATTGAGGCTCGATAGTTATCTGCTAAAGACATAGTTCATAGTTACAAGTATAGACAATCCTTTGTAGTTTTCACATCGTTTGATTAAATTCATTCTACCAGCGCCAGTATGCCTAAGCTGGCATTCATGACCTTTAGGAATGCAAGTGAAAATTCATAATACATAATTTGGTATGTTACGTGCTAACACAGAGGACAATTCATATTCAAAAAGCATAGATATGCTGTCTTTGCCACTACCTGTACATGTAGCATTCTTGTCTCAGAGGTGCCAGAGATGCATTGTTACAAATGAAACTGGGTTCACAGCTTTTAGGAAACGCATTGTTATGAACTCAGTCCACAGTACTTCGTCAAAGAACAGAAGAATGATGGCTGAAATTATTTATTTGAATATAAATGAATCGTCTACCCAAAACTCACTCTAACTGTCGTGAGAGTACAGTGAGAATGCCGATTTCACCAGACTGCAGCTTGCAAGCATTTAGTGTGGGCAGGGCACTCAAAAATACGGGGCCCGTAGCATATGCTACTTTTGCTACTGGGTTAATCAGGCCCTGCTATGAAGGCAAAAGAACAATTCGAGGGACTTCATCGAAAGGTTATTGAAAAGCACCAGTCAGGAGATGGGTACAAGAAAATTTCCAAGTCACTGAATATCCCTTGGAGTACAGTTAAGTCAATTATCAAGAAATGGAAAGAATAAGGCATAGCTGTAAATCTTGTATTTCTTCACTTCACCAATAATGTGAAGGGGTCACAGGGGTCAAGTGAGAGAGGCCACTAAGAGACCCATGACAACGGTGGAGAAGTTACAAGCTTCAGTGGCTGAGATGGGAGAGACTGTGTGTGGTGAACTACATATACCTGTCTGGACTGCTCCTGTGGCTCCTCCCACAGACCCCTGCTGACTGCTTCTGTGGCTCTTCCCACAGACCCCTGTATAAAGGCGATTGAGGCCTGAGCCCGGCCTCATTCTCCAGGATGTAGTGTTGTTCATTCTTCCAGTCAATAAAAGCCGATATCTCGATTCTTATGTCTCAGAGTGAGTTATTGATGGTGCATCACTGTGTATACAACAACTGTTGCCCGGGTGCTTCACCAGTTGCAGCTTTATGGGAGAGTGGCAAAGAGAAGGCCACTGTTGGTAAAAAAAAAACCTGCATGAAATCTCGGTTAGGTTTTGTCAGAAGGCTTGTGGTAGCTCTCAAGTCAGCTGGAAGAAGGTTCTGATGAAAGCAGAATTGAGCTTCTTGGCCATCAGACTGAACATTATGTTTGGCTTAAACCAAACACCACGCATCATCAAAGATACACTATTCCTACCGTGAATCATGTCGGTGGCAGTTTCATACTGTGGAGATGTTTCAGTGCAGCAAGTCCTGGAAGGCTTGTGAGGGTAAAGGATAAAATGAATGCAGCAAATTACAGAAATCCTGGAGGAAATCCTGATATAGTCTGCAAGAGAACTGCAACTTGGGAGAAGATCTGTTTTCCAGTAAGACAATGATCCCAAGCATAAAGCCAAAGCTACATAGGAGTGGTTTAAAAACAACAAAGTTAATGGCCTGGAGTGGCCAAGTCAAGAGTCCAGACCTCAATGCAATTGAGAATTTGTGGCTAGTCTTGAAAAGAGCTGTTCACTCACAATCTCCATGCAATCTGCCAGAACTTGAACAATTTTGTAAAGAAGAATGCGGAAAAATTATAGTGTCCAGATATACAAAGCTGATAGAGCTGACACAGACTCAAGGCTGTAATTGCTGCCAAAAGTGCTTCTACTAAATACTGACTTGAAGGGGGTGAGTAATTATGCTAGCAATTATTTTGTGCTTGGTAACTGTAATAAATGTTGACTGATTTCTAGAAAATAGTTTTCACATTGATCTGAAAGATTCTTTCAAAAAAGCCAAATTAAATCCACTGTGGTTCAATGTTGTAAAACAATAAAACATGAATACTTCTGGGGGGGGGGGGGCGCGATGGATACTTTTTATGGGCACTGTTCAACCCTGAGATTCATTTTCTTGCAGGCATTCAGAGTAGAACAATGAAATACAATAGAATCAATGAAAAATTATGCACAAAGACTGAACACAACCAATGTGCAAAGGACAAACTACAAAAATAATATTAAAAAATAATAACTACTAAAATATGCCTTTTGATTTTGTGTTTTATTCTCTGGTTTTTGCTCATTATTTTTATTACTGTTCGTGGTTTTTTTGTGTGTGTAGGAGGAGGGGATGTTTGATTTTTTTTAGAATGGTTGGTTCCATGGTTATTCTTTGTTTCATGACTGAGGAAGACAAATTTCAGAGTTGTACGAAGGGTGATTGATAAGTTTGTGGCCTGAGGTAGACAGAGTCAATTTTAGAAAACCTAGCACATTTATTTTTCACCCTCCCCTCGTTTTGCCGCTATGTCCTCGTGGACCTCCTTGGGTGATAAGCCCTTGAGACTGCACGAAGGCCGATGTTGTCCTTTTTCTCAGACAGTGCTTACTTGCAATTTTCAATTATCTGAAACAGAAATACCACAGAAGTTATTAACTTCAAACTTTCTGCATTATCGCTCAAAGAGTTGAACTGCACGTGCATATAACGGTAGCTGTATAACTCATCTCCTTCTACCTTAGGCCACAAACTTATCAATCACCCATGCTGTGGACTACTTCTGGAGGTCCAAGATGCCAACTTCTACAAAGAAGGGACCTGTATGCTCCATGACCACTGGACTAAGTGTGTAAATGTAGGAGGGGACTATGTTGAAAAATAAATGTGCTAGGTTTTCTAAAATTGACTCCTTCTACCTTAGGCCACAAACTTATCAATCACCCTTCGCATGCTGCATACATTCTTTGTCAATAAATGTACTTTAAACGTTGAAATAAATAATTCTGAGAACATGAGTTGTAGAGTCCTTGAAAGTGAGTCCATGGGTTGTGGACCCAGTTCAGTGTTGAGTGAGTAAAGTTATCTGCACTGGTGTGTAGCCTCACTTTCATTTTGTTTTCTTATTTGTAGCTTGAGAAAGAAGAGAAGAAATTCTAATTTACTATTGATCAAGTTGTTTAATACACTGTGTTTGACCGCAATCTGACCAATAGTCTTGTCAAGTGATAAATTAGTAGTTCACTTCCTTACTTATTCGTTCGCAGAATTTGAGGAGAGTGGCAATGCTGCTGTTTAATTTCCATTCCTGAACTGGGAAGACAAACTCATTAATGGGTCTGGAGTCACATCGAGGTCACACTGGGTAACCGAACTTTCCTTCCCAGGAGAACATTAGTGAACCCAGGCGTCTATTGAAAATTTGTTGTTTTTGTGGCCATCGTTGTTGTTGCGAGCTTGGTACTCACAGCTGCATCTTTATCAGGTTGCTCTTATGCGTAATTAAATGGTCACTAAGTGTACGCTTGTGATCTGCTGCTATTACCCATTCACTTCAAGGTTCGACATGCTGTGTGTTCAGAGATGCTCTTTTGGACACCACTGTTGTAACACATTGTTACTTGAATTACTGTCACCTTCCTGTCCACTTCAACCGGTCTGACCATTCCCCTCTGACCTCTCATTAAGAAGGTATTTTTGCCCATGGAATTGCTGCTCACTGGATATTTTTCTCACAATTCTCTGTAAACTCTAAAGACTGTTGTGTGTGGAAATCCAGGAGATCAGCAGTTTCTGAGATACTCGATCCATCCCATTTGACACCAACAAGCATTCCAGGGTCAAAGTCACCTAGATCACATTTCTTCCCCATTCTGATATTCGGTCTGCACAACTGAGCCTCTTGACCATGTCTACATGCTTTTAAACATGGAGTTGTTTAGATATTTTCGTTAATGAGAAGATATACAGAGCTATCTAATAAAGTGGCTACTGAGTGTGTGTCTTTAAGAATACATTCAGCTTAAATTCTTCAGTTGCTATAATGGAGTCTGGACATAGCACAGGTTCACAGTTCATACATCTGGATGCTAGACTAGTAATTCAATCACAAGGTTACTATAACCCTACTTACAGGTTTATTCAATAATAATCACATGACTGTCAATAGTCTAGCTTAAACATACTTCTCTATGGGTTAGAATTTATAATTTCATGCTGACCTTAAAAATAAGAAGTCAAATTCCTGTTTCCATTATATTCTTTCTTACAAAGGTTAAGAGAGCAGATATTCAGGTGTAATAAGTGATGTCTACTCATACATCCTTCACCTACATTTATTGTGTTTAAAGTGAAATGGTAATGTAAGATCATCATCATTCTTAAGTGCCATGTTGTATGACGTGGGCGATCATGGTCTCTCCATGACCATGATTGTTCTTGGCAATTTTTTCTACAGAAATGCTTTGCCATTGTCACCTTCTGGGCAGTGTATTTACAAGATGGGTGACCCCAACCATTGTCAGTGCTCTTCACTGATTGTCTGCTTGGTGTTAGTGGTCGTATAACCAGGACTTGTGATATGTACCAGCTGCTCATATGACCATCCACCATCTGCTCCCATGGTGACATCCCATGGCTCTAATTGGAGTGGGGGGGAGGGACTAAGCAGGTGCTACACCTTTCCCAAGGGAGACCTGCGGGATAGTGGAGGGAAGGAGCGCCTTGCACCTCCTTTGGTAGATAGATAGATAGATAGATAGATACTTTATGCATCCCCATGGGGAAATTCAACTTTTTTTTCCAATGTCCCATACACTTGTTGTAGCAAAACTAATTACATACAATACTTAACTCAGTAAAAAATATGATATGCATCTAAATCACTATCTCAAAAAGCATTAATAATAGCTTTTAAAAAGTTCTTAAGTCCTGGCGGTTGAATTGTAAAGCCTAATGGCATTGGGGAGTATTGACCTCTTCATCCTGTCTGAGGAGCATTGCATCGATAGTAACCTGTCGCTGAAACTGCTTCTCTGTCTCTGGATTGTGCTATGTAGAGGATGTTCAGAGTTTTCCATAATTGACCGTAGCCTACTCAGCGCCCTTCGCTCAGCTACCGATGTTAAACTCTCCAGTACTTTGCCCACGACAGAGCCCGCCTTCCTTACCAGCTTATTAAGACGTGAGGCATCCCTCTTCTTAATGCTTCCTCCCCAACACGCCACCACAAAGAAGAGGGCGCTCTCCACAACTGACCTATAGAACATCTTCAGCATCTCACTACAGACATTGAATGACGCCAACCTTCTAAGTAAGTACAGTCGACTCTGTGCCTTCCTGCACAAGGCATCTGTGTTGGCAGTCCAGTCTAGCTTCTCGTCTAACTGTACTCCCAGATACTTGTAGGTCTTAACCTGCTCCACACATTCTCCATTAATGATCACTGGCTCCATATGTGGCCTAGATCTCCTAAAGTCCACCACCATCTCCTTGGTCTTGGTGATATTGAGACGCAGGTAGTTTGAGTTGCACCATATCACAAAGTCCTGTATCAGTTTCCTATACTCCTCCTCCTGTCCATTCCTGACACACCCCACTATGGCCGTGTCATCAGCGAACTTCTGCACATGGCAGGACTCCGAGTTATATTGGAAGTCTGATGTGTACAGGGTGAACAGGACCGGAGAGAGTACGGTTCCCTGCGGCGCTCCTGTGCTGCTGACCACCGTGTCAGACCTACAGTCTCCCAACTGCACATACTGAGGTCTATCTGTCAAGTAGTCCACTATCCAATCCACCATGTGAGAGTCTACTCCCATCTCCGTTAGTTTGTGCCTTAAGATCTTGGGCTGGATGGTGTTAAAGGCACTAGAGAAGTCAAGGAATGTAATCCTCACAGCACAACTGACCCCATCTAGGTGAGAGAGTGATTTGTGCAGCAAATACGTGATAGCATCCTCCACTCCCACCTTCTCCTTATACGCAAACTGAAGAGGATCCTGGGCATGCCTGGTTTGTGGCCTCAGATTCTGTATTATCAGCCGCTCCATGGTCTTCATCACGTGCGACGTCAAGGCAACAGGTCTGAAGTCATTCAACTCCTTTGGTTGTGGTTTCTTCGGTACCGGGACAATACAGGATGTTTTCCACTGTCTGGGTACTCTTCTCTGCTCCAGGCTCATGTTGAAGATACGCTGTAGTGGTTCTCCCAGCTCAGTCGCACAGGCCCTCAGTAATCGTGGGGAAACTCCATCCGGTCCAGCCGCCTTGCTGGTACAGATCTTCCTCAGTTGACCTTCCACCTGTGCAGCCGTAATCCTGGGCGTGGGCAAGGTCTCCTGTGAGTGGCTATTTTCCTGTGAGGGAAGTAAGCCTGGTGTGGATTTCTGCGGTGAGGATGAGATTGAGCTGTCATCCTGATACCTATCCTTCGCAAATACCTTGTGGTTATACTGTGAGTCTTGTCCTACTGACATCTTGACTGAGTGAGATTTAGTTGTAAGAACAATACTACACTGAACAGGCCATTCAGCCCACAATTTTGTGTTGATTTTCATGGCAATTTAAATGTCCTCTTCCTGTGTATCCTCTGTCTTCCACTATTCCCCTCATATTCATATTAATGAGTCTATCTACCGTACTATATAGAACAACTTGGGGACCCTAGATATATCTATCTCTCTAGGGTGCCTAAGGTGTTCATACAGTACTGTAGTAATTTTATATATTGCACTGCAGTACAATATATACAATCATTACAGTACACACACACACACACACACACACACACACACACACACACACACACACACACACACACACACACACACACACACACACACACACACACACACACACACACACACACACACACACACACACACACACACACACACCCCCCCCCCCCCCCCCGAGACTTTTGCATAGTACTATTAAAAACTTCTTAAACTCTGCCAAACTGCTTGTTTCACTACTACCCCTGCTAAGCTATTCAAGACACCTGCCTCTGTGTGTTTTAAGAAAAAATCTTGCTTCTCACATGGTCTGTAAACTTTGCCCCTCTAACTTTAAACACGTGCCCTCTAGTGTTCTGCCCTTTCTCATGTTGTGTTTCCCATGGACAATTGATGTTGATGCAGCTGCAAAGTTCAAAGAAATTTATTATCAAAGAATTTGGTGGAGGCCAAGTCCGTGCATATATTTAAGGCAGAAATCATTTCCTGATCGATCAGGGCATCAAAGGATATGGGGAGAAGGCTGGAGTATGGGATTGAGTGGGATCCAGGATCGGCCATGATGGAATGGCGGAGCAGACTCGATTGGCTGAATGGCCTAATTCTGTTCTTATGTCTAATGGCCTTATGGAATGTATATGGCACCATATACTACGTCGAGATTCATTTTCTTGCAGGCATTCATAGCTGTGGAGGCCCTCCATTGGGCAGGGTCGACCATGGATGTTGCATCCCTTTTGACTATGTTGCATGTGCAAGCCAGGGCAGTACGATATGTTTTCCTTCTCCTAGACGAGCTGCCAACCAAGGTTGATGAGCCCCATCTGCCTGAAGCAATTGGTTTTGAGGTGCTGGTAATTCAACCTTTGCCCCTTCTCCTGTCTGTAGAAACTGTTCTACTGGGCTTAGTAGCTAAACCAGATGTGAAGGCCAGGAGCTGGACTTAGTTGTCAGACGCTATATGAGGCACACATCATTGGGAGTATTTAATAGATGGTGGGAGCTTCTTCCCGCCCCACATCAGGCTATGACAACCTGAAGGAACTGGCATTCACAGCAGAACAATGAAATACAACAGACCTACGCGCAAAGACAGACAGACAAACAATGTGGAAAAGAAGACCAACTGTGTAAATACAAAACACATTCAAATGATAATTAAGGAAATAAATAATACTGAGAGTATGAGTTGTAGAGTCCTTGAAAGTGGGTCTGTAGGTTGTGAAATCAGTTCAGTGTTGAGGTGAGTTAAGTTATCCACACTGGTTCAAGGGCCTGATAGTTGTAGGGTAACGGGTATTCCTGACGGCAGTGAGAAGAGAACATGGCCTTGTATGGTGAAGGTGTCACCTTCAATCATATAGAAACATAGAAAATAGGTGCAGGAGTAGGCCATTCGGCCCTTCGAGCCTGCACCGCCTTTCAGTATGATCATGGCTGATCATCCAACTCAGAACCCTGTACCTGCTTTCTCTCCATATCCCCTGATCCCTTTAGCCACAAGGGCCATATCTAACTTCCTCTTAACTATAGCCAATGAACCGGCCTCAACTGTTTCCTGTGGCAGAGAATTCCACAGATTCACCACTCTCTGTGTGAAGAAGTTTCTCCTCATCTCGGTCCTAAAAGGCTTCCCCTTTATCCTTAAACTGTGACCCCTCATTCTGGACTTCCCCAACATCGGAAACAATCTTCCTGCATCTAGCCTGTCCAATCCCTTTAGAATTTTATACGTTTCAATAAGATCCCCCCCTCAATCTTCTAAAGCTCTAATAACTTCTAATATGCTCTCAGGCAGCTTCTCTGGATTGAGGATGACATCACTCAGGGTTTGATAAGTTCTAAGGTAGCTAATAGAGGCCAATGTAAGAATGATAGACTCTTCTGCAGATGGTAGAAGTGATAGGTGGGTAAATTGTGGGTACTTTCTCATCCCTTGCTATCCCTAGTCCTGTAAGGGCCTTCAAGTATGCCAACTCTCCAAGGTCCAAGCACTCTTCAGCTCTGCTACTCTCCCTACCCATGCACTCTGTTGACAGCTTTTACCTACTTTGGACCCTCCAGATTCAGATTCAGGTTTATTTATCACGTGTATGTTGAAACATGGTATAATGCATCATTTGCAGTAACAACCAGCATACCCAAGGATGTGCTGGGACAGCCTACAAGTGTCGCCGCATATTCTGGCACTAATATAGCGTGCCCTGAGTGTTCTACAGATCTACACAAGCAACAACAGCAGAACAAGCTTCTTTTCCATACCTACAACCCACCCTCCCACTCACACACCCAGGTAGGTTTTAACCCTCGGACATGCCGTCTCCAGATCTTGTTTCTGTATTCTTACGATTGCTGACATTGGGCATTCAGTTTGTACTTCCAACCCAAGATGGTGATCATGGGTTTGAACTTTGGGCCTTGACTTCCGGACTTGCGTGCACCTCTGACCCTGATAACCTGGGAGGTCACAGGCCCTTGTGACTCCCGCTACCTGTTGGGACTTCCAACCTGGTACTGGTCTGACCTAGGGGTTGCTAGTCTTCCTCAGCACCTGTGACACAATTTTTGGAGTTGTTAACATTTGACAGCTGAAGTGCTTCAACTTGGACTCGAACTCCTGCCAAGGCCCTTCATTTAGAACACAGAACATTACATTACAGTACAGGCCCTTTTGCCCATGATATTGTGCTGGTCACTTAACCTACTCCAAGATAATCTAACCCTTCCCGCCTATGTAGCCCTTCATTTTTCTATCAAGCATACGCCCATCTAAGAGTTCCTTCAATGCCTATAATGTATCTGCCTCTACCACCAACCTTCTCAGGGTATTCTATGCACCCACCACTCTCTGTGTAAAGAACTTAACTCTGACCTCCCCCCTATACCTTCCCACAATTACCTTAAAATGATGTCCCTTTGTATTAGCCATTTCAGTCCTGGGAGAAGGTCTAGGTCTATACATTCGATCTATGCCTCCTATCATCTTGTAAACCTCTATCAAGTCACCTTTCAACCTCCTAATTTAATCACTCTGAACCCTAACTTCTCCCATCCCTATTCCTAAACTCTAATCTGACCCCGAACCACCTTCTCTGTCCCCAGACTCATCCCTACAAATCTAGAAATCATACAAAAGTTCATTGTCCCTATTGACAAGGCGTTGAAAATGATTATTGACCAGTTTCTGCACCTCTGCCACCTTACACAGGGCCTCTGCATTCTCCCAATGCACAGTTTTGAGTTTCTCTAAGCTGTCCCCAAAATGATCATTTTCCAGTTTGAGTACTTGGGCTGGACATTCCCAGGATCCAGAGCAGATGCTGCATATCTTCATTGACACTTTGAGTCTTCCTGTCTGTTGACGTGATAATCCCTTCACCCAGGAGTACCAAAATGTGTACTTCAATTATCAAGGCACAAGGCAACGGGATGAGTGCTGATAAATCTGGTTAGTAAATGGCCCTGGACCTGCTGGGGTTTAGAAGAATGAGAGGTAGAGGGATCTCTTTAAAGCATATTGAACATTAAAATCGCCTCATAGCCTTATTCTGCTCTTATGTCTTATGGCTTGTACTGCAGATAGGTATGTACGTGCATGATGATTCTGTGCTATACATCTATGACTCTATGACCCAAAACGTACTGGGACTGAGGAGGTGGAAAAGAGTCGACCACATTGTCCTGACGAAGGGTCTCGGCCCGAAACGTCGACAGTGCTTCTCCCTATAGATGCTGCCTTGCCTGCTGTGTTCCACCAGCATTTTGTGTGTGTTGCTCGACCACATTGGTTGGTGTGAAGCCCAATATAGGCTTCCAGCACAATCAGAGTAAGATGCAGAACTGCAGGTATTGCTGTGAGCTTGAATGGTAATAGTAACAGTAATGGTAACAGGGACTGCTGTGACTACCATTTGCTCGAGCAGTAATAGTAACAGAGGCAATAATGCCGAATGCTACCTGAGTTTATGATCCAGTTATGTGCGCAGAGCTGAGCTCTAGCAACAGAGCCATAAGCTATACCATAAGACCATAAGACATAGGGGCAGAATTAGGCCATTTGGCCCACCAAGTCTGCTCTACCATTTCATCATGGCTGATTTACTATCCTCTCAACCCCATTCTCCTGCCTTGTCCCTGTAATAAGATGAGATAAAACTTTATCTCAAAGGAACTCATTGTTGCAAGGTTGCTCAGTCAGAAACATATACTTTAAAATACAAAATGTAAGCATTGAGGTATGAAAAGAAATGCAAAATGTTCATTAAAAAGTAATAGTGCAAAAACAGATGTGCAATGAAACCATACTTAAGGAGAAGGAGTTGTAGAATCCTACAGCCCCAGGGAGAAAAGATCTTCTGTGGCATTCAGTGGTGCACCTCAGTGGAATCAGTCTGTTACTAAAGGTGCTCCTCTGTGTGTCCAGGATGTCACGGAGGAGGTGAGAGGGATTGTCCATAATGTTCTGTAGCTTCTGCAGCATCCTCCTCTCAGATACAACCACAAATCCAGTCTACCCCCAGAACAGAACCAGCCTCCCTGACAAGCTTATCAATCGTTGCGTCAGCTGCTCTCACCCTGCTGCCCCAGCAGACTACAGCGTAGAACAGAATGCTGGTCACCACTGAGACGTAGAACATCTGCAGCATAGAACAGAATGCTGGTCACCACTGAGACGTAGAACATCTGCAGCGTAGTACTACAGACCGGAACCTCCTCAGGAAGTACAGTTGGCTCTGTCCCTTCTTGAACAGAGCCACAGTATTTTTAATCGTTGATACCCTTACTAATCAAGAACCTATCAACCTCTGCTTTATGACCCAATGGCTTGGCCTCCACAGCTATCCGTGGCAATAAATTCCACAGATTCACCACTCTCTGGCTAAAGAAATTCTTCCTGACCTCTTTTCTAAAGGTATGTCCATCTGTTCTGTGCCCTCTGAGCTTAGGTTCCTCCACTATAGGAAACATCTTCTCCACATCCACTCTATCTAGGCCTTTCAATACTCACTAGGTTTCCCCCACTGCCCATTCTTCTAAACAAAGTTAGGACTCTGAGCTAAACCTGGGATTTGTGTTAATTTATCAATGGAACCCATCTCTCCTTGCTTTCTCTACAAAATCTTTTCTGCCACTGTAAATTTCCCTTTAACATTTCTTAGAAACATAAAACCATAGAAAACCTACAGCACAATACAGTCCCTTCGGCCCACAAAGCTGTGCCGAGCATGACCTTACCTTAGAAATTACCTAGGGTTACCCATAGCCCTCTACTTTTCTTTTTTTTTAATTTTGTAATTTATTTTTTTATTGAAGTTCATCATCAAACAAACATTTCCATAAGATGTATTTCGGATATTGTACATATACATCATATAATCATATATGTCACAAATCTCCACAAAGTATTTATCTGAGGTATACATTTATAGAAAAGAGTGGAAAGAAAAAACAAGCAAAAAGAAATAACTATGTACAAGTAGGGAGTGATCTTTTTTTTTACAACAGATTCATTGATTTGTGAGAATAAAATCAGGCCTATGAGGCATTATGTAGTTAAACCATTTTTCCCAGTATGAATCAAATTGTTCCATCTTATGGTTAACAGATGCTGTTATCTTCTCCATTTTGTAAATGTCCATTGTAATTTCCATCCATGTATTTAAAGTTGGGCTCTCCTGTGATAATCATTTCCTAGTAAGAGTCTTTTTACCAGCCACCAACAATATATTCATAAAATATTTATCTCTTTTCAACCATTCTTGAGGTATATATCCAAAATATATGGTCTTACTCTCTAAGGGTATTTCATATTTAAAGATGTCTTGTAGGGCATTGTGTATCCCCATCCAATAGTTTTTGATAACAGGGCAGTCCCAAAAAATATGATAATGATTTGCATTTTGATTTCCACAATTTCTCCAGCAAACAGGGAGGTTACTATCATAATGGGATTTCTGAGAGGGTGTAATAAAATATCTTATCAAGTTTTTCCGTCCAAACTCCCTCCATTTCTGTGAACTGGTACACTTCCATTGATATCTCCATATTGTTGTCCATTCTTCCTCAGATATAATTATCCCTCCTTCCTTCTCCCATTTTGTTTTAATGTATGGAGTCGAATATGTTTTAAGATTTGACAACCCCTTATACATGCTTGAAATGATTCTACTACCATTATCTGAATTATATGCTTTTCTAAAGAGCTCTATCAAGCATGTATTTGCCTTGGTTACATTTTTAAGCGTCTTATTAACATATTGTCGCATCTGTAAATACCGATAAAAATCTTGTTTTTCTAATAAGTGTTTCTCTTTAAGCATTTCAAAACTGAACAGTGTTCCTTCTTTCATTATGTTGCAAAGAACTGTTATTCCTTTAGCTGTCCAGTCCTTAAATCTAGCATCCAATTTATTTGGTGTAAAATCCGAGTCATATGCACACCATTTAAGAATTGCAATATCTCCCTCTCTATTATATTCTTTTATATTAGTTTTCCATATTTTAAGAGTCAATTTCACCCATGGGTTATCAATAGTATTTCTGTACCTTTGCAGGTTGTTATCAGCCAAAATTGCCTGTATGGGGATGGGAAGTACCCGCTCCTCAATGTTTTTCCATTGAGCGTCATATGATGGGTTGCACCAACATATCACAGCTCTCAACTGTGCTGCAAAATAATAATCTCTAAGGGAAGTTAGGCCCCATCCCCCCTTTTCCTTTGCTAATTGCAAAGTTTTGAGACGAACTCAAGGCCTTTTACCCTGCCAAATATACCTTGATAGCATCTTGTTCCATTCATTGAATTGATTTTGATTAATCTCTATTGGTAGGGTCTGAAAGAGATATAATAGTCTGGGCAGTACATTCATTTTAATAGACTCAATCCTTGAACTGAGACTGAAAAAAGGAATCAGGTTCCATCTTGCCACATCTTCCTTAATTTTTTTATATAAAGGCTGATAATTCTGATAATTTTGCCAAATCTTTTGGTATAATGATGCCCAAATATTTGAAAGACTCTGTGTGCCATGCCCAGGGGTATCGAATTTCAATTTCTCTTGGTGGGCTATAGTAATATGAAAGTAATTGGGTTTTATCTATGTTGATCTTGCATCCTGATAATAGACCATATTGTTCAAATGATTGCATCAATTTAGGTAAAGAGTATGTTGATTGCCCTAGATAGATCAAGATGTCATCCGCATAATGAGCCAATTTATGCTCTGTCCGTTTAATAGTAATTCCCCTGATATCTTCATTCTGTCTGATATATTGAACTAATGGTTCCAGATATAACGCAAAGAGTAATGGTGACCATGCACAACCCTGTCTCGTGCCCCTTTCTAGGGTAAAACTATTTGATAAATATCCATTGATTTTAATCCTAGCAGTAGGATTGTCATATAATGTCTGTATAGTTTTAATAATTGTGTCTTGGAAACCAAATCTATGTAAAATTCTGTAAAGGAAATTCCAATTAACCGAATCAAATGCTTTTTCAGTTTTGAGAAGGATAAGGGCAGATCGGAGGTGTCAGTGTTGCAGTTGAACAGGGGAAACTATGGAGCCATGAGGGAGGAGCTGACCAAAGTTAACTGGATGGATATCCTAGCAGAAAAGACAGTGGAACAGCAATGGCAGGTATTCTTGGGAATAATGCACAAGGTGCAAAATCAGTTCATCCCCCGGAGAAGGAAGGATTCAAAGGGGGGAAGGGGCCACAGTGGTTGACAAAGGAAGTCAGAGATTGCATAGCATTAAAAAAAAGGAAATATGACAGAGCTAAGGTGAGTGGGAGGACAGATGATTGGGATATTTTTAAGGAACAACAGAACTTAACTAAAAAGGCAATACAGGGAGAAAAAATGAGGTACGAACGCAAGCTAGCCAGGAATATAAAGGAGGATAGCAAAAGCTTTTTTAGGTATGTGAAGAGAAAGAAGATAGTTAAGAACAATGTTGGGCCCTTGAAGAATGAATTGGATGAAATTGTTATGGGAAACAGAGAAATGGCAGAAGAATTTAATAAGTACTTTAGATCTGTCTTCACCAGGGAAGACACAAGCAATCTCCCAGATGTATGGATGGGCCAAGGACATAGGGTAACAGAGGAAATGAAACAGATTGACATTAGGAAGGAAACGGTGATGAATAGACTGATGGGACTGAAGGCTGACAAATCCCCAGGTCCAGATGGTCTGCATCCTAGGGTACTAAAGGAGGTGGCCCTGGAAATTGCGATTGCATTGGTAATCATTTTCCAATGTTCCTTAGATTCAGGATCAGTTCCTGAGGATTGGAGAATGGCTAATGTTATCCCACTTTTTAAGAAAGGAGGGAGGGAGAAAACATCCTGTCAGGCTAACATCAGTAGTGGGGAAGATGCTAGAGTCCATTATTAAAGATGAAATAGTGGCATATCTAGATAGCAGTGATAGGATTGGGCCGAGCCAGCATGGATTTACCAAGGGCAAATCATGCTTGACTAATCTATTGGAGTTTTTCGAGGATGTAACCAGGAAGTTAGACGAGGGAGATCCAGTGGATGTAGTGTACCTCGATTTTCAGAAGGCATTTGATAAGGTCCCACATAGGAAATTGGTGGGTAAAATCAGAGCTCATGGCATTGGGGGGCAAGATATTGACATGGATAGAAAACTGGTTGGCAGATAGAAAGCAAAGGGTAACGGTGAATGGGTGTTTCTCGGAATGGCAGGTGGTGACTAGTGGGGTGCCACGGCTCGGTATTGGGACCACAGCTGTTTACGATTTACATCAATGATTTAGATGAAGGCATTGAGAATAACATCAGCAAGTTTGCTGATGATACTAAGCTGGGTGGCAGTGTGACATGTGATGAGGATGTTAGGAGAATTCAGGGTGACTTGGATAGGCTGAGTGAGTGGGCAGATACTTGGCAGATGATGTTTAATGTGAATAAGTGTGAGGTTATCCACTTTGGGAGTAAGAACAGGAATGCAGATTATTATCTGAACGGTGTAGTGTTAGGTAAGGGAGAGATACAAAGAGATCTAGGAGTCCTTGTTCATCAGTCACTGAAGGTGAATGAGCAAGTGCAGCAGGCAGTGAAGAAGGCTAATGGAATGTTGGCCTTTATTACAAAGGGAATTGAGTACAAGAGCAAGGAAATCCTCTTGCATTTGTACAGGGCCCTGGTGAGACCACACCTGGAGTTTTGTGTACAGTTTTGGTCTCCAGGGTTAAGGAAGGACATCCTGGCTATAGAGGAAGTGCAGCGTAGATTCACGGGGTTAATTCCTGGGATGTTTGGACTGTCTTACGCAGAGAGGTTAGAGAGATTGGGCTTCTACACGCTGGAATTAAGGAGATTGAGAGGGGATCTGATTGCAACATATAAGATTATTAAGGGATTGGACAAGATAGAGGCAGGAAATATGTTCCAGATGCTGGGAGAGTCCAGTACCAGAGGGCATGGTTTGAGAATAAGGGGTAGGTCATTCAGGACAGAGTTAAGGAAAAACTTCTTCTCCCAGAGAGTTGTGGGGGTCTGGAATGCACTGCCTCGGAAGGCAGTGGAGGCCAATTCTCTGGATGCTTTCAAGAAGGAGCTAGATAGGTATCTTATGGATAGGGGAATCAAGGGATATGGGGACAATGCAGGAACCGGGTATTGATAGTAGATGATCAGCCATGATCTCAGAATGGCGGTGCAGGCTCGAAGGGCCAAATTGTCTACTTCTGCACCTATTGTCTATTGTCTAATAGCCCATTGACATTAAAAGAAATGAATTTTACCTTGTCCTTAGCCATCTGTATTTATCTGTCAATGTATCATTGAAATTAGAATAAAACTTAATCGATCTACTCCCTGAACAAATAAGCACCAAGAAATGCAAATAATAACAAAAATGGCAACGAACGTGTGATTCCAAGGCTGAGGTCTCTAGTAGATGACCCTGTGTTGAGCTAGAGGAAATGTCTAGCTGTGGGGGATAACCCCTCCTACTTGTGAGTTGAGGGCCGCCATTGCAGTATTCATAAAAGTCAGTGAACAAATTCATTACACAGAAAAGGTTTCCCTGTGTACTTCTCCTATATATATATATATATACACACATACATACACAGACTCTCTCACACACACACACACACACACACACACATTACATACATACACATATATGCACACATATATATTGTCATTTTGGTGGGGAAAAAGGAGTAAGTGAGCGAATAAAGAATAACAACTAAGTAATATAAAATCCACATTATAATCAGTGTTTCTTGAGATAGGTATATCACCATGTACTTTTGCTTCTGTTTAGCTTCTCAACATTTTTAAAGTTAGCCAAACCTTATGGCTCTTCTGAAGGGGGTGAGGACTGTCTTTGGGAAACTCCCGGTCCCTTCCTGATATATTTCTCTCGGCCTCCTCCCGTCTCCTGCCTTTTTGATTCTCGCATTATTTCCCAAGCGGAGCGGGACAGTTCCTCAGTCAGGCTTTTCCTCGTTTTGGTCACGCTGACGGGCAGCCCTCTGGCCTTCATGTCTGTAGTCGACTCTTCCACTGTCTGGTACAACCTTGTCCCATTGTCATAAAACACTCGAAGTTTAGCAGGGTACGGAGTTTGAAATCTAATCTTATTTTGCTTTAGTACTCACTTTACTTCAAAGTATTCTTTGCGTTTCTGGAGGACTGCGGGGGGGGGTAATTTTGGTCGAAATATATTAATTTATCATTGAAAAACACTCTCTTCTTACCCCTGGCCCTTCGTAGAATCTCTGCCTTGGTGCTGTACCAAAGGAATTTTATTATTATTGAGTGTGGCTTTCTATCCTGGGTAGGTTTTGGGATGAGCGTGCGGTGCATTCTCTCGATTTCCAGCTCCATAGCCGGGGGAAGCTCTAGCGCATCCCGCAGTAACTTTCTGACTAACTCCGTCATGGACAAGCCCTCCGCTCCTTCGGGAACATTGTAGATTCTGATACTTTTCCGCCATGATCTTCCCTCCAGATCAAGCAGTTTACCTTCTTGGTGATGTATTATTTTTATTGTCTTGCTCAGTATCCGCTCCACGTTTTGAACACGATCTTCCACCTTCTCAATGCGAGTCTCTGCCACTGCTATTTTTTGATTAACGCTGGCGAGCTCTGCCTTAATATCACGGAGCTGCTGCTTTATATCTTTCTGGACCTCCATTATTTCTTTCAGGATTTCGAAGACATTCGCCGCTTCGACTGAACGAGGCCCGGCGGCCACCTTGCTAGCTCGCGGTCGGGTCGGAGAGCCGCTCGCTGCACTCCTCTCGGCCGCAGACTCCGCAGTGTCACTTTTTAAATTTCCATTCTTTTTCCCCATTCTTGCCCCTTTTTTCAAAAAATATTATACTTGATGGGTTAATGGGGCTTAATATGCGTTTTTCCGGAGGAGCTAGTGACTTAAGCTGCCATTCTTGACGACGACGTCACCGGAAAACCCAGCCCTCTACTTTTCTAAACTCCATTTACCTATCCAGGAGTCTCTTAAAAGACCCTATCGTATCCGCCTCCACCACTGTCGCCGGCAGCCCATTCCACGCACTCACCACTCTCTGCGTAAAGTAAAACAACTTACCCCTGACATTTCCTCTGTACCTACTTCCAAGCACCTTAAAACTGTGCCCGCTCATGCTAGCCATTTCAGCCCTGGGAAAAAGCCTCTGACTATCCACACAATCAGTGCCTCTCATCATCTTGTAGACGTCTATCAGGTCGCCTCTCATCCTCCTTCACTCTAAGGAGAAAAGCTTGAGTTTACTCAATCTATTCTCATAAGGCATGCTCCCCAATCCAGGCAACATCCTTGTAAATCTCCTCTGCACCGTTTCTGTGGTTTCCACATCCTTCCTGTAGTGAGGCGACCAGAACTGTGCACAGTACTCCAAGTGAGGTCTGACCAGAGTCCTATATAGCTGCTACATTACCTCTCGGCTCCTAAACTCAATCTCACGATTGATGAAGGCCAATAAACTGTATGTCTTCTTGACCACAGAGCCAACCTGCACAGCAGCTCTGAGTGTCCTATGGACTTGGACCTCAAGATCGCAGAAGAACCATGGAGTGATGGTCTTTGACTCTTCAGACCTTTGGTTGACAAACAAATTGTTGGAGGGAAGCAAGGGGTCAAACAGCATCTTTGTGCGGAAGGCAACTGTCAATATTTTGGGTCGAAATCCTGCATCAGGATGTATTGAGCTGTGATTCAGCATTCTGCCCCAAAATCTGCTGTGACGAGTCTCTGGATCTGTTACTTGATGGAGTTCAGAAGGACGTGGGGAGATCTCATTGAAACCCATTGGCTACTGAAAGAGCTAGATCGAGTGGATGTGGAGAGAATGTTTTCATTAGGAGAATCTAGGATCTGAACACACAGCATCAGAATATAGGGACATCCCTTTAAAACTGAGAGGAAAAGGAATTTTGCAGACAGAGATGGTAAATCTTGGGAATTCATTGCCACAGATGTGGAGGCCAAACCATTGAGTATAAGCAGAGATTGGTATGGGGGTTACGAGTTAAGAAAGAATGCAAGAGAATGGGGTTGAAATAAAAACCACAACTAAATGCTGGAGCAGATAGACTGAATTGGGCTGAAAAAATTCTGCTCCTATTTCTTATGATCTCATACTGCTCAGTCTGCTGAGTTCTCAGTGTTTGTTGCTCCAGATTCCAGCATTTGCTGTCTCTTGTGTCTCCGTACCTTTAATTAATTTTCTTTCATTGACACCTAAAGTTTTACTTCCCCTGACCAAATGTTTATCAAGAAACATGCTTTTTGCAATGATTTTTAAAAAAGTTTCACGTCTTATGTCACCAGGGCTGAATTTCCTGTTCCCTGCTCATGCCGGTCAATTAGGTCACTTTAAGTCCATCAATTGTAACAACAGCTGATGTTGGTTTTCTGGGTTTCATTGGTTCTGACTCCACTGGCTAGCCAGAGTCCATTTTTATTGGCTACAGGTAGAATGACCTCACTGCTCTTCTCCCAAGTAAGGACTTGCCTCTGATTTGTTTCCCTTTCTTTACCATGGATCAGGCAATTTTGAACCTGACTGAGCCAGTTCAAGTCAGACACTGGGCTCAATTTACTTCATTTCAGTAATTCCATAAACCTGCAGCAGGTTATCAATAGGGGCTTTGTTATGTTCATTTTCGATTGCTAATCCAGCCAGAATTAGCTCAGGAAATGGTTCACAAAATGCAGGTTGCAAGAACAATTTCACAAAAATAGTGGTGGTCTTCTCTTCCAGCAACAAAGACTTTGGGTTTGTCTGCTTGGTTTTGGAAAGAGGTCAGTTCAAGAGTCTGATAACAGTGGGGATAGATGCTGTCCTTGAGCCTGGTGATACATGAGTTTAAGCTTTTGTATCTCCTGGTAAGCTTTTGTATCTTCTGCCTGACAGGAGAGGGGAGAAGATGGAATTTCAAGGGTGATTATACCAGCTGCTTTACTGAGGTAGTGATTGGTATAGACAGGGTCCATGGAGTGGTGGGGGAGGGGCTGGTTTCCATGATGTACTGAGCTGTGTCCACACCTCTGTAGTTTCTTGTGCTTGTCTGCAGAGCAGATGCCATGCCAAGATAGAATGCTTTCTATGGTGTATTTATAAATCTAAGATTTGGTAAGGCTAATCCTCCATTCATTTTTTATCTTTCTGAAGATGAATTTTATTTAATTTAGAACACTTATTCTTCCATATATAAGAAGATATAATAGAGTCAAGACAATTAAAGAAAGATTTAGGAATAAAAAACAGGCAATGCCTGAAAAAGATATATAAATTTAGGTAATATATTCATTTTGATAGAGTTAATTCGACCAATCAGCGGTAACAAAAGAGGCGACAAATTTGATAGTATCCTTCTTACGTGATTCAATAGGGTAAGAAAATTTTCTTTAAATAGACACATAGTTTTTTAGTGATTGTTTCATCTAAGTAGGTAAATTGGTTTCTTACAATTTTAAAAGGAAGGTTCAAATTTGTTGGTATCAAATTATTCAAAGAGAAAAGTTAACTTTTATGTAGGTTTAATTTATAACCTGATAACTGGCTAAAACAGGAGAGTAAACAAAGCACATGAGGTAATGAAGTCTCAACATTAGAGATAAATAGCAGCAGATCATCAGCGTAGAGTGAGACTTTGTGAATAGTATCTTCCCCATTCTGATATTTGGTCTGATCAACAAATGAACTTCTTGACCATGTCTACATGCTTCTCTGTATTGAGTTGCTGCCACATGATTGGCTGATTCTATATTTGTGTTAAAGAGCAGGTGTACAGGTGCACCTAATAAAGTGGCCACTGAGTGTATGTGACCTTTTAAAACACAAAGCTGGCCTCCCGTGCTTGTTTCTTTTTCACCTCGTTATCCCTTCCAATATCCAACCTTCATGCTCTCCGCTCTGCTGCAGCTTTAACCAGTTAACTCAAAGTTCTTAACACGAAGAAGAAACATAAATCTGGCTGCACTGTTCGACATTATTTAGGAAGACTTCTGAAATAGGTCTGAGATTAATTTTTTTCACATATAAACATTCCAGCAAATGAATTAAAATGAACTGAAAATGAAACCATTTCCTTCATGTTTTGTTTTCAATTGGAACTTTATGATTTGCTTTGGTTTCCTTTAACATTCTTTTTTTCATCTGGATAGAATTTAATTGGATTGAAACTGTTCTCATAATTATTTTGCGGTGTAGACTGTTTATATATTCCTGAGACCTTTGCAGACACGATAGGACTTGATAGGCAAGTGAGTTCTTTTTATTTTGAGTTGGCTCAAAGCCGGTGATGAGGAATCGAGAAAGGTCAACCAGAAGTTCAAGTATGTTTGCAGATTGACTGCCAGCTTGGCACATTACCTTTTTAAATTAATGTAACAAATGCTGAAATCTGGGCCTTTTATGTGACAGTTTATTAGGTGCCATCTGGGAATCCAAATGTACCCCTCCTACTGATTCTTCCTTATCTACTCTGTATGTTAGAATATACAACAAAGAACAGTACAGACCATTCAGCCCATGAAATTGTGCCAACTCTTAAATCTACTCCAAGGTCAATCTGGCTCTTTCCTCCCTGTAGCCCTCATCCACTCATCCATGTGCCTATCTTAGAGTCTCTTAAAAGTCCCAAATGTATCAGCCTCTACCACCACCCCTGGTAGTGTGTTCCATGCGCCTAAGACACTTTGATAACCTACCTCTGATATTCCCCACTATGCTTTCCACCAAATCACCTTAAAGGTATTGTTTGTTCGTTCATTATGTGCGATGTCGTAAGACATGAGTGATCATGGTCTTTCCATGACCATAATTGTTCTTGGCAAATTTTTCTGCAGAAGTGGTTTTCTATTGCCTTCTTCTGGGCAGTGTCTTTACAAGACAGGTGACCCCAGCCATTATCAATACTGTTCAGAGATTGCCTGCCTGGCGTCAGTGGTCGCACAACCAGGACTTGAGATATGCACCAGCTGCTCATACGACCATCCACCACCTGCTCCCATGGCTTCAGGTGACACTGATCGGTGGAGGGGGTGGCTAAGCAGGTGCTATCCTTTCCCCAAGGATGACATGCAGGCTAGTGAAGGGTGGGAGCATCTTACACCTCCTTTGTTTGAGATGTATCTCCACCCATTGCATAAGCCATCAATAAACTACATCCTCAATGATCTCGATAATTTGTCAAATATGAATTGCCTTCCATGAAACTACACTGAAGCACTTTGATGTTCTAAGTGTCCTATTATTGCCTTATTGTTTATAGATTTCAGCATTTTGCAGATGATAGATGTTATGCTACTGGCTCATAGTACTCAACATAGATTTAGATGGGAAGACTGTTTCACAGAGCACCTATGCTCCATCCACCAGAACAAACGGGATCTCCCTGTGGCCACCCATTTTAATTAAACTTCCCATTACCACTCTGATATGTTGGTCCATGTCCTCCTCTACTGTGTTGATGAGGTCACACTCAGGTTGGAGGAGCACCACTTTATACTCCGTCTGGGTAGCTTCCAGCCTGATGGCATGAACATTGATTTCTTGAACTTCCAGTAATGCCCCACACTTCACCATTTCCCTCTCTCACCTTGTCTCCTTAACTGCCCACCACCTCCTCCACCTGCTCATCCCCCTTTTCTTTCTTCCATGGCCTTCTGTCTACTCCTATCAGATTCCCTCTTCTCCAGCTCTGTATCTCTTTCACCAATCAACTTCCCAGCTCTTTACTCTACCCCTCTCCCCTTTCACCTATCACCTTGTGTTTCTTCCTCCCCTCTCCCCCACCTTCTTAGTCTGTCTCCTCATCTTTTTCTCTCCAGTTCTGATGAAGGGTCTCAGCCCGAAATGTCAATTGTACTCTTTTCCAAGGATGCTGTCTGCCTGCTGAGTTCCTCCTGCATTTTGTGTGCGTTATGTTTGATTTACGCCCTTTCAATTCTTCTTACTGCATTTGCGGTTTTCTGAGGCTTTAGAATTCTCTCCGGCAGGAATTTTGGCAGATTACATCGGCTACCTCTGTGGCCACTTCATGAGAGTCTAAAATGTAGGCCAACATTGATATTTCATTGGTGGTTGTCCATCATGTCCGACGACGGGAAACCTGTGTGGGAGAGTTGTTTTAAAGTGGAAAAGCTATTGCACTCTCCTGACCTCAAAAGTCTGAATCTAGTGGTGCAAATTAGCGACACAAACTGGGGTCTTGGTTGCAATGGATGACCACGATGCATTCTGTGCCTTGCCCTTCGCTCTCCACGGAGCGTTGCAGCTCCACCTCCCTGGTTTTTGGATCTCAGTGTAGATCTCATCCAACCAGTCTGCCAGAGCTGAATTCTCATGCTAGGTCAGGCACATCCCTATCTCTCCAGGGAATGAGGCTGCCAACTACCCTCACCTGGTTTAGCCTACTTGTCGAAGCGGTGTAGTGGGGTGTGGCCACCGTTGCGTGCAAACAGCTGCTTGGAGTTACAGGTGAGAGCTGAATGCCCAGTGGGGACCAAAGGTGAGTGAGCTACCCCCAGATTTGACACAACAAGCCCCCTTCACCAGAGGTGTTAATTCTCCCTTAACACCCGATACACTCCATTATTTCACTAATATTTGAGTAATATTATAAATATATTGTTTGATTATTATCGGATGTTTTCATAAATCATTACAGGTTATATGTACAAAGTCATTATGCCACCGCACCACGCCTTGCTAAAGTAAAACTAACTAAAGATACACGAGCTTTCCACGGTTAACTCCCTTGTTTCTCTTTCAATTAGTTTTATGTTTTAGAGTTATAAAATAGAACAACCATATCCAGGAAATCTGTTGAACTCAGATTGGATTAGATTCTGATTAGTTGATTAGGATGGAATGAAGTTCCTTGCTTGCAAGCAGCTTGCAGAGTAAACAGTATACTTGGTAGTGAATACAGCGTTGAGCAGGAAGCAATGGAATGGTGCAAAGACAGATTTATGAAGCTCAAAAAGAAATGCTAAAGTGATAATGGTCGAATAACTGAGAGAGGTAGAATTAAGAGTTCAAGAACAGTGACAACACCATTGGAAAAGGTTTGTGAATGAGGTGATTGGTTCAGAAGTCGAATAGCAGTGGGGAAGAAGCTGTTCTTGAGATTTGTCATCCTGGCTTTCAAGCTCCTGCATCATCTCTCAGAAGGAAGAGAGGAAAGATGCCCCCCCTCTCTCTCTCTCTCTCATTTTATCATTACTGCTATCAGAGAGGAGGTACAGGAGCTTGAAGACTACACATTCAAAATTTTATCAACAGCTTCTTCCTCTCTGCCATCAGATCACTGTGAACCCGTGAACACTACCTCACTATGTATGGCACTGTACTGTTGCTGCAAATAAACAAATTTCATGACATATGTCAGTGATAATCCTCCAAGAGGACCAGAACCTTGACATGATTTGGTAGCTTGCGTGCCTCAGTGACACAGAGAGCTCTGTTGGCTGGAGTCAGAGCCTTGTGCTTTGACTCTTGGTAGGGTCATCCATGACAAACAGGTCAAAAGGTCAGACTAAGAGTGGTCCACTGGTCCTCCAGGTTTGGGGGTTCAACTCAGGGCTAACAACCCAACTGGTAGAATAAAATTCTCATGGAATTAACAATAAATTTGAGCACGACGGTATTCCTGAATCTCCACCATGACTGACAGTCTTGAAAACCAAGAGGAAGCTACTGACACAATGAAGCAAGCGGTGAACACCAGAGATGGAGGACCTTCATTGCTGCCCTGAACACGTGTAACGGGCAAAAGAGAAGACAACCAATGATAATAAACCTGGCTCTGATTCTGCCTTCTCTTTCATTTTGATAAGAACCGTAACTTCCTTCGTTAGCCACAGATGCTACATCCTCTCTGCCGAGACTCCTTCTCACTACACTATCCCTTTGCTGAGGTTGCATTATCTGGTTTACCACTGCAGTTCTGCCACTCGCTGGGGGAAGAATAATCTGGGACGGCATTGAAAGCCATAAGACCGTGTTCACAGAAGCCCTGTGTAAGTGGTGGAAGGAACACTCCAACTCACAGTCTGCCCACAAGAAACTGCCTAAGAAGGAGAATACTAATTCACACACGATGTTCCCATGTTATTTTAGTTAATTACATCCTCATTCCATTATAATTACCTTTCCATATAATCTGGACTAGTCCTTCATCAGTCCAGATGAATGATCTTGACTTGAAACGCTGTCTATTTGCCTTCATAGACCATTGAACAGAATTAGGCTATTCACCCGTCGACTTTACTCTTCCATCCTGATTTATTTCCCCTCTTAACTCCATTCTCTTGCCTTCTCTCTTTAACCTTTGACACCCTGACTAATCAAGAACCTGTCAAACTCTGCTTTAAATATACCCAATGCTTTGGACCCCACAGCCATCTGTGGTAATGAATTCCACAGATTCACCATCCCCTGATTAAAGAAATCCCTCCTCAACTGTTCTATAAAGATGTTCTTCTATTCTAAGGTGGTGCCCTTTGGTCCAAGACTTTCCCACTGAAGGAAACACCCTCTCTAGGCCCACTCTATCTGGGCCTTTCAATATTCGATTGCTTTCAATAAGATCTTAACCCCCCCCCCCCCCCATCCACATTCTTCTAAACTCCAGCGGGTACAGGCCCATGGCCATCCAATGCTCCTCACACATTAACCCCTTCATTCCTGGCATCATTCTCATGAACCTCCTCCAGACCCTGTCCAGTGCCAGCACATTCTTTCTTAAATCAGGGGCCCAAAATTTCTCACAATACTCCAAGTGTGGTTTGATCAATACTTTATAAAGCCTTAGCATTCCATCCTTGCTTTCATATTTGCTTTTACCTATATATTTGGCCTCCACAACTAGCTGTGGCAAGGAATTCCACAGATTCAGTACTCTAGCTAAAAAAAAAATCCCTTTCAACTCTGTTCTAAAGGGATGTAGTACTTCCATTTTGAGGCTGTGCCCTCTGGTCCTAGACTCTTCCTTCATCGAGAAGATTGTGTTTCTAATGTGTGCCAGTGAACCTGTATACACTCAGTTACCTCTGTACACCTGCTCGTTAATGCAATTATCTGATCAGCCAATGATGTGGCAGCAACGTAATGCGTAAAAGCATGGTCAAGAGGTTCAGTTGTTCAGACCAAACATCAGAATGGGGAAGGAATGTGATCCAAGTGACTTTGACCTTGGAATAATTGTTGATGCCAGGTGGGATGGTTTGAGTATCACAGAAACTACTGGGACTTTTCATGCACAACAGTCTCTGGAGTTAACAGAGAATGGTGGGAAAAACAAAAAAAATACAGCAAGTGGGAAGAAGCCAGAATAAGAAGGTGGAGGTAGGGGAAGGAGTATGAGCTGGCAGGTGATCGGTGAGTCCAGGTGAGGGAGAAGGTCGGTGAGTGAGGAAAGAGATGCAAAGTAAGAAGCTGGGAGGTGATATGTGGAAGAAGCAAAAGGGTGAAGAAGGAAATTGATAGCAGAGGAGTGTGGACCATGGGAGAAACGGATGGAGGACTGTCATGATCATGTCTTCCCAAGATGTGATGCTTCACCAGTGGGCCTATAGGAATTTCAAAGTAATAACTAAGTAGGTTGGGCAGCATCTATAGAGAGGAATAAAGAGTTGATATTTCATCAGGATCTGGGTGGAGGTTCTGATGAAGGGTCTCAGCCCAAAATGTTGACTCTTTATTATAAAGCCACAAGATACAGGAGCAGAATTAGGCCATTTGGCCCATCGAGTCTGCTCCACCATTTCATCATGGCTGATATATTTTCCTCTCATCCCCAATCTCCTGCCTCTCCCATATCCCTTTGTGCCCTAACTAATCAAGAATGTATTAAGCTCGGCCTTAAATATATGTGAAGACTTGGCCTCCACAGGTGCCTGTGGCAAAGAATTCCACAGAATCATCACTCTCCGGCCAAAGAAATTCCTCTTCATCTCTGTTCTAGAAGGACACCCCTCTATTCTGAGGCAGTATGCTCTGGTCTTAGACTCTCCCACCATAGGAAATATCCTCTCCACCTCCACTCTATCAAGACCTTTCAACATTCGACAGGTTTCAATGAGGTCCCCCCTCATTCTTCGTCATGGATGGTGCATGACTTGCTGAGTTCCTCCTGGATTTTGTGTGCAGTACTCTAGAACTAAAGGCATGGTTGTACTATAAGGAGATACTCATTTAGGACTGAGTTAATTTTATGGTGGCTGTACGATCGATCCTATTACTGCTGTTTTTTTGTGTTCTAAGTTACATTGGGTGCAAAGACATTATTTAACCACTTGGTGGTGCTATCATACAGTGATCCGGCAGTTCCAAATAATTTATTAGCAACCGCAGACTACAGTGTATGTATTCTACACAATCAATAGGGACTCGGGTTTACCTTTGGGAACATACCTTCTCAAACAGGGAAAGTAATCGATTCCTTATAATAACACCACTTATTAAAGTTAGCAAATGTGGTTTTAATGAGTATATGAAACCCAATGGCTGAGGTATTTCCCAAGTTGCTTATTGATTTCTATTCATACATTGGTATTCTTGCTTAATGGCAGCAATATACATTCAGTGGCCACTTTATTAGATACCTCTTGGCCATTAACTGTATGTTCACGGTCTTCTGCTGCTGTAGCCCATCCACTTCAAGATTCGACCTGCTGTACATTCAGAGATGCTCTTCTACACACTACTGTTGTAATGTGTGGTTATTTGAATTACTGTCACTTCCATGTCAGTTTGAACCAGTCTGTCCATTCTCCTCTTTAACAAGATATTTTGCACCCACAGAAATGCCACTCACTGGATGTTTTTTTCACTATTCTCTGTGTTATGAAACCAGTAACTGGTTTCACTTACCAGCAAAGATAGATATGTCAGTTGAAGTCCAATGGTACTATTTTCAAAAGTTTTATTAATAAAGGGGCACAAAAATTAAGGTTAATACAAACATTCAGATAACATGCGTCAATACTCAATCTAAAACGCAGGTACATTAATAATCACTCAGAAATAAGCTCTTTCGTTGTCTAGGGTATAATACTGAGTCCAATTGGAAATATAAAGAGTCACTCTGAAGTCTGCAGGCTTTTCCCTTTTTGGTTTCACGTGTTGGAGAGAGAGAGAGAGATTGTTAGGAAAAGAGAACACTTGCCGTTGCCTTTATGAATCAAATCCTCAGCCTCAGAGGATTTGGCTTCCCTGGTGTTAAATAAAAGCGGTTTTCCGTTGGTTCTAGCCACAAACTCCGCATTCGGAATTTAACGCACGTGGCTTCCTTCAAAATGGCTTCCCGTTCCCACGGGAAGCGGTATCGTGCTTCTCGGTGTCTCCTTGGTGCGTCTGAGGGTCGTCCTCTTTCAGACCCTTCTTTATACTGCCTCACGGGATCTCAGGTGTCAATCAGGTTGCAGGTGATGCAATCTCTCTCTCAACCAGCCCACTTTGCCCGAGGGCTTTACAATGTCCCTGCGAGTTGGCACGTCTGCAGTTCCCAGGTGTCTCCTGAGAACAATGCCACAGTCGCCAGCTTTTGTCCCAGTGGAATGCGGTATCCAGCACGTCGCTGTCTTTCCATTTCCTGTGTCCATTCGGCATGTCTCTCTCTCTCTCTTGCTCTCTCTCGGGTCATTGACCCCCCTTTCACTAGGGCTCTTGCAATTCTCACAAAGGAGGGGGCTGGTATCATAACATCTGTAAACTCCAGAGACTGGTGTACATGAAAATCCCAGGAGGTCAACAGTTTCTGGGATACTCAAACCATCCTGTATACCACCAACAATCATTCTAAAGTCAAAGTCTTTAGATCACATTTCTTCCCAATTCTGAAGAATAACTGAACCTCTTGACCATGTCTGCAGGCATTTATGCACTGAATTGCTGCCATATGATTGGCTGATTAGATCTTTGGATTAGTAAGTATACCAAAGTCAAGTAGCTACTGTGTGCATGTAGGGGAGTATGCTAAATAAAAGAGGTTCTGGTAGGCTAGTTGCATCTCACGTTTCTCATTAATGATGCAGTTTCTACTTAATTGTCCATCTTCGGCTTTTTAGCTGTGAGGTACTGGTACCTTGGTGTTAGTCTCATTTATTTTTTTTCTCTTGTGTTCTACATCCACATTACAAGGCCTTTTGGATTTTGTCTGTCTCCTCTAGCCACTGACAGGGAAGTGGTGGGAACAACAACATGGCTTGTCTTGATCTTGAAGATCATAAACCTATTGAATCTTCTCATTTGGTCTACAGAATGAGTGCAGGTAGAACAGGTTGTTGGGGTGGGGAGGTGAGGCTTCAAAGAGACATCTGATTCTGGATACCGAGGGTGCTCTGATGCGAAGTGGAGTGGACAACTCTGAACTGATTCTATGAGCTACTAACTCACTTTCAAGGACTCTTTGTAAATCATGGTTTCATAGAGCATAGATCAGCATAGCACAGAAGTAGCCCCTTGTACTCCTTCACCTCCTCCTGCTTTCTGGCTTCTTCGCTCTTCCTTTCCAGTCCTGATGAAGGGTCTCAGCCTGAAAAGTGGGCTCTTTCATTTCCATTGACGCTGACTGACAAGCTGAGTTCCTCAAACAATTTGTGTGTGTTACTCTGGAGTTGAAGCAGAATCTCTTGTGTGTAAATGAGATGATTGCTAATGAAACCATAAGTAACAGCATTAATATATTTGTTATTCATACAAGGGCATCACATTGTAGACAAAAATTTCTTATCTATCCTTAACAGGCCACTAAGAGTAAGCCCCATTGTTGAGGGCACAGAGTCACATATGGGACAGTTTTGATAAAGACTGGAGATCTTCCCCAATGAACATAAGTTTTTAACAACAGTTAGTTAGCTTCATGGTTCCCATTACTGACAGTAGTTTATTTTGGTAGCAGATTTATTTAATTAGCCAGATTTAAACCTTCCAGCTGTTTTTGAAGATTCAAGATGCAGAATTGTTTATTGTCATTCTTTAGTACACGAGTGTAACGGAGAACAAAATGATTTAGTGCGGATCCGATGCAGCATGGAAAAAAACACATAAGCATAAAGAACACAATAATAAAAAGCAAGAAGTACCAAGTATATAAATACTGTATAAGAACAATCCTATAAAATAAAATCTACCAGTAAATGTTTGATTGTGGCCATATATACAACACCTACAAAGATCAGCTTATATACGTAGACTGATTGTATGTACATGAAGTGACACTAGGTGCAGGAGTATCTGAACATAAGGTGACTTTGACAGGAAATGATGAAGTGGCAAAGTGACTCTTGGCATGAGGAACATTTCTAGGGTAGTTAGCAGCAGGGCATATGGAAACACGGTAGGACAGTAACTGTATAAACAGTAACTGTGTCAGTCACTTTCCTACTGTGTTTTCATGTGCCCTGCTGCTAGCTAGAAGAGTCCCTCTTGCCAAGAGTCATTTGAACTAATGTCTGAGTCAATACTCCAAAGCCAGGGTCATCACTTGACACCTTGGTCATCTTCATAGAGAGATCAGAGGTGGAGAGCGTGAGCAGTTCTAAGTTCCTGGGTGTCAATATGGTCCCAACATATTGATGCAGCTATAAAGAAGGCAAGGCAGCAGCCATATTTCATTAGGAGTTTGAGGAGATTTGGTTTGTCACCTAAAACGCAGATTTCTACAGATGCACCGTGCTGAGCATTCTAACTGGCTGCATCAGCTTCTGGTATAGGGGGTGCTATTATACAGGACGTAAGTAAGGTGCGGAAAGTTGTAAAGTTAGTCAGCTCCATCATGGGTACTAGTTTGTGTAGTAACCGAGACAGCTTCAAGAAGTAGTGCCTCAGAAAGGCGGAGTCCATCATTAAGGACCCTCACCACCTGGGACATGCCCTCTTCTCATTGTTACTGTCAGGAATGAGGTACAGGAGCCTGAAGGCACATCGTCAATGATTCAGGAAAAGCTTCCTCCCCTCTGCCATCCAATTTCTGAATGGACATTGAACCCATGAACACTACCTCTCTACGTTTTTTTTTAAATTTCTGTTTTGCACTACTAGTCTTAATTTAACCGTTTAATATATACCTCCCGTTAATTCAGATTTTTCGGTTTTATCATGTATTTCATTGTACTGCTGCTGCAAAGTTAACACATTTCACAATGTATGCCGGTGATATTAAACCATACCCTTGTTCTGATTCTGATCCAGCAAGACTGCCATGGTGGCCTTGGGGCAAGGAGAGAGGTTATTGTGGGGTTACGGAGATGAGATGCTCAGAGAGGCAGGGTATGTGTGAAAACAAGGAGAGAGCTTGGTAGTAGAGTTATAGCACAGAAAGAGGCCCTTGTGTCCCAACTCATCCACTCAGATGCCCTCCAAGCTAGTCCCATTTGCCTCCGTTTGACCCATATCCCCCTTAATCCCTCCTGTCCAAGCACTTACCTGGATGTCTTTTGAACGTTATTATTACACCTGCCTCAATCACTTTCTCTGGCAGCTCATTCCATACATCCACCATCTTAGGCAAAGGAGACTAAAGATCTAAAGTTTGGCTTTATTTGTTAAAGGAAAATTGAAACATCATAATTCAAGATAGTTTAATGTAATTTCCAGTATACAAGTGCAAAGTAGGATCAAATAGTTGTAACACCTGATCAGACTTAGTGTCTCTAAGGGGTTTTATACCTTCTCCCCGTGACCGCGTGAGTTTCCTCCAGGTGCTCCAGTTTCCTCCCACAGTCCAAAGACGCACCAGTCGGTAGGTCAATCGGTCATTGTAAATTGTCCCGTGATTAGGCTAGGATTAAATTGGGGGTTGCTGGGCAGAGCAGATCGAAGGGCCAGAAGGGCCTGTTCCACACTGTATCTCAAGTTTAAAAAAATACAGTGGAATGCATCATTTTGTGTCAAATCATTTCACTGAAGATTGCACAGGTGTTGTAACAGTTCTGGTGCCAACATAGCAGGCCGACAGCTCACTAACCTAGCCTATCTTTGGAATATGAGAGGAAACTGGAGCACCCACGAGGTCATGGGGAGAACGTACAAAGTCAGCTGTGAGGATTGAAAGCCGACCTTAGAGATGTTGCTGAAAAGCCATGCACTAACCCCTGTGCAAAGTCACCACATTGTGCCGATCTTTTAACCTGCTGAGATCAATCAAGCCCTCCCCTTTGACATATCCTTCAATATGAGGGGGTATAGTTTTAAGGTAATTGGAGGAAAGTACGGGGGTGGGGGGGTATGTCAGAGGCAAGTCCTTTACGCAGATAGTGGTGGTTATGTGGAACACTCTACCGGGCTGGTGAAAAATTGAAGGATATGTCGAAGGGGAGGGTTTGATTGATCTCAGCAGGTTAAGAGGTCGGCACAATGTGGTGACTTTGCACAGGGGTTAGCGCATGGCTTTTCAGCAACATCTCTAAGGTCGGGTTTCAATCCTCACAGCTGACTTTGTACATTCTCCCCATGACCTCGTGGGTGCTCCAGTTTCCTCTCATATTCCAAAGATAGGCTAGGTTAGTGAGCTGTCGGCCTGCTATGTTGGCACCAGAAATGTTACAACACCTGTGCAATCTTCAGTGAAATGATTTGACACAAAATGATGCATTCCGCTGTATTTTTTTAAACTTGAGATACAGTGTGGAACAGGCCCTTCTGGCCACCCCCTGCGAAAAGGACTTGCCTCTGACATACCCCCCCCCCCATACTTTCCTCCAATTACCTTAAAACTATACCCCCTCATATTAGCCATTTCTACCTGGGGAAAAATAATCTCTGTCTATCCACTTTATCTCCTTACCTGCCCATCACCTCCCTCTTCCCTTTCTTCCATGGTCTTCTATCCACTCCCATCAGATTCCACCTCCACCAGCCCTTTATCTCTTTCACCAATCAACTTCCCTACTCTTTACTTCATCCTCTCCCCCTTCTCCAGTTTCACCTATCAACTACCACCTTGAACTTCTTCCTCCCCTCCCTCCCCACATACTTACTTTGACCTCGCCTTCCTTTCCAGTCCTGATGAAGGGTCTCAGCATGAATCGTCAACTACTTATTCTTTTCCATAGATGTTGCCTGACCCGCAGAGTTCCTCCAGCATTTTGTGTGTGTGGCTTTGGACTTCCAGTATGGGCAGATTTTCTCGTGTTTGTCACTCTGTCTGCACCTTATCATCTTGTACAGCTCTATCGGGTCACCTCTCATCCTCCTTCACTCCAATAGTCTCATCTGAAGTATTAACAAATTGGATTATTAGCTAGTTAAACAAAAGGAATAATTTTACATCAGGGCAATTGTCACTAAAGAGCTTTCAATGGATTCTGATCCTCATTATACAGAGTAGCTTCATTTGTACTGATTAATATTTACTTTTAGTTTACATCCAGCTGTGATGCAATTATTTGCTAATTTGATTTTCCTTTCAAAAGACTTTAAACTTTATTTATTGTATAACCAATTATAATGTCATTTTCAGATATGTGTTTTAAATGGCTGACATGAGTTAAATTTAATTTGCCCCTGGTGAGATGATGGTTTCGTTAATTGTGGGTATTTTTCAAACGTGCTGGAAGTGAGGGACATCTGCAGACAGTAACTTGCAGAAGGCTCCCTGCTGAGGACTTGTCTTCATATAATTGCCCCAGAGGACTTCCTTCCTCAAACGAAAGAGACAAGACATATGCACATCTCTGCTATTGGTTCTGCAGGGAGACATTGACTCCTACCTGGGATGTGATTGCAGAGGTGCACTTCGGTGCCTCAACATACAACTAAAGTTCACGCTTCAGCCATGCCTGCGATGGGCATCAGATTTAATCAAAGTGGACACACAGGAGATTGTAGATGCTGAAAATCTGGAGCAGCCTGGTATGGAAACATCAATGCCCTTAAACGGAAACTCCAACAAAAAATTTTGGATAAAGCCAGGCCCATCACGAATAAAACCCTCCCTACATTTGAGCACATCTACCTAAAACACAATGCAGGAAAGCAGCATCCATCATCATGGACTCCCACCAGTCAGGTCCATAAGACCATAAGACATAGGAGCAGAATTAGGCCATTCAGTCCATCGAGTCCACACCAGTTCTTCATTGCTGATCCTGAATCCCAATCAATCCCATACACCTGCCCTCTCACCATATTCCTCGATGTCCCGACCAATCAGAAATCTTATCAACTTCTGCTTTAAATATACCCACAGAATTGACCTCAACTGCGGTTTGTGGCAGAGCATTCCACAGATTCACCACACTTTAGCTAAAAAAAACTCCTCTTTTCTTCTGTTCTAAAAGGTCACCCCTCAATTTTGAGGCTGTTCTGGATACTCCCACCATAGGAAGCATCCTCTCCACGTCCACCCTGTCTAGACCTTTCGACACTCGGTAGGTTTCAATGGGATCCCCATGCATTTATCAAAATTCCAGTAAATACATGCCAAAAGCTGCCAGTCTTCATATGTTAACCCCTTCATTCCTGGAATCATCCTCATGAACCTCCTCTGGACTCTCTTCAATGAAAATACAACCTTTCTGAGATAAGGGACCCAGAACTGTTGACATGACACCAAGTGCGGCTTGAAGAGTGTCCTATAAAGCTTCAGCATTATCTCCGTGTCTTTACATTCTATTCCCCTTGAAACGAATGCCAACATTGCATTTGCCTTCCGTTCCACAGACTCAACCTGTGAGTTAACCTTCTGGGAGCCTTGCATGAGGACTCCCAAGTCCCTTTGCACCTCCGAAGTTTAAACCTTCTCCCCATTTACATAGTAGTCCACACTATTGTTCCTCTTACCAAACTGCATTATCATACATTTCCCAACACTGTATTCCCATCTGCTACTTTTTTTTTGCCCATTCTTCCAATTTCTCTGTCCTGCTGCAATCGCATTCCTTCCTCAATACCTCCTACCCCTCTACCTATCTTTGTATCATCTGCAAACTTTGCCACAAAGCCATCAACTTGCACTATCCAAATCATTGACAAACAACATGAAAAGTAGAAGCTCCAACGCTGACCCCTGAGAAACACCACTAGTCACCCAACCAGAAAAAAATCCTTTTATTCCCACTCAGCCATTCCCTGCCTGTCAGCCATTCCTCTATCCATGCCAGTCTCTTTCCTGTAACACCATCGGATTTTATCTTGTTAAGCAGCCTTATGAGAGGCACCTTATCGAATGCCTTCTGAAAATCTAAGTAAATGACATTCACTGCCTCTCCTTTGTCTACTCTGCTTGTTGCTTCCTCAAAGAATTCCAACAGACCTGTTAGGCAAGATTTCCCTTTACAAAAACCATGCTGCCTTTGACTTATTTCATAATTATTCTTCAAGTACCCTGAAACCTCATCCTTAATAATGGACTCCAACAGGTTCCCAGCCACTGAGGTTAGGCTCACTGGCCTATAATTTCCTTTATTTTGCCTTCCTCCCTTCTTAAAGAGTGGAGTGACATTTGCAACCTTCTAGTCCTCTGGGACCATGCCAGAATCAAGTGATTCTTGAAAGATCATGACCAACACATCCATTACCTCTTCAGCAACCTCTCTCGGGACTCTGGGATGTAGTCCATCTGGTCCAGGTGACAACCACTTTAAGACCTTTCAGTTTGCCTTGCACTTTTTCCTTTGCAATGGCACTCAATACTGCTCCCTGACACACACAGACCTCTGGATACAGTTAGTGTCTTTCACATCAAAGACTGAAGCAAAGTACTTATAAGGTTCATCTGCCATTTCTTTGTCCCCTATTATTACCTCACCAACATCACTCTTCAATGGTGTCACTTCCATTTTAGTCTTTATATTACTGAAAAAAACTTAGTATCCTACTTTATATTATCAGCTAGTTTGCCCTCATAATTCATCTTTTCCCTTCTTATAGATTTTTAGTTGCATTTTGTTGGATTTTAAAAGCTTCCCAATCATCCAACTTCCCACTCAATTTTGCCACCCTTTCCTTGGCTTTTATGCAGTCCTTAACTTCCTTTGTCAGCCACTGTTGCCTAGCCCTTCCATTTGAGAACAACTTTTGTGGGACATAACTATGTGATATCGTGTGAACTATTCCCAGAAAAATCAGCCACCTCTATTCTGCAGTCATCCCCACCAGTATCCTCCTCCAGTCCACCCAGGCAAGCACCTCTCTCATGCTTCTGTAACTCCCTTTATTCCATTGTGATACAGATACATGTGACTTACACTTCTCCCTCTCAGATTGCAGTATGAATTCTATCATATTTTATCACTGCCTCCGAAGGGTTCCTTTATGTTAAGCTCCCTAATAAGATCTGGGTTATTACACGACATCCAATTTAAGATAGCCTTTCGCTGAGTAGGCTCGAGCAAAATCTGCTCTAAAAAGACATCTTGTAGGCATTCAACAAATTTCCCCTCTTACGATCCGACACTAACCTGATTTTCACAATCCCCTTGCATATTGCAGTCCACCATTACAATTGTAACATTACCTTTATTACCTGCCCTTTCCAGCTCCCGTTGCAATCTCAATCCCACTTCTTGGCTACTATTTGGAGGCCTATATATGATTTCCATAATGATTTATTTTTTACCCTTGCCGATTCTTAACTCCACCCACAAAGATTCAACATTCTCTGACTCTGTGTCAAGAGGTTTCAAAGGTTTTAAAGGTACATTTAATGCCAGAGAAATTTATACAATATACATCCTGAAATGCTTTTGCTTTGCAACCATCCACGAAAACAGAGGAGTGCCCCAAAGAATGAACGACAGTTAAATGTTAGAACCCTAAAGTCGCCCCAGCTCCCCTCCCTCCCGTGCGTAAGTGACAGCAAGTAACAATCCCCCCTCCCCACAGCAGCAAAAAAAAACAACAGCACCCAGCATCGTGTGTGTTCAAAGTAAATTTATTATCAAAGTACATGCAAGTCACCATATACAGTTATACAATTCATTTCCTTGTGGACATACTCAATAAATCTGTAGAATAATAACCATAACAGAATCAATGAACTTGGGGTGATCGACTGTACAGTGCAAAAGACAATAAACTGCGCAAATACAAAAAGAAAGAAACAATAATAACAAATAAATATCAAGAACATGAGATGGTGAGGCATTGTAAGTGAAATGATAGGTTGTGGGAACGTTTCAGTGATGGGGCAAGGGAAGTTGAGTGAAATTATCCCATTTGGTTCAAGACTCTGATGGTTGAGGGGTGATAACTCTTCATGAACTTGCTGGTGTGAGTCTGAGTCTCCTGTACCATCTGTCTGACAACAGAAGAGAAAAGAGAGCATGACCCCATATTGTGGTCACTGAGGAGGCAATGCCACCTAACAGCGACTCCTTTGCTTGCATCTTCGGAAACAGCTCTATTTCCATCTTTAATCTCTATTTACATACATCGCTCTGCGACGACACCGGTGCCAAGCTGTATGGGTCCTAATGCCCTTCCCTTGGACAACATCGGTGGCGTGGAGAGGGGAAACTTGCAGCTTGGGCAACTGCTGGTCTTCCATAAAAAAAAACCTTGCCCAGGCTTGCGCCCTGGAAACTTTCCAAGGTGCAAAACCATGGTCTATTGAGACTAACGGATGCCTATCATATAACATATAATCATATAACAATCACAGCACGGAAACAGGCCATCTCGGCCCTCCTAGTCCGTGCCGAACTCTTAATCTCACCTAGTCCCACCTACCTGCACTCAGCCCATAACCCTCCACTCCTTTCCTGTCCATATACCTATCCGATTTTACCTTAAATGACACAACTGAACTGGCCTCTACTACTTCTACAGGAAGCTCATTCACTGTATGTTCAGATGTTCTGTATGTGTTAAGAAAATCTGAATCTGGTCACATCTCTGCCTGCGTCATGTCTTTAATCAACAGACTGTATTCTAGCCGAGAATGGAACTGTAGATATTCCTACAGTGCATTGGTGGGTTGGTGCAGGGGGTAAAGAAGCAAACATTAATCTTATTGAATAAACCCTGAGGAAAATCCATCACTGAAAACTGTACTATTGTCAGATTTAATTTCCTTTTCAGAATGATGATGTCTGACACTTCTTTGTCAAAGTGAAGTTGCCACCATTCACCATGATTGATGTAGCAGGAGCTTCCATCAAGGGTCTGATTTCTGATTAAACAAGAAAATCCCAAGGTTGCAGTTTGACACTTGTTCCTCCAGCACTTTGCGTGTGTTGCTTGGATTTCCAGAATCTGCAGATGTTCTCCTGTTCATGTTCCTCCGCACAATGTTTTGCAAAATTAGCTCGCCTTGTCTCCATCAGCACTTGGTCAGGGAGGGGTGTGGATTTGTCAATGGGTGTCATATGTACCAACCAACTGAACTCATTGCAAAGATGCCTCATACATTTCAATGTACATACCTTTTCAAAAATGACAATTGTTCATTAGCCAGTCTTCCCTGGTTCCTTATGGTTGTTTTAGCCAGGGGGTTGTACTGGGGATAAGCTCCCAATAACTTTTAAATGCCCCCAGTGGTGTGCGTCTCAAATAACCTCCAACAACCAAGTCCAGCTCCTGACCTTCACACGTGACTTAGCTACTAAGTCCAGTGGAACCACTTCTATATGACAGGAGAAGGAACAAAGGTGGGTTACTGACGACTTAAAACCAGTCGATGGGGCTTCTCAGCCATGGTTGGCAATTCATCCAGGAGAAGCAAAACTCTGATCTCAAAACCTCCGCTGCCTTGCGGCTAAACCCAGTCTTGGGGAAGGCTTCATGTGTAAACCCCGAGGGACAAATCCGGAGCTGGAGTCCCTAAGGTAATCCTACGTTGAGTTCAGTGCCAACTGGCAAGTCCTGTGATGCTACTGGTGTCAAATGGTATTCATCTCTGCTGTTCATTTGGATTCACCAGCTCCACAGAGAGGGTGAGCCTGCTTCATGGGTAACAGCCTGCTTCTAAAATTGTACACCCCTGGCTTGTGTGTCATGTAGACAACTAGGATGCAATATCCATGGTTAACCCCAACCAATGGAAGGTCTCTTTACTGCACTGAAAATTAACTATTCCAAGTATGGATTTCTGTTCCTCAAATTACACTCAGTGGCCTCTTTATTAGGTACACCTCTACACCTATTCGTTGGCACGTGGCCAAGTGGTTAAGGCGTCCGTCCGGTGATCTGAAGGTTACTAGCTCGAGCCTTGGCTGAGGTTGCATGTGTGTCCTTGAACAAGGCACTTAACCACACATTGCTCTGCGACGACACCGGTGCCAAGCTGTATGGGTCCTAATGCCCTAATGCCATCGGTGGCGTGGAGAGGGGAAACTTGCAGCTTGGGCAACTGCTGGTCTTCCATAAAAAAAACCTTGCCCAGGCTTGCGCCCTGGAAACTTTCCAAGGTGCAAAACCATGGTCTATTGAGACTAACGGAGGCCTATCATATAACATATAATCATATAACAATCACAGCACGGAAACAGGCCATCTCGGCCCTCCTAGTCCGTGCCGAACTCTTAATCTCACCTAGTCCCACCTACCCGCACTCAGCCCATAACCCTCCACTCCTTTCCTGTCCATATACCTATCCAATTTTACCTTAAATGACACAACTGAACTGGCCTCTACTACTTCTACAGGAAGCTCATTCCACACAGCTATTACTCTCTGAGTAAAGAAATACCCCCTCATGTTTCCCTTAAACTTTTGCCCCCTAACTCTCAAATCATGTCCTCTCAGTTGAATCTCCCCTACTCTCAATGGAAACAGCCTATTCACGTCAACTCTATCTATCCCTCTCAAAATTTTAAATACCTCGATCAAATCCCCCCTCAACCTTCTACGCTCCAATGAATAGAGACCTAACTTGTTCAACCTTTCTCTGTAACTTAAGTGCTGAAACCCAGGTAACATCCTAGTAAATCGTCTCTGCACTCTCTCTAATTTATTGATATCTTTCCTATAATTCGGTGACCAGAACTGTACACAATATTCCAAATTTGGCCTTATCAATGCCTTGTACAATTTTAACATTACATCCCAACTTCTGTACTCAATGCTCTGATTTATAAAGGCCAGCGTTCCAAAAGCCTTCTTCACCACCCTATCTACATGAGACTCCGCCTTCAGGGAACTATGCACTGTTATTCCTAGATCTCTCTGTTCCACTGCATTCCTCAATGCCCTGCCATTTACCCTGTATGTTCTATTTGGATTATTCCTGCCAAAATGTAGAACCTCACACTTCTCAGCATTATACTCCATCTGCCAACGTTCAGCCCATTCTTCTAACCAGCATAAATCTCCCTGCAAGCTTTGAAAACCCACCTCATTATCCACAACACCTCCTACCTTAGTATCGTACATACCTACATACACCTATTCGGTCATCTAATCAACCAATCATGTGGCAGCAACTCAGTGCACAAAAGTATGCAGACATGGTCAAGAGATTCAGTTATTGTTCAAACCAAATATCAGAATGGGAAGGAATATGATATGAAGGACTTTAACAGTGAAATAATTGATGGCGCTAGACAGTACCTCAGAAACTGCTGATTTCCTGGGAATTTCACACACAACGGTCTCTAGAATTTGCAGAGACTCCTGCAAGAAACAAAAAACAAGAAACATCCAGTAAGCTGTAGATCTGTGGGTGAAAATGACTTGTTAATGAGAGTGGTCAGAGGAGAATGGCCAGACTGGTTCAAGTTGGCAGGAATACAACAGTATTTCAAATAACACACACATTGAAATTTGAAGTGGATGGGCTACAGCAGCTGAAGACCATGAACATACACTCAGCAGCCACTCCATTAGGTACAGGAGGAACCTAAGATAAAGATATGTGATGGAGTTTATGAAAAAATATATACAAACAGCCAAAGACTGACAAACAATGTGCAAAAGACAGGCAACAAATTGTGCAAATAAAACAAAAATACTGAGAATATGACTTGCAAAAAGACCTTGAAAGTGAGTCCATAGGTTGTGGAATCAGTACATTGTTGAGGTAACTGAAGTTAACCTTGTGGGTTCAGGAGCCTGATGATAGTAGGGTAATAACTATTCCTGAACTTGGTGGTGTGGGACATAAGAATTCTTGCCCAGTGGTGGTAGTGAAAAGAGGGCATGGCCTGGATGGTGGGGGTCTTTGATGATGGATGCTGCTTTCTAATTTGCTGCTTTTAATTCAAACAGGAGAGGACAGTGGACTGTGGGAGAATGGAAGGAAGAAGGGACACCAGAGGGAGGCACCAGGGAGCAGACGAGAACAGAAAACATAGAAACATAAATCTATGTTTCTATGTTTTTCTGTGTTTAACAGAAAAGGTAAGAGTGGAACCAGAATGGGGAATGGAACAAGAGAAAGGGGGAAGGGGGAGATATTATCAGATGTTAGAGAACTGATGTTCATGCTGTTGTTATGAGTGATGAACAGACCTGATGGACAACGGGGTGCAGAGTTAACCATTCCCAACCCCCCCTCCTGAGAACTATGAACTATTGCTGTTGTTATGCTACTATTGAGAGAGATAAAGCCCAGACAAGAACATTTGCTACAGATAAGAGAGGGGAGAGAGACTGTTGATTTACTGTATTATGACTCTTCCTGGATTATTTACTTTCTACTACAAGGACTTTACTTTGCTCGTTAACATTCTTCAGGAGATAGCAGGAGTGGCCTGATTTGATGGACACGGTCATTCAGAGTTGATGGATAGCTGAGATCCCGTGAGTGGGGATAAAAAGACAGGTCTGGAGAGACACCCTTCAGACACACCAGTGGACACTGACTGAGTGTTGGGAACCCACAGAAAGGTGGGGGCTTCGGAGACCGAACCAGGAGATCGGTCAGTAAAGCTCACAGTGTTACAGCAGGGCCGGAGGGGACTTCTGTGTGTGTCCACTCATGCCAGAGTGACGAGTCCACCACAGAAGAACGGTCTAGCTGAAGTTCAGAGGGGTCATAACTGAATGACCACAACGATACGACGGATTAAGAAAGCAAAGGAAGGTTTGGCTGCTGTAGCTGTTACATCTCGCTCGCTCTCTCTCTCTCCAACGATTTCAGTACAACAACCATAACCACCTCAGCATTTATGAACTGAACCCTATACTTTCCTATGACAATTCATTTACCCCTAGACATCGATAGAGCTTGTTTATTATTGATTATTATTATTCCTACACTTTTAGGTTTATTACTGCTAACTTGTTTTATATGTATATTTGCATTTTTGATATTGATATTACTAATAAACACCTTTAGTTTGGTACCACCAGATTCCAATGGGTTCTTCTTTCTCTGCTGGTCAGACACCTTGTTACGGGATACGTAACACTGTCAGGTTGGATGCCTTGGTTGAATTGGCCAAACTATCTGCAAGTATCTGAACTTTCTACTAACTCACGTTGAAAGAATCTTCACAACTCATCCTCACTATTATTTATTTTGTACAACTTGAATTCTTTTGTACATTGCTTATTTCTCAGTCTTTGAGCATAGTTTTTGATAATTTCTGTTGTATTTCTTTATTCTCCTGCTGTGTCTGCAAAAAATGAATCTCAAGATAGCATATGGTAACACATCAATAGGTGTATTCAATGTCAGAGAAATGTATACAATATCCACCCTGAAATTCTTTTTGTTCACAAACATCCACATAAACAGAGGAGTGCCCTAAAGAATAAATGACAGATAAATCTTGGAACCCCAAAGCCCCTCACATCTCCACTCCCACGCACAAGCGACAGGAAGGCAACGACACCCCCCACCAGCAAAAAAACATCATTGATGCCTCCCACCAAGCACTCAAGTGTGCAGCAAAGCAACAAATAAAACAGACTTGCAGTACCGCACTGGTACTCGACATACCACAGTCTCTCTCTCTCTCTCTCCCTAATAAGGGAAAAAGAGGTGTCTCCATTTCATAGCTAGAGGGGAGAGATAGCAAACAACTCACTGGTTTATGGTGTTAAAGGTCTATTCCGAGCCCTGTGCCCAAAGAACTCAGGTTCCATCCTTGAATCAGGCGGTCTCCAGAGCCATGAAAAACTGGAAACCTAAAGGAGTGCTTGCCTTCCAGACCGCATCTTTGGTATATCGAAAAGCGGCTGGTCATGAGGCCCTGGGAGTGGGTCCAATTCCCACAAAGGACCAAAGTCAGAGTGTAACTCCAAGTCAAAAGAACCTCGAAGGGGAAGAACAAAGAGATATAAAAGATAGAAAGAGAAATATATCTAGGGCGACTTAGACTTTTGCACAGTACTGTATTTGTCAACGTGGAGCGGAGAGCGAGTTTGTAAATCTGGTGGGAGCAAAGGATGCTGGGAATGGGAAGGATGGAACATCGGGGGAGAAAGGTGTCACACAGATGGCAGAGAAGGTCTTCCAGGCATATGGGTTGGCATGGTGCAGACACACTCAGCCCTGAGACACCAGGCAAGGTCATTTGATTCCAAACAATTGGCTTATTGATCATTACAGAATGTTTCTCTAATGCTTCCCTCCCCTCTCCCTTCCCCTTTTCCCAATCATGATTCCCCTCTCCCTGCCCCCTTCCCACTCTCAGCCTACAACAGAGATCTATATCAGAATCAGAATCATCACTGACAAATGTCATAAAAGTTGCTGTTTTGTGGCAGCTGTAGTGCAAATGTAAAATTACTGCAGTACTGTGCAAACGACTTAGGCACCCTAGCTATACATACAGTGCCTATAAAAAGTATTCATCCCCTGCCTTGAAAGTTATCATGTTTTATTGTATTACAGCATGGAATCACAAGGGATTTAATTTGGTATTTTTGATACTGATCAACAGGAAAGACTCTTTCACGTCAAAGTGAAAAGAAATCACTACATATCGCAGTCTCTTGTAGATGGGCCTTCTATGTACTGATTAAGGAAACACTCCTGAACACATTTGACAAGCTCGTTCTCATCCAGCACTTTCACAGTACGGGAGTCCCAGTCAAATTGTGGAAAGTTAAAATTACCTACTATCACAAGCTTATGTTTCTTGAAACAGCGTGATCTCTTTACAAATTTGTTCCTCTAAGTCCTATTGAATGTTGGGTGGTTTATAATATAATCCAATTAACATGATCATACTTTTCTTATTCCTCAATTCTACCCATACGCCTCACAAGATGAACTCTCTCAGTCCTAACTGAGCATAGCCGTGACATTTTCCCTGACTAGTAATGCCAACCCTTCTACTTTATGGTTCTTGTCCACGGAGCCTCCTTTCTGTTTCCCTAACCAACAGATCCCCATCACTGCAGCTTGCCTCTTTCCTCCCCACTTCCCTTCTGAGCTACGGAGCCAAGCTTAGTGCCGGAGACCCGACTGCTGTGGCTCTCCTTGGCTAGGTCATCCCTCCCCTAACATTACCTGTTGTTGAGGGGAGCAGCCACAGGGGTACACTGCACTGTCTACCTATCGACTTTCCCCCTCCTGATGGTAACCCAGTTATCTGTGTCCTGCACCTGGGGGATAACTACCTCCCTGTACGTCCAGTCTATCAACTCCTCAGACTTCCAAATGATCCAGAGTTCATCCAGTCCCAGCTCCAACTACTTAACACGGCCTGTTAGAAGTTGCAGGTGGATGCACGCCTCGCAGGTGTGGTTGTCAGGGACGCTGAAGGTCTCCCTGCCTTCCCATATCCCAAAAGAGGAGGATTCCACTATCTTGCCTGGCATCCCCTCCGCTCTAAATCTGCAATAAGAAAGCAAGAAAGAATAAATAATGAAATAAAATCTAACTGTGGCCTATGCCTCTCCTTGCTTGAGCCTCCATAAGCCAAAACCTCAACTCCCCACTTGACCATTGGCCCACTCACACAATGGTCGGTCCCACAATGGCCAGTCCATTTAATCCTAACTTCTTTTCATTGGCTCTTGCGAAGGACTTATTCATGCACAACTCAGCATCTCCTCAGGAACTGTGGCACACAAAATGTGGTGACAACCCTCACTCGCTTCTTTTAAACTCTCTCTTCCTCTATGCAATCCAATTGTGAACTATGGTTCTGAATAGGGTGAATAGGCCCAAAAGATCAGAATTAAGTCATTCAGGCCATTAAATCTGCTCCACCATTAAATCATAACTGATTTATTATCTCTCTCAATGCCTTTCTCCTGCCCTTTCCATAACTTTTGACGTTCTTACTAATCAAGAAACTAACAACCTCTATTTTAAGTATACCCAATGACTTGGCCTCTGCAGCTGTCTGTGCCAGTGAAATCCACAGATTCACCAGCCTCTGGCTAAATAAATTCCTCCTCATCTCTGTTCTAAAGGGACATCCTTGTCTAGGTCTGTGACATCTGGTGGCTTTAGTGACTTTCTCACTACTGGAAACATCCTCTCCATGTCCACTCTATTTTCACCATCATTATATGCTACGTTGTATGATGATGGGTGATTATGGTCTATCCATGACCATGATTGTTCTTGGCAAATTTTTCTACAGAAGTGGTTTGCCATTGTCTTCTTCTGGACAGTGTCTTTACAAGATGGATAACCCCGGCCATTATCAATACTCTTCAGAGATTGTCCGCGTGACATCAGTGATCACATAGCCGGTCTTGTGATATGCACCAGTTGCTCATACAACCAACCACAACCTGCTCCCATAGATTCATGTGACCCTGATTAGGGGGCTAAGTAGGTTCTACACTTTGCCCAGAGGTGACCTGCAGATTAGCAGAGGGAAGGAGTGTCTTATACCTCCTTTGTTAGAGATGGATCTCCTCCCCGCCACCCAATATTTTGACCTTTCAATATTCAATAGGTTTCAATGAGATCTCCTCTCATTGCTTAGATGTGTACATTAGGGTCTGTGACCTGAAGAGCTATAGGCATAGTGGTGAATGCTGAGATTCGGTTGGGTGAGCCTTTTGTGCCCCAGCTCATTAATTTTCTGCAGTTTATTGAACTAGGGCTCCATGCTTATCCACTCACAATGCACTCACGCTTCTTTTAAGTCAATGTAAAAATGTAAATCCTGCTTAATTGACATTTATTGCAGTAAAGTGCTTAATTGGTGAAAAAAATGGTAACAAAGAGACATTTTGTTTTCTGAGGGGCTTTTAAGAGATTGTGAACCTTTCAATACATAACCACTTCATCCATAGTCCTGCGGAGATGTCACAGAGACTAAGAACATTTGAACTGTGGGGCAGCATGGTAGTGCAGTGGTTATAGCACAATGTTCTTCAAAGTACCAGTGATTTGGGTTCAATTCCTGTTGCTGTCTGCATGAAGTTTGTATGTTCTCCGCATGGCTTTTCTCCAGGTGCTCTGGTTTCTTCCCACTGTCTAAAGACATACCGGTTGCTAGGTTTATTGGTCATTTTAAATTCTCCCATGATAGGACCAGGATTAAATTGGGGGGTTGTTGGGCGGCATAGCTCATAGGGATGGAAGGACCTATTCTGCATTCTACCACGACAAATAAATAAATATCCGGATTTGATTGAGTTTAACTTTGGAAATCTACTACTGGGGATTTGAGTTAAGCAGATGTGAGTGAAACAGTAAAGTATGTCAAGGGATCCATATGTTCAAATTGGTATTTTCCCATTAAAGTAAAGAGAGAGCCCAAGAGAGAAGGTAAGAGATGTCTCCACAGGTCAACTTATGTGCCAGGGATGAGGCTGCAATTAACATGTGTAGATTTCATTTCCATCCTTTTGCCACGTCTGGAAATTTTTCATTCACAGAATATAGGTCTCACTGGCAGGAGCAATATTTATCCCAAACCTTGGGGCCCTTGAGAAGGCAGTGTAGAGCCAAGTTAAGTTCATTGTCATCTGCCCAAGTTCATGTATGCATAGGTGCAATGAAAAACTTCCTTCAGCAGCATCACAGGCACATAGTACATTGTAAGTGTCATTCACAAGAAAAACAAGAATTAACCATAGCTTATCAGAATCAGAATCAGGTTAAAATCACTGGCATATGTCACAAAAGTTGTTGTCTTTGCAACAGCAGTACAATGCAATACATTATAATAGGAAAAAAATGTAAATTACGGTAAGACCATAAGACAATGGAGCAGAATTCGGCCATTTGGCTGATCCTTTTTTCCCCTCATCAACCCCTCTCCCCAGCCATCTCTTTAGATGCCGTGTCCAATCAAGAACCTATCAATCTCTGCCTTAAATACATCCAATAACCTGGTCTCTACAGCTGCCTGTGGTAACAAATTCCACAAATTCACCACATGCTGGCTAACGAAATTGCTCTGCATTTCTGTTTCAAAATGGACACCCCCCTATCCTGAGCTGTGCCCTCTTGTCCTAGACTTCGCCACCATGGGAAACATCCTTTCCACATCAACTTTGTCTAGTCCTTTAAAGATGTGAAAGTTTTCAATGAGATCCCCCCCCCCCCCCATTCATCTAAATCCAAAGCCATCAAACGTTCCTTGTATGATAACCCTTTCATTCCCAGAATCATCCTTGTGAGCCTCCTCTGGACCCTTTCCAATGCCAGCACATCTTTTCTGAAGATGTTGAGCTACACCGCCTTTGGTAGAGACATAGCTCCACGCCGCATGGCTGGATATGCTCTAAAGGGTCTTGCTAATGTTGATGATGTGAAAATAATGCCCCACTCATCCTAGTGGGATACCTGTATAGATGCTGCATGTTGCTGAGTTCCTGCAGAATTTGTGTGGTGGTGGTGGCTATATGGAACAAGTTGCCAGAGGAAGCTGTACAATCAGGTATAATTACAATTTTATTCACAGTTCAGAATCAGGTTTATTATCACCGGCATGTGATGTGAAATTTGTTAACTTAGCAGCAGCAGTTCAATGCGATACATAATATAGAAGAAAAAAAACAAAATAAAATAATAATAATAAATAAATAACTAAATCAATTACAGTATATGTATATTGAATAGATTAAAAATTGTGCAAAAAAGCCAGAAATACTATATATTAAAAAAGTGAGGTAGTGTCCAAGGGTTCAATGTCTATTTAGGAATCGGATGGCAGAGGGGAAGAAGCTGTTCCTGAATCGCTGAGTGTGTCCCTTCAGGCTTTTGTACCTCCCACCCAATGATTTTAGCAAGGAAAGGGGATGCTTTGGGCATGCCCGAGGTCCTTAATAGTGGACACTGCCTTTCTGAGACACTGCTTCTTGAAGATGTCCAGGGTACTCTGTAGGCTGATACCCAAGATGGAGCTGACTAAATTTACAATCCTCTGCACTTTCTTTCGGTCCTATGCAGTAGCTGCCCCCCCCACCCGTACCAGACAGTGATGCAGCCTGTCAGAATGCTCTCCACGTTACATCTGTAGAAGTTTTTGAATGTATTTGTTGACATACCAAATCTCTTCAAACTCGTAAAGAATTGTCTTGCCTTCTTTATAACTGCACGAGCATGTGGAGGTCGGCCAGTGAGAACAGCAGGAAGAGTTTAAAAAGAAGACAGCTTTACAGAGCGGGAGTCTGAGGAGCAGGCGACGGAGTAGAGGGAGACAAAGCAGGAAGGCTTTGGCTCAACGGGGCTTAAGCAATAAAGGGTCGAGGCGAGGCAGGTTATCTGTTTAGAATACAGACAGAAAGTATGTGTGTGAGGCTGGTTTTCTGTGCACGACGTCAGATGTGGGAGGTCCTGGAGACTCCCAGCCTCCTGGACGGCAACATTTGCACCAGGTGCGCTGAGCTGCAGCTCCTTAGGGACTGCATGAGGGAACTGGAGATGCAGCTCGATGACCTTCATCTGGTCAGGGAGATTGAGGAGGTGATAGAGAGGAGCTATCGGCTGGTAGTCACTCTGGGGCCTCAGGAGACAGATAAGTGGGCAACAGTCAGGAGAGAGAAGGGCAAGAAACAGATGCTAGAGAGTACCCCTGTGGCTCTTACCCTTGACAATAAGTACTCCTGTTTGAGTACTGTTGGGGGAAATGGCCTAAATGGAGGAAGCAACAGTGGTTGTGCCTCTGGCACAGAGTCTGGCCCAGTGGCTCAGAAGGGTAGGGAATGGAAGAGGATGGCAGCAGTGATAGGGGACTCTATAGTTAGGGGGTCAGACAGGTGATTCTGTGGATGCAGGAAAGAAACGCAGATGGTAGTTTGCCTCCCAGGTGCCAGGGTCTGGAATGTTACTGATTGCATCCATGATATCCTGAAGTGGGAAGGAGAACAGTCAGAGGTCGTGGTACATATTGGTACCAACGACATAGGTAGGAAAAGGGAGGAGGTTCTGAAAACAGACTACAGGGAGTTAGGAAGGAAGTTGGAAGCAGGACATCAAAGGTAGTAATCTCAGGATTACGGCCTGTGCCACGTGACAGTGAGAATAGGAATAGAATGAGGTGGAGGATAAATGTGTGGCTGGAGGATTGGAGCAGGGGGCAGGGATTCAGATTTCTGGATCATTGGGGCAACTTTTGAGGCTGGTGTGACCGTACAAAAAGGACGGGTTACACTTGAATCCCAGGGGGACCAATATCCTGGTGGGGAGGTTTGCTAAGGCTATTGGGAAGAGTTTAAACTGGAATTTCTGGGGGGGTGGGAATGAACTGAAGTGACAGAGGAAGGGGTGGTTGGCTCACAAATAGAAAAAGCTTGCAAACAGTGTGAAAGGGAGGACAGGCAGGTGATAGAGCAGGTTTGAGATGTGTCTATTTTAATGTGAGGAGTATTTTGAATAAAGCGGATGAGCTTAGAGTGTGGATCAGTACTTGGAGCTATGACGTTGTGGCCATTACAGAGACTTAGATGGTGCAGAGGCAGGAATGGCTACTTCAAGTGCCGGGCTTTAGATGTTTCAGAAAGGACGGGGGGGAGGAAAAAGAGGTAGGGTGTGGCACTGTTGATCAGAGATAGTGTCATGGCTGCAGAAAAGGAGGAAGTCATGGAGGGGATGTCTATGGAGACTCTATTGGTGGAAGTTAGGAATAGGAAGGAGTCAATAACTCTACTGGGTGTTTTTTATAGACCACCCAATAGTAATAGGGACATCCAGGAGCAGATAGGGAAACATATTCTGGAAAGCTGTAATAATAATAGGGTTGTTGTGGTGGGAGATTTTTATTTCCCAAGTACTGATTCGCATGTCCAGAGTTTGTTAGGTGTGTTCAGGAAGGTTTCTTGACACAATATGTAGATAAGCCTACAAGTGGAGAAGCAGGTGTCATGTCTCTCAGTGGAAGAGCATTTTGGAGATAGTGATCACAATTAAACATAGAAAAATAGAAAACCTACAGCACAATACAGGCCCTTCGGCCCACAAAGTTGTGCCAAACATGTCCCTACCTTAGAAATTACTAGGCTTACCTATAGCCCTCTATTTTTCTAAGCTCCATGTACCTATCCAAAAGTCTCTTAAAAGACCCTATCGTATATGCCTCCACCACTGTTGCCGGCAGCTCATTCTACACAGTCACCGCTCTCTGAGTAAAAAACTTACCCCTGACACGTCCTCTGTACCTACTCCCCAGCCCCTTAAACCTGTGTCCTCTTGTGACAACCATTTCAGCCCTGGGAAAAAGCCTCTGACTATCCTCAATATCGATGCCTCTCATCATCTTACACACCTCTATCAGGTCACCTCTCAACCTCCGTCGCTCCAAGGAGAAAAGGCCGAGTTCACTCAACCTATTCTCATAAGGCATGCTCCCCATTCCAGGCAACATCCTTGTAAATCTCCTCTGCACCCTTTCTATGGTTTCACCATCCTTCCTGCAGTGATGCGACCAGAACTGAGCACAGTACTCCAAGTGGGGTCTGACCGGGATCCTATATAGCTGCAACATTACCTCTTGGCTCCTAAATTCAATTCCATGATTGATGAAGGCCAATACCCCGTATGCCTTCTTAACCACAGAGTCAACGTGCACAGCTGCTTTGAGCGTCCTATGGACTCGGACCCCAAGATCCCCCTGATCCTCCACACTGTCAAGAGTCTTACCATTAACACTATATTCAGCCATCAGATTTGACCTACCAAAATGAACCACTTCACATTTATCTGGGTTGAACTCCATCTGCCACTTTTCAGCCCTGTTTTGCATCCTATCAATATCCTGCTGTAATCTCTGACAGCCCTCCACACTATCCACAACACCTCCAATCTTTGTGTCATCAGCAAACTTACTAACCCATCCCTCCACTTCCTCATCCAGGTCATTTATAAAAATCACAAAGAGTAAGGGTCCCAGAACAGATCCCTGAGGCACTCCACTGGTGACTGAACTCCATGCAGAATATGACCCGACTACAACCACTCTTTGCCTTCTGTGGGCAAGCCAGTTCTGGATCCCCAAACAATGTCTCCTTGGATCCCATGCCCTCTTACTTTCTCAATAAGCCTTGCATGGGGTACTTTATCAAATGCCTTGCTGAAATCCATATACACTACATCTACTGCTCTACCTTCATCATTGTGTTTAGTCACATCCTCAAAAAATTCAATCAGGCTTGTAAGGCATGACCTACCCTTGATGAAACCATGTTGACTATTCCTAATCATGTTATAACTCTCCATATGTTCATTATTCCTGCCTCTCAGGATCTTCTCCATCAACTTACCAACCACTGAAGTAAGACTCACTGGTCTATAATTTCCTGGGCTACCTCTACTCCCTTTCTTGAATAAAGGAACAACATCTGCAACCCTCCAATCCTCCGGAACCTCTCCCATCTCCACTGATGATGCAAAGATCCTTGCCAGATGCTCAGCAATTTCCTCCCTCACCTCCCACAGTAGCCTGGGGTACATCTCATCCGGTCCCAGTGACTTATCCAACTTATTCCATCTCCTTTACCATAGCATTGGAGAGGGATAGGAACAGACAAGTTAGGGAAACATTTAATTGGAGTAAGGGGAAATATGAGGCTATCAGGCAGAAACTTGGAAGCATAAATTGGAAACAGATGTTCATAGGGAAATGTACGGAAGAAATGTGGCATATGTTTAGGGAATATTTGCATGGGGTTCTGCGTAGATACATCTCAATGAGACTGGGAAAGGATGGTAGGGTACAGAAACAGTGGTGTACAAAGGCTGTTGTAAATCTAGTCAAGAAGAAAAGAAGGGTTCAAAACTAGGTAATGATAGAGATCTAGAAGCTTATAAGGCTAGCAGGAAGGAGGTTAAGAATGAAATCAGGAGAGTCAGTATGGGCCACAAGAAGACCTTGGCAAACCGGTTTAAGGAAAACCACAAGGTATTCTGCAAGTATGTGAAGAGCAAGAGAACAAGATGTGAGAGAATAGCACCAATCAAGTGTGACAGTGGAAAAGTGTGAATGGAACCAGAGGAGATGGCAGAGGTACTTCATAAATACTTTGCTTCAGTATTCACTATGGAAAAGGATCTTAGTGATTGTAGTGATGACTTGCAGCAGACTGAAAAGCTTGAACATGTAGATATTAAGAAAGAGGATGTTCTGGAGCTTTTGGAAAGAATCAAGTTGGATAAGTCAGCAGGACTGGATGGGATGTACCCCAGGCTACCGTGGGAGGTGAGAGAGGAGATTGCTGAGCCTCTGGCAATGATCTTTGCATTATCAATGACGACAGGAGAGTTTCTGGAGGATTGGAGGGTTGCAGATGTTGTTCCCTTATCCAAGAAAGGGAGTAGGAATAACCCAGGAAATTATAGACCAGTGAGTATTACCTCAGTGGTTGGTAAATTGATGGAGAAGATCCTGAGAGGCAGGATTTATGAACATTTGGAGAGGCATAATGTCATTAGGAATAATTAGCATGGTTTTGTCAAAGGCAGGTTGTGCCTTACAAGCCTGATTGAATTTTTTGAGGATGTGACTAAACACATTGATGAAGGTAGAGCAGTAGATGTAGTGTATACGGATTTCAGCAAGGCATTTGATAAGGTACCTCATGCAAGGCTTATTGAGAAAGTAAGGAGGCATGTGAACTTGGCCTTTTCTCCTTGGAGCGACGGAGGATGAGAGGTGACCTGATAGAGGTGTATAAGATAATGAGAGGCATTGATTGTGTGGATAGTCATTTTCTCCAGGGCTGAAATGACTAGCACGAGAGGGCATAGTTTTAAGGTGCTTGGAAGTAGGTACAGAGGAGGAGTCAGGGGTTTGTTTTTTTATGCAGAGAATGGTGAGTGTGTGGCATGGGCTGCCAGCAGTGGTGGTGGAGGCCGAAACAATGGGTTCTTTTAAGAGATTCCTGGATGGCTACATGGAGGTTAGAAAAATAGAGGGATATGGGTGAGCCTAGTTAGTTCTAAGGTAAGGACATGTTTGGCACAGCTTTATGGGACAAAGGGCCTGTATTGTGCTGTAGGTTTTCTATGTTTCTATGTTTCTTTGCATTGATATGTTGGGACCAGTTTAGATCCTTAGCGATCTTGACACCCAGGAACTTGAAACTGCTCACTCTCTCTACACTTCTGATTCCTCTGTGAGGATTGTTATGTGTTCCTTCATCTTACCCTTCCTGAAGTCCACAATCAGCTCTTCCTTCTTACTGACATTGAGTGTCAGGTTGTTGTTGCGACACCAATCTACTAGTTGGCATATCTCACTCCTGTACGCCCCCTCATCACCACCTGAGATTCTACCAACAATGGGGTTGTATTGTCAGCAAATTTGTAGATGGTATTTGAGCTATGCCTAGCCACAGTCATGTGTACACAGAGAGTAGAGCAGTGGGCTAAGCACACACCCCTGAGGTGCAACAGTGTTGATCGTCATTGAGGAGGAGATGTTATTGCCAATCCGCACAGATTGTGGTCTTCCAGTTAGGAAATTGAGGATCCAATTACAGAGGGAGGTAGAGAGGCCCAGGTTCTGCAACTTCTCAATCAGGATTGTGGGAATGATGGTATTAAATGCTGAGCTGTAGTCGCTGAACAACATCCTGACGTAGGTGTTTGCGTTGTCCATGTGGTCTAAAGCCTTGTGAAGAGCCATGGAGATTGCGTCTGCCGTTGAGCTATTGTGGTGATAGCCAAATTGCAATGGGTCCAGGTCCTTGCTGAGGCAGGTGTTCAGTCTAGTCAGGACCAATCTTTTGAAGCATTTCATCACTGTAGATGTGAGTGCTACCAGGTGATAGTCATTTGGACAGGTACATGGATAGGAAAGGGTTAGGGGCATATGGGCCAAACACAGGCAGGTTGACTAGCTCAGATACAAAGACATAAACACAAAAGGTTCTGTAGATGCTGGAAATCCAGAGCAGCGTGCAGAAAATGCTGGAAGAACTCAGCAGATCAGGCAGCATCTATGGAGGAGAATAAACAGTCAATGTTTTGGTTCAAGACCCTTCATGGACTGGAAACGAAGGGGGCAGAAGCCTGAATAAGAAGGTGGAAGGGAGGGAGGTACTTTGGCAGATGAGACTAGGGGAGACGGAAGTTGGGTGGATGCGGAGGAAGGGTGGAGCTTGGAGCTGATAGGTGTTGGACAGAAGAGGTGAAGGGCTGAAGAAGGAGGAATCTGATAGGAGAGAAGAATGGACCATGGGGCAAAGGAAGGAGCAGGGGACCCAGAGAGGCAGTCAAAGAGAAAACGTCTGAGAGGGTAACCAGAATGATGAATGGAGAAAGGGAAAAGGGTGAGCGATTAGGAATTGCCAGAAGCTTAACAAATTGATGTCATCAAATTGGAGACTACCCAGATGGAATACGTTTTACTCCTCCAACATGAGTGTGGCCTCACTTGGCAATAGAGAAGACTGTGGACTGTCATATCGGAATGAGAATGGGAAGTAGAATTGAAATGGGTGGCCAGTTGCATTGCAAGCCATGGCTTTTCTGCACTTCACTGTAGACATTTTGCCAATGAATTTCCTCAAAACATAAAGGAAAACAGTGCAAAACTCCAGCTGGATAAAGAGAGTCAGCCCATCCCTGTGAAAGCTGAGAGCTGGAAAAAATTGCTCCTCCAAACTAGACATCATGAAAACAGTTTAGGAAAGGGCAACAAAGGAATATCCATTACATGAACAGAATTAGCACGGAAATGTTTCAGACTGCTGTGCCGTCCCTCGCCTGCAAGTCTCTTCCCACAAAAGGTCTTCTTGTTAAAATGCCTCTTGCTCCCTCGAATGCAACCATTCAGCAGTCTCAGCACTTGCTTGAGAGCTATGCAAAACATTTTGTAATGGGTTGGAATTCAGAGAGGCATAATTAGCCTGTGAGATTCTTTATCAGCTGTGAATTTCAGAACTGCTTGTCTTTTAAATCAATAGTCGTGAGACCATTCTGTGCAACGTCCTACTCTCAAATTCCCTGCAGCTCTCAGAGTCTGTGATAGTTCCTTTTAACTCTGTACATTTAAGGCCATTATCTGGTTCACAATAACTATTAGATTGCTTCAACTAATCATCTGCTACGCCCGTAATTGAATTCTTGGAAACTTTTGTCATTTATTCTCCAGCAACCTCTTGTTTGATATCTTGGCTTGTTTACTATTATCTTTAATCTTTCAATCTTTCTCAAGAACAGAACAAGTCTCTTCTTGTCAGACTTTTTATTCTGTGGTCTATTTGTGAGAGAGTTTCAAATGATCCAGTTCCAGGGTGTCATGCTGAAATACATTTTAAAAATCCCACAATTTAAGCCATTCTGTATCAACTTGTAAACTGGTAAGATTTCTTCCTGATCAAGGCCCATTACTGTCATTAAATGCAATTATGTTGATTTATATTTTTTATATTGGATTGACTTCAAAGGCTTCAGATAGAATTAAGCGTTTGGCATGGCATTGAAGGGATTTCTCTGGCTTTCATTTTAGTGGTCATGATTCACCTCATAGTATAACTGTGCCTGAGTCAGTAACCAATGCTATTTATTTTGAGAGGACTAGAATATAAAATCAAGGATGTAATGCTGAGGCTTTATAAGGCACTGTTAAGACCTCACTTGCAGCATTTTCAGCAATACACACAAAATGCTGGTGGAACGCAGCAGGCCAGGCAGCATCTATAGGGAGAAGCACTGTCGACGTTTGGGCCGAGACCCTTCATCAGGACTAACTGAAAGGAAAGATAGTAAGAGATTTTGAAAGTAGGAGGGGGAGGGGGAAATGCGAAATGATAGGAGAAGACCAGAGAGGGTGGGGTGAAGCTAAGAGCGGGAAAGTTGATTGGCAAAAGGGATACAGAGCTGGAGAAGGGAAAGGATCATGGGATGGGAGGCCTAGGGAGAAGGAAAGGGGGAGGGGAGCACCAGAGGGAGATGGAGAACAGGCAGAGTGATGGGCAGAGAGAGAGAAAAAAAGAGGTGGGGGGAGAAAACTAAATATATCAGGGATGGGGTAAGAAGGGGAAGAGGGGCATTAATGGAAGTTAGAGAAGTCAATGTTCATGCCCTCAGGTTGGAGGCTACCCAGCCAGTATATAAGGTGTTGTTCCTCCAACCTGAGTGTGGCTTCATCTTGACAGTAGAGGAGGCCATGGATAGACATATCAGAATAGGAAACAGACCCGTTGGAGGTGGCGGAAGTTACGGAGAATTATATGTTGGATCTGGGTCCAACGTATAATTCTCCATAACTTCGGACGCCTCCAACGGGATCCCACTACCAAGCACATCTTTCCCTCCCCCCCCCCCCTTTCTGCTTTCCGCAGGGATTGCTCCCTACGCGACTTCCTTGTCCATTTGTTCCCCCCCCCCCCCACCCCTTCCCACCGATCTCCCTCCTGGCACTTATCCTTGTAAGTGGAACAAGTGTTACACCTGCCCTTACACTTCCTTCCTCACCACCATTCAGGGCCCCAGACAGTCCTTCCAGGTGAGGCGACACTTCACCTGTGAGTCGGCTGGTGTGGTATACTGCATCCGGTGCTCCCGGTGTGGCCTTTTATATATTGGTGAGACCCGACACAGACTGGGAGACCATTTCGCTGAACACCTACACTCGGTCCGCCAGAGAAAGCAGGATCTCCCAGTGGCCACACATTTTAATTCCACGTCCCATTCCCATTCTGATATGTCTATCCATGGCCTCCTCCACTGTCAAGATGAAGCCACACTCGGGTTGGAGGAACAACTTATATACCGGCTGGGTGGCCTCCAACCTGATGACGTAAACATTGACTTTTCTAAGTTAATGCCCCTCCACCCCTCCTTACCCCATCCCTGATATATTTAGTTTTTCTCCCCCCTCCTCTTTTTTTCTCTCTCTCTCTCTGCCCATCACTCTGTCTGTTCTTCATCTCCCTCTGGTGCTCCCCTCCCCATTTCTTTCTCCTGAGGCCTCCCGTCCCATGATCCTTTCCCTTCTCCAGCTCTGTATCCCTTTCGCCAATCACCTTTCCGGCTCTCAGCTTCACCCCACCTCTTCCGGTCTTCTCCTATCATTTCGCATTTCCGCCTCCCCCCCACTTTCAAATCTCTTACTATCTTTCCTTTCAGTTAGTCCTGACGAAGGGTCTCGGCCCGAAACGTCGACAGTGCTTCTCCCTATAGATGCTGCCTGGCCTGCTGTGTTCTACCAGCATTTTGTGTGTGTGTTGATTGAATTTCCAGCATCTGCAGATTTCCGCGTATAGCATTTTGAGCAGTTTTAGGCCTTCTGTCTAAGAAAGGATGTGCTGACATTGTAGATTGAGGAGCTTTTGATGGCTCTGGGCCTGTACTCACTGGAATTCAGAAGCATGGGTTTTCGGGATCTCGTTGAAACCTATTGAATGTTAATTGTCCTCTTTAGAGTGGTTGTGGAGAGGATGTTTCCTATGGTGGAGGAGTCTAACATCAGAGGACACAGCTTCAGAACAGAGGGATGTCCATTTTGAATGGAGATGAGGCAGAATTTCTTTAGTCAGAGAGAGGTGAACCTGTGAGATTTGTTACCACAAGCAGCTGTGGAGGACGTCACTGGGTATATTTAAGGCAGGGGATGATAGATTCTTGATTAGTCAGAGCATATAGAGGTACGGGGAGAAGGCAGGAGGTTGGAGCTGAGACGGAAATGGATCAGCCATGATGAAATGCTAGAGCATACTTGATGGGCCAAATGGCCTAATTCTGCTCCTATATCTTATGGACTTAACAATTTTGCAGACAGAATAAGGCTATTCAGCCATCATGTCCATGTTTGCCCAAAGACATCCAGGCCAATTATCAAAATCCACTCCAAAGCCAAATATTCAGTGTAGTACTGAGGGGTTGCTGCCCTCTGAAAAGTGCTGACAAGTGAAGGGTAGCAAATGTCATCCCACTTTTTAAGAAAGGAGGGAGAGAGAAAACAGGGAATTATAGACCAGTTAGCCTGACATCAGTGGTGGTGAAGATGCTGGAGTCAATTATAAAAGATAAAATAGCAGCACATTTGGATAGCAGTAACAGGATCGGTCCAAGTCAGCATGGATCTTTTGGTATTTTTTGAGGATGTAACTAGGAAAATGGACAAGAGAGAGCCAGTGGATGTAATGTATCTGGACTTTCAGAAAGCCTTTGATAATGTCCCACATAGATTAGTGGACAAAATTAGGGGTATTGGAGGTAGGATACTGACATGGATAGAAAATTGGTTGGCAGACAGGAAATGAAGAGTAGGGATTAAAGGGTCCCTTTCAGAATTGCAGGCAGTGACTAGTGGGGTACCGCAAGGCTCAGTGCTGGGACTGCAGCTATTTACAATATACATTATTGATTTAGATGAAGGGATATAAAGTAACATTAGCAAATTTGCAGATGACACAAAGCTGGGTGGCAGTGTGAAATGTGAGGAGGATGTTATGAGAATGCAGGACGACTTGCACAGGTTGGGTGAGTGGGCAGATGCATGGCAGATGCAGTTTACTGTGGATAAATGTGAGGTTATCTACTTTGGTGGCAAGAACGGGAAAGCAGATTACTACCTGAATGGTGTCAAGTTAGGAAAAGGGAAAGTACAATGAGATCTAGGTGTTCTTGTTTATCAGTCACTGAAAGTAAGCATGCAGGTACAGCAGGCAGTGAAGAAAGCTAATGGCATGTTGGCCTTCATAACAAGGGGAGTTGAGTATAGGAGCAAAGAGGTCCTTCTGTAGTTGTACAGGGCCCTGGTGAGACCACACCTGGAGTATTGTGTGCAGTTTTGGTCTCCAAATTTGAGGAAGGACATTCTTGCTATTGAGGGAGTGCAGCATAGGTTCACGATGTTAATTCCCAGGATGGTGGGACTGTCATATGTTGAAAGATTGGAGCAACTGGGCTTGTATACTCTGGAATTTAGAAGGATGAGAGGGGATCTGATTGAAACATATAAGATTATTAAGGGATTGGACACGCTAGAGGCAGGAAACATGTTCCCGATGTTGGGGGGAGTCTAGAACCAAAGGCCACAATTCCTGCTGGATGGTAGGAGATTGAACAGGTGATTACTGGGGTGGAAAGAATCCATCTTGATTTTGCAGGCCCGCCGTAGATGGTTGTAGTGAGTTGTAGATGGTTTCCATATCTGGTAGTTGTGTCCCACTGATGTCTAGTACAGTCCTGATCACTTGTTGAAGAGCTTATTGGTCAATCTTGTTGCAACTAGTGTACCATATTGTCATGTGGTAGGACAGTGTGCTCTTAATTACACATCATTAAAAGTTTACCAGCAGCTTATGGGGCAGATTTGCTCTCTTTAAACTCCTAAGATACTCTGCTGAGCCTTCCTTATTATCAAGGAGATGACGGTGATGCAAGAGAGTTCCTCTGTGATGTTCATTCCCAAGAATTTAAGGTGGAGAGCCCTTCCACTGTTTCATCGTTTGAGTAGTGGAGCTTGCCATACCTTCTTGATTTCCTGAAGTCAATAGTCATTTCTTTGTTACTTTTAAGTTGAGTGAAAGGTTAGGGTTATTGCACCTTTCAGACAGTTCCATATGCTGTTTTGTTGTTATTTTAACCTCAGCCGTGCTGTGAGTGTGGAGGATAATGGAGCACAGCCTGGCCCATTGCCTTAGTCTCTGTTTGTGGACTCTTCATATGTTCAAAATATTTATGTTGTACCGGGTCTTACAGAGACTTCACATCTAAAGGTATAGATTTAGATTTATTAATTAATCACATGTACATTTAAACATTTCACAAACAGTGAAACGTGTTGCTTGTTTTAACAACCAGTGCAATCTGAGAATGTGCTGGAGGCAGCTCATAAGCTTTGCTACATATTCCAGCACTCACATAGCATGGTCACAATGTTCAGCAGAGCAACACACAACCAACATATAACAAACATTAACAACAAAATGAACCCCCCCCCCCCCCAACCACCCACAAGCACAGATGGCCCTCCAGCCTCCGGTCTTCTGACCGCCAGACCGTGGTCCCAGACTCACGGGCATCTGGCCGCCAAACGTGGGACTTTTTGACTTAGGGGCTTCGACCTTTGGACTTCAACCTCTGGGCTCGTCAACCTCCAGACATACCGAACATGGGCCTTTGGCCTGAAGGGTGGGATTGAGGTGTGGCTTGTAGAGCCACTGCTCACAGTTTCTGCGATCCCAGTTTAATCCTGATCCCTGACCTCCAGTGATGTCTGTGTGGTCTTTGCCTATTCTTCTTGTGACCACATGGGTTTCTTATGGGCGCTCCAGTTTTCATCAACATCCCAAATACGTACAGGTTCGTAAGTTGACTGGCCACTGTAAATTCTCCCTGTGACCAGGTGGGTTTCCTCCAGATGCTCTGGTTTCCTCCACTAGGTACTGCAGGACTGCCTCACTGGTGTGTAGCTGCTGAGTAGCACAGGTTTGTTGAGTACTGTGTTGTCGTCTGCCGCAGCCAACCAGGGAAGAAGGTATTGATGGTGGTGCACGGCCCAACAATGACTGTCTTGGATGCATTTCTCGTGACTGTGAGACCTGTTGGATATTGGTATTGTAAGACGTGCCTGTCCTAGCACGTGAAATCAGCTCTGGTGGACTGGGCAGATGAGATCTACAGTGAGATCCAATGGCTAGAAAAGTGGTACTGGATGCTCCATGAAGAGCGAAGGCACAGAAGATGTCATGATCATCTACTGCAACCAAGGAAGTCCTCAATTTGTGACACTCATATGTACCAGTGTGTCCCGACTTCTGAGGTTGAGAGAGTGGAACTGCCCCAGAGCAACAGATTTTCTACTTCAAAAATTCTGCTGCATAGGTTTCTTGACATCATCGGACATTGGTTCATTGGTTCATTGGAAGCCCGATGGCAGGGGAGCTGCATGGCCTTGGTTGTTACATGGGCCAGGCCCTCATGCTGTGTTGTCGTCTGTTGCAGCCAGCCAGGGGAAGAGGCGTGAGAGAGAGCAGAAGTGTGGCAGGAGCCATGGAGTCTGTGCTGGTTTGGTGGCTGACGCTTTCTGTTGGTGCTGCCCTCTAGTGGTGACTCGGAGGAAGACGTTGGATTACTTCTACAGCTGACCCAGTGTGTGATGAGAAACCCTAGCATGCTTGTTGTCTTCCAGGACAACATCCCACGCACCATCAGTCTTCTGGCCATGCCACTTGGGCTTGTGTTGCAACCAGTGGCACGGGGAACATTTCACTGGTAGAGGGAAGAATGAATTCAATTAAATACCAGCAAATTCTGGAAGTAAACATCACATTGTCTGTAAAAAAGTTGAAGATGAAAAGAGGATAGCTTCTTCAACAGGGTAATGATCCTAAACACAACTCAAAATCCAAAATGGACTACTCAAGAGCTGCAAGCTGAAGGTTTTCCCATGGCCCTCACAGTCTCCAGACCTAAACATCATCGCAAATCTGTGGATAGACAAAAGAGCAGTGCATGCAAGATGGCCCAAGAATCTCATAGAACTAGAAGCCTTTTTGCAAGGAAGAATGGACAAAAATCCCTCAAACAAGAATTGAAAGACTCTTAGCTGGCAACAGAAAGTATTTACAAGCTGTGATACTTGCCAAAGGGGGTGTTACTAAGTACTGACCATGCAGGGTGCCCAAACTGTTGCTTTGGGCTCTTTTCCTTTTTTTGTTATTTTGAAACTGTAAAAGATGGAAATAAAAGAGTATTCTTGCTTAAAATATTAAAGAAATGTGTCGTCTTTAACTTTATGCCTTTTGGAAATCAGGTCATCTTTTACTCGCTTAGCTATTCACAGTAACAGAAATTTTGACTGGGGTGCCCAAATTGTTGCATGCCACTGTATTTTAATCAAAGTTTCAAAGCACATTTATTATCAAAGTATGTAGAGCAGTGTTAGAATGTTTGTGAACCCCATAGAATTTTCTCTATTCTGCATAAATATAACATACCTAAAATGTGATCAGATCTTCACATAAGTCTTAAATCTGGATAAAGAGAACCCAATTAAATAAATAACACAAAATACATTATACTTGTTCATTTATATATTTAGAAAAATGATCCAATATTACATGTATTTGTTGGAAAAGGTATGTCTACATCTGGGGTAATGCCTTCTGCACAAGCTAATTGAAGACAGGTGTTCCAGATGATATTAGAGCTGTAGGTTGTAGAGGTGCCCTGCCCTATATAAATAACACACAAAGTCAGGTTACTGACAGAGCCTGCTCTTCCCAAGAAAGATCTACTTATGTGCACCATACCTTGATCAAAACTACTTTCAGAGGAGAGATGCATAAAGCTGGAAAAGGTGACAAAAGCATTTCTAATGTCCTGAGAGTTCATCAGTGCACAGTAAGAGAAATTGTCTACGAATGAAAGAAACTCAGTATTATTGCTATTCTTTCTAGGAGAGGGTGTCCTGCAAAGATCACACCAACAGCACAATGTACAATGCTGAAGGAGGTGAAAAAGAACCCAAGGGTAACAACAAAAGACCTGCAGAAATCTCTAGAACTTTCTAAAGTATCTGTTCTTGTGTCCACTATAAGAAAAACAATGAACAAGAACGGTGTTCATGGAAGGACACCACAGCGGAAACTACTGCTCAGCAAAAAATAACATTGCTGCACATCTCAAGTTTGCAAAAGACCATCTGGATGTTCTACAATGCTTCTGGGACAATGTTCTGTGGACAGATGAGATAAAAGTTGAACTTGTTGGCACAAATGTACATTGCTATGTTTGGGGGAAAAAGTGCACTGCACACCAGCCTCACCCTAACTGTGATGCATGGTGCATGGAGCATCGTAATTTGGGGCTGCTTTGCTTCTTCAGGGCCTGGACAGCTTGCAATCATTGAGGGACCAATGAATTCAAAGATGTCAGGATAGCAGTCCATCACCTGAAGTTGGATGATGCAACAAGACAATGATCCAAAATCAACAGCAGAATGGTTTAAAAAGAAGAAAATTTGTGTTTTGGAATGGCCAAATCCTATAGAAATGTCATGGAAGAGCCTGAAGCAAGCAGTTCACACAAGGAAGCCCACCAACATCTCAGAGTTGAAGCAGTTTTGTAAGGAGGAATGGCCTAAAATTCTTCCCACCCAATCTGCAGGACTGATCAACAGTTAACGGAAACATTTGATTGAAGTTATTGCTGTATAAGAGGGCCACACCAGTTACTGAAAGCAAAAGTTCACATACTTTTTCCAACAAATACATGTAATATTGGATCATTTTTCTCGATAAATAAATGAACATGTTTAATGTATTTGTGTTACTTATTTGATTGGGTTCTCTATCTAGTTTCAGGACTTAAGTGAAAATCTGATCCCATTTTGGGTCATGTTTATGCAGAAATAGAGAGAATTCTACAGGGTTCACAGACTTTCTAGAATTGCTGTATACAGTGTACAACCCCAAAATTCACCCTCCAACGGGCAGCCACAGAATAAAGAAACCACATGGAACCCATTTGAGGAAAAGATTTAACACAGAACGCGTGAAAAAAAAGAACAAATTCTGCAATCTGCAAAAAGTGAGCAAATGACACACAGAACATTAAACATCAAATCGCAGAGTCCGTAAAACAGTCCAGGAGCCACAGCCACTGAGTCAGTTCAGTTTAGCACTGTGTCAATAACCGCAGGCCCCAGCTGCAGAGCCAGCTCCAAACCAAAGTGCCTCGATCCAATGGCGCAAATAGCAAAAATAGAGTAACTGGAAGCACATGGAAAAAGAACCATGCAGTCCTCCAAAAATGAGTCCACAACTGCAGTGTTACTTTTCCCGCTAGCTTATGATCTGAGTTAGTCAGGAGAACTTTCTCCTCTGGCTGGACAATGCTAAACGAGGACATAGAATACACTCTGAAAGAGACGGTCAATTCCCACGATGAGATAAAAATGTCTAAAAGTTTATTGTACTAGTCCTCTGTTTGCTTGGAGAAGCTGTGTTGAGAAATCCTAATTGCCTTTATCTTCTGAACAAAATGTTTCCTATCGTGGCTCTAGTTAAAACAATAATCACCGTTCATTCTTGTGTGGTCTTTTGACACCGATGAGGTATGTAGGTTAAAAACTTGGTTTCTCATTATGGCGGGAGAGGGGGAAGTGTACTTTGGCAAATTGAGAGACAGATTCACCGTGAGAAGTAAGTTTTGAACTTGAAGCAGACAGCCCTACAACTCTCGATGCCTATGTTGTGCTTGTAGCATTGTCAAAGCACCATCCCATCCTGGACACTGTCTGTTCAATTTCCTGCCACCTGGTAGGAGATGCAGAAAAACATCTTGGCCAAGACAACAAGACTGAAAAACAGCTGCTTGCTGAGGGCTATTGTGCGGCCGAATAATGCTACACTTTGGCTTTGGATTATCGGTCACCAGTTGCATGTAAATATGGGATTTAAAAAAATTGAACTGTAATGTTTGTATTGTAACTGTCTGTTTTGCACACTATTGGAATAGCACCACAGTCTCTTTGTCTTGAGCAATTCTGTCCTTACAGCAAGGGGATTCTCGACCTCCTGCATATGGCACTACTTTTTGGAAAAACGGTTCTGATGAGCACACATGAATACGAGACTGCGAATCTCTGCCAGTCCGCTGGGGAAGTCAGGAGCCCAGCGTTTGCGAATGTGGGTCCACTGAAGACTAAAGGATGAAGAAAACTCTGTCCTGGGGTTAGAAAACTCTGTGCCTGTATGGGTGGGTGGGAAGGGGGAGTGTGACTTGTTTTGCTGTCGTTGCTTTGTCGCTTGGCATATGCTGTTTTGTGTTCTCTGTTCTGGAAGGCATGCAGGGTTGGTGTTGGCATATGTGACACACGCCCTGCACATTGTCGGCCGTGTTGGTAGTTAACCCAGACAGCGTATTTCACTGTATATTTCAATGTACAAATGATAAATAAACCTGAATCTGAAGCTGCTGCTGATAAGCACAGTGACACAACCAATAGTGCTGCGACTTCCTAACTCCACCAGCCTGTGTTCAATCCTGACCTCTGGTGCTGCCTGTATGGGGTTTAGATTAGATTATGAGGACACTCAGTCCTTGTTTATGCATGCATTAAGAAATGATACAATGTTCTCTCCTTTGACCGCGTGGGAATCCTGGATGTTTCAGTTCCCTCCCACATCCCAAAGAATTGGTGCGGACCGTGTGGCTGCCGACGACAGAGGTGTCAGAGTTGGCGACGGAGGCAGAGGTCCGTGCTGGCAGCTTCAGTGCTGTTCTCCAGTGTTCGCACGACAGAAGACAAGCTGTATTGTGTTCAACTGCAGACTGCCATACCATTCATGGACTCAGGGGCTTGGACTATATTTCTGTGTGACTGCATTTTACCACTATCCTTTATGTGCTGTGAGTGCCTTGTTCTGTGTATGACTGTTGGCACTCCATTTTGCACCTTGTCCCCAGAGTAACGCTGTTCCGTTCGGCTGTATTCATGGTTGGTTGAATGATAATAAAACCTGAACTTGCGAGACACACACACACGCACACGCACACGCACACGCACACGCACACGCACGCACACACACACACACACACACACACATATCTTGGAGGAACGTAGCAGACTAGGCAGCATCTAAGATGAGATATGGGAGCAGAATTAGGCCATTTGAGTCTGCTCTGCCATTTCATCATGGCTGATCCAATTTTCCTCTCAGTCCCAATCACCTGCCTTCTCTTCATATCTTTTCATGCCCTGGCCATTCAGGATTCCTTCAACCTCTGCCTTTAATATACATAAGGTCTTGGCCTTCACAGCTACCTGTGGCAAAGAATTCCACAGATTCACCACCCTATGACTAAAGAAATTCCTCTTCATCTTGTTCTAAAAGGACGGTTTTCTATTCTGAGGCTGTGTCCTCTGGTGTTAGACTCTCCCACCATAGGAAACATCCTCTCCGCATTCTCTCTATCAATACCTTTCACCATTTGATACGCTTCAATGAAGTCACTCCTCATTCTTCTGAATTCTAGTGAATACATGCCTAGAGCCATCAAGCACTCTTCATGTGACAGGCCATTCAATCCTGGAATCATTTTCACGAACCTCCGTTGGACCGCCTCCAGTTTCAGGATGAACCGACTCTGAACCCTCTCTGGTTCCTGCATTGAAAAGAGATGGACCATTAATACTCAGAATCAGAATCAGGTTCATTATCACTGACATATGTCATGAATTTTGTAACTTATGATGTGTTTTATGTATTATTCCTTTCCTTAAGCCCATCACCCCTACTGGGGCCTAGGCTGCCGACAGCAGCTTGCCAGAGGCCCCTGTCCTGGGCTGAAGGTCAATCAGCTCTGTACCTTCTGCTTTCACCACACAACTTAATTTGTCCTATAGGCAAAGATCCTTCCTCTCTCAGGGATGAGGTCTTTGGAGCTTCTGTTGGTATTTCTGATGTTCTGGGTTTTTATGCGATGGTGTTGCTAACCTCGTGTCCAACCCTCCTCCTTAAACAGCCGTCCATGGTGGAGTTTTCTATGAAAAACTTTTTCACCAGAGAGTGGTGGATATGTGGAATGCTCTGCCCCAGAAGGCAGTGGAGGCCAAGTCTCTGGATGCATTCAAGAGAGATTTAGGTAGAGCTCTTATAGATAGTGAAGTCAAGGGATATGGGGAGAGGGCAGGAACGGGGTACTAATTGTGTATGATCAGCCATGATTGCAGTGAATGGCGGTGCTGGCTAGAAGGGCCGAATGGCCTCCTCCTCCTCCTACTGTCTGTTGTCTATTGAATTGTAATACATAGTACATAAAATTAGGTCTTTATTCTTTGGAACATAGAAGGTTGAGGGGGGGACTTGATAGAGGTATTTAAAATTATGAGGGGGATAGACAGAGTTGACGTGGATAGGCTTTTTCCATTGAGAGTAGGGGAGATTCAAACAAGAGGACATGAGTTGAGAGTGAAGGGGCAAAAGTTTAGGGGTAACATGAGGGGGAACTTCTTTACTCAGAGAGTGGTAGCTGTGTGGAACGAGCTTCTAGTAGAAGTGGTAGAGGCAGGTTCAATTTTGTCATTTAAAAAAAAGTTGGATAGGTATATGGACAGGAAAGGAATGGAGGGTTATGGGCTGAGTGCAGGTGGGTGGAACTAGGTGAGAGTAAGTGTTCGGCACGGACTAGAAGGGCTGAGATGGCCTGTTTCCCTGCTGTAACTGTTATATGGTTATATGGTTAAAATACCCGATAAATCACAATAAGAAATGTACAAATATATAACAAATAAGCAATGCAAAAAGAGAGCAAAAATGGTGAGGTAGTGTTCGTGTGCTCATGGACTGTTCAGGCTGAGACTCTTCTGAACTGGAAAGGAAGTTGGGGGAAGATGGGGGGCACATTGGCAGGTGAAATCAGGTGAGCGGGGTAAGTAGGTAAGTGGAAGAGAAGGGGAGGAATAAAAGGGAATGATTTAGGAAGGTAGGAGATAACAGGATGGAAGAGCAAAGGGCTGAAAAAGAAGGAATCTGATAGGAAAGGACGGTGGACAATGGAATAAAGGAAAAGAGGTATGTGGAACCCAGGAGTGGATGTTGAAGGTGATGAGGAGGTTATGTGGGTAGGAGAGAGGAGAGAGAAGGGATGAAGGGACCACAGCGATAACAGAAAACACAGTTGGTCGGGTGGAGGGGTAGGGGGAGAGGGGATTGGTTACTGGAAGTTAGAGATCTTCAGGTTGAAGACTACCAGGATGGAATTACAGGTGTCACTCTTCTGAACGATATCTGGCATAATCGTGGTAGTAGAGGAGGTTATGGACAAGCATTTTCAAATGGGAAGAGGAATTAAAGAGGCTGGCCAGCAGGAGATCCTGGCTGTTGCAGATGGAGCAAAGGTACTTGACAAAGCAATCCCCTGAACCTCATCAGGGCTCATTGACATAGAGGAAGCTGCACCGAATGCAATAAATAATGCCAATGAATCTACGGGTGAAGTGCTGCCTTATCTGGAAGGACTGTGTAGGGCCATGCATGTTGGTGAGGGAGGAACTGTAGGCACATAGACAGCAGACAATAAGTGCAGAAGTAGACCATTCGGCCCTTTGAGCCTGCACCGCCATTTTGAGATCATGGCTGATTATCTACTATCAATACCCGGTTCCTGCCTTCTCCCCATATCCCTTGATTCCCCTATCCATAAGATACCTATCTAACTCCTTCTTGAAAGCATCCAGAGAATTGGCCTCCACTGCCTTCCGAGGCAATGCATTCCAGACCCCCACAACTCTCTGGGAGAAGAAGTTTTTCCTTAACTCTGTCCTAAATGACCTACCCCTTATTCTCAAACCATGCCCTCTGGTACTGGACTCTCCCAGCATCTGGAACATATTTCCTGCCTCTATCTTGTCCAATCCCTTAATAATCTTATATGTTGCAATTGGATCTCCTCTCAATCTCCTTAATTCCAGCGTGTACAAGCCCAGTCTCTCTAACCTCTCTACGTAAGACACTCCGGACATCCCAGGAATTAACCTTGTGAATCTACGCTGCACTTCCTCTACAGCCAGGATGTCCTTCCTTAACCCTGGAGACCAAAACTGTACACAATACTCCAGGTGTGGTCTCACCAGGGCCCTGTACAAATGCAAGAGGATTTCCTTGCCCTTGTACTCAATTCCCTTTGTAATAAAGGCCAACATTCCATTAGCCTTCTTCACTGCCTGCTGCACTTGCTCATTCACCTTCAGTGACTGATGAACAAGGACTCCTAGATCTCTTTATATTTCTCCCTTACCTAACTTTACACCGTTCAGATAATAATCTGCCTTCCTGTTCTTACTCGCAAGGTGGATAACCTCACACTTATTCACATTAAATGTCATCTGCCAAGTATCTGCCCACTCACCCAGCCTATCCAAGTCACAGAGTCCTAACCTATCCATGCCACAGAGAGCGCTGGCAACAATTGAACCAAAGTGTGGAGGAACAATAGACTCCCATGAAGAGACAGAAACAAAAGTTTATTCATAGAAATTCCAACAGAACATTGGTGGCATGACAAACAACACCACAAGATGAATCATTCTCAACACAAGGACCCCACCATGAGTGCTAACCGGAAGTCCACTTTAAGTATTCATGTGGGACACCTGTGCCAGTCACAATTAACTTGACAAGATTGAATAGAAAGTACAAAGGATTACTGGCTCTAGTTAAGGTCCTCAAGAAACCTCGAAGCCCAATGCTCTTTGGCTCCTTGCAGAGGGCTGCAGGGCTCATGACACGGACAGGTGTAACACTTAATGTAGTTGAAGGGATAAGTGTCAGGAAGGTGATCAGTGAGAGAGGTTAGCAGACAAGAGAGTCTTCCTTCTGTAATTCCCAGCTCCTCAAGCGACTTCCAAGGACATGCAAGTTGGTTGGTTAATTGGCCACTGTAAATTGCCTTTAGGGTGTGTCAGTGAGACATGGAATTGGGAACAAGGGAAAACTGAGTCCTGGAAATATTCTTCTCTGCACTATTTTCAGCTAATTTAACATGGTAATCAAAACTGTACACAATACTCCAGGCGTGGCAAGCGGCTGACAATCATGCAAGTAGCTTGCAGTTATAGCACCTGGACCAGAGCCCACAATACTCCTCCCATCCATGTGCCTATCCAAATTTCTCTTAAACCTTGAAATCATGCTCATGTCCACCACTTCCGCTGGCAGCTCGTTCTATGCTCCCACCACCCTCTGAGTGAAGAACTTCCCTCTCATGTTCCCCTAAAACATTTCACCCTTCACCCTTAACTCATGACCTCTAGTTGTAGTGTCACCCAACCTCACTAGAAAACACCCACTTGCATTTACTCTATCTATACCCCTCATAATTTTATGTGTCTCCTCATCACATCACTGTTGTAACAGGGGTTATTTGAGTTACTGTTACCTTCCAGTCAGTTTGAATGAGTCTGGCCATTCTCCTCTCCCTCCCATAGGGATATTTAACAAATCTCCTCTCTTCCTCCTATACTCTTAGGAATAAAGTCCTAACCTATTTAACCTTTCCCTTTAACTCAGGTGCTCAAGTCCAAATGTTATGGACAGATGGAAGAGAATCTTTTTTACACAAGGAGCGCTGGTGACTTGGAGCCCACTGTATGTAAAGGTGGTGGAGCAAAGTTTCAAAAGTAAACTGGATACATCAACACCATTATACTTATCACCCCTTGTTTGACACACTCCTCTAAGGGAAGAGGGTCTTTATCATCTAACTCCCTATGGTTTCTATCTAACTGTTGTAAGATGTTTGAATGGTTCCTAGTTTAAGGTAGAATCTTGACCTCACAGTCTACCTGTAATCTAAACATCATTACCTGAATGGACACTGGATGAAAGAAAATTTTATTTTATTTATTTAGAGATGCTATGTGGAACGGATTCATCCAGCATCCAGCCCTTTGAGCCATGCCACCCAGTGAACTAGCTATTTAGTTGAGCTAATCACGGGATAATTTAAACTATAAGACCATAAAATATAAGAGCAGGATTAGGCCATTAGGCCCATTGTGTCTGCTCTGCTGTTTCATCACGGCTGATCCAATTTCCCTCTCAGTCCCACCAAATCTCCTGCCTTCTCCCTGTATTCCTTCATGCCCTGACCATCAAGACTCTATCAACTTCTGTCTTAAATATACCCAAAGTCTTGGCTTCCACAGCTACCTGTGGTAAAGAATTCCACAGATTCACCGCCCCTTGGCTAAAGAAATTCCTCCTCATCTCCATTCTAAAAGGATGCCCCCTATTTTGAGGCTGTGTCCTCTGGTTTTAGACTCTCCTTAATGACCAATTTGCCTAGTAACTGATACGTCTTTGGACTGTAGGAGGAAACCAGAGCACTCAGAAGAAACCTCAGCGCACACGAGAAGGAATGTACAAACTTGCTTCCAGAGCATGCCAGAATTGAACTCTGAACTTCGGTGCCCCGAACTGCAGTAGTGGCACACTAACCGCTACGCTACTGTGGCGCCCCATGGAATGCTACGTGGGAGGAAAGGGTTTGATTGACCATAGAGTAGGTTAAAGGGTTGGCAGAAAATTACTGTGCTGCACTGCTCTATATTCTATGTTGTATGAAATGGGACTGATATTGTTGCTCCCTTAGGACCAGCGCAAGTTCGAAGGGCTGAAAAGCCTCCTTGTGTGGGTTAGCAACTGAAGGATTTCTATGTATGTCTGTGATTTTAGCTGTTCGTGGAATGCTGCACAAGGCAATGGAGTTTCCAGGACCTTTTCCTTCCATTGATGTAGGAATAGGAGAGGTCAGCCAAGAATCAGCTCGAGTCCACCGCCTGTAGAGAACTCGCTCGCAGCCCAGGTTCACGGACAATTCCCGCAGTGTGATGGCCGTTCCAGCTGTTATCGACTCAGCTCCAAGAGACAGCTGTTCCCACAGGAATCAACTGACCTAATGTTTTTGGATCACCTCTGTCTGAATGAATTAATGAATTTAATCTTTCCAACCCCTGCTGCAGTAAGTGGACCTGAAGGACTCACGTTCTATTATATTTGTTGCTGCAATGCGACATTTGGAAAAACGATGATTTATTTCCATTGTGCATTCTCCGCCAACTGCTCCTCACTTCCTATTCGCTCCCAAGATGCAGAATTCCCAGCCCATGTGTTCTGCTTATTTATTTGTTAATTTATTTAGAGATACAGCGTGGGACAGGCCCTTCCAGCCCAATGAGTCGCACAATCCAGCAACCCATCTATTTAAGCCTAGCCTAATCACAGGACAATTTGCAATGACCAATTAACCTACTAACCGGTATGTCTTTGGACAGTGGGAGGAAACCAGAGCACCCAAAGGAAACCCATGCGCTCATGAGAAGGACACACTATAGAAACCAAATATATATGGCATCAGATCTGAACTGCGAATGCTGCCTCCCCCGAGGGGTAGTAGTATTGTGCTAACCCCCAAGCTACTATCGTGCCCCACCATCACTAACCCCTCCAGCACCAACGTGCTATGTTGACACCGACAGCACAATCCTTGCTGATTTGATTTTATGCGATCAACCTATGCTTCGGTGTTTCGGTGTACATACGACAAATAAAGATAATCACCAAATCTACAGTACTATGCAAAAGTCTTAGGCACACATATATAGCTAGGGTGCCTAAGACTTTTACACAATACTGTAGTAATTTTATGTATTGCTCTGTAATGCCGTAGTGAAAAAAAAACAAATTTCATAAGATATGTGAGTGATGATAGACCTGATTCTGATATGGGTCTCTATTGTGGACTGAGAGTGAGAAGGGGGTAGGGAGAGGGGAATCATGGTTGAGAAAATGAGAAGGAGTGGGATGCACCTGAGAAACATTGTTTGGAATCAAATGACCTTGCCTAGTGTCTCAGGGCTGGGTTTGTCTGCACCAATCCTTGGAACTCTTTCTTTGCCAACTGTTACACACCCCTCCCATGGCACTCTCCCCTTGCCATTCCCAGCATCCTTTGCTCCTGCCAGATTTACAAACTTGCTCTCTGCTCCAGCTTGATAAATATAGGCATCCGAGCTATATAGAGGTACATTGCCTCAAACTTCTGCACAGTACCATATCTTTAAGGTGGAATGGGACCAAACAACTGCAGTTTCAATGAGTCAGTATGGACACATAGGGCCAGATGTTTTACTGTACAATTCCGTGATGTCTTAATCTGTCTTTTCTTTATTTGGCCTATGAACAACTATACGTCTTGTGCTCTATGACTGTAAAAGAAATTAACCAAACAAAAACATTAATTCTCAATCTTTTTTTTTGCACGGCAATTTCCCTGAAGTGAAATTGAGATGTTCCTTTGGAATTGAAAAGCGGAAATGTTTGTAACGACAATCAAAATGCATGTGCTATTACTGTCCTGTTTTTATGTTTGCGTTTCCTGAATGATTGTCAGCTGCTGATGGAGTTTGATGAGATAAGCACCATAAAAGCAAATACCACAGACTCATACATAGGAGGTCCATAGCAACACACACACTGACCTCTGCTTTCTCTCTCCTGAAGTCTACAATCAGTTACCTGGCCTTATTGACATTGGGTGAGAGGTTGTTGTTATTACACCATTCAGCCAAATCTTCAATCTCCCTCCTGTATGCAGATTCATCACCACCTTTGATACAGCGCAGAACAGTGGTGTCAACAGCAAACTTGTATACGGTGTTGGAGCTGTATTCAACCACACAGCCTTATAAAGTTCAACTTTATATGAACTTTATTTATACTTTATATTACTTGGAGTACTGTGCTCAGTTCTGGTCGCCTCACTACAGGAAGGATGTGGAAACCATAGAAAGGGTGCAGAGGAGATTTATAAGGATGTTGCCTGGATTGGGGAGCATGCCTTATGAAAACAGGTTGAGTGAACTCAGCCTTTTCTCCTTGGAGCGACAGAGGATGTGAGGTGACCTGATAGAGGTGTGTAAGATGATGAGAGGCAATGATCCTGTGGATTGTCAGAGGCTTTTCCCCAGGGCTGAAATGGCTGCCACAAGAGGGCACAGGTTTAAGGTGCTTGGGAGTAGGTACAGAGGAGATGTCAGAGGTAAGATTTTTACGCAGTGAGTGGTGAGTTCGTGGAATGGGCTGCCAGCAACAGTGGTGGAGGTGGATATGAATAGGTCTTTTAAGAGACTTTTGTATAGGTACATGGAGCTTAGAAAAATAGAGGGCTACGGGTAACCCTAGTAATTTCTAAGGTAGGGACATGTTCAGCACAGCTTTGTGGGCCGAAGGGCCTGTATTGTGCTGTAGGTTTTCTATGTTTCTATGTTTGAACTTTGAACATTAAACTTATACTACCTTGATATTTGTTTTCTTTCAGGCTTTCACAGTAGAACAGAGAAATGCGATAGAATCAGTGAAAAACTACACACAAACACTGACAACCAATATGCAAAAGAAGGCAAACTATGCAAATAAACATAGATAAATAAATAATTAATGATGAGTTCATGATTAATAGAGTCCTTGAAAGTGAGTTGTGGAATCAGTTCAGAGTTAAGGTGCCTCTCTAAATCTTCTACTCTCTCTTGTGCCTGTAGTGGGTTTAATGTCTGTGAAGATCTAAGCTCAAACGAAGATCTTAATCCTTATCCAATATAAATAGTTATGAATATCCTCACTAAGGGGAGGTTATACTGTAACTACCTAATCTTCCCTGTTTATTCTCCACAGTGACTTTATCTGTCAAACTCACTATTTGAGCGGTGGGTGCCCTCTCCATATCAACGAAGAGATATTTCCAGCTAACAAGGCGATTTAAACACAGTTTATTTTAAGTTATACAAATTCAAATACAAGCAACATTCTTAAAACATTCCCAGGTACCCACAATTATTGACATGAATCTGACTATTCCAAGTATATAAACCTTCCAACTATTAATACATCAACTATAGACGTACTAAGAGATAATGTCAATCATATCTGCAAGCTCCCTTGAACTAAACAACTTAACCAGTGTTGTCTGGTTCGATGCAGGCCCGATTAACATAACCCATTGTTTTACACTGGACAGCAGTTTGTGGTTTTATAGACAGTGCTTCTGTTCGTAAAGCTGTCTTTTTCTGATTACTGCTTGCAATTTACATTAAGAATCAAAGACTGGCTCCTGTTTACAACCAGAAGCTAAACAAAGAATGATAGCTGGAATTTTAACTTATTCAAAAATAACACGTTTAACATGTTTAATAAATCCAAAGGGTTTCTACAGTTATATTAATAGCAAAAAGATAGTGAGGGATAAAATTGGTCCCTTAGAGAATCAGAGTGGACAGCTATGTGCGGAGCCAAAAGAGATGGGGGAGATTTTGAACAATTTCTTTTCTTTGGTATTCATGAAGGAGAAGGATATTGAATTGTATAAGGTAAGGGAAACAAGTAGGGTAGTTATGGAAACTATGACGATTAAAGAAGAGGAAGTACTGGCGCTTTTAAAGAATATAAAAATGGATAAATCTCTGGGTCCTGACAGGATATTCCCTAGGACCTTGAGGGAAGTTAGTGTAGAAATAGCAGGGGCTCTGACAGAAATATTTCAAATATCATTAGAGACGGGGATGGTACCGGAGGATTGGCTTATTGCTCATGTGGTTCCATTGTTTAAAAAGGGTTCTAAGAGTAAACCTAGCAATTATTGGCCTGTAAGTTTGACGTCAGTGGTGGTTAAATTAATGGAAAGTATTCTTAGAGATGGTATATATAATTATCTGGATAGACAGGGTCTGATTAAGAACAGTCAACGTGGATTTGTACATGGAAGGTCATGTTTGACAAATCTTATTGAATTTTTTGAAGAGGTTACTAGGAAAGTTGATGAGGGTAAAGCAGTGGATGTTGTCTATATGGACTTCAGTAAGGCCTTTGACAAGTTTCCACATGAAAGGTTAGTTAGGAAGGTTCAATCATTAGGTATTAATATTGAAGTAGTAAAATGGATTTGTGATGTGTGATGAGCAAACCAGGCTGAGATGGGGTCCAGAGTTGACCCCCCCCCATGAACTATGCTGCTAATGAGAGAGAGAGAGAGAGAGAGAGAGAGAGAGAGAGAGAGAGAAGGGGGGGAGGCATCCTGCTGCAGATGCTGATAATGAGAGAGAGAGAGAGAGAGAGAGTGATTTAGTATTATGGCTTCTTCGCTAATTGTTTACTTTGCTCCAAGGGCACTCTCTTTGCCTGCTCGTGGGATTCCTGCTGAGACAGCAAGGCGGGACCAGGTGATGGACAGGATGGACGGCCGGTACTCCAGCAGGGGAGATAAAAAGCAGGTCTGCTGAGACACAAGCAGACTCACCACGGGACGCTGAAAGAGCGTTGTGCACCCACAGGAAGGTGGGGGTTCGGAGGATCGATTCGGGGGAATCGATCAGGGGCTCACAGTGTGTGAAGGCAGACCAGTGGGGGCTGTGTGTGTGTCCACCCTCACCTGGGTGACAGGCTCACCACTGAAGAACGGTCTGGCCGGGAACGGAGGGATCACAGTCGGTGACCACAACAGGACAAGAAGACAATGGAAGGTTTGCCTGCAACTGCATCATCTCTCTCTCTCTCTCTCTCTCCAATGGTACAACAGCAACTACCTCAACTTAAACTAAACTGAACTGAACTGAACTCTGCACCATCTTAAGACTATTCATTTACCCCTAGACTTCGATAGAGCGTGGTTTTGGTTCCTATTTCCACACTTCTGTATATATCATTGCTAACTTGTTTTATATATATTTGCATTTTATAGTACTGTATTACTTAGTTTACTAATAAACACTTTTAGTTACAGTAATACCAGACTCCAACGTATTATTCAATTTCTGCTGGTTTGGTAACCCGGTCACAGGGTACGTTACAGATTCAACAGTGGCTGGATGGGAGATGCCAGAGAGTAGTGGTGAATAACTGTTTGTCAGTTTGGAGGCCGGTGACTAGTGGTATGCCTCAGGGATCTGTACTGGGTTCAATGTTGTTTGTCATATACATTAATGATCTGTGGATAATGAAGTAGATTTTCAAAGCTTGCAGAGAGATTTAGGCCAGTTAGAAGAGTGGGCTGAAAGATGGCAGATGGAGTTTAATGCTGATAAGTGTGAAGTGCTACATTTTAGTAGGACTAATCAAAATAGGATATACATGGTAAATGGTAGGGCATTGAGGAATGCAGTAGAACAGAGTGATCTAGGAATAATGGTGCATAGTTCCCTGAAGGTGGAATCTCATGTGGATAGGGTGATGATGAAAGTTTTTGGTATGCTGGCCTTTCTAAATCAGAGTATTAAGTTTAGGAGTTCGGATGTAATGTTAAAATTGTACAAGTCATTGGTAAGGCTGAATTTGGAGTATTGTGTAGAGTTCTGGTCACCGAATTACAGGAAAGATGTCAACAAAATAGAGAGAGTACAGAGGAGATTTACTAGAATGTTAGCTGGGTTTCAGAACCTAAGTTACAGAGAAAGGTTGTACAAGTTATGTCTTTATTCTTTGGAGCGTAGAAGGTTGAGGGGGGACTTGATAGAGGTATTTAAAATTATGAGGGGGATAGATAGAGTTGACGTGGATAGGTTTTTTCCATTGAGAGTAGAGGAGATTCAAATAAGAGGAGATGAGTTGAGTGTTAAGGGGCAAAAGTTTAGGGGTAACATGAGGGGGAATTTCTTTACTCAGAGAGTGGTAGCTGTGTGGAATGGGCTTCCTGTAGAAGTGGTAGATCAGGTTCAATTTTGGCATTTAAAAAAAAACTGGATAGGTATATGGACAGGAAAGGAATGGAGGGTTATGGGCTGAGTGCAGGTAGGTGGGACTAGGTGAGAGTAAGCGTTCCACATGGACTAGAAGGGCCGAGATGGCCTGTTTCCATGCTGTAATTGTTATATGGTTATATGGTTAACTTCGTAATGGACAGCTGCAGGATGGAGCTCAAACCGATGTTTGGCTCCAGCAGTCCGATATCCATTCCCCATGGAAAGTTTAATTAAGATTAACTTGCCTCTCTCTTACATCTTATGTATCTGAAGAAATATTTGGCATTTTCTTTAACTTCCCTGAAGACTAAAGACTTCTCTTTAATTAAGAAGATAGAAAAGGCGTGTCAGAAAGGCAATGTCATCATTATTGTTGGGGATTTTAACATGAAAGTGGATTGGGAAAACCAGGTCGGTACTGGACCCCAAGAGAGAGAATTTGTAGAATGTCTAAGGGATGGCTTTTTAGAACAGCTTGTTGTTGAGCCCACTAGGGGATCGGCTGTGTTGGATTAGGTGTTGTGCAATGATCTGGAGGTGATAAGAGTGTATAAACCTAAGGAACCCTGAGGGAACAGTGATCACAATATGATCACGTTCACATTGAAATTTGAGAGGGAAAAAATTAAATTCCAATGTGTTGGTATTTCAGTGGAATAAAGGAAATTACAATGGCATGAGAGGGTACTGGCCAAAGTTGACTGGAAAGCGACATTTGGAGTAAGGACAGCAGAGCAGCAATGGCTGGAGTTTCTGCAAAAAATGAGGGAAGTGCAAGACAGATATACTCCAAATAAGAAGAAATTTTCAAAGGGAAGAAGGACACTACTGCAGCTGACAAGTGAATTCAGAGCCAAAGTAAAAGCAAAAGAGAAGGCATACAAGGAAGCCCGAGCTAGTGGGAAGAAAGAGGATTAGGAAGCTTTTAAAAACCTGCAGAAGGAAACTAAGAAGGTCATTAGGAAAGAAAAGATGAATTATGAAAGGAAGCTGGCAACTAATATCAAAGAAGTTACTAAAAGCTTTTTTAAGTATATAAAGGGTAAGAGAGAGTCGAGGGTAGATATAGGACCAATACAAAATGGTGCTGGAGATATTGTAATGAGAGATGCAGAGGTGGCAGAGGAACTGAATGCATATTTTGCATCAGTCTTCACAGTGGAAGATGTCTGCAGTACACCGGGCATACAAGAGTGTTAGGGAAGTGAAGTTTGTGCAGTGAAAATTACGACCGAAAAGGTGCTCAGAAAGTTTAATAGGCTGAGGGTGGATAAATCTCCTGGATTTGATGGAATGCACTCTTGGATTCTGAAGGATGTAGCTGGAGAGATTGCCGAGGCATTAACAATGGTATTTCAAGAATCAATAGATTCTGGCGTTGTACCAACAGACTGGAAAATTGCAAATATTACTCCACTATTTAAGAAGGGTGGGAGGCAGCAGAAAGGAAATTATAGACCTGTTAGCCAGACATCAGTGGTTGGGAAGTTGTTGGAACCGATTGTTAGGGATGAGATTACGGAGTACCTGGAGGCACATGACAAGACAGGCCAAAGCCAACATGGTTTCCTGAAAGGAAAATTCTGCCTGACAAACCTACTGTAATTCTTTGAGGAAATTACAAGCAGGGTAGACAAAAGAGATTCAGTAGACATGGTGTACTTGGATTTTCAGAGGCCTTTGACAAGGTGCCACACATGAGGCTGCTTAGCAAGGTAAGAGCCCATGCAATTACAGGGAAGTTACTAGCATGGGTGGAGCATTGGCTGATCGGCAGAAAACAGAGAGTGGGAATAAAGGGATCCTATTCTGGCTGGCTGCCGGTTAGCAATAGAGTTCCACAGAGAGGGTCGGTGTTGGGACTGCTGCTTTTTATGATGTCAATGGTTTGGACTACGGTATTAAGGGATTTGTGGCTAAATTTGACAATGATACAAAGATAGGTGGAGGAGCAGGTAGTGCTGAGGAAACAGAGTCTGCAGAGAGACTTAGATAGTTTAGGGGAATGGGCAAAGCAGTGGCAAATGAAATACAATGTTGGAAAGTGCATGGGCATGCACTTTGGTGGAAGAAATAAATGGGCAGACTATTATTTAGATGGGAAGAGAATTTAAAATGCAGAGATGCAAAGGGACTTGGGAGTACTTGTGCAATATATCCTAAAGGTTAACCTTAAGTTGAGTTGGTTGTGAAGAAGGCAAATGCAATGTTGGCATTCATTTCTAGAGGTATAGAATATAAGAGCAGGGATGTGATGTTGAGGAACTATATAAGGCATTTGTGAGACCACACTTGGCGTATTGTGTGCAGTTTTGGGCTCCTTATTTTAGAAAGAATATACTGACATTGGAGAGGATTCAGAGAAGATTCACAAGAATGATTCTAGAAATGAATGGGTTACTGTATAAGGAACGTCTGGCAGGTCTTGGGCTGTAATCCCTGGAGTTCAAGAGAATGAGGAGGAATCTCATAGAAACATTCTGAATGTTAAAAGGCCTAAACAGATTAGATATGGCAAAGTTATTTCCCATGGTAGGGGATTCTAGGACATGAGGGCACAACTTCAGGATTGAAGAACGTCCATCTAGAACTGAGATGCAAAGAAATTACTTCAGTCAGCGGGTGGTAAATCTGTGGAATTTCTTGCCATGAGTGGCCGTGGAGGCCAAGTCATTAGGTGTGTTTAAGACAGAGATAGATAGGTTCTTGATTAGCCAGGGAATCAAAGGATATGGGGTGAAGGCAGGGAAGTGGGGATGACTGGAAGAATTGGTTCAGCCCATAATTGAATGGTGGAGCAGACTCGATGGGCCAAATGGCCTACTTCTGCTCCTATATCTTATGGTCTTTAATATTATTGGCTAGCTTACTTTCATGTTCCATCTTTACCCTCTTAATTGCTTTCTGCTGGTTTTTAAAAGCCTCCTGATTCTCAGACAGACAGACAAATTTCTCAAATTTCCCATTAATTTTTGCTCTATCATATGCCCTCTCTTTGTCTTACTTGCTAATTCCTCCAACACGTTCTGTGTATTGCTCTAGATTTCCAGCATCAGCAGTCTGTTTTGTGACTCCAATATTTAATAAACTCTTAATATGATGTCCCAGCTTTTATGAGTCTAACTGGAACCTATCATTGGGTCATAGACTGATAGAAAAGTACAGCACAAAAATAGGGCCTTTGGCCTATTTAAACTGGGTAATCCCACTGACCTGCACATGCCCCTAGAATCTATGTACCTATCCAATTTTCTCTTAAACTTTGAAATCGATCTTGCATGCACCACTGGTGGTGGCAGCTTGTTCCATACTCTCACGGCCCTCGTAGTGAAGAAGTTTTCCCTCATGTTCCCCTAAAAATGTTCACCTTTCATCCTTAGCCCATGACCAGTCATCTGAATGGTCTCAAGATTATTCAAAAGCAAAGTTTCCTGGATACTCTGCTGGGATGTTAAATTGAGAATTGATTCTCCCTGCTGTATTATTTCATGACTGTTGTCATTTAATGACAGAAACATTTTTCTGTGCCTATTAAGCTAATGTGTACCTAATAGTTTGGCACGGTAGTGCTATGGCCAGCGTGGTGCTATTACAGCACTAGTGATCTGGGTTCAGTTCCTCTAAGGAGTTTGTATGTTCTCCCTGTGACTGCGTGGGTTTCCTCTGGGTACTCCGGTTTCCTCCCACAGTCCAAGATGTACGTGTTAGTAAGTTAATTGATCACATGGGTGTAATTGGGTTAGAATTGAACCCATATAGCTGACACTGTAAAGAGTTATGTTAATCATTATATTTCTGTGCCTCCTCCTATGCAGCTACCATGTCATTGAAGCTGCAGTTCATCTATTCTCTGTGAGCGATCACTGAGCCAATTTTGGCTTCTAACTCGTCCTTTCCTCAAGGATCTCCTTAACAAATACATGTTGATATCCCTGATTTATCTGTGCCTTTCTAGATGAGGATTTATACTGCTTCTCAGGGTTGATTACAATAATTTGCCCACCTCTGAAGTGGTCTATAATCACTCAGCTTATCCTGTCTTCACTCCTGAAAGAATGGTACAAGATTCCAACACCACTGATGTAACCAGAAATGATTGCAAAATGATAGTGAGAACTTCTTCTGCAATTTCCTTCCTCTGCTTCTTTAACTCCCTGTGCTATAATTCATCGGGGGCTGGCCTAATTTTAAAGATGTTAAACCCATTAATAGTAAAGGAGGTTTCACTATGCTTATCCCATCCAGTATTACACGCTCATTTTTCTTTATCAATGTCATCCTTGTCTATTGTATAGACAGCTGCAAAGGAAAGATCCATTTATAATGCCCACCCACATCCTCTGCCTTCACACACACAAGCTTGAAAGCTTGGATGACCAGAGTCAAGAACAGCTTCTTCCCAACTGAACCACTCTAATGTTCTCTTTTCTGCTGCCATGTTCTTGAACCCTTAATTCTACCTCTTCCATTATTGTCCTTTTAGCACAGGGATTCAGCCTGGGTCCTGTTAATGGTAGGAGCCCATGGCATAAAAAAGGTTGGAAATTCCTTCTTGGGCATTTCTTTTTGCAATATCTTAATTTACTGCATTTTGCACCATTCTCTCATGATGTTTGTGCTCGTCATTGTATTTATTGCTGCCTTCACTCTTACCATTTATACTGTTTACTCTGTGAACTTCACATGAGCAAGGAAATATGGCACTGCCTCACAGCGCCAATTGGGCCCAATTCCAGTGGATGTCTGTAAGGAGTTTGTACGCCCTCCCCGTGACTGCATGGGTTTTCTCCAAGTGCTCTGGTTTCCTCCCATGTTCCACAGGTGTATGAGTTAGTGAGTTGTGGACATGCCATACTGGTGCCAAAGGATCGTGACACCGGCGGACTGCTACATCCTTGGACCGTGTTGGTCATTGATCCAAACAATGCATTTTGCTGTGTTTCAATGTGTGTACAGGTGATAAATAAAGCTAATCTTTAATCTCTTGTTTGGCTTTCCTTTCCTTAGCTTTGTTTTACTCTCTGTATAAAAAGTCTCTTGGAGTTTTGAATTCATCAGTATTTTTTCATGTCTTCTCTTTGCTAGCCAAATTTCTCCCTGCACTTTTCATATTTTGGGGCAACGCAGTAGCGTAGTGGTCAGCACATTGCTTTTTAGTACCAGCGACACGGGTTCGATTCCCGCCACTGTCTGTAAGGAGTTTTTATGCTCTCTCCCTGACTGTGTGGGTTTCCTCTCACAGTTCAAAGGTGTAGCAGTTAGCAGACTGATTATCATTGTAAATTGTCCTGTGATTAGGGTAAGGTTAAACTGAGGGATTGCTGGACAGCACGGCTTGAAGGGCCAGAAGGGCCCGTTCCTGACTGTATCTCAATAAATAAATATATATACATTTTTTGTTTTCTTTTCTATGAAGTTCTTCCTTTCTGAAATACTGCCCTTTTATTACATTATCCAACCTGGGTGTTGGGATTGGAGGTGAGGGTCGGGCCGGTTCTGTTGCTGCTCTGTAACATTTGCTCACTTTCAGTTCTGAATGCTGTTTGCTTGCTTTTATTGTTCTCTCATTTTGTTCTCTCTCCCTCTGCACGTTGGGTTTTTGTTAGTCTTCTTTTAATGGGTTCCTTCTGGGTTTCTCATTTTGTGGCTGCCTGTAAGGAGCTGAATCTTAAGGTTGTATACTGAATACATATTTTGATAATAAATGTAATGTGGCAGTCCCAGTCCTTGTATTTATGGAACATATTTACCCTCAGCTCTTGAATCTCCTTCTTCAGTTCCTCCCATTGCTCAGGGATTCATTCAGCTGCTCCAGTACCCCTGTGCTAAATCATTCTCAGCTCATTAAAACTGGCCTTACCTCAGTTCCATAGAAGCATGGAGCACTACAGCACATCTTTGGCCCTTTGGCCCAGCTTGACCCTGGTCTTCTCCCAAGCCCAATCTACCTACACAGAGACCATTTCTCTCTCAATTACACAGTATTTCGAATGTTATCTCTGTCTTTTTTCATCATTATGTTAAAACTAAGTGTAGCCTGAAGGCACTCATTCAGCGATTCAGGAACAGCTTCTTCCCTTCTGCCATCTGACTTCTAAATGGACATTGAATCCTTGAACACCCCCTCACTATGTTTTTTATTTCTGTTATTTTGCACCACTGATTTTAACTTAACTATTTAATAGAAATATGTATGATGTGTTGGCGCGTGGCCTAGTGGGCAAGGCATCAGACTAGTAACCTGAAGGTCACTAGTTCGAGCCTCAGCTGAGGCAGCGTGTTTGTGTCCTTGAGCAAGGCACTTAACAACACATTGCTCTGCGACATCACCGGTGCCAAGCTGCATGGGTCCTAGTGCCCTTCCCTTGGACAACATCGGTGGCATGGAGAGGGGAGACTTGCAGCTTGGGCAACTGCCGGTCTCCCATACAACCCTGCCCAGGCCTGCGCCCTGGAAACTCCAGGTGCAGATCCATGGTCTCTCGAGACCGACGAATGCCACCACTATATATATATATGCTAAATGAAACTTTTTTTTCACTATATTTATTTATCATGCATTTCATTGTACTGCTGGATCTTTTACCCTTTGTCCAGTGAGAGGAAGCAAAACAAGGAATACGTACACAACGCTGGAAGAACTCAGCAGGCCAGGCAGCATCTGTGAGAAAAGAGTAGCCAACGTTGGCTACTCTTTTCTCACAGATGCTGCCTGGCCTGCTGAGTTCTTCCAGCGTTGTGTATGTAAAACAAGGAATAGTGTGTGTGTGTGTGTGTGTGTGTGTGTGTGTGTGTGTGTGTGTGTGTGTGTGTGTGTGTGTGTGTGTGTGTGTGTGTGTGTGTGTGTGTGTGTGAGAGAGAGAGAGAGAGAGTGTCAGAGACAGAGACAGAGACTCAGAGAGAGAGAGAGAGAGAGAGAGAGAGAGAAAGAATGAATGAATGAATTCTGGTCTCAGCCCAAAACATTACCTGGTCATTCTTACCATAGATGCTGCATAATCAGCTGAGTTCCTCCAGCATTTTGAGTGTGTTTCTTTTTACTTCCAGCATCTGAAGAAACTCTTGTGTTTAGGAATCGTAACTGAGTTTAAAATTACAAGAGCATTTAAATGAATGACAAGAGACATTGGGCAAAGAGAGGTATGAAAGGATATGAGAGAGGAAGAGGGAGAGAGACAGTACAAGAGCAGAGAAAGAAATGAATGAAAGAGTATAAGAGTGTGCTGCAAGGAAAAGAAGATGCATTTTTATTAAAATAATTTCTACAGAAGGTATGTGTGGTGAACTACATATACCTGTCTGGACACGCCCCCTGCTGACTGCTCCTGTGGCTCCTCCCACAGACCCCTGTATAAAGGTGATGGAGGTCTGAGCCCGGCCTCTCAGTCTCCAGGATGTAGTATGGTGGTCACTCACTGCTTGTTCCTTCTTCCAGTCAATAAAAGCCGATATCTCGCCTTTACGTCTCAGAGAGAGTTATTGATGGTGCATCAGTATGGTTGGGATAAAGGATGTCTTAATGCAGTAGACCTTCCTTTGTTTGAGTTTGGATTCTCTTAGACCCTATAATATGCAAAAAGTAGTGGATACAGTCCAGTCCATCACAGGAAAGCCATCCACACCGTTGAGCACATCCTTCATTGAGGATCCCCATCATCAACGGCCCCCGCCATTCAGGCCATGCTCTCTTTTTGCTGCTGCTATTGAGGAGGAGGTACAGGGGCTGTAGGTCCCACACCACCAGGTTCAGGAACAGTTATTACTCTTCAACCATCAGATAGTTGAACCTGAGGTGGGTAATTTCATTCACCTGAACACTGAACTAATTCCACAACCTATGGACTCACTTTCAAGAATTCCGCAACTCATACTCTCAGGATTATTTATTTATTTGTTTATTTGTTTCTTTTTGTATTTGCACAGTTTGTCTTTTTTGCACATTGGTTGTTTGGCAGTCTTCGGTTGTGTGTGGGTTTTCACTCATTCTGTGGTATTTCTTTCTTCTATTGTGAATGCCAGCAAGAAAATGAATCTCCTGGCAGTATATGGTGACATATACGTACTTTGTTAATAAATTTACTTTTAACTTTGAACTTCTAAACTCTATAGCACCCAGCTGTATGTAGTTCATCCCTAGCGTCCTCAATTCAACCCCCACACCTGGTGGATTATTTGAAATATTTACTGCTTTTAAGATAATGATACTGATTTAACATATGTTTTAAATTTGCTTTTATACTGAAATAAATTTATGTCTGATGATATAATTTGAAGGAGGGCTTTGGTTCAATAAATTTGGACTATAATCATGTTCCTTAGACATGGAAGATGCTGTTTTTCCCTCTTCCTGTCTGTCTGCTTGTTTTATGATCCTTATTGGACAGGAGAATCATGTATTAACTCATGATTAGGGGTGCCACAGTAGTGTAGTGGCTAGCATAACACTATTACTGTAATAGCGTTAAGTTAGCCGCTACACTACTGGCCAGTGTAAGATCGGGGCTCAATTCCCACTGCTGTCTGTAAGGAGATTGTTTGTTCTTCCTGTGAAAAAGTTGTTTCCTCTGGGTGTTGCCATTTTCCTCCCACATTCCAAACATGTACCGGTTTGTGTTAGTGAGTTGTAGGCATGTTAAGTTGGTAGCAAGAGCAAGGAGGCGCTTGCAGGCTGCCACCAGCACAACCCTTGCTGATCCAATTTTATGCAAATAACAAATTTTTTCAGAATGCTTCAATGTACAAGAGAAAATAAAGCTTTTTTTTCAATCTTTAACTCTGCTTCTCATGCAATGCAATAGATATGCAGATAACCTGAGACAGTTTTCAGCAAGAAGTTAGAGACTCAACAATAAGATGAGTTCTTGACCTCATGACCTTGCACTTCTTTGTCTACCTGCACTGCAAGTGCAACATTATACTCTTACTTACTTACCTGGGCCCTAAGCTCTGAGTGGAGCATAGGCTTTTGATGACGTCCTGTCTCCAGCGTCCTCTGAAGTTGGTGGTATGTTTGCTGTTCGTCAACGCTTTTGCAATCCATTGCATTAATTGTAGAGGGGATTAGCATCTCCAGCTTCACCAGAGCCCTGTTATAGACAATAGACAATAGACAATAGGTGCAGAAGTAAACCATTCGGCCCTTTGAGCCTGCACCGCCATTTTGAGATCATGGCTGATCAACTACTATCAATACCCGGTTCCTGCCTTGTCCCCATATCCCTTGATTCCCCTATCCATAAGATACCTATCGAGCTCCTTCTTGAAAGCATCCAGAGAATTGGCCTCCACTACTGTTGGCTGGCCTTACATGAGAACTGCTGCTCATTGGATTTTTTTTTGTTTTTCACACCATTCTCTGTAATCTCTAGAGACTGTTGTGCATGAAAATCCCAGGAGATCAGCAGTTTCTGAGATACTCAAACCACTCTGACTGGCACCAACAATTATTCCATGCTCAAAGTATCTTAGATAACATTTTTTTTCACATTTAATAAATTGGTCATAATGAAATAGCAGAGAAGACTCAATGGGCCAAATGGCCTAATCTGCTGTTATGTCTTATGGTCTTAAGTCTATGGTTATTAATAAGGTGTTGTTCTTCTAGAAACACACACAAAATGCTTTATTTTTGGAATTATTATGAGTAAACTCTCATCGCCGTCTCTGCCCCAGAGTCTGTCTTTCCTATGCACTTGGGTTCCAATATTGCCAGCACATGCCATGACAACGTACTCATTTAGATATGAATAAACCTGATGTCAAGGTTTACGATTCAAGAATGTTTAAGGTCTAATTTAAATAGAATGAAGTGTTACGATACGGCAACAATGAATATAGAATTGAGACAGGTTTTTTTAATAAACAAATAAAACATTTATTTAAAACTCAGCTCAATGACAAATGAAAAGTAAACAATTGACTAACTTAACCAGAAATTAACTGCTATACGGCAACTCGAACAGTTCTCAAAGTGGTAAATGTGAGAACAGTTCTTAAAAGCGGTAAATGCAAAAGTCCAAATGATTTACACAGTCAATTAGGAGAGACTTCCCTGAAGTAACAAACTCCTCGACGAAGTGATGTTACTGCTGATCCCAGCCGAAATATGCCTTGCCTGAAGGATTTATGACAAAGGAAATAAAAGCGGCTTAAAGGTCAAATACTGCTGTGTCCAGCTCTTTCTGCTTTCACAATGCAGGAGCTATCTCGGATGCAGGTTACTAATTCCTTGAACGAAGATTAAATAAGGTTGATCCTGTTTTACCGCCGACACACCAACTTTTCTTGATCCTTCGGGTTCCTGTACTTCAATAAATTCTTCACTCTCTGACTGAATTGCAAAGGTAGAAACCAAATCACAACTGGCAATGTTCACTCAAACTGCCGGCAATAATCTTTGAGACTTAAGATAGAAAGTAAAACTCCACTTTAAAATAAAACTGCGTCATGAGACGAATACACAGCATAATGGAGTCACTGACTAACTAAACCTCGAAATGACCTGCGTCACAGCCAGGCTTTCCCCTTCTATACCTGTTGAAACAGGCCATCACATGACCTCACAATGGCGGGAAATTACGTCACCCCACCATCACAAGACCATTACATCATGCTCACCAGATACTCAATTACATCATGGTCATAGGACAGTCACAAGATACCCACAGGGTATGTAACAGAAGTAATTATTACTTTGGATCTGATGTAGCATGAAAGTACAATAAGATAAAGAACACAATAATAAAGAAAACACAGTAAATATAAACACAATTGTATACATATATTGCTGTATGTCCATAAAGTGGTGCTAGGCACTGGAGTGTCTGTACATAAGGTGATGATAAGGAAATGATAGACACCAGTATTACAACACAACCTCAGAACATCTCCTGTCAGTAGAATGGTGTTGGTGTTGAACAGGTTTAGATAGCATGGCAGTGTAGTGGTTAGTATAACGCAATTACAGGGCCAGCGACCTCGGTTCAATCCTGACACTGTCTGTGAGTTTGTTCACTTTCCCAGTGATAGGGTGGGTTTTGGTTTCCTCCTGCATTCCAGGACATACGGGTTAGCAGGTTAATTGGTTATATGGGTATAATTGGGCAGTATAAGTTTGTGGACTGCAAGGCCCTGTTACCATGCTGTACCTTTAAACAAAATAAAATAAAGCAGAGGTTTGAAATGTTTACAATTTTGGACAGCATCTCCTTCCTGGAAGACCGTGAGAATGTGTATCAGCTCGGCAGTGTGGGTGCTCCCGCCATTTTGTGCCATCCCTGGGCTCGGTATTGAATCAATATTAAATCAGAAAACCATAAGATTATGGAGCAGCACTGGATCATTCATCTCAATTATTTTTCCACAGCATCTATCATTAAAGGCCCTAACTATCCACGATGTCCCCTCTTCTCATTACCACCATCAGGGAGTGGGTGGGAGGAGACATAGAAACCTGAAGACACACATTCAATACTTTAGGACCAGCTTCTTCCTCTCCACCATCAGATTTATGAATGATCCATGAACCTATGAACACCACCTCACTATTTTGCTCTCTTTTCATGCTATCCATTCATTCATTCATCTATTTATGTATGTATATATCTAACTACCTATTACTTTATCTGGTTATCTATTAATTAATTAATTTATTCATTTATCTATGTACCCATCTAGAGGAACACACCACAAAATGCTGGAGGAACTCAGTGGGTCAGGCAGCATCCATGGAAAAGAGTAAACATTTGATGTTTCGGGCTGAAGTACTTCATCAGAATTGAAGAAGGGTCTCAACCTGAATCTACAGTGTCTGTCTATCTATCTATTTATTTATCTATCTTTCTATTTATGTATGCATGTACTATATATATGTATGTATTTATTGATTGTAACCTGCATATTTTTTAATGTCTTACACCATACTGTTGCTGCAGCACCTCCAATGTCACAACATATGTCAGTGATAATAAACCTGATTCTGATTAAAGAATATCTGAAGGATGTTCTTCAGATATTCTTTTATCCTTCAGATAGAAGGATGAGCAGAAAATGAAGCTCTCGGCAGATTAGGTTGATTACGTAGAAAGAAAACAGAGTTCATGCTTCAGGTCAAAGATCCTTCATTAGAGAATCCATTTCTGACAGAGTCTTTGACCTGAAATACCAACTCTGTGTATTTCAAACTTCTACAGATTTCTAACATCTGTATTTTTTTTTTCTTTTTGGTTTCATCTTCTAAGAACTTTATTGGATGCGAAGCATGTTTGAAATTACTAAAGTCATGAAAGATGCTCTCTAAGTGCATATTGTTTATGAAGTTTATTTCTTTATCTCCTGGCCTCATATACCATTGTAAACCTACACTCAGTGGCCACTTTATTAGGTACCCCTGTGCACCTGCTCATTAATGCAAATACCGAATCAGCCAATTAAGTGGCAGAAACTCAATGCACAAAAGCATAAATTCATGGTCAACAATTTCAGAGTTTATGGAGAATGGCACAAAAAAACCCAAAGAGCATCCAATGAGTAGTAGTTCTGTGCATGAAAATGCCTTGTTAATGAGAGAGGTAAGATGAGAATGGCCAGACTGGGACAGGAACTCAAATAACCACAGTTTACAACAGTGGAGTGCAGAAGAGCATCTCTGCTTGCACAACACATCAAACCTTGAAGTTGCTGGGCTACAGCTGCAGAAAACCAGGAATATACACTCAGTCACCACTTTATTAGGTACAGTGAGTGCAGTTCTGAGTCATGTAAACTCAGAGCTAATTGCTGGATTAAAATTATAGAAAGTTATCTGACCTTCCTATTATAAGCACAAATACAATATTTTCCAGGTCATTAAAATTTATCACAATGCTATTGACTGGTTATTCTACTAAGAAAACTGGTAAACTTTTTAAATCTTTGATTTAATCTGACCACATCGCCGGGGTGCCAGAATGACTAAATCAGATGTCTTTAGGAACTCCAAGCTGGTCTGACTGTATGATAAACAGCTGACTTGCCAGAATTCTCTGGAGCTTAAAATGTACTTTATCTTAAAAAAGTCTCCATTTCCTACATATAAATAGCCCTGGAGAACTTTCAATAGGTTTAACTGTGATCCAATCTGGAGTCCCACTTGATGGATAAACAGCTACTCTCACATAACATCTGTGTTTCATTTTGCTGCAGCTCCACTTTACTGGATTACTCTTTTTTAAGTCCACTTGTATGTTCTATGTATTGCACACACAATATGACTATTTAAATCTTGTTTCTTTTTTCCTTATCTGAAGTATTGCATCAATGATTGAACCAATCAACTCTTTCAGATTCTCTTCCCAGCTGTTTTGCCTTGTTCTTTTATTGTTAATTCCAACTCCATTCTTGCCACTGGGCATTTCTTTTGTCAGGACTTAAGATCACACTGTTACGATATGCACCCAACAGTGCCACCTTTTGGAATTTTGATGCCCTAACACCCCAAAGTAAGGGAAGCTGGCACGGCCGCTTTAAGGATTCAGGACTGCCCTGCTAATCGGCCACATTGTCTTGGCACCAGGATTTCTGTACTTAGGAAGCTTAGTGCTCAATCGTAAGCTCAATTAGGATATCGCCTAGTGTCTTCTTTAGTGCTCAGTTCTCATTTCAGTCTCGTACCGTCTCTCAGTCCTAGCCTTGGATGCTCCTGCCTTGGGCCCTAAACATAGAAACATAGAAAATAGGTGCAGGAGTAGGCCATTTGGCCCTTTGAGCCTGCACCGCCATTCAGTATGATCATGGCTGATCATCCAACTCAGAACCCTGTACCTGCTTTCTCTCCATACCCCCGATCCCTTTAGCCACAAGGGCCATATCTAACTTCCTCATCAAGATACAGGTTTCCCCCGCTATCCGAAGGTAGAGCGTTCCTATGAAACCGTTTGTAAGCCGAAATGTCATAAAGCGAAGAAGCAATTACCATTAATTTATATGGGAAAATTTTTTGAGCGTTCCCAGACCCAAAAACATAACCTACCAAATCATACCAAATAGCACATAAAACCTAAAATAACACACACATATAGTAAAAGCAGGAATGATGTGATAAATATACAGCCTATATAAAGTAGAAATATTTTATATATGGTGTAGTTTCACTTATCAAATTCGGGAAGACAGCGAGCTGAAATGGATTTGGAAAAAAAATCGGCACATACATGCATACGCAAGTACACGCATATGCACGTACACACATGCGCACACAACTGCCCGCACAAGGCTTCACGGTCATGGTAGTCTTTATCGGGGTAAACACACCTATAAAGCGGGCGTCTTTTCATTTGTAAGAACGAAAATCCTCTTTGGTTAGCAAAATCAGGTACTAATGTAGGTCTTTCATAACAGCGAGCTGTCGTAAAGTGAACGTTTGAAAAACGGGGGCTACCTGTATCGCCACAACACTGCTATACTTGGCACCATTCTGTTGCTTTTGCACTTGTCTCTGTATTTAATGTGGTATTTATCGTTCTTTTATGTTGTGTTACAGAGTATATGTTGACTCTGGGCCTCTACTCACTGGAATTGAGGGGTGACCTCATTAAAACCCATTGAATGTTGGAAGGTCTTGATAGAGTGTCTGTGCAGAGGATGTCTCCATGGTGGGGGAGTCTAAGACCAGAGGACCCAGCCTCTGAACAGAGGGACGTCCATTTAGAAAGCAGCTGAAGAGGAGTTTCTTTCCCCAGATAGTGTGAATCTGTGGAATTTGTCGCCACAGGCGGCTGTGGAGGCCAAGTCATTGGGTACATTTAAGGCAGGAGTTAATAGATTCTTCGTTAGGCAAGGCAGGAAGGGATATGGAGAGAAGGCAGGAGATAGGGGCTGAGAGGGAAATAGATCAGCCATGACAAAATGGTGGAGCAGACTCGATGGGGCAAATGGCCTAATTCTGTTCTTATATCTTATGGTCTTACATCAAAAGGTTCACAAAAGCAACTTAGTATGGCAGAAAGATACAAGCTACAATTATCTACTTGGAACTACAAAAGTTCATTTATTAGGACAGAATAGCTAGTATTAAAACACTTACCTAGGTATGCACAGGCCCCTCTCACTGCAGCACACCTCGGACTCTATCTGATCCATGGGGATCACTTCCAGCCCACAGTAAAGCCCTGAAAAGAAAGCTACTCTCAAGCCCCTGATTATTTTACTTTTATACTCTTTCTACTGTTAACTATCTACTGAAGTAAGAGTACCAATATATTAGCACCAGTTCAAACCACCAAAACAGACCAATTATTACTTGTCACCACAGTTCACGAATCTCACCCCTATGTTCACCTGACTTTCATGTTCTCACGGTTGTATTCCCACCATATATCACATTCCCAAGATCGTTGTATTGTATTTCCAAAGCTGTAATCAAAGCTTCTGCAGCCAGTTCATGAGTACCTAAGGCCACGGTGGTGAGTCATTCAAGAAGCACAAAGATCAACTCTTTACCAGACCTATTCCATTCCCATGTGGAAGTTTGTCCGTAAACTGTCCTCATTGGGACTCAACATCGCTCTCTTTAACTGAGTGTTGGTCTTCTTGACGGGAAGGCCCCAGGAAGTCCGAGCTGGCCCACCATGCTGAGTACTGGTCGTTCCCCTATCCTACCCCCACAGGGTCGTGTGCTCAGTCCGCGGTGTTTACTCTGCTGACTCGCGACTGCACATCCAGATCGAGTGCAAGCCGCATCATCACGTTCACTGATGATACTACAGTGGTTGGCCTCATCAGCAGCAATGAGTCCGCATACAGAGAAGAGGGTGAATGGCTTGTCAAGTGGTACAAGAACAATGACCTGAAAATGATTGCTAATAAAGCTTCCATGAAGAACCCTTGAATATTTATATTCTGTTGAGGTTGCTATACTAATGTAAGCTATTGTAAGTTAATATAAATCTGTAGCTCGGATGGGTTATTGGCCAATGGCTTCACAAAACACACATGACTAAGTCCAGTGCTGGAGTCTGTTCTACTGAAAGGTCGGGTCCAAATTTCAAAAACTTTAAAGTGAATTTATTATCAAAGTACATACATGTCACCATATACAATCCTGATATTAATTTTCTTGCAGACATTCAGAGCAAGTCAAAGTTTAAAGTACATTTATTGTCGAAGTATGAGATTTGATTCTTACAGGCTGTCACAAAACAAAGAACCCATAAAAAAAGACCATCATACACCCTATGTGCAGAGAGAAAAATAACACACAAACAATAAAAGTAAGCAAATAGCATTCATAACTGAAGTTTTACAAAAGACACAAAGCTGGGCCTCACTGCAGCTGGAGCAGGCCACAGGCTCAGTTCATTGCAGAACTGAGTAAACATCACAGAGCGACAAGCAGAACCAGGCAGAACCGGCCTGTACCCCACCTCTGATCCCAGCTCCCCGATCTTTTCAATCTGGCCCGGCGCTTAAATCGTCCAAATATTAGATCATTCCCACTCTCAGGCAGCTCTGAGGCTGTCGGCCCAGCCGCCATGATTTAGCCCATACCCGACATTTCCAATTCGGCTTAGCGCTTAAATTGATCAGACGTCGGGATTTTCCTCGCTCTTGCCTCCACTTCCAACTCTGCTTGCCCCCTCCATATCTAGCCTTCTGCCTCCGCCTGAGCTGGCCTAGCCTCACCTTTGCACACCTCTCCATTGTTAAATGTGATTGTAATTAGTAAAGTATGATTAATAAGGTGTTTAATAGTTTTCTTTGTTTTGTATTTTGCCACCAGTATGTGGTCACTGAGCATCACCAGCGCAATCTTAATTGCCAGAAATATAAAGAAACACAACAGAATCCATGAAAATCTGCAGACAAGATAGACAGCCAACATGTAAAAGACAACAAACTGTGAAGATACAAAATTTAAAAAAAAATAATAATTAAGCAACAACTATTGAGAACATGAGATAATGAGTCCTTAAACATGAGTACTTAGGTTGTGGGTCCAGGTGAATGTTTTAAACAAGACTTGGAATGAGAAGTTCAGTACATAACTCGGGAGCAGTGAATCTCCTGTCTCAAAGAATAAGATGTATTGAAGGTCTGACAGGCATTCTGCTCTTACAGAAACTCCCAAGTTATGTTTCTGTATCATGTCAAGTCCCATTTTGTCAAGGACCAAATAAATCATTTTTGGGCAGCAAAGAGGAACATGTGTTAATGAAAATTTTGCTGGTTCTATCAAACATCCCACTCTGCACTGTTGTTTTCCTTTAGATTGGGAGCAGAGGGAGGGTGAAACGTAAACTGCAGGCACGCAGCCTGTTTTCCCATCACAGGAGGGGAATATTTTACAGTTGTAGTATTAGTGACTGTTAACAGCTTTATGATGACCGTCTTGGCCCATACACAGCTCGTCAATTGAAAAGGCACTGATAAATGTCAGAATGATTATGAAAAATACTTGAGACAGCTTCCTGCACTCATGGATGCAGCCAGGGTAATTTGCTGTCAGATTGACCAGCTGCTGATGCTGCTTGGGTCAAGGTGATCTATCTCCTAGCACAGCAATAAATTCATTTGCAGGTAATAATTCAGGGAATGAATAGATAGTCACAGACTTTCTCCAAGACCTGAGTAGTCTATATCAGTAGGGCAATCACTCGAGCTGAGTTGGATGTTCTCTTAAGGGGTCCTCAGGAGGCTGTGGAGAGCGATCCAGGATCCACATTTTCTGGAGCAGTGTGGACAAGAGTAAGTGGATGCGGTGGTTAGGGTTTTTTAACGGAGGATGCCTATGCGCGACTTTGCTTAATGTCGCAAGGCTGCTGCATGGGCAGCCACCACACGGTCACTGACAGATCGGGGTCAGGGTCCAGTGACATGGGGTGCAAGGTAACTCGGGTCCGTTCACTGCTGCAGCCTTTCGCCACCTCCACAGCCATTGTGGTGTGTCCATCGTCAGTCTAAAACAAAAGGGTATTGGCTAAGGAGAGAGGGGAAAGGTTTAAACACAATTTTAAAGGCTGATTTTTCACACAGGGCTGATGGATATATGCAATGAGCTGTCAGAGGGACTGTTAGAGGCAGACATAGTCACAATGTTTAAAAAGACAGGCACATGGATCAGAGAGATTTATAGTGACATTGGTCACATGCAGATAAATTGGATTAACATACTTAGGTATTCTGGTCAGATTTAGACTGAAAGGTTAGTCAAAATGAAAGTAAATTTATTATGGAAGTACGTGCTGTGTACTTCACCATATGTTATCTTGAGATTCTTTGTCTTGCAGGCATTTACAAGAAAGTTAAGTAGTACAATAAAATTTATGAAAACTCTGCATAAACAAAGACTAACAAGCAATCAATGAGCAAAAGAAGACAAATAGTGCAAATAGAGCACTTGATATATATAGATAGCCAGGGTGCCTAAGACTTTTGCACAGTACTGTAGTAATTTTATTTATTGCACTCTACTTCTTCCGCAAAACAAAACAAATTTCATGACATATGTGAGTGATGATAAACCTGTGGGTCTCTGTTGAGGACTGAGAGTGGGAAGGAGGCAGGGAGAGGAGAGTCATGGTTGGGAAAAGGGAAGGAGAGGGGAGTGGGAAGCACCAGAGAGACATTTTGTAATGATTAATAAAGCAATTGGTTAGTATGAAATGACCTTGCCTGGTGTCTCAGAGCTGTGTGTGTCTGCACCCCTGCCCCTGAACTTCTTCTCTGTTCCACACCCCTCCTGCGGTGCTCCACCCTCACCATTCCCAACATCCTTTGCTCCCACCAGATTTACAAACTTCCTCTCAGGTCCACATTGACAAGTATAGTACTGAGCAAAAGTCTTAGGCACTCTAGCTATATATATGTTCTTAAGATTTTCGCACAGTACTGTATAATAAAAAGATAAATAGAAAAATAATGCCGAGCACATTAGTTGTCGAGTCCTTGAAAGCGAGACTGTAGATTGTGGAATCACTGTAGGCTCTTCCCTGCTGTGTGACTCTATGAATTCAAATTCTATGATTTGAATTCATAGAGTCACACATGGCTCCCTGGTGTGATCATCATCTATTTCATTTAGATTTTGCAATTATTGTCTAGCTGTGCTGCACTACACTTTCTCTGTACCTGTTACACTTTATTCTGCATTTAGTAATTGTTTTACTTTGTACTAGTTCAATGATTTGATCTGTATGGACGGTATGCAAGACAAGCTTTTCACTGTGCCTAAATCAATGCCATTTCATTGTAGTGGGGGCATTAAACTTCAGTTATCCAAATAAGTGAACATGAAGAGGATATTTCTTATAGTCGGGGAGTTTAGGACCAGAGGGCACAGCCTTAGAATACAAGGATGTCCCTTTAGAACAGAGAAGAGGTGGAATTTCTTTAGCCTTTAGGTGTGAATCTGTGGAATTTTTTGCCACAGATTGCTGTAGAGGGCAAGTCATTGGGTAGGTTTAAAGTGTAGGATGATAGGTTCTTGATTAGTCAGGGCATCAGAGGTTAGAGGGAGAAGGCAGGAGGATGGAGTTGAAGGGGATAATAAATCAGCTATGATAGTGGAGCAAACTTGATGGGCTGAATGGCCTAATTCTGCTCCTATGTCTAATGATCTCGTAAATCTGGAATTGATAGCACTGATAATGGTGAATGTGGGTCTAGTAAGAGTTGGGTCCTGATGGAGGGTTTCGACCTGAAACATAATCATTTCCTTTTCCCAGCAGACACTGTTCATCCTTCCGAGATTGTCCAACAGGTTGCTTATTTTTTTTTGTATCACATTCTGGCATCTGTAGTCTCTGATGTCTCTCATACAAACTTAACGGTTTCACTTATAACCTTTAGAGAAGAGCAAGGTTCTTATGTTCTCTGGGCTTCATGCAACTTTAGACAACAAGAATGATGTGATCCGATAAGCCAACCATGAGAAGTAAAGATTTAAGGATGAAAAGGTGCATCAAAGCAAATAGTGCAATGTGTCATTTGCTTCAAATCATATCAGCAAGGTTGTGCTGCAAGTATCGTCCATAATTTACTAACCTTCACTATACTGTGCACCTTTTGAATGTCAGAGGAAACTGGAGCAGCAAGAGGTCAAGGGGAAAACATACAAACTCTTTACTGGTAGCGGTGGGAAGTGAACACTGATTGCTGATCACTGGTGCTGTAAAAAGGTGTGCTAGCCACTATGGCCCATACCCCCTGATTGTGTCATTACTAAGGAATTTCTGCCCTCCAATTTAACAATAGTTAGAAAGTGATGCACGACTGAAACCAGGGACAGCAAAATTTTTGACTTGTTGAAGGATCTAGGATGAATACTTACAGGCAATAGAAGTCAGAACTTTGAAGTTAGGAAAGATTTTTGGGTGCCTGGGTACTATCACCAATTACATTTAGCCTGTGGCAGGAAAGGCTGAATGTTAAACTATTGCGGTAACCACTGCCTTAAATTTAGAAGGTTGAGAGGTAATTTGATCAAGTTGTCCATGTGTGATGGGGGACTACTGGGTAGATAGAGAGGAAATGGTATGGATGATTGGGGTTTCTGCGATTGAGGGCAGACTCTAACAATTCGAGTCAGTCATAAAGCGTGATATGAAGAATCGGTTTATCACCCTGGTCAAAGTAAAAACAAGATTTGAATTCCAGTTTATTGTTGTATGCACATGTACACGATTGCACAGGAGTAATGAAAAATGTATACTCTTTGGCCACTTTATCAGGTACACCTGTACAGCTGCTCGTTAATACGAATATCTAATCAACTCAATGCATAAAAGCATGCAGGCATGATCAAGAGGTTCAGCTGATGGCCAGATCAAATGCCAGAATGAGAAAAAAATCTAAGTTATTTTGTCCGTGGAATGATTGTTGGTGCCAGATGGGGTGGTTTGAGTATCTCAGAAACTGCTGATCTCCTGGGATTTTCATGTACAATGGTTTCTAGGGTTTACAGAGAACGGTACAAAAAAACAAAAATAAACATTCAGTGTGCGGCAGTTCTTTGGGCAAAATAAAAACCTGGTTAATGAGAGAAGGCCAGACTGGTTCAAAGTGACAGGAAGGTAACTAACTCAAACAACCACATCTTACAACAGTGGTGTGTAGAAGTGCATCTCTGAATGTACAACATGAGAAATTTGAAGTGGGTAGGCTACAGCAGCAGAAGACCATGAAAATACAGTCAGTGGCCGCTTGATTAGGTACAGGAGGTAACTAATAAAGTGGCCCTTGAGTGTAATTGTAGCGACATCATAAGCACATCGCATCAAGGACACAACATTTACAAGGAAAGCATAAATTAAACAAAATTATACAGGAAAGAACACAATTAGAACAGAAATTCTCATTGTAGTGCAAAAGGTTCATGGTGCTGCTGTACTGAGGTAGGGATTAGCATTGTGCAGGTTGTTTCGAGAGCTGGGTGGTTGAAGGGAAGTAGCTGTTTTTGAACCTGATGGTGTGGGACTTCGAGCTTCTGCACCTCCTGCCCAATGATAGCTGAGAGAAGATGGCCTGGATAGTGGAGAGTTTTGATGATACATAGTCGCATTTTGGAACTCTAGTTTGCAAATGGCAGTGGATTCAAGCCCAATTTAAAGATTAGCTTTATTTGTTACACATACTTCAAAACAGCAAGAGATACAGTGAAACATGTTGTTTCGGATCAAGGACCAATGCATCCCGAGGATTGTTCTGGGGGCAGTCCATAAGTGCTGCCATGCTTCCATGGCCACAACCCATTAACACTAACTGTACATCCTTGGAATGTGGGAGGGGGTCAGCAACTTCAAATTCCTCGATCTTTGGAGAGGGTCAGCATTTCAGAGGAACTGTCCTTGGCCCAGAACTAAGTGCAAGTAAGAAGAAAGCACAGCAGTGCCTCTACTTCTTTGGAAGTTTGTGAAGGTTCCACACGATATCTAAAACTTCAACAAATTTCTACAGACGCATGGAGGAGAGTATATTGACTTGCTGTATCACAGCTTGGTATAGAAACACCAATGTCCTTGAATGTAAAATCCTATAAAATGTAGTCGATACGGCCTAATCCATCAAAGGTAAAGCCCTCCCCACCACTGAGCACATCTACAAGGAGTACTGTCACGGGAAAGCAGCATCCACCATCTGGGACCCCCACCACCCAGGCCATGCTCTCTTCTCACTGCTACAATCAGGAAGAAGGTACAAGAGCTTCAGAACTCACAACACCAGGTTCAGGAACAGTTATCACCCCTCAACCATCAGGTTCTTGAACCAAAGGGGATAACTTTACACTATTTCATTTTCCTCATTATTGAAATGTTCCCACAACCTATGGATTCACTTTCAAGAACTCTACGTCTCACGTTCTCTATATTTATTGCCTATATATTATTATTATTTCTTTCTTTATGTATTTGCAGTCTGTTGTCTTTTGCACACGAGGTTGAACACTCAGATTGTGCAGTCTTTCATTGATTCTGATATAGATATTATTCTATTATGAACTTATTGAGTATGCCCACAAGAAAATGAATCTTAGGGTTGTATATGGTGACATATGTACTTTGATAATAATTTTACCTTGAACTTTGAGTAACCTGATTTAAAATGATTCCAGCAGAGAAAACATGCACAGATGACTGGTTTTCTAATACCTCACGGGAGATTCATGTCTGTGGGATAATTCGTGCAACATGTTCAGGCCTATGTCCCCTTAATTTTTGAAACATTTAAATAACATGGGCAATTCCTTTGCCTGGTCCTTTGGGCTGATTCACTGAGGCCCAGCTCTAGGTGGGAGGCCTTGCCAACTGTGAGTGACAAGCATATATGCATATATTGGAGATATAAGAATCTAATTTTTGTTTTAAGTAATGGTCATAAATGTGCTTTGGTTTCTATTACTTTCACATGGAATGGAACACTCTTTCCTTTTGCCAAAATCCCACTTCTCCACATATTTGTATTCGATTACCTCTTGAAACCAGTCCCCCTTTATGATGTCTGTTTGGATTGTCTTCTCGTACTTATTCCATAAACATGTTCCTTTTCGAGTAAAAATGATCCACTTATTTTTAACTCTCAACTTTAATTTGTCCTTAAATTTCTTCATTCTTTTTCCACTGTCTTTTTCCCACTGACATTAAGTGAGATTAGAACCCGAGGTTAAGTGTGAAAGGTGAAAAGTTTATGGGGACCATGAGGGGGATCTTCTTCACTCAGAGGGTGGTGAGAGTGTGGAATGAGCTGTCAGAGGAAGTGGTTGGATGCAGGTTTCATTTCATCATTGAAGACAAATTTGGATAGGTACGTGGATGGGAGGGTTATGGAGGGATAAGGTCCGGGTGCAGGTCAATGGGACTAGGCAGCATAATAGCTCAACATGGACTAGATGGGCTGAAGGGCGTGTCTCTGTGCTCTATGCTCTGCTCCACAAGGGTCGATTATCCTGTCTTATTTTATGTAGCTTCTTTGCAGTAGGATGAGATCTATTAGTTCCCAATATTCATCATCATCATTAAGTGCCATGTTGTATGACATGAATGATCATGGTCTTCCATCTGTCCATTACCCATGATTATCCTTGGCATTTTCTCTCCAGAACTAGTTTGTCATTGCCTTCTTCTGGGCAGTGCCTTTACAAGATGGGTGGCTTTCAGACCTGGTGTTACTTTAATTTAATTTTCTATTTTAAGTTTGATACACAATTTTCGATTAGGGCACATGGATAACAGAGCGGCTATCTACCATCGCCAGATACTACTACAATACAGAGGTCGCCCAAAAACAAACCCCCACAAAGATCTTCTGACTGAATTACGCGACGTCGGCTTGCTGAGGGGAATGGGCCTACAATCCTCGGACTTGCCTGATGCTGGGAGCCGGAGATGGAGACGTCGAAAGCGATGTGCGAGGAAACGGAAGCGAGGCAAACGGGTAGGGGTCAGTGCCAGGCTAAAAGCAAACCCTAGCTGGCCGGCTCTCCCATCCATTCTGCTCTCCAATGTCCGCTCCCTGGACAATAAAATGGACTACATCCGACTCCAATGTAATACTCGGTGGGAGTACAGAGTATGCTCCGCGTATGTCTTCACAGAGACATGGCTCACTGATGGGATTTCGGACGCTGCCATCCAGCTAGACTGGCTAACTTTGTTTCGTTCGGACAGAGATGCAGCTGTGTCCGGTAAGCCTCGCGGTGGTGGTGTGTGTATTTACATCAACACGGAATGGTGTAGGAACTCTGTGCTGGTTTCCAGACACTGCTCATCGTTAGTGGAGTTTGTGGCAGTTCGATGCAGACCATTTTATTTGCCACGGGAATTCACCTCTGTCCTTATATTCGGTGTCTACATTCCCCCCAGCGCTAATGCTAAGGAGGCGCTCTGTGAACTGTACGGGGCTATTAGCGAACTGCAGAACGCACACCCTGATGGTCTGTTTATTGTCGCCAGTGATTTTAACCACGCGAACCTTAAGTCAGTGCTCCCCAAATTCCATCAGTATGTGGACTTTGCAACGAGGGGGAAGAACGCATTGGACCTAGTTTACACAAACATCCCCGACGCGTACCGGGCAGAGCCCCGCCCCCACCTCGGATACTCAGACCACATCTTTGTTATGCTAATCCCAGCATACAGACCGCTCGTCAGGCGCTCCAGACCAGTTCAAAGCAGGTGAAAACCTGGCCAGCAGGAGCCATCTCTGCTCTTCAAGACTGCTTTGAGCACACTGACTGGCACGTGTTCAGGGAGGCTGCAACCGATAGCGACTCTACCAACTTAGAGGAGTACACAGCATCAGTGACCAGCTACATCAGCAAGTGCATTGATGATGTTACTCTGTCCAAGACCATCACTATACACACTAACCAGAAGCCATGGATGACTATGGAGGTGCGTGCGCTGCCGAGGTCCCGCGACTCCGCCTTCAGAGCAGGCGACAAGGCAGCCCTAACAACAGCAAGGGCCAAACTGTCCCAAGCCATCAGAGGGGCAAAACGTGCACATGCCCAGCTAATCCACAGCCACTTCCAGGACAGCGGCGACACGCGGCGCATGTGGAAGGGCATCCAGGACATCACCAATTACAGGACAACATCACCTGACTGTGCAGGTGATGCCTCCCTCCCAGATGCGCTGAATAACTTCTACGCCCGGTTTGAGGCGGAAAATGACGTGGCGGCGAGGAAGTCCACCCCTCCTACAAATGACCAGGTGCTGTGTCTCTCTGTGGCCGACGTGAGAAGAACCCTGTGCAGGGTCAACCCACGGAAGGCTGCTGGACCAGACAACATCCCTGGTAGAGTGCTCAGAGGATGTGCAGACCAGCTAGCAGATTTTCTCACTGACATCTTCAACATCTCCCTGAGCAGGGCCATCGTTCAAATGTGCTTCAAGGCCACCACCATCATCGCCGTGCCGAAGAAGTCTTCAGTGTCCTGCCTCAATGACTACCGTCCCATTGCACTCACATCCATCATCATGAAGTGTTTCGAGAGGCTCATCATGAGGCATATCAAGACCCTGCTGCCCCCCTCACTGGACCCCCTGCAGTTTGCATACTGTCCCAACCGTTCAACAGACAACGCCATTGCCATCACCCTCCACCTGGCCCTGACCCAACTGGACAAAAAAGACACATACTTTCGGATGCTGTTCATAGACTTTAGTTCAGCATTCAGCACAGTCATCATAAGAAACTGATTGAAAAGCTGAGCCTATTGGGCCTGAACACCTGCCTCTGCAACTGGATCCTAGACTTCCTGACTGGGAGACCTCAGTCAGTCCGGATCGGGAGCAGCATCTCCAACACCATCACACTGAGCACGGGGGCCCCCCAGGGCTGTGTGCTCAGTCACTGCTGTTCCCTCTGCTGACCCACGACTGTGCTGCAACACACAGCTCAAATCACATCATCAAGTTTGCCAATGACACCACCGTGGTGGGTCTCATCAGCAAGAATGATGAGTCAGCTTACAGAGAGGAGGTGCAGTGGCTAATGGACTGGTGCAGAGCCAATAACCTGTCTCTTAACATGAACAAAACAAAAGAGATGGTTGTTGACTTCAGGAGGGCACAGAGCGACCACTCCCCACTGGACATCGACGGCTCCTCGGTAGAGATCGTAAACAGCACCAAATTTCCTGGTGTTCACCTGGCGGAGAATCTCACCTGGTCCCTCAACACCAGCTCCATAGCAAAGAAAGCCCAGCAGCATCTCTACTTTTTGCGAAGGCTGAGGAAAGTCCACCTCCCCCCCCCGCACCCCCATCCTCATCACATTCTAGGGTTGTATTGAGAGCATCCCGAGCAGCTGCATCACTGCCTGGTTCGGAAATTGCACCATCTCGGATCGCAAGACCCTGCAACGGATAGTGAGGTCAGCTGAGAAGATCATCGGGGTCTCTCTTCCCGCCATCACTGACATTTACACTACACGCTGCATCCACAAAGCAAACAGCATTATGAAGGACCCCACGCACCCCTCATACAATCTCTTCTCCCTCCTGCCGTCTGGGAAAAGGCTCCAAAGCATTCAGGCTCTCACGACCAGACTATGTAACAGTTTCTTACCCCAAGCTATCAGACTCCTCAATACCCAAAGCCTGGACTGACACCTTGCCCTATTGTCCTGTTTATTATTTATTGTAATGCTTGCACTGTTTTGTGCACTTTATGCAGTCCAGTGTAGGTCTGTAGTCTAGTGTAGCTTTCTCTGTGTTTTTTTTTATTACGTAGTTCAGTCTAGTTTTTTGTACTGTGTCATGTAAACCATGGTCCTGAAAAATGTTGTCTCATTTTTACTATGCACTGTACCAGCAGTTATGGTTGAAATGACAATAAAAGTTAAGTTGACTTGACTTGACTCTAGCCATTATCAACACTCTTCAGAGATTGTCTGTCCAGTGCCATTGGTTGCATAACCAGGACTTGGGATCTGCATCAGCTGCTCATACCACCTATTTTCATGGCTTCATGTGACCCTGATCGAGTCCAAGCAGGTGCTATGACTTGCTTAAGGGTGACCTGATAGCTAACATCTCTTTTGCTAGAACTGTATGTATCTCCATCATGCCACCCAATTTCAATAGCACCTGCTGGCAAGTTACAATAAAGTATAAACTGTTGGACATACTCAGCAAGTCAGAGCAGAAATACAGAAGGAGGCATTAAGTTTAGGTGTTGTGAGGGAAGTATAGACCATAAGACCATAAGGCATAGGAGCAGAATTAGGCCATCTGGGCCTTTGAGTCTGCTCTGCCATTCAATTATGGCTGATCCTTTTATTTTCCCCTCCTCAGCTCCACTCCCAAACCTTTACCCCATAACCTTTGATGCCGTGTCCGATCAAGAACCTATCAATCTCTGCCTTACATACAACCCGGCCTCCACAGCTACCTGTGTAATAAATTCTGTAAATTCACCACCCTTTGGCTTTAGAAATTTCTCCACATCTCTGTTTTAAATCAATGCCCCTCAATCCTGAATCTGTGCCCGCTTGTCCTAGACTCCCTCACCATGGGAAACATCCTTTCCGCATCTATCATGTCTAGGTTTTTCAACATTTGGAAGGTTTCAATGAGATGCCCCCCTCATCCTTTTAAATTCCACCAGTTACAGATCCAGAGTCATCAAATGTCTCTTGTACGATAATCCTTTCATTGATATAGGGGCTATATCAGAGAAAGGCTTTTTAAACAGAGAATGGTGGGTGCATGGAAGATGCACCTAGGAGTGGTGGTAGAGGCAGGAGACTTGACAGAGGTGTGCAGAATGATAAGAGGCATAGACTGAGTGGACATCCAGAGTCTTTTTCCCAGGATGGAATCAGAATCGGATTTAATATCACCGGCATATGTCGTGAAATTCATTAACTTTGTGGCAGTAGTGCAATGCGAAACATGATAAATATAGAAAGTAAAGCTGTGAATTGCAGTAAGTATATATGCTGTATATTAAATAGTTAACTTATACAAGTAGTTCAAAATAGCAGCCATCATTTTAAAGTGACTGGAAGAAATTATAGGATGTTCGAGGTAATTTTTTTACTCAGAGGAAATTGTGTGTGTGTGTGTGTGTGTGTGTGTGTGTGTGTGTGTGTGTGTGTGTGTGTGTGTGTGTGTGTGTGTGTGTGTGTGTGTGTGTGTGTGTGTGTAATACAGTACCAGGGTTGGGTGGTAGAGAGAGATACATTAGGGAGATTTAGGGGACTCGTAGATAGCACATGGATGACTGAAAAAATGGAGGGCTAATGGGAAGGAAGTGTTAGATTGACCTCAGAATAGGTTAATGGGTTAGCATCGCATTGTGGGATGAAGGGCCTGCACTGTGCTGTAATGTTCTGCAGGATGCTGTACGTTCTATGAAATACTCAGCAAGTCAGTCTGCATCCCTGGGAAGAGAAAGTGAGGCAATGCTTCAGCTTGACGGTCCTTTATCAGATCTGAGAAGACAAAAGAAGAACATAGTCCTATCACCTCTTCACGTCCCACCACCCAGAGATCCAACAAGTCCTTCCGGGTGAAGCAGAGATTCACTTGCATTCCTTCCAGTCTAGTGCACTGCATTCAGCGTTTACAATGTGACCTCTTCTACCCTGGAAAAACCAAACACGGTTCTGGGTGAGCAGTTTGACATCCTGCTGGGCTTCCTCTGGCTTGCTGCTTCATTTCTCCATCCCAGTCTAACCTAGTGTGGTAAACTATGTATGCCCCTCTGCTGACTGCTCCTGTGGCTCCTCCCACAGACCCCTGTATAAAGGCGATTGGAGGCACTGCTCCCCCCTCAGTCTCCGAGATGCCGTGCTCCCTTTTGCTGCTAATAAAAGCCTATCGTTCACCTCCCATCTCATAGAGTTATTGATGGTACATCACTCAGGCCTCCCGTATTGTTACAATGAGGCCCAATATAACTTTGAGGAATCGCACCTCATCTTCCACTGGGCATGTTGTTGCCTTCTGCACTCAGTATTTAATTCTACAGACTTGGTTAATTTGATCAAAGTTTAAAGTAAATTTATTATCAGTAAATTTATTATTTATTATCAAATTTATTAAATTTATTATATAATTTATTATTATTTATTACAGAAACTTAAGATTCATTTTCTTGCGGGCACCCACAGAAAAACAAAGAGATACAATAGAATCCACAATAAAACACATATAACCTAATGTGCAAAAGAGGACAGATCGTGCAAGCAATAAAAAAATTAAATACTGTACACACGGAATATGAGCTGCAGAGTCCCCAAAGGCTGTGGAATCACTTCAGTGCTGAGGCGAGTGAAGCCAGTCCAGGGACCTGATGGCTGCAGGACCCAAACCCCGTGGCATAGGACCCAAGAATCCTGTATCTTCCTCCCAATGATAGTAGCGAGAAGAAAAGGAGATGGTCAAATGCAGGCAGACAGGCGGGGCTCAGGTGGGGACATTGGCCGGCATGGAGTAGTGGGGCTGAACTCCAGTTCGTTTTCCACTCTCAGGCCTTGGTGCCTTAATCTGCCTCGAAGTCTACCCTGGCTGTATCTTCCACCCTCTCTTCTGGCGATGATGGCCGAACTTGGTCCGCTCAAGTTTAATTCCGGTGTCCTTTGTAAGTAAGTTTGTACGTACTGATCCTGAGTGCGTGGGTTTCCTCCGGGTGCTCTGGTTTCCTCCCACAGTCCAAAGATGCGTCAGTTAGTAGGTTAGTTGTTCATTGTAAGCTGTCCTGTGATCAGGCTAGGGTTAAATTTGTCAGCTGCTGGGCAGCGGGCTCATCAGGATGGAAGGGCCTGTTAAGCACTGTTCCTGTAGTCCTGCAACGGACGTCTGCTAAGTCTCTGATTCACTGGTCTACTAGCTGGAAGGGCCTGTTCCAGGCTGCATCGCTAAATAAAAAATAGCTGTGTTCAACCTGATCATAGGAAGGATATGGAAAAATTAGAGAGAGTGCAGGAAAAATTTACCAGGGTGCTGACTGGATTAGAGAGCTTGTCTTGTAAGGAAAGGTTGAGCAAACTACAGTGGTAAGTACTTGGAATGCGGTACCAAGGGTAGAGGTAGAGGCAGATACATTACGGGCATTTAAGAAAGTCTTTGATAGGAACATGGATGAACAAAATGTGTGAGGAATGTATCAATGCATCAGTATGTATCCAAATACTAGTGTTTATTGAAACATCTGTGATATATCTATTACGCAACACAGATCTCTCAAGAATGCCACGCAAGTTGATAGAGTTGTTAAGAAGACATATGGTGTGCTGGCCTTCATTCCTTTGGGGGATTGAGTTCAAGAGCCATGAGGTAATGTAATGCTCCATAAAATTCAGGTTTAGACCACTCTTGGAATATTGTATTCAGTTCTGGCCATGTTATTACAGGAAGGAATTGGAACTTTTAGAGAGGGCGCAGAGGAGATGTACCAGGATGCTGCCTGGACTAGAGAAAATGTCTTATGAGGATAAGTTGTGTGAGCTAGGGCTTTTCTCTTTGGAGTGAAGGAGAATGAGAAGTGACTTGATAGAGGTGTTCAAGAAGATAAGAAGCATAGGTAGTGTGGACAGCCAGCACCTTTAACCCAGGGTGGAAATCGCTAAAACCAGACGGCATAATTTTAAGGGTTGACTGTTTACTCTTCTCCATAGATGCTGCCTGGCCTGCTGAGTTCCTCCAGCTTTTTGTGTGTGTTACCATAATTTTAAGGTGATTGGAGGAAGTTATCGGTGGAAAGTTAGAGGTAAGTTTTTTATGCAAAGATTAGCAATTGCTTGGAACACACTGCCAGGGATGGTGGTCGGGGGGTACACATTATTTCGGAGATTTAAGGGACTCATAGATAGGCACTTGGATGATAGAAAAATAGAGGTCTATGTGGCAGGGAAATGTTAGATTGACCTTGAAGTTGGTTGAAAGGTTGACAGAACATTATGGGTCAAAGGGCTTGTACTGTATGGCAGTGTTCTATGTTCTATTTTCGAAACCAGGTTCAACCATTCTCTCAGGCAGAGCATTCCAGGCACCTACCACTCTCTGGGTGGAGATGGAGTACAGAATAGTAATGGTGTACCTTATGTCATGGTGTCAGAACAATAACCTATCCACTAACATCAACAAGATAAAGGGTTGTTTATTTGCTGAGGAAGTGGGGGTAGGAGTTGAACACAGTTCCGTTCTCATCAATGGCTTTGCTGTAGAGATAATCATCAGCTTCAAATTCTTCACATCGACATCATCGGCAACCTACCCCGCTCCTTTCATATTAATGCGATTATCAAAAAGGGGCGTATGCATGTCTCTTTGTACCTGAGATTTGGATTGAATACAAGAATTTGCTTCCATTATTCTCACTTTAGCTCTTTGTGAACTATTTCAGACTGCAGTTCTATCTCTGCACCATTCTAATGTACTTTGCACCATTTCATTGTTTTGCTCTTGTTGTATTTCAAGTTTGTTGTCGTTTAACTGTACGTGTATACAGCTAAATGAAACATCATTTATCTGGAGCCAAGGTGCAAAACACAGTACATATAGTCACACACAGCACATATACAGTGGATTCCATTTAATTGGGATGCAACCGGACTAGTACATTTTAGCCCAGTTAGGCAGCTGCCCCTATTAGCTGAAGTTTCATAGAAATTAAAAGGTATAAAAAAGACTAACTACTATCTAATTGAGTACCAAATTATGTTTTTAAATGAAATAAGGAACAAATTAGAACTCTACCAACACTACTATAGTACTACAAAACTATGTATTAGTTCCTAATAGTTATTGACAGAGGAATTCATCTAGTGTACATGTTCTTTTGATTGTAAATGAACAAAATCAGTGCAGGCATCTAGTGTAAATAATGGACTGCTTTCATACAATGCTTTTGATGATTACATCCTCCAAATCTTTATTTTCATTGTAACATTCATGATGTTCGCCAAATCCTTCAAATTCTTCGTAGGTCCTAACTTGTTGAAGTGGTGAAATCATTTCATTTTCACTCCTGGATGTTTCTGACATCTTCAACCGCGAATGCTTGAAACTGCTGTGAGCAAAGCAGTTCTGAATGGTCTTACTGCTTATTTCTCACCAACTATTAGTGACAATAAACACTGCTTTCTGAACACAAGTACACACAGCTAATGCTATTAAAGAACTGTTTGCTCTAAGCATGGTGTAGTCTAATGGCTACACATGTGCACTTGTCTGACACTAGTTAGAAACTGTTTAGCATCAGCCTTCTGTCCCAATTAAGCAGCATAATGACCCAAATAAACAAAGGGAATCCTGGCTATTTTCTTTATTAGTTTTTGTTCTTTAAGAGTTGTCTCCCAAATAAGAAGCTGCCCAATTGACTGGAATCCACTGTATCTACTCAGCCAATCACGTGGTAGCAACTTGATGGATAAAAGCATGCTGACATGTTCAAGAGGTTCAATTGTTGCTCAGACCAAACGTCAAAAAGGAAAAGATGTGTGATGTAAGTGACGTGGATTGTGGAATGATTGTTGGTGCCTGACTGGGTTGTATTGAATATCTGAATACAAGTAAGATATGTTACTGCTTCTAGCACAAGGGATGTGGACAAGCACAAGCTGCATCGCTGTCTGGTATGGAGAGGGTTCTGCACAGGACTGGAAGAAGCTGCAGAAAGTTGTGAATCTAGTCAGCTCCATCTTGGGCACTGGCCTACAAAGTACCCAGGACATCTTTAGGGAGCAGTGTCTCAGAAAGGCAGCGTCCATTATTTAAAGACCTCCAGCACCCAGGGCATGCCCTGTTCTCACTGTTACCATCAGGTAGGAGATACAGAAGCCTGAAGGCACACACTCAGTGATTCAGGAACAGCTTCTTCCCCTCTGCCATCCGATTCCTAAATGGACTTTGAAGCTTGGGACACTACCTCACTTTTTTAAATATACATTATTTCTGTTTTTGCACATTTTTAATAATCTATTCAATATACATAAGTGATTTACTTGTTTATTTATTATTCTGTTTTATTTATTATTGTTTTTTTCCACCCTCTGCTAGATTATGTATTGCATTGAACTGCTGCTGCTAAGTTAAGAAATTTCATGTCACATGCCGGTGATAGTAAACCTGATTCTCATTCCGATGTGTTGGCAATGGAGAGGGTCCAGAGGTGGTTCACAACAATGATCCTGGGAATGAAAGGGTTAATGTAAGAAGCATGTTTGATGACTCTGGGCTTGTATTTGCTTGGTTTAGAAGAATAACGGAGTATTTCATTGAAACCTATTGAATGGTGAAAGGTCTAGATAGAGGAACGTGGTGAAGATATTTCCAATACTGGGGACCAGAGGGCAAAGCCTCAGAGTAGAGGGGGTGTCCCTTTAGAAGGGAAATGGGGAGGAATTTCTTGAAGCAGAGAGTAGTGAATCTGTGGAATTCATTACCTTAGATGTCTTTGGAGGCTAATTAATTGGGTATATCTAAAGTGGAGCTTGACAGTTTCTTAATTGGTAAAGACACGGAAGGTTACAGGAAGATAGCAGGAGAATGGGGTTGAGACAGATAATCCCAATCTTCTCCTTTGTCTTATGGAATGTGCTCATCTCCTATGATTTTTACGCACAACAGTCTCTAAAATTTTCAGAGAATGGTACAAGAAATGGAAAAAAAGCATCCAGTAAATGGCAGTTTTGTGGATGAAAACACCTTGTTAATGAGAGTGGTGAGAGGAAAAAGACCCATCTGGGTCAAGGTGATAGAAACTCAGATAACCACACATTACAACAGTGGTGTGCAGAACAGTATCTCTAACACATTGAACCTTGAAGTGATGTTCTTTAAGAGTTGTCCCAAATAAGCAGCTGCCCGATTAACTGATGACCCAATTAACTGTGATCCACTGTAGTTACAACCCAGCACATATGTTCACCAAATAATCCAGCGCACACATCCCTGAGAGAGGAGGCCTGAAGACTGACAGGTTGCCCAAAGTGTGAGGTGTATGCTTATGTAAGACAGCGTTATGGCACTATTATAATAGAACAAGCAGTCGTATAAATATATGAAACAGTAGCAATAAAAGATGAAAAGTGACCAGTGCAGGATGAGAGTGTGTCTGTGAGTTGGGGAGTTGGGGGAGTAGGCGGTAGGACATTTAGTGAGGGTGCATATGCATGCTGGGTGGCAGCAGGGTGTTGAGAAATCTGACAGTCTGGGGGAAGAATCTGTTACTCAGCCTGACAAATTTGTTTCTCTGTTTAATATTACCAGGGTTTCTTAAGGTTATCACAGCCAGGGGTGGGGGGGGGGGGAGGAGTAGTGGGGTTAAGTTCCCACTACCTATTAAATGCTTCTAATGGCATGCATCTCAAATAGCCTCTCACAACCACGTCCAGCTCCTGGCCTTCACAGGTGACTTACCTAATAAGCCTGGAGGAGATGTTTCTACTAACAGGAGTGGGGGCAAAGGTGGATTATTGATGCCTTGAAACCAGTCGCTTTGGGCAGATGGGGATCATCAGCCGTGGTTGGCAGCTCATCTAGGAGAAGGAGAACTCTGATCTCAAACCTCTGCTGCTTTGCAGCTACACCCACTCATGGGGAAGGCTTCAGGATTGAACCCAAAGGAAAAATCCGGAGCTGGAGTCTCTAAGACAGTTGAGTTCAATACTGACTGGCAACTCCTGCAATGGTGCTGGTGCCACACTCTATTGGTCTGTACCATTCCTTTGCATTCATCAGCTGTATGGAGAGGGGTAGCCTGCTACATGGGGAACAGCTTGATCTCCATATCATACTGGCTTGTGTACCAGCTTGCAAATCATGTAGCCAACTGGGGCACAATATCTATGGCTGACCCCAACCAGTGGAGGGCCTTAGCTATTATTACCACGTATTCTTCTTTTTATAAAATATATACTGCAGATTATTCACTAGCAGAAACACATAGACTAATCATGGACTCACAGAACTATTTACAATTTCAATTTAAAATACAAAACATTAACCTACAAAACATTTGAGCCCCTGTGAGACTCACATTTTCACAAATTTCCCACTGTGCACATCAGAACATCATGTTCCTTCTGCAAGGATACATGGGCACGGACATAATCCCGGAAAACGGCAGGCAGTCGATTTCGGCAAAGCCCTTGGCTACCTGGTGTCTGGACCCTTGAATGGCCACCTTGGCCAGGCCCAGGAGAAAGTCAACCAGGAGCTTACCCCAAGCTCTCCACCCCCTCCATACTGGGTGACCATACATTTGGAGTGTGGTGCACCAGGTACTCTCTTCACTTTGTGAGCTTCACACAAGCAAGAAATTTTATTGCAGCCCAACATTAGACAATAAATTAACCTGAATTGGAATCTGAATCTGAAGAAGGTCCAGCTTATATCCTCTCTGGATCTCTTTTCTCTTCCTCTAGATCTGAACTCAGTGGTTTGAATACTGCTGATCTCCTGGGATTTTCACACCCAACTTTCTCAAGAGTTGGGATTCCCAGCCTGGGGTCTACAGACCCCATAGTTAATAATCGGGGCCCATGGCATAAGAAAGGTTGGGGAACCTCTGTAATCTAGAGTTTACAAAGAATAGTGTGAAAAACAAAAAAAAAACATCCAGTGAGCGGCAGTTCTGTTGGCCATAAATGCCTTGTTAAAGAGAGAGTTCAGAGGAGAATGGCCAGAATGGTTCAAGCTCACAGCAACTCAAATAACCACATGCTACAACAGTTGTGTGCAGAAGAGCAACTCTGATTGTACAACATGTTGAAGCTTGAAGTGAATGGGTCACGGCAGCAAAAGGCCATGAACATATAGCCAGTGGCCACTTGATTAGGTACAAGAAGTATCCAAAAAAGTGGCCATTGAGAGTATTTGCACTCTAGATTGATCTCAGAATCAGAATCAGTATCTGTACAGTATGTCGTGAAATATGTTGTTTTGATATTTTGTACAGTTCGATACATAATAATTGCTAGAATCTACAATAAGAACATATATAAAACAATAAATAGTGTAAAATAGAGAGGCAGTATTCATGGATTCCTAGACCATTCAGAAATCTGATGGTGAAAGGGAAGAAGCTGTTCCTAAAACATTGAGTGTTGTCTTCAGACTCCTGTACCTCCTCTCTGATGGTGGCAATGGGAAGATGGCATGTCCTGGATGAAGAGGGTCCTTAATGATGGCTGCTACCTTCTTGAGGCATAGTCTTTTGAAGATGTCCTCATTGATGAGGAGTCTAGTGCCCGTAATGGAGCTGGTTAAGTCTATGGCCCTCTGCAGCTTTTTCCAATCCTGTGCATTGCCACCTCCATACTAGATGGTGATACAGTCAGAATGCTCCCCACACACCTGTAGAAATTTGGTGACCTGCTAAATCTTCTCAAAGTTCTAATGCCAGCAAGCCCAATTTTGTAATTACATCAATGTGCTAGGCCCACGATAGCTTTTCTGAGATGTTGACACCCAGGAACTTGAAGCGGCTCACCCTTTCCACCGCTGACCCCTCGGTGAGGACTACCTCAGAAATGGCCAGTCTGAGCTGTTAGTATGGGGAAGAAGTAAGTAAATGGACTAGATATTGAAGCACACATGTTCTTCTTGAGTTATAGAGCCGGCTTAAGGAAATATGAGGCTTACTGCTATACCTTATAACTTCTGTGAGCAAGGCTCCTCTTGTGGGAGGTGTTCTGATATTTATCTTGGTCCTGTCAGGAAGGGAACAGTTGAAGTGCAAACAGAAGAAAGGTGAGAATGTTGGGCACTGCATCAGAAGCGCAAAGGTTTGTAAAATTCTTGGCCATACTTCATCCATCATATTATATCTTTGGCACATATCCTCATGGGTTGATGCCAGATTAAAAAAAATACATAAGATCTAAATTGCTTTTCTCAGAAAAAACAGGATGGAATTGCAGGAAAAGTCCAAAGCCAAGTGAGGAAAAGAGGCTCTCCAGATTTTAGCTGGGAATTAGAAAGGGAGCTTCTGAAATGCACACACGTCCCAGATGACCAGATCGTGTAACTGATACTGAATCTGTATATCTAAAAGTATGACAGTGGCTGAAGTAAGGATTGTGTAAAAACAACAGATGATTCTGGCTGTTGGGGATGTGGATGATTTCCATTTGTTTTCATTTCTTTCAGAGAATTTATCAGTGAATTTGTTGGATAGTTCTGAAGAAAATAAACTTCTCACTCTCCTGCCTTTAAGCAACTTGAATGTGTTCAGATAGTAGCATGATTTGAAACAAATTGGCAAACTCACTTACTCTGAGCTCTTCTCACTCATAGATCTGATGCTAAAATGAGGCTCTAGGATTGCTGACACCAGCCTGTTGACAGACGGAACAACTTTTTCCAATAATAAATGTGAATTCAATTTAAGAGTGCTTGATCAGTTGTGAAGTGTTTTTGAACATTGCAAAATACTTCACAAAACATGCCTTACAAATTCACAGCTTTTTTCTGCATAGGAACATTATATTAAAATGCTGAAGGATACCATTTGCCCCATCAAATCTATGCTAGCTCTCAGAGAAATCCAATTTACTCACTTAGTTCCCTCCAATGTACATTAGCTTCTAATGAACAATACTGTGCAAAAGTCTTAGGCACGCACACACACACACACGTGTGTGTGTGTGTGTGTGTGTGTGTGTGTGTGTGTGTGTGTGTGTGTGTGTGTGTGTGTGTGTGTGTGTGTGTGTGTGTGTGTGTGTGTGTGTGTGTGTGTGTGCGCCCTAAATAATATGGGCCATATATAGCCATAAAACTTTTGCACAGTACTGAATTTACCAACATGGAGCAGAAAGTGAGGTTGTAAATCTGGCAGGAGCAAACAATGTTGGGATTGGTGAGGGTATTGCACCGTGGGAGGGGTGTCAGACAATGAGTGCCAGGGGTGGTCGATGGGGAGTGCCATGTGTGCAGATACACCAGGTATAGTCGTTTGATTCCAAGCAATTGGTTTATTGATCATTACAGAATATTTCTGTTGTGCTTCCCACTCCTTCCCCTCATCCCAACTCTCTCCCTACCCCATTCCCACTCTCAGTATACAATTGAGACCTCTATCAGAATCAGGTTTATCATCACTCACATATATCATGAAATTTGTTTTTTTTTGCGGGAGCAGTACAGTGCAATACATAAAATTGCTACAATACAGTGCAAAAATTGTCAGGCATCCCAACTACATATATATACATACACACACCTAGGGCATTTTCATAGTACTGTACATTCTTAATAATGCCCCCTGCTTATTCCATCATCAGTAGGGCTATTTTTACAGTAAGCAGATACCCTGTGAGCATACCGTTGTAATGTGGAAGGAAACTGGAGCAATTGGAAGAAACCCATGGACTCAGAAGGAGCACGTACAAACTCCACACAGATAGCACTCAAGGACAAGATCAAAGCCAGCGACAGCAGTGGGATCTGCGAGGCCACCATGCTGCTCTGAAGCAGATCAATTCACAGTACTGAATGAGGCCATTCAGCCCGTTCCAGCAAAAGGCGAAAGCATTTAGCTAACTCCAAATACTAGATCTTGGTCTGTAGTCATAGCGTAAAAGAGAAACAGAGCATGAAAATTGTCCCTTCAGCCCAAATCATCCATGCCGGCCAAGATGCCCACCTAAACTAGTCCCATATGCCTGTTTTGAGCCCCATAGCCCTCTAAACTAGGTCCTGTAGGGTATAGCTCTCAACCATATAGTTTTTGAATCTTTCCTGCGCCATTGAAGGCCACGGGTTCCAGACCCACCTCATTATTTAGATGAAAATATTTATTTCCTGCCCTTATTTTCTTTCAATCTTAAATCTTTGTCCTCTAGTTATAGCCTATCTGCTCAGGGAAATATAATCCATTTCATCTCTGTTTTGGGCTTCGCACCTAAGGATGGCGGGGTGCAGATATGGCTCTACCAAAGGAGCTGAAAGGCGCTCCGTCCCTCTGCTAGCCTGCAGGTCACCTTTGGCAAGGTGTAGAACCTGGTACCCCACCATCAGGGTCACAGGAAGCCATGGCAGCAGGTGGTAGGTGGTTGAATGAGCAGATGGGGCATATCACGATCCCTGGTTATGCAACCCCTGACGCCAGGCAGACAATCTCCAAAGATTATTGATAATGTTTGTGATTATAGATAAAGGCACTGCATAGAAGAAGGCAATGGCAAACCACTTCTGTCGAAAAAAATTGCCAGAACAATCATGGCCATGGAACTATAATCACCTACTCATACAACATGGCGCATAATGATGATAATGATCTAAGAGGGGTTGTGCTGGCATTAGAGCGGGCCCAGATGAGGCTCACAAGGATGATCCCAGGAATGAAAGGGTTAATATATGAAGGTGGCTCAGGGCCTGTCCACACTGGAGTTTAGAGGAATAAGGGGGAATCTCATTGAAAGGCCTAGATAGAGTGGATTTGGAGAGGATGCCTCCTATAGTAGGGGGTCCAGGTTCAGAGTGCACACACTCAAAATAGAAAGAAAATCCTTTAGAACAGACAAGAGGAGGAAATTCTTTAGTAGAGGGTGGTAAACCTGTGGAATTCATTGTCACAGATGGCTGTGGAGATCAAGCCACTGGGTATATTTAAAGTGGAAGTTGATTAGTAAGGGTGTCAAAGGTTACAGGGAGAAGGATTGAAAGAGATAATCAATCAAACATGACTGAATGGCAGAGTAGGCTCAACGGGCTGAATGGCCTAATTCTGCCTCTAGCTGATGGTCTTATGGACCAGGACGTCTTTGGGACAAGGCAGGCAAATGAAGCATGATCAATGGGAGAGTGTGCAAACTTTCCACAGACAGTGTCCAAGTTCAGGGTTGAACCTTCGGGATGGTAGAATTAAACCCTGTGCCACCACAGTCTGTTGCCCCATGGAATAAATTGTGACCAAGCAAAGGAAAGCATGCAGAAAGAATATTAACTTGTTTGGATATTCTAGAAGTGAAAAGAACCTGCTAGAGGGTTAAGTTATCCATTCGTTTTATTTTCCTTATGTACTTTCCATTACATATGGTCTCTGTTACTGCTAACACATGACTATAGAATGCACTATGGTAATGCACAGTAGGTCACTGCATTCCTATCAAGATATAACACAGATCAAAAGAGGGCTGCTTTGAACAGTAATTGTGTCACAAGTGTAATATTTTTCTGAATGTTTATCAAATATGAATGCCAAGTTACTGCAACAATACAGTTGGTTCGTATTATAAACTGTTCCAATGGAAAAAGCCTGGCACCCACAATTAAAGTGGACTCTCTTCCACTGTCTTTGCAGTGCAGATAAGATATGGAGCATACTTAAAGCAGAGGTTGATAGATTCTTGATTATTCAGGGAATGAATCAATGCAGCAGGACCTGGACAGTATCCAGGTTTGGGCTGACAAGTGGCAAGTAACATTCGAGCCACGCAAGTGCCAGGCAATGACCGTCTCCAACAAGAGAGGCTCTAACCATCGTCCCTTGACATTCAGTGGCATTACCATCACTGAATCCCCTACTATCACCATCCCGGGGGTTACCATTGACAGGAAACTGTATTGGTCTAGCCATATAAACACTGTGGCTACCAGAGCAGGTCAAAGGCTAGGGATCCTGCAGTGTGTGACTCACCTCATGACTCCCCAAAGCCTGTCCACCATCTACAAGCTCAGGTCAGGAGTGTAATGGAATACTTGCCACTCACCTGGATGAGTTCAGCTCCATTGACACTCAAGAAGCTTGTCACCATCCAGCACAAGGCAGCCCACTTGATTGGTACCCCATCCACAAGCACCCAATCCCTCCACCATCGATGAACAGTTGCGTCAGTGTGTACTATCTACAAGATGCACTGCAACAACACACCAAAGCTCCTAAGGCAGCATCTTACAGACCCACGACCACAGCCATCTAGAAGGATGAGAACAGCAGATAACTGGGAAGACCACCACTTGGAGATCCCCCTCCAAGTCACTCACCATCCTGACTTGGAAACATAATCATTGAATTCCCTCCCTAACAGCACTATGGTTATGCCTACACCTCAGGGCCTGCAGCCATTCAAGAAGGCAGCTCATCACCACCTTCTCAAGGGCAACTAGCTAGTGATGTCCACATCCCGTAAATGAACAAATAATAAATAAAGGGATATGGAGAGAAGGCAGGTGATTGGGGCTGAGAGGGAAATTGATCAGCCAGGATGAAATGGTGGAGCAGACTCAATGGGCCAAATGTCCTAATTCTGCTCCTATATCTTATAGTTATAAACAATTTAATACTTCTCCATCCTAGGCACATTTTCCCTACTTGCACTGTTCTGGCAGGGAGTATGATCAATAGCAGTTGGTACTGGAATTGCCTGGTGCATGTTTCGAACAATTTAATGCAAGTTACCCGAGTCACGACGAATTTCTAATATGTTATTGTGATATACTCTCCACATCAGAAACTGTGAGCTAAACATAAGTAAACACTTTGAGGAGTGATTTAAGAAGATGGCGCCAGCAAGCAATATGACCAAGGGCGATATTCTCCAGACTGTTCACAAAACTACTTCTTTCACTTCTTTTACATCTTTTTGATTTAAGTGTGTTTCTGCTATTGTTGGAGCCTGTGATCTACATTTTGGTGCTATGTTTTCAGGCCAATTGAGCGACCTGGGACCTTGATGTCTCCAAGAGGGTTCTGTGAGGATTTGAGCAAAACGTGCAGCCTCCAAGCCCAGAATCATGGAGTCTATCATGAGCCCATAATTGGCTTATTTCTCACCGCTTAAAGCATCAAGGAAGATTGAAGTTATCGAGGAGTGAGCAGAAGGCAGTGGGTGTTCAGCATCACCTACCAGCCTGCTGCACGCTGCTGCCAGAGGATTGTGCTGGAGTCCTGGGTTTTCGGCAAGGTTTAATTGGTGCACTTTGTGGATTGGACTCTGTAGGCATGTTATGATGTTTTTCTAGTTCCTGGTCACTCCTTTTTTTGGTGCTACTTTGGGCAATTTTAATTGGGGCAGCCGGTAGATAATGAACTACACTGCTAGATTGAACTGAACTGAGCTGAAATGAATATACCTGGACTCTTGTTTTTGTATTTAATATTGCGTTTTTCACTCATTTTTTTGCCATTTGCATGATTTGCTTTTTTTGCATGTGGGGGGTGGGGGAGGTTTAATATTTTCTTTGAATGGGTGCTGGGTTTTCTTTGTTCCGTGGCTGCCTGGTGAAAGACTAATCTCGGGGCTGTATACTGCATACATACTTTGATAATAGATGTACTTTGAATTTTTCAATTTATAGTATAAAGAAGCCCACTAGGCCCACTGAAATAGTGTAGTCATATAGGATTAACGAAGGCTCTTCAGCCCAACTTGTCTTTGCTAAACAACATGTTCATCTAGACTACTTCCATCTGCCCATATCCCTCTCAACCTTCCTTACCCATCTACTTGTCCAAATATACTCTGAAGGTTGCTATTTGATTCACCTCAACCACCTCGAAACTCATTCCATACATGGTTTACCATCTGTGTGATGAAGTTATCCTTCAGGTCCCTTTTAAATATTTCCCCACTCTAGTTTTGATTCTCCAAGCCTGGGAAAAAGATTGTGTGCATTTATGTTATCTATACCCCTCATGATTTTAAAGACATAAATAACTTTACCCTCAGTCTCTTACACTCCAAGGAATAAATGTGTCTTTGAAAGAACTTTCCAATTCATCTCACCGCCCATAAGACCATAAGGCACAGGAGCAGAATTTGGCCTTTAGGTCCATTGAATCTGCTTTGCCCTTCCATCATGGATGATTTGTTATTCCTCTCAACATCATTCTCCTGCCTTCTCCCTGTAACCTTTGACACCCTTTCTAATCAAGAACCTAGCAGTCTCTAAATATACCCAATGACTTGGCCTTCACAGCTGTCTGTGGCAATAAATTCCACAGATTCACCACCCTCTGGCTATAGAAATTCCTCTTCATATCTATTCTAAAGAGACTCTGTCTATTCTGAGACTGTGCTCTCTGGACCTAGACACCCCCTCTTCTGGAAATATCCACTCCACATTCACTCCATTAACCCAGGCAACCTGTTCATATTCTGTATCTATACTGTATGGTCCAGGTCAATTTTGACCCGGCCCAAGAATCCCCTCATAACAAGTGTCTATACCAAATTTTGAACCACAGATCTATTTAGGATGTATTAATAGCCTATCTGACATTAATAAATGGATGATTAATCTTTAATTAATGTTTCAGAGATATAAAATCCATTTCAATAGATACAGATCAAATCTGACCCGGAACAGCCTCAATGTACAAAAATTTGTAGCACCTGTACAAAAATATAAAATTCTTAAATATTTTCATTTTTGAGCATTTTGGGTCACTTTAGGAAAAGTCATCAAATTTCAGCTAAAAAAATGGCATTTAGGGTGTTTTTACTGCTGTCAAATGTCAAAACGGGTCAAATTTGACCTGAACATTTTGATGCATTCTGTGCATCATTGAGTTGTGGCTGATAGAAGATCATAGTTGGGAGCTTAACATCCAAAGATAAGGGTTAAGGTCTTTCAATATTCAAAAGGTTTCAATGAGATCTGTCCCTTATTCTTCTAAACTTCAGAGAGTACAGGCCCAGTGTCACCATTGCTCTTCATAAATTAACCATTTCATGACTGCAATCATTCTCGTAAACCTCCTTTGGACCCTCTCCAATGCTAGCACATCCTTTCCTAGAGAAGGGACCTAAATCTGTTCCCAATACTCAAAGTGCAGCCTGAACAAAGCCTTCAATGCCTGAACCCGAGAGAGACCAGTCCTTGCCGGCAGGTTTGTTAGAGCTGTTGAGGAGGGTTTAATCTAATTTGGCAGGAGGATAGGAACTGGAGTGATAGGGCCGGGGATGGGGCTGTTGGTATGCAAATTGACACATTGTGTAGTGAGGCTGTGAGGAAGAACAGGCAGATGAGATAATAGAGCAGAATTGCAGTCAGTGGGTTAAGCTGAAGTGTAACATGGGGACAGAACTGAAAAGGGTGATGAATACAGGACTGAAGGTGTTATATTTGAATGTATGCAATATATGGAATAGGTAGATGATGTTATAGCACTGTGAGAGATTGGTAGGTATAGCATTCTGTGCATCACTGAGTTGTGGCTGATAGAAGATCATAGTTGGGAGCTTAACATCCAAAGATACACATTGTATTGAAAGGACAGGCAGGGAGGCAGAGGGAGTGTGGTGGATCAATTGGTAGAAAATTAAATCAAATCATTAGAAAGAGATGACATATAATGACTCTGGGCCTGTACTCACTGGAACTTAGAATAATAGAGGGGGACCTCATTGAAGCATATCAAATATTGAAAGGCCTGGACAGAGTAGATGCGGGAAGGATGTTTCTCATGGTGGGGAAATTTAAGACAACAGGGCCCATCCTCAGGATATGGTGGGGGGGGGGGGTCCATTTAAAAAAGAGATGCGGAGTAATTTCTTTAGCTAGAGGGAGTGAATTTGTTACCACAGCCAGCTGTGGAGGTCAGGTCGTTGGGTATAATTAAGGTGGAGATTATTAGGTTCTTGATTGGCCATGGCATCAAAGGATATGGAGAGAATGCTGGGGAGTGGGGCTGAGGAGGTTAAAAAAAAAGGATCAGCCATAATTGAATGGCAGAGCAGATTCGATGTGCCAAATGGCCTAATTCTGCTCCTATGTTTTATGGTCTTATCATTGCAGCCTTCCCCACAGACTTCCCTAGAGCTCTGAAAAGTTTTCCTTCACGAATGGACATCTGATTTCAGAGACACACAGGATGCTAAAATCTGAAGGAACAAATAATCTACTGGAAGATGTCAATGGGTCAAACAATATCAGTGGGAGGAACAGAATTAAGCCTGATGTAGGGTTTCGACCAGAAATGTTGATAATTCCTTACCGCTCACGGATGCTGCTTGACCTGCTAAACTCTTCCAGCAGATTGTTTGTTGATACCCATACTAACCTCTATTGAAACATATATTGATACTTCTATGTATGTGTCCACAGATCTCTCAAAGTTGCCACATGTTGATAGGCTGGATAAGAAGGCATATGGTGTATTGACTTCATTAGTCAGGGGACTGATTTCAAGAGCCACAAGATAATATTGCAGCTTTATAAAACTCTGGTTAGACCATACTTGGAAAATTATGTTGTTTCAAGGAAGGATGTGGAAGCTTTGGAGAGGGTGCAGAGGAGACTTACCAGGATGTTGCCTGGATTAGAGAGCATGTCTTATGACAATAGGTTGTGTGAGCTCGGATTTTCCTCTTTGAAATGAAGGAGGACAATAGGTGACTTGATAGAGGTGTATAAGATAAAACAGGTGTCGTTGAGTGGACAGCCAGCATCTATTTCCCAGGACAGAAATAATAGGAGAGTGTATAATTTTTAGGTCATTGTAGGAGAGTATAGGGGGAATGGGGGATGAGAGAAGTAGGTTTTGTTACACACAGAGTGATAAGTACATGGAACACACTACCAGGGGTGGAGGTAGAGGTGGATATATCAGGCAGATCTGAGAGACTGTTAAATAGGCACATGGGTGATCGAAGAATGCAAGGCTACGTGGGAGTGAAGTATTAGATTGATCTTGGAGTAGGCTAAAAGATCAACACAATGGCCTGTAATGTGCTGATCTGTTCTATACTCCATATTCTATTTGATCTCCTTTCATGATTTACTTGCAAAATTGGACTGTGGGCAGGCCATTCAGCTCTTCTAGCCTATGCTATCATTAATCAAGGTCATGGCTGATCATGTAATCCAGCATCATTTTCTTGCACTATCTCTACATCCTCTAGTATTGTTCCTCTCAAACCTGGAAATCCAGCAATCTGTATTTTGAACGGACATTTTGAATTCCAATGGATTAGGTAAACATGGTTTATCTTTCCTAAATCCAACTTAACCCTGCTCAATCCAATTATACTTTCTAAGATAATCTCTTATTGCATATTTTATTACAAGTTCCAGCATTTTCCTGACAACAGATGTTAAACTAACAATTCATTGATTTTTTTCCTCTCTCTATCTCTCTCCTTTCTTAAGTAGCAGGCTGGCATTTCTAATCCTCAGGATCAATTCCAGATTCTGCAGAATTTTGCGAGATGACAACTTACAGAGGTTTGCGAAGTTGTGAGAGGGTGTAGATAAGTTGGATAGCCAGAGTCTTTTTCCCAGGGCAGGGTAGTAAAATTAGAGGGCATAGGTTGAGGCGAGTGGGAAAACATTTCAGTTGTGGTGGTAAGTTCAAAGGAGACATGAGAGGCAAGGGTTTCACTCAGAGGGACGTGGAAATTTGGAACCAGGAGCCAGGGGAAGGGATAGAAGCTGGTACAATTACAATGTTTAAACAACATTTAGGTAAGTATATGGATAGGAAAGGTTTAGAGCATGGGTTGCCAACCTTTTTTATGCCATGACCCCTACCATTAACCAAGGAGTCTGTGGACTTCAGATTGGGAACCCCTCAAGTAGACAAACTTGTCGGCATAGACAAGTTCGGCTGAATGGCCTGTTTCCATGCTATAAAATTCTATATCTCCCATCTTTGCTATATTGTATTCCTTACCAGATAAATAAAGTGCTTGGACATCCCACTTGGAAATCCTATAATTGTCTCACATATTTTACATCTCTGCATTGCACTGAGGTTGAGGCTGTGGCCTGCTCCGGCTGCTCTCGGCTCCGTGTCTGCGGGCTCCGCGATGGTTACTCCGCCCTGTGATGAACTGAGGTCGAGGCTGTGGCCTGTTCCAGACTTTGTGTCTGTGGGCTCCGCGACATTTTCTCATCTCTGCACTGAACTGAGGCTGAAGGTGTGAGCTGCGCCAGGCTTTGTGTCTGAGGACATTCTAAATGCTATTTGCTTACTTTTATTGTTTTCTGATTCATTCTTTCTCCTCTGCACATTGGATGTTTGACGGTCATTTTTCTAATGGGTTCCTTTGAGTTTCTTCGTTTAATGGCTGCCTGTGAGGAGACACATCTCAAGCTTGTATAATGTATACATACTCGGATAATAAATGTACTTTGAACTTTAAATTTTGACTTCCTGCCACCTCCCTGATGTTAATTACCTTACTATAGGAGGCTGTGTCTTCATTTTTCTATGCTCTACCTCTTATTTCTCTACCTTCCTTTGATGAGCTTCTCAAAACCTTCCTCCTGATCATGGTTTAGGCATCAATTTTCCATGATGACTCCCGAGAGCTTCTTTGGCAGGAGATTGCCAGCACTGGCATAAGTAAGACCTCTGGTGCTGTCTGTGTGGAGTTTGCAAGCTCTGCCCGTGTTTGTATGGGTGCTCTTGTCACCTCCCACATCCTGAAGGTGTGCAGGTTGATATTTTAACTAGCTGCTCTTTATTTCCCTCAGAGTGGCAGAATTTGAGGTTGAGTTGTTAGGAAAGTGGGAGGAATGAAAAAGTGATTAGTGTAAAAATTGATGCTTGTTGATTGCCATGCATTAATTAGTCTGGTTTGTCTGCAGTATGACTCTGTTGTAAGTGCTGCATAAAGACACATTTCTGTTTTCAGGGTGAGTACAATATGAACAGTGATGGTAAAAGATTACTTGAAGGACTGAGGAAACCAGTCAAAGTCAAAATTAAAGTAATTTTTTTTTCTCTAGGTACAGTACTGTGCAAAAGTCTTAGGCACATATATATAGCTAGTGGCCGAAGACATTTTCACAGTACTGTATTAGTCAATGCGGAGCCGAGAGTGAGTTTGTAAATCTGGCAAGAGCAAAGGATGTTGGGAATGGCAAGGGTGGAGTGTTGGGGGAGGAGTGTGGGATAGGTGACAGAGAAGGAGTGTCAGGGTGGGTGTGGTGCAGGTGAAGACACACCCAACACTGAGACACCAGGTAAGATTATTTGATTCCAAACAATTGGTTTGTTGATCATCCCCTTTTCCCAACCATGATTCCCCCCTTGCTCCCTGCCCCCTTCCCACTCTCAGTCCACAATACAGATCCATATCAGAATCAGGTTTATCATCACTCACATATGTCACGAAATTTGTTTTTTTTTGTGGCAGCAGTACAGTTCAATACATAAAATTACTACAGGATTCTGCAAAAGTCTTAGGCACCCTGGCGATACATCTGTGCTTAAGACTTTCGCTCAGCACTATACATATATGTCACCAATCATATCCTACCTTGAGATCAATTTTCTTGCAGACATTTACAGGAAAATAAAGAAGTACAGTAGAATTCATAAAAATTATACATAAAAAGAGATGGACAAACAACCAATTTGCAAAAGAAGACAAATTATGGAAATACAAAAATAAATAATACTGAAAACCTGAGTTGTAGAGGCCCTGAAAGTGAGTCCGTAGGTTGTGGAATCAGTTCAGAGTTGAGGTGAGTGAGGTTATCCATACTGGTTCAAGAGTTTGATGGTTGAAGGTTAACAACTCTTACTCAACCTGGTGGTGTGAGGCCTAAGGCTTTTGCACCTCTTGCTTGATGGCAGCAGCGAGTAGAGTGTATGGTCACGTAGTGGGGGTCCTTGATGGTGGATGTTCTTGAAGCCTCTGAAAAATTTTATCATGCTCACCACTGTTGATGGAACATATCTATAATTGTTGAAACCACTTTGAGGCGATTGTTTTAGCTTGTTTAGATTTTGCTTGTACGTATGTAGCTTAAAATACTTCCACTCAATCAAAATTACATCTAGTTGTGGAAGCTTTATAGTGGATGCAGTGGAGATTATCTCTCTATTACCTGGATAGGAAATTATATCTTATGAGGAAAGATTTAGTGAGCTAGGGCTTTTCCCTTTGAAGAAAAGGAAGATGAGAAGCGACTTGATAGAGGTGTTTAAGACTATGAGAGGCATAGACAGAGTGGACAGCCAGCGCCTTTCTCCCAAAGCAGCAAAGGGAAATACCAGAGGGAATGCTTTATGAGAGAAGTTTTAGAGGTAGGTTTGTACATAGAGAGTGGTGGGTGCCTAGAATGCACCCCTGAGATTGTTGGTAGAGGCAGATGTATTAGACCAAAAGACCTTATGACATCGGAGCAGAACTAGTCCATTCCATCAAACCAGCCAATAATATAAAGCAAGATACTAAAAGTTTTTTCATTTATATAGTGTAAAAGGGAGGTGAGAATTGATATTGGACCACTGGAAAATGAGGCTGGTGAGGTAATAATGGGGGACAAAGAAACGGCAGATGAACTTAATGGGTACTTTGGATTAGCCTTCACTGTGGAAGACGCTAGCAGTGTGCCAGAGGTCCGTGAGTGTCAGGGAACAGGAGTGAGTGCCAAAGGAAAAAGTGCTGGGCAAACTCAAAGATCTTAAGGTGGTAAGTCACCCGGACCAGGTGGACTACATCCCAGACTCCCGAGAGAGGTTGCTAAAGAGATAACGAATGCATTGGTCATCATCTTTCAAGAATCACTTGATTCTGGCATGGTCCTGGAGGACTGAAAGATTGTAAATGTCACTCCACTCTTTAATAAGGAAAAAAGGCAAAAGAAAGGAAATTATCGGCCAGTTAGCCTACCTCAGTGGCTGGGAAAGTGTTGGAGTCCATTATTAAGGATGAGGTTTCGGGGTACTTGGAGGCTAATGATAAAATAAGTCAAAGGCAGCATGGTTTCTGTATAGGGAAATCTTGTCTGACACATTTGTTAGAGTTCTTCGAGGAAGTAACAATCAGGGTGGACAAAGGAGAGTCAGTGGATGTCATTTACTTAGATTTTCAGAAGGCATTTGATAAGGTGGCACACATATGGCTGCTTAATAAGATAAAATCCTATGGTATTACAGGAAAGATACTGGCATGGATAGAGGAATGGTTGACAGGCAGAAGGCAGTAAGGGGAAATAGAGGAGGCCTTTTCTAGTAGCCTGCCAGTGACTAGTGGTGCTCCTCATGGGCAGTATTGGGACAGCTACTTTTCACATTGTTTATCAGTGATTTGGATAACGGAACTGATGGCTTTGTGGCAGAGTTTGTGGATGATACGAAGAAAAGGTGGAAGTGTAGGTAGTGCTGAGGAACCAAAGTGATTGCAGCAGGACTTAAATAAATTGGAAGAATGGGCAAAAAGGTGGCAGATGGATTACAGCATTGGGAAATGTACGATAATGATTTTGGTAAAAGGAACAATAGTGCAGGCTATTATCTAAATGGGGAGAAGGTTCAAACATCAAAAATTGACATAAGTAGAGCAGTGGATGTAGTGTATATGGATTTCAGTAAGGCATTTGATAAGGTTCCCCTTGCAAGGCTCCTTCAGAAATTAAGGAGGCATAGGATAGAAGGAGACCTTGCTTTGCAGATTCAGAATTGGCTTGCCCACAGAAGGAAAAGGGTGGTTGTAGATGGTTCATATTGTGCATGGAGGTTGGTGACCAGTGGTGTTCTGCAGGGATCTGTTCTGGGACCCCTCCTCTTCATGCTTTTTATAAATGGCCTGGATGAAAAAGTAGAAGGGTGGGTTAGTAAGTTTGCTGATGACACAAATGTTGGGGGTGATGTGGATATCCTTGAGGATTGTCAAAGGTTACAGCAGGACATTGATACGATGCAGAACTGGGCTGAGAAGTGGCAGATGGACTTTAACCCAGATAAATGTGAACTGGTTCATTTTGGTAGGTCAAATTAGAAGACAGAATATAATATTAATGGTAAAACTCTTGGCAGTGTGGAGGATCTGAGAGATTTGGCATCCGTGTCCATAGGACACTCAAAGCTGCTGCGCAGGTTGACTGTGTTGTTAAGAAGGTGTATGGTGTGTTGGCATTCATCAACCATGGGATTGAGTTCAAGAGCCATGAGGTAATATCACAGCTATATAAGAGCTTGGTCAGACCCCACTTGGAGTACTATGTTCATTTCTGGTCACCTCACAACAGGAATCATCCAGATACTATCGGGACAGTACAGAGGAGATTTACAAGGATATTGCCTGGATTGGAGGGTGTACCTTATGAGAATAGGTTGAGTGAACTTGGCCTTTTCTCCTTGGAGCGATGAAGGATGAGAGGTGACCTGATAGAGCTGGAAAAGATGATGGGAGGCATTGATTGTATGGATAGCCAGTGGCTTTTTCCCAGGGCTGAAATGGCTAACATGAGGGGGCATAGTTTTAAGGTGCTTGGAACTAGGTACTGAGGGGATGTCAGGGGTAAGATTTTCACACAGAACGTTGTGGAATATACTGCCGGTAGCGGCAGTAGAAGCGGATATAATAGGGTCTTTTAAGAGCCTCTGAGATAGGTACAGTACATGGAGTTTAGAAAAATAGAGAGAAATGCACTAAGGGCACTAGGCACTAGGCATAAATGCATGATGCAGTCTCTAGGAGTAGGTTACATGGTCAGCAGAACATTATGGGCCAAAGGGCCTGTAGATTTCTATGATTCTATGGTAAGCTGATAAGGACAGAGAATAAGAAAGAGGGGCTTTGAATTCAAAGCAGCAAGACCTCCAGAGACTATCTATCAAAGTCAAAATGCATTTGATATCAAGGTATGCATGCAGAAAACAATGCTGAGATTCAGCTTCCTGCAGACAGCCCTGAAACAAAGAAATACCATGGAACGCATTCAAAGAAAACTTCAAACTCTGAACATGCAAAAAAGAATAAATTGCACAAATGGCAAAAACCAGCAAATAATGCACAGAATATTAAACATCAAACTGTAGGCTCTGTGAAACAGTGTAGGACTTTTCAGTTCAATTCAGTGCTGTGTCGTTCGTTGACTGCAGATGCAGAGCCAGTCCACCCTGATCAAGGAGGACCCCCATGCCAAGGACTGGGAGAAGAAAGGATCAATTGTTTGGCCAGTGAGAGATCCCCTATTTCACTGTTATAAATTGCAGAAGTGGTCGGAGTGAGTATTAATACAGAGGGAACAGTAGAATTCATGTTTTAAGTTGTTTGCCTGGGGGTGACAGGGTTACATTGATATTTAGTGCAGAGACAATATAGCGTAAGCAGAGGATTGGTAAGAGCTGTATAGTAACCAAGATCAGTTGATGATAGGTCAACATATTCCTCCCTACTTTGTGTTCGACTAGGGAAATGAATATGCGGGTTACTAGACTTAGACAGAGGGTCAAAGAGTCAAAGAGCTCTACAGCACAGAAAAAGGCCTTTAGGTCCATCTAGTCTGTGCCAAACTATTATTCTGCCACGTCCCCTTGACCCTTCAATGTCTGAGAATTATCTTCAGAAGGATGGAATTTTCTGTTGCGTGTGTTAAATGTGTAGTGTGGCAATTTTTGATTTCAAGTGAACAGCAGTTCAAAGGCAGAATCGAGAGTTTAGCACATACCACAGCTGAAAAATTTCTATCTCAGCCAACCCACAGCATAGAAATAGTTTCTTCAGCTCATATGGTGTCTATGTGGGTAAAGCACTCCCCACCCGCGAGCCATCTACATAGAGCACTATCGCAGGAAAAGAGCATCTATCATCAGGGACCCCCCACCACCTAGGCTGCTGCCATCAAGAAGATGTACCAGGTTCAGGAATAGTTACTACCTTTCATATCAGGCTCTTGAACTAAAGGAGGATAACTTCATTCAACTTCACTTGTCCCATCACTGAAATGTTCCCACAAGCAATGGATACACTTTCAAGGACTCTTCATCTCATGTTCTACATATTTATTGCTGTAGTTGCACAGTTTGTGAAAACTCAAGGTGATGCAGTTTTTCATTGATTTTATTATGGTTATTATTATATCATGGATTTAGAATCAGAATCAGATTTATTATCACCGGCATGTGACATGAAATTTGTTAACTTAGCAGCAGCAGTTCAATGCAATACATAATCCAGCAGAGAGAAAAAAAACATCATAATAATAAACAAGTAAATCATTTATGTATATTGAATAGATTTTAAAGAAGTGCAAAAACAGATATACTGTATATTTAAAAAAAGTGAGGTAACATCCAAAGCTTCAATATCCATTTAGAATCAGATGGCAGAGGGGAAGAAGCTGTTCCTGAATCGCTGAGTGTGTGCCTTCAGGCTTCTGTACCTCCTACCTGATGGTAACAGTGAGAAAAGGGAATGCCCTGGGTGCTGGGGGTCCTTAATAATGGACAATGCTTTTCTGAGCCACCGCTCCCTAAAGATGTCCTGGGTACTTTGTAGGCTAGTACCCAAGATGGAGCTGGCTAGATTTACAACCTTCTGCAGCTTGTTTCATCCTGTGCAGTAGCCCCTCCATACCAGATTGTGATGCAGCATGTCAGAATGCTCTCCACGGTACAATTATATAAGTTTTTGAGTGTATTTAGTGACATACCAAATTTCTTTCAAACTCCTAATGAAGTATAGTCACTGTCTTGCTTTCTGTGTAACTCCATCGGTATGTTAGGACCAGGTTATATCCTCAGAGATCTTGACACCCAGCAGATTTATTGAGTATGCCTGCAAGAAAATGAATCTCAGGGTTGTATATGGTGACATATCTATGTATTTTGATAATAAATTTACTTTGAACTTCACAGTGATTGTGTGCCATCTGAATTTTGTCCAAATCTAGTTCCTTTCTCATTGTAAGTGCTTAATTCTGCCTGGTTCACCCTGTGGGGCATTGAGGTCAACTTTCTCATGGTGATTCACATGAAGTAAATCATCGTAATTACTCCTGATTCATCAGTTTTTAACCTCTATATTTTTCTCCTTTGTTCTAGACTCACCCAAAGGTGGGATCCATTCCTCAAAGGTCACCTGATGGGACCCATTGAAAACTGTATAACCTCATTGAATCTCCCTCTTTCAGAGGAACATCCTCATATGTTGATGTTCAAAAGCGGCTTGCTTATATACCAGCCAGATCATAGGTCCACAATAAGTTAACAAGGCACAGATGCAGAATACAGCAATAGCAAAGCAGAAATTAGAGACAAAACAAAACTTAGTACAGTAGTTCCATGGCTGGGTGCCAATTCATGAACAAGTTCATAGCAAAGTCAGCAAGACTAAAGAGCTGATTATTGTCTTCAGGAGAAGGAAACCAGTGGTCCATGAATCAGACCTCATTGGAGGATCAGATGTGGAGAGGGTCAGCAACTTTAAATCCCTTGGTGTTATTATTTCGGAGGACCTGCCCTGGTTCAGCACGTAAGAGCAATTACAAAGAAAGCACAGCAGTGCCTCTAATTCCTTATAAGTTTGTGAAGATTTGGCATGACATCTAAAACTTGGACAAGCTTCTATAGATGTGTCACAGACTGGTATGGAAACACCAATGCCCTTGAATGAAAAATCATAACAAAGGTAGTGGATATGGCCATTCCATCACAGATAAAACACTCACCACCATTGACCACATCTACACAAAACTCTGTTGTAGGAAAGCTGCATCCATTATCAGGGATACCCACCGCACAGGACATACTGTCTTCTCACTGCTGCCATCAGGAAGAAGGTACAGGAGCCTCAGAACTCAAACCACCAGGTTCTGGAGCAGATATTACTTCTCAACTATCAGGCTCTGGACCCAAAGGAGGTAACTTCACTCTACCTCACCTGCCCCACCTGTTCCCACAACCTATGGACTCACTTTCAAGGACTCTTCATCTTATGTTCTTGATATTTAGTGCTTATTTTTTATTATTATTTCTTTATTTTTGTATTTGCACAGTTTGTTATCTTTATCGCACTGGTTGAATGCCCAGGTTGGTGTGGTCTTTCTTTGTTTCTATTATGGTTATTATTCTATGGATTTATTGAGTATAAGACTGTAGGTAATAGGAGCAGAATTAGGCTATTCAGCCCATTGAATCGGCTGCACCATTCCATCGTGGCTGATCCTGGATCCCATTCAACCCCATACACCTGCCTTCTCGCCATATCCCATGATGCCCTGACCGATCAGTCTGTGCCGAACCATTTAAACTGCCTACTCTCATTCATTTGCACCAGGACCATAGCCCTCCACACCCTTACCATCCATGTGCCTATCTAAACTTCTCTTCAATGGTGAAATCGAGCTTGCATGCTCCACTTGTGCTGCCAGCTCATTCCACACTCTTGCAACCCCCTGAGTAAAGAAGTTTTCCCTCATGTTCCACTTAAACTTTTAATATTTCACCCTTAACCCATGACCTCTTGTGGCAATCCCACACAACCACTGTGGAAGAAGCCTGCTTTTCTTAGTACAGATTTGTCCTCTTTTATTTTTTGAAGCCAAGAGGTTGGGAACGATTTGTATTTTGATAGTGGGAAGACAGAAGTCAATACCTTTTGTCATTACTATTTAAGAAGGGCTGTAAAGAAAAACCTAGGAGCTATGGACCTTAAGCCTAACATCTGGGATTGATAAGCAACCAGGGTGGATTCTTCAGAATTAGTTATGAGAGCATTTAGAAAGGCAATTGTTGAATAGGGATAGTCAGCAAGGCTTTGCACTCATGTATTTGATTGATTTTTTTTGAGGAAGGATGATGAGGGTGGGGGCAATGGACATGGTCTATATGGACCTCAGTTAAGGCCTTTGTTTCCACATGGCAGACTGCTTGGAAAATTAGATCCGATGTAATCCAGGGAGAGATAGCTAACTGAATGCAGGGCTGGCTTGACGGTAAAAAGTAGAGGGAGACTGTGGAAGGGTGTTTCTCTGACTGGGGGCCCGTGACTATTGGTGTTCTAGAGGGGTCGGTACTAGACTATTTGTCATCCATATCAGTCAATTGGATACGAATGTAGAAGGCGTGTTAGTAAAGAACTGAAGAATGATTCGGTTTTGAATTAGTGCCTGGCATATTCACATTATTACATAACTCCTGAATCTCAGACATCAGTTCTTCGAAGTGTCAGAACATCAGGAACATGTTCCACTGAAACCTGAGAAGTCTCTATTTGTTATGCTAACGGCACTAAGATGATTCTAGTAAAACTGCACTACAGGCATTGTTCTCTGTAAGGCGTGCACGAGTGCATGTGTACACATCTTTTGCTACTAGCGTGCAAAGGAATTTAAACTGTGCACAAAAGGTTGTCACCCTCTACCCCGTTGGCATGTACTTATATTTCATGATTATAAACAATCACATTCCCTTTTCCAGTTTCTGATGCAGATGGTGTTGACAACATGGAGTTTGTGATGATTTGTTTGCAGATTTTAGAACTGGCATATTTAAACTGTTTTCATTTGTAGAAATTATTGATTTATTATGGCAAATTCCAAAGAAGCAAAGGGTGTGGTCCAAAAGAACTGCTGGTTCATCTAAAGTGGAGTGACTTAATGAAACAGTAGAAACTGCTACACCAGAAGCTGACAAGGTCAGAATATGCAGCTACGAAAAATACTTATGTACAATACAGAAACTGGTGTTACCTGTGTGTATTGTCGCAATGCAAAAGTGGCTGGCGGATGCTCAAGTGGGAAGAAGTGGAGTGATATTCGGAAACTTGACTTTTTAGCAAGCAAATCACATATGGACAGTATGCAGAAGGTCTGGCTAGAAAATCCTTCATTACCCGTGACAGGCTTGCTACCTATATTTCACACAGATGGGTGAAAGCAAAAATGATCAAGCCCAAAGGAGATCAAAGTTCTTATCGACAGTACTTTATGTTAAAATGAATACCACTGTATATAAAATTCAGTGCGCGCATGTTGTTGTCACTGGGCAAAAGACTGCACAGCGCAAGATTATTGCGCCTACTGGTCATTACAAATTAGAGGGAAGATTGATTACAGGCTGACCATAGGCCACAGTTTTACTGGATCCTGATGCACAAAATCTTCGGAAGTCAAGAATGAGGCATAACATTTGTTGCTGTGGCTGCTTTATTATTTGTTACAAGAACAAAGAACGAACAATGAAAGACCCAACAAAACGTAAGAAAGACAAAGGAAAAAGCAGTCTAGAAAAAGCAGGTTGTCTCATGCTGAGACTAGACATAACAAAATTCCTGTGATAACAATTAATCTTTCAATTAGCCCAAATCAAGTGATGTGACACCTGCTACTGAAAACTAAGAAGCTTCTGTACCATAATCGCTGGAAATTTTACACGAACAATTATATGTATAAAAGTGTGCAAAAGACAACAATTATATGTATGAAAGTGATCACTTAAAATAGAAATAAGCATAGTAAATTTAAACCACAAAGAAAATATGAGAAAAATAATAATTCTACACCCTAATCCAACAGTTCCTTGTAATGAAGGAAACATAATTGGAAACACATCTTCTAAGTAAAGTCAGATGCAGCCGAGCTGGATTTCCCCCCAACTCCTCTGAGACAGCTGATGTCAGTCACAATCCAGATTTGCCAGTTAAGAATGACAACTTGGTTGAGGCACTGAGAGGGAGTTGAATGGAGATGTTGATGATTGAAGGATGAGGGAATGCATGCTTGGGACAAAGTTCAAGGGCAGTCACACTCCTCAGTTTCCCCATGCAGAAATCTTTCAGCTTTTCTAAGATTGACTTGAACACAAAATTACAAATCGAGGCAATGTCCTGAGGTTTGGATGATTTGAGCACTGGGCCAGATTGAAAAGGTCAGGGTGTTGGGGCTGGAGACGAGGAACAGGCCAGTTCAGCTCACTGCTCTGAGAGATGTACTCATCTCTGTTCTGAACAGAGGCTACGGCCTGCAACTAACGGGCTCCTGGACTGGCTGTAGTGATGACTGGCTTTGTGGCTGTGGACACTTCTGTGAACCAGTTGTCTGCTTGCTTCTTTGTTTGGATGATCTGGGTTTTTTTTCTGTACAATGGGTGTTCAATGGTCTTTTTTTTAATATGGATACCATGGGTTTTATGGCTGTCTGTAAGGAGATAAACCTCAAAGTTGTAATTAGTGTACATACTTTGATAATAAATATACTTTGAGTGGGAGTACAAATTGTGTTAGTGCAGGAGATCTCAGGGAGAGCAGGGAAAATGATGTTAAGACTCGAGTGATTGTCAAATATTAATGTAACTCTTATGAATAGTGCCTGGGAGTTTAGGCTTGAAGTGAGAACACTTAGCCATCTGAACAAATATTTAAGCTCATTAATATTAATTTATTCATTTTAATTATGAGAGAAAGAGAAATCTTCTGACATTACGATAGTGGATGACAGGAAAATAATATAAAGTACTAGTAACATCAAATATTCAGGTACCTGCTGCCTGTTACGCCACCGTTTAGGGCAGCAATGAAGGCCCTCCATCTCTGGTGGTGTTCAGTGCTTTCTTCGTCGTGTCAGTAGATCGGTGTTCACCACTGTCAGTCATACAATTTCCAGATGGAGACCGAGGAATACTGTTGCACACAGATGTAGAAGGATTGTTCATTGCTCTTTATGTAACAGTTTTGTTTTACTAGTCAGGGTTGTTAGCCCTGAGCTGAAACCCTGACCATGGTGGACCACTCTTACTCTGGCCTCTACCCTTTGACCTGTTTAGCATGGGTGACCCTACCAAGACTCAATGCACAGAACCCTGACTCCAGCCAACATAGCTCTCCAGGTCATTGAGGCATGCAAGCCTCCAAACGACGACAATGTTGTGATCTTCTTAGAGGACATCTTCAGGTGAAGGTCACTAATGCTGTCAGCCACCTCAGCATGGAAGGATCAGTGTACATGGGTGCTTAGGTAGTCAGCATGGATTTCCAAGGCCTGTTTGAATTCATGTCTGTGAGAAACTTGGCACTATCTAATGTCTTAAGCTCACCAACCCAACTGGGGCATAGGCCACCAACAACAGCTTGCCAGAATCCTCTGTTCTGGGCCTGTCGTTCAAGTTGACCCCATCAAAGTTCCTCTGCTTCTCAGGGATGAGGTCTTGGAGCTTCTCTTGGTGTTTCTGTCTGTAGCTCTGGGTTATAACAGGATACTTCTCCATGGATTGTCACCTTGTCGTGGTGGAGAAGCTTGTGTGGTCCTGAGATCCCGAGAGCAATGCTGTCTGGAGCTATGCTCCTGGTAGGGTCTCCCATGGTGGTAAGGTCGAGGGTGAGGTCCCTGACAAAGGACAATCCAACCAAGACCTCAATGGTGGAACAGGTGAAGTTACTTCAAACTCAATGGCTGTGAAGGCGGATGAAGGCTGCAACAAATCCATCAGCTCCAATCGTCATGGTTTCCATGCCATTGGAATCATTTGGTTGATTTGTGAAATATCGTGTGCTTCTTGGAGTGCAACATCAAGTACACGTTAAACAAATACGTTCACAGGCGTCTTCACTCTGTGGAAATGGAACGAAAACCTCGAGGGATAGCCAGGACGATGACGATAACAGGATAGGGTTGCTAGCCCCATACTAACCCTCTGCCTTTTGCAGCTGGGATTGGGATTATCCATGACAGAGTTTTACCACTACCTCACTCAACACCAAGCCTACCTGCTCACCCTTTCACTGTTTACATGTTTAAATTTGAATGTTCCAGAGAGCTTGACAAAAGCACAAAACGTAACTCAGAAAAAACACAAGAAAATCTGCAGATGCTGGAAATCAAAGGCAAGGCACACTAAATGCTGAAGAGCTCAGTAGGTCAGGCAGCATCTATGAAAAAAATACACTTTTCTATAAATCTAATTGAAGTTCAAGTTCAACTTTCATTGTCATTCAACCACACATGTGAATACAACCAAATGAAACAGTGTTCCTCTGGGACCAAGATACAAAACACAATACCAACAGTCGCACACAGCACAAGGCACATATGATTACAAGAGCAGAAAGACATACAGTTACACAAAAAAAATAGCCCAAGTCCCTGAGTAGCATGGCTGTAGAATCAGAATCAGGTTTATTATCACTGGCATGTGTCGTGAAATTTGTTAGCTTAGCAGTAGCAGTTCAATGCAATACATAATATAGAAGGAAGAAATAAATAAATTACAGTATATGTATATTGGAGATGAAAAATTGTGCAAAAACCAAAATAATATATATTAAAAATGTGAGGTGGTGTTCAAGGTTTCAATGTTCATTTAGGAATCGGATGGCAGAGGGGAAGAAGCTGTTCCTGAATCGCTGAGTGTGTGCCCTCAGGCTTCTGTACCTCCCACCTGATGGTAACAGTGAGAACAGGGCATGCCCTGGGTGCTGGAGGTCCTTAATAATGGATGCTGCCTTTCTGAGACACCGCTCCTTGAAGATGTCCTGGGTACTTTGATGGTGCATAGGATGTTGTCTTGAAGTACTGACAGGAGGGGACAGCCCCCCGTCCATCAAGGACACAGGTCGTCCACTGTGCCTCTGCTCTCCCTCTCTCACACCACCTCCAGGGTCTCCATGCCTGGGTGGCTGCAACAGGACTGCATGATCCACACAATTACCAAGGGAGGCCGCATGCATCGATTTCGCCAATGAATCAGAGAACTGAACTTGCTATATTTTACATTATAATGTTTGACAGGGTCTTGCGATCATAATAATTAGCCATATAGCGCAGTGTTTTGTTCGGTTCGGTTCACTTGTCTTATTAACCAGGAGTTTCAGTCTTTTGCGCATGAGCTGTGATTCAATGACGAGTTTGGAATGCCAAACGTGCCAGCTTGCTCTGATGCCAAGTCTCCAGTGTTACTGGAAACGCACTGGAGAATTGCCTCTTAGATCCCACACTGCATCAGACCCAGCACAGGATTGGTTTCACTGACGACTGTAGGATGCAAAGTAATAGAAACAATATTTTGCTTTAATTTATAGTTATACTGAGTGGCCACTTTATTAGGTACACCTGTACACCTGCTCATTAATGCAAATTTCTAATCAGCCACTCACGCGACAGCAAGTCCATACATAAAAGTATGCAGACATGGTCAAAGGATTTGGTTGTTGTTCAGACCAAACATCATATTGGGGAAGAAATGTGATCTAAATGTCTGACCATGGTGCCAGACAGATGGTTTGAGTATCTCAGAAACTGCTGATCTCCTGGGATTTTCATGCACAACAGCCTCTAGAGTTTACAGAGAATGTTGTGGGGGAAAAAATATTCAGTGAGTGGCGGTTCTGTCAGCGAAAGTGCCTTGATAATGTGAGAGGTCAGAGGAGAATGGCCAGACTGGTTCAAGCTGACAGGAAGGTGACAGTAACTCAGATAACGGCGTGTTACAATAGCGGTGTGCAGAGGAGCATCTCTGAACGCACAACAAGTTGAACCTTAAAGTGGGTGGGCTACAGCAGCAGACGACCACAAATATACACTCGGTGGCCACGTTATTAGGTACTGGAGGAAAGTGATAAAATGGCCACTGAGTTTATTTCCTTTGTATTTCTGGTGCTGAAATAACATGGAAAATTGCTGTGATAACATAAAACACAGCAGCAGGGCGGCATCCAGCAAGAATTTAAATTAAATTGATATCAGAAGTTCTTTAGTTCTCATCCTCTACAGGCTAAACCATCAGCCAAATATTGTAATCATATTCAACAGCTTGTGAGCAGTGTCAAGGGAAATCTGTTCGTATAAATTCATGCAAATTTGACAGTCCTTAAATACAGACCATTTTTAGAGAAGTCTTTTGTGGAATTCGAGTGTTCTGGCTAGTGTGTATTGTTGATCCCTCATCCCCCTCGAGAATGCTCGTTTTCCACGAGATCCTTCATTATGTTTTATTCACCTCAAGAGGAACAGATGGCTCAAAGCCTCAGTGCGTGGTGTGTCTGTAATCCAGCAGTTAAATACATGCAGACTGATGTAACATCCAGTGTGAAATAGTTCAGCACTCTCCAAAGGAGCGAAGAGGTCTCCTCCTATTAAAGTAATTTGGGCAAACCATCTGAAGCTATTATTTAAGATTATGTTGTAGTTTATAGCTTCGTTTGTCTCTCTTTTGCATAGAAAATAGAGGCGAATTAAAGGTTCATATCATGTTCTTGATAATTATTGAGAACTACATGGAGCACTGATGCAGGAATGTAGCATCTATCATTACGAACCCCCACTTCCTAGGTCATACTCTCTTTTTACTGCTGCCATCAGGGGAAAAGTACAGCAGCCTCAGGACTTACACCACCAGGGTCAGGAACAGTTATTACCCTTCAACCATCAGGTTCCTGAACCAAAGGGGATAACTCACTCAACTTCACTTACCCCGTCATTGAAATATTCCCACAACCTATGGACTCATTTTCAAGGAATTTTCATCTAGTGTTCTTGATTTTCGTTGCTTATTTATTATTATTATTATTATTTTTGTATTTGCACAGTCTGTTGTCTTCTGCGCACTGATTGAACTCCCAAGTTGGCGTGGTCCTTCATTGATTCTGTTATGGTTATTATCCTATTTGGATTTATTGAGTATACCCACAAGAAAATGAACCTCAGGGTTGTATATAGTGACATATATGTACTTTGATAATAAATTTATGTTGAACTTTCAACTTAGAAGTCTATTGGCCAAGTACTGGAAGATGGAAGTAACATGGTTGTTACAGTTGTCAGCATGGGTCGTGGGGCTGAGTGGACTGTTTCCATATTGAGTGCCTCTATGTTTCTAAGGATCAGGGATCCCCACCACCCAGGCCATGCTCTCTTTTCACTGCTTCCATCATGAAAATGGTACTAAAGTCTCAGGACCCACAACAGGTTCAGGAACAGTTATTACCCCTCAACCATCAGGCTCTTGAACTAGAGCATTTAACTTCACTCAACTTCACTTACCCTATCACTGAACTCTTCCCACAACTTTCAAGGATTCTTCATCTCATGTTCTCCATATTTATTGCTTTTTGAGGAATTCTCTTAGGAATCACAGGCCTAGAATTTGTCAAGACAACTCTACAGAAAATCAGAGTTGTCCACTTGAAAATGAATCTAGAAACACAACAGTCGCTGAAATCTAGAGCAACATACAATTTGTTGGAAGAAGTCAGAAAACTGAGACCACCTCACAGAATGCCTCATCACCAGACGTCACCAGCAGGCATCAGGACCTGCTGAGTCCCTCCAGCATTTTCTGTGTGTTGCTTAACACCAAGACCTTGCCTGGCTGACATGAGAGGGGCTCTCCCAGTCAGATCCTCCTGCATGCCCAGAGTGTCACTCCCACAGTGCATTGCTCGCAGGATGAATATACTGGGGACGAAACAGTAGCTCACCTCCTTGTGAACTGTGGGTTTACAAAGAGCGTGCGGAGAAAGGTGCAAGGGCCTGTCATGGTTCATCCCGAGCAGGTGTGTGGCAGAAGACTCTCTGATCTAAGGGCTGTTTCCAGGGACACACATATAAGGAGAAGGTGGGAGTGGAGGATGCTATCACGTATTTGCTGCACAAATCACTCTCTCACCTAGAGGGGGTCAGTTGTGCTGTGAGGATTACATTCCTTGACTTCTCTAGTGCCTTTAACACCATCCAGCCCAAGATCTTAAGGCACAAACTAACGGAGATGGGAGTAGACTCTCACATGGTGGATTGGATAGTGGACTACTTGACAGATAGACCTCAGTATGTGCGGTTGGGAGACTGTAGGTCTGACACGGTGGTCAGCAGCACAGGGGCGCCGCAGGGAACCGTACTCTCTCCGGTCCTGTTCACCCTGTACACATCAGACTTCCAATATAACTCAGAGTCCTGCCATGTGCAGAAGTTCGCTGCCAATACAGATGCCTTGTGCAGGAAGGCACAGAGTCGAATGTACTTCCTAAGAAGGTTGGCGTCATTCAATGTCTGTAGTGAGATGCTGAAGATGTTCTATAGGTCAGTTGTGGAGAGCGCCCTCTTCTTTGTGGTGGCGTGTTGGGGAGGAAGCATTAAGAAGAGGGACGCCTCACGTCTTAATAAGCTGGTAAGGAAGGCGGGCTCTGTCGTGGGCAAAGTACTGGAGAGTTTAACATCGGTAGCTGAGCGAAGGGCGCTGAGTAGGCTGCGGTCAATTATGGATAACTCTGAACATCCTCTACATAGCACCATCCAGAGACAGAGAAGCAGTTTCAGCGACAGGTTACTATCGATGCAATGCTCCTCAGACAGGATGAAGAGGTCAATACTCCCCAATGCCATTAGGCTTTACAATTCTACCGCCAGGACTTAAGAACTTTTTAAAAGCTATTATTAATGCTTTTTGAGACGGTGATTTAGATGCATATCATATTTTTTACTGAGTTAAGTATTGTATGTAATTAGTTTTGCTACAACAAGTGTATGGGACATTGGAAAAAAGTTGAATTTCCCCATGGGGATGAATAAAGTATCTATCTATCTATCTCTATCTACATGGAGACGACCATCAAGTGCTGCAGGCAGATCAAGAAGACAGCGGAAGATGCCCTTTGGTCTGCCCGGAAGCTGTTGGCCTGGCAGCACTCTGAGATGTCTGTGGAGGAAAGCTGCCAACTGGCACATTACGGGCTGCAGGTGTACATGCTGAAACTTGGTACAGCCACCACAAGGGCTCGGTGGGGGAAGGACCACAATGTCGGGTTCTCCTGCTGCTGGAGATGGAGGTGTTGGGTTGAGGAAGAAAACCCTCAGTTATTGTACAGGTTGAGTACCCCTGGTCCAAAAACACAAAATATGAAAACATCAAAAATACAAAATTATTTTGAGCGCTGACCTGATGTCACATATGGAAAATTTCACAAGGTGCTGGAGAGGTTCCCAGGCCATGCACAGATCTCTGAGCATCACAGGCAGTTCTGAGAAGTGACCTCAGGTATGTAATGAACAGAAGTTAATGAGAAATAGAAAAACACTGCATTAAGTAAAAAAGGAAGATCCCGATCATGTAGCGAAAGAGTGAATTCTTCAGCATTGGAGTGAACATGTGCTGCTTAATGGTATCCTGATCATGAAATAAGCCAGGATCTACCATGACAAACTCATACTTGAAGGCGATCATGAATATTCAGCAGGTTGGTTGCTGGAACTTAAGAAAAGCCATGGCATTAAATCTTTAACAGATCAAAAAGTTTTGAAGATAAAGCGTTTGCTGATCATGAAACAACAAGAGAAATTCATTGATGAGTTTGCAAAGATTGTCACGGATGCAAATCTACCACTAGAACAAGTCTACACTGTGGACTGTTTTTGTACCTTACATAAAACCACAGAAGAGTAGAAGACAAATAGAGTGTATTGTAACCTTTTAATCTAAACATGGCATCGTAGCTGGAGACTGAAAGCCTGCCATTGTTTGTGACTGTTCAACAGCTGATTCAGGTATTCTCCTGATGCTGCTGTGCTGCTTTTTGTTACGTTCCACACATCCTAGTTTCATAATGATATTCATAATGAAGAATATTTTTTACTGTTAAGTACATATGAGTGATCATGCTGTGATACATGCTGGAATGCGCTGGCACCTCATCAGCGATTTAACCTATGGTCATCGGGTGTTTCGGGCTTTTCAACATCAGACACCTTCACCCAAGCAACCTGGCCAGGGTTGATCAGGCCCTGGCTTGTGTCCCAGAAGCATTGATCCATAGCCATATGGAAGCTCACTCAGCAGCCTCTGTGATGGTCCTGATGGCTCTTTTCTTTACAGCCCCCATTATGCCAAGGAGCGAGTAGGTTCTGCACAGTGAGCAGCCAGCAAAACCTCTAACCCCACCTCCACAGGCTCGCATCGTAGTCTCCACCACTGTCTCTGGCACTGCTCTACAAGCTCCTGTTATTTAAGTGTAAGGCAAAGACTGCTTACCGATAGCACATAAATTCAGAGTCGGAAATGATGGTGACCCCAAAATCCGAAGAAAAATCCAAAATCCAAAACATTTCAGATCCCAAGTATTTCGGATAAGGGGTACTCAATAGGATGCCACCCTGGGGACACAAGAGCGGCTGCAGTGCTCTTGATGGATATGTAGGAATGTAATAGAAAGGTACTGAATCATAAACACAAGAAATTCTGTGGATGCTGCAAGTCCAAAGCAACACACACACAAAATGGCAAAGGAAATCTGCAAGTCAGACAGCATCTATGGAAATGTTTCAGGCTGAGACCCTTCTTCAGGACTGGGAAGGAAGGGGGAAGATGCCAAAATAAAAAGGAGGTGAAAGAGGCTAGCTGGAACGTGATAGGTGAAGCCAAGTGGGTGGGAAAGGTCAAGGGCTGGAAAGGAGAGTGGACTGTAGGAGAAAGGGAAGGAAGAGGGGACCTGGGGGTAGTAATAAGCAGGTGACAAGAAGTAAAAGGTTAGAGGGGGGAATAGAAGAAGGGGCTTGATATTTTACTAGAAGAAGAAATTGGTATTCAAGCTATTGGCTGGGTAGCTACCCAGAAGGAATATAAGGTGTTGCTCCTCCACCCTGAGGGCAGCCCCTTCTTAGCACAAGAGGAGGCTATGGTGTCGCACATCGGAATAGGAATGGTAATGGCTATTAAAATATTTTCTCAGCAGCAAGTCCTACTTGTGGTGAATGGTGCGGAGATGTTCGACAGTACTGAAAACATTGACGGTGAATGTAAAGAAGGAGAAGGCATTGCATGGTTTATTCTTGTAAATATATTTTTTATTGTGAATAAAGTTTATCTTGCCTCAAAAAAATAAAACTGTGGCGAGGGGAAAGGGATTATCAACACTTTTGGTTGAAACCCTGCATCCCACCATGACTGATTGAATCCATGCAAAGGAGTTCTCAATTCTTCAGATTCTCCACATTCATCTGCAAATGAGATGCTCTTTTGAGAGACCTGATTGATGTTAGTTAATGCTTATTCATTTTTTGTTTAGGATCTGGCATCAGTGCTAAGCCCTATATTTATTTCCCAGAAGCTTGACTCACTAGGCCTGTTTAGAATCTTGATGTGTCTGGAGTCATTTATTGTGCAGATCAGTTCCTCTTTTAGTTTTTCCTGACACCAATACCAGATGGGCTTCAGATTTAGATTGTTCTCACATACACCAGAGTGCAATGGAATCTGTACCAGGACACCTGAGGTTTGGATGAAAAATTGCATGGGTGGGTTAGTAAGTTTGTTGATGATAGAAAGAGCTTGAGGAGATTTGTTATGTCAGCAAAAATTCTGGCAAATTTCTATAGTAGTACCATGGACAGCATTCTAACTGGTTCAAAACCTTCTGGTATGAGGGGACACTACAGAGGGTTAGAAAAAGATACAGAGGGCTGCCAACTCAGCCAGCTCTATCATGGGCACCAGATCCCCAAAATTGAGTGCTTCTTCAAAATGCGATGCCACAAGAAGGTAGCATCTATCATTAAGGACTCTGATTGCCCATGACATGCCCTTTTCTCATTACTACCAGAGGGGAGGTACAGGAGCCAGAAGACACACACGCAACATTTTAGGAACAGCTTCTTCCCCTCCGCCATCAGATTTTTGAATGGACAATGAACCACCTCATGAACGCTACCTCATTATTTTTGATTTCCTTTTGCGCTACTTATTTAGTTATTTATACCTTATAGTAATTTATAGTTTATAATGCACTGTTTTGCTGCCACAAAGAAAAACAAATTTCATGGCGTGTGTGAGTGATGATAAACCTGATGCTGATGTGGCTCTCTATTATGGACTGAGAGTAGAAAGCAGGCAGGGAGACGGGAAATCATGGTTGGGAAAAGGGGAAGAGAGATAAGACCATAAGATATAGGAGAGGAATTAGTCCATTTGGCCCATTAAGTCTGCTCCGCCATTTCATCATGACTGATCCATTTTTCCTCTCAGCCCCAATCTCCCGCCTTCTTCCCATATCCCTTCATGCCTTGACCAGTCAAGAATCCATCAACTTCTCCCATAAATATTCGTAAAGTCTTGGCCTCCTGTGGCAACAAATTCCACAGATTCACTACTCTCTAGCTAAAGAAATTTCTCCTCATCTCCTTTTTAAAAGAACTCTTCTCTATTCTGAGGCTGTGTCTTCTGGTCCTAGACTCTCCCACCATAGGAAACATCCTCTCCACATCCACTCTGCCTTGGCTTTTCACCATTTGATAGGTTTCAATGAGGTCACTCCCATTCTTCCGAATTCTAGTGAATACAGGTCCAGGGCCATCAAATGCTCTTCATATGAGAAGCTGTCCACTTTCCAGTTTCAGCACATCTTTTCTAAGGGGCCCAAATTTGCTCACAATACTCCAAGTGAGGGCTCGCCAGTGCTTTATAAAGTCTCAACATTACATTTTGCTTTTATATTCTAGTCCTCTTGAAACGAATGCTAAGATTGATTTGCCTTCTTCACCACAAACTCAACCTGCAAATTAACCTTTAGGGAATCCTGCACAAGGACTTTGCACCTCCATTTTTTTGTATTTTCCCCCCATTTAGAAAATAGTTAACCCTTTCATTTCTTCTGGCAAAATGCATGACCATACACTTCCTGACACTATATCCCATCTGCCCTTTCTTTGCCCATTCTCCTAATCTGCCCGAGTCCTTCTGTAGCTTCTCTACTTCATCAAAACTTCCTGTCCCTCCACCTGTCTTCATATCGTCTGCAAACTTTGAAACAAAGCCATCAATTCCATCATCCAAATCATTGACATATAACATAAAAAGAATTGGACCCAACACAGACCCCTGTGGAACATCACTAGTCACCAGCATCTGACCAGAAAATGCTCCCTTTATTTCCACTTTGTCAATCTGCCATTGCTTTACCATGCTAGAATCTTTCTATGTAATACCAGGACCTTCTAGTTTGTTAAGCAGCCTCATGTGTGGTACCTTGTTAAAGGCCTTCTGAAAATCCAAGTACACCACGTAACCCGATTCTACTTTGTCTATCCTGCTTGTTATTTCTTCAAAGAATTCCAACAGTTAATTAGATAGCTAGATACTTTATTGATCCCAAAGGAAATTACAGTATCACAGTAGCATTACAAGTACACAGATATAAATATTAGATGAGTAGTAGAAAGAATTTAAAAATGGTACCGCAAACATTTTACGAGGAGGGAACCATCACTTTCCCAGCTATAGGCTGACTCATTATAGTGGCCAAGGGTAAGAAAGACCTCATATAGTGCTTTTTAAAACAGCACAGTTGTCTTAAACTATTACTAAAAGTGCTGCTCTGTTCAGCCAAGGTGGCATGCAGAGGGTGAGAAACATTGTCCAGAATTGCCAGGATTTTCCATAGGGTCCTTTGTTCTAACACAGCCTCCAGTGTGTCCAGTTTGACCCCTATAACAGAGCCAGCCTTTCTAATCAGTTTATTGAGCTTGTTGGCATCACCCATGTTGATGCCCGTATAGAAGATTATACCGGCAACAACAGATGGTAGAGCATGTGAAGGAGAGGCCTGCATACTCCAAAGGACCTCAATCTCCTCAGGAAATAGAGGTGACTCTGGCCCTTCTTGTACATGGCCTCTGTGTCGCTGCTTCACTCAAGTCTGTCTCCAGATACACTCTCAGGTACTTGCAGGTCCTCATCACATCCACATCCTCACCATCAATAGTAAAAGGAGCAGTGCAGGCTCAGTCTTCCTAAAGTCCATCACCATCTCCTTTGTCTTACTGATGTTGAGCTGCAGATGATTCAGTTTGCACCATTTGACAAAGTCCTCCACCAGGGCCCTGTATTCATCCTCCTGTCCTCCCTTTATACACCCAACTATTGCTGAGTCATCAGGGAATTTCTTTAGATGACATGACTCAGTGTTGTATCTAAAGTCCAAGGTATACAGGATAAACAGGAAAGGAGCCAATACAGTCCCCCATGGGGTTCTAGTGCTGCTTATAGCCCAGTCTGACTCACAGCTCTGAAGCCACACATACTGTGTTCTGCCAGTCAGGGAGTCCATCGTCCAGGATACAATGGAAGTGCCAATATGCACTGAACGGAGCTTTTCCCTCAGCAATGAGAGCTGTATTGTATTGAAAGCACTTGAGAAATCAAAAAGCATGATCCTCATAGTGCTGCCCTGCTTATCCAAATGGGAGTAGGCTCTCTTCAGCAGGTAGAGGACAGCATCGTTGTCCCCAGTGTGCTTCTGCTCGGTTGAGATTTGTCAGGTAAGATTTTCCCTTGAGCAAACCATGCTGACTACAGCCTATTTTATCATGTGCCTCCTAGTACCCTTAGACCTCATGCTCAATAATCGACTCCAACATCTTTCCAACCAATGAGTTGAGATTAGCTGGCCTACAGTTTCCTTTCTTCTTCCTCCTCTCTTCCTTTTTGAAGAGTGGAGTGACATTTGAAATTTTCCAGTCTTCCAGAACCATTCCAGAATCTAGTGATTGTAGTTGTGAACTTCCCGTGATTCAGGACATTTACAAAGAGAAGTGTGTAAAAAGGGCCCGAAGGATCATTGAGCCACCCCAGTCACAAACTATTTCAGCTGTTACCATCTGGGAAACGGTAAAAGCCAGGACCAACAGGCTCCAGGGCAGCTTCTTCCACCAGGCCATCAGACTGATGAACTCACGTTGATTTGAGTGCATTCTATGTTATGTTGACTGCACTATTTATTATAAATGATTATAAATTACTATGATTGTGCATTGCACATTTAGACCAAGACATCACGTAAAGATTTTTACTCCTCATGTATGTGAAGGATGTAAGAAATAAAGTCAATCAATTCAATTCTTTTTTTAAAAACTTTTTTATTGAGTTTTCAAATAATTACAGAAAGAAAAAAATATATACCCTTCCCCCCTCCCCTTAGCCCCTCCCCCCTAACATCCCTATATAAAAAAAAAGAAAGAAAGAAAGAAAGAAAGAGTGCCTGGATATCGGAAGATCCCCACATGCTCCACGGAGTTTGTAATAACTTTAGTATATATATTTATTTCTTTCCCCAACTAACCAATTATTTTATCTTTGGAGCACCTAATATTTAATCCTGTCTTTTGTAAATAAGGGTGCCAAATTTTCAAAAATGTTTCATATTTATCTCTTAAATTATAAGTAATTTTTTCAAGTGGAATACAGCTGGAAATTTCATTCTTCCAACGATCTATACTTAAGTATGCATCTGATTTCCAAGTAACTGCAATAGCCTTTTTGGCTACTGCAGTGCAATTTTTATAAATTCTTTCTGATATTTATTCAATTTGGGTTTCGATTTTATCCCTTCAATATCGCCTAATAAAAATAATATTGGATTATGTGGAAGTTGTGTTCCAATAATTTGTTCCAATAAAACTCTTAAATTTGTCCAAAAAGGTTGAATTTTAGAACAAGACCAAGTAGAATGTAAAAAAGTACCGATTTCTTGGTTACATCGGAAACACTGATCGGATAAATTTGGATTTAATTTATTTATTTTTTGTGGTGTAATATATAATTGATGTAAAAAATTATATTGCACTAATCTTAACCAGACATTTATTGTATTTGTCATACTATCAAGACATAGTCTTGACCAATTTGTTTCTTCAATTTTAATATTCAAGTCACTTTCCCATTTTTATCTTGACTTATGGACTCCTTGTTTAATTGCCTGTTTTTGAATCAAGCTACACATACAAGAAATAAATTTTTTAGTTTTTCCTTTTTGAATTAAAGTTTCTATTTTATTAGATTTCGGCAATAACATTGTTTGACCAAATTTTTCTCTTAAATAAGCCCTTAATTGGAAGTAACAAAAAAGTGTTGTTTGATACTTTATATTTACTCTTTAATTGATCAAATGACATTAATATACCTCCTTCAAAACAATCTCCTATATATCTAATCCCTTTTTGAAACCAATTATATAAAAGTTGATTATCCATTGTAAAAGGAATAAGTCTATTTTGAATTAAAGATCTCTTTGCTAATAAAGATTTCTTTGTCTCATCATCAACATTTATCTTATTCCAGAAAGTCAATCAAATGTTTTAATATAGGAGATTCTTTCTTTTCCTGTATCCATTTAGATTCCCATTTATATATAAAATCTTCTGGTGTATTTTCTCCTATTTTATCTAGTTCTATTCTAATCCATGCCAGTCTATCTTTCTCAAAAAAAGATGCAATAAATCTAAGTTGATTTGCTTTATAATAATTCTTAAAATTTGGAAGTTGTAACCCTCCTAGATCAAATTTCCATGTCAATTTTTCCAACGATATTCTTGACATCTTACCTTTCCAAAGAAACTTCCTCACATATTTATTTAACTCTTGAAAAAACTTCTGGGGTAGTTGTATTGGTAGTGATTGAAATAAGTATTGTAGTCTAGGGAATATATTCATTTTTATGGTATTTACTCTACCTACTAATGTTATTGGTAATATCATCCATTTATCAAGATCTTCTTGAATTTTTTTCAATAATGTTAAGTAATTTAATTTATATAAGTTCTTTATATCATTATCAACTCTTATACCTAAATATTTTAGACCATTTGCCGGCCATCTAAATTGAGTTATTAATCGACATTGACTATAATCTCCTTCAGTAAGAGGTAAAATTTCACTTTTATCCCAATTTATTTTATAACCTGATATTTTCCCATATTCTTCTAATCTATAGGATAATTTACGCAACGAGTGCAGTGGGTTTGTTAAATAAAGCAGAACATCATCAGCAAATAAGTTAATCTTGTATTCTTCCTGATTAACTCTGAAACCCTTAATATCTGGGTCCATTCTAATTAATTCAGCTAATGGTTCTATCGCCAACACAAATAAAGCAGGTGATAATGGACAACCTTGCCTAGTTGACCTTGTTAACTGAAACGGTGTTGAAATTTGACCATTTGTCACTACTTTAGCTTTGGGATTAGTATTTAAGGTTTTAATCCATTTTATAAAAGATACTCCTAATCCATATTTTTCCAATACCTTAAATAAAAAATCCCATTCCAATCTATCAAATGCTTTTTCTGCATCTAGAGCAACTGCCACACTCATTTCCTCCCTCTTTTGCGCTAAATGAATTATACTAAATAATCGAGTTACATTATCTGCCGATTGTCTATTTTTAATAAATCCTGTTTGATTCATATGTATTAATTTTGGTAAGTATTTAGATAATCTGTTAGATAAGATTTTTGCTATTATTTTATAATCAGTGTTTAATAAAGAAATAGGACTATATGATGCTGGCTTTAAAAGATCTCTATCTTTTTTTGGCAATACTATTAAAATAGCTGTCAAAAAAGATTCTGGAAGTTTATGCGTTCTTTCTGCTTGATGTATTAACTCCATAAAAGGAGGAATTAATAAATCTTTAAACATTTTATAAAATTCAGGCGGAAAACCATCTTCTCCTGGAGATTTATTACTTTGAAATGATCCTAGAGCTTCTTCGACCTCTTTCAATGTAAAAGGCATATCTAATCCCTTCTGTTCTTCCGTATTTAATTTTGGAAGAGTTATTTGTGATAAAAACCTTTCTATCTTGACATTATCATTTTGTGATTCTGATTTATACAACTCAGAATAAAAATTCTTGAAACTTTCATTAATTTCTAAAGGTTTATAAGTAATTTTATTTACTCTTGTTCGAATTGCATTTATTGTTTTAGAAGTCTGGTCTGTTTTTAACTGCCATGCAAGGACCTTATGTGATCTTTCACCTAGTTCATAATATCTCTGTTTAGTTCTCATAATTGCTTTTTCTGTTCGATATGTCTGAAGTGTATTATATTGTAACTTCTTATTAATAAGTTGTCTTCGTTTTTCTTCTGTCATTTTTTTTGAGATTCTTTTTCTAATTTTGTAATCTCTTTTTCCAATTGATCTATTTCTATCATATATTCCTTCTTAATTTTAGAAGTATAACTTATTATCTGACCTCTCAAATATGCCTTCATTGCTTCCCACAATATATATTTATCATCAAATGAATGTGAATTTGTATCTAAAAAGAACTGAATCTGCTTTTTCATAAAATCACAAAAATCTTGAAGTTTTAGTAATATTGAATTAAATCTCCATCTATAAATTGATTCCTCTTTATCTATCATTATCATTGTCATTATCAAAGGAGAATGATCTGACAATATTCTCGCTTTATATTCCATATTTTTCACTCTATCTTGAATATTCGTTGATAATAGGAAAAAATCTATCCTTGAATATGTTTTATGTCTATTTGAATAAAATGAATAATCTCTTTCTTTTGGATTAATTCTTCTCCATATATCAATCAAATTTAAGTCTTACATCAATGATAGAGTTAATTTTGCTACTTTTGATTTTGTGACAACCTTTGTTGATCTATCTAAAACTGGATCTAGACAAAAGTTAAAATCTCCACCTATTGATATTTTGTCATGTGCATTAGCCAAATTCAAAAAGACCTCTTGTATAAATTTTACATCATTTTCATTTGGTGCATAAATATTCATAAGAGTCCATAGTTCTGAAAAAATTTGACAATGTATAATTACATATCTCCCCGCCGAATCAATTAATACATTTTGTATTTTAATTGGTAAATTTTTATTAACCAAAATTGCAACTCCTCTCGCCTTTGAATTAAATGAAGCTGCAATAACATTTCCAACCCAGTCTCTTTTTAATTTTTGATGTTCTATCTCTGTTAAATGTGTTTCTTGTAAAAAAAGCTATATCTGTTTTCATTTTTTTAATGTATGTTAAAATTCTTTTTCTTTTCACCGGTCCATTAAGCCCATTAACATTAAAACTTTAAAAATTCAGTAAATTGGTCATTATTTTTAATTATGTTACTCCAATCTATAATAATACCTAATCTTTCAACTTTTGTGGTATCTTGGGAAATCTTTTTAATATTCCCCATGTTGCTGTGTGTGTCCCCACCGATCATCCAGGCAGAAAGATAGAAGAAAAATAGAGTATAAAGAAAAAAACAAAATACCCCCCTACTAATGTTGTGAAAAAAAAAGAACACAACATTACCCCCCTCTGTTGTACGGGTCATGGCAATCGTCATGATTACACACGTGAATCCCGTAGTAATCGATCCAAAGCTCCCCAGCTCCCCCCACCCGCAACATAAAAAAGTATATATATAAGAAGAAAAAAATACTATTCTCAATTAGTATTTCTGAAATTTTGCTTTCCCCCCTGTATCATCCTTAAGTGTCCATCACTTCCATTCACTGTCTCTGTCTGCATCTTTAATCCATTACACTTGGAAATCTCTATGTGTAATTAGTGAGTAGTTGGAAGTTTTTGTGCGAACTCCTCCGCTTATCGATAATCGGTAAAAAATCTTCTTTTTCCCTCCTATAAAAAAATTATCAGTGTTGCTGGGTGACACATTATAAATTTATAACCCTTTTCCCATAAGACTTTTTTCGCTGGGTTAAATTCCTTCTTTCTCTTCAAAAGGTTATAACTTATATCAGGATAGAAAAGAACTGCCTTCCCTGCTATCATCAATGGCCCGTTTCTCTTTTTGGTACATTGGGCAGCCGCCTTCAGGATCTTTTCTTTATCTTGGTATCTTAAACATTTTATCAAAATTGATCGTGGATTTTGATCAGCTTGAGGTCTTGAACTTAAGGATCTATGAGCCCTTTCAATTTCAATTGGAGTTTCTCCTTCCATTTCCAATTTTTCAGGGATCCATTTTTGAAAAAAATTTATTGGACCTTCTCCTTCTATATCTTCTTCAAGTCCAACAATTTTAATATTGTTTCGTCTACTAAAATTTTCAAGCTTATCAATTTTTTCCATAAATTTTTTTCTTTCTGATGTCCAGGCAGTAATATCATCTTCCATTTTATTCATTCTTTCAACCATGTCTTCCGTTGTAGTTTCCAAATCTATAATTCTCTTTTCCATTTTTTCCTGTCTTTTTGTCATTTTATCAAACATAATCTCCATATTTATCATTTTTAATTACTTTTAATGCATTTAATTTTTCTAATTTACGCATTATTTGCATCAAAGTCTTTTCTATATTTCCAGAAAAACTTTTACCTCCACCTTCGTCTGATTTTTCCAGAGAATCTGAATCTACCTCAGATTCACTTTCACTTTCGGTTTCAATCGTAACTAGGATTTGTAGTTCTGGTTGCTCTCGTTTGCGCATTCTCCTTCCTTCACGTTTGCGCAGTTCTCGTTGGTCTTTTTCTTTAGAAATGGTCGATGTTGCCGCAGTTTCCTGTTCTGTATCGCCGGTGGTAAAATGTACCTGAGCCCGCGGTTCTTTGGCAGAAGTGGGCCTTGATTCTGTTCCAGTTTGTATTGTCTTCACGGTAGTAGTTTTCTTCATCTTCTGTTTGTGAGGCATAACTTGAAACAATCCGGAGTAGTTTATAAGTAACTTTTAGAAAGTATTTACTAACTTTTCTTCACTTAAACATTAATTTATTGATTTTTTATGGGAGAGCTGGGTTCTAGCGTCTCGATCCCACGTCATCACGTGACGTCCCCCCAATTCAATTCTTAAAAGATCACGATCTCTTCAGCTACCTCTCTCAGAACTCTTGGGTGTACACCATCTGGTCCGGGTGATTTATCTACCTTCAGAACTTTCAGTTTCCCAAGACCCTTCTCTCTAGTAATGGTAACTTCACACACTATATGCCCCTTGACACCTGGAACTTCTTGGGACAGTTCCTGTTTACTTGCAGATGCCTCCTCCTGTTTGTCACTCATACCTTCCATTGACTCAGCTCCCCAGGCCACCTGACTGAACTCAGCTTCCTTCAGTTTAATCAGGTGCTGCCAAACATCTTCAACCTCTGCTGGTGCCAATCAATGAGGCCTGTCTTGGAAAGGAGTGTCCTCTGTCACTCTAGCTCCTTCTCCAGGATGTAACGTGACAGTTTTACGCTGGCTGTACCATGCGGTTCTTCGTTTATGCTTACCATTCTGCTTAGGAGGAATGTGCTCCTTCTGCACCTTCTCAAAAGCAGCTCTGACCACTAGGTTTAATGGACAAGGTTTTCAAAACATTCTCTCAATTTCTCTTCTTGCATGCTCCCATGAGCCTTCTCACAATGAGAGTATTTGTTCCCACAAGAATGGAAGCTTCATCCTTTTCAGCCAGATCCAGGCAGATCAACACTGGTGTGTCGATAGTCTCAGTTACTCCAACATTTGCTTCCGAAAATCCAGTTTCAAAGAGAAGTAATCACTGTACAGGTACTCATCAGTACTAAGCCCCCAGATCTCAAGGGCATTAAGTAGTGTCAACTGAAAATGCGTCAAATACCAGATGTAAAAGGATCTATAAAGTAAAGTAACTTGAGAACCTGTGCCAAGTAGGGCTCTCGCATAAGTACCTTCAATCTATATGGATACGTCAGAGCTTGGTCCTACTAAACCTTCAGGAATAGTGCTTTGCACTTTAGTTTTTCCCTTGATACAGTGATTTGAACACGTTCTCTCCAAGGCACCAGCCTATGCCTTTACTGGGTCCCTCTGTCATTTTGCTTCTTTTCTTCTCGGTTTAATTAACTGCTGACTTGCTTTTCGAAGATTTTCCTGTCCCTCACAGTCTCACTTGAAATGGCAATCTTCTCCACAGTTGGAGAACAGAAAATACCTGTCGCCTCTCTGTCAAGAGACCCTTTTCAGCAACATTCCTCTGCTCAGCAAGTCCTATAGGTGGGTTGGGTTTCCCAACTGATGTGTCACGTTTAGCTGAAACATTAGCAGACATCTTTCGAGTCAGTTCAACTTGAAGGGCTTTCACCTCATTCCTCAAAAGCTCTATCTCTGTGGCATCAGGGTCACTTTAGCAGCAAAGGCTAGCATTTAAGATACTGTCCAGCGTTTGGAAATATTCCACTCTTCAATCATGCTTTCCTCCTATCTAACTTCTCTGAGGAACTCGCTAAAAAATGGAGGATGGACCATCTTGTGGGTCATTTGAATATGTAGAGCAATTGTGTCATGTGACGGTGCATCCTTCGCAACTAGCTCCACCCTCAAGCAATTTCCCTCAGACAATTGAATGCCCCTCTGTGGCGCGAACAGTGCAAGAGCTTGTCCAACCTGAAATGGTAGGCAGACAGCTTCTCTCCTTCCTCCTGGAAGGTGTCCCTAAACTTTCTCATAAGATCAGCTAAACATTCAGTATTGCCAAAAGCATCTTCCAGAGGTTGCAGGTAGTTAAATGAAGTGGCTAATGGATTCTCTGCCTTGAGGAACCTCACTATATCAGCCACCAGGCCCTTTATCAGTCTCCGTATTTTTTTATATTATATGAACACTGCCTTTCATCAATTAACTGAGAAGTCTGCTCGGCTCAAGCCTCATATTTTTCTTTCCCATCAGGCGTGACTGAACTCCAGAGAACATTCTCAGCCTATGATAACTTTGGCTCTTTGCATGTACATTTTGGCATTTATCACGAACAATGTAATAGCTAAATCCAGCTCAGAACTTAAGTCGACACTTGAAGGACATATTAGGTTTCTCATATCAACTTTCCCTCTTTTTTCAGAAACCTGAACAACTTGTTTTAAAGTCTTCACTCTCAGCTATATTCCCCCTTCTGCAGAGATATGAACTGGCCATGGCCCCACCTCTCCATGTACCCCTATCCTATTGGGCAGCATGACTTCAGTCACGTCACTGGTGGTCATACCACACCCAACCCTAAGCTCTGTGGCATCCATAATAAAGTACCCCACTTTCTACAAAACACTGGCTTAAATGCACAAATAAGCCACTTAATCAATCCTTATACAGAATTCAAGCATTCACACAGCATCCGATCCTGTACGAGCCCCACAGTGTAACCCTCTCACCGGGCTTTTATACAAACAAGGCTCATTAGCTTCCTCTGCGAACAGCCACGTGACTGAGAGGTTAGAAGGCCACCTTCCATAAGCAATATACATCTAAAGTCGGTATGGCACAGAGTCTGGCCCTGTGGCTCAGAAGGGTAGGGAAAGGAAGAGCATGGCAGCAGTGATAGGGGACTCTATAGTTAGGGGGTCAGACAGGCGATTCTGTGGATACAGGAAAGAAGCACGTGTGGTAGTTTGCCTCCCAGGTGCCAGGGTCTGAGATGTTTCTGATTGCATCCACAATATCCTGAAGTGGGAAGAACAGCCAGAGGTTGTGGTACCTATTGATACCAACAACATAGGCAGGAAAAGGGAGCAGGTCCTGAAAGCAGACTACAGAGAGTTAGGAAGGCAGTTGAGAAGCAGGACCACAAAGGTAGTCATGTCAGGATTACTGCCTGTGCCACATGACAGTGAGTATAGGAATAGAGTGAGGTGGAGGATAAATGCACGGCTGAGGGGATTGGAGCAGGAGGCAGGGATTCAGATTTCTGGATCATTGGGACCAAAAAGGACGGCTTGCACTTGAATCCCAGGGGGACCAATATCCTGGTGGGGAGGTTTGCTAAGGCTTTTGGGGAGAGTTTAGACCAGGATTGCTGGGGGGTGGGATCCAAACTGAAGAGACGGAGGAAGACGCGGTTGGCTCACAAATGGAGAAAGCTTGGAGACACTGCAAGAGGGGGGATAGACAAGTGATAGAGAAGGGATGCACTCAGACCGATGGTTTGAGATGTGTCTATTTTAATGTAAGGAGTATTGTGAACAAAGCGGATGAGCTTAGAGCGTGGATCAGTACTTGGAGCTATGATGTTGTGGCCATTACAGAGACTTGGATGGCTCAGGGGCAGGAATGGTTACTTAGAGTGCCGGGTTTTAGATGTTTCAGAAAGGACAGGGAGAGAGGCAAAAGAAGTGGGGGTGTGGAATTGTTGATTAGAGATAGTGTCACGGCTACAGAAAAGGAGGAAGTCATGGAGGGATTGTCTATGGAGTCTCTGTGGGTGGAAGTTAGGAATAGGAGGGGGTCAATAACTGGGTGTTTTTTATAGACCACCCAATAGTAAGAGGAACATCGAGGAGCACATAGGGAGACAGATTCTGGAAAGGTGTAATAATGACAGGGTTGTCATGGTGGGAGATTTTAATTTCCCAAATATCGATTAGCATGTCCCTAGAGTGAGAGGTTTAGATGGGGTCGAGTTTGTTAGGTGTATTTAAGAAGGTTTCTTGACACAATATGTAGATAAGCCTACAAGAAGAGAGGCTGTACTTGATCTGGTATTGGGAAATGAACCTGGTCAGGTGTCAGGTCTCTCAGTTTGAGAGCATTTTGGAGATAGTGATCACAATTCTATCTCCTTTACCATAGCACTGGAGAGGGATAGGAACAGACAAGTTAGGAAAGCATTTAATAAGAGTAAGGGAAATATGAGGCTATCAGGCAGGAGCTTGGAAGCATAAATTGGGAACAGATGTTTTCAGGGAAATGTATGGAAAAAATGTGGCAAATGTTCAGGAGGTATTTGTGTGGAGTTCTGCACAGGTACGTACCAATGAGACAGGGAAAGGGTGGTAGGGTACGGGAACTGTGGTGTACAAAGCAAAGTCACAAAGAAAAGAAGAGCTTACAAAAGGTTCAAAAAGCTAGGTGATGATAGAGATCTAGAAGATTATAAGGCTAACAGGAAGGAGTTTAAGAAAGAAATTAGGAGAGCCAGAAGTGGCCAAGAGAAGGCCTTGGAAGACCAGGATTAAGGAAAAACCCAAGGCATTCTACAAGTATGTGAAGAGCAAGAGGATAAGATGTGAGAGAGTAGGACCAATCAAGTGCAACAGTTGAAAGTGTGTGTGGAACCAGAGGAGATAGTAAAGGTACTTAATGATTACTTTGCTTCAGTATTCACTACAGAAAAGGATATTGGCGATTGTAGGGATGACTTACAGCAGACTGAAAAGCTTGAGAATGTAGATATTAAGAAAAACAATGTGCAGGAGCTTTTGGAATGCAACAAGATGGATAAGTCACTGGGGACCCGACGAGATGTACCCCAGACTACTGTGGGAGGTGAAGAAGGAGATTACTGAGCCTCTGGCGACGATCTTTGCATCATCAATGGGGATGGGAGAGGTTCCAGAGGATTGGAGGGTTGCAGATGTTGTTCCATTATTCAAGAAAGGGAGAAGAGATAGCCCAGGAAATTATAGACCAGTGAGTCTTACTTCATTGGTTGGTAAGTTGATGAAGAAAATCCTGAGAGGCAGGATTTATGAACATTTGGAAAGGTATAATATGATTAGCAATAGTCAGCATGGCTTTATCAATGGCAGGTCGTGCCTCACGAGCCTGATTGAATTTTTTGTGAATGTGAATAAACACATTGATGAAGGTAGAGCAGTAGATGTAGTGTATATGGATTTCAGCTAGGCACTTGACAAGATATCCCATGTAAGGTTTATTGAGAAAGTAAGGAGGCATGGGATCCAAGGAGACATTGCTTTGTGGATCCAAAACTGGCTTGCTCACAGAAGGCAAAGAGTAGTTGTAGTCGGGTCATATTCTGCATGAAGTTGGTCACCGTGATGTACCTTAGGGATCTGTTCTGTGACCCCTTCTCTTCATGATTTTTATAAATGCCCTGGATGAAGAAGGAAGGGATAGGTTAGTAAGTTTGCTGATGACACAAAGGTTGGGGGTGTTGTGGATAGTGCGGAGGGCTGTCAGAGGTAGCAGTGGGACATTGATAGGATGCAAAACAGGGCTGAGAAGTGGCAGATGGAGTTCAACCTAGGTAAGTGTGATGTGGTTCATTTTGGTAGGTCAAATATTATGACAGAATATAGTGTTAATGGTAAGACTCTTGGCAGTGGAGGATCAGAGGGATCTTGGGGTCCAAGTCTATAGGACACTCAAAGCTCCTATGCAGGTTGATTCTGTGGTTAAGAAATCATACGGTGCACTGGCCTTCATCAATCATGGGATTGAGTCTAGGAGCCATGAGATAATATTGCAGCTGTATAGGACCCTGGTCAGACCCCACTTGGAATACTGTGTTCAGTTCTGGTCACCTCACTACAGGAAGGATGTGGAAACCATAGAAAGGGTGCAGAGGAGATTTACAAGGATGTTGCCTGGATTGGAGAGCATGCCTTATGGGAATAGGTTGAGTGAACTCGGCCTTTTTTCCTTGGAGCGACAGAGGATGAGAGGTGACCTGATAGAGGTATCACAGTTGGAAAGAAGCTGTTCCCAAATCTGGCCATACGAATCTTCAAGCTCCTGAACCTTCTCCTGAAGGGAAGAGGGACAAAAAGTGTGTTGGCTGGGTGGGTCGTGTCCTTGATTATCCTGGCAGCACTGCTCCAACAGCGTGTGGTGTAAAGTGAGTCCAAGGATGGAAGATTGGTTTGTGTGATGTGCTGGGCTATGTTCACGATCTTCTACAGCTTCTTCTGGTCTTGGACAGGACAACTTCCATACCAGGCTGTGATGCACCCTAGAAGAATGCTTTCTACGGTGCATCTATAAAAATTAGTGAGGGTTTTAGGGGACAAGCCAAATTTCTTCAATTTTCTCAGGATGTAAAGGCGCTGGTGGGCCTTCTTGGCAGTGGACTCTGCTTGTTTAGACCAAGTCATGTCATTTGTGATATTCACACCAAGGAACTTAAAGCTTTTGACCCTGTTTCACCTGTGCACCACCGATGTAGATGGGGTTGTGCGGTCCGCTACTCCTTCTGAAGTCAACAATCAATTCCTTCATCTTGCTGACGTTGAGGGATAGGTTATTGTCTTCGCACCATGCCACCAGGTTCTTAATTTCCTCTCTGTACTCATACTCATCATTACCCAAGATACGGCCTACAATTGTGGTGTCATCAGCAAACTTATATATTGAGTTCGATGGAAATTTGGCTACACAATCATGGGTGTACAGCGAGTACAGCAAGGGGCTGAGTACATAGCCTTGTGGGGCACCGGTGCTCAGAGTGATTGTAGAGGAGAGCTTGTCCCCTATTTTTACAGCCTGGGTCCTGTCTGTGAGGAAGTTGAAGATCCAGCTGCAGATCTGAGTGCTGAGACCCAGGTTCCGGAGCTTAGGAATCAGTTTAATTGGAATTATGGTATTAAAGGCAGAACTGTAGTCAATGACATGCCCCCTTCTCATTGCTACCATCCAGGAGGAGGTACAGGAGCCTGGCGATTTACACTCAACTTTACAGGAACAATTACTTCCCTTCTGCCATCAGATTTCTGAATGGACATTGAACCCATGAACACTAACTCACTATTTTGTTTTTGCTTATTTTTTTCTCTCTTTGCTAGATTATGAACTGCTGCTGTTAAGTTGACAAATTTCACATCACATGCCGGTGATAATAAACCTGATTCTGATTCACTATTATTTAATTTATTTCTATATATACAGTACTATGAAAAGTCTCAGGCACATACATCTAGTTAGGGTGCCTAAAACTTTTGCACAATACTGCAGTAATTTTAGGTATTGCACTGCACTCCTGCTGCAAAACAAAAATAAATTTAATGACATATATGTGAGTGATGGTAAACCTGATTCTGATATGGGTCTCTGTTATGGACTGAGAGTCGGAGGGGGGCAGGGAGAGGGGAATCATGGTTGGGTAAAGGGGAAGGAACAGGAAGCACCAGAGACAATTCCCAATATCTTTTTCTCCCGCCAGGTTTACAAACCCACTGTCTGCTCTGCATTGACAAACACAGTGTTGTGCAAATGTCTCAGGCATCCTATGTGCATAAGAATTAGATGTATGACATGTATAGGAAACAGGGAGCAAATAACATACTTGAGGAGTATAAAAAGTGCAAAAAAATACTTAAGAAAGAAATCAGGAGGGCTAAAAGAAGACATGAGGTAGCTTTGGCAGTCAAGGTGAAGGATAATCCAAAGAGCTTCTACAGGTATATTAAGAGCAAAAGGATAGTAAGGAATAAAATTGGTCTTCTTGAAGATCAGAGTGGTCGACTATGTATAGAACCAAAAGAAATGGGAGAGATCTTAAATGAGTTTTTTGCATCTGTATTTACTAAGGAAACTGGCATGGAGTCAATGGATATAAGGCAAACAAGTAGTGAGGTCAAGGAACCTATACAGATTGAAGAGAGGAGGTGCTTGCTATCTTGAGGCAAATCAGAGTAGATAAATCCCCAGGACCTGACAGGGTATTCCCTCGGACCTTGAAGGAGACTGGTGTTGAAATTGCAGGGGCCCTGGCAGATATATTTAAAATGTCAGTATCTACGGGTGAGGTGCCGGAGGATTGGGGGATAGCTCATGTTGTTCTGTTGTTTAAAAAAGGCTCTAAAAGTAATCTGGGAAATTATAGGCCAGTAAGTTTGACGTCGATAGTAGGTAAATTATTGGAAGGAGTACTAAGAGATAGGATCTACAAGTATTTAGACAGACAGGGACTTATTAGGGAGAGTCAACACGGCTTTGTGCATGGTAGGTCATGTTTAACAAATCTATTAGAGTTTTTCGAGGAGGTTACAAGGAAAGTGGATGAAGGGAGGGCAGTGGATATTGTCTACATGGACTTCAATAAGGCCTTTGACAATGTCCCACATGGGAGGTTAGTTAGGAAGATTCAGTCGCTAGGTATACATGGTGAGGTAGTAAACTGGATTAGACATTGGCTCAATGGGAGAAGCCAGAGAGTGGGAGTGGAGAATTGCTACTCTGAGTGGAGGCCTGTGACTAGTGGTGCGTCATAGGGATCAGTGCTGGGTCCATTGTTATTTGTCATCTATATCGATGATCTGGATGATAATGTGGTAAATTGGATCAGCAAATTTGCTGATGATACAAAGATTGGAAGTGAGGAAGGTTTTCAGAGCTTCCAGAGGGATCTGAACCAGCTGGAAAAATGGCAGATGGAGTTTAATACAGACAAGTGTGAGGTATTGCACTTTGGAAGGAAAAACCAAGGTAGAACATACAAGGTAAATGGTAGGGCACTGAGGAGTGCAGTAGAACAGAGGGATCTAGGAATACAGATACAAAATTCCCTAAAAGTGGCGTCACAGGTAGATAGGGTAGTAAAGAGAGCTTTTGGTACATTGGCCTTTATAAATCGAAGTATTGGGTATAAGAGTTGGAATGTTATGGATATTAATATGGTTGAAAGAGTGCAGAGAAGGTTTACGAGGATGTTGCTGGGACTTTAAAAACGGAGTTACAGAGAAAGGTTGAATAGGTTAGGACTTTATTCCCTGGAGCATAAAAGAATGAGGGGAGATTTGAAAGAGGTATATAAAATTATGATGGGTATAGATAGAGTGAATGCAAGCAGGCTTTTTCCACTGAGGCTAGGGGAGAAAAAAACCAGAGGATATGGGTTAAGGGTGAAGGGGGAAAAGTTTAAAGGGAACATTAGGAGGGGTTTCTTCACACAGAGTGGTGGGAGTGTGGAATGAGCTGCCAGATGAAGTTGTAAATGCGGGCTCACTTTTGACATTTAAGAAATACTTGTACAGGTATATGGATGAGAGGTGTATGGCGGGATGTGGGCCAGGTGCAGGTCAGTGGGACTATGCAGAAAAATGGTTTGGCACAGCCAAGAAGGGCCAAAAGGCCTGTTTCTGTGCTGTAATGTTCTATGGTTCTATTTCTTATAGTAATTTATAGTTTTTTTATCATTATGTGTCGTAGTATGCTGCTGCTTCAAACATCAAGTTTCTTGACATATGCCAGTGATGTTAAACCTGATTCTGATTCTGAGAAGGGATTAGGTATCATTAGTTTAATTACTCGACACAAGATCACGGGCTGAAGGGGCTCCTCCTTTGTTGTATTACTCTCAGAATCAGAATCACTGTCAAATCTCCCCTCAATGTTCTATGTTCTAGGGAGCAAAGTCCTAACCAATTTAACCTTTCCCTTTAATTCAAGTCCTTAAGTTCCGGTAACATCCTTGTAAATTTTCACTGCACTCTTTCAAGCTTATTTACATCTTTCCTGTAGGTAAGTGACCAAAACTGCACACAGTTCTCCAAATTAGGCCTCACTATCCTCTCATACAATTTCAACACTCCTTTCTTTTCAAATCTTTTTATTATTATTATTATCCAAAATACAAGAGTACATCGAAGTAAGTAACACTTACAATGTCTCAAAAGAGAAAAAAAACAATATTAAGGATTGAAAAATATGGTTGAACAAAAAAAGAGAAGAAAAGAAAAAAAAACCCTACTAAAGCAAGAAAAAGGTGAGAAAAAAAAGGACCCATGAGGTGTTCAACCCCGGAGCCATGCGTCATACAAAAAGCTTCTAAAGATAAACATCAAACCGCCAGCAAAAAAAAATTATACCAAAATTTACAATTAGATCGTGGAGGAAATCCGTCAATTAACTCAAATGATAGTAACGAGCAAATGAACCCCATCTTTTCTCAAAATCAAACATAGGTTCGAAGGTTCGACTGTTAATTTTCTCCAAACTAAGACATAACATCACTTGAGAGAACTACTGTGACAGAGTGGGAGCCGACGTATCCTTCCACTTCAACAGAATGGCCCTCCTAGCTATCAATGTAACAAACGCAATAACATGTTGGTCAGACAAAGAAATACCACGGATATTTTGAGGTATTATTCCAAAGAGCACAGTTAATTTGTTACTAATCAACAACTCCTAATTAGTTTTTGAAAGCCAATGTGCTAAAAGATTTATCTACAAGCCTATCTAACTCTGATACCACTTTCAAGGAATTATGGACCTGTATTCCCAGATCCCTCTATTCTACCACACTTCTCAGTGCTCTACCACTTGCCATGTAAGACCTGTTCTGGTTGGTCCTCCCAAAGCCTGAAGATAACGAACATTGAGGTGAACTGAACATGGGGGAGGAGGGTGGTTTTGTTTTTCTTCGAACAGGTTCCATGGTTTTCTTTGCTTTGTGTTGGTCTGTGGGGAAGACGGGTCTCAGAGCAGTATACTGCTGACCTTTTTTTGATAATAAATGTACTTTGAATCTTTGGATTCAAGAGTACAAGAGAGCAGAAGCAAGTGCAATTTCTATTCCTAAGGAAAAAGCACTTGGGAAGCTGAAAAATCTGCAGGTGGATAAGTCACATGGATGTGGTGGTCAGAAACAGATTGTTCCAACACAGCTAGCTGAAGAGACTGTGGAGGCATTTGTAATGATCATTCAAGAATCATTTGATTCTGGAATGATTCCAGAAAATTGCAAATGTCACTTCACACTTCAAGGAGGGCAGGAGGCAGAAGAAAGGCAAGATTGGACCAATTAGCCTGACTTCAGTGGTTGAGAAGATATTGGAGTTCATTATTAAGGATGAGGTTTCAGGGTACTTGGAGGCACATGACAAAATAGGTATGCCTTCTTTAAGGGGAAATCTTGCCTGACAAATCATTTGGAATTCTAAGAGGAAATAACAGACAGGATAGACAAAGACATAAACCATTGGATGTCATTTACTTGGATTTTCAGAAGGCCTTTGAAAAGGTGCTGCACACGAGGCTGATGAACAAGATAAGAATTCCTTGTTTACAGGAAAGATACTAGCATGGATAGAAGATTGGCTGACTGACATGAGGGAAAGAGTGGGAATAAAGGGGACTTTTCTGGCTGGTTGCCAGTGATTAGTGGTGTTCCACAATGATTGGTGTTGGAACTGCTTTTTTTCACATTATATGTCAAAGATTTAGATGATGGAATAGATGGCATTTTGGCCAAGTTTGCAGATGATATGAAGATAGCTAGAGGGACAGGTAGCATTGAGGAAGCAGGGCGTTTGAAGAAGGACTTAGACAGATTGAGAGAACAAAGGGTTCTCTCAAAGGGTATGGTTTTGCACTTTGGAAGAAGGAATAAAGGCATTGACTATTTTCTAAATGGGGAGAGAATTCAAAAATCAGAGGGACAAAGGGATTTGGGATTCCCTGATTCCCCTAACTTGGGGTAGCGTGGAAGCGTAGTGGTTAGTGCAATGCTTTATAGTACCAGCAACCCAGGTTCAATTCTCGCTGCTGTTTGTTTTCTCATTGGCGGCATGGGTTTCCTCTGGGTGCTTCAGTTTCCTCCCACAATCCAAAGATGTACAATTGGTAGGTTAATTGGATTATTGTAAATTGTTCTGTAAGTAGGCTTGGGTCAAATCAGGGGTTGCAGGGCTGTTCGGCTCAAAGGGCCGGAAGGGCTACTCTGCACTGTATCTCAATCAATAAATAAAAACGTGTAGGTTGAGTCAGAGTTGAGGAAGGCAAATGCAATATTAGCATTAATTTCAAGAGGATTAGAATATAAGAGCAAGGATGTAAGGCTAAGGATTTATAAGGCATTGTTCAATATTGTGAGTAATTTGGGCCCCTTATCTAAGCAAAGTTGAGCTGGCATTGGAGAAGGTCCAGAAGAGGTTCAAGAGAATTCTTCTTGAAATGAACAGGTTAACATGTGAATAGAGTTTGATATCTCTGGGCCTGTACTCTCTGGAGTTTAAAAGAATGAAAGGGATCTCAATAAAAACCTATCAAATATTGAAAAGCCCGGATAGAGTGGACATGGAGAGGATATTTCCTATAGCGAGTGAGTCTAGGACCAGAGGGCACAGCCTTAGAATAAGGATATCTATTAACAACAAAGCTGAGGAAGAATTTCTTTAGCCAGAAAGTAATGAATCTGTGGAGTTTATTATTCGGCCCATCACAAGCTCATCATTTCCTTCCATGCAGTTCTTCTTGAAAGGAGCCTGTACATTCTGATGTCCAGACTCAAACATAGCTTCTTCCCCATTGCAATCAAATTTCTGAAGCAATCACCTCTTTCACATCCTTTCTCAATGGTACTGAACCCATTATTCTACCTCTTCTGTTGCTGCCACTTTGGCATTCGGACCATAAGACATAGGAACAGAATGAGTCCATTCCTCTGCCATTCCATCGTGGCTGATTTATTATCACTCTCAACCCCGTTCTCCTGACTTCTCCCTGAAACCTTTGACACTCGTACTAATCAAGAAACTATCTACCTCCACTTAAAATATGCCCAATGACTTGGCTTCTTCAGCATTTACTATTTCCTGCAAGTTCTGACAACTCAGAGTGCAGCAAGCTGAAATCAACCCATCAGGTACTTTCTATAATGCATGTCTAGAAGTTCGAGACAATGCTTGTGGACAAGCCTGGCCCAAGAAAGTACATACACTGATACACTATCCTGATCGCCACATCAGTATGGAGGGACCAGGAGATGCCGCGGATGATGTAGGTACCTAGGAAATTGAAGCTGGTGACCATCTCGAAGAAGCTCCATTCATGAGGACAAGGTTGTGTTCCCTCTCCTGCTTCTTCAGTTCAACAACTTGCCCAGGGAAAAATACCAATTTTGGGGAACTTTTATGTTCCCAAATAGTGGTAGAGGTAGTGGAAGCAGCAATATGACAGAAATCAGTGATCAATGGACATCTCCAATCCCATAAGTACAAGGAGTAGCAAGAAATGCTGTGGGACCAATAATCACAACATAAAGTTCCAGGAGCAGTTTGAAGGTGAATACCCAGGGTCCAAAACGAATGTTCTTAACCAGTAAAGACAGTGTAGAGAAATTTACCAGGATGCTGTCTGGATTGTAGAGTATGCCTAATGAAGATAGGTTGGGCCTCCAGTTCTCTATTATCCATGTGCCTATCTAAGAGTTTCTTAAATGCCCTTAATGTAGTATCTGTCTCTACCACCAGCACTGACAGGGTATTCCATGCACCCACCATGTTACCCACCATGTAACAAACCTACCCATGACTTCCTCCCTATACTTGTTTCCAATCACTTTAAAATTATGCTTCCTTGCATTAGCCATTTCTACCCCAGGAGAAAGTCTCTGGCAATCCACTTGATTAATGCCTTTTGTCATCTTGTACACCTCTCGTCCTCCTTTGCTCCAAAGAGAAAATCCCTAGCCTACTTTCTAAAACTTCCACATCTTTTCTATAAAGGGACAACCAGAACAGAACACAATTCTCCAAGTGTGGTCTAACCAGAGTATGATGGAGTGGCAACATGTACAGTACTGCTCTCTGAGCTTCATCAGAGCAGCGAGTTTCAATGCCACCTGCTTTATATGACTGTCTGTCTGTCTGTCTATTGTATACACACAAAATATTTAGCCTCTCTTGATGGGGCAACCCTCCCAACAAGGTAATTAGACTGGCAATATTCCTTTGGACTGCCCCCAAACTATTATATCCTTTCTTAGATAAGGGGTCCAAAACTATTGGCCATTTCAGTGTGTTTCACGCGCTCTGGAGATTTTTGGAACAAAAGAGAAAGTTGGTTTGATTTGGTTGGATTGACTTTAATTTTCTTTGATAGGAGTGATAACACTGGAGGCTAAAGAAATTTGGCATATCTCCTTCGACCCTTACCTACTTTTCTTGATGCATCATAGAAAACATCCTATCTGGACGCATCACAGCTTGGTATACAAACTGCATTGCACGTGACTACAAGAAACCACAGAGATTGTGGACACAGCTCAGCACGTCACAGAAACAAGCCTCCCCTCTATGTCTGCACTTCTTGCAGCCTCAATAAAGTTGCCAGCATGATAAAAGCCCCCACCTACCCTGGATTTTCACTCTTCTCCTCCCTCCCATCAGACAGAAAATAAAAAAAACATGAAAGCATGTATCGTCTGGCTCAAGGACAACTTTTACCTCACTGTGTAATACTTCTAAATGGCTACCTAGTATAATAAGATGTGCGGCAGGATGGAGATACATCTCTGCCAAAGGAGATGTAAGGCGCTCCTTCCCTCCTCTAGCATGCAAGTCACTCATGGGCAAGGTGTAGCACCTACTTAGCCCCCATCCTCCCCAATCAAGGTTATGTGAAGCCATGAGAGCAGGTGCTGGATGGTCATATGAGCAGCTGGTGCATATCACAAGTCCTGGCTATGCGACCACTGACACCAGACAGACAATCTCTGAAGAGTATTGATAATGGCTGGGGTCACCCGTCTTGTAAAGACACTGCTCAGAAGAAGGCAATGGAAAACTACTTCTGTGGAAAAATTTGCCAAGAACAACCATGGACAGAGAAAAACCATGACTGCCCACATCATAGGGTACAACACATAACACACAAAAGAAGGAATACGATGAGAAGGACTCTTGATGTCAATCTACCCTCTTACGATCTTGTACTTGGTTTACCTGCACTGCACTTTCTCTCTGATGATTGCACTCTATTCTTCTTTCTTTTCTTGTTTCTTCTTGTTCTCTTCATAACAGCACCATAGCCACAATGCTGTTCTGAATTCTTAACCTTCTCCAAAATCAATCTAACCCTTCCTTCCTACATAATCCTCCATTTTCTATCTATGAGTCTCTTAGAAGTCCCTAATGTACCTGCCTCTACCTGCAACTCTGGCAGCATGCAAGACAAGCTGCTCACTGTATCTTGGTACATGTGACAATAATAAACCACTACCAATTCCAGTTCCATTTCATTGTCACCGGACAAGCAAAAGCTTCCAGGATTGGGTGAAGTATCAAAGCCTTGCCTCCATGATTTCAGCATCCAAGGTCACCAAGGTGAGAGTGACAAGCAGGGTGGCACATGCGATGCTATGGACAAAAGGTCTGAAGCATAGTTGGAGACTTGTACCACTTGCTGGGTAGGCAGGGCAGATGACTGCAAAGGGAATGAAATTAAAACCATGTGCAGAGTTTCGACTGAGGTTGGGTCTTACTAACAAATCCCAGCAGCAGAATGAAAAGTGGATCTTTGATGTTAAATGGATCATTAATGCAAACATTCTCCTTGCATTGCAAGAGTTTGAAATGTTATACTCACTCATTTTGAGAACCCTCGGCTGAGTATAAGCTTACTGCTTTCATCACAGCTGGTGGCGGTTACCTTAATTCTGTGGTAACTCTCCATTTGATAGGCAACCCATAATTATCCTATGGTTGCTCTTCAATTGCAGACAATAGTCAGCCTTATAATCATAAGACCCTTGTTTCAATCCATTAATCAAAGAAAGATTGTGCAGTCTCAGCACATGAAGCTTTTTGTGCCCTGAAATAGCTTTATTCTTACTCAAGACCCAAGATTCAAGATCGTTTAATGTCTTTTCCAGTACACAAGTTCAAAGTTCAAAGTAAATATATTATCAAAGTACATATATGTCACCAAGTCTAACCCAGAGATTCATTTCCTTGTGGACATACTCAATAAATCCATAATAAAATAATAACCATCATAGAATCAATGAAAGACCACACCAACTTGGGTGTTCAACCAGTGTGGGCTCATTAGGATTTTAAGGAGAGTTGGTATGCCACTAAAGACTCCAGTAAATTTCTATAGATGTACTGTTTCATCACCGACTGGTATGGAGGAGCCAATGCACAGGGTCAGAAAAAAAGCTGCAGAGGGTAATAAATGCTGCCTGCTCCATCATGGCCACTAGCCTCCTTACCAATGAGGACATCTTCAGAAAGCAATGCCTCAGAAAAGCAGCACTCATCATTATAGACACCCACCACTCAGGACATGCCCTCTTCTCATTACTACTTTCAGAGAGGAGGTACAGGAACCTGAAGGCACACACGCAGCATTTGGATTTCTGAATGGTCCGTGAACCTGTGAACATTATCCCACTCACCAGCACACACAAAATACTGGAGGAACTCAGCATGTCAGGCAGCATCTATAGCATATATGTCAAACTCAAGACCCACGGGCCAAATCCGACCCGCGAGATAATATCTAATTACTATTAAAGCTGGCCCCAGTAATCGAAGCGCCTATGGCGTATGATATGGCTAATGCTGAGTTTATTCAGGTACCAGGTTTTCAAGGTTTTTAGTGTTTATTCGGCAGTCTTCTTCATAAGAAACGGAATTTGTAAAGTGAAACACTTTGTAGTTATAGCAGAGACTGAGACACATGAGAGCAGACTGAAAAAACGGAGGCAACGAAAGCTGCGTTCGCACGCGTCCAACTGATCCGGCCCGCATGAAGCTGCATTTTGCTCAATCCGGCCCGTGACCTAAAATGAGTTTGACATCCCTGATCTATAGGAAAGAGTAAACAGTTAACACTTTGGGCATCAGGACAGTTTAGCCTGAAGCGTTGACTGATTACTCTTTCCCACAGATGCTGCCTGGCCTGCTGAGTTCCTCCAGCATTTCCTGTGCGCTGCTCTAGATTTCCAGCACCTGCGGACCTCCTTGTGTTTGGTACACTACCTCACTATTTTGCATTTTTCTTGCCCTACTGTTTTATTTTATACATATTTCTTATTGTAATTTATGGTACATTTTTTATGTACTGCTGCCAAAAATCAACAAATTTCACAACTTGGGTCAGTGATAATGAACCCCATTCTGATGGTAACCTGAAGATTCATATCAGCACCTCGGTGTTGCAAGTGGTCTACTTTGAACTTTGACCAAACCACTCAAAATGTTGCTCTCTTTAAAGAGTGGACGGTGTAGTAAATTATCTATAGGTCCTTCACACCTTCAAAGCATGGTTCAATCTTCAGCTGAGGTTCTGTGCCCTATGGCTAACATTCAAGCTAATGCTAGGACAATCCATTCAGAAAATGAGAAGCCCTCAACACATTCTAAAAATCTGCCTCAAATTTATCTCATTACATCAGGATGTGGAAAGCTCAGTCTGCAGAAGATATTACAGACTTCAGGAAAAGGATTGGTTGTGGATGCTCCAGAAACCTTTGGAGTGGATAAACAATTTGCTGAACGCCAGTCAATTTGGGGAAAACTAGTTTTATTGGTGGAGAGTTATAAAAATCCACAAGAGCAAAGTTCAAAAGGTCAAAGTAATTTTATCATCAAAGAATGTATACCTCATCCTGAGATTCACAGTAGAACAAAGAAATGCAATAAAATCAATGATAAACTAAACTCAAAGACTGACAATCAATGTGCAAAAGAAGACAAACTGAGCACATACAAAAATAAAATCAAATAATAATAATTAATAGCATTTATGAAACATGTCAGTTTAAAATGTCAATGTCAACATACTCACCACCAACATGAGAAATTAATAGCCCAAGACAAGATTGAGGAGCTTGCTTCAGGTTGGAACAGATTTCACAATAAGAAAAACAAAACATTGAATGTTCAGAATAAGAAAGAGGAAAATAACAGGCCATGCTTTACTTTTAAAGAGAGATGCAGCTAAAGGCACTCACAGTTATGTATGGACAGTTGTATTGCAACTTCAAGAAAATTTATAGATGTAAATGTGAATACCTGAAACTTATTTGTCACTCTACGTGAGCTTTGTAAAAATAACGGCTTGTTATATGAAGCGCATTCGATGGCTCTGGTCCTCTATTCACTGATATTCAGAAGAATAAGGGGTGACCTGATTGAAACCTATCAAATTTTGAAAGGCCTCGATAGATTGGATGTGGGGAAGATCCCTATGGTGGGAGAGTTAAGGACCAGAGGACACAGCCTCAGAATAGAGGAGCATCCTTTAGAATGGAGGTGAAGAGGAATTTCTTTAGCTAGAGAGCGGTGAATCCGTAGAATTCTTTGCCACAGGCAGCTGTGGAGGCCAAGTATTTATATATACTTAAGGCAGAGGTTGATAGATTCTTGATTGGGCAGGGCATGGATTCGGGGAGAAGGCAGGAAATTGGGGCTGAGAGAGAAAATGGATCAGCTTTGATGAAATGATACAGCAGATTAGATGGGCCAAATGGCCTAATTCTGCTCCTATACCTTATGGTCTTATAACATTACCTTTTCTGCACCCTCATTAAAAGGAATAAGAATGTAATCACGGCTGATTTTGAATGAGCTTGCCAGACCAACCCACAAATGGTTCCTCTTCTCATTTCATCGGACACCACCTACCCCATATGTAGAAGTTTGTTATTCCCACTTATCCTAATCTGCCACTTCATAACCAATAAAATCTGAGTGAATGTGAAACAGAATCACGAAATTCTGGAGATGTAGAAAATCGTGAACAACACACACAAAATGCTGGAGGAACCCAGCAGATCAGACAGCATCTATGGAGAGGAATAAACAGTAGACATTTCAGGCCAAGACCCTTCATCAGGACTGGAAAGGAAGGGGGCAGTAGCCAGAATAAGAAAGTGGGAGAAACTCTTTCTCTTTATTCCATAATCTGCTGTCCTCTCCTATCAAATTCTTTCTTCTTTAGCTCTTTACCTTTACCAACTCTCAGCTCCCAGCTTCTCACGTCATTCCCCCTCACTACCCACCCCCAGTTATCCCCCTTCCTCTCACCTGAATTCACCTATCACCTTCCAACTTACACTCCTTTCCCTCCCACATTGGTACGTACCAATTGGTTTCGGGTCTTGGCCCGAAACATTACTTATTACCCTCCATAGATACTGCCTGACCTGCTGAGTTCTTCCAGTATTTTGTATGCGTGAATTGAATTGACTATATTTCTTACATCCTTCACATACATGAGGAGTAAAAATCTTTATGTTATGTCTCCATCTAAATGTGCAATGTGCAGTCATAGTAATTTATGATAATCTATAATAAATAGAACAGTAAGTGTAGCAAAGAATACACTCAGATCAGCGTGAGTTCATCAGTCTGATGGCCTGGTGTCAAAAGCTATCCTGGAGCCTGTTGGTCCTGGCTTTTATGCTGCGGTACCGTTTCCTGGATGGTAGCAGATGGAAGAGATTGTGGTTGGGGTGACTCGGGTCCCCAATGATCCTACAGACCATTTTTACACACCTGTCTTTGTAAACGTCCTGAATCATGGGAAGTTCACAACTACAGATGTGCTGGGCTGTCCACACCACTCTCTGCAGAGTCCTGCGATTGAGGGAAGTACAGTTCCCATACCAGGCAGTGATGCGGCCAGTCAGGATGCTCTCAATTGTGCCCCTGTAGAAAGTTCTTAGGATTTGGGGCCCAGACCAAACTTCAACTTTCTGAGGAACTTAAAGCTGTTTACCCTCTCAACCCCAAACCCATTGAAGTCAATAAGTGTTAGCCTGTCTCCATTCCTCCTGTAATCCACTATCAGATCCTTTGCTTTTGCAACATTGAGGGAGAGGTTGTTTTCTTGACACCACTGCATCGGAGAGATGACTTCTTCCGTGTAGGCCACCTTGTTATTGTTTGAGATAAGGCCAATCAACGCAGTGTCGTCAGCAAATTTAATTAGAAGATCAGAGCTGCCGGTGGTGACACAGTTGTGTGTATACAGAGAGTGAAGGAGGGGACCCAGTAAACAGACCTGAAGGGCTCCTGTATTGAGAGTCAGAGGGGTGGAGGTGAGGGAGCCCACTCTTACCACCTGCTGGCGATCTGACAAGAAGTCCAGGATCCAGCTGCACATGGCAGGGTCAAGTCCAAGGTTTCTGACCTACTTGTTGAGCCTGGATGGAACTATGGTGTTGAATGCTGAACTGTTGTCCAGGAAAAACAGTTTTACATAAGCATCCTTCTTCTCCAGTTGTGTAATGACGGTGTGTAGAGTGTGGCCATTGGGTCGTCTGCCAGTCGGTTGTGTCAGTAGGCGAATTGTAGGGGGTCCATTGTGGGTGGTAGCAAGCTGCAGATGTAATCCTTGACCAGCCTCTTAAAGAATTTGCTTATTATTGAGGTGAATGCAACAGAAGCATAGAAAACATAGAAACATAGAAAACTTACAGCTCAAAACAGGCCCTTCGGCCCACAAAGCTGTGCCAAACATGTCCTTACCTTAGAACTACCTAGGTTTACCCGTAGCCTTCTATTTTTCCAAGCTGCATGTATCCAGCCAGGAGTCTCTTAAAAGACCCTAGAATCTCCGCCTCCACCACCGTCACCGGCAGCCTATTCCACACGCTCGCCACTCTCTGCATAAAAAACCTTACCTCTCACATATCCTCTGTACCTGCTTATCCAACTTGATGTTTTTCAAATGCTCCAGTACATCCTCTTCCTTAATATTGACATGCTCAAGCTTTTCAGTCTGCTGCAAGTCATTCCGACAATTGCCAAGATCCTTTTCCATAGTGAATACTGAAATAAAGTATTCATTAATTACCTCTGCTATCTCCTCTGGTTCCATACACACTTTTCCACCATCACACTTGATTGGTCCTATTCTCTCACGTCTTATCCTCTTGCTCTTCACATACTTGTAGAATGCCTTAGGGTTTTCCTTAATTCAGTCCTCCAAGGCCTTCTCATGGCCCCTTCTGGTTCCCCTAATTTCATTGTTAAGCTCCTTCCTGCTAGTCTTATAATATTGTAGATCTCTGTCATTACCTAGTTTTTTGAACGTTTCGTAAGCTTTTCTTTTCTTCTTGACTAGATATACAACGGCTTTAGCACACCATGGTTCCTGTACCCTACCATCCTTTCCCTGTCTCATTGGAATATATCTACACAGAAACCCACTCAAATATCCCCTGAACATTTGCCACATTTCTTCTGTGCATTTCCCTAAGAACATCTGTTCCCAATTTATGCTTCCAAGTTCCGGCCTGGTAGCTTCATATTTCCTCTTATTCCAATTAAATACTTCTCTAACTTGTCTGTTCCTATCCCTCTCCAATGCCATGGTAAAGGAGATAGAATTGTGATCACTATCTCCAACTGAGAGACCTGACACCTGACCAGGTTCATTTCCCAATACCACATCAAGTACAGCCTCTCCTCTTGTAGGCTTATCTACATATTTTGTCAAGAAATTTTCCTGAACACACCTAACAAACTCCACCCCATCTAAACCCCTCACTCTAGGGAGATGCCAATCAATATTTGGGAAATTAAAATCTCCCACCACAACAACCCTGTTATTATTACTCCTTTCCAGAATCTGTCTCCCTATCTGCTCCTCGATGTTACTATTGAGTGGTCTATAAGAAACACCCAGTAGAGTTATTAACCACTTCTTCTTCCTAACTTCCACCCACAGAGACTCCGTAGACAACCCCTCCATGACATCCTCTTTTCTGCAGCCATGACACTATCTCTGATCAACAGTGCCACAGCCCCTCCTCTTTTACCTCCCTCCCTGTCCTTTCTGAAGCATCTAAAGCCCGGCACTCGAAGTAACCATTCCTGTCCTTGCACCATCCAAGTCTCTGTAATGGCCACAACATCATAGCTCCAAGTGCTGATCCACGCTCTAAGCTCATCCGCTTTATTCATAATACTCCTTGCATTAAAATAGACACATCGCAAACCATCGGTCTGAGTGCGTCCCTTCTCTATCACCTGCCTGTCCTCCCTTTCGCACTGTCTCCAAGCTTTCTCTATTTGTGAACCAACCTCCCTTTCCTCCATCGCTTCAGTTCGGTTCCCACCACCCAGCAATTCTAGTTTAAACTTTCAGGATGCCAATCGTTCAGGCATGTTACCTTGGTCTTTTTTGGTACAGGGACAATAGTGGATAATTTGAAGCTTCTTCCCTTGGGATTGTAATTATGCAGTGACTTCTCCATTATCATCTCTCCTGTCCCACCAGATTCATTTTTCAGCCCTTTACCTTTTCCACCTATCACCTCCCAGTTTGTCACTCCCCCACCAACCTACTTCCCTCCTCACCTGGTTTCACCTACTATTTGATAACTTGTACTCCTTCTTCTCCCCCACCTTCTGAATCTTTTATTTATTGATTTATTTAGAGATACAGAACAGAACAGGCCCTTCCAGTCCAAAGAGCTGTGTCACCCAGTAACCCTAGCCTAATCATTTATTGTAGATCAAGATTGTTTGATGTCATTTCTTTTACACAAATGTGGGAGGAAACCACAGCACACAGTGGAAACCTGGTCTTGGGGAGAACATACAAACTCCTTACAGACAGTGCCGAAGATGAACTCCAAATACTGATATCCCAGACTCTAATAGTGTTACGCTAACTGCTACACTGCCGTGGATGAGTCAATTGGCCTGCACCCCGGTCACTGGTTCGATTCTGGCTTCGTCCCCTTTTTTTCCATTCCTGATGACGGGTTTCAGTCTAAACATTCTTCTTCTTGGGTGCTTAGCTCCCATAGTCTAACCCTATGTCCCCGTCATGAAAGGCGGAAAGGGGTAAGGCTGGCCAAGAGGTGTATCCCCTCATAAACAAGAGAAAATCTGCAGATGCTGGAAATCCAAGCAACACACACAAAATGCTGGAGGAACTCAGGAGGCCAGGCAGCATCCATGGAAAAGAGTACAGCTGATGTTTTGGGCCGAGGCCCTTCAGCAGGACTGGAGAACAAAAAGCTGAGAAGTAGATGGGGAGGAGCGGAGAGAGAGAAGCACAAGATGTTCGGTGAAACCTGAAGGAGGAGGGATGAAATGAAGAGCGTTGACTGTACTCTTTTCCATAGATGCTGACTGGCCTGTTGAGTTCCTCTATCATTTTGTGTCTGTTGCTCGGCATATCCCCTGTAGAGTGGATACAGTGGATTACAGAAACATTAATGAACTCCAACCATACCATTGACTTTGGATGATGGAGATGGGAGGTCATCAATGGCCTGTGCTTGGCTCAAAACATCGACTGTTTATTCCCCTCCGTATATGCTGCCTGACCTGAAGAGATCCTCCAGCGTTTTGTGTGCCTTGTTATGAAAATTGATTATTTGCCTGCATTATTATGTACTATGTGTTGTTGCGTGAATGAAGGCACCGGAGAGAAGTACTGTAGAAAGTACTTTATTCGCCAGTGTGAGAGACAACAGGCAACAGATGGAAATCCTCTTGGTTAAAAAAAGGTCTGCCTGGCCCAACACTATACAGTACAATATTTTATGTGCTAAAGATCAAATAAAAATCAGGACAATTCAACCAAATCCGTATTCGAGCTGCACCTGTGACAATTTCAAATGCCTGGATCTTCCCACCATCACATCCAAAATAAGTGTTAATTACTGTTGCATCCACGCAGTTGGATGTTGATTGGAATCATGCATAGGTAGACAATCATTTAAGTGTACAGTATGTTTCCTGGTCTGTCTGCTCTGCATTTTAAATGTAATCTTCAATACATATTTAAATCTGAAGGATAGTGGTTGAAGTCAGTTAAGTTAATTGCTGCATGTGCTAACCACAAAAATCGTTCTAACAATATGTATTGTCATGGTGACAATAAACTAATACAACTCACTCTACAGTCCAGTTAGGAAAGCACCAAACATGTTACATAATATAGAACAAATATTTATTTAGTACAGTGTTGTTCCATGTCAATGTGAAGTCATTTCTGTTGACAGTAAGTTGGACTTCCTAAGATAAACATCATTATGTGCAATGCATCTACCTGGTAATAATTGACTCCAGAGCTAAACACTTCAGGTTAAATTACTTAAATTACTTCTAACACAAAAAACCTATAAGTCAGAGAGTCGGGTTTCTCTATCCATATTTCAAATTAGCGCCCACATTCACAAGGATTTCCTTTGCCTTTTTCATCCTTCAGGCCTGCCAGCTATTGTGCGTGTGTGTGTGCTTTGCTCCCTGGTTAGTTCTCTCTGCTTACTGCTAATTGGAATGTCTCGACAGCAGAAGAAATGACTGTATAAAACAAAAATAGTAACTGGCTTGGGTATTTAAAATCTTTTATATTATTGAGTGGCTGCACGGATGGCTAAGAACGTTTATGGTATGCTGGCCTTGATTAGTCGAGGCATTGAGTTCAAAAGTCAGACAGTTATGCTGCCCCTTTACTATCATGGGGTAGTCTAGGGATCAGTACTGAAGATCAAAGCCTGAAAGTCACCCAGAAGTTTAGAAATTAAAGTTGGGCAGCCAAAGCCTGGAGAATGGAGACTTCAGGCCTGAGCTGGAGAGGGAGGACTGTTCTTGTGCGTGCGATGGGAAGGTGGGTGGGAACAAAGGGTCTTGTTTTGCTGTTGTTGTTTCGTTGCTTGTTGTGTTCTGTGTTGTTCTGCCCAGCATTCTGGGTATTCTATGTTGACACCTGAATGTGTGACAACGCCGGTGGGTGGCCCCAAGAATACCTTTAGGTATGTTGATTGTAAACACAAACGGTAATTCTCATTGCAAGTTTCGATTTACATAGGATAAATAAATCTAAATCTGAATCTGAATGGACATCATTGTCAGGTTCATGGTGAATGACATTCCAAATCCCTGAATGAGCATCATCACCACCAGTGTTCAGTTTCCCAGGGAAGCTTGCATTTGTATGGGTACAACCTCAAGGCTGCTCATGATGACAATGGTCAGTAATGGAATAAAGGTCAGAGGACCGGTGAGCAACAATAAAGGAGCTGAAAAGATTTTATTACCAATGTAGGCCTCACTGAAGCCTAGGTCTACACATTGAAAGTGGAAAGAAGAACTCACCCTCCCTCTTGGGCAGGGTCTCACAACATGAGGTCGCGGACCCCAAGGTTAATGGTAGGGGTCCAAGGCATAAAACAGGTTGGGAACACCTGCGCTCGGGAGAATTCCTGCCAGAACCAATTTGGAATCAATGGGATGAATGGAAGGTCGTATAACCTAAGAGGAAATGTAGAACGCAAACACGAGGAAATCTGCAGATGCTTGAAATTCAAGCAACAGACACAAAATGCTGGTGGAACACAGCAGGCCAGGAAGCATCTATAGGAAGAAGTACAGTCGACGTTTCGGGCCGAGACCCTTCTCAGGACTGGTAGAACATTGAATATAGAGCAGTACAGTGCTTGATTGGCTCTGGCTATTAAACCAAATCTCTTCTGCCTGAACATTAATATCCCTCCATTCCCTGAATGGGCAAAGTAAATTTATTATCAAAGTACATATATATCCCTGAGCTTCGCTTTCTAGTGGGCCTGATCAGTAGATCTAAGAAACATAATAGAAACAATGAAAGACTGCATCCAACAAGGTGGACAAACCACCAATGTGCAAAATTCAACAAAATATGCAAATACAAAAGAAAAACAAACAAACAAACAAACAAATAAATAAATATCGGGAACATGAGATGAAGAGTACTTGAAAGAAAATTCATAGGTTGTGGGAAGATTTCAGAAATGGGGCAAACGAAATTAAGTGAAGTTTTTTCCTTTGGTTCAAGTGCATAATGGTTGAGGGGTAATAACTGTTCCTGAACTTGGTGCGTATCTCCTTTCTGATAGCAGCAGCGAGAAGAAAGCATAGCCTGGGTGGTAGGGGTCCTTGACCATGGATGCAATTTTCCATCTGGCTAACAGCCTCTCAAACTCCACTGTTGTACCTGCCTCCACCACTACCCCTGGCAGCACATTTCGGGCTTCCATCACTGTTTGTATAAAAAACCTGCTCTGCAAGTTCTAAACATTCCCACTCTCACCATAACTGTGTGTCCTCTAGTGATCAAGAGTTCTACCCTGGGATGGAGCTTCTGACTGTCTATCCTACTTAAGCCCTTCATAATATTATGATATACTTTCAGGTCTTCACTCAGTTTCTGGTGGCTCCAGAGAAAACAATTCTAGGCAATTAGGGATGGATATAGATGCCTATATTTGTACAAATAAAAGCTCAATTCTGGAAGCCAGATTTGAGGTGAGGTGAGGAGATGAGGAGGAGTTCTTTAGATAAAAGGTAAAGGGAGAGGAGGAGAAATTTCTTTAGCCAGAGTGTGGTGAATCTATGGAATTCATTGCCACAGGTGGCTGTGGAGGCCAAGTCATTTGGTCTATTTAAAGCAGAGGTTGATAGAGTCTTGATTATTAAGAGCAACAAAGGTTATAGGAGAAGACTGGAGAATGGGATTGAGAGGGAAGATGAAACAGCCATGACTGAATGGCAGAGCAGACTAGAAAGGACTGAAGACTAAATTCTGCTCCTACATCTGATGGTCTTACATGTGACAATAGGTTTCAGCAGGTACGTTTAATGTCAGAGAAATGTATACAATATACATCTTGAAATTCTTTTTCTTCGCAAACATCCACGAAAACTGAGGAGTGCCCCAAAGAATGAATGACAGTTAAACTTTAGAACCCCAAAATACCCCCCAACTCCCCCTCCCACGCATGGGCGGCAGCAAGGCAATGGCCCCCTCACGTCCCCCAACAGCAAAAAAGCATCTGCACCCTCAAGCAAGCACTCAAGAGTGCAGCAAAGCATCAATAAAGTCACAGACTTGCAGCACCCCAAAGACTACTTATTCAACCGATAATTTGACATACTACAGGTTCTCTCTACCTAATAAGGGAAAAAGAGGTTTCTCCGTTTCACAGCGAGACGGGAGACATAACAAGCAACTCGCTGGTTTATGACATTAAAAGTCTGTTGCATCGCTTTTTCCGAGTTGTGTGTCCAGAGAGGTGGCCCCAGAAAGGCTCAGGTCTTTGGACACACAGCCCACGGTGGTTAACCCGCTGCTCCCGATATTCCATGTTCTCCCATGATGCCTCATTCAGGGACACCGGCCTGAATCAGCCTGTCTCCAGAGCTAGGAAAATCCGACACCCTGAAGGTGCAGTAATCTTCCAGGCCGCACCCTTGGGATATCAAAAAGCAGCCTGTTGTGAAGCTCTGAAAGTGGGTCCCATTCCCGCAAAGAACCAAAACCAACGTGTAACTCCAGGTCAGGCTCTTCTTGAAAAGGAAAAAAAAAGTGATATAAAAGATAGAAAGAGAGCTGTTCTGAAGATGCAAGCAAAGGAGTCGCCATTTAGCGCCATCATCACTTCGCTCCGTCCCTTTGCATTAGTAAACCCACTTCAAAACCAATGTCAACTACCTAACCTAGTTTTCTCTCCTCCAGCGCTCACTTCAGGGCTAGAAGTGAAACATAGGGCTAAACATAGCCAGATAGGACAAGCTCACTGGGCAACCTGGTCAGGTTGGATGAGTTAGGCCGAAACATCTGTTTCCATTCGTTGCATGATTAAAACATAAGTTATAGAGAGAAGAGACACACAAGATTCTGCAAATGCTGGAGCTCTATAAAAACACATACAAAATGCTGGAGGAACTCAGCAGCTCAGCATCTGTCGAGGGAAATAAACAGGTAATATTCTGGGCCTCCTCCGAGAGGACCACAACCTTGTCAGAGGCTTTGGAGGCATGTATGCCTCGATGACCCGGAGAGCTACATATGTTGGCTGGAGTCAGGGCCTTGTGCTTTTGCTCTTGGTAGGGTCACCCATGCCAAACAGGTTAAACATCTGAGGATAGACTAAGGGTAATCCACTGGTCTACCAGGTTGAGGGGTTCCCCTCAGGGCTAACAAACCTGACTGGCCAAAAAACAATTGTTACGGAAACAGCAATGAAGAATACTTCTATAGAGAGAGAGATGGAGGACATTCATTGCTATCCTAAATGCCGGTGGCATAATGGGTAGTAAGTAAGTGTGAGGGGGAATGCAAGAGAATGGAGTTGAGAAGAATCATTAATCAACCATGATGGAATGGCAGAACAGTTCAATGGGCCGAATAGTCCATTTCTGCTACTAGTCTTACAACATTATGGTCTTATTTTCCCCAATCTTATTGAAAGGACAAGTAATAAGAGAATGTAATATCCCTTAATGGTCAGCGTAGCCATGAGATGGTGTTTATTTGGAATCATTATATCAGCAAAAAAAATGCTTTCAGGAGAAATCAGGAAGGATAGGGAAACCCTCAGTGGAAAAGGTTAAAAATAGAATTTTTAACAGCAACCTTCAGACGGAAGTGGCAAAGCAAACAATTCCAGTGAAAGCTTCAGTTCAAACCATTCATGCTGCAAATGAGTGTTCAGGCTGACTGGTGCTGCTGGCCAAGTTATTAGCTCTGTTCAGTCTTCCGTCCACTCACCGAATCAATGCCTCTTTGTCCGGTACTGTTTGTAGTGGGGTACATTTGAAGCATTTATTGGTGTCAACAGGAGTTCAATTGTTTAAGAGTGAGTGAACTCAGCCATTCACTTTCAGCCCGATGACAAATGGATTTGAAAGACTTTTTTTGTCCATTGTTGATTAACTTGTTCTTAACATTTAAAGGGATTCTCTTCCTCCTGCACTGACCATGTCTGGCACAGAGTTCCAAGTTTTTGCAAATACCAGGTTACAAATAGACTAAAGCAGGATTAATATGCAGTGGAGTAACACACAGAAAATGCTGGAGGAACTCAGCAGTTCGGGTAGCATCTATGGAAATGACTAAACAGTCAATGTTTTGGATTGAGGCTCCTTTCATGTCTGGAAAGGACGGGTGAAGACACTAGAATAATATGGTGGGGGAGGAGAAAGAGGATAGCTGGAAGGTGATAGGCGAAGCGATGTGGGTAGGAAAGGTAAAGGTCTGGGGAGCAACCTTGAAGTAGATGAGCTACTGCAACAGAAGACCACAAACGTACACTCAGCCAATGGTTGATGTTCTGTGCTTAGCTTTTTCAGAAGGCCCTTGACAAGGTGCCACATAGGAGGGTGCTTAATAAGCTATGAGTCCATGGTATTACAGGAAAGATTCTATCTTGGATAAAGCAGGAGCTGGTCGGCAGGAGGCAAAGAGGGGAAATAACCGGAACGTTTTCTGGTTGGCTGCCAGTGACTAGTGATGTTCCACAGGGGTTTGTGTTGGGAATGATTCTTTTTACGTTATATGTCAATGATTTGGATGATGGAATTGATGGCTTTGTTGCCAAGTTTGTAGACAATAGAAAGGTAGTTTTGAGGAACTAGAGAGGCTACAGAAGGACCTAAACAGATTAGGAGAATGGGCAAAGATAGGGCAGATGGAATACAGTGCTGGGAAATGTATGGTCATGCACTTTGGTAGAAGAAATAAAAGGGTTGACTACTTTCCACATGGAGAGAAAATACAAAAAAAAACTGAGACACAAAGACACTTGGGAGTCCTTGTACAGGATTCGCTAAAGGTTAATTTGCAGGTTGAGTCTGTGGTGCAATGTTTGCATTCATTTCAAGAGGACTAGAATATAAAAGCAAGGATGTAATGTTGAGACTTTATAAAGCTCTAGTGAATCCTCACTTGGAGTATTGTGAACAGGTTTTGGCCCTTTATCTTAAAAATGAAGTGTTGAAACTGGAAAGGATTCAAAGGAGGTTCACGAAAACGATTCCAGGATTGAATGGCTTGTCATATGAAGAGTGTCTGATGACTCTGGACTTGCATTCACTGGAATTCAAAAGAATGAGGGGTGACCTCATTGAAACCTATCGATTGGCGAAAGACCTCAATAGAGTTGTTGTGGAGAGGATGTTTCCTATGGTGGGAGAGTCTAATACAAGAGGACATAGCCTCAGAATAGAGGGGCATCCATTTAGAATGGAGATAAGGAGGAATTTCTTTAGCCAGAGGGTGGAGAATCTATGGAACTCTTTGCCACAGGCAGCTATGGAGGCCAAGTCTTTAAGGAAGAGGTTGATAGATTCTTGATTGGTCAGGGCATGAGGGGATTTGGGAGAAGACAAGAGAGTGGGGCTGAGAAAAAAATTGGATCAGCCATCATGAAATGGAGAAGAAAACTTGATGGGCCAAATGGCTTTATCCTGCTCTTATATCTTATGGTCTTATGGTCTTTATTAGATACAGAAGATACTTAATAATGTGGCCACAGAGTATAAGTGACCTGGATTGTACACAGGGAATTAAACACTCCTCAGCACTTTTAGAAGATAGGATCTTCTGGTATTAGTTAGGCAGGTGAGGAGATACAGCAGATATACAGCAGTCCTGATGATGGATCTTAGCTTATAACTTTGACTTTTTACTTCCTCCATAGATGCTGCCTGACCTACTGAGCTCCTCCAGCATTCTGAGTTTGTTACTCTGGATTTCCAAAATCTATGGAAACTCTTGAGTTTATCAAAATACGGCAACATCTTGAAATCTTCAAGTGATGGTTCTTCATGAAGCCAGCATCCACCTCTGAGAGCCCTCACCATCTGGACATGCCCTCTTCTTATGACTACAATCAGCAAAGAGGTACAGGAAGACCCACATTCAACAATCCTGAAGCAGCTTCTTCTCCTCTGCCATCAAATTTTTGAGTGGTTCACAAACCCATGAACACAACCTCATTATTTCTTCTTTTAACACTTTTTTTTTCTGGTTGGGTTGATATGTTCTCCGATCTTGGCAATTTACTTGCAAATGTGCCATCATTGTTCGTTGTGGTCTGGAACTTTGCACAAAGTTTGCCACACAGCCAATCATTGACAAGGTTTTATCCCCACATCACAAGTGAGTTTCTGAAATGATGTCCAATCAACTGATTGAAAAGTATATAAAGGCCAAACATTCAGAGGACCCACCACAATCAACAGCGCACTGATGATGTCTCCTGACATGGTGACAAAACATTTGAAAGTAAATTGCCAAGGTTGGAGAGCAATTCAACCCAACTATCAACCACCCGAGCTACAGTACACATCTTCCGAATTATTTCCAGCTGTTTATTTCCTTTGTAATTTGTAGTAATTTTATACTCAGTGGCCACTTTATTAGGTACCTCCACTACCTAATAAAGTGGCCACTGAATGGATGTCTTTGCACTGTGTAGCTGCCACAGAACAAGTTTCATGCCATTTAATGCCAATACCTCTGATTCTATTTCTATTTTTGATCCTTGACGTTAGCAGCAATGTACATGTATTTTCATTGGTGGGTGGAATGAGTGGAGATTTTCTCAGCCCATAGGTACAGTACTGGTAATTATTTTATTATTGTCACATTTACAGAGATACATCGAAAAACATTCGCTTTGCATGCCATCCAGACAGATCATGCTGATATAACTATAAATAGTATGATCTATAACTATACAAGCAGAATATAGTGTCGCATTTACAGAAGAAATGCAGTGCAGATAGACAAATTAAATGCAAGCGTCACAAGGATGTGTTGGAAACCACTGTTTTTTTGTTGAATAGTACTTTTTTTGATAAGGTTTTTACTTTTTAACAAACTCATGTATTTTTCACCGTGTGTTGTAGTCCATCCTCACTCACTGACAGGAAGTGGTAAACCAGTTAAACTAACAGTTTATCACTTTTCTTATTTTCATTGACTAAGTATAAGCACATTACCCATGTCACGTAATAGTTTCAATTATATAATTTATTAACTAGTTTATTCCTATCTAAGGAATTTCTTATCTTACATATAGAAGTGATGGATTTTTCAGAAGCACCTTCTTTTATCCTTTTCAATATTTCGACATTTCATTCTTAGCATCACTTCTCAGCTCCTTATTTAGTTTGCTTATGTTTGTTTGTATTCTGAAATAAACAATTATAAGAATTATGACTGCCCCTCATTCTTGACTCCTGGAAAAAACCCAAGGATAAGAAAATGAGCAGAGATCCAACAGAGGTAAAGTAAATTTATTATCCAAGTATGTATACCACATACAACCCTGAGATTCGTTTTCTTACAGACACCCATGGGAAAATAAAGAAATGCAATAGAATCCATAAAAAAATCAAACACGCAAAGGCAGAATCCCTGAAGGTGAGTCAAGAGTTTATCATTTTGTGTATGAAAGGTCTCTTCAGGAGGTTGAGGCCCATAACAGTGGGATAGAAGCTGTCCTTGAGTCTGCTGGTTCATGAACTCAGGGGTTTATATTGTCTGCCTGGTGGGAGAGAGGAAGAATGCCTGGTGTAGGAAGGGTCCTTGGTTATGTTGGCTGTTTTCTCAGGGCAGCAAACAAGTTCAACAGAGAAGGGGCTGATTTGCCAGATGGACAGGGCTCTGTCCACAACTCTGCACTTTCCTGGCCTATGGTTTGGCAGGTTAATATAAGATTAGCTTTATTTGCCACACACATCCAAACATCGAAACAGACAGTGAAATGCATTGTTCTCGTCAACGACCAACACAGTCTGAGGATTATGCTGGAGCAGCCCAGTTAGTGTTGCCAGGCTTCTGACACCAACATAGCATACCCACAACTCACTAACCCTTACTGTAAATCCTTGGAATGTGAGAGGAAACCCACACCGTCACGAGGAGAACATACAAACTACTTATAGACTGTGGTGGAAATCGAGATATTAGTCTAGTAGACTTCTGAATTGTTTCCAGTGTATTAAATAAGGAGACCAAAGTTATTCATGTAGTCCAGATGTGGTGACATTAGAGTCCTATAAACTTGAAGCATTACCACCCAATTTCTGCATTTAATTTCCAGGCACTAAACAATAATTTTTATTAATTTTCCTAGTTACTAGTTTCTCTCCTGGGTATGAGGATAATCTACTTCTGGCTGTGGAGCATTTGCTTTGGGTAATGAGGTTACCATTAACCACAGCTACCTCCAGGTCACCCTTAGGCAAGGTGTAGCACCTGTTAGCCTCCCTACTTGGGTTACAGTGAAGCCACGGAATACAGGTCTCCTGGAAATGCTTCAAGATCTTGACATAGATGGGAAAGGTATACGTTTCTTAAGAAACTTATACTGGGACCAGACAGCATCCGTCAGAATAGAAGGAGAAGTGAGTGAGTACGTGAATATCATGAGAGGAGTCAGGCAAGGTTGTGTCTTTTCACCTGACTTATTCAACCTGTATTGTGAAAATATCTTGAGAAGTATCAAAGACGTCAAAGGACTCACAATTGGAGGCCATAATATAAATAACATCAGATATGCTGATGACATCGTACTAACAGCTGACTCAGAAACAAAACTTCAAGAACTACTCACTACAGTGGCAGCAGGAAGTAATCGCAGAGGCCTCTCAATCAACACCAAGAAGGCAGAAAGCATGGCCATCTCCAAAAAGACAAACATCCCACAATGTGTGATCAAGATCGGAAATACAAACATCAAACAAGTCAACAAATTCGGATATCTTGGCAGCCAAATAGCAAGGGATGGCAGATGCGACACAGGTATCAAATACAGAATAGCAATGGCGAAAGAAGCTTTCCAGAAAATGAAGACCATATTAACAGACAGAAAGATGAGCATGGACACTAAAAACGGAATACTGCAGTGCGACATTTACTCTATATTGACTTGTGGAGGTGAATGTTGGACCATTTCCCCAGCAATGGAAAAGAGACTAGAAACAGCTGAATTATGGTACTACAGCAGAATGTTAAAAATATCATGGAACATCAAATGAAGAAGTTCTCAGAAGAGCCCAAGCAGTTAGATCACTCATACCAACAATAAGAGATAGACAACTCAGATTTCTAGGACACATCATGTGGAAAGATGAACTAGAGAAACTCATACTCTCTGGAAGATCGAGGGGAGCAAACCTAGAGGAAGACCTCAGCTTATGTACATCAAAAGCCTAGCCAGGTGGCTACACATCGAGGAAATGGAAGTCATCCAAAGAACAAGGGATAGATCTGGGTGGAAAACCATGGTCACCAATGTCCGCATCGGATATGGTACCTAGACAGACAGACAGTTACTAATTGTAAATGCGTACCAGCCTATTGTGAATCATGGACCAGGACTCCCCAGTCCCTCTACATCTCGGAGTTACTGTGAGGCTGTGGTGCTGCTGTATGTAAGTATTTCATTGTATCTGTGCATACATGGACATGTGAATATGACAATAAACTCATCTTTGACTGTGACTCTCAGTTCTTTAGTCTCATAGTTTATATGGTAAGCTTTCCTTTAGAATCAAAATCAGGTTTGTTATTACTGACAAATGTCGCAGGGAAAGCAGCATACATTATCAGGGACCCCTAAGACCCAGCTCTTTTCTCGGTGCTGCCATCAGGAAGAAAGTACAGGAGCCTGAGGTCTCACACCATCCAGTTCAGGAACAGTACTTCCTTAGAAGGTTGGCGTCATTCAACGTCTGCAGTGAGATGCTGAAGATGTTCTATAGGTCAGTTGTTGAGAGCGCCCTCTTCTTTGTGGTGGCGTGTTGGGGAGGAAGCATTAAGAAGAAGGACGCCTCACGTCTTAATAAGCTGATAAGGAAGGCGGGCTCTGTCGTGGGCAAAGTACTGGAGAGTTTAACATCGGTAGCTGAGCGAAGGGCGCTGATTAGGCTACGGTCAATTATGGAAAACCCTGAACATCCTCTACATAGCACCATCCAGAGACAGAGAAGCAGTTTCAGTGACAGGTTACTGTCGATGCAATGCTCCTCAGACAGGATGAAGAGGTCAATACTCCCCAATGCCATTAGGCTTTACAATTCAACTGCCAGGACTTAAGAACTTTTTAAAGCTATTATTAATGCTTTTTGAGCTAGTGATTTAGATGCATATCATATTATTACTGAGTTAAGTATTGTATTGTATGAAATGAGTTTTTGCTACAACAAGTGTATGGGACATTGGAAAAAAATGTTGAATTTCCCCATGGGGATGAATAAAGTATCTATCTATCTATCTATCTCAGCCTTCAGACTCCTGAACGAAAGAGGATAACTTCACTCACCCCATCACTGAACTATTTTCACAACCTATGGACTCAATTTCAAGGACTTTTATATTCTCAATATTTATTGCAGATTTATTTATTTTTTTCTTTTGTATTTGCCCAGTTTGTTGTCTTGCACATTGGTTGCTTCTCCTCCCTGTTGGGCATGGTCTTCCATTGATTTTATTATGGTTTTTGGATTTACTAAGTATGTCTACAAGAAAACGAGTGTCAGTGTACAGTATATAGTGATATATATGTACTTGGATAATAAGTTTACTTTGATGTTGGAACTTTTATGTAGTGAACCGTGTTATTTGTAGCAAGTATAGTGCAACACATGCAAAGTTAAGAATTTTTTGCAAAAGAGGGATTGTGAGGAGGTGTTGGTGGGTTCTTGCACCATTCAGAAATCTAATGGCAGAAGGGAAGATGCTGTTCTTAAAATGCTGTGTGTGGCTCTTCAAGCTCTTATACTTCTTCCTGGATGAGAGGAGGGCACGTCCAGGAGTTTGAGGATTCTTAACGATGGATGTCACCATCTTGAAGCACTGCCTTTTGAAGATATCGTCAATGTCGAGGAGCGTTTTGTCTGTGATGAAGCTGACTGAATTTAGAACCCTCTGCAGCTTTTTGGCAATTCTGTGCATTGGCTCCTCAATGGCAGAGAGTGATGCAACCAGCCACAATATTCTCCACTGCATATCTCAGATTCAGTTTCAAATGTTTATTTATCATGCGCACATCGAAACAAGAAGTGAAATGCATAGTTCCATTAGCAACCATCACAACCTGAGGATGTGCTGTGGGCTGCCCGCAAGTGTCGCAACAAATTCTGGCATACTGGCGGCCACCTCTATCACTGTTGGGCTTCCCGCTGCCTCCTCCCTCTCCAAGTCCAGGTTGAAGAGTGTTCCACTCAGAGGAGAAGGCCATCAGCTATCAGCTACCAACATTAAAAGAAAAGAGCTGGAAAAATTACTACTGACTCCATTCCCCATACCAGTCACCTATTCATCAAGTTGCCATCAGGGAGACTCTAAAAGTCCATCACCTCCTGGACTATCATCTTTCCTGCAACTATCCAGCTTCTCAATGTAAATCGTTCAGGTGTAATGCCTTTAATTGTCCCTGGACAACATCCGTTCAATGGTCTTTCCTGCTCTTTTTGTTCTGCTGATGATTATTGAGTCTGTTCATATGCTCACATTTATTTAAGTGTGATTATTGATGGTTGCCCTAACAGTTGGTTGCTATTGTGCTGTCTGTTATGGTATTATCCTGTCTTTTATGCCTGGTAACAAACCACAATCAGTTCTGGCATGTTTCGCATACAGGCAATAAAGTGATATCGATTTTGCATACTTCTACTCATCTACCCAGTCACACACTCACTTTCACACACAAACTTCCTGAAGAAAGTTGCAAAAGTCTCCAGTGACATGCCAAATCTCCTAATGCGGTAAAGTGCCTTCTTTGTATTGCATCAATGTGTTGCTCAAGGATAGATCCTCGGAATTGATGGCATCCTATGTTCCCTCTAAGCTGTGAGTGTGTGCAAGCGCATACACTTTATTCAACCAGAGTACAAAGGAAATTAATGTGCGCACAAAAGGTTAGTTACCTAAAATAATGTAGTAATTAATAATTATACTTATTGAAAATGATCTTTTAGCTAAATGTTTCTGTTAACTAGTTAGTTGTTTTTACAAATACCACAATGCACATCACTAATTTACGTCACCTCACTTTTCCTGTTCTGGTTTGTACAGCTGCATCACGGCGGCAGCCATCTTTGGCGGACAGTGTTCATATCATAAGGTTTACAAAGATCAGTTTCAAATCCTGTAGATAGCTTACTAAGCTTTTATTGAAATAAATATTGATTCACTATGTCGAATTCAAAAGAAGCGAAGGGTGTGAAGTGCAAAAGAACTGCAAATTTGTTTAAAGTTGAATGGCTTAACAATATAGTAGAAACTGCTACACCGAACGCACATGAGGTCATGAACGTTCAGCTATGAGAAATATTTATGTATGACTCGGAAACTGGAGATACAATACAACAGATACAACAGATAGTGCTTGTATTGTCATGATGTGAAAGTTGCTGGAGAATTTGCTAGTGGAAAGAAGTGGGATGATACTTGGAAACTTGATTTTTTGAAGCGTCATTTGGCAAGTAAATCGCACTTGGACGGTGTACAAAAGCTCAGGCAACAGAACCCGTCATTACTGCTGAGTTTTATAAATAGCCTTTGTGTTCATTTAGAAGAAAGGTTTCCTGAAGATGAGGTACAAGAATGGTTAGCTTTTGATTTCTCTGCAATTGCAGACTATGACTTCACATTTGGTGATGAACAAGTTAATATCTTATGTAAAAAAAATCATGATTTTCTAGCTGAAAATACTGTAATAGTTAGACAGTTTAATGATTTCAAGTTTTCCGTGCAAGAAAAACTTAAATCCAAACTGATTTCAAACTTTGCTCAAATGGTGGCATTTGTACTTCAAAATAAACAGTTTTGCAACCTTGCACAGTTGATGGACATTGGGGGAGCCTTTATTATGCGGACTGTGAGCGAGGTTTTAGAATAAAGAATAAACTCAAAAACAAGCTGAGAAACTGTTTAGGTGAATGTCATTTGGTTATGTAATGAGAATCAAAAGCTGTCAATTGGATGGAAGCTCTGTTAGTCTAGATAGAGTTTACAAAGAATGGGTAAATGCCAAAGACAGAGAGAGAGAAAAACAATTGAGTGACTTAAATATGTATGTTATTTTGTTGTTATTCTGTGAAGTTTTGTGTCAAATATTTTGTAAACCTACATAAACTATGTCATGTGTGCATTCAATACACAAATACTTTTGTCACAGGAAAAAAATTTGCACAACGTAAGATTTTTGCGCAAACTGACTACTAAAAATTAAAGGGAACATTGGTGGCATCCAGGAATGTAAATCTTCTTCCCCTTTCCATTGCTCACCTCTCTTGAGGACTGGTGTATGTTCTCCCTGACTTACCCTTCCTGACGTCCACAATCAACTCCTCGAGTGAAAGGGTGTGGTAACTGATATATCTCAGTCCTGTATACATCCTCATTACCATCTGAGATTTTGCTGAAAACAGTGGTGTGACTGGTGAATTTATCGGAACAGGCTCTTACGCCCCAACAAACCACACCACTCAGCAACCCACACTTTTCACCGTAGCCTAATCACAGGACATTTTATAATAACCAATTATTATAATTGGGAGGGAAGCATTAGTCGGGAGGCGTTAGCACCATAGCGAGCATGGAATAGGTGTCCAGGAGATTCTTTACGCGGAGACCAGATTTACGTAAAGAATCCAGGAAACGATGCGAAATTTAGAACTGCCAGTCCTAAAGAACCATGAATCAAGATTACTCATACAAGAGTCAACCAACAAACTGGCAGTTCCTTGTTGTGATTCCAGGGTTTTTATCCTGCATTTACTGATGGGAAGCAAGGGTGTGTAATTAGTGGAACAGGGAATGATAGGAAATTAGACGAGGGGACTGAAGCCCAATAACTGAGGTAATAGCAAGGAGGGGCATTGCCCGATGGGACCATGACAGAACCTTTAATCACTGCGCTGCCATGGCACCCATTCACTTAACCTATCGATATCCACTTCATTGCTCATCCACTTAACTTATCTTCACAATGTGCATTTTATCTGTCAACACTAAGTTTAACAACCATACCTCTGGTGCTTTTAACTGAATCATTCACTTACATTATAAGCTGATGGGAGCTCAACATCAATCCCTGTGGCCTGACACCTATTACACTTGGCCAGTTCATATCTGGGAACCTCAGAGAAAACAGATGCTGGAAACTGAAGCAACACACACACACAATGCTGGAGGAACTCAGCAGGTCAGGTAACATCTGTCAAGGGAAATGGACAGTCAATGTTTCGGGGCAAGAGCATTCACCCGGACTGAACTTTCTCGGTAGCTTTTACACAGTATTCTTCACCTTGTTCGTTCTCAATGCACTGTGTAATGATTTGATCTGTGTGAACAGCACGCAAGACGCGCTTTGGTCCACTCCTGCTCTTGATGTGTACATTTGTTCACACATGAGTCTAAAGAGCAACTTGACTTTGCAGCATAGTTTGCTCTCTGCATTTTGTCGAGAGTTGCTGTGAAATGTCTGTGAATTATTCCTTTACATTTACTACTCCAGCAGCAATACAACTTGCCTCACTTCTGAATCTGTACCCTTTTGAAGTATAGACATGAGTCTGCCAAACTCAAATTCAAAAGTCAAATTAAATTTATTATCATAGTATGCATATGTCACCCTATGCTACTTTAAGATTAATTTTCTTCCAGGCATTTACAGGCCAATAAAGAAATATGGCCATGCAAAAAGTCTGAAGCACATGTATATACTAGGGTGCCCAAGACTTTTGCTCAGTACCGTATATTAGTTAAAATAGGAAGATAGTTGGGAAACAGAAATCAGAGTACTTAACTTTGTATACATCATCAGAGACTCCCACTACACAGGACATGCTCTCTTCTTGCTGCTGCCATCAGGAAGAAAGTACAGGAGCCTCAGGACTCACACAACCAGGTTCAAGAGCAGTTATTACCCCTCAACCATCAGGATCTTGTACAAGAGGAGATACTTTCACTCAACCTCACTTGTCCATCATTGAAATGTTCTCATAACCTATGGACTCACTTGCAAGGACTCTTCATCTCATGTTCTCAATATTTATTGTTTATTTATTTATTTACTATTATTTATTTCTTTTTGCATTTGCGCAGTTTCCCGTCTTTTGCATACTGGTTGAATACCCAAGTTGGTGCGGCCTCTCACCGATTCTATCTATGGTTATTATTCTATTATGGACTTACTGAGTATGCCTGCAAAAATGAATCTCAGGGTTGTATATGGTGATATATATGTACTATGATAATGAATTTACTTTGAAGTTTGGTTGAGGGAAAGAATCCGTGAGAGGTTCCCATGCTTGGGAATATTGCATTCAGTTCTAGTTGCTTCATTGCAGGAAGAATGTGAAAGCTTCACAGCGGGTGCGGAGGAGATTTACAAAGATGCTGCCGGAATTAAACAGAGCATCTCCGGGGGAAAAGTTGAGCGAGCTAAAGCTTTTCTCTGTGCAGTGTAGGACAATAAAAGGTGGCTAATAGAGTTACACAAGATGAAAAGAGACATAGATAAAGTGGGCAGCCAGAGACCTTTTCTGGGGGGGGGGGGGGTGAAATGGCAAATACAACAGGGAATAGTTTTAATGTGATCGGAGGAAAGTAAAGTATACGGGGGGGGGGGGGGGGGGGGGAGGATGTCAGAAGTAGGTTTTTCCACTGTCCGTGTAAAAACAACCTACCTCTGACATCCCCCCCATACTTTGCTCCAATCACATTATAACTATGGGTGAGTGCGGGGAACGCTCTGCCAGGGGTAGTGGTAGAGGCAGATACATTAGGGGCATTTAAGAAACTCTTATGTAGGCACATGGATGATAGAGAAAGTGGATGATAATGTAGGAGGGAAGGGTTAGATTGATCTTAAAGTAGGTTAAAAGATTGGCGCAACATCGTGGGCCGAAGGGCCTGTACTGTGCTGTGTTCTATGTTCTACTGTTTCTGACCAGAGATCTTCTATTAGAAGTGTTTAAGCTTTTGATATTTACTCCTGTTAAAAAAAAAATCAGTTGGCTATTGCTCGAAAGAGGCTGCAAATTAATTCTGTTTTTATTATCCAACTGGATCGGGTTTCAGTGTGAGAATTGCTCTCCTACCACTTGCATTAAAGTCGCACTTTCAGTGTAACAACGTACACCCGGGTGCTGGCCGGGAGCGTTGTTGGAGACATTAATTGGCAGTCTGTTGATTTGCTAAGTACTTCCAGCACATTCCTGCTTTTAATTGTTAATTAGATTGGTCTTTGCATGTTCAAGTTTCCACCTAATTTCGCGCAGAGCTGCTGAACATAGGATCCAATGATGATAAGACGAGGGGAATCAGACTGATGCAAACAGAGCCAACTAAAGGGTAACTCCTTAACCAGTCGGATTACTAGATTGAGAAATAAGTGCTGAAAGCAATGAATATTTGAATATTAGTCAGCAAATTCAATTGAAAAGTCAGAAATAGAGGGGTGGAAAGTTGGTAAATTTCACTTATTTTATTTATTTATTGTGACACAGCTTGGAATAGGCCCTTCCACTCTTTAAGCGGCATTGCCCATCAATCCACTGATTTTAATCCTACCCTAATTTCAGGACAAATTACAATGACCAACTAACCTACCGACTGGTACGTCTTTGGACTGTGGGAGGAAGCCGGAGCACCTGAAGGAAACTCATGCAGTCACGGGGAGAACATACAAACTCCTTACAGGAAGCGGCAGTAATTGAACCTGTGTGACCTGTACAGTAACCAGTACGCCACCATGCCACCCTAATTGGTTTATTAAAATTGCTTACTAAATTGGTTTATTATTGTCAAATCAAAGTTCAAAATTCAAAGTAAATTTATTATCAAAGTACATACAGTACCTTGCAACAGTCTTAGGCAGGGGGCGGGGATCCAGAATGTGAGAGAGGATAGCGAGAGGAAGAATAAAGGACAGGTGGGGACTACACGGTTCCGGAATATTAAGTTTTTAGTAGAGGAAGGTGGGGCGGAACAAGTGATAAGGAGGACTCTTGTACAGAGGGATGGTCTGACGGAACATGGAGTTAAATGTGTTGAAAGAATAAGTAAATTTAGGAAGGACAACAAAATTCAAGGGGCGTATAGCCCGATGGGAGTTCGGGGAGCTGGGTTAAGCACAATAGGCAGCGATTCAAACAGAGAGAGGAGAAATGGGTTAAAAATTCTATATCTGAATGCACGAAGTGTCAGAAATAAGGCGGATGAGCTTGAAGCCCAGGTGCGAATGGGTAACTATGATGTTGTTGGGATAACGGAGACATGGCTGCAGGGAGATCAGACCTGGGAAATGAATGTACAAGGGTATACGTGCTATCGTAGGGACAGAAATGTGGGCAGAGGGGGTGGGGTGGCCCTGTTGGTGAGGAATGAGATTCAGTCCTTTGCAAGGGGGGACATAGGGTCAGGAGAAGTAGAGTCTGTGTGGATAGAACTGAGGAACAGTAAGGGCAAAAGGACCCAAATGGGTGTTGTCTACAGGCCACCAAACAGTAGCATGGATATTGGGTGCAAGTTGAATAGAGAGTTAACATTGGCATGTGGCAAAGGTAATGTCGCAGTAGTTATGGGGGATTTCAACATGCAGGTGAACTGGGAGAATCGGGCTGGTGCTGGACCACAGGATAGGGAGTTTGTAGAGTGCCTACGGGATGCATTCTTGGAACAGCTTGTACGAGAGCCGACTAGGGACAGGACTATTCTGGATTTAGTGTTATGTAATGAACAGGATTTGATAAGTGATCTCACAGTAAAGGAGCCATTAAGAGGTAGTGATCACAATATGATAAGCTTTTATCTGCAATTTGAGAAGGATAAGGGCAGCTCGGAGGTGTCAGTGTTGCAGATGAACAGGGAAAACTATGGAGCCATGAGGGAGGAGCTGGCCAAAGTTGACTGGACGGATAGCCTAGCAGAAAAGACAGTGGAACAGCAATGGCAGGTATTCTTGAGAATAATGCACAAGGTGCAAAATCAGTTCATCCCCCAGAGAAGGAAGGATTCTAAGGGGGGAAGGGGCCACAGTGGTTGACAAAGGAAGTCAGAGATTGCATAGCATTAAAAAAAAGAAAATATGACAGAGCTAAGGTGAGTGGGAGGACAGATGATTGGGAAGTTTTTAAGGAACAACAGAACTTAACTAAAAAGACAATACGGGGAGAAAAAATGAGGTACTAACGCAAGCTAGCCAGGAATATAAAGGAAGATAGCAAAAGCTTTTTTAGGTATGTGAAGAGAAAGAAGATAGTTAAGAACAATGTTGGGCACTTGAAGAATGAATTGGGTGAAATTGTTATGGGAAACAGAGAAATGGCAGAAGAATTTAATGAGTACTTTAGATCTGTTTTCACTAAGGAAGACACAAGCAATCTCCCAGATGTATGGATGGGCCAAGGACATAGGGTAACAGAGGAAATGAAACAGATTGACATTCGGAAGGAAACGGTGATGAGAAGACTGATGGGACTGAAGGCTGGCAAATCCCCAGATCCAGATGGTCTGCACCCTAGGGTACTAAAGGAGGTGGCCCTGGAAATTGCGGATGCATTGGTAATCATTTTCCAATGTTCCTTAGATTCAGGATCAGTTCCTGAGGATTGGAGAATGGCTAATGTTATCCCACTTTTTAAGAAAGGAAGGAGGGAGAAAACAGAGAACTATCGACCTGTCAGCCTGACATCGGTGGTGGGAAAGATGCTAGAGTCCATTATTAAGGATGAAATAGTGGCATATCTAGATAGCAGTGATAGGATTGGGCCGAGCCAGCATGGATTTACCAAGGGTAAATCATGCTTGACTAATCTGTTGGAGTTTTTCGAGGATGTAACCAGGAAGTTAGACGGGGGAGATCCAGTGGATGTAGTGTACCTCGATTTTCAGAATGCATTTGATAAGGTCCCACATAGAAGATTGGTGGGTAAAATCAAAGCTCAGGGCATCGGGGGGAAGGCACTGACATGGATAGAAAACTGGTTGGCAGATAGAAAGCAAAGGGTAGCGGTGAATGGGTGTTTCTCGGAATGGCAGGTGGTGACTACTGGGGTGCCACAGGGCTCGGTATTGGGACCACAGCTGTTTACCATTTATGTTAACGATTTGGATGAAGGCATAGAAAATAACATCAGCAAATTTGCTGATGATACTAAGCTGGATGGCAGTGTGACATGTGATGAGGATGTTAGGAGAATTCAGGGTGAATTGGATAGGCTGGGTGAGTGGGCAGATACTTGGCAGATGGCATTTAATGTGAATAAGTGTGAGGTTATCCACTTTGGGAGTAAGAACAGGAAGGCAGATTATTATCTGAACGGTGTAGAGTTAGGTAAGGGAGAAATACAAAGAGATCTCGGAGTCCTTGTTCATCAGTCACTGAAGGTGAATGAGCAAGTGCAGCAGGCAGTGAAGAAGGCTAATGGAATGTTGGCCTTTATTACAAAGGGAATTGAGTACAAGAGCAAGGAAATCCTCTTGCATTTGTACAGAGCCCTGGTGAGACCACACCTGGAGTATTGTGTACAGTTTTGGTCTCCAGGGTTAAGGAAGGACATCCTGGCTGTAGAGGAAGTGCAGCGTAGATTCACGAGGTTAATTCCTGGGATGTCTGGACTGTCTTACGCAGAGAGGTTAGAGAGACTGGGCTTGTACACGCTGGAATTAAGGAGATTGAGAGGGGATCTGATTGAAACATATAAGATTATTAAGGGATTGGACAAGATAGAGGCAGGAAATATGTTCCAGATGCTGGGAGAGTCCAGTACCAGAGGGCATGGTTTGAGAATAAGGGGTAGGTCATTTAGGACAGAGTTACGGAAAAACTTCTCCCAGAGAGTTGTGGGGGTCTGGAATGCACTGCCTCGGAAGGTAGTGGAGGCCAATTCTCTGGATGCTTTCAAGAAGGAGCTAGATAGGTATCTTATGGATAGGGGAATCAAGGGATATGGGGACAAGGCAGGAACCGGGTATTGATAGTAATTGATCAGCCATGATCTCAAAATGGCGGTGCAGGCTCAAAGGGCCGAATGGTCTACTTCTGCACCTATTGTCTATTGTCTATTGTCTATATATATATAGCTAGGGTGCCTAAAACTTTTTTTTACACAGTCCTGTATATTTGAGTGGTGGAGGGGAGATGGGTGAAGATCCGTCTCTGCCAAAGGAGGTTGAAGGCCCTCTTTCCCTCCACTAGCCTACAGGTCACCCCTGAGCAAGGTTTAGCACCTGCTTAGCTCCCTGGTTAGGGTAAAGAGAAACCATGGGAGCAGGTGGTGGATGGTCATGGGAGCAGCTGGTTCATGTCACAAATCCTGGTTATGCGACCACCGATGGCAGGCAGACAGTGTCTGAAGAGCACTGATGATAGTTGGGCTTGTATGGACACTGCCTTTAAAAAAGCGATTGAAAAGGTTTCTCTCTCAAACAGTACAATAAGTTTTATGTATTGATGACATGTCACATGACACTGAAGAGGTTTTGTGTGATAAACTGAAAAACAACAGCTTCTCTGTCCAGGTTGATAACTCAACATATGTCATCAATTAATGTCATGGTGTAGCACTTGTAAGATTTGTAAATGATGGCAAAATGCAAGAAAAATTTTGCTGTTGCCCAAAACAAGCAAAGGCCAAGATATATTTAATGTTTTGTGTTTATATCCGGAAACAAACGGTCTGTCTTGGAGGAACTGTGTTGGCCTCTGTACTGATGGTGCCCCGTCAATGGTTGGCTCTATGAGAGGTTTTGTTTCTCTTATATAAAAAAAGAGAAAATCCAGACATTGTCACAACACACTGCTTTCTTCGCAGAGAGGTGCTGATGTCAAAAACGCTTCGAGATTAAATGAAAAAAGTTCTGGGTGATACTACAAAAATGGTAAACTTTATTGAATAAAGACCAGTTCGCTCGAGAATGTTTAAAAACTGTGTGAAAACCCAGACAACGAGCAGACCAGTCTCCAGCTACATACAGAAATCAGGTGGTTTAGCAGAGAAAGAATTTTCAACAGGGTCTTTAAGCTGAAGAGTGAATTCCAGTGTACTTTCAAGAAAATAGTAAGCCAGATTTTGCTGAGTGCTTTGAAGATGAAGAATGGCTGCAGAAACTAGCCTACTTTTTCATCATATAAACCAGTTGAACAAGTCTCTGCAAGGCTCTGGAGAAAATGTTTTGACTTCAAATGACAAGATTCTTGGATTTAAAAGGAAACTGAAATTTTGGAAAATTCATGTTGCAAAAGGAGATCTTGAGATTGCTAAAAATTCATTCTCCATTCATAAGAGCTTTGACAGTTATTTGTGGGTTATTCTATCTACAGCTGACTGATGACAATAATGTACTGCGAGCTATAGATATAATAAATTTTACTAGGGGTTCATTGAGACCTGAAAATTATTTCAAGGGCTCCTCTGGGGCAAAAAGGTTGTGAAAGGCTGCTCCAGAGGTTCCTGTATCTTCTATCTGGTAGTAGAAGTGAGTTGAGAGTGTGGCCGAGATGGTGGCCATCTTTGATGATGGATGCTGGTTTCCTGTGACAGAGCTCCACGTAGATGTGCTCATTGGTGGGGAGGGCTTTACCCATGATGGACTGGGCTGCATCCACTACTTTTTGTACTGTATCCATTACTTTATGTAGTGAGATACAGTGAGAAGCATTGATCATCATGCCATCCATACAAAGCAATTCATCAATTTCAAGTTTATTGTCATCCAGCCATACACATGTATACAGCTAAATGAAGCATCATTCTTCTGGGACTAAGGTGCAAGAAATCAGTACATTATGGTAGTACAAGGGGAAATAATGAGAGAATTCAGAATATGGTGTTAGAGTTACACAGTGTAGTCAGACAGTAAGGCTTAAGGCCACAAGGAAGCAGATTGTGAAGTCAAAAGGCCATGTTAATGTATAAGAGATCTGTAATAGTCTGATAACAGCAGGATAGAAGCTCTCTTTGAACCTGGTGGTGCATGCTTTCAGGTTTTCAACCATTCAGTGTCCACTTTGTTAGATACCTCCTGTGCCTAATAAAGTGGCCACTGAGTGTATGTTCGTGGTCTTCTGCTGTTGCAGTCCATCCACTTTAAGTTTCAATGTGTTGTGCATTAAGATATGCTCGTCTGTACACCACTGTTGTAGCATGTGGTTGTTTGAGTTACTGTTGCCTTCCTGTCCGCTTGAACCAGTCTGGCCGTTCTCCCCTGACTTCTCTCATTAACAGGGTATTTTTGCCCACAGAACTGCTACTCCCTGGATGTTAGTTGTTTTTCAGACCATTCTCTGTGAACGCTAGTGACTGCTGTACGTGACAGTCCCAGAGTATCAGTTGTTTCTGAGATACGCAATCCACACTGTCTGGCATCAGCATTTATTCTACGGTCCAAGTCACTTAAATCACATTTCAGAATTGGAATCAGAACCAGGTTTATTATCACTGGCGCGTGACGTGAAATTTGTCAACTTAGCAGCAGCAGTTCAATGTAATACCTAATCTAGAAGAGAAAAAATAATAAATAAATCATGATAATAATTATAATAAATAAACAAGTAAATCAAATGTGCAAAAAACAGAAATACTGTATATTAAAAAAAGTGAGGTAGGGTTCAAGGATTCAATGTCCATTTAGGAATCTGATGGCAGAGGGGAAGAAGCTGTTCCTGAATCACTAAGTATGTGCCTTCTGGCTTCTGTACCTCCTACCTGAGGGTAACAGTGAGAAAAGGGCATGCCCTGAGTGCTGGAGGTCCTTAATAATGGACGCTGCCTTTCTGAGACACTGCTCCCTGAAGATGCCCTGGGTACTTTGTAGGCTAGTATCCAAGATGGAGCTGACTAGATTCACAACCTTCTGCAGCTTCTTTCGGTCCTGTGCAGTACCCCCCACCCCGCATACCAGACAGTGATGCAGCCGATCAGAATGCTCTCCGCGGTACAACTATAGAAGTTTTTGTGTGTGTTTGTTGACATACCAAATCTCTTCAAACTCTTAATGAAGTATAGCCACTGTCTTGCTTTCTTTATAACTACATCAATATGTTGGGTCCAGGTTAGATCCTCAGAGATCTTGACACCCAGGAACTTGAAGCTGCTTACTGTCTCCACTTCTGATCCCTCTATGAGGATTGGTATGTGTTCCTTCATCTTACCCTTCCTGAAGTCTACAATCAGCTCTTTCATCTTGCTGATGTTGAGTGCCAGGTTGTTGCTGTGGCACCATTCCACCAGTTGGCATATCTCACTCCTGTACACCCTCTCGTCACCACCTGAGATTCTACCAACTATGGTTGTACTGTCAGCAAATAAGTAGATGGTATTTAATTGCCCCATTCTGATGGTTGGTTTAAACAACTGAACTTTTTGATTATGTCTGTATGCTTTTATGCATTGAGTTGCTGCCGCATGATTGGATGATTAGATATTTGCATTAACGAGCAGCGGTACAGGTGTACCTAATAAAGTGGCTGCTGAGTGTACTTTCAGTCCAATGGGAGGGGGAGAAGGAGAACATGTTAAGGGTGAGTGGGGTCTTTGATTATGCTGGATGCTTCATTGAGGCAATGAGAAGTATCGACAGAATGGGTGCCAGGATAGGGGTTAGTGCAATTTTATCACAGTTCAGAGTTCAGTTCTGGTGTCCTCTTTAAGCAGTTTGTACATCCACCCTGTGGAATGTGTGTGTTTCTTCCAGGTGCTCCAGTTTCTTGCCATAGTCCAAAGACGTACTGGTTAGTAGGTTAATTGGTCATTGTCCCATGACTAGGCTAGGTTTAAATCAGTGTGTTACTGGGAGCACAGCTCGAAGAGCCAGCAGGGTATATTCTGCACTTTTTCTCCAAATAAAAATACTTATGTTTCTATGTTTTCTATAAAAATAATAATAAAAATTAAAATGCATGGAAGGGAGGTTAATTTCTGTGATGTGCTGGGCTGGGCCCCCTAACTCTCTGCAGGTCAGGCAGCACCTATGGAAATGAATACACAGTCAACATTTTGGGCGGAGAACCATCGTCAGGACTGGAAAGAAACGGGTGAGAAACCAGAATAAGAAAGGCGGGGTGGGGGGAGGGAAAGGAGGACTAGCTTAATAGAAACATAGAAACGTAGAAAATAGGTGCAGGAGTAGGCCATTCGGCCCTTTGAGCCTGAACCGCCTTTCAGTATGATCATGGCTGATCATCCAACTCAGAACCCTGTACCTGCTTTCTCTCCATACCCCCTGATCCCTTTAGCCACAAGGGCCATATCTAACTTCCTCTTAATGAATGAAGCAGGCTGCAGTGTCACCTGGTGGGCATTGGGGCTGGTACAGTCCACCAGGGATGGCTTGCCCCAGCATACGGGCTGGAAGCTCTATTGTAGTTGGCTGTTGATTTTGATGGGCTGGGTGGTTTCTGGACTATATATACTCTGAGTCACGGTATTTTATTGATACTTAATATGTGATTGCTGTCTTGTATGCAAGCCATGGTGTCGCCTGGGGAGGAGGTGTCGGTTCACTCCATTGGGGGCGGTGTGGTGTGGCGTCCAGGATGCAGTCTGTGCTACCCTAGTGTTCACTTGGCGGGAGACAGGCCCGATTGTGGTCAACTGTAGATTGAAGGCACGACTTTTGGGACTATTTTATTGCATGATTGTGATACCATTGGTGCTTGCTGCCTTCTGTATGCATTGTGCTGTGTGTGACTGTCGGTACTGTGTTTTGTACCCTGATTCCAGAATAACGCTGTCTCATTTGGCTGTGTTCATGAGTATTCATGTATGTTTACATGACAAATAAACTTGAATTGAACTGAACTGAAATGTTTTCTAGGAAAACATCCAACCCTTCAATTGAAGAATACCTGTACATAAACTGAAGTCAGAATCAGGTTAAATATAATTTGCATATGTCATGAAATGTTGTTTTGCAGCAGCAGTACATGGTAACACATAATAAAAATAACTATAAGATACACACACACACACACACACACACACACACACACACACACACACACACACACACACACACACACACACACACACACACACACACACACACACACACACACACACACACACACACCCCACACCCCCCCCCCCCCCCCAAGGTAGAAGGAGATGAGTTATACAGCTCTCGTTACATGCACATGCAGTTCAACTCTTTGAGCGATTATGCAGAAAGTTTGAAGTTAATAACTCATCAGTTATTAACTTCAAACTTTCTGCATAATCACTCAAAGAGTTGAACTGCATGTGCATGTAACGAGAGCTGTATAACTCATCTCCTTCTACCTTAAGCCATGAACTTATCAATCACCCATGCTGTGTTCACTTTCTGGAGATCCAAGATCCGTATGCTCCATGACCGCTGGACTAAGTGTGTACATGTAGGAGGAACTATGTTGAAAAATAAATGTGCTAGGTTTTCTAAAATTAACTCCTTCTACCTTAGGCCATGAACTTATCAATCACCCGTCGTATATATAAAAAATTAAATTAAGTAATGCAAAAAAAGAACAAATTAAAAATCACTTTTTGACAATGTTTTCGAAGCAGGGGAGGCTAGTGCCCATGATAGAGCTAGCTGAGTTTACAACTTTCTGCAACTTTTCCAAATCTGTGCAGTGGCATGGCTCCTCTGCACTAGATGGTGATGCAGCCAGGTAGAATGATCTCGCAGTAAATTTGTAGAAATGTAAAGGTAAGGGCTGGGTTGGTTGATATAAACAGTACTGATGGGGTGGTTTGAAATTATTTCTACTAGCTGGAGAGTCTAGGAATATTTGTGAAGTGAAAGCAAAGCATTTCAGTGGGTGAGTTAGAAAACACCTGAGGGTGATAGTAAAAGATTGCTTCTATCACCCCAATATAACCAAAAGGACATATATTGCAAATTAACAGCCCAATAATACATTCTTAGATTAGGCAAAGCAAGACCTCCGTCCTTTTTCAACTTTTGTGTATAGGAATGACCATCCAGTCTGGGTAGACCTGGAACTGAGAGCTGTGAAACAGTTTTATTTAACTTCGTTATTAGGAGTTGCTCTACCTATACAATTAGCTAAAGTTGCTAAATTAAATTTATATCCTGTAGTTAAGCACTCATTACAAATTTGGCTCCAGTTCCGCAATATTTTTAATCTTAAAAAATTTAAACTTTGTAGTATAATTTATCGTAATTACTTTTTTAAACCTTCCTGGAGTGATCCAATTTTTTAACTTTGGAAAAATAAAGTTATTAAGTCTTTTTTGGACTTATTTAAAGAAGGCAGATTGATGTCTTTTGAACAATTAGTTGATAAATATTCTCTTTCATATTCACACTTTTTGCAATATCTTCAAGTTAGACATTTTTTACAAAAAATATTTAAGTAATTTTCCTTATATATTGGAGGCTGACTTGTTGGATACTATTATGAATATGAACCCCTTGATGAAAGGTTCTATTGGAAGAATTTATAATTTATTATTACAATGGGATAAGCATCCTTTACTTAAGATTAAACAGGATTGGGAGAAAGAACTCAATTTGACTTTTATATGGGAGGATTGGACGCGGATTCTGAAGTTGGTTAACTCTTCCTCGGTCTGTGCTAGTCATTCACTGATTCAATTTAAAATTGTACATCATTACCATTGGACGAAAGAGAGACTTTCTAAACTATTTCCCAATGTTGACAAGTATTGCGATAGATGTAAAACTGAGATAGCTACACTGAGACATACGTTCTGGTCATGTTCTATATTAAAACCATTCTGGAAGTCAGTCTTTTCGACAATTTCTAAAGCACTTAGAATCAATTTACAACCTAATAAATTGACTGTGGTTTTTGGAATAATTCCTCGAAGTATTCACGGTATTTCTCTGTCTGACCAACATGTTATTGTGTTTGTTACATTGATAGCTAGGAGGGCCATTTTGTTGAAATGGAAGGATATATCTGCTCCTACTTTGTCACAATGGTTCTCTCAAGTGATGCTGTATCTCAGTTTGGAGAAAATTAGAAGTCAAACCTTTGAACCTTTGTTTGATTTTGAGAAGAGATGGGGCTCATTTGCTCGTTACTATCATTTCAGTTAACTGATAGATTTCCTCCACGATCTAAGTGTAAATTTAGTTTTGATATTTTTTTTCTTTTTGTTGGCGATTCGTTGTTTATTTTTAGAAGCTTTCTATAGGACGCATGGCTCCAGGGTTGAACCCCCAATGGGTTCTTTTTTCTCTCACTTATCTTGCTTAGTAGGGTTTTTTTTTAATTCACAAAAATTTTCAATCTTTAAGATATTTTTTGAGGCATTGTAAATATTGTTACTTCGATGTACCTGTGTATTTTTGAATAATAATAATAATAAAAAGATTTGAAAAGAAAGAAAGATTGTTTCTCACATTTGATGGGACAGTGGCACATCTGGCTCCCAGCGTCAGTGACTTCGGTTTGACATTGAGCTCTGCCAATGTGGAGTTTGCATGTTCTCCCTGTGACTGCATGGTTTTATTCTGGGAGCTCCATGTTTCTTCCACATCCCGATGATATGTGATGATATGTAGTAGTTAGGTTGGGTATGTAGATTGGCAGGTTAATCTACCACTGCAATTGATCCTAGTATGTGGGGAAGATGAGAGGCATTGTGGAAAAATAAAATATGGTTAATGTACAATTATAGCAAATAATAGATCTTTGATGGTAGGCCAACAGGCCTGTTTCAGACCTATTTGGTTTTATGATGATTGGGAACCAAATGTGATTCAGGATGTAGGAGAAAAGTGGATGTATAGAATGAAATCATTAAATGGGCAGATATGCTGAAGAGGTTCAATAGTCTTTTCCATTTGCTGAAAGGCCTTGTTAGAATGGATGTGGAGAGGATGGTTCCTATAGTGGGAGTATCCAAGACCAGAGGACACACCCCGAGAATAGAGAGGTATCCTTTTAGAACAGAGATGAGGTGAAATTTCTTCAGCCAGAGTGTAGTGAATCTGTGGAATTCATTGCCTCAGGCAGCTGTGGAGGCCAAGTCTTCATGTATATTTAAGACACAGGCTGATAGATTCTTAATTGGTCAGGACATGAAGGGATAAGGGGGAAGGCAGGAAATTGGGGCTGAGAGGAAAAATGAATGAGCCATGTTGAAATGGCAGAGCAGACTTGATGGGCCAAATAGCCTAAATCTTCTCCTACGTCTTATGTTCTTATGCCAATGGTTCTTCATTTCAGGTACACCTTCTTAAACCTAGATGCTGATCTCTTCATTGTATTTCCTTATGTGCTTCAGTATTGGACTTTTTATTGATAACAATGAGACTAATGTCATTGTTAAGTGGCCTATATTAATGCAAGCAGTTGTTGCTATCATGGGTAATCCAGATTTCCTGTGCAGTACTACCAAAGTTTTTCTTCCCCTAAAAGGAAGTTAATATACTGTTTCCCTCCTTATGGGCAGCTTTTACTTTGAGGCTATTCGCAATGTGCCACTTTCCCAAAAATGTTCTTAGTTCAAAGTTCAATGTATATATATTATCAAAGTAAGTATACATTATACAACCTTGAAATTTATCCCCTTATAGGCAGCCACAAAAGAAAGAAACCCAAAAGAACACAATAAAAAAAGCAGACGGTCAAACACGCAATGTTCAGAGAGAGAAAAACAAATCGTGCAAGCAATATATAATTCAGAACTGAAATTCACTGTAACTTTAAACCTTGCACTTGCAAGACTGAAGCTGACTACTGAGGATATTGCAGAAATCCAACGAGAAGCAGATGACCAACCATCAGGAGGTGATGGCGGTGGTTTCAGCTGAAGATTGATGCATATTATCCTAAAGCTATTTACTCTGATTATTATCACAAATGCACTTCACAATCCAATTTTGATTTCTGTCTTCATATCCCCTTACATACTATGCTTGGAAGTTTTCCAGTTCAGATTTAAGGATTAAATAGTTAGATGAAAGAATATCCCAGTTCCAACTTGTTATTAGAAAGCAGAGTTACTTCTTGTTGCTAAATTATCCCAAAACGCACTCAGTGGCCACTTTATTAGGTATGCCTATACATCTGTTCATTAATGCAAGTATCTGATCAGCCAATCATGTGGCAGTAATTCAATTCATAAAAACTTGCAAACATGGTTAAGTGGTTCAATTGTTGTTCAGACCAAACAGAATGGGGAATAAATATGATCTAAGTGACTTGCCAACTATCAGCACATATATAATATGCAATTCTGTATAAAATTACAAGTCCAGTCAGTTTCAATCCATCCAAGTAAAATTTTCTACACTCAGTGGCTACTTGCTCATTAATGCAAATATCTAATCAGCCAAACATGTGGCAGCAATTCAATGCATAAAAACATACAGTCATGGGCAAGAGGTTCTGTTGTTTTTCAGACCAAACATCAGAATGAGCAAGAAATGTGAGCTCAGTGATTTTGACCGTGGAATGATTGTTGGTGCCAGACAGGGTGGTTCGAGTTTCTCAAAAATTGCTGATCCCCTGGGATTTTCACGCACAGCAGTCTCTAGACTTTAAAGAGAATGGTGCAAAAGCAAAAAAAGCATCCAATGAATAGCAGTTCTGTGGGTGAAAACACTTCATTAATGAGAGAGATCAAAGGCGAATGACCTAATTGGTTCAAGCTGATAGGAAGGCGACAGTAATTCAAATAACCATGTATTACCACAGTGATGTGCAGAAAAGCATCTCTGAAGGCACAACATGTTGAACCTTGAAGTAGATGGGCTACAGCAGCAGAAGACCCCGAACATACTCTGAGTGACCACTTTATAAAGTACCTCCTGTATCTAATAAAGTGGCCTCTGAGTATGGGTTGAGTTCTTGGCCCAATATTAAAAGCATGAGATAAGAATCAGACTTAAGTGGGTGGAAGAGAGAAGCTGGAGGGTGGGGGGGGGGGGTGGGGGGAGGAGGTCGGTGAAGATCAGAGGCAAAGATTCCATGCCAACTATTGTAGCAGACTGTTAAAGATTTAGCAGTGCATTCTACACTGGCCAATAGCCAGTCCTATGAGAGCTCACAGATATATTCAAACAGAAGCTCACATCTGGGGAAAATCTATGCAGCCAATGTTTAGAAGAAGACCTCAGGACATGATTGGTAGAATAACCATCAAGATGAGAATGCCTGCCAAGACTCGGCTGACTTTTGAAAGAGCCCCAGCAATGGTTTGATTCATATTTGCAATAATTTCTGTCTTTGGAAGTGAGACTGAGTTGCTAGTTCTTTTATATTTATTCATTTATTTGGGGATTTGGTGTCACTGTCAAAGCTAGCAGGGGTTGCCTTTCTCTGCCTGCCTGAGGAGCCAGTGGTGACTGGTTTTCTTGAATCACTGTAGTTCTTCTGGTGAAGATTGTGTACAGTGCTGTTGGGTAGGGAGTTCAAGAATTTAGATCCAGTAACAATGAAATAGCAAGTTCAAACTTCATTTATTATTGAAGTATACAGCCCTGAGATTCGTTTTCTCCACAGCCAGCCATGCAACAAAGAAAACCATGGAACCCATTCAAAAAAAAAACAAGAAGATATATTTCCAAGGTAAGATGGTGAGTGACATCGAATAGGTATGATAGGACAGTAAAGAAACAGGCCCTTCGGACCAGAATAATGACACCAATTTAAACTCATCTCAGCTGCTAGCTCATGGGTCATGCCACTGTTCTCCACCTATTTATGGATCTGTGTAAATGCTTATTAGGCATTACTATTGTGTTGGAATCAGAATCAGGTTTATTATCACTGACATATGTCAAAAAACTTATAGAACTTTATAAAACTATAAAGCTCATTAAAAAGTTCATGTCATAAAACTTGTTATTTTGTGACAGCACTACTGTGCAAGACATATAATACAACTGTAAGTTACAATAAATAAAAACAAACAAACAAGCAAATAAACAGATAAATAAATTATGCGAAGGAGGTACAGCTTGGTAGTGTTCAAGGACCATTCAGAAACCTGATGGCAGAGGGGACGATGTTGTCTTTGGGTCTTCTGGCTCCTGGACCTCCTCCTGATGGTAGTAATGAGAAAGTGCATTCCAGGGGGAGGGGTGCTTAGTCATGGATGCCGCCTTCTTGAGGTTCTACTTTATGAAGATGGTCCTACATGGGGGAGGCTTATGCCCGTGATAGAGAAGGCTGAGTCTGCAGTTATCTGCAACCTCATTAAATTCTGTGCATTGGACCTCCAAACCAGACTGTGATGAAACTAGTCAGAGCGCCCTTCGTGAGACCAAAGGGTCTCCGCTCGAAACTTCAATTGTTTACTCTTTTCCATTGATGCTGCCTACCCTGCTGAGAACCTCCAGCACTTTGGATCTCAAACATCTGCAGATATTCTCATAGAAATATATAAAACCAACAGCACAATACAGGCCCTTCGGCCCACAAAGCTGTGCTGAACATGTCCCTACTTTAGAAATTACAAGGCTTACCTATAGCCCTCTATTTTTTCTAAGCTCCATGTACCTATCCAAAAGTTTCTTAAAAGACCCTATCGTATCCGCCTCCACCACCGTTGCTGGCAGCCCATTCCATGCACTCACCACTCTCTGCGTAAAAGACTTACCCCTAACATCTCCTCTGTACCTATTCCCCAGCACCTTAAACCTGTGTCCTCCTGTTGCAACCATTTCAGCCCTGGGAAAAAGCCTCTGACTATCCACACGATCAATTCCTCTCATCATCTTATACACCTCTATCAGGTCACCTCTCATCCTCCGGCACTCCAAGGAGAAAAGGTCGAGTTCACTCAACCTGTTTTCATAAGGCATGCTCCCCAATCCAGGCGACATCCTTGTAAATCTCCTCTGCACCCTTTCTATGGTTTCCACATCCTTCCTGTAGTGAGGCAACCAGAAATGAGCACAGTACTCGAATTGGGGTCTGACCAGGGTCCTATATAGCTGCATCATTACCTCGCGGCTCCTAAATTCAATTCCATGATTGATGAAGGCCAATACACCGTGTGCCTTCTTAACTACAGAGTCAACATGCGCAGCTGCTTTGAGCGTCCTATGGACTTGTACCCCAAGATCCCTCTGATCCTCCACACTGCCAAGAGTCTTACCATTAATACTATATTCTGTCAACATATTTGACCTACCAAAATGAACCACTTCACACTTATCTGGGTTGAACTCCATCTGCCGCTTCTCAGCCCAGTTTTGCATCCTATCAATGTCCCGCTGTAACCTCTGACAACCCTCCACACTATCCACAACACTTTGAACCTTTGTGTCATCAACAAACTTACTAACCCATCCCTCCACTTCCTCATTCAGGTCATTTATAAAAATCATGAAGAGTAAGGGTCCCAGAACAGATCCCTGAGGCACACCACTGGTCACCGACCTCCATGCAGAATATGGCCTGTCTACAACTACTCTTTGCCTTCTGTGAGCAAGCCAATTGTGGATCAACAAAGCAATGTCCCCTTGGATCCCATGCCTCCTTACTTTCTCAATAAGCCTTGTTTGGGGTACCTTATCAAATGCCTTGCTGAAATCCATATACACTACATCTACCGCTCTCCCTTCATCAATGTGTTTAGTCACATCCTCAAAAAAATTCAGTCAGGCTCGTAAGGTATGACCTGCCCTTGACAAAGCCATGCTAACTATCCCTATTCATATTATACCTCTCCAAATGTTCATAAATCCTGCCTCTCAGGATCATCTCCATCAACTTACCAACCACTGAAATAAGACTCACTGGTCTATAATTTCCTGGGCTATCTCTACTCCCTTCCTTGAATAAAGGAACAACATCCACAACCCTCCAATCCCCTGGAACTTCTCCCGTTCCCATTGATGATGCAAATATCATTGCCAGAGGCTCAGCAATCTCCTCCGTCACCTCCCACAGTAGCCTGGGGTACATCTCATCTGGTCCCGGTGACTTATCCAACTTGATGTTCTCCAAAAGCTCCAGCACATCCTCTTTCTTAATATCTACATGCTCAAGCTTTTCAGTCTGCTGCAAGTCTTCACTACAATCACCAAGATCATTTTCCATAGTGAATACTGAAGTAAGGTATTCATTAAGTACCTCTGCTATTTCCTCCGGTTCCATACACACTTTCCCACTGTCACACTTGATAGGTCCTATTCTTTCACATCTTATCCTCTTGCTCTTCACATACTTGTAGAATGCCTTGGGATTTTCCTTAATTATGCCCGCCAAGGCCTTCTCATTACCCCTTCTGGCTCTCCTAATTCCTTCTTTAGCTCCTTCTTGTTAGCCTTATAATCTTCTAGATCTCTAATATTACCTAGCTCTCTGAACCTTTTGTAAGCTTTTCTTTTCTTCCTAACTAGATTTATTACAGCCTTTTTACACCAGGATTCCTGTACCCTACCATAACATCCCTGTCTCATTGGAACATACCTATGCAGAACTCCACACAAATATCCCCTGAACATTTCTTCCATACTTTTCCCTGAGAATATTTGTTCCCATTTTAAGCTTCCAGTTTCCTGCTTGATAGCCTCATAATTCGCCTTACTCCAATTAAACGCTTTTCTAACTTGTCTGTTCCTATCTGTCTCCAATGCTATTGTAAAGGAGGTAGAATTATGATCACTATCTCCAAAATGCTCTCCCACTGAGAGATCTGACACCTGACCAGGTTCATTTCCCAATATCAAATCAAGTACAGTCTCTCTTCTTTCTTGTCAGCTTATTTACATAATGTGTCAAGAAACCTTCCTGAACACACCTAACAAACTCCACCCCATCTAAACCCTTTGCTCTAGGGATATGCCAGTCGATGGTTGGGAAATTAAAATCTCCCATCATGACAACTATTATTATTACACCTTTCCAGGATCTGTTTCCCTATCTTCTCCTCAATATCCCTGTTGCTATTGGGCTGCTGATAATAACACTCAGTAAAGTTATTGACTTCCTTCCTTTTCCTAACCTCCATCCACAGAGACTCTGTAGACAATCCCTCCATGACGTCCACCTTTTCTGCAGCTGTGACACTATCTCTGATCAACAGTCCAACGCCCCCACCTCTTCTGCCTCCCTCCCTGTCCTTTCCGAAACATCTAAAACCCAGCACTTGAAGTAACCATTCCTGTCCCTGAGCCATCCAAGTCTCTGTAATGGCCACCAGATCATAGCTCCAAGTACTGATCCACGCTCTAAGCTCATCCGCTTTGTTCACAATACCACGTGCATTAAAATAGACACATCTCAAACGATCAGTCTGAGTGCGTCCCTTCTCTACCACCTGCCTATCCTCCCTCACACACTGTCTACAAGCTTTCTCTATTTGTGAGCCAACCGCCCCTTCCTCATTCTCTTCAGTTCAGTTCCCAGCCCCCAACAATTCTAGTTTAAACTCTCCCCAGTAGCCTTTAGCAGACCTCCCGACTAGGATATTGGTCCCACTTGGATTCAAGTGCAACAGGTCACACCTGCCCCAAAAGAGGTCCCAATAAACTTATTCTCATGTTTATTATTCTGCCTATTCACATTGAACTCTAATTGGAGCATAGCCCTTCATACCACTCCCATCCATGTACTTATCTAAACTTCTCTTAAAATCTGCAATCAAACCCACTTCTGCTGGCAGCTTGTTCCACATTCACACCTCTGTCAGGGTGAAGAAGTTCCTCCTTGGTCCCCTTAAGCATTTCACCTTTTGCCCTTAACCCAACGAAGGGTCTCAGCCCGAAACATCGACTGTACTTCTTCCTATAGATGCTGCCTGGCCTGCTGCATTCCAACAGCACTTTGTGTGTGTTGCTATATAAACCCCTGTAGTTTTCAGGTCCTTAGCTCCCAGTGGAGTATAGGCCATCAATGACCTCCAGTCTCCATCAGTCTCTGTCCTGAGCCAGTTCCTCGTGGGTGGACCAGGAGTTTTCCCATCGTCTAACTTCAGCCTCGATGCCTCTCCTCCATGTATTCTTTGGACAACCCTTTCTCCTTGTTTCTTGGGGATTCCATTTTAATGCCTGTTTGCTGATGCTATCCGTTGGCTTCCTCAAGGTGTGGCCAATCCACCTCTGTATGCCTCGATCTAATCTTCCTTCATTCTCCTATGCTCCAGGAAAAGTCCTAACCCATTCAACCTTTCTCTATAACTCAGGTCCTTAAGACCTGGCACCATCCTTGTACTTTTTCTCTGTACTCTTTCCACCTTATTGATGTTGATATTCCAAAATTTTAAATTTCAACACTTTCTGCTGACCATAAAGATTGGATTATAGGGGTTAATGCTGAGCCTTTCATTTGTCTGACGCTAACCTGCAAAAGCATAGTAATGTTATACAATTCTGTTGCTTCAGCACAGGTTCAAAAGGGTTAATGTTTCCATTCTGATAGCGATGAGAGAGCTAACATATAAGAGCATTGAATATTTGTGTCGCCATGTCATAGACTGAGAATCTCATATTACCAGGCTTGTGAACAGAGATTAAAGCCTTAGTTAAAGCACTTGGCACGTTTCCCAAAAGACTGAAACCATTTTGCGTTGTTATACCACATCTTGAATGTTGACGCTAAGCTGCTTAAACGTGTGCAATTGTAAATGTTGGATCCAACTCCCAGTTAAAGTGAACCCAGTGAGGATGGCTAAACTTGCAATGACACCTGGATGCTGAGAATTAAATTTTTATTTTATTTTATGTAGAGACACAACAGGCCCTTCCAGTCCAATGAGACTGTGCCACACAATTTACACCAATGTGCCCAATTTACCTACTAGCTGTATGTCTTTGGGATGGGAGAGGAAACCAAAGAACCAAAAAGAAACACATGCAGTCATGGCAAGAATGTACAATCTCCATACAGACAGCAGCGGGAATTGAACCTATGTTGCTGGCACTGTAATTGGGTTATTCTAACCGTTACATTGAGGAGCAGTCAAACAAATGAGGCTTGCCTTCCATGGAGTTTGGAAGGTTAAGAGGTGACTTGAATGAAGATTACTCAGCATTAAGGAGAACTAGACAAAGAAACACTAGATATTTACCCTAGGTCAGTTAGGATTCATCAACAAGACATCAAGGACCCACAATCCAGATCATGCTCTCCTCTCACTGCTTCCATCAGGAAGCAGGTACAGGAGCCTCGGGAGCCACACTATCAGGTTCAGGAATGTTTATTACCCCTCAACCATCAGGGTCTTGAACCAGAGGGGATAACTTCACTCATTTTCACTCTCTGAACTGTTCCCTGTGGACTCAATTTGCAAAGTTTGTTATTTTTTGCACATGGGTTGTTTGTCTGTCTTGTTATTTGCGGACATTCATTGATTTTATTGTGTTTCTTTGCATTTATTGTGAATATCCGCAGGAAAATGAATCTCAGGGTTATGTCTGGTGACAGATATGTACTTTGCTAATAAACTTACTTTGAATTTGTGTTGAGCATTGGTTAGAGCTGGTGCAGTATGCCGTGCTTCGATCCTGAAAATGAAATCATTGAAATTGAAATTCACAGGCAGAGCTCAAGACACAATCACACCTTTATGCGATTTCTAGTGCTCTGTTCAGGAATGACTTCCAACGGTTCATTGATATAAGGCAAGGAAGATGAGAGAGGGGGAATAGGCTCAGACCAAAGATTAGATACTGGCCCTTCCAGAGTACAAAGAATATAGAACAAGTACAACACATAAAAGGCCCTTTGACCCACCAAGTTGTGCCAAACCAATTGAATTAGTAACCAAATGGCCAACTAAACCATTCCCCACTGCCTACATGATATCTAAATCCTTCCTTTTTCCTTTCTTTTGAAAGCCTCTAATGTATCTGCCTCCACCACCACCCCAGGCAGCTTATTCCAAGCACCACGACTCTCTGTGTAGAAATCTCCTTTGAAATTACTTCCTCTTACCTTAAATGCATTCCCAATGATAATAGGCATTTCAATCCTGGGAAAAAGATATTGTCTTTTTGCTTCAGGGGTTCCGAACCTTTTTTTATAGCATATACCAATACCATTAAGCAAGGGATCCATGGACCCAGGTTGGGAACATCTGGTCTACTCTATCTATGGCTCCCATAATCTATCAGATCTATCAGCTCTATCAGATCTTCTCTCAGCCTCCACCACTCCAGAGAAAACAACCCAAGGTTGTCCAACCTCTCATTAGAAGATATGCCCTCTAATCCAGGCAGCAACCAGGTAAAACTCGTTTACAGATTAGGAAATGCTAAACAACACACACAAAATGCTGGAGGAACTCAGCAAGTCAGGAGGCATCTACCAAGTGGAATAACCAGTTATGCTTTGGGACAAAATCCTTAAAATAGAACTGGGAAGGAAGGAACTGAAGGCAGAATAAGAAGATTGTGCATTAGGGAGGATTTGTTGTGGTTTCACAAGAGACTGCAGACGCCGGAATCTGGAGCTGGGATGAAAGAGGAGTACAAATTGGCAGGTGATAGGTGAAACCAGGCAAAGGGGAAAGTGGGAGTGTGTGTGGGGGGGGGGGGGGGGTGCAAAATTAAGTAAAACAAAGTTGGAAACGCCATGCTAGGAGAGGGTGATGAACAACCGGAATTCATTGAACTTGTCAGATATTGGTGCTGGACCAACCTGAAAATGATAAGGTTTACATTGAATTGATTTAGCTTAAGATGGACATACCATGTTAGATCATCGATCAGTTATCGCAAGACAATAAGATCATAAGACATAGGAGCAGAATTAGGCTGTTTGGCCCATCAAGTCTGCTCTGCTATTCCATCGTGGCTGATTTATTATCCCTTTCAACCCCATTCTTTTGCTTTCTCCCCTTGTTCCATTTTTTCTAATCAAACTCTACTTCGAATATATCAATGACTTGATGTCCACAGATTCACCATGCTTTGGCTAAAGAAATTCTCCCTCCTCTCTTTTCTAAAGAGACATCCTTCTATTCTGAGACTTTGTTTTAATCCTAGATTTGCCCATTATAGGAAACATCCTACACTTACTCTATAAAAGCATTTCAATATTTGATTAAGGTTCACTACCCCCTCCACCATTGTTTTAAACTCCAGCGAGTACAGGGCTAGAGCCATCAAATGCTCCTTATATGTTAACCCTGTTATTCCTGGGATATTACTCATGAATCTCCTCTGAACCCTCTCTGATGCCAGCTCATCCTTTCATGGATGAGGCCCACATCTGCTCATGATAACTCCGTGTGGCCTGAATTGTGAAAAGAGAAAAAAAAACTTTTCAGATCAAAGACCACTGTCCAGTCTGAAAAATTAGTACTGCACGGCTCTCCACAGATGCTGCCTGACCCATCTCAGAGTTTCCAGTATCTTGTTCTTTATATTAGACTTGAAACATTGGGCCGATCTCTCGTCACAGATGCTGCCTGGCCTACCGGCTATTTCCAGCAGGTTTAGACATGGCTTGTAAATATCCTCATTGGTTTTCAAGGGAAACTCACATAAGATGTTGCAGGAACTCAGTAGGTCAGGCAGTATCTATGAAGAGGAATAAAGAGTTGACATTTTGGGCAGAGACCCTTCACCAGTCCTGATGAAAGGTCTTGTCATGAAACGTCCAGCTGTTTATTTCTCTCCATAAATGCTGCCTGTCTTGCTGGGTCCCTTCAGCACTTGTGCGTGTTACTCTGGATTTCCAGCATCTGCGGAATGTCTTGTGTCATTGAAGCATTAACTTTTATTGATTACTTCTAATGTTGATGAAAACCAGAAAAGATCTCAGGTGCTAAATGACCAACTTCTGTTCATGTAATCCTGGTTTCATATTCCTGCAACTCTCCACTGTATGGAAGCAACATTCCTGGGTGGTCCCTTGGTGGCCCCACTACCATTTAAATCTGAAACAGTTGCAGAGAATAGTTTCAACCCCTCAATACACAGTGTTCCATAGCCAATGGCTTATCTCCAGGGCATATCATATTTCACCAATATTGAGCTGAGGTCTCTGGGTTCAATATGAAGCCAGCTAAAGCATGCAATTTTGGATACACGTAAGGTTTCAGCATCGGTTCGTGACTTGAGCTGCTAGCTGGGGAGGGGCGCCTCAGGGTTTATCATGAAGGATGCAGTAAGGGAGAGGGGAATTGTTTGACAAGTGGATCAAATATGAACCGAGCGCACTTTTCAGGGTAGATGGTTGCACAAGTACTTCTGCATACTTTCAGCAAAATCCAGTTGTGAAAGGGGGAATTTCCATGGAAACAATGCATAGACAGAGATAAAGTCTGTGGATATCAGAGGGAAGCACTGAAATAGGGCAAAGCCATCTACAGCTTGACTCAATTGGAGAATTTTTTCTGTCCTGCATGGCGCAAGGATTTTGAGTGTTTTTTCAGCTGCACTTAGAGAACAGAGAGAATTCCATCACACTTCTGAAGGTGTTAATGTATTGCCATAATGTATCTCCATTTCTCTAAGGAATAACCAAAAATGGTGCATTAATCCCTTATCGTTTATTGTAGAAGTACTAGTGGGTGATATTTTGAGCAGATAATGTTATTTTACGGGTGGTGGGTGGAGAATCGTTTTACCAAAGGAAATGTAAGGCACTCCTTCTCTCCGCTGGCCTGCAGGTCACGCTTGGGCAAGGGGTAGCACCTGCTTAACACACCCCCCAACACCACCTCCCCACACTTATCAGGGTCATGTGAAGCCACGGCAACAGGTGGTGGATGGTCGTATGAGCAGCGTAAATATCACAGGTCCAGGCTATGTGACCACTGGCACCAGGCAGACAATCTCTGAAGGGTATTGATGATAGCTGGGGTCACCCATCTTCTAAGAACACAACCCAGTAAAAAGCAATGGTAAAACACTTCAAAAGAAAATCATGCCAAAAACAATTATGGCCATGGGACCACGATCGCCCATGTCATACGACACAGCACATAATGATGATGATCATGATGAATGAATGTTATTCCATTAGTCAAGAGGGGATAATCCTGGAAAATATAGATCAGTGAATCTCACAGCTGTTGTAGAGAAGCTATTCAAGAGGACCTTATGGATAGGCTTGACCAACAGTTGGAAAACCATGGCCAAATTAGAAACAGTTAGTATGACTTTGTGCAGGGAAAGTCATGTCTTTCTAAGTTGATTGAAGTTTTTTTAATAGGGTGATTAAGGAGATTGATGAAGGTAGAGCTGTGGATGTCCATGTGGATTTTAGTAATGTGTTTAACAAGGTCATCCAGAAGATTAAGATACATGGGATCCATGGTGACATGGCCATTTGGGTCCAGAATTGACTTGCCTTTTGAAGACGGTGGGGGGGGGGGGGGGGGGTTAGTGATCAATGAGACTTATCTTGGCTGGAGGTCCATGATTAGTGATGTCCATACAGGAACTCCTGATGTTTGAGATTTATATATAAATGATCTGGATGAAAATATTGATGCGAGGGTTATTAAGTCTGCATGTGATACAAGAGTGATATCATGGATAGTGTTAAAAATTGCCAAAGGACTTAGAGGAATAAAGATCAGTTGTGGATATGGGCAGAGACATGGCAGATGCAGTTTAATCTTGCTAAATATGAGGTGTTGAACTTTGTGATATCAAACGTAAAGGGAGAAGACTCTACTGATATATAGAGGGATCTTGGGGTCCATGTTCATATCTCTCTCAAAGTGGCTACACAGGTTAATAGGGTGGGAAAGAAGATGTCGAGCTTGCTTGCTTTTATTAGTCAAGGCATTGAGATCAAGAGTCGTGAAGTTATGATGCAACTTGATAAAAGTCTGGTTCAGCCGCATCTACAGCCTCAAGAAGGTGGTACCTATCATCAAGAGTCCCCACCATCTGGATCGTTCCCTCTTCTCACTGCTAATGTAGGGCAGGATGTTCAGAAGCCTGAAATCCCATGCCTCCAGGATGAGGAACAGCTATCTTCCTGCAACCGTTAGGTTCTCAGACTGACCTACATAATCCTACACCAACATTACCAATGAACGCAGGGCCCCTACATTTGCCTGGATACATCTGAGAGTCATGTGCCAGCACAAATGATCACTTCTAGTTGTCTTTGGAAACCAGTCCTCAAAGACTAACTTAGTGGCCACTTTATTAGGTACCTCCTGTACATAATACTATGACCATGAAGACGATGTTCATGGTCTTCCACTGTTGTAGCCTATCCACTTCAAGATTTGATGTGCTGTGCATTCAGAGGTGCACTTCTGGACACCACTGTTGTAACATGTGGCTATGAGCTACTGTCACCTTCTTGCCAGCTTGAACTAGTCTTCCCATTCTGCTCTGACCAAAGTTTAAAGCATATTTATAAGGATGCCCCCATGTCGGCTACCCCGCAGGGTGTTATATGACCAGCTACATCATGGTCGACGCTCAGCTGGAGGGCCGAAGAAGCGCTATAAGGATCGGATGAAGAATGCTTTAAGGAAGTGCAAGATCAGACCTGAGGACCTGGAGGATGTTGCTGCTGACCGTAACACTTGGCGACAGGAATGTAGGGATGGGGTTCGTATTCTGGAGATGGAAAGAACAACCAGAAGACAGCAGAAGAGAGCCAGGAGAACACAGACAGACAGACAGACATACTTTATTGATCCCGAGGGAAATTGGGTTTCGTTACAGTCGCACCAACCAAGAATAGTGTAGAAATATAGCAATATAAAACCATAAATAATTAAATAATAATAGGTAAATTATGCCAAGTGGAAATAAGTCCAGGACCAGCCTATTGGCTCAGAGTGTCTGACACTCCGAAGGAGGAGTTGTAAAGTTTGATGGCCACAGGCAGGAATGACTTCCTATGATGCTCAGCGTTGCATCTCGGTGGAATGAGTCTCTGGCTGAATGTACTCCTGTGCCTAACCAGTACATTATGGAGTGGATGGGAGACATTGTCCAAGATGGCATGCAACTTGGACAGCATCCTCTTTTCAGACACCACCATCAGAGAGTCCAGTTCCACCCCCACAACATCACTGGCCTTACGAATGAGTTTGTTGATTCTGTTGGTGTCTGCTACCCTCAGCCTGCTGACCCAGCTCACAACAGCAAACATGATAGCACTGGCAACCACAGACTCGTAGAACATCCTCAGCATCATCCGGCAGATGTTAAAGGACCTCAGTCTCCTCAGGAAGTAGAGATGGCTCTGACCCTTCTTGTAGACAGCCTCAGTGTTCTTTGACCATCCAGTTTATTGTCAATTCGTATTCCCAGGTATTTGTAATCCTGCACCATGTCCACACTGACCCCTTGGATGGAAACAGGGGTCACCGGTGCCTTAGCCCTCCTCAGGTCCACCACCAGCTCCTTAGTCTTTTTCACATTAAGCTGCAGATGATTCTGTTCACACTATGTGACAAAGTTTCCCACCATAGCCCTGTACTCAGCCTTAGAAATGCAGCCATGGTTGCTATCACTACCACCACCTACCACATATACATGTCCCACCTGCAATAGAGCTTGTGGGTCCAGGATAGGACTGTATAGTCATCAAAGATCTTACCATTAAAGCAGTAGACGTTGTTATTGGATTCCAATAGACAACCGAAGAAGATTATCAAATTATGTATACATTATGTAACCTTAGGATTCCTCTCTTTACAGGCAGTGCAAAAGAACCCACTAAAAAAAGGATGAATGAACACCCAATGCACAGAGAGAGAAAAAAATAAATACTGTGTAAACAGTAAGAGCAAGCAAAAGCATTCAGAATGAAATTAGGTCCATAGACATGAAGCCTGAAGCAGCCAGAGCAGAACCAGAGCCTGACTCTCAGTTCATCATACAGTGGAGCAAAATGTCACGGAGACTGCAGACACAAAGCCTGGAGCAGCCTCATCCTTGGTGCAATGGAGAGTGGATTAAATGTCACAGAGCAGCGAGGAAGACCAGCCCGATCCTTGTCTCCAGTCCAGACCCCTGGCCTTTCGAATCCATCCGGCCTGGCATTTATACCATCCAAACGTGGGGTTGCTCCTCACTCAAAGACCCAGGCCCTGCTGCATTGACACACTCTGGGCCTGGACCCCACTGCCGTGTTTCGGCCCCCGCCTGACCTTTCCAAATTGGCGCAGTGCTTAGATTGATCAGGTCTTGTTCTTGGTTCAGACGAACGGACTCTGAAAATTCTGCTCTCCAACTATTTTCTGCTTCACACATCCCGACTCTGTCTCGACCTCGCTCTGAAAATTTCTCCTCAAGCATGCCTTGACTTCTTTCCCAATCCATGTCGCACCCACATGCCTCAACATTTGAGTGAGCCTCACATTGCTTGCTTCTTCATTGTTTGCGGTGATTGTTTACCATAATTATTTACAGAAAGTGGTATTAATAAAGTAATAACAAAGTACACTGCAGATGCTGGGGTCAAAGCAACACATACAACAAGCTGGATGCCTGTTCTCCATCTCCCTCTGGTGCTCCCCTCCCCCCTTTCTTACTCTCTGGGCCTCCCGTCCCATGATCCTTTTCCTTCTCCAGCTCTGTATCCCGTTTGCCAATCACCTTTCCGGCTCTTAGCTCCACCCCACCCCCTCCGGTCTTCTCCTATCATTTCGCATTTCCCCCTCCCCCCTCTACTTTCAAATCTCTTGCTATCTTTTCTTTCAGTTAGACCTGATGAAGGGTCTCGGCCTGAAACGTCGACTGTACTTCTCCCTATAGATGCTGCCTGGCCTTCTGCGTTCCACCAGCATTTTGTGTGTGTTTCTTGAATTTCCAGTATCTGCAGATTTCCTCGTGTTTGCTTTTATATTCTGCTTTTCTCAACTTGTGGTATTGAATTGAATTGACTTTATTACTTACATCCTTCATATACACGAGGAATAAAAATCTTTGTGTTATGTCTCCGTCTAAATGTGCAATGTGGAATTATACTAATTTATAATAAATATTATGTACAACAGGATAGTCAGTATAACATAGAAATACAGTTGCGTCAGCATGAATTAAACAGTCTGATGGCCTGGTGGAAGAAGCTGTCCCAGACCTGTTGGTTCTGGCTTTTATGCTGCGGTACTGTTTCCCAGATGGTAGCAGCTGGAACAATTTGTGGTTGGGGTGACTCAGGTCACCAATGATCCTTTGGGCCCTTTTTACACACCTGTCTTTGTAAATGTCCTGAATAGTGGGAAGTTCACAACTACAGATGCATTGGGCTGTCCGCACCACTCTCTGCAGAGACCTCTGATTGAGGGAAGTGCAGTTCTCACACCAGGCAGTGATGCAGCCAGTCAGGATGCTCTCAATTGTGCCCCTGTAGAAAGTTCTTAGGATTTGGGGGCCCATACCAAACTTCTTCAAATGTCTGAGTTGAGAGAAGCACTGTGGTGCCTTTTTCACCACACAGCCGGTATGTACAGACCACGTGAGATCCTCAGTGATGTTTATGTCGAGGAATTTAACGCTGTTCACCCTCCCAACCCAAAATCTATTGATGTCAATGGGGGTTAGCCTGTCTCCATTCCTCCTGTAGTCCAGAACCAGACCCTTTGTTTTTGTGACTGTATGTTCTGATGTTTTGATGTATGTGTTGCAGATGAAGCTAATTTTTTAAAAAAAATAGTCTGCTTTTCAGGGTGAAAGGAAGCTGAGTATGAAGGATTGGATGAGGTAGGAATAACTCATTGTGTATATGCAAATATGTATGTGCTCATGTGTGTTTGTGTGTATTGTATGCAAATGAAAGAACAACTTTTAATCATTCTGTGGCCTCGGGCAAGAGAATTTCTGCAGTGAAAATGTCTCAGTTGATCAGAGGTCTGTGAGCATGCATATGCATGCCCAAGAAGGTGAAAGGCTCAGTTTGTTCTGCGGGCTCCATGAGTGAAGTCGTGTGGCCAGAGAGGCCTCAGTTCCCTGGAAGTGTGTGTGTGTTTGTGAGAGTGTGTGTGATTCTTATTTACCGACCTCAAGGGTTCAACTATGCAGCATTAAAAAATCAGCAAAGCTCCGGAGTTAGTGAGGTTTTACGTTCTGGTTAAGCCTCTCTTCTTTTTTCTGGTAATTGTAATTGATATGGGGTTGGTTAGGATTTGCATTCAAATTTTATGTAAGTCATACTGAAAGTCATGTTGCAGAGTCAGGAAGGTCATGTGGATATAATTGTCCAGCCTTTGATCTCTTAAAGTCTTTCCACCTCCTTTCGAATAAGCGGCTCCCTGACCAGGTTTCTGTATCTCAAGAAGGTTACATTGACTGCCCGCAGCAGCAGGGGTATTAATGGCACAGATCCATGTTTGGAGAGGATTAAAGGAGATCAGGCTTTGCTGTACCTTGATGAGAGGGGCCCGAAAACCAGCCAATCCTATTCAGTCGTCAGCTTTATTATACATTTTGCAGGTTCAGAGGTTAAACTGTTCGAAGTTAAGCTGTTCCAGATGTGGATATTTCTGCAAGCCTGCACAACAAGAGGACACTTTATTTCTAGGCAGGCTAGTGCCTTATTAATTCATTAGCCAACCACTCCCCACCACTCCTCTCCCCACCACTCCTCTCCCCACCACTCCTCTCCCCACCACTCCTCTCCCCATCACCATTCCCCATCACCATTCCCCATCACCATTCCCCATCACCATTCCCCATCACCATTCCCCATCACCTCTCCCCATCACCTCTCCCCATCACCTCTCCCCATCACCTCTCCCCATCACCTCTCCCCTTCCCATCACCTCTCCCCTTCCCATCACGTCTCCCCTTCCCATCACGTCTCCCCTTCCCATCACGTCTCCCCTTCCCATCACGTCTCCTCTTCCCACCAACTCTCCCCGTCACCTCTCCCCGTCACCTCTCCTCTCCCCGTCACCATTCCCCATCACCTCTCCCCGTCAACTTTTCCCATCACCTCTCCCCGTCACCTCTCCCATCAACCCTCCCCGTCACCACTCCCCATCAACTCTCCCATCAACTCTCATCACCTCCCCATCACCTCCCCATCACCTCCCCCCATCACCTCTCCCCATCACCTCTCCCCATCACCTCTCCCCATCACCTCTCCCCATCACCTCTCCGCATCACCTCTCCGCATCACCTCTCCGCATCACCTCTCCCCATCACCTCTCCCCATCACCTCTCCCCATCACCTCTCCCCATCACCTCTCCCCATCACCTCTCCGCATCACCTCTCCGCATCACTTCTCCTCTTCCCATCACCTCTCCCCATCACCACTCCCTATCACCTCTCATCTCCCCATCATCACTACCCACCTTCCCATCTCCACTCCCTATCACCTCCTCTCTCTTCATCACCTTTCCCCATCACCTCTCCCCACCACCCCTACCTCCATATTTTTATCATTTCCTGTCAGAGTCACCTTACGTTTCAATACTCCTTCACCCAGCATCACACTATGCACATACAATCAGTCTATGTATATGAGCCAATCTTTAGATACATAAACCGTCACACTCAACAAATACTCGTACATTTTTTTTATAGAATTTTTAAAATTTCCATATTGATTGTACTCTTCTTACTTTATTTTGTTTGCAAATTGTGTTTTTTTTTATGTTGCATCAGATCAGGAGTAACCATCATTTCGTTCTCCTTTACACTCATGTACTAAAAAATGACAAATATCAATCTTGAATCTTGACTGGATGTCAAGGTGGTCAGATGTAATTTATCTTTACTATCTTGATCTTGGCCAGCTGCAATACTGAGACGTCAGTGAAATAACATACTGCGCATGAAGCCAGGTGCAGAGAGGGGATAAAATACGGCTGTTATCTTTAAAAAGCATAAACCAGTCATGTTTCATCTTCTGTTTCCATGGGGGACGAATGTCCCACTTCATTTGTCAGTATTCTGCAAAAATCTCCAAGGGTTCTCTAAAGTGCAAACAGGAATTGGCATGAACACTACTCAATCAACTCACGAAAGGCTTCTCATATGGGAGTGTATGATGGGTCTGGGCCTCTACAGAGTGGAATTCAGAAGAATGGGGTGGGGGGGGGGAAGATCTCATTGAAACCTATTGAATGTTGTGAGGCCTCAACAGAGTGGACATGCAGAGGATGTTTCCTGGGGTGGGGGAGTCTAAGACCACAGGATGCTGCCTCAGAATAGACAGACTTCCTTTTAGAATGGAGATATGGAGGAATTTCTTCCGCCAAAAGGTGAGGAAACTGTGGAATTCATTGCCACAGGTGGCTGTGGATGCAAAGACATTGGGTATATTTAAGGCAGAAATTGAAAGGTTCTTGAAAAGTCAGGGGAATGAAGGGATATGGAGAGTTTTGGACTGAGAGGGAAAATGGATCAGCCATGATGAAATGGTGAAGCAGACTCAATGGGCCAAATGGCCTAATTCTGCTCATATTTCTTATGACCATATGGTCTTATTGTAGATTAAGGACAAGTTATGCTGCTTTTTCCATTGGTATTGTTATAAGACTGTATTAATTGCGCCAGCTTCCGGGATTTAGATGCTCTAACTTCCCAGTGTACAGATCGCTGGCAGGTCCTCTTTAATTCCTGGATTGCTGCCTTTACCATGCACCAGTGAGGGTAGAAACAGGATGATTTGGCAGATTAATGTGTGGCTGAGAAGCTGGTGCAGGGGCCAGGGCTTCAGGTTCTTGGATCACTGAGATCTCTTCTAGGGGATGCATGACCTGTATAAAAGTGACGGTTTGCACCTGAACTCAAGGAGTACTAATACTTTCATAGGCAGGTTTGTTGGAGCTGTTGGGAAGGGTTTAAATTAACTCAGGAGGGGGTTGGGAAACAGAACGAAGGGACTCAATACTAGACGGATGGTGAATAAACAAAGATAGCGTGCAGTCTGATGGTCAGGAAGGACAGGCAGACGATAGGACAAAATTGCAGCCAGCAGGGTGAGTATCAGTGCATTAGGGATGCAGAATCAAAAAGAGTAGCAAATACAGTCCTCAAAGTGTTACATCTCAATGCACGTAGTATAAGAAATAACGTGGATGATCTTGTTGCACTTTTACAGATTGTCCTGCATAATGTTGTGGCCATCACTGAATCGTGGCTGATGGATGGTTGTAGTCAGGAGCCGAATGTCCAAGGTTACACATTGTATCGGAGGGATAGGAAGGTAGGCAGAGGGCATGGCATGGTTCTGCTGGTAAAGAATGGCATCCAATCAGTAGAAAGATGTGACATAGAATTGGAAGAAACTGAAAGGGTAAAAGGACCCTGATGGCAGAGTTATATACAGGCCTCCCAACAGCAGCTGGGGATTACAGATTACAAAGGGAAGTAGATTACAAAGTGTCAAAAGGGCAACGTTTTGATAGACATGGGAGATTTCAACATGCAGGTTAATTGGGAAAATTAGGTTGGAAATGGATCTCAAGAGAGTGAGTTTGTTGAATGCTTTCAAGATGGCTTTTTAGAGCAGTTTGTCATTGAGCCTACAAGAGGATCAGCTATACTGGATTGGGTGCTATGTAATGAACCAGAGCTGATTTGGGAGCTTAAGGTAAAAGAAACCTTAGGAGGCAGTGATCAAAATATAATTGAGTTCAACTTGAAATTTGATAAGGAGAAAGTGAAGTCTGATGTAATAGTATTTCAAGTAAAGAAAATTACAGTGATATGAGAGAGGAGTTGTTCAGAGTAAATTGGAAGGAGATGCTGGCAGGGATGACAGCAGTGCAGCAATGGTGTGAGTTTCTGGGAAAAATGAGGAAGATACAAGATAGATGTATTACAAAAATGAATATTCAAATGGCAAAATAGTACAAGCGTGGCTGACAAGGGAAGTCAAAACTAATGTAACAGCAAAGGAGAGGGCATACAACAACGCAAAAATTAGTGGAAAGGTAGAGGATTGGGAAGCTTAGTAAAACCTACAGGGAGTAACTAGAAGAATTGTTAGGAGGGAAAAGGTGAAATATGAAAGCAAGGTAGCAAGCAATATTAAAGTGGATAATAAAAGCTTTTTCAAGTATGTAAAACATTAAAAAAAGAGGTAAGAGTGGATATAGAACCGCTGGAAAATGAGGGCGGAGAAATAATAACGGGGAAAAGGAGATGGCTGATGAACTAAATGAGTATTTTGCATCAGTCTTCACAGTGGAAGCCACTAGCAGTATGCCAGATGTTGTAGTGTGTGAGGGAAGTTAGTGAGTTAGTGAGTTCAGTTACATTTGACTAGGGAGAAGGTGCTAAAAAAGTTGAAAGACCAAAGGGTACATAAGTCACACAGACCAGATGAACTACACCCTAAGGCTATGAAAGAGGTAGCAGTAGAAATTATGGAGGCATTGGTAATGATCTTTCAAAAAAAATTATTGGACTCTGGCATGGTGCCAAAGGATAGGAAAATTGCAAATGTCACTCCACTCTTTAAGAAAGGAGGAAGGCAGCAGAAAGGGAATTATAGACCAGTTAGCCTGACTTCAGTGGTTGGGAAGATGTTGGAGCCAATTGTTAAGGATGAGGTTATGGAGTACTTGGTGACACAGGACAAGACAGGACAAAGCCAGCATGGTTTCCTTAAGCAAAACTCTTGCCTGACGAACCTGCTGGAATTCTTTGAGTAGATTACGCATAGAATCAGATAAAGGGAATGTAGTGGATGTTGTATATTTCAGAAGTTGTATATTTGAACTTTCAGGAAGTCTTTGACAAGGTGCCACACATGAGGCTGCTTACCAAGTTAAGAGCCCATGGTATTACAGGAATGTTACTAACATGGTTAGAGCATTGGCTGATTGGTAGGAGGTAGTCAGTGGGAATAAAAGGATCTTTTTCTGGTTGGCTGCCAGTGACTAGTAGTGTTCTGCAGGGATCGGTGTTGGGACCGCTTGTTTTTATACTGTATATAAATGATTTAGATGATGTAATAGATGGCTTTGTTGCCAAGTTTGCAGATGATGTGAAGATCGGTCGAGGGGCAGGTAGTGTCGAGGAAACAGGTAGGCTGCGGGAGGACTTAGACAGATTAGGAGAAGGTGCAAGAATGTGGCAAATTAAATATAATTTTGGAAAATGCATGATTATACAATTTTGTAGAAGAAATAAATAGGCAGACTATTTTCTAAATAGGGAGAAAATCCAAAATCCAAAAATCTGAGATGCAAAGCATCCTGGAAGTCCTTGTGCAGAACATCCTAAAGGTTAACTTGCAGATTGAGTTGGTGGTGAGGAAGGCAAATACAGTGTTAGCATTCATTTCAAGAGGTCTAGAATACAAGAGCAGGGGGGTGATGCTAAGGCTGTATAAGGCACTGGTGAGGCCTCACCTTGAGTATTTGAACAGTTTTGAGCTCCTCATCTTAAAAAAAAAAAGACATGCTCACATTGAAGAGGGTTCAGAGAAGGTTTCCAAGGATAATTTCATGAATGAAAGGGTTATCATAGCTCTGGGTCTGTACTTACTGGAATTTAGAAGGATGAGGAGGGATCTCAGTGAAACCTTTCAAATGTTGAAAGGTCCAGACAGAGTATATGTGTAAAGGATGTTTCCCATGGTGGGTGAGTCTTGGACAAAATGGCACAACCTCTGGATTGAGGGGCATCCATTGAAAATAGAGATGCGGAGAAATTTCTTTAACCAGAGGATGGTGAATTTGTGGAATTTGTTACCATAGGCAGCTGTGGAGGTTAGGTTGTTGGGTGTATTTAAGGCAGAGCTTAATAGGTTCTTGATTGGACATGGCAACAAAGGTTATGGGGAGAAGGCCGGGGAGTGGGGCTGAGGAGGGGATAAAAGGATCAACCATAATTGAATGGCAAAGCAGACTCGATGGGCCAAATGGCCTAATTCTGCTTCCATGTCTTCTGGTCGTTAAGGGTTCTGGACAGTCCTACTAATCAGTAAGCATGTTTTGGGTGCCAAGAATCAACTATTTAAGGAACACCTGAACTGCAATTCAATGGTCAATCATAAGCCTACCAATGATATCATCCGGTGTTAGTTTACTGCTCAGATCCAGTTTGACACTGTGTCTCGAACCTTGCTTCCGATACCCCAGCATTTGGGTCCCAACTATCCTGGTCAAGGACTCTCGGCACAGTGCAATTGAGCCAACATGGAACCAGCAGGGCATCGGAGCCTTTCGTCCGCTGTGGCCAGACGCAGTGAGAAAATTTCCAGACAGAGCCTGGAGATACAACGACCTCTAGGTCACTGTGTGCCAACCATTGCAGGAGGGAAGACAAAGCTGCTTGGGTGAGGCTGTTGGTCGCTCTGCGAGGCCAGTCCAACCCCGGAGAGATATGGAGGTGACCCAGGTTCTTGCCGCGGCTTCCTCGTCCAATGCTCAATACTATCTGAACTCCAGCCTTCCAGGTTCCCTTCAGAGCTTGGGAAGGTGGATTTCATTATCTTTCTTCTGACTGGGAGAGCACTGGCCTGGGCCACAGAACATTGGGAACGTTGGTCATAAATTTGCTCAAATTTGGAGCAATTCCTGGCTGCCATGAGGAAGGTGTCTCATCACCACACTAGAGCTAGCTGAACCTCGGACCGCCTGATGAAGGTTCGACAGTGGAGGATGGTCAGTGGCTGGCTGCGTGATCAAATTTTGGACCTTGGCCAAGAAGAGTGGTTAGAACAGAGAGGTGTTGGTCGTGCTATGCTTCCGCAGACTCCAAGATAAACTGAAGGGTGACCTTACCTTGGGACAGCCAGCAGAGGACTTAGACGTTCTAATCGACCAGTCCATCCATCTCAATAATCGTCTGGCAGAGCGAGAGTGGGACCACTTCAGGAAGGCGAAGAGAGCCAGTCTGAACCCGTTCCCTATGAATTGCAGTTCCACTCTCCAACCTCAGACCATGACTAGCCCGTCACCTGCACGATCCAGTCAAACACATGCAGGTTGGTTGCACTGGACTATCCGCTGATGAGAGGACCCAGTGTTGGAGTGAAGTTCATTGATCTTACTGTGGGGAAGCAGGTTACTGTGGGCCGAATGTCCGAAGCTGCAGCCACCTGGAGAACTGCTAAGACCATCCAGTGTCAGGAGGACTGTGTTAGTAGCAGCCACTGTGTCCAATCCCACAGATTCTGGTTTCGTGCTGAAGGCAGAGTTCACCTGGGGTAAGAACTTGAGGCAGGTGAAGGCTTTTATGGACTCTGGGGCAATGCGTAATTTTTTGGATTTAGGAACTGCCCGTCGGTCGTACAATTTTGTAGAAGAAATAAATGTGCGGACTATTTTCTAAATAGGGAGAAAATCCAAAAATCTGAGATGCAAAGGGACTTGGAAGTCCTTGTGCAGAGCACCCTAAAGGTTAACTTGCAGGTTGAGTTGGTGGTGAGGAAGGCAAATACAGTGTTAGCATTCATTTCAAGAGGACTGCTGTGAGAGTTGAGCCAGTCCTTGCCTACAAATTTCTAGGATGGCTGCCTGCTAAATTCCAGGCAGATCCAGCAACAGACTATCGTTTTGCAGATGAGGATAGGGGGATCATGTGGAAGACATTATTGACTCTTCACTCATTCCCCTGATCCTCAGGTACCCTTGGCTTTCCCAGCTTAACCCATCCATGGACTGGAGAGAGGGGAGAGTCATTGCTTGGTCCAGTCATTGTAAGAGGGTTTGCTTGTAACATGGTGATCCGACACGCAGACTCTCCCATGACCAACGACCAATAAAGGGGCAGACTTTAGTGCCAGGGTACCTGAGAGAGTCTGGAGACCTAGTCCTGACATCAAGAGTGGAGAGGCCGGTTCCGGCCAATAGGACAGGGCAAGTCCCAACACTGTCTAGATAGGATCCCACAGGAACTGGAGAGAGGACATGTCCAAGCAGTCTGAGAAACTTGTCGCCAACCTTAAGGAATCCACCGGATAGGTCTCAAGGAAGGAAAAGACTCCTTTATGCTGATCCTTGAGCCTATTCCTGGGGGAGTAAGAACCCTCTGTAGTCCCTCGCTGCCTTTGCCTGAGGGTACGGACGGGGACTTGGACTGATCCACCGTCTCTACATGAAGGAACTTTGTGAGCTTAAGAATAGGACTTTGAGGTCTGTCGAATCATTCCTGTCACCCAAAAGGTTTTGGGAGTACTCCTCGAAGGAAGGACTGGAGAAGGTAGCAACATCCAAACCGGTCAAAATCCCTTTTGTGTACAAGGTCTTGGAAGAGGCCTTCAGCAAGGGAAAGGCCTCGACTCTTCCACCGCACAGACCCTACGACTGTGCTACAGACCTGCTGCCCGGTACCTCTCCCCCGCGAGGTTGATTGCATACAAACTCGGGCCCAGAGAGAAGTGTAATGGAGGGGTATATAAGCTCTTGACATGAGCTTCATTTGGCCTTCCACCTCACCCACCAGTGCAGGTTTCTTCTTCATACAAAAGAAAGATGGGAGCCTGTGGCCATGTATTGATTATAGGGGATTAATCTGCATGATGGCTAGGGATCTCTACCCCCTACCACTCATGAATACGGTTTTCAAGATGCTCCAAGGAGCGAGGTTATTCACAAATATAGCCTTACAGAGTGCCTACAATCTGGTCCATATCAGGGAAGGCAATGAGCGAAAGACTTCATTCAAAACACCGACAGGGCACTACGAGTACCTGGTTATGCCCTTTGGCCTCGTGAATGCTCCGGCCATTTTCCAAGCCTTTATAAATTACATGCTCTGAGCTGCTCTCTCTACGTAAGCCATTATCTACCTGGATCATATTCTAATCTTCTTGAAATCCATAGAGGAGCACGTTGCTCATGTCAGGGACATTTAAAGAGGCTTCTAGACCATGGATTTTATGTCAAGATGGAGAAGGCAGAGTTTCATGTGACGACTCTTTCAGTTTCGGGTTTATCATCTCCAATGGCAATCTCGAGATGAACACCAGCAAGACCCAGGCAATCGGAGACTGGCCACCACCATCCAGTATCAAACAAGTTCAGCGATTTCTGGGGTTTGCTCATTTCTACCGGAAGTTCATCAGGAACTTCAACTCAGTGGCGGCTCCGCTGGTGGTGCTAAGTAAGAAATCCATGGCCCCTCTTGTCTGTATGATTGAAGCGGAGGCTGCTTTTACAAAGTTTAAACTGCAGTTCACAACAGCTCCCATCTTAGTTTCTCCTAACCCAGACCTTCCCTTCATCGTGGATGTGAACACTTCAGACATTGTAGTGGGTGCTGTCTTGTCTCGACGTCCGCCTTCGGACAGTAAACTGCACCATGTGTGCGCTCTTCCCCAGGCAGCTATCCCTGGCGGAGAGGAACTATAACATCGGGAATCAGGAGCTTCTTGCATTAAGTTAGCCTTGCAGGAATGGTGTCACTGGCTGGAGGAGGCTAAGAACCCTTTTATCATTTGGACTGACCATGAGGACCTGGCTTATATTCAGGAGGCCAAGAGGCTGAATTCCAGGCAGGCCAGGTGGTCTTTTTTCTTCAACCACTTTAAATTCATCCTGACCTACTGACTGGGTTCAAAGAACCAGAACCAGTCCCGTCAGTTTGATAAACCAGAACAAGAGGAGCAACTGACCACCATTTTGCCCCAAGGCAGGGTGGTAGTGCCAATTCTTTGGGGAATTGATGCTCCTGTTCATAAGGTCCAAGCACAAGGGGGGATTCCCCTAGGAATGTTCCTCCCGGTCGGCTGTTTGTCCCAAGTTCTGTCTGGTCCAAGATGCTCTAATGGGGACATTCGTTAAGAATTACTGCACAGCCAAGGATTGCCAGGGCTCTCGAGTTTATCAAGAGGAGTAACTGGCGGCCGGGAATGACTAAAGAGTATGTGCAGGCATGTGAGGTGTGATCCTGGAACAAGGAACTCCATACCCAACCTCAAGGGCTCCTCCACCCCCTACTTGTTCCAGAAAGACCTTGGGCACATATCTCCATGAACTTTGTGATAGGCCCCCCACCATTCAAGGGGAAGAGAGTCATCAGGGTAATGGCTGGTCAGTTTTCTGAAAGCTTGCAAGTTCATTGCCTTGGAGAAGCTAATATCTGTGGCAGAGATGGCTGAAATTGTCCTGTCTGGGTCTTCAGGATCCATGGATTACCGGTGGACATTGCCTCGGATCATGGTCCACAATTCACATCACATTTCTGGAGGGCATTCTGTAAACTGATAGGGGTAACAGCAAGACTTTTCTCTGGGTTTCACCCGCAGTCCAATGGCCAGACAGAGTGGACCAACCAAGATTTAGAACATACCCTAAGATGCCTGGCCTCGGAAAGACCAGCTGACCAGTTGATGTGGGCAGAGATTGCCCACAACACTTTACAGCATTTGGCACATGGGCTGTCACTGTTCGAGTGCCAGTTTGGTTATCCACCACCTCTCTTGCCAGAACAGGAGGCTGAGGTTGGGGTCCCTGTGGCTGAGGATCTCATCCAACACCACAAGCAAAAATGGATTAAAGCAAGAAAGATTTTGCTGAGTTCTATCTGGAAAGTGGAGACCAAGGCGAACTGAAAGAGAAGACGGGGACCTGTTTCACAGTCTGGACAACAGGTCTGACTGCCCACTCATTATTTGCCTCTCCAAGTGGAATCTAGAAAGTTGGCGTCCAAGTTCATTGGACCCTTCAAAATGCTGAGGAAAGTAAACCTGATGGCTTATCCCTTGCAGCTCCCCAAGACCCCAAAGACCAATCCCACCTTCCACACCTCTAAATTAAAACCTGTCTGCATCAGCTCCTTAGCCCCACCACCATCAGACCCGCCCTCACCTAGGTTTAACAAGGGGGATCAGGTCTTCACAGTGAGAAGACTTTTGAGATATCACCAATACCTTGTGGACTGGGAATGATTCGGACCCAGGGAGAGGAGTTTGGTGCCTGATAGAGATACCTTGGGATCCAGCTCTTATTCACGATTACCATCACCACCTCTACGAGCAGGCAGGGTCATCAGCAGTTGGCTGTAGGGCAGAGGGTGCTGTTACAAGATGCTCCCAACCATGCCAGCTTCTGGAATTTAGATGCTCTAACTCCCTGGAATACAGATAGCTGGAGCGGCCCCTTTAAGGGTTCAGAACGGTCCCGCTAATTGGTAATCGCGTTTTGGGGCACCAAGAATCGAATATTTAAGGAAAGCCTGAACTGCGGTTCAATGCTTAGTCATAAGCCTGCTAGTGATATCGTCTGGTGTTTGTTTTGTGCTCAGATCCAGTTTGATACCGTGTCTTGAACCTTGCTTTGGCTACTCCAGCATTTGGGTCCAAACCTTCCTCGTCAAGGGCTCTCGTCCCGGGTGTAGTGTGACACACTCTGTGCTGGCTTCCTTATTATTGAGAAAGATTCACAAGAAAAAAGATGCAGACAAGGGTGAGGTGTTGCACTTTGGAATGACAAACGTAGGTAGGACTTACAAAGTGAACGGCAGGGCAATTGAGGAGTGAGATAAAACAGAGGGATCTGGGAATACAGATCCCTAATTCCTTGAAAGTGATGTCACAGGTAGACAGGGTCATAAAACGAGGTTTTGGCACATTGGCCTTCATAAATCAAAGCTCTGAATATAGGAACTGAGATGTCGTGTTGAATGTATAAGACGTTGGTGAGACCTAATTTGGAGCATTGTGTGCAGTTTTGGTCACCTACTACCTACAAGAAAGATGTCAATAAGATTGAAAGAGTGCAGAGAAAATTTATAAGGGCATTCCCAGGACATGAGGACCTGAGGTATAGGGAAAGTTTAAATAGGTTAGGACTTTTTTTCCCCAGAGCGTAGGAGAGTGAAGGGAGATTTGATAGAGGTATACCTAATTGTGAGGGGTATCATTTGTTTGTAATGTGCTGTGTCTACAAAGTGTACAGATAGGATAAATACAAGCAGGCTTTTCCTCTGAGGTTGGACGAGACTAGAAGTAGAGGTGAATATGAAGTGGAACTCAGAGGGTAGTGAGAGTGTGGAATGAGCCTCCAGTGGAATTGGTGAATGTGGGTTCAATCTCAACACTAAAGAGGAATTTTGATGAGAGTGATGAGAGGGCTGTGGTCTGGGCGAAGGCTGATGGAACTAGCCAGATAAATAGTTTGTCCTGGACTAGATGGCATGAAGAGCCTTATTCTATGTTGTAGTGTTCCATGATTCACTGACTCTAAAGATTAATGTACATTGAAATACCAGTAAACTTTATCATTTGCATCAATGACCAACACAGTCCAATAACTGTTGGAGGCAGCCCACAAGTGTCACCATGCTTTTGACACCAACATAACATGCTCAAAACTTACTGACCCTGAACAGGAATGTGTGGAGGAAATCAGATCACTGGGAGGAATCCTATGCTGACAGGGGAGAATGGGTAAACTCCTTACAGACAGCAGCAGGAATTGAACACCAATCACAGATCACTAGTACTGTAATAGTGATACACTGACTACTGCACTATCACGCCACCCTCTGTGTATCCCAGTCTCGAGGTACCCATTGTCCACCTGGACCTTGTGACGATTGAATTGGAATCAGATTTAGGTTTATTACCACTGAAATATGTCATGATATTTGTTGTTTTATGTCCGTAGTACAGGGCGAGGCAGAAATAATTACTATCAATTGCAATAAAATACATAAATAACACTGAAGAGGAATAACCAGGTAATGTTCATGGGTTCATAGAAAATTCAGAAATCTGATGGCAAAGGGGAAGAAACTGTTCATAAATCATTGAGTGTGTGACTTCAGACTCCTGTACGTCATTCTTGATGGCAGTAATGAGAATTGGGTATATCCTGAATAGAGAGGGTCTTTAATGATGAATGCCACCTTCTTGAGGTCACATAGAAACAACACAGAAACATTGAAATCTACAGCACATTACAGGCCCTTCAGCCTACAATGTTGTGCCAACCATCTAACCTAATCTAGAAGCTGCCCAGAATTTCCCTACCGCAAAGCCCTCTATTTTTCTAAGCTTCATGTACCTATCTAAGAGGCTCTTAAAAGACTTTATGTATCCTCCTTTACTACTTTTGCTAGCAATGCATTCCACGCACCCACCATTTTCTGTGTGAAAAACTTACCCCTGACATTTCCCTTGTACCTATTTTCAAGCACCATAAGACTATGCCCCCTTGTGTGAGCCATTTCAGCCCTGGGAAAAAGCCTCTGGCTATCCACACAATCAATGCCTCTTATCATCTTATACACTTCTATCAGGTTACCTCTCATCCTTCATTGCTCCAAGGAGAAAAGGCCAAGTTCACTCAACCTATTCTCATAAGGCATGCTCTCCAATCCGGGCAACATCCTTGTAAACCTCCTCTGCACTCTCTCTATAGTATCCAGCTCCTTCCTGTAAGAGATGACCAGAACTGAACACAGTACTCCAAGTGGGGTCTAACTAAGTTCTTATATAGCTGTAACATTACCTCACGGCTCGTGAACTCAGTCCCAGGGTTGATGAAAACCAACACACCATAGGCCTTCTTAACAACACTGTCAACCTGCACAACTGCTTTTAGTGTCCTATGGACATGGACCCAAGATCTCAGTGATCCTCCACACTGCCAAGAATCTTACCATTAATATTCTGTCTTCAAATTTGACCTACCAAAATGAACCACTTCACTCTTATCTGTGTTAAATTCCATCTGCCACTTCTCAGCCCAGTTCTGCCTCCTATCATTGTTGCGGTGTAATCTTTGACAACCCTCCAGACTATCCACAACACCCCCAACTTTTGTGTTATCAGCAAACTTACTAACCCACCTCCTCATCCAGGTAATTTAGAAAAGTCACGATGAGGAGGGGTCCCAGTACAGATCCCTGCAGAATACCACTGGTCACCATCCTTCATACAGAATACAAACCATCTACAACCACCGTTTGCCTTCTGTGGCAAACCAATTCTGGATCCACAAGGCAGGGTCTCCTTGGATCCCATACCTCTGCTTTCTGAAGGAGCATTGGATGGGAAACCTTATCAAATGCCTCACTGAAATCCATTTACACTATATTCACTGCTCTACCTTCTTCAATGTGTTTTGTTACATCCTCAAAGAATTCAATCAGGCTCGTAAGGCACAACCTGCCCTTGACAAAGCCATGCTGACTATCCCTAATCAGATTATGTCTCTCCAAATGCTCATAAATCCTGCCTCTCAGGATCTTCTCCAACAACTTCCCCACTACTGAAGTAAGACGCACTGATCTATAATTTCCTGGGTAATCTCTACTCCCTTTCTTATACGAGGGAACAATGTTTGCAGCCTTCCAATCCGCTTGTACTTTCCCCATCCCTATTAATGGTGCAAAGATCATCACCAGAGGCTCAGCAATCTCCTCCCTTGCTTCACACAGCAGTCTGCAGTAAATCTTGTCTGTTCCTGGTGACTAACTTAATACCCTTCAAAAGCTCCAGCACAGCCTCTTTCTTAATATCTACGCACTCAAGTATTTCAGTCTGCTGTAAGTCATCCCCACAATTGCCAAGGTCCTTTTCACTGGTGAACACTGAAGCAAAGTATTCATTAAGTACCTCTGCTACCTCCATCAACTCCATGCACATGTTTCCACTCTCGCTCCTGATTGGTCCTGTTCTCACATGGCTCATCCTCTTGCTCTTCACATACTTGTAAAATGCTATGGGGTTTTCCATAATCCTGCTCACCAAGGCCTTTTCGTGGCCCCTTTTAGCTCTCTTAATTTCATTAAATGTGCCTTCCTAGCACACTTGTAATTTTCTAGAGCTCTAACAGTACCTAGTTTCTTGAACTCTTCATAAGTTTTCCTTTTCTTCTTAACTAGGTTTTCTATATCCTTAGTACACCATGGTTCTTTTCCCCTACTGTCCTTTCCGTGACTCAATGGAACATACCTACTGTATGCAGAATGCCATGCAAATGTTTCCTGAACATTTGCCACATTTCTGCCATACATTTCCCTGAGGACATCTGCTCCCAATTTATATTCTCAAGTTCCTGACTAATAGCATCATATTTCCCCTACCCCAATTAAATGTTTTCCCAAATTGTCTGCTCGTATCCCTCTCTAGTGCCATGGTAAAGGATATAGAGTTGTGATCATTACCTCCAAAATGCTCTCCATTGAGAGACCTGACACCTGACCAGGTTCATTTCCCAATACCAGATCAAATGCAGACTCTCCTCTAGTTGGCTTATCTACATATTACATCAGGAAACCTTCCTGAACACATCTAACAAGTTCCACATCCCTTGCTCTAAGGAGATGCCAGTCAATATTAGGCAAGTTAAAATCACCAATCACAACAACCCTATTATAATTGCACTGTTCCAGAATCTGCCTCCCTATCTGCTCCTCTGTTACTACTGGAGGATCTATAAAAAAACACCCAGTAGGATTATTTCCCCCTTCCTCTTTCTGACTTCCATCCACACTAACTCAGTAGACAATCCCTCCATGCCTTTCTCCTTTTCTGCAGCTGTGATACTATCCCTGAATTGCAGTACCACTCCCCCACCTCATTTGCTTCCTTCCCTGTCCTTTTTGAAATATCTAAAGCCCGGCACACTCAACAGCCATTCCTGCACTTCAGTCATCCAAGTCTCTGTAATGGCCACAACATTATAGTTCCACGTATTGATCCATGCTCCGAGTTCAGCCACCCTGCTTATGATACTCCTTGCAATAAAATAGACAATATCAAACCATCTGGCTGAGCGATTCTTTGTTCTATCATCTACCTATCCTTCCTCATAGACTCCCAGAAGCTGTCGCTATTTGTGCACCAACCACCCCATCCTCTGCCTCTTCACTTCGGTTCCCAACCCCCTGCAAATCTAGTTTAAATCCTCCCCAATATCATTAGCAAATCTCCCTCCCAGGATATTGGTTCCCCTTCAGTTCAGGTGCAACCCATCCTGCTTGTACAGGTCACCCCTTTCCCATAAAGGTTCCAATGATCCAAGAACTTGAAACCCTGCCCCCTGCACCATCTCCTCAGCCACTCATTCACCTGCACTATCTTCCTGTTCTGACCTTAGCTAGCTCGTGGTACCAGGAGTAATCCAGAGATTACCACCTTGGAGGTCCTGCTCTTCAGCATCCTTCCTAACTCCCTAAACTTACTGTGCAGAACCTCTATCCATCTCCTGCCTACGCCACTGGTACCAACATGTACCACGATCTCCGGCTGCTCACCCTCCAAGAATATTCTGCAACCACTCAGAGACATCCTGGACCCTAGCACCCGGGAGGCAACACACTATTTGCTGCCGCAGAATCTTCTATCTGTCCCTCGAACCATTGAGTCCTCTATGACTATTGGTCTGCCTGACTTCACCCTATTTTCTTTGAGGCTCAGAGCCGACCACAGTGCTATTGGTCTGGCTGCTGCTGCCCTGCCCAGATAGGTCAATCCCCCTCATCAGTATTCAAAGGGATATACCTATTGCTGGGGGAATGGCCACAGGGGACCCTATACTGACTTCCTTCTCCCTTTACCTCTCTCGGTAATCACCCACCTACTCCCTGAATTCTACACTCTGGGTGTAACCACCTGGTCGGAAGTCAATTGTTCTGTCCCCGGATGATCCTAAGTTCATTCGCTCCAGCTCCAGCTCCTTAATTCAGTCTTTCATGAGCTGGAGTTGGCTGCGCTTCCTGCAGGTGTAGTCACTAGGGAGCCAATCATGTTCCATGAATTCCCACATTCTACAGGAGGAGCATTCCACTGCCATATCTGCCATCTTGCTTGCACTGTACAATGGGAAACCAAGACCAAATGTTCTAACCTGTTTCTTTAGCTTCAGCTTCTTCTCATCGAAGCGTCCTGAGTCAAAGCCTGATGCTTCTACTCTCACCACTGAATATATTTGATCATATATTGAAACTACATTTGTATTTGCACGCACGCACACACGCACACAGTTACGAACCCCGTAACTGGGTTACTAACCAGCAAAGATAGAGACGTCCGTTGGAGTCTGGTGATACTATTTTTAACAGTATTTATTAGCAAAAATACACAAAAATAATATCAATGCAAATATACAGATAACATACGTCATCAATACTAAACCTAAAAGTGCGGGTATAATAATAATCAATAAGAAATAAGCTCTATCATTGTCTAGGGGATAATGAATTGTCTGATGGAAATATAAAGTTCGCTGCAGTTCACACAAGCTGCTGTCGTTTGGCTGTCGCTGGGTTGCAATTGTTGGAGAGAGAGGGAGAAAGAGAAAAACTTGCCGACTTTCCTTTATGATTTCGATCCGTCAGGTGTCTCGTTGTCGTGGCCGTTCAAGTGTGACCTCTCCTTTAGCTAAACCGTTCTTCCGTGATGAGCCCGCCACCCAGGCAAGGGAGGACACACACGAGCTCCCACCAGCTTTTGCTATAAAACGCTGTCACTGGATTTCTAGCGTTTCTCCTGGTGCGTCTAAAGGGGTGTTCCCCACACCCCTCTTTTATCCCCACTCACGGGGTCTCAGATGTCAATCAGGTTGGGATGATGCAATCCTTCAACCAGACCACTCTGGTTGTCCCCTGAGGGGTTTCAATGAATAGTACAGTACTCAATACACAATTCTGTCTCCAAGAGACAATGGCAGTAATCAGTGGTTCCGTTCCACTTATGTCAGGAGACATTCCAAACCTTGTGTATTCTGTGTGTCTCTCTCTCATTTCCTGGGTCTCAGACCCGAAATAATAGCGATCTTGCGATTCTCAAAAAGGAGGGGGCGACTTTGTACCCTTCGGTCCCTCAGAGTTGCTCCACCTTCGTAACAACACACACACACATTCCTTGTTGGGTATTTTGTTGGCAGTCTCAATGCTAATAGCTAAATGCTAATGCAAATAGCTTTTTTATTTCTTTTGCAAACTTTTCTTGTACTGTGATGTGGCTTGCTTGGCAGACCTGAGCATTTTGCTGGAAGTCTCACCCTCATAGCAGTCTGTGTCAATGGATTTGTTAATTTTGCAAGACATCAGACTCACAGTGTTTTGTGAGACAGCTGACTTCTGAATTCTGTCTTAATGTGACGCACCATGCCGAATGCCTTTTCTACATCACAATTAGAATTTGGCAGCACCGAAAGCAGCTTCATCAACCGGCAGAACTCTTTGAATCTCTACCACCCTGTGCTCACAGATTTTACTTTGGACAGCTTCCCCCAGAACTCATCAACTGGCAAACTTTTGAGGTTTGGCACCAGTCCTTCAAGGTTAGTTGAGACATAAGTCACTGTTGCAAACAGTGCAGTGAGCAACACTGTCATTATTTTTGACCCCTAATAGGCAGGGGTACACTTTAGTGTAGTCTGGGGTGAAGTACGCTTTATATTCTCTTTTTTTGGAATATGTCTCTGCCATGACGCTGCAGGACACTAAGCTGAACTGATGGACAATGAAAGAGAGAGAAGTCGACTGTAAAGCCCCCCTCCCCACAGAGAAAACTAAGCACAAAGAGAGACTAATCAGGATGCTCTCTCTGTCACTCACTCACTACGTCTGTCACTCACTCTCTCTGTCTTTCTTTCTCTCACTCGCTCGCTCTCAAAACAAATCAGTTTTGGGATATTGTATATAATTTGCGGGCGTCAGGGAGCCGCTATCAATATGCGGGAGACTCCCAGAACTTCTGGGAGAGGTGGGGTGTCTGTGTTCCTTTTCACCCTTTGTGGTACATCGGGCAGCATTTTTTTGCCATTTCCGTAGCCTTTGACAGTTTTTTACAGGTTGCTAGCTTGACACTCAACCCAGCACAGATGGGAAGCATGCAAGGGGTTAATTGGATTAGAACTCAGGACCATTTGCCTCAAAGTCTGGCGCTGATGCCAGTACACTACCGACTGGCAATGTCTTTCTTAATGTTTTATCTGTATTTGTACAATTGTTTTGGGCAAGGCATTGGTCAGAAGGAATAGAGAGCGAGCAGGTTAATGGCTTGTTCCATTTTCTCGCTTTAACAGGCTGTTTATTTACAAAAAAAAACCTACAGCAAAATACTATATAATATTTAGGGCTTCATAAACTATTTACAGTTTTGAATTAAAATACAATTATTAGTATTTACAACACACTCCGGCCCCTCAGTGGTCCCACCATTCCCAAACATCCCCCAACATGCCCAGCTGCTTCTCCAAGAAAACCAGGGTACAGAAAACAGTTTTGAACTTGCAATCTTCTGCCACTCTGTGTCTTCTCCCACGTTAACAGTTGCAGCATGTGTCCTGAACGGAAATGAACTCATTAAATGTTTGCATGTTATGCTGGTGTAATTCTGAGTGGGAGAGAGTTGGACCTATGCATGGAGTTTATTACAACAGACGGTGCAAAGTGCCAGATCATCACTACTTGTCAGCTTTATGAATGAACTCTTGTTGAATTGAATGTTACTGAGGCATAGTGAAAAATAGGCCTGTGAAGTGGCTGGAAATTTTCTGTCAGTTCTTCCACCATGCCTTCCCTTTCAAAACCACTGTGTTGCTTACTGAAGTTTGACTTATTACCATAAGAGCAATTGTGGTGAACAAGTCCAAGCTCAGAAGCTCAGAGAGTGAAATTAATGTTTGTACATAATTTACGATGAGAATTGATGAGAAGTATTTTATACTCTATGATTCTCTGACAAGCAAATACTGCTGGGCCATTATTTTTAAGCAGGATATTATTTTTTTGGATTCTTTTATTGAAAAATCTCTGCAAAGATTGAACATACACCTCATATATATCTGTTATTTATATATTTAGAGATACACCATGGTAACAGGCCCTGTTGGCACAATAACTCAGTGCCACCCAATTCCACCCATGTGACCAACTAACTACTAAGTCTACATCTTTGGGATGTGGGAGAAGCTGGAGAACTGGAGGAAACCAGGTCACACGAAGAGTGTATAAACTCTTAACAGACGGGGGCAGAATTGAACCCAGGTTGCTGGTGCTCTAATAACTTTATGCTAACCTCCACGCCTCTGCACCACCCAATCATCTGAGCTCACAGTCTGTGCAGCGGACTACAGAGTCATATTCATAGAGCAATATAGCACATTCATCTCAACAAGTCTATGTCAACCCCAGTGACCACACAGCTAGTCCCAATTTCCAGCATTCAACCCATATCTCTCTAAGCCCAATCCCAACATGTACCGATTCAAATGCTTCTTAAATCACAATATTGGATCTGTCTCAAGCACTTCATCTGGCATAGGGGTTCCCAACCTTGTTTATGCCTTGGAGCCTTACTATTAACTGAGGAGTTCATGGACACAAGGTTGGGAACCTCTGCAGCTCATGTACTTAATACTTTCTGTAGGGAAGTATTACCCCTCAGGTCCCTTTGCCCAACCACAATAACTATATGACCCTGGCTTTGGTGTCCCCTTACCCGAGAAAAAGACTGATACCATCCACCCTATTCATACTGTGCTTCTCATAATTTTAACCATTTCTATAAGACAACACACAGAAAGTGTTGTGGGAACTCAACAGGTCAGGCAGCATCTATAGAAATGAATAGATGGTTGACATTTCAGGCTGAGACCCTTCTTTAGGACTGAGAAGGAAGGGGGAAGATGCCAGAATGAAAAGGCGGGTGGAGGAAAAAGAGGCTAGCTAGAAGGTGACAGATAAAGCCAAGTTTTTTTTTTATTTCTATAAGGTTGTCCCCCTCATTCCAAGGAATAAAAACCTAATATGGCCAATCTCTATCAGGCACTCTTGTCATATCAGCAACCTCATAAACCTTTTCAATGTTTTCTTTAGAAAAGCCTTATTATACACAACCCAAGCATATTTGGGTCTAATGAGATTACAGTGGTGCTGGAAAGTTTGTGAAGCCTCTAGAATTTTCTCTATTTCTGCATAAATATGACTGAAAATATGATCAGATCTTGACATAAGTCCTAAAACTAGATAAAGAGAACCTAATTAAATAAATAACACAAAAAACATTAAGCATGTTCATTTATTTATTGAGAAGAAATAATCAAACATTACATGTATTTGTTGGAAACAGTATGTGAACCTTTGATTTCCGTAACTGATATGATTCTCTTGTACAGCAATAACTTCAACCAAATGTAGCCAGTAGCTGTTGATAAGTCCTGCACATTAGCTTGGAGGAATTTTAGGTCATTCCTCCTTACAAAACTGCTTCAATTCTAGGATGTTGGTGGGCTTCCTTGCATGAACTGCTTGCTTCAGGTCCTTCCACAACATTTCAATAAGATTAAGGCTAAGGACATTGACCCGGTCATTCCAAAACATGAATGTTCTTCTTTTTAAACCATTCTGCCTGTTGATTTACTCTTGTCTTCAGGATAATTGTCTTGTCACATTATTCAACTTCTATTAAGCTTTAGGTGACAGGCTGCTATCCTGATAAACTCCTATAAAATGTCTTGATATAATTTTGAATTCATTTTTCCCTCAACGATTGCAAGCTGTCCAGGCCCTGGGGTAGCAGAGCAGCCCCAAACCATGATGCTCCTTCCACCATGCTTCACAGTTGGGATGAGGTTTTGCTGTTTGTGTGCAGTGCCATTTTCCTTCCAACATAGTGGTGTGCATTCCTGCCAAAAAGTTCAACTTCTGTCTCAACTGGAACATTGTCCCAGAAGCACTCTGGAATGTCCAGGTGGTCTTTTGCAAACTTGAGACATGCAACAATGTATCTTTTTTGGAGAGTAGTGGTCTCCTCCTCGGTGTCCTTCTATGAACACCATTCTTTTTCTATGTTTTTCTTATGGTGGACACATGAACAGATATGTTGGCAAGTTCTAGAGATCTCTGCAGGTCTTTTGCTGTTACCCTTGGATTCTTTTTGACCTCATTCAGTATTGCATGTTGTTCTTTTGTGGTCTTAGCAGGATATGCACTCCTAGGGAGAGTAGCAACAGTATTGATTTTCCTCCTGTTGTAGATAATTTCTCTTATTGTGGACTGATGAGCATTCAGGTCTTTAGAAATGTTTTTATAGCCTTTTTCAGCTGCATGTAGCTCTACAATTCTTCTTCTAAGATCCTCTGAAAATTGTTTTGATCGAGGCATGTGGCACATAAACAGATCTTAAAAGAAGGCTCTGTCAGTAACTTGGCTTGGTGTATCTTTTTTTAATGGGCAGAGCATCTCTACAACCCACACCTCTAATCTCATCTCATTGATTGGAACACCTGATTGAATAGTTTTTGTAGAAGGCATTACCCCAGAGGTTCACATAATTTTTTTCCACAAATACATGTAATATTGGATCATCTTTGTGAAAAAAAAGAAAAAGAATAGTGTTTTGTGTTATGTATTTAAATGGGTTCTCTTTATCTAGTTTTCAGATTTATGTGAAGATCAAATCACATTTTAGGTCATAATTATGCAGAAAGAGAGAAAATTCCGCAGGGTTCACGGACTTTCTAGCACTAATGTAGATTAGATTCAATTTTAGTAGCTATATTTGTCACATGTATTTCGAAACATTAAAACATACAGCAAAAAGCATCACTTGATCAATGGCCAACACAGACAAAGGATGTACTAGCAGCAGCCCACAAGTGTCACCATTTTTCCGGCGCCAACAACCACATCCACAACTTACTATTGTGAGAGACGATATAAGATCTATGGAGCAGCATGTTGAGTCTATCTGGGTAGAGATTAAGAATAATAAAGGGAAAAAATCACTAATGGGTGTTGTCTATAGGCCCCCTAATAAAAATTTGCAGTGGCAGAGGTGATTAACCAAGAAATAATTAAGGCTTATAAGAACGGACGGCAGTTGTCATGGGGGATTTTAACTTCCACATAGATTGGGTGAATCAGGTTGGTCATAGAAATCTTGAGGAGGACTTCATAGAATGCATCTGTGATGGCTTTCTTGAGTAGCATGTTAGTGAACCTACGAGGGAAAATATTGTCTTAGATCTAGTCCTGTGCAATGAGACAGGTAAGATTAACAATCTTTTAGTCAGGCATCCTCTTGGAAAGCATGATCATAGTATGATTGAATTTCGCATACAGATCGAGGACGAAATAGTTAGATCTAAAACTAGTGCATTATGCTTGAACAAGAGAGACTACAACGGGATGAGGGAGGAGTTGGCTAATGTGGATTGGGAGCACAGGCTATTTGGTAGGACAGCTGAGAAACAGTGGAATACTTTCAAAGAGATATTTCACAATGCTCAGCGAAAGTATATTCCAGTCACAAGTAAGGACAGTAAGTGTGGGGAGAGCCAGCCTTGGATAACTAAAGAAATAAAAGATAATATCAAATTAAAAGCACATGTGTACAAAGTCGCAAAGATAAGTGGGAGACTGGAGGATTGGGAAAATTTTAAAAAGCAACAGAGAACAACTAAACAAGAAATAAGGAAAGGGAAGATAGAGAATGAAAGAAAATTAGCACAAAATATAAAAACAGATAGTAAAAGTTGGTAAATATATAAAGCGAAAGAGGGTGGCTAAAGTCAACGTAGATCCCCTGGAAGACAAAAAGGGGAAATTGATATTGGGTGATAAGGAAATGGCTGAGGCATTGAACGACTATTTTGTGTTGGTCTTCATGGTGGAGGACACATCTAATATGCCAAAGAAGGATGTTATGGATGAAATGGGAGGTGGGAACCTCGATAAAATCACTGTCACTAAAGAGATAATGATAAGCAAACTAGAGGGCCTGAAAGTAGGTAAGTCCCCTGGTCCTGATGGGATGCATCCCAGGGTGCTGAAGGAATTGGCAGAGGTTATAGTAGACATGTTGGTAATCATTTATCAAAACTCTCTGGATTCTGGGCAGGCCGGCAGATCAGAAAACAGCAAATGTCACGCCACTTTTTTAAAAACGATGTAGGCAAAAGACGGGCAACTATAGGCCAGTTAGCTTAACTTTTGTAGTCGGGAAAATGCTTGAAGCTGTCATTAAGGAAGAAATAGCAAAACATTTAGAAAGGAGTGATTCCATTAGACAGATGCAGCATGGATTCAGAAAGTGCAGGTCCTGTTTGACAAACTTACTGGAGTTCTTTGAGGACATAATGAGTGAAGTGGATAGAGGGGAACAGGTGGATGTCGTATACTTTGATTTCCAGAAGGCGTTCGATAAGGTGCTGCACAAGGGACTTATAAATAAGATACGGATGCATGGAGTCAGAGGAAGTGTATTGGCATGGATAGTGGATTGGTTAACCAGTAGAAGGCAGAGAGTTGATAAAAAAATGGGTGTTTGTCCGGTTGGCAGTCAGTGGTGAGTGGGGTGCCGCAGGGGTCGGTGCTGGGCCCACAGCTGTTTACCATTTACATTGATGATTTGGAAGAGGGGACTGAGTGTAGCATAGCAAAATTTACTGCTGACACTAAACTGAGTGGAAAAGCAAACTAGAGAGGATGTGGAGAGTCTGCAGACAGATATAGATAGATTAAGTGAGTGGGCCAAGGTCTGGGAGATGGAATACAACATTGGTAAATGCGAGATCATGCAGTTTGAAAGGAATAATAGAAGAGCAGATTATTATTGAAATGGTGAAAGATTGCAGCATGCTGTTGTGCAGAGGGACTTGGGAGTGCTTGTGCATGAATCGCAAAAAGTTGGTTTGCAGGTACAACAGGTTATTAAGAAGACAAACAGAATGTTGGCCTTCATTGCTAGAAGGATTGAATTCAAGAGCAGGGAGGTCATGCTGCAACTATACAGGGTACTGGTGAGGCTGCACCTGGAGTATTGTGTGCAGTTCTGGTCCCCATACTTGAGGAAGGATATACTGGGTTTGGAGGCAGTGCGGAGGAGGTTCACCAGGTTGATTCCAGGGATAAAGGGGTTAACCTATGAGGAGAGATTAAGTCGCCTGGGACTATGCTCTCTGGAATTCAGAAGAATGAGAAGAGATCTTATAGAAACATACAAAATTTTGAAAGGGATGGATAAGATAGAAGTAGGAAAGTTGTTTCCCTTGGTAGGTGAGACTAGAACTAGGGAACATTGCCTCAAGATTCAGGGGAGAAGATTTAGGATGGAGATGAGGAGAAACTGTTTTTCCCAGAGAGTGGTGAATCTGTGGAATTCTCTGCCCAATGAAGCAGCTGAGGCTTCTATACTAAATATATTTAAGATACAGTTAGATAGGTTTTTACATAGTAAGGGAATTAAGGGTTATGGGGAAAAGGCAGGTAGATGGAGCTGAGTTTATGGACAGATCAGCCATGATCTTATTGAATGGTGGGGCAGGCTCAATGGGCCGGATGGCCTACTCCTGCTCCTACTTCTAATGTTCTTATGTTCTTATTAACCTGTATCTCTTTAGAATGTGAGAGGAATCTGGTGCACTCAGAAGAAACCCATATGGTCACTGGGAGAACATACAAACTCCTTGCAGACAGTTGCAGGAATTGAAAACTGATTGCTGACACTGCAATAATGCTATGTCAACCATTAGCAGAGTGATCACTTGAGTCGAGCATGATGTTCTCTTAAGGGTTTCCATATTGGTGGGTCTTCAGGTGGCAGCAGAGCCCAATCTGGGATTCACATATTCCAAGGGGCTTCCAGACCTCACAATCCCGCCCCTCTTGCTCTTGCTGATCGCCACAGGAGTTAATCCGAGGGTGGATTCCCTAAATGGAGAACCTGTGTGTGACTCTGTTTAACACGGGAAGGCTGATACAAAGAAGCCACCGTATGGTCCTTGACAGATTGGGGTCAGAGTCCAGAGTCTTGGAATCTTCACTACTGCAGCCTTCCTCCACCTTCACTGCCACTGTGATGTGTCAACATCTTCTGCCAGCTCCACCACTGAGGTCTTGGTTGGAACGCTCTTTGTCTGGAACCTCACCCTTGATCTTACTGTAATGAGCTGATCACCAGATGGCTAAACTCCAGACGGTATCGCTCACTGGATCTCAGGAACTCATATGCCTCTCCACCATGATCTATGAGCTGTAAGCAATGGTATGGGGATTATCAAGTGCAGTTACTCTGTTGGCTGTGAACAATCGATCTAAACAGCAGACCAGATTAACTGCAGATTTCAGTCATTTTCCTTTATGAGTGAAAAACTGTGGATGGTGTGGAAAAACAAAGGCTCTGAGAGCTGTTTCTCTTGAGTGTACTACAGTGCTAAAATGTAATCACTTGAGTTCTGCTTCTGAAGTTTTGCTGTACTGAAGCCAGAAACGTTGGTTCTTTATTCCTGTCTATAGATGCTACCTGATCTGCAGAGTTCCTCCAGCCTTTCAGATGAACTCTGCAGATCAGGTAGCATCTATGGAGAGGAATAAAGAACCAACTTTTCAGGCTGAGACAAACATCAGTGACCCATCATCATCTTACCTCTTCTCTTCTTATCTACGCTTCACCTCCCTCTAGTACCCTTCCTCCTTTCCTTTCTCCAATGGACCATTATCATCTATCAGGTTCCTTCTTCTTCAGCCTTTTGCCTCTTCCATCTATCACCTCCCAGCTCCTCACTTCATCTCGCCCCTCTCCTACCCACCTACTTTCCCCCTCACCTGGTCTCACCTGTCACCTTCTAGCTTGTACTTCTGCCCCTCCTCCCCACCTTCTTATCCTGGCTTCTTCCCATTTCCTTTCAAATCCTGATGAAGGGTCTTGGCCCAAAACGTAAACTGTTTATTCCTCTCTATAGGTATTGCCTGACTTGCTGAGTTCCTACAGTATTTTGTGTGTGTTGATCACTGCCTACCAGTACAGTTATTTCATTCAATCCTTCGATAGACAATGAAGCTTGTAATTTGCAGCTTTCTGTGTGTACGTCCTTGGTAGCGGGTAGGCTGGTGCCAGTGATGCGTTGGGCAATTTTGACTACCTGTTCCAGTCCTGATGAAGGGTCTCGGCCTCAAATGTCAGTTCTTTCTTCCCGCGCACAGATGCTGCCTGACCTGCTGAGTTCCTTCAGGATTTTGCGTGCGTTGTTCTGGATTTCCAGCATCTGCGGAATCTCTTGTGCTCGGAAGCAGAGTTTACTGCAAACGCTCCCAATGTTCTGAAGCACACTTCCTATTTTTAGCAAGGTGGCCAAATGTTCAAAGCCACAGTGCAAATAACTGACCTCCTTCTGTAGCAAACAGAGTAACATAGCACTGGTAATCCATCTAGGCATTCCCAGGATGAAAGGGAATGGCTTAGGAAATCCAGACAGCATGCTAAAAGACCAGGGGAAATCTGCAGGTGGATGAAATATAATATTTAAACCTTGATGGGAGGTGGGAGGTCGGGAATTTACCATATCCCAGATGATCATAATATAATAATGGATTATAGCCAGCAAAGTAACCTTAGAGAAACACTAAATACCCCCCAAGCAATTAGAGTGCAAGGATGGGAGTTCTATTTTATTCATTATTCATAAAAACGTTAATAACAACAATCATAATAGTATTATCATGGAAAAGGATAGAATCAGAGAGGACAGGAAAATTTTTAATTGGGGAAGGGCAAATTATGAGGCTATAAGGCTAGAATTTGTGGGTGTGAATTGGGTGATGTTTTTGCAGGGAAATGTACTATGGACATGTGGTCGATGTTTAGGGATCTCTTGCAGGATGTTAGGGATAAATTTGTCCCGGTGAGGAAGATAAAGAATAGTAGGGTGAAGGAACTATGGCTGACAAGTGAGGTGGAAAATCTAGTCAGGTGGAAGAAGGCAGCATACGTGAGGTTTAGGAAGCAAGGATCAGATGGGTCTATTGATGAATATAGGGTAGCAAGAAAGGAGCTTAGAAGGGGCTGAGGAGAGCAAGAAGGGGACATAAGAAGTCCTTGGCAAGTAGGGTAAAGGAAAACCCCAAAGCATTCTTCAATTATGTGAAGAACAAAAGGATGACAGGAGTGAAGGTAGGACCGATTGGAGATAAAGGTGGGAAGATGTGCCTGGAAGCTGTGGAAGTGAGTGAGGTCTTCAATAAGTACTTCTCTTCGGTATTCACCAATGAGAGGGAAGTTGATGACGGTGAGGACAATATGAGTGAGGTTGATGTTCTGGAGCATGTTGATATTAAGGGAGAGGAGGTGTGGGAGTTGTTAAAATACATTAAGACTGATAAGTCCCTGGGGCCTGACGGAATATTCCCCAGGCTTCTCCATGAGGCAAGGGAAGAGATTGTTGAGCTTCTGGCTAGGATCTTTATGTCCTCATCATCCACGGGAATGGTACCGGAGGATTGGAGGGAGGCAAATGTTGTCCCCTTGTTCAAAAAAGGTAGTAGGGATAGTCCGGGTAATTATAGACCAGTGAGCCTTATGTCTGTGGTGGGAAAGCTGTTGGAAAAGATTCTTAGAGTTAGGATCCATGGGCATTTAGGAAATCATGGTCTGATCAGGGACAGTCAGCATGGCTTTGTGTTGGGCAGATTGTGTCTAACAATTCTGATAGAGTTCTTTGAGGAGGTGACCAGGCATATAGACGAGAGTAGTGCAGTGGATGTGATCTACATGGATTTTAGTAAGGCATTTGACAAGGTTCCACACAGTAGGCTTATTCAGAAAGTCAGAAGGCATGGGATCCAGGGAAGTCTGGTCAGGTGGATTCAGAATTGGCTTGCCTGCAGAAAGCAGAGGGTCATGGTGGAGGGAGTACATTCGGACTGGAGGGTTGTGACTAGTGGTGTCCCACAAGGGTCAGTTCTGGGATCTCTACTTTTTGTGATTTTTATTAACGACCTGGATGTGGGGATAGAAGGATGGGTTGGCAAGTTTGCAGATGACACAAAGGTTGGTGGTGTTGTAGATAGTGTAGAGGATTGTTGAAGATTGCAGAAAGGCATTGATAGGATGCAGAAGTGGGCTGAGGAGTGGCAGATGGAGTTCAACCCAAAGAAGTGTGAGGTGGTACACTTTGGAAGGACAAACTCCAAGGCAGAGTACAAAGTAAATGGCAGGATACTTGGAAGTGTGGAGGAGCAGAGGGATCTGGGGGTACATGTCCACAGATCCCTGAAAGTTGCCTCACAGGTAGATAGGGCAGTTAAGAAAGCTTATGGGATGTTAGCTTTTATAAGGCGAGGGATAGAGTTTAAGGGTCGTGAGGTAATGATGCAGCTCTATAAAACTCAGATTGGGCCACACTTGGAGTACTGTGTCCAGTTCTGGTCGCCTCACTATAGGAAGGATGTGGAAGCATTGAAAAGGGTACAGAGGAGATTTACCAGGATGCTGCCTGGTTTAGAGAGTATGCATTATGATCAGAAATTAAGGGAGCTAGGGTTTTACTCTTTGGAGAGAAGGAGGATGAGAGGAGACATGATAGGGGTGTACAAGATATTAAGAGGAAAAGACAGAGTGGACAGCCAGTACCTCTTCCCCAGGGCACCACTGCTCAATACAAGAGGACATGGCTTTAAGGTAAGGGGAGGGAAGTTCAAGCGGGATATTAGAGGAAGGTTTTTTATTCAGAGAGTGGTTGGTGTGTAGAATGCACTGGCTGAGTCATTGGTGGAAGGAGATACACTAGTGAAGTTTAAGAGACGACTAGACAGGTATATGGAGGAATTTAAGGTGGGGGGGTTATATGGGAGGCAGGGTTTAAGGGTCAGCACAACATTGTGTGCCGAACGACCTGTACTGTGCTGTATTATTCTATGTTCTATGTTCTAACGTTAAGCTTTACACTGCCATTACTGTCTGGTTTGGTGCAGCATCCTCTCACAATATATGAAAACCTACAGTGAACTGCCTGGTCTGCAGAAAAGGCTACAGCCTACCAACACTGCAGGATGTGTCCAGGTCAAAGAAGTGGGCAGGAATTATCATTGTGGGCGCTACCCAAAGAATGCTCCCTTCTGGAAGTGGTCCTGATGTAGGGTCTCGACCAAAAAAGTCCTCTTCATTGATGCTTCTTGATCTGCTGAGTTCCTCCAGCACTTTGGCTTTGTTGCTCTGTATTTCCAGAAATTGCAGAATCTCCTGTTTATTCTGGAAAGCACTCTAGGGCTATTAATAAAAAAAAAAAATGCCATTTTAAATTTCTTCCCTCAGCACTTCATCTGATCAGCCATTCTTGTTAGCCCCTCCCGCACCCCCTCTATCTAGTATGACCTCAATCACTGCACTGTAAATACTTGATGTCACTTTTTATAAAACTATCCAAGAATCACGGGTCAAGGATTAATTTTATTCACCATGTGCATTAGAAATTTGCTGTTGTATGTTGGTCAGGGCGCAGCATTTAACAAAGAAGTAGCTTTCAGCAATGATACAGAATAAAATACATACAAATAAAATTAAGTGTAAAATACAAATATGGAATTAAATGTGCATAAATACATAAATATCAGCGTGCACTTACAATGTAAACAGCACTATAAAAAGTGGTTTAAAGTATTTACACTACAGTGATGAGTTAATAGATGGTAAATACATTGCAAATACATGCTGATAATTGTTTATTCATATATATTTTATTCTATGAATTTGTTGTCTTTTGTTGCATGTCACACCAGCACACCACTGCAAATTCCTGATATATATAAATGGATGAGGCAAATAAAGTTCACCTTTGAAGCTTGATCCTTTAAGGGACCCACAAATAGTAAAGGAAACTGAAGTAAGGTGTCAGCCTTGAAGGGGGAATGCAACATGATGAGGTGCATGCAGGGTTATTTTCAGTTGAGATTTCTGCTGGTGCACTGGGCTACACCCTAGAAACATTCAAGTGCCATGTGAATGATTTGATAGATCTTCGGAACCACACAGCACGCTCGGATTGAAATATAGGCAAGTGGTAACAGTCCATACTGAAACACAAGGTCTTGTAAGTTAATCATTGAAAGGTCAAAGACACGAGAAATGAGTGGACAGAAAAAAAGACAAGCCTCTGTATCTCCCTCTGGTGCTTCCCCCCCCCCCCCCCACTTTCTTTCTCCCATGGCCTCCCGTCCCATGATCCTTTCCCTTCTCCAGCTCTGTATCACTTTCGCCAATCACCTTTCCAGCTCTCAGCTTCATCCCACCCCCTCCGGTCTTCTCCTATCATTTTGCTTTTCCCCCTCCCCCCACTACTTTCAAATCTCTTACTACCTTTCCTTTAAGTTAGTCCTGACGAAGGGTCTCGGCCCGAAACGTCGACAGTGCTTCTCCTTATAGATGCTGCCTGGCCTGCTGTGTTCCACCAGCATTTTGTGTGTGTTGTTATTTGAATTTCCAGCATCTGCAGATTTCCTCGTGTGAAGCCTCTGTTTCATTGTGTTTCTTAGGATTTGAACGAAGTTGACCTGTAAGTAAGGAGAAGTAAATCTAAAGCATTAACCTCAACAAGGAAGCCTATTACAGTCTCGTTACTTCCTTCCACTCAGTCCACATTCATGGGGCTTTGTATTAGGAAAGTGAACAGTATTTAATTATTTAATGATTTAATATATAAATACTTGCTGTAATTCACATTTTTCTTCTATTATCATGTATTGCATTGTACTGCTGCGTGAACACAGCAAATTTTTACGACATATGCCAGTGATATTAGACCTGATTCTGATTCTGAGCATTGACAAGCATTCCTGTCACCCTTTTCTTTCTTCTACTTTCTGGAAGAAGACAAACGAGCGCAAAAGCCTCAAAAATTAGACTCAAGATCAGCTTCTTCCCGACTGCTATCAGACCTCTGAACCCGTCACCTCTTTCACATCACCTTCCCGCTACTGCTGCCGCGTTCCAAAATCCTTAATTCCATGTCTTCCAATACTGTCACTTTAGCATAAACACAAGAGTTTCTGCAGATGCTGGAAATCCTGAGTCTCTCTCACACACGCGCGCGCACACACACACACACACTCACTCACTCACTCACTCACTCACTCACTCTGTTGGAGGAACTCAGCAGTTCAGGCAGTATCTATGGAGAAGACAGACAATACTTCAGGCCTGCAGTATCTCAGCCAGAAACATCAACTATTTATTCTCCTCCCAAGATAATACCTGACCTGCTGGGTTCCTCCAGCATTTTAACATTCCTTTTCACAGTACTGAGCATTATTCAGTTGTTTTGCAGTTGTTGTTATGTTTATTGTTGTATTTTTATTACCACCTGTACTATTCACTCTGTGAATTTCACATGTATGTGCTGTGGTGAACTACATATACCTGTCTGGACACGCCCCCTGCTGACTGCTCCTGTGGCTCCTCCCACAGACCCCTGTATAAAGGTGATGGAGGTCTGAGCCCAGCCTCTCTGTCTCCAGGATGTAGTATGGTGGTCAACCACTGCTTGTTCCTTCTTCCAGTCAATAAAAGCCGATATCTCGCCTTTACGTCTCAGAGTGAGTTATTGATGGTGCATCATGTGCAAAAAACTTCTTTGCATCCTGGTGTATATGACAACAAACTAATCTGAGTCTGGGGTGTATGGGATGTCCAGGGAGGATTAGCACCTCTGGTGAAGGGGTCTGTCATGTCCATCCAGGGGTAGCTCACTTGCTTTTGTGTCCTGCGGGCACTTAGCTCTCACCTGTGGCTCAAAGTAGCTGTTTGCAGACGACAGCGGCCACATTCCAGTGCACCGCTTCGACAAGTGATCTAAGCCAGGGGAAGGTAGCCGGCTGCCTCACACCTGAGTGAGACAGGGGCATGCCTGTCCTAGCATGCAAAGTCAGCTCCTGTGGAATGGGCAGTTGAGATTTACATTTATTCCAGGAAGGTGGTTCTGCAACACTCCATGGAGAGAGAAGGACATGACAAGGCACAGAAGACGTCGTGATCATCCACCCAGTTTGTGATGACTGTTCATCCCACTGGAACAAGACTTCTGAAATCAAGAGAGTGGAACTGACCAGTATAATGACTTTTCCACTTTAAAAACCCTCCCGCACTGGTTTCCTGTCACCTTCAGACACGATGAACCAACCTGAATCTGAATATAAAGATTCAACACTGTCTGTAGCTACATTTACTAAAGAAGGACAGAGCATGTTATGAAGAGATCAGGAGATCCAGTAAGCAAGCACCTAACTTTAGCAAAGTGGTAATTTACAGCAACCAAACGGCAGTACCTCTACTTCCATAGCAGGTTACAAAGATTCAGCATGGCATCTAAAACTTCGACAAACTTCTATAGATGTGTAGTGGAGAGTATGTTGACAGGTAACAACACAGCCTGATACAGAAATACCAATACCCTTGAATGGAAAACCGTACCAAATGTAGTGGATATGGTCCAGTCCATCACAGGTAAAGGTATTCCCTCCATTGAGCACGTATACATGGTGCGCTGTTGTGGGAAAGCAGGATCCATCATCAGGGATGCTCACCACCCAGGCCAAACTCTCTTCTCGCAGCTGCCATCAGGAAGAAGGTACAGGAGCCTCTGGATTCTCACCACTAGGTTCAGGAACAGTTGTTACCCCTCAGCCATCAGGCTCTTGAACCAGAGGGTATAATATCACTCAATTTCACTTGCCCCATCACTCAACTCTTCCCACAAGCTATGGACTCACTTTCAAGGATTCTTTGTCTCATGTTATTGATACTTATTGCTTTTTCTATGTCTTTTGTATTTGCACAGTTTGTTGTCTTTTGCACATTGGTTGTTGCCTGTCCTGTTGAGTGTGGTTGTTCAATGATTCTATTGTGATTCTTGGATTTACTGTGCATGCCCACAAGAAGATTAATCTCAGGTTTGTATTTGATGACACATATGTAATTTGATAATAAATTTACTTTGAACTTTGAAATACATACAGTGCAGAGAATCCCAGATGGGTTCAAGTCTCCTGTATGTTTCTTTGATGAGCTCATAAGAAAGGAAAGTTACAGGTGGAAATGCTTAGCTTAGTTCAAGTGAATTTAAGCGATTCTGACATTAGAAAATGAAAGTCAGGCCACCTCTACTGGCATGGTGGACGTTATCATTAAGCTTCATCTGAGTTGAAAATCAAAGACCCCACCCGCCCCAGATATTCTCACTTCTCTCCTCCTCCATCAAGGAGAAGATGCAAAAGCCCGAAACCACGTGCCACCAGGCTGAAGGACAGCCTCTACCTGCCGTTATAAGACTTTAAAATAGTTCCTTAATATAATAACTTCAAAATCTATCTTGATAAGATCTTGCACCTTTATTGCTTACCCGCTCTGCACTTTTCTTTGTAGCTTGACACTTCATTCTGCATTCTGTTATGGGTTTACCTCAATGCACTGTGCAGTAGTTTGATCTGTATGAACAGTGTGCAAGCCAAGCTTTTCACTCTATCTTGCTGCATGTGTCAATGATAAACCAATGCCAATGCAGATAGCTAGGTGTTGTCTGATCTGGACCATGGTTGATTTATTACCCCACTCCCCCCCCCCCCCCCATTCTCCTGCCCTTTCCCTGTAACCTTTGACACCATTACTAATTAAGAACCTTGATTATTAAGGGTACCAAAGATTACAGGGAGAATATTTAAATCTCCACTTGAAATATAGCGAATAACTTGATCTCCACAGCCGTCTGTGGCAATGCATCCCAAAGATTCACCACCCTTTGGCTGAACAAGTTCCTTTTCATCACGTACAAACAAGCTGGATGAACTCAGCAGGTCGGGCAGCATCCGTTGAAATGAGCAGTCAACATTTCGGACCGAGACCCTTTGTCTGAACTGCATCATCACTGTTCTAAGGGATGTCCTTGTATTGTGACGCTGTGCCCTCTGGTCCTAGACTTCCCAACTATTGGAAACATCCTCTCAACATCCATTCTATCTACAGCTTTCAATATCCTATAGGTTTCAATGAGACCCTTCATTTTTCTAAACTCCACCGAGCTCAGCCCCAAAGCCGTCATACATTGAAGGTGAGCGCACCATTAGGGAATGCTGTGCTGAAAATAGTTTTAAGAGTTTCATCTGAGGAAGGATTTTGCTTGACAGAAAAGGTCCAAATTTCCAGGGATGGACGGAGTTAAGCATGGGACACTCAAAAACATATCTCAATTAGAAGTAGGTCAACATAATAAGCCCATTTTTTAAGAAAGGAGAAATCTAGTCTGGGAAATTATAGAGTCATTGCCCTGGGAGGGTTCTCCGATAAACCAAGCCTTCCAGGATCTCAGTAGTTATTAGATATTGATACATGGAAGGTACCATCAAAGCAGCAGTAGTTGCCAATGTACAGTAAAGGCAGTTGTAAGGTCGAAGCTCGAAAGTCAATCAGAAGTCCAGAAGTTGAAGAGGGTGATTGAAACCTGGATACTGGAGACTGGAGGCCTGTCCTGGAGTTGGGGGACTGCCTCACTGTGTGTGGGTGGGAGGGGGGAAGGAGAAAAGGAGCTTGTTTTGATGCTTGTTGTGCTCTCTTTTATTGTGTTCTGTGCTGTTCAGCTGAGTACTGTGGGCACTCTATGCTGGCGCTGGAATATGTGGTGACACTTATGGACTGCCTCCCACACATCCTTAAATGTGTTGCTTGTTAGTGCAAACAACGCATTACGTTCTATGTTTCCCATGTACATGTGATAAACAATTATGAATCTGAAGTCACTAGATAGATAGATAGATAGATAGATAGATACTTTATTCATCCCCATGGGGAAATTCAACTTCTTTTTCCAATGTCCCATACACTTGTTGTAGCAAAACTAATTACATACAATACTTAACTCAGTAAAAAATATGATATGCATCTAAATCACTATCTCAAAAAGCATTAATAATAGCTTTTAAAAAGTTCTTAAGTCCTGGCGGTAGAATTGTAAAGCCTAATGGCATTGGGGAGTATTGACCTCTTCATCCTGTCTGAGGAGCATTGCATCGATAGTAACCTGTCGCTGAAACTGCTTCTCTGTCTCTGGATGGTGCTATGTAGAGGATGTTCAGAGTTATCCATAATTGACCGTAGCCTACTCAGCGCCCTTCGCTCAGCTACCGATGTTAAACCCTCCAGTACTTTGCCCACGACAGAGCCCGCCTTCCTTACCAGCTTATTAAGACGTGAGGCGTCCCTCTTCTTAATGCTTCCTCCCCAACACGCCACCACAAAGAAGAGGGCGCTCTCCACAACTGACCTATAGAACATCTTCAGCATCTCACTACAGACATTGAATGACGCCAACCTTCTTAGGAAGTACAGTCGACTCTGTGCCTTCCTGCACAAGGCATCTGTGTTGGCAGTCCAGTCTAGCTTCTCGTCTAACTGTACTCCCAGATACTTGTAGGTCTTAACCTGCTCCACACATTCTCCATTAATGATCACTGGCTCCATATGAGGCCTAGATCTCCTAAAGTCCACCACCATCTCCATCACTAAGGATCAAACTACCTCGTTTTACCTGGCCATACCAAGGAGAGTTTTACTGATAGTTGTCTTGCAAAAGAGTGTGATAGTATCATTGTGATGTTCCTGGAGTGACATCCAGAAGTCAGTTCTATAGGGAAAGGATGATTTTGATCTGGAACAAAAAAGCGGGATTGTTGGCAATAAAGCCGCTGGATTGATGAAAAATCATCTGGCTCGGCTCACTAAGAAGGAAACAGCTGCCTTTACATAGGCTGGGATTTGTATGGCTCTAGTATGATTGCTGTGTGGTTGGCTCCTAACAATTTTATGCAATGGCCCTATATTCCATATAGACATTTACTACTTGTTGGAGCACTTACTACTGCTTGGGATAATTCATACCGGCCTAGGCAATTAATGCTGGCTGGAACAATAAATACTGTCTGGGGTAATTAAAACTGGCAACAATTCTATGAAGTTTCTCAGTCATCCAGGTCATTGTATATTACGCGAGAGTTAATCAAGGCAACTGGATTTGCTGTGTTGTCTAGAAAACGTTTTGCCACTCATCTGAGAGGCTTCTTCAGTTCTGATCTATGGTGGGTAGTTTTCCAATTTATAAACCGTGAGTTGTTCAACAGTATAGCAATCACAAGAGGGTCATTAAGAGTCGTAGAGGTAATGAGGATTATTAGTCTTATCTTTGCATGAATGGAGGTGTGAACTGTTGTGGAGACGCTGTGATAGAGTTGTTAGGTCTGCATTGTAAGTAGCTGATAGGTGGATCTCTATTCAGGGATGGGTTTTGCCAAAGATGGCTTCTCTAACCCCTCTTTCAAATCACCTGTCCTCCCTGTTCAAAATGTCCACATTATTATCATGAAAGGAGTGTCCCTTGTCCTTTAGGTGTAGATATATGGCAGGGTCTTGACCTGCGGTGTTGGCCCTCCTATGTTGGGCCGTCCATTGGTGAAGTGTTTGTCTTGTCTCACCAATATACAGATCTGTGCAGTTCTCATCGCACTGGATCGCAGATACAATATTGGACAGTAGAACCGCACTCAACTCGGATCAGGTGTGTACTCTACTTGACCTTTGTCTCAACGTGGCCTATTTCAAATACAAAGATATCTTCTACAGGCAGAGACACGGCTGCGCATGGGTTCACTGGTGTCTCCTGTTGTTGCCAATTTATACATTGTTTAACCTTAGAAAGTGCAATTAAAGAAGCCAGCCTTGTCAAACTGGAAAACCATCCCTGAACAGAGGAGATGGGCTATGACACCATCTATCAGCTACTTACAATGCAGTCCTAACATCTCCATCCCAGCATCCCCACAACAGTTCGCACCTCCATTCACGCAAAGGTAAGACTAATGACCCTCTCATTACCTCTACATGCCTAATGACCCTCATGTGATTGCTATGCCTTTAAACAACTCACTGTTTATAAGCCTGAAAACTACTCACCATGGATCAGAACTGAAGAAGCCTCTTGTAAGTTGGCTTCTGACACCAACTTACTGCCCTATTGTCTTGTTTATTATTTATTGTAATGCCTGCACTGTTTTGTGCACTTTATGCAGTCCTGGGTAGGTCTGTAGTCTAGTGTAGTTTTTTCTGTGTTTTTTTTTAACGTAGTTCAGTCTAGTTTTTGCACTGTTTCATGTAACACCATGGTCCTGAAAAACATTGTCTTGTTTTTACTGTGTACTGTACCAGCAGTTATGGTCGAAATGACGATTAAAAAGTGACTTGACTTGAATTGACTTGGGTGAGTGGTGAAATGACTGCTAGACAACACAGCAAGTCCAGTTGCCTTGATTTACTACTACTGCTTGATAAAACTTTTCAATAGCAATTAATACAGGCTGGGATAATTAATGCTGGTTGGAGCAAATAATACTGCCTGGGACAATTTGCAACCTTTCATCTGCACCTCATTTCCTCCACAGATGCTGCTTGATCCAGTGAGTTCCTCCAGCAGTTTTTGTTTTGCTCCAGGTACCAATGTCTCCACCTTAGAGAGACGTAAAGAGTTAATATTTCAGGTTAAAAGCATCTCATGAGGATCAAATACAAATTGCTTCCTCTGGAAGGGTCCAAAGAAGGTTCACAAGAATAATTCCAAGAATTAAAGATTTAATGTCTGAGGACTGTGAGCTGGCTCTAGGCCTGTATTCACTGAAGTTTAGAAGGATGAAACCAGAGATCTCACTGAAGCCTATCAAATATTGAAAGGCCTGGATAGTGTGGATGTGGAAAGGATATTTCCTACCATGGGGGAGTCTAGGACCTGAGGCTGCAGCCTCAGAATAGAAGGATGTCCCTTTAAAACAAAGACAAAGAGGTATTTCTTTAGCCAGGCTGGTGAATCTATGGAATTCATTGCCAAAGATAGAACATAGAACAATACAGCACAGTACAGGCCCTTTGGCCCACACTGTTGTGCGGACCTTCAAACCCTGCCTCACATATAACCCCCAACCTTAAATTCCTCCATATACTTGTCTAGTAGTCTCTTAAACTTCACTAGTGTGTCTGCCTCCACCACTGACTCAGGCAGTGCATTCCACGTACCAACCACTCTCTGAGTGAAAAACCTTCCTCTAATATCCTCCTTGAACTTCCCTCCCCTTACCTTAAAACCATGTCCTCTTGTACTGAGCAGTGGTGCCCTGGGGAAGAGGCACTGGCTGTCCACTCTGTCTATTCCACATGGCTGTGGAGGCCAAGTCATTAGGTACATTTAAAGCAGAGGTTGTTAATTTCTTGATTAGTGAAGGTGTCAAAGGTTATAAGGAGAAGGTAGGAAAATGAGGTTGAGAGGGAGAATAAATCAGCCATGATGGACCAGACTCAATGGGCCAAATGGCCTAATTTTGCTCCTATATCTTTTGTTTTAATAGACATGGCTGACACTGGCAATACCCTTGTTCTTCTTTTTACTGACATCAAGCTGCACATTGGGTAAGGCAATACTTCAATGGAAAATGCCAGCCATTCCAGACAAATATTAGCAAATTGTTTCCTGTTGCAAGTACCAGCCTTTGCCAAGAGCATTAGCAATTTGTTCGCTGTTGCTGAGTTAGCATGCCAAGACTCAGCTTTGCAATGAAAGAAAAGCTCCAGGATCTTTAAAGCAGATTCCAGGTTCCTGCTGCTTCTCGAGTCCTTCATTTCATGGTGTATCGGGACCTCACAGCTTGCCTGGTGCATTAAATTATTCTGATATGTTGGCTTGCTCTGGAGTGGGAAGAGGAAGATCAGTTACACTGGAAATTTTCTGAACCATAACCTGTGAAAGTTAATGAGTGGAAAATATATGAGCATAGAACACAAAACAGAACAACGCAGTACAGGGCCTTTGGCCAATGATGTTGTGCCAACCTTTTAACCTACTCTAAGATCAATCTAACCCTTTCCTGCCACATAACCCTCCATTTTTCTAGCATTGATCTACACTGTCCACAACACCACTTACCTTCATGTCATCTGCAAATTTAATTGATGTCATCATACCAGAGGATTTGTCCTGGGACCAGCCTTGACAAAGAAAGAAAGACATCAGATCTACTTGCTTAGAAGTTTGCTCAGATTTGACATGTTATCTGAAACTTTGACAGACTTCACTAAATGCACTGTGGAGAGTATCCTGACTGGGTGGATACACATATGCTCAAGTTGAGAAAGGCCTATGAAAAAGTGGTGGATACAGTCCAGTCCATCACAGGAAAAGTCCTCCCCACCATGGAGAACATTTACAAGAAGCACAGCCACGAGAACGTGGCCTCCATCATTAAGGACCCCACCATCCAGCCCATGATCTCATCTCACAGCTGCATCAGGAAGGAGGTACAGGCACCTTCGGTCCCATACCACTGGTTTCAGGCACAATTATTACCCTTCAACCAGTGTGGATAACTTCACTCACCTCTACAATGAACTGATTCCACAACCTACAAATTCGCTTTCAAGGATTCTACATCTCATGTTCTTATTATGTACAGTGCCCATAAAAAGTATTTGCCCCCTTGGAAGTTTTCATGTTTTATTGTTTTACAACATTGAATCACGGTGGATTTAATTTGACACTGATCAACAGAAAAAGACTCGTGTCAAAGTGAAAACAGATTTCTACAAAGTGATCTAAATTAATTACAAATATAAAACACAAAATAATTGATTGCATAAGTATTCACCACCTTTAATATGACACACCATATCATCATTGGTGCAGCCAATTGGTTTTAGAAGTCACATAATTAGTTAAATAGAGATCACCTGTGTGCAGTCAAGGTGTTTCAATTGATTGTAGTAAAAATACACCTGTAGCTGGAAGGCCCAACAGCTGACAAGTCAGTATCCTGGCAAAAACTACACCATGAAGAAAAAAAGAACACTTCAGACAACTCAGTGAAAGGTCATTGAAAAGCACATGTCAGGAGATGGATACAAGAACATTTCCAAGTCACTGAATATCCCTTGTTCAGTTAATCATCAAAAAATGGGAAAAACTATGGCACAGCTGTAAATCTGCCTAGAGCAGACCATCCTCAAAAACTTAATTAATTTACAAGAAGGGGATGGTGGTTTTGGAGGGAGGCTACCAAGAGACCTATGACAGCTCTGAAGCTCCAGTAGCTGAGATGGGAGAAACTGCGCATACAACAACTGTTGCCTGGGTGCTTCATGTAGGGGACCCCCTCATCCTTCTGAATTCCAGTGAGTACAGACCCAGATCCATCAAGCCTTCCTCATATTGATAACCCTGTCTTACCAGAATCATCCTTGTGAACCTCCGCTGGACTCTCTCCATTGCAGGCACATCTTTTCTAAGATGACGGGCCCAAAACTGTTCACAATACTCAAAGTGAGGCCCCTCCAGTGCCTCATAAAGCCTCAGCATCACATCCTTGCTCTTGTATTCTAGACCTCTTGAATTGAATGCCAACATGGCATTTGCCTTCCTTACCACCAACTCAACCTGCAAGTTAATCTTTAAGGTGTTCTGCACAAGGACTCCCAAGTCCCTTTGCTTCTTAGATTCCTGGATTTTCTACTCATTTAGAAAATAGTCCACACTAGTCTGGGATACTTTTAAAGCATATATTCGTGGAGAAATTATCTCTTACTCTACCTATACAGAGAAAAAAGCTGACAAAGAAAGGTCTGACCTAGCAGAGATATTAAAAGATCTTGATCGAAAGTATGCCCTATCTCCAGATCCAACTATATATAATAAGCGTATTGAAATCCAATCCAAGTATAATCTTCTGCTGACTTACCCAATTGAATGACAGCTGTTGAGAGATAAAACTCAATTTTATATTCACGGGGATAGAACAGGTAGTTTATTAGCCAATCGCTTAAAATCTTTTACAGTTAATCTTCAAATCACAGAAATTTTTAAAGATAATGGTACTAAGATATCCGACCATTCTGAAATTAACAACGTATTTAAAGACTTTTACCTTAAGTTGTATCAGTCTGACTCTTCTTTAGATGATACCTATATGAATGCTTTTTTCAGTAATATCAACATTCCTACATTGTCTGCTGATAGCCTAATACAGTTAGATCAGCCTATTTCCAATGAAGAAGTGGCTGAGGTTATACGTGCTTTACATTCTGGTAAGACCCCAGGACCTGATGGCTTTCCTGGGGAGTTTTATAAAACTTTCACTACGTTACTTACACCTTATTTATCCTCTGTTTTATTAGAGTGCTTTAAATCAGGTAAACTCCCTCAATCTTTTTATGAAGCTTTTATTTCTCTTATTCTTAAAAAAAAATCCAGCTGAATGTTCTTCATACAGACCGATCTCTTTATTAAACGTTGATGCAAAAATCTTATCCAAAATCTTAGCTCGAAGACTTGAAAATATTTTACCATCTATTATATCACATGACCAGACAGGATTTATTAAAACTCGTTACTCACATTTTAACAGCGTACAGTGAGGACTGCCGAGCGCATCATTGGAGCCTCCCAGCCCTCTATTGTGGACCTGTACTCTTCCAGGTTGAAGAAGAGGGTGGGGAACATCATAAAGGAGTCCTCCCATCCTGCGCACGGACTGTTTGATCTGCTTCCATCTGGTAGGCGCTTCAGATCCCTTCAGACTAAGACTAATAGGCACTGGAGAAGTTTTTTCCCTACTGCGGTCACTTTGCTGAACAGTTAACTGCCGGTTAACTTTCGGCTAACTATTACTTGGATTGCACTACCTGTATGTATAATCTATATTTTCATTTATATTTATCATTATTATTGTTATGAGCAGAGAGACAACATCTGCCGGAAGTAAATTCCTTGTATGTGCATAGGTACTTGGCAATTAAAGTCTGATTCTGATTCTGATTCTGATATACGTCAGTTGTTGAATGTGATCCTTAGATGCAGAAAAAGCCTTTGATAGGATTCAGTGGAATTATCTTTTTAAGACCTTAGAAAAGTTTAATTTTGGGCCTAATTTTATTCGTTGGGTTAAATTAATTTACTTGTCTCCTACCGCTCAGGTAATTACTAACTCTCAAATTTCTAAGCCCTTTAAATTACAGCGGGGAACTAGACAAGGTTGCCCTCTTAGTCCTTTACTTTTTGCTTTAGCTATAGAACCCTTAGCAATAGCATTTCAAGAATCTTAAGGACATTTCTGGTATACTAAGGGAAGGTATGACTCATAAAATTTCATTATACGCTGATGATATTTTACTTTTTATCTCTAACACTGAAACTTCTTTACCTTCGGTTCTTTCTTGAATTTCCCAGTTTAGTTCTTTTTCAGGATATAAGCTGAACTTACATAAAAGTGAGCTATTTTCTTTAAATGATCTAATGTCATCAAATGCCAAATTTCCATTCCAAGTTGTTACAAGTCAATTTACATATCTAGGTGTAACAATTACTAAAAACTTCAAAAATGTATTTAAAGAAAACTTAAACCCCTTATTGAATTATGTGAAAAAGATGCTTTCTAAATGGTCTCCTCTTTCTTTATCCCTAATTGGCCGAATTAATTCGATTAAAATAAAGATTCTTCCTAAATTTTTATATCTTTTTCAGGCCTTACCTATTTTTATTCCTAAGACCTACTTTGATTCTTTAGATTCAATTTTAACATCTTATATTTTGAATAATAAGCAAGCTCATTTAAGTAAAGTTTACCTACAAAGAAATAAAGAGATGGGTGGATTAGCCCTACCCAATTTTAGGTTTTACTATTGGGCTGCCAATATAAGGAATATTACTTTCTGGTCTTATTTTATTTATCGTAAAGATTGCCCATCATGGGTCTCCTTAGAAGTTAATTCTGTAAAAAATCCCTTTATTGTCTCTCTTCTTGGATCATATTCTTCTTTTTCAGCAAATAAAATAACAGATAACATAATTGTTAAGCAAACTTTAAGGATTTGGTCTCAATTTAGGAAATTTTTTGGTTTAACAATTTTTTCATTATCATCTCCCATTCTCCTTAATTTTTTTTTTATCCCTTCCATGACTGACAAAGTCTTTAAGGATTGGGATGAACTAGGGATTAAGTGTTTTTGGGACCTGTTTATCTCAGGATCTCTTGCTTCATTTGACCAATTGTCAACTAAATTTGTACTCCTAAAAGCACATTTTTACAGATACCTTCAAATTAGAGATTTCTTACGTTTCCAATTAACTACTTTTCCTATAGGTCCTGATAAAAAATTACTGGACGATCTTTTAAATTTAAAACCTTTTGTTAATGGTTCTATTACTAGTATCTATAACTTGTTGATTGAATCTAGACAAGACTTTTTAGATAAAATAAAAAAAACTTGGGAGGATGACCTAAATTGTCAGATTTCTGATGATAGATGAATAAAATTCTTAAACGGGTTAATAAATCATCTTTCTGTGCTCGTCATTCTCTTCTACAATTTAAAGTGGTTCATAGAGCTTACATTTCTAAACAGAAGCTGTCCAGTTTTTTATCCGAATGTTTCTCCACTTTGTAATAAATGTAACTCTGCTGATGCCTCTTTAATTCATATGTTTTGGTTTTGCTCTAAAATTGAAAAGTTTTGGCGGGAAGTATTCCATACCTTCTCACAACTTTTTAGGGTCCAATTTGACCCAAATCCCCTTACTGCCTTGTTTGGTATTATTGCAGATGAAGATATAACTTTAAATACTTCTAACCTACAGGTTTTCGTTTTTACCTCTCTTTTAACAAGGAGAGCAATCTTGCTTAAATGGAAGGAGTCTACCCCTCCTAGACATCTTCAATGGCTACGTGATATTATGTCGTATTTAAATTTAGAAAAGATCCGCTGCTCAGTCGTAAATTCGAAACAATCGTTTTATGATATCTGGAGACCTTTCCTAAATTACTTTTCCAATTTATAAAGTTTAACAGTGCACAGACTTTTATGTATATTTTTATCTTCTTTTCTTAAGCGAATATGTTTTCTCTTCTAATTTATCCATCATCATCCTTCAGCTTTTTTCTTTGGTAGTTGGTAGGGGGTTGACTTTTTTATATAATTTTTTGTTTATGATGTATGACCTATCTTTAAATTTTTGATTACAGAGTGCTATACCTTTATGTGTTATGCTATAACATTTTGATCAATTTTATTACAATATATGAATGTACACAAGTTACGTTGAGATGTATCTATGTGTTGCACTCTGTAAATCTTGTTTTTTTTCTTCTGAGTAAAAATATTGTAAAAAGAAAAAAGAAAAGAAAGAAAATAGTCAGCACATTTATTTCTAACATTGTATTTCATTTGCCACTTTCTTGCCCATTCTCCTAATCTGTCTAAGTCCTTCTGAAGCCTACCTGTTTCCTTAGCACTACCTGCCCCTCCACCAATCTTCATATCGTCTGCAACTTGGCAACAAAGCCATCTAATCTATCATCTAAATCATTGATGTACAGCATAAAAAGAAATGGTCCAACACCGACCCCTGTGGAACACCACTAGTTACTGGCAGCCAACCAGAAAAGGATCCTTTTATTCCCACTCACTGCCTCCTACCAATCAGCCAATGCTCTAACCATTTTAGTAACTTTCCTGTAATACCATGGATTCTTACCTTGGTAAGCAGCCTCATGTGTGGCACCTTGTCAAAGGCCTTCTGAAAGTCCAAATATACAACATCCACTGCATCTCCTTTATCTATCTGACTTGTAATCTCCTCAAAGAATTCTAACAAGTTAGTCAGGCAGGATTTTCCCTGAAGGAAACCATGCTGACCTTTTACCATTTTGACCTGTGTCACCAAGTACTCCATCAGCTCGTCCTTAACAATTACCTCTAACATCTTCCTAACCACTGATGTCAGACTAACTGGTCTGTAATTTCCTTTCTGCTACCTTCCTCCTTTCTTAAAGAGTAGAGTGACATTTGCAATTTTCCAGTCCTCTGGTACCTTGCCAGAGTCCAATGATGTTTGAAAGATCATTTCTACTGCCACCACAATCCCTAATTCTAAATTTTTCAGAACCCCAGGGTGTAGTTCACCTGGTCCGGGTAAATTATGTACTTTAGGTCTTTCAGCTTTTGGAGCACCTTCTCCCTTGTGGTAGTAACTGCACCCACTTCTCTTCTTTCACACCTACAACATCAGGCATGCTGCTAGTGTCTTCCACTGTGACGATCTATGCAAAATACTCGTTTAGTTCATCTGCCATCTCCTTGTTCCCCATATTTTTTTCTCCTGACTCATTTTCTAGCGGTCCTATATCCACACTCATTTTTCTTTTATTTTTAACATACTTGAAAAAACTCCCTAATGTATCTGGCTCTACTAACACCCCTAGCATTGTTTTTCATACATACACCATGCTCTGTGTAAAAAAAAATAGACCTCCATGTGAAGCATGGGATCCAGGGAACTTGCCTACACAGGTTCCTAATTTGCTGGTTGATGGTTAAAGAGGGAGCATATTCTAACTCGAGATCCATGACCAGTGGTGTGACATAGGGTTCTATTCTGGATTGCCTGCTCCTCATTATTTTCATAAATGACTTGGATGAAGAAGTGTTCAAAGTGAATTTATTATCAATTTATGAATACATCATGTTGAGTTTGCATCTTCCCTTTAACCACATTAGATTCCTCCACACTCGCCCCAGGAGTAATTGAAGGCATGCCTGCCTTCATTAGCCAATGGATTTGCTTTCAAGAGCGGAGAAATTATGTTGCAGCCGTATAAACTTCTGATATGGCTACTCTGGAGTTTTGGTCACCTCATTATAAGAAGGATGTGGAGGCTTTGGAGAGGGTGTAGAAGAGGCTTACCAGCATGCTGCCCTGGCTAAGAGACCATGTGCTATAAGGAGAGAGGGGAAAAGGAGACGTGTAGGGCAAATTTTGACAGAGGAAATGGTGAGTGGCTGGTGTGATGATGGAGGTAGAAAGGAAACGGAGCTCAAGAAGCTCTTACACACGCACGTGACTGTGCAGAGAATGGCGGGATATTGACATTGTGTAGGCAGAAGCAGTTAGTTCAGTTGGGTATTTGGTTACTAATTTATCTAGTTCTGCACAACATTGTGGGCCAAAGAGCCTGTTCATGTGCTGTCATGTTCTACGCTCTAAGTTCTCTGGTCTGGTGGTGGTTGAAGGCATGGCTCCAGCAGATAATAATTGGGAGAACAGGTCCATGGCAGGTCATGGAGAATAAGGCCAGGAGATGTGGGAGAGATAAAGAGAGAGCCTGCAAACATCTTCTTAAGGCAGAGAGGGTAATACAGTGACTACAGAGAGAGAGCAACACACACAAAATGCTGAAAGAACTCAGCAAGCCAGGCAGCATCTATAGAAAAGAGTAGAGTCAACGTCTTGGGCAGATGAAGGGTCATCAGTCTGAAGATGGCTCTTGGCCTGAAACGTCGTCTATACTCTTTTCCACAGATGCTGCCTGGCCTGCTGAGTTCCTCCAGCATTTTGTGTGTGTTGCTTGGATTTCCAGCATCTGAACGTTTTCTCTTGTGTGTGACTGCAATACAGAGGGAGAAATAGGAGAACAAGCAATCAATAGAACATAATTATCTGGGCTTCGCTGAGGGTTGTCGCCTTGTCATGGTGAAAACGTTTGTGAATCTTGTTATTCTGACAGTGATGCAGTCTGGAGTTTAGCTGTCTGACACTTAGCTCCTAGTAGGGTCACCATGGCGATAAGGTCAAGGGGGAGGTTCTAAACAAAGAACAATCCAACCAAGACCTCAACAGTGGAACGTAGAAATATATATTCAAGATTATTCAAATATTACTGATGTAGCATCTGTGCCCCCAATTTACCCCCGTTCGTCTAGGGTGAACCACCGTCGCCCCGCCAATAGTGCAATACTTCGGCGTAAATACGGTGTAATCCCCCCCCCCCCTCGCAACACAAATATCAGACAATACACCAAAGGCGAGTAAATAATTGCAACTTTTTAGTTATTTCTTAGTGATGGGTTAATGAGACAGATAACCAAAAGGAGCCAAATCAGTAAGTTTATCAGTTTGTGCAAATAATATTTTAATACGTTGGAACTCATGCCTCTGGTTCCATCCACAACGACCTTCCGAGCCTTCAGCCACCATCTGAACCGCCGACGTCCAGTATCCGCCGCCCTGGAACTGCTGTCCGCTCCTCACACGTCCGTCCTCCTCACTTGCTTCCTGAAAAACGAACTCCTGCTCAGCTTACACATACAAGGTAGCATAACAATTCTCCATTGGTTGGTTCCCCCCTTATCTGCAGTCATAACCCAAACATTCCAGATACAGAAACCCATTACAACATTAATTAACATTACTTAATTACTTGCAGATCATTTCATCACATCAGTGCATCACAGTAGTACAAGGGAAAGATTAGCTTTAATTGTTGCATGAATCTCTAAATATCGAAATGTACAGTCCTCAACTCCTCTTCTATGTCAGTTCTCCACTGCCCTCATTACCCTCATCTTTTAAATCAAGGAAGGTTGTGCAGGGGGGCAGCCTGCAAGTGTCATCACACTTCCAGCACCAACATAACATCTTCTTCTTCTTCCTAAGCCCATCGCACCTACTGACAGCTCACAGCTGCTCACCAGAGTCCTCAGTCCTGGGCTAATCTTTCACGAGCTGTAGCCCATCTTCTTCTCCCAGGAATGAGGTCTTTGGAGCTTTGGATGTTTCTGTAACTCTGTTTTTTTTACGTACAGGATGGGATTACTAGTCCCAGTTCAACCCTTCTCCTTTCGCAGCTGGACCTGGGACCGTTAATGGTGGTGTTACCACCATAGCATGGCCACAATTTATTAACCCTAACAATATGTCTTTAGAATGTGGGAGGAAACTGGAGCACCAGGAGGAAACCTACATGGTCACAAAGAGAACATACAAATCCCTTAAAGACAGAGGCGGAAATCAAAGCCCAGTGGTAGCTGTAATAAACAGAATGTCGCACCAGTCCAGCTGATTGTTAGGTTACAGCACGTGGTTCAAAGTTCAAAGTAATTTTATTATCTAAACAAATATACATAACCATATGATTGATTTTCTTGCAGGCATTTACAGGGAAAAAAGAAATACAATAGAATTAATGAAAAGCTATACATAAACAAAGACTGACAATCAATGTGCAAAAGAAGACAAAGTGTGCAAATACAAAAAAAATACTGAGCACGTGAGTTATAGAGTCCTTGAAAGTGAGTTTGTAGATCGTAGACTCAGTTCACAGTTGTGGTAAGTGAAGTTTCAGAATCAAAATCAGGTTTAATATAATTAGATGTATACAAACCCCATTTCCAGAAAAGTTGGGATATTTTCCAAAATGCAATAAAAACAAAAATCTGTGATATGTTAATTCACGTGAACCTTTATTTAACTGACAAAAGTACAAAGAAAAGATTTTCAATAGTTTTACTGACCAACTTAATTGTATTTTGTAAATATACACAAATTTAGAATTTGATGGCTGCAACACACTCAACAAAAGTTGGGACAGAGGCATGTTCACCATTGTGTTACATCACCTTTCCTTTTAATAACACTTTTTAATCATTTTGGAACTGAGGATACTAATTGCAGTAGATTTGCAATTGGAAATGTTGTCCATTCTTGCTTGATATAAGACTTCAGCTGCTCAACAGTCTGTGGTCTCCATTTTCTGATTCTCCTCTTCATGATGCACCATACATTTTCAATAGGAGATCGATCTGGACTGCCAGCAGGCCAGTCAAGCACACGCACTCTGTGTCTACAAAGCCACACTGTTGTAGCCTGTGCAGAATGTGGTCTGGCATTGTCCTGCTGAAATAAGCATGGACGTCCCGGGAAGAGACGTCGCCTTGATGGCAACATATGTCTCTCTAAAATCCTAATATATGCCTCAGAGTCAATGGTACCTTCACATACATGCAACTCACCCATGCCGTGGGCACTGATGCACCCCCATACCATCACAGATGCTGGCTTTTGCACCTTTCGCTGATAACAATCAGGATGGTCGTTTTCATCTTTGGCACGGAGAACTCGACGCCCGTTTTTTCCGAAAACTAGCTGAAATGAGGACTCATCTGATCACAGCACACGGTTCCACAGTCTTTCGGTCCATCTGAGATGAGCTCGGGCCCAGAGAACTCACCGGCGTTTCTGCATTGAGTTGATGTATGGCTTCCTCCTTGCGTAATACAGTTTCAAGTTGCATTTCTGGATGCAGCGACGGACTGTGTTAGGTGACAATGGTTTTCCGAAGTACTCCCGAGCCCAGGTGGCTATAATTGTCACAGTAGCATGATGGCTTCTTAGGCAGTGCCGCCTGAGGGCTCGAAGATCACGCGCATTCAACAGTGGTTTCCGACCTTGCCCTTTACGCACTGAGATGTCTCTGAATTCTCTGAATCTTTTCACAATATTATGTACCGTAGATGTTGAAAGACCTAAATTCTCTGCAATCTTGTGTTGGGAAATGTTCCTTTTGAACTGACTAACAATTCTCACGAATTTTGGCACAAAGGGGTGAGCCACGACCCATCCTTGCTTGCAAAGACTGAGCCTTTGATGGACGCTACTTTTATACCCAGTCATGATACCTCACCTGCTACCAATTAGCCTGCTTAGTGTGGAGTCTTCCAAACCGGTGTTACTTGAATATTCTGTGCACTTTTCAATCTTATTTTAACTCTGTCCCAACTTTTGTTGAGTGTGTTGCAGCCATCAAATTCTAAATTTGTGTATATTACAAACTACAATTAAGCTGGTCAGTAAAACTATTGAAAATCTTTTCTTTGTACTTTTGTCAGTTAAATAAAGGTTCACGTGAATTAACATATCACAGATTTTTGTTTTTATTGCATTTTGGAAAATATCCTAACTTTTCTGGAAATGTGGTTTGTCTCTATATATATATATATATTCTTTAAAAAAAAATAAACTAAGTAAATGGTGGAAAAATGAGGATAAAAAAGTAGAGATAATGTTCATGTGTTCGATGTCCATTCAGAAATCTGATGGCAGACGTTGGTTAAGGAGCCTGATGGTTGAAGCATAATAACCGTTCTGAACCTGGTGGTGAGAGTCCCAAGGCTTTGTACCTCTTATCTAATGGTAGTAGTGAGAAGAGAACATGACCTGGACGGTAGTGGTCTTTGATGATGGATACTGCTTTCTTGTGGCAGTAGATGTGTTCAGTGGCTTTGCCTATGACGGACTGTAACCTGAAGCTTACAGTGCTGACTACAGACATCCCCAGAAACAGAGCAATCTTTCATTGCTCAGCACTTCAATGACTTACTTAATGATGCACAGGACCCTCAGCAAAGGCACTGAATGGAACGGTATGTCTTGGGAATAGTTCACTCAGGACCTCAGACTTCTCCGTAACTCTATATGGGAACGACTGATCTACCCCAGCCCTCAACTCCTCTTCCATGTCAGTTCTCCACAGCCCTCAATTCCCTCGTCTTTTAAAAGTTTGTCTGTTTCCTCTTTAAAAACCTACAGCGATCTAGCCACCACAACCTTCCAGGGCTGAGAATTCTGGAAGAAGTTTGCTGCTCAAGTTGATTGGGTCATTACGAAGACATATGGAGTGTTGGCCTTCATTAGTCAAGGGATCAAGTTCAAGGGCCATGAGGTAAGGTTGCAGCTCTAGAAAACTCTGGTTAGACCACACTTGGAGCATTGTGCTCAATTCTGCCTGCCTCATTATAAGAAGGTTGTGGAACATTTCGAGTTGGCACAGAGGAGACTTACCAGAGTTTTGCCCGGATTAGAGAGCATGACTTATGAGGAAATGTTGAGTGAGTTAGAGTTTTTCTCTTTGGAGTGACAAAAGATGAAAGGTGACTTGAAAGAGCTGTATAAGATTATGACAGGCACAGCCAGCACTCTATTATAGTTCAAAGTATGTTTGTTATCAAAGTATGTTTGTTATCAAAGTATGTATACTGTACATAATTTTGAGTTTCATCTTCTTGCAGGCAGCCACAAAACAAAGAACCTATTAAAAAAAACAGACAGGACTGTAAAACACCCAATGTGCGACAAAACAGAAAAAAAGACAGCTTTCTTTTCTGACAAAGGGTCTCGGCCCGAAACGTCGACAGTGCTTCTCCCTATAGATGCTGCCTGGCCTGCTGTGTTCCACCAGCATTTTGTGTGTGTTGTTGTTTGAATTTCCAGCATCTGCAGATTTCCTCGTGTTAGCTTTCTTTTATGTTTTTTTCATCAGTGATTTGGATGACATTATGTCATGGTTTTGTGACCAAGTCTGAGGATGATATGAAGATAGGTGGAGGGGCAGGTAGTGTTGAGGAAACAGGTAGGCTGCAGAAGGACTTAGACAGATTAGGAGAATGGGCAGAGAAATGGCAGATGGAATACAGTGTAGGAAAGTATATGGTCATGAACTTTGGTAGAAGGAATAAAAGTGTGGCCTATTTTCTAAATAGGACTAATCAAAATGGGACATACATGGTAAATGGTAGGGCATTGAGGAATGCAGGAGAACAGAGTGATCTAGGAATAATGGTGCATAGTTCCCTGAAGGTGGAATCTCATGTGGATAGGGTGGTGAAGAAAGCTTTTGGTATGCTGGCCTTTATAAATCAGAGCATTGAGTATAGGAGTTGGGATGTAATGTTAAAATTGTACAAGGCATTGGTGAGGCCAAATTTGGAGTATTGGGTACAGTTCTAGTCACCGAATTACAGGAAAGATGTCAACAAAATAGAGAGAGTACAGAGGAGATTTACTAGAATGTTACCTGGGTTTCAGCACCTAAGTTACAGAGAAAGGTTGAACAAGTTAGGTCTTTATTCTTTGGAGCGTAGAAGGTTGAGGGAGGACTTGATAGAGGTATTTAAAATTATGAGGGGGATAGATAGAGTTGATGTGGATAGACTTTTTCCATTGAGAGTAGGGGAGATTCAAACAAGACATGAGTTGAGAGTTAAGGGGCAAAAGTTTAGGGGTAACACAAGGGGGAACTTCTTTACTCAGAGAGTGGTAGCTGTGTGGAACGAGCTTCCAGTAGAAGTGGTAGAGGCAGGTTTGATTTTGTCATTAAAAAAAATTGGATGGGTATATGGACAGGAAAGGAATGGAGGGTTATGGGCTGAGTGCAGATCGGTGGGACTAGGTGAGAGTAAATGTTCGGCACGGACTAGAAAGGCCAAGATGGCCTGTTTCCGTGCTGTAATTATTATATGGTTATATGGTTAAATGGGGAGAAAATTTAAAAATCTAAGGTGTGAATGACTTGGGAATCCTCTTGCAGGATTTCTTAAAGGTTAACTTGCAGGTTGAGTTGGTCCTGGGGAAGGCAAATGTAATGTTAGCATTTATTTTGAGAGGAGTAAAACATTAAAGCAAGGATAAGATGCTGAGGCTTTATAAGACACTGGTGAGGCCTCATTTGGAGTATTGTGAGCAGCTTTGGGCCACTTATCTAAGAGAGAATTTGGAGAGGGTTCAGAGATGGTTCACGAGAATGTTTCTGGAAATGAAAGGATATCATGTGAGGAGCATTTGATGGCTATGGGCCAGTACTCACTGGAATTTAGAAGAATGGGGGGGGGAATCTCATTGAATCTAATCAAATATTGATAGAGTGGATGTGGAGAGTATCTTACTAATAGTGGGGGAGTCCAGGACCAGTGGGCACAAACTCAGAATAGAGGGACATCTTTCCAGAATGGAGATGAGGAGGAATTTCTTTAGCCAGTTGTTGGTGAATTTGTTGTAACAGGCAGATGTGAAGGCCAGATCCATGGGTGTAATTAGGGGAGAAGTTGATAAGTGTTTGATTAGTCAAGGCATGAAAGGTTACGGGGAGCAGGCAGGAGACTTGGTTTGAGCGGGAACCAGATAGCCATGATGAAATGGTGGAGCAGGCTTGTTGCACCGAATGGCCTAATTCTGTTCCTATGTCTTATGGCCCATGGTTATTAACCCCTTTCTGTTGTATTGCGAGACAACACTCCATTACAAACTGATATGACCTTGATATGAATTTTGAGACAACTTGTTAATATCAGTTACTGTTTATGGAAAATTGCCGAGGTCCAATTGGCTATCCTGTTTCCTATGTTGTAAATAGCATCTACACATTAAGTATAGTTTCTTTGGCTGTGGAGTGCAGTGGGACATCGCCTGGTCAGGATTGGTGCTATGCAAAAGGTCAGATATTTGCTACCTCTTAAAAGGTGAGATAGTATCATCTGGTGATCTTTAATGTCAATTTGTTGGGGAAAGTTCCTACAGGCTCTGCTTCCTTTCAAAGCAAGTTTTCTTTTTTTCTCATTTTGAAACCTGAGTGAAACCCAGGCAACACGGTAGCGTAGCGGTGAGCACAATTGTTTTATGGTGACAGCAATCACTGATTGGGGTTTGATTCCTGCCATCGTCTGTAAGGAGTTGGTACATTCTCCCCATGGACATCTGGATTTCCTCCCACATTCATTCATTCTTGAACAAATCAATACAACCAATGGTATAACAATATTCTGGCCACTTTGGTAACTTTGCATTAATTTTATTTCGTTTGAATTCTATAAACATAAATTATGTATAATATATGTGTTTCCCGTGAATGTTACTTATCTGAAGTGATGTGCCCATGATTTCCCATGGATAGTCTTTTTCCATTGCGAGTAGGGGAGATTCAAACAAGAGGACATGAGTTGAGAGTTAAGGGGCAAAAGTTTAGGGGTAACATGAGGGGGAACTTCTTAACTCAGAGAGTGGTAGTTGTGTGGAACGAGCTTCCAGTAGAAGTGGTAGAGGCAGGTTTGATTTTGTCATTTAAAAAAAAATTGGATAGGTATATGGACAGGAAAGATAGACAGACATACTTTATTGATCCCGAGGGAAATGGAGGGTTATGGGCTGAGTGCAGGTCAGTGGGACTAGGTGAGAGTAAGCGTTCAGCACAGACTAGAAGGGTCGAGATAGCCTGTTTCTGTGCTGTAATTGTTATATGGTTATGGTTATTCCAAAAGTGTACAGTTAGGGTTAGTGAGTTGTGGGTATGCTATGGCACCGAAACCATGGCAACACTTATGGGCTGCTCCCAGCACATGGCAAACAGTGACACAGACAATGAATTTCTCTGGATGAGTCAATGCACTTGTGACAGAAAAAGAAAATCTTTTTCATTCCTTCTTTCAAGTAAAATTATTTGCTTGAGGCTTTTCCAATGTCTGGCTGTAGTCCATGTTCATTCTTCTGAAATGTTGACTATTTAGCTCTGTGAATATTTTCTTTATGAGCTGGAATCAACTTCCCTTGAACTCTTTTAGAGTTCATTTATAGATAGGACACTTAAAATAGTGTCCAGTACTTCAACACAACAGTCCTGATGAAGGGTCTCAGCCCAAAACGATTTATTCCTCTCCATACATGCTGCCTGACCAGCTGAGATCCTCCAGAGGTTTGTGTGTGATCGAAAGTCCCAGATTTGGAATCATGGGATAGTTATGGAGCAGTGGAACGCTCTTCACCCCGGCTCAGGGAGAGAAGATGCAGCTCACCTTGGCCAACAACCTTCAGGCAAAGATCACTGAAGAATGGACACAAGAGATTCTGCAGATGCTGAAAATCCTGAGCAACCCACACGTAAAACGTGGGGGCAGCACGGTAGCACGCGAGGACGATTTGAGTTGCATTCAAATTGGCGCAGGAGGCCTCAAGCGGACTCGATGGGCTGAATAGCTCAATTCTGCTCATATGTCTTGGGGTCTTATGGGTCTTATAACACAGCGGTTAGCATAACACTTTACTGTGCCAGTGTCCCAGGTTCAATTCCTATCGCTCTCTGTAAGGATTTGGTACATTTTCCCTGTGACCGCATGGGTTTCCTCTTGGTGCTTTTGTTCCCTTACACGTTCCAAAGAAAGTACAGGTCAGTAGGTTAATTGTTTTTAGGAGTGTAATTGGGTGGCGTGGGCCTGTTAGGGTGAAAGGGCCTCTGACCATGCTGTAATATTCTCTGAGAATATACTAAGAATAATGAGGAAATGCTGAAGGAATTCAACAGGTCAGGTAGCATCTATGAAGGGAAATAAATAGTTGACAATTCGTGTTGAGACCCTTCATCAGGACTGGAAGGGAAAGGGGCAGAAGAATGTGGAGGAAGGGAACAGGTGAGGCCAGGTTGGGGGGGGGGTAGTCTGTTGGTGAGTGGAGGGGTGCGGGATAAAGTAAGAAGCTGAGAGGTGATAAGTGGAAGAGATAAAGAGCAGCATAAGAGGGAATCTAATAGGAGGATAGTGGAACATGGAGGAACTGGAAAGAGGCAGGGCAATGGAGGGAGGTAATTGGCAGGTGAGGAAAAGAGAAGGTATGAGAGGGTAACCAGAATGGTGAATGGAAAAAGAGAGAAAGGGGGAAGGGGTGGAATATTTGCTGGAAGTTAGAGTAATCAATGTTCATGCCATCAGATTGGAGGCTACCCAGATGGAATATGAGATGTTTCTCCTCCGAACTGAGTTTGTGCCCATTTTCGCTATGAAAGGCACCAGCGGCATGCCAGAAATTCAAGAGCATCAGGGGCAGAACATCGCAGGCATGTCTCAGCCTGGGTTGGCTGGTCTGGCCAGTGATTTTGCGACACTGCTTGGCTATGGTCTCCTCTATTTTAGGTGTTTTTCATACCACTTCTGAGCACTGATCTGAAGAATAACATTTTGTCTAACATGTAGCAGATGCAGAGGCATTAAGTTAATTAATACTTCATATGGTACCAATCATTCAGCAGATAGATTTAGATTTCACAATTTCTTTCATTCCCCTCTTCATTCATTGAACATCAGACGCTGCACATTTGGTAGCAAACGTCTTCAAAGGTCACAATAGCATAATGTGCTGCTTCAAAACTGTGAACAGCACAGAGCTGTGAGGAGGAGAGAGGTCAGTAACATTTCAGAATGATTGACTTACCTATTAAAATGACTTTCATAAGTCAATAACCAATTTTACCCCATGGGTCTGCTAGATTCCTTAGAACATACCTCTGTGTTGATGTAACCTTGAGGTTTGGCTATCAATGCGTAGCTAATGGAATTTCATGTTAAGATAGGTGACATTTATTGTATTTTATTTCATTTGAAGATACAGCACCGTAACAGACCCTTCTGATCGAACAGGCTTGTGCTGCCCAATTATACACAGGTGCTGTGTGTTTCATGCAGTAGTGAGTAACTTTACTTCCACATCTAATTCTTAATTTAAAATATAATGTTATGACTTATCTCTCTCTCTCTCTATCTCTTTCTATCGCTCTCTCTCTCTCTCTCTCTCTCTCTCTCTATTAATCTATCTATCTAGCTATTTATTTATCTATCTACCTATGTATCTACCTGTCTATCTACCTATCTATGTATCTATCTATCTTTCTTTCTATCTACCTATCCATTCATTTATCTGTCTGTACATCCATTCATCTATTTACTTCTCTGCTGATTCATTTTTACAGTATGATAACAGGCCCTCAGGCCCTTCTGGCCCAACAAGCCAGCACCGCTAAACTACCCCAATATGGCCAATTAACCTACTAACACACACATGGTTGGAATGCTCGAGGGAACTGGAGCACCCAGAGGAAACCCACACAGTCAGGGGAGAACATAGAAACTCCTTATAGACAGTAGCGGAATTGAACCCGGGTCGTTGCTGCTGTGATAGTGTTATGCTAGCCGCTATGCTAGTATGCCACCCCGGAATAGAAATCAGTCCTGCGTAAATGTTTACATTTTTTGGAAAAGAAGGAAGGCAGAGACCTTAATTGCATACAGCTTTATATGAAACCAAAATATCCAAAACTGTTACTAATTCAGTGCAGGAAACACACAAGTGAAGTTGTACATAGCAATGCCTCACACACAAGGAATTAATGAGCAGAGATACAGTATATTCTAATGTAAAGTCCTGTTAGATGAAGGGTAGATATTGCCCAAATCTTTATTTGTCTACCTGTACTGCACCTACTCTGTAGCCTTCTCTATGTGTGCCAGAAGAATGGCAGAACTTGCAGGCTGCCCCCAGCACTTCCTTGGACTGTGTCGGTCACTCACACCAATGACACATTTCACTGCGTGTTTCGTTTCTTTGACATTCTTGCAGCAAATAAAGCTAATCTTTATTTTTAAACTGTAGCACCACGCAGAGTCACAGCGTCATACAGCACAGAAGTAGGCCCTTCAGCCCAACTTGCTCATGCTGACCAAGATGCTCATCTAAACTAATCCCATCTGTCTGCATTAAGCCCAGATATATCTAGATCTTTCCTATCCATGCCGAGAGTCTTTTAAATGTTGTTCATGTATCTGCTTCAACTGGTTCCTCTTGCAGTACAACCCTCATCATAAATAAGTTGCTCCTCAGGTTCCTATTAAACCTTTCCCCTCTCACCTTAAATCTTTGCTCTCTAGTGCTTGATTCCCAACCCTGGGAAAAAAAACCATGCACACTTGTCCTATCTATGATGCTTGTGATTTTAATACATCTCTATAATACTCATTTTCTTATTCCCCAATGGATAAGGCTCTCAAACTCAATCCAAAATCATGGCAACATCCTTGTAAATCACCTCTGGACTCTTTTCAGCTTCATGGCATCTTTCCTATCACAGAGAGACCAAAACTAAACAGTCTCCTGACTCTGGCCTCACCAGCTACTCAGCACAGTTGTCTGCCTTCATTTAACGTGATGTTGACCTTGGCGTGATGACTGGATTTTCCTCTGACAGGTGGTGATGCAACCAGTCGGAATGTTTTCCACACTACATCTGTAGAAATTTCCTAGAGTCTCTGGTAAGATGACAAATCTCCTCAATGCTGCTGACATGCTTTCTTTATAATCATATTAATATGCTGGGCCCAGCATACATCCCCTGAGATATTGACACCCAGAAACTCAGAACTGTTCACCCTATGGTATAGCTCACATAAAATTCATATTCTCTGTGTGGTTAGTACCTACGTGTTTGTGATGCTGCTACTAGAAAGTTTTTCTTTATACTATATCTGATTGTATTCATTCACAGACAATAACCTTGACTTGACTTGGCATTATTTTTCTTAATGTCTTTTGTGCAATTATTTTGGACAAGGCATTGGTCAGTAAGCATCGAGAGTGATGGGGCTTATGGCTTGTTCCATTATCTCACTTCAACAGTTTATCACAAAAGTTCATTCAACAGCAAAGCATTATCCCATAAACTAATTACAATTTCATATTAAAATATGATTATTGCTATTTACAGCAGACTGGAGCCTCTCAGGAGCCCATTGAATATACTCTGCCATTCGATCATGGCTGATTTATTATCCCTCTCAACCCCATTCTCCACATTACCTTTCACTAATCAAGAATGTATCAACCTCCACTTTAAAGATACCCAATGACTTGGCCTCCACAGTCATCTGAGGCAAAGAATTCCACAGATTTATCTCTCTCTGACTCTAGAAATTTCTCCTCATCTTTGCTCTGAAGGTTTTGCCCTTCTATTCTGAGGCTGTGCATCTGGTTCTGGACTTCCCCATTATTGGAAACATTTTCTGCACATCCATCTAGGCCTTTTAATATTCCGCCTGTTATTTGTTGGTACACTGTGTTAGCACAGTCCTGACTTCTATACTTAGTGTTTCAGTTAAAGGAAGAAACTGAATAGGTTCAGTTTTCTTCAGAACATAGGAAGTGGAAGGGGAGTTTGATAGAGGTAGACTACAAAATTAGCTGCCTATTCTTCAAGATGGTGGCATGATCAGTCACAGAGGCCATTCCAGTTCCAATTAGTGGTATAATTAATCATTAATTGTTGTACTCCAATGTCAGCATTCATTTCAAGAGGACTAGAACATAAGAGCAAGGTTGTAATGCTGAAGCTTTATAAGGCACTGGTCAGACCGCACTTGAAGTATTATAAGCAGTTTTGGGCCCCTTATCGAAGAAGAAATGTGCTGGTATTGGAGAGGGTCCAGGGAAGGTTCACGCGAATGATTCTAGGAATGAGATGATTATTGGATGTGGAGTGTATGATGGCTTTAGCCTTGTACTTGCTGGAGTTTGAAAGAACGAGGGGGAATCTTTTTAGATCCTGTCGAATATTGAAAGGTCCAGATAGACTGGATGTGGAAAGAGTATTTCCTATGGTGAGGGGAGTCTAGAACTTGAGGGTAACCTCAGAATAGAGGCACATCCATTTAGAACAGAGATATGGAGGAATTTATTTAGTCAAAGCGTGGTGTATCTGTGGAATTCATTGTCACAGATGCCAAGTTATTGAGTATACGTACAGCAGAGATTGATAGGCTCTTGAATAGTCAGGGTGTCAAAGATTATAGGCAGCAGGCAGGAGAACGGGGCTGAGAGGGATAATAAATCAGACATGATGAAATGGCAGATCAAACCCAACGGGCCAAATTGTCCAACTATGATCCTATGTCTTATGGTCTTTACATCTTTATATCTGGTCCCAACATATCGATGCTGCTATAAAGAAGGGAAGACAGTGGCTATATTTTATTAGGAGTCTGAGGAGATTTGATGTGTTACCTAAAACACTTAAAAATGCCTACAGATGTAACATGGAGAGCATTCTGACGGGCTGCATCACTGTTTGGTATTGGGGGGAAGTGTGGGTGGCTACTGCACAGGATCAAAAGAAGCTACAGGAAGTTGTAAAATTAGTCAGCTCCATCACGGGTGCTAGCCTCCACAGCATCCAAGACACCTGCAAGGAGTGGAGCCTCAGAAAGGTGGTGTCCATTATTAAGGACTCCTATCACCCAGGACATAGATAGATAGATAGATAGATACTTTATTCATCCCCATGGGGAAATTCAACATTTTTTTCCAATGTCCCATACACTTGTTGTAGCAAAAACTCATTACATACAATACTTAACTCAGTAATAATATGATATGCATCTAAATCACTAACTCAAAAAGCATTAATAATAGCTTTAAAAAAAAAAGTTCTTAAGTCCTGGCAGTTGAATTGTAAAGCCTAATGGCATTGGGGAGTATTGACCTCTTCATCCTGTCTGAGGAGCATTGCATCGACAGTAACCTGTCGCTGAAACTGCTTCTCTGTCTCTGGATGGTGCTATGTAGAGGATGTTCAGGGTTTTCCATAATTGACCGTAGCCTACTCAGCGCCCTTCGCTCAGCTACCGATGTTAAACTCTCCAGTACTTTGCCCATGACAGAGCCCGCCTTCCTTACCAGCTTATTAAGACGTGAAGCGTCCTTCTTCTTAATGCTTCCTCCCCAACACGCCACCACAAAGAAGAGGGCGCTCTCAACAACTGACCTATAGAACATCTTCAGCATCTCACTGCAGACATTGAATGATGCCAACCTTCTAAGGAAGTACAGTCAACTCTGTGCCTTCCTGCACAAGGCATCTGTGTTGGCAGTCCAGTCTAGCTTCTCGTCTAACTGTACTCCCAGATACTTGTAGGTCTTAACCTGCTCCACACATTCTCCATTAATGATCACTGGCTCCATATGAGGCCTAGATCTCCTAAAGTCCACCACCATCTCCTTGGTCTTGGTGATATTGAGACGCAGGTAGTTTGAGTTGCACCATATCACAAAGTCCTGTATCAGTTTCCTATACTCCTCCTCCTGTCCATTCCTGACACACCCCACTATGGCCGTGTCATCAGCGAACTTCTGCACATGGCAGGACTCCGAGTTATATTGGACATGCCCTGTTATCATTGTTACTGTCAGGAAGGAGGTACAAAAGCCTGAAGGCACACACTCAGTGATTCAGGAACAGCTCCTTCCACTCCGTCCTAAATGGACATTGAACCCACGAACACTACCTCACTATTTATTACTATTTCTATTTTTGCACTATTTTAACTTAACTATTAAATATACATATATACTTACTGTAATTCATTCATATATTTATTTTTTCCTGTATTATCATGTACTGCATTGCACTGCTGTCGCTAAGTTAACAAATTTCACAACATATGCCAATGATATTAAACCTGATTCTAACTCGGATTCTTTTTTATGATGTCAATCCTCTGGAAAATATTTTATTTTTGCTAAGTTATTTGTAGTAATATTACTTCATAGTTTGCATGTGTCACCTAACCTACCAGCCTGTATGACTTTGGACTGTGGGAGGAAACCCACACCGTCATGTGGAGAATGTGCAAACTTGTTCCAGGCAGCGGTAGGAATTGAACCTGGGTTCCCGGACTGTAAGTCATTTTGCTAACTATTATGCTTCCAAGGCAGAATCTCATGTGGATAGGGTGGTGAAGAAAGCTTTTGGTAGGCTGGCCTTTATAAATCAGAGCATTGAGTATAGGAGTTGAGATGTAATGGTAAAATTGTACAAGTCATTGGTAAGGCTGAATTTGGAGTATTGTGTACAGTTCTGGTCACCAAATTATAGGAAGGATGTCAACAAAATAGAGAGAGTACAGAAGAGATTTACTAGAATGTTACCTGAGTTTCAGCACCTAAGTTACAGAGAAAGGTTGAACAAGTTAGGTCTTTATTCTTTGGAGTGTAGAAGGTTGAGGGGGGACTTGATAGAGGTATTTAAAATTATGAGGGGGATAGAAAGAGTTGACGTGGATAGGCTTTTTCCATTGAGAGTAGGGGAGATTCAAACAAGAGGACATGAGTTGAGAGTTAGGGGGCAAAAGTTTAAGGGTAACATGAGGGGGAACTTTACACAGAGAGTGGTAGCTGTGTGGAATGAGCTTCCAGTAGAAGTGGTAGAGGCAGGTTCAGTATTGTCATTTAAAGTAAAATTGGATAGGTATATGGACGGGAAAGGAATGGAGGGTTACGGGCTGAGTGCGGGTCAGTGGGACTAGGTGAGAGTAAGTGTTCGGCACGGACTAGAAGGGCCGAGATGGCCTATTTCTGTGCTGTAATGGTTATATGGTTAAATGCTGCCGCAAATATTATGGCAGCAGTAGAGTGCAAAATTATAAAATTACTATAAATTACTAAAATATATAAATAGTGTAATTTTGATAGTCGATATGCAACTATGATATTCAAACATGAGAAGAAGTGCCTGTTTCCAGAACCGATACTGAAAAATTTTCTTTTACCTGGTTTAGTTTTACATTTTCCTTCATCAATATTTTTTCCCTGTTCAGCTGTATTTTTCTCCTCGACTCTCTCTGTGCTTGGAGACGTATATCCTTCAGACTCTGCCTGCTCTGCTCTCCTCCCCCCCCCCCCCCGACTAAACTCCGGTACATGCATCAAAAGAATCAGATCACTGATTGCCAAGCTTGTAAAAATAACTGAATGTCTAGACCCACAATCGATCACAGAGCCGTGACGTGCAATGATGTTTTTGCAAATGGTAGAAAATAACGTAGCAGCAGTTTCAGACTGAAGAAAGGCTCCCCTATTCACCAATTCCCCAGGGTGAATTTTGAATAATCCTGAGAGCCTGTCAAGCAGCACCTTGAGTGTCATTAAGATTTCCTGTTTCGAAGTTTCTTCAGCCTTCCTCTGTCGGCAGGTTCATGAGGGAAACCACAACCTGCAGTTTTTCCGACAAAATGCTGACTTGGATAAATGTCTCAGAATCAGGTTTATTATGACTAACATATGTCATGTAATTCATTGTCTTGTGGCAGCAGTACAGCGCAATGCATAAATATGCTATAAATTATAAGTATATATATAATAAGTTGTGCACAAAGAGAGCAAAAATAGTGAGGTAGTGTTCATCAATTCATGGACCATTCTGCAATGTGATGGCGGAGTGAAAGGAGATGTTCCTCAACGTTATGTGTGTGTGTCTTTGTGTCTTCAGACTCCTGTTCCACCTCTCTAATGGTATAAATGAGAAGAGGACATATCCTGAGTAGTGGCGGTCCTTATCGATTAGATGCTGCCCTTTTGAGGTATCTCCTCTTTAGTATCACCTTAGTGGTGGGAAGGCTAGTACCCATGATGGATTGGCTGAGTTTACAACCCTCTGCAGCTTTCTCCATACCAGACAGTGATGCACCCAGTTAAAATGCTCTCCATGGTATATCTGTAGAAATTTGTTAGATTCTTTGGTGACATACCAAATCTCCTCAAACTCCTAGTGAAGTACGACTGCCGATGTGCCCTCTTTGTAATTGCATTGACATGTTGGGTAAAGGATGTTGACACCCAGAAAGTGCTCACCCTTTCCATGCTGATCCCTCAATGAGGACTGGTGGGTGTTCCCTTGTCTTCACCATCACTGGGTGAAAAGCAAACAGCATTATGAAGGACCCCACGCACCCCTCATACAAACTCTTCTCCCTCCTGCCATCTGGGAAAAGGCACCGAAGCATTCGGGCTCTCACGACCAGACTGTGTAACAGTTTCTTCCCCCAAGCTATCAGACTCCTCAATACCCAGAGCCTGGACTGACACCAACTTACTGCCCTCTACTGTGCCTATTGTCTTGTTTATTATTTATTGTAATGCCTGCACTGTTTTGTGCACTTTATGCAGTCCTGGGTCGGTCTGTAGTCTAGCGTAGTTTTTGTGTTTTTTTACATAGTTCAGTGTAGTTTTTTGTATTGTTTCATGTAGCACTATGGTCCTGAAAAATGCTGTTTCGTTTTTGCTGTGTACTGCAGCAGCAGTTATGGTCGAAATGACAATAAAAAGTGACTTCACTTGACTTGAAAGTCATTGAACTCCATTAGCAGCAGACCTAAGAGACTGAAACCTGAAGGGACTGCAGGAGCAGGACGCTGGAACAACAAACTGAACGTTTGAAGACCTCAGCAGATTCTGTGATGGCAAAAGGTGGAAGTCAATGTTTTAGATCAAGACCTGGCATCAGGACTGAAAGGTAACAATAACAATAGCCAGAGGCCACTTTGTTAGGTACACTTGTACACCTGCTCGTTAATGCAAATACAGTGGATTCTGGATAATTGGGACACATCAGGACCTGTATATTTTGGCCCAATTAAGAGGCTGTCTTAATTAGCCAAAGTTTCATGGGTATAGTTAAAAAAGGTATAAAAAAGACAAACTACTATTTAACTGAGTAACAAATTACGTATCGAAATGAAATACAGAACAAATTAGAAAACTTTAAGTACTATTACAATACTATAAAACTGTGTATTCGTTCCTATTAGTTATCAACAGAGGAATCCCTCCAGTGTATGTGTTCTTTTGATTAACTGCAAATGAACAAAATTAGCACACAGGCACCGAGATAATCTTCATACAATGCTGTCGACGACTGGATCCTCTAAATCTTCATTTTCATTGTAACATTCAAGATGATTGTTGATACCTTCAATTTCTTTGTAGCTCATAATTTGTTGAGGTAGTGAAATTGTTTTATTTTCACTCCCATCCACTTCTCGTATCTCAAATCCAGTGAACAATGGTGATATTTTGCAGACAACTTATAAACCTACGAGATACTCCAGTAGATACTCTTCTGAACTGTGATTGCTGCAGGGTACAGTCTGACTTCCCCTTTTGAACTGACTGGATTATCCACTGCTTTTGCGATCCCCTGGAGGATTCAGTGAACTAGGCTCTCAAGAGCTGCAGGTGCGACTGGGGCAGCCATCGCCGGGGCTGGACTCTGCATCAAGCCTTAATAGTGGAAGGCAAACCTGAGTAAGGACTAGAGTGGAAAGCAAACAGGTCTTTAGCATTTGACCGGTCTCCCTTACTTCTCCCTACTACTGTCAGGTGGGAAGTGCATGAGTCTTGGGTCCCACGCCTCCAGGTTTGGGAACAGTGTTGCCCTGAAACCATTGGGCTCCTGGACGAGCTTTACTTGCCTCAGAGCTAAACTCACTCTGCAGCTGTGGAGTCTATTTCGAGGACTCTGCAGTTCATGTTCCATGTGTGTGGAAGAAAAAATAAACATGAGGATTAAGGGTTAACAGAATTATGGGGATAGCATGAGAAGAAGCAGAATGGGTCTTTCTTACTTGTACTAACTAAGAATAGATCATGTCATTAAAGAGGAACCATTGACCCTCGTCTATGAGGCAATGTGATTAATGGCACGTTTTGTACTCTGATTAATGAGGAACCAAAGATGTAGGTGCTGATTTTGTGTAAATTGTGCAAACGGTGTCTTCACAATTGATTAGATTTGCTGTATAAATTTGTACTGTAACCTTGCATTGGTGGAGTCGTTGCTCCTTGGAGTGACAGCTTCCTGTGATATCGTGACATAAAGGTGCTAGCCAATTTCAAGGTCCTTGCCAACTTTGTGTTTGATTGGTACTAAATTTTCTGACAATGCGTTTTTGTTTCCTTTTTTTCACTATTTGCGTGATTTAAGTGGCATTACTTTCAAGAGAGAAAATGTCATGTATCAAAGAAGGCGATCACCACCATTGCCAACTTGTGGCCAGTTAGGGATTGACAATAAATGCAGGCCTTGCCAATGTTGTCCACATCCTGAAATAAAAACAAATAAAATTAACATTTTTTATTGCATTAAACTTTTACAATCCCTTTTACAGTGAATTGTAACTCTGAGTTAGGGAGGGTTGGATATTAACTGCAGAGCCACTTAACAAAGTAGCTCTTTACTAAGAGGAGGAATAATTTATTACTTCTGACTGTAAATGAAGGCTTTTGTGACCATACATAAAAGTTTATATAAATAGGAGCTTTTTCTAATGACAAAAGTCATTAGAAATTTGTCATGAGTATTCATGATTACAGTTTAATTATATTCACAAAGCAATTAGTTTGTCAAATTGTTTATATCAGTTGGTCATCTGGTTTCAATCACTCTTATTTTAAATTATACTCTGGGAATATATTTCAACATTTCTTAGATCAATAACTCAGCCTCTTTGACATCAGTCAGATTGTGCATATGTGGGCATACAAGAAAGTTGAGGGAATTTTTTAGAGATGGAGATTAGCTTTGTATGTCCCTTGTACATTGAGACTTTGAAACATGCAGTGAAATGTGTCACTTGGGACTACAAACAGTTGGGTGGGACTACAACTAGAGGTCACAGGTTAAGGGTGAAAGGTGAATAGTTTAAGGGGAACATGAGGGGGTCATCTTCACTCAGAGGGTGGTGAGAGTATGGAATGAGCTGCCAACACAAGTGGTGCGTGCAGGTTCGATTTCAATGCTTAAGAGAAGTTTTGACAGGTACGTGAATGATAGGGGTATGGAGGGCTATGGTACCGATGAAGGTCGATGGGAGTAGGCAGCTTAAGTGGTTTCAGCACAGACTAGATGAGCTGAAGAGTTAATTATAACTTTAATTAATCATGGAAATGCTGTTGGATTGTCGCGTTTGTGACAACGACCAACATAGTTCGAAGGTTGAGCTGGGAACAGCCTGCAATTTTCGACATAGAATGCCCACAGCTTACTGGGGTGGCATGGTAGTGTAGTGTAGCAGTTAGCACCATGCTTTACAGCATCACATGTAAGACTGAGGTTTAATTCCTGCCACTGCTGTAAGGAGCTTGCACATTCTCCCCTTGACCATAAAACATAGGAACAGAATTAGGCCATTCAGCCCATTGAGTCTGTTCTGCAATCCCATCATGGCTGATTTATTTTTCCTCTCAATCCCATTCTCTTGCCTTCTCCCATAACCTTTTGCCGCCCTGACTAATCAAGTACCCATCAACCTCTGTGTTAAATATACCGAATGACTTGACATCCACAGCTGCGTGGATGGCCAAAGTAGAAACAACAGGCATTATTTCAAAATTCCACAGATTCATTACCCTCTGTCTAAATAAATTCCTTCTCCTCTCTCTTCTAAAGGGATGCCCTTGTATTCTGTGGGTGTGCTCTCTGGTCCTAGACTCTCCAACTATAAGAAACACACTCTCCACTACCATTCCATCTATGCCTTTCAATAATTGAAAGATTTCAATGAGATCCCCTCATTCTTCTAAACTCCAGCGAGTACAGGCAGAGAGCCATCAAAATCTCCTCATATATTAACCTTTTCATACCTGGGATCATTCTCACAAACCTCCTCTGGACCCCATACAATGCCAGCACATTGTTTCTTTGACAAGGGGCCCAAAACTCCTCCAAGCGCGGTCTGATGAGGACCTTCTAAGGACTCCGCAATAAGACAGTGATGGTAAACCTGATTCAGTGTCTCTCATGCGTAGAGTCAGTGATAGGATGATGGTGGTTCACAAAAGCAGCTTTTACCTTCTTCTTGTTACCTTCTGAAAGGGAAACAAGGGATGGGCAATGGAACACTGGCTCAGATTGTGAAGCCCACAGCCCTTGAATGAATATAAACAAAGATCATGGCAAGTAAACAGGAAAACAAATTAATGTCGGATGAATCATGTGTAAATGGGAGAAGGCATGCCATAAATGTTTAGGGCACTTGTGAGAGCTGGAGGAAGTGTATTGACTTCTTGTCTCCCTATTTAAGAGGAAAGTATCAATATTTCCAAACGCAGATACAATTTTTATGAACTAAATGAACATACCAACAAGTTTCAAAATTAATGAGTCATCAGTCACAGAAACCAGTGTTATCTAACATTAATATTCTTTATATACAGTATATAAACACAGAAACATAGAAAACCTACAGCACAATACAGGCCCTTCGGCCCACAAAGCTGTGCCAAACATGTCCTTACTTTAGAAATTACCTAGGGTTACCCATAGCCCTCTATTTTTCTGAGCTCCATGTACCTGTCCAGGATTCTCTTAAAGACTCTATTGTCTCCACCTCCACCACCGTCACTGGCAGCCCATTCCACACACACACACCACTCTGTGTAAAAAACTTACCCCTGACATCTCCTCTGTACCTACTTCCTAGCAACTTAAAACTGTGTCCTCTTGTGCTAGCCACTTCAGCCCTGGGAAAAGGCCTCTGACTACCTTCCTCAATGTTTTTAGTCACATCCGCAAAAAAATTCGATCAGGCTCGTAAGGCTCAACCTGCCTTTCACAAAGCCATGCTGACTATTCCTGATCATATTATGCCTCTCCAAATGTTCATAAATCCTGCCTCACAGGATCTTCTCCATCAATTTACCAACCACTGAGGTAAGACTCACTGGTCTATAATTTCCTGGACTATCTCTACTCCCTTTCTTGAATAAAGGAACAACATCCGCAACCCTCCAATCCTCCAGAACCTCACCCGTCCCCGTTGATGATGCAAAGATAATCACCAGAGGCTCAGAAATCTTCTCCCTTGCCTCCCAGAGTAGCCTGGGGTATGTCTCATCCTGTCCCGGAGACTTATCCAATTTGATGTTTTCCAAAAGCTCCAGCACATCCTCTTTCTTAATATCTACATGCTCAAGCTTTTCAGATCACTGTAAATCATCCCTACAATTACCAAGATCCTTTTCCATAGTGAATACTGAAGCAAAGTACTCATTAAGTATCATTGCTATCTCCTCCGGTTCCACACATATTTTTCCACTGTCATACTTGATTGATCCTATCCTCTCACATTTTATCCTCTTGTTCTTCACATACTTGTAAAATGCCTTGGGGTTTTCCTTAATCCTGTCTGCCAAGGCCTTCTCATGTCCTCTTCTGGCTCTCCTAATTACTTTCTTAAACTCCTTCCTGCTAGCTTTATAATCTTCTACATCTCTATCTTTACCTAGTTTTTTGAACATTTCGTAAGCTCTTCTTTTCTTCTTGACTAGATTTACAACAGCCTTTGTACACCACGGTTCCTGTACCATATCATCTTTTCCCTGTCTCATTGGAACATATCTATACAGAACTCCACGCAAATATCCCATGAACATTTGCCACATTTCTGCCGTACATTTTGCTGAGAACATCTGTTCCCAATTTATGCTTCCAAGTTCCTGCCTGATAGCTACATATTTTTCCTTACTTCAATTAAACGCTTTCCTAACTTGTCTGTTCCTATCCCTCTCCAATGCTATGGTAAAGGAGGTAGAATTGTGATCACTGTCTCCAAAATGCTCTCCTACTGAGAGATCTGACATCTGACCAGGTTCATTTCCCAATACCAGATCAAGTACAGCCTCTCCTCTTGTAAGCTTATCTACATATTGTGTCAAGAAACCTTCCTGAACACACCTAACAAACCTCACCCCATCTAAACCCCTCACTCTAGGGACATGCCAATCGATATTTGGGAAATTAAAATCTCCCACCATGACAACCCTGTTATTATTATTATTACACCTTTCCAGAATCTGTCTCCCCATCTTCTCCTTGATGTGCCTCTTACTATTGGGTGGTCTATAAAAAACATCCAGTAGAGTTATTGACCCCTTCCTGGTCCTAACCTCCACCCACAGAGACTCTGCAAACAATCCCTCCATGGTGTCTACCTTTTCTGCAGCCATAACACTATCTCTGATCAACAATGCCACGCCCCCACCTCTTCTGCCTCCCTCTCTGTGCTTCCTGAAACATCTAAAGCCTGGCACTCGAAGTAACCATTCCTGCCCCCGAGCCATCCAAGTCTCTGTAATGGCCACAACATCATAGCTCCAAGTACTGATCCATGCTCTAAGCTCATCAGCTTTGTTCATAATACTCTTTGCATTAAACTCGACACATCTCAAACCATCAGTCTGAGCGCATCGCTTCTCTATCACCTGCCTATCCTCCCCCTCGCACTGTCTCCAAGCTTTCTCTATTTGTGATTCAACCGCCCCTTCTTCCGTCTCTTCAGTTCAGTTCCCACCCCCAAGCAATCCTAGTTTAAACTCTCCCCAATAGCCTTAGCAAACCTCCCCACCAGTATATTGGTCACCCTCAGATTCAAGTGCAACCCATCTTTTTTGTACAGGTCATGTCAGTCCCAAAAGAGGTCCCAATGATCCAGAAATCTGAATCCCTGCTCCCTGCTCCAATCCTTCAGCCACACATTTATCCTCCATCTCACTCTATTCCTATACTCACTGTCACGTGGCACAGGCAGTGATCCCAACTTCCTTCCTAACTCCCTGTAGTCTGCTTTCAGGACCTCCTCCTTTTTCCTGCCTATGTCTTTGGTACCAATATGTACCACGACCTCCGGCTATTCTCCTTCCCACTTCAGGTTACCATGGACACGATCAGAAACATCCCGGCCCCTGGCACCTGTGAGGTAAACTACCATCCGAGTTCCTCTCCTGCCTCCGCAGGATCGCCTGTCTGACCCCTGAACTATAGAGTCCCCTATTACTGCTGCCATCCTCTTCCTTTCTCTACCCTTCTGAGCCACAGGGCCAGACTCTGTGCCAGAGGCACAGCCATTGTTGCTTCCCCCAGGTAGCCCCCCACCAACAGTACTCAAACTTATTGTCAAGGGGTACAGGCACGGGGGTGCTCTCTAGCCTCTGACTCCTGTCCTTCCCTCTCCTGACTGTTACCCACTTTTCTGTTCTCCAAGGCCCCGGTGTGACTACCTGCCTATAGCTCCTCTCTATCACCTCCTCACTCTCCCTGACCAGACGAAGGTCATCGAGCTGCATCTCCAGTTACCTAATGCGGTCCCTAAGGAGCTGCAGCTCGACACACCTGGCGCAGATGTGGCCGTCCGGGAGACTGGGAGTCTCCAGAACTTCCCACATCTGACACTGAGCACAGAACACCGTCCTCACACACATTCTTCCTGTCTGTATTCTACACAGGCAACCTACTTCGCCTTGACCTGTATTCGTCGAAGCCCTGTTGAGCCAAACCCTTCCTACCATGCCTCCCTCTACTCCATCACCCGCTCCACTGGCGTCTGCGCCATAAACTCTTTTAAACTCTTCTCGCTGTTCTCATTAGCTGATGTCCACACGCTTGCGCAGTCGTGCCCCAATCAAACTGCTGAAGAAATAACCGTCTCCTTTTAAACTCTTCTCGCTGTTCTCACTGGCTGACGTCCACGTGCTTGCACAGTCGTGCCCCGATCAAACCACTGAAGAAATAACAATATAATAATATATATTTATTGTTTGATTAGGCATTCTTGTTTGTTTAAATTACGGGTTATATATAAAAATATGTTAATTGCATACATCATCATGCTACCACATGATACGTGCGTGCCTCACTTAGAGTAAACTTGAGGTTAGACCTGCATTTTCGGACCCCACTGTCTTCATTTGAATTAGTTTAATGTTTTGAATTTACAAAAATTAAAACCAGACACCCAAAAATTAATGCTGTGAGGGCTGATTCTCTGAATACACAAATATCCCAACTATTGATCGATCAACTATACCTGCAACCATGTTTACCGTGGTAAGTGACAAAATAAGTCTGGTCTGCAAGCTTCCTTGAACTCAGTCAAAAATAACCTAGACCTAGACAGTGTTGTCTGGTTTGATATAGGCCAGTTAATGTAATATGTTAATTAAGCATGGGCCTACAAGACTTCACTGTTTAAGCAGGAAGCTGAGTAAAGAATATTTGTTAGAAGCTTAACTTTGTCACAAGCAACTCCGACCCTTTGGAAAGGTCATGCTGCTGTGTTAGAAAGCTGAAAGTTAGCAATAAGCCTCTTGGGACCGGGAAAGCGCATATCCATCACAGTAATTGGATTTGTAAATGGCTGTGAAAGACAGGGAGAAGGTTGGAACACCTGGCCTAGAAAGTTTATGGAAGTTATGCCAAGAGGTTTCTTTAGGCTGGTCCTTTGTTGAACAGATCACTTAATTCAATTCAATTCAATTCAATTTTAATTGTCATTCAACCATACATAAATACACATGACTACAGCCAAACAAGACAGCATTACTCCAGGACTAAAGTGTAAAACACAGTACAAAGTCACATAGCATTAATGCACACATAGCACGTACAAGATAGCAGGTACATAAAGGTATCAGTACGATACAGCTCCACAATAAAATAGTCCAGAATTGAGCCACAGTAGAGCTTTTCTTCTGCTGAGGGAACTCTGGGGGGCAGCACTGACCCCAGCCTGGATGCTGCACCACACAACCCTCGGTGAAGCACATCAGCTCTGTCTCTCTCCTGGTGGCTGTAAACAGGCGGCCAGGAAAGTTTGCCTGTTTTCAGCCAGAAGGTTATGCAGAAGCGTTGAACAGATTGGGGTGAAGCTCGAGTGTTTACTTCTCGAAGGATCCTGAGAGTGGCGTAGCTCCCAGTCGGGTCACCCATGGAGGTGAGGTCAAGGCGGAGGTTCCAGACAAAGAACGATCCAAGCAAGACCTCAGCAGTGGAGCTGTCAGAGGAGAATGACAAATCACAATGGCAGTGAAGCAGAAGGAAAGCTCCAACAGAGACGAGTCCCCATTCATCTTGAATTTCATTCTACTAACAGAGGGGTGGAGTGAAGTGATGATGGCGCTAAACGGTGACACTTTTGCTTTCATCTTTGGAAACAGCTCTATTTCTATCTTTGATATCTCTTTTTTTCCTTTACAGGGTTCTTTTGAAGACCCTGACCTGGAGCTACACTCTGACTTTGATTCTTTGTGGGAATGGGACCCGCTCTCAGGGCCTCACTACCGGTCACTTTTTGATCTCCCAAGGACGCAGCCTGGAAGGCTAGTGTGCCTTCAGGGTGCCGGATTTCTGTGGCTCGGGAGATGAGCTGATTCTAGGCTGGTGCCCCTGACTGAGGCATCGCAGGAGAGCACAGAACACTGGGAGCAGCGCGTTAGCTGCCATGGGTTGGGTGTCCAGAGATCTGAGTCTGTCTCTCTGGGAACAGAGCTTGGAAAAAGCGAAGCAACAAACTTTTAACATCATAAACCGGCGAGTTGCTTTGTTATGTCTCCTCGCTCGCTGTGAAAAGGGGACAGCTCTTACGGAGAGAGAGAGCCTGTGGTGTGTTGAATTACAGGGTGAACGAGTAGTCCTTGGGGCACTGCAAGTCTGTGTCTTCACCGATGCTTCGCTGCACGCTCGAGTGCTCAGTGGGGGCTGCCGATGCACTTTTGCTGGTGGGGAGTGGGGGGGGGGGTCATTGCCTTTCTGCTGCTTGTGCGTGGGAGGGGCAGCTTTGGGTTTCTAACATTTAACTATCATTCATTCTTTGGGCCACACTCCTCTGATTTTGCGGATGTTTGCGAAGAAAAAGAATGTCAAGAAGTATTTTGTATACATTTATGTGACATTAAATGTGCCTATTGAAACCTATTGGATCCTGACACTGATCTGTCAAGGATCACGTGTATACACACAATGTGCACTGGCAATATCGGAACCCATGTGCGGAGGAAAGACAAGACTCTGATGTAGAGACAGCAGTGGGAATTTATTCATAATAATTCCAAAGGAACTTCGGTGGCTCGGCTGAGCAACACTGCGAGAAGTAACATTCCCAAAACTAAGACCCTGTGATTAGCGCTATTCAGGCAAACGCTTAAATAATACAAGTAGTGTGGAACCCCTGAACCTATCAATATAAACTTAATGAGCTTAGATCAAAAGCACCAGGAGAACGCATTACAAAGAGTGAGTCGCTCGAGGAAAACACAGGGAACGCTAACTGATTAACTACTCTTGTTAAACAACAGTTAACCATTTTAGATGCTATCTGACACTGTGCACAGGCCTGTGAAGCGCATTTGGTGTCACAGTATGGTGACTCCCTGTGTATCAGCCTCCCCATGTTAAAGAAAGTCAGGCACAGGCATTCTCCATTAAGGGAATCCACCCTAACATCCTGTACATGTGGATTCTGAACCGGTGTCTCTAACTTTCTGAAGACACGCCAATAGAACATTATACACACTACTACTACTAATGTTTCAAAGACTGAGAATTAATTTTGAAGGGGCTTGAATGACAGGAAAATGACACAGCACTGAGTGACAGGTTGCCCATTGTATTACAGCTTTGAAAAAGAAATGACTTGAATTTGAACTCAAAGCATGGACTATGGGCTGCAGATCCTCACTCGTATTTCATTAATGGCCTGCTTCTAAGTCTTGTGCTCTAGTGCAACATTTCGAGCATGGTTTCAACGCTGGAGGAAAAAGCAGGAGACCCACTAAAGTATCTCTCAACACTTTTCAAACTAACCTTGAAGTATCCCAGGGAGCGCCGACTTCTGTGTTTTTGAAAGTTTTCAGAGTAAGTTATCAGGAAGTCAAAAAACCCTGACAGAAGTAATTAGCTGCCGTTCTGTATCCATGTTATCAAAGATGCGTGCAGAGAATTCTTGGGGAGAAGTCGCATAAAACAACAGGCTTCCAGAGCAACCATGTCATTATGGGCATTAATGGACTGTGACCACATTGGCCCTGAGGACTGAAGTGTCCCTCTGCTAGTAATTTTGTTCTGCTCTGCAATTGCAGGGAACAGCCTAATTGAAGGAGTAGCTCCTGGGGGCATTCTTGGAGCAGTGGGCCTGCTGATTCAAAGTAAGTACACCTTTTAAAGAAAGGGGAAGTAGCAAGTTCATGACTAATAAGACGACTTACCCCAGTACAATTGTTTTTAAATTTAAGCTATCACTGCTGTGAAGATGACGAAGGCAGACCACGGTAATCTGCTGCGGGCTGCTTACATTATCCTCACTGTAATTTGCAGCATGTAATTCCCCTTTATTGACTCACTTTCAAGGACTCTTCATCTCATGTCCTTGATATTTATTGCTTATTTATTAATTATTATTATTAATTTTTATTATTTTGTATTTGCACCATCTGTTGCCTTTAGAACTTTGGTTGCTTGTTCACCCTCTTGGGTGTGGTCTTTCTTTCATTCTTGTCTGTTTCTTAAATTTTGCTGAGCATGCCCACAAGGAATCCCACCACTACCATTAAGGAGTCGGTACGTTCTCTCTGTGACCATGTGGGCTTCCTCTAGGTGCTCTGCTTTCCTCCCATAGTCCAAAGACGTGACTTTCTGTACCTCCCTCTGCAACTGGATCCTCGACTTCCTAACCGAAAGACCACAATCTGTGCGGATTGGTGATAATATCTCCTCCTCGCTGACGATCGACACTGGTGCACCTCAGGGGTGTGTGCTTAGCCCACTGCTCTACTCTCTTTATACCTATGACTGTTTGGTTAGGCATAGCTCAAATACCATCTAAAAATTCACTGATGATAGAACCATTGCTGGCAGAATCTCAGATGGTGACGAGAGGGCGTACAGGAGTGAGATATCCCAACTAGTGGAGTGGTGTTGCAGCAACAACTTGGCACTCAATGTCAGTAAGACGAAAGAGCTGATTGTGGACTTCAGGAAGGGTAAGAGGAAGGAACACATACCAATCCTCATAGAGGGATCAGAAGTGGAGAGAGTGAACAGTTTCAAGTTTCTGGGTGTCAAGATCTCTGAGGACCTAACCTGGTCCCAACATATCGATGCAGCTATAAAGAAGGCAAGACAGCGACTATACTTCATTAGGAGTTTAAAGAGATTTGGTATGTCAATGATACGTCAACAAAGACACTCAAAAACTTCTGTAGATATATCATGGAGAGCATTCTGACAGGCTACATCACTGTCTGGTATGGGGGGGGGGGGGGGGTGCCTACTGCAGAGGACCAAAAGAAGCTGCAGAGGGTTGTAAATGTAGTCGTCTCCATCTTGAGTACTGCCTACAAAGTATCCAGGACATCTTGAAGAAGCAGTGTCTCAGAAAGGCAGCGTCCATTATTAAGGACGTCCAGCACCCAGGGCATGGACTTTTCTCACTGTTACTCGTTGAGCAGATTACCACGTTCTTATTAGGCACCAATATAAGAGCAGCCTGCTTGAAGCAGGTGGGTACATCAGACTGCCAAAATGAGAGTTTTAAGATGTCAGTGAACACTCCAGCCAAACGATCAGTAGGTGGTCAGGTATCCTATCTGCACTGGATTCTTCTCATGGGTCCACCCTCCAGAAAACTGCTCACATGTCAGCCTGAGAGACTGGTTTATTGGGGTTTGTGATGGTTCCTCCATATTTTGATGTTCAAAGCCTGAACAACAGCTGAACCTCTTGGCCAATCTGCATGCTTTTATGATTTGAGTTGCTGCCTCAAGATTGGCTGATTAGGTATCTGTATTAACAAGAAGGTGTACTATACTTAATAAAGTGGCGAGAGAGAGAGAGAGAGAGAGTATGTGTGTGTGAGAGAGAGAGAGAGAGAGTGTGTGTGTGTGTATGGGAGAGAGAGAGAGTGTGTGAGAGAGAGAGAGAGAGTGTGTGTGAGAGAGAGAGTGTGTGTGTGTGTGAGTGAGAGAGAGAGAGTGTGTGTGTGTGTGTGGGAGAGAGAGAGTGTGTGTGTGTGAGAGAGAGAGAGTGTGTGTGTGTGTGAGAGAGAGAGAGTGTGTGTGTGTGAGAGAGAGAGAGAGAGAGAGTGTGTGTATGTGAGTGTGTTATAAAATAAATAAGCAGTGCCAAAAGAGAACAGAAAATAATGAGGTCGTGTTCATGTTGGTTCATTGACCATTTGGAAATCTGATGGTCATGAGGAAATACCAATCAAAGAGAAATCAAAGAGGATATTGAAAGATGAGCATTGATCAGGACAATATAGGAACAGTGTTTACACAATTTCTTGAAAATACGTCACCGATTCATTGAAGAAAAATTTCCCTGCCTCTATCACCATCCCAGCCGGGTGGTGGCTGATGAAGGGTCATGCAAAAAGCTCTTAGATAGGTACAGGGGTGATAGAAGAAATGGAATGTTATGAAAGAAGGAAGGGTTAGATTGATCAAAGTTCAAAGTGAATTTATCAAAGTAGATACATGTCACCATATACAACCCTGAGATTCATTTTCTTGCAGACATACACAATAAATCCAAGAAACGGAATAGAAGACCACAACCAACAGGACAGACAAACAACCAACATGCAAAGGGCAATAAATTGTGCAAATATGAAAGAGAAAAAAGGTAACGATGAGAAATAAATAGGCAATAATTATCAAGAATATTTTTATTGTATCAAGTGTATTCATTTCTTGTATCAATTTTTTCAAGTGCAGAAGGATTTGCAATTGCATGAGGGCTAATAGTTGGTTTAATCCCAGTAAATTATTAATCACATTTCCTCTTCATCGTATAAACAGTCCTCCATATCTTGTATTCAGCAACAATTCATTCTTATTCTTTCGTGTTTGTTGCTTTGAATAGTTTCCTGGTATTTCCCAGTCTTCCTTTGCCAAAAGCAACCGTTTGATCTGTACCTTCTTGGACATTCATTCTTCCCTCTGTCATCTCACCTCAGTACAGAAGACTGACCTAAAATTCCAGATTCAATATGCCAAACTAATTTTAATATGACCAAAGTAACATGAACTAATTCTCCTATTTGCCTTCCCATTCAGAACCTCTCTCGCTCATCACCTGCATTAACTTAGTGAGAGAGGCATAATGGTAACGCAGCAGTTGGCACCAGCAATCACTGACTGGGGTTCCATTCCCGTCACTGTCCGTAAGCAGATTGTACTTTCTCCCCGTGACTGAGTGGGTTTCGTTCAGGTGCCGATTTCCTCCCATGTTCCAAAGCTGAGTTATTAAGTCGTGGGCGTGCTATTTTGGCACCAGAAACTGCAATATTAGCTGGCTGTTCCCAGCACAATCCTCATCGATTTGATTTGACACAACTGACGTATTTCACCATGAGTTTCAATGTTTTGATGTATGTACACGTGATGAATAAAGACCGTAGGTTCGGAATTTGGCCATTCAGCCCATCGTGTCCGTCCTGCCATTCCACCATAGTTAATTTATTATCCCTCCAACCCCATTCTCCAGCCTTCTCTCCATAACTTTTGACACCCTTACTAATCAAGAAACTATCAACCTCTACTTTAAATCTACCCAATCACTTGGCATCTACAGCTGTCCCTGACAAAGAACTCTATAGATTTGCCACCCTCTGGCTAATCTTGATCGGATCTTTATCTTTAATACCTCATTATATGCCTCATACTATGACCTATATTTTGCTGTATTGCAATCATTACTTAAGCTAGTTGTTGATATCAATACCAGTATCATATTGATTTCTATGGCAAAATGACTAGCTATTGAACTGGTAACATGATCGCAACAGGAACCAGTGTGCGGAAACCCAATGGTTTTATTTGATCTCTTTGGATATCAGGAAAATAGCGTTTCAATTGCATCCACTATCAGGCTATTTTGAAGTTAAATATAAACTTCAGCTTGGCACTGCCTTCCATTCTTAATAGAAGCAATCCTCTTCGTGGTGCATTTGGCTGCAGGTAATTCCTGTCCTCTCCTGTTCCTTTGAATACTTTCCAGACAATGAATACAATTTCACCATCGTCCAATTCCATAATAAATGGGTGAGTCCAAATTAACTACAAATAGGAACGTCCTTTGGGAAAGCAATTGTTTAACCTGCACTGGCTTGTGCAATCAAACAATCCCGCTCTCCTTCTGAACAACAGAACGCCCATCTTGAACTTATAAATGGAATAAAATTAGGCTCAGTGGCCATTTTGTTAGGTACCTCCAATCATTCCATGGTCCAAGTCACTTGGATCTCATTCTGATGCTTGGTCTGAACATCAACTGAACCTCTTGACCATGCCTGCATGCTTTTGTGCATTGAGTTGCCACCACATGATTGGCTGATTAGATATTTGCATTAATGAGCAACTAATAAAGTGGCCACAGAATGTACGTTAAGCTATCCTTCAGCTTGGCAGGCATGTCGTTGTGCAGGAGCTCAAGGTTTGTTTTTGGAGAGGAAGGGTTTCAAACTTCAAAACTGCAGAATTTGGCTGGCAGTCAGGAAGGTGCAAAGTATTAGCAACTTTCAAAATGTACTTCCAAAGAATTTGTTTGAAACACTAACTCTGAACTCAGTTAAGAAGTGGTTTGTGATTATTGACAGATATGTGACTAGTGATGGACAAAGCGTGTTGTATTTTGGCCCTTGCAGTGTTTTGTGTGGACCAAGTGGGTGAGGAGAGCTATATATTCATTCAATCAGGGCTGGAAACAACTTAATGGAAACTCATGTGGCTACAGGAGGGAGATAGAAGCTCAACACGGGCAGATGTACAGACTAGCATTGAACCTGGGCCACTGGAGATGTGAGGTAGAAGCACCATTCACTGCACCACTCTGCGCTGGCTTTCTCCTTTCTTTCATTCATTGAGGGAAGATTACATTCGTTTGCCATGCTAATATGCTTTCAAGCGACCATATTTTTCAACCTGAGGGTGGCACTGAGTGATAAGTGTACAACACCAGTAACTGCAGTTCAATTCCAGTCACTGTCTGTAAGGAGTTTGTACATTCTCCCTGTGACCCTGTGGCTTTTCTGTGGGTGCTCCAGTCTCCTCCCATATTCCAAAGATGTACGGGTAAGCTGTGGCGGTGGTATCATGGCAACACTTGCAGTCTTTTCCCAGCATGTCCACAGACTGTGCTGGTTGCTGACCCAGACAATGCATTTCACTGTATATTTCGATGATCCGTATGAGGAATAAAGCTGATTGCCAATCTTCCAATCTTCATCTTTAGAAGTTCACTACAAGATGAAGAGAAAGGAAATAAAAGACAGAATATGACCTGCTTGCCTTCATTGTTCGGGCCGAGGATTTGAGAGCTGGGGCGTAATGCTTCAGCCAAACTTGCAGCGTGTGCACTTTTGGTCATGCACTAAGAACGAGCTGGGGAGAGTGCAGATAAGACTCACCAGGGTGGTGCTTTGATTGAAGGACGTTAGCTACAGGGAGAGATTGAGTATTTTGGGAGTGTTTTCCCTTGAACAAAGGAGGCTGAAGATTGAAGTATATAAGATGAGGAGAGGCAGAGATAGAGTAGGTGGTAAAAAACTTTCCCCGTGGTAGAGGTATTAAGATCAAAAGGGTGTAGAGAATGAATGAGAGAGAACTGCAGCACAGAACCAAACATTGCAGCCTATCCAGTCCATGCCAAACTAATATTTTACCTAGTCCCATCAACCTGCCCCGGACTATAGACGTCCATACCACTCTCATCCTTGTATTTATCTCAACTTCTTGTAAATGTTGCAATCAGCCCTACATCCACCACTTCACAGCCTCTGAGTGAAGAAGTTCCCCCTCAGGTCCCTTTTTAAATATTTCACCTTTCACCCTTAACCTATGACCTCTAGTTGTAGTGTCACTAGAGGAAAAAGCCTGCTTATGTTTATCCTGTCTATGCCCCTCTTGGGCTGAAGGCGAGAGAAGGGAGTCTGAAAGGGGATCTGAAGAGTAGGCTTTTTACAAAGAGACTGGCTGATTCTATAACTTGCTGCTAGAGGAACTGGAGAAATCAGTTATATTTATGTTTAGGGGACTTGAATAGGTAAGGCACAAATGTGTTAGTGCTGTCTTATTGTAGGCAAATGGGATAAAGTGCATAGATGATGGCAAAAAAGGCCTGTTTCTGGGCTGTACAGCTCTATATGTCTATAACTATTACACACTCTCCTTGCTGCACTTTAACACGTGGTAACTTGAAGAATTCATTCCACCGGTGGCAGGCGAGGACTATGTCGGAGGGAAGAGTTAGACTGATCAGAATAGGTTAAAAAGTTGGCAAAGCATCATGGGCCAAGGGCCTGTATTGTGCTGCAGTGTTCGATGTTTAAAATATATTATATCGGATTTAGTCATTAATTACTAAAGGAAAGACCTAGAAGTAACTAAATTATAATTTTTAAAAGCTAGGAATTCACGTGGATGCTGGCTGAATGTAGACAAATACGCTTATGGTAGATGGGCAGAACACGTAGCATAGACATGATGCACAGAAAGGCCTGCTTCATGTGCTATACAACTCTGTGAGTCTAAAACTACAATAATCTCTCCTTGCTGCGCTTTAACACATGGTAACCTGAAGAGATCCTCCCACCGAGTGGTGGGCTATGTAGCGGGGAAGGGTTAGATTAATCTTGGAGTAGGTGAGCAGGTCAAAGTCCCTGTACTGTGTTGCAATGTTCTCCGAGTAGAATTAGTTGCTATCTGCTGGGATATATTTGACCCCCCATGTTGTGTGGTCTTTCATCCCGGTATCCTGGGGTTAATTACAGCCGTTGCTGTTTTAAGATTCAGAGTGTCAGCCACTCAGAGCGAGTGAACTAGCAAGCACCCCCACTCCCACCCGCTCGAGGTTGAAGGTCAAAAGGTAAATGCAACTGTTCTTCCCCGCGGAGCAGCAAGGACAGTAATTAAGAAGTAATTGCTTCCTTGTGGGATTAATTATCTGCCCTTCTTGAAGACGTCAGAGACCAAAGCAAGTGCCAGCAGAGAGAAACCATGCCTGTTCCCAGTTGTAGCTTGTGATCAAACTAAGTAAGCTGTGCCGGAGAGATTTCATGAGTTAGTTCACAGTCACGCCTTTAAAACTGCCGATGTACATTTTTGGTGACTGTTTATAAGAAAGTATGTTGGTAATTGGTTTAATATTGTTGCATGTACCAGATGTAGTGAAAAGCTTTTGTTTTGTGTACCATCCAGACAGATCATACCATCAGTAATTACATCAAGGTAGTAAAAGAAAATGAAATGCACTTGTCATTCATGGACCATGTGCCACTGCTAAGGCTAAGGATATTGGTTATTATAAATTACTGGTTTAAAAAAATCTTTCTTGACCTACCATAGTACAATTAGATAGAGAGTCTTCTGATTTAGTGCCAGTAAATATAAAGGACTAGCCAAATGTGAGGATGGGGTTTATAAATGCATTTATTATTAATCATACATACATCAAAACATACAGTGAAATGCATTAGTTGTGTTAACTTCCAGCACAATCTGCGGATGGCACACAAAACAAAAGCTTTTCACTACATCTGGTACATGGGTCTTTTAAGAGACTCCTGGATAGGTACATGGAGCTTAGAAAAATAGAGGGCTATAGGTAAGCCTAGTCATTTCTAAGGTAGGGACATGTACGGCACAACTTTGTGGGCCTAAGGGCCTGCATTGTGCTGTAGGTTTTCTATGTTTCTACGGGTAAATGGGTAAAAGCAAGTAGATTGTCCTGAACTAGGTGGTGTGGGACTTCAGGCTTTTGTACCTCCTGGTAGCTGTGAGAAGACAAAATGACCCGGATGGTGGGATGATGATAGATGTTGCCATTTTGAGACAAAACCTCTTGTAGATATTGCCAGTGGTGGGGTGAATATATAGTAGTGCACATAATTAAGAGGGGCATAGAAGGAGCTAATCATGTTCACAGTCTGATCCCACACTGCAGGCTTGCCACTCCCACCCACTCCTTACAGCCTTGCACATTGTTAAACTGCTTCCTTATTGAATTGAATTGACTATATTTCTTGCATCCTTCACATACGAGGGGTGATTGATAAGTTCGTGGCCTAAGGTAGAAGGAGTCAATTTTAGAAAACCTAGCACATTTATTTTTCAACATAGTCCCCTACTACATTTACACACTCAGTCCAGCGGTCGTGGAGTATACGGATCTTGGACCTCCAGAAAGTGTCCACAGCAGGGGTGATTGATAAGTTCGTGGCCTAGGGTAGAAGGAGATGAGTTATACAGCTCTTGTTACATGCACGTGCAGTTCAACTCTTTGAGTGATTATGCAGAAAGTTTGAAGTTAATAACTCATCGGGATGATTAATAAGTTTGTGGCCTAAGGTAGAAGGAGATGAGTATTAACTTCAAACTTTCTGCATAATGACTCAAAGAGTTGAACTGCACGTGCATGTAACGAGAGCTGTATAACTCATCTCCTTCTACCTTAGGCCACAAACTTATCAATCACCCCCCCCCCCCATACATGAGGAGTAAAAATCTTTACATTACATCTCTGTCTAAACGTGCATTGTACAATCATAGTAATTTATAATCATTTATAATAAATAGAACAGTCAGTGTAACACAGAAATACACTCAGATCAGCGTGAGTTCATCAGTCTGATGGCCTGGTGGAAGAAGCTGTCTCGGAGCCTGTTGGTTCTGGCTTTTATGCTGCAGTACTGGATGGTAGAAGCTGGAATAGATTGTGGCTGGGTGACTCAGGTCCCTAATGATCCTTCGGGCCCTTTTCTCACACCTGGTCTTTGTAAATGTCCTGTATCATAGGAAGTTCACAACTACAGATGTACTGGGCTGTCTGCACCGTTCTCTGCAGAATCCTATGATTAAGGGCAGTACAGTTCCCATACCAGGCAGTGATGCAGCCAGTTAGGATGCTCTCAATTGTGCCCCTGTAGAAAGTTCTTAAGACTTAGGGGCCTATACCAAACTCCCTCAACCATCTGAGGTGGAAGAGGCGTTGTTGTGCCTTTTTCACCACACAGCTGGTGTGTACAGACTACGTGAAGTCCTCACTGATGTGAATGCTGAGGAACTTAAAGCTATTTTAAGTTCCAGATCCATTGACGTCAATAGGTGTTAGCCCGTCTGCATTCCTCCTGTAATCCACAACCAGCTCCTTGGTTTTTGTGACATTGAGGGAGAGGTTGTTTTCTTGACACCACTGTGTCAGGGTGATGACTCCATCCCTGTAGGCCACCTCATTCTCACTTTCGATATCGACAGCTTAATTTCCTCTTTAAGCCCCGTGGAAATGGATCCAGACTTTAATTGCTTCCCATTATTTTATGCTTGGTTTATTTATCAATTAACTTCATTCTTATTCTTCAGTTCTAGACCTTTCCATATCAAGACGGCGCCGAGCTTTGATCTCTGCCATGTTTGTTGCTGAGGCCTAGTACTTTTGGCATCATTGTGTTCCATTTTGTCTGATGTGAGCAATCATGGTCTAACCCTGCTCGGGTGGGTGGGGAGAGGGGGAGGCTAAGCAGGTGTTACACATTGCCCAGGGGTGGCCTGCAGGCTAGCGTTGGGAAGGAGCACTTCACATTTATTTTGGTAGAGATGTATCTCCACCTTGCCACCCCTCTCCAACACAGCCCTTCATTTTTCAATCATCCATGTGCCTGTCTAAGAGTTTCTTAAATGCCCCTAACGTATCTGCCTTTGACAACACTCCTGGCAGGGTATTCCATGAACCCACCACTCTGTTTATATAAAAAAATACTGCTGACAACCTCCTATACATAAAGCCAATCACCTTAAAATGATGAGTATGAGTCACTTCTGCCTTGGGGATGAAGTATCTGGCTGTCCAATTGATCTATGCGCCTTATCATCTTGTAAACTGCTATCAAGTTACCCCTCAGCCTTCTTCACACTAAAGGGAAAAAGCCCTAGTTCACTAAGCTTATTCTGATAATATATATTCTCCAATCGAGGCAGCATCCTGATAAATCCCCTCTGCACCCACTAAAAGTATTTCTATTATTCGGGAACAGGTTGTACCTCTCAGCCACCAGGCTCTTGAACTGAAGGTGATAACATCACTCAGCTTCATTTGCCCCATCATTGAAATGTTCCCACAACATATGGACTCACTTTCAAGCATGTTCTTGATATTTATTGTTTATTAGTTTATTATTATTTTTCCTTTCTTTTTGTATTTGCGAAGTTTGTTGTCTTTTGCACACTGGTTGAATGCCTAAATCGGTGCAGTCGTTCATCGATTGTTATTATTCTGTTACAAATATGCGCTTTGATAATAAATTTCATTTGAACTTAGAACTTTAAAGCTTCCACATCCTTCCTGTAATGAGGAGACAATGAGGTGACTTCCTCTGGGAGTAAGCTTTTCCTCGAACATATGTACATGCATGTACCTGTGCATATGACAATTAATTCAACTTGCATCTTTCAACCCAGGCTCCAATACTCCAGTAAATAAAGCCTTAACCTTTACAACTTCTCCTCTTAACTCCAGTCTTTCAGCCCTGGCAAGATTTTAGCTGTGGCCTTAACAAACATCCTCAACACTGAGGTCCCAGTAATACAGAGATTCTTTTTGTTCTGTAAGCTATGCCATTGACAAATTAATGAAACAGGCATTCTCATTCCAGTTCTGTCACAGCAAGGTACTGACCAGACTGAGGAAAAGAGTCAAAGGTCCACTCAAAGACTGCTTAAAGAAATGCAATGTCCACACTGACTCTGAAAATCCCTACACGGAGAAGGAGAAAAATATTTACAACTCTAATCCTTAGCACTAGGATCACACAGAAACAGGCCCTTTGTCCATCTAGTCCATGCTAAACTAATATTCTACACAGTACTATTGACTTGCACCCAGATCATTGTTCTCTATATCCTTCTCATCCATGTACTTATCCAAACTTCTCCTAAATGGTGAAATTGAACCAGCATCCACCACTTCCACTGGCTGTTTGTTCCACACTCTCACCACCCTCTGAATGAAGTTCCCCCTCGTGTTCCCCTTAAACATTTCACCTTTCACCCTTAACCCATGACATCTAGGTCTAGACTCACCCAACCTCAGTGGAAAAAGCATGCTTGCATTTACCCCATCTATACCCCTCATAATTTTATACAGCTCTATCAAATCTCCCCTTATTCTCCTACGCTCCAGGGAATAAAATCTTGACCTATTCAAGCTTTTCCTGGAACTCAGGTTGTAAATTTTCTTCGCACTCTTTCAACATGAGGGGAAACTTCTTCACTCAGAGGGTCATGAGATTGCGGAACGAGCTGCCAGCACAACTGGTGCATGAAAGCTCAATTTTAACTTTTAAGAAACGTTTGGATAGGTACGTGGGTGGTATGGTATGGAGGATTATGGTTCCAGTGCAGGTTGATGGGAGTTGGCAGTTTAAATGGTTTGATGCAGACTAGATGGGCTGAAGGGCCTTTGTGTTAAATTTTTCTATGACTAATCTTATTGAAAGCTTTCCTGTAGTGATGACCAGAAGTGCACACAATATTCAAGTCCTTGTCACTGCAAGTCCCACAAATCCTGTGTGGAATCAAGGTATTCTCTGTTCCAAAGGATATTAGCCTTGGTTTTGATTTATTATTGTCATATTCTTGTTGGCTAGCATGACACTATTACAGCATGGGGCACCTGGGTTGGGAGTTCACTTCTGACGTTTTCTGCAAGGAGTTTGTACGTTCTATCTGTGACAGCATGGGTTTCCTCCAAGTGCTCCAGTTTCCTCCCTCCCACAGTCCAAAGATGTGCAGGTTAGTAGGTTAGTTGGTCTTGTAAATTGTACTCTGATTAGGCTGGTGTTAAATATGTGGGTTGAGAATAAATTAAAGTGTCAGACAACAGAGAGATCCAAGGTTCCTGTTTCAATGTCCATTTTATAGTACTGAATTCCACCAGCATTTTTTGTGTGTTGGTCTGGATTTCCAGCATCTGTAGATTATGTGTTTATGATTGATCATGAGTTTGTCTTTACTAACATAGTTAGAGCATTGGCTGATTGGAAGGAGGCAGCGAGTGGGAATAAAAGGATCCTTTTCTGGTTGGCTGCCAGAATCTAATGGTGTTCTGCAGGGATCAGATGTTGGGCCCACTTCTTTTTATGTTGTATATAAATCAGATTCAGATTCAGTTTATTGTCATTTATTAAATGATTTAGATGATGGAACAGATGGCTTTGTTGCCGAGCTTACAGATGATATGAAGATTGGTGGAGGGGCAGGTAGTGTTGAGGAAACAGGTAGGATGCAGAAAGATTTAGACAGATTAGGAGAATGGGCAAGAAAGTGGCAAATGAAATACAATGTTGGAAAATGCATGGTCATGCACTTAGGAAGTAGAAATAAATGTGTGGACTATTTTCTAAATGGGGAGAAAATCCAGGAATCTGAGATGCAGAGGGACTTGGGAGTCCTTGTGCAGAACACCCTGAAAGTTAACTTGCAGATTGAGTCAGTGATGAAGAAGGCAAATGCCATATTAGCATTCATTTCAAGAGGTTTAGAATACAAGAGTTGAGGCTTTATAAGGCACTGGTGAGGCCTCACCTTGAGTATTGTGAACAGTTTTGGGCTGCTCATCATAGAAAAGATGTGCCGGCATTGGAGAGGATCTAGAGGAGGTTCACAAGGATGATTTCAGGAACAAAAGGGTTGTCATACGAGGAACGTTTGATGACTCTGGGTCTGTACTCACTGGAATTCAGAAGGATGTGGGGGTTTCTCATTGAAACCTTTCGAATGTTGAAAGTCCTAGACAGAATAAATGTGGATAGGATGTTTCCCATGGTGGGAGAGTCTAGGACAAGAGGGCACAGCCTCAGGATAGGGGGGCACCCTTTCAAAACAGAGATACGGAGAAATTGCTTTAGTCAAAGAGTAGTGAATTTGTGGAATTTGTTGCCACGTGCAGCTGTGGAGGCCAGGTTGTTGGGTGTATTTAATGCAGAGGCTGATAGGTTCTTGATTGGACATGGCATCAAAGGTGACGAGAAGAAGGCCGGGAACTGGGGATGAGGAGGAGATTTTTAAAAAAAGCCATGATTGAATGGTGCAGCAGACTCGATGAGCCACATGGCCTAATTCTGCTCCTATGTTTTATGGTCTTTTAGCATATGAGAGATCTGTTCAGGAGTCTGATTTCAGCAGGACAGGAACCAATCTTGAACCTGGTGCTGCTTGTTCTTAAGTTTTTGTATCTTCTGCCTAATAGGAGCAGAGGGAAGAGATAGGATGGGATGGTGAGAGGGTTCCTTGAATGCCTCAGAAGAGAATATTTAGGAATGAAAAAGGATGTTGGTCAGTAAGCTTGTGAACAACAGTGATTTACAAGAAACTGCTTATATTATCACCCTGAAAAGGCAGCTGGTTACGTTTTAAATTGAATACATTTTTTCCACTGAGGTTGGGTGAGACTAGAACTAGAGGTCACGGGTTAATGTTAAAAGATGAAATGTTTAAGAGGAACGGGTGTAGGAACTTCTTCGCCCAGAAGGTGCTGAGAGTGTGGAACGAGCTGGCCAATGAAAGTGGTGGATGAAAGTCAAAGTTAATTTATACAGCCTTGAGATTCATCTCCATGCAGGCAGCCACAGAACGAAGAAACCCAAAAGAACCCATTTAAACAGTAAATGAAGACGGTCGTATACCCAACATCGATGTGTAGAGGAGAAAAAACAGATCATACAGGCAAACAACTGAAGTTCATGGAAGTGAGTCCCTAGCCAAGAAGCAGCAGCGCTGCAGTCTTTGATTTCAACCTCTAAGAGAAATTTGGATAGGTACGTGGATAGGAAGGGTATGGTGTGTTATGTGTCCAGGGCAGGTTGATGGGACAAAGCAGATTAATAGTTTGGCATGGACTAGATGGGTCAAAGGGCCTGTTACTGCGCTGTAGGGCTCTATGACTCTATGACACTAATGAATTAATTCAGATCAACTATTTTTAAACGCCAGGGAATTCAGAGCATTCAAAGGATCAGACTGGGGTGGTGAGCCAATAAAGAGAAGACAGGCTGACAAATCTTGTAACATCTTTTCAAGCCTAAAAAGGCTTTGAGAGCGGTTCAGCGTTTACTAACCTTTGGCATATGGTTACACTTTCCATGCGACTGTGTGTTCCATGTGCCGTGTCAAATATGATGGAATTGTTATTAAAACAGTACTTTCACAGGCTTGGGTTAACAAGCTTAGGGAGCTTGTTAAAAATACTACCGTAATGTGTAACAGTCACAGGCACCAGGCATTTTCTTCTGCGGGGAGTGGGGAGGTTTCTCCAAGCTGTTTCCGCCCACCCATTCCCATGTAGGTTCAGTAGAAGTTCAATGGGTCTCTGCTTGGGGACTCCAATGGGACTTTCCTCCCTTATGAGTGCGTTATGTGAGGTGGACTGAGTGCTCCTTTTACATATGCTCGCTCTATTTGTGTAAGATGCCTGTTGCACGGCACAGTGGTGAAGTTCGCTCCTGATCTTGATGTTTTCTATGTGGAGTTTGCATGCCCCATGACCATATGGACCAGTTCCCTCCCGCATTGTAAAGGTGGGACTGAGAAAGGGGGTTCACCAGGGTGCAGGCGTGTTCTGCGGACTGAGGCTGAACAAACTAGAACTGTTTCTCTCTGGAACTGTGGGAGCCAAGGCAAGACCTGATGGAAATTTATAAGATCATGAGAACCAGAGTAGAAAGATGAAGGACACAGGAGATTCTGCAGATGCTGGAAATCCAGACTAGTGCGCGCACACAATGCTGGAGGACTCGGTAGGTCAGGCAGCGTAAATGGAGCTTTCCTCGGGGCAGCGCAGAGCAGTTGTGGTTGAGTGAAGATTTCAGTTGTACTGAGGGGTCTGGACTACATACATATATATTTGTCTGTTTGTGTTTTTCCTCATATTCTAAATGTGCCTAAATATGCAAGAACTGGGCCTCAAAGCCTCGGTGTCACCTAGCGGGCGTAGGGGCAGATTGACATATGATATTGGTGGCCTGGGGGAAGTCCGGACTACACTCATGCATATTCTGCATCGTTGTATTTTACTGATATTCTGTATGAGTTTATTGACTGGGCACCAAGCCATGGAGTCACTGGGTAGGGGTGCATTGAGACTTTTTCAACACTCTTTTATACTGTGAATTAATTCTTGTGTGTGACTGTTGGTACTGTGTTTAGCACCTTGACCCTATAGTAACACTGTCTTATTTGGCTGTATTCATTGGTATCCGTATATGGTTGAAAGGTAATTAAATTTGAATTGAATTGAGAGAATCACTCCTCACTGATCCTGCAGAGGATAATTAGTCCATTTTCCAGGGGTTCAAATATCTAATACTAGTGGGCATGCATTTTAGGTAAGGGGGTAATTTCAAACAAGATATAGTGGGCAGGTTTTATACCCAGAGAATGGTAGGTGCCTGGAATAGTGTTGATGCAGACAGAATACAGGATTTTAAAGGCTCTTTGATAGATTAGAAGAGTGTCTTGCTTATTATTTATTGTAATGCCTGCACTGTTTTGTGCACTTTATCCGGTCCTAGGTAGGTCTGTAGTCTAGTGTAGTTTTTTTTTCTGTGTTGTTTTTACGTAGTTCAGTGTAGTTTTTGTATTGTTTCATGCAGCACCATGGTCCTGAAAAACACTGGCTCGTTTTTACCGTGTACTGTGCCAGCAGTTATAGTCGAAATGACAATAAAAAGTGACTTGACTTGACTTGAGATTAGCTTTATTAGTCACATTTACTTCAAAACGTAGAGTGAAATGTGTAATCTGTGTCAAATCTAATCAGCAAAAATGGTGCTGAGCAGCCTGCAAGTGTCACTACGCTACCAGTGCCAACATCGCATGCTCAGAACTCTCTAACCCTAACCATACGTCTTTGGCACGTGCAAGGAAACTGGAGCACGTGGAGGAAACCCACATGGTCACAGGAAACATGTACAAACTCGGTATAGACAGTAGTGGGAATCGACCCCTGATCGATGATCGCTGGTGCTGTAAAGTGACTGCACTACCTACCACACCACTGTGATACTTTCTTTAGGATAATGTATGGACCTTATTTAGGCAGAAGGGATTAGTTTAATCAGGTGTTAAGCAAAGACTCTTAGATCGGCACATGAATGGAAGTGTCTATGAATGGAAGGCTGGATTAATCTTAAAGTAGTTTAAAAGTTCAGGATAGCATTGTGCTCCGAAGAGCCTGCGCTGTACTGTTCTACGTTCAGTAGAATTACGGCATTCCTAACAACCTACGAACCTGCACGTGTGGGGGGAAGCTGGAGCACCGACAATGAGCCCATGCCTTCACCTGCAGAACGTGTGAACTCTGCACAGACAACACCCGAGCTCAGGATTGAACCCGGGTCGTTGTAGCTGTGAGGTAATGCCTCTGCTAGCTACCCCTCTGTGCCATTCAGTATCACTTTAAAGATCTTCCTCAGACACAAGCTGGAGCCAGAGCCAGTCTTCAGTTGTCACCATATTGGTATTGTGATGCCCTAGAGTGCATTTGCTGCTTAGGCTGGGTAGCCTCCAACCTGATGGCATAAACATTGACTTCTCTAACTTCCGTTAATGCCCCTCCTCCCCTTCTTACCTCATCCCTGACATATTTAGTTGTTTGCCTGTTCTCCATCTCCCTCTGGTGCTCCCCCCACCCTTCTTTCTCCTGAGGCCTCCCGTCCCATGATCCTTTCCCTTCTCCAGCTCTGAATCACTTTCGCCAATCACCTTTCCAGCTCTTAGCTTCATCCCACCCCCTCCGGTCTTCTCCTGTCATTTCGCATTTCCCCCTCCCCCCTCTACTTTCAAATCTCTTACTATCTTTCCTTTCGGTTAGTCCTGACGAAGGGTCTCGGCCCGAAACGTCGACAGTGCTTCTCCCTATAGATGCTGCCTGGCCTGCTGTGTTCCACCAGCATTTTGTGTGTGTTGTTGTTCAGATATTACAGCTTTTCTTTGTCCTTTGACCTTTTACAATTGGCATTTGTAAGCCTTCAATAACACTGGTGATGCACCATCAATAACTCACGCTGAGACTTAGGAAGTGAGATATCGGCTTTTATTGACTGGAAGAATAAACAGCACTACATCCTGGGGAAAATGAGGGAGAGCAGCAGCCCACAGTCACCTTTATACAGGGGTCTGTGGGAGGAGCCACAGGAGCAGTCAGACAGGTATATCTAGTTCACCACATTCACCCCCCCCCCTTTGTTTAAAAAAAAATCCCCAAGTATATTTACAGGTTAAGTCTATCAGGTGGTCGAATCGTTCGCTGCGATCTACGTAGCTCCGGCTGTGATTGCACAGGTGCCGGAGGTGGTGATGGCACAGGTGCCGGTGGTGGTGTTTGCACAGGTGCCGGAGGTGGTGTTTGCACCGGAGGCGGAGAGTGGGTTGGTTCTGTCCCAACTGGAGGTGTCAGGGATCCCTCGCGTGTGAGCGAGGTCCCTGGAATAGACGCGTACGAGATGCCCGGTACATGAGCGTCGTGAAGAGTCTGGGTGTGGCACGGTGTGTGCGGTGTCACCTCAGGTACAGGGTGCATAGTTACCGTGGAATGCTCGGGGTAGTGGTCTGCTGCTCCGGCGGGCGCAAGGTCGCGGACAGAGACCGTGTCCTCCCGCCCATCAGGCAAGACCACGTAGGCATACTGGGGATTAGCATGCAGGAGGTGAACCCTCTCGACCAGTGGGGAGTACTTATTACTCCTCGCATGTTTACGTAGCAGCACTGGCCCCGGGGATGTCAGCCAAACTGGTAGGGTGGTCCCAGTGACAGACTTCCTGGGAAAAGAGAATAGGCATTCGTGAGGGGTGGCATTGGTGGACGTACACAACAGGGAGCGGATAGAGTGGAGTGCCTCAGGGAGGACCTCCTGCCATCGGGAGACCGGCAACCCTTTTGACTTAAGGGCTAAAAGTGTGGCCTTCCACACTGTGGCATTCTCCCTCTCCACCTGGCCATTCCCCCGGGGATTATAACTCGTGGTGCGACTAGTAGCAATGCCCCTAGCTAGCAGGAACCAGCGCAACTCGTCACTCATAAAGGAGGACCCTCTATCACTGTGGACATAGCAGGGATATCCGAACAGTGTGAAGAGCTGGTGCAGGGCTTTTATGACCGACGTGGTAGTAGTGTCGGGGCAGGGAACGGCAAAGGGGAATCGCGAGTACTCGTCAATAATACTGAGAAAATAGACATTGCAGTCGGTGGAGGGAAGGGGGCCCTTAAAGTCAACACTCAGTCGCTCAAAAGGGCGGGTGGCCTTGACAAGCTGCGCAGTGTCAGGACGGTAGAAGTGCGGTTTGCACTCAGCGCAGATCTGGCAGTCCCTGGTCATCGTCCTGATGTCCTCCAGGGAGTACGGCAGGTTCCAGGCTTTAATGAAATGGTAAAATCGGGTGACCCCCGGATGGCAAAGTTGGGCATGAAGGGCATACAGCTGGTCGAGCTGGGCACTAGCACACGTTCCCCGGGATAGGGCATCAGAGGGTTCATTGAGCCTGCCAGGCCGGTACAGGATATCATAATTGTAGGTGGAGAGTTCTATTCTCCATCGCAAAATTTTATCATTTTTGATTTTGCCCTGCTGTTGGTTGCTGAACATGAACGCAACCGAGCGCTGGTCGGTCAGCAAGGTGAACCTTTTGCCGGTGAGATAGTGCCTCCAGTGCCTAATAGCTTCCACTATGGCCTGGGCTTCTTTCTCCACCGCGGAGTGCCGAAGTTCAGAGCCTTAAAGGGTACGAGAAAAAAACGCCACTGGTCTGCCTTCCTGATTGAGGGTAGCAGCCAGCGCGACGTCAGAGGCGTCACTCTCTACTTGGAAGGGAATGGTCTCGTCCACCGCATGCATCGTTGCTTTGGCAATGTCCCCTTTAATGCAGCTGAAGGCCGCGCGGGCCTCGGCAGAGAGGGGAAATGTGGTAGACTTGACCAGGGGGCGGGCCTTGTCTGCGTAATGGGGGACCCATTGGGCGTAATAGGAAAAAAAACCCAGGCACCGCCGGAGGGCCTTGAGAGTGGTGGGAAGAGGGAGTTCTAACAGGGGGCGCATACGGTCGGGGTCAGGGCCAATGACCCCGTTCTCCACGACATACCCAAGGATAGCGAGTCGTGTGGTTCTGAACACACACTTGTCCTTGTTATAAGTGAGGTTCAAAGCATCGGCCACTTGGAAAAATCGTTGGAGGTTGGCGTCATGATCCGACCAGTCGCGACCACAGATGGTGATGTTATCTAGATAGGGAAATGTGGCCTTCAGTTTGTACTGGTCCACCATCTGGTCCATCTCCCTCTGGAAGACTGAGACCCCATTTGTGACACCAAATGGGACGCGCAGAAAGTGATAGAGCCTGCCACCCGCCTCGAAGGCGGTGTAGGGGCGGTCCTCCGGGCGGATGGGGAGCTGGTGATAAGCGGATTTCAGATCAATTGTCGAGTAAACCTTGTACTGAGCTATCTGGTTGACCATATCCGCGATGCGGGGTAGGGGGTACGCGTCAAGCTGCGTGAATCTATTGATGGTCTGGCTATAGTCCACAACCATCCTATTTTTCTGACCAGTCCGAACAACAACCACCTGGGACCGCCATGGGCTTGTGCTCGGCTCAATGATCCCCTCCCTGAGCAGCCGCTGCACCTCTGAATGAATAAAGGCCCTGTCCCCCGCGCTGTACCTCCTGCTTTTAGTTGCCACTGGTTTACAGTCGGGGGTCAGGTTGGTGAACAGCGATGGGGGAGGGATCTTGAGGGTGGAGAGGCTGCAAGTAGTGTCAGTAGCACAGCTATCGGCATGGTGCTGGGCGGGATGTGTGGTTCGGTGTGTATGTGCGTGTGGTAACGGAGTATATGGCGAAGTCCCACCAAACTGAGGATTCCTGACAGTGAGTGGTGGGAGGGGCCCGTCATATGCCATAGTCACACTTTTGAGATGGCTCTGGAAGTCCAGCCCCAACAGCACAGGTGCGCACAGTCGAGGCATGACCAGGAACGCAAAGTTCCGATATTCTATGCCCTGCACCACCAATGTTGCTACACAACCCACCCGGATGTCTGTGGAATGCGACCCAGAAGCCAAGGTGATCTTCTGACGTGCCGGCCGTGTCACGAGTCCACAGCGTTGCACTGTGTCCGGGTCAATAAAACTCTCAGTGCTGCCCGTGTCAAACAGGCAGCTAGTCCTGTGCCCCTCCACCAGGATGTCCATCATCGACCTTGCGAGCTGGTGCGGAGCGCTTTGATCGAGGGTTACGGTAGCCAGCGTTGAACAGGGCGAGTCGGGGGCGGGGCCTGGTGACGCCGGCAAAGATGGCCGCTCACATCCAGGCATGCAAGATGGTGAGTCGGGGGCGGGGCCTGGTGATGCCAGCAAAGATGGCCGCTCACATCCGGGCATGCAAGATGGCGGCTCCCAGGTCGCACACGGGTAGGTAGGGGCGGGGCATGGTGATGCCAGCAAAGATGGTTGTCCACATCCGGGCATGCAAAATGGCGGCCCCCAGGTCTCAGACGCAGCGCTGCTCGACCCCGGGCGCGGTTTAGATTTACAGACCTTGGCGAAATGGCCCTTCTTCCCGCAGCTGGAACAAGTCGCTTCGCGAGCCGGACAGCTGTTTCTGGAATGTTTCTGAAGCCCACAAAAGTAACCGAGTTTTATACTCGGCGAATTCGAGGAGTTCGTGATACCGCGACTGGCAGCGGCGTTGGCGAATTCGCTCGGAACCGGGGAATCGCGCGGCTGGACCGCTTTGGCGTACAGCTGCGCAGCCTCCAACGTATCAGCCGTCTCTATCGCTGAGCGTAAGGTAAGATCAGCTTTTTCCAGCAGCCGCTGGCGTAAATACACTGACCGGACTCCAGTCACAAAAGCGTCTCGGACCAAGAGTTCCGCATGCTGTTCCGCTGTGAGCGTTTGGCAGTCACAAGTCCGCACGAGTGCCTGTAGAGCTCGGAGAAATTCAGCAGTCGACTCCGTAGGCCGCTGTTTTCGTGTTGCCAAGCGGTGCCGGGCATAAACTGCGTTTACCGGCCGCAGGTACTGTCTTTTGAGGGCGGCAAGCGCCCCCTCGTAGCTGGAGAGGTCCCTGATGAATGAATAAACTTTTGGGGCGACCCTCGAGAGGAGAAGTCTGAGCCGAACAGCTGAGTCGGTGGCACGAACCTCCTCCAAGTATGATTGGAAGCATACAAGCCAGTGTTCAAAGGCAAGAGCTGCTTCAGGGTCTTGGGGGTCCAAATCTAAGCGTTCTGGGCGTAAAACGGTTTCCATGTTGTAACTTCCAGTCAATAAAATTGATGCACCATCAATAACTCACGCTGAGACTTAGGAAGTGAGATATCGGCTTTTATTGACTGGAAGAATAAACAGCACTACATCCTGGGGAAAATGAGGGAGAGCAGCAGCCCACAGTCACCTTTATACAGGGGTCTGTGGGAGGAGCCACAGGAGCAGTCAGCAGGGTCTGTGGGAGGAGCCACAGGAGCAGTCAGACAGGTATATCTAGTTCACCACAACTGGACAACAAATTTTTTCAAAAGTGTTGTTTCCTCAGAATCTTTTCTTTGTTTATAATAGACCGCTTGAAGTACAAATTACAAATGTAATTTCAAAATACTTGCATCAGGTAGAAATTTGGAGAAACAAGAAACTAACTTTGATTGAATATAATGTGTCTTATTGCTGAACGGTGCTGATGCTTTGCAGTAGTTCAACCAAGCAAAAATATTTTTGCTAATGATTTTAATTTGTACTTAGTGTCTGAGGCTTTGTGGTTGTGTCCAGCAATAATCCGCCAGCATTGATGGATTCTAGTTGCCCTGATACCATTTCTCTGTGGCCACAATGTCCTAGTGAAACCTTTCACCATGCTCATCACTGTCAGTGCCAAGACTTGTAGGGAAGAAATCTAAATGGGATTGCAGAAAATAAATCTTTAGTGGCATGTTGCACTTCAAGTCAAGTCAAGTCACTTTTTATTGTCATTTCGACCATAACTGCTGGTACAATACACAGTAAAAATGAGACGTTTTTCAGGACCATGGTGCTACACGAAACAGTACAAAAACTACACTGAACTACATAAAAACAACACAGAAATAAAACTACACTAGACTACAGACCTACCCAGGACTGCATAAAGTGCACAAAACAGTGCAGGCATTACAATAAATAATAAACAGGACAATAGGCACAGTAGAGGGCAGTAAGTTGGTATCAGTCCAGGCTCTGGGTATTGAAAAGTCTGATGGCTTGGGGGAAGAACTGTTCCATAGTCTGGTCATGAGAGCCCGAATGCTTCGGTGCCTTTTCCCAGATGGCAGGAGGGAGAAAAGTTTGTATGAGGGGTGCGTGGGGTCCTTCATAATGTGGTTTGCTTTGCAGATGCAGTGTCTAGTGTAAACATCTGTAATGGCGGGAAGAGAGATCCCAACGATCTTCTCAGCTGACCTCACTATCCGCTGCAGGGTTTGCAATCTGAGATGGTGCAATTTCCAAACCAGGCAGTGATGCAGCTGCTCAGGATATTCTCAAAGATGAGGAATGGGGGGGGTGGAAGATGGACTTTCCTCAGCCTTCGCAGAAAGTAGAGACGCTGCTGGACTTTCTTTGCTATGGAGCTGGTGTTGAGGGACCAGGTGAGATTCTCCGCCAGGTGAACACCAAGAAATTTGGTGCTCTTAATGATCTCTACCAAGGAGCCGTCGATGTTCAGCGGGGAGTGGTCACACCGTGCCCTCCTGAAATCAACAATCTCTTTTGTTTTGTTCACATTCAGAGACAGGTTGTTGGCTCTGCACCAGTCCATTAGCCACTGCACCTCCTCTCTGTAAGCTGACTCGTCGTTCTTGCTGATGAGACCCACCACGGTCGTGTCATCGGTGAACTTGATGATGTGGTTCGAGCTGTGTGTTGCAACACAGTCATGGGTCAGCAGAGTGAACAGCAGTGGACTGAGTACACAACCCTGGGGGGCTTCATGGTATTGTATGCTTTTATCATGTTGTCAATCAGATGCATGTAGTTTGGTGCTCTGTCGTTGCTGAGAATATTTTCAAAAAGTTCTGTGAATGTCCTCCATGCAATTTTCTCTGGTCCCACCAGAAGTTCTTCAAATTGCCTGTCATTGATGACCTGTTTGGTTTGTGTACCAACAAAAATACCTTCCTTAATCTTGAGATCAGTTATTTTGATTAGAATTATGAATTGAAATAACAAATATTGGCAATTTCAAAAAAATAATGCATGTTAGGGAAATGTCATGGTGATTTTCATGATCAGCAGCCCAAGGTTCATAGATGCACCCAAAAGAATTCAGGAAGCAAAATCTTTGTTGTCCAGTGTAACTGGAAGCAAGCATTAATTGATATGCTCAGGGCCCATTTCCCTTTACAGGGAGATCGAAGCTAGTGAAAACACATTTGCAGTATGTTAACTGGAAGAAAAAATGCACTCACTCACTCAGTCACAATATGTTCTTCGCCAAGCTGGAGGAGTCGTGGTGCTTTTTGCTACTACATTGCCATTTTTGTGGTTGTCTGTAAGGACTGTTTGTGACAGGTGCATTCAGCAAGTTTGAAGCTGTCAAATAAACCTTCTAAAGGATGGAGAACAACTCCATCTATTTTGTAGGTTGAGATACAACTAATGCAGAGTCTGTGATAATAGCTCCAGCATTCCAGGTTCAATCCTGACCTTAGGTGCTGACTGCGTGGAGACAGACTCTGCATTTGCTTACCTAAACACACAAAATACCTAGATGTCTGTGATTTGTAGTATCTTTCCTGGCTGTTGGAGAATAGATAGCCCCAGTTCTAGTTCACCATCAAAGTTCAATGCTCAAAATAAATGTATTATCAAAGTCTGTATACAACCCAAGATTCACTGTCTTGCTGGCATACTCAATAAATCCATCGAATAAAAACCATAACCGGATCAATGAAAGGCCGAACCAACTTGGGCGTTCAACCAGAGTGCAGAAGACAACAAACTATGCAAATACAAACAGAAAGAAGAAATAATAATAATGATGTATAAATAAGCAATAAATATCATGAACATGAAATGAAGAGTCCTTGAAAGTGAGTCTATAGGGTGTGGGAACATTTCAACGATGGGACAAGTGAAGTTGAGTAAAGTTACCCCTACCCCTTTGGGCCAGGAGACTGATGGTTGAACTTGGTGGTGTGAGTCCTGGGGCTCCTGTACCTTCCTGATTGCAACAGTGGTGGGGGTCTCTGATGATGGATACTGCTTTCCTATGACAGTGTTTCATGTAGATGTGCTCAATGGTGGGGAGGGCTTTACCCATGATGGACTGGGCTGTATCTATGACTTTTTGTAGGACTTTCTGTTCAAGGGCATTGGTGTTTCCATACCAGTCAATATACTCTGCACCACACATCTACAGAAGTTTGTCAAAATTTTATATGTTATGCTGAATCTTGGCAAACCCGTAAGGAAGTAGAAGCATTGTGACAGAGTTGGTCTGTCACAGAATGGGTGAGCATCGCGTGCCCTGATGAAGATGTGGACTTTAATGTTGAGTTGGCAGGCTGCAATAGCACCATTCAGTGCAAAGGTGTTTACGGTGTGCCAAAGGTTTAAAAAAAATTGGAAAAGTGCAAAAAAAAAGGCAAAATGACAAAAGAGAAAATTCAGATATATGTCATCAGACCTTCAAACATCATTCTGAAGTAATGCACCTCATCTTACCACATCCTCTCCCCCTTACACCAAAATGAGCCTTTAAGCGGGGCGACCACTCCCCGCTGAACATCGACGGCTCCTCGGTAGAGATCATTAAGAGCATCAAATTTCTTGGTGTTCACCTGGCAGAGAATCTCACCTGGTCCCTCAACACCAGCTCCATAGCAAAGAAAGCTCAGCAGCATCTCTACTTTCTGCGAAGGCTGAGGAAAGTCCATCTCCCACCCCCCATCCTCATCACATTCTACAGGGGTTGTATTGAGAGTATCCTGAGCAGCTGCATCACTGCCTGGTTCGGAAATTGCACCATCTCGGATCGCAAGACCCTGCAACGGATAGTGAGGTCAGCTGAGAAGATCATCGGGGTCTCTCTTCCCGCCATTACGGACATTTACACTACACACTGCATCTGCAAAGGAAACAGCATTATGAAGGACCCCACGCACCCCTCATACAAACTCTTCTCCCTCCTGCCGTCTGGGAAAAGGCACCGAAGCATTCGGGCTCTCACGACCAGACTATGTAACAGTTTCTTCCCCAAAGCTATCAGACTCCTCAATACCCAGAGCCTGGACTGACACCTTACTGCCCTATTGTCTTGTATATTATTTATTGTAATGCCTTCACTGTTTTGTGCACTTTATGCAGTCCTGTGTAGGTCTGCAGTCTAGTGTAGTTTTTTATGTGTTGTTTTTTACGTAGTACACTCTAGTTTTTGTGCTGTGTCATGTAACACCATGGTCCTGAAAAATCATTGTCTCATTTTTACTGTGTACTATACCAGCAGTTATGGTTGAAATGACAATAAAAAGTGGCTTGACTTGACTTGAAGTAAGGATCTCCTTCCTTTAGGAGAAAAGGGATAGCCCATTCTTTGGAATGCAGGGGTTGGGGTGTTGTTCCCATGAGCCTGAGCAATTACTCAAAAAATAAAATACAGGAATTCACATCCTTCACAGTCACAAATATCCACAATTATATTTATCACAGTAAGATCACAATGACATTTCACAACAAAATTAATCAACAAATAACCATTTCCCAGACAGGCATTTTGCGTATCTCAGAAATTGCTGATCTCCTGGCATTTTCAAGCAAAGCCTCTAGAGTTTACAGAAAACTGTAAGCGAGCAGCAGTTCTGTGGTTAAAAACACCTTGTTGTTGAAAGAGGTCAGAGTAGAAGGGCCAGACTGGTTCAAGCAGAGAGGAAGGCGACAGCAACTCAAATAACCACGTGTTACAACAGTGGTGTGCAGAACAGCATCTCTAAATACGCAGCAGGTCGAAACTTGAAGTGGATGGAGTACCCCAGCAGAAAACAATGAACATGCAGGAGGTACCTAATAAAATGGCCACTGAGATTAGAAAACTACCCTGAATTATATTGAGAATGACCTTTAGTTAAAGGACATGTAAATATCAGAAATGACAGAGGTGTGGTTCTTGGTTACAATTCATACTGAACCCCAGACTAGGACATAGAGCAGGGTAGTGGGCAGCTTGTTGTGACTTCAATATTCCTCCCCATGGAGACATGACTTATCACTGAGACGTGGCTGAAAGAAGGCCATAGATGGGAGTTTAAGATCAAAGGATATACTGTACTTTGCTTCAAAAGGACAGGCAGGAAGACATAGGCAGTGGTGTGGCTCTGTTGGTAAGAGATGGAATTACATCTTTAGAAAGAGGTGACACAGGGTCAGAGAATGTTGAATCTTTGTAGGTGGAGTTAAGAAACTATAAGGGTAAAAAAAAGGGTTTATAGGCCTCCAGATAGTGCTAGGCAAACTCAAAGGTCTTCAGGTGGATAAATCACCTGGGCCAGATGGACTACATACTAAAGTGCTGAGAGTGATTGCTGAAGAGATAATGGATACATTGGTCATGATCTTTCAAGAATCACTTGATTCTGGCATGGTCCAGGAGGACTAGAAGATTGCAAGTGTCACTCCACTCTTTAAGAAGGGAGGAAGGCAAAAGAAAGGAAATTATAGGCCAGTTAGCCTAACCTCAGTGGTTGGGAAAGTGTTGGAGTCTATTATTAAGGATGAGGTTTCAGGGTACTTAGAGACAAATGATACAATAAATCAAAGGGTCCTTTTCTGGTTGGCTGCCGGTGGCTAGTGGTGTTCCTCTAGTCAGTATTGAAACTGCTGCTTTTCACATTGTTTGTGAATGATGTAAATAGTGGAATTGATGGCTTTGTGGCAAAGTTTGCAGACGATACAGAAATAGGTGCAAGAGTAGGTAGTGTGGAGGAAGCAATACGATTGCAGCAGGACTTGGACAAATTGGAAGAATGGGCAAAAAAGTGGCAGTTGAAATACAGTGTTGGGAAATGTATGATAGCGCACTTTGGTAAAAGGAACAATAGTGCGGACTATCAGCTAAATGGGGAAAGAAGGTTCAAACATCAGAGGTGCAGAGGGACTTGGGAGTCCTCATGCAAGACTCCCAGAAGGTTAATTTACAGGTTGAGTCCGTGGAAAAGACGGCAAATGCAATGTTGGCATTTATTTCAAGGGGAAAAGAATATAAAAGCAAGGAGATGATGCTGAGCCTTTATAAGACACTAGACAGGCCGCACTTGGAATATTGTTAACAGTTTTGGGTCCCATATCTTAAAAAGGATGTGTTGCCATTGAAGAGAGTCCAGAGTAGATTCACAAGGATGATTCCGGGAATGAAGGGGATAACATATGAGTAGTTTTTGGCAGATTTGGGTCTGTTCTTGCTGGAATTTGGAAGAATGCATGGGGATCACATTGAAACCTACTGAATGTTGAAAGGACTAGATTGAGTGGAGGTGGAGAGGATGTTTCCTATGGTGGGCTATCCAGAACTAGAGGGCACAGCCTCAAAATTGATGCACAACCCTTTAGAACAGAGATAAGGAGAAAGTTTTTTAGTCAGAGTGTAGTGAATCTGTGGATTGCTCTGCCACACTGTGGTGGAGGCCAAGTTCATGGGTATATTTAAGAAGGAAGTTGATAGTTTCCTGATCAGTCAGGCCATCAAAGGTTATGGTGAGAAGGCAGGTGTATGGGGTTGAGTGGGATCTGGGACCGGCCATGATGGAATGGTGGAGCAGTCTAGATGGTCTAATTCTGCTCTTATGTCTTATGGTCTTGTGGCCTCTGGCACAGTCATTCCCTGAAGTAGCTGTCACATGGAGAACATGAAGGAACATAGACAGAGGGTTGTTATTGTGGTGAACTACATATACCTATCTGGACTGCTCCTGTGGCTCCTCCCACAGACCCCTGCTGACTGCTTCTGTGGCTCCTCCCACAGACCCCTGCTGACAGCTCCTGTGGCTCCTCCCACAGACCCCTGCTGACTGCTCCTGTGGCTCCTCCCACTGACCCCTGTATAAAGGCGACTGAGGCCTGTTGCCCGGCCTCATTCCCCAGGATGTAGTGTTGTTCATTCTTCCAGTCAATAAAAGCCGATACCTCGTTTTCTACGTCTCAGCGTGTTATTGATGGTGCATCAGTTATAAAACACAATGAAAATATTTTGCTCCATTTATAGATCATATATTGTTTTTATGACAAACATTATTTCCAAATAAAGAATCCAACTGTTATAGTCACCCATTATGTCTAATTTTGCTGCAACACACTTAAATCACCAAAAGATTGCGAATTTTCCATATCAATAACCAAATTGCTTGTTTAAAGCATTTCAGAAGAGTAGAGAATGAACACCTACTAAACACAATTAAGAAGAATATACACGAGGAAATTTGCAGATGCTGGAAATTCAAACAACAACACACACAAAATGCTGGTGGAACACAGCAGGCCAGGCAGCATCTATAGGGAGAAGCACTGTCGATGTTTTGAGCCGAGACCCTTCGTCAGGACTAACTGAAAGGAAAGATAGTAAGAGATTTGAAAGTAGTGGGGGGAGGGGGAAATGCGAAATGATAGGAGAAGACCGGAGGGGGTGGGATGAATCTAAGAGCTGGAAAGGTGATTGGCGAAAGTGATACCGAGCTGGAGAAGGGAAAAGGATCATGGGATTGGAAGCCTCAGGAGAAAGAAAAGCTGGGGGGGGGGGGGGGGGAAGCACCAGAGCGAATGGAGAACAGGAAAACAACTAAATATGTCAGGGATGGGGTAAGAAGGGGAGGAGGGGCATTAATGGAAGTTAGAGAAGTCAATGTTCATGCCATCAGGTTGGAGGCTACCCAGCCGGTATATAAGGTGTTGTTCCTCCAACCTGAGTTTGGATTCATTTTGACAGCAGAGTAGGCCATGGATAGACATATCAGAATGGGAATGCAGCATGGAATTAAAATGTGTGGCCACTGGGAGATCCTGCTTTCTCGGGCGGACTGAGCTCAGGTTGGATGCCATCTGAATCAGAATCATAATGAAAATCAGGTTTTATATTGTCAGGTAATGTTACTGGAGGAAATGTACATAATTGACAACCATTGACATTGAGTTGGGCTTTCACTTTAAGAGGCTGGTCTGACATGATTGACTGATTACGTAAAGATTTTTAATGGTCTTTTGTGTTTAGGTTTTAGAGTTCAATAAAATATGTTATGGGTTTTATTAAACATAAAATGCCTCACTTCCTTTTATTTGTAAAACACTACAGTATCATCGGCATACATCGTGAAATTTATTGTTATGTGGCAGCAGTACATTGCAATACACAGTGACTTAAAAAACTATAGATTACAATAGGTATATATATGTAAAATTAAATAATTAATGCAAAAAGGAAGGGAAAGATTACTGAGGAAGTTTTCTTGGGTTCATTGTCCATTCAGAAATCCAATGATGGGGTGGGGGGTGTGCATCATGGAAGAAACTGTTCCTGCAACGTTTAGCGTGTGCCTTTGGGCTCTGCTATCTCTTCCCTGGGTAGCAATGGGAAGACAGCATGTCTTGGGTGATGGGGTCCTCAATGACGGATGCCATCTTTCTGAGGCATTGCCTATTGAAGGTGCCTTGGATGCTGGGGAGACTAGCACCCATGGTGGAACTGGCAGAGTTACAACTTTCTGCAGCTTTTCCTGTTCCTGCGTGGTGGCCCCTCCATATCTGTGTGGATTTTGTACATTTTCTCAGTGAATTTCATCCAGATTTCTTCCCAGACTCCAAAGGCATGCAGGTTGGCAGATTAACTAGCCACTGCAAAGTGATCTTGCTGTATATGTGAGTGTCAGATTCCGTGGGCAATTGATGTATATGAGGAGGGAATAAAATGAGATTAGTGTAGGCAACACATACAAAATGCTGGAGGAACTCGGCAGGGCAGGGTTAGTGTAAATGGGTTTTGATGAAGGATCCTCTTCTATGCTATATGAATCTATGGAATTGGAATTGGAATAGGTTTATTATTGTCACATGTACAAAGATACAGTGAAAAACTGTAGGTGTGGAATATGCCATGAGGGGTTGTGATGGAGCCAGATACAATAAGGACATTTAAGAAGTTCTTAGGTAGGCACATGGATGAAAGAAAAATGAAGGGCTATGTGGGATAGATTGACTTTGGAATAGGTTAAAGGGTTAGCACACTGGGCTGAAGGGCCAGATCATTACACATTGGGGTTTAAACAAGGAAAGGCAATAACAATGAAGAATAAAATGTAACAGCTACAGAGAAAGAGCAGTGCAGATAGACAATAAGGTGCAAGATCATAACAAGGTAGAGTCTGAGGCCAAGAATCCAACTTATTGGAGTAGGGAACTATTTATCTCTGGACTATTGGTATTATGAAATAAGGGGATCATGCAGAAAAGTGGATTTAAGCAGAGATCGGAGTGGATTTTATGATATCACCGATTTGTGGAACGAGCTTCCAGTAGAAGTGGTAGAGGTAGGTTTGGCATTGTCATTTAAAGTAAAATTGGATAGGTATCTGGACAGGAAAGGAATGGAGGGTTGTGGGCTGAGTGCGGGCCAGTGGGACTAGGTGAGAGTAAGTGTTCGGCACAGACTAGAAGGGCCGAGATGGCCTGTTTCCGTGCTGTAATTGTTATATGGTTATATGGTTATATGGAGGAGCCATGTAACTCACTTCAACTTCTTTTTCTAATGTCTTTAGAACTTAGGTGGCAAAATATTATAATTAGTTTTTGGGAATGATTTTATTCTCATTGATTAAATCCTTTGGAACAATTCTTCAATAACTTGGTGGTTATAATCTGGGCTGTAGAGTAAACCACATGCTGGGGAAGAATGCACCAATAACTTTTTTATAATATTGTTCCTCAGAATAGGTTTGGGACAGAAATTGGTTATGGTCTGTTTTTGGTTTCACAACTACCATTTCCCACAGATTAAAGCCGTTCTCTCACTTCAGATAATATCCTCTACAAATTATCCATCAGCTTTACTTTATATGGGATGTTTAGTTAGAGATCTCATGAATATACTTAGCAAAGCTATGAACTGGCTGGCTTGCCAAAAGATCACTTGGAGATTCAACTCACAGGTACTACAGGAGATTGGAACTGGAAGTGGAATTGGTTTTTTATTGTATGGAGATACAGCATCTTCCATGTGATTACATATGATCATATGATGATGATAAATTGGAGATCAAATCATTACACAGTGCATTGAGCTAGGTAAAATAATAATTGAATGCAGAATAAAGTGTAACATTTATAGAGAAAGTGCAGTGCAGGTAGACAATAAGGTGCAAAGCCATAACAAGGTAGATTGTGAGGTAAAGAGTTCACCTTGTACAAGGAACCCATTTAGCATTCTTATAACAGTGGAGTAAAGGCTGCCCTTGTGACTTGTGGTATATGCTTTCAGGCTTTTGTATCATCGGTCTGATGGGAGAGAGGAGAAAGGTTTATGTCAGGTGGATTATGTCTGCTGCTTTACTGAGGCAGTTGATGGAGTCCATAGGGGAGAGGCTGAATTCTCTGATGTGCTGAGCTGTGTCCTCAACTCTCTGCAGTTTGTTACAATCATAGACAAAGCAATTGTTATACCAAGCCCTGAAGAATTCAGTTGGGATGCTTTCTAGGGTGCATTGATGAAAATTGGCAATTGTTGATAAGGGCATGCAAAATTTATTTTGCCTTTTGAGGAATTGGAAGCTTTGTGAGCTTTCCTGGCTGTGGGATCTAGGTGGTTGGACCATGATAAGGTATCGGTGATGTTCACTTCTAGGTTTTGTTTTAAAGCTTTCCATTCCTTTTTCTACTGAGGTTGGTTGAGTCTAGAACTAGAAATCATGGGTTAAGGATGAAAGGTGAAATGTTTAAGGGGGACATGAAAGGGAATTACTTCACTCAGAGGGTGGTGAGAGTGTGAAACAAACTGCATGATGCTGTTATGTCCATATCAGCATGGAGGAAATAGCCAGTTGAAGGTCAGGTGAGGAGTTGGGCAGGAAGTTATCGGAGGGAGGAAATTTCCTGTAAGTGATACATTGAGACCTCCAAGAGGGCCACTGCCTTGTTGTGGTTTAGAGGCTTGTGTGCCTCAATGGCCTTAAATGGTAAAAGAAAATTGTTGTGAGAACAGCAATGAAGAATCCTTCTACATCTGAGCACAATAGTTTTCCTGAGTCTCCACCCGGGACTTGCATGCCTAACAATAGTGAGGAAGTTACTGACTCAATGAAGGAAACACTGAACACCACCAGAGATGGAGGACCTTTATTGCTGCTGTAAACGCGAGCGGTGTAACGGGCATTAAGTAAGTAATTCATTGAAAGTCAGAAGCAACAACGATCACTGATGGGAAATTCTTGGTATCCATCACCTTCTGCTTCCAGGTTTTCCGTTGAAAACTTAGCACCATTTTGGTTACTTCCAAAGTTTAATCTGATTTTCACTAGACCTCATCTAATACACTTTCAAAGTCCTGACATCACACCATGGTTTTTCATTGGTACACAGATAATGCTGGAGGAGCTCAGCAGGTCAGGCAGCACCTATGTGGGAACAACCCAGCTGGATGACTACTATTGTTCAAGGAGAAAATAGGCCACCACTTCCCAGCCTGGTCAATATGTGACTACACACCCACCAATCTAACTGACCTTTAACTTGTATGCCAACTGCTTTGCTCATCATCACATGAAACTGCAGAAAATTGTGGACTCATCCCAACATAGAAATCTGTCTACGCTTCTCTGGAAGTATTTTCATTAGGAATATTTAAAGTGGAGATTCTTAGGTTCTTAATTACTAAGAGTGTCAAAGGTTATGGGGAGAAGGCAGGAGAATGGGATTGAGAGGGATAATAAATCGGCCATGTTGGAATGGTGCAGGAGAGTTCATGGGTTGAATAGCTTAATTCTGCTCCTATGTCTTATGGTCTTCTCACTGCTTCAGTACGGCAGCCAGCATAAGCTACTGTTTAATCCATGCTAGAGACTACCCTGTAATAATAAGCCATGGGCGTATTAAGCAGCCTAGTATGTGGCACCTTGTCAAAGGCCTTCTGAAAATCCAAGTACACCACATAATTTTCTATCATTTGGTTTGCTTTTCCAGCACGAGTTTCACTTGAGGAAACCAATTCTCCTTGCTTGCTACTTCTTCCAAGAATGCCAACAGATTTGTCAGGCACGATTTTTCCTTAAGGAAACAATGCTGACCTTAGCAAAATAGAGGGCTGTAAGAAAAATAGAGGGCTATGGGTAACCCTAGGTAACTTCTGAGGTAAGGGCATGTTCTGCACAGCTTTGTGGGCTGAAGGGCCTGTATTGTGCTGTAGGTTTTCTATGTTTCTATGCTTCTAAAATCAAATAGGTGGATGTGGAGAGGATGTTTCCTACATTGGATGAGTCCAAGACCAGATGAGTATATTTAAAGCAGAGGTTGATAGGTCCTCAATTAGTAAGGACAGCAATATTTACAGAGAGAAGGCAGGAGAATGAGGTTGAGAGGGATTATAGATTAGCTATGATGGAATGGCTGAGCAGACTTAATGGGCCAACACACACAAAATGCTGGAGGAACTCAGCAGGCCAGGCAACATCTATGGAAAGAAGTACAGTTGACATTTCGGCCTGAAACATCGACTGTACTTTGTTCCATAGATGCTGCCTGGCCTGCTGAGCTCCTGCAGCATTTTGTGTGTGCTGTGAGGATTTCCAGCATCTGCAGATTTTCTCTTGTTTGAGACTTAATGGGCCAAATAGTCTAATTCTGCTCTGATGTCTTGAGGTTTTACAGTCTCTAACTGGACAATCAATGACAGAAGATAAATGTTGGAATATGGTGCAAGTACTTTTAAAAATAAAGCACCCGGGTCTTCAAACTCCTCTTCGACTTCATTGCTCAGTTCCTACCTTCTCCATCAAGCTTCAAGTTCCTGGATGCCAGCATCTCAGAAGATTTATCCTGGGCCCAACATATTGATGCAATAATGAAGAAGATGTGCCGGCAGCTATATTTTACCAGAGTTTGAGGAGATGTGCTATGTCACAATAGACTCTAGCAAATTCTACAGAATGGGGAATATTCTAAGTGGTTGCTTCACCATCTAGTAGGGAGGAGCCACTGCACATGATCAGAACAAACTCAGCCAGCTCTACCATAGGCACTCACCCCCCAACCATCAAGGACATTTTCAAAAGGATGCAGTATCCATCGTTAAGGCCCCCACCACAGAGGGCATACCTTCTTCTCATTTCTATCATCAGACCATCAGAGAGGACGTACAGGAGCCTGAAGACACAAACTCAATATTTTAGGAACAGCTTCTTCCCCTCTACCATCAGATGTCTGCATGGACAATGAACCCATGAATACTATCTCTCAATGTTTTGATCTCTTTCTGCACCCCTTACTACACTATAATTTATAGTATATTGTATGTATCACAGTGTACTGCTGCTGCAAGGCAACACATTTGATGACAGCAATGCACATAAAATGCTAGAGATGTGCGTTGCTTTAATTTCCGGTATCTGCAGGTTTTCTCCTGTTTGACATTTGATGAAATGCCAGTGATCATAACACTGATTAATCTTTATTTTAGCCAGTGTCTATATCTTCTTTCCTCTGTACTAGCATCAGTGATAGACTTTTCAGGCATTTACTGTCACTCTCGGAGTTCTGAACCAAACCGGAGTAGACCATCCACAGTGAGCGGTTGGGCCCTGGGGTGTGTTGCAGAACAGATGCATCTAGGAGTGAAAGTGCAAAGTTCTCTTATAGTGGCATCACCAGTGGACAGGGTGGAGAGTAAGCGTTTGGGATGTTGGTATCAGTCAGGGCATTGAGTATAGGAGTTGGGATGCTATGTTATAGCTCTACAGTAAATTGGTCAGACTACATTGGGAATAATGTGTTCAGCTTGGTCACACTGCTGTAGGAAAGCTGCCATTGAGGGACCCCATCATCAAAGCCATGGTCATTTCTCGTTGCGGAGGTACAGGAGACCACCAGGTTCAGGAACTGTTATTACCCCTCAACCATCAGGCTCTTGAACTGGAGGGGATAACTTCACTCAGCCCAACACTAAACTGTTCCCACAAACCATGGACTCACTTTCAAGGACTCTTCCTCTCATGCTGTCAATACTTGTTTCTTATTTATTCATTATTATTATTGTTTTTATTGTTTGGGATGTTATTTGACTTGCATAAATCGGGGAGGGAAGTTCTTGGAGAATTGACGCGGAAGATTGTAACATCAGAACAGTAAGCTGCTGGACTCAGCTCTCGATATTGCAGGAGTGACCTCTCTCTCCCTCAATGGAGAAAGAGAGCCTGTCTGAGACACCAAAATGCCAGAATATGAACTGCAGTTTTCAACGGACTCTGCATCAAGGTCTCTTTGGAGGGCTTTTGCTATTGCTTGCAAGGTGTGGGAATGGGAGTTTGGGCATCTGCTGGCGCAAGTTGGGGTGGGAGGGACGGTCGATGTTTCTGTTGATGCTTATGCAATGGGGAAGGGGAGTCTTTGGGGTTCTGATGTTTCTATCATTCATTCTATGGGGTTTCTTGTTTCCGGAATGTCTGTGAAGAGTAAGAATTTCAGGTTGTATACTGTATATGTTCTCTGATATTAAATTAAGCCATCTGAACTATTTATTTCTTGGAGTGTAGGAGACTGAAGGATAACCTTATTGAAGAGTATAAAATCAAGAGAAGCATAGAAAGCATGAATGTATACAATCTTTTTTTTTAATCCCAGGAAAAGGGAATCAAGAACTAGAGAGTATAGGTTTAAGATGAGAGGGGTAAGATTTAATAGGGACCAGAGGGGCAAATTTTTCACACAGAGAAAATCAGAATTAGAATCACTTTATTGTATGTGAGACATACTCGAATTGATTGTGATTCGGTGTCAAGCATAAAACACAGGATGATACCATAACAGACAACACAATGGCAACCAACAATTTGCAAGACAATTGTGCAAAAAGCCATGAGCGATCAACAATTGGCAGAACTTCACATGCGCAAACGTCATAAATCAAACTTAAATGAATGTTAACATATGAAGTGACTCAATAATTATTACAAAAGAAGGACAGCAGGAAAGACCATTAATGGATGTTGTACAGGGATGGTTAGGGTATTATATTTGAGTGAGTTCTGTGGAGAAGCTGAATACCTACAGGAAAGAAGCTTTGGAGATGATGTGTAGTCCTGGTGGTGATGGACTTGCAGCATTCCCCTGATGGAAATTTGTGCGGAGCAAATGTGGAATGATTTGCCAAAGAATGTGGTTGTGTCAGGTACAATAACAACATTTAAAAGATAATTCATCATCTAGGAGCTTCACTATCAGGGACGTGCTCACTTCTCTTTACCACCGTTGGGGAGGAAGCACAGGAGCCCGGAGACCCATGCTCAACAATTCCGAAATAGCTTCTTCCCCTCCATCATCAGATTTCTGAAAGGACCAGGAATCCATCAACAACACATCATCATTCCTTTTTTTTTGCACTATTTATTTCATGATTTATAGTAATTTTACATCTTGCACCTGCTGTTGCAAAACAACAGATTTTCCCATCAGGTAAGAAGTTGGCGATAATAAACCTAATTCTAATTCTGATCCTTGGCCAGCCACATGAAAAGGGAAAGTTTACAGGGATAAGAGGCAGATAACCATAAGAGAATAAGACAAAATATGGGGAGAGAAATAGTCCATTCAGCCCACCAAGCCTGTTCCGCCATTTCATCGCGGCCGATTTACTATCCCTCTCAACCCCGTTCTCCTGCCTTCTCCTCATAACCTTTGATGCCCTTACTAATCAAGAACCTAACAACATCAGCTTTAACTATACTGAATTACTTAGCCTTCACAGAGATCTATGGCAATGAATTGCACAGATTCGTGCTAATCTCTGTTCTAAAGAGATGTCCTTCTATCTGGTCCATGACTTCCCAACTTAAGAAAATATTCTCTCCACATCCATTCTATCTAGGTCTTTCAACATTCGATAGATTTCAATGAGATTTCGCAGCCCCCCTCCCCCATTCTTCTAAACTCCAGCGAGTACTGGCCCAGAGCAATAAATGGTCCTTATACATTTACCCTTGCATTCCTGGAATCATTCTTGTGGATCACCTCTGGACCAGCTCCAATTTGTTAGATAAGGGGCCCATACTGCTCATGATACTCCAAGTGCAATCTGACCAAAGCTGTAGGTAATGGGACTAGTTTACTAGGAGATGTTGGTCATCACAGTCAAGGTGGGCTGAAGGGCCTGATTATATTTCACTCAATGACTCTATGAGCATAGTCAATTCCTCCAGATACTCAACCCAGCCTGACAAAGGGAATTGGACAAATGATAGTTGTAATCATCCTCTCCACTTGTGTCAGCTATTGTTGCTCCTTTTCAGGCCTTGTGGTGAAATGGGCGGCATTTTTAAAAATTGTTTCCTTCAAGGCCGAGTTGCCAGCTCAATGCTCAACCCCGCCCAGGTTGAAAGTGTGCAAGGACCTGGCTGGATTCGAACCCGGGACCATTCGCCCCTGGGTCCGGCACTGATGCTACGTCACCACTGACCAGTGATAGCATCAGCTACGTCCTTTGAAAAACGTGCATTATACCAATCATGCATTTTGTGGTAAAATAGTCTTTATTACAAGATGTACAGTACATTGAATTAACATTATAAACATTACTATACATCAGTGGACTCTGCTCATACGTGCTCTCTGCTCCAGCAGCACCTTGGTACTAGAAGTATCTCTTTGAGTGCAACATTTATATTTTTAGCTTTTTGTAGAAAGGTCTAAATGGTTGAAAATGTGACATTTCTCAGGTGGGCCAATATGTGTATCCAGCTGGGATGTGATGGAAATTTCCTACGATGAGAGGGTGGACAAACTTGGGTTGCTTCCGCTGGAGCGGCAAGTTCTGAGGGGAGAACTGATGGAGATTTTGAGATCATTATAAGATTATGAGAGACATTGATAGAGTAGGGAGATAATATCTTTTTCCAAGAGCTGAAATGTCGAATACCAGAGGGCATACATTTAAAATGGGAAGGAGCCATTTCAAAGGTGATCTGAGGGGCAGGTTTTTTTACACAGAGAGTGGTGGGCCCCTGGAATGCGCTGTCTGGGCTGGTGGTAATGGCAGAAACATTAGAGACTCTTAAGAGGTGTTCAGATAGGCACATGAATGTGAGGAAGATGGACGGATATGGACATTGTGTAGATAGGAGAGATTAGTTCAACAATTGATTACTAATTTAACTTCTTTGGCACAATATTGTGGGCCGAAGGGCCTTTTCCTGTGTTATACTGTTCTGGTCTACATAATAAAGATAAAGTGACATCCGCTGCTGTATCGCTCAGCCTTTACTAAATTATTCCCACTGCAAGGCTCGTTAAACAAAGACACTGCCTGGTGCAGAAATAATCCTCACAGACCAGCGCATCACAGATTCCTCGCGTTGTCTATACTGTAGTTGGCTCTCTGTAGTGTGTGTGTGTGTGTGTGTGTGTGTGTGTGTGTGTGTGTGTGTGTGTGTGTGTGTGTGTGTGTGTGTGTGTGTGTGTGTGTGTGTGTGTGTGTGTGTAGTACGCACTTTGTATGTATGATGCAGTATGTTATCGGCACAGATGTACGGTGAGGATGTATGAAACGCACAAATACACTCAGCAACCACTTTATGTATAGGTATGCCTATATATGAATGCAAACATCTAATCAGCCAATCCTGGGGTAGCAACTCAACGTATAAAAGCATAGAGATGCGGATGAGGGGTTCAGCTGTTGCTCAGACCAAACATCAGAATTGGGAAGAAATGTGAACTAAGTGACTTTGCCCGTGGAATGGTTGTTGGCATCAGACGAGGTGGTTTAAGTATCTTAGAAACTGCTGATCTCCTGGAATTTTCATATAGAATTTAGAGAGAATGATGCAAAAAACAAGCAAAAAAATCCAGTGAGTGGTAGTTCTGTGGGGGAAATGCCTTGTTAATGAGAGGTCAGAGGAGATTGGCGAGACTGGTTCGAACTGACAGGAAGGCAACAGTAACTTAAATAACCACATTGTACAACAGTGGTGTGCAGAAAAGCATCTCTGAACACACAGCGCGTCAAACCTTGAAGTGGATGGGCTACAGCAGCAGAAGACCATGAATATCTACTCAGTAGCCACTTTATTAGGGACAGGAGGTAACAAAAAAAATAGCCACTGATTGTAGTGGATAATGTGTGGGCAATTGTGCCACATGTTGACTGTGTGATATGTATGCCCGTCTACACAGTGTGTGCCTTTTGTACTGTATCTATCTAGGTGTGGTAGACTGCGATTGGGGTGACGTCAGTGTTTTATTTTACAATTTTACTTTATCAACCAAACTGACAGCGAAACAATTGGTGGCAAAGTATAAAAAAGACACCGAGACCTCTGCAAGGCTCATCAACCCCAAACACATGTACCAAACTTCCACTGAAGTAATTTATAATTTGATTGCTCAGGTGTTAATGGCCACACAATCACAGAATAACCACCTCTGGTTGATCTCTTGGTGGTTTGAACCTCATGTTGGGAAGAAACTATAGCTGACAAGGATGATATTCAGTAATCATCGTTTCTGGACTGAGAAGGTAGCCTAGGAAACTCAGCAGATCGGGTAGCATCTATGGAGAGAGGGAGAGAGGGAGAGAGGAAGAGAGAGAGAGAGAGAGAGAGAGAGAGACACTCTGTGTGTGTGTGTTTTGCTCTAGATTTCCAGCATCTGGAGAATCTCTTGCGTTAATGTAATTTAGGAGTTTATTTAGTGGAACTAAGTGACTTGCGAAGCTACTTGAGAAGGTAGAAGCCTTGATGTAGTGTAATGTCATATTAATTGTAGATCAGGTTGCAGGTTTTATTCTCCATGGACATAGGTGATTTTGCAGAATACCACACTAATTACGGTCACTTTTATTGATCCATTTTTCTCCCTGATGTTTTGAACGTATTATTTACATTCACAAACTTATTTTCCCCAGATCAAAGATCTAGCAGCATTACCCCTGAAGCAATGTGGCTGATTTTAAGAGATGTGAATTTGTTTACAGGATCTGGAAACAATCATCAGGTCAGTCGGCATCTGTGGAAAAGGAAACACGTCATAACTGGAGAGAAAACAGGTCAGTTCCAATTTCCAAGGTTGGGGAAAGGCAGAGAATCATTGCTCATTACACTGTGACCCTCAGCTTCCCATTGCCTGGTGCTGTAATAATGGGCAGGCTATTTTGGTGCCAGAATTGAAGCGTTTCTTCCTAAAGGCACCATCCATCATTAAGGACCCCCATCACCCCGGACATGCTCTCTTCTCATTGTTACCATCAAGGAGAAGGCACAGGAGCTGAAAGACAACACTCAATATTTAGGAGCGGCTTCTTCCCCTGACCATCAGACTTCTGAATGGACAATGAACCCATCTACACTACTTCACTATATTTCTTTCTATTTCGTTTGTTCTTTTTTGCACTTCTTATTTAAATACATATGTATTATCTTATTGAAATTTCTATTTTGTATTATCTATTGCAATGCACTGCTGCCACTAAACAATAAACTTCACAGCACATGCCAGTGATATTAAACCTGACTCTGATTCTCATGTGTGGCGACACTAATGGGCAGCTCCCAGCGCATTCATAGGTGTGCTAGTTGTTAACACAAACAATGTATGTTTCGATGACATGTGATAAATGAATCTGAATCTGTACCTAATTCTCTATTTCTCTCCGACTCTGAACCTATCCACTTGTGGCCGCCTACACTGTTGCAATGTTGCCAACAATCTTTTGAGGGAAAATACTTCATCTTAAGTCTATTGCAGTTTCCTGAACTGATTATCAGATTTTCTTACTTTACAGATCTTAATATTTCCATATGAACAGAATTAGGTTATTCAGAACTTAAGCCTTTCTTCCTGCGTACAGTAGAACTTTTTCTACCTGTAATTCATTTATAGTTTTTGGCTCAGATTTTCTCTCTTTCTACTTGTATACTGTGTACTGTTGAACATTTTCACTTCCCATGACTAACCACGGACATAACCATAATCTGCCTCTCACTGGTTTCACCCCATCAGAGATATTCCCTTTGTTCTCTCCCATCTCTCACCCACTTTCTTTGTAACTGAAAGGACTGCTTTGCTTACTTTCCCACCTTTGACCAAGGATTTTGGATTTGAAACTTTAACTATGCGCTCTTTTGCACAACTGCTACCCAGCCTACTGTGTGTTTCCGGCATTTTCTGTTTTTATTTCCATTTTCCAGTACCGTAAGTTCTTTATTCATCAATTGCAGGACCTAAGTGTTGCTGGCAAGCCCAGCCATCTCCTCGTACTTGAACTGAGTGGATTGCTGCATCATTTTGAGCACTTTGTTGTGGACCTGTGCCACACACTACATAAGGATGCTAATCAGTGATTGAGATTGAAGCATCAGATGAGAATTTAGGGCATTTCTCAATTTATTGGGAATGAAAGGGTTAATGCATTTGATGGTTTTGGGCCAGTACTTGCTTGCATTTAGAAGAATGGGCAGGGTGGGGGGGGGGATCTCACTGAAATCTATCGAATATTGCAAGGCCTAGATAGAGTGAACGTGGAGAGGATGTTTCCTATAGTGGGCTAGTCTAGGATCAGAAGGCACAGTTTCAGAATAGAAGGATGTCCCTTTAGAATAGAGATGAAGAGGAATTTCTTTCACTGGAGGGTGGCAAATTCTGTGAATTCATTGCTGTAGAAAGCTCTGGAGGCCAAGTCATTTAGTATATTTAAAGTGGAGTTTGATAGATTCTTTATTAGTGAGGGCATCAAACTTTATGGGGAGAAGGCAGAAGAACGGGGTTGAGAGGAATAATAAATCGACCGAGATGGACTCAATACGCCAAATGGCTGAATTCTGCTCCCATGTCTTATAGTCTTACTATATTTTCACAGCCAGTTGCAAGTATTTGGAACGCACTGACTAAAAACGTGAAGAAATATTCACTGAATTTAAACAGTACCTCAAAGATCACTTGAACAGCCATGAGCTGTAGGTATGTGGCCCAAGAGCTAAGGTGTAGGATTAATCAAAACAGCACATTTTATTGGACCAATGGCCTTATTTTGTATCAAAATACTTTGCTTAAAGGATAGTAGATGTAATTTCCAAAGGGACTTAGGAGCAACAGTAAGCTTTGCCATTGTTTTGTGAATTTGTGAGCCATAACTATTGCTATTTTGTCCTTCATAATGGAATTAAGAATTTTTTACTGCAATTTTTATTGACCTGCTGTAGTGTTATCTTAAGAATAGTTTAGCAGTGATATGGCCAATTAATACATTCTGTTTCAAGCCTTGGCCAACCATTTCAGCACAGACTAAACCTTGCTGGACACTGTAGTATTGTGGAATAGTGGGACAGGAGCCAAACTAAGTTACCGAGCTCAAAATTAAAGCAGATATCCCTGTCTTTAATAATGACCTAGCACTTACAGGAAACTTACAAGCTATTGGTGCTTTAATTTATTTACATAGCTAGTGTAGTGGAAGTGGTCATTTGCAATTTCAAATTCTTAATGTACAATAAAATTAATTAAAATATTCAATCTTTATAAATTGGTTTGGCCTCATTTGTTTTTTTTTGCACTATATTTTGGTATGGTTATTGGATTTTTGGAAAGAGTGAAGGGGGATGGAAGCTGGAATGGTAGGATTCATTCAGGTGGAAACATTAGGAGAAACATGAATCTCCTTGAAACAGTGAAAATTAAAATAAGATTGATTGAGGGTGTTCAAAATCCTGAAGGGATTTAGCAGAGCACATAAGGAAAAACTGGCATGAGGATTTCCTTAAAAGCAAGGGTTCCCAACCTTTTTTAATGCCACGAGCCCCTACCATTAACCGAGAGATCTGTCGACCCCAGGTTGGGAACCGCTGCTTTAGAGCATCTGGAAAAGAAGCAGAGAGCAAGGCAGCTCTATAAAACCCTGGTTAGACCATACTTGGAATATTGAATTGGTTTCTGGTCACCTCATTTTCGGAAGGATGTGGAAGGATTAGAGAGGGTGCAGAGCAGATTTACCAGGATGCTGCCTCAAATTAAACAGCATGTCAGGTTGATCCAGTGAGGGTTTTTCTCTTTGGAGTGAAGGAGGATGAGAGGTGGCTTGGTAGAGGCGTACAAGATGTTAAAAGGTGTAGACAGAGTAGAGACTTATTCCCAGGGTGGAAATGGTTGTAACAAGGGGAAATAACTTTAAGGTGTTTGTAGGAAAGTATATGTGATGCTGGATGTAGTTTTTTTTTAACAAAGAGTGGTAGGAGCATGAAGCATACTGCCAGGGTGGTATTAGAAGCGGATGGATTAGGGACATACTCAAAATGCTGGAGGAACTCAGCAAGTCTGGCAGCATCTATGGAGAGGAATGAACATTCTACGTTTGAAAAGGAAAGAAGCCACAATAAGAAAGTGGGGAAGGAGGAGGAGTACAACCTGGCAGGTGATAGGTGACTACTTGATAGACACATGCTGATAGAAAAATGGAGGGCTATGTGGGAGAGAAAGGTTAGATTGATTGTAGGGTAGGTTAAAGTGTCAGCACAACATTATGGGCCAAAGGGCCTGTTCTATGTTCAATGGGATCTGTAGAGTGATAGTTCTTAGTCTGAGGAGCTGGATGCTTGGAATTACCTAAACATTTCACACATATTGTAGTTCAAATATTCCTTTCCCTTGACCCAATCCTTTAAGGCATAAGTTAGTATATATGTGCACAACTGGTATCTAAAACAGATTTCAGACTGAAATCATTTGTGAAAAGATTGAAGCAGTATCTTGTGCATTTTCTGTGAAGGTCACTAAGGACAGTGTGCCATTTCATAACTGGTAGTGTCCACTGCAAGTGGGGAGGCAGCCATTCGGGCATTTCATTATGGAGAAAAAACAATTTGAAAGAAACTTTCCTTTAAAAAACGTGAACATAGGTTATCTTGGAGTCACTGCCCAGCAAGTTCTTTGCAGTGCACTTGTAAAATCCAGTGTCTCTGTTGGAAGGGTTCTGGACAATGAGCGACCCTTGAGGGTGGAGGAACTTGTTGCCAATCAGGCGAGCTTGGAGCGTTGCCGTGAGCCGAGTCCGGTCCGGCAGCTCCCAGCTTATTTCCGCTCTTGGAATCCCCATGGCCATGCAGTTCAGCTGGACCGAGCTGCCGTGACGGGCATAGGTCACCGGCGCTGGTCCGTTGGTGATGCGCGGTGGGTAGGCTATGACAATCACCGCCACGCTCATCAAGGTAAGGCCCAGCTCACTCACCGACTTGCAGGTGTAGGTGCCCCTGTCATACACCGAGGCCTCGTGGACGATCAGGGACCCGTTCTGCAAGAGTGAAAAGCGGCCTACGGATTGGGGTCTGCTCAGAACCACCCCGCTGGGTAAAATCCAGGATAACTGAGGCAGGGTGCTGCCTCCACTCATGCAGTCAAGTCGCATACTCTCTCCAGGTAAAACTTTGATCAGGTTCGTGTATCGATTGCGTATCTCCGGATTGTGTCCAATCTCCAAGGTGACAAATCTCTCCACAGAGCCTACTGTATTCCTGGCGATGCAGCGATAAGAACCAGCCTCTGTGGCGGTAGGGCTGCTGATGTGTAGTGTGCCGTCTCTAGCGTGGTACATCTTTGGTAACTGCTGACCAGACATCAGTTTCTTTCCATTCGGTAATATCCAGGTTACCTCCGGGGTGGGGCTCCCCCTGGTGGAACAGTTAAGGTTAACGCTGTTGCCGATCACAATGGCGACCCCAGCGTTCAGTGGGTTGGTAAATGAAGGCTTCTCCAGGTTGCTCTGCACTTCCAACTGCACTGTGAGCCTCGCCTCACCCCCTTCATTGCGAGCAATGCACGTAAACTGGGCTCCGTCCGACAGCTTCAGGCTCCTGATGTCCAGGGTGCCATTGCGGTGTACCTGAATTCTATCCCCATGGTACGGCGCAGTCACAATAATGTTCTCGGGCAGCACCCACATAACCCGCGGAGTGGGTATGCCTTCTGCTCTGCAGTCAATCAGCTTGCGGCTTTCCCTCATTGCTGTGTCCTTGACTATGATGTTGGAGCTCGTCCACCCATTAATGCTTGGGGGTTCAATAACTACTCGCACGGTGACGATCCTTCTCCTCTCCCCAGCTGTGTTTCTGGCTGTGCACGTGTAGTTCCCGCCATCTGACCTCTGAACCTTCTGTATGAACAAAGTGCCATCAGTGCCCAGTTGGTACTTCGACGAGGGAAAGATCAACTTGTTAGTTGGAGAACGCCAGGTGACCCAGGGGGTGGGTTCCCCCTTGGCTTCGCACTTCAATGAGGAGGTATCGCCGTACGGCACCTCAACAAGAGAGGGGGCGTGACCCTTGAAGGTCGGAGGCTCGGCCAGCACCTTCACGTTGACTTTCATCTCATCCTTGCCGATCTGGTTGACAGCGTAGCACGTGTAGTCGCCTTCATCCTTCAGGCCAACCTCGTTGAAGTAAAGGGTACCGTTATCAAAGACAGTGTACCTTCGCATCCTTGTTCCACTGTCATCTGACTGCATGACACTGTTGACCATGGTGCCGTCCGGCAAGCCCCACGAGATCTCAGGATCTGGTAGCCCCGATGCTATGCAATCAACTTTCAGGTCTTTACCATACATCACCTTATGGTTGGCATCTTGCTTGTATTCAATCTTCGCTGGTTTCATCATGACATTGACCTTAAGCACCATGAAGTCATCCCCCATGTTGTTTCTGGCGATACACAGGTAATCACCTGCATCTTTGTCTGTTACATACTGGACCATGAGTGTGCCATTGTCAAACACTTTGATTCTCTTGCTGTAACTGCAAAATAAACCAGAGTAAGAGTTGGCATTGGTAACATTATATTACAAAAACATATATCACAGAACACTATAGCATCGTATAGAAGCTTCACACTGCAATGTTGTGGCAACTTTTTAACCTAACCTATGATCTATCTAACCCTCTTACATAGTCCTCCATTTTTCTTTCATATAAGATAGATTGAAAGCATTGCCATGGGGTAAATTTTATTTGTTGTATATCTTAGTTATGCAAAGTTGCCTTATAGAACGTAGATCATTACAGCACAGTACAGGCCCTTTGGCCCTGTAAGTTATGCCAATGACATCACGGCCATTGGTTGAATCAAAGGTGGTGACAAATAAGCTTATGGGAGGGAGATTGAAAATCTGGCTGAACGGTGCCACAATATCTTACTCAATCCCAGCAGGACCAAGGAGCTGATTATTGACTTCAGGAAGAGGAAACCAGAGGTCCATGAACCAGTCCTCATTGGAGGATCAGAGGTGGAGATGGTAAGCATCTTTAAACTCCGCCATGTTATCTTCTCAGAGGACTTGTCCTGGGTCCAGCACATAAGTGCCATTATGAAGAAAGCAAGGAAGCACCTCTTCTTCATTAGAAGTTTACAGAGATTCCACATGGCATCTAAAACTTTGACAAAATGCTATAGATGTGTAGTGGAGAGTATATTGGCTGGTGGCATCACAACTTGATATGGAAACACAAATGCCCTTGAAACAAAACAAAATTCTAAGCCTCCCCCCCACCACCTCCACCACTGAGCACATCTACATGAGCGCTGTTGCGGCCAAGTAGCATCCATAATCAGGGACCCCCACCACCCAGTTCATACTCTTTTCTCACTGTTGCCATCAGGAAGAAGGTACAGGAGCCTCAAGACTCACATCACCAGGTTCAGGAACAGTTATTACCCTCAACTATCAGGCTCTGGAAACAGAGGCATAATACATAATACTTCACTCGTCCCATCACTGAACTGTTCCCACAAACTGTGGATTCACTTTCAAGGTCCTGCTGGTCCTACTTATTGTACCGTTCTTTAGCATTATTTTTTTCTTTATTGTATTTGCATAGATTGTTGTGTTTTACACATTTTTTTTGTTTGCACTGGTCTTTCATCAATTTTATTGTGTTTCTTGGATTTACAGTGTAATCTCAGGGTTGTATATGATGACATGTAAGTATTTTGTTAACACGTTTGCTTTGAAGTTTTGATCAATCTAACCCTTCCCTCCTGCGTAACCCTCCATTTTTCTATTATCCATGTCCCTGTCTAACAGCTCCTTGCATACCCCTAATGTATCTTCCGCTACACCATCTCTGGCAAGGAGTTTGATGCACCCACCACTTTCTGTATAAATAAATTACCTGTGACACACTCCTTATACTTTCCAAACAATCACCTTCCTTTGCATTAGCCATTTCCACTCTTGGAACAAGTCTTTGGCTATACACTTGATCTACACATCTTATCATTCTACACCTCTATCAAGTCACTTCTCATCCTCCTTTGCTCCAAAGAGAAAAGCCCTACCTCGCTCAGTCTATCTTCCTAAGACATGCTGTCTGATCCAGGCAGCATCCTGGTAAATTGTCACCGGTACCAGGGTGCTGTGAAAAACTTGCCTTGCATAGTCTGTGGTCCCAACGGAACAAGTTTTACCGCTCCAATTCTCCAGAGTATGGTTAGCTGCCACTGCACCTTTAAGGCTCAGACTGTCAATTATTGCCTGCTACAATCGTTCGTGGAAAGCCTGAACTCAGCTGAGCACTCAGTGCACAATCATAAGAGTTCCGTGTCTAGTACTACTGTTTGAGATGTTGACCTTGGATGTCATTTGTGTTGTCTTGTTTAACTATGTCTGAGTTAATTCGAGGTCATTCCCTGCACTTTGGTTCACCATCGCCCATAGCTCTCATGTTACACATGCTGTTCATGCAGATCAAATCGTTACACAGTGCAATGTAAAACAGTAACAATGCATAATCATTTCTTACAAAGCTAAACCCAATAAATGAATGGCAGCGATGCTTCACTACCAGATGAACTCAACGCCTCCTACGCCCACTTTGAAAGGGAGAATATAACTGCAGCTGTGAAGATCCCTGCTGCACCTGGTGACCCTGTGATCTCCACCTTGGAGCCCAATGTTTGGCTGTCTTTAAAGAGGGTGAACCCTCGCAAGGCGTTAGGCCCCAACGGAGCACCTGGTAGGGTTCTGAAAACTTGTGTCAACCAACTAGCAGGAGCATTCAAGGACATTTCCAACCTCTCACTGCTATGGGCGGAAGTTCCCACTTGCTTCAAAAAGGCAACAATTATACCAATGTCTAAGAATAATAATGTGAGTTGCCTTAATAAGTATCCCCCTGTAGCACTCACATTGAGAGTGATGAAATACTTTGAGAGGTTGGTCATGACTAGACTGAACTCCTGCCTCAGCAAGGACCTGGACCCATTGCAATTTGCCTGTCACCACTATATATCAATGCAGACACAATCTCAATGGCTCTCCACATGGTCAACCTGGATAACACAAACACCTATGTCAGGATGCTGCTCATCGACTATAGCTCAGCATTTAATACCATCATTCCCACAATCCTGATTGAGAAGTTGCAGAACCTGGGTCTCTCTGCAATTGGATCCTTGACTTCCTAACCAGAAGAACACAATCTGTGCAGATTGGTGATAACATCCTCCTCGCTGATGATCAACACTGGTGCACCTCAGTGGTGTGTGCTTAGCCCACTGCTCTACTCTCTATACCCATGACACTGTGGCTAGGTGTAGCTCAAATATCATCTATAAGTTTGCTGACGGTACAATCATTGTTGGTAGAATCTCAGATGGAGATGGGTACAGGTGCGAGATATACCAACCAGTGGAGTGGTATCGTAGCAACAGCCTTGCACTCAATGTCAGTAAGACGAAAGAGCTGATTGTGGACTTCAGGGAGGGTAAGACAAAGAAACACATACTAATCCTCATAGAGGGATCAGAAGTGGAGAGAGTGAGTAGTTTCAAGTTCCTGGGTGTCAAAATCTCAGAGGACCTAACCTGGTCCCAACATGTAAAGAAGGCAAGACAGTGACTATACTTCATTAGGAGTTTGAAGAAATTTGGTATGTCAAAAAAACACTCAAAAACTTCTATGGATATACAATAGAGAACATTATGACGGGCTGCATCACTGTCTGGTATGGGGGAGCTATTGCACAGGACCAAAAGTAGCTGTAGAGGGTCGTAAATTTAGTCAGCTCTATCTTGGGTATTAGCCTACAAAGTACCCAGGACATCTTCAAGGTCCGGTGTCTCAGAAAGGCAGCGTCCATTATTAAGGACCCCCAGGGAATGCCCTTTTCTCACAGTTCCCATCAGTTAGGAAGTACAAAAGCCTGAAGGCACACACTCAGTGATTCAGGAACAGCTTCTTCCCCTCTGCCATCCGATTCCTAAATGGACATTGAATCCATGAACACTACCTCACTTTTTAAATATATATTATTTCTGTTTTTGCACGACTTTTAATCTATTCAATATACATATACCATAATTTATTTATTTCTCTTCTATACTATGTATTGCATTGAACATTTGCTGCTAAGTTAACAAATTTCATGACACATGTCATGATTATGCAGAAAGTTTGAAGTTAATAACTCATCAGTGGTGATTGATAAGTTCGTAGCCTAAGGTAGAAGGAGATGAGTTATTAACTTCAAACTTTCTGCATAATCACTTGAAGAGTTGACCTGCATGTGCATGTAATGAGAGCTGTATAGTTCATTTCCTTCTACCTTAGGCCTCAAACTTATCAATCACCCCTGCTGTAGACACTTTCTGGAGGTCCAAGATCTGTATGCTCCACTACCGCTGGACTGTGTATAAATGTAGGAGGGGACTATGTTGAAAAATAAATAACCCACGTTTTCTAAAATTGACTCCTTCTACCTTAGGCCACGAACTTATCAATCACCCATCGTATATACAATCCTGAGATTCATTTTCTTGTGGGCATAATCAGTACATCTATAGAATAATAACCATAACAAAATCAATGAAAAACTGCAAAACCTTGGTATTTAACCATAGTGCAGAAGACAGCAAACTATGCAAATACAAAATTAAAAGAATACTAATAATAAATTTAAAAAACAATAAATATCGAAGATGTGATGAAATTGGTCCATTGGTTGTGGGAACATTTTAAAGATGGGGCAAGTGAAGTTATTCCCTTTGATTCAAGAGCCTGATGGTTGAGGGGTAGTAACTGTTCCCGAACCTGGTAGTGAGAGTCCTGGGGCTCTTGTACCTTGTTCTTGATGGCAACCGGAGAAGAGAGCATATCCTGGGTAGTGGGGGTCCTTGATGATGGATGCTGCTTTCCTGGAACAACATTCCATGTAGATGTGCTCAGTGATGGGGAGGGTTTTTACCAGTGATGGACTGGGCCATATCCATTACTTCTTGTATGAATTTTCGTTCAAGGGCATTAGTGTTTCCATACCAGGCTGTGGTGCAACCAGTCAATTAACTCTCTGCTGTGTATCTATTGAAGCTTGTCAAAGTATTAGATGACATGTCAAATCTTTGCAAACTCCTAAAGAAGTAGGGGCACTGCTGTGCTGTCTTCATAATTGCACGTAAGAACTCACTTTTGCCCTCTTAGATGGACTCTTGATTTCACAATCCACTTAAGGCTTTGTACCTCATTGTCATTCTCCACTGCACTTTCTCTGCAACTGTGACACTATATTCTGTATTCTGTTATTACTGTTCCCTTGTAATACCTCGACGTACTGACATGATGAATGATCTGTAGGGATGGCGTGCAAAGCAAAGTTTTTTTCCACTGCACCTCAGCACATGTGACAATGACAGACCAATTTAATTTATATTTTTCCAGGAGAAAACTATAATTTTTAGTATTAACACTTTTATCCATGCCTTGAGGTTTACCTAGATTTAATACAAAAACTCTTTATATAATGCATGCCACTTAACTGGAAAGGGTGAAGAGTAGATTCATGAGTAGGCTACTGGGACTAGTTATAAGAAGAGACAAGGTAGTCTAATTTGCTTTTCCTTTGAGCCTAGACGATACCTGCTAGATGTGTATAAAATGATGAGCGGTGGAGATATGGTGGCTGGTCAAAACTAGAGCGCCACAGTAATGTAGCGGGGAGTGCGACGTTTTGCAGCTTCGGATGCAAGATTGGGATTCAGTTTCAGTCACTGTCTGTAAGGAGTAAGTATGTTCTCCCTGTGACCACGTGGGATTGCTCCAGGTTTCCTTCCATATTCCAAAAGCATACTGCTTAGGATTACTGAGTTGTAGGCACACTACATTGGCACCTGAAGAGTGGTGACACTTGCCCAGCACAACCCTCGCTGATTTGACATGATACAAAATGATATATTTCACTCTATGTTTTGATGTACATGTGACAATTAGATCTAATCTTTAGAGGACAACAATTTAAGGCGAGGGGAGGAGGATTTAAAGGGAACCTGAGTGGAAATAATTTCATGCAGACGATGGTGGGCATAGGGAACGAGCTGCCAGAGGGAGCAATATGGGTTGACACAGTTACAATATACAGTATGTTCCCTTGTTTGCTTCTCTCTCCCATCTACCTCTGTTAAGGCCCATTAGAATCTTACAAAGTTGAATAAGGTCACCCTTCTTGTATTCAGTTATAGTCGCCTCATTATGGGACGGATATGAAAGCTTTAGAGATGGTGCCAAAGCAAATCTTATGAGGATAGGTTGAGCAAGCTGGAGTTTTTCTCTTCAGAGCAAAGCAGGACGCTAGACGTGTACAGTATATGATGATAAGAAGCATAGGTCAAGTGAACAGCCAGAGATTTTTTTTTCCTAATGGGAGAGGGCATAACTTTAAGGTGATTGGAGGGAAGTATAAGGGGCGTCAGAAGTTCAGTAAGTATTTTGTACTGAGTGTAGTGGGTGCGCTACCAGGTTTGGTGGTAGAGGCAGGTACGTTAGAGACATTTTAGAGACTTTTAGATAGACTTTTAGACTTGGATGAAATAAAAATGGAAGGGTATGTAGGAGCAAAGGGTTAGACTGATCTTAGAGCAGGTTACAAGATCAGCATAATATCATTGGCCAAAGGAAACTGAGAGGGCTTTCGCTGCAATAGCAGCAATGACTTGCAGGGTAGTATATGCTGACATATACAGCATGTACGTACTTTAGTAACAGATTTTCTTTTGAAATTTTTGAACTTTTTGAACAACACATCCCTCCTCGAGTGAAACTGCTCATCGGGTTACCGAGCATCCTTACTGTACCTGTAGTGTGAATCCACGAGCAATTTTGAAGGCAGTCTCCAGAATACCCTTGGTCCTGGATTCCCGGCTGCCTCACAGTCCAGGTGCAGAATGCTGCCGTAACTCACGTCCACTCTCTGAGGAGAAGACAGGGTGATCTTCGCTGTGGCCGAGTGCTTCTGGATTTCAATGCCCACCGTCCTCCTGGCCACGCCAACCACATTGGTGGCCACGCACTCGTAAGTGCCCACTTCCCGCGGCGACAGGTGGCGGATGTAGAGGGTGCCGTTCGGGAAGACGAATAGGTTGCCGTTGATGAACTGGGAAGGCCGGATCTGCACGCCGCCTGCCAGGATCCAGCGGACGTTGGCGGGCGGGGCCGCCCTGGTGGTGCAGTGGGCGTGGACGGACTGGCCCAGTGCCGCTGAGACATTCTCTACCCTCTGCCCCAGGATCCGAGGGGGAAGGGCGGAGACGTGCAGCCTCACTGTCACCACGTCAGCCCCCGCTGCATTGCCGGCGATGCACCTGTAGACCCCCCGGTCAGAGAAGGCGGTCTGCCTGATGTCCAGTGTCCCATCGGCGGCCAGTGTCGCACTGCCATCCACGTCGCCCGGTGCCTGCAGCATGCGCCGGCTCGGCAGCAACCAGGCGACGTGCGGGGCTGGGCTCCCTTCAGCCTTGCACTCCGCTGTGAACGGCTCGCCCAGGTAGACGGTGGCATCCCGATGGCGGGCTTCGGATATCCGTGGTGGCTGGGCCAACACAACCAGGGTAGCCAGCATCTGGTCGGCACCGTGAGGGTTCTGCGCCACACACAGGTACTGCCCGCGGTCCTGCACCTCGGCCCCGCGGATACTGAGGGTCCCGTTGCTAAAGACTTCAAACCTCAATGAACTGTTGCCTGTGGTCATTACTGCCCCTGAAAGAAACACAAAGTCTTGAAGACTGAATGGAATCATAGAACATATTTAAATATCTAACACTAGGGGGCATGCATTTATGTTGAGAGAGGGTTCATAGATCAAAGTGTGTATGCAGTATTCAACCCTGAAATTCACCTTCCCCACAGACAGCCACGAAACAAATACGGACCATGGAACCAATCCGTTCAAAGAAAACCATCAAACATCAAACACCCCTGCCCCACCATGTGCAAAGAAAACCATGCAAACAGCAACAAAAAAAAATTAAAAAACACAAAAGGCATATTTCAGAACATTTCTTTGGAGACCTCTGGAGCATTTTTTTTCATGGGGAATGGCCGGTGCCTGGAACGTACTGCCAGTGGTGGTGGTGGATTAAATGCACCATTAAATGCATTTAAGAGACGCCTAGATAGGCACATGTTTCGCTGCAGGCATAGGAGGCTGTTCTGCCCATCGTTGGCTTGCCCAGACCAAGATGTAACTTTCTACTAATCCTTCTTCCCTGTTTTCAGTCCATTTACCCATTATAATTACCCAAGTAATTACTAATCACCAGGGCATTTTTAAAATCATAGAGTTAAACATGATTCAACAACCCATCCCCACCATTAACAGTCGTCCTCTCCTTGCTACCATCAGTGAGGAGGCACTGGAGTTTGCAGACACTAACTCAATGATTCAGGAACAGCTTCTTCCCCTCCACCATCAGATTTCCAAATGGACAATGAACCCGTGAACGCTCCCTCAGTATTCTTCTTCTCTTTTTGCACTGTTTATTTAATTTAGTTTTCTTTTTGAAATATACTTATTGTAATTTATAGATTTTATTATTGGGTATTGTAAAGGACTGCTGCAACAAATTAAATAAATAAGCAACAAATTTCATGACATATGATTCTGATTCTGAATCTGATACTAGCCCTGCACAACAGAGCTGAAGCTGCCATTTCTTCTGCCACTTCCCAGTACCCCGCACAATTTAGAAAGGCCAATTAAACTACAACCCAGCATGTCTTTGAGATGTGGGAGGAAATTGGGGCAACAGGACAAAACACAGGGGCACACAGGGGGAAGTCCCCACCTCGAGGGCCTGAGTAATGGGGAGAGGTTGGGCAAACTAAGGACTGCAGCTTAGGAGACCGATGCCGGTGTAAAGGTTTATAATCTCATGAAGGACATTGATAGGATCAATGTGCACTAATCTTTTCGCCAGGGTTGGGGAATCAAGCACTAAAGAGCAAATTCAAAGTCAAAATTCAAAGAATGTATATGCCATTATATAAATCTCTGAGATTCATTTTCTTCAAGCATTTACAGGAAAATAACAAAATTCAATAGAAGTTATGAAAATCTATACATAAACAAAGACTGAGAAACAACCAATGTGCCAAAGGAAACAAATCATGCAAATATTTTTTTAAAAATACTGAGGACACAAAAATGAGTCCATCGGTTGTGGAGTTAGTTCACCGTTGAGGTGTTGAAGCTGAGAAATGAGGGATCTAATAGGAACCTAAGGGGTGGTGTGTACACGGAATGAGCTGTGACAGGAATGGTTGAAGCAGGTACATAAACAACATTAAAAAGCAGTTGGACAGTAACATGGTAGGAAAGATCATAAAGAGACACATATACATCGAAATATTGAAATATAGAGTGAAATGTGGCATCCTTTGTGTCAATGACCAACACAGTTCAAATATTGTGCAGAAGCAGTCCACAAATATCGCCATGCTTGAGGTACAGATGAGGGCACAGGTGAGCGTACTGATGAAGACAGGTGAGGGTATAGATGAGATTAGAGTTGAGGGCATTAGTGTAAACTACCATCAGAAGCATGATAGGTTATATTAGCTACATGATAACCATTTTCTTTTCTGCCCAAACCTCCTAGAATACTAGTATGCTAAATGCGTAGAAGTGTTAAATTCCCAGAAGATTTACAACAAAGGAAGCAATTTTGCCCTCATCTGGGGCTTCACCTGGCTATTAAGAAATATCAGACCAGAATGAGGTTTATTATCAATGACATGTGGTGAAATTTGTTGTTCTGTGTCTGCAGTACAGTGCAAGACATTAAAAATTATTATAGGTTACAAAAGTAAATAAATAATTAGTGCAAAAGAGGAGGAGTGAGTTAGTGTTCATGGACTGTTCAGAGTTCTGATGGTGGAGGGGAAGAAGCTGTTGCTAAAATGTTGAGATTGGGCCTTCAGGCTCGTATACCTCCTCCCTGGTGAGAAGAGGGTATGTTCCGGTGGGTGACATACCATTGTTGTGCCGTGGTGGAACCAGCTCAGTTTACAACCCTCTTCAGCCATAAGACCATAAGATTACTTAATTCAGTTGTTGATAGTCTATTGTCAATCTCCAACAACCATCTGGTTTCCTTACTGGTCATATGAGACCATAGATCATAAGACAAAGGAGCAGAAGTTGGCCATTCGGCCCATCGAGTCTGCTCCGCCATTTACATCATGAGCTGATCTAATCTCCCCTTTGGTCCCATTCCCCAGCCTTTTCACCATAATCTTTGATGACCTGACTACTCAGATACCTATCAATCTCTGCCTTAAATACACCCAATGACTTGGCCTCCACTGCCGCCCATGGCAACAAATTCCATAGATTCACCACCCTCTGGCTAAAAAAAATTTAGCCTCTGTTAATCCTGCATATTGTGCTATCCAGTCTAATCCCACCTCCCACCATTAGCTCCATGGCTCTGCAGTCACAATTTTTCACATGCGTACCCAAGAAAGCTTTAACCGCGACGAGTGCTCCTTGTCTCTCGGGTCCCTTCAGTCAGTGAGTTCTAGACCCACCTCTGGGCGAAAAAGAAAAATCTATGTCTTCAAATCCTGCTACTGATTACTTTAAGATCCTGCTTCCTACATTTTGGCCTCTGTTCATGTAAATAAATTCTTCCTATTTGACCCATCCAGGACCCATGATTGGATACACCTCAATTGTCTCCATACAGCAATTCTCTGTTCCAAAGAAAGCAACCCAGCAATGTTTCACCCTAACTAAAATGTTTCAGACCTGGCAGCTTCTTCATAAATCTTCTCCAAAGTAATCTCAACTGTTCTGTAATGTGGTGACCAGCTGTGCTCGAACCAAGGTTTGCTTCAGTTCAAGCTAAACCGTCCTGTTGTTATGCTTGTGTCTTTGGCTAATAAAATAAAGCATTGCGATTGCTTTTTCATCAGATTTCCACACATCCTGCTGCCTGTGTCCTCTGTTCGTCTAGAACCCTCAATATCCTCCCGTTTACTGTTAGCTCCCCTTTGTCTTCATAAACTTTCCCAACCGCATTACCTCACACTTCTCTGGACTGAACTCCATTTACACCACTGGCCAGACCTTCTTCCATATTTCGTTAAGATGTTGAAAGAGTCCATCTGGCTCAGTGAGTTTTTCCTAGCCTTCAGAGCAATTCCACCATCTCTTACACCCAGTGACACTTTCACACCTAAGTTCTGCAACCTCCTGCAGCCGGCTTCCACCTCAATAGCAAGCCCACAGCTAGTTTTGCACCCGCTGACAAATTAATGAAGTTAAATTCATTATTACAAAGCACAAGGGGACGATCGTTCACGAGAACGATCCCAGAAATCAAAGGGCTAGCATATGAGGAGCGTTTCAACACGTACAAACAAGCTGGATGAACTCAGCAGGTTGGGCAGCATCCATTGAACTGAGCAGTCAACATTTCGGGCCGACACCCTTCGTCAGGACTGAAGAAGGAGGGGGAAGGTGGATGGTGCCAGGTGAAAAACCAATCAGGGGAAATATCAAGGGGGTGGGGGAGGGGAAGCAGGGAGGGGAATAGGCCAGAGAGATGAAGAAGGAATGTAAGGGGAAAGCACTATGGGTAGTAGAAGGCAGAATCATGAGAGAGGTGATAGGCAGCTAAAAGAGGGGGAGCGTTTGTTGGCTCTGGGCCTGTACTCACAGGAGTTTATTTTTAAACAGAGAGTAGCTTTATCTATCATATGTACATAGAAACCTACAGTGAAATGCATCGTTGGCATCAAGGGCCAACACTGTCTAAGGATGATCTGGGGGTGACCCGCAGTATTAGCATGTTTCCAATGCCAACATAGCATACTGACTTAGTAACCCTAACCCGCACGTCTTTGGAATGTAGGATAAAACTGGAGCACATGAAACAAACCCACACAGTCACATGGAGAACGAATCCTGGTCTAACAGTTGGCACCGTAAAACATTATGCTAACCATTACGTTACCTTGCCACCCAGAATGGGGGGTGGGGGGGCGGTGTTCTCATTGAAACTTAATGAATATTGCAAGTCTTAGATCAGGGGTTACCAAACGTTTTTATGCCATTGACCTCTCCTATTAACAAAAGGGACTGTGTATCCCAGGTTTGGAACTCCTGTCCTAGTTGGAGTGGACACGGAGAGGATATTTCTAATAGTGGGGGAGTCTAGGACCAGAGGACACAGCCTCAGAAAAGGAATAAGGAGGAATTTCTTCAGCCAGAGGGTGGTAAACCTATGGAATTCATTGCCAAAGATGGTCGTGGGGAACAAGTCATTGAGTATATTGAAAGTGGATGTTGATAGGTTCTTGATTAGTAAGGGTGTCAACATTTACGGGGAGAAGGCAGGAGGATGGGGATGAGAGGGAAAGAAATCAGTCATGATTGAATGGTGTAGCAGAGTCGATGGGCCACTTGGCCTAATTATGCTCCTACGTCTTATGCTCTAACTCCTGTTACTCCCACTGGTAATAAGTCTCCAGACACCAAAGGAACCATCACTATCAACACTTTCTATAAAACTCTGATTTAATATTGGATACAGGATCACTCTCCCTTGAAGTCCATGGGTTTCTACTCACTGGACCAATCTGTGACACGAGCAATCTCTCTGAGGCCTTGCAAAAACCTAAGTAGATTACTTCTAAATCGAGGTAGAATCCTTCCTGCTGCCATAAGGAAGAAGGCACAGAGCCTCCCGAACCATGCTACCAGGTTAAGGGACAGTTATTATCCCTCATCCGCTAGGCTCTTGAACCAGATGGGATAACTTACCCCCAACACTGAACTGTTCCCACAATCAATGGACACTTTCAACAACTCTTCAGTTACTTCAGGCAGATGGGGCTCATCAGCCGTGGTTGGCAGCTTATCTAGGAGAAGGAACACTGTCATCTCAAACCTCTGCTGCTTACAGCTATACCCACTCAGGGGGAAGGCTTTGGGAACAAACCCCGAGGAAAATTCCAGAGCTGGAGTCCCTAAGGCAGCCCCACGTTGAGTTCAGCACTGACTGGCAACTCCTGCAACACTGCTGGTGCAAATTATATTGGTCTCTGCCATTCCTTTGGCTTCATCCGCTGTGTGGAGAAGGGCAGCCTGATACATGGACAACAGCTTGCTCCCCATATCATACTGACCTGGCTTGTATATGACGTAGACAGTTGGGATTCAACATCCATGGTCGATCCCAACCAACAGAGGGTTTCAGACCTAACTATCCCTTAAATGCCACTATCCAATCTGCTACTGCCACATACCCCTGGCAGTCTGTTCCAGGCACCCCTGTGGGAAAAAAAGACTTAAGCCACGCATCTTCTTTAAACTTTCCTCCACTCTCCTTACATACACGTCATCAAATATTTTTGACATCCTTCTCATAGCAAAAGATACCGATCGTCTATCTTTTCTAGGCCCCTTATAATTTTACAAATTTCTCTCACATCTGACCTCAACCTGTGATACTCCAAAGAAAACAATCCAAGGTTGAAAGAGTACTGAGAAAACTTATAATAATGTTGCCAGGTCTGGAGGACCCGAGTTATGAGGAAAGATTGAATAGGTTAGGACTTTACTCCTTTGAACTGAGAAGATTGAGCAGAGATTTGATAGAGGTATGTAAAGTTACGAGGGGTATAGATAGGGTAAGTACAAGCAGGCTTTTTACACTGAGGTCACAGGTTAAGGGTGAAAGGTGAAAAGTTTAAGAGGCACATGAGGAGAAACGTCCTCACTCAGAGGCTGTGAGAGTGTGCAATGTGTTGCCAGGGCGAGCTCGATTTTAATGCTTAAGAGAAGCTTGGATAGGTTCATGGATGGTAAGGGTAAAGGAAGCTACTGGTCCCAGTACAAGTTGATGGGAGCAGGCAGTTTAAATGATTTGGCTTGGACTAGATGGGCCGAAGGGGCTGTTTCTGTGCTGTACTTCTCTATGACTCTCCTCATAGCTAACGCTCTCTAATCTACTGAACCGCTTCAGGATCCTCTGCAAAGCTTCCACGGTTGCGCTGACCACAACTGCATACCAGACTCCAAATGTGGCCTAATTGAAGATTTACTAAGCTGTAACATGGCTCTTATATTCAGAAACGGACTCCAATCCCTCAGCAATGACCCCGATAACTTGTTTGTCGCTAAACCAACCTTAAATGATTCCATTTATTTCCTCATTTTCAAAAAGTCCTCAAACGTTCTAGCATCTACCCCAGAAAGAGATCTTGAGAAATGGATATCTTAAGGGAAAAATCTACCAATCTACCTTCAGGAAATGAGAATGAATAAACTGGCAAAATTGTTCGATGAATTATAGTCTTTGAAATAACTTCTAATTAGTTCCAGTGGTAATATTGGCATCTAAGCTACACTCATATTGAGCCTATTAATTTAGACTTCCTTTACCAAATTAAAACAGAAATCGAACAGTGCAGCACAGTACAAGCACTTTAGCCCACAATGTTGTGCCAAACGTTTAAAATACTCCATGATCAATCTCGTACTTTCCTCCTGCAAAGCCCTCACCTTTTCTTTTATCCATGTGCAGTACCTATTTGAGAGACTCTTGAACATATCTAATGTATGGCCTCTACCACCCTTCCTGGTAGCACGTTCCACGAACTTAGTGCTCTCTGTGGAAAAAAAGCTACCTCTGACATCTCCCCTATACTTTCCTCCAATCACCTTGAAATTAAAAACACAAGTAAGTCTGCAGATGCTAAAAATCCAAAGCAGCACACACAAAAATGCTGGAGTCCTGAAGAAGGGTCTTGGCCCAAAACGTCAACTGTTTACTCTTTTCCAGAGATGCAGCCTGACCTGCTGAGTTCCTCCGACATTTTGTATGAAATCTACGAAAATGAAGAAGCAGTTGATGTTTCGGGTGGTAACTGATGCACCATCAATAACTCTCGGAGACGTGAGACGAGATATAGGCTTTTATTGGCTGGAAGAAAGAACAAGCAGCAAGTGACCACCACACAACATCCTGGAGACTGAGACCGGGGCTGTGCCTCCAATTGCCTTTATACCGGGGTCCGTGGAAGGAGCCACGGTCAGTGGGAGGAGCCACAGGAGCAGTCAGCGGGGGGCGTGTCTAGACAGATATGTGTAGTTCACCACAGTAACCCTTGTATTAGCCATTTCCATTCTGGGGAAAAGATGCTGCTTGTCCACTCTGTCACTGCCTTTTTTAATCTTTTACACCGTCTATCAAGTCACCTCTCATCCTCCTTCGCTCCAAAGGAAAAAAAACCCTAGTTCTTTCAACCTTTCCTCATAAGACATGCGCTCTAATCCAGACAGCATCCTGGTAAATCACTGCATTCCCTCTAACACTTCCACATCCCTCCTACACTGAGGTGACAGGAATTGAACATAAGTGCGGTCTAACCAGAGTTTTATAGAGCAGCAACATTAACTCATGGTTCTCGAACTTGATCCCCCAACTACCACACCATCAACTTGTGTAGCAGCTTTGAGGGACTTGAACCCCAAGATTCCCCTTTTCTCCCACACTAAGAATCCTGTCATTAATCCTGTACTCTGCCTTTGAGTTCAAACTTCCAAAGTGAATGACTTCACACTTTTCCAGATTGCCACTTCTCAGCCCTGCTCTGCACCCTGCCAAAGTCCCTTTGTAACTTACGACAACCCCTGCACTATCCACAATGCCACCAACCTCTGTGTCACCTACAAGCTTACTAACCCACCCGTCCAAGGTTCCAAAACATATCAAGATGTTCCCCAAAGCCATTATCAAACAAATTTGTCACCAAGTCAAAAGCAGAAGTTAGAACAGATGATAAAAGCTTGGGCCAATATTTTAGGTTTAATAAAGAGGCTCCAAAGGAAGGAATATAGAGAGTTGGAGAGATATAGGACTGGAATTCCAGAGTTGAGGTCTTTGGCAGGTTACTGGATGGATCAGATATGAATATTAATTTGATGAATGAGAGGATCAAAAACAGCTCACAGAGTTTTAGGGCCTGAATAATTTGCCCAGAAAGGGTGAGGCTTTGGGAGCAACTGAAATGACTAAATACTCGAAAAGCAGAGCCATTGATTAATTAGGAGACAAAGCGAGTCAGCAAACACGAGGAATATGAGTAAACTGCACTGAGCCAACAGATGCAATAGGATTTTGGTTGACGTTTATGTCAATTTGTATTAGAAGGAAGACATACCGAAATATTTCTCTTGAATAGGAGAAATGTTCACAAACAAGAGAAAATCTGCAGATGCTGGAAATCCAACCAATGCACACAAAATGTTGGAGGAACTCCTCAGGCCAGGCTGCATCTATGGGAAAAGGGCATAGTTGATGTTTCAGCCCAAAATGACAACTGTACACTTTTCCATAGATGCTGCGTTGCCTGAGGAGAAATATTTCACCTGTTTGGACGAAAACAGGAGAAATAGAAAGGAGTTATAGGCAGGTGGTCACACCAGGGCCACAGAAGACAGACAGGTGGGTCACAATCAGGAGAGGGAAAGGGAAGAGTCAGGTACTAGAGAGTACCCCTGTGGTTGTACCTCTTGACAATAAGTACTCCTGTTTGAGTACTGTTGGGGGTTCAGCCTACCTGGGGGAAGTGGCAGTGGCTGTGCCTCTGGCACAGAGTCTGGCCCTGTGGCTTAGAAGGGTAGGGAAGGGAAGAGGAAGGTAGTAGTGATAAGGGACTCTATAGTTAGGGGGTCAGACAGGCAATTCTGTGGACACAGGAAAGAAACTCGGATGGTAATTTACCTCGCAGGTACCAGGGTCTGGGATGTTTCAGATCGTGTCCAAGATATCCTGCAGTAGGACGGAGGACAGCCAGAGGTCGTGGTATATATTGGTACCAATGACAGAGGTAGGAAAAGGGAAGAGGTCCTGAAAAAAGACTACAAGGAGTTAGGAAGGAAGTTGAGAAGCAGGACCACAAAGATAGTAATCTCAGGATTACTGCATGTGCCACGCGACAGTGAGAATAGGAATAAGATGACGTGGAGGATAAATGCGTGGCTGAGGGATTGGAGCAGGGGGCATAGATTCAGATTTCTGGATCATTGGGACCTCTTTTGGGGCAGGTGTGACCTGTACAAAAAGGACAGGTTGCACTTGAATCTCAGGGGGACCAATATCCTGGTAGGGAGGTTTGCCAAGGCTACTGAGGAGAGTTTAAACTAGAATTGTTGGGGGTGGGAACCAAACTGACGAGACTGGGGAAGAGAAGGTTAGCTCACAAATAGAGAAAGCTTAGAGACAGTGTGAGAGGGAGGATAGGCAGGTGATAGAGAAGGGACGCGCTCAGACCGAAGGTTTGAGATGTGTCTATTTTAACGCAAGGAGTTTGTGAACAAAGTGGATGAGCTTAGAGCGTGGATCAATACTTGGAGATATGATGTGGTGGCCATTACAGAGACTTGGATGGCTCAGGGACAGGAATGGTTACTTCACGTGCCGGGTTTTAGATGTTTCAGAAAGGACAGGGAGGGAGGCAAAAGAGGTGGGTGCATGGCACTGTTGAACAGAGATAGTGTCACGGCTGCAGAAAAGGTGGATGCCATGGAGGGATTATCTATGGAATCTCTGTGGGTGGTTAGGAGCAGGAAGGGGGTCAATAACTTTACCGGGTGTTTTTTATAGGCCACTCAATAGTAACAGGGATATCAAGGAGCAGATAGGGAAACAGATCCTGGAAAGGTGTAATAATAACAGAGTTGTGATGGGAGGTTTTAATTTCCTAGATATCGATTGGCATCTCTCTAGAGCAAGGGGGATGGGGTGGAGTTTGTTAGGTGTGTTCAGGAAGGTTTCTTGACACAATACATAGATAAGCCAACAAGAGGAGAGGCTGTACTTGATTTGATATTGGGAAATGTACCTGACCAGGTGTCAGATCTCTCAGTGGGAGAGCATTTTGGAGATAGTAATCATAATTCTAGCTCCTTTACAATAGCATTGGAGAGAGATAGGAACAGACAAGTTAGAAAAGCGTTTGATTGGAGTAAGGGGAATTATGAGGCTATCAGGCAGGAAAATGGAGGCTTACATTGGAAACAGATGTTCTCAGGGAGAAGTACGGAAGAAATGTGGCAAATATTCGGGGATATTTGTGTGGAGTTCTGTATAGGTACATTCCAATGAGACAGGGAAAAGATGGTAGGGTACAGGAACCGTGGTGTACAAACGTAATACATCTAGTCAAGAAGAAGAGGGAAGCTAATAAAAGGTTCAGAGAGCTAGGTAATGTTAGAAATCTAGAAGACTATAAGCCTAATAGGAAGGAGCTTAATTCGGAGAGCCAGAAGGGGCCATGAGAAGGCCTTGGCGGGCAGGATTAAGGCAAACCCCAAGGCATTCTACAAGTATCTGAAGAGCAAGAGGATGAGATGTGAGAGAATAGGACCTATCAAGTGTGACAGTGGGAAAGTGTGTATGGAACCGGAGGAAATAGCAGAGGTACTTAATGAATACTTTACTTCAGTATTCACTATGGAAAAGGATCTTAGTGATTGTAGTGATGACTTGCAGCAGACTGAAAAGCTTGAGCATGCAGATATTAAGAAAGAGGATGCGCTAGACCTTTTGGAAAGCATTAAGTTGGATAAGTCACTGGGACCGGATGAGATATACCCCAGGCTACTGTGGGAGGTGAGGGAGGAGATTACTGCCTCTAGTGATGATCTTTGCATCATCAATGGGCACGGGAGAGTTTCTAGAGGGTTGGAGGGTTGCGAATGTTGTGCCTTTATTCAAGAAAAGGAGTAGAGATAGCCCAGGAAATTATAGACCAGTGAGTCTTACCTCAGTGGTTTGTAAGCTGATGGAGAAGATCCTGAAAGGCAGGAATTATGAACATTTGGAGAGGTATAACATGATTAGGAGTAGTCAGCATGGTTTTGTCAAGGGCAGTTCATGCCTTAAGAGCCTGATTGAATTTTTTGAGGATGTGACTAAACACATTGATGAAGGAAGGGCAGTAGATGTAGTGTATATGGATTTCAGCAAGGCAGTTGATCAGGTACCCATTGCAAGGCTTATTGAGAAAGTAAAGAGTTATGGGAACCAAGGGGACATTGCTTTGTGGATCCAGAACTGGCTTGCCCACAGAAGGCAATGAGTGGTTGTAGATGGGTCATATTCTGCATGGAGGTCGGCCACCAGTGGAGTGCCTCAGGGATCTGTTCCAGGACCCCTACTCTTCGTGATTTTTATAAATGACCTGGATGAGGAAGTGGAGGGATGGGTTAGTAAGTTTGCTGATGACACAAAGGTTGGAGGTGTTGTGGATAGTGTGGAGGGTTGTCAGAGGTTACAGCAGGACATTGATAGGATGCAAAACTAGACTGAGAAGTGGCAGTTGGAGTTCAACCCAGATAAGTGTGAAGTGGTTCATTTTGGTAGGATCAAATCTGATGGTAGAATATAGAGTTAATGGTAAGACTCTTGGCAGTGTCGAGGATCAGAGGGATCTTGCGGTCCGAGTCCATAGGATGCTCAAAGCTGCTGCGCAGGTTGACTCTGTGGTTAAGAAGGCTTACGGTGTATTGGCCTTTATCAATCGTGGAATTAAACTTAGGAGCCGAGAGGTAATGTTGCAGCTGTATAGGGCCCTGGTCAGACCCCACTTGGAGTACTGTGCTCAGTTCTGGTCACCTCACTACAGGAAGGATGTGGAAGCCATAGAAAGGGTGCAGAGGAGATTTACAACGATGTTGCCTAGATTGGGGAGCATGCCTTATGTGAAAAGGTTGAGTGAACTCGGCCTTTTGTCCTTGGAGCGACGGAGGATGAGAGGTGACCTGATAGAGGTGTATAAGATGATGAGAGGCATTGATCTTGTGGATAGAATTTTCATCCACCTGCTGGGAAATTGGTACACCACATTTCTGATTTGTATAAAAAAAGGAATAACTTGTGAAATTCCACTGTGGTTGGGGGGGGGGGGGGGAGGACTTCAAATAGAGGTCATAGGTTAAGGGTTAAATGTGAAATATTTAAGGAGAACCTGATGGGGAACATCTTCACTCAGACGGTGGTGCAAGCATGGAACAAAATGACAACTGAAGTGGTGGGTATGAGTCTGATTCTGGCAACTAAGAGAAATTTGAATAAGTATATAGATGGGAGGGCAGTGGAGGGCTATGATGCAGGTACAGGTCTGCTGTCTATTTAATACTTTAATAATATTTGAGTCATCTTGATGTGTTTGTGTATGTGTGTGTATAATATATACTTTTTTTTGTTTTTGCATGATTTTTAATCTATTCAGTATACATATACTGTAATTGATTTACTTTTTATTTATTATTTTTTTCTTCCATTTTATGCATTGCATTGAACTGCTGCTGCTAAGTTAACAAATTTCAAGACACATGCCATTGATTATAAGAAAAACCTGATTCTGTTATTTATAGTTTGATTAAGCATTCTTTCTTGTTTGCTTAAATACTTCATTGTTGGTTATACAGGTATTCCCCCCCCCCCCCTTAAAAAGGTAGCGTGTTCCTATGAAAACTTTCTTAAGCCAAAATGGCGTAAAGCGAAGAACCATTACTTTATATGGGAAAAATTTTCGTAAAAGTGAGAATCCTCTTTGTAATGCGAAAACAGGTTACTAATGTAGATCTTTTGTAAAAGTGAAGTGCCGTAAAGCGGGGGACACCTGTAACTAAAAATATGTTAATTGCTTACATCCAGCTTAAAGTAAAGATTAAGTTACATCCGCATTTCAGACTATGTCTTCCTTTGAATTAGCCTAATGTTTTGAAGTCACAAAACATAACAAGGTTGACAGGGGTAAGCAGAATAACAGCTTGACACAGACTAGATGGACCGAAGGGCCCATTTCTGTGTAGTAGTGCTCCAAAACTCCATGGATCTACGCAATTTACGGCAACCTGAATACAATTTATAAAGAATCTTATCAAGAAATCAAGTAATTTTCTGCTCTGTGGGAGGTATTTATTCTGAATTGTGTTATTGTTTTTCCTCAAAGCTCTGCTATAATGAATATATCTGTATAGATGGCATTATAAAACCATTCTGGCAGACCAGATCACATTACATGCTTCTCCACTGGTGATTGCAGTTTGATAGAGGAGACCTTACCTGTTGACACCTTTGACCAAGAAATAATAGGCATAGGATCCCCAAAAGCTTCACAGGGGAGATGCGCATCCATCTCTGCTTTCACTGACACGGTCACAGGACTGCTGGGAATTATCTTTGGTTTGGTTCCATTCATCCTAAACCTGGGAGGTGCCAGGGTAATATCAGGTGAGTCTCTCTCTACCCATGCAAGGCCCTGGGAGCTGTTTACTGAGGCAGTTTTAGAGAGCCACTCTGCCGGTGGTGTGGATACACTTGTCTGAGTAGGTACTGGAACTGGGCGGGTGGTTGTCTTGTAGGCGGCTGGTGAAGTCCTCACGTTAGTAAATGGAATCGGAACATGCACAGAATGTGTCTTCTGAGTGCCTCGACTGCTGTTGGATTTTTGTAAAGTGTGTTCTTTCAGCAGGTACTTTGTTTTATTCATTCTTGAACGGTTGCCTAAATCAGCAACAGACTTATTGCGGGGTTTGCTATTTGTCGTTCGGACTGGAGGCACTAACGTCGGCGTAGGAGGCCTGATAGAAGGCTCATCTGGCGTTGTCATGCTTTGCATGGTCATTGTAGCAAATACTGAGAAATTGGGCACGCTGGTGCCTACTGATGGGGATCCGGTTACAGAGTAAGGGGGCTTACCACTTGCTGCAGAGCTCAGTGTCTTTTGTGTTGGTTCTACGGGGATATATTTAGATTTATGCCATGTGCCTTTGTTTGGAATGGCCTTCGGCCTGAGGTTTCCACTTGACTTCCGCCCACCCTTCACAATCCAGGTCGAATTGCTGGTCTGCCCGGTGTGTCTTTCCTTCAATTGTTGCCAGCCACTTGTACGGTGCTTTGGAAGGAATCTGTCTGGTATAGCATTACTTTCAGATGTTCCCGTGGTGTCTATTCCGTCTCGTTCAATTTCTTTCACTCCAGCGTTCGGATAAGGGAGAGAATCCCTTCCTTGTGAGGTAACGCCACCCAATTTAACATCTGGATGTGGTGTTGTTTTGGTAACTTGAGGATGCAAATCAGGGACTACCACCAAGTTTCCAACAGTCGGTTGTATTTCTGGTGCAATGTTTTCAATTCCCATTCCATCTAGAGTTCTATTTTTAACAGAGGGTATTGAAGTCATAGTATCAACATAAGGAAGGGAAGGTATTTTTGGAGGGCTGTCACCTCTGTGGTCAAGACCTGTGGAAATTCCATCATCAGGATGAAACTTTGGTGAGTCAGGATCAGTTTCTAAAACTGTAGGTGGCATTTTTACCACAGCGTTTGATGTTTGAGTGCTGCCTGATCTCTGTATATTAGGAGCAGTGGCTGACGCCACATGGTAATTCAATACAGATTTGGATGTCAATGTAACTGTTGAAGAAACGGAATGTTCTGTAATTGGGACAAGTGGACTTAAGAAAACATTTGATGTTTCTCTGCTGTCCTCCAGCTCCACCACTGGAATATCTATAGTAGTTGTTCTCCCACTTGACACTGGCACATTATTAGAGTCCGGGGAATCTGGAGATTTACCAGTGGGGCTTACCATCGGAGCTGTCACAGTTGTAGTTACGAGTTTTGACTCATGTTGCAATTCATAGTGGCTTTGAGTACGCAGAGGTTTTGACCGCTGGATGGGAGGGATGGGACTGGCAGCCTTGTGATAAGTTTTTACCGCGGCCTGTTCTGTCTGCACCATTGGAGTTGTGTTCAGTCCTTGTACCTTTGGGCGATGTTGCTCTATGGTGGGACTTGTACCTAGATGTGTAGACTCTATCGTGGTCAAGACATTTGCCGAGGTCGTCCCTGGTCGTTCTGTGGTCAGTCGCTGTGGCTCTGTTTTGCGGTAAGCTGCAGTGGTCAACATCAAACCAGCCTTATTTTCTGTGGAAGCATTAATCCTGACTTTCTGTCTGCTTTCTTCTGTTGGAGCCCCTTTCATCGTCGGCCAAGTGGTGGACACCCCATTGGCCTTGGCCTTTGGTTGTGGATGATGGTTCTGCCTAAGCCTATTGAGACGATACCTCCTCCCGGGGCGTCTCTTCCGGCCGTACCTTCGAGAACCAGGGTAAGACAAACGCCTCCTGCCGGCTGCTCGTGTGCTGGTGTTGACGCCGGTGGTGGTGGCTGTCATGGTGCTGGACGCTGTTTTTTTAGGTGTAGTTGTTTCGCCTGACGAGGTGGGAACAGTTGTTGCAGCAGTGGAGATATTGTCAGCTTGGATTGTGGTACCAGCGGCAACAGTGGTTATTCTAGGTGTGGTGGTGTGAGTCCGTTGAGTAGTTCCCTTCAAAGCTGGGTCTCTGATGGACACTATGGGGGTGCTCAATGTAGTAGTTTCATTGACTACATTCAGATCTCCAGAGAAGTATGTGGTGTCATTATCACTGTTCACATTCACATCCACCATTGATTCCTTAGCCTTCGGATGGTCAAGGTTCCTAGCAACCCAAACTCCGGCAATTGACTCATCTACATACGTTTTCGGAACGCTTACTTGCTTGACATCACTCCCCACTTTCTCCTGAGTCAGCCACGTGTTGAGAAACATCCCCGTCGCTTCACTGGGATGCACTTCAACTGGCGGGGTGGGGGTCGGTACCTGTCCCAAAATCTCCGGTCCCCGAGTAGGTGTAGCCGCAGTGCTAGACTCTGTATTGATCTCGGGAGGAGGACTCGGTGTAAGCTTCTCCTCTGAAGGACCACGATGGCTTTCCGAAGGTTGCAGCTTGAGGTTTTCCCGGGACATAGCGTCCTCTGGTGTCCCCACCACTACATTATGTGAAGTGACCACGTGAATTAACTGATCCTCAGAGAAGTTCAGGTCACCGTTTCCAGAAGAGTCTTCCAAATCAAACCCTGCCTTTGGACTGGCCTTAGCGGGAACTTTCACGACGGTCCCAGGCACTCGTCGCCCAGGAGTGGTTGGAGACGGGAAGACTGATGTGTAGGCTTGGTGTGACGGGGCAACTGTCGGCCGGGGAATGGATTTCCTTCTGACTTTGGCCAAGATATCCGCCCACTTCTGTGGATCGATCTTCTTATTCGTCATATTGATCCGTCTGCGTGAGTCCAACCTCCTCCTGCCTTCAGCTGCCACCATCCCTCTGCCTCTCTTGAACCCTTTCCTCAGCCTGACGTCCCGAGGGTAATCCACTTTCGAATCATCCCGGGCTCCGTCAGCATGAAGATTTCTCCTCCCATTGGGCGGTCTGCCTGTGTATATGTTGTAAGTTACCTTCTTCTGACTCTCATGGGCTGTCACTTCACCCGAACCACCGTCTTCTTTTCCCTTCTGATACCCAGCCCTGAAGTAGATACGGGAAGGATTCCCCTTTTCGACCACCCGGCTGGGCAGCTTTTTAATGACAGCCACGTTGACGATCATTACATCTGAACCGTACCTGTTGGCTGCAATGCACCTGTAGTGTCCACTGTTGCCATCGTGGCCACTTCGGATGACCAGAGTCCCGTTTGCCTGGACTGATCCAGTTGTGGCATTTGTCGGGGCGGTGAGCGTGCTTCTGCTTGGGAGGATCCAGGTGAGCTGGGCTTCAGGTACTGAAGCGGCCGTACAGGGTAGAGAGATGGTGTCACCGTAAGGCACAATGATGCCTCTTTCCCTGACCTGTGACGCGTGGAGTTCTGCCGGCTGCACAACGACTCTGTGGGTCAGGCTGTCTGTATCATCCTTCACAGAGCCAATGCACTGATATAAACCTGCATCCAGATGTTCCACTGCCTTCACCACCAATTTCCCAGTGCTAGAGACCGAAATGCGGTTGCCCTCACTGGTGTAGGGTGCCGCAACTTGGTTACCATTGGGTAACACCCACTGTATCAATGGATTCTCAGAGGCAACCACCTGACATTGTAGCTCCAACATCGTTCCAGTAACCACAACATGAACCAGTTTTGTCTTGTCCTTCACTTTGATCAGAACCCAGTCAGTCTTCTCCCTTGTAGTACTCTGAACTGGAAATTGTTGAGACAGGTACAGTGAGAATATGAGGACAGCATCATTAGCAGAAGTTAGCTTTCTATCAAGTTTTATGTTGACATAATCTTGCACTAACCAGGAGGGCTTGGCCACTATGTTAGCCCTTACATCGGTGTAGTAATAGGAATCTCTGTCAACTGCTTGTCTATATTGGTAGCTTGAAGATTCTTGAGACATTGTTAAGTCCTTCTTTAGTCTTACAGGTGTTTCGCTGTAGTAGGCAATGAGTTTCCAAAGTCTTTCCATGTTTTCCTGATTCATGGGGCATGTCAGTCTTACTGAGAGTGTCACATTGACGGCTACATCTTGCTCAGTCACCCGACGCCACTTGGCATACCCCTCATTTTTCATACCGTGGATCTGACAGAACAAGTCATTTTTGTTTCCTTGTTGGTCCGTTAAGTTCAATGACATGCTGCCAAGAGGTTTTTGATAGTCTTCGTGCAATATATCTTCGGCTTCATCAGCTTCCCAGTCTTTGCTGTAACCCCTCTTCAACATGGATTTGATGGTCGGCTTTGTGCAGGTCAGTTCACTGGAGTCCAGTTTAAATAGTTCCTTTTTGATAAACTGTTTGGGTTCTGAACATACCGGGCACACTCGACCCTCGGGATTCGTTCTGTCCTTTTTACATTTCACGACATCTGTAAATGAGAAGGAAAGGATAACGTGGTAAATTATTAGGCAGGTTATTATTATCAGTGATTTTCTCACTGTTACCCTCAGGTAGGAGGTACAGAAGCCTAAAGGCACACACTTAGCGATTCAGGAACAGCTTCTTCCCCTCTGCCATCAGATTTCAAAATGGACATTGAACCCTTGGATACTACCTCACTTTTATTAATATACAGTATTTCTGTTTTTGCATGTTTTTTAATCTATTCAATATATATGTGCCGTATTATTATTTTTATTTTTATTTTATTCATTTTTCTCTTCTATATTATGTATTGTGTTGAACTGCTGCTACTAAGTTAACAAATTTCACATCATATGCCAATGATAATAAAACTGATTCTGATATTATTTTGACTTTGCCAAACTCCCCTATGTCTCCTGGTGGAAGAGGGGCTGTGAGATTCAGTCCTTGGACAGTACAAAGCACAAAGAGACGTCAACCCTAGAAATTTTCCCATCTTTCAGTGAGATCCTGGGTGCCAACATCTCTGAAGATCTTTTCTTGACCCAACATATTGATGCGATTATGAGTAAGGCATGACAGTGGCTTTATTTGGTTAGGAGTTTAAGGAGATTGGGTTTGTAACCAAAGACTAACAAATTTGTACAGATGTACCATGGAGAAAATTCTGATTGCATCACGGTCTGGTATGGAGGGGCCACTGCACAGGATTGGAAAAAGCTGCAGAGGATTGTCGCTAACTCAGCCAGTTCTAACATGGGCACTAGCCTCCCCACTATTGAGGACATCTTCAAAAGGTGATGCTTCAAAAAAGGCACCATAATACCCCACCACCTTAGATATACTCTCTTTTTATTACTACCATCAGGGAGGAGGTACAGGAGACTGAAGACACACACTCAATGTTTTATTAACAGCTTCTTCCCCTCCACCATCAGATTTCTGAATGGACAATGAACATAACCACGTTATTTTTCTCTCTTTTTGCACAACTTTTTTTTCTCAAACTTAGAGTGCATATCAAACGATTTACCCCCCTTGGAAGTTTTCATGTTTTTGAGGACAGCGTGCTCCAGGCAAATTTACAGCTGTGCCATATTATTTCCATTTTTTGAAGATTGACTTAACTGTACTCCAAGGGGTATTCAGTGACTTGGAAATTTTCTTGTATCCATCTCCTGACTTAAGCTTTTCAATAACCCTTAGCGGAGTTACTTGGAGTGTTCTTTTGTTTTTATGGTGTAGTTTTTGCCAGGATACTGACTCACCAGCAGTTGGACCTTCCAGATACAGGTGTATTTTTACGACAATCAGGTGAAACACCTTGACTGCACACAGGTGAGCTCCATTTAACTAATTACGTGACTTCTAAAACCTATTGGCTGCACCAGTGATGATCTGGTGTTTCATATTAATAGGGGTGAATACTTAATGAAATCAATTATTTTGTGCTTTATATTGGCAAATAACTTAGATCACTTTGAAAAGATCTTTTTCTGTTGATCAGTATCAATAAAAGCCAAATTAAATCCACTGTGATTCAATGTTGTAAAACCATAAAACATAAAAACTTCAGGGAGGGGGGGCAAATACTTTTTATAGGCACTATATATATTTCTTATTGCAATTTATAGTATTTGTATGTATTTCACTATTCTGCTGCGACAAAACAACAAATTTCATGACATATATCAGTGATAAAAACATGGAGAAAAAAATCATTACTGATCTTTATGTTCACCCTGTACATCTGCCTGTGTTCAGACCTTTAAGACACTTGCTGTCATTTGAGACACAAGAGACCACAACAAAATATAATCTACCAGTTGAGCCCAATAGGTCAAGCAGCGTCAGTGGCTGATAAGGAATTGCTGATATTTCAGGTTCAGCCATTACAACTGACCAAGCCACAGCAGTTTTTTGTTTAGAGAAGTCCAAATTTCTGCCATCTTGAGTGAGAAGAATTTGTTCTAACATTACTCGAGCTAAAATTACATGGTAAAAACAGTAAGTGCTGGAAAGACTCAGCTGGACTGGGGGCAGCTGTGGAAAGTGTCAGGTGAAAAACATTTTGTTAGGATTCAGAGCTGAGCTGGGAAGTGGCAAATGAAGTTGAACCAAGAAAAGTGTGAAGTGATTAACTTAGGAATGTCTATTTTGAAGGCAGGATTCTTAGCAAAGTGAAAGAACAGGGGAATTTGGTTTCTATGTCAATAGATCCCTCAAAGTGGCCACAGGAGTTGATAAGGTGGATAAGACAGCCATCATTAGATAGGGACAGAGTTCAAGAGCCAAAAGGTAATATTGCAGCTCTATAAAACCCTGGTTAGACTTGAAATATTGTGTTCAGTTCTGGTCTGACTCATTTAAGGAAGGATACGGAAGCTTTAGAGAGGGTGCAGAGGAGATTTACCTGGATGAGAGAGCAAGACTTCTGAAGACAGGCTGAGCGAGCTTTTCTCTTTGGAGCAAGGAAGGATGAGAGTTGACTTCATAGAGGTGACAAGATGGTAAGAGACATAGATTGAGTGGATAGCCAGAGACTTTTTTCCAGGGAGAAAATGGCTACGGTAATATGAGGGGCATAATTTTAAGGTAATTGGAGGAAAATATAGGGGAGAGATGCCAGAGGTATTTTCTTACACAGTGGTGAGTGCATGGAACATGCTGTTAGGGGTGTTATCCGAGGCAGATACATTAGGGACATTTAGGTTCTTAGATAACACATGGATGACAGAAAAATGAAAGGGCATGTGGGAGGGAAATGTTACATTGATCTTGGAGTAGGTTAAAAGGTTAGCATAACATTGTGGGCTGAAGGGCCTATTAAAATTCCCCTGAAAAGCATCTTTTATTGAAGTCCTCCCCTTCCTTGTGAGAGCCGGTTCTCCACCATCTCAATGAAACAGTTTCTTCTGAATTCTTTACTGGATTTGACTCTGACCCTCTCCTGTTCATGACCCTTGGTTTTCACTCAAATAACAAGTTTTCTCTAAACCTGCTCCATCATGATTAACCCCTCAAGATCATGGGTTAAGGGTGGAAAGGTGAAGTATTTAAGGGGAAAATGAGGGAAAACGGCACTCCGAGAGTGGTGACAATGTGGAACAATTTCCCGGTGGAAGTGATGGACGCAGGATCACCTTCAACACTTGAGAGAAATTTGGATAGGTACATGGATGAGATGGGTATGGAGGGGTATAGCCCAAGTGCAGGTTGATGGGACGAGTCAGAAAAATCAGCATGGAATAGATGGGCTGAAGGGCTTGTTTCGGGGCTCATTAACTCTGTGACTGAATGGCTTTAAGTTTCCTCATAACTTACAAATTACCTTTTCATCTTCTCTTTCTTACAGGGAGATTCTCTCTGCAACCTATCGCAACACACCTGACTGTGGTGCGAGATCAAAATGGACTGTTCCTCAACACAAATAACAATGCAGGACTAGGTTCCTTCAGAAAGTCACTGATTACCTCCAGCCTCTTTGCCCCACTCCAGCAGCCACTGCAAGCTACAGTCACAAGCCCAGGGGTTGTCCTGCAGATAGAGGCTTTCCAGCTGTACCATCTGACTTCGCATTTTCCTGGGCAGTGTACGGATGGAATTATCCGAGAGATAGAGGTGCTTTATTGAAGAGAACATAAAATGTTGCAGAACCGAGAGGGTTACGAAGGTGTTTGGATGGATTTGCTGCAACTGGTTTCCTTCAAGGTGCAGTAGTGTCAGGGAAGTCAGTCCATTGAACGCCCCAGGTTCAATGAATTCAATCTTGTTATGATCCAAGTGCAACCGCAGCAAATTCACCAGTCCCTGAAACGTATATCCTGTAATAGTAGTCACTTTATTGTAGCTCAGTTTAAGTGTCTGGAAGAAATGAATGCAACATTAAGTAACACGATGCAATTCAAAAGGAAAACTAAATCAATTCAGTATGCACAATGACTTCCTCCAAAATGCCCAGGCATTACATTAGCAAACAACACATGCATTATATTCACAGATCATTGACATGATTAGTCTCCTACTTCCCCACAGAGCATTACTGAACTTTATTGGATCGTCTTGGGAGGTTTAAGGAAATGATGGAGATGGAGGAAGGGAAAAATCTTGCGGCATGGGTGTACAGTGAAGTAGAACAGGAGCTAACAGTGAGTTAAAGGACAGTTTATGTGCGCTTGGCAGGGAGGATCTGGGCTTGATTTACCATTGGTGGTTTGTTGCTTGCTGTGAGCTGGCTTGCTCTGCTGAGCATTGTGGACATCCTAAGCTGGCGCAAGAATGCGTGGTGACACTTGCGGCCTGCCCACAACATATCCTTGGGTTTGTTGGCTGTTCACTCAAATGATGCATTTCACTACATGTCTTGATCTACTCGTGATAAATAAACTTGAATCTTTCTCTTTGATCCTAAACTTTGCTCTTGAAAGCTTAACTTGGCAGAATGCAAGATAGTTAGAGTCAGAATCATAATCAGGTTTAATATCACCAGCATATATCATGAAATTTGCTGTTTTGCGACAACAGCACTATGTAATATTTGATAAATAACAAAAAATGATTTATATTAAGTATATATGGTATATGTATATTAAATCATTAAATTAAGGTAAGTTGGGCAAAAACCCCCCAGAAAATAAAACAAAAGGTAGTGAGGTAGTGTTCGTGTGTTTAATGTCCATTCTAAAATTGAATGGCAGAGGAGAAGAAGCTGTTCCTGAGTCATTGGGCGTGTGACTTCATGGTTCTGTACCTCCTTCCTGATGGTAACAATGAGAAGAGGGCATGACCTAGGTGATGGGTGTCCTTGATGATGGAAGCCACTTTTCTGAGGCACTGCTCCTTGAAGATGTCTTGTATATGACATAAGATAGTATCCATGATGGAGCTGATTAATTTTACATCTCTTTGCAGCTTGCTACAATCCTATGCAATAATGTTGATGATATATTTTGTACAAAATCTCTTCACTCACACTGTTAATTTTTTTTTCTTCAGTGTTTTATTTTAAGCTTTTGCTCCTTAAATTGAGAGGAATTCAGCTCCTAGATTACAAAGTTATCCAGAATTGTACTCAATAAACTTCATCATTTATTCAGGACAAGCTGATTATTATGAAATGGTCAATACGTAACTGTGCAAAGAATCTGGGGCCAAACTTTCTGAAGTGTCTCATTTTTCTTATTTTAAATTCCAAAGCTGCACTTACAATGATGAGTGAAGGAGAAAGACAATACAGCATTAAAACTTTCATTGCCAGGAACAGTGCAACAAATGAACCTTTGAACTACAGTATGCCACAATGACCATAATCTTTCTTTGGGAGCTTTGCTGTTGCTTGCATGGTGGATGGTGGGAATGCTGATACTCTCTGCTAGAAGATGTGGGGGGAGGGTTGATGCTGCTTGTGCACAGGAAGGGGTAGGGGCTTTTGGAGTTCTTACATTATTTCTGTTATTTATTCTTAGTGTTTTTTCCGTCTGTTGCAAGGAAGTCTGCCGAGAGTAAGAATTTCAGGATGTATGTCGTATACATTCTCTGATATTAAATGGAACCATTGAACCATTTCCAACATACTTAGTACTGGCTGATTCACAGTGGTAATCTCAGTTTAATCTAATAATGTTTTAACTACTGCGTTTGGTGCATCGTAGATATATAACTGGATAAAGTGTCTAGAAAACCCGGAGTGATGCCCACTTGACTTAATATAGCAGCTCTAGATTCTAAATTAGCTTACTTGGGGAAAAATCTTCTGCATCTAGGTTGTACCAGTAAAGGTGAGCATGGACTTGGAGGGGTGGAGCGAAGTCAAGAAGTCAACTCCTTTGCTTGCACTTTCGGAAACAGCTCTGTTTCTATCTTTGATATCTCCTTTTCCCCTTTCAAGGTTCTTTTTTGACCTGGAGTTACACTCTGGCTTTGGTTCTTTGCAGGAATGAGACCCGCTCTCAGGGCTTCACAACCGGCCACTTTTTGATCTCCCAAGGATGTGGCCTGGAAGGCGAACACGCCTTCAGGGTTCCGGATTTCCGTGGCTCTGGAGACGGGCTGATTCTAGGCCGGTGCCCCTGACTGAAGCGTTGCGGGAGAACGCGGAACATTGGGAGCGGCCGGTTAGCTGCCGGGGGTTGAGTGTCCAGAGAGCTGTGCCTTTCTGGGGCCGACTCTCTGGTTGCAGAGCTCAGAAAAGTGAAGCAACAGACTTCTAACATCGTAAATCAGCGAGTTGTTAGTTATGTCTCCCCCCTCGCTGTGAAACGGGGACACTTCTCTTTCCCTTGTTAAGGAGAGAGAGAGCTTGTGGTTTGTCGAACTACTGGGTGAACGAGTAGTTTTGGGGTACTGTAAGTCTGTATCTTTATTGATGCTTTGCTGCATGCTTGGATGCTCAGTGGAGGGTACTGATGCTGGTGGGGGGTGAGGGGGGGTCGTTGCCTTGTTGCTGCTTGTGTGTTGAGGGGGGAAGCTGGGGGATCTTTGGGGTTCTAGCATTTAACTGTCATTCATTCTCTGGGCACTCCTCTGCTTCCATGGATGGTTGTAAAGAAAAAGAATTTCAGGATGTATGTTGTATACATTTCTCTGACATTAAGTGTACCTACTGAAACCTAATGAAACTGCTGTGGAGACTCGTCCACTAATGTTCTTCAGGAAAGGTCATTTGTCATCTTCAGCCAGCTCTGAATGTGTTAACTGACCCTCTGGAACAGAGGTTCCCAACCTTTTTTATACCATTAACCAAGTGGTCCGTGGATACCAGGTTGGGAACCACTGCTCCGGACGATTCAAAGTACATTTATTATCAAAGTATGAATGTGGTATGCCACCCAGAACAATCTCAGGGATGTATACAGCAGACGTACTTTGATCATAAATGAACTTTGAATATTTGAACCTTTGGAACAAACTGGCAAGTCATTCCAACATCAAGAAGTACATTGCCATTACTCAGGGAAAGGAATGGACAATGTACAGTATTGTGCAAAAGTCTTAGGCACACTGAGTGGTGGGTGCATGGAATGCACTGCCAGCGAAGGTGGTAGAGCCGGATACAATAGGGTCTTTTAAGACTCTTAGATAGGTACATGGAGCTTAGAAAAATAGAGGGCTATGAGGTAGGGAAATTCTAAGTAGTTTCTAGAGTGGGTTACATGGTCGGCACAACATTGTGGGCTGTAGGTGTCTCTGCTCTGTGTTCACATACACAGTATATAGCTATGGTGTCTAAGACCTTTGCACAGTAACATAGTAATTTTATGTATTGCACTGTACTGCTGCCACAAAAATGAATTTCATGACATATGCAAGTGATGATAAACCTGATTCTGATATGGGTCTCTATTGTGGACTGCAAGTGGGGAGGAGTGAGGATAGTACAGTAGTAGTAGAGTACAGTAGTACAGTAGTAGTACAGAGAGTAGTAGAGAGAGTACAGAGAAGATTTACTAGAATGTTAACTGGGTTTCAGCATCTAAGTTACAGAGAGAGGTTGAACAAGTTAGGTCTTTATTCTTTGGAGTGTAGAAGGTTGAGGGGGGACTTGATAGAGGTATTTAAAATTATGATGGGGATAGAGTTGATGTGGATAGGCTTTTTCCATTGAGAGTAGGGGAGATTCAAACAAGAGGACATGGGTTGAGAGTTAGGGGGCAAAAGTTTAAGGGTAACACGAGGGGGAATTTCTTTACTCAGAGAGTGGTAACTGTGTGGAATGAGCTTCCAGTAGAAGTGGTAGAGGCAGGTTTGGTATTGTCATTTAAAGTAAAATTGGATAGGTATATGGACAGGAAGGTTATGGGCTGAGTGAGGGCCAGTGGGACTAAGTGGGAGTAAGCATTCGACACAGACTAGAAGGGCCGAGATGGCCTGTTTCCGTGCTGTAATTGTCATATGGTTATACGGGTGGGAGAGGGGAATCATGATGGGGAAAAGGGGAAGGGAGAGGGGAGGGAGCAGGAAGCACCAGAGAGACATTCTGTGTTGATCAATAAACCAATTGTTTGGAAACAAACAACCTTGACTCATGTCTCGGGGCTGGGTGTGTCTTCACTTGTGCTTGTCCCACACCCCTCCCACCCTTGCCACTCCCAACATCCTTTGCTCCCGTCAGATTTTCAGACTCGTTCTCCACTCCATGTTGACAAATACAGTACTGTGCAAAAGTCTTAGGCACCCTTGCTCTATGTATGTGCCTAAGACTTTTGCACAGTACTGTACGGGCAGCAAATCTCAGGGTCGTATTTAGTGACGTATCTGTACTTTGTTAACAAATTTACTTTGAACATATGCTGCTCTACCAGTTATTTTCACAGCATGTAAATACCAGCTATTTCAGCATGTTGGCATCGTGGTTAATGTAACACAATAACAGCACAGCAACCACCGATCGGGGTTCAATTCCATCTGCTGTCTGGATGTTCTCTCTGTAATCACATGGGTTTTCCCCAGATGCTCCAGTTTCCTAACACATTCCAAGGATGTACGGCCAGGGTTAGTGAGTTGTTGGTGCCAGAAGTGAGGCCACATTTGCAGGGCTGCCTGGCACAATCCTTGCTCATCTGATTTGATGTAAATGGTGCATTTAATTGTGTGTTCTGATGTAAACATGAGAAATAAATCTAATCTTAATCCTCTGAGAGCCATCAACCAAACCGGGGGAAAAGAAAGAGCAAAGAGGAACCTCTGTGATTAAGCAAAAGAGTCACTGTGGAACCACACAATTACAGGTGCTTCAAGGCTTTATAGAAATGGCTTTGAAAATAATGAACTGACACTATTGTTCAAAGGGATGATTCAGTGAATTTCCATATGTGGAGAGTGAGGGTAATTAGGAATATCTGACAGTGCATTCTAATCCACCTGAAAGAGGACGAAATAATAGACCTTTTTTTCCCAGATAAACACTTCTAAACTCAACTTTAAGAAGGATATCGAGGTCCTAGAAAGGTTACAGAGAAAAAAAATTACGAAAGTGATTAGCAGGCTGCGGAATTTCTGCCTCAGGCTAAAGCAGAGAAGTTGGAGTTGTTTTTTTGAGCAGAGAAGGTTGAAAGGAGCTTTGAGAGAGACTGATTTAAATGGGGCAAAGAGAGGGAGACCGTTTCCATTAGCAGATAGCTCAAGGACCACAGAGATAGATTTAACATCCTGGGCAACAGATAAAAGAAGGATGTGAGGAAAAATGTTTTGAATGCAGAACGTAGTTATAGACTCATATATCACCACAGCTCAGAAACAGACCCTTCGGCCTATCTAATCTGTGTCAAATTGTTGTTCTGTCTAGTTCCATTGACTCACACCAAGAACCTATCCCTTCATACCCCTCCCATCCATGTACGTATCCAAATTTCTCTTAAATGTGCAATCAAACCCATATACATGACTTCTGCAGAAATCTTTTCCACACTCTCACCACCCTCTGAGTGAAAACTTCCACCTCAAGTTCCCTTTAAATATTTCAACATTCACTCTTAACCTATGACCTCTAGTTCTAGTTTCACCCAGCCTGAGTTGAAAAACCTGGATGCATTTACAGTATCTATTCCCCTCACAATTCTGTATACCTCTATCAAATCACCCCTCATTCCCTTACACTGCAGGGAATAAAGTCCTAACCTACTCAATCTTTCTCAAAACTCAAGTTCTCAAGTCCCAGCAACAGCTTTGTAAATCTTCTGGAACTGTCAGGACAATGAATAAATGAAGCAATTGAGACCTTCAAAAGGCATGTGAGTGAAAATAATTTATAGTATGATGGAGAGGAAGCGGAAGCAAGCTACTGACAGATGACTCAACTGGGGCTCAGCATAGACCCAATGGGTTTAATGGCCTCCTTTCTCAATGCACCAATATTTTATTTATTTAGAGATACACCACAGAACAGGCCCTTCCAGCCCGAAGAGCCGCACGTCCAGCAACCCATCTATTTAACCCTAGTCTAATCTCAGGACAATTCACAATGACCAATTACCCTACTAATTGGTATACCTTTGAACTGTGGGAGGAAACGGGAGCACCCGATGGAAACTCAGGCAGTTCATGGGGAGAATGTACAAACTCCTCTCAGACTTCTCCAGAATTGAACTCTGAACTCCAGAATGCCCTGAGTTTATGATCCTGTATTCAATATATTTTCAATAAACTTTGTGATATTCACTCTTGTACATGAAAACATAAATGTAGTTTTAAGCAATATATTATATATATTTTAAATAATGTCATAAATATTACCTGCAGTGATTTCAAGTTTTTGAAGACCTTATCCGGAAGACTTTGAATGTCATTCCCGTGAAGCATTAGAAGTTCCAGCCTTTGCAGTCCATTGAATAATTCTTTGTGCACGACCTGTATGTTGTTAAAGCTGTACAAAACAGAAGAACATCGCTATGAAAAAAAGCCAGATTTCATTGAAGTTCACATAGATTCAGCATGTCACCAAAAGTTTTGACAAACTTTTCTAGGTGCACTGGTTGCTGTTGTGTATTTAATAATTCAGTAATATTTTAGTAATCTTGCACATATACATTAGCAGATTAACTATTCTTGATTGTTTAAATAATTTGTTATGAGTTATATGTACAAATACGCAAATTGCATATATACATCATCATGCTACCATGTGATACATGCACACCTTGCTTAAAGTAAACTCAAAGTTAGACCTGCATTTTGGACTCCCATGTCTTCCTTTGAATTAGTTTAATGTTTTAAAGTTACAAAACGTAACAGTTGCATCATAGGCTGTTATGGAAACACCAATGCCCAGGAACAGGGAAGTCTACAGCCCTCCCTATCACTGAACATGTTTGAGTGCTGCCACAAGAAAGCAGCATCCATTATCAAGGACCCTCACCATCCAGGTCAGGCTCTCTTCTCACTACTTCCAACAGGCAGGAGGTACAGGAGCCTCAGGTCTCGCAATACCATGTTCAGGAACAGTTATTGCCCTACAAACATCGGGCTCTTGAACTGGTTGTGGTAAACTATGTGTATACCTGCCTGGACACGCCCCCCTGCTGACTGCTCCTGTGGCTCCTCCCACAGACCCCTGTATAAAGGCGATTGGAGGCACTGCTCCTCCCTCAGTCTCCAAGATGTTGTGGTCACGTTTGCAGCTAATAAAAGCCTATCTTTTGCCTCCCGTCTCCGAGAGTTATTGATGGTGCATCACTGGTGTGGATAACTTCATCTACCATTATTCTGAACTGATTCTATAACCTACAGACTCACTTTCAAAGATTCTCCACAACTCTGTTCTCAGTATTTTTTTGTATTATTTGTCTTCCTTTGCACATTGGTTATTTGTTAGTCTTCGTGTACAGTTTTTCATAAATTCTACTGTATTTCTCTGTTTTCCTGTTTGTGTGCAGTTTTTCATTGATTCTATTCTATTTCTTTGTTCTATGGTAAATGTCAGCAAGAAAATGGATCTCAAGTAGTAAATGGTAATGCAGGCATTCTCGACAATAAATTTTATTTTCACTTTGGCTTGAAATAATGCAATGCATTACGGAGGTCAAAAGCTCTCTGAACATCCTATACCAGACATTTAATTGTTCTTATTTGGATGGATTTATTTCTTTAAAAGATAAAATCTTCCAAAGTTCAAAGTAAATTTATTATCAAAGTACACGTATGTCACCATATACAACCCAGAGATTCATTTTCTTACAGGCTACTCAATAACCATAACAGAATCAATGAACAACTGTCCAACTTGGGCAGTTAACCACTGTGCAAAAGACAGCAAACTGTGCAGTACAAAAAGAAAGAAATAATAATAATAATAATAATAATAATAATAATAATAATAATAATAATAATAATAATAATAATAATAATAATAATAATAAATAGATAGATAGATAAATAAACAAACAAACAAACAAACAAAAATATTGAGAACAAGAGATGAAAAATCCTTGGAAGTGAGTCCATTGCTAGAGCAAACATTTCAATGATGGGGCAAATGAAGTTGAATGAAGTTATCCGCTTAATCTGATTGCTGTTAAACTTCTGGTTCTCGCGGTACATCTGTGCATCAGCTCCTTATCAGCACATTGCAAAGGAATACAGTGATTCATTTTTATAACCCTTTCCCAGTTACATAACAAAATATGGGCAAATGATGCTCTTTTGAAGAGTAGAAGGTCTGGAACATAGAAAGCATACCAGCATTTTCTTAAGCTCAAATAAAGCATTGATGTAAATTATTACGTTATCCTTCATTTCAAACAAAAAAACATCGATCAGAGTCATAGAACACTAAAGCACAGAAGCAGGCCATTTGGCCCATCTAGTCCATGCTAGACTAGTGTTTAGGGCAGCAAAGAATGTCCTCCACCTTTGGTAGTGTTCAGGGCTTCCTTCATCACGTTAATAGCTTCCTCATGGTTTTCAATATTGTCAGTCACGCAAGTCCTGGTTGGAGACTCAAGAATACCGTCGCACTCAGATGTAAAAGGATTTTTCATTGCTGTTTCTGTAATAATTTTGTTTTACCAGTCAGGGTTGTTAGCCCTGAGTTGAACCACTGAACCTGGAGGTCTGGTGAAACAGTCTTAGTCTGTCCTCTAACCTCTGACCAGTGTGGCATGGGTGACCCAACCAAGAACCAAAGCATAAAGCCCTGACTGCAGTCAACATAGCTCTCCGAGTCATTGAGGCACGCAAGCCTCCAACCACAGGAAAGTTGTAGGTCTCTTAGAGGCATTCATGTACCTATCCAAATTTGTCTTAAATTTTGAAATTGAATCTGCATCCACCAATTCCACTTGCAGCTCATTCCACACTCTCATCACACACTGTGTGAAGAACTTCCCCAATTGTCCCCCTTAAGCATTTCATCTTTCATCCTTAACCCATAAACTCTTATTCTAGTCACGCCCAACCTCAGCTGGAAAAACCTGTTTACATTTACCCTATCTATACCTCTCATAATTTCATATACTTCTATTAAATATCCCCTCATTCTCCTATGCTCCAGGAAATAAAGTCCTAACCTATTCAATCTTTCTTCAAGTCCCAGCAACATCCATGTAAATTTTCTCTGCACTCTTTCAATCTTATTGATAGCTTTCCTGTAGGTAGGTGACCAAAACGGCACACAATGCTCCAAGATAGGCCTCACCAACTTCTTACACAGTTTCAACACAACATCCCAACTCCTGTACTCAATAATTTGATTATTCCTTGGAAGTGACACCACTCTGTTCAACTGCATTCCTTAGTGCTCTACCATTCACCTACAAGTCTAACCTTGATTATCCTCCCAAAGTGCAAAAGCTCATGCAGGACTGCTTTAAATCCTGTCTACCATTTTCCCAGCAGGTCCAGATACAGCTGCAAAGTCTGATAGGCTTCTTCACTGTCCACCACATCCCCATTCTTGATGTCATCTGCAAACTAGCTGATCCCGCTTACTACATTATCATCCAGATCGTGAATATAGATGACAAACAATAGCGGACCTAGGACCAATCCCTGTGGCACACGACTAGTCACAGGTCTCCAGTCGGTGAAGCAACCGTCTATTGTTAACCACTCTCCGGCTTCTCCTGTGAAGCCAATGTCTCATCCAATTTACTACCTCGTCCTGAATGCCAAGCAACTGAGCCTTTTGGACCAGCCTGCCGTGCAAGACCTTGTCAAAGGTTTGATTCTCTTGCAGTTCATAGTTTTCAAGTGCCTAATGTCCCTGCTTGCCTATAGCTGCGACGCACCTCTTTTTTTTGTTTTCTTATTAGGGCCTCAATATCTCTCATAAACCAAGGTTCCCCGAACCTGTTATCCCTGCCTTTTAATCTGACTAGAACAAATAAATTCTGTACTCTCAAAATTGGTAAGGACTCCCACCTACCAAGTACGCCACTGGCTGAAAACAGCCTGTCGCAATCCACGCTTGTCAGATCCTTTCTGATCCCATCAAAATTGTCCTTTCTCCAATTCAGAATCTCAGCCTGAGGACCAGACCTATCCTCCTCCATGATTATCTTGAAACCAATGACATTATTTATGATCACTTGATACAAAGTGTTCCCCAACATGAACTTCTGTCACATGCTTGTCTCATTCCCTGATAGGTGATCTGGTATCACATACTCTCTCGTTGGGAATTTGACGAACTGAATAAGGAAGCTTCTGTGAACACAATTGACAAACTCTACCCCATCCAGCCCTTCTACATTATGGGAGAACCAATGAAATATATGGAAAGTTAAAATGACCTGCTATCACAAACTTAGGTTTCTTGCAACAGTCTGTGAATCTTCTCTAAATCCTGCTGACTATTAGGTGGTCTATAATATAATCCCATTGATGTGGTCACCCCTTTCTTATTCCTCAATTCCACCCATACAGCCTCAGTAGATAAGTTCTCCGATCTGTCCTGTCTGAACACCGCTGTAAAATCTTTCAAGTCGAGTCAAGTCACTTTTATTGTAACTGCTTTTATGGTCACTTTTATTGTGACCATAACTGCTGGTACAGTGTATAGTAAAAATGAGACAACGTTTTTCAGGACCATGGTGTTACATGACACAGTACAAAAACTAGACTGAACTACGTAAAAAACAACACGGAGAAAACTACACTAGACTACAGACCTACACAGGACTCCTCACTAGTAATACCACCTCTCCCACTTTAATCCCTTCTGCTCTATCACATCTAAAACAACGGAACACTGAGCAGCCAATCCTGTTCCTCGTGCAACCATGTCTTATAAGTGGCTACAATGTCATAATTCCATGTGCTGATCCATGCCCTAAGCTCTTCCACCTTTCCTACAATACTCCTTGCATGGAATATACATAACTCAGAACATCAGTCCCATCACGCTCAAACTTCCTGACTTTCCATGTAGGCTTACCATCATCTTTCCTCACAACTTCTCCACTATCTGTTCTGGCAGTCTGGTTCTCATTTCCCTGCAACTCTAGTTTAAAACCACCAGCATGCAGCATTAAAAAACCTTCTCGCTAGGATATTAGTCCCCCTCCACTTCAGGAGCAAACCATCCTATCTGTTCAGGACCCAGCTTCCCTGGAATGGAGCCCAATGATCCAAAAATGTGAAACCCTCCCTCCTGCACCATCTTCTTAACCACATGTTAAACTGTATTCACTTCCTAATCGATTTATTCAAGAAGGTTATAATAAATGCCATCTTGTATTTTAAAGTTTTAAAGTTTATTAAAGTTTATGATCTACTTTATATTATGCCCTTCCAATTACCAAATAACACTTAATACTACTCAGCTAATATAAAGCTAAGTACTCACAATTCTATTTCCTAACTACCCTCCTATTTTAACCAATGAACAGCACTGTGCAAAAGGCTTAGGCACCCTAGCTATACAGATGTGCACAGTGCACATTTCCTTGCCAAACAATTAAAAGAATTCTGATGAATAAGATTATAAATGGAATAAAACGAAGGCCAAGCTACTTAGACACCATATGTACATATTCCCTTGGCTTCCTTGATTAAAGCCATAGTGGATTTTTGTTTATCTCTACTGAGAAAGAAGGGAGTTTGTTTATAAGGGAGTCTGCCGAGCCTGGACTTTAAGTTGCAAGCATTTCGTCATCAGTCAAGGTGATATCGTCAGTGCGCAATTGAGAGTTGTTTATATATAAACTCGAGCATTCAGCAGAGGCAATACTTAATTGTGTACTGATGACGTCACCTCAATTGGTGACAAAACGCTGGTGACCTAACCTTCAGGCTCTGTGAACAAGCAGCCATCCCCAGCTACCAACCTTCTCTTTCACTTCAGAGAAGGGAGTGCTTTAGTTTAACAGTTCTGACGAAGGATAACACTGCTGATGGTTGAGTGCCCTGTCAGTACAGTAACAAAAATCATAGTTCAGAGTACAAAAGGTCATAGAAAATTTATGATTAAGGAAACTGGGTTCCGGGTTTCCATTGCTGGTTTGAGGAAAGGTGAGTGAAGTTACCCACACTGATTCAGTTGCCTGATGGTTGTAGCATAATAACTGCACCTGAACCTGGTGGTGTGGGACATTAGGCAATGCCTGCTGTACTTCTGCCCGAAGGCAGCAGTGAAAAAAGAGCATGCCCTGGATGGTGCGGGTACTGGTGGTGCTCAAGTCCCTTGAGGGGGAATTAAACCCATGAAGATTTGACTCAGCGAGCTGTCACCAATAAGCTATAACTAGGGCCAGGAATACAGCACGCATGCAATGTAAGGAGTCATTCATACACGGAGAATTACATTCCCCATCCTGCTTACACATTTTCCAGCCAAATTTGTCTCAATGCTTTCAATTCAATTAAAATTCCACTTCTTGTATATTGTAGCTATGTAAAAATTGTCTTATAGAACATAGAACATTACATCACAAAACTGGCCCTTCTAGATTCTGTAGGACATCTTCAAGGACTGATGCGTCAGAAAGCCAGCATCCATCATTAAGGACCCCCATCACCCAGGACATTCCCTGTTCTCCTGGCTACCATCAGGAAGAAGGTACAGGAGCTTGTAGATGCTCACTCAATGATTCAGGAACAGCTTTTTTTCCCTCTGCCATCAGATTTCTGAATGGTCATTGAACCCATGAACACTATCTCACTATTTTTTTAATTTTTAATTTTGTTCTACTTATTTATTTAAACTGTTTTTATATATGTACTTACCGTCATTCACTATTTTTCTATCATTATGTATTGCTTGGTAGCGCTGCCACTAAGACAATAAATTTCATGCTATATGCCGGTGATATTAAAACTGATTCTGATGCTGGGCTGACCCATTACTCCAACCTCAATCTAATCCTTCCTCCTACATAACCTTCCATATTTTTATCATCCAGTTTCCTGTCCAAGTATTTCTTATATGCCCCTATTGTGTCTGCCTCTACCACCACCTCTGGCAGAGTGTTCAATACACCCACCATTCCTTCTGTAAAAACCTTACCTCTGACAACCCCCTTATACTTTCCTCCAATCACCTTAAAGTTATGTCACCTTGGAAATCTGCCCTGAGAAAAAGTCTCTGGCTGTTAGCTCTATCTATGCCCCTTATCACCTTGTACACTTCTATCAAGTCAACTTCTGTATGCTCCTTACAGAGGTAAGGAGGGATTTTTTTTAGCCAGAGAGTAGTGAATCTCTGGAATGTTCTGCCACAGACTGCAGTGGAGGCCAAGTCCGTGGGTATATTTAAGGCAGAATTTGATCACTTCCTGATCGGTCAGGGCATCAAAGGATATGGCGAGAAGGCAGGTGTATGATGTTGAGTGGGATCCGGGCTCAGCCATGAAGGAATGTTGGAGCAGACTCGATGGGCTGCATGGCCTAATTCTGCTCCTATGTCTTATGGTCTAACATTACCTCATAGCTCTTGAGCTCATTCCCTCCACTGCTAAAGGCTAACACACCATACGTCTTCTTAAGAACCCTATCAACTTGCATGGTGATTTTTAGGGTTCTATGATGTGGACCCCAAGTTCCCACCATTCCTCCATGTTGCTAAGAATTCCACCATTAACCCTGTATTCTACCTTCAAATTCGACCATCCAAAATGAATCACTTCACACACTTCCAGTCTTACAGATTTACAAAAAAAAACCTTGCAGATAATAGAATCATATCTAAATGAATACACACCCAAAATTGATCTTTTCCACCGTCTTTGGTATTCCTGCTGGAACAGCTGTTAGTGATCGGAAAGTACAGTGAACTTCAGTGGAGAAGTAACAGGCACAGGGTTGTGGGCATGAGAGTGCCTGGCTTGAAAATCCCAGAGTTAACATCAGCACCATGGAGAGGGTTACCATGGGAACCATGAGGGGCGATGCCTCGAACACCTTTGCCATACTTCTGTCAGAGGTGGCAAAATTCGAATGATGTGGGTGGCAGAGCGAAGGACAACGCGATGCACTTTAAGCTGGCGACTCGTGGAGGCTCTTCCTTGGGTTTCTTAGAGAGTGTCTTTCTGATGTTACTTTGGCAGTGTTGAACCGTTCATCAGGGAAGATTCACTTTGAAAACGATCATCACAGTATTGCATAAAAATTCTGGCGTGTCCTGTCAGAGAAAAAGAAAAAAAAAATCATAAACACAAGAAATTATGCAGATGCTGGAAATCCAAAATGCTAGAGGAACTCAGCATCTATGGAGAGGAATAAGAAGTCAACGTTTCAGGCTGAGACCCTTTATCAAGACTGGAAAGGAATGGGGAAGAAGGTGGTGGGAGGGGCATGAAGTGAAAAGCAGGGGGGGTTGTTGGTGGAAAAGGTAAAGGACTGAAAAAGAAGGAATCAGATAGGAGAGTAGAGTGAATCACGGGAGAAAGGGAAAGAGGAGGATCACCAGAGAGAGGTAATAGGCATGTGATGAGAAGAGAATAGGTAAGAGGGGAGCTAGAATGGGGAATGGGAAAGAAGAGAGGAGAGGAGGGATGTTCATGCATGCAGTTAGACAAAAAGTCATCTACTGATCAAATACCAGTTCCTGATATTTAGCTTTCTTACGCTTAAGCACCTCCTCAATCCCAAGGATCTTCCATTTCTACCATGACCACCTACTTTGAGGCTTCTGACAGATTCACCATGTCGGACCTCAGGGATGATGATGCAGTGAAGTCAGGGAACTTTCCTTGCTTGCCAAGATCAACGTTCAGTGGCCAGTCAGACGCCGTGGTGAGTAAACCTGCTGGTGATCTGGACTGAGGCTGTGGTTGGTCTCCAGATTTGACAAAGGATATGGGCTTTCCAGATTGGCAGAGGTGCCTACTGTTGTTAATGACCGAGAAGATACTTTCTGCCAGTGCCCTCAGCACTTGGTCATGGCGCTAGCAGTAGCGGCCTTCTCCCAGGGCTTTTCAGCAGCTGCTGAGGATCTGTTCCTGGGTCCCTCTGCCAGGGTAGAGTGGATATGATGGTGCCTCACCTTTGCCTCAAGCAAGAAGGTTCGTTGGACCAGGCAGGACGTCGTACTTGGCCTGGATCGTGAACCTGATGCACTGAGGTTCTGACAACCAAATGTTGGAGCAGGAGATCTTCCACTTCAGAGCACACTCCCACCTTGTCCAAGCTCCCTGCTGCCCCATTCCTACCATCCTGGTGGTATGCACTTCCTCAACTCCTGCTACCACCTCTTCCTGAATGAGTTTGCGCCCGTCCCTGCCTTGGGCTCTGTCGAAGCAGAGTAAAGGGAAGCTACCAAGCCCTATCTGACCAGATGCCACTGTCCCTCCCAGATCCATGTGCCTCAGGTGTGACTCAGCCATCTTTATTGCATCCTTGGCCTTCCATTTCCTGCCTGGCCAGACCTAATGCCTGCTGATGAGACTTTGGGGTCGCTAGAATCTCTGTACAGAATTCTGTTGTACAGGAAACCATGAATCTTCAACTAGATTAAAAGGCCGTGGGCTGAAGGGCCTGTAGTTCCGTGCTGTATTGTTCTAGAGTACAGTGCAAAGGTCTTAGTTACCCTAGCTATATACTGTATATGTGCCTAAGAGCTTTGCACAGTGCTGTAGTGGGCTGGCACAGTGGTTAGCACAACACTTTACAGTACAGGGGACGCAGGTTCAATTCCCACCGCTGCCTGTACTGAGTTTGTACGTTCTCCCTCATCACGGCGTGGGTTTCCTCCGGGTGTTCTGGTTTCCTCCCACAGTACAAAGGCGTACTGGTTGGTAGGTTAATTGGTCAAAGTAAATTGACCCACGATTAGGCCAGGGTCAAATCAGGGGTTGTTGAGCAGCGAGGTTCAATGGGCCAGAAGGGCCTACTCCGCGCTGTATCTCAGTAAATAAGTAGTTATACCATAATCATACTGCAGTGAGGAAGTGGGCATGGATGTGGTGAAGACCTACAAGGACCTGGACAACAGACTTGAGTGGAGCACTGGCACAGAGGTCGTGTACAGGAAGGGCCAGAGCTGCTTCTACTTCCTGAGGAGATTGAGGTCCTTCGGAGTATGCCAGCCTCTCCTTCAAGTGTTCTACTATTGTCATCAGTACAATCTTCTCTTTGGTGGGTTGCTGGGGCAATGGCATCAACATGGGTGATGCCAACAGGCCCAATAAACTGATCAGAAAGTCTGGCTCTGTTATAGGAGTCAAACTGGACACATTAGAGGCTGTGGTAGAACAAAGGGCCCGACTGAAAATTCTGTCAATTCTGGACAATTTTTCTCACCTTCTGCATGCCACCTTGGCTGAACAGAGACGCACTTTTAGTAATAGAGTAAGACAACTGCACTGCTCCAAAGAGTGCTATATATGAGGTCATTCTTACCCTCAGCTATTAGGCTCTATTTTGAGTCAACCTATAGCCAGGGAAGTGATGACCGCCTCCTGTTAGACTGTTCAAGATACCCTATTTTTATTTATTCTTCTTACTTGTCTTCTAATATTGTATGTCTGTGAACTTGTAATGCTACTGTGACCCCATAATTTCCTTAGGGCTCAATAAAGTATCTATCCATCTATCTAATCTGTAAAGAGTGTCGAGGAGATTTATGAAGATGTTCGTGAAGGACTGAGTTATGAAGAAAAGTTGAGCAGGTTGGGAAATTTTTCACTGGAGCATAGGAGCACGTGGAAGTGTATGGGATCACGAGTGGCACAGATAGGGAGAATGTGCACAGTCAATTTTCCCAAGGTTGGGGGATAGGTTTGAGGTGAGAGAGTAAAGACTGCATCGGAACATGAAGGGCAACTTTATCACTCCAGGGTGGTCAGAATATGGAATGAGCTGCCAGAGGAAATAGCCAAGGCGGGTACATTAAAAACATTTAAATTGAGCTTGGACATATACATAGATTGTAAAAGATTAGAGGGATATTGGCCAAATGGGTCTAGCAGAGAATCTTGACAGACTCTCTTGCTTGCTGCTCCCAGAGGAAGTTGCCTGCACTTGACCGGTCTCTCTCTCTCTCTCTCTCACTCACCCTCGCTCACTGCTGCTGGAGGATGGCACCACAATCTTGAGTTTTCAACAAGGTTTAATCAATGTGGTTTTGTGGATTGGTCTCTTTTGTTTATCTTATCTGGTTACTCTTTTTTATTGCTATTTTGTGCGATTTTGATCTGGGCAGACTGGCACAGCGCTAAACTCAACCGAACATTCCTAGACTGTTTCAATGACTCTGTGGTTTGGTGTTTCATGGTTTGTGTTTGTTGTTTGCCTTTTGCTGTTTGTGCATTTTGTTCGTTCTTTTGCGCGTTGGTTGTTTGGTGTTTTCTTTGAACGGGTTCCATGGTGTTTCTTTGTCTCCTGGCTGTCTGTGGGAAGATGAATTCCAGTGTTGCATACGACATGCATACTTTGATAACAAATGTACTTTGAATCTTTGGTCAGCATGGACAGGTTGACATGAAGGGCCCATCGCCATACTGTATGACCTAACGACTCTATAACACCATTATCAGTTCTTACCTCTGACCTGTTGAGCCCCTAGCCCGACAAGAAGCTTTGCAACACTCACAAAATGCTGGAGGAACTCAGCCAGTCGGGCAGCGTCTATGGAAGTGAACAGATAGTCAATGTTTCAGGCCTTTTTCAGGACTGGAAAGGCTGGGAGAAGATGCCAGAATTTTAAAAAATGGGGGAATAAGAAGGAGGGAAGCTAGAAGGTGGTAGGTGAAACCAGGTGGGTAGGAAAAGTAAAGGGTTGGAGAGTGTTATGTATTTAATATTTATGTAATATTGGGGTGTTGTTGTATATATATTGGCTGATCAAGCATTCCTGTTAATATAAGTAATTCATTATGGTTATATGTAAATATACATTAAATGCATACATCACCACTCTACCATGTGATACGTGCGCACCTCTCTTAAAGAAAAACACAAAGTTAGAACTGCATTTTGGTTTCCTTTGGCTTCCTTTGAATTAGTTTAATATTCTTGAAGTTACAAAACATAACAGAGAGGAAGGAATCTGATAGGAGAGGAGAGTGGACCCACGGAGAAATGGAAGGACTCAGGGGGAGGTGATAGACAGGTGAGAACAGGGAAGAGGCCAGGGTGGGGAATAAAAGAGGGGAGGAAAATAATTTTTTTAAAATCGGAAGTAGAAATGTATATTCATGCCATCAGGTCAGAGGCTACCCAGACAGGTGTTGCTCCTGCACCCTTATTGCCCCCTGACACTGGCTGTGCCCTCCCAAGGTGACATTCAGCTCACATTTACCCTCTCCACACTCTTCGCAATGAACTTACCACATCTTCATGTTAAAAGTTAGTCCTGAAAAATTCAGAGGGGAACTGCTCGTTAACAAACTTCTCACGGTTAATACTCCATTAACACAAGTAAGCCTGCTTACGATCTGCCACGAATAACAAATCCCTAAAATATAAACTGCATCCCTTTAATGCTTAGAAAATTCTAGCTGTCCACGCTCCTCTTCCTATAATTCTCTCTACCTCAGGAAAGTAGCCAACATAATCAAGGACTCCACCCACTCAAGACATTTTCTCTTCCTTCAGGCAGAAGATATAAAAGACTGAAAGCATGTGCCACCAGGCCGTAGAACAACTTCTACCCCGTTGTTTTAAGACTACTGATTAGTTCTTGTGGTGAACTACATATACCTGTCTGGACACGCCCCCCCCCCCTGTTGAATGCTCCTGTGGCTCCTCCCACTGACCGTGGCTCCTCCCACAGACCCCGGTATAAAGGCGATTGGAGCCTGGGCCCTGCCTCTCAGTCTCCAGGATGTAGTATGGTAGTCGATTGCTGCTTGTTCTTTCTTCCAGTCAATAAAAGCCGATATCTCGCCTCACGTCTCAGAGAGTTATTGATGGTGCATCAGTTCTCTAGTACATAAGTTCATTTATTTTATTTGGCGATCCAGCACGGAGTAGGTCCGTGTAGCCCTTCGAGCCACATAGTGCCAGCAACATCCAACCACTCTGATTAACCTAATCACGGGACCAATGAACCTAACCAGTACATCTTTGGACTGTGGGAGGAAGCCGGAACACCAGAGGAAAACCACTCATTCTACAGGGAGGATGTACAGAGACTTCTTATGGATACCGTTGGAATTGAACTCTGACCTCCTGAGCCGTAATAGTGTTGTGCTAACCGCTATGCTACCGTCGCACCCATGTCAGATAATATAGACTCTTAACCTAACAATTGACCACGTTGTCTTGCACCATATTGTCTACCTGCATAGTATTTTGTCTGTAGTTGTTACAATTTATTCTGCATTCTGTTTTTGTTTTAACTTCTACCATCTCAACGCACTGTGTAATGACCTGATTTGTATACCAGTCAAGCTTTTCGCTCTACCTTAGTGCTTGTGACAATAATAACCCAGTTCTGATGAAGTTTGGCACACACACACGAAAGAGTGTTTTAACTTTCAAATACTAATGGAAAAACCATCGGCATCACCTTTGTCCTAATGCATTCCACATGCTTTTTTATTGCTTTCGACCAGGTATTGAAACATTGCACATGCCAGGAAGCACAGAGGTGTTCAGTAGCCGAGAAACGATTAAAAAGACACACTTGAGACACATTCTTTTGTTAGCACATTATTTGGTGCAGCAATAGGGAGAACTGAGAGATTAAAGACAGATTAGCTTCATTTGTCACAGGTACATTAAAACTTAGAGTGAAATGCATGTTTGCATCAAATCAAATCAGCGGGGATTGTGCTGGGCAGCCCACAAGTTTCACCACGTTTCTGGCGCCAACATGGAATGTCCACAACTCATTAACCCTAACCTGTACAATACTGTCCAGAAATCTTAGACACACACACACACACCTATCTATCTATATTACATATGTTTTTTTAAATTTCATGGAATATACAGCAAAAACATTGGTCATTAATGCCAGATCTGATGATCCTTGGGAGTGGTTAATGTCATAATCTGACCTTTCATCAGAAAGGTGGGATTTAAAGCTGTGCAGCACTCCCTCAGTGCTGAACTTAAGCGTCAGCCTCAATTTTATGTTCAAAATCTCTCATCCAGTAACATTTGTGCATCAATCGGTGAGTTAAAGTGAAACAGGTCTGTAATTCAACAGTTGATTGTGCAATTAAGTATAAAACTATAGGACTATAAGACCATTTCTGTGCTGTAATGTTCTATAAGACCTGGCAGCAGAATTAGGCCACTTGACCTATTGAGTCTGTTCTGCCATTCCATCATGGCTGATTTATCATCCCTCTCAGACCCATTCTCCTGCCTTCTCCCCGTAATCTTTGACACCCTTACTAGTGAAGAACTTCTCAACCTCCGCTTTAAATATACCCAATGACTGGGCCTCCACAGCTGTCTGTGGCAATAAATTCCACAGAGTCAGATTAACAAAGTACCGGTATTTATTGAGGAGAAAGTCTGTGTAAAAAGCAGAGATGAGAGAAACTACAGCTGTTTCTTTCAATAAAAACAAGAATATTTCTCCTAGAGTTAGAATGAGGTGGAGGATAACATATAAATTACATTTACAGTCTGTAAATCATATATATATATAGAGTTAAATTAGATAGTAGTGCAAAAAGAGAGACAAAAATAGTGAGGTAGTATTCATGGGTTCAATGTCCATACAGAAATCAGATGGCAGAGGGGAAGAAGCTGTTTCCTGAATTGTTGAGTGTGTACCTCCAGGCTTCTGTACCTCCTCCCAGATGGTAGCAACGAGAAGAGGGCATGTCCTGGGTGATGGGATTTCTTAATGATGGATGCCACCTTTTTGAAGCATTGCTCCTTGAGGATGTCCTGGATACTAAGGAGTCTAGTGCTCTTGATGGAGCAGACTAACTTTACAGCTCTCTGCAGCTTACTTCGATCCTGTGCAGTAGCCCCACACCCGCCCCCAGCACCCATACCAGATGGTCACGTATCCAGTCAGAGTGCTCTCCATGGTAAATCTGGAGAAAGTTGCGATTGTTGTTGGAGACATATCAAATCTTCTCCCAATGAAATATAGCCACTGTTGTGCCTTCTTTGTAGCTGCATCACTATGCTGGCTCCAGATTAGCTTCTCAGAGATATTGACCCCCAGGATTTTGACAATATTCACTCTCTCCACTTCTGATCCCTCTATGAGGACTGGTGTGTGTCCCTTATCTTACCCTTCCTGAAGTCCACGATCAGTTCTTTGCTCTTCCTGACATTGTGACTATGACACCACTCAACTAGCTGATATATCTCTCTCTTGTACACCTTCTTGTACCCATCTGAAATTCTGCCAACAATGGTTGTATCGTCAGCAAATTTATATAGATTGCATTTGAGCTGTACCTAGTCACACAGTGAGTCAGTGAGTGTGTGTATGTGTGTATGTATGTAGATATGTATGACAACGTTTTTCAGGACCATGGTGTTACATGACACAGTACAAAAAACTAGACTGAACTACGTAAAAAAAAACACAGAAAAAAAAACTACACTAGACTTGTGTTGTTTTACGTAGTTCGGTGTAGTTTTTTTTAAAACAAAAACACGAGGAAATCTGCAGATGCTGGAAATTAAAACAACACACACAAAATGCTGGTGGAACGCAGCAGGCCAGGCAGCATCGATAGGGAGAAGTGGTGTCGACATTTTTGGGTCAAGACCCCTCGTCAGGACTGTGTAGTTTTTGTATTGTTTTATGTAACACCATGGTCCTGAAAAACATTGTCTCATTTTTACAGTATACTGTACCAGCAGTTATGGTCGAAATGACAATAGAAAGTGTCTTGACTTGATTTGAACCTGAATGTCAGAAAATATCATGATCTGCACTGACAGGGGATGGAACAGCGAGAATTAAACAGCACGAGAAAGTCATCACGGATGCTATGAAAGGCGTGAGTACAGTACATTGTACACAGTGAAGGACGCACTGAATTTAAAGTGAAAATGATATGGCAATGGCTTCAGTTGGGAAAGTCGATGTATTTGATAGCGCTGATGAAGGCTGGAAATTGTATATTGAGAGGGTGGAACTGTATTGTAACACGAACAATGTGGAGGAGCAAAAGAAAACCCCTACTTCTTAGCAAGAATGTACAGTCTCTTACACAACTTAGTAATCACTGCAAAGTCAGCAAGCAAGACGTTCGATGATATTGTTGCAATTTTACAGAATTAATTGAGCCCTAAACCTCTGTTAATAGCTGAGAGATTTAGATCTTATGAAAGGAACCAGTCAAAAGATGAAAGCCTTTCTGAATACATTACAGAACTGCACACACTTTCCCAGTACTGTGACTTTAGCGGTGAACTTTCAGATGCATTAATGCATCCAGGTTTGTATGTGGCATAAATAGTTAACTCACTCAAATGAGGCTATTATCCAAAAGAGACCTAATCTTAGGATGGGCATTGATCATTGCAATATTGTTAGAGACTGCAGGAAAGGATGCGGAAGAGCTACAGAAAAGGAGATTAGAATGTGAAATGCACAAAATGTCCCCGAATGGTGCAAAAAGCCAAAGATGTTATCGATGTGGCAAATCCTCCCATGATAGAAATGATTGTAGGTTCAAACAAAAAGTCTGCAGAAAGTATCACAGGCATCATAGAGAGAATATGCAAGGCAGACAAAAAGCACAACTGAGTGAAAATTCTCAAACACAAAACTAAGCAAATGCATAAAGTTACCGAATGTAAAACAGAATCAGACAACATAGAGTCTGACAAAGCTGGACTGTCATGCCTAGAACTGCATAGTGTTACCGAAACAGATTGCAATATTATACGGATCACAATGTGTCTGGTGTAAAACTGAAAATGGAGTTGGATGCAGGGTCAGCTTTGTCCATAATTCCAGAGGCTGACTACAACACAATGCTTTCTGAGATACCATTAGAGAAGACCTCAGTGATGCTAAAGACCTACACAGAGGCAAACTAAAATAAGGTGATGTATGGAGGCCAAACACAACAGTCAGAGCTTTATGTACTGAGAAGTGGAGGGCCAGCACTTTTCAGGCATGAGTGGTTGAGCATAGTCAAACTAGACTGGCATCAATCAAAGCTCTCAGTGTGGCATCAACAGACAATGGCATCCTAAACGGTAGCACAAACCAAAGACTGGCACAGCTGCTCAATGCTAATCAGAAGGTGTTTGAGAAGGAAATAGATAAACAGATTGAAGACTTGGCAAAAAAACTGCTTGGGATGCCAAAAGATTCAAAATAGGCGCTGATACACACATGGGGGTGGCCGTCTGGCAAAGACAAAGAGTACATATGGACTTTGCTGGACCATTCATGGACTCCATGTTTCTGATTGTTGTGGATGATCATTTGAAGTGGCCGAAAGTTATATCAATGAACTCAACCACGTCAGCAAAGACTGTCTCCACCCTGAGGACCACCTTCACCAGAAATGGCTTACTGGAACAAATTAGGAACGACAAACGGACCACAATACATGCCAGAAGAATTCCGACTGTTAACGAAGAAAACTAGCAAAAGGCATTTCTCACCACCCAGCAGCAAATGGGTTGGTTGAAAGGTTTATCCAAACCTTCAAGAAGTCCACTAAAGCGATGGACAAGTCGGACATCTTCCTTTTAGTGTATCAGAACTGTGTTCACGTGACAACAAATCCTACAATTGCAATGCTGTTCGTGAGCAGGGATCTGAGATCTCGCATAGACCTCCTGAAACCAGACCTCCGGAGGGAAGTATAGAATAAGCAGTTCAACCAGTTGCCAGGTGAAGCAACAAAGAGCTTGAAGATTGGACAAAAAGTCTTAGTGCATGATTACCAAGTTAACAAGTGGGCATCCGGTAGGATAGCTACACAAGAGCTGGACCATTGATGGACACAGTGGATGTTGGAGATCAGACATGGAGACGTCACGTGGACCAGATACTGGATGCTCAACCAAAGAACACACCTGACTCGACTGCATCTAACAAGACGGACACATTACAGTCACCGGACTTACCTCTCTGTGAGGATTATGTCACTGACAACAACGTGACACTGGAAACTGAGAACATTGTCTTAGACAAGACATCTACCAAACCTGATGCCACTCCACAGGTCCAGCTGCAATATCCTGAATGAAACAGAGCGATACTCAAAAAAAAAACTGAATCTTTAGGCCTGTGAAGTTAGTTATGTACCGTTATTGTGAAAGCATGTTTATTTGGAATATGGTTTATTGAAAGAGTTATTGAATGTTTTGTACACATTCAGTTTTATGGTGCATTAATCTAAAGGGAGAGGAAGTGTGATGTATGGATCTATTTGTTTTAGTGTAAGACCTCTTCCCCAACCCCCCCCCCCCCCCACCTCTCTCTCTCTCTCTTTCTCTTAGTGATGACTTTTATTAGATACAGGAGGCACATAATAAAATGGCCACTGAGTGTAGTTTTACAATTACAGAGAAATTACAGTTGAGGAAGACAAATATAGTGCCATGGCCATAACAAGATAGACTGGGAGATCAAGAATTCATCTTTATCATAGAAGAAATCTGGTTAAGAGTCTTATAACAGTGAGGTAGAAGCTGTCTTTGGGTTTGATGGTGTGCATTCTCAAGCTTCTATTGCCCAGCGATATCTATGTAGCAAAAGAAAAATGTACTAATTCCAACCACCTTACTCATTTTTACACAGTCAGTCATGTGATGTTGACTTGCGAATTGTGAGTTAATGATAAGCTGCCTTGAATGGAATTAGCAAGGTTTCCGGTTAGAGACAAGATTTCCTTTTGCAACTGGAAAGTACCCACTGAGTTCAGCACATGGAATTCTGGTCCACTGGATTCCTGGTATAAATTTATAAGATTAGGAGAAGAATAGATAGGGTAGGCAGTCAGAATCACCTCTTCCCAGAGTAGATGCTTTTAAGTTGAGAGAGGGATTGGTTAAAGGAGATGTGCAGGGGCAAGTTTGTTAACACAGGGAGGTAGGCGTCTGGAATGGGCTGCCAGGGGTAGTGGTGGGAGTAGGCACAGCAATGTCTGGTACTCTCGGCAGCCCATGTACAACATGTATCATTATACCATCAGGGACATCTTCAAAAGATGATACCACAAAGAGATGGCATCCGTCATTAATCAACCCCACCACCAAGGACTGGCCCTCTTCTCGTCGCTACTATCACGGAGGAGGTACAGGAGCCTGAAGGCACATGCTCAACATTTTAGAAATGGCTTCTTACCCTCTGCCATTAAGCTTCTGAAGTGACAATGAACCAGAAAGTAACTCCTCACTGCTTTAGCTCCCTTTTTGCACTGATTATTTAATTTGATTTATTGTAGATGTATATATTTCATATTTTCTATTGTAATTTGTAGTATATTTTAATTACTGCACTGTATTGATGCTGCAAAACAAATTGCACGACCTATGACAGTCAGATTGGACCTGATCCTGATTCAGTGGCATTAAGGGGCTTTTAGATGGACACCTGAGTGTAGAGAGGATGGAGAGATATGGATGCTGTGCAAGCTGAAGAGTTTTATTTTAATTTTGCATTGTGTACAGCACAGACATTGTGGCCTGAAGGGCCTGATCTTGGGCTTTTCTTTGTTATGTTCTAGGTAATAAACTATATTTCTAAATAAATTTTGTTGAAAATGCAGCACTTATCATCAGAATGAGAAATGCTGTTTAATGATTATGATTTAGCATTCTGTACAAAGATTCAGGAAGATTGCTTGTAGGTTTTTTTAACTTGGATGAATTGCATCGGGTACCATGCTGGAGGAACATCTGTGGATGGGAATGAACAGTTGTTATTTTGGGTGGAAAACCCTTCATCAGAAACCTTGGACATTTCCCAGAACTACCATAGTCCTCCATCCAAACCCAACTGTACTATCAAATTGCTCCTACACGCCCCACCCCTCCACCCAGCAACCACAACCAGGAACCAATCAGTCTTTCCCTTGGCTACAGAGTGGGATATGACTCCAGCTGTAGACATCCAATAAAGGGAGGCCATTTGCAAAAAAAAACTAGTGAAGGATAATGGAAATTTTCTTGTGATTATTTAATACTAATTTAGTAAAGTTTCACTAATTTTGGAATAAACATAGTAATAATCCCATCAAACTATTTGGATGTATAAATCTGAATTAAGAAATTATTCATCATAAACATAGCATGAAATTGAGGTTCTCAATGTACTAATCATAAATTGACTTTCTAGACACAAGTGTCTGTCAAATTCATACAGGAAATAAAGTACTATGAGTGGCCAAGTCTTTTACACAGTACTGTACACCATATTGGTTAAAACTGGGAAAGAGAAATAACAGTACTTACCTTTGTATTGGCTCAGTAGTATTAAATGTTATTTGGTAACTGAAAAGGTATAACATACAGTACTGTGCAGAAGTCTCACTATATACCTATATGTGCCTAAGAATCTTGCACAGTACTGTGGTAATTTTATGTATTGTATTGTACTACTGCTGCTGCTGCAAAAAAACAAATTTCATGACATAAGTGAGTGATGATAAATCTGATTCTGATATGGGTCTCTTTTGTGGACTGAGAGAGGGAAGGGGGCAGGGAGAGGAGAATCATGGTTGGGAAAAGGGGAAGGGAGAGGGTAGGGATCAGAAAGCACCAGTGAGACATTATTGTAATGATCAGTAAACCAATTGTTTGGAATAAAATGTCCTTGCCTGGTGTCTCAGGACTGGCTGTGTCTACACCCGCACCAACCCCACACCTTCCCCACCCCTGGCATTCCTTCTCTGCTGCTACACCCCTCCTGCAGCATTCCACCCTTGCCATTCCCAACATCTTTTGCTCCTGCCAAATTTATGAACTTGCTCGCTGCTCCACATTGACAAGTACGATACTGTGCAAAAGTCTTAGGCACCCAAGCTATATGTATGTGCCCAAGACATTTGCACAATCTGTATGACTCTAAAATAGTTTGTTGCCTTACATCTAATCTGGCTCTGATACAAGTAATGGCAACTTAATGAATTCTTCATTGAGTTTTACACAAACTCCTCGCTCTTGATTTCAATGCAGTGCCATTTATTTCTAATGTTGGAGTGCTGCAAGCAACTGGAATGCAGTTGTGTTATCAGTGTATCCTGTTCCAGCGTTTTGACTGAACGTAATGGTGTTGGCGCATGGCCAAGTGGTTAAGGCGTTGGTCTAATGATCTGAAGGTCGCTAGTTCGAGCTTCAGCTAAGGCAACGTGTTGTGTCCTTGAGCAAGGCACTTAACCACAACGACACCATTGACAAGCTGTATCAGCCCTTGCCCTTTCCTTGGACAACATCGGCGGTGTGGAGAGGGGAGACTTGCAACATGAGCAACTGTTGGTCTCCCATACAACCCTGCCCAGGAAACTTTCCAAGGTGCAAATCCATGGTCTCTTGGTACTAACGGATGCCTATAATGGTGAATTAGTCAAGGCTGTTAAGGTCAGTTACCTTTGTGATGCAGTTACTGATTTGAATGGGAAAGAGGTAAATTGTCATGTGTAATGAGGTACAGAGAAAGCTTTGTTTTGTTTGCCACCCATAAGGTTATTTCATTACAATGGTGCATTCAGGTAGGACAAAGGAAAGCAACAATGAGTGTTACAATGATGGAGAAGGTGTAGTGCAGGTAGACAGTGAGGTGCAAGGATCTAGGAAGATCAGTATGTAGTGGTTAGTGTAATGTTATTACAGCATCAGCGACCAGGGTTCAATTCCTGCTGCTGTCTGTAAGGAGTTTGTATGTTCTCCCAGTGACCGCGTGGGTTTCTTCTGGGTGCTCCAGTTTCCTCCCAAATTCCAAAGACATGCAAGCTGGTATGTAAATTGGCCATTGTAAATTGTTCCATGATTAGGCTGGGATTAAACTAGAGGACTGCTGGGTGACGTGGCTCGAAGGGCCAGAAAGCCCTACTCTGTGCTTTATCACAATAAATAAATTAAACACAATTCCACCCTTGCCTGAAAGGGACATTCTCCCAGTGGCCGAGTGGTTTTTCCTAAGGGTGCTCTGGATTTCCTCCCACAATCGAAGTACACAGAGATTAGTAGAAGGATGTAATTAGGTGGCATGAATCCATCCGGCCTGTTGGTGTGCCGTAGCTCAACATAAATTATAAATAAATAAAATAACAGAGTGAACATTGAATTCTCCAACTTCTGGTAGTTCCCTCCCTCTCCCTTCCACCATCCCAGTTTCACTTTGCCTCCTCCTCCAGCTGCCTATCACCTCTCTCATGATTCTGCCTTCTTCTACTACCCAACTTTCCCCTTACATTCCTCCTTCACCTTTCCTGCATATCCCCTCCCCCACCCCTTGATCTTTCCCCTTATTGGTTTTTCACCTGGCACCTACCAGCCTTCTCCTTCCCACCCTCCCCCCACCTTCTTTATAGGGCCCCTGCCTCGAAGAGTCTTGGCCTGAAACAATGCTGCCTGACCTGCTGACTTCCTCCAGTGTTGCTTTGTACGTGTTGCTTTGACCACAGCTTCTGCAGAGTATTTTGTGTTAACATATGAGGCACGTTTGGCAGCTTTAATCCTGTACTCACTGGAATTTAGAAGAATGCGGGGAGGTCTCATTGAAACCTACCGAATGTCGAAAGGACTAGATGGGGTGGATGTGGAGAGGATGTTTTCTTTGGTGGGGGTATTCAGAACTAGAGGACGCAGCCTCAAAATTTATACAGAGATAAAGAGAGATTTTATTTAGCCAGACAGTAGTAAATCTGTGAAATGCTTACCACAGTCTGGAGTGGAGTCCAGGTCTTTGCGTATATTTAAGGCAGAAGTTGATCGTTTCCAGATTGATCAAAGGATATGGTGCGAAGGCAGGTGTATGGGGTCATGAATCAGGCATGATGGAATGGCGGAGCAGACTCAATGGGCTGAATGGCCTAATTCTGCTCCTATGTCTTATGGTCTTATAGAAATAGAATATAAAAGCAAGGATGTTATGCTGAGGCTTTATAAGGTATTGGCCAGACCAGCTTGGAGCATTGTGAGCATTTTTTGGTTCCTTATCTAAGAAAAGATGTGCGGGCATTAGAAAGGGTCCAGGGGAGGTTCATGAGAATGATCCTGGGTATGCGGAGCTTTTGATGGCTCTGCGCCTGTGGTCACCGGAATTTAGAAGAATGAGATGAGATCTCGATTAAATCTATCAAAAATTGAAAAGCCTGCATAGAGTGAATGTGGAAGGATGTTTCCTATAGTGGGGGAACCTAGGATCAGAGAGCACAGTCTCAGAATAGAGGGATACCCCTTTAGAACAGAAATGCAGAGGAATTTCTTTAGCCAAAGGGTGGTGAATCTGTGGAACTCATTGCCATTGCTGGCTTCGGAGACCAAGTCATTGGGTTTATTTAAAGCAGAGGTGGAAAGGTTCTTCATTAGCCAGGGAGTCAAAGGTTACAGGGAGAAGAGAAGAGAATGGGATTGAGATCGATAATAAATCAGCTATGATGGAACGGTGGAGCAGACTTGCTGGGCCAAACGGTCTAATTCTGCTCCTATGTCTTATGGTCTTGTGGGCTACCACTCTCTGGCTTTTCCCACAAATCCAATGTCTAATCCAATTTAGTACCTCATCCTGAATGACGAGTGAGTGAAGAGAAAGGCTAAATAAGGACCTGCTTCAAGCCATAGAAATACTGAAATCCAGATGTTGTAACTTTAGAATAAATGGGAAAAGAACCAGGAGAGAAAAGATGATAATATTTTTAATGTAGTGAGATATTCTAAATAGAAATGTGTTGCCTGATATGTTGTTGGAAATGCAATCCACAGCCACCATCTAAACAGAAATCAAAACAGGCTTGCAAAAGAAGATTCAAACTTCTGATGGATATCGGAGCAGGTTTTGAAGAGTCTAAACAGGCTTGATGGGCCAATTGGCAGGCAAATTTTCCCAAGTAGTTGCTTTGCCAATGGGTGACAGGGTCAATGTCATATCCTCACGAAGTTTCATATATTCCATTCCAGCATCTTCAATTACATTATTCGCCAATGTAATCAAGACAAATTCCAGCTCATAAGGCCTTGCACATTCATTTTAACGCTGTCAGGCTTACGGTGAAAGGAGACTGTTAACGATATTCAAGGATGAAATACAATCCATGGAGTTGGAAAGGTTCCGGTGAGAGGCATGGGTTTCTCTTGCATGAAGAATGTAAGACAACCCACTAATCATGCATCATTCCCACAGAATTCTGATGGAATTATAACTCAGCTCAGGAAGTGGGGAAGAGTATAGTACAATGTATTGAGAAACAAAAACTGTCAGAAATACTACAGTCAGCATCTGAATTGGTCAAACAAATGTAAGATTAGCTTTATGAGGCGCTAAATTGATCGGGGTCAAATACGGATATTGCATCCAGAGCTGCCTACATGGTAGGCAGACCAGGGTAGTACAATATAAGACCATAACACCATAAGACATAGGAGCAGAATTAGGCCATCTGGCCCATTGAGTCTGCTCCACCATTCAATCATGACTGATCCTTTTTTTCTGTCTTCTCCTCAACCCCAGTTCCAGCCTTCTCCCTGTAACCTTTCATGCCATATCTAATCAAGAACCTATCAATCTCTGCCTTAAACAGAGCCTTGAAACATTCCTCGTATGATAGACCTTTCATAACTGGAATCATCCTTGTGAACCACCTCTGTGCCCTCTCCAATGCCAGCACATCTTTTCTAAGATGAGGGGCCCAAAACTGCTCACAATACTCAAGGTGAGGACTCACACCAGTGCTTTATAAAGCCTCAGCATCACATCCTTGCTCTTGTATTCTAGACCTCTTGAAATGAATGCTAGCATGGCATTTGCCTTCCTCACCACTGACTCAACCTGCAAGTTAACCTTCAGTGTGTTCTGCACAAGGACTCCCAAATCCCTCTGCATCTCAGATTCCTGGAGATCAACCATTTGCCTTTGTAGCAGGCTTCCCCTCTCCAGACAGCTGATGAATCCAAACAAATGGCCCTCATATAAGAAATAATGTGCTGGCATTGGAGAGGGTACAAAAGAGAATCATGAAAATTATTCCGAAAGTGAAAGGCTTGTCATATGAGAAGCTTTTGATGGCTTTGGGCCTCTACCCACTGGAATTCAGGTTAATAAGGGGTGATCTCATAGAACCACAAAAACCTTTTAAAAGGCCTCAATAGAGTGGATGTGGAGAGGATGATTCCATGGTGAGGGAGTCTAAGACTAGAGGATACAGCCTCAGGATAGAGCGATGTACATTGAGAATAGAACAAAGATGAGGAGGAATTTCATTAGCCAGATAATAATAAAACTGTGGAATTTGTTGCCACATGCAGATGTGAAGCCCAAGTCATTGGGTGTATTTAAGGCAGAAGTTGATAGGTTCTAGATTAGTCAGGGCATGAAGGAACATGGGGAGAAGGCAGGAGATTGGGGCTGAGAGGGAAATGGATCAGTCATGATGAAATGACAGAAAAAATTCAATGGATCAAATGGCTTTATTCTGTTCCTAGATCTATTGGCCTTATGACCAATACAGTCTAGCACCAGTGGCATTATAGAAATTGCCAGTCTGTGTTGAACTCAACGTAGGACTGTCTTGGGGACTCCAGCACTAATTTTTTCCTTAGAGATAACTACCAAAGCCTTCCCTATGAGTGGCTATAGACACAAGACAGCAAAGGTTTGAGATCAGAGTTTTCCTTCTCCTAGTTGAGTTACCAACCATGGCTGAGGCATCCCATCTGCCCAAAGCAACTGGTTTTAAGGTGCCAGTAACCTGCCTTTGCCCCCTCTCCTGGCAGTAGAAAGTGTTCTGTTGAACTTAGTAGCTAAACCGCACATGAAGACCAGGAGCTAGACTTGGTTGTCAGAGGCTATTTGAGATGCACGCCATTGGGAGCATTTAATAAGCAGTGGGAGCATATCTTCACCTCCATTCTCAGCTGTAACAACGTTAAGAACCCAAGTTAGCTTTATAAAGTAAGAATGCCTGGAATGCTCTGCCTGGAGTGGTGATAGAGGCAGATATATTAGGGATTTTTAACAGACGCTTGGATCAGCACATGAACATGAGGAAATTGGAAGCATGTGGACATTGCGTAGGCAGAGAAGTTTAGTTTAGTTGGCCATTTGATTACTAAATTAATTAGTTTGGCACAACTTTGTGGGCTGAAGGGCCTGTTCGTGTTCTGTACTGGTGTATATTCTATGTTTAAGAATATAAAATTAGCTTTATTTGCAAACTGTACATCGAAACATCAAAACATACCGTGAAATGTGTCGTTTGCATCAAATCAGTGAGGTGCAGGAAAGGTGGCACAGCCCATGAGTGTCACCACACTTCTGGTGCTGACAAAACATGGCCGCAATGCACAAACCTTAACCCTAACACTATGTCTTTTGGAATATGGAGGAAACCGGAGTACCCAGAGGAAATGCGGTATGGTCACAGGGAGAACGTACAAACTCCTTACCGACAACAGCGGGAATCGAGCCCAGATTACCAATCAGTGGAGCTGTAAAGCAATTATGCTAAACATAACGCCCTACACAATGAAGAGAAAACATTCGGATCTAAGGAAGATTTGTAGCTAAACTGTTAAGTAGTTCATAGAAGCAGAAGGCTTATGCATTTTCTCTTTCAGAGACAAGCCCTGACCAAAAAAGTTCAGATGGGAGAGAAGAATATTTTGCTGCAGTATACTGGATTAATCTGGAAAATACTGCCTTAAAGAAAGGGATGAGCAGATTGAAAAACAACTTTCAAGGCAAAGTTACTTTGGAAAAGTTTGGGGAGCCATGGTAGAATAGCAGTTTTTACGCTATTACAGCTCAGGGCATCAGAGTTCCCAATTCAATTCAGGCATCCTCTGTATGAAAGTTTGTACACAATTCCTGCACGCACGGGAGATTCTTCTGGGTGCTCTGCTTTTATCCCACAGTCCAAAGACGTACTGGTTAGTACGTTAATTTGTCATTGTAAATTTTCCTATAATTACTTAATTTACTGACCGCTGGGCCGCTGGCATTTAGGGCAGCAATGAAGCCCCTGATCTCTGTCTGTCCATGCTGTCACACTCAGATATAGGAGGATTCTTCATTGCTGCTTCTTTAACAATTTTTGAGCAGTCAGGTTGTTAGCCCTGAGCTGAAGCCCAAAACCTGGAGAACCTGTGGACAACTCTTAGTCTGGCCTCTACCCTGTTTGACATGGTTGACCCTACCAAGAGCCAAAGCACAAGTCCCTGTCTCCAGCCAATAGTGCTCTGTGGGTCATTGAGGCACACAAGCCTCCAAACCCTATGACAAGGCTGTGGTCCTCTTGGAGGTGCCCTGTGATTAGGCTAGGGATAAGTAGGTGGGGCCTGTTAAATAGAGCCTGTTCTGTGCGGTGTCTCTAAGTAAAAATAAACATTTGCAATAGATAAAGCTGGCTTGATATTGGAAACAGGAAATATGAAAAATGCCAATTTTTCAGTGGTAGGAGGGATTATTTTGCTTTGCAGGCTTGAATACACAGTCAGCAGTGTAGGCAAGTAGACAGAGATGGGAAATAGGGAAGGGCCAGGCACTATTTTATGGGTAATGGAGGGGTACACTGTTAAACAAAGGGGTTAATATGCCTGAGTGTAAAAACATGGTTATTGGAAGGCGTTTGATTATGCGAAGTGTACTAAGGATGAGCAGATGGAATGGGACTAATTCTTCAAGCAGCTACCATGGGTATAAAGGGCTGAATGGCCCATATGATGTAATAGGGTGGAAATTTGTTTGGTTTCTTGAACTAGTTGCAGAATATCACAAAGGTAGCACACTTCTCTCATCTGTGTATCAGGCAATCTATCAAAGTCAATGGACAAGTTACACTCAGTGGCCACTTTATTAGGTACAACCGTGCATTAGTGCAAATATCTAATTGGCCAATCATGTGACAGCAACTCAATGCATAAAAGCATGCAGGTCTGGTCAAGAGGTTCAGTTGTTGTTCAGACCAAATACCAGAATGGGGAAGCAATGTGATACAAGTGATTTCAAACGTGGTGTGATTATTGGTGCCAGATGGGGAGGTTTGAGTATCTCAGAAACTGCTGATCTTCTGAGGATTTCATGCATGACAATCTTTAGAATTTACAGAGAATGGTGTGAAAAACAAAAAAAAAAATCCAGTGAGTGGCAGTTCTTGTGGGTGAAAGCATATTGTTAATGAGAGAGGTCAGAGGAGAATGGCCAGACTGGTTCACGCTGACAGGAAGGCGACAGTAACTCAAATAATTACACTTTACAACAGCGGAGTGCAGAAGAACACCTCTGAATGCACAACATGTCAAACCTTGAAGTGGATGGGTTACAGCAGCAGAAGGTCACAAACATACACTCAGTGGCCACTTTATTAGGTGCAGGAAGAATTTAAATAAAGTGGCCACTGCATGTATAGAGAACGGCGGACTCTGAATATACACAGTTAGTTAATCAGTATGTGTAGAAGACTCGTGTTTAAGATAATGACAAAATCTCAACCTAATCAATGTGATTTAAAATGAGAACGGCCCATTAATACTCATCAAGTCAAGCAGCGCCTGAAGGTAAAGGAGGATTGGGAAAAGGCAAAAATGGAGCAGGTTTTAAGCTGCAGGAGTGGGGGGTGATAGTGGATTGTAGGGATTCAAAGAGGGGCATAAGAAGCAAAAGAGGTTAGTAATAGAATGGAGATGAGGCAGAAGCGAATGCTAAAGGTAAAGACAGGCCAGAGGCGAGGTGATAAGATGAGACAAATAATATCTAAGGTACCATGTAAAGAGAAGAAAGAAAACATACTGGAAATTAGCGTTCAGTTCAAGAGGACTAGAAAAGACAGCTAAGAAGTAATGCCAAGCCTTTCTAAGACATTGATCAGACCATACTTAGAGCATTCTGAACAGTTTTGGCCCTTTATCTAAGATAGGACGTGCTGGCATTGGAGAGGTCCAAAGGAGACTCACAAGAATGATTCTGGAAATGAAATTGCTAATGTATGTGGTGCATTTAATGACTCTGGGCCTGTACTTGCTAGAGTTTAGAAGAAACGTGGGGCGATCTTATTGAAACTAGTTGAATACTGAAAAGGCCTAGAGAGAGTGGATGTAGAGGGAATGTTTCCTATAGAGGGGAAGTCCAGAACCTGAGTTGTGGGCCAGAAGCGTGGCAGGCAGCCCACAACAATTCTTGTCGATTTGATTCGATGCAAAATGACACAATTCACTTTATGTTTCGAAGTTCACATGTCAAATAAAGACCATCTTTATAAATGGTTGCTATCTGAAATTGTTGAATTTGTATAGAGTCTTGGAGAGCAGTAAGTACTCAATTAGAAGATTAATAAGGTGGCGTGGTAGCATAGCGGTGAGGGTAACACTATCACATGTGCAGCATCCCCGGTTCTATCCACCACTGTCTGTAAGGAGGAAGGAGAGGCAGCTGGATGTACTTCTTGCAGGTGAAGTTGTCAGGGACAATGCAGGTCTCCCTGCCTTCCCACATCCTGCAAGAGGAGCATTCAAACATCCCGCCTTGCATCCCTACTGCTCTGGATGTGCAAATATAAAGAAGGAAAACAATTAATAAATAAGCCAAAAAAATCCAGCTACAGCTTTTCACTTCTCTCACTCAAACCTCTCCTCGCTGAAGCTTCAAAGAGTTAAAGCCTCAAAGGCCCCACTCTATCACCGTCCACTCCAACAATGGCCGCTCCCACAAAGGCCACTCTTCTTGCCTCTGCCTTCAATTTGCACTTGCCAGTGATTTGCAATCTCAGATTGTCCGCTGTTCAACACCGAAGCTCCTGCAAAGCGTTGCTTTTTAGTGTCCACTCACCGACCTGAGTGAGACGTTCCTTCTCTCGCTCCCAATCTCTGTTCAAATGCCCGTTTTTAGAGCCTATTCGTTAAGCACAAGAATGTGCAGAGAATTGAGGGATATGGATATAGCGCAGGCAGGAAGGTTTAGTTTATTTAGGCATTTAATTACTCGTTTAATTAGCTTGGCACAACATCTTGGGTGGAAAGGTTTCTTCCTCTGCTGTCCCGTTCTATATAACTCTGAGATGAAGAAGTGGTGGACCTGTGATAATGCCTTTGATTTTATTCAGTGGGGTGGCATAATAGCGTAGAGGTTACCACAACACTTTACAGTGCCAGCCATTACCAGTCAGGGTTCAATTGCCGCCACTGTCTGTAAGGAGTTTGTATGTTCTCCTCATGACCTCGTAGGTTCCCTCAAGACCCTCAGATTTCCTCCCACATTCCAAGGATGTACTGGTTAGGGTTAGTAAGTTGTGGGCATGCTACACTGGCGCCGAAATTGTGACAGCATGTGTGGGCTGCCCTGCGCATACCTTCAGACAGGGTTGGTCGTTAACCTAAAACCCACATTTCACTGTTACACTCACTAAATTCTGGAGGAACTCAGCAGGTCAGGTAGATCTATGGAGAGAAACAAAGAGTCGACATTTCAGGCCGAGACCCTTTATCAGGACTGGAAAGGAAGGGGAAAGAAGCCTAAATATTTTGATGTTACTATGTACATGTGACAAATAAAGCTAATCCAATTTATTTCGTTGTTAGGAGCAACAGTGTTTTGGTTTTCTTGTCTTATTTAAACTGATAATGTCCAGGACAAGGCTGTGGCTCAGCCATTTATTTGACACTCAGAGGAGGAGGTACATTATAAATAGTTATTTTAATCATCTGGTCCATAACCTGTCTCGACTGGAATATTCAATGGGGCACTAAGTACGAATTCCTGCCCATATCCCCAGTGAAAGAACAGGAAGAAAGTATTCACTTGATGAAATCCATCGTTCATAATGATTATTTTTAAAAAATCAAATAAATGGAAACAATTAGACAAAAATCCTTGCTATGGATTTTTGATTTGTTAATGTTGACTGGGATAAATGTAAGCTTTAAATCAAAGTGAAATTTTGCATCTGCATGAACTCTTGTACCCATACAAAAGCACACACTTCCTGCATTCGTAGCCGTTTTCCTTGTCATTATCACTAAATGTCTTGCTTTTCCATTGTAAGCCCCTGTCAATATTTATTATGAAATTAGACAAACCTCAAAATTGCCCATCTGAATTTCCCTTCTTTTGAAGCAGAAAATCTTGCTTGTTGCGGACATGCACGTGATATTTATTTGTGCAGGATTATTTCTTTATTTAATGGATGGAAAATCTCTAATTAATCCTTCTGTCCTACTCCCCAGTCTCATCAAGTTTTGGCATTTACAACAGTAACACAAAAGCTTACATGATTGGGGTTTGGGCAGCCTGCTAAATAAGTTTGCTTCTAAATGAAATGAGATGGAATTAGCTTTATTTGTTACAGGTACATCTAGACACACAGTGAAATGAGTCACTTGCGTCAATGACTGACATTGTCTGAGGATTTGCTGGGGGTCAGACTGCAAAAGTCACCGTGCTTTCAGCGACAACATAACATGCCCACGACTCATTAACACTCATCCGGATCTCTTTGGAATGTGCGAGGAAACAAGGACACCCAAAAGAAATCCATGCGGTCACGGGGAGAACATACAAACTCCTTACTGACAGTTCCAGGAATCAAACCGCAGCCCGCCCCCCCCCCCCCCCCACCCGATCGTGATCCCTGGCACTGTAAAGTATTGTGCCAACCACTACACTGCCATGCCACTCTATCTTTAGAGGATGCATTTAATCCTGAACAAATAATTAGTCTGAAGTAGAACACTACTTTTGAAAACTCTGGAGATGGTCCACAGGAGATTTACAAGAATGATTCCAGGAATGAAAGACTTACGATATGAGGAGCATTTGATGTCTCTCAAATGGAATTCAGAAGGTTGTGGGGGGTGGGGGGGAATCTCATTATCTCACTGAGATCTACTAGATACTGAACGGGCTGGATAGGGAGGACATGGAGAGCATGTCTCCCTTAGTAGGAGAGTCTTGGATCTAAGAGCACAACCCCAGAATAAAAAGGTGCCTCTTTAACTAAGCTGAGGAAGAAATTCTTCTGACAGAGAGTGGTGAATCTGTGAAATTCATTACCACAGAGGCTAAGTCGTTGGGTGTAAGGCAAAAATTGACATGCTGTTTATTGGTAAAGGGTTAAAGGGCAAATGGGGGACAACGAGGTCGAAAAAAGTCAGCTATATGTGAATGGTGAAAAACTTGATGGAGTGAATGGCCTGACTCTGCTCCTAATTCCTCCTGGATCCCCTCCTCCTTCCCCTTCTCCTATTGTCCATTCTCCTCTCCTATCAGGATGTTTCTTGTCCAACCCTTCACCTTTCACATGGGCTTAACCTATCACCTTCCACCTTAGCTTCTTGCTCCTCCCACACCCCTCCACTTCTTTCCCCCTTCCTTCTTAGTCCTGAAAAAGGATCCTGGCCCAAAACATCGACTGTTTACTCTTTTCCATAGATGCTGCCTGGCCTGCTCAGTTTTGTGTGTTTTGTTTTAGATTTCCATCATCTGCAGACTTTCCCATGTTCATAATTCTGCTCCTGTATTTTATGGTGGAACTTTTATTCTTTGGGTTACATTTTGACTTTGTTTGTAGACAGTTATAGGCTGAAGTCAATGTTAAGCAAAGATCCAGGAGTGATGATAAGAGGCATAGATTGAGTGGATAACCAGGGACTATATTTCCCAGGGTGGAAAATGACAAATTTTGAGGTGATTGGAGAAAAGTACAGGAACGATGTCAGAGGTAAGTGTGTGTGTGTGTGTGTGTGTGTGTGTGTGTGTGTGTGTGTGTGTGTGTGTGTGTGTGTGTGTGTGTGTGTGTGTGTGTGTGTGTGTGTGTGTGTGACTCTTACCCACCATGCCAGGGGTAGTGTTAGAGGCAGATACAGAAGGGCAGATATAGAGGGGTATTTAAGAAACTCTTAGGTAAGGCACATGAACAATACTAAAATTAAGGGCTGTCTTAGATTGATCTTAGAGTAGGTTAAAAGGTCAGCACAACATCGTGGGCGAAGGACCTGTACTGTCATACAGGCCTAGGTGCCCTGTTCTAATGTGAGTAAGCTGTTATAATTACTACTTTCCTTTCACAAACTCTCTTCCAAACGCTGTCCCTCTCCCTGGCCTCTGCCTGTAACCGAAATGGATTGTATGCAACCCCAGTGTTTTATTTGACCCAAAAATGTGTCTCCAACACATATCCACTTCATCGGCCAGAGGCGCGCCTGTCTCAACACTACAGTCTTTGCTTCACTGCGCAGAGATAAGAGACGGTAGACGCTGAAATCTAGAGCAACACACAAGATGCTGGAATGACTCGGAGAGTCAGGCAGCTTCTATGGGTGAAATGGGACAGTTGATGTTTCGAGTTGACACCCTTCACTTGAATTTAAAAAGTGCAGGGGAAATAGCCAGTATAATGAGACAAAGGGAAGTGATGGAGCAGAAACTGACAAGTGATAGACAGAGATTAGCTTTATTTGGTACAGGAACAGTACTGTGTAAAATTCGCAGGTGCGTATATCCAGTATATAGGTAGGACGCCCAAGGCATTAGCACAGTACTGTATTTGTCAACATGGAGCAGATAGTGAGTTTGTGAATCTGGCAGGAGCAAAGGATGTTAGGAATGGTGAGGGTGCAGCACTGTGAGTAACAGGTGCCAGGGCAGTGGTGGCACAGACACAGAGACAGCCATCCTTGAGACACCAGGAGAGGTTATTTAATTCCAAGTAATTGGTTTATTGATCATTACAGAATGTCCCTCTGGTGCTTCCGTCCCCCTCCCTCTCTCCCTGCCCCCTTCCTAAACAGTCCACAATAGAGGCCCATATCAGAATCAGGTTTATCATCATGGAATTATTTTTTTTGTGGCAGCAGTACAGTGCAATATATAAAATTACCACAGCACTGTGCAAAAGGCTTAGGCACCCTACCCATATATATGTGTCTAAGACTTTTGTACAGTACTGTATATTGAAACACGCAGTGAAATGCATCATTTGCGGCATCGTTTGCAACGTGCTGGGGGCAGTCCACAAGTGTCGCCATGCTTCTGGTACCAATCTAGCATGCCCAAAACATACTAACCCTAAACAACACACACAAAATGCTGGTGGAACACAGCAGGCCAGGCAGCATCTATAGGGAGAAGCACCGTCGACGTTTTGGGCCGAGACCCTTCATCAGGACTAACTGAAAGGAAAGATAGTAAGAGATTTGAAAGTAGTGGGGGGAGGGGGACATGCGAAATGATAGGAGAAGACCGGAGGGGGTGGGATGAAGCTAAGAGCTGGAAAGGTGATTGGCGAAAGTGATACAGAGCTGGAGAAGGCAAAGGATCATGGGACGGGAGGCCTCGGGAGAAAGAAAGTGGGGGGGGGGGGGAGCACCAGAGGGAGATGGAGAACAGGCAGAGTGATGGGCAGAGAGAGAGAAAAAAAAACAAACAACTAAATATGTCAGGGATGGGGTAAGAAGGGGAGGAGGGGCATTAATTGAAATTAGCAAAGTCAATGTTCATGCCATCAGGTTGGAGGCTACCCAGCCGGTATATAAGGTGTTGTTCCTCCAACCTGAGTTTGGATTCATTTTGACAGTAGAGGAGGCCATGGATAGACATATCAGAATGGGAATGAAACGTGGAATTAAAATGTGTGGCCACTGGGAGATCCTGCTTTCTCTGGCAGACCGAGCGTAGGTGTTCAGCGAAACTGTCTCCCAGCCTGCGTCGGGTCTCACCAATATATAAAAAGCCACACCGTGAGCACCGGACCACACCAGCCGACTCACAGGTGAAGTGTCACCTCACCAGGAAGGACTGTCTGGGGCCCTGAATGGTGGTGAGGGAGGAAGTCGGCTGGTGTGGTATATTGTGTCCGGTGCTCCCGTTGTGGCCTTTTATACATTGGTGTTTCCTCTGAACGTGCGGTGGGAAGTGACACAGGTATCACCACCTTCTCTGCCACCTGTCCCACACCCCTCCCACAGTGCTCCACTCTTGCCACTCCCAATGTATTTTCTGCCCAACAAATTTACAAACTTGCTATCTGCTCCACGTTGACAAATTTAATACTGTGCAAAAGTCTTAGGCACCCTTTTTATATAAATGTGCCTAAGACTTTTGCACAGTACTGTAGAATGCCTATTACTTATTAACCCTAACCTGTACACCTCTGAAATGTGGGAGGTAACATGTGTGATCACAGGGAGAACATACAAACTCCTTACAGACAGCAGTGGGAATTGAACCCTGATCACTGATCGTTAGTGCTGTAATTGTGGTACACTAACTGCTTTGCCATTGTTACAAGAAAGCAAGTTCATGGGTTTGGTAAGTGAGACAATAATTATAAATCAGCGCATTTATTTACAGACAAACAGTAAAATATTCGACCAGACATTCAATTGAATTGAGTTCAAGAGCCAAGAGGTAATGTTACAGCTATATAGGACCCTGGTCAGACCCCACTTGGAGTACTGTGCTCAGTTCTGGTCACCTCACTACAGGAAAGATGTGGAAACTATAGAAAAAGTGCAGAGGAGTTGTACAAGGATGTTACCTGGACTGGGGAGCATGCCTCATGAGAATAGGTTGAAAGTACTCGGCCTTTTCTCCTTGGAGTGACAGAGGATGAGAGGTGACCTGATAGAGGCATTGATCGTGTGGATAGTCAGAGGCTTTTCCCAGGGCTAACATGAGAGGGCACAGTTTTAAGGTACTTGGAAATACGAAGGTACAGTGGAGATGTCAGGGGTAAGTTTTTTTACACAGGGAGTGGTGAGTGCGTGGAATGGGCTGCCGGCGACGGTGGTGGAGTTGGATACAATAGGGTCTTTTAAGAGACTCTTGGATAGTTACATGGAGCTTAGGAAAATAGAGGGCTATGGGTAAAAGTAAGTACATATTCAGACAGCATTGTGGGCTGAAGGGCCTGTATTGTGCTGTAGGTTTTCTATGTTTCTACATCTAAGCCACCCTAATTTACAGAAACCACGACACTAAACATTCAGTAACACTTCAAACTCAACAGGTACCTTGTTAAGTATCCCCCAAGTTACACAACTACTAAGCTAAACATTCAAAAAACAGTTACTTAGCTAAGTGTGCACATGGGCCCTCCTATATCTGCAGCATATTTTCCCCAGTGGCTTTTTGGCACTGGTCACAACCTCACTATGAAGAGGAGCCCCTGGAGACAAAGGAAAACCCACAAGTCCCTTGCACTTGCTATTCTTATACCCCTGATACGCCCAGAACTGAACACCAGTGCCATGGCGAGCAAGGCAACCAATGGGAAAGTGCTGCTGCATCCTTCGAATGGGCCAATCAACAACCAGCATGGTGGAGGTAGCTTTTGACCAGCAAGTAAACTAACCCTTCACATTACAGATACTAATAAACAATTACCGCATTACCATCCCTCACTTTATTGCATTGAGAAATATTTGAAATCAATGGATCAACAATATAGTTTAAGTAGAATAAGCTTCAGATCAGCTATTTGTGCAAAACATAGATATTCGGTTATTATATACAAATATTTTAGCAGCAATATGTCATGGTCCTTTCTGGCAATCCCCCACCTCACTATTTCCCTCAGGGATTGGGCCCCAATCCCCTCATTTAGTTCCAACCATTCCCAGGTTCTACTAACTACATACACCTGCTTTCCATCAGGAAATGCAGGATAAAGACCCTGTGATCACAACAAGGAGTTGCCAGTTCGTTGGTGGATTCCGGTATGAGTAACCTCGTTTCATGGTTCTTAGGACGGTCAGTTCTAAGTCTAGCATCACTCCTGGATACCGATTCCATGCTTGCTACGTCAATAATGCCTTCTGACTCTGCCTCCGTGCCCGTGTTCTGCACTTGGGTTCGTCCACCGCCACACTTGTGTAACACGATATTTATTGGAAAAAAGTCATATAATTGTGCACAATAATATGTACTCATCTGTTATAAGCAACCTGGGCCATAGTACACTATATACCAAGTGACACTCCCGATGAAGGGTCTCAGCTCGAAACGTCAACTATTTATTCCTGTCCATAGGTGCTTCCTGACTTGCTGAATTCCTCCAGCATTGTGTGTGTGTCATTAAGCAACCTAGGCTATAATGGACATGGGGCTATTATTCAGAGATTCTGTAATTGCCTGATGTGGAATGGGCAAATCTGAATGACAGCTGTTGAAGTGGTCCCAGCTGTTTTTAAAGAAAAAAAAGATGAGTCATTTTGTCTTTTTATGTGTATACACTGTTTTACTGTTAATAAAATTATAAGAGACAGATTCTGTGTATAAAGAACAGAGTATAAGAGACAGCAACATATTAGTTTCTATGTTTCACCATCTGTGTCTCTCATGTATATGTTTTTTTGTCTTCAATCTGGGCAAGTCCAAAGTTAAAAGTAAATTTATTGTCTAGGTACATATATGTAACCGTATAGATTCATTTTCTTGCGGGCATTCACAGAAGATACAGACAAACACAATGGAATCAATGAGAAGCTAGAAACAAAATGCTGGAGAAACTCAGCAAGCCAGGCAGCATCAATGGAGAAGAGTAAACAGTCGACGTTTCGCGCAGAGACCCTCCTTCAGGTCCTGATGAAGGGTTTCTGCCTGAAACGTCGATTGTACTCTTTTCCATAGATGCTGCCTGGCCTGCTGAGTTCCTCCAGCATTTTGTGTGTCTTGTTTTGCTTTCCAGCATCTGCAGATTTTCTCTTTTTTTGTGACTGGGGACATGGGGAATGCGAATGGGGAGGCATGTGTAACGGTTTTGTCGCATCTACCTTCCACTCTACAGAGAACTGAAAGAATTATTATTACAGGGAGTTTTGTTTCGGGGACCCCGCCCACCAGTGAAATCACTGACTGGCTGTTTCACGCGTCAATCACGGGGCAGCCCGCCTCTGTATGACAAAGTTGTGGCTTTTCCCGAGAACTCTCATTCTAACTTCGGAGGTCGTAACGTGTGGAGGTTACAAGCTCTCTGTTCTGGGACATTTGCAATGAGGACACGGAGTGTTTAGTTCGGGGAAAGATACTTAAAATATCAACCCATACTACCTGATCCAACTGTTATTCAGTCATCTTTTCGAGCTAAAATCCAATTTCTTCTCAGGTGAATGATTCTCCTCCAGCAGAATCGCTAGTGTTTATTTTGCCTTGTTCTATTATTAAGAGGCAGGTCCAAAACAAAAGTTTTAATCTATTGTGGAGGGGGACTAGAAATATTCGCAGAGCATGCGGGTAATATGTTAGTACAACACCGGCACTCGAGGAAACACGGTGGGCGAAGTTTAGGGAAACTTTGAGGCAGCTGTATTGTGCTGGGGTTTCGTTCGTGGACACGAATAGGTTTAAGCCTGGTTCGCGAGGGTTCACTCCTGAGCGACGGCTTTTTATTCCCCACCAGCCTGTCGCTGTAGACACTGAGTCACCGTTGGCCAAATACAGATGATTCCGATTACGGACACACACACACACACACACTTCCCCGGGCCATCGAGGCCAAATGCTGTGATAATGTGTGAAATTCCAGGACCCTCTCTTTAAAGAACATTGCTGCCGTTCATAAAGGCATGAGATTCTGCAGATGCTGGAAATCCAGCGCAACTCACAAAAATGCTGCAGGAGCTGCGGAGGTCAGGCAGCATCCAGGAAAGTGAACGAACAGTCAACACTTCGGGCCGAGACCCCTTCAAGGATTTTGTGAGCGTGTTGCTCCGGATCTTCAGGGGGGTCTCGGCCCGAAACGTTGACTGTTCGTTCTTTTCCATCCACACTGACTTTCCCGCTTGAGTTCCTCCAGCATTTTGTGCGTGTGCGTTGCTGCCGAGTGACACGGTGCCCTGACTGGGATCTCACGGTGGGGAAACATGGCAACATTTACACAACGTTCCCATCATCTGCTTTTGAAAAGTTGCAAACTTCATCCTCACCATTATGCAACATGGTCACAAACAGAAAGGTCAAAAGGTAGTTTGAATAATAGCCAGCCAACCGACTGAAATATTGTTTTCGTTAATATGCAATATTGTCATAAATCCTATGTGAGCAAACGCAGTTTCAATTATTTGAAATATTATTATTTTATAACTGTTACTTATTTTTGCAATCCCGATCACTTAAATCATACAGAAGTGTTAAAAAAAGGGTATTTACCTTGTGTGTTTCGGATGCTAGTCTGTACAGCTGGGTCCAGTTGCATGCAAGGGTGTCAGCGGGTCACTCCTGAGTCGTTTCTGTATGTAAAAGGGGATCCATTAATCCCCCGACACACACTCCGGCGTCCTGTTGGGATTAAGCAACGAAAGTGCCGGGTAGGCGTCTAATTTCAGGAAAACCTCCTCGGTTGGGAGTCAGCCTTCTTGCTTTCCTCATTATAGCAGAGAAAAAATATTATGTTCATTGATCCATTATGGGGGGGGGGAGTTTTAAGCAGCTTCCCTTGAAGTTTCGTCAGTGGCTCGCAGACTTGTGTGTTGCAAGGGGTATATTTAATGCCAGATGGTAAGTGAGACCCGCTCAGATTTTCTCGTTGGACTCAGGAAAACCAACTAAACTCGCAGAGCAATGTGTCGGGTTTCTGCGAATCGGACTCTGCGAGATTGAGTGGAAGCGGAGGGTTCGGGGAGGCTGCCTGACATAGAGGGGGAGTGTTTACTGCCGGCGGGCTGGCGTAGTATGCATACACCCCTGAGCGGGACTGGCTCGGGGGCAGCCTGTTCCCCGAGAAAGGGGAGGGACAGCGTTCGATTTCACGCATTCACCTCACTAAATTATTACTAGCGTGGGTGGAGACAGACTCATCGACACACCAATGCAACTCACTGAAGTGGCGGATTTCAGTGAGTTAGAAGTCACTGTCGATAGAAGTCACACGGCAGTTCAGGTGGCATCTCGGGATGGGGGGGGAGGCATACATTAAATGCCAGAAATGGGAAAAGCAGTGACTTAATCGCGTGTAGTGGTAGGGAACAGCGAAACAGAAGGTCTGTGATAGAGTCCGAGACGACGCCAAGGTTGGGTGACAGATGTCTCGCGTATACAATGCTTGGTCGTTGAAGCTTTCCGCGTGTTTAGTGTGTTCCTGCAATGACAATATATTGCTGTCTTCCAAGTTCTGTTATAGCCCGGAAACTGGCCCTTCGATCCATCTGGCCCGTGCCAAGCACGATTGCCAACAAGCCGGGTCCCGTTTGGCCCATAATTTTCTATCAAGTACAATACCTGTCCAAGTGTCGTTTAAATGTTGATACTGTACATGCCTCAACTACTTCTTCTGAAAGTCCGTTCCACAGACAAGCCAACCTTCGGGTGGAAAAAGTTCAAAGGCTCATCATTTTATTATCAAAATGTGTAAGCAGAATGAGATTTGTCTTTTCCAGATAGCCATAAAATACAGAAAGCCACAGAGTAGTTGAAAGAAAGACGACAAGCCCCCCCCCCCATGAAAAAAAGAAACAAAAACTCACAAACCCCAAACTCCCCCAAACCTTCTCTGGTACAAAAACTAACAGATCCTTCATGTCCTTATTAAATCTCTCCCCCTCTCTCCTTAAGCCTATGCCCTCTTGATTCCCCAGACCTGGGGAAAACATCGTGGGCATTCAACATCTATAGAGATGCATAGATTCAGCATTCCACCAAAAACTTTGACAAACTTCTACAGAAGTCCGACAGACCCGTGTTGATCAACGAGCTGGAGCATTTACTGAGATCTTAACCTCTTGCTTCGGCAGACTCGAGGTACCCACCCACATCAAACAGGCTTCACTTAGCCTGGTGCCCAGGAAGGACATGGTGACCTGCCTCGGTGACCATCGTCCAGTAGCACTGACACCCACAGCGATGAAGTGCTTTGAGAGGTTGGTATCAGCTCCTGCCTGAGAGGCGATTTGCACGTCCTATTGATGTGCAGGGGAACTTTACTGAAAGCATTGATTTTGGCTGAAAAGTCACTGCCAGGTTTATTGCAAACATTTTTAAAATTATGAATATAGTTTTTGTTTACAAAATTGTGTATGTTACACCAGTACCTATCCTCCCTCAGGAGGTTTAGGAAATTTAGCATGTTCCTGGTGTTCTGATGCACCATAGAGAACACCCTACATTACAAAATGCATTACGGTTTGGAATGGCAAATGCTCTACCCAACACTGTAACAGAAAGCAGGGAGTGAGCATAAGACTATATTCTCTTTTCTGTTACTGCTTTCCCTTTTCACTGCACTAACGTCATTCTACGGCCTCCTCTACTGCCGCAATGAGGCCACATTTATATTCTGTCTGGGTAGCCTCCAACCTGGTGGCATGAACATCGATTTCTCAAACTTCCAGTAGTTGCTAACCCACCTTTCACAATTCCCCCATTTGCTCTCTCACCTTATCTCCTCACCTGCCCATTACCTCCATCTGATGCTCCCCCGCCTTCCCTTTCTTCCCTGGTCTTCTACCCTCTATCATCTCCCCCTTCTCCAGCCCTTTTTCTCTTTCACCAATCAACTTCTCGATTCTTTACTTCACCCCTCCCTCTCTCACCTATCACCCACCACCTTGTACTTCTTCCTCCCCTCCCCCCCACCTTCTTAGCCTGACTACTCCTCTCCTTTCTCATCCTGATGAAGGGTCCCGGCTCAAAACGCTCACTGTTTACTCTTTTCCTGGCCTGCTGAGCTCCTCCAGCATTTTGTGCGTGTTGCATAAGAACAGAATGACCTGCCTGAATGGCATGCAAACAAACATTTCTCACTGCATCTCCTTACAAGAATAAACTAATGCCCTCTTCTCAGTGCTACCATCAGGGAGGAGGTACAGGAGCCTGAAGACACATCCTCATACATTGTAGTATGAGCTTCTTCCCCTCTGTCATCAGATTCCTGAATGGACAATGAACCCATGTACACTACCTCAGTATTTTTTCTGGGTTTTTTGCTCTTTTTGCACTACAGTACCTACTTAATTTAATTTTTCACCTTTTTATTCTCAGTCCTGAAGAAAGGTCTCGGCCTGAAACGTCACCTGTTTTTCTTTTCCATGGATGTTGCCTGACCTGCGGAGTTCGTCCAACGCTTTGTGTGCATTGCTTTTAATATACGTGTTTCTTACTGTAATTTATAATATGTATATTATTATGTATTGCAATGTGCTGCTGGCACAACACAACAAATTTCACCTCATAACCAGTAATAGTAAGCCTGATTCTGATTCTGATTCTCAATTACCAATTACCAATATGGTTATGGTTGATTGGTCCCAGACTATAACTCCTCTTCCATGCCAGCTCCCCATAGCACTGAATTCTGCAATCTTTCAAAAATGTATCTACATTAAAGCATACAGTATAGAAACAGGCTATTTGGCCCAGCCTGTCCATGCTGGCAATCAACCAGCCCTAATCTTCCATTCTTCCAAGAGGACCACAACATTGTCGTCGTTTGGAGGCTTATGGGCCTCAATGACCTGGTGAGCTATGCTGGCTGGAGTCAGGCCTTTATGCTTTGCCTCGTGGTAGGGTCACCCATGCAAAACAGGTCAAAGGGTAGAGGTAAGAGTGGCCCACCGGTTTTCCAGGTTCGGGGGGTTCCTCTCAGGGCTAACAACCCTGATTGATAAAACAAAACCATTATGGGAACAGCAATGAAGAATCCTTCTACATCTGTGTGTGAGAGTATGGCCAAGGATAGACAGAGATTGTTGTTAACAGCAGCAGGTGTAACAGGCAGTAAGTAATCTGACATTAATCATTTTTGTTCTTCCCACATTAACATTCACTCTCCCCCCAACACCCTGCCTCGGATTCTACCCCCCACCTGCATGCATTGATGACATTATGCAGCGGTGAATTAACCTATCAAACTGCATGCCTTTGGGATGTGGGGGGAAAGCAGAGCACCCAGAAGAAACCAACATGGTCATAAGGAGAACATGCAAGCTCCACACAGACAGCATCCGAGGTCAGGGTTGAAGCAGGATCTCTGGTATTGTGAGGCAGTGGCTCTACTAGCCACACCACAGTGAAATGCACCCCTTGCGTTAACAACGTCACAACTTAAAGAGGTGCTGGGAGCAGACCGCAGGTCATGCCACACATTCCGGAGTCAGCGCAGCATGCCGACAAAGTTCACACACACACACACACACACACACACACACACATCAGAACAGGCCATCTCCGGGCCTCCAGTCCTTGGCCTTGGACTCTCAGACTCACAGTCATCAGACCTCCAACCATTAGTCCCTTGCTCAGATTCTCAAACTAACAGACATCGGGCTCCCAATTGCCAGGCAGACCAGAAGTTGGAGTTTATGTTCTGGAGGGATATATGCTTTAGCCACTGCCCTATGATCTACACCCATGACTGTGTGGCTAGGTACAACTCAAATGCCATCAATAAATTTGTTGATGATACAACTATTGTTGGCATAATTTCAGATGCTGACAAGAGGGAGTACAGGAGTGAAGTATATCAGCTAGTTGAGTGGTGTTGTAGCAACAACCTTGCACTCAACATCAGTAAGACTGAAGAACTGACTGTGGACTTCAGAAAGTGTAAGATGAGGGAGCATGAACCAATCCTCACAGAGGGATCAGTAGTGGAAAGAGTAAGTAAATTCAAGATCCTGGGTGTCAATATCTTTGCAGATCTGTCCTGGGCCCAATATATCGAGGCAGCAACAAGGAAGGCACGGCACCAAGTATACTTCATTAGGAGTTTGAGGAGATTTGGTACATCATAAAAGACAATCATATATTTCTACAGATCTACCGTGGAGAGCATTCTAACTGGCTGCATCTCCATCTAGTATGGGTGGACTACTGCACAGATTCGAAAGGAACTACAGAAAGTTATGAACTTAGTCAGCTCCATCATGGACACTAGCCTGTGTAGTATCCAGGCCATCTTCAAGGAGCGATGCCTCAAAAAAGCTGATGTCCATCATTAAGGACCCCCATCACCCAAGTCATACCCTCTTGTTTATGCTGCCATCAGGGAGGAGGTACAGAAACCTGAAGGCACACACTCAGTGATTCAGGAACAGCTTCTTCCCCTCTGCCATTAAGTTTCCGAATGGACATAGAAACCATGAACACTATCTCACTACGTTTTATCATTTTTATTTTTGCACTACTTATTTTAATTTAACTATTTAAATTGCGTGTATATATACACACACACCTTCTTAATGGAGTTCACAATTTATTGCACTGTACTGCTGCCAGAAAGACAACAAATTTCACGAATCTACATGCCTGTATTGCTGCCACTAGCAAGCTCTTCATTATACCCATACCTCGCCACACATAATACGAGATGCCTGACCTGCGTTCCTCCAGCTGACTGTTGCTCCAACATTACTTTTTGTTTGATTAGATTTCCATGAAGAATCAAAGATTTTGTTAGAAGCAGGACTGAAGTATAAGAATACAGAGCTAAACCATAAGGTTCCTATATCTGTAATACAGGAAACTCACATAAGACGCATGTCACTATATGTTTCGATGTACACATGATAAATAAATTAATCTGAAATTCTACTCAAATCTGAATCTGAGTAGAATTTTCCGTTTTGGGACCACATAATTAAACCCAAGTGTCCAATATATAATAAGGAATGACAATATAGAAGCTGATTTAATCTTAAGAAATGTTTCAGAATAACACTGGGCTCAATGCCAATAGACAATAGACAGTAGGTGCAGGAGTAGGCCATTTGGCCCTTCTAGCCAGCACCGCCATTCACTGTGATCATGGCTGATCATACACAATCAGTACCCCGTTCCTGCCCTCTCCCCCAACCCTTGACCCCGCTATCTATAAGAGCTCTATCTAACTCTCTCTTGAATGCATCCAGAGACTTGGCCTCCACTGCCTTCTGGGGCAGAGCATTCCACATATCCACCACTCTCTGGGTGAAAAAACTTTTCCGCATCTCTGTTCTAAATGGCCTACCCCTTATTCTTAAACTGTGGCCTCTAGTTCTGGACTCACCCATCAGCGGGAACATGCTTCCTGCCTCCAATGTGTCCAATCCCTCAATAATCTTATATGTTTCAATCAGATCCCCTCTCACCCTTCTAAATTCCAGTGTATACAAGCCCAGTCGCTCCAATCTTTCAACATATGACAGTCCCGCCATTCTGGGAATTAACCTTGTGAACCTACGCTGCACTCCCTCAGTAGCAAGAATGTCCTTCCTCAAATTTGGAGACCAAAACTGCACACAATACTCCAGGTGGGGTCTCACCAGGGCCCTGTACAGCTGCAGAAGGACCTCTTTACTCCTATACTCAATTCCTCTTGTTATAAAAGAAATTGAAGTGAAGTGAATAAACTGATATTGTCAAAGGCAGAAATATTACAATTCATAATTAAAAGCAATATCATTTAATAACACTTCAGAGTCATAGAAAAGTACAGTGCAGAAACAGGCTATTCAGCCCATCTACTCCATGATGAACCATTTAAACTGCCTACTCCCATCGACCTGCACTGGGACCATAGCCCTCTAAATTCCTACCATCTATGTTCAGTAACTATCCAAACTTCTCTTAAATGTAGAAATCAAGCTTGCATTTACCTGATCTATACTTCTTGTAATTTTTTATACCTCTTTCAAATCTCCACTCAGTCTTATATGTTTCAAGGAATAAAGTCCTAACCTGTCCAATCTTTCCTTATAACTTGGGTCCTCCAGACCCAGCACCATCCTTGTAAATTTTCTCTGTACTCTTTCAACCTTATTTGCTGTAGGTAGGTGACCAAAACTGCACACAATACTCCAAATTAGGCCTCAGTGACATCTTATACAACTTCAATGTAACATCCCAAATACTTTGATTTATGAAGGTCAATGTGCCAAAAACTTTCTTTATGACCCTATCTACCCAAGATGCCACTTTCAATTAAATAAAATCAATTTCCCTCTAAAATTGCTAGAAGTAGCATATGCGAAGGGAAATTTACAGTCGATGTTTCAAGTTCAGATGCTTCACCTGGATTGAAAGATAGAAGGGTGTGAGCCAGTGTAAAGAGGTGAGAGGAAGTGGTAGACCAAGAGCAGATAAGCAATAGGCGGAGTGATGGAAGGGGGGAGAGTGGAAGAAGCTGGGAGGCAATAGGTGGAGGAGACAGAGGTTCAAAGTTCAAAGTAAATTTATTATCGAAGTAAACACGAGTGAATCTGCAGATGCTGGAAATAAATAAAAAAACATGAAATGCTGGCAGAACTCAGCAGGCCAGACAGCATCTAAGGGAGGAGGGGATTATCGAAGTACATTATGGCACCATATACAACCCTGAGATTCATTTTCTTGTGGGCATTCATAGTAGAGCAAAGAAACAGAATAGCATCAAGGAAAAACTAAGCACGAGCAATAATAGGCAAACAACCAATGTGCAAAAGAAAACAAATAGTGCAAATGCAAAATAAAAAAAAGCAAAATCATAATAATGAATAGTGAGAACATGAGTTGCAGAGCCCTTGAAAGTGAGCTTGTGGGCTCAGTTCAGTGTGGTGATCAGTGAAGTTTATTGATTCATTTGACAATACAGTATGGAGTGGGTCCTTCTGGCCCTTCGAGCCATGCCTTCCCAGTAATCCTGGACAAACCTGATTCACCCTAAACTAATCACAGGACAATTTACAATGATCAATTAACCTCACAGGTTAAACTATCATTGGACTGTGTGAGGAAACCGGAGGACTTAAAGGAAACCCATGAATTTCACATGAGGACATGGAGACTCCTTACAGAACAGCACTGGGATTGAGCCCTGAACTCTGGAACACCCGGATCTGGAATAGCGTTGCGCTATCCTCTAGGCTACCATAGCACCACTGTGGTTCAGCCGCCTGTTGACTGAGGTGTAATAATTGTTCCTGAACCTGGTGTTGTAGGATCTAAGGCTTCTGTACAATCCATCCTGATGGCACTAAGAAGAAGGGGTCATGGGCTCGATGGTGGCGGATGTCCTTGATGGATACACCTTGCCTGCAACAGCATTCCTTGTAGATGTGCTCACTGGTAGGGGAGCTTTACCCATGATGGACTGGGCTGTATGCACCACTTTCAGTATGATTTTTGTGGAGCATGTAATCAAACGAGGGAGGTGGGGAGGGCAGATCGGTACATTGGGCAGTGGGAGGAGTGTATGGGTGATGGGCAGATGGAACGGGGTAGAGGAGAGGGAAGAAACAGAGTGATGGGGGCTGCGCTGAAGGTAGGAAGAACTGGTTGGATCAGGAAGAGAGAGAACAGGGAGGGAGGGAGAGCAGTTGGAGAATTCAATATTCACGGCATCCGATTGTAATCCGCTCAGGTGGAATATGAAGTTGTTCTTCTAGTTTGTGCAAAATTGAGACAAATTGGGATGTAAAAAAATTGTTGGCCTCCCCAACAATTGATAAAAGACTTCTGTCATCAAGGGCATCCATAAGACATAGGAGCAGAGTTCAGCCATTCAGCCCGTCAATCTGTTTGATCACTCTACCGTGGCTGATTTGTTATTATTTGCAACCCCTTCCCTTCCCTTTTCCCTTTGACAACCTTACTAATTAAAACCCATCAACCACTGCTTTAAATACACAATGACTCAGCCTCTGTAGCCATCTGTGACAAAGAAACAGATGCACTACTCTCTGGCTAAAGAAATTCCTCCTCCTCTGTTTTAAAGGAACATTCTTCTATGCCGAGGTTGTGCTCCCGTGTCCTGAACTCCCTCACTATAAGAAACATCCTTCTCACACTGATGCACCATCAATAACTCTCTCTGAGACATGAAGACGAGATATCGGCTTTTATTGACTGGAAGAAAGAACAAGCAGTAGTTGACCACCATACTACATCCTGGAGACTGAGGGCCGGGCTCAGGCCTCTATCGCCTTTATACCGGGGCCTGTGGGAGGAGCCATGGTCAGTGGGAGGGGCCAAAGGAGCAGTCAGCAGGGGGCGTGTCCAGACAGGTATATGTAGTTCACCACACACACTCACTCTATCTAGGCTTTTCAATATTCCAAAGGTTTCAAGAGATCTCTCATTCTTCTAAACTCCAGTGAGTACAGGCCTACAGCCCATCAAAGTCCCTCATATATTAACCCTGCCATTTCTGGGATCATTCTTGTGAAACTCTTCTGGACTCTCTGCACAAACCTGCTCAGAATACTCCAAGTGCTGTTCATGACAGAGGGTTGGGAAGTTTTTAAAAACCAACAGAAGGTGACTAAAAAAGCCATTAAGAAGGTAAAGATGGAATTCCAGGTGTCAGGGGGCATGAAGTGTGTGAAGTTCAGTGAAGGTTCTTGGGGAAACTGAAAGGTCTGAAAGTAGATAAGTCACCGGGACCAGATAGTGGACACTCCAGAGTTCTGAAAGAGGTGACTGAGGAGTTTGTGGAGGTATTAGTAATGCTCTTTCAAGAATCGCTAGATTCTGGAATGGTTCCAGAGGAGTGGAAAATTGCAAATGTCACTCCACTCTTCAAGAAGGGAGAGAGGCAGAAGAAAGGAAACTATAGGGCAGTTAGTCTGACCTCAGTGGTTGGGGAGATGTTGGAGTTGATTATTAAGGATGAGGTCTCAGGGTACCTGGGGGGCACATGATGAAATAGGCTGTAGTCAGTATGGTTTCCTTAAGGGAAAATCTTGCCTGACAAATTAAAGAAATAACAAGCAAGATAGGCAGAGGAGAATTGGTTGATGGTGTGTACTTGGATTTTCCAAAAGCCTTTGATAAGGTATCACACATAAGGCTGCTTAACAAGCTATGAGACCATGGAATTACAGGAAAGATACTGGCATGGATAAAGCAGTGGCTGATCGGCAGGAGGCAAAAAGTGGGAATAAAGGGAGCCTTTTCTGGCTGGTTGCTGGTGACTAGTGGTGTTCCACAGGGGTCTGTCTTGGGACCAATTCTTTTTACGTTATATGTCAATGATTTGGATGATGGAACTGAAGGCTTTGTTGGAAAGTTTGTAGATGATATGAGGGCAGGTAGAGAGACTACAGAAGGACAGTCAGATTAGGAGAATAGGCAAAGAAATGGCAGATAGAATATAGCAATCAGAAATGTGTGGTCATGCACTTAGATAGAAGAAATGAAAGGTTTGACTATTTTTTACATGGAGAGAAAATACAAAAAACTAAAGTGCAAATGGACTTGTGAGTCCTTGTGCAGGATTCCCAAAGGTTAATTTGCAGGTTGAGCCTGTGGTGAGGAAGGCAAATGCAATGTTAGCATTCATTCCAAAACGACCAGAACATAAAAACAAGGATGTAATTTTGAGACTTTATAAAGCATTGGTGAGGCCTTGCTTGGAGTATTGTGAGCAGTTTTGGGAGGCTTATCTAAGAAAGGATGTGCTGAAACTAGTGAGGGTTCAAAGGAGGTTCACGAAAATGAAAATGTCCTCGTTGGTAAGGAGGCTAGTGCCCATGATGGAGCTGGTGGTGTTTACAACCCTCTGCTGCTTTTTCCAATTGTGTGTATTGGCCCCTCCATACCAGACAGTGATGCAACCAGTCAGATTGTTCCCATCAACAATAAGTTTACCGTTTTGAACACTGTTGGTGGGGACAACCTACCAGGGACAAGTTGTAGTGGTTGCGTCTCTGGCACCGAGACTGGACCCTCAGCTCAGAAAGGAAGGAGGGAAAAGAGGAGAGCTGTAGTGATAGGGGATTTGATAGTTAGGGAGACAGATAAGAGGTTCTGTGGGAGAGATTGAGAATCCCGGATGGTCTGTTGCCTCCCTGGTGACAGGGTCCGCAATATCTCGGATTGAGTTCTTGGTATTCTCAGGAGGGAGGGTGAGCAGCCAGATGCCCTGGTCCATGTAGGGACCAATGATATGGATAGGAAGAAGGAGGAGATCCTGCAACAAGAGTTTAGGAAGTTAGGTGCAAAGTTGAAGGACAGGATCTCCAGGGTTGCAATCTCAGGATTGCTACCTGTGCTACGTGCTAGAGAGGCTAGAAATAGGAAGATAATGCAGCTAAGTACGTGGCTAAGGAGATGGTGCAAGAGGGAGAGCTTAATCCTTCTGGACAATTGGGCTATGTTCCAGGGAAGGTGGGACCTGTTCCGACAGGATGGTTTGCACCTGAACTGGGGGGGGGACTAACATCCTTGTGGGTAGGTTTGCTAGTGCTGCTCCGGGGGGTTTAAACTAGATTTGCAGGGCAAGGGAAACCAGAGTGTTAGAGCAGATAGTGAAGTGGAGGAGGATAAAGGTCATGCGAAGATTGCATGTATAGACAGAAATCAAAGGTTTGTACATGATAGAAATGTTCTCAGGTGCATCTATTTCAATGCAAGGAGCATTGTAGGTAAGGCAGATGAGTTTAGGGCATGGATTGGCATGTGGGAAGGACAAATCAAGGTAGGACATACACAGTAAATGGTAGGGTACTGAGGAGTGCGGAGGAACAAAGGGATCTGGGAGTTCAGATACATAATTCCCTGAAAGTGGCATCACAGATAGACAGGGTTGTAAAGAAGGCTTTTGGCATCTTGGCATTCATAAATCAAAGTACTGAGTATAGGAGTTGGGACGTTAAGGTGAAGTGTATAAGACATTGGTGAGGCCAAACGTGGAGTAATGTGTGCAGTTCTGGTCACCTAATAACAGGAAAGATATCAGTAAGATTGAAAGAGTGCAGAGAAAATTTACTAGGATGTTGCCGGGTCTTCAGGAGTTGAGTTGCAGGGAAGATTGAACAGGTTAGGACTTTATTCCTTGGAGCATCGAAGAATGAGGGAGGATTTGATAAAGGTTTACAAAATTATGAGAGGTATAGACAGAGTAAATGCGAGTAGGCTCTTTCCACCTATATTAGGAGAGATAAATACGAGAGGACATGGATTTAGGGTGAACGGGGAAAGTTTTAGGGGGAACACTAGGGGGAACTTCTTCACTCAGAGAGTGGTGGGAGTGTGGAATGAGCTGCCATCTGACTTGGTAAATGTGGGCACACTCTTAAGTTTTAAGAATAAATTGGATAGATACATAGATGGGAGAGGTCTGGAGGGGTATGTACTGGGTGCAGGTCAACGGGATTGGTAGAATGAAGTTTTGGCACAGACCAGAAGGGCCGAATGGCCTGTTTTCAGTGCTGTAGTGTTCTAGGGTTCTAACGCTGTCCAAGGTACATTTGTAGAAATTTGCTAAAGTCTTTGGTGTCATACCAAATCTCCTCAAACTCCTAACAAAATATAGTCACTAATCCTTAAATTTGTAACCCTTTAGGATGGAGGGGAAGGCTCCAATCCTTCTCAACAGAGCTTGATCCCAATTTTATTTCATGGAGGTCAATGCTAAAGTGCTGCCACTACCAGATTCTGCAATTACTTCATTTAAATAACTCATGGTGAAAACCACTAGAACTCACTGGGGAGTAAGAACATAATGAAATGAGTTATGTTGGAAATGAAAACAAGGATTGAATAAAGCTATTGTTGAGAGCAATCATATGAAAGATGGTAATTTATTCTCCTTGGACACTTCTCACAGGGACAGGATATCCAAACTAAAGTCTTTTGCGTGTGCCTAAAACCGCAAGCAATTCTGTTTAGTATTTACATTCTCATTTTTGTGCCTGGACTTACACTTGGCCTTTACAGAAGTTGATTCATTACCATATTTTGTTTTTCCCTCGAGGGATGTGTTTTTGTTAGAATGCTCTTTAAGTCCTCACAGAGTATACAGACACAGGCTGGAGAGTAAACAGACTGAATGGGAGTTATTGCAGTCGATTAAACAAATTAATATACGTTCGGTGGGCACTTTATTAAGTACCTCCTCTACCCAATTAAGTGGCCACTCAGGATATGCTCATGGTCTGTAGCCCATCCACTTCAAGGTTTGACATGTTGTGTATTCAAAGATGCTCTTCTGTGCACCACTGTTGTAACACCTGGTTATTTGAGTTACCGTCGCTCAGATCGACTGGAAAGGACCAGAGGCGAGGGCCGTGTTCATTCTGCTCACTCTTCCGCGATGTTCACTCCTCTGCGGCGCTGAGGCTGTGAGACTACTCCGGCTGCTACGTGCTTCATGTCTGCGAGCTTTGCGGCGATTTGCCCCACACTATGACGAACTGAGACCGAGGCTACAGGCTTAATCCGGTCTGTAGTTTGGACTCAGTCTGGTTCGGAATGCCATTGCTTGCTTTTATTGTTTGCAAGATTTGTGTTTACTTTCCCCTCTTCCTCTGCACATTGGCGTTTTCCTTTAACTGGGTTCTTTCAGGTTCATGCTTTGTGGCTGTCTGTAAGCAATCAAATCTCAAGGTTGTATGATTTATGCCTACTTTGATAATAAATGTGCTTTGAACCCTCTGAACTGGTCTGGCCATTCTCCTCTGACCACTCTCCTTAACAAGGCATTTTCAACCGCAGCAACACACACAAAATGCTGGTGGAACGCAGCAGGCCAGGCAGCATCTATAGGGAGAAGTACAGTCGACGTTTTGGGCTTCGCCAGGTCTCGGCCCGAAACGTCGACTGTACTTCTTCCTATAGATGCTGCCTGGCCTGCTGCGTCCCACCAGCATTTTGTGTGTGTGTGCTGCTTGAATTTCCAGCATCTGCAGATTTTCTTGTGTTTGCATTTTCAACCACAGGATAGCTGCTCACTGGATGCTTTTTGTTTTTTGCACTGTAAACTCTAGAGGCAGTTGGACATGAAAATCCCGGGGGATCAGCAGTTTCTGAGATACTCAAACCACCCCGTCCACTACCAGCAATCATTCCACGGTCAAACTTACATTGGTTACATTTCTTCTTCATCCTGATGTTTGGTCTGAACAACAAATGAACCTCTTGACCGTGTCTGCATGCTTTTATACATTGTGTTGCTGCCACATGATTGGCTGATTAGATGTTTGCATTAATGAGCATGAATACAGTTGCACCTAATAATGTGGCCACTGAGTGTGGATGGATTCATGACAAAATTCATTTCAAATTAGACTGAGTACAACATTGGAGAAATTGTCAATGGACCAAGCCAGTGATCAGTCAAAAAGAAGAAGCAGTTAAGTAGTCATTGGAAAGCCTCCAGGAATCTTAAAAAGTTTAACTAGACCACAGAAAGGAATGTTATTCAATGCAAACCATAAAGAGCAAAGTGCAACTATTATCAAACCCCCAAACCTTCCGTAAATTTAGCATATTGTGGCTTCTGGCAAGGGGAGCTGTATTTATTTAATAATTCCTCTGTGAGATATACAGGCAGCTTGGGGGTGACGCAGTAGCATAGTGGTTAACATAACACTATTACAGCACCAAAGACACTGGCTCAATTTCTGCCGCTGTCTGTAGGGAGTTTGTATGCTTCCTCTGTGACTGCGTGAGTTTCCTCTGAGTACTCTGGTTTCCTCCTATGTCCAAAGACATACGGATCAGCAGGTTAATTGATCACATGAGTGTAATTGGTTGGCTCAGGGTGGGCCGAGAGGGCCTGTTACCTCTAAGTAAAAACTTAAAATAAGAATGTACCCTTGGGATCTATGCAGCTCCCGTCAATACACATGGAGGGGAAGTATGTTTTTGTAAATACTGCCCTGCTTTAGGAAACATTGAACAGAAACATGAGAAAAAGTGGAAAATGCTGGTGGGGAGAGGTGGGCCCGCACACTTTGAGCGATTGCTTGCACAGAACATAAATAGACTGCAAGGGGAATTAAGCCAGAGAGAAAAATGATGGTAGCAATGAAATCTACAAAAAACAAATTTAAATAAAAGACTTGCTGCAGCTTGTGTGAACTCTCTAATTTGTCAAATTCCACAAGGAGCGCCAAAAATAAATCAAAGTTACCCTCCAGGATAAAGCAGCCCACTTGCTTGGCACCCGTCCACCACCCTAAATGTTTACTCTCCCCTCTGCCAAGACATCAAGACTACTGTTTGCACTACTTACAGAACGACCTTCCTCAGACATGCGGTTGAGAGCATTCTAACACGCTGTGTCACAGGGAGGGCTCTGTAAAGAGGGCCCTACAGGAGGGTCGCTATGCTGCGGTGACACTCTGTGGGCAGTAAAGCAGCACAGTGGTTAGTGCATTGCTTTACAGTGCCAGTGACCTGGCTTCAATGCCCACTGCTGTATGTAAGGAGTTTATACCTCCTCTCCGTGACTGCGTGGCATTTCTCCGGTGGCTCCAATTTCTTCCCACATTCCAAAGGCGTACAGGTTGGCAGGTTAATTGGTCTTACGGATGTAACGGGCGGCACGGGCTCGCTGGGCCGGAAAGGGCCCATTACTGTGCTGTATCTCTAAATAAGTACAAATTTAAAAAATAATGGGTAATTAAGATTGCCCAACGCATCACTGGCACCAACCTATCAGCCCCAAGGACATACAAAATATACAGAAATGTGCCGGGAGAAGGCTAGCAATATCACAAAGGAGCCCACCCACCCTGCTCGTGGACTGGTCGTTCCCACTCCCTTCAGGGAAGAGGCTATGTAACATCCGTGCCAGGACCACCAGACTCAAAAACAATTACTTCCCCAATCTGTCAGAACTGATCGACACCTCCACCCACTAACCTACCACCACTACTTTATCAATCAATCTTATGTACTTCTCACCATTTTATGTACATATAATCAGTCTATGTTCAAAGCTAATCTCATATATATATATGTTGTTTTATTTAAAATTGTGGGTTTTTTTATAATTATTGTTTTTTTTATGCTGCATTGCCTCCAGAATAACAATCATTTCTCTCTCCTTTCCACTTGTGTACTGATGCATGACGATAAACAATCCTGAATCCGCTCTCTAAGTCTCCAGCAGCATCTCCCAAACACATAACTGACTGGGCAGCTTCACATCTCATTGCAGAAGCATTACCTTCCGCAGGGCACCATAAACAGAGAGTTTTCTTTCACATATGTGCCCAGGGCCATAGAGTAATCCAGTATTCTTAGGCCCAGCTTCTCAATTCAAAGATTCAAAGTGCCAACCTGAGTACCCGACAAGCTAGATTCATTTAGCAGTGTCTCGCCTGTATTCCTCCAGATCTTTCTCATCTTGTACTGATCCAAATGTCCTTTAAATGTTGTTACCGTGCCCACCTCAATTACTTCCTCTGGCAGCTTGTACCATGTACATACCACCCTCTGCATGATGGAGCTGCTCCTCAAATCTCTTTGCAATCTTTTCTCTCCACTCTAGTTTTCCCAACGATAAAGTCTGCGTTCTACAACCCCTCATGAATTTGTAAACCTTTAGAACAGGGGTTCCCAACCTTTTTTTATGCCATGGGCCTCCACCATTAACAAAGGGATCGGTGGAGCCCAGGTTGGGAAACCTTACTTTAGAAAGTTATCCTTCAGTCTCCTGCCTTCCAAGAAACAAAGCCCTAGCCTGTACCACCTCTCTCTATAACTCAGGCCCTAGAGTTCCAGCAATATTACATAGCTTTTTGCATTTGCCTCTATGGAGGTCAATGTCATAATGACCTTAAGGTACTTAATAATCACGTCTTAATAAGCTGGTAAGGAAGGCGGGCTCTGTCGTGGGCAAAGTACTGGAGAGTTTAACATCGGTAGCTGAGCGAAGGGCGCTGAGTAGGCTACGGTCAATTATGGATAACTCTGAACATCCTCTACGTAGCACCATCCAGTGACAGAGAAGCAGTTTCAGCGACAGGTTACTATCGATGCAATGCTCCTCAGACAGGATGAAGAGGTCAATACTCCCCAATGCCATTAGGCTTTACAATTCAACCGCCAGGACTTAAGAACTTTTTAAAAGCTATTATTAATGCTTTTTGAGATAGTGATTTAGATGCATATCATATTTTTTACTGAGTTAAGTATTGTATGTAATTAGTTTTGCTACAACAAGTGTATGGGACATTGGAAAAAAAGTTGAATTTCCCCATGGGGATGAATAAAGTATCTATCTATCTATCTATTACACCATCTCCCCATGTGGCTGCAACAGATCTCTGCCGTGTCTCCTCATTTACTGTTTACCACATGTATTTCGAATTAAATTCTATTAACTTATTTATGGTAATATTTTGTTTTATGCTCTTTGTGTGATGTATGTTTTATGGGTGTGCTGTGGTTTGGAGGAACCTCATTTCATTGTATATATGAACAGTCAGATGACAATAAACTTGAACTTGAGTTATCACCCAGACACCGCACAGATGCAGAAAGTCTGTGATAGGGGTATATCCGCAGGATGTGATGCTAGCAGTTTTCTACAGATACACAATTCAGAGCCTTTTGATGTACCTGCTCAACACTTTCTCAGTAGCTTCTGCACGTGAGACTTGATTCTAGATCATTACGCTGTGTGATGATTTGATCTGTATAAACAGTATTCAAGACGAGCTTTTCACTGTATATGGTACATGTGACAATATACCAATAATAACCACAAAGTACATGATGGTCAAAGCAACACGTACAACACGCTGGAGGAACTCAGCGGGTCGGGCAGCATCCGTGGAAACGAGCGGTCAACGTTTCAGGCCGAGACCCTTCGTCAGGACTGATGAAGGGTCTCAGCCCGAAACGTTGACTGCTCGTTTCCACGGATGCTGCCTGACCTGCTGAGTTCCTCCAGCGTGTTATACCAATAATAAACCTGATTCTGATTCAAGTGTGTGCAGATTGGTAGTTTAATTACCCTCTGTAAATTGCCCCTGTTGTAGATGAGCAATAGAATCCGACTTCTCCAGGGATTGCCGCCTTGTCGTGGTGACAAGGCTTGTGAGTTCCTGAGATCCTAAGAGCGTCGTTGTCTGCTTAGCTTCTGGAAGGGCCACCCATGGCAATAAGGTCAAAGGGGAGGATCAGGACAGAGGGTGATCCAACCAAGAGCTCAATAGTGGAGCTGGCGACAGATAACGACACATCACAATGACTGTGAAGGGGAAGAAGGCTGCAGCAGTGATGGGTCCCCAGTCATCTTGCATTCCGTGCCACTGGACCCTAACCCGATCGGTCAAGGACTGCGTGGGGGCTGCCCGTGCATCCCCACATTGTACAAAATGACGTAAAGGCATTCTCGGTTAAGGGAGTACCCCTTGGGGGAACATCATACACAGCTCCAGTGGTTGCACTGCTACCAATAGAATCTGAGGAAACTGATGGAAGTGTGGGCTGAGCAAAACAGGCTCAGGGATGGCAGTGGAAACAGACAAGGTGGTGATGACACACACACAATGCTGGAGGAACTCGGCAGGTCAGGCTGCATCGGTGGAGGGGAATCAATAGGCTACGTTTTGGACTGAGGCATTGTCCCGAAAAAGCTGACTGCTTATTCCTCTCTGTGGGGGGGGGGGGGGGGGGGGGGGGGGGGGGGTGTGTGTGTGTGTGTGTGTGTGTGTGTGTGTGTGTGTGTGTGTGTGTGTGTGTGTGTGTGTGTGTGTGTGTGTGTGTGTGTGTGTGTGTGTGTGTTTCCCTCTGGATTTTCAGAGCATCTTGTGCTAATGTCAGGAGGCATTTTGACATGCACATGAATGCACTGGGAATGGAGGGATATGAATCATGTGCAAACAAAGGGAATAGTTTAATTTAGCAGAGACATTATGGACCAAAAGTACTGTTCCTGCACCGTTCTGTTCTATGTTTTGTAGAATGAGTGCATATGCTCAGTGAACTGAAAGGTCTGTTCCTAAGCTGTAAGACTCTGTGGTGTTAGAACTCTTGGGGTTATGATTGTGGAATTTCTGAACACCTTGGAGTTATTGGCAGGTCAGCCTTGTGAGATGTGGCATTTCAGTATGGAATTGACGTGGAATAATTCAGACCCAGAAACTATTCTCGAGAAGAGCTTATTCTTGCAGAAAAAAGGCTCCTGGAAAACATCCCATTCAACATCTGTCTTCAGGCCATGACACTCAGGGACTCGTGCTATTATTTTGAGACTGTATCTGCTATCATAACTATATAACACCATAAACTATAGAAGCAGAAGTAGGTTATTTGGCCCCATCAGAACTGTTCCACCATTTCATCGTAGGGGATCCATTTTCTCTCCCAGTCCCAATCTCCTGCCTTCTCCCCATATCATGCCCTGACCAATCAACAATCTGTCAATCTCTGCCTTAAATATACCCAACGACTTGACCTCCACAGCCATTTGTGGCAACTAATTCCACAGATTCACCACCCACTACCTAAAGAAATTCATCCTCATCTCCATACTAAATGGTATTCTCTCTATATTGAGGCTCTGTCCTCTGGGCCTGGACTCCCCCACCATAGAAAACATCCTCTCTATATCCCACTCATATTGAGGCCTTTCAACATTCGATTCTGGGGAGTACAGGCCCAGAGCTATAAAACGCTTCTCATATGACAAGCCTTTCAATCCTGGAATCACTTTTGTGAACTTCCTTTGAACCCTCTCCAATGTCAGCACATCTTTTCTTAGATGAGGGACCCAAAACTGCTCACAATACTCCAAGGAGGCCTCACTGGTGTCTTATAAAGCCTCAAGATCACATGCGTGCTTTTACATTTTTTATGTGCTGTGTGTGACTATACGCACTGTGTTTTGCCCCTTGGCACCGGAGGAATGATATTTCATTTAGCTGTATACATGTGTATGGTTGAACGACAATTAAACTTGAACTTGAAAGGGATGTACCTGCAGAAGAATTCAAGTTCAAGTTTATTGTCATTCAACCATGCATACGTATACAGCCAAATGAAACAGCATTCCCCCCCAGGCCAAGGTGCAAAACAGAGTACCAACACACACACACACACACACATATACAATCACAAAGATATATAATACAGCCCAGGTCCCTTAGTGTCTTGGCCTGAAGATTGATGGTGCATGGAATGTTTTCCTGCAGCCATGTTTCCAGAAGAATAAGCACGCAGCAGTTCCACATCTCACACTAGTGCAGCGGCAGGCAAAGGCATTCCAGCGAAATTCCTCTTAGATAGCTCATCAAAAATGGACAAGGGAAAAAGGCAAGAATGCTAAAAGAGAATAAAGAATTTGCCGACGCTGGAAATCTGAAATAAAACTAAAATTTGCTGGAAACACTCATCATGTCAGCCAGCATCTGTGGAAGGGGAAGCAGTTAACATCTGCAATCTTTCTTCCTTCTTCCTGCTATGTAAAATCAGCTTGCTTTAAGCATTAAATATTACCTTTATTTGTCACACTTACATCAAAACATAGAGTGAAATGTATCATTTATATCAAATCAAATCAGCAGATATTTTGCTGGCCAGCCCACAAGCATTGCCATGCTTCCAGTGCCAACATAGTATGCCCAGAATTCACTAACCTTAACTGTATGTAAACTCTGAGAAGTGGGAGGAAACTGGAGCACCCAGGAGAAATCCACATGGTCATGGAGAGAACGGGCAAACTCCTTACAGACAGCGATATGCTACTGCTACACGACTATGCCACCCTTTTTCTCTATTTTTCTCTATCTCTTAGATGAAGGAACCCGGACCTGAAAAGTTAGCTGTTTCTCTTTCCAAAGATGCTGCCTGACCTGCTGAACGTTTTCCATATTTGGTTCAAGGCGATAGGGACGCAGGAAAGAAGAACGGGAGTACTTCAAGATAAGCACCTCAAGAGAAGCAGCCATGAACTGGACAGTAGCTCCAAAGCTAAACAACTGCATAGGATGGAGATCAGATCTACAAGCAGAAATTCTGCAAATACTCAGTGGACTGGACAGCATCTTTTGTAACAGAAACACAAAATGTGAGGCACAGCACTCAGTAAATGCACTCTTTTTATACACACACACACACACACACACACACACACACACACACACACACACACACACACACACACACACACACACACACACACACACACACACACACACACACACACACCTCCCTCCCCCCCCCCCCCCCCACCGTCATTCTGTTGTTGCACTGGGTGTGTACATTCCAAAGTCTTCTCCGGTATAGTCTCATAAGAAGTCCTAACCCAAGCTGATGCAGTCAGGTTGACTTCCTGGTGCCTTTTGCTGCCATATTGCCATACACGGTAAGAATATTCCATTTCTTTACTACTAGGATGTGTATATATTGTTTGTACACTGTATTTATGGTAGGTACATCTCTTCATTTTGTAATACGATTGTACCTATGTTGTGGGGTCCCTACTTACTGCTTATTACGCTGCTGACTTTTAGGAACAAAATGAAGGTCCTCCATGTCTGTCTGTAGAAAAGGATTCTCTTTCCATAACAATTGTTTTTTGGCCACTCGGGATTGTTCGCCCTGAGCTGAACTCCGATCCTGTAGACTGGTAGACCACTCTTAGTCTGGCCTTTACCCTTTAACCTGTTTGGCATGGGTGACTCTATCAAGAGCCGAAGTACAAGGCCCTGACTCCAGCCAACAAAGCTCTCTGAGTCTTTGGGGGCACAAACTCCTCCAATCTCTATGACAAGGTTGTAGTCGCCTTGGAGGCTTGTGGGTTGCTTCATCTTCCAATACATGTGTAGTCTTAAGTTATCGTTGTGGGTAATTAAAGGTGGTATGTCCTCGTGCCAAATAAAAAGGAGCTCATCAGAGCTGCCGAGAGTTCCCACTGGACAAAAAGAGTATGAAGCTATCGTGTATTTTCTGGTAGATATCTCTTTGAAAATATTAGCTGTTTTCTTTTGACTATTTTCGCAAGTTTGATTTTTGATGCACCTAATAAATGGAAGTGCAAAGCAATTCCAGCTATTTTTCCTTTGTTTCGTATCCAATACAAGGCTATGAACAATTGAATCAAGATTCAGCTATTATTTTTATTAGGCGATATTGAAGGGATAAAATCAAAACCCGAATTGAATAAATATCAGAAAGAATTCATAAAAATTGCACTGGCAGTAGCCAAAAAGGCTTTTGCAGTTACTTGGAAATCGGATTCATACTTAAGTATAGATCGTTGGAAGAATGAAATTTCCAGCTGTATTCCACTTGAAAAAATTACTTATAATTTAAGAGATAAATATGAAACATTTTTGAAAATTTGGCGCCCTTATTTACAAAAGACAGGATTAAATATATAGGTGCTCCAAAGATAAAATAATTGGTTATTTGGGGAAAGAAAGAAATATATATACTAAAGTTATTACGAACTCCGTGGAGCATGTGGGGATCTTCCGATATCCAGGCACTCTTTCTTTCTTTCTTTCTTTCTTTCTTTCCTTCTTTCTTTCTTTTTTTTCTTTTTTTTTCTATAGGGATGTTGGGGAGAGGGGCTAAGGGGAGGGGGAAGGGTATATATATATTTTCTTTCTGTAATCATTTGAAAAACTCAATAAAAAAAGTTTTTAAAAAAATTCAGCTATTTGATGCCTCACCCTGTTCTGAGATAGTACAAGATCTTATCTGATCTTTTAACTCAGCACCACATTCCTGCACTGACCATCAGTTTTTGCCAGGATACTGACTCACCAGCAGTTGGACCTTCCAGACACAGGTGTATTTTAACTACAATCAATTGAAACACCTTGAATGCACATAAGTGATCTCCAATTAACTAATTATGTGATTTCTAAAAGCAGTTGGCTGCACCAGTAATGATTTGGTGTGTCATATTAAAGGGGGTGAATATTCAGAGAGTGGTGAGTGCATGGAATGGGCTGCTGGCACCGATGGTGGAGGCGGAAATGATAGAGTCTTTTAAGAGACTTTTAGATAGGTACATGGAACTTTGAAAAATAGAGGGCTATGGGTAAGCCTGGTAATGTCTAAAGTAGGGATGTGTTTGGCACAACTTTGTGGGCCAAGGGGCCTGTATTGTGCTATAGGTTTTCTATGTTTCTATATATATGGCTAAGACTTTTGCACAGTACTGTATCTCTATCACGTCATTTCTCAATCTTCTATGTTCAAGGAATTGGGAAGAGAATTCTAAGGATGCACTACATTCTGAAGAAACTTCTCTCAGTTCTGACTTTTGACGTCTCCTCCTCTCAGAGCTGATCCCTTATACCGAGAGTATAAATCTTGATTCTGGATACCCCAGCCAGGAGAAACATAATTCCAGCATTTTTCCTGGCTCAGCCCTATTAGAATTTTACAGGATTCATGTTCTTATTTCTTTTTCTTCTGAACTCTGGAGGGTGAAGTCCCAAGCAATGTGGATCTGTTCTCTATAAGTAGAGGTAATGTTTTAGGATGATAAATCATCGCCAGAACTCACTGTGATCTTGGCTCTTCGCCATTTCTAGCACTCAATCTTTTTGATGTCATCATTTTATCAGTTGATCTATTGAACTCCCATCCCTGCCTATGTTAATGGAGACATTAACCATGAGTATTACACATACAAAAATATTTGAAAAGGAACGTCTTAAGAATGAAGCAAGTATTTGCATGTTAAAATTAGTACATTTGTACTAAACTTAAAGTGACTGGAATGGATAGCTGTAAATTAACTCCAGAATTCTAAAGCAGAGGCTTTATAAAGCATTGGTCATATTGCACTTGGAGTAATGAAAGCAGTTTTGGGCCCTTTGTCTAAGAAAGGATATGCTGGCATTGGAGAGGGGCTAGAGCAGGTTCACGAGAATGATCCAGAAATGAAAGAGTTAATGTATGAGGAGCATTTCATGGTTCCTTGCCTGTACTCATAGGATTTAAAATAATGAGGGAAGGGCATCTCGTTGAAACCTACCAAATACTGCAAGGCCTAGGTAGGAGGGACATGGAGAGAATGTTTCTTATAGTGGGGGTGTCTTAAAATAGAAGGTAGCTCCTTTTAGAACAGAGATGAGTAGGAATTTCTTAAAGGCAGAGCGTGGTGAATCTGTGGAATTCAATGCCACAGACAGCTGTGGAGGCCAAGCCATTGAGTGTATTTGAAGAGGAGATTGATAGGTTTTTGATTAATAAGGGTATCAAATGTTATGGGAAGAAGGCAGGCAAATGACCTTGGGAGGGATATAAAAATCAGCCATGATGGAATGGAGGAGCGGGCTGAATGGCCAGTTCTGCTATGTCTATGGTCTTATGGGATTCCTTCCCTTAATTTGGCCCTCTCTTCGCTTCTCCACCTTTACAGTGTTGTTTTGAATGGAAGGCCTCTGTGAGATCATTTGGGTGTATTGGAGCCTCTCTTTGAGCAAGTTTCCAATCACCTACCTTAGGTGAAATTGAATCAAAACATATTTCAAGAAGAAAAATTAAGTTCATAATCACTGACTTAGCCTCTCAAAGCCCAAACCTATGTCGGCATCATGAGAGGCCGTCCAGTAGGGTTTAGGTGAAACTGTGCAGGCCAATCCCCTGTACAGTGGATGCAATGAACTGCAGAAGCATTGATGAAATCCAACCATGCCATCAACTTTGGACGCTGGAGACAGGGGGTGATCGGTGGTCTGTGCTCCACTGGGAGCTAAGGACCCAAGTAAGTAAACACTGACTTAGGTCTTGTGAAATTTGTTCTTTTACAGTGGCAGTACATTTCAAAGTCATAAATTATTATAAATTAATTAAAAATAGTGTAAATAATGAAATAACATTAACAAGTTCATGGACCATCCAGAAATCTGATGCAGAAGAGAAGATGTTTCTGAATTGTTGAACGTGAGTCTTTAGGCTCTAGTATGTCCTTTTGATGATAGTAACAAGAAGAGTGCATGTTCCAGATGGTGGGTTTCTCAATGATGGATCTGCCTTCTTCAGGCTCCACATCTTGAAGGTATCTTCAATGGCGTGGAGGGTTGTGCTTGTGATGCAGCTGGCTGAAACTGAATCACTCTCCAGCCTTCTGAGGCAAGGGCACTCCAGTGACTCTACTTATTTGAAGTTTGAGGAGATTTGTTATGTCATCAAAGCCTCTAGCAAATTTCTACAGATGTACAGTGGAGAGCATTCTGACTGGTCACATCGCAGTCTAGTATGGAGGCTGGGATGCACAAAATCGGAAAAGGTGAAGCTTATTGGACTTAGAAACATCTTAAAATAGGAACTCTTTGGTCAGTTAATGTCACTACACACACAAAATGCTGCAAGAACTCAGCAGGATCTTGATATGAAATGCTGTTCATCCCTCTCCATAGATGCTACCTGAACTGCTGAGTTCCTCTGGCATTGTGTGTTACTCAAGATTTCCAGCATCTTCAGAATCTCTATAGTGTCTCTTTGCACTACTTCAATTTGTATGACTGAACTTTGCAATATTCTACTGTGTTGTGCTCATAGTTGTACCTGCGTGTGTGTGTGTGTGATCCGTTAGTCACATGAGACCATGGGTCTGTGCCCTCTTCAGGACAAGGCCTGGGCAAGGTTGTATGGAAGACCGGCAGTTGCCCATGCAGCAAGTCTCCCCTCTCCATGCCACTGATATTGTCCGAGGGAAGGACAAGGGCCGATACAGCTTGGCACCAGTATCATCACAGGAGTTGCCAGAACGAGGTTGAAGGCAACATCGGACTGCCTTAGGGACCCCGCTCCGGATTTGTCCTCCGGGTTACTCCCAAAGCCTTTCCCATGAGTGGGTATGGCTGCAAGTCAACGGAGGTTTGAAATCAGAGTTTTCCCTCTTAGATGGACTGCCTTCCCAGGCTGACGAGCTGTATCTATAATCGTATAATTACCATGTATATGGTTTACCTCGTGAGCTTCACATCAGCAAGTATTTTCATTGCACCGTGGTGGACGTGAAAATAAACTAATCTCAATCTGTATTGATATATGTCAACTTTCTTGTTTCTCAGTGTAGTTGGGCCTCTGAGTGCCTGGGCCATAAATGATCTTGACAGTACTGAGGAATCTGCATGTGTCACGCTTATTGGCAAGTTGCTTCAGCTGTCAACTGGTGGAACTCTCTTCCCTCCTGTTGCCATCTCCCCCTCCTCCCCCCGCCCCCAATGGAGAAGCCTGGAGGATCTGGGACCCATGCCAAGCAGATCCAAATTAATGAGAAAATGGATGATTTTTTCCCTCAGGAATAATAGGCCCTGAATCCTCCATCTGAATATTCTGATCAATACAATCTAATCACACTTATTGTGTGCTCCCTAACTGGCCACAATAAATTCCCTCCTCTTTCAATCAAAAAATTTAAACAAACTGGTCATTGTAAATTGCCCCAAGATCAGGTTTAGGTTCATTGGGGTTGTGAGATTGCTGGTGTGGCTTGGCTCAACGGGCCGGAAGGGCCTACTTTGCGTTGTATTGCTAAATAACAATAATAAAATAAAACTACAAATTAAGTCAATTTAGCATGGTAAACATTGTTTTAGTTTTTATTTTTTAATTTATTGAGATACAACATGGAGTAGGCCCTTCTAGCCTTTCGAGCCATGCTGCCCAGCAATTTAATTCTCGCCTATCATGGGACAATTTAACCTACCAACCGGTATGTCCTTGGATTGTGGCAGGAAATCGAAGTGCCTGGAGGAAACCTGGAGAAGGGTAGGGAAAGGAAGAGGAGGGCAGCAGTGATAGGGGACTCCATAGTTGGGGGGCCAGACAGGCGATTCTGCAGATGAAAGGAAAGAAACACAGATGGTAGTTTTCCTCCCAGGTGCCAGGGTCTGGGAGGTTTCTGATCGCATCCACGATATCTTGAAGTGGGACGGTGAACAGCCAGAGGTCGTGGTACAGATTGGTACCAATGACATAGGTAGGAAAAGGGAGGAGGTCCTGAAAACAGACTACAGGGAGTTAGGAAATAAGCTGAGAAGCAGGACCTCAAAGGTAGTAATCTCAGGAGTATAGGGATAGAGTGAGTTGGAGGGTAAATGTGTGCCTGAGGGATTGGAGCAGGGGGCAGGGATTCAGACTTCTGGATCATTGGGACCTCTTTTGGGACGGGCGTGACCTGTACAAGAAGGACGGGTTTCTCTTTAATCTGAGGGGGTCCAATATCCTGGCAGGGAGGTTTGCTAAGACTCTTGGGGAGAGTTTAAACTAGAATTGCTAGGGGGTGGGAACTGAACTGAAGAGACAGTGGAAGGGGTGGTTGGGTCACAAATAGAGAAAGCTTGTAGGTAGCCTGAGAGGGAGGATAAGCAGGTGATAGAGAAGGGATATGCTCAGACTAATGGTTTGAGATGTGTCTATTTTAATACAAGGAGTATCATGAACAAAGTGGATGGGCTTAGAGCATGGATCAATACTTAGAGCTATGATGTTGTGGCCATTATACTTAGATGGTTCAGGGGCAGGAATGGCTACTTCGAGTGCCAAGCTTTAGATGTTTCAGAAAGGACAGGGAGGGGGGCAAAAGAGGTGGGGGCGTGGCATTGTTGATCAGAGATAGTGTCACAACTGCAGAAAAGGAGGAAGTCATGGAGGGATTGTCTACAGAGTCTCTGTGGGTGGAAGTTAGAAACAGGAAGAGGTCAATAACTCCACTGGGTGTTTTTTTTTATAGACCACCCAATAATATCAGGGACATCAAGGAGCAGATAGTGAGACAAATTCTGGGACAGTGCAGTAATAACAAGGTTGTTGTGATGGGGAATTTTAATTTCCCCAATATTGATTGGCATCTTTCTAGAGCAAGCGTTTAGATGGGGTGGAGTTTGTTAGATGTGTTCAGGAAGGTTTACTGACACAGTATGTAGATAAGCCTACAAGAGGAGAGGCTGTGCTTGATCTGGTATTGGGAAATGAACTTGGTCAGGTGTCAGATCTCTCAATGGGAGAGCATTTTGGAGGTAGTGATCACAACTCTGTCTCCTCTACCATAGCACTGGAGAGGGATAGGAATAGACAAGTTAGGAAAGTGTTTAATTGCAGTAAGGGGAAACATGAAGCTATCAGGCAGGAACTTGGAAGCCTAAATAGAGAACAGATGTTCTCAGAGAAATGTATGGCAAAAATGTGGCAAATGTTCAGGCAATATTTACATGGCGTTTTGCATAGGTACAGGGAATAGGGAAAGGATGGTAGGGTACAGGAACTGTGGTATACAAAGGCAGTTGAAAATCTAGTCAAAAAGAAAAGCTTACGAAAGGTTCAAAAAACTAGGTAATGATAGAGAGCTAGAAGATTATAATGCTAGCAGGAAGGAGTTTAAGAAAGTAATTAGGAGAGCCAGAAGAGATCATGAGAAGGCCTTGGCAGACAGGATTAAGGAAAATCCCAAGGCGTTTTACAAGTAAGTGGAGGACAAGACAAGAGATTAGGACCAATCAAGTGTGACAGTGGAAAAGAGTGTATGGAATCAGAGGAGATAGCAGAGGTACTTAATGAGTACTTTGCTTCAGTATTCGCTATTGTAAAGGACATTGGCTATTGTAGGGATGACTTACAGTGGACTGAAAAGCTTGAGCATATAGACATTAAGAAAGAGGATGTGCTGGAGCTTTTGGAAAGCATCAAGTTGGATAAATCACTGGGACCGGATGAGATATACCCAAGGCTACTGTGGGAAGCAAGGGAGGAGATTGGTGAGCCTCCGGCAGTGATCTTTGCATCATCAATGGGGGAGGGGGAGGTGGAGGTTCCAGGGGATTGGAGGTTTGCAGATGTTGTTCCCTTATTCAAGAAAGGGAGTAGCGATAGCCCAGGAAATTATAAACCAATGAGTCTTACTTCAATTGTTGGTAATTTGATGGAGAAGATCCTGAGAGGCAGGATTCATGAACACTTGGAGAGGCATAATATGATTAGGAATAGTCAGCATGGTTTTGTCAAAGGCAGGTTGTGCCTTACGAGTCGGATTGAATTTCTTGAGGATGTGACTAAACACATTGATGAAAGTAGAGCCGTGAATGTAGACTATATGGATTTCAGCAAGGCATTTGATAAGGTGCCCCATGCAAGGCATATTGAGAAAGTAAGGAGGCATGGGATCCAAGGGGACCTTGCTTTGTGGATCCAGAACTGGTTTGCCCACAGAAGGCAAAGAGTGGTTGTAGACGGGTCATATATTACGTGGTGGTTTGTGACCAGTGGTGTGCCTCAGGGTTCTGTTCTGGGACCCATACTCTTCGTGATTTTTATAAATGACCTGGATGAGGAAGTGGAGGGATGATAAGTTTGCTGATGACACAAAGGTTGGAGGTGTTGTGGATAGTGTGGATGGCTGTCAGAGGTTACAGCAGGACATTGATAGGATGCAAAACTGGGCTGAGAAGTGGCAGATAAGTGTGAGGTGCTTCATTTTGGTAGGTCAAATATGATGGCAGAATATAGTATTAATGGTAAGACTTTTGGCAGTGTGGACTAGCAGAGGGAATTTGGGGTCCAAGTCCGTAGGATACTCAAAGCTGCTGTTCAGTTTGACTCTGTGGTTAATAAGGCATACAGTGTATTGGCCTTCATCAATCGTGGGATTGAGTTTAAGAGCTGAGAGGTAATGTTGCAGCTATATAGAACCCTGGTTAGACCCCACTTGGAGTACTGTGCTCAGTTCAGGTAGCTTCACTACAGGAAGGATGTGGAAACCATAGAAAAGGTGCAGAGGAGATTTACAAAGATGTTGCCTGGATTGGGGAGCATGCCTTATGAAAATAGGTTGAGTGAACTTGGCTTTTTCTCCTTTGAATGATGGAGGATGAGATGTGACCTGATAGAGTATAAGATGATGAGAGCCATTGATGGTGTGGATAGTCAGGGGCTTTTCCCCCAGGGCTGAAATAGCTAAACAAGAGGGTACAGTTTTAAGATGTTTGGAAGCAGGTACAGAGGAGATGTAAGGGTTAAGTTTTTTAAGCAGAGATTGTTGAGTACTGTATGTGGAATGGTGACAGTGGTGGAGGTGGATACAATAGGGTGTTTTAAGAGACTCCCGTATAGGTACATGGGGCTTAGAAAAATAGAGGACTATGGGTAACTCTAGAGAATTTCTAAAGGAAGTACATGTTCTGCACAGCATTGTAGGGCAAAGGGCCTGTATTGTGCTGTAGGTTTTGTATGTTTCTATGAAATCCACAAGGTCACAAACAGACAAACAATCTCCTTACAGGCAGTACTGGGAATTGAACCTGGATTGCCTATACTGTAAAGTGCTGTGCTAGCCACTACGCTTCTTTGCTACTCGCACAGTAGCATAGAAGTTACTACAAGGCTTGCTAGGGCTGGCAACGAGTTTGAAGAGACCAAAAACTCCAGCAAACTTCTACAGATGTACTGTGAAGAGCATTCTAACTGGTTACATCACCGTCTGGTATGGAGGCTCCAATGCCATTGAAAGAGGCTGCAGAGGGTTATAGACCAATGGACACTCGCCGTTCTACAATTGAGGACATCTTCAAAAGGTAGTACGTCAAGAAGGTAGGCATCATTGAGGACCCTCACCATCTGACACATATCCTGTTGTCATTATGACCATGGAGGAGTATAGGGGTCTTTGTACAATTCATTGGGGACATTTATCAGGAGCTCTGTGTATTCAGGGTCCATCTGTATCCTCTGGCCTTCTACCATCAGGCAGGAGACTCTGATGCATAAAGACAAGAACGGTCAGGATGGGAAACAGCTTCTTCCCCCAGACCATTCGGCTTCTGAACTCCCTGCCTCATCACATTCAAAGTGTCACTGGTAAATCTGTTCTGTACTCTACAATATTTATATATGTACTTTATTTTGCTTATTATTAAGATTCATTTGCAGATTCAATTCTTCCTTCCCTAATTTTTTGAGTGTTGTATGTGAGTTATGTGCATTATTGTGCTTTATGCCTCTGTCCAGAGAAATGTTGTCTTGTTTGGCGGTATACATCAAGTCAGGTCAAGTAGCTTTTTATTGTCATTTTGACCATAAACTGCTGGTACAGTACACAGTAAAAATGAAACAGCATTCCTCCAGGACCATGGTGCTACATGAAAGAATGCAAAACTATACTAGACTGTGAGACAACTCAAGGCTACACTAGACTACGTAAAACAACACAGAAACTAGACTACAGACCTACATCAAGTGCACAAAATAGTGCAGAGCAGTACAATAATTAATTAATAATAAATTAAACAATAGGCACAGTAGAGAACAAATTTCAAAATAATAATAAATAATGTAGATGTCAGTCTAGACTCTGGGTATTGAGGAGTCTGATGGCTTGGGGGAAGAAACTGTTGCACAGTCTGGTCATAAGAGCCCAGATGCTTCAGTACCATTTGCCAGATGGCAGGAGGGAGAAGAGTTTATATGAGGGGTGCGTGGGGTTCTTCACAATGCTGTTAGCTTTGCGGGTGCAGCGTTTGGTGTAAATGTCTGTAATAGTGGGAAGAGAGGCCCCGATGATCTTCTCAGCTGACATCACTATTCGCTGCAGGGTCTTGTGATCTGAGATGGTGCAATTTCCGAACCAGGCAGTGATGCAGCTGCTCAGGATGTTCTCAATACAACCTCTGTAGAATGTGGTGAGAATGAGAGTTGGGAGATGGACTTTCCTTAGCCTTCGCAGAAAGTAGAGACGCTGCTGGGCTTTCTTTGCTATGGAACTGGTGTTGAGGGACCAGGTGAGATTCTCCGCCAGGTGAACACCAAGAAATTTGGTGCTCTTAACGATCTCTACCAAGGAGCTGTCGATGTTCAGCAGCTAGTGGTCGCTCCATGCCTTCCTGAAGTCAACAACCATCTCTTTTGTTCACATTCAGAGACAGGTTGTTGGCTCTGCACCAGTCTGTTAGCCACTGCACCTCCTCTCTGTATGCTGACTTGTCATTCTTGCTGATGAGACCCACCACAGTCGTGTCATCGGTGAACTTGGTTATGTGATTCGAGCTGTGTATTGCTGCACAGTCGTGGGTCAGCAGAGTGAACAACAGTGAACTGAGCACACAGCCCTGGGGGGGGCTCCCGTGCTCAGTGTGATGGTGTTGGAGATGCTGCATGCTTTGCCTTTCTGATGGCCCAGGACAGTTTAGCCCTCACTGTTGTTAGGGCTGCCTCATTGCCTGCTCTGAAGGCGGAGTCACAGGTCCTCAGCAGTGCACACACCTCTGCTGTCATCCATGGCTTCTGGTTAGAGTGTGTAGTGATTGTCTTGGACACAGTGACGTCATCAATGCTCTTGTTGATGTAGCTAGTCACTGATGTCGTGTACTCTTAAGTTGGTAGTCGCCATTGGTTGTAGCCTCTGTGAACATGTGCCAGTCAGTGTGCTCAAAGCAGTCTTGAAGAGCAGAGATGGCTCCCGCTGGCCAGGTTTTCACCTGCTTCTGAACAGGTCTGGAGCATCTGACGAGTGGTTTGTATGCTGGGATTAGCACAACAGAGCTGTGGTCTGAGTAACCGAGGTGGGGGCGAGGCTCTGCCCAGTATGCGTCGGGGATGTTTGTGTAAACAAGGTCCAACGCGTCCTCCCCCCTTGTTGTAAAGTCCACACACTGATGGAATTTGGGGAGCACTGACTTGAGGTTCGCGTGGTTAAAATCTCCGGCAACAATAAACAGTCTATCAGGGGGTGTGTTCTGCAGTTCGCTAATAGCCCCGTACAGTTCACAGAGCACCTCCTTGGCATTAGAGCTGGGGGGAATGTACACACCGACTATAAAGACAGAGGTGAATTCCCTTGGTAAATAAAATGGTCTGCATCTAACAGTCACAAACTCCACTAGCGATGAACATGTCAGATTTTTAAATGACAATAAACTTGGCTTGAGTTGACTGGACTTGAAGACATACACTCAGTGTTTTACAAACAGCTTCCTCTCCTCCACTATCAGATTTCTGAATAGTCCATGAAATGATAAACACTACCCTATGATAGGAGGAAAAGGTTGGACAAAAGTATAAGGGGACATCAGAGGTAAGTTTTTTACACACTGATTGATAGATGCGTAGGACACCCTACCAGGGAAGGTGATAGAGACAGATACATCAGGGATATTTAAGATAGGCACATAGATTATAGAACAATAGAGGGCTATGTAGGAAGGAGGGATTATGATCTCAGAGTAGGTTAAATGATCGACACAACATCATGGCCTGAAGGGCCTGTACTGTGATGTAGTTTTTCATGTTGTATGTTTTCTGTCTTGAAAATCTTCCTTAACAGGTTTTCTATGCTTTTTTTTTACACATGTTGATTTAGTTTGGACATTGAGAAAATGGTTGTAGATGACGTCTCGTCCAGCTGACGTTGACTAGCTGGCTGCTCGAGCATTCTGGAGGATCTGCTCAGTGCTTGGCAGTTCTAATAGTCAAAAATTGATACATTTCTCCCACCTACTGATCCCTCTTGGGCAGTTCTCCAGCTGTGTATCAAGCTGAACGCAGCTGCGAGCATCACATGAACTCATGGAAATAAGAAGGACAAGCTGTATTGTACAAGGCTGAAGCAATTTTGGGACAAATAGTGCATTCCAAATATTCCATGGCTTTCCTTAGTAAATTGGTTTGCAATACCGAGGTACAGTGGAAAAACGTTGCTTTGCATACTATCCACGTTATGAGGGGTATGAATAGGGAAAATGCAAGCAAGCTTTCTGCCCTGAGGTTGGGTAGGACCGCAGGTCATGGGTTAAGGATGAAAGGTTAAACATTTAAGGGGAAGCTACTTCACACAGAAGGTTGTGGGACTGTGAATGAGTTGCCAGCACAAGTGGTTCATGTGGGCTAAATGTCAATGTTTAAGAGAAGGTAGGGATATGGAGGGCGATAGTCTTGGCGCAGGTCACTGGGTGTAGGCAACTTGAATGGTTTTGGCATGGACTAGATGGACTGAAGGGCCTGTTTCTGTGCTGTACTTTGCTATGATTCTATTTAGATTATTTTATTACCAAGGTACCGCAGTAGTTAGTGGGTTAGTAGCTTGGGGCACTGGAGTTCAGTGTTCAATTCTGGCACCGCCTGTAAAGCATGTTCTCCCTATTTCCATAAATTGGTTTGAGGCTCTTGGCTGTGTTCAGCAGCTGGAAAAAAATCTTACAAAAGTAGTTCAATGAATTCTAGCTAACTAATAAAAGATCACATTTAAAATTTACAATACCTTCCTTTTTCAATCTTTTTATTAATATCAACAGCTTGAGATAACAAAAAACTGATACATAATTATTAGGATTACAAAATTAAAACGAACATAGAAGGATACTTAAACAATAAGTGCAATAAAGTCTTCCAAAATCATGCATGTTCATGTTATATTCGTATCAAGACAGAAAAAAAACAAACTAGGTATAACAATTGGAAAAAAGGCAGAAAAAGAAGAAAAAACATTTTACCCCCTAAAAAGAACTAATCTAACAAACTAACCACTAACAGAAAAAAAAATGGGCTGTTTATAATATCTAAGAAAAGACAAAGAATCATCAGTGACATCAACTCTGATCCTCTCTACATGTATATAATCAGAAACAGAAAGAAATAGGATTGGAAAAGGGTCAAATTACATCGTATGAAAATATTGAATAAATGGCCTCCAAGTCTTTTCAATACCTTCCTTTAGCCTTCTTAAACAAGTTATCTTCAGTTTATGACTCCTCCCCATGAATGCTTGGCTTTCCTTCAGGTGGTCCAGTTTCCTGTCATAGTCCAAAGATGCACTGGTTAGTAGATTAACTGGTCATTGTAAATTGACCTGGGATTAAGCTGGGGTTAAGAAAGTGAGTTGCTTGGCGGTGCGGCTCGTTGGGCTGGAAGGGCCTAATCCACGCTGTATCTTCAAATAAATAAATTACAATGATGTATTAAGGTAGTAAGAGGGAAATCAATAAAAGATTCCAAAGAAAGTGCTACAGTTACAAAGAGAGTTCAAGTTCAAAGTAAATTTATTATCTAAGTGTATATATACGTCATCGTGTATTACCTTGCAGACATTTACAGGAAAATAAAGAAATACAAAGGAATTATAAAAAGCTCTGTATAAACATAGTGCAGTGCAAGTAGACTATAAGACCCCAGGCCACAACGAGACAGACTGTAAGGTCAGGAGTCCATCATATCACAGTAAGGGCCCATTTAATAGCCTTTTGTTAGCAGGATAGAAGCTGCTCTTGAGTTTATATGCACTTGCTTTTGTATCTTCTGTCGTCTTCAGCTACATGGGATGTACCTGCCTAAGTCTCATCACTTAATGTCTCTGGCATTGAATTGTTTGGCCATAACATTTAGGAGGACAATCCTAGGGATCTCCAAACTTGGCTTTATTGCTATGTTTGTGAGCAATACGAAGATAGGTGGAGGAGCAGGTAGTGTTGAGGAAGCAGAGAGGCTACTGCAGGATTTAGACAGATTAGGAGAATGGGCAAAGAAGTGGCAGATGGAATACAGTGTCGGGAAGTGTATAGTCATGCACTTTGGTAGAAGAAATTAAAAGGTGGCCTATTTTCTAAATGGAGAGGAAATAGAAAAATCTGAGGTGCAAAGGGATTTTGGAGCCCTTGTGCAGGATTCCCTGAAGGGTAATATAAATCTTGGTTCGGCTAGCAGCTTAATCTGGGGGAAGACAGCGCTAGGCCAGGCCAAACTTAAGAAATCTTGTTTGGGTGGATGCTGCATGATGTGTCCCCTGTTACAACTCAGTACCGTGAAATAACAAACTACACAATATGCAATTAAACGATTTAGCTTTATAATTCTTAATTTGACTATATGGTTAGTAAAGAAACAGAAAAGAAAGAAAAGGGCCCATTCTCATGAAACAGTCTAATGCGCAACGTTGGAGCTCATGACTGCATTCATTTGTTCCCAGTCGACCTCCTCCAGGCGTAGCCAACCCTCGGACCCTCGGTCCTCCTCCACTCTTCTGGCACTCTACCAGCTCCCTCCATTCATGCCTACTCTCCTCATCTCTCCCCAGTGAAAGACCATGAAATCCCTGCTCCCAGACCCACAAGAAAGTCAACATCCCGCTCATTGGCTAGCCTACAGTCCAAAGCCCCCGTTATCTCTAGTCATAACCCAAACATTGCTGCTACAGAAAAACCATTACATTAGCAGTGAAGTATTACAGAGAGGCCATTACATTAGCAATGAAATCTTACAGCACGTTACAGTAACTTGTAGAGTGAGCCAGTGACGTTAGCATGCATTTTGGGAAAACTAGAATATGCAAACATTGATGCATTGTTGAGTCTATAAGTCATTGGCGAGGCCTCACTTGGAGTCTTGAGAACCATTTTGGGCCCCTTATCTAAGAAAGGATGTCCATTTAGACTGGAGATGAGGAGGAATTTCTTTAGCCAGAGAGAGATGAATCTGTCAAATTCATTCCTATAGGTGGCTGTGGAGGCCAACTCATTGGGTATATTTACAGTCGAAATTGATAGATTCTTGATTAGTCAGGGCATGAAGGGATATGGGGGTGGGGCAAAGGCAGGTGATTGGGAGTGAGGGAAATGGATCAGTCATGATGAAATGGCGGAGCAGACTCGATGAGTTAAACGGCCTGATGTTGTTCCTATATCTGATGTTCTTATGGAACGCATGACTGACAAGTGATTGTTTAATTACATTCACCAGCTGTATGAGTATATCCTTTATTGATTGATCCTGTATAATTTAGTTTCATACATTCAAAGTATTTATTTATTTTATGTTTAAGTTTTAGAATTATGGGATGCACGGTACAGTAGCACTATTACGTGCTAGAGAGATGCGTTCAATTACTGACTTTGCCGTAAGGAGTTTGTACATTCCCCCTGTGACCATGTGGATTTGCTCCAGGAGCTCTGGTCTCCTCCCACATTCCAAAGGTGTATCAGTTAGGGTTAATAAGTTCTGGGCATGCTATATTAGTGCTGAAGCAGGGGGAAGCTTGCCACGGTCTCCAGCACATCCGCAGACTGTGTTGGTCTTTGGCGCGAACAATGCATTTCATTGTATGTTTCAATGTTTCAAGGTACATATGACAAATAAAAATTAGTCTTAAAAAACATCTGGTTCATTAATGCCCTAAAGGGAGAAAATCTGGTCTTTATTCTGTGACTCCAAACTCACCAGAATGGTTAATTATCAACTGATTCAGGGACAATAAGTGAGGGACAAAAATTCTAGCATGTTACACCCCATAAGTACAATCACTAAAAGCTTACAAATTGTACACAGAGCATAGAATGAAGCATAGATGTACGGTAGGTTAATCAGTCCTTTTGGTGTAATTAGATGGCGTGGCCTCATTAGGCTCAAAAGGCATGTTACAATCTCTGAATAAATGAACAAAACAAAAATACTTGATTTTTAAAATTTATACCAATGCTAACATTAAAGTGTTCCTATTAAAATCCTCAACAGCTGAATTTCCTCAAGGGCCAATGACCATTGCAGCATTAGGCCATTCAGCCCATTGACTCTGTTCTATCATTACATCATGGCTGATTCATTATCTCTCTCAACCATATTCTCCTGTCTTCTCACCATGACTTTAGATGCCTGTATGAATCAAGAAACTATCAACTCTTTAAATATACCCAACAACTTGGGCTCCAAAGCTGTCTGTGGCAATGAATTCCACAGATTAAGCACCTTCTCATTTGTAAGGCCAGTGATGTTGTGGGGGTGGAACTGGACTCTCTGACGGTGGTGTCTGAAAAGAGGATGCTGTCCAAGTTGCATGCCATCTTGGACAATGACACCCATCCACTCCATAATGTACTGGTTAGGCACAGGAGTACGTTCAGCCAGAGACTCATTCCACCGAGATGTAACAATGAGCATCATAGGAAGTCATTCCTGCCTGTGGCCATCAAACTTTACAACTCCTCCCTCGGAGTGTCAGACACCCTGAGCCAATAGGACTTATTTCCACTTGGCATGATTAACTTATTATTATTTAATTATTTATGGTTTTATATTGCTATATTTCTCCACTATTCTTGGTTGGTGTGGCTGTAACGAAACCCAATTTCCCTCGGGATCAATAAAGTATGTCTGTCTGTCCTAATAGGATGCCTTTCTAGTCTGAGGCTGCGCCCTCTGGTTCTCGACTCTCCCATTATAGGAACTATCCTCTCTATGTCCACTCTGTCTAGAGCTTTCAATATTTTATAGGCTTCAATGAGATCCCCCTTCTTCTGAACTCCAAAGTGCACAGGTGTAAGCCATAAAGAACTCCTCATACCCCTTCATTGCCGGTATAATTCTCATGAACCTATTTTGGATCTTCTTCAATGTTAGCATCGGTCAAGGGCCTTAATATCACTAAGACCATCAGGCCAGCAGGACCACTTTCCTCCCTGCATTTAGACCAGGTGAGTATGGATGGGAAGGAACGGAGGATGGTGACTCCAAATAGCTGGTTGGAGTCCATCTGACCCTGTCCAAAAGTTGACCACTGGAATAAGCTGCTGGCTCAGGTACTGGAGAACTATTCACAGATTTTAATCAGGTTGTAGGCAAACACTTGAGTCGGATACCAATACCCTCAGAAGGTGCACACTGCTGGGAATTATCAAGACTAATCTGGACTCCTGGAATTACTTTAGATGGGTAGCAGATTGAAGACAGATTTTCAACTTAAAACAGAAACATCTGCCGGTGTTGGAATCAGGAAAAAAAAAGACCTGGAAATGCTGGAACTCAGCAGATCAGACATCACTTGTGGAACGAGGAATAGAACTAACATCACAGGTTGTCAGATTCAAGGGTTAATTTTCAGGAATTGAGAAAGGATCATAAAATTGCACATGGAGACACACATGGAAATGCCAGTGATCTCTCCCTCTCTCTCTCTCTCTCTCTCTCTCTCTCTCTCTCTCTCTCTCTCTCTCTCTCTCTCTCTCTCTCTCTCTCTCTCTCTCTCTCTCTCTCTCTCTCTCTCTCTCTCTCTCTCTCTCTATACTGCCTATTTACATACCTGATATTTAGGACAACAATGTAAGTCCTCCATCTCTGGCAGTGTTCAGGGCTTCCCTCATCATGTCAGTAGCTCAGTCATGCAAGTTCCAGGTGGAGACTCAGGAAAACCGTGTCACTCAGATGTAGAAGGATTCTTCATTGCTGTTTCTGTGAGTACATCATAGCATGGTATGGAATCACCAATGCCTAAGAACAGAAAACCCTACAAAAGCCGAGGAGTTCATCATTAAGCACATCAACAAAGAGCATCCAACCTCAAGGACCCTCCCTGCCACCCACCATCCAGGCCACGTTCTCATCTCACTGCTGCCATTGGAAAGGAGTGACAGGAGCCTTAGGTCCCACATCACCAGATTCAGGAACAATTATTACCTTTTGGCCATCAGGCTCCTGAAAGAGTGTGGCTAAATTCACTCACCTGAACACCATAAGACCATAAGATATCTGAGCAGAATTAGGCAATTTGGCCATTAGAGGCTGCTCCGCCATTTTATCATGGCTGATCCAATTTTCCTCTCAGCCGCAATCTCCTGCCTTCTCCGCATATCCCTTCATGCTCGGACCAATCAAGAATCTATCAACCTCTGCCTTAAATTCAGATTCAGATTCAGTTTATTGTCATTTAGAAACCACAAATGCAATGCAGTTAAAAAATGAGACAACGTTTCCCCCAGAATGATATCACAAAAGCATATGACAAAACAGACTACACCAGAAAATCCACGTAATGTTTGGCAATCCCTAATCCAGAGTCTGGAGAGGCAGCTGCGTATTAATATCGCGCTACCGTCTAGTGCGTTCCCTGGAAAGGAGCTCCAAATCCACCAGACAAACAAGACCAAAAACTAAAGCTACAAGACCTGCACAAAACCACATAATTACAACATATAGTTACAACAGTGCAAACAATAGCATAATTGATTAAAAAAACGGACTATGGGCACAGTAAAAATAGTCCAAGATGTTAAAGGACTGTAAGTTCAAAAGAAGTCACCACAATTTCCACAAGTCCCCAGGGTCCCAACAGACTCGCCATCCCACGCTGGCAGCAGAAGGGAGTACCCCCGCTATGGACTTCCAAGGCGCCGCCCGACTCAGCCTCGCAGACGCAGCACACACTGAAAGCGACCTGAGTCCGTCGAACCTCTGAGCCGACGACCATCCCCTCCGGCACAGCTTCTCCGTGCACCTTCCTCTGCCGAGCGTATTAAGACGGCCTCACCAACGGCCATCGGCAACGTGACCCGGAGGACTGGGGGCCTGTTCTTCCCAGCAGAGTCCCGGACCTCACAGCAGCAGCAACGAAGAAGGTCTTCCTGGAATTTCCCGATGTGTCTCCGTGCTTCCACATCCGTTTTCAATCTATTATGATTGCTCACGGCACCCCATTTCACAAATAACAGATAATCAGTTCCGGAGTGGCCGCTGCAAGCTGCATCATGCCACCATCTTGGATCTTGCCAAACACTTACATAAACACTTGACCTCCACAGCTGCCTGTGGCAAAGAATTCCAGATTCACCACTCTCTGGCTAAAGAAATTCATCCTCATCTCCATTCTAAAAGGACACCCTTCTATTCTGAAGCTGCATCCTCTAGACTGAGACTCACTCGCCATAGGAAACGTCCTCTCCACATCCACTCTATCAAGGCATTTCATTATTCGATGGGTTTGAATGAAGTCACCACTCATTCTTCTGAATTCTAGTGGATACAGGCCCAGAGCTGTCAAATGCTCTTTATGTGACAAGCCACTCAATCCTGGAATCATTTTCATGAACCTCCTTTGAACCCTCTCCAGTTTCAGCACATGCTTTCTAAGATAAGGGGCCCAAAACTGCCACAATACTCCAAGTGAGGCCTCACCAGTGCTTTATAATGTCTGAACTTTACATTCTTGCTTTTATTTTCTCGTTCTTTTGAAATGAACGCAAACAGTCCTCACTGAAAATAACCTGCAAATTAACCTTTAGGGAATCCTGCACAAGGACCCAAATCCCTTTGCATCTCAGTTTTTTGTATTTTCTATCCGTTTAGAAAATAGTCAACCCTTTCATTTCTTCTACCGATGTGCATGACCAAACCCTTCCCAACACTGTATTCCTTCTGCCTTTTCTTTACCTATTCTCCTAATCTGTCTAAGTCCTGTCATTGAACTAATCACTGACCATGGTCTATGAACTCACTTTCAAGGACTCTACAACTCATGTTCTTGGTATTCTTTATTTATTTTCTTTGATCCATTTATTTCCTTTTCCAATTGTTTGTCAGGCTTAGTGTGTAGTCTTTCATTAATTCTATAGTATTTCTCTATTCTACTGTGAATACCTGCAAGCAATTGTTTCTTGATGTTGTATATGGTGACATATTTATACCTATGTACTTTGATAATAAGTTTACTTTGAACTAGTGGGTTAAATGGAGAGAGATCAACTATTGACTAGATGTGTACATTGATTAAAGTTGGGAACACAAGAAAATATGGAATGAGTAAGCCACCTTGTGTTTGTAATCCACTCTGGCATTCAATATTTTCAAAGCTGTTCTACCAGCCATCCCTTCCCTTGGACAACATCGGTGGCTTGGAGAGGGGAGATTTGCAGCTTGGGCAACTGCCGGTTTTCCATAAAAAAAAACTTTGCCCAGGCTTGCGCCCTGGAAACTTTCCAAGGTGAAAATCCATGGTCTATCGAGACTAACGGAGGCCTACTACACACACCAGCCATCACTCCTTCACTGCTCCAAATTCCCATAATACTGAGTACCCCTGATCTTTCAAAAATTTATCTACCTCCACTTCAATGACATCAATGGATCCGGGGTTGAGAGGGTGAACAGCTTTAAGTTCCTCGACATCCACATCACCGAGGACCTCACGTTGTCTGTACAGACCAGCTGTGTGGTGAAAAAGGCACAACAGCGCCTCGCCTCTTTCACCTCAGATGGTTGAGGAAGTTTGGTATGGGCCTCCAAATTCTAAGAACTTTCTACAGGGGCACAATTAAGAGCATCCTGACTGGCTGCATCACTGCCTGGTATGGGAACTGTACCTCCCTTAATCGCAGGACTCTGCAGAGAGTGGTGCGGACAGCCCAGCACATCTGTAGTTGGGAACTTCCCACTATTCAGGATGTTTACAAGGACAGGTGTGTAAAAAGGGCCTGTAGGATCATTGGGGACCCAAGTCACCAGAGCCACAATCTACTCCAGCTACTACCATCCGGGAAGCGGTACTGCAGCTTAAAAGTCAGGACCAACAGGATGCAGGACAGCTTCTTCCACCAGGCCATCAGACTGATGAACTCACGCTGATTTGAGTGTACTCTATATCACATTGACTGTTCTATTTATTATAAATTACTGTGATTGCATAGCTCTCTTGGGCAGAGAACTCCAGAGATTCACCATCCTCCACCTTCCCACATTGGTTGTTTGTCAGTCTGTTTGTGGGTAGTTTTTCATTCATTCTATTGTATTTGAAAATGGATCTCAGAGAAGTATATGGGGACATAGCTGCTTTTTGGTGATAAATTTATGTTGAACTTTGAATTTTAGTTAACTTTCTATGTACCTGGATTTTAATACATTTTACGTTGAAGATTCTCCCACTCCATTACCCCAGCATATTACAATGATGGTAATGCATAAGATGATAAGAGGCACAAATAAAGTGGACAGTCAGAAACTTTTTACCAGGGTGGAAATGGGGAATAATCTTAAAGTGATTGGAGAGAGGTATGGGGGTGGGGGGGGAGTGTGGTTGTCAGTGGTAGGTTCTTTTACACAGAGAGTGGTAATTGTGTGGAACTTCCTGCAAGGGATAGTGGGAGAGGCAGGTAAATTTAGGGACATTTCAGACATTCTTAGATAGGATCAGCGTTCAACTGTCAAGAATCATCTTTATTTGCATATACATTTATCATAAGACATTAGAGCAGAATTAGGCCATTCAGCCCATCAAGTCTGCTCCGTCATTTCATCACGGCTGATCCATTTCCCTCTCAGCCCCAATCTCCTGCCTTCTCCCAGTAACATTTCACACGCTGACTAATCAAGAACCTATCAACGTCCGCCATAAATACACCTAATGACCTATCTATGCAAATGAATTCCACAGATTCACCACCCTGTGGATGATGAAATTCCCTCTTGTCTCTGTTCTAATGGACATCCCTCTATTCTGAGGCTATGCCCTCTGGTCCTAGAATTCCCCACCAAAGGAAACATCCTCTCCACATCCACACTATCTAGGCCTTTTAAAGTTCGATAGGTTTCAATGAGATCCCCCTTCAGTCTTCTAAATACCAGCGAGTAAAAATTCCCAGAGCCATCAATCGCACCTCATATGATAAGCCCTTCATTCCTGAATTCATTCTTGTGAACCTCCTCTGAACCCTCTCCAAGGTCAGCACATTCTTTTTTAAATAAGGGGCTCAAAACTGCTCACAATACTCCGTGAAGCCTCACGGTTGCTTTACAAAACCATGGCATTACATCCCTGCTTTTACATTCTAGTCCTCTTAACACTAACATTGCATTTGCCTTCCTCACAACCAGCTCAGCCAGCAAATTAAACTTCAGGGGATCCTGCAAAAGGACTCCCAAGCCCCTTTGTACATCCAATTTTTGAATTTACTCCCTGCTTAGGAAATAATCTGTGCTTTTATTCCTTCTACCAAAGTGCATGACCATACACTTCCCAACACTGTATTCCATCTGCCACTTCCCTGCCCATTCTCCTCATCTGCCCAAGTCCTTCTGCAGCCTCCCTGTCTTCTCAACACTATCCGCCCCTCCACCTGTCTCCGTATTGCCTACAAACTTGGTTTAGCTACAAGGCAATCAATTCTGTCACCCAAATCATTGACATATAATATAAAAATAAGTGGTCTCCACATTGACTGCTGCCAAACACCACCAGTCTCCAGCAGCCAATCAGAAAAAGGACTCTTTATTCCCACTCTTGACCCCTGCCAATCAGCCAATGCTCTATCCATGCCAGTATCTTTCCTGTAATACCATGAGCTCTTGTCCTGTTAAGTAGCCTCATATTCAGCATCTTATCAAAGGCCTTCTGAAATTTAGTATACAATATCCATCAATTCTCCTATGTCTATCCTGTTTTGTTATTTCCTCAATGGATTCCAACAGATTTCTCAGATTTGTCAGGCAAGATTTTCCCTTTAAAAAACCATGCTGACTTTGCCCTATTTTATCATGTACCTCAAAATACCCCCAGAGCCTCATCCTTAACAATTGTCTCCAACATCTTCCCAACCACAGAGATTAGGCTAACTGGCTTATAATTTCCTTTCTTAGGCCTCCTTTCCTTCTTCAGGAGTGGAGTGACAGTTGCAATTTTCTAGTTCACTGGAACCATTGCAGAATGCTTCGGTGCCTTTTCCCAGACGGCAGGAGGGAGAAGAGTCTGTATGAGGGGTGCGTGGTGTCCTTCATAATGCTGTTTGCTTTGCGGATGCAACATGTAGTGTAAATGTCTGTAATGGCGGGAAGAGAGACCCTGATGATCTTTTCAGCTGCAGGGTCTTGCAATGCGAGATGGTGCAATTTCCGAACCAGGCAGTGATGCAGCTGCTCAGGATGCTCTCAATACAACCCCTGTAGAATGTGATGAGGATGGGGGGGGGGGGTGGGAGATAGGCTTTCCTCAGCCTTTGAAGAAAGTAGAGACGCTGCTGGGCTTTCTTTGCTATGGAGCTGGTGTTGAGGAACCAGGGGAGATTCTCCGCCAGGTGAACACCAAGAAATTTGGTGCTTTTAACAAGCTCTACCGAGGAGCCATTGAAGTTCAGCGGGGAGTGGTCGCTCCGTGCCCTCCTGAAGTCAACAACCATCTCTTTTGTTTTGTTCACATTCAGAGACAGGTTGTTTGCTCTGCACCAGTCCATTAGCCACTGCACCTCCTCTCTGTAAGCTGACTCGTCATTCTCGCTGTTGAGACCCACCATGGTCGTGTCATCGGCGAACTTGATGATGTGGTTCAAGCTGTGTGTTGCAGCACAGTCAAGGGTCAGCAGAGTGAACAGCAGTGGACTGAGCACACAACCCTGGGGAGCCTCCGTGCTCAGTGTGATGGTGTTGGAGATGCTGCTTCCGATCCAGACTGACTGAGATCTCCCAGTCGGGAAGTCTAGGATCCAGTTGCAGAGGGAGGTGTTCAGACCCAGTAGGCTCAGCTTTCCAATCAGTTTCTGAGGGAATGATTGAGGGATGATATAAATGATAAGTTAAGTTATGGATATGAAATAAATTGTGCATAAACACACACACACACATGTCGTGAAATTCTATTGTATTTCTTTATTTTCCTGCAAAAAGATGCAAGAAAATAAATCTCAAGGTAATATATGGTGACATATACGTACTTCAATAATAAATTTACTTTGAACTTTGCCTCTGTACTCCTCCCGTCCAATTACCTATCCAAACTTTCCTTAAATGTCACAATTGTTCCTGCATTCATCACTTCCACTAGAAGTTCCTTCAACCCTCTGAGTGACAAAAATTCCTCCCAGGTTCCTTTCACCTTTCACCCTTAACCCATGACCTCTTGTTCTAGAAACAAAGGATTCTGCACATACTGGAAATTTTGAATAACATACACAAAATGCTGGAGGAACTTAATAGGTCAGGCAGCATCAATGGAAAAGAATAAAGAATGGACATTTCGGGCAGATACTCTTCCTTAGGATCTTTAATCTAGTCTTGATTAAGGGTCTCAGCCCGAAATGTCAACACTGTTTTTTCCCTTTTCATAGATGCTGCTGGGTTGATGCAGCATTTTCAAAGGTTATTTCTAGTCCTACCTGGAATAAGGAGTAAATGATTGTGGATCAAGAATTGATCCTTGGAATTACAGTTGAAATCAGAAGTTTACATACATCTTAGCCAAATACGTTTAAGCTCAGTTTTTCACAATTCCTGACATTCAATCCTAGAAAACATTCCCTGTCTTAAGTCAGTTAGGATCACTACTTTATTTTAAGACTGTGAAATGTCAGAATAATAGTAGAGAGAATGATTTATTTCAGCTTTTATTTCTTTCATCACATTCCCAGTGGATTAGAAGTTTACATATACTTTGTTAGTATTTGGTAGCATTGCCGTTAAATTGTTTAACTTGGGTCAAATGTTTTGGGTAGCCTTCCACAAGCTTCTCACAATAAGTTGCTGGAATTTTGTTCCATTCCTCCAGACAGAACTGGTGTAACTGAGTCAGGTTTGTAGGCCTCATTGCTTGCACACGCTTTTTCAGTTCTGCCCACAAATTTTCTATCAGATCGAGGTCAAGGCTCTGTGATGGCCACTCAAGTACCTTGACTTTGTTGTCCTTAAGCAATTTTGCCACAACTTTGGAGGTATGCTTGGGGTCATTGTCCATTTGGAAGACCCATTTGCGACCGAACTTTAACTTCCTGGCTGATGTCTTGAGATGTTGCTTCAATATATCCCATAATTTTCCTTCCTCATGATGCCATCTATTTTGTGAAGTGCACCAGTCCCTCCTGCAGCAAAGCACCCCCACAACATGATGCTGCCACCCCCATGCTGCACAGTTGGGATGGTGTTATTCGGCTTGCAAGCCTCACTCTTTTTCCTCCAAACATAACGATGGTCATTATAGCCAAACAGTTCAATTTTTGTTTCATCAGACCAGAGGACATTTCTCCAAAATGTAAGATCTTTGTCCCCATGTGCACTTGCAAACTGTAGTCTGGCTTTTTTATGGCGGTTTTGGAGCAGTCGCTTCTTCCTTGCTGAGCAACCTTTCAAGTTGTGTTGATATAGGACTCATTTTTCTGTGAATATAGATACTTGACTACCTGTTTCCTCCAGCATCTTCACAAGGTCCTTTGCTGTTGTTCTGGGATTGATCTGCACTTTTCGCGCCAAAGTAAGTTCATCTCTAGGAGACAGAATGCGTCTTCTTCTTGAGTGGTATGACGGCTGCGTGGTGCCACAGTGTCTATACTTGCATATTACTGTTTGTACAGATAACGTGGTACTTTCAGGCGTTTGGAAATTGCTCCCAAGGATGAACCAGACTTGTGGAAGTCCACAATTTTTTTTTCCGAGATCTTGGCTGATTTCTTTTGATTCTGATTGTAAACTTCTGACCCACTGGAATTGTGATATAGTCAATTAAAAGTGAAATAATCTGTCTGTAAACAATTGTTGGAAAAATTACTCATGTCATGCACAAAGTAGATGTCCTCAACGTCTTGCCAAAACTATAGTTTGCTAATATGAAATCTGTGGAGTGGTTGAACAATGAGTTTTAATGACTTCAACCTAAGTGTGTGTAAACTTCTGACTTCAACTGTATTTCCTTCAAAACTATTAAGTTTTATCTCTGAAGAAAGTTGTTGAAATGTGTGTGCAAAGGACCCAGTTGGAAGCATTGGAAACATGTAAAACCTAAAGCACAATACAGGCCCTTCGGCCCACAATGCTGTAACAAAAATGTACTTACTTTAGATATTACCTAGGGTTACTCATAGCCCTCTATTTTTCTGAGCTCCATTCGTAGAAGCTTCTAGTTATGAACACCATATTCTATAAAAGGAATCAAGTTATTTACTTAGGAAAAGAAATACCTTTTTGGGGTTCCCATCTGTCTTTTATCTATTTAAGGATGTTTGAAAAGGTTTGGATTGGTACCAAATTTTATAAGTACTCAGTCTTTTGATCTATTATTCTCCATTAACTCTGATATCAATTCAGAATAGACTCCTAGATGCCTGTTGGCAGCCATTCAAAGAAGAGGCACTTTCGAAAGGTTTTTGATGTATGGTTTCATAGATCAGCAACTTTTGGCAGGGGGAAGCAGACAGGAGTGGGCACGTGTGCAGTTCAAAGTTTGCAGTATCTGATTTATCTTAAACCAGTGGAAACAACTGAAAAATGAATGATATAGAGTATTTTGTCATTGTTTCCTGCAAGGTGAGAACTTCTCTTTGTCCCTTTGGATGCTTCGGTTTGCTCCCACAGTCCAAAGACGCACCAGTTAAGAGGTTAATTGGTCGTTGCAAGTTGCTCTGTGATTAGGTTAGCGTTAAATAGGTGGGTTTCTGGGTGGCACAGCTCATTGGGAAAGGCCTGTTCCACGCTGTAAATTAAAGCAAAACCACAATGAAAGTCTGCTTTCATTCAGAATATTTCTTTAATTTGTGAACCTGCCCCCAGTGGTGTTATCACTATTGATGACAGTAGTAGAGTCATCAATAAACTTAAACATGGCATTTCAGCTGTACTGAGCCACACAATAATAGGTATAAAGTATAAGTATCGAGCGCTACAAGAAAAGTGACCAAGCATTAAATGTCCTACCTGATGGCAAGAATATCGATTTCTCTTCCGGTAAATATTTTTCCTCCCCCTCCCCCCTCCATTCTGGCCTTTTACTTCTTCACACCTACCTACCATCTCCTCCTCACAACACACGCAAAATGCTGGAGGAACTCAGCAGGCCAGGCAGCATCTATGGAAAAAAAAAGTATAGTTGGCATTTCGGGCTGAAACGTCAACTGTACTTTTTTCTACAGATGCTACCTGGCCTGCTGAGTTCCTCTAGCATTTTGTGTGTGTTGCTCAGATTTCCAGTATCCGCAGACTTCCTCGTGTTTAAACATGAAATCTTTCCACTCTCACCTTAAACCTATTCCCTCTAGTTTTGTGATTACCCAACCGCAGGAAAAAGACTTTGTGCATTTATCCCTTTGACACACATTCCAGCTAAATGGCAAGTTTCCTATAGCAGGGTGAGCACAATTGACTCAGATTTATCTCTGAACTTGTATACAGCCTAGATACTGACAGAGACCAGTTGGGTCAAAAGCTCCTTATGTGCTGTAAGTTAAGTATTTTGCAATTTGTGGGATTATACATCGATAGTGCTCTGATAGAAAGCCTTCAGGCCCATCATTCATGCAATGGATTTCTTGTAACTCAAAGCTGAGAATTGGACAGTTTTTGATTGAATACTGTTAAGGATAAATGAAAATTGGCAAACATAAAACTAAGAGAATATAACTTGACAAAACTTGAATTTGTGTACCTGTGCACCTAATCAATCTTCTGGCTGAGTCACTTTCACATAAGAAAGTGAATTCTTTGCAATTAAAAGTCAAAGAAAGAAACTTCAAGATTCGAGATTCAATAGTTAGCACAATACTATTACAATTCCTGCACTGTCTGTAAGGTATTTGTACGTTCTCCCCAAGGATGCATGGGTTTCCTCCAGATGTTCTGGTTTCCTCCCATAGTTCAAGGTCATACCAGTTAGTAAGTTAATTGGTCATTGTAAATTCTCCTAATCCTGTGGTCAGGCTGGTGTGGCTTGTTGAGCCATGGGGGCCTGTTCCGTGTTGTATTTCTAAATGAAATAAATAAGATTGTTTATTGCCATTCTTCAGTGCCTAAGTAAGAAGGAGTACAAAATGATTGTTACTCTTGACCCAATGTGGGTAAAAATCACAATAAGCATAAAGAGCACAGTAATTATAAATATAAAAAATCCTAAAAAACACAATGTGCAAGTTCAACACACACGGAATGCTGAAGGAACTCAGCAGATCAGGCAGCATCTGTGGAAACAATCAACGTTTTGAGCAGAGACTCCTTTCCTTCTTGTGGTGTGTGTAACTCTTGATACTGTGCTTTGGACCTTGGACCCAGAGTAACACTGTTTCATTGGGCTGTATTCATGTGTATTCATGTTTGGTTGAATGGCAATTAAACTCGAATTTGACGTTTCAGGCCGCGACCCTTCTTCAGGACTGGAAAGGAAGGAGGAAGATGCAAGAATAAAAAGGTGGGAGGAGAGGTGGAGGGTGAGCTAGAAGGTGAAGCCAGGTGGGTGGGAAAGGTAAAGGAGTGGAGAAGTAGAAATCTGTTAGGAAATGAGAGTGGGTCATGGGAGAAAGGGAAGGAGGAGCAGACCCAGAAAGAGGTGATAGGCAGGTGAGGATAAGAGGTAAGAGGGCAGAGTGGGGACTAGAAGAAGAGGGAAGGGGATTGGAAAAAAAATTACCAGAAAGAGAAATCAGTGCTCATACCATCAAGTTGAGGCTACCTAGACAGAATAGAGGGTGTTGCTCCCCCACACTGAGAGTGGTCTCATTGTGGCAAAAGGGGAAGCCATGGACCGACATGTCGATACGGGAATGGGGATAGGAATTAAAATGGTTAGCCACCGGCAAAGTTGTACACCAATGTACAAGGAACAGTTAAGTGTGACTATACACATAACCTGAAAATATATTCGTTCTTATGAAAAATGTGGAGTCGGCTTATAATGGGCAACTCCAGAGTTGTAATGTATGGTGCCTCATTACTAAAAATAGTGAATGCTCAGTAAATTCCTTCTGAATAATTAATGGTATTATTATCCCAAAGTTTATTATTCATCGCTCTGTTATCTAGACTTGTTCAGGTCCCCGCAGTAAAGGAAACTCGTTTATCCAGTTCACCTGATAATTGCAGCTTTACAATGCTAACTTAAGTGTTCGCACTTGTGCCGACCAGGGAAGGTGCGACTGTACGCTCCACCGGCAACATCTCCTCGGTAATGTGAGTGCTATGTTGAGATTCACAAACCCTTAGAGATGAGGCTTTCCTTTCATCTTAACCAGATGTGAACTAGGAGGGACTGGAAAAACCTCTTTGCACTGATGTTGTTCTGGTCCTCATCCAAGAAGAGAAAATGAATTATATCACTGACTAAATATTCATATATATCATATTTAATTGGAAGATAATTCTTAAGCCCATTAAATGAAATGACCCTGGTGAACCTGACTCAATAAAAAAAACTCAAAGCAACTGTTTCACTGCTGCTAAGAATCGTCTGTCAACTTGATAGTTTGCCAGGAAACCAGCCATTTTATATTGCAGAGGTTTGACTCCACAACACACCCTAACTCCACTAGCTCACAGCTTTGTAGTGATCGTTTACTTTCTCGCTGCTGCTTGTGCTGATGGGCTTAGGAGCTCACGAGAACACTTCTGAGACCTTGCAGATTCAGATTGCCTTGTTCATCACAAGTCCCTGTCAACTTTTACCAATTTTTATAGATGCACCATAGAAAACGTTTTTTCCAGTTGCAGGACAGTTTGGTATGTGACCACAAGAAACTACACAGAGAGCTGTGGACACAGCTCCGCACTTCACGGAAACTAGCCTCCCCTCAATGAACACTATCTAAACTGCTTTCTGCCTCAGTAAACCAACCAGCAGAATCACCCACCCCAAATATTCTCTCTTCGCCCCCCTCTCCCATCAGGCAGATGATACAAAAGCCTGAAAGAGCACAGCACCAGGCTCAAGGACTGCTTTTTCTCTGCTGTTATCAGACTCTTGAAAGAACCTCTTGTACAGCAAGATAGAACCTTGACCTCACAATCGACATCATTATGATCTTGCACTTTATCGTTTACCTAAACTGTCCTCGTTTGGTAGTTTTTACACTTTATTCTGCATTGTTATTGTTCTTACTCTACGTCAATGCACTGTGTGATAGTTTCATCTGTAAGAACAATATGCAGGTTGAGCTTTACACTGAATCTTGGTATGCAGCATGTGTCAATAAAAAACCAAAACCAGTACCAATAGTTAACTAAGGATAGGACAGCATCTGCATCAAATAGTGAGAATAAAACTACCCAGTGTTAATGCCGGCACAGATAATGGAACTTGCAGCCACTTCGCAATTTTAACATGCTCAGCCATTGGGTCAGGTCAAAGCCAAAGTCGAGTTTACTGTCAAGTGCACAAGTTCATGTACTGTACGCACTGATGCCAAGAAAAACTTGAGGCAGCATCGCAGGGACGTAGCAAGAACATTAACAAGAAAAAGCATAAACTAAACTTGAGTGCAAAGTTAGCAAAGTGTTACTAAGCACCAACGATTAGGGTTGGGCTGACTGAGTCAAAAAACAATGGTTGAAGGGAATTTGCAGTTCGTAAGGCACAAGAAATTGAAAGAGAAGGGGGCATGCCCTGGGTGATGGGGGTCCTTAATAATGGATGCCGCCTTTCTGAGGCACCGCTCCTTGAAGATGTCTTGGATACTGTGGAGGTAAATGCCCAAGATGGAGCCGATTAATTTTACGACTTTCTGTGGCTTCTCTTGATCCTGTCCAGTAGCTATCCCCCCTCCCCCCACCATATTAGACAGTGATGTAGCCTGTCAGAATGCTCTCCACGGTACATTAGTAGAAGTATTCAAATGTTTTAGGTGACAAACCAAATCTCCTCAAACTCCTAATAAAATATAGCCACTGTCTTGCCTTTGCTATAGCTGTATCGATATGTTGAGACCAGGTTAGATCCTCAGAGATCTTGACACTCAGGAACTTGAAATTACTCACTCTCTCTACTTCTGATCCCTCTATGAGGATTGGTTCATGATCTCTTGTCTTACCCTTTCTGAAGTCCACAATCAGCTCTTTGGTCTTACTGACATTGAGTGGATGGTTGTTGCTGTGACACCACTCAACTAGCTGGTATATCTCACTCCTGTATGTCCTCTCGTCTCCATCTAAGATTCTGTCAACAATGGTTGTACCATCAGCAAATTTATAGATGGCATTTGAGTTATACCTAGCCACACAGTCATGGGTATAGAAGGAGTAGAGCAGTGGGCTAAGCACACACCCCTGAGGTGCACCACTGTTGATCATTAGCAAAGAGGAGTTATTAATACCAATCTGCACAGATTCTGGTCTTCCAGTTAGGAAGTCAACGACCCATTTACAGAGGGAAGTACAGAGAACCAGGTTCCGTTGCTTATCAATCAGGATTATGTTAAATGCTGAGCTATAGTCAACAAACAACATCCTGACATGGGTGTTCGTACTGTCCAGGTGATCTAAGGCCATGTGAAAGAGCCGTTGAGATTGCGCCTGCCGTAGACCTATTGTGGTGATAGGCAAGTTACAGTGGGTCCAGGTCCTTGCTGAGGCAGGAGTTGATTCTGGCCACGACCAATCTCTCAAAGCATTTTATCACTATAGATGGGAATGCTATTGGACTATTGTCATTAAAGCAACTTACACTAATCTTGTTTGGCACTGGTATAATTGTTGCTCTTTTGAAACAGGAAGGAACTTCCAAACATTGCAATGTGAGGTTGAAAATGTCCTTGAGTACACCTGCCAATATTCAAAGCCTTGCCAGGTATTCCATTGGGACCTGTCTCCTTACGCAGAATCACCCTCATGAAAGATAGTCTGACATTGGCCTCCGAGACAGAGATCACAGGGTCACCAGGTGAAGCTATAGTTATATACTCCCTTTAAAGTTGGCATAAAAGGCCTTGATCTCATCTGGTAGTGAAGCATCGCTGTCATTCATGCTACTGGGTTTCGCTTTGTAGTAAGTAATATCCTGCAAATTGATGTGCATTTAATGGTGCCTCCAACCTCGCTCAGAATTGTTTCTTCGCTCTTGAAATAGCCCTTTGTACATCTTACCTGGTTTTCTTGTACAGGCCTGGATCGCCAGACCTAAATAGCACAGATCTGGCCCTCAGCAGATAATGAACCTTGTGGTTCATCCACGGCTTTTGGTTTGGGAATGTACAGCAAATTTTCATAGGCACACACTCATCCACACAGGTCTTAATGAAGTCGGTAACAACTGCAGCATACACATCCAGATTTGACGATGAATCCCTGAATACGGTCCAGTCCACCGATTCAAAGCAGTCCTGCAGACGCTCCTGTGCTTCCCTTGTCCAAACCTTCTTGGTCCTCACTACTGGTGCTGCAGTCTTCAGCCTCTGCCTATACTCAGGGAGTAGAAGTACAGCCAGGTGATCAGACATTGCCTACGTCATACAACACGGCACGTAATGAATGAAGCTTCACCATTAAAATACTGGATTAGTAGATGGAATTGTGACCCAATCCCATTGTGACAACAGGAAAATTTAAATTCAAGTAAATAAATAAGGTAAATCTTAGAAACAATACCACGAAGATATGGAATTACATTAGCGGGGAGCATGGTAGCCGTAGTGTAGAGATTAGCATAATGTCTTTTGATGCCAGCAATTGGGGTACAATCCCTGCTGCTGTCTGTATGGAGATGATATGTTCTCCCTGTGACTACATGGGTTTCCTCTGGGTGCTCCAGTTTCCTCCCACACTCCAAAGTCGTACTGGTTGTTAGATTGCTATGCTATGTTGGTGCCAGAAACATGGCGACATTTGAGGGCTGTGCATCCTCAGACTGGGTTGGTTGTTGACGTAGACAACACATTTCACCGCATGTTTTGATGAACTGGTGTCTATCGTGTCAGACGATGACAGGAACCCTGTGCAGGAGAGTTTTTAAAGTGGAAAAGCCATTGCACAGGGGCTTTTCCACTCTCTTGACTCAGAAGTCCAGGTCATGTGACAAATAAAGCTAATTTTTATCTTTAGACCTTCAGAAGTTTTTCTTCTTTCAATGGCAGATAGATTAATTGATTACTTTATGATCAGAAGTACTTACTTACTATGTGAATATACAGAATTCGTTGCCACAGGCAGCTGTGGAGGCCAGGTCTTTATTTAAGGCAGAGGTTGCTAGATTCTTGATTGGTCAGAGCATGAAGGGATACAGGAAGAAGGCAGGAGATGGGGACCGAGAGGAAAATTGGATCAACCATGATGAAATAGCAGAGCAGACTTGATGGGCCAAACGGCCTAACTCTGCTCCTATATCTTATGGTCTTACTTACTGCCCGTTACGCCGCTGAAGGTCCTCCATCTCTGGCGGTGTTCAGGACTTCCTTCATTGCGTCAGTAGCTTTCTCTCGGTTTTCACTACTGTCAGCCATGCAAATCTTGGGTATTCAGGAATACCATCGCACTAAGATGTAGAAGAGTTCTTCATTGCTGGTTCTGTAACAATTTTGCTTTATCATTCAGGGTTGTTAGCCGTAAGCTGAAACTCTGAAACTGGAGGACCAGTGGATATCTCTTAGTCTGGCCTCTACCTTTGACCTGTTTGGCATGGGTGACCCTACCAAGACCCAAAGCCAAAGCCCTGACTCCAGCCAGCATAGCTCTGCAGGTCATTAACGCACACAAGCCTCCAAACCACAACATGGTTGTGTTCCTGCTAGAGGATGATCAGAAATATAGCGTCACTCATTCTCCAGTTCCCAGACTGTTTCAAGGATAGTGCTTGTACTGTATCTCTGGTGTTGCTCTGCTGTTTTCCATGTTAAATCCTAATGTAAGCTTTCAGAGCCTTTGAATATCCCATAATGCTCCTTAGTACATCACATTTAACCACAGATTCCTGCTCAGTAGCTCAATTTCATATTCGTACATCTTCTGTACATCCTTTAGTCAGCTTATTATTCTTTGTAAATTTATTATCAATGTACAGTGGCATGCAAAAGTTTGGGCACCCTGGTCAAAATTTCTGCTACTGTGAATAGCTAAGCGAGTAAAAGATGACCTGATTTCCAAAAGGCATAAAGTTAAAGATGACACATTGCTTTAATATTTTAAGCAAGGTTACTTTTTTATTTCCATCTTTTACAGTTTCATAATAACAAAAAAGGAAAAGGGCCCAAAGCAAATGTTTGGGCACCCTGCATGGTCAGTTCTTAGTAACACCCCTTTGGCAAGTATCACAGCTTGTAAACGCTTTCAGTAGCCAGCTAAGAGTCTTTCAATTCTTGTTTGGGGGGATTTTCGCCCATTCTTCCTTGCAAAAGTCTTCTAGTTCTGTGAAATTCTTGGGCCGTCTTGCATGCACTGCTCTTTTGAGGTCTATCCACAGGTTTTCGATTATGTTTAGGACGTGGGACTGTGAGGGCCATGGCAAAACCTTCAGCTTCCGCCTCTTGAGGTGATCCATTGTGAATTTTGAGGTATGTTTAGGATCATTATCCTGTTGTAGAAGCCATCCTCTTTTCATCTTCAGCTTTTTTACAGATGGTGTGATGTTTGCTTCTAAAATTTGCTGGTATTTAATTGAATTCATTCTTCCCTCTACCAGCGAATTGTTCCCCGTGCCACTGGCTGCAACACAAGCCCAAAGCATAATCGATCCACCCCCATGCTTAAACAGTTGGAGAGGTGTTCTTTTCATGAAATTCTGCACCCTTTTTCCTCCAACCATACAGTACCTTTGCTCATTGCGGCCAAAAAGTTCTATTTTAACTTCATCAGTCCACAGGACTTGTTTCCAAAATGCATCAGGCTCGTTTAGATATTCCTTTGCAAACTTCTGATGCTGAATTTTGTGGTGAGGATGCAGGAAGGGTTTCCTTATGATGACTCTTCCATGAAGGTCATATTTGTGCAGGTGTCGCTGCACAGTAGAACAGTGCACCACCACTCCAGAGTCTGCTAAATCTTCCTGAAGGTCTTTTGCAGTCAAATGGGGGTTTTGATTTGTCTTTCTAGCAATCCTATAAGCAGTTCTCTTGTAAAGTTTTCTTGGTCTACCAGACCTCAACCTGACCTCCACCATTCCTGTTAACCGCCATTTCTTAATTACATTACGAACTGAGGAAACGGCTACCTGAAAACGCTTTGCTATCTTCTTATAGCCTTCTCCTGCTTTGTGGGCATCATTTATTTCAATTTTCAGAGTGCAAGGCAGCTGCTTAGAGGAGCCAATGGCTGCTGATTGTTGGGACAAGGTTTGAGGAGTCAGGGTATTTATAAAGCTTAGAAATTTGCATAAACTGGCCTTTACCAACAATGACTGTGAATAAGCCATAGCCCTAACAAGCTAATTAAGGTCTGAGACCTTGGTAAAAGTTATCTGAGAGCTCAAATCTCTTGGGGTGCCCAAATTTTTGCATGGTGCTCCTTTCCTTTTTTTCACTCTGAAATTGTACAAAACAAAAATAATACGCTAATCTTGCTTAAAATGTTGAAAAGAATGTTCCATCATTAACTTTATGACTTTTGAAGATCAGTTCATCTTCTACTCACTTAACTATTCACAGTAACAGAAATTTTGACTGGGGTGCCCAAACTTTTGCATGTCACTATATGTAGTTCACATTTTGATGTGTTTCTAGTTTCTGGTCACTCCTGTTTCTGTTGCTGCTTTGGGTGATATTGAATTGGAGCAGCCTGCAGATAATGAACACCGAGATGAACTGAATATGTCAGGACTCTCTCAATTTTGTGTTTGGTATTCTGCATTTTTCACTCGCTTTTTTTTTTGCTGCTGTTTGCACAGTTTGATTTATTTTTTGTGCGTGGGGGGGTGGGGTTTGATGTTTTTCTTTGAACGGGTTCCGTGGTTTTCTTTGTTTCCTGGCTGTCTGTGGGAAGATGATTCTGAGTTGTATACTGCATACATACTTTGATAATAAACCTTTGAATAGATATGGCACCATATATTCCCGCCTGACAAAGAGTTTCGGCCTGAAACGTTGACTGTAATTCTTTCCATAGATGCTGCCAGGCCTGCTGAGTTGTGTGTGATGCTTGGATTTCCAGCATCTGCAGATTTTCTCTTGATTGTGATATTCCACCTTGAGATTTGTTTTCTTTCAGGTATTTACAGGAAAATAAAGACATGCAATAGAATTGATAAGACCATAAGATAAAGGAGCGGAAATAGTCCATGTGGCCTATCAAAATTTGCTCTGCCATTTCATCATGGCTGATTCAATTTTCCTTTCAGCCCCAAGCTCCTGAAAAACTATAAATACAAACACTGACAATGTTCAAAGTTCAAAAGTTCGAAGTGCATTTATAATCAAAGTGTGTATATATTACCAAAAACTACCTTGAGACTCCTGATAAAAGAAGCAAAAGGAGAACATGGTGAGGAACAAACAATGTGCAAAAGAATCAAATCGTACAAATAATAACAAACAATAATACTGAGTTGTAGACTCCTTGAAAGTGAGTCTATAGGGGGTGGAGCTACTAGTCTGGGTCTACAACAGGTGGTGAGGGAACCAACAGGAGGGAAAAACACATTTGACCTCATTCTCACCAACCTGCCTATCGTGGAAGCATCTGTCCCTGACAACATTGGTAGAGGTGACCACTGCACAGTATTTGTGGAGACTAAATACCATCTCCACATTGAAGAAACCCTCCATCGCGTTCTGTGACACCATGCTAAATGGGAGACTTCGAACAGATTTAGCAGCCCAAGACTGGACATCTATGAGGCGCTGTGGGCCATCAACTGCAGCAGAATTTTACTCAACTACAATCTGTAAACTCATGGCCTGAGATATCCCCCATTCTAACATTACCACCAGGCCAGGGGATCAACCCAGGACAACTGGCATACCAAACACCATAAGCAGCAAGTAATAGACAGAGCTAAGTGGTTACACAACCAATGGATCAGACCTAGGCTCTGTAGTCCTGCCACATCCAGCAGTGAATGGTGGTGGACAATCAAACAACTCACTGGATGAGGAGGCTCTACAGATATCCCCATCCTCAGTGATTGAGGAGCCCAGCAGACCTGTGCAAAAGATAAGGTTAAAGCATTTGCAACAACCCTCAGTCAGAAGTACCAAGTAGATGTTCCAGATTGGCCTCCTCCAGAAGTCCCCAGCATCCCAGATATCAGTGTGCAGCCAGTCCGATTCACTCCACGTGATACCAAGAAACAGCTGAAAGCACTAGATACTGTGAAGGCTATGGGCCCTGACAAAATCCCAGCAATAGTCCTGAACACTTGTGCTCCAGAACTTGCCACACCACTAGCCAAGCTGCTCCAGTACAACTACATCACCAGCATCTACCCGGCAATGTGGAAAATTGCCCAGGTATGTCCCATACACAAGAAACAGGACAAGTCCAACCCAGCCGATTACTGCCCTCTGAGCCTAGTCTCAATCATCAACAAAGTAATGGAAGAGATCATCAACAGTGCTATCATGCAGCACCTACTTGGCAGTAACCTGCTTATCGATGTCCAGTTTGGGTTCCGTCAAAGCCTCTCAGCTTCTGACCTCATCACCTTCTTGGTCCAAACATGGACCAAAGAGCTAAATAGCAGAGGTGAAGTGAGAGTGATAGCCCTCAACATCAAGGCAGCATCGGACTGATTACGGCATCAAGGTGCCCTTGCTAAAATGGAGAAAATGGGAATTAGGGGGAAAACCCTTCACTGGTTGGAATCATACCTGACACAAAGGAAGGTGGTTGTAGTGATGGTAATCATCTCATCCTCAGGACATTACTACAGGAGTTCCTCAGGGAAATGTCCTAGAACCAAACATCTTCAGCTGCTTCATCAATGACCTTCCTTCTGTCATAAGGTCAGAAGTGAGGATGTTTGCAGATGACTGCACAATATTCTGCATCATTCATGACTCCTCAGATAGTGAAGCAGTTCATACCCAAATGCAGCAGGACCTGGACAATATCCAGGCTTGGGCTGACAAGTGGCAAGTAACATTCGAGCCACGCAAGTGCCAGGCAATGACCATCTCCAACAAGAGAGGTCCCTTGACATTCAGTGGCATCGCCATTACGGAGTCCCCTACTATCAACATCCTGGGCATTACTATTGACAGGAAACTGAACTTGTCTAGCCATATAAACACCGTGGCTTCCAGAGCAAATCAAAGGCTGAGAATCCTGCAGCGTGTGACTCACCTCCTGACTCCCCAAAGCCTGTCCACCATCTACATGTCTCAGGTCAGGAGTGTAATGGAATACTTGCCACTTGCCTGGATGTGTGCATCTCCATCAACACTCAAGAAACTTGACACCAGCCAGTACAAGGCCGACCATTTGATTAGTAATCCTTCCACCATCGACGAACAGTTGCGTCAGTGTGTACTATCTATAAGATGCACTGCAACAACACACCAAAGTTCCTAAGGCAGCACCTTCCAGACCCACAACCACTACCATCTAGAAGGACAGGAACAGCAGATACCCGGGAACACCACCACTTGGAAATCCCCCTCCAAGTCACTCACCATCCTGACTGGGAAACACATCGCCGTTCCTTCATTGTCGCTGGGTCAGAATCATGGAATTCCCTCCCTGACAGCACTGTGGGTGTACCTACACCTCAGGGTCTGCAGCAGTTCAAGAAGGCAGCTCATCACCACCTTCTCAAGGGCAACTAGGGATGGGCAATAAATGCTGGCTTGGCTGGCAACTCCCACATCCCATAACTGAATAAATAAAAAAAGGTTTATTCAGTGTTGAGGTGAGTGATGCTATCCGCAGTGGTTCAGGAGCCTGATGACTGGACCTTACAGCTATCAATTTTCAATCCTGTGTAATATGATGAGGTGTTTGAACACAGCAGTTTATAAGGGGCCAACCAGAGGTGTTACTGTCTTTTCCAAATGTATTTTTAATGATCACAAGACACTATTGGACATTGAGAAATTGGAGTGTTGCAAGTCTACCCCATCAGTGAGTGGCTCTTTGACGGAGGAGCTGGAGGAGATGGACTTGGTGTGGTTCATGGTGCTGCCTATGTCAGAGAGGTATCAAAGGAGTTAATGTGTGAAGGCAGTGTGCAGTCTAACAGCAGGTGATGGCCTTTGTCACTTTTCTCGTGGTCGGAAGACCCCGTTGGACATTGCTGATGCGTCCGATTCACTGATTTCTTGGCAGGCGGCGGGAGAGCTGTGTGGCCTTGAGGTACGGTGTCGCCTGTTTTCAGCCAACCAGCAGAGAGGAGTTGGAGTCGGTGTGCTCCTCCCGAGTGTGTCACAGCATCAAGGCTGGTGTCAGTGCGGCTCCCTGTTGTTCGGCCCTGCAGAAGACAAACTGTATCGTGTTCACCTGCAGATTGTTGTAACATTCATGGGCTCAGTGTCTTGGACTATGTATCTTCTGTGGATTATATTCTTTTTTGCTGATATCTTACAAGTGTTCTATGTGTCTTATGCTGTGTCTTGCACCTCGGCCCTGGGTATTTATGCATGGTTGAAAGATTATTAAATTTGAAATGAATTGAGTTGAATATTACTCTTTTCATCTCCAATCAGTTTATCCTTGTTTTTGATTAGTGGTTTCCTGCATGTGTTTAATAAATCCTTGACTAGTTCCTTTGATCTTCCCTGTCAATCCTTTATTTTCTACTTCCCCTTTACATTTCTTATCATTTTCCTTGCTTCTTTTCCACAGATCTATTAATAGCAAACTTAGTCTTGTTTCAATTTGTAAGTAGTGTCCCATCCCAAGAAGATTGATGTTGCAGTCACATTCCTTTTAACTCGTGGCACCAGATTAAATGCCTTGATTTTTTCTTTGTTCTATGATGCTTCGTAACATGGGGGCAGGGTACAGCTTGTGGAATTCAATCCTGACCCAGAGTCCGTGTGGAATTTAAACATACTCCCTGTGAACATGTGGGAATCTCCAGTATCCCAAATGCTGTCTGTATATATACAAGGGGTGATTTATAAGTTCGTGGCCTAAGCTAGGAGTCAATTTTAGAAAACACAGCACATTTATTTTTCAACATGGTCCCCTCCTACATTTACACACTTAGTCCAGCAGCTGTGGAGCATACAGATCTTGGACCTCCAGGAAGTGTCCATAGCAGGGGTGATTAAGAAGTTTATGGTCTAAGGAAGAAGGAGATGAGTTATACAGGTGTCATTACATGCACATGCATTTCAACTCTTTGAGTGATGATGCAGAAAGTTTGAAGTTAATAACTCATCGGGGTGATTGATAAGTTTGTGGCCTAAGGTAGAAGGAGATGAGTTATTAACTTCAAACTTTCTGCATAATCACTTGAAGAGTTGACCTGCATGTGCATGTAACGAGATCTGTATAACTCATCTCCTTCTATCTTAGGCCACGAAATTATCAATCATCCCTCGTGTGTGTGTTTATTTTATATATATATATATATATATATACACACACACAAAGCTGAAGACTTGCTGATACTGTATTAATTTTCTGTATTGCACTATGCTGCTGCCAAAAGAAAACAAATTTCTTGACATAAATGGGTGACGATAAACATGATTCTGATACAGTTCTCTACTCTGGACTGAGAGTGGAAGGGAGCGGGGAAAACGAAATATGGTTTGAAGAGGGGAAGGGAGAGGGGAGGGAGCAGGAAGTACCGGTGAGATATTCTGTCATGATCAATCAGCCAAAATTGTTTAGAATCAAATGACCTTGCCTGGTGTCTCAGGCCTGGGTATGTCTGCACACGCACTTCCCACCACCTACCCCTGGCACACCTTCAATGCTACCCCTTGCAATGCTCCACCCTTGCCATTCCCAACATCCTTTGCTCCTACCGATTTACAAACTTGTTCTCTATTCCCTGTTGGCAAATTTAGTACTATATATATATATATAGAGAGAGAGAGAGAGAGCGAGCGCGCTAGGGTGCCTAAGACTTTTTGCACGGTACTGTATGTGTGTGTGTGTTTGTATCTATCTATACGTCTGTGTGTATATGTATATATATTTAAAATATACACTCAGTTGCCACTTTAATACATACCTCTTGTATCTAATAAAGTGGTCACTGTGTGTGTGTTCGTGGTCTTCTGCTGCTGTAGCCCGCCCACTTCAACGTTCAGTCTGTTATGTGTTCAGAGATACTCCTCTGCACACCACTGTTGTGACGCATGGTTATTTGTGTTTCCGTCACCTTTCTGTCAGTTTGAACCAGTCTGGCCATTCTCCTCTGACCTCTCTCATTAACAAGGCACTTCACCCACAGAACTGCCACTCACTGGATGTTTTTTTTGTTTTTCACACCTCTCTCAATAAACTCTAGAGACTTGTGCATGAAAATCCGGGAAAATCAGCAGTTTCTGAGATACTCAAACCATCCTGTCTGAGACCAACAATCATTCCATGGTCAAAAGCACAGATCACATTTCTTCCCCATTCCGATGTTTGGTCTGAACAACAACTGAACCTCTTGGCCATGTCTGCATGCTCTTATGCATTGAGCTGCTGCCACAGGATTGGCTGATGAGCTATTTGCTTTAATGAGCAGGTGTACAGTGTACCTAAAAAAGTGGCCATTGAGTGTGGATTTGTACTTTTTAACAAATGAAACACAGGAATTAAAATCACATGAGTTAGCATGAAGTGACACACTCTGTGAGGTGGCCAGTGAGTTTAGACCAGTGAGGTCGAAAGTATTGTCTGTGCTGTATCTGGCACACACACCTTTATTTATTTATTTGCGTACTAACTGTGGACAGATGATTCCTCAATGATCCCAGTGTACTTTTACAGCACTCCTGCAGTTACAGAGACTAGTCTACATTGTTTTAAGTTCCAGATTTATTTAATCACTTGGATTTATATTGCTCGGCTGTTATGGTGAGATTTGACTCATAATTCTTGATTAATAGACCAGAAATCTGGCTCCTGGTCCAGGAGATTAACCACTGCACCACCACGCCCCTGCATAGGAAACAAATGAATAAAAATGCTGTCTTGCTCAAGAGAAATCCATCGTTGTTAAAGATATATTCTCTCTATTGTACTGTTTGGGGGTTGAAGTGGAAAACAGCAGTTTGTCGAGTCCATTTTGGCAGTTCTTCCCAAACCGTAAAACAGACTGTAGGAGCAGAATTAGTCCATTCAGTCCATCAAGTCTGCTCTGCTATCCCATCATGGCTGATTTATTATCCCTCTCAACCCCATTCTCCTGCCTTCACCCCGTAACCTTTGACACCTCAAGAGCTATCAACCTCTGCTTTAATTATACCCAATGACTTGGCCTCCACAGTTGTCTGTGGAAATGAATTCCACAGATTCACCACCCTCTGGCTGAAGCAATTCCTCCTCATCTCTTCATTCTAAGTGGATGTCCCTCTATTCCAAGGGTGAGCCCTCTGGTAAGTCTTGATTTAGTAACTCTTTAGAAATCAAAAGAAAAAAAAAACTGCAGATGCTGAAAGCTTAAAATAAAGCAGTAAGTGCAGGAGTTGTTCAGCAAGTCAGGCAGCGTCTATGGAGAGAGAAATGGTGTCAACATTCATCTGACAACTTTGTTTCTGCATTGATGCCAGCAGAGTGTTTCCAGAAGTTTTCTGTTTTTATATTTATTTCAACAATCAATAATAAAATTTATTCACTATATACACATATATATATCGCGAGTGGGCCTAAGACTTTTGTACAGTACTGTATATTATGTATTTCCAGTTACTAAATAGCATGTATTTGTTTCTAGCTGTAACCAAGCTTTCAAAGCACTTCATCATCGTGGATGTGAGTACTACTGGACGATAGAACATTCTATTTGACTGCTTCGCCATCTGCTATGGGGTCTATTGCACAGGATCGAAGCGACAGACTTGAGAGGAGCACCAACACAGAGGATGTGTGCAAGAAGGACCAGAATCACCACTACTTCCTGAGGAAACTGAGATCCTTTGGATTATGCAGGCTTCTCCTTCACATGTTCTACCAGTCTGTTGTTGCCAGCATTATCTTCTATGCTGGCTTCTCCTTCACATGTTCTACCAGTCTGTTGTTGCCAGCATTATCTTCTATGCTGGGCCAATGGCAACAACATGGACGAGGCCAACAGGCTCAATAAACTGATTAGAAAGGCTGGCTCTACAAGTTTCTTAGGGAACCTAGCTGTATACCGTATATGTGTCTAAGACTTTTGCACAGTACTGTAATGCTGAGTTTTATAAGGCATTGGTCAGACTGCACTGGGCGTATTGTAAGCTGTTTTGGGCTTGCAATAAAGTGGAGGTTCATGAAAATGATGCCAGGAGTGAAAGAATTATTGTATGAAGGGTGTTTAATGGTTCTCTGAAGTTTAGAAGAATGAGGGACAACCTCATTGAAACCTTTTGTATATTGGTAGGCCTAGATATTGGACATGGAGAGGATGTTTCTTACAGTAGAAGAGTCTAGGACACAGCCTCAGAATAGAAGGACATCCCTTTAGAACAGAGAAAACAAGGAATTTCTTTAGCCAGAGGGTGATTAATCTGTGGAATTCATTGCCACAGACAGCTGTGCATATGTTTAAAGTGAAGGTCGACAGGTTCTTGATTAGTCAGTGCACCGAAGGTTGTGGGTAGAAGGCAGGAGAATGGGATTGAAAAAGATAATAAATCAGACATTATGGAATGGTGGAGGAGACTTGATGGGCCAAATGGCCCAATTCAGCACCTATGTCTTTTGTCTTATACTGTAAATGCATAAATACCAGCATGTACTGTATTTACAATGAATTTACAAACTTATAGTTTAGTTCCTCAATTGTATTCTCTGCTGATTTCTCTTTTGGTCTGTCATCAGCCCATGTCTTGGTGCAAGATCCTTTCCCTGTGCAAGTGCCTTCAGAATATTTTTGTATTCTTGTTCATGTTTGCTACTAGACTTTCCATGTGCTGTTTTCCCCTCTATTATTCCTTGTTTTATTTCTTCTGTACTTTCAATGTTCAGTCCGGCTCTCACTTGTGTTAACAACCTGACATCTGTCTTTAGCTTCTTTTTCCTACTCTTTCTCAGTATCTATCTTTTCAGTCTTCTCAGGTGACATGTCTTTAATTACCCAATGTTCTTTCCTCAATTTCTTGTCCATACTGGACCAACCACTGCCACTGGGCTATAAACGTGCAGGAGCAGTGTGTGATTAAGTGCCTTGCTCAAGGACACACATCCTGCCTTGGCTGAGACTCGAACTAATGACCTCAGATCGCTAGCCCAAAGCCTTAACCACTTGGCCACGCAGCTACTGAATCTTGCCACCTCTTAAGAGCTTTTTAGAACAGCGGTCAACTCGTTTTTCTCCCTTTATTTAAAAACAAAACTACAAAAGTTTATTCACACGAAATACAAACATTTAGTATTTACTAGACAGTGAACAAATTCAAATTAAGATGTGAGTATTACTGTAACAGTCTATTTCCTGGGGAGCTCACGGTTCCAAGAAATCCCCCATTGTACCCATGTGATCACAGTCTCCCTTCATTTGCCCCTTATGTTCCTTGGCCGTCTGACTAGAAGCATGGATTTTCAGTAATGTGCAGACTATGTCCTACCAAAGATAGAAGTATTTCATAAACTGTTCTTATCAAGAAATGTCCTCCTTTGAGCTGGTTTTCAATATAAAATCACCATGAATTCTTCCTTTGTTGTCCTTTCTTTTTCTCCACTCTTCAGTTCTTATTTGTCACAGAATTGTAGCTTCAAGATTTGGGGGAATAGCCTTCGGACGGAGGTGGGGAGAAACTGCTTTTTCCAGAGAGTGTTAAATTTGTGGAAATCTCTGCCCTGGGAAGCAGGAGATACTACCACATTAAATATCTTTAAGAGAGATTTTTGCATAGTTGAGGAATTAAGGGTTAAGGGGAAAAGGCAGTATAGTGGAAGCACCAGAGCAGCCGCGATCTTTTTGAATGGTGGAGCAAGCTTGACAAGTCAGCTGGCTGAATCCTGCTCCTGTTTTTATGTTCTTTTGAGTTTTCATAGAAACCATTAACTTTTATAGAATCATTCAGCGAAGAATACAGACCAGTCAGAACACAATATCATTCCAGCCTTTTGGCCCATTGAGTCCATGCTGGCTATCAAGCGCCTACCTATACTATCCAATGTTTGTCAGATGCTGAGGGACAGCTGATCATCATCATCATTATGTGCCACGTAGCATTATGTTGGCAATCACGGTGACCATGGTTGTTCTTGGCAAATTCTTCCGCAGAAGTAGTTTGCCACTGTCTTCTTCTGGGCAGTGTCTTTCCAAGACGGGTGACCTCAGCCATTTTCAATACTCTTCAGAGATGGTCTGCCCAGCATCAGTGGTTCCATAACCAGGATTTGTGATATACACCAACTTCTCATACGACCATCTACTACCTGCTCCCATGGATTCACGTGTCCGTGATTGGGTGGGGGGGGGGGGTGCTAATGGTGACTTGCATGCCAGCGGAGGGAAGGAGCGTCTTACACCTCCTTTGGTAGTGATGTACCTCCACCCTGCCACCCAGGGAGGCAAAGATAGAGTAGGCACTCAAAATCCTTTATCGCAGAGTAGAAATGTCAAATAATAGAGGGCATGAGCTGGCAATACAAAGCAACACACATAAAATTTTGGAGGAACTCAGCAGATCAGGCAGCATCTATGTAAATGAATAAATAGTCAATATTTTGGACCAAGACCCTTCTTCAGGACTGGAAAGGAAGGGGGAAGATGACAGAATAAAAAGGTGCAGGAAGGTAGCCAGGAGGTAGTAGCTGAAGTCAGTGGGTGTGTAAGGTAAAGGGCTGGTGAAGAAGGAATCTGATAGGAGAGGAGAGTGGACCACTAGAGAAAGGGAAGGAGGAGGGGACCCAAGGGGAGGAGATGGGCAGGTGAGAAGAGGTCAGAGGCCAGATTAGGGACTAGAAGAAGAGGAGAGAGGGAGGAAATTTTTTTTACTGGAAGGAGAAATCGATGTTCATGCCATCAGGTTGGAAGCTACCCAGATGGAATATAAGGTCTTTCTCCTCTATCCTGAGAGAGGCTATGGAGCGACATGTCAGAACGGGAAGGGTAATTGGAAATAAAATGTTTTGGCCTCAAGGAAGTTCTGATTTTGGTGGAAGGAGCAGAGGTACTCAACGAAGCAGTCCCCCAGCTTACCACGGGTCTCACAAATGTAGAGGAGCACCGGACACCATAGATGACCTCAGCAGAGGGCATAGCTTTAAGGTGAGAGGAGGAAAATTTAAGGGTGAAGTGCGGGGCAAGTTTTTAAACACCATTACCACATCTGCTTCCACCAGCCACCACTTGTCAGCATTTTCCAGCCACCCACCACTTGTATTTTTAAACAGAGAGTGGTGGGTGTCTGGAACATGCTGTCGGGGTGGGTGGTGGAAGCAGATAAGATGGGTGGTGTTGGATGGACGTCTGCAGGAAATGCAGGGAGGTCGCTGGATCTGAGAACCAGCAGATCAACATGTTTGCTTTTAGCAGCCAGTTGCAGTCTACAACTTTCATTCACCCCTTGGGTGATTTTGTTTTGCATGAGCAGAGTTATTCCGTTCTGATCAAATGTAATCAGTGGCCACTTTATTAGTCACTTCCTGTATCCAATAAAGTGGCCACTGAGTGTCTGTTCATGGTCCTTGGCTGCTGTAGCCCATCCACATCAAGGTTCGACAGGTTGTGCATTCAATGGCGTCCTAATGCACATCACTGTTGTTACAGGGGTTATCTGAGTTACTGTCACCTTCCTGTCAGCTTGAATGAGTCTGGCCATTCTCCTCTGACCTCACTCAGCAGGCCAGGCAGCAGCTATGTAAAAAAATACAGTTGATGCTTTGGGTTGAGACCCTACGGCAGGACTGGAGAAGAAAAGTTGAGGAGCAGATTTAAAAGGTGGGGGGGGGGGGGAGGAAGAGAGAAACACAAGGTGATAGGTCAAAACTGAAGGGGGAGGTAAAGAGCTGGGAAGTTGATTGGTGAAAGACATATAGGGCTGGAGCAAGGACAATCTTAACAGAAGAGGACAGAAGGCCATGGAAGAAAGAAAAGGGGGGTGGAACACCAGGGGGGCAATGGGCGATCAAGAAGATGGGGAAAAGGATATGGGGAATGATGAAAGCGGGGGAAGGGTGGAGAAATTATCGGAAGTTCAGGAAATCGATGTTCATGCCATCAGGATGGAGGCTACCCAGACAAAATATAAGGTGTTGTACCTCCAAACTAAGTGTGGCCTCGTCACGACAGTGGGGAAGTCATGGATAGACAAATCAGAATGAGAATGGAAAGTGGAATTAAAATGGGTGGCCACCGGGAGATCCCACTTCTTCTGGCAGATGGAGCGTAGTTATCGGCGAAGTGGTCTCCCAATCTACATTGGGTCTCACCAATATGCAGGAAGCCACATCAGGAGCACCAGACACAGCATATTTCCCCAACAGACTCACAGGTGAAGAATTGTATCGGGCCCTGAATGGTAGTGAGGGAGGAGGTGTAGGGGTAGGTGTTGCACGTATTACACTTATTAACAATGTGTTTTCCTCTTGCTACTCAGTGGAAGTTTTTTTTTGTTTTAGTTTGTTTTAAACTCTAGAGACTGTTACATGTGAAATCCCCAGGAGATCAGCAGTTTCTGAGATACTCAAACCACCCCATCTGGCACCAACATTCATTCCATGGTCAAAATCTTTTCTTTCCAATTCTGATGTTTGGTCTGAACAACAACTGAACCTCATTTATGCATTGTGTTTCTGCCACATTTTTGGCTGATTAGGTATTTGGATTAACGAGCAGGTATACAGATGCATTAAAGTACCCACTGAGTGGATATCCATGCTGATTACTTACAGGGGTTCCCAACCCAGGGTCCATAGACCCCTTGGTTAAAGGTAAGGGCCTATGGCATAAAAAAGGTCAGAAACCCTGTTTTAGAATAAGCATTAATGGTTTTATCAAAGTGAGTGCAGCCAACAGTTTGAACCTGAAAGGTACTTGTTTCAGGATTTCAATTATTAAGGACCCCCGTCAGCCAGAGAATGTCCTCTTCTTATTGTTACCATCAGGAAGGAGGTACAGAAGCCTGAAGGCACACACTCAGTGATTCAGGAACAGCTTCTTCCCCTCTGCCATTCGATTCCTAAATGGACATTGAACCCATGAACACCAACTCACTTTTTTTTAATATTATGAGCAAACACGAGGAAATCTGCAGATGCTGGAAATTCAAACAACTCACACAAAATGCTGGTGGAACACAGCAGGCCAGGCAGCATCTATAGGGAGAAGCACTGTCGATGTTTCGGGCCGAGACCCTTCGTCAGGACTAAGTGAAAGGAGGGATACTAAGAGATCTCTTACTATCTTTCCTTTCAGTTAGTCCTGACGAAGGGTCTCGGCCCGAAACGTCGACAGTGCTTCTCCCTATAGATGCTGCCTGGCCTGCTGTGTTCCACCAGCATTTTGTGTGAGTTTTTTAATATTATCTCTGTTTTGCACTATTTTTAATCTAGCTATTTAATATACATACATATATATACTTACTGTAATTGATGTACTTACTTTTTTCTATATTATCATGTATTGCATTGTACTGTTGCTGCTAAGTTAACAAATTTCACAACACATGCTGGTGATAATGAACCTGATTCTAATATCATTAAATGGTTTGAGAACTAAGTGATACAAATTTAAAATTTTGCGAAAAGATTGCAAAGGAAATTCATTCATTTTAGATCGATCAATGACTTAAAATAGTCACATCTTGGATGCGTCATATATCACCAGAGTCCTTTTACAGCTGGATATTTCTATTAAACTATTGTACCACTCTCCAACTTCGATATCAGCTAAACCATTTTGGTCCGACTTCCCACTCATGACAAATTGTTTGTTGTTCCTTATGGTGCATTGGGTGGCAACCTTGCCGTTTCTTTAGTATTTTTGTCTGTTTAACTATGAGGCCAAGTCACTAGCTCAACATTCAGCACAGCACAGAATGGAAAGCGTGTAATGAGCCGTTGGATTTGAACCCGAGAACAATCACCTCGAAGACTGGTGCAGATGCCACTACACCAAATTCCTGAGCAAGAAACTCACTGCCTAGAGGAGTGTTAGAAATAGAATACTTAACTGCCTTCAAAGGAGAATTGGTCAGGTGTTTCTGAAAGAATGAGTTATAGCAGAAGAGGATCACATAGTTAAGATCCAGTATTTGCTTAATGGGTGAAATGTTTTGCTTCTGTTTTATAACAATTCCACAATTCAATGACTCAATGATTAACATATGGCTAAAGAGGTGGCGGAAGAAGGTTTCCATTTAATGGAATATTGGCACCAGATGGGAGCTTTTATGCAAGTATGGACAACATCTGAGCAGGAAGAGAATTAATAAACTCTCTTATTGGACAAATATGGAAATTGTGATTTAATAAAATGTTTAGGATGGATACAAGAAATGGAAAGCTAAAGGCTAAGGGAAGTACAAATAAGAACAAATATTGAAAACATCTCCAGATGAAACTGATAAGAATAGAAATCAACTAGTTTTATTTATATATTTTTACTTAGAGACATGGCGTGGAACATGCCCTTCCCACCCATTACAGTGTGTACTATCAACAATAATGAGTCTGATCCCATGTTTGCATTGATTACAACTGAGGGTCACTTTGGCCTTTTTCAGAATCAGAATCAAAATCAGCTTGATATCAGTGGCATATGTTGTGAAATTAGTTGTCTTTGTGGCAATACATAATAATTGGAAAAAAATGTGAATTACAGCAAGTGTGTGTATATATTTATATATATATATATGTATATATATATATATATAATTAAATTAAATAAGCAGTGCAAAAATAAGAAAGTAGTGAGGTAGTGTTCATGGGATCAATGTCCATTCAGAAATTCGATGGCAGGGTGGAAGAAGCTGTTCCTGAATCATTGAGTGTGTGCCTTCAGGCTTCTGTGCCTCCTTCCTGATGGTAACAATGAGAACAAGACATGACCTGTTCCTTAATGATAGAATTCCTTAATGAGGGATGCTGACTATTTGAGGCATGCTGCTTGAAGGTGTCCTGGATACTACGCAAACTAGTGCCCATGACGGGGTTGTCTAACTTTAGAACTCTCTGCAGCTTATTTCGATCCTGAGGTATAGCCACTGCCTTGTCTTCTTTATAGCTGCATCAATATGTTGGGACCAGGTTAGATCCTCAGAGATATTGACACCAAAGAACTTGAAATTTCTCACTCTCTCCTCTTCCGATCCATCTATGAGGACTGGTTTGTGTTCCCTCATCTTACCTTCTGAAGTCCACAATCAGCTCATTGGTCTTACTAACGTTGAGTGCAATGTTGTTGCCCCGATCCACCACTCAACCATCTGGTAGACCTCACTCTTGTATGAAGCGTATAGCACTAGCTTCTATTTCGGGTGTCCTCTTGACTGTTAATCCTACTTGGCTTCCCAACGCGAATCATAAAACATTTTACCCGGCACATTTCACTGGTGTCGATGGCAGTTTCTTCTTTGCTTTCATTTTTCTTTGTGATTCCAAATGATTAACCATCAAGAACTCATCCTTATGATCTTATTTTATGCATTAATTTTCTTTCTTTCCATACTCCATTGCTATTTTGGAATGAGAATCAGGTTCAATATTATATATAAATAAGTACTGCAAAAAAAGAGCCAAAACTAACGAGGTAGTGCTCATGAGCTAGTTCATTGTCCGTTCAAAAATCTGATGGCGGAAGGGAAGACAGGACTCTCCATTGAACAAAGTATTTGGTACTGATTCTTCAAGAAACACACTTAACCATTACAGATTGAGTACCCCTTATCTGAAATGCTTGGGGCCGAAAGAGTTTCAGATTTTAGATATTTTCAGATTTTGGAATATACAATGAGATTATTTGGAATCGCCATCACTCTGAATTTAGGTTTTACCTGCCAGTAGGCAGTCTCCGCCTCACATATGTTCATCACATACCTACTTAAGTTAAAATTATTACGCACCTTTGATATAATGTGTGCTCAGTAACAAAAGCAGCACAGCAGCTTTGGGAGAATTCCTGAATCGGCTGTTGAACAACAAACAACTGCAGTATTTAGTCTCCACCTAAGATAGTTACAGTACACCTTATTTGTATTTTACTTTTCTCTAGGTTTTATGTAAGGTATAAAAACAATCAGCATTGTATATTTATTCTGGTGTTTGATTTTCATCAGTGTCGATCTCGGCAAGCTCATCAGTAAATTTCTCTGTTGTTTCACAATCAGCAGATGCTTTATCTTTAAAAGTTTAAAAATCTTTTAAAAATTAATGCCAGCTCCAAAGATAAAATAATTGGTTATTTGGGGAAATAAATAAATATATATACTGAAGTTATTACGAACTCCGTGGAGCATGTGGGGATCTTCCGATATCCAGGCACTCTTTCTTTCTTTCTTTCTTTCTTTTTTTCTATAGGGATGTTAGGGGGGAGGGGTTAAGGGGAGGGGGGAAGGGTATATTTTTTTTTCTTTCTGTAATTATTTGAAAACTCAATAAAAAAAGTTTTTAAAAAATTAATGCCATACCTTTTCTGAAACTTTCACTATCGAACTGTTGAATATTCACAATTACCTTCACATGTGTTCACTCTGATGCTGATGAATCCATTCTTTCAATAGATGATTGAGATCTTCAATTCTTGCTTTTTGCAGTGTTCTATTTTTCATTACATACCTGAAGTCACTTCTCAGAACTGTCTGTGATGCACGGAGACCTGTGTATCACCTCTGCCGCACCATGTGGAATTTTCCATTTGTGACATCATGTCAGCACTCAATTTGTATTTTGGAGGTTTTCAGAGTTTGGAATTTTGGATAAGGGGTGGTCAACATATAATCATTTTTAGAAGCATTTGTAGGATGTGTTTCAGTAAAATGCACAATATAAAAGCTGCTTTTATATAGATTACATCATATGAATGCTGAGTTAAGTCTTATTAGATAGGAAACTTTGAAATGCATACAAGAAGACCTGTCTCTTTCAGCACATAATGTTGGAATTATTTGAGGAGATTACAAGTAGGAAAGATAAAAGGGATACAGTGGATGTTGTACATTTGGACTTTCAGAAGGCTTTTGACAAGGCACCACACATGAGTCTGCTTACCAAGTTAAGAGCCCATGGTATTACAGGAAAATTACTGGCACGGATAGAGCATTGGCTGATTGGTAGGAGGCAGCAAGTGGGAATAAAAGGATCTTTTTCTGGTTAGCTGCCAGTGACTAGGGGTGTTCCTCAGAGGAACCACTTCATCTTATGCTGTATATCAATGATTTAGATGATGGAGTAGATGGCTTTGTTGCCAAATTTGCAGATGACACAAAGATTGATGGTGGGGTAGGTAGTGTTGAGGAAACAGATAGGATGCAGAAGGACTTAGACAGATTTGGAGAATGGGCAAGAAAGTGGCAAATGAAATACAATGTTGGAAAATGCATGATCATTCATTTTGGTAGTAGAAATAATTATACAGACTAACTTTCTAAACAGGGAGAAAATCCAAAAATCTGAGATGCAAAGGGATGTGGGAGTCCTTGTGCAGAACACCCTCAATGGTATCTTGCAGATTGAATTGGTGGTGAGGAAGGCAAATGCAATGTTAGTATTCATCTCAAGAGGTCTAGAATACAAGAGCAAGGATTTGATACTGAGGCTTTAAAAGGCACTGGTGAGGCCTCACCTTGAATATTGTGAACAGCTTTGGGCTCCTCGTCTTTGACAAGATGTGCTGCCATTGGTGAGGGTTCAGAGGAGGTTCACAAAGATAATTCTGGGAATGAAAGGATTATCATACGAGAAACGTTTGTTAGCTCTGGGTCTGTACTCACCAGAATTTAGAAAGATGAGGGGGAGATCTTGTTGAAACCTTTCAAATGTTGAAAGGCCTAGACAGAGTAGACGTGGAAAGGATGTTTCCCCATGGTGGGGGAGTCTGGGATAAGAAGGCACAGCCTCAGGATAGAGGGACATCCATTAAAAACAGAGATGCGGAGAAATTTCTTTTGCCAGAGAGTGGTGAATTTGTGGAATTTGTTAACACAGGCATCTATGGAGGCCAGGTCAGTGGGTGTAATTAAGGTAGAGATCGATAGGTTCTTGATTGGATACGCAATACGTGATAAATGCTGAACTAATTAAATTAGTATTTAATCTAGTGTATTTAATATTTTCAATAGTGTAGTTCAGGCTTCTTTTCTATATTTATCAGGTATAGCAATGTACTGCTGCCACAAGACTAACAGGTTTCATGACGTATACCATTGATATTGAAAGCAAAGGAAGCAAAGAGTGGGAGTAAATGGAACCTTTTCAGAATGGCAGGCAGTGACTAGTGGGGTACCACAAGGCTCAGTGCTGGGACCCCAGTTGTTTACAGTATATATTAATGATTTAGATGAGGGAATTAAATGCAGCATCTCCAAGTTTGCGGATGACACGAAGCTGGGCGGCGGTGTTAGCTGTGAGGAGGATGCTAAGAGGATGCAGGGTGACTTGGATAGGTTAGGTGAGTGGGCAAATTCATGGCAGATGCAATTTAATGTGGATAAATGTGACGTTATCCACTTTGGTTGCAAGAACAGGAAAACAGATTATTATCTGAACGGTGGCCGATTAGGAAAAGGGGAGATGCAACAAGACCTGGGTGTCATTGTACACCAGTCATTGAAGGTGGGCATGCAGGTACAGCAGGTGGTGAAAAAGGCAAATGGTATGTTGGCATTCATAGCAAAAGGATTTGAGTACAGGAGCAGGGAGGTTCTACTGCAGTTGTACAAGGCCTTGGTGAGACCGCACCTAGAATATTGTGTGCAGTTTTGGTCCCCTAATCTGAGGAAAGACATTCTTGCCATAGAGAGAGTACAGAGAAGGTTCACTAGATTGATTCCTGGGATGGCAGGACTTTCATATGAAGAAAGACTGGATCGACTAGGCTTATACTCACTGGAATTTAGAAGATTGATGGGGGATCTTATTGAAATGTATAAAATTCTAAAGGGATTGGACAGGCTAGATGCAGGAAGATTGTTTCCGATGTTGGGGATGTCCAGAATGAGGGGTCACAGTTTAAGGATAAAGGGGAAGCCTTTTAGGACCGAGATGAGGAGAAACTACTTCACACAGAGAGTGGTGAATCTGTGGAATTCTCTGCCACAGGAAACAGTTGAGGCCAGTTCATTGGCTATATTTAAGAGGAAGTTAGATATGGCCCTTGTGGCTAAAGGGATCGGGGGTATGGAGAGAAAGCAGGTACAGGGTTCTGAGTTGGATGATCAGTCATGATCATACTGAATCGTGGTGCAGGCTCGAAGGGCCGAATGGCCTACTCCTGCACCTATTTTCTATGTTTCTATGTTTCTAACCTGATTCTGATTCTCAGATGGAAGAAAGTAGCTTGTTCACAGCAAATGTGTCAAAACAAAGCAAGTTGCTTGGCAAACGGTCTAGAAATGAATTTAAACAAGGAGAGAATCACAGCAGAGATCAACATTAACTCAGCCCATCATCCACCACCACCACCATATCCACGTCAGCCACTTCTCTCACATCCCCTCAGCAACCTCACCTCCCCATGCACTGCCATTTTACCCTTACACTCCACACCTCATACCTACATTGACTCAGTGTTTTCCTTGCCCCACTGCTACCTAGAAGAGTTCCTCTTGCCAAGAGTCAATTGGTCACTTTATCATTTCCTGTCAGAGCCACCTTATGTTCAGATACTCCTGCACCAAGCATCACTTTATGAACTGAATATGGACTCCTTCGACTTTGTGTTTTATTTTCTTTGATTTTGCTCGTTCTTTCCTGTTACCATTTGTACGATTAGATTTTTTTTGGGCGGGGTTGATTTTTTTTCTTTAACTGGTTTCCATGGTTTTCCTTCTTTGTTTCGTGGCTGTCTACGGGGAAGATGAATCTGAGCTGTACACCGCATACATACTTTGATAAAATAAATATACTTTGAATCCTTTGAATGTATATCCAATCAGTCTACACTAAGTGGCCACTTTATTAAGTACACCTGCTCGTTAATGCCAATATCTAATCAGCTAAACATATGGCAACAACTCAATGCATAGAAGCATAAAAGCAAGTGGTATAGTTGTTGAGAAGAAATGTTATCTAAGTGACTTTGACCATGGAATGATTGTTGGTGCCAGACAGGGTGGTTTGAGTATTTCAGAAACTTCTGATCTCCAGAGATTTTCATGCACAATGCTCTCTAGAGTTTACAGAGAATGGTGTGAGAAATAAAAGAAACATCCAGAGAGCAGCAGTTCTGTGGGTGAAGATGCCTTGTTAACAAGTGAGGTCAAAAGAGAATGGCCATACTGGTTCAAGCTGACAGGAACACAACAGTAACTCAACTAACCATGCTTTACAACAGTGGTGTGCAGGACAGCATCTCTGAACGCACAACAGATTGAATCTTGAAGTGGATAGGCTACAGCAGCAGAAGACCATGAACATATCATTGCAGCTATAAAGAAGGCAAGACAGCGACTTTACTTCATTAGGAGTTTGAAGAGATTTGAATTGTCAACAAAGACACTCAAAAACTTTTATAGATGTACCGTGGAGAGCATTCTGACAGGCTGCATCACTGTCTGGTATTGTGGGGGGGGGGGGCGGGGGGTCTACTACAGAAGACCAAAAGAAGCAGCAGAGGGTTGTAAATTTACTCAGCTCCATCCTGAATACTAGCCTACAAAGTACCCAGGACATCTTTAGGAAGTGGTGTCTCAGGAAGGCAGCATCCATTATTAAGGACCTCCAGCACCCAGGGCATGCCCTTTTCTCACTGTTACCATCAGGTAGGAGGTACAGAAGCCTGAAGGTACACACTCAGTGATTCAGGAACAGCTTCTTCCCCTCTGCCATCAGATTTCTAAATGGACATTGAACCCTTGAACACTACTTCACTTTTTAAATGTATATTATTTCTGTTTTTGCATGATTTTTTATCTATTCAATATGTGCATACCGTTATTTATTTATTTATTTATTTATTTATTTTTATTATTTTGTTTTTTCTCTTCTATATTATGTATTGCATTGAACTTCTGCTGCTAAGTTAACAAATCTCACAACACATGCCATTGATAATAAACCTGATTCTGATTCTGACATGCAGAAAAACATTTGGTAGCTTGTTTATTAGGTACAGTACCTCCTATACAGTGGCTACAAATCTTACATATATATGGCTACACTCAACAGTAACTTGTACACTGTCTTTTATAGGATTGCTTTTATATTTATATTTATTGTGTTTTTATGCTTCTTGTGTGTTTTTTGTGCTGATTCAGGTCCAGAGTAGCAATCATTTCATTCTCCTTTACATTCACATACTGAAGAAAGACAACAAACAAAATTAATTCATTGAAATGCTAAATCTGGTTTCTCTTTATAAATAGCTCAGATGTAGTAAATAAATACAAGATGTTGAAGCTTCAATTGATTTTTATTAATTAAACAAGATAAAGGAAATAAATGTTTTATAACATTTGGTTCTCTTCTCCCCACACTAGTATCAGAATCAGGTTTATTATCACTGACATATGTTGTGAAATTTGTTGTTATGTAGCAGCAGTACAGTGCAACACATTAAAATAACAGTAAATCACTATAAAAATCCTGGATTTTGTGTCTGTTACTCTGACTATTTTAGCATTCATTTTGTTGGTTGCTGTAAAAGATCAACCTTAACTTCCTGCTTCTCCACTCACACTCACTTTGTTCTGAAAAGAATACGGCAAAACCTTTTGCTAAATCACACTCTGCCTCCTTATTGGAAAGGAAAAGAAATTCATTTGTATTTCCCTTAAACTTAAGCTGGGGGAGCAGACTGGTACATGGCTTTGTTGAGATAGATTGGACAGGATGAGGATGTTTCCTATAATGGAGGAGTCTAGGACCAGAAGGCACAGTCTCAGAAATCAAGAACATTCCTTAGAACAGAGATGAGGAAGAATTTCTTTAGCCAGAAGGTGGTGAATTTGCGGAATTCAATGTCACAGATGGCAGTGGAGGTCAAGTCATTGGGTATGTGTTTAAAGCAAAGGTTGGTAGGTTCTTGATTAGCAAGGGTGTTAAAGGCAATGGAGAATGGGGTTATGAAGGTTAATAAATCTGCCAAGATGGAATGGTAGAACAGACTCGATGTGCCCAATGGCCTAATTCTGCTCCTTTGCCATATGGTCTTATGATCTGATATGTTGGTGGGGAACATTAGTGAAATGAAGAAGGGATGCAGGATATTTTCCTCCAGGAGGGTCTCCATTCCATCTACTAGACCAGTCATAGCAAAGCCAAACTTACCTGCCTTATGAAGGCTTGACCATGCGTGACTGATGTTGTCTGGAGATCACCCATATGCATGCCTCTGTTCCTCTGTATATAAACATGTCAAAGAACCCCAAATTAATTTTAAATTCTACAGGAACCCAGAATAAATAAAAATGACCATGTTTTGATTAAATTACTGTATTCAGTGTATTGACTGGCTGCATTACAACCTGGACAACACAAACACCTATGTCAGGGTGCTGTTCATCAACTATAGCTCAGCACTTAATACCATCATTCCTACAATCCTGATTGAGAAGTTGCAGAACTTGGACCTCTGTACCTCCCTCTGAAATTGGATCCTTGACTTCCTAACCAGAAGACCACAATCTGTGTGGATTGGTGAAACATCTCCTCCTTGCTGATGATCAACACTGGTGCACCTCAGGGGTATGTGCTTAGCCCACTGCTCTACTTTCTATGTACCCATGACTGTGTGGCTAGACATGGCTCAAATACCATCTATAAATTTGCTGACGATAGAACCATTGCTGGTAGAATCTCAGGTGGTGACGAGAGGGTGTACAGGAGTGAAATATGCCAACTAGTAGAGTGGTGTCAGAGCAACAACCTGGAACTCAATATCAGTAAGACGAAAGAGCTGATTGTGGACTTCAGGAAGGGTAAGATGAAGGAACACATACCAATCCTCATAGAGGGATCAGAAATGGAGAGAGTGAGCAGCTTCAAGTTCCTTGGTGTCAAGATCTCTGAGGATCTAACCTGGTCCCAATATATCGATGCAGTTATTAAGAAGGCAAGACAGTGACTATACTTCATTGGGCGTTTGAAGAGATTTGGCATGTCAACAAATACAATCAAAACCTTCTATAGATGTACCACGGAGAGCATTCTGACAGGTTGCATCACTGTCTGGTATGGGGAGGGGGCGCAACTGCACAGGAATGAAAGAAGCTGCAGAGGGTTGTAAATTTAGTCAGCTCCATCTTGGGTACTAGCCTACAAAGTAACCAGATTTATTATCACCGGCATGTGCTAAGTTAACAAATTTCACATTACATGCCGGTGATAATAAATCTGATTCTGATTCTGATTCTTCAAGGAACGGTGTTTCAGAAAGGCAGTGTCCATTATTAAGGACCTCCAGCACCCAGAGCATGCCCTTTTCTCACTGTTACCGTCAGGTAGGAGGTACAGAAGCCTGAAGGCACACACTCAGCAATTCAGGAACAGCTTCTTCCCCTCTGCCATCCGATTCCTAAATGGACATTGAACCCTTGAATCTTTCTTCTATTTTATGTATTGCATTGAACTGCTGCTGCTAAGTTAACAAATTTCACGACATATGCTGGTGATAATAAACTTGATTCTGATTCTGGTATGGGAACACCAATCCCTTTGAAAATCCTACAAAAGGTTGTGCATTCGGCCCAGTACATCACGAGTAAAGCCCTCCCAACCACTGAGCACATCTACACAAAATGCTATTGTAGGAAAGCTGCATCAATCATCAGAGATCCTCACCACCCAGGCCATGGGCTTGTCTCACCGCTGCCATCAGGTAGAAGGTACAAGAGCCTCAGGACTCGCACCACCAGGTTCAAAAACAGTTATATCCATCAGGGTCTTGAACAAAAGTGGATAACTCCACTCACTTGCCCATCAATGAGATGTTCCCACAACCAGTGGTCTCACTTTACAGACTCATTATCTTATTATTTCATGTTCTCGTTACTTATTGCTATTTATTTGCAGAGATTCTTGTCTTCTGCACTTCAGCTGATTTTTCATTGATCCTGATATAGTTATTATTCTATAGATTTATTGAGTATGCCTGCAGGAAAATGAATCTCAGGGATGTATATGGTGACATATAAGTTCTTTGGTAATAAAATTTACTTTCAACTTTGAACTTCCACCAGCAGATAGGTTTTGTGGTACACAAAATCACTTCTAGGTCCCTTTATCCATTATGTATTTCTGAAACTTCTGATAACTCAACATAAGAGAGTATATTGGCAGTTAATCAGGATTGTTTTAAAATTTTTGATACAGGTATATTCAGATTTATTAGCTGTGTTACCTTCTTAGAGTTTTATCTTTGAGAGCCAGCACGGTAACAGGCCCATCTGAAGTAACGAGCCATGTGATCAATTAACCTCATTACCCTTGGTGTTTAGGATACGTGGACATACTGGAGCATCCAGAGGAACCAACGTGGTCATGGGGAGAATGTATAAACTCCTTACTAACAGAAGTGGAATTGAACCCAGGTCGATGGCACCATAATAACATTATGCTAACTATTACTGACCAGGTAGCCTCTAGGTTAACCTTTACCTGTGAATGTATTAATGAAAATGTTGGCTAATCAGTAAGGGTGTAGGAAATGCGGAGGAATGCTGACACATGGCTACTGTGGCCAAGAGATTAGAATCCAAGAAAGCCATAAAGTAATACAACGTGAAAACCCACGCAGTCACGGGGAGACTTTGCAAACTCCTTACAGACAGCAGCGGAATTGAACCCAGATCACTGGCGCCGTAATAGCGTTACGCTACCATGCGTGAAGTGTGTCTGTTAGCGATTTCATCTCAATAAAACCCTAATAATTCTGAGAAGAACCTCCCAAAGTCCAACCCTATCTCCCCGTCATGAGAGGAGGAAAAGGGTAAGGCTGGCCAATAGGGCTCTGACGAACCTGGGATGCCATGGATTGCAGAAGCATTAATAAACTCCAACCACACCTTAGGCTTCAGAGGAGGATGGAGTCAATGGCCTAAATTCCACTTAGGAGCTAAGGGCCCAAGTAAGTAAGTAATTCTGAGAAGATTAAACAAGAAGTAAGATAACTTAATTCAATGATAGAACACGATTATTTGATCCAATGGCTTCTAAATAATTTCATTTTCTTCATTACTATTGTCCAATATTTGTTTGGCAGCATCATACAAGGGAATTCATGTCATTTTGTTTGTGCTCTGTTTCTGAGAAGAACATAAAAGGATCCAGTTTTCCTGAAAACAGCTATTCTTACTCCTTCTCTATATTCCAGAAATCTTTGGAGCAAATATTCACCTTAAGTCTCAAACTTAAATAATGACTGCCCATTACTAACACCCACCATTTCTTTAGAATTCACATTTGAACCTCCATTTAACTCTTCCCATTTTTCTGGGTACACTTTCACCTCTCACATGGATTACCATTCCCATTAGTTGACAGGGGTTATCTTCAACTATGGTTATTTATACATTGTAGTTGTAGTACAACCATAGACCATTCAGCCCAAATGGGCCATACTAGAACAGGAAAAGTTTGGACAAGTACAAGGAATGGGAGCAGTGTGGAGGGCTATGGTCTGGATGAAGTTGATGGGATTAGGCAGAACTAAATGAGCCAAAGGGCATCTTTCTGTGATGTGGTGCTCAATAACTTTATGACTATGTGACACTTGAGTTGGCGCGTGGCCTAGTGGATAAGGCATCGGTCTAGTGATCTGAAGGTCACTGGTTTGAGCCTCAGCTGAGGCAAGCGCATTGTGTCCTTGAGCAAGGCACTTAACAACACATTGCTCTGCGATGGCACCGGTGCCAAGCTGCATGGGTCCTAGTGCCCTTCCCTTAGACAACATCGGTGGCGTGGAGAGGGGAAGGCCTGCAGCTTGGGCAACTGCCGATCTCCCATACAGGCCTGCGCCCTGGAAACCTTCCAAGGTGCAAATCCATGGTCTCACGAGACTAACGGATGCCTATATATATATATATATATATATATGTGACACCAATATCAGTCCTTATCCTTGTTTTCAAATCCTTCCATTATTTTTATTTTGAGATACAGTGTGGAACAGGCTCTTCTGGCCCAATGAGTCACATCACCCGACATCTCACCTAGTTAATACCAGACCAATCACAGGCCAATGTGCAAAGACCAATTGACCTACTAACCGATATGTCTTTGGACAGTGGGAGGAAACCAGAGCTCCCCGAGGAAACCCACATGATTCACCTGGACAACGTACAAACTCGTCACAAAATGGCACTGGAATTTAACTCTGAACACTCGAATGGCCCGAGCTGTAGTAGTGTCGTGCCAACCACTACACTACTGTGGTACATTTTGCTCCTTTCAACCTCTGCAATGTCCTCCAGTGTTTCAGTGTGACTGGATTTCCGAATGACAGTGCCTTCTCATTCTATTCTTCCTCCAGCAGGTATGAGAGTCAGGTTTAGCGTCACGAGCGTATGTCACGGAACTGGTTGTTATGCAGGAGCATTACATATATAAAAAACTGTGAATTTCAGAAGTATTTGTATATTACAAAAGTTAAATTAAATAAGTAGTGAAAAAAGAGTTAAAACAGAAGTAATGTTCATGGGTTCAATGTCTGTTCAGAAACCTGATGGCAGGGGGGAAGAAGCTCTTCCTGAGACACTGGGTGTGTGCCTTCAGGCTCCTGTACTTTCTCCCTGATGGTAGCAATGAGAAGAGATTATATCCTCGGTGATGGGTTCCTAAACAATGGATGCCACCTTTTTGAGGCAAAGGTCCCTCAAGATAACCTGGATCCGGGGAAGGTTCATGCCCATGATGGATGGAGTTGATGGAGTTTATCTTCTCCATATCTATTTTGTTAATAACCATGCAGATCCCCTTGAACATCTTTTGTTACAGACTGAAAATTTGTAGGCACCAGCATTATATAAGACAATGGGCGTCATTCAACCTACTCAGATTTTGTTCTGTGATGCTTTAAGTCTTGAACTATTTTCTTTGACAACTTTCCATGCTTGTAGCATTGAAGCCAGGTTCCTGATTGCATCCAGAGCTCAGCTGTGTTGCATTGAATGGGTCTGTCCTGTGAAACACAGTGAGGTTATCCAACTTCAAGCAGCTGAGAGCCACTTAGAATGAAAGCTGAGGTTTACACAAGAAGGTGCTTCTTGGTAATGGAGGAGGAACCTCTCCACACATCTGTTGATTGATTTTCTCAGTATTGAAATGTAAACTAGATTGTGATGCTGTTGACTGTACTCATTACAAAGAACATAAAGTACAGCACAGGAACAGGCCCTTCGGCCCTCAATGTTTTGCTGAACCAATTAAACTAGTAATCAAATGTCCAACTAAAATATTAACTTATGCCAACACAATGTCCATATCCCTCCATTTTCCTTACATTCGTGTGCTTATCTGAACATTCTGAATAGACCTGCCTCTATCTGTTTCTGCCTTCATCACCACTCCAGCAGCCAGCTGTGTAAAAATACTTGCCTGTCACAAACACGAGGGAATCTGCAGATGCTGGAAATTCAAACAACAACACACACAAAATGCTGGTGGAACACAGCAGGCGAGGCAGCATCTATAGGGAGAAGCGATGTCAACGTTTCGGGCCGAGACCCTTCGTCCTGACGAATTAACTGACGAAGGGTCTCGGCCCGAAACGTCGACATCGCTTCTCCCTATAGATGCTGCCTCGCCTGCTGTGTTCTACCAGCATTTTGTGTGTGTTGTTGCCTGTCACATCTCCTTTAAAATTGTCCCCCTCACCTTCAATGCATGCCCTCTGGTGTTGGACATTTCAACCCTGGGAACAAAGATACTGTCTGTCTACTCCATCTATGCCTCTCATAATCAAATGAAAGCCCATCAGATGTCCCATCAGCCTCTGCTCCTCCAGAGGAAGCAGCCCCAAGTTTGTCCAGCCTCTTACTTTAGCACATGGTTATAGTTTCATCTCAAGAACGCTTAATGATGAGAATCTACCACTTACTTCTTTTTATGAAGCCATGAAGTCATCATAAATACACTCAGTGGCCACTTTATTTGGTACAGCTGTACACCTACTCATTAATGTGAATAACTAATCAGCCAATCATGTGGCAACAACTCAGTACATAAAGGCATCCAGACATGGTCAGGAGGTTCTGTGGTTGTTCAGACCAAACACCAGAATGGGGAAGAAATGTGATCTAAGTGCCTTTGACCATGGAATGATAATTGGTGCCAGACGGGGTGGTTTGAGTATCTCAGAAACTGCTGATCTCTTGGGATTTTCACGTACAACAGTATCTAGAGTTTACCGAGAATGATGCAAAAAACAAAGAAAACATTCAGTGAGCAGCACAATCACAAACAAGAGAAAATCTGCAGATGCTGGATGTTACAGAAAGAGGCAGTTCTGTGGGCAAAAATGCCTTGTTAGTGAGAGAGGTCAGAGGAGAATGGCCAACTTGGTACAAGCTGACAGGAAGGTGGCAGTTACTCAAGTAACCAAAGTGGTGTGCAGAAGAGCTCCTCTGAGCGCATGCATGTCAAATCTTGAGGTGGAAGAACTACAGCAGCAGAAGACCACAAATATACCAATTGGCCATTTTATTGGGTACAGGATGTAACTAATAATGTGGCCACTTAGTGTAATCATGCATCAGATGAGGTTTATTGATCTTCTCGCTTTGGAATAATTTGCTGCTGTAAACATAGGTCATAAAGCACTACTGTACGGGACAGGCCATTCAGCCCACAATTAAATGCTGATCTTGATGCCAATTTACTGTATATAAATGTCTCCTTCCTGTGTATCCTCATATCCCTCCATACATTTCATATTGATGTTCAAATTTCAAAGTAAATTTATTATCTCCATCGGTCAGGGTTGACCATGGTTATTGCATCCCAGCTGTCTAGATACACAAGCCCCGGCAGTACAATATGGAGATCAAGCTGCTGCCCTTGTACCAAGTTCCCTCTTTCCACACATCTGATGACCCCAAAGGAACAGCAGAGACCGATATAGTTTGGTACCATAGCGTTGCAGGAGTTGCCAATCAGCATTAAACTTAATGTAGGGCTGCCTTAGGGACTGCAGCTCCAGATTTTTCCCTTGGGGTTTACTCCCGAAGCCCTCGCCATGAGTGGGTATAAACGCAAGGCAGCAGAGGTTGGAAATCGGAGTTTTCCTTCTCTCTAGGTGAGCTGCCGACTCTGGCTGACAAGTCCTATCTGCCCAAAGTGTCTGGTTTTCAGGCACCAGTAACCCACCTTTGCCCCTTCTCCTGTAGGTAGAAACAGTTCCTGGCTTAGTAACTAAGACACATGTGAGGGCCATGATGCACCATCAATAACTCTCGGAGACGGGAGGCAAAAGATAGGCTTTTATTAGCTGCAAACGTGACCACAACATCTCAGAGACTGAGGGAGGAGCAGCGCCTCCAATCGCCTTTATACAGGGGTCTGTGGGAGGAGCCACAGGAGCAGTCAGCAGAGGGGCGTGTCCAGACAGGTATACACATAGTTTACCACAGGCCAGGAGCTGGACTTTGTTGTCAGAAGCTATTTGAGGTGTACTCCATTGGGAGCGTTTAATAGGTGTGATGGGAACTTGTCTCCATTACCACCCACCAGCTATAACAACCTTAAGGAATCAAATTTATTACCAATGTTCATGAGATTAATTTTTTAAGGTATTCACAGTAGAAAAATGAAGTAGAATCAAGTGAATGAATAATTGTACACAAAGACTACAAGCAGCCAATGTGCAAAAGAGAACTGTACAAAGACAAAAAAAATGATAATGGTCATAAATATATAAGTAAATAAATAATGAGTTGTAGCGTCCTTGAAAGTGAGTCGATAGATTGTGTTCAGTGATCAGTTCAGTGTTGAAGTGAGTGAAGTTATCCACACTGGTTCAGGAGCCTGATGGTTGTAGAGTAACTGTTCCTGAACCTGTTAAATCATATGGCAATCTAAAAGCATGTTAAACTCTACCAAATTGTTTTTCTTCCACTAGAGTAATGGAGGCATAGAAAGGTACAGCACAGAAACAGGCCCTTTGGCCCATCTAACATGTGTTGAACTATTTAAACTGCCTATTCCTATTGACATGCACACAGAGCACAGCAATCCATATCCCTAGCATTCACGTACCCATTTAAACTTCTCTTAAACATTGAAATCGAGCTCACATGCACCACTTGTGCCGTCAGCATTTTTCACACTTCTACGGCCCTCTGAGTGAATTGATTTTCCCTTATGTTCCCCTTAAACTTTTTACCTCTCATCCATAACCCATGACCTCTAGTTGCAGTCCCACCCACCTCAGTGGAAAAAGCCAGCTTGTATTCACCCTGTCAATACCCCTCATGATGTATATTTCTATCCAGTCTCCCCTAAGTCCTTACTACCCCTGTTAATCTATTCCAGGCACTCTTACCGCATAAAAAAACTTGTCCCTCAAGTCACATCTAAACTCCATCCCACTCCCTTTAACCTTACAGGCAAATACTCTGATGCTTGAAGTTTCTACCCTGGGGAAAAGATTCTGACTGTCTACCCTATATATGCCTCTCATAATTGAAAAAATCTTTATCAGATCTCCCTTTAGCCTCCAACGCTCCAAGGAGAACAATCCAATTTGTCCAACCTCTCTGTACTGGAACTAAAAGGTGCTTTTTCTGGTTGACTGCCAGTGATTAGTGGTGTTCTTCAGGGGTCAGTATCGGGGCCTCTGCTTTTCACATTGTCAATGATTTGGATAATGGAATAGATGGCTTTGTGGCAAAGTTTGCGGATGATACGAAGATAGGTGGAAGAGAGGTAGTGCTGAGGAAGCAATGCGATTGTAGCAAGACTTAGACAAATTGGAAGAATGGGCAAAATAGTGGCAGATGGAATACAGTGTTAGGCAATGTATGGTAATGCATTTTGGTAAAAGGAACCAGTGCAGACTATTATCTAAATGGAGAGAAGGTTCAAACATCAGAGATGCAGAGGGACATAGGAGTCTTTGTTCAAGATTCCTAGAAGGTTAATTTACAGGTTGAGTCTGTGGTAAAGAAGGAATTTATAAATGTTGGCATTTATTTCAAGGGGAATAGAATATAAAAGCAAGGACGTAATGCTGAGCCTTCATAAGACACTAGTCAGGCTGCACTTAGAGTATTATCAACAGCTTTGAGCCTCGTATGTCAGAAAAGATGTGTTGTCATTGGAGAGAGCCTAGAGGAGGTTCAAGAGGATGATTCCAGTAATGAAGGGGTTAACATATGAAATGTGTTTGGTAATTTTGGGCCTGTATTAGCTGGAATTTAGAAGAATCTGGCGGGGGTCTCATTGATGCCTATCAAATGTTGAAAGGATTAGATGGGATTGATGTGGAGAGGATGTTTACTGTGGTGGTGGTATCCAGAACTAGAGGGCACAGCTTCAGAACTGAGCAGCATCCCTTTAGACCAGATGTAAGGAGGAATTCTTTTAGCCAGAGAGTAGTGATTCTGTGGAATGCTCTGCCACAGATTGCAGTGGAGTCCATATCCGTGCATATATTTAAGGTGGAAGTTGATCGTTTCCTGGTTGGTCAAGGCAAAAAAGGATATGGCGAGAAGGCAGGTGTATGGGGTTGAGCGGGATCGCAGATTAGGCATGACGGAAGGGTAGAGCAAACTCGATGGGATGAATGGCCTAATTCTGCTCCCATGTTTTATGGTCTTATGGTCTTAAAGAAATACAATAGAATCAATGATAAACTACACACAAAGACAGAGGAACAACCAACGTGAGAAAGAACACAATCTGTGCAAGTAAATAAAAGTAAATAAGTAAAATTGGGAACATAAGTTGTAAAGTCCATATGTTATTGGGTTAGGGTTAGTTGAGGTGAGTGAAGTCATGCTGACAGCATAGCCAGTTTAGGATTATCTGTTTGAAAAGATGCCAGATGTTTGGTAGTAAGCTAGTACTTAGTCATTTTACATGGAACTTTGGACTTGTATGTATAACCCTCAAGGGGCGATGATACATGGAAGGAATGTGACATCACCAGTGAATTACCCAGCTTTTTCTGAGTCACGTATTGGAATACAAAAACAGTAGTGAAACAATTTCCACAGTTTCAGAGCTCACCACCCAGTGTGATTGGAGAGATGCAGCTGGGGTTGGCCATGGTGCAAGGGATGAGTCCTGTAACATTGCCTCCTAAAGCATGGGCTGAGCAAATATTCCTGTGCATGGAACGCCAATATACTGTACGTCATAGCAAGCATAATGCAAACATATTGCCATTTATAAAGCATCTTATAGTTATAAAAAGGAACAGATAATTCCCATTCCCATACTGACGTGGCAGTCCATGGCCTCCTGTACTGCCACGATGCAGCCACACTCAGTTTGGAGGAGCAACAACTTACGTTCCATCTGGGTAGTGTTCCAACATGATGACATGAACATTGATTTCTCAAACTTCCGGCTATTTCGCCCCCTCCTCTCCTTCCCTATTCCCCATTCTTGTTTCCCTCTCACACCTTCTCTTCTTACCTGCCCATCACCTCCCTTTGGTGCTCCTCTTCCTTCTCTTTCTTCCATGGTCTTCTATCCTCTCCTATCAGATTTCCCCCAGCTCCAACCCTTTGTCTCTTTCACCAATCAACTTCTCAACTCTTTACTTTACCTCCTCCCCCTCTCCCACTTGCACCTATCTCCTGCCACCTTGTACTTCTTCCTCCCTCCCCTCACCTTCTTATTCTGAATTCTTCCCCCTTCTTTTCCAGTCCTGATGATGGGTCTTGGCTCTAAACTTCAACAGTTTATTCCCATCCCTAGATGCTGCCTGACCTGCTGAACTCCTCCAGCACTTACTGTGAGTTGCTCTAGATTTCTAGCATCTTTAGTACGTCTTCTTTCTACTGGTTAATCATATGGGAATAAAAATGTTGAATATAGAATACAGAAGACAGGACACGGGACATGGAACATGGAACGTAGAACGTGGAACACGAAACACAGAACACAGAACCCAGAACATAGAACAATATAGCATAATTCAGGCTACGTCCACACTAGACCGGATAAATCCATAACTGAAGCTTTTTCTCTTCGTTTTTACCCTCTGTCCACACTAAAATGGCGTTTTTGTCCCCCGAAAAACGGAGATTTTCAGAAACGCTCTCCAGAGTGTGTAATTTTGAAAACGTCGGTTGCCTCCATACACTCCAGTATTTGTTTTTTTTGTTTTAAGTCCTCCTGCGTGAGAGCCAACAGTTGTCCATCATTTAAGTTTTTCTAGTCTGTAACTGAACAAACATGCACCAAGTCTTTCACGGCGAAATTCGACACCAAACATGTCGCTTGTTTTCGGTAGATGTGTCCTGTGCATGCTCAGTAGGAGGAGATTCGCTGAAATATCCATTTCAATGTGGACAGAGATATTTTTAAAAATGCCTAGTGTGGACGCCTATCATTTTTACGTGAAACCGGCGTTTTCAAAATTATCCGGTTTAGTGTGGACGTAGCCTCAGGCTTTTTGGCCCATGATGTACTCTTCCCTATGTTCAAACTGTTGAGTATTTCCAGATTCTTTACTTTTCTTTCAAGTTTCCAGTAATCTCAGTAAAAGATTAAAATTTAGCTTTATCTGTCACACATCCATCGAAACATCAAGTCAAGTCAAGTCAACTTTTATTGTCATTTCGACCATAACTGCTGGTACAGTGCATAGTAAAAATGAGACAACGTTTTTCAGGACCATGGTATTACATGACACAGTACAAAAAACTAGACTGAACTACGTAATAAAAAAAAACACAGAGAAAACTACACTAAACTACAGACTTACACCGGACTACATAAATTGCACAAAAACAGTGCAGGCATTACAATAAATAATAAACAGGACAATAGGGCAAGGTGTCAGTCCAGGCTTCGGGTATTGAGGAGTCCGATAGCTTGGGGGAAGAAACTGTTACATAGAACATTGGAACATAATGTGAAATGTGTCACTTGTATCAATGACCACCACAGTCTGGATATGTGGAGGAAGCCTGCAAGTGCCACTAGAACCAACATTACTAAACCCACAACTTGCTAACCATAACCATACATCTTTGGAACATGGGAGGAAACTCTAGTGATCAAGATGTGCAAAAAAGCTGGATGAACTCAGCAGGTTGGGCAGCATCCGTTGAAAGAAGCAGTCAACATTTCGGGTCGAGACCCTTCGTCAGGACTAAAGAAGGAGGGGGCAGGAGCCCTATAAAGAAGGTGGGGGGAGGGTGGAAAACCAATCAGAGGAAAGATCAAGGGGTGGGGGAGAGGAAGCAGGGAGGGGATAGGCAGGAGAGGTGAAGAAGGAATCTAAGGGGAAAGTACTATGGGTAGTAGAAGAAGGCAGAGTCATGAGAGGTGATAGGCAGCTAGAAGAGGAGACAGTGAAGCTGGGATGGGGGAAGGGAGAGGGAGGGAATTACCAGAAGTTGGAGAATTCGATGTTCATACCAAGGGGCTGGAGACTACCCAGACGGTATATGAGATGTTGTTCCTCCAACTGAAGTTTGGCCTCATCATGGCAGTAGAGGAGGCCATGTATGGACATATCCGAATGGGAATGTGAAGAAGAGTTGAAGTGAGTGGCAACCGGGAGATCCTGTCTGTTGTGGCGGACGGAGCATAGGTGCTCGACGAAGTGGTCCCCCAATCTGCGTCGGGTCTCGCCGATGTAGAGGAGGCCACACCAGGAGCACCGGATGCAATAGACAACTCCAGCAGACTCACAAGTGAAGTGTTGCCTCACCTGGAAGGACTGTTTGGGGCCCTGAATGGTGGTAAGAGATGAGGTGTAGGAACAGGTGTAGCACTTACGTTTGCAGGGATAAGTGCCAGGTGGGAGATCTGTGGGGAGGGACGTGTGGACCAGGGAGTTGCGGAGGGAACGATCCCTGCGAAAAGCAGAGAGGGGTAGAGAGGGAAAGATGTCCTTAGTGGTGGGGTCCTGTTGAAGGTGGCAGAAGTTGCGGAGGATGATATGCTGGATCCGGAGGCTGGTGGGGTGGTAGGTGAGGACAAGGGGAACATGGTCCCTGTTGTGGTGACGGGAGGATGGGGTGAGGGCTGAAGTGTGGGAAATGGAGAAGATGCGGGTGAGGGCATCATTGATGACGGCAGAAGGGAAACCATGATTCTTAAAGAAAGAGGACATTTGGGATGTCCTGGAACGGAAAGCCTCATCCTTGGAGCAGATGCGGCGGAGACGGAGGAACTGGGAATAGGGAATAGAATTTTTGCATTTGGCAGGGTGGGAAGAGGTATAATCAAGGTAGTTATGGGAGTCAGTGGGTTTATAGAAGATGTCAGTGGACAGTCTATCTCCAGAGATGGAGACCGAGAGATCGAGAAAGGGGAGAGAAGTGCCCGAGATGGACCAAGTGAATTTGAGGGCTGGGTGAAAGTTAGAGGCAAAGTCGATGAAATTGACGAGCTCAGCGTGGGTGCAGGAACTCTAGTGATCAAAGGGAGAACGTACAAACTCCATAAAGACTGCGGCAGAATTGAATTCCAATCGCTGATCGCTGCCGTTATGCTAACTGCTACACTACCATGCCACCTGTTCATTCAAAGAAATGGCAATTTGTGTCTGTATAATGCTCCTAAATGTTTCATGGCCAATTAACTACATGCACGTACTGTGAATGCGCAGGAGACACAGCAACCGGTTATTGTGCAGCTGCTTTCCCAAGTACAGTCAAGAGTTAATGCTCACACAAACTGCTTTAGTGATGTTATTTGAGAGATTAAAAATTGGCCAGCATGTCAGAGAGAACTCATATTGATTTTCTTAGAACAAGCTCTGTGGGACGTTTTGTGTTTATCATTTGTCTCTGGAGCAGGAATTGAAGCTAGATTAGCCGACCTAAGCAGAGAGGGCAATGGCTACTGAACCACAGCTGTTGTGCAGATCCTTGAGCAAAACTGATGGGTCCTACATGTCAGCACTTTACTAAACCTAGAGCATAGAACATTACAGTGTAGGACAGGCCCTTCGGCCCACCATGTTGTGCTAGAACATAGAATATTACAGTCCAGTACAGGCTCTTCAGCCACAATGTTGTGCTGACTTTTTAACCATTTCATGATCAATCTAAACCGTCCCTTCTACATAGAACAGGACAACACAGAACAAAACCATTGGCCTACGATGTTGCGCCGATCTTTTAACTACTCCACGATCAATTTAAACCATTCCTCCTACATAGAACATAAATCATGGAACAGTATAGGCTCTTCAGTCAATGATTTTGGGCTGACATTTCAACCTACTCCATGGCCAATCTAACCCTTTACTTCTGCATAGATCATAGAGCATAAGACAGTAGAGCAATGCTCTTCCAACCCTTTTAATGTACTCCACGATCAATCTAACATCCTTGTCCCTCATAACCTTCATTTTCCTTTCATCTATGAAGACCATGATCATCCACGTCATACGACACGGTACATAAATGATGATAATGTACCTATCTAAGAGTCCCTTAACTGTCCCTATTATATCATGTTCTACCACCACTACCAACAATGCATTCCAGGCACCTACAAGTCTCTGCATTAAAAAACTACCTATTCCAAGAAAAAAAAGACTGAATAGAACCAATGTTTGTCAAAATCTCCCCAATATTTCAATATTTTCTAAATGTAAATCATCAGAAAGATTGTTAATTCTTGGAAAGTTGTAGGTTATCGGAGGTTATCGGACATGAGCCCAGTGACAAATTTTCCATTGTGATAATTCCCAGTTGCAAATTGTCCTGTAGTGTTCTATAGCGATCATTTCACTTGCCTCATCATTGAAATGTTTCCACAACCAATGGACTCACATTCAAGGATTCTTCATCTCATGTTCTTGATATTTATTTATTTTGTTTATTCTTTTTGTATTTGCACAGCTTGTAATCTTCTGTGCTCTGGTTGAATGCCCAAGTTGGGCAGTCTTTCATTGACTCTGTTATGGTTATCATTCTATGGATTTGTTGAGTATGCCCACAAGAAAATGAATCTTAGTGTTGTATATGGTGACGTATATGTACTTTAATAACAGATTTACCTTGAGCTTGGAATTTACTTTGACTTTCATCTAAAGCTTGTTTTTATCGAACATCTTAAAGGTTTCAGGAAGGAATTCCAGATCTTAGAAACTTGGTGAAGTAATTCAATTTGGGAGTGAAAATGACACCAGAAGTACAGATAGTTCAATTGTTAAAAGACCATAATATATAGGAGCAGAAATAGGCATTTTGGCCTATTATGTCTGCTCCGTCATTCATTCACGGCTGATTTTATCTTCAGTACCATTCTCCTGTCTTCTCTCTGTATCCCTTAACCTTGTCACCAACCAAGAACTTATCAATCTTTGCCCTAATCTTAGACAGCAAAGCAACACAAGTAGTCATTGACTTCAGGAAGGCTGGAAGTGCATTGCTCCTGTCTGTCTCAGTGCTGTTGAGGTTGGGAGCTTCAAGTCCTTAGGAGTAAAAATCACCAATAGCTTGCCCTGATCCATCCACTTAAATGCTGTCACCAAGAAATCTCACCAAAAGTTTCTACTTTCCCAGGAGGCTAAAGAAATTTGGCATGTTTCCATCAACTCTTACCTATTCTTATCAATGAACCATAAAATCATCCTATCTGGATGTGGAGTATAGATAAGGTAAATGAAAACAGTTTCTCTTTCACTGAGAGAGGGAGAGACTGGACTTAGAGGTCATATGTTAAGGGTGAAAGGTGAGATATTTAAGGGAAAATTCTACATACAGAAGGCGTTACGACTGTGGATCAAGCTTCAAGTAGAAGGGGCAAATGCAGGCTCAGTTGCAACATTTAAGAGAAGTTTAGCTCAGTACATGGGTGGGAGGAATAGTGAGTGCTGTGGTCCAGGTTCAGTCGATCAGTTGATGAGATTAGGCAGAATAGCAGTTTAGCATGTTTTAAATGGACCAAAGAGCCTGCTTCTGTGCTGTAATGTTCCATAACACTCTCTCTCTTTCAGGACCTTACTGATGATAGCAAAATCCTTCGAGAGGATCACCAGGGTCTCCCACTAATTGTGCCATTTGCCCGGAAAGGCCTGAAGTATTGCTGAGGATCTCTATCACTCATCCCACAATCTCTTTCAGCCACTTCCATCAGGAAGAATGTACAGGAGCATCAGGATTACGACTGCCAGACTGGGTAACAGCTTCTTCCCTCACGCTGTGAGACCCTGCCACCACTGCAGTCTCGTCACTAGGACAGTGAGCTGTTTACTGTTTACCTGTGCTACGCATTTTCATGCATTTTGAATTTATTTATTAGCTAAATGTTGGTTTATGTGCTGTGTGTGATATATGCTTTGTGGTGCACCATGGTCCAGAGGAACATTGTTTGTTTGGTTGTATATATATGTACAGTCAGATGACAATAAACTTGAACTTGATTGTAAACATGAGAAAGTCTGCAGATGCTGCAAATCCTGAGCAACACATAAAGGATGCTGGAGGAAGCATCCAGCATCCAGCCTCTCCTCCTTCCCCTCCCACCTGCCTTTTTATTTTGGCTTCTTCCCCCTTCCTTTCCAGTTCTGAAGAAGAGTCTTGGCCTGAAATGTTGACTGCTTATTCATTTCCGTAGGTGCTGCCTGACCTGCTGAGTTCCTCCAGCATTTTTTATGCATTGCTTTGAATTTGATTGTGGTCTTTCTTAATGGCCAAAGAGACTTCGATGTAGATAGCTGTATGCTCCTGGTTAACACATACGGTTCTTATTTTACCACTGAGTCATGGCCAAGTCCATAAGAAATCCCAGACTTTGTGATACATACACACTTTCTCACTCAATAAGCAGCAACTGCCCATTCATAATTCATCCCTAATTTTATAGGAGACTAAATATATAAATGAAAGTACTTACTAGCCATGTTTTCCACCAGTGTGTGCATCACCAACTCTATTTCCGACTGGAATCTCAGCCATAAGCTTACAGGCTTGAACAGTTGGCATCCAACTGACGCATGTAATCTTAGTGGCACTTTATTTGATATCTTTGTTCCTAATAAAGTGGCCATGGAGCGTACATTTCTGATCTTCTGCTGTTTTAGCCCATCTACTTCAAGATTCGACATGCTGTGCACTTAAGGATGCTCTTTGGCACACCAGTGTTGTAACATGTAGTTATTTGAGTTACTGTCACCTCCAGTTGGGTGGCCATTCTCCTCTGACCTCTCTCATTAACAATGCATTTTCTCCCACAAAACTGCCACTCATTGTTAACTCTAGAGACTGTTGTGCGGGAAAATTCCAGGAGATCAGCAGTTTCTGAAATATTCAAACCACCCCATCTGGCACCAACAATCATTCCACAGTCAAAATCACTTAGGTCACATTTCTTCCATAATCTGATGTTGGGTCTGAACAACAACCGAATCTCTTGACCATGTCTGCATGCTTTTATGCACTGAGTTGCTGATTGGATATTTACAATAAAGGGCAGGTGTGCAAGTGTAACTAGTAAAGTGGCCACTGAATGTAGCTTGCTCTGTTCTCAATTAATAATTTTGCAGAGTAAACTCACAATTAGAACACCAAATTTATCATCATGGATCTACTGAAGGGAGAATTGGGAGATGAGTTATGGATAGACGTAAGGAAACAGAGGGGCAGGGGTTTTCAGGATAAGGATGAAAGCTCTAAGAGTGAGGTTAGATACTTGTAGAGCATGTGTTCGAGTGAAAAGAACACAATATACAGGAGTACAATGTTTTGAGGGTGGGTAGGCATCTCTGTCACAGAATCATGGAACAGTACTGTGCAGAAACAGGGCCTTTGGCTCATTCATGCCTGCTCCCATCGACCTTCGCCCTCCGTATTCCTAACATCCACAATGTACCATTCCAATCTTCTCTTCAATGTTGAAATCAAGCTTGCATGCACCATTTGCACTGGCAGCTTATTCCACACTCTCGTGACACCATGGGTGAAGGAATTTGTCCTTCTGTTCCCCTTAAACTTTTTACCTTTCACCCCTAAATCAGACTCTGATTGTTGTACCACCCAACCTCAATGGAAAAAGCCTACTTGCATTTACCCTATCTATACCCCTCATAATCATCAAGATGGCGGCGCGACGACGCAGGGCGCAGCGGCCACTCCAGTAAGGAATATCCGTTATCTGTAAGTAGGGGCCGTGCACAATCCTGATTTGATTGGGACGGATGTGTGAAGCACGGAGGAACATCTGGCGAAACTTCTGACATGCCTGTGCTGCTGACGCTGCTACTGAGCGATCGGAGAGATCTCCAGAGAGGAAGGCCCCGAATCCTCGGCTTTGCCTGTTGCTTGGTGGCCGGAGCCGGGGTTGAAGCACTCGGCAGAGATGGTGCTCGGTGCTCGGTGTCGGAGGGCTGGTCGGAGGCACGAAGTTGTCGGAAGTTTTCGGACGGACTCACAGTTGGCTGTGCTCGGGTGCTTCCAGAGGCTGCATCGGGAAGTTTTGCCACGTTGGAGGTTTCTTCCTTATGCCATCTGCGTGAGATGATGGGCTATCTGGGACTTTGAGACTTTTTTTTTACCGTGCCCATGGTCTGCTCTTATCAAATTATGGTATTGCTTTGCACTGTTGTAACTGTATGTTATAATTATGTGGTTTTTTTGGTCAGTTAGTCTTGGTCTGTCTTGTGTTTATGTGATATCATACTGGAGGAACATTGAATTTCCCCTTGGGGATGAATAAAGTATCTATCTATCTATCTATCTATCTATCTATCCTGTATACTTCTATCAAATCTCCCCTCAGTTTTCTATGTTCCAAGGAATAAAATCTTCACCTATTCAATCTTTCTTTATAACTCAGAACTTCCAGTCCCAGCAACATTCTTATAGATTTTGACTGTACTCTTCTAACCTTATTTACATCTTTCCTGTAGGTAGGTGACCAAAACTGCACACAATACTCCAAATTAGGCCTCACTAATGTGTTATACAACTTGTATAACACGTCCCATCTCCTGTACTCAATACATTGATTTATGAAGGCCAATGTGCCAAGAGGTGTCTTTACGATCTTATCTGTCTGTGACACTACTTCCAATGAATAATGCACCTGTATTCCCAGATCTCTTTGTTCTACAGCACTCCTCAGTGTCCTACCATTCACTGTATAAGACCTACCTTGGTTGGACCTACATCTTGCATTAAATTCCATCTGGTATTTTTCAGCCCATTTTTCCAGCTGGTTCAGATTCTGCTGTAAGCTCTGATTGTCTTCTTTACTGGTCATTACGTTCCCAATTTTGGTGTCATCCGCAAATTTGCAGATCCAGTTAACCACATTATCATCCAGATCATTACTATTGATGACAAACAGCAATGGACCCAGTACCGATCCCTGTGGCACTCCACTAGTCACAGGCCTTGAGTCAGAGAGGCGACCATCTACAACCACTCTCTAGCTTCTCCCACAAAGCCAATGTCTGATCCAATTTACTATCTCATCTTGAGGACCAAGCGACTGAACTGTTTTGACCAACTTCCCATGCAGGATCTTGTCAAGTGCCTTGCTAAAGTCCATATAGACAACATCCACTGCTGTGCCTTTATTCATTTTTCCGGTAACTTTCTCAAAAAACTCTGTAAAACTGGTTAGACACATCCTACCGTGCATGAAGACATTCTGACAATCCTTAATCAGTCCATGTCTATCCAAATACTCATATAACTGGTCCCTTGGAATATCTTCCAATAACTTCCCCACTACTGCTGTTAGGTTCACCAGCCTATAATTTCCTGGTTTATTTTTAGAGCCCTTTTTAAACAGTGGAACAACATTGGCTATTCTCCAATCCTCTGGTACCTCTCCTGTTGCTAAGGATGATTTAAGTATCTGTGCTAGGCCCCCCACAAGGTCTGAGGCAACACCTTGTCAGGCCCTGGTTTATCCACCCAATTTTGCCTCAAGACAGCAAACACCTCCTCCTCTCTAATCTGCATCGGGTTTATGAACTGGATGCTGCTTTGCCTCATTTTGAAAGGCCTCCCACTTACCAAGCATACTTTGGCCAGAAAACAGCCTGTCCCAGTCCACACTTGCCAGATCCTTTCTAACACCATCAAAATTGGCCTCTCTCCAATTTAGAATCTGAATCCACAGTCCACACCTACCTTTTTCTGTATTTACCTTGAAACCAATGACATTATGATTACGAGATGCGAAGTGTTTCCCTACACAAACTTCTGTCACCTGCCCTCTCTCATTCCCTAATAGCAGATCAAGTATCGCACACTGTCTAGGTGAGACTTCTAAGTACTGATTTTGGAAACTTTCCTGAACACATTTGACAAACTCGGTCCCATTTAGTCTTTTTACAATATGGAATTCCCAGTCAATTTGTGGAAAGTTAAAATCACCTTATGTTTCTTACAACAGTCTGAGATGTCTTTACAAATTTGGTCTTCTAAATCCCTAGAACTGTTGGCTGGTCTGTAATATAGCCTCATTAACATGGTCAGCCCTTTCTAATTGCTTAGTTCCACCCGTAACGCCTCACTAGATGAGTTCATCGGTCTGTGCTGACTAAACACTGCCATAAATTTTTCCCTGACTAGAAACGCCACACCTTCTCCTTTAATCCCTCCCTCTCTGTCGTGTCTAACACAATGGAACCCCAGACCCTGGAGATGCCAGTCCTGCCCTTCTTGCAACCAAGTGTCACTAATAGCTACCAATATCATAATTCCATATGTTGATCCATTTCCTGAGCTCAGCTGCCTTTCCTACGATACTTCTCGCATTGCAATATACACAGCTCAGGACATAAGTTCTGAGAATACTTAAAATGTACACTCTGCCAAGATATTCCCTGAAGCAACAGGAAGTAACCAGATGAAAGGAATAAACTGGACATTGGAAAAAGTCCAAAGTTAAAATAAAGTTAGGAAATCAAATTTACATATAATTTTGACCAAAGTATGTGAAATCACTTTCAATGTTCTAAATCTCTTTGACAAGCATGAAATATTTATTCTGTCATGTATCTTCATTGGATTAAGCTGTCCGTATCTCTGAAAGTATTTTGCTTGACTGCCTCCTCTGACGTCAGATTCAAAGTCAAGTTTATTGTCATATGCACAGGTACATGTGCAAGTGAAAATCTTACTTGCAGCAGCATTACAGGCACATAGTTTCAGACACACAACATTTACAAGAAAAAGAGGAAATAATGTCCTTCAGCCGAGCAAGTCCATGCTTGTTGGACATCACGGTAGATTGGTGGTTAGTGTAGCACTTTACAGTGCCAGCCATCCGGGTTCAATTGCCTTCATTATCTGTAAACAGTTTGGAGGTTCTCCCCGTGACCATATGGGATCCCCCCTCCCCAAGTGTCTTCCACATTGTGAAGATGCAGGTTCGGGTTAGTGAGCTGTGAGCATGCCTCGTTGGCACCAGAAGCATGGTGTTTCCCCCAGCACATCCTCAGATCATGGTACAGTAGTTGATGATGCAAATGACTGTATTGTTCGATGTCTCAATGTACATGTGACAAATAAAGCTGATCTAATTAAATCTGCTGAATGCGCTGTCCACCGAGCTAGTTACAATTCCCTGCATTCGGCCCAAATCCCTCCAGGCCACTCCACTCCACGTCTTTCTTGAATGATACTATTGTACGTGCCTCCAACACTTCCACGGGTAGCTCCTTCCATATCCTCACCGCCCTCCGTATGAAGAAGTTGCGGTCCGTATTAATAGGTCACTAAATCATCATTGAGTACATCTACGTGGATCACCGCCACAGGGAAGCAGCATCCACCTTCAAACACCCCCACCCCCCAGGCCATGCTGTTTTCTCACTGCTGCTGTCAGGGTAGGAGATACAGGAGCCTTAGGTCCCACACCACCAGGTTCAGGAACAGCTATTACCCTTCAGCAATCAGCCTCCTCAACTAGCGTGAATAACTTCAGTCACCTCAACCTATGATTCCACAATCTATGGATTCACTTTATAAGGACTCTGAAACTCATGTCCTTAGTTATTTTTGCACAATTTGTCCTCTTTTTGCACATTGGTCATTTGTCAGTCTTCGTTTATGTACGGTTTTTCACAAATTGTATTGGATTTCTTTATTTTCCTATAAATGCCTGCAAGCAAATGAATCTCAAGGTAGTATATGGTAGCATTTGCATACTTTGATAATAAATTTACTTTGATGAGGATAACAATAACACGCTACTGTAAAGTTGGCCTTAATAGCTGGAGTATAAGGGAACAGATGTTAGTATGTGTATCTTAGTTAGATCTCAACTAGAGTAGCGTCATTAGTTCTGGACACCACACCGTTTGGAGATTATATTGCCCTTCCTATGATGTCCAGAGCAGGTTTGTAAGACATTCTTCATTTAAGAAGAGGTTATGCACACTGCTGCTTACCTATGAGGTGAAGCTGTTGTTTTGTTGGAGGTTTTCAAGCTAGGAGGAGGACCTACAGAATACATAGAAAGAAACTAGTTGAGATGACCAACACTGTGAGATATAGTTGAACAGCCAGCTTCTGAAGCAGAGTGAGGAGAGACAAGAGACTGCAGTTACTGGAATATAAAGCAGTTGCTTAACATATGGTAAACGTATGAGGAGTGTTTGTTGGCTCAGAGCCTGTACTCGCTGGAGTTTAGAAGAATAAAGAGAGTGGATGTCCTTGAAAACTATTGGACATTGAAAACACTAGATTGAGTGGATGTGGAGAGGATGCTTCCAATAGTGGTAGAGATCAGGACCAGAGGGCACAGCTTCAGTCCATTTACAACTGAGATGAGGTGGGTGCTAAATCTGTGGAATTCATTGCCACAGGTATATGTAAAATGGAGGTTGATAGGCTGATTAGTCAAGGTGTCAAAGGTTACAGTAGAAGGCAGGAGAAAGGGGTCAAGAGAGATAATAAATCAGCCATGATGGAATGGTGGAGCAGACTCAGTGGGCCAAATGGCTTATTTCTGCTCCTTTGTTTTATGGTCTCATGCTGAAGGAACTCAGCAGGTCAGGCAGCAACTGTGGAGGGAACTTGACAGTTGAGATCCTTCAGGAGTGGAGCAAACACTGGCGGTTGGATAGGTAGATCCAGATGAGGAGGGACGATGGGCAGATGGAGGAGGTAATGGCGGAAAAAGTGACAGAAGCTGGGAGGTGATAGCTGGAGGCAACAAAGGGCTGTGAATAGTGGAATGGGGTAGAAGAAGAAAGCAAATCAAAAAAGTGAGATGGGGAGGGTAGATGGGAACAGTGGGTGGAGTTTCTTGGTGTGGGGCAAATGAAGTGGATGGTGGAGCCAAAAGTAACAAGGAGAAAGGGGCTGGGGTGGATGAAGGAGAAAATCAAATCAAGTTTAGTTATCATTCAGACCATACATGGATACAGTTGAATGGAACAGCATTCTTCTGGGGCCAAGATGCATAACATACATTCAAAATAGCGAGAGAGAAAAAAATTATTACACATCATTACACAAGAAAACACGTATAATTCAACACCCTGACAACACTGGAGTGTAGCACAGATGGGAGAGGCCAGCCTCCAACCGAACATGGACGCCACGCTACACCACCTCAGGCGTCTCCTCATCTGGACTGCAGCAGCAGGCAAGCCCACGGCTTGAGGACCAGTCCTCGCTACAACAAAGGCCACGCTGTTGCCTCATTGTCTCTCACTCTCTCTCTCAATCTCTCTCCACTAACCAAGGGAAACAGGCATGCGGCATCTTATTTTATCAATGTCCAACAGGGTCTTGCAATCACAAGAGAAACGTCCAAGACAGTCACTCACAGTTACACTGCATGCTGCTTTTGCGCAACAACTCCGATGTCTTCGAGTAGCCGGCAGCAGCAGCATGGCCTGCATCCAGGTCAGCTCCTCCGAACCCTCTCCGACCTGTCTGCCGGCTTCTCCTTCCCCAGCCTGACCGTCAGCATCTCCTTCCCTGACCTGACCACCGGCTTCTCCCTCCCCAGTCTGTCTGCTGGCTCCTTTGTCATAACCAAACAACGGGCAGATCACCAATGCATAGTCCTTGGAGTCCAGTATAGTCTTACGATCATAAAAAAAACTCATTTAAAAAAGAACAGTGCACCTTTGGTTGGCCCCCAAGAGCCCGCTGCATTCGAACAGACCACTATCTTACCAGAAATTTCAAGGTAGCTCAGGAGAAGAGAGAAGTAGGGTAAGTGTTTTCTTAAAATTGGAGAATTTAATGTTCAGTCCATTGGCTTGTGAGACTACCCAGGTGGAATATAAGGCGCTGTTCCCCTAGTTTGCTCTGAGCCTCATCCTGGCAGTGGAGGCGATGCATCTGCCTACAAATGTTGGCAGAGATTCAGGACTCTTTTCTATAATGAGCAGATAATGTATTGGTATTGGTTTATTATTGTCTCATGTGCCAAAATACAGTGAAAAGCTTGTCTTGCTGTTGAGGCAGATCAGATCATTACTCAGTGCATTGAGGTGATGGTGGTTGTCCACCATGAGACCTGTGCGGAGAGTTTTTAAAGTGGGAAAGCCTCAGCGCCGGGGTAGTTCTGCTCCCTTGACCTCAGAAGTCTGGGTCCAGTGGTACAAACAAGGGTCACAAACTGGGGTCTTCCTTGTTTGCAGTGGATGACCATGACATCTTCTGTACCTGGTCATGCCCTTCGCTCTCCACTGAGCATAGTCGAACTGCCTTCCTGGCTGTCGTATCTCACTGTTTCATCTCATCTGGCTAGAGTGCTGGAGCTGACTTCACATGCTAGGACAGGCATGTCCCTATCGTACCAGGGGTACGAGGCCCACTGGCTACCCTCACCTGGTTTAACCCACTGTCTGAACCCTAGGGTTCATATTTTCTCTGGACTATCACTTTAAAATGTCTGGAGAATGAGACTGGCTTTTGGACACTGTTTGAGCTGTTAATGAGAGAGAAAGGGAGGCGTCCAACGCAATGAGAGAGAGAGAGAGAGAGACAGAGACTGCTCAAAAGATTGATGCTATGGCTTCGCTACAGGCTTGTTTACCTTTCCACAAGGACACTTGCCTGCTTGTAAAACTCCTACAGGGAGGGGAGGGCACAGCAGGTTGATGGGCAGCTGGTGTCCAACATGTGGAGATAAAAACCAGGTCCACTGATACACAGGAGACACACGGTTTTGGACACTGGATGAGCTTTGTTGTACCCACGGGAAGTGGGGTTTTTGGACGATTGATTTGGGGAAATCGATCAATGGCTGTCACAGTGTGAAAAGGTGTGGCCGGTGGGGAATTATTTGTGTTTCTACCCTTGCCTGGGTGATAAATCCATCACCGAAGAACGGTCGCATGGGTTATGGTCACAGTCGGTGACTTCAACAGGATTTCGGTGGACAACGGGGATTTCAAAAGACAACGGGAAGATCGACGGCATCAGCTCACCTCTCACCTCTCTCTCTCTCTCCAACGTTACTCAAACAACTACCTCAAACTGAACTGAACTCTCTTCATCATCGTAAGACTGTATTCATTTACCCCTAGGTTCGAAAGAGCCTAGTTTTGTTCCTATTTCCATACTTATGTGTATATGTATATACATATCATTGCTAACCTGTGTAACATATCTGCATTTATAGTACTGTATTGCATAGTCACTAATAAACATTATTAGTTATTAGCAATACCGGACTCTAAAGTGTTTTCCATTTCTGCTGGTTCTTTAACCCGTCACGGGGTACGTGACACTCACCCACAGAGCATTGCATATGGGGGTGGCTACTGCTGCGTGGAGCTACGTGGAGCCACAGGTGAGAGCGGAGTGTCCAGTGGGTACTGAAGCTGAGTGAGCTGCCCCAGAATGGACACAAGCCCCATCACCAGAGGCGTTATTCCTCCCTGGGCACCCCATGCATCCCACATTGAGACAGAATAAGGTAAAGTGATAAAAGGGCACAATAAAGTGTAACAGCTATCGAGAAAGTTCAGTGCAGGTAAACAATAACGTGAAAGATCATAAAGAGGTGTACTGTGAGGCCAAGAGTCCAACTTATTCTAAGGTTCGTTTGGGACACTGATAACAGCAGGAGAGAAGCTGTCCTTGAGCCTAGTGGTACGTGATTTCTGGCTTTTCTATCTTCTGCCTGATGGGAGACAGGAGAAGTGATAGACTTTGTGTTGACTATCATAAATTTAGGATAAGATCGATTTGAGGAATTAGATTATTAAACACAAAAAATGTTAAAATAAGCTCATACTTCTATGGTCCTGCTTATGTAAACTCCATTTCAAACAAACTCCTGGCCTGAAATGTTTTAAGATATTTCTTACTACAAAGAGTGAGCAAATGGACAATAGATATAAAGAAATGAATGATAAATCTCAAATTTAGAAACATAGAAAACCTACAGCACAATACAGGCCATTCGGCCCACAAAGTTGTGCTGAACATGTCCCTACCTTACAAATTACTAGGCTTACCTATAGCCCTCTATTTCATTGCTGGTTGAGCAGAAATAATAAAAGCTACAGCGAAAAGCTTGTAAATGATATCAATAGCCAGGTTCGCTAAGCTATAATAAACTGCAGAACAAAAACCTTTAATATATTTTCCAGGTAATTTTTTTACCAGCCCCCCAATAATTATTGACTTCAGGAGGAGGAAACCAAAGGTCCATGTGTCAGTTCTCATTGGAGAATCAGAGGTGGAGAGGGTCAGAAACTTTAAATTCCTCGGTGTTATTATTCCAGAGGCTCAGCACTTAAATGCAATTATGAAGAATGCAGGGCATTGGCTCTATTTTCTGAGGAGTCTGCAAAAATTTGGCATGACATCCAAAACTTTCATAAACATCTATGGATGTGTACTGGAGAGTATATTGACCGGCTGCATCACAGTCAATATATGAGGGGTACTAACTGTTCCTGAACCTGGTGGTGTGGGACCTGAGGCTTCTGTACCTTCCTCCTGATGGTAGCAGTGAGAAGAGAGACCTGAGTGGTGGGGAAGCTTGACGATGGATGCTGCTGTCCTGCGACAGTGCTCCATATCGATAAGCACAATGGTGGAGAGCTTGTACAGTTTGGAGAAGTTTCTTCTTTATTTGCAGATTGGTTGTTGTCTGCACTGTTGGGTGTGGTCTACCATTGATTTTAGTGTATTTCTTGTACTTACTGTGATGGACTGTGCCATATCCACTACTTTTGTAGGCTTTTCCGTAGAAGGGCATTGATGTTTCCATACCAGGCCGTGATGCAATCAGTCAATATACACTTCACCACACATTTATAGAAGTCAGTCAAAGTTTTAGTTGACATGCTGAATCTATGCAAACTTCTAAGAAAGCAGAGGCGTACCATGGTTTCTTCTAGTGGCACTTATGTGCTAGACCCAGGACAGGTCCTCTGAAAAAATAACACCGAGGTATTTAAAGTTGCTGACCCTTTCCACCTCTGATTCCCCTGATGAGGAATGGCTCATGGACTTCCAGCTTCCTTCTCCTGAAGTCAATCTCCTCCTCCTGGTCAATAATTAGCTCCTTGGTTTTGCTGGCATTGAGTAGAAGGTTGTTGTTGTGGCACCACTCAGACAGATTTTCAATTTCCTTCCTATGTGCTGATTCATCACCACCCTTGATTCAGCCAATGACAGTAGTGTCATTGCTAAACCTGAATAATATTTTGGAGCTACACTTAGTTTTTGAGTCAGAAGTATAAAGTGAGTAGAGCAGGGGGCTAGCACATAGCCTCATGGTGCACCTGTGCTAATGGAGATTGTGGAGGAGATGTTGTTGCCAATCCAACTGACTGGAATCTGCAAGTGAGGAAATCGAGGATCCATTGCACATGGAAGTATTGAAACCTAGGACTTGAAGATTTTTCATTAGTTTTGAGGGGATGATGGTATTGAATGCCGAGCTTTAGTCAATGAAGAACCACCCTAATGTATGCATCTTCACTGTCCAGATGTTGCAGGGTTGAGTGAAGAGCCAATGAAATGGAATTTGCTGTTGACCAGTTGTGTAGGAGGTAATAGCATTGAAGCCCTGCCACAGCTGTCAAGCATCCTTCAATAATTTAAGTTTGGTCCAGAATTGCCACTTTGAATGGGAGATGGCTTTCTGGAGATCATAGCTGGATCTCACTCAGCAAGATTGTGGAGATCATAGTTTATTCACGGCTTCTGATTAGGGAAGACCCTGAATGATTTTGTGAAGACACACTCGTCTACAACTATTATCATAAATCCGTGACATGGTGTATTTGTTCAGATTCTCTGACGAATACTTGAACACGCCGCAGTCCACTGACTCAAAGCAATTCTGTAGCCGCTCTTTTGCCTCCTGTAACCACCTCTTTGTTGTCCTTAGCTCTGAAGCCTTGCTTTTCTGCCCCTAAATGTTACAACATTGTTGTACAGAAGAGCATCTCTGTACGCACAACGCGTCAGACCTTGAAGTGGATGGGCTACAACAATGGGAGGCACCTAATAAATGGCCACTAAGTGTATAATACGTAATTCTGTATAAAGTTTCAAGTGCAGTTTATTAAACTTATCAAACTCTCACTTACTAACTTCAGAGACATGATCACACAATCAGGTGCAAAAGAGACTACTGGTCTTTGATTGCCTTCCCATAGGTAATATTGCCTGTAATTACATGAGTAAATTTATCTTGGCCCACATGCTACTTAAACAAGTTACCTCATGTATATAATGGGTTATGTTATAACTCAAAGAGTCACCTTAAACCACTAATTTTTCATTAACATTCAAACTAACTGCAGTAAGAAAATTAAATGATCTAATCAGAATTTAAACAGACAAAAATGTCGCTTTGCCAAAATTTTGATTTTTTTTTAAGTCTGAGAAGAAGACTGTAGGAAAGTAGTTGGGAAAGATGAAACTCTCAGAATGGAATGAGCCAACTGCTGGTCGGAATTCATTCTATGTTGTCCATGCACACACAAAGTGCTGGAGGAACTCAGCAAGTCAGGCAGCATCTATGGAGAGGAATAAATAGCCGACATATCGGGCCAGCACTCTTCAAGCTGACTGTTCATTTCCCTCCATGGCTGGTGCCTGACCTGTTGAGTTCGGCACATAGTGGAGTGGTTAATGTAAAACTTCACAATGCCAGCTGCAAGATCGGGCTCCAATTCTTGCCACTGCCTGTAAGGAGTTTGCACATTTTGTAATGGTTAGTTCAAGCTTGGGATGTCAGAGCTTAGAGTAGAATTCCAACTGTAAGGAGTTTGTATGTCCTCCTCGTGAATGTGTGGGTTTCCGCCGGGTGCTCTCGCCCCTCCCACAGTCCAAAGATGTACTGCGTTGGTAAATTGGTCATTGTAAATTCTCCTGGAATTAGGCTAGGGTTAGATAGGTGTCTTGCTGGGCGGTCCAGCTCATTAGGCCAAAAGGTCCTGTTCTGCGCTGTAGCTCTAAATAAAATAAAACATTCCAAAGACAAACAAGTTATGTTTAGTGATTTGTGGGCATGCTCTGATGACATCACTTGTGGGCTGCCCTCAGCTCATTCTTTGATGCAGAATATGTATGTCACTGAATTTTTCGATATACATGTGAAAAATAAAGCTGATCTTCATCTTTATAACCTTTCCTCCACCATTTTGTGTGCCTTGCTCAAGATTTCCAGCATCTGTGGAACCTCATGCATCTCCGGACCATGTTGGAAGTTGCTGGAAATTCTCTGTTGAAGTGGCTGTAAGTTAGTGGCCCCCATGCATGTGAGGAGTTGCATCCTCCTGGAGTTCTCAAGTACTTGCCCTGGTTCAGCAGCAAGGAGTACCTAGTGAAGCAATATGAACTCCTTCAGGTCAATGGAGAGAATTAATATTTTATGGTGGTCTTAATTACATATTCCTCGCAATGGACTGGCGTCCTATCCGGGGTGGGGGGGGGGGGGGAGTCTCGTACTCTCAGTCACTTCACGCCACAGAAACCGGCTTAAGCACCAGCCTGAGGAGCCTGTGAGGCTCGGGACAGACTTTAACCTTAACCTTAATTACACATTAGGTAATTTACAATTTTTCCACTGATGGACTTGGCTTAATATTTCCAATCGTTTTGTGATTTTTTTATCTATCCTTTTAATTGTTTGATTGAATTTTAATAACTTTTTAATAGAATGATTTAGTTATACAGCAGAGTTACAGGCCCTTCAGCCCACCAAGGGCCAGCAATCATGATTGGGGTTCAATTCCCACTGCTATCTAGAAGGAGTCTATATACTCTCTGCATGACCACATAGGTTTCTTCTGGGTGCTCCAGTTTACTCCCATTTTCCAAAGATGTAGGGATTAGGGTTAGTAAGTTGCAGGCATGCTATGTTATGGCTGGAAGCATGGCCACACTTGCAGGCTACCCTACGTTGGTCATTGATGCAAACGATGCACTTCACTGTATGCTTTGGTGCATATGTGACAAATATAGCTGATCTTAATCTTTTATCTCTCTTTGTTAACCATCAGCTGCCTTTCTATACAAACCTCTGTTACCTACACTTATCTCTAAGTCTGCCAAAAGCAAGAAGTCAGTGTTGGTAAACTAAATTTTATAAGGATACTTGGCTCCTCATCTTCTTATTCTAGATTGCAGCAATCATTTGGCTGAAAAAAAATCTTAGCCTCTTACTCCTCAAGCTATCGTATGTTCATTGGTCACAGGCACCTCTTCCTTGGTAACAAGTTTCATTTTCCCTCTTCCTTTCCAGTCCCAAAGAAGATTCTCAGCCCGAAACGTCAACAGTTCATTCATTTCCATAAATGCTGCTTGACCTGCTAAGTTCTTCCAAGTATTTTGTGTCTGTTCCATTGGATTTCCAGCATCTGCAGAACTTCTTGTGTTTATAAGATTCTTACCTGCCCTCTTTATGCCCCTCTTCATGTGTTATATGCCTACTACATACTCACTCAGTCTCTTCCATTCCAAGAAAACCAAACCTAGCCTACTAAGCCATCTAGCCTCTATTCCTGATAAATACTCCATCCATGGCTATATCCTGGCGAATCTCCTCTGCACCTTGTCCAGTCCAGTGCAATGGCTTCCTTTCTTAAATATGGTGACCAGAACTGCACACAATATTCTTACTGTGACCTAACCAATGGTTTATAAAACTTCAACAAGGCCTCACTCATCACTGTTCTAGTATTTTTGAATATTCATAAACATTCCAGCTATGACAGCTGGGTAAGTTTTGTTATGGCTAAGCCTGTCGTTAACATTTTTTTGGCATTTCTGCCCACTGAGATCATTGTAACCACATCAAGTGAAAGCATTTGCTTTCAGAGGACCTTTAACTTAAAATCTTACCTTAAATGTTTCTTCTTTTGCAAGAACAATTCAAATGTGCCAGTATAATTAAAATTTCTCATCTCTAAACCATTCTATAAAATCTCCACGGTAATCCAACCTAGGCCTTGTCAAACTTGATCATGGTGAGTTTGAATTCACTATTCTACACATATTAAAAACACAATATAGTCGTGTTTATGTGTTGTACTCTGGTTTTGGATGTATCTTGAGGTCCTCCATTGGTCAGGGTCAACCATGAATGTTGCATCCCAGCTGTCTATCTGATACACACAAAATGCTGGAGAAACTCAGCAGGCCAAGCAGTATCTCTGGAAGAGTAAGCAGTTGATCTTTTTGGCCTAGACCTGCCATCAGGACCTGATGAAAGGTCTTGGGCTGAAACATCGACTGTTTACTCTTTTCTCTAGATGCTGCCTGATTTGCTGAGTTCCTCCAGTATTGTGTGTGTTTTGCTTTGGATTTCCAGCATCTGCAGATCTTCTTGTGTTTGTGCCTATGTGATATGCAAGACAGGCAGTACTGGAGATATGGAAAGTAAGCTGCTGCCCATGTAGCAGACTCCCCCTCTACACGCTGCTGATGAATCCAAAGGAATGGCAGAGTCTGATACAGTTTGGCACCAGCGGCAAAAGTTCCCAATCAGCATTGAACTCAATGTAGGGCTGCCTGACAAACTCCAGCTCCGGATTTTTCTCGGGATTTACTCCCGAACCCTTCTCATGAGTGAGTATAGCTGCAAGGCGGCGGAGGTTTGAGATCAGAGTTTTCCTTCTCTTAGATGAGCTGCCAACTATGACTGACAACCACCATCTGTCTGAAGCAACTGGTTTTAAGTCGCCAGTAACCCGCCTTTGCCTCTTCCCCTATCAGTAGAAACAGATCCACCAGGCTTAGTTGCTAATCCACGCATGAAAACCAGGAAATGGACTTGGTTGTCAGAGACTATTTGAGATGCACGCCATTGGGAGTATTTAATAGGTAGTGGGAGCTTATCCCCACTACTACCCCCGGCTATAACAACCTTAAGGAACCAGAATATAACATATCCTATATTTAACACTCATCATCAATATTCTGGCCAATCTCAACCAGAGATTTATGAACTTTTATTTTTATTTAGAGATACAGCAGTGTAACAAGCCCCGAGTGAGCCTAATAAAGCAGTCAAGTGTATCACAGTCGTCGAGTAATAGAGAATGGAAACAGGCCTTTCATCACAATTCACGCCAACCACGATGCCCCTCCAAACTAGTCCCTAAAAGTCCAAGAGACTGCAAATGCTGGTATCTGAAGCAACTCGGAAAATGCTGGAGGAACTCAGCAGGTCAGGCAGCATCATGGAGGGAAATGGACAGGTTCTCTGATCCAGGGGAGCTAAAACATTGACTGTCCATTTCCCTACATGGTGTTTCCTATAGTGGGAGAGTCTACCAGAGGGCACAGCCTCAGAATACAAGGGCATCCCTTTAGAACAGAGATGAGGAGAATTGTCTTCAGCCTGCGGGTGGTGAATCTGTGGAATTCATTGCCACAGATGGTTGCGGACGTCAAGTCATTGGGAATATTTAAAGATGGGGTTGATAGATTCTTGATTAGTAATTGCATTAAAAATTATTAGAAGAAGGCAGGAGAGTGCGGTTGAAAGGGCCTTATGGTCTTATGGATCCACTGAGTTCTTACTTTTGGGACTTTGCAGGTTTTATGGACTATTGGATTTTAGTCTCTATTATTATTCAAGCACACGTTTATTTCTTTTAAAGAGGTAAGACAGAGGAGAAGAGTTAGGCCATCCATCCCATCAAGTCTACTCCACCATACCATCTTGTTGTAGCATTATCCCTTTCAATCCCATTCTCATGCCTTCTCTCTGTAACCTCTGATGCTCTTACTAATCAAGAACGTATCAACCTCTACTTTAAATGCACCCAAGGACTTGGCCTCCATAGACATCCAAGGCAAGTCATTGTGTATATTTACTGTGGTCCACCAAAGACAAGAAAATAATCCTGATGGAGCTCACAGTACCATGGGAGGAAGGATATAAGGAGGCTCATGAGAGGAAGGCCCTGAATTATCAGTCCTTAGTCCAGGAGTGCAGGGATGAAGGATTGCAAATGGGACTATTCCCCATGGAGACCGGCTGTAGAGGGTTCCCTGCAAGGTTGGCATGAAGGTTGTGGTCTGCGCGGGGCCTTGATAAAAAGAGCAAGAACCAAGCAGCTCGCATATTGGGGGAGACAGACAGACATACTCTATTGATCCTGAGGGAAATTGGATAGCAGAAAGAGCCTCTTGCTGGATATGGAGCTGGCAAGAAGAGTTGAGCTGGCAGTCAGGAGCAGATGAGCAGTGACTTGGCCAACATTGCTGACCCACCAACTGGGGAGTGTAGTGGCTAAGGGTTGAAACACTCGCTGAAGGTTGGGCACCACTTGATAACATCTGCTCCTGATCAAAGGCTACAGTTACCTCAACAGGCAGCTGAAGGTGAATGATGCAAAGACGTACATGTTACATGATAAATGTTCCAGGTGAACACAATGAGTTCAAAGGAAGCACGAAATGGACAAACACAAGAGATTCTGCGGATACTGAAAATCCAGAACAACATTCGAAGTGCTGGAGGAACTCAGCAGGTCAGACCGCATCTATGGAGAGGAATAAAGAATTGTTGTTTCAGGATGTGACACTTCATCGGGATCGGACATATACAAGCACTGCAGATCCTGGCTCTGTTTGCACATCTTGGTCTCACCTAGTCATATGGGTGAGACAGATGCCAGACCATTAGAACTATAGGGATAATGGATTATCGGAAGTTTACAGAGGGAGAAGGAATAACAGCTACAGTATATACACTTAAAGGGAATGTATGGTGTGTGTAGATGAATAAAGTACTTCAGAGTTCACTGAAGGAGCTGATTCTCTGCAATATATATACATATTTACTTTGTTGCACATCCATTTTTTCTGCAATCCCGTTTAAAGACAGCTGAAAAACTTAAAATTGCTGATCTGATTTTTATAGCTGAAAGATATGCTAACAAGATGTTGGCACCTATTAATTCTCAACCAGTAACACAATGTTGTCAATTCACTGAACAAAACATATTGTTCCTAGTGTTTCTCCATTAAGGCACTTCAATTACCTGATGGAGGAGATTTGTTTCTGTTTGTGACATAACAATATGTTCCTATCTCTTCCGCAATTGTTAACTAACATCAAAACTGTTTATCCTGTAATGACCACGGTAGATAGCGGTTAGCATGATGCTATTATAGCTGGGGACATTGTGGAGTTCAGAGTTCAATTCTGGCATTGTTCTGTAAGCCTCTGTATGTCCTTCCCGTCAAATGACAGGGATTTCTCTGGGTCCTCCAGTTTCCTTCCACAATCCAAAGACCTACCAGGAATGTTAATTGGTCATGGTAAAGTGTCCCATGATTAGGTTAGGGTTAATTGGGTTTGTCGGGAAGCATGGTTTGAAAGGGCCAGAAGGCCTACTCCATGCTGTACTGCAAAATAAGTAAGAGAACAGTCCATGCTTGTTCCCATGGGAACAATCACATTAATCCCATTGACAGGAGGCCGTCCATTGATTCGGGTTGACTCCTAATCAACCGCCCATCACCTCCCTCTGGTGCTCCTCCCCACCCCACCCCTTTTCTTTCTTCCATGGCCTTCTGTCTCTTTCACCAATCAACTTCCTAGCTCTTTGCTTCATCCCTCCCCTTCCAAATTTCACCTATTGCCTGGCGTTTCTCTCTCCCCTGCCCCTCACCTATCAAATCTACTCCTCAACTTTTCTTCTCTAGTCCTGCTGAAGGGTTTCGGCCCAAAATGTCGACTGTACATTTTTCCATAGATGCTGCCTGGCCTGCTGAGTTCTTCCATCGCTTTGTGTGTATTGCTCGGATTCCCAGCATCTGCAGATTTTCTCTTGTTCATGTATATTGGGTCCAAGTCGTCTATGTGATACGCAAGTCAGGGCACTACAATACAGGAAGTAAACTGTTGCCCATGGAACTGGTTCTGCCTCTCCAAGCAGCTGATGAATCCAAAGGAACAGCAGAGGCTGATACAGTTTGGCACCAGCGATGTCACAGGAGTTGCCAATCAGCTTTCAATGCAATGTGGGACTGCCTTAGGGACTGTATCTCTGTATTTTTCCTCAGGGGAAGGGGCAAAAGTGAGTCACTGGCATTTAAAAACCTGTCACTTTGGGCAGATGGGCTCCTCTGTCATGGTTGGCAGTTCATCTAGGAGAAAGAAAACTCTGATCTCAAACCTTCACTGCCTTGTGGCTGTACTCACTCGTGGGGAAATCCTTTTAGTCAGTTTCTCTGTACTCCTTTAACTTATCAAGTTGAACTTATTGTCACGAAAACACAAGGAAATCTGCAGGAAATCTTGTCTTTGCGTTGTGTGTGTTGCTTGAATTTATTGTCATGTGCCCAAGCATGGAGAGGCACAGGTACAACGAAAAGCTGCTTTCAGTAACGTCACAGGTACGTGCACTCAGTGGCCACTTTATTAGGTACACCCAGTACACCTGCTCCTTAATGCAAATATCTAATCAGCCAATCATGTAGCAGAAACTCAGTGCATAAAATCATGCAGATATGGTCAAGAGGTTCGGTTGTTCAGTCCAAACTTTAGAAAGGGGAGAATTGTTTTAACCATATATAACCATATAACAATCACAGCACGGAAACAGGCCATTCTGGCCCTCCTAGTCCGTGCTGAACTCTTAATCTCACCTAGTCCCACCTACCCGCACTCAGCCCATAACCCTCCACTCCTTTCCTGTCCATATACCTATCCAATTTTACCTTAAATGACACAACTGAACTGGCCTCTACTACTTCTACTGGAAGCTCATTCCACACATTTTCATTTTCTGAGTGACTTTGATCGTGGCATGATTATTGATACCAGATGAGGTGGTTTGAGTATCTCAGAAACTCTAATATTCTGGGATTTTCATCCATAACAGTCTCTGGAGTTTACAGAAAATGGCCCAAAAAAACAAAAAAAATAAAGCATAAACATCCAGTGAGTGGCATTTCTGTGACTGAGAACACCTTGTTAATGAGAGAAGTCAGAGGAGAATGGCCGGGAAGGTGACAATAAATTAAGTAATCACTGCAACAGTGATGTGCAGAGGGGCATCTCTGAATGCACAGCACGTTGAACCTTGAAGTGGATGGGCTGTAGCAGCAGAAGACTTCGAACATACATTCAGTGGCCAGTTCATTGGGTACTAGAGAAACCTAATAAAGTGGCCACAGAGTGTAAGTACAATTAACACACAGAATATGAATAAAACATAAATTAGACAAGACAGTGAAAAGAGAGGAATAAAAAACTATGCAAAAACAAAACAATGTTAAAAAAAACACTCACGATCAGAGACTAGTCCATGGTAGAGCAAGAGGTAATTTGTAATGCCCCGTTGCTGACATAGCTCTTCCTAAACCTGCTGGTGTGGGACTTCAGGCTTCTATATCTCCTGCGCAAAGGTAGCATGAGAAGAGGACATGACGCAGATGATGGAGATCCTTAATAATAGATGCTGTCTTCCTGAGGCCGTGCTTCCTCTAGACGCTGTCAGTGGGGAGGGTCGTACCAGTGATGGACTGGGCTGCCTCTGCCACTCTCTTGCATCCTAAGCATTGGAATTGCACCTGTAGATGTTTGTTAGAATATAGACATGCCAAATCTCTTAAAGCATCTTGGAAAGTTAAGTAAGAAGTATTTTCTTTTGGTCACCACTCCCACTACCCCTCCCAGGGCCAACTCCCCTGTCCACTCCAAATCTTAAGAATGGGTTTTGACCCAAAATATTGTCAAATTAATCCCCACCACAGATGCTGCTCAACCTACCAGTTCATTCGTTGCTCTGGATTCCAGCATCTGCAGTCTCCGATGTCTCCATTCGCTACAGGGCTGTCTCAGTAGAGTTGCTCCAAACTCAAGAAACTTCAAGGTCCTAGACTGCACCTGAATGACAGACTTGAGTGGATCACTAACGTAGAGGCTGTGTACAAGAAGGGCCAGAGTCGCCTCTACTTCCTGAGGAGACTGAGGTCCTTTACAGTAGGCAGTATCACATGCTCTACCAGGCTGTTGTCAGCAGTACAATCTTCTATGCTTTGGTGTGCTAGGGCAATGGCATCAGCGCGGGTGATGCCAACAGGATCAATAAACTGAACAGAAAGGCTGGCTCTGTTATAGGAGTCAAACTGGACGCAGTAGAACAAAGGGCTCTATGGAAAATCCTGGCAATTCTAATCCTTGCAATGTGGATCGATTTCCTCCGACAGTAGCTACCGAGAGGAAGAGGAAAGCCAGTCAAGTACAGACAAATGGTATCGTCCATCCTCCGCTCTCGTCCTCGTTGAATTCGGCCTTGCTTGACATCTCAAATGGAGAGAAGCAATGGAGTCAGTCATAGACTTGAGCCCCGTCTCCAGGCAACCAGGACACCAGGTTGCACACCCTGCTCCAAATCTCTCTGAACTCTCTCAGAGATAACGAAGTGCCATATCACTCATCTGTCGAAAAATACACCATCAAAATGTAAATCGCAGGTTCCAATCACATTCATGAAGTTTCGTGGGAGAATCAGATTTGAAAGAAGAAGAAGTAAAAGAAGTAGTTTTGTGAATTGCCTACAGGACGTTGTCATTGGTCACATTGCTCACTGGAACCATTTTGAAGAAGAAAAAATATTGTGACGGCAGTATGTAGATTTGGGATCTGAAGATCAGCCCTGTGTTGAACATTGAAAGATGTGTGAGAAGATCTCCTAATGGCAATGAAACCAATGGAAGGGAACGTTAGACACAAGAGATTCTACTAATGGAGGAAATAGAACAGAGAACTGTACCGCACAATACAGGTCCTCCGGCCAACAATATTGTGATGGCCTTTTAACCTAAATCTAACTCTTCCCTCACATATACATACTCTTCCAATTTACTTTCATCCATGTGTCTATTTAAGAGCCTCTTAAACGTCCCTAATGTATCTGCCTGTACCATCACCCCAGCAGTGGGTTCCACACACCCACCACTCTTTGTGTAAAAAACCTGCCCCTGACAGCCCCTTATACTTGCTTCCCAACATCTTTACGCCCCTCTGTAGTGGCCATTTCCACCCCGGGAAAAGTCTTTGGCTGATAGATGATGCATCTTATCATCTTGTAAAACTCAAGCAAGTCACCTCTCATCCTCCTCTCCAAAGAGAAAAGCATTAGCTCACTCAATCTTTCCTTATAAGATGTGCACTCCCATCCAGGCAGCATCCTGTTAAATCTCCTCTCGAAAGCTTTCATATCCTTCCTCTAATGAGGCATCCGGAACTGAACAGGTTGCTCCAAGTGTATACTAATGAATGGCTGTACCTTGCGGCATAACACATACACACACAGAGTGCTGGAGGAGCTCAGGCAGCATCTATAGAGGGGAATAAACCGTGGATGTTTTGGTATGAGACCCTTCATGAGAACTCTTTTACCTTGCGGCTTTTGAACTCAATCCTCTGACTAATGAAGGATCCCAAAATGTTGACTGTTTATTCACCTCCATAGCTGTGACCTGCCCTATTGAGTTCCTCCAGCATTTTGTATGGAAGGGAACATTGCAAGTGGACATGCATTTTGATGTCAACTATTTTACTCCAGTTCCTGCAGTGAGTTTTGTGTTTAGTTCACATTTCAAACTGTGTTTTGAATATGCATAGATGCACATTTCAAAATTTGGAGCATCTATAGATGTTGCTGATGAAGATAGAGGTACACAGGATAGTAATTCAACCAATAGAAAATACCATCAGATGGGCAATAATTATGTTTCTTGTTTGTAGGGTTGCTCACTGAGCCTGGTGGTTAGGGCACTAACATGTTGTCACCAGTTGAGGTGACATCATCAGTGCACAATTGCATGTTGTTTCTACTGAGTCCTCAAGTTTATATTGGTCCAACTCATTAGGGTTATGCCCCTCTGTAGTAGCCATTGAGAACCAAGCTTCTACAAATTCTCTTGACTTCTTGCTTTGAGCTTCTGCCAGGACTTTTGTTGTTGCCCAGATGAACTTGTGTCCTTCTTGGCCTTTGTGTACTGAGATGACAGAGGATCATGTCTTCTATGGCTAGCTGATGTTCATATAGTCTTGTGGATAGTTTTCTCCCCATCTGTTTTACATAATGTTTGGGGCAGTCTCCACTTTGGATCTGGTACACTATGTCTGTTCTCTCCATGTGAGCTGTTGGATCTTTGGGTCTGGAGACGAGCGTTCTGATGGTTGTGCTGGGTTTGTGCACTAACAGTATTCCGTGTGGTTGGAGCAGGCTTGCCATCATTTCATAAAAATATTCCTGATATATGGTAGGGTTAGCCTCTTCCTTGTCTGTTCAGTGCGGTGAGGTGCGGGCACCTGAGGAACCAATGGTCACCGTGATCGATAATCGTGGATATGGGCCAACGGAGATCTGGGACCCAGCATAGACTAGTGGCCAGTGAGACAGCCAACCAAGCAGAATAAAGAGTCAGACCAATATAAATGCAAGCACTTGACAGAAACAACACTCAGTTGTGCTCTGATGATGCCCTCTTGACTGGTGATGAAACATCTGCGACCTGACCTCCAGGCTCGGTGACCGACCCTTCAGACAGACAGTCAACCTGACACACCAATCTTTTCTTTCACTTCAAATTATATTTCTTTATCCACTACTTGTTTGTGTAATTCATTTGACAGCTGATGGCAGCTGGGAATTACGATCAGGAGATGTGTTTGCTTCTGTACATTCTGTACAATAATACACATCCACCTACAGACCTAAGGACAATGAATAGCTCTTTTGTTTCCTTGCCAAGAAGGCAGGGGCTGTTTTTAATCTGGAAGCCGCAGCTGCCAATCCATGAGATTCCACTTGGAATTTCAATTGGAATTATCTTCCAGGAGGAGTAAATTGTCACAGAGGGGTTGAACAAGTTGTGGGCGGAAATCTGTCCTCACCCTGTTTATCAAGCGTGTGGTGCATACAGTACAGGAAGGTCATATTGCTTCAGGAATGGGAGATGCTATTGCAATTGGCAACAGATTCAGTAGCATAGTGGTTAATTTACTGGACTTGTATCCAAAAATCCTGTACTGTTGATGTGGAAATGTGACACGAAGTCTCACCACAGTACAAGAGAATTTAGATTCAAGTTAAAAAAAAAATTAATTTCAGGCAGTTATAAAAGGTGGCAAAATCACATAACTTGCGGGTTGCACGGTAGCATAGTGGTTGGCATAACATGAATGCAGTGCTAACGATCAACCACGTCACTATCTGTAAGGAGTTGTACATTCTCCATGTGACCGAGTGGGTAACCTCCACGTGCTCTGGTTTCCTCCCACTTGATGTACGGGTTAGTAAGTTAATTGGTTACGTGGGTGCATTTATCTATATTTACTGCTGTGGCGCATGCACCACATGCTTGATATTTATTTATTATTTTTCATTTCTTTTGTATTTGCACGGTCTCCTGTCCTTTGCACACTGGTTGCATGCCCAAGTTGGTGTGGGCTTCCATTGATTATATTATGGTTATTATTCTATTACAGATTTATTGAGTATGACCGCAAGAAAATGAATCTCAGAGTTGCATATGGTGACATGTAAGTACTTCCATAAGAAACTTACTTTGAATTGAGGGCTCATTGATCCGACAGGGCCTGTTACTGTGCTGTATTTCTAAATAAAATTTTAAAAAATTACCAGGTAAGATAGTGATAAGAACCAATCAAGTTCATAAATGTCCTTTAAGGAAGAGAATCTTATATTCACTGACTTCTATGTGACTTCAGACTCACTAGTGATGGATTATAATTACCTCCTCAGTGCAGGGACAATTAAGGTGGGACAATAAATCAGGCCTTCCTCTGATACCCGTACCCTGTGAACTAAAATCCTCATCTACACAAACCAATGGCATGAACATTATTCTCTAATTCTGGGTAACCTTCCACTCCGGGGTGCTGTTTCCTCCCCACCTCCACATTCTTTCCAATCCTCCTCTGGTCCTCTCATTTTTATCCCCTTTTCCTCAACCCCACACTCCCCAACCCCTCACCCATCTACATCCCTCTCCCTTACCTGGTTCCACCTACCAACTAGACAGACCTGCCATGCACAGATTTCCTCCCCTAATTCCCTTAATGGATCTGGGCCCAGTTGCCTTTCACCTCTCCATTAATCACTCCCTTTAGTTTTTCAGATTCCTGCACTGGTGTCCCTGCTTAGATAGATAGATAGATAGATAGATAGATACTTTATTCATCCCCATGGGGAAATTCAACATTTTTTTCCAATGTCCCATACACTTGTTGTAGCAAAAACTCATTACATACAATACTTAACTCAGTAATAATATGATATGCATCTAAATCACTAACTCAAAAAGCATTAATAATAGCTTTAAAAAAAGTTCTTAAGTCCTGGCAGTTGAATTGTAAAGCCTAATGGCATTGGGGAGTATTTGACCTCTTCATCCTGTCTGAGGAGCATTGCATCGATATTAACCTGTCGCTGAAACTGCTTCTCTGTCTCTGGATGGTGCTATGTAGAGGATGTTCAGGGTTTTCCACTACATAGCACCATCCAGAGACAGAGATGCAGAGATCCCTCCTGCAGCTGTCTAGAACCTTCTTCCTCCCACTACTTTGCTCCAACCGTCTCTCCATATATTTTCTCTTTTTTTCTGCACTATCCGCTCTGTCTCCCAAACCCATCCCCTTTTGCCCTGTTGTCTGTGCAACTTGCCAGATCCTGCACGCCTCCTCACCGATCTTGTCTCACCGGTCCCTAGGGTTTCAACCTGAAAAGTATTCAAAACAGGGATCAATAGATTTCCAGGCATTAAAGGAAAAGGAAATGGGATAGTGCTGGAAACGGGCAATATGAGTGGAAGCCATCATGACCACAAATCTTGTTGCAAACTCACGGGGCTCGATGGATTCCTCCTACTCATTTCTTCTGTTCTTAAAAATCTGAGAACTTTGACAGAAAAGTGAAAGAAAGAATTTAAAAACACAAGAGATTCTGCAAATGCAGGAAATCTAGAGTAACACACCCAAACTCCTGGAGGAACTCAGCATCTATGGATAGGAATAAGTAGTTGATGTTTCAGGCTGAGACACTTCATCAGAATTTTAAGATATTAATCCAGAGAAGTGTGACATTATACATCTGGGGAGGTGCAACAAGACATCGAGATGCACAATGGGATATGTTGACTGACCTGGCTTAAAGGATACTGAATACTCACAGATTCTAAAAGGTACTAAGGCAAGTAGCACTACAAAAGCTATACATGATTTTTCAAAATATATTATTAGCTGGGGCAGAGAACATAAAAGAAATGAGGTTACGCTGTATCTATGCACAACACTAGATAAACCTCAGCTTGCATATTACATGCAGTTCCGGTTACCACATTGCAGGAAAAATGAGATTGCACCGGAGACGATGCGGAGATTAGTAATTAGAAAATGTTAACTTTGCGGAAAGATTGGATAGGTCTGAATGTCTTTGGAACAGAAAAGCTGTTGGGGGGTACAGAAGCCTTAGATCTTGTACCACCTGGTTCAAGAACAGTTATTACCTTCAACCACTAGGCTCCTGAACCAACATGGATAACTTCACTCACTTCAACACTGAACTGATTCCACAACCTAAAGACTCTACACAGATTCTACAACTCATATTCTCAGTGTTACTGCTTATTTACAGTGTTTATTATTATTATATGTTTTTATGTTCACACAGTTAGTCTTCTTTTGCACATTGGTTGTTTGTCAGTCTTTGTGTGTAGTTTTTCTTTGAGTCTATTGTATTTCTTTGTTCTACAGTGAATAAGAAATTTACTTTGAACTTTCAACTTTAATTGAAGTGTTTATAATAATAAGGACAAGAAAGGAACAAGTCAAAAACCTGGGGAATTTAGACAAATTATTAATGTAAGGTTTAGAGCAATGTTGACAAGTGTGGGATTCACTGACTGTAAGAGATGGAGTCCTCATCATATTGAAATGAATGCAATTTTGAAGTGCCCTTGTTTCAAGTGAGAAGGTTTAAGGTGTGAGGGAAGAAGTTTAAAAACGATTTGAGGGGTAAGTTTTTAATACAGAGTGTGGTGTTTATATGGAATGTGCTGCCGGAAGTGGTGAAGGCAGATAAAATTATTATGTTCAAAAGGCATTTGGACGGAATTATGGACAGGAAGGACACCTAGGGATATGGTCCCGGTGCAGAAAACTGGGATGAGCAAGGATAGGCATCGCAGTTGACAAGAATAAGCAGGACAAAAAGGAATCTGTTTCTATATGATACAGATCTTTGATTCTATGATTCAAACAGCCAAAACTACAATTGTAAAACTGTAGATGTTGGAATCAGAGACCAAAGGCAGAAATGCTGGAAGAACTCAACCAGTACGGTAACATCTGTGGAAAGAGAACACTAACTGTTTCTCCATGTCACAGAGCCTCCTTGACTGGCTCAGTCTTCCAGCATTACAGGTACAGATTCATATTCATATGCAGATTCAGATTCACCAATTTATTACATGTACGTCGAAGCATACAGTGAAACAACCAACACGACCTAAGCTAACAACTTCGCCTCCCCCAACCTTCTTATTCTGACTTCTCCCCTTCCTTTGCAGTCCTGAAGAAGGGTCTCAGCTCGAAACGTCGACTGTTCACTCTTTTCCATAGATGCTGCCCGGCCTGCTGAGTTCCTCCAGCATCTTGTCTGTGTTGCTTTGGATTTCCAGCATCTGCAGATCTTCTCATGTTTGCAACCACTTCCTTAGAAGGTCCACAAGTATCGCCACACATTCCAGCGCCAACATAGCATGCCCACAACACCCAGAAGAACAACGCAGAGCACAAAACAACAACAACAGGAAAATAAGGCCATTCCTTCCCTCCCAGCCACCCAGGCCTCTGTGCTGCCACTCTCCAGGCTTCTGTCTGAAGGAAGGATCTGGAGGGATCCTTCTCTCATGACTAGCACAGACAAAGTGGGCCAAATAGCCTCTGATTGTGAACTTTTCATGATTATAATTGCACATGAGCGGACAAAGAGGGCTAAATTAACCACGTCCAAGCTTCCATTGCAATCTGCAGCTTACATGTCCCTTTACCTCCGACTCTGAGCTGTAGGGCTCTGTGACTCCATAAGTGCAGGTCAACGGGACTAGGCAAAATAATAGTTCAGCATGAACTAGATGGGCTGAAGCACCTGTTTCTGTGCTGTATTACCTTGTCACTATATCACTCTACGACAGAATTATGTTGTGTCTTTCACAAACTTAGAGTATTTCTGAATGATGAAAGGGTGTTCAAATAGGAGATAGGAATACATAAGTTAATAGCAGGTCCATTAGCTTAACGCCAGTGGGAATCAAATCACTGGAAAAATTCCAAGCAGGATGTTCATTTGGTCAGGGGAGAGGCACAGGTGTACAAGCCTTTGGTGAATCTGCATTTAGAATATTGTGTTCCGTTTTGGTCACGCTGCTACAGGAAAGATGTCATTAAACTTGAAAGAGCGCAGAGGAGATTTGGGAGGATGTTACCTGGCACAGTGTATGTTGGCACCCAACAGAGCCCAGGTGTGGAGGAATGATAAGCTCCCATGTTGAGACAGTAAGAAAAGCTTATTCATCGGAAGTCCAGCTGAATCTTGGTGGTTTGACCAAGCAGCACTGTGAAATGAATCATTCTCAAATCATACAAACAAGAGCCCTACAACATGTGCTAAGTTGGGGGTCCGCTTTAAATAACCACAGTAGTCTGAAATTCCGTGCAAGTGACAATTAGCTTGATAAGATGAAGCAGAAAGCACAAGGGCTTAACGACTCTAGTTAAGCAACAATTAATGAATACAGGTACTTCAGAAAACTGGAAGAGTAATACTCTATGGCTTGCTGCAGGACTCATGACAGTACCTCCTTCCCTAAGGCTAGTACCTGATGGCCCAAGGAGCCCAGGAAAACTCGAGACAGTGCTGCACAATTCGATAACAGACCCGGTGTTCTTGAGGTATGGCTGAAAAATTTGAAACAGACCTGATTCTCTTGAGACAGGGCTGGAAAATATAAAGTCATGCGCATAACTCGGGAACATTGCAAATAATTTGGAAAAACTGCATATAACTTGGAAGCATAGAATCAAACTTGGGAACGTGGAATAGTCCTTGGAAGCCTGGAATGGTCTTCAGAAACCTGGAATAGTTCTCGGATAATTGGGGGATCATGGGAGACTCAGGAAGCATTGACAACCTTGATCGCAGACTAGAGAAGCTTAAATGTGGTCTTGAGAAACTCGGTATGTAATCTTTGAACCTCCACTGGGTCCATTTATGGCGTGGGGTCCTTCTGTCATGGTGTGCACTGACGAATGACTAGGTGTGAAGGAAAGATAGACTCCCGTGTTGGGACAGAAGCAAGAGTTTATTCATCAGAAATACAACTGAACTTCAATGGCTTGACTGAGTGACACCATGGGATGAATCATTCTCAAAGCACACAGACAAAGGCTCCAGGTGCTAATTGTGGGGTTCACTTTAAATAATCACAGTGTGATGAAAACCCGTGTCAGTCACAATTAACTTAGCAAGATTAAATAGAAAGCAGAAGGGCTTAATGACTCTAGTTAAGCAACAATTAGTAAATACAGGTGCTCGAGAAACATGTAAACCCCATGCTCTGTGGTTCATAGCAGAGGCCTGCAGGGCTTGTGACAGTTGTCAGGACTCGAGGGATTGGGTGCTCAATCCACTGCTTTTTTGTGATTGCAAGACACTCTTGGACATTGATAATACAAAATACAGCAAGTCCAGTTAATTGGTTCAATGGCAAGACTCTTGGTGGGGAAATGCATGGCCTCAGCTTTTGCACAGACCAGGGCCTCATAGCGCAGCATCTCCAGTTACAGATACCCACGGGTGGAGGCACCTGAGAGGTGTGGGAGAGAGCAACGGCACGGTGGGTGTGCAAGAGTCCATGATGGGTTGGAGGCTGACCCCCGCAGGCTGGCAATCTTCTCAGGACTGGGTCCGGTGTTCGGTCCGCGGAAGATAAATTGGATTACTTTTGTCTGCGGATGACCCAGCATGAGACAAGCTGATTTGCCTTTGTGGCTGACCCAGTGTGAGATGAGGAACCGCTGCGTGCTTGTTCTTACAAAAACATGGCTCCAGAACAACATCCATGCACCAACAACCTTCAGGCCATGACACTGAGGGACTTGTGCTAACATTATTTTGTGACTGTATGTCCTATGATTACTATATGTGCTGTGTGTGACTGTATGCAATGTGTTTTGCACCCTGGCCCTGGTGGAACATTTATGTTTAGCTGTATACATATGTATGGCTGAATGACAATTAAACTTGAAATGCTCTTTTCTCTCTACACCTATGACTGTGTGGCCATGCACGTTTCAAACAACATCTATAAATTCACAAATGACGCAACTGTTGTCGGCAGAATCTCAGAAGGTGATGAGGATGTGTACAGAAGTGAGAGAGATCAACTGGTCGAGTTGTGACACAACAGCAACCTTGCACTCAGCGCCAATAAGACCAAGGAGTTGACTGTGGACTTCAGGAAGGGGAAGTCGAGCAAACACACACCTGTCCTCATCGAGGGGAGTCAGCAGGGAAAGGGTGAGCAGTTTCAAGTTCCTGAGTGTCAACATCTCTGAAATTCCATCCTGTGCCCAACATACTGATGCAATTACTATGAAGGCACGCCAGAGGCTATATTTCATTTGGAGTTTGAGAAGATTTAGTATGTCACCAAAGGTTCTAGCAAACTTCAACAAATGCACCTTGGAGAGCAATCTGACTGGTTGTATACCATCTGCTACGGAAGTGTCAATATACAGGATCGAGAAAAGCTGCAGAGGGTTCTAAACTCAGCCATATTGGGCACTAGCCTCCCCACCATCAAGGACATCTTCAAATGACTCAAGAAGACAGCATCTATCCTTGACACTCACCATCCACGACACACCTTCTCGTTACTACCATCAGGGAGGAGATGCAGGAGCCTGATGACATGTATTCAACGTTTTAGGAACAGCTTCCTCCCCTCCCCTCCCCTCATATTTCTAAATGGTCCATGAAAACCACATCAAATCTTTGCTCTCTATTTGCACTACTTATTAATTTTTAATATATAGTAAATTATAGTAATTTTTATATGTCTTGCACCACTGCTTTGCAAAACAATACATTTCATGATATATATCAGTAATGATAAGTATGATTCTGATTGTGGAACCAGGGAGAGTGAGTGGTGATCTCATAGAAATGTCTAAAATCATGAGGTGCATAGATAGAATCACGTGCATCGTGTTTTTCCCAGGGCTGGGTTATCAAGAAGTAGATGGCATATGTTTAAGGTGAGAGGATTTGATAGGAAACCAAGAGGCAAATATTTCATGAGGAGTGTGGTCAGTATGTACAATGAACTGCCTGAGGAAGGGGCATTAACAACATCTAAGAGATAGCTGAAAACACAAAATGCTGGCAGAACTCAGCAGGCCAGACAGCATCTACGGGAGGAGGTAGTGACGACGTTTCGGGCCAAAACCCTTCATCAGGAGTGAAAGAGATAACTAAGAGATAGCCCACCTTTTAACTCTGACTCTTCATCCAGTCCTGATGAAGGGTCTCGGCCTGAAATGTCGACCATACTCTTTTCCATAGATGCCGCCTGGTCTGCTAAATTCCTCCAGCACTTTGTGTGTGTTGCTTGGATTTCCAGCATCTGCAGATTTTCTCTTGTTTCTAAGAAATACTTGTCCAGGTACAGTACTGTGCAAGAGTCTTAGGTATGTGTGTGTGTATGTATGTATATATCTATATATCTAAAGTGCCCAAGTCTTTTGCACAGTACAGTAACTTTGTTTTGCTGCTTGCAATTTACATTAAGAAATAAAGACGTACTTTGCTTAAATTAATATTGACTATATTCATATTACTCTAGAATACTCCCTAACTTTAGAGAGGCCTCTGGTGGTCAGGGTCGACCACGGATGATGTGTCCTAGTTGTCTAGATACACAAGCCAGAGCAATGCAAAATGGAGATCAAGCTGTTGCCCATGTAGCAAGCTCCCTCTTGCCATGCATCTGATGAACCCAAAGGAACGGCAGACACCGATACAGTTTGGCAGCAGCAGTGTTGCAAGGGTTGCTAGTCAACATTGAACTCAACATAGGACTGCCTTAGGGACTCCAGCTCCAGGATTTTCCCTCAGGATTTACTCCCAAACCCTTCCTGTGAGTGGGTCTAGCTACAAGGCAGCAGAAGTTTGAGAACAGAGATTTCCTTCTTCTAGATGAGCTGCCAGTCATGGCTGATGAGTCCCATCTACCTGAAGCGACTGGTTTTAAGGCACCAGTAACCCGCTTTTTCCCTTTCTCCTGTCAGTAGAAATGGTGAGTGGCGTGCTGCAGGGTTCGGTGCTGGGCCCGCAGCTGTTCACCATTTACACTGATGAATTGGAAGAGGGGACTGAGTGTAGCGTAGCAAAATTTGCTGATGACACTAAACTGAGTGGAAAAGCAAATTGTACAGAGGATGTGGAGAGTCTGCGGAGGGATATAGATAGGTTAATGAGTGGGCCAAGGTCTGGCAGATGGAATACAACATCGGTAAATGCCAGATCATCCACTTTGGAAGGAATAATAGAAGAGCAGATTATTATTTAAATGGTGATAGATTGCAGCATGCTGTTGTGCAGAGGGACTTGGGAGTGCTTGTGCATGAATCGCAAAAAGTTGGCTTGCAGGTACAACAGGTTATTAAGAAGACAAATAGAATGTTGGCCTTCATTGCTAGAAGGATTGAATTCAAGAGCAGGGAGGTCATGCTGCAACTATACAGGGTACTGGTGAGGCTGCACCTGGAGTATTGTGTGCAGTTCTGGTTGCCATATTTGAGGAAGGATATACTGGCTTTGGTGATTCACCAGGTTGATTCTAGAGATAAGGAGAGATTGAGTTGCCTGGGAATATACTCTGTGGAATTCAGAAGAATGAGAGGGGATCTTAAGAAGCATAAAAAAAATTTGAAAGGGATAGATAAGATAGAAGTAGAAAAGTTGTTTCCATTGGTAGGTGAGACTAGAACCAGGGGACATTGCCTGAAGATTCAGGGGAGAAGATTTAGGATGGAGATGAGGAGAAACTGTTTTTCCCAGAGAGTGGTGAATCTGTGGAATTCTCTGCCCAGGGAAGCAGTTGAGGCTTCTTCATTAAATATATTTAAGATACAATTAGATTTTTGCATAGTAGGGGAATTAAGGGTTATGGGGAAAAGGCAGGTAGATGGATCTGAGTTGACGGACAGATCAGCCATGATCTTATTTAATGCGGGGCAGGCTCGATGGGCTGGATAGCCTATTCCTGCTCCTATTTCTTATGTTCTTACATTCCACTGAGCTTAAAAGCTAAGCTACACATGAAGGCCAGGAGCTGGTCTTGGTTGTCAGAGGCTATTTGAGACACACACTGTTGAGAGTATTTAATAGGTGGTGGGAGCTTGTTCCCACTACCACCCCTGGCTATAACAAAATTAAGGAACCTATACTCCCTAACAGCAAGCATAATAAGCATTGAACTCATCAGGCAGTGAGCCTCATTGCCATATACAGTACTATACACAAGTCCTAGGCATCTGAGCAATATATATGTGCCTTAGACTTTTGCACAGCACAATATATGGAAAGGAAAGTTTTAAAAGTATTTGAGTCAAGCACAGGCAAATGAGACAAGCTAAGGCGATCAAAGGATGTCTGTAGAAAGTGTTCTTCTTTTATTAAAGAGTCTATTGACACTTTTCACATCTGTCTGCATACCAAGTGCTCAAAAATTCATGAGTCCTGAAAACAGTCATTTGGAAGACCAAGTCTCAATTATCTGAGAAAGCTCTTCCTGATTTTTGCCCCCAAGTACCAAGCTGTAATTCTCAAATAATGCCCTCTTTATATTTTTGACTGTAATGTTCGTCTCTCCAGTAATTAATGAAAGCTGCCCTTTATGAGGCAATTTGGCCTCCACTGCTTCAATGTATTGTGTATTTGTGAAGTAACGCCAAGGTTTCAATATTCTACTATTATTTGACCTACCACCAGCTGGGAGTAGGAAGCTTAAACAGGAAGCAGTCTTCTTGACCCTAGGTGACAAAAAAGAAATAAATAAAACATTAGTTTGGTAAGATTGGTCCCTGTGTTTTAACTTACACTTCCACAACACTTCGTTATGTGTTGTATGACGTAGGCAATTTTTCTGCAGAAGTGGTTTGCCTTTGCCTTCTTCTGGACAGTGTCTTTCCGAGATGGGTGACCCCAGCCATTATCAATACTCTTCAGAGATTGTCTGCCTGGTGTCAGTGGTCACATTACCAGGATTTGTGATGTGCACCACCTGCTCCCATGGGTTGACATGACCCTGGTCGGGGTGGTGGGGAGGGAGGACTAAGCAGGTGCTGCACCTTGCTCAAGGGTGGCCTGCAGGCTAGTCGAGGGAGTGCCTTAAACTGGCAGAGACGTATCTCCATCCCTCCAAACAGCTTACACTTTGTGTTGTTTTTAAACCACACGTATTACTGACGTTACTCAGCATCTCTCTACTGGCTGTTACGCTGCTGGCATTTGGGGCAGCACTGAAGGTCCTGGGTCTCTGATTGTGTTTGGGGCTTCCTTCATCGTATCAGCCGCTTGATTTTCACTACTGTCAGCCATGCAAGTCCCAGAGGAGTCTTAGGAATACCATCACCCTGAGATGTAGAGGGATTCTTCATTGCTGTTTCTGTAACAATTTGTTTCACCAGTTGGATTGTTAGTCCTGAGCAGAACACCCAAACCTGGGGGAATCAGTGGGTTGCTCTTTTTCTAGCCTCTACCCTTTGACCTGTTTGGCATGGGTTACCCTACCAAGAGTCAAAGCATAAAGCCCTGACTCCAGCCAATGTAAGTTCCCGGGTCATTGAGGCACACAAGCCTCCCAATCCCACGACAAGTTTGTTGACTTCTTGGAGGACTCCACTATTGTCACATCGATAAGGGATAGGTCATAAGATGGGACTGTTTCACCCATCAGAGACTGAACCTAAGATAGTATCTGCCCAAGGGGTTTCTGGAGGCTTAGCCACTGATTCAGATTTAGATTTGTTTATCATGTGTACAGTGGAACATACAATGAAATGTGTAATTTGTGTTAACAAAAGAAAACACACCCAAGGATACGCCAGGGCAGCCCACAAGTGTTGCTGCACATTCCGGCGCCAACGTAGCATGCCCACCACACTCAGCAGAATTACACAGAACATACAAAGCATCAGAGCAACACCAGCAAAATGTTCCTCCCTTCTTCCCCCCCTTCCACCCCTCCCCACACATACACAACTCCCTAACTACAGGATAGGCTTTCTTTGCCTTCCTGCCTCCAGCAGAGTCGTGAATTCACAGATTCAGGGCTCTGACGATCAAGCCTCAACTTCTGATTGACCTTTGGGCTTTGACCTAGACCTTAAGTCGACATTTGGGCTTTGATCTGGCCCTCTGATTGACCATTGGGCTTTGATCTTTGGTATCATCCCAGGATTAACAGATAATGAGGACCCTGGATACAGGCTCGAACTGCAGGCCTTGAATGCCAATGGAACCCAAAACTAAAGTCAGGGTGGATAAATCCCCAGGGCCTGACAATGTGCTCCCTCAGAACCTACAAGAGACAAGTGCAGGAATTACCAGGGCCCTACCCAAGATGCTTAAAACATCCTTAGTGACAAGAGATGTAACAGAGGATTGGAGGATAGCCAGTGTTGTTCCGCTGTTTAAAAATGGCTCTAAACAGAAACCAGGAAATTATAGACTGATGAATCTGACATCAGTTGTGGGAAAGTTATTGGAAGGAGTGGATATTTAAGTATTTGGATTTATATGGACTGATTAACGAAAGTCAGCAAGTCTTCGTACCCAATCCTATAGAGTTTTTTGAGGAAGATACCAGTTAAGTGGATGAAGGGAAGGCGGTGGATGATGTCTACATTGAATATAGTAAAGCGTTTGATAAGGTCCTTTGAGGATGGTCAAGAAGGTTCAGTCACTCAGCATTCAGGATGAGACAGTAAATTGGATTGGGCACAGACTTTTTGGGAATAGCCAGAGAGTGGCAGCAGAGGGTTGTCTGTCTGATTGGAGGCCCATACCTAGTGGTATGCCACAGGAATTGGTTCTGGTTCCTTTGTCGTTTGTCATCTATATCAATGATCTGGATGATAATATGGTTAACTGGATCAGCAGATCCTCAGATAACACCAAGATTGGCATGTAGTGGACAGTAGGGAAGGCTATCATGGCTTCGAGGTGGATCTGCATCAGCTGGAAAAGTGAGCTGAAAAACATCAGATGGAATTTAATGCAGACAAGTGTGAGGACCGACTCGGTGAACAGTGAGATGAGTGTGTAGAACAAAGGGATTTGGGAATACAGGTCCATAAATCATTAAAAGCTGCATCACAGATGGACAGGGTCATTAAGAAAGCTCTTGGCACATTGACCTTCATAAATCAATGTATTGAGTACAGAGGATGGAATGTTATGTTGAAATTACTTCAGACATTGGTGAGGCCTAATTTGGAATATTTTGTACAGATTTGGTCACCTATCTACAGGAAAGATGTAAACATGTTTGAAAGAGTACAGAGAAAATTTACAAGGATCCTGCCAGGTCCAGAGGACCTGAGTTATAAGGAAAGATTGAATAGGTTAGGACGATATTCTTTAGAACTTAGAAAATTGAGTGGAGATTTGATAGAGGTATACAAAATTATGAGCAGTATAGATAGGGTAAATGCAAGTACAGTCTTACCACTAAGGTTGGGTAGGACTACAACCAGGGTTATTTAAGGGTGAAAGGTGAGAATTCAAGGACACTATGAGGGGAAAGTTTTTCACTCAGAGGTTCGTGAGAATGTAGAATGAGCTGCCAGTGCAAGTGGTGCATGCAAGCTTGATTTCAATGTTTAAGAGAAGTTTGGATCTATACATGGATGATAGGGCTATGGTCCCAATGCACATTATTGGGAATAGGCAGTTTAAATGGTTTTGGCATGAACTAGATGGGCTATGTACTTCTCTATGACTCTGTGACTCCATATGCAAGCTAGAGCAATAGGAGTTGGAGAGCAAGCTGTTGCCTATGTAGCAAGCTGCCCTCTCCATGCATCTGATGAACCCAGAGGAATAGCAGAGACCAAATACCGTTTAATATCAGAGGCATCACAGGAGTCGCCAATCAGTATTGAACCCAACATTGGTTTGCTTTGGGGATTCCGGCTCTGGGTTGTTCCCTTGGGGTTTACGCCCAAAGCTTTCACACGAGTGGTTATAGCAGCAAGGCAGCAGAAGTTTGAGATCAGAGTTTTTCTGCTCCTAGATAAGCTGCCAACGTCGACTGTTCACTCTTTTCCATGGATGTTGCCTGGCCTGCTGAGTTCCTCCAACATTTTGTGTGTGCTGCTATTTACTGATTACCAGTCCTCACTCTTCTTTCCCCTATATAGCATTGCAGTTGAAATTAATGAAGTATTAATTTAAACATTTATTGTAATGTGGAGCAATAATCCAGGGTCATGAGTTCAAATCCCACCACAACTGCTGGAGAATTTACATTTAACTAATTCAATAAGCTTGTAATTTGAAAAAGCAACAGAAGCAGAGGTGATGACCATGATATGACTGGATTTTTCTTTTAATGTTCTTGCCCACTAACGTCCTTGAAGGCACGAATCTAGCCATCCTTTTGTAAGCTGGATAATTTTGAAGTACCGTACTGTGCAAAAGTCTTAGGCACATATATATAGCTCGGGGGCCTCAGATTTTTGTACAATACTATAGTAATTTTATGTAATGCTACCGTTTTTTTTAAAAAAAGAAAGTTTCATGACATGTGAGAGACCATAAACCTGATTGTAATATGGGTCTTTATTGTGGATGAGAGTGGGAAGGGAGCAGGAAGAGGGAAATCATGGTGGGGAAAAGTGGAAGGGAGGGGGGGGGAGTGGAAAGCACCAGAGAGACATTCTGCAACTATCAATAATCTATCAACACTCCATAATGTACTGGTTAGGCACAGGAGTACATTCAGCCAGAGACTCATTCCACCAAGATGCAACACTGAGCGTCATAGGAAGTCATTCCTGCCTGTGGCCATCAAACTTTACAACTCCTCCCTCGGAGTGTCAGACACCCTGAACCAATAGGCTGGTCCTGGACTTATTTCCACTTGGCATTATTTACTTATTGTTATTTAATTATTTATGGTTTTATATTGCTATATTTCTACACTATTCTTGGTTGGTGTGACTGTAACGAAGCCCAATTTCCCTCGGGATCAATAAAGTATGTCTGTCTGTCTGTAAGCTAATTGTATGGAATCAAGTTACCTTTCCTGCTGTCTCAGACCTGGGTGTGTCAACATCCATGCGACCCCACTGCCCCCAGCACTCCTCCTTTGACACCTGTCCCACACCCCTTAACCTTCACCATTCCCAACATCCTTTGTTCCCACCAGATTTACAAACTCACTTTCCACTCCATGTTGTCAAATACAGTACTGTGTAATAGTCTTAGGCACCCTAGCTATATGTATATATGCCTAGGACTTTTGCACAGTACTGTACACTGGTAAGAAGAGTAATTGAGGATGGGCAATAAATACTGGTGTTGGCACTGACAACAACATACAGAGAAAGATTAGGAAGCACAACCTTTATTTGAGTTCTGAGAACAATAAGCATTCATTCCATGATATAGAGTCTCTCCTGTGTAGCTCACGCCAACACAGCCAAAATTTAGGTTTGACCTTCAGGGTTTAGTTAATAGCCCCCTTGCAAATGCAACTTTTCAACGATACCAGGTGGAATTACTTGTCAAATCCAATTAGCTTGAGCACTGATGCAAACTTGAGCTGCGTCCCAAGCAAGATAAATCTTGTATATTCAGGAATCAATGATCTGACTTCCAAATAAGCAAAAGTTCTCTTGCCAAGAACTGGGATAGCTCCAAGATAGAATTCCCGGCACTTGAACACTGAAAATTCAATTATGTTTTATTTAACAGGAAATATTTTTGTTAAAATGTCTTCAACAAACTGTTTTTCAAGCTTTAGCTGCACAGAACATATACATAAATCAAAGCCAAGGTATCAAGCTTAAAAGTACACTTAAAATAAAGGGTCACATTTTCAAGTAGCGAACTTTTATGTGGAATTTAAGATTCAAGATTGTTTAAAATCATTTCCAGTACACAAGTGTAAAGGAGACCAAGATAATTGTTACTCTGGATCAGATGCAGCACTAAAATCAGAAAAAATAAGGAAAATAATAATAAATAACACAATAGATATAAATGCATAAGGTAGCTTATGTACATAGATTGTATGTACATAACGTGATGCCAAGTTCAGGTGTGTCTGTACACAAGGTGACTCTGACAGGAAATGATGAAGTTAATAACTCATCAGGGGTGATTGGTAAGTTCGTGACCGAAGGTAGAAGGAGATGAGTTATTAACTTCAAACTTTCTGCATAATCACTCAAAGAGTTGAACTGCACGTGCATGTAGTGAGAGCTGTATAACTCATCTTCTACCTCAGGCCACGAACGTAACAATCACCCATCTGTGGACACTTTCTGGAGGTACAAGATCCGTATGCTCCACAGCTGCTGGACTAAGTGTGTAAATGTAGGAGGGGACTATGTTGAAACATAAATGTGCTAAGTTTTCTAAAATAGGCTCTTACTACCCTAGGCCATGAACTTATCAATCACCTCTCATAGTTACCACCAAGTTTCCATGTGAACTTATCGTAGATAGTTCATTGGTGTCTTGGAGATTTCCTTCTTCCAATCTTGCCCACTTGAAAGATGTTTATTGCATTGCATGTATTGCTCCTAACACCTAACAATAATAAGATGGGCCATCATTTCTCTTCGTGTATTAGCTCAGTGCCTTAAAACTGTAGACACTTTGGTTAAATCCTGACTACTTGTGCTGTCTGTGTAGTTTTGGAATCAATTCGGAGTTGAGGATGGTGAAGTAATCCACGCTGGTTCATGAGCCTGATGGATGCAAGCTCACAGCTCCAGGGACCTGAGCTCAATTCCAACTCCTGTTTGCATGATCTCCATGTCATCGGGTAGGTTTCCTTCGGGTATTCTGAGTTCCTCCTACACCAAGGTGGGTGAGGGTTGGTATTTTAATTGGCCACTATAAATCACCCCCAGTTTTTAGGGGTGTGATAGAATCTAGGAAGTTCCTTTAGGTTATAACAGCCAGGGGTTGTAATGGGGACAAGCCCCCATTACCTATTAAATGCTCCCATTGGCGTATATCTCAAATAGCCTCTGAAAACCATGTCCAGCTCCTGGCCTTCACATGCCGCTTAGCTATTAAGTCCAGCAGAACTGACAGGAGAAGGGACAAAGGCAGATTACTGGCACCTTAAAACCATTCGCTTCGGGCAGATGGGTCTCGTCAGTCGTGGCTGGCAGCTCATCGAGGAAAAGGAGAACTCTGATCTCAAACGTCAGCTGCCCTGCCACAATACCCTGGCATGGGAAAGGACGTAGGAGTAAACTTGGAGGAAAACTCCCGAGCTGGAGTCCCTAAGGCAGTCCTACATTGAGTTCAACGCCGACTGGCAACTCCTGCGACAGCTCTGGTACCAAACCATATCGGTCTCTGCTGTTCTTTCGGATTCATCGCTGCATGGAGTCAGCTTGCACTCCATATTGTACTGCCCTGGCTTGCGAAGTGGTTTGCATATCACGTAGACAGCTAGGATACAATGTCCCTGGTTGATCCTGACAGATCAAGTTAGAATCAGGGGTAGTTGAGAGGAATATGGAGAAAATTGAATACTCACTTTAAAGGACTGTGCAACTCATATTCTGTATTACATCAGCTGGGGATTGCTTGCTGTGTTAAGCACTGTGAGGCTGCATTCTGAAACATGCAATCTAGTCTCAGCACCTTCAGAGAGAAATTAATAGCAGACCAGAGGAAGATTTTAGAATCCTAGATTCATAAAGTCATACAGCATGGACAAAGGCTCTTCGGCCTAAATCATCATGCCAATCAAGATGCCCATCTCAGCTAGTCCCATTTGACCTCACTTGCCCCTTTTCCCTCAAAATGATTTCTATCTATGTCCCCTGTCTAAGTGCCTTTCAAATGTTTTATTGTATCCACCTCCAATGCTTTTCTTTGGCAGCTCATTCATCTGTGTGGAAAAAATTACCCCTCAGGACCCTTTTAAATCTTTATGCTCTCAGATTAAACCTCTGTCCTCTAGCTTAGATTCCCTTTATTTGGGAGGAGGAATATGTGAATCACACTATCTATGTCCCTCATAATTTCATAACCTTCAAAGGGCCCCCCTTAGTCTCTTTAATGGTCTATCCAACCTCTGCCTACGTATATCTTAGGCCCTCGAGTCTTGGCAATATAATGGTAAATCTTCTTTACACTGTTTATGGCTTAAAGACATCTCTATACTATAATAGGTTAAACAAAACTGTGCACAACATCCCTGTACTCAATGACCTGACTGATGAAAGCCAGCATGTCAAAAGTCATCTTCATTAACCTGTGATGACACTGCCAGGGAGCTGTGTACATACTCTGTTCTAAAATAATTCCCAGAGCCTTACCATTTTCTGTGAAACTCCTACCCTGGTTTGACTTCACAAAATGCAACACCTGACATTTTGCCATTAGGATATTATACAGCACTATAGCCCAGAAACAGGCCCTTTGGCTCATCTAGTCAGTACTAACCCAGTCTTTTGCCTTGTCCCATCTACGTGCACCCAGACTTATAACACTCCGTACTGTCCTCATATACTTATTTAGCAATTCAGCTTGGAACAGGCCCTTCTAGCCCACCGAGACGCACCACCCAGCAAACCACCTATTCAAACCACAGGACAATTTATCATGATCAATTATCCTATTAACCAGTCACAAACAAGAGAAAATCTGCAGATGCTGGAAACCCAGGCAATGCACACAAAATGCTAGGGGAACTCAGCAGGCCAGGCAGCGTCTATGGAGAAGAGTACAGTCAACATTTCAGGTCAAGACCCTTCAGCAGGACTGGAGAGAAAATGCTCCAAAAAAAAGCTTTATTTTCTCCAGTCCTACCAAAGGGTCTCGGGCCAAAATATCTACTGTACTCTTTTCCATAGATGCTGCCTGGCCTGCTGAGTTCCTCCAACATTTTGTGTGTGTTTCTTGAACCTATTAACTGGTACATCTTTGGACTGTGGGAGAAACCCAAGCACACATGGGAAGAATGAATAAACTTTCTTACAGAGGACATCAGAATTGAACTTCAAACTCTGACACCCCGAGCTGTCATAGTGTAGTGCTAGCACCCTCATTTATGTACCTATACAAACTTCTCTTTAATGTTACAATTGATCGCACAACTACCACTTCTGCTGGCAGCTCGTTCCACATTTACGCTACACTCTGAGTAGAGTTTTCATTTTAGACTCCTCCTCAATATTTCACCTTTCATCCATAACTTATGACTTCTAGTTCTAGCCTCGCCCAACCCGATGGGGAAAAAGCTTGCAAGCATTCACACTTTCTCTACCCCTCATAATAGTGCAAATCTCTGTAAGTTCTCCCTTCATTCTCATGCACTTCAGGGAATCAAGTTCTAACTTCCCCTATAACTCAGGTCCTCAAGTCCCAGCAGCATCCTTGACATTTTTTTCTCCACTCTTTGAAGCTTATTGACATCTTTTCTGTAGGTAGGTGACCAGATTTGCACACAATACTCCAAATCTGACCTCACCAGCACCTTATATTGTACCTTTTCAAGATAACATCCCAAACCTTCTACTCAGTGTCCTATCTATGAAAGGCAATATGGCAAAACTCTCTTTACAGCTCTAACTGCCTGTGAAGCTACTTTCATAGAACCATAAGGACCCTATGGACCATAACATTGTGCCAACTGTATAGCTTACTCCAAGATCAATCTATTCCTTCCCTCACACAAAGCCTTCCATTTTTCTTTCAGCCATATGTTATCTAAGAGTCTCTTTAATGCCTCTAATGCATCTGCCTCTATAACTTGCAATGAATTGGGCATCTGCATTCCCAGATCCCTCTGTTTTACCACACACCTCAGTGCCCTACCATTCACTTTGTAAGTCAAGCCATGGTTTGTCCTCACAAAGGGCAACACCTCATGCTTATCCGCATTTAATTCCATTGCCATTTTCAGCACATTTTCCCAGCTGGTTCAGATCACTTCGCAAGCTCAGATAGCCTTCCTTACTGTCCACTACAGCCTCAATCTTGGCATCATCTGCAAACTTGCTGATCCAATTTGCCACGTTATCATATGAATCATCATGTACATGACAAACAGCATTGGACCCAGCCCTGATCCCTGAGACACACCACTAATCACAGGCCTCCAATCCGAAAGACAACCATCTGCCAACACTCTCTGATTTCTCCTGCTAAGCCAATGTCAAATCTAATTGACTACTTCATCCTGTGTGCCAAATGACAGCCTCTTATGTGGGACTTCATCAAAGACCTTGCTAAAAACCATGTAGTCAACATCTACCACCTTTCCTTCATCAACTTTCTTGGTAAGTTCCTCAAAAAAATGTTAAGATTGGTTAGACATGAACTTATCTTCATGAACCAGTACAATTAATTGATCAGCATGCAAAGTCTCTTCGAGGTATGTCCACCCTGAAGAAGTGTAATTCTTCCTTTAGACAGAAGTTTAGTGAGACCCTCTCCCACTACTCCCCCCTCTGTGATATTTGCTCCTCTGTGACTCTTCACCAGATTATGCCCCTTCTCCTCACCCCCCAACCTTTTACTCTGGCTTCTTCCCCCTTCATTTTCAGTCCTAATGAAGGGTTTCCGTCTGGAACGTCAACTGCTTATTCCTCTCCATAGGTGCTGCCTGACTTGCTGAGTTCCTCCAGCATTTTGTGTGTGTTACCCTGGACCGTATGTAAGACAAGTTTTTCCACTCTACCTTGCAACATGTGGCAATAATAAACAAATTTACCAATTTTTACTAATTTACCAATTTATTCCACCTCTCCAATTTTTACTTGGGATTTGCAAATTCCATAAGGGTGAATTTACGGTACCAAAACAGTCATAAAACTGAGCAACTGCGCTGTATTTTGTGAAAAATCTACCGCTGTATTTTTTTATAAATCCCTTTTCCTGGCTGTTTTTTGGCTTAGCATATAATTGCCCTCCCCACCTTTGAGGCTGTTACTTTCCCTAAAGAATCTAAACTATTCCTTGCACAAAGTAGGGAATGAGGTACAAATATGTTATATTTTATCTACCTTGTTAAGCAGCTGACATCAAGAGTTACAAACTCTTTCTTAAATCCCAGTGTGTTACATATGGTAACAGTTAGTGGTAATTTAGCTTAAGAGAAAATAAAATCCCATATTAACAGCCTTTCAATAAATTAGGTGACGGATCCTTCAGAATTTGTTTTCAGCTCCAACAGCGCGTAGTGAATTGCCAACAGAATCGGAGGAACTCTGTGAAGATGTGCCGAGGAGTTTGCACGGCCCACAGTCAGATCAAGTCACGGGCTGCAAGCAGAAAGCTTACCTTCTGGGCATTGAACATCACATTGAATCAAAAGTGAAGCTATCGCACGTTTCTTACGCACAAGAGGCTGTTCAGCCCATCAAGTCTATGCAAACTCACAATGAGTAAAGTTCAAAGTAAATGTAATATAAAAGGACTTATCTACTCAGTGGCCACATTATTAGGTACAACTATACACCTGGTCGTTATTGCAAATATCTAATCAGACAGTCATCTGGCAGGAACTCAGTGCATAACAGCATGCAGACATGGTCAAAAGGTTCAGTTGTCGTTCAGATCAAACATCAGAGTGGGAAAAAATGTGATCAAAGTGACTTTGACCTTGAAATGATTGTTGGTTCCTGTTATATTTTGTAACTCCAGAAACTAACTGAAAGGAAAACCCAGGAGCTGGGATGAACACATCTGCTTCATTTATAGGATAGGCTTTTTCCATTGAGAGTAGGGGAGATTCAAACAAGAAGACATGAGTTGAGAGTTAAGGGGCAAAAGTTTAGGGATAACATGAGGGGGAATTTCTTTACTCAGAGAGTGGTAGCTGTGTGGAACGAGCTTCCAGTAGAAGTGGTAGAGGCAGGTTCGGTATTGTCATTTAAAGCAAAATTGGATAGGTAAATGGACAGGAAAGGAATGGAGGGTTATGGGCTGAGTGCAGATCGGTGGGACTAGGTGAGAGTAAGCGTTCAGCACGGTCTAGAAAGCTCAAGGTGGCCTGTTTCCGTGCTGTAATTGTTATATGGTTATTTTTTGCTTTTAGTGAGGCCCGCATTCATGATGATGTGGTGTAATGATGTATGCCAGTCTACGCACTTTTGCATATAGCACATAATTAATTATGTAAATAAACAATGATTAATTAAAGAATACATTTACAATATTACTCAAATATTGCTGAAATATAGGTCTGAAGTCTAATGTAGTTTTGTGTTGTTTCAGGTAGTCTAGTGTAGTTTTGTTGTTTCATGTAGTACCATGGTCCTGGAGGAACGTTGTTTCGTTTTTACTGTGTACTGTACCAGCAGTTATGGTTGAAATGACAATAATAGCAACTTGACTTGACTTGAAATACATAACACTTCTCCCTGCTTAGCTCTAAACTCCAATGCAATAAAAAATGCATTTCAACTCAAGTATGTAACATATTGCTCTCTAGTCATCTTATATACACAGCATACTATATAATACAACTACTAAAGAGACCTCCAGAGCATATTAAATTTTAAATGGTCCCTTTCAAACTTAGAGAATTAATTGCTGTGGGGGATTACTCATGTGGAATAACGTCTTTCCTGACGAGGGGAATCACTGCTTAGCAGGTGAGACTTGTGGCTGTGAGACAGCCTCAGGTTCTGAGGCCCCCTCCGTGATGGTTGTAGGAGTTGACTCTGGGACTGCAGGAAGTGGTTCTGACAGCTCTGGACACCTTCTTCTCTAACAATTGACTCATCAATGTGTCATCTCCAGGCAACATCAGATGCAATTTCGACTGTGTAGGAGAGTGGTCCAGTTCTGTTCTTAGTCCGACTTGGTAATGGGGAGAACAAACTCTACGTAAAGGATGTTATCAGGACTGGAAGGCTTGAGTTACAAGGAGACACTGGATAGGCTGGGGCCTTTTCCCCTGGAGCATAGAAGGCTGAAGTGTAACCTCACAGAGGTTTATAAAACCATGAGAGACATAGCAAAAGAAAAGGTTCACAGTACTTGTTTTCCCTCAGAGTCATCATCATTACGTGCCACGTCGTAACACGTGGGCAATCATGGCCCATGATCATGATTATTCTTGGCAAATTTTTCTAAAGAAGTGGCTTGCCATTACCTTATTCTGGGCAGTGTCTTTACCAGACAGGTGACTCCAATACTCTTCAGAGATGGTCTGCCTGGCGTCACTGGTCACATAACCAGGACTTGTGATGTGCACCAGCTGCTCATACGACCATCCACCACCTGATCCCAGGACTTCATGTGACCCTAATCAAGGGGCTAAGCAGGAGCTACATCTTGCCCAAGGGTGACCTGCAGGCTAGTGGAGGGCAGGAGTGCCTTACACCCTGCCACCCAATTCCTCAGAGTAGGAGAGTCTAAAGATGGGGGGGGGCATACAGTAGATTTAAGGTGAGAATGGGAAAATTGAAAGGGGATCAGAGAAGGAACTTTTTCGCACAGAGGATGGGGTTTCATGAAATGACCTGCCAAAGGAAATGGTAGTGGTGGGTACAGTTCTTGGCACTCCTCAATCTGCCATAGAGTTCTCTAGCTTAGAAAGAGGCCCTTTGGCCCACCTGATCTGCACTGCCCAACATATCCATCCAAGCATTTTCCCACGTTTCTCCCAGATCCATCTAAATCTTTCATATCCATGTACCTGTCTAAATGCCTTTTAATTATTGTTAACGTACCTGCATTCACCACTTCCTCAAGCAGCACATTCCGTATGTGGACCACCCTCCAGGTGAAAACCTCACCCCCAGGCTTCTATTAAATCTCACCTTACTGCTTAAAGCAATGCTCTTTAGTTCTTGATTTCCTGACTCCGAGAAAAACATAGTTGATTCTAAGCTGGTTGAGGAAACCACCGTTTTCAGGAGCAATGAGGATGGAGTCACCTTGGAAAATGAATAATTGAAACAGAGCACTGTGATGCTACTGCTGCTAGAACAGGAAATGTATATGTTTGATGCTAAGTGTTCAAATGGGTGAACATATTTCAAATTTGAAGTGCAATTTCCATTTATCTTCCACTATTCTGGAGATTGTTCACTTTAGCTCAGCATTTAATACCATTACAATCCTGATTGAGAAGTTGTAGAACCTGGGCTTCTGAACCTCCCTCTGCAATTGGATCCTCAACTTCCTAACCAGAAGACCAAGATCTGTGCAGATTGGTGATAATACATCCTCCTCACTGACAATCTACACTAGTGCACCTCAGGGGTGTGTGCTTAGCCCGCTGCTCTACTCTCTGTATACACATGACTGTGTGGCTAGGCATAGCTCAAATACCATCTATAAATTTGCTGATAATACAACCATTGTTGGTAGAATCTCAGGTGGTAACGAGAGGGTGCTCAGGAGTGAGATGTGCCAACTAATGGAGTGGTGCCACAGTAACAACCTGGCACTGAATGTCAGTAAGATGAAAGAGCTGATTGTGGACTTACAAACGTAGAAAGGGTAAGACAAAGGAACACATACCAATCCTCATAGAGGGATCAGAAGTGGAGAGAGTGAGCAGCTTCAAGTTCCTCGGTGTCAAGATCTCGGAGGATCTAACCTGATACCAACATATCAAAGGGGGCAAGACAGTGGCTATACTTTATTCGGAGTTTGAAGAGATTTGGTTTGTCAACAAATACACTCAAAAACTTCTATAGATGTACTGTGGAGAGCTGCATCAGGCTGCATCACCGTCTGGTATGGGGGAAAGGGGGCTACTGCACAGGACTGAAAGAAGCTGCAGAGGGTTGTTAATTTAGTCAGCTCCATCATGGGTACTAGCCTACAAAGTACCCAGGATATATTCAGGGAGCGGTGTCTCAGAAAGGCAGCATACATTATTAAGGACCTCCAGCACCCAGGGGCTGCCCTTTTCTTACAGTTACCATTAGGTAGGAGGTACAGTAGCCTGAAGGTACACACTCAGCGATTTAGGAACAGCTTCTTCCCCCCTGCCATCCGACTCCTAAATGGACTTTGAACCCTTGGACACTACCTCACTTTTTTAATATACAGTATTTATTTTTTAATCTATTCAATATACATATACTGTAATTGATTTACTTATTATCTTTTTCTTCTAGTTATGTATTGAATTGAACTGTTGCTGCTAAGTTAACAAAATTCACGATACATGCTGGTGATAATAAACCTGATTCTGATTCATGGTGCTTGAAGTGATTAAAAAATGGAGAAAAAGCCATTCAATGACAAGTGTGGAGCTGGTCTTTCAATTCGTAGTCAAACGCAGACAAATGCTGAGATGTGCATCTTTGTCAGCATGGATCAGTTAGGCCAATGGGCCTAATTCTAAGCTGAGTTTATTGATCATCACCGAATGCCTCTCTGGTGCTTCCATCTGGCTGCTGGCATCTTCTGTCACCTGTGAACTTAGTTTGTGGCCAAATTTCCAACCTAGTGACAGCTCGGGGTGCAAAATGGAAACCTTCATAACTTCAGATCTACCTCTAGGCCTCTTCACATATCTACAAGCTACATTTTTGTTCTTTCTCCCTTGCGCATTTAATTTCTTGAGGTATGTGTACTCACAGTCTGACTTCCAAGCCAGTACTGATTACTTCTATTGATTGCTCTCTTTTTTTCCACTAATGATTTATTATTTATTTTAATATTTCTCATTGTAACATAGCAATCTTTTAATGTTTTGCTTTGTACTGCCGCCACAAAACAACAATATATGTCAGTGATAATGAAATTGATTCTGACTTCATATGCGAGCTGGGCCTCAAAATAAAGGTATCCTCAAAACTGAAGTTATTCACCCTGCACTGCCCCTCTGCAGAAATCATTTCGCCTTCCCAGCAATCAAGATCCACGAGAAGACCCTCATCATTACTGATTGCTTCCCTTAAACGTGTGGATAATATAGAAGTCCTCACATTTCTTGCACTCACTGCTAACCTGGTTCTCACCCACTGCACTTCCACTGGGGGTTCTGGTGTTTGCTTTGGACTATTTGATCACTGTTTATGCGCAAGTTATTTAATACAGTAGGCAAAGCAATGGAACACAGCCAAATTGATTCATTATGGCTCAGTGTGGAAACTATTTATATATATACATAACATTTTTAACAGCTGGTAATGTGCTTTTGATAACTTAGTGAAAATAATCACTGTATAACAAGACATAATATTGCAGTTCATCAAGTGGATGTCAAAGATTCCTTGACTATGTCACCAAAGACTCTAGCAAATTCCTACAGATGTACCATGAAGAGCATTCTGACTGGTTGCACCATCATCGGGATTGGAAAACACCGCGGACGACTCTCGTCTCGGCCAGCTCCATCATGGGCACCAATCTCCCCACCACTGAGGACATCTTCAGAAGGTGATGACTCAAGAAGACAGCTTCCATCAAGAAGGACCTCACCTTCTAGGATATGTTCATTTTGACCATTAGGGACGATATTAGGTTCTTTTGATATGTTTTGCCAACTACACCCCATCCCCAGTCATGGTGCCCAGTTTCATTCCTCTCCCTCACCTGGTTCCAGCTGCCCACCAGCACTGGATCACCTATCCTTTTCCCCAACTGGATCCATCTGCCCCCCTTGCATTCTCTCTTAAGAAGCAAAGCAAAGAAGGAGAAAGAAGTAAAATGGAAATGGGCAAAAAGCCATAGTAGAAGAAAATGGAGAAGTGCTCACAGAATCCATTTGGAGCAATAGATACCACTGTCAGAAAATCCTCATGCAACCAATGTTCTCACAGAGAATGTACAGATAATTTTTAATCAGCTAGTTAGCAACAACCTTGGAGGAAGTTTAACACCTTTGCCTTGGACGTTGTGTGAATATGTTTTCCTGGGATGGGTTCTTCAGTGCAGAACTGTTTCAGTAACATGAGTAAACAAAGTCAAGCATTATGCAACAATCAGCTCCAATGATTATGTGCATGATATAGACTAATATTTTTACATATATGATGGGCCCCTTTTCTTTATTTTGTATTATATAGTATTATTGTGTTGGCACTTGGCCAAGTGGTTAAGGCGTTGGTCTAGTGATCTGAAGGTCGCTAGTTCGAGCCACAGCTAAGGCAGTGTGTTGTGTCCTTGAGCAAGGCACTTAACCACACATTGCTCTGCGGCGAAACCAGTGCCAAGTTGTATTAGCCCTTGCCCTTCCCTTGGACAACATCAGTGACGTGGAGAGGGGAGACTTGCAGCATGGGTAACTGCCGGTCTCCCATACAACCCTGCCCAGGCCTGCCCCCGGAAACTTTCCAAGGCACAAATCCATGGTCTCACAAGACTAACGGATGCCTATATAGAATTATTGTGCTTGTTAGTTTAAAATATTTTGTCAATACAATACAATAACTTTGTACTGGTGAGTTAAGTTATTGTTTTGTGGCAAATGATAAAATTGCATGGAAGTGTCAGTATTTACATAAGTGTAGCCTCATTTTCCTTAAAGGACCATTCAAACTTCTGTGCATTGTGTTTACCTGAATCATATTTACCCTGAACATGTTTACTTAGTGGAAATTACCTTTTCATCATTATTCACCGTGCATCGTAGAGTAATGTTGCTGTAAGCTTGTATGTACAGTAACAGTTAACTCATTATGAGTCTATGGTGAGAGGGTTAAATTAAAGTTAATGCAATGCTATTACAGCTTGGGGCATCAGAGTTTAGAGTTCAGTTCTGATGTTGTCTGTGCACCCTTCCCATGAGTGTACACGTTTCCTCCAGGTGCTCCACGTTCCTCGCACAGTCAAAAGATATGCCGGTTAGTTTGGTTATTGCAAATTGTCCTGTGATTAGCCTAGGGTTAAATTGGTGGAATTGGAACTGTGTGGCTCATTGGGCTGGAAAGGTCTGTTCCACACTGCATCTCCAAATAAATAAATTAAATGCTCTAGGGTTAAGACTTTTGCACAGTACTGCATAATCTTAAGGGGGCTTGAAATGGGTAGATGTAGAGATGCTTTCACCTGTGGGAGAATTTTGAACAAGTGGACATAGACTGAATGGCCAGTTTATTAGTTAGCTGCTGAACCTAATAAACTGGACACTGAGTGTATGTTCATGGTCTTCTGCTGTAGCTACAAGATTCAATGTGTTGTGGATTCAGAGATGCTCTACCGCACACCACTGTTATAATGTGTGGTTATTTGAGCTACTGTCGTCTTCCTGTCAGGTTGGCCATTCTCATCCAACCTCTCTCATTAACAAGGTACGGAAAACAAGTCAGTGCTCAACTCAGGTGCAGTTCTGCTGAATGCCCAGTAAACACTGTGAATTTAACCCATGCAATCCCAGGCATACAGATGCCAGGTAATGATGTTTAAAAATATCATTACCTTCAGAATTACATGCCCCTCATGCTCCTGGTCCATGGGAAAACCACAAGCCGAGTCTGATCAACTCTGGCTGGGCCACCTCAGGGAGATTGTCTAATGATTAAAGGTCCGAAACACCTGATGATCTGAGGGTGCATTACTGATGAGGTGTCCCAGTGCACACCCAGTTCGTTGAACCAAGTGGTGTCAGACCACGATAATGAAAGGCATGGGCCAGATTAACCTGGCTTCACCACATGAGCCTATCCGCCATAGCACCTCATACCTCATCACTCAAAACTCTGCAGCCTTACCTCTTCCAGCCACACATATACATCCACCAGCCCAACACTCAAACCTAATCCTAAAGTCCAAAAGGGGCACACACCCCCACAACCCCTAAGCACGAACCGATTAACCCTGGCTTCAGCCCCACAAACCCGGAGCACAGCCCGATTAACCCTTACAAAACCCCCACAAACCCGATGTACTATGTCAGGAGGGGCAAGATTCAACAAAGGCAAGTACTGGACCTGGTTCATGAAGGTGTGGACCAGATCAAAGTGGCAGGGTCACGTGAAACTGAATCTCAAGTGGCGAGATCAAAACAACACAAGAGGGCTGATTGGCCCACTGCCCGCATGCTCTCAACCTAACCCTAACCCTCGCCCTATTTTTTACCCACAGAACTGCCACTGACTGGATGCTTTTTTTTTTGTTTTTCCCATTATTCTCCATAAACTCTAGAGACTGTAATGCATGAAAATCCCAGGATATCAGCAGGTTCTGATGTATTCAAACTACCCTCATCTGACACCAACAAACATCTCACAGTCAGAGTCACTTAGATCACATTTCTTCCCTTTTCTGACATTTGGTCTGAACAACAACTCAACCTCTTGACATGTCTGCATGCTTTTATGCATTGAGTTGCTGCCACGTGATTGGCTGATTAGATATTTACATTAATAAGCAATGCATTAGGAACAGGTGTACCTAATAAAGTGGCCACTGAGGGTAGTTGGAAAATAAAGAGCCAGTTATTTTTAACTGAAGTACCCAAAATCTGTTTTTTTTTTCTCACTCAGAAAGTGGTGAATCCCTGGAATTGTCTTCCCTCATTGGATGACAATATTTCACACTTACAATATTTTTGTACTTTTATTTGGTGTTGGGCCAGAAGGATTCTGGGAACACCATCTCACAGATGGATTACATGAAGTAATTGAATATTGCTACATCAGGCAGCGTTGTCCATAATTTTCAGCTTTCCCTGGAATCTCCGTCGGTGAACACTTCCAGTTCACAATCTTCCTTCTGAGAATGTGAAGGATTCAAGAAAATTTAATTATCCAATACAGAAGAAACACACCACCCATGTGTTGAGAGGAGGGATTGATTGTCAGCTTCATTCTATGCAATTTAAATTCCACAATATTACTCAATTTGATGAAGTAGAGAGCACTGCCAAGGGTAAAAAATAGGGATACGTGGAATTCATTTCCACAGACAGCTGTGTCGGCCAAGTCATTGGGTATGTTTAAAGCAGAGTTTGATAAATGTTTGATTAGTAAGGGCATCAAAGGTGGTGGGGGGCAAGGCAGGAGAATGGGGTTGTGAAGAACAATAATTCAGCCATGATGGAATGGCAGAGCAGACCTGATGGGCCAAATGGCCTAATTCAGCTCCTTATGGTCTGATGGGAGCATAAGGATAGTTGACAGAAATCCATTTCCTCCAAAGCTCATGTGCAGAGAAGACTTCACGGATGAGAAAGGAAACTGAGGTAATTACTATATAAATAAATTTAAACAACACCCCAATCTCTTTATATTTTCTGAATTGGATCATTTATTAGCTTATCACATGTTGTACACTGCCTGAGTTAGGCTTATTGAACTCTATTAGTTATAAACACCTTCATATTCCCTAATCTCCAAATGGATTCTATAGGTCAACTTCAGTAACCTCTCCACTTACTCACAGCTGTTCGGCTATAACTGCGATCATATCTCACAAAGTGCTGGAGGAACTCAGCAGGCCAGGCAACATCTACAGAAAAGAGTAAACAGTCAACGTTTTGGCCTGCTGAGCTCCTCCAGTGTTTTGAGTGTGCTGCTTGGATTTCCAGCTTCTGCAGATTTTCTCTTGTTTGCGACTGTGATCTTAACTAATCACTTAGAATCAATTTTTTCCTCATCAACTTGATGAGCGAGTCTTCAGTCTCCTTGCAAACTAAGCAAATAAATAAATAAATGTGAGACCATGAGTTGCAGACTCCTTGAAAGTGAGTCCCTATGTTGTGGAATCAGTTCGGTGTTGTGGTGAGTGAAGGTATTCACACCGGTTCGGGAGACTAATGGTGGAAGGGTAATAACTGCTCCTGAGCTTAGAGGTATGGAACCAAGAATCCTATACCTCCTGCCTGATGGTAATAGTGAGAAGAGGGCATGACCCTTACGGTGTGGTGACCTTGATGATGCTTTCTTCTGGCAGCGCACCTTGCAGATGTACTCAATAGTGGGGAGTTTTGTGATTCAATGGAATCATAAAATGTGGGCATTGGAAGACCATCCCAAGGGCATCTCTGAGTGTACTGCCAGTGCAGTACTTCCAATGGGTGTATGGGGTGTCCAAGGACGCAGTACACTTCTTTCTGGGACAGCTCACTCACCTTTGGTCCCCACTGGATCCTCAGCACTCACCTGTGGCTCTAGGTAGTTGTTTGCATGCACTGATACATCGCTTCGACAGACGGACTAAGCCAGCTGAGGGGAGCCAGCAACCTCATGCCCCGATGAGATAGGGACAGTCCTGCCCTAGCATGCAAAGTCAGCTTCGGTGGACTGGGGGATGAGGTCAACTGGGAGAACCAACAGCTAGGAATGCTTTGTGGAGAGCAAGGGCAAGATAAGGCACAGAAGACATCATATTTATCAACTGCAACCAAGGAAGACCCCGGTTTGCGATGCCTGAATATACCACTGGACCTGATTAAGATCAAGAGAGTAGAACTACTCCAGTGCAACAGCTTTTCCACTTTATAGGCTCTTCTACACATTTCCCATCACTGTCAGACATGATGGACGACCACCACTTCCAAAGGTTTACTCCTGTACCTTGCTGCTGATTTTGAAATTCAGCCGTCTGCAGCTTGTTGTGTTTTCCTGTGCCATAGAAACGACTACACTTCTAGAAGTAACTTTTTGGCTTCTGAATGGCAGATGTAAAAGACATAACATTAGTTTCAACTCTTTCTAACCCTGAATACTTTAGCTCAGCAGACGACTCCTCGGCTCTTGACAGAGAGTCAGATTGAGACAAGGAGGCATACGGCAGTGAGATGGATCAGTTGGTCTGAGGGATGTTTCAACAACAACCTTGCATTCAGCATCAACAATACCAAAGAACAGATTATGAAGTTCAGGAAGGGGAAGTCGTCAGAGCACACAGACGTGCCCTCATTGAGGGGTGAGCAGCTTCAAGTCCCTGAGTGTCAACATCTCAGAGGTTTGATTCTGGGCCCAACATATTGATGCAATCATGAGCGAAGATGCCAATGGCGATATTTCACTAGGAGTTTGAGAAGATTTGGTACATCACCAAAGATTCTCGCACATTTCTTGATGGGGAACATTCAGACTAGTTGCATCACCACCCATCTGCAGGACTGAAAGAAGCTGCAGAGTTTTGTAGACTCAGCCAGCTCCATCATGGACACAACTGTCCCCAACATCACAGACAAATTCAAAAATCACTATCTCAAGAAGGCAGCACCCGTCACTAAAGGCCCTCAGCGTCTACGACATGCCCTCTTCTCATTGCTGCTATTGGGAATGGGGTACAGAAGTCAGTGATTCAAGTTTAGATTCTCCTCCTCAACCATCAGATTTCTGAATTTTTTTTTATTTAAGTACAATCGTGAACAATAGCCGGATCAGAAATGCTGACCAAGTCGACTAGTTCCCAAAGAGAACTCTGACAGGCCAATCACTGCAATCACTGGTTCACTGCTGCTCAGCGATAGAACATAAAAAATCATATGTGCATTTAAAAAACATTAAAAAATAGTAGAAATACTGGAGTCATGATGAAGTGCTGGAGAGAGATGTTTATACACATGCTGTCCTCCATAATTCAAAAAGATTGAAGGATAAGGTTGCAGGGTGACAAAACATGGCAGGAGCACTTGGAACTAAAAACTAATCCCTACCGGGAGAAAACAGCACCTGACCTTTCCGCACTGTTCTCCAGCAGCTTAAGGACTAAGTCCAGCCGGAACGTAACTCTTGAAAGTCAGGTACTAACCCTACCTAACAACAACCAAGCATTGCCATCCTGGTCCCTTTCATGATAGCTTATGAAGAAGCATGTGACTTCCCTCCCAGAGATGATAGGTGTTTGTGCGCTCGACTCTTGAAGGTTGGACCCCATCGTCGCAGATGTTTCCAACCACAGCATCTGGAAGGCTGTTCCAAATTCTGATAGCACAGTGAAGGAAGCTTCTATCCAGTGTGTAGGTTCTCGCATCAAGCATAGAAACAGCAAGAGCAGGCATAGATAAACTTGATCGTGTGGTGCACCGTCTGTCATAAGGTGAAGGCAAAATGGTGCGAAGGTCTACGAATGGTCCATAAACCCACGAATACCTCATTATTCTTCTTTTGCACAATTTATCTATTGTACTTACTATAATTTTTATGCTTTGCACTGTTCTGCTGCTGCCAAACAACAAATGTCCTGACACACATCAGTAATAATAAACTTGATTTTGATTCTGATTCTGAAGTTGCCTCAGAAGCCCGTGTATTCATGGGGAGAACGTATGAACTCTCTACAGACAGCATCAGGAATTGAACCCCCAATCGCTATTTGCTGACGCTGTAAAGTGTTTTGCTAACTGCTACACTAGGGTGCCTCTCGACTACTGGTGGATCAATATCACGGGGATGACAGTGTGCCGATTTCACCAGAAGGACTCCATGAGGTCAAGAGATGTTGACAGTAGGAGACGGGCGAGTATTGGGTGGTGGGGGGCAGATGGAAGTTGTGTTGTTAGATTTGGAGGATGAGAAGTGATTTGACAGTGTGTATGAGACGATAAGAGACAATGCATAGAGTGGACATACAGTGACTTTTTCCCAGGACATAAACGACTAATACAAGGGGGCATAATTTTGAAATGTTTAGAGGAATGTATGGAGGGGATGAAGTAGATATTTTACACAGTGTCAAGTACATGGAATGTGCTGTTGGGAGAAGTGGTAGAGGCAAATCCATTAGAGCCATTTAAGAGGTTTTTAGAGAGGTATGTTGATGAAAAAAAATGAAGGGCCATATGGGAGGGAAGGGTTAGATTGATCTTGGAGTAGGTTAAAGACAATTGGTTCATTGTCTGTAGACAGAATTGCATTGTACTCATTGCTCCTAACTCCCAGGGTGTTCCTAGGGAATGCTGTGTTTAGATTTTTAATTACCTTACCATATATTTGAACTTTGAACTTGATATATATTGTACATAAACAGTCTGTATTCTACATAGATACAAGAGATTCTGCAGATGCTGGAAATCTTGAGCAACACACAAAAAATGCTAGCAGAAATCAAAGTTCAAAGTAAGTTCATTATCAAAGAATGTATGTAATACTGTGCAAAAGTCTTACACACACACACACTCACTCACGTGTGTGTATACATAATATATATATTATATATATAAAAATATATATAGAGAGAGAGGGAGAGAGATATCTTCTTCTTCTTGTGCCCTTAACTCCTGGTGCCTAAGACTTTTGCACAGTACTGTATTCATCAATGTGGAGTAAAGAGCAAATTTGGAAATCTGGTAGAAGCAAAGAATGGTGAGGGTGGAACACCACGGGAGGGGTGTGGGACAGGTGGCAGAAAGGGAGTACCAGGTTGGGGGGGGGGGGGTGGCAAGGGTACAGCCACAGCGAGTTCTGAGATACCAGACAAAGGCATTTGATTCCAAATAGTTGGTTTATTGATCATTACAGAATGTCCCTCTGGTGCTTCCGCTCTCCCCACCTTGCCCTTTTCCCAACCATGATTCCCCTCGCCCTGCCCCCTTCCCACTCTCAGTCCACCACAGAGACACATATCAGAATCAGGATTATCATCACTCACATATGTCATGAAATTTGTTTTGTGTGTGTGTGTGTGTGTGTGTGTGTGTGTGTGTGTGTGTGTGTGTGTGTGTGTGTGTGTGTGTGTGTGTGTGTGTGTGTGTGTGTGTGTGTGTGTGTGTGTGTGTGTGTGTGTGTGGCAGCAATACAGTGCTGTGCAAAAGTCTTAGACACCCTAGTGATTTATGCAGTACGTGCCTGTCTTTTGCACAATTCTATATGTCACCTCTGAGATTAATTTTCTTGCAGGCATTCACAGTAGAACAAAGAAATATAATAGAATCAATGAAAAATTACACACAAAGGCTGACAAACAACCAATGTGCCAAACACAAACTCTGCAAATACAAACATAAATAAATAAACAAACAAACAAATAAATAAGCTCTGCAGTCCAGGCAATGATCATTTATGTAGGGAAATAAACATTTGACATTTTGGGCCAAGACTCTTTATCAGGACTGTATGTGTACAATTGAATAACCCCACCAATGATCATTGTATGAAGAAGCTCTGGGCATATTAATCTTGTACATAGTTATAGTGAATACAACAATAAACACAGTGACGAGTGCAAACCAACAGAATGGCACCACTTGCTCTGGCAGTTTGTTCCACACTCTCACCACCCTTTGAATGGAGAGAGACTCTGAGACTCACCACCTCATCTAGGAGGTTTTCAGTCTCCAGGATGGTCCTGACTATGTCCAGCCCCAGCTCAAGATTTTTGACCTTGTCAACCAAGAGCTGAAGTTGGGTGCACTTCCTGCTGATGTAGTAATCAAAGAGGCTGTTAGATACCCTGCAATCCTGCATTTTGCAGGAGTAGCATTCCGCTACCTGAACTACCATTCTACCTACTATGTATTTGTATACCTTCGTCACAACTTCTTATGTTTAAGTTCTACAATCAACAGTTGTTTCGTATGGCAGAAGTGTGGCCCAGGAGGGGCAGACATGAATTTGTTTGTTCTGGAGCTGGGGTTAGATCAATTTTCATCTGGCATCTCTTCCAGTGCCTTTCCAACATGGATGGCCCTGAGTTGGCATCACCTGATGGAGTCCTTGAAGCGCAGAAGCCTCCACACAACATCAACATGTTGACCTAGGTTGTGGAGGCACAGTCAACTAAATGATTCCAAAGAACTCATCACACTGAGCCACACATTGCTCTTGCCCAAGTCCGTTGTGCCAAAGACTGACCACTCTAACATTGGCAATTGTCACTCCACTTTTACCTTGCTTCTTATTATACACAGTCCTGGCATAGACAATAGACTGGACTTTGACCACCAATGCCCAGTCCAGCTGGAACGGAATATCCTGCTTCCTGCACTCCATCCCCAGCACCTCTCTTACATCAGGAGACCAACACAGAGAGAAACTCCCCAAGTGAGGTATCACAGATATCTCCAGCATCCCAGAGGAAGAGATCACCCCCCGAGTGCATCTTGTCCCAGACTATCCAGCTCCCCACTGGAATGTTCTATCTGGATGGTAGATGAACGGAAGTTTGTCCCTGTCCCTCGAGGCAGTCGGGTGACAATAATAAACCAATTTCAACAAGTTGTCAGTCACTCCAGGTTCCCTCTTCTGCCTTGGAATGAATTCAATGTTGAGGTGAGTGAAGTTATCCTCACCAGTTCAGGAGCCTGATGGTTGAAAGGTAATGACTGTTTCTGAACCTGGTGGTGTGGGACCTTCTTCCCGATGGCAGCAACGAGAAGAAAGCATGGCCTGGATGGTGGGGGGCTCGATGATGGATGCTGCTTTCCTGTGGCAGCGCTCTTTGTTGATGTGCTCAATGGTGGGGAGGGCTTTTTCCATTGAATATCCCTACATTCTGCTTGGACATTGAATCACCTTCATTAAGCAGTGTTACACCACCGCAGCCATATTCTACAGGAGAATCTGTATATTTGGAGTTTAGAAGAATGAGGGATGGTCTTATTGAAATCAATGATAAAGGATAAACTTCAACTTCAAGTTTATTCAAGTTTTCATAGTGGTACGCATGTGTACAGCTAAACGAAAGAATGTTCCTTGGGGAACAAGGTGTGTGTGTGTGTGTGTGTGTGTGTGTGTGTGTGTGTGTGTGTGTGTGTGTGTGTGTGTGTGTGTGTGTGTGTGTGTGTGTGTGTGTGTGTGTGTGTGTGTGTGTGTGTGTGTGTGTGTGTGTGTGTGTGTGTGTGTGTGTGTGTGTGTGTGTCACATTCACATGAAGTAATATTAACACAATAATATAAACTGATAAAAATACACTTAGATGTACAGAAAGAATTAACATAAAGTGCATAAACAGTATATACTGTAGGTAAATATACAACAGTGTAATGCTACTGGTGCTTTATAAATAAAGCGTATCGGTGCTAGCAGGGTGTTCAGAAGTCTCACAGCCTGGGGGAAGAAGCTGTATTGCAGCCAGACTGTCCTTGTTCTTGTACTACAGTACCTTCTGCCTGATGGTAGGAGGTCTAAGAGATTGAGGAATGAATGGGAGGGGTCTTTAACAATGCTGAGGGCTCTGTGAACTCAAGGCTTCTGGTTGGGTGATGGGGGGGGGCAAGGGGAAGAGAAACCCCAGTGATTCTTTCAGCAGTCCTCCCAATTTGTTGTAGGGTCACGTAGTCAGATGCTTTGCCTGTTCCCGTACCAGATAGTGATACAGCTGGCTAGGACGCTCTCGATGGTGCGCTGGCAGAATGTGGTTAGTTTGGCGTCGAGTAGCCTCAGTCTGCTCAATCCCCTCAGGAGTTGGAAGCATGGCTGTGCTTTCTTGACTAAAGTGGTGGTGTTGAGGGACCAGGTGAGTTCGTCCATGATGTACACTCCAAGAAACTTGGTGCTTCTGACTCTTCACAGAGGAGCCGTTGATGTGTAGTAGGGAGTGGTCAGCCTGCACCTTCCTCAAGTCCACAATTATTTCCTTTGTCTTGTTCACGTTGAGACTCAAGTTGCTATGTTCGCACCAGTCTCTAAGCTGCTCTACCTCATCTCTGTAGGCAGGCTCAGCATTTTTGCTGATGAGGCCAGCCACAGTCTGGTCACATACTGTTGCGTAATATATTCACCAGATACTTTACATTTTACATGTATTAGGAATATTTTTGTCATGTTGTCACTGCAAGCAACGAAGATCAACATTCAACAATTGTAAGAATCAAGCACTATATGAAAATAAACTTAGGGGTGTTTTGATATGCACCCAACCGTGCTTGCTTCCAGGGTTCAGACGCTCTGTCTCTCTGGAGTATGGATAACTGGTACAGCCTTTTTAGGGGTTTGGGACCATCAAGCTTATTGGCAATCATGTTTTGGTGCCATGAACTAAGTATTTGAAGAACACCTGAATGCAGGTACAGCAGGCAGTGAAGAAAGCTAATGGCATGCTGGCCTTTATAACAAGAGGAATTGAGTATAGGAGTAAAGAGGTCCTTCTGCAGCTGTACAGGGCCCTGGTGAGAACCCACCTGGAGTATTGTGTGCAGTTTTGGTCTCCAAATTTGAGGAAGGACATTCTTGCTATTGAGGGTGTGGAGCGTAGGTTCACAAGGTTAATTCCTGGAATGGCGGGACTGTCATATGTTGAAAGATTGGAGCGACTGGGCTTGTATACACTGGAATTTAGAAGGATGAGAGGGATCTGATTGAAACATATAAGATTATTAAGGGATTGGACACGCTGGAGGCAGGAAGCATGTTCCCGCTGATCGGTGAGTCCAGAATTAAAGGCCACAGTTTAAGAATAAGGGGTAGGCCATTTAGAACAGAGATGCAGAAAAACTTTTTCACCCAGAGAGTGGTGAATATGTGGAATGCTCTGCCCCAGAAGGCAGTGGAGGCCAAGTCTCTGGATGCATTCAAGAGATAGTTAGATAGAGCTCTTATAGATAGCGGGGTGAAGGGATATGGGGAGAGGGCAGGAACGGGGTACTGATTGTGTATGATCAGCCATGATCACAGTGAATGGCGGTGCTGGCTAGAAGGGCCGAATAGCCTATTCCTGCACCTACTGTCTATTGTCTATTGAGCCTCAGTGCTCAGTCATAAGCCTAACTAGAGATGTTGTCCAGAGGCTTGTTTATGCTCAGTTCTCGTTCTGATTTTATACTGTGTCCCGATCCTTGCCTTGTATACTCATGGATTTGCTCTTAACCATCCTTGTCAAGGTCTCTCGTCACAAGAGGTTCAAGTTTTTTCAAGTATGTTAAAAATTAAAGAGAAATCAATGTGTATATAGGACCGCTAGAAAATGAGGTAAGAGAAATAATAACGGGGGACAAGGAGATGGCTGATGAGCTAAATGTGTATTTTGCGTCCGTTTCAATGTGGAAGACATTATCAGTATGCCTGATGTTGTAGTGTGTGAAGGAAGAGAAGTGGGTGCAGTTACCGTTACAAGAGAGAAGGTGCTCAAAAAGCTAAAAGACCTAAAGGTACATAAGTCACCTGGACCAGAGGAACTACACCCTAGGGTTCTGAAAGAGGTAGCATTAGAGATTGTAGCGGCATTAGAAATTATCTTTCAGGAATCATTGGACTCTGGCATGGTGTCAGAAAACTGGAAAATTGAAAATGTCACTCCATTCTTTAAGAAAGGAGGAAGGTAGCAGAAAGGAAATTACAGACCAGTTAGTCTGACCTCAGTGGTTGGGAAGATGTTAGAGTCCATTTTTAAGGATGAAGTGATGTAGTACTTGGTGACACAAACATAGTACAAAGTCAGCATGGTTTCCTTCAGTGGAAATCCTGCCTGACAAACCTGTTGGAATTCTTTGAGGAGATTACAAGTAGGATAGATAAAGGAGATGCAGTGGATGTTGTATATTTGGACTTTCAGAAGGCCTTTGACAGGGTGCCACACATGAAGCTGCTCACCAAGTTAAGAGTCCATGGTATTACAGGAAAGCTACTGGCATGGTTAGAGCATTGGCTGATTGGTAGGAGGCAGCCAGTGGGAATAAAAGGATTCTTTTTTGGTTGGCTGGCAGTGACTAATGGTGTTCCGCAGGGGTCAGTGTTGGGACTGCTTCTTTTATACTGTATATAAATGATTTAGATGATGGAATAGATGGCTTTGTTGCCAAGTTTCAGATGATACGAAGATTGGTGGAGGGGCAGGTAGTGTTGAGAAAACAGATAGGATGCAGAAGAACTTAGATAGATTAGGAGAATGGGCAAGAAAGTGGCAAATGAAATACAATGTTAGAAAATGCGTGGGCATGCACATTGGCAGTAGAAATAAATGTGCAGACTATTTTCTAAATGGGGAGAAAATCCAAAAGACTGAGATGCAAAGGGACTTGGGAGTTCTTGTGCAGAACACCCTAAAGGTTAACTTGCAGGTTGAATCAGTGGTGAGGAAGGCAAATACCATGTTAGCATTCATTTCAAGAGATCTGGAATGCAAGAGCAAGGATGTGATGCTGAGGCTTTATAAGGCACTGGTGAGGCCTCACCTTGATTATTGTGAACAGTTTTGGGCCCCTCGTCTTAGAAGGGATGTGCTGGTATTGGAGAAGTCCAGAGGAGATTCACACAAGGATGATTCCAGGAATGAAAGGGTTATCATATGAGGAACGTTTGATGGCTCTGGGTCTGTACTCACTGGAATTCGGATGGATGTGAGGGGGTTCTCAATGAAACCTTTCGATTGTTGAAAGGCCGAGACAGAGTAGATGTGGAAAGGATGTTTCCCACGGTGGGGGAGTCACAGCCTCAGGATAGAGGGGTGCTCTTTCAAAACAGAGATATGAAGAAATTTCTTTAGCCAGAGGGTGGTGTATTTGTGGAATTTATTGCCACATGCAGCTGTGGAGGCCAGGTCGTTGGGTGTATTTAAGGCAGAGGTTGATAGGTTCTTGATTGGACATGGCATCAAAAGTTACGGGGAGAAAGCCAGGAACTGGGGTGAGGAAGAGAAAAAAAAAGGATCAGCCTTGATTGAATGGTGGAGCAGACTCGATGGGCCAGATGGCCTAATTCTGCTCCTATGTCTTATGGTCTAAGTGCAGACATGGAATAAAATGTGCATAAATAAATAAATTCTAGAATGTATTTAAACTGTAAAATGTTTTAAAATGTCATACCCAGAGTATAAATACCATGGCAAAAAATGTTACTTTCCTCAAGCTGTATGGCTGATCAACACCCACCCCTACACCAGCCACACCATCACTGCTTTATCAGCTCCAGCAGCATCTACGGAGATTAACAAACAGTTGACGTTTTGGGCCAATACCCTTCTTCAGGACTTATTTTTGCTTTTGGGCATACAATCAATCTATGCATAGGGCATAGGTACAAAATTAAGGGAGGGAAGTTTAGGGGGGACATCAGGGTAAGTTTTTTACACAGAGGGTTGTGAGTGCCTGGAATGACTTGCCAGGGATGGTGGTGGAGGCTAAAACATTAGGGGTATTTAAGAGCCTCTTGGACAGGCACATGGATGAAAGAAAAATGGAGGGTTATGGGGTAGTGTGGGTTTAGTACTTTTTTAAAGGATTATATGGGTCAGCACAACATGGAGGGCTGAAGGGCCTGTACTGTGCCATAGTGTTCTATATAAGCAAGGGTGGCGGAATGGAGATACGTCTAGGGTGCTCCTTCCCTCCACTCGCCTGCTGGCCACCCTTGAGCAAAGTGTAGCTCTGCTTAGCTCCACAGTCTGGGTCATGTGAAGTCATGGGAGCAGGATGATTAAATGAGCAGCTGGTGCACATCACAACTCCTCGTTACGTGACCATTGATGTCAGGCAGGCAACCTCTGAAGTGTGTTGATAATGGCTGTAGTCACATGTCTTGTAAAGACACTGTCCAGAAAAAGACAATGGCAAACCAGTTCTGTAGAAAAATTTGCCAAGAACAATTATGGCATGGAAAGACCATGATTACCTGCACATAATTAACGAATGGGTATAAGCAATCTTATTCATTTATATTTCTGGTGTCCCTTATCTTATTGTGGGTTTTGGTGCTGCATCAAATATGGAGTAACAATTATTTTGTTCTCCTTTACACTTGTGTACTGGAAATGACATTAAACCATCTTGTCTTGCTTTTTGTCTTATCTTGAAACAGTAGCAGAACAAAACATTGCAAATACTGCAACCACAAGTTACATCGATTTAAATTATCATAAATTAGACATAACTTGCAATACAAATAAACGTAGCAATATTAGTGCAAGTTGAGGGTCCGAGGTAGAGAATATGCAGTTTTCAGTTTGGCTCAAGAACCTGATAACAGTGGAATATGTAAGACCCTGAGCGGGGTGCTACCAAGTAGATATCAAGATGTTTCCACTAGTGGGAGAATCTCGAACACTGGGACACAGTGCAAGGTTAAAAATCCCCACCATCTGAACAATGGCCTCTTCTTATTGCTGCCAAACATCAAGATATTGCCACTCATGGGAGAATCTTGAACAATGGGACACTGTTAAAGATTAAAGTTTCCACTATCCCGGCCCTACCCTCTTCTCATTGGTGCTATCAGGCAGGTGGTGCAGAAGCCTGAAGACCCATTCCTCAAGTTCCAACAGCTGCTTCTTCCCCTCTGCCAACATGTGAACTGACAAACAGTACCCCTCAAGAAGAAATCAGTCTCCCCTCCATGGACTCTGTCAATACTTCTCGCAGACTCAGTAAAGCAGTCAGCATAATCGAAGACCCCTCTCACCCTGGACATTCTCTCTCCTCCCCACTCCCACTGGGTAGAAGGTACTAAAGCCTGAAAGCACATACCACCAGGCTCAAGGACAGCTTCTATCCCCCTGTTATCAGACTCTTGAATGAACCTCTTGTACATTAAAATGGACTCTTGACCTCACAATCTATCTCATTATGATCTTCCACCTTGTTGTCTACCTGCTCTGCACTCTCTCCGTAGCTGTTACACTTTATTCTGCATTCTTTTTGTTTTACCTTGTTCTACCTCAGTGCTCTGCATAATTATCTAATCTGTAAATACAATATGCAAGGCAGGTTTCCCCACAGTATTTATTTATTGGGGTACAGAGCAGAATAGGCCCTTCCAGCCTTAGAGCCACAGTCCCCAGCAATTCCCTGATTTAATCCTAGCCTAGTATCAGGACAAATTATACAATGGCCAATTAACCTACCAACTGGTAGGTTGTGGACTGTGGAGGGAAAGCAGAGCACACAGTACACACCAACGCAGTCACTGAGAGAATATACAAACTCCTTACAGGCAGAACCGGGAATTGAACCCAGGTCACCAGTACTGTAAAACATTTTGCTAACCATTATGCTACTGTGCCACCCCTTATATTGGTACATCTGATAATATTTAACTGTGACCTATATCGAAACCAATATACACCTTTTCATTCAGTCCTGTGGTCCCTGTTTGATCGTCACTGGTAATGATCAATTTTAGATGCGTTTACTGCAAAGTTTACATTGATTCTATAAGCTTAGTGCTCAAAATATCTGATATGAATATTCCTCTCAAAAGAAAGAAGGCAGTTTCAGGAAATGAGAACAGGACTTTGGAGATGCTAGCAGGGAAGCCTTCTCCGAGGGCCATCACCTCGTCGTGGTGGAGAGGCTTGTAAGTTCCTGAGATCCCAAGAGCGATGCTGTCTGGAGTTTAGCTCCCATGGTGGTAAGGTCAAGAGGGAAGTTCCAGACAAAGAGCAATCTAACCAAGACCCCAAAGGTGGAATTGGCAGAAGATTGTGACACACAAGAGCTGTATAAGATGATGAGAGGCATTGATCGTGTGGATAGTCAGAGGCTTTTTCCCAGGGTTGAAGTGGCTAGCATGAGAGGGCAGGGTTTAAAGATGCTTGGAAGTAGGTACAGAGGAGATGTCTGGGGTACGTTTTTTTACGCAGAGATGTGGAGTGCGTGGAATGGGGTGGTGGCGATGGTGGTGGAGGCGGATATGACAGGGTCTTTTAAGAGACTCCTGGACAGGTACATGGAGCTCAGAAAAATAGAGGGCTATGGGTAACCCTAGGTAATTTCTAAGGTAAGGACATGGTCAGCACAGCTTTGTGGGCTGAAGGGCCTGTATTGTGCTGTAGGTTTTCTATGTATCACAACAGCAGTGAAGTCCGAGGAAGGCTGCAGCAGATAAGGGTCTTCAGTCATCTTGTACTCCATCTCACTGAACACTGATCTGATCTGCCAAGGTGGCTGTGTGTGCATCAGCTTCCCCATGTTAAACAAAGTCACACACAGGCATTCTCCATTACGGGAATCCACCTTAGCAAGAAAGCAAAGGGTTTCTTGTAAGCATTGTTTTAATTGACTTAGAGATCTTGGAAAGTGAGGTCCTGCTTCAGCTGGAAAGGCTGAACAAAGACTTTTTATGGTGGTTGGGGTGCAGGGCAAAGACTTTTCATAGAGATTGCAGATTAGTGTAGGAAATAACAACAAGCATGGCACATGGAATAACTGATAATGTTATCCAGCTGTTCAGAAGATCTGATGTCCTGGCATCTGGCTCGCTCATTGCATTGGAAACTCAGCTGGGGTGCAGAATATAAGCAAAGTGTAAAGTTGGTATTAGGTTAAGGTCTGGAACAACAGGGTCAGGAATATATTTATTTATTTATTTATTGTTGACATACAGCACAGAATAGGCCCTTCTGGCCCTTCAAGCCATGCTGCCCAATAACCCCATATTTAATCCCATCCTAATTATGGGACAATTTACAATCACCAATTAATCTACCTGCTGCCATATCTTTGGACTCTAGGAGGAACATTAGAAAATTGGAAAGTTTTTGACAAGAACAGGTCATTTGGCCCAACAAAGCTTCCCGAATTCCTATTCACATAGTGTGTTGAAATAACCATTGAGTTTCGATTTGAAAGTCTCTAAGGTACTCTTCTCAACTACACAACTAGGTAGTTTGTTCCATGTGTTCACCACTCGCTGTGTAAAGAAATGTTTCCTCATGTTAGTCTGAAATCTCACCTTAACCAGTCTCCACCCATGGCCCCATGTCCTTGATAATGGATTAATTTAAGCAGGTAGCATCCACTTTACTTATACCCTTAATGATTTTGAACACTTCTATCATGTTTCTTCTCATTCCACGGCTACTTAGGCTAAAACAAAAATAATTATTTCAATCTTTCTTCACAGCTCATACCGTGTAGACCCCAAATGAGTCTACACACCCTTCTCTGCACTCTCTCCAGTGCCTTCACATCCTCACACAATATGGAGACCAAAATTGTACACTGTACTCAAGGCATAGCCTCACAAGTGCATGATATAGCTTAAGGAGAACATCTCTAGACTTGAAATCCACTGAATGTATTATATAGCCCAACATTCTATTAGCCTTCCTAATCGCTTCTGTGCATTGTCCAGATGTTGATAGTGATGGGTCTCCCAGGATGTTGAAATCTTTCTCACGTGGTGCGCTTTCTAATTCAAGACCCACTTTGTGTATTTATATCTAATATTTCCACTTCCTTTATGTAATACTTTAGATTTACTTACATCAAATGTCATTAGTCATTCATCTGCCTACATCTGGATTTTGTTTAGATCTGCAGCCTGAATGTTATCAGGCCTTCCACCTAATTTTGTGTCATTGGAAAACTTTACTAGTTTATTTGTTATATGCTTATCCAAATCATTAATGTAAGTAAAAAACAGAAGCAGCCTCAAAACCGATCTCCACGAAAACCCGCTTTTAACATCTAGATGTGAAAATAATCCTCTCACCATAATTCATTGTTTTCTGTTTTTGAGCCAATTCTGCGCCCATTCGCACACCTTACCCTGAGCCCCTACTTCCTGTAACTTGATTATTAACTTCTCATGGGGCACCTTGTCAGAAGTCTTCTGAAAATCCAAATAAACAATATCAACCACCCTATTGTTATCATAAATTTTAGTTGCCTCTTCATAGAACTCCAGCATATTAGTAAAACATGATTTCCCTTTTCTGAACCCATGCTAGCTTTCTGCTAACATGCCTATTCTTACCAGTTGCTTTTCCATCTCATTCTTGATTATTGTTTCCATTGTTGTTGTTCGTCCTTCGGAGTCGAAGATGACCACGACTTCTGTCAGGTGGAGGGTTTGTGACTGTGGGTCCGGAGGTGACTGGTGAGGCCAATCCGGGCCCTGAAAGCTCGCCCAAATGTGGGACACATGAGGGTAGGTGCTGCAGTGGAAGTGGAGGTAGCTCGAGCCTTGCGCGCGGAGCGTTTCCTCTGAGCCTCTGCGGTGCGTCTGATTTCTGCTGATTTCCATTACCTTGCCTGCAATACACGTTAAGCTTACTGTGTCAGCTACTAGAGTCAATGCGGTCACCCACCTTATATACTGGGACAACATTAATCCATTTCCAGACCTTAGGGATTTCACCAGCCTTCAACGATTTTTCAAAAATACATGCTAGGGGTTTGTATATACTGTATAATCACAGACCTCTTTAAGTACCCTTGGATATATGTTGTCTGACCCTGGAGATTTATTAACTTTCAGCCATACCAGTGGAAGCAGGACCTCACGTTCTAAGATCTCTAATCAATAAAAACAATCTTATTCTTCTCTACACTTATTGGCATATTGCTAACATCTTTGCAGATGAATCCTTTAGCAAAATGTGAGTTATGAGTATCCACTATGTCCTTCTCTGCATATCTTAACACCTGCTATTATTACTAATACATATAACTTCCTCTTTGACTTTTATGACTAAAGCATTGAAAAAAAATCCCTTAGGATTTTAGCATTGACGGTAATATCCTTCTCAACCTGCTTTTTGGCAATCCAAATTTCCCTCTTGACTATAGTTCTCATATTTTCATAATGCCTATGGTTAACATCATTAATACTTCTTTCTGATCTCCTTACATAGCTGTCTTTTCAATAATTGTATGTAGATCTTTATCCATGTCATTGATCTATTGTTTTTTATTGCTTCTCCTGACTTGGGCATGAACACTTCCTGCACTGGATATATTTCCTCTTTAAGCTGACGGCATTATTCCTCAGTGACTCAATGTCAAGCAGCTCCTTCCAGTTTACCTTATAATGCTTTTGTTGCATCCGCGCAAAAACTTTGCCTTTCTAAAATTCAATTTAATGAAACGAGAGCACCCAGAGAAAATCCACACGGGCTCAGGGAGAATGTACAAGCTCCTTACAGGCAGCCGCAGGAATTGGACTGGGTCGCTGGAACTGGATTGCACAGTGCTAACCACTATGCTACCATGACTGGATGCTATTGTAATTATATGTGCTATATGTGTTCTGTGTGTGACTGCATGTATAGTATCTTGCACCTTAGCCATGGAGGAACATTGTTTCATTTAACTGTATAAGTGTGCATGGTTAAATAACAGATAAACTTGAACTTGTATGTGACTGAACCTAGGTCCAGAGTACTTGTCTATTTCCCGGTTCTCATTAAACTTACCAGGATCACTGGACAATGGATCATATTGCTGTGGAGGCTTTAGAAATGGTATGGAAGAGGTTCACTGGGGTTTTGGCTGGATTAGGAATCTTGGTGCCCACATCCATAGATCCTTCAATATTGCCTTGCAAATTGATGGGACTGTTAAGAAGACATGGTGTGTTGGCCCTCATTAGTCGGGGGATTGTGTTCAAGAGTTGCAAGGTTTCAGATCTATAAAGCTCTGACTAGTCCACACTTGGAGCACTTCACCCCACGTCCTCTCCTCCTTCCCTTTCTCCCATGGTCCACTTTCCTCACCTATCAGATTCCTCCTTCTCCAGTCCTTGACCCTTCCCACCCAGCTGGCATCACCTATCACCTTCCAGCCAGCCTCCTTCCCCTCCCTCCACCTTTTCACTCTGGCACCTTCCCCCTTCCTTCTCAGTCCTGAAGAAGGGTCTTGGCATGAAAAGTTGACTGCTTATTCATTTCCATAGATACTGCCTGACCTGCTGAGTTCCTCCAGCTTATAGTGTGTGTTGCTTTGTGTTCATTTCTGGTCACCTCATTATAGGAAAGATGGGAAAGCTTTAGGGAGATTGCAGCACAGATTTACCAGGATGCTGCCTGGATTAGAGAGCATGTCTTATAAGGACAGGCTGAGCGAGCTAGGGTTTTTGTCTTTGGAGTGAAGGAGGATGAGAGGTGACTTGATAAAGATGTAAGATAAGAGGCATAGATTGAATGGATAGCAAGAGACTTCTCAGGATGCAAATGGCTAATTCAAGGGGGCATAATTTTAAGGTAATTGGAGGGAAGTATAGGAGGTATGTCAGAGCTAATTTTTTTTATCGGGTGGTCTGTGCATGGAACACTTTAGCAGTGGTAGAGGCAGATACATTAGGGACATTTAAGAAACTCTTAGATAAAGTGGCATGCAAAAGTTTGGGCGCCCCTGGTCAAAATTTCTGTTACTGTGAATAATTAAGTGAGCAGAAGATGAACTGATCTCTAAAAGTCATAAAGTTAAAGATGAAACATTCTTTTCAACATCTTAAGCAAGATTAGTGTATTATTTTTGTTTTGTACAATTTTAGAGTGAAAAAAAGGAAAGGAGCACCATGCAAAAATTTGGGAACCCCAAAAGATTTGAGCTCTCAGATAACTTTTACCAAGGTCTCAGACATTAATTAGCTTGTTAGGTCTATGACTTGTTCACAGGCATTGTTAGGAAAGGCCAGGTGATGCAAATTTCAAAGCTTTATAAATAAATACCCTGACTCCTCAAACCTTGTCCCAAAAATCAGCAGCCATGGGCTCCTCTAAGCAGCTGCCTAGCACTCTGAAAATTGAAATAAATGATGCCCACAAAGCAGGAGAAGGCTGTAAGAAGATAGTAAAGCATTTTCAGGTAGCCGTTTCCTCAGTTCATAATGTAATTAAGAAATGGCAGTTAACAGGAATGGTGGAGGTCAGGTTGAGGTCTGGTAGACCAAGAAAACTTTACAAGAGAACTGCTTATAGGATTGCTAGAAAGACAAATCAAAACCCCCATTTGACTGCAAAAGACCTTCAGGAAGATTTAGCAGACTCTGGAGTGGTGGTGCACTGTTCTACTGTGCAGCGACACCTGCACAAATATGACCTTCATGGAAGAGTCATCAGAAGAAACCCTTTCCTGTGTCCTCACCACAAAATTCAGCATCAGAAGTTTTCAAAGGAACATCTAAACGAGCTTGATGCATTTTGGAAACAAGTCCTGTGGACTGATGAAGTTAAAATAGAACTCTTTGGCCGCAATGAGCAAAGGTATGTTTGGAGAGAAAAGGGTGAAGAATTTCATGAAAAGAACACCTCTCCAACTGTTACGCACAGGGGTGGATCGATCACACTTTGGGCTTGTGTTGCAGGCAGTGGCACAGGGAACATTTCACTGGTAGAGGGAAGAATGAATTCAATTAAATACCAGCAAATTCTGGAAGCAAACATCATACCATCTGTGAAAAAGCTGAAGATGAAAAGAGGATGGCTTCCACAACAGGATAATGATCCTAAACACTCCTCAAAATCCACAATGGACTACCTCAAGAGGTGCAAGCTGAAGGTTTTGCCATGGCCCTCACAGTCTCCCAACCTAAACATCATCAAAAATCTGTGGATAGACCTCAAAAGAGCAGTGCATGCAAGACGGCCCAAGAATCTCACAGAACTAGAAGCCTTTTGCAAGGAAGAATGGGTGAAAATCCACAAACAAGAATTGAAAGACTCTTAGCTGGCTACAGAAGGTATTTACAAGCTGTGATACTTGCCAAAGGGGTGTTACCAAGTACTGACCATGCAGGGTGCCCAAACTGTTGTTTCGGGCCCTTTTCCTTTTTTGTTATTTTGCAACTGTAAAAGATGGAAATAAAAAAGTAATCTTGCTTAAAATATTAAAGAAATGTGTCATCTTAAACTCTATGCCTTTTGGAAATCAGGTCATCTTTTACCCGCTTAGCTATTCACGATTACAGAAATTTTGACCAGGGGTGCCCAAACTTTTGTATGCCACTGTATGCACATGGATGATAGGAAAATGGAGGGCTATGTAGGAAGGAAGGGTTAGGTCGAACTTAGAATTTGTTAAAAGGTCAGCACAACATCATTAGTGTCAGGGACAATATAGACACAATGGGCTGAAGGGCCTGTTCCTGTGCTGTACTCTTCTAGGTTCTAGGCACTGTTCAATATGCAAATAAAGGGAAATAGAAGTGTGTTGTGCTATCACGAGCCACAATACCCAACAATCCAGAAAATCTGCTGGTCTAAAACTATCCGAGTCCCTGTGGTGTGCGTGGCCCCTCAACGCTACTCTTGCTATTCAGTAAGATGTAAACTTGGCCTCAGCTCCTCTTCCCCATCTGCTCCCCATAACCCTTGTCTCCCCCCATTGATTAAACATCTGTTTCTGTAGTGCTCTGGGGAGCTTTTGAAATATTACAAACGCATGAACCCTGATTCTAACTTATGAATAATGCAAAGTGCAAAGTTCAAAGTAAATTTACTATCAAAGTACATAAATATTACTATATACAATCTTGAGATTCATCTTCTTGCAGGAATTTACTGGAAATAAAGAAATACGATCTAATTTTATGGAGAAACTATTCATAAACAGACAAATGATGTCAAACGCCAACGTGCAAAAGAAGACAAACAGCAAATAAAAATAATATTGAGAATATGAATTGTAAGGATACTCTGAATGTGAGACTGTATGCTGCAGTTTCAGTTCAGAATAGTGGTGACGGAAGTTCTACACACTGGTTCAGGAAGCTGATTGTTGTAGGGTAATAACTGTTCCTGCACCTCGTGGTGTTGGACCTGAGGCTTCTGTACCTCCTTCCCTACAACAGCAACAAGAAGAGGCATGGCCTGGATGGTGGGTGTACTTTATGATGGATACTGCTTTCTTGTGACAGTGCTCCATGTCAATGTACTGAATGCTGAGATGGGCTTTGCTTGTGACGGACTGAGCTTTATCCATCGCTCCCTGTAGCTTCTTCCATTCCATACTGGCAACCGGTTAAAATACTCTCCAGTGTGCTTCTTCAGAACTTTGTCAATTTTATTTACTGTATTTAGCAATAAAGCACGGAGTAGACCCTTCTGGACCTACGAACCACGCCGCCCCAGCAAACCCGATTAACCCTAACCTAATCGGCGGACAATTTACAATGACCAACTAAAATCCCTGCTATGTCTTTAGTCTTTTGAAGGAAACTTGAGGACTGAGAGCCAGGAGAAAACCCACGCATTCCATGAGAAGGACATAGAAACATAGAAGCATAGAAAATAGGTGCAGGAGTAGGCCATTCGGCCCTTTGAGCCTGCACCGCCATTCAGTATGATCATGGCTGATCATCCAACTCAGAACCCTGTACCTGCTTTCTCTCCATACCCCCTGATCCCTTTAGCCACAAGGGCCATATCTAACTTCCTCTTAAATATAGCCAATGAACCGGCCTCAACTGTTTCCTGTGGCAGAGAATTCCACAGATTCACCACTCTCTGTGTGAAGAAGTTTCTCCTCATCTCGGTCCTAAAAGGCTACCCCTTTACCCTTAAACTGTGACCCCTCATTCTGGACTTCCCCAACATCGGAAACAATCTTCCTGCATCTAGCCTGTGCAATCCCTTTAGAATTTTATACGTTTCAATAAGATCGCCCCTCAATCTTCTAAAATTCCAGTGAGTATAAGCCTAGTCGATCCAGTCCTTCTTCATATGAAAGTCCTGCCATCCCAGGAATCAATCTGGTGAACATACAGAGACTCTTTACAGAAAGGCACTGAAATTCAACTTTGAAATCTGGAACTGCACACCCTGCCTGCCCCCCATTGAGCTGACTGAATTTGGTGACATGAGGAATCTATGAAAACTTCCAAAGAAGTAGAGGCACTGCTGTGCCCTTGTTATAATGACACTTTGTGATGATAAGATTCTTCATCAACCCCAGGCCGATTTTGTATCATTGATGGAAGTTATTTTGCACACTGAAGTGAAAGCTGAGTTTGTTGACAGGTGCAATGATAAACTTACTTGCTGCAGCACCACAGGTACATAGCATTAGGTAATAAGCATCCAGAAGAAAAACATAAATTGTACAAGATTTTTGCAAGAAGGAACACAACGAGAACAAAAATAAGGAAGGCTATTGTTGTGGAAAGTATCAAAGTGGTCACGTGTAATTAGGTTTGTGCGGGTTGGCTGCAGAAATGAAAGGTTGAAGGAGAACAGGTGTTCCTGAACCTGGCGGTGTATGACTTCAGGCATCTGTACTTACTGCCTAATGGTAGCTACGAGAAACTCTCACGGCCCAGATGGATTTTGATAGGTGTGGCCTTCTTGAGGCAGCACCTCATGTTGATAATGCAGGGAGGGATGAGCCGGTGAAACACTGGGCTGAGCCCACTACATACAGTATGTTCTTGCCCATTTGAATTGCTATACCAAACCATGACACATTCTCTCAGTCATCCTCAATCCCCAATAATATTCCTGTCTCCTATCCTCTCATAGATGCCCATTAACTTCCCCCTCATTTTTCCACCAGTCACCAGCACTAGGGGGTAATTTATGGGCCTACCAACTAGCAGACAGTTGAGAGTGAGGTGGAGCACACTGAAGGAAACTCACACAGTAACAGAGCAAACGTGCAGAACTCCACACAGACAAGAGATGGTACCTGAAGTCAGGATTGAACTTGGGTCACTAGATCCATGGACAACATCACTACCTTTCTCCCACTGGGGAGAAAATCCAAATGCCTGAAAGCATGTACCATCAGGCTCAAGGACATCTTCCACTCTGCTGTTATGGGATTTTTGAATGATCCCCAAGTATGATAAGATGAAATCCTGACCTCGGTATTTATCTCATTATGGCCTTTATACTTTATTGTAGTGCACACAAAATGCTGGAGGAACACAGCAGGTCAGGCAGCATCTATAGAAAGGGATAAACAGTGTTTCAGAGGGAGACTCTTTGAAGGGTCTTGGCCCGAAGCATCGAATGATTATTCCTTTCAATAGATGCTGCCTGACCTGCAGAGTTCTTCCAGAATTTTGTCTGTATTAGTCTAGATATCCAGCACCTGCAGAATGCCTTGTGTTTATGATTTGCACCTTATTGTCTAACTGCATACTGCACATTCTCTGTAGCTAATAACACTTTATTCTGATCTTTTTTTTTAATTGTTGTAGCTTGTAATACAGTATGTGCAAAAGTCTTAGGCACATATATAGAGCTAAGGCTTTTGCATAGTATTGTATGTACCGTATATTGGTTAAAACTGGAAGGTGGCTGGGTGGGAAACAGAAATAAGAGTAATTGGCTTGTATTAGCTCAGTAGTATTAAGTATTATTTGGTAACTGGAAAGACTTAATATACAGAGCCGTGCAAAAGCCTTAAGCACTCGAGCTATATATATGTGCCTAAGCCTTTTGCAGAATACCGTACCTCAATGCACTATGTATGAAATTAATCAGTGTGCATGGTAGGCAAGACAAGCTGTTCACTCTGCCTTGGTACATCTGACAATAATAAACCAATTCCAATACCAATTCTACCCTTAAGATTAAATCACACGAGCTATTGGGACACCCTGCCAAATGGGTGGGAGCCCTCAGGACAATGTCAATGAATTTGTTTTGGATTGCATTCTCTACCCTCTGCAGTAACTCAAGCCCTCAGACTGAGGAATGATTTCTTTATGCACTCGATTGGTTATGCATTGTCAATCAGACGTCACCAACAAGGACATAATCTTAAATGATTGCCGTTCATTCGTAAATATAGCCTCCGCTGTGGGCAAAGCCTCTTCATGGCCGTAGTCAAGTGATTTATCCCAGGCATTGGTTCCCCACCTGCTACTGCATTGAGTGGTTTACACTCATGAAAATAAGTGAAATAACGACTTAAAGTAGTTATGGCCTTTCTTTAGGAAATTATTCTTTTGACATTAGCAGGTGATTAATTCTATAATGTAAAGCAGGCTCTGCTCCATGTAGAAAATGAGATCTAAAATTCCCCCCTGACGTATCCACAGCTGCAAAAACATATGAGGCATTAGCAAGACACATATAATGCTGGAGGAACTCAGCAGTTCAGACAGCATCTATGGAAATGAATAAACAGTCAATGCTTAGGGCTGAGACCCTTCATCAGGATATGGAAACATTGCCAAAATGGTCACAAGGAGCTATCCATACAGTTCAGTGCAACACCACTGCCTGGTAACCATCAATAGATTCTTGGACCTCAACTAAGGCTTAGATCATGTTTCAATTGCACTGATTACATTAACTCTTAACTTTATGGATTCACATCCCAGTCCAGGCATGGAAACCAAATGAATCACTAATTCATGCACCAGGAGACTGGCGCACAGCACAACAGGCCCTTCAGCCCACAATCTTGTGTCAATATTTAAACCTTCTCCAAGATCCCAATAAAACCATAAGATATAGGAGCAAAATTAGGCCATTTGGCCCATTGAGTCTGCTCCGTCATTTCATCATACCTTATCCATTTCCTTTTTAACCCCATTCTCCTGCCTTCTCCCCATAACCTTTCATGCCCTGACTAATCAAGAACCCATCAACCTCCCCACTAAGTACACCCAGTGACCTGGCCTCCACAGCTACCAGTGACTACAAGTTCCACAGATTTACCACCCTCTGGCTGAAGAAATTCCTCCTTACCTCTATTCTAAATGGACGTCCCTCTATTTTGAGGCTGTGTCCTTCGGTCCTTGACTCCCCCAGCAAAGCAAACATCCTCTTCACTCTATCTAGGCCTTCCAACTTCAATAGGCATCAATGAGATCCCACCACATTCTTCTAAATTCCAGTATTACAGGCCCAGAACCTAAAAACGCAGTTCATATGATAACCCTTTCATTCTCAGAATCATTTGTGTGGACCTCTTCTGAACCCTCTCCAATGTCAGCACATCCTTTCTTAAATAACGGGTCCAAAACTGCTCACAACACTCCAAGTGAGGCCTCATTAGTATCTTATACAGCCTCAGCATTACGCCTTTGTTTTTATATTCTAGTATTCTTGAAATGAATACTAACATTGCCTTGGCTTTCCTCACCATCGATTCAACCTGCAAATTAACCTTTAGGGAATCCTGCAGAAGGACTCCCAAATTCCCTTCAACCTCAAGAGTCTTGAATTTTCTCCTAGTTTATTCCTTCTATGCAAGTGCATGGCCATACATGACCCAACATTATTCCATCTGCCACCTCTTTGTCCATCCTCCTCATCTGTCTAAGTCCTTCTGCTGCCTCTCTGCTTCTTCAACGCTACCTGCCCCACCACATTTCTTCACATCATCCACAGATTTGTCAACAAAGCCATTAATTTCATCATCCAAGTCACTGACAAACAATGCAAAAAGAGTCAATCCCAACACAGGCTACTGTGGAACACCACTAGTCACCGACAGCCTATCAGAAAAGGCTCCCTTTATTTCCACTCTGCCTCCTGCCAATCAGCCAACGCTCTATCCATACTAGTATCTTTCTTGTAATTCGATGGGCTATTATCTTGTTAAGCAGCCTCATCTTTGGCACCTTGTGAAAGGCTTTCTGAAAATCCAAGTAAACAATGTCAACCAATTCTCTTTTGTCTATCCTATTTGTCCTATCTTGTCCTGTGTCACCAAGTACTCCATAACCTCATCCTTAACAATTGACTCCGAGATCTTCCCTGCCACTGAGGCCAGGTTAAGTGGTCTATAGTTTCCTTTCTTAAAGAGTGGAGGTGTATTTGCAATTTTCCAGTCCTCTTTACCATGGCACACTACTAGTGTCTTCTACAGTGAAGACTGATGCAAAATACTCATTTAGTACATCTGCCATCTCCTTGTCCTTCATTATAATTTTTCCAGCCTCATTTTCTAGCAGTCCTATGTCCACTTTCATCTCTCTTTTACTTTTTACATACTTAAAAAAGCTTTTACTATCCACTTTGATATTGCTTACTAACTTGCTTTCATATTTCATCTTTTCCCTCCTAATGATTCTTTTAGTTGCTCTCTGTAGTATCACGGTCTGGTTCGTGGATTCCTCATTCCAGTTATTTCCTTTTCCCCATGTTCTGTTGGGCGCCTTGATTAAGGCACCTGATCTTCATTTTGTACTGGCAACATAGAGGCTCCAGGTTACAGCGGTGATTGCTGGACCGTTACCAGAAGCACATCACCGGAAGCCAGTCGTCTCACCGTAGCCACTGTGGCTATGCTCATTCCGGGACCACCATGAGTCGTGAATTCTGGTTCCTTTGGTGCCTGTGGCTGCTTAGCAAATTCAGTCGTTTTTTTGTCCAGCCGAGCTGCCAGCTGTTTTGCCGCTGCTCCGAGTAAGGTACAAACTCTGTCATTTTCATGGTCAGCCGAAGACTTGCCGGCTGTTTGCTGCCGCTTCGAGTAAAGATACAAATGGACCGTCGTGTGGTTTTTTTCTCCTCATTGTCCAAGTCCTTTCCAGCTGAGTCGGTCTGGCCATTTGCCGCCACTCTGAGTTGGGGGTTCTGTCTCTTCGTTGTCCAAGTCCTTATGGCTGAGTAGGTCTGGCCGTTTGCCGCTACTCCGAGCTGGGTATTCTGTCTTTTCGTGGTCCAAGTCCAGTCTAAGTCCAAGCTCATGGTCCGAGTTCCAGTCCAAGTCAAGATCCAAGTTCCGAGTCCAAGTTGTGATCCAAGTTCGGAGTCCAAGCTGAGGTCCAGGGTCTGAGTCCAAGTCAAGTTCAAGTCCAGGTTTCAAGTCCAAGTCCTAGTCCAGGTTTTACTGGTTTGTTATCCAATGTTTACGTCCATGTTGACATTTAGTCCTCGCTCCCTGGCCTTCCTAGTAACTATCAATAAACACTGTTCTGTATATAACTACCTCTGCCTGTATCCTGCACTTGGGTCCGCTCTCAATGCCCCCTTGTAACATTTAGGTTTTTAAAAGCTTCCCACTTTTCTAAATTTTCACTCATTTTTGCTTTGTTATATGCCCCCTCTTCTGCTTTTACATTAGCTTTGAACTTTCCTTGTCAGCCACGGTTGTTCTATTTTGCAATTTGAGTATTTCTTCATTCTTGAAATGTATTTATCTTGCACCTTCCTCATTTTTCCCAGAAACTCGCGACCCCTGACACTCTTGACCATCCAGCATACCTCTATTGTCTTCCACACTGATGCAAAATGCTGATTCAATTCATTGTCATTTCCTCATCCCCCATTGAAGGTCTCTCCTGGATCTGGTTTACTTCTTGCCTCCAAACACTGATTGGCCACTGTTCAAGATCCCAGTTAGCGTTCTCAATTGGTTGTGTAGCAGATGGCATAATGCTTTACAGTGCCAGCAAGCTGGGTTCAATTCCTGCCACTATCTGTAAGGAGTTTGTACATTCTCCCCGTGAATGCATGGATGCTCCTTCTTTCTCCCACATTCCAAAGATATAACAATTACAGCACGGAAACAGGCCATCTCGGCCCTTCTATTCCATGTAGAGGTTAGTAGATTAATTGGTCACATTGATATAATAGGGTCGTGTGGACTTGTGGGCCCAGAAGGACCTGTTATCGTGTTGTATCTCTAAGTGAATAAAAGAATTAATCTAATGCTTCCATCTGCAGAGACTGCCATTTTTCATTCATGCATCTGACTAGCTAAGAGTCTCTTAAATGTCTTTAATGTATCAACCCTGGCAGCATGTTCCACACATACACCACTCTGTATCAAAAGCCTGCCTCTGACATCCCCCCACACTTTCCTCCAATCATCTTAAAATTATGCCCCTTCATATTAGCCATTTCCACCCTGGGAAAAAAAGCACCGGCTGATTCTTATCATCTTATACTCTCACATCAACTCACTTCTCAATCCTCCCTCACTCCAATCAGAAAAGCCTTTTCTCTTAAGACAGGTTTTCTAATCCGGGCAGCATCCTCATATACTTCCTTTGTACCCTTTCTAAAGCTTCTACATCTTTCTTATAATGAGGGAACCAGAACGGAAGACAATACTCTAAGTGTGGTCTGATCAGAGTTTTATAGAGCAGCAACATTACTTTGAAATCAGTCCCCTGAGTAATGAAGGCCAACACACCATAACCATCCTATCAACTTCAAAGATTCAAAGTACATTTGTTATCAAAGTATGTGTTCAGATTACAACTCTGAGGTCCATCCTCCTGCAAACAGCCAAGAAACAGAGAAACACCACAGAACCTGTTCAAGAAAACTTCAAACACCCAATGCACAAAAAATGAACAAATTGTGCAAATTTTTCCCCTCAATAATTCAGTGGTTTTGTAATCACCATTATTTTCCTTTATTCAAAATTTAATCTAATTAATTAAATTTAAATTGCCAGGCATCACGATGGAAGATAGGCAGGGTGGAAGTGACTGATATGAGCCAGCACAATTTTAAGGAGATAGGAGGAAAGTAGGGGGGATGTCAGAATTAAGTTCTTTACAAAGAGAGTTGTGGATGCATGGAATGCCCTGCCAGGGGTAATAATGGAAGTAGATGCATTAGGGGCATTTTAAAAAAACTCTTAGACACACACAAAATGCTGAGGAATACAGTGTGAATGTTTTGGGCCAAGAACCTTCATCAGGATTGTGTTTCAGCCTGAAACATCAACTCTTTATTCTTCTTCATAGATGCTAAGTTTCCCCGGCATTTTGTCTGTGAAAGGTCTTGGCCCAAAACATCAACTCTTTATTCCTTTCCGTAATGCTGCCTGACCTGAATTCCCCCAGCATTTTGTGCGTATTGCTCTGGATTTCCAGCTTCTGCAGAATCTCTTGTGTCTTAGATAGACCTTAGATGGATGGTGGAAAAATGGGAGGCTATGTTGGAGGGACAGTTTATCTTGACCTTAGAGAAGGTTAAAATGTCTGCAGATCATGAGCCAAAGAGCCTGTATTGCACTATAATATTCTCCATTCTCTGTAACTTTGGGGTATGGCAGTGTTTCAAAGACAAACAAGAACTTGTTTGTGTTGTGGTCAATATTTAGGTTTCAGTCAGGATGTTTAAAAAAGATAGTTTGGTCCCATTGTTGAAAGTTGGCCACCCATCTTTCCTACAACAATATCTGTTCTTAAAAAAAAATTGTTAGAAAGCAACTTGGGGGCTTCAGAGAAGCACAATGCACAAGGACATTGTAAATGTCCCTTAGAAAAAATTTCATTCCATTGTATTTGTGGCTTTGGGTTAAAATAGCAAGAACAGCTGTGTAGTATGTCAGCCTAAACCTTATTTGCGAAGCCATGGGGCCATGTCATTGTTAATCAGAGCTGTCCCCACTTACAGAAGTAGTACACGGTCACTGAGACTGTAATACCACTGTAATAAAAAGAAAAATGCCAAACTCATCATATCATAGAACACAGATCACTATAGCACACTACAAACCCTTCAGCACAGGATCTTGATCCTACCTTATAACTTGCTCTAAGATCAATCAAACCTTTACCTCCTACATTGCTCTCCATTTTTCTATCATCCATGTGCCTATCTAAGAGTTTCTTAAATGACCCTAATTTTATCTGCTTCTACCATCACCCATGGCAGTGCGTTCCACATTCTGTGTAAAACACTTACCCCTGACCCTATACATTCCTCCAATCACCTTAACGTTATGCCTCTCCAAGTTAGCCATTTCCATTTCTGGCCTGGGAAATAGTCTCTGGCTAGCCACTCAATCTATGCCTCCTATCATCTTGTTCACCTCTGTGCCGGGAGCTGTACAATAGATCTATTCTATATAGCTATATCCTGGGAGGATACAGGATCGTTTATAATTTTTATGTGCATTCATCATTTTTGTGGTGGCGTGTTGGGGAGGAAGCATTAAGAAGAGGGACGCCTCACGTCTTAATAAGCTGGTAAGGAAGGCGGGCTCTGTCGTGGGCAAAGTACTGGAGAGTTTAACATCGGTAGCTGAGCGAAGGGCGCTTAGTAGGCTACGGTCAATTATGGAAAACTCTGAACATCCTCAACATAGCACCATCCAGAGACAGAGAAGCAGTTTCAGCGACAGGTTACTATCGATGCAATGCTCCTCAGACAGGATGAAGAGGTCAATACTCCCCAATGCCTTTAGGCTTTACAATTCAACCACCAGGACTTAAGAACTTTTTAAAAGCTATTATTAATGCTTATTGAGATAGTGATTTAGATGCATATCATATTTTTTTAATGAGTTAAGTATTGTATGTAATTAGTTTTGCTACAACAAGTGTATGGGACATTGGAAAAAAAAAAGTTGAATTTCCCCATGGGGATGAATAAAGTATCTATCTATCTATCTATCTTTGTTGAATTTGAAAGGAACTCATTTTGCCTCAGGCCTATTTTATGATTTTAATGAAAGAATATTATCACTTTTGCTCATTTTGATTTTAAAATTTTGTCATTTGTACTGTTCTCAAACAGAACCAAGGGTGTGAGTTGGTGTAGTGCTCTCCAATAGTGGGATCATCAGGACCTTGCTAAGTGTTTGTCATAGGTTCAGAGTAACACTGCCCTCCCTGTCCGATACTAAGCTTGGTCAGACCACACTTGGAGTATTGTAAGCAGTTTTGGCCCCCTTATCTAAGAAGGGATCTGCTCGCATTGGAGGGATCCAGAGGAGGTTTAAGAGAATGAAAGGGCTAACGTGTGAGGAGCGTTTGATGGCTCTGGGCTGGTACTCGCAGGAGTTGCGAAAAATGAAGGGGATCTCGGGAAAAGCTTTTTGAAAGTCCTATTTTAAAGACTTAGATAGAGTGGACACGGAAAGGGTTTTGTCCATTAGTGGGGGGGATCTAGGGCCAGAGGTCTTAGTCTCAGAATATAAGGAACAGAGGTGAGGAGGAATTTTTAGTCACAGCATGATGAATCTATGGAATTACTTACCACAGCCGGCCAAGTCATTGGGTATATTTAAAGTGGAGGGTGATAGGTTTTTTTAATTAGTAAGAGTGTCAAAGGTTACAGGGAGAAAGCCGGAGAACGGAGTTGAGAAGGATAATAAATCAGCCATAATGGAATAGCAGAGCAGAGTCAATGGGCTGAATGGTTTAACTCTACTCCTACGTTTTATGTTCTGTTTAACAAATGCTTTGGGTGGAGGATATTTCCTTCCTGGTCACAATAAATCACTTCACACTGCATTCATACCATTTGCACGTTTTTTTTTCTTTGCAAACTCCTTCGCCTCGTTCTGTGCTAGAGAGAGATTTTTTTTTTATTTTAGGGTTTTTCCAGACACTGTATGGAATTGGTGTCAGCAGCTAGGCAGACTCGAGCTACTTGCCAGCCTAGGAATGTTCGTCATACATTGCCAGACGCTGACCGCAGACTCTAATCAGCCCTGCGTTCCACCTCTTGGGCTCAGCTGAGACAATATCCCATTTACACCAGAGCTGTGGAAGCACAATGGAATAGGATCCTGCCACTGGGTGTAGCTTGACAGTCGCAGTTAAAGAACTAGACAAAGAAATATTATAGGCTTTACCACTATCAATCCCACATTGTTAGCCTTTACTGTGTGACATATACCACATAAATTGTGCTTCTGGTAACTAACAGACAAGCTGTCAGCTGCACTGTGACCCTTAAAATAAAGGTTAAAGACCCTTTTCAAAGATTAGCTTTATTTGTCACATTGAAATGTCAAAACGTATAATTTAATGCAGCAAGACTTTTTCTGCTGCGGTTGGATGAGACTAGAGGTAGCGGTCATAGGTTAAAGTTGAAAGGTAAAATATTCAAGGGGAAATTGAGGGGGTCTTCTTCGGTCAGAGGATGATGAATGTGTGAAATGAGTTTCCAGTGGGAGTGGGGGATTTGGGTTTGATTTAGACATTTAAGAAATATTTGAATAAGTACGTGGATGGAAGGGGTACAAAGGTGTCAGGTGTGGGTTGATAGAACTAGAAAAATAACTGTTTAACATGGTCTAGATGGACTGAAGGGCCTTTTTCTGTGAATTATGATTATAGAGTGAGATGCATCATCTTGCCACAGTTGGCAAAACAGTCTGGGGATGTGAAGGGGCCAGCACCACGTGTCGCCATACTTACAACGCCAATAGAAACAGCATGGTAGCATAGTGGTTAGCACAATATTTACAGTACAGGCGACCCATTAGCACAGTGATTAGCACAATACTTACAGCACAGGCGACCCGGTAGTACAATGGTTAGCACAATGCTTTACAGTACAGGCAGTTAGCACAATAATTACATTACAGGTGACCCAATAACATAATGGTTAACATGGCACTTTACAGAACAGGCAGTTAGCACAATGCTTTAGAGTACAGGCAACCTGGTAGCATAGTGATTAGCACAATGCTTTACAGTACAGGCGACCAGATAGCAAAGTCAAGTTTTTTGTCACATGGACAAGTACATGTACATACAGGTACAATGAAACTTACTTGCATTAAACACCACAGGCACAGAACATCATATATATTATACATAATATTTACAAGAAAGAACACAATTACAACAATAAAGTAAATTTTGGTGCCAAGTTATCAGTGGCGCAGTAGTGTAGTGTTAGCACAACGCTTTACAGTGCAGGCAACCTGGGTTCAATTCCTGCCGCTGTCCTGTAAGGAGTTTGTACATTCTCCACATGGCGGCATGGGTCTTCTCTTGGTGTTCCAGGTCCCTCCAACAATCCAAAGACGTATTGGTTGGTAGGTTAATTGGTCATTGTAAATTGTCCAGTGATTAGGCTAGGGTTAAATCGGGCATTGCTGGGCAGCTTGAATACACTTTGACATGAACATGTATGTATGCAGCTTATTCATGTAAGCTCTCCTTTCCTGATATAGAAATGAAAGATTTACACCCTTTAAGATAAGTGGGATAATTCTTTTAAAGACCAGAGACATTTTACTGATAATGGGCTGTATTCTTTGGACATATAAATGGATGACTGACTCACTTGTGTAAAACAAAAGCCGCCACCATCCATTCACGGTTCAGAATGCAAGATACTTCAGAACTAATCCTTAGCCGCAAAAATAGATACAAACTATTTCAAAGCAAGCACTTCCCCAATGTCAACTACAGGACATCTACCAGATGTCTTGCTAATCTCAGCAAGTGGACTTCAGTGCAGGGAAGTGTGAGATCATTCATTCGGGATCCAAGAAATACAAGAAAATTATTTCCTAAACACTGATAAGCAAAGATGTAAGAGGAGGGATATATAGATGATTATGCACAGAGATAATGCAAAGCCTACAGTCAGTAGCCACTTTATTAGGTAGCATCTGTAGCTAATAAAGAGACGACTATGGGTATGTTCATGGTGCTCTACTGCTGCAACCCATTCACATTAAGGTTCAATGTGCTGTGTTTTCAGAGTTGCTCTTCTGCACCCCACTGTTGTAACTCACGTCCATTTGTGTCACTGTTGTTTTCCTGTCAGCTTGACCCAGTCTGGCCATTCTCCTCTGACTTCTCTCATTAACAAAGTGTTTTCACCCACAGAACTGCCACTCACTGGCTGTATTTCTGCTTTGTGCACCATTCTCTGTAAATTCTAGAGTCTGTTGTGTATAAAAATCCCAGGAGATCAGCAGTTTCTGAGATACTGAAATCACCCCGTCTGGCATTATCAATCATTCCATGGTCAAAGTCACCTAGATCACATTTCTTCCCCATTCTGATGTTTGGTCAACTGAACCTCTTGAGCATGCCTGCATGTTTTTTATGCAGTGATTTGCAGCCACTCGATTGACTTATTAGATATTTGCAATGGCGAGCAGCTGTAATTAATGAGGTGGCCACTGAGTGTAGCTGACCATGTACGGAGAGGATGCAATGCTTATATGCAGGCAAAGAAAGCCCCGCAGTGTCTCTACTTTTTGCAAAGGCTGAGGAAAGTCCATTTCCCACCCCCCATCCTCATCACATTCTACAGGGGTTGTATTGAGAGCATCCTGAGCAACTGCATCACTGCCTGGTTCGGAAATTGCACCATCTCGGATCGCAAGACCCTGCAGTGGATAGTGAGGTCAGCTGAGAAGATCATCGGGGTCTCTCTTCCTGCCATCACGGACATTTACACTACATGCTGCATCCACAAAGGAAACAGCATTATGAAGGACCCCGTGCACCCCTCATACAAACTCTTCTCCCTCCTGCCGTCTGGGAAAAGGCTCCAAAGCATTCAGGCTCTTACGACCAGATTATATAACAGTTTCTTCCCCCAAGCTATCAGACACCTCAATACCCGAAGCCTGGACTGACACCTTGCCCTATTGTCCTGTTTAATATTTATTGTAATGCCGGTACTGTTTTGGTGCACTTTATGCAGTCCAGTGTAGGTCTGTAGTCTAGTATAGCTTTCTCTGTGTTTTTTTTTATTACGTAGTTCAGTCTATTTTTTTGTACTGTGTCATGTAACACCATGGTCCTGAAAAACGTTGTCTCATTTTTACTATGCACTGTACCAGCAGTTATGGTCGAAATGACAATGAAAGTTGACATGACTTCACTTGACTTAAAAAGATGGCAAAGTAACAGTTAACTTTGTGGGCCTGGAGCAGGTTTCAGGACTAGAAAACATTTGTTAGACCATGTTAGGTACAGCACCGAAGGAAGGAAGATGAAGTATGGAAGTAGAGTTCATTTGTCATGTGCTGTGTTGTATGATAAGGGTGATCATGGTCCTTCCATGACCATGATTGTTCTTGGCAAATTAGATTATATAGTATATTTATTACAATGTAATAGTAAAGCTTTGCTTTCATTAAATTGACCTATTCCATTGACTCATCTCTGCAAATGCTTTTTGCTCTAAGAGATGTTCCATAGACACTACCAAATAAGAAACCCATTATTTCTGCAAACTCTTTACCATTTGCTTACCATCCGATGACCATGATTATTTTTGGCAAATTTTTCTACAGAAGTAGTTTGCCATTTTCTTCTTCTGGGTAGCATCTTTACAAGACACGTGGCCCCAGCCATTATCAATACTCTTCAGAGATTGTCTGCCTGGCATCAGTGATCGCATAACCAGGACTTGTGATAGCACCAGCTGCTCATACGATCATATGGCTTCATGTGACCCTAACTGGGGGTCTAAGTAGGTGCTACACCTTGCCCAAGGGTCATCTGCAGGCTAGCAGAGGGAAGGAGCACCTTACGTCTCCTAGTGCCCTTCCCTTGGACGACATCGGTGGCGTGGAGAGCAGAAGGCTTGCAGCTTGGGCAACTGCCGGTCTCCCATACAACCCTGCCCAGTATTTTGCATCAGTCTTCACTGTGGAAGACATGAGCAGTATGGTGGAAGTTCCAAGTGTCAGGGGTCATGAAGTGTGTGAAGTTACCATTACTAGAGGGAAGGTTCTAGGGAAACTGAAAGGTCTGAAGGTAGGTAAGTCACCTGGACCAGATGGTGTTAACCACAGAGTTCTGTGAGAGGTGGCTGAAGAGACTGTGGAGGCATTGGTATTGATCTTTCAAGAATCAATTGATTCTGGAATGGTTCTGGAAGACAAGAAATTTGCAAATGTCACTCCACTCTTCTTACAAGTTGAACTCTTGACCTCACAATCTACCTCACTATGATCTCACACCTTGTTGTTAACCTGAGCCGCACTTTCTCTGTGCCTGTTACACTTTATTCTACGTTGTTATTGTTATACAGGGCGAAGGCAGGAGATTGGGTCCGAGAGGGAAGTTGGATCAATCATGATGAAATGGCGGATCAGATTTGATGGGCCACATGGCCTAATTTTGCTCCAATATCTGATGGTCTTATGGTCTTCTCTTCCCCCTCTCCTCTAGCCAGGGCTCCATTCAGATGAAATGAAGAACATAAGAGAGTAGGAGAAGGCCACCTGGCCCCTCAAGAGTTGCTGCCTCAAGAATGCAACATCCAGATGGTTCATTACTGTCACTTAATGATGGAAATCTGTTATCCTTACTTAGACTGGCTTACAGGTGACTCTGGTGATACAGTTAACTTATAGTTACTTTACAGATGAATTGATAAAATACATAGAACTTTAGAACGTAGAACACAATGGCACCAAGATGTAGTGCCAACCTAACCATTCCCTCCTACATAGCCCTCCATTTTTCTATCATCCATGTGCCAATCTGAGAGTTTATTTAATGCCCCTAATGTATCTGCCTCAACCACAACCCTTGCCAGGAGGTTCAATGCACTCATCATTTTCTGTGTAAAAAACCTACCTCTGTCATCACCCCTATATATTCCTTCATCCACCCATCCATTTGGCTTCACTTGCTACCTTCTAACTTGTCCTCCCTCCCTACCACTCTACACCTTTTTATTCTGGCATCTTCCCTCTTCCTGTCCAGTCGTGATGATGGGTCTCGGCCCGAAATGCCAACTGTCTACTCACTTCCATAGATTCTGCCTGACCTGCTGGTCTTCCTCCAACGTTTTGTGTATGCTGTCTTAAAATTATGCCCCCTGGAATAGGTCATTTCCATCCCGGGAAAAGGTTTCTGGCTATACATTCTCTCAGGTCATCTCTCATCCTCCTTTACTTGTAAGAGTAAAGCACTAGCTTGCTCAGCATATCTTCATAGGACCTTCCCTCTAGTCTAGGCAGGACTTGCCTTCCCTTTCACTATCTTAATTGCTCTGTGAAATCCTGGTCCATTCTTCACCTGCTCCTTCTACCCAACACCACCTTCCTGTCCCCTGAGACTTCCCTGTGCAAGAATGGATATGTAATGTCCTTCCTTACTTTCCCCTCTCTCCTCTATCCAGGACTCCTTTCAGATGAAATATAAGAAAATAGGAACGGGAGTAGGCCACCTGGCCCCTCAAGAGTTGCTGCTTCAAGAATGTAACATCTATCATCAAAGATCTCCCACCATCTCGACCATGCAATCAATCTTCTTGCAGCTACCATCAGGCAGGGGGCATCAAGTGCTTCAAAGGGAAAATCCTGGCTCATCCAGTCTATCCTCATAAAGCATGCTCTCCAATCCAGACTTCTGAAGTGGCTACAGTAGGGGTCCACCAAAAAAATAGTAGATAGGAATAAATTCTGAAGAAAGTCTGGACAAAGTTAACTTGTGCTCCCTTGAATATAGAACTTTGGAGGATGACCTAACATATATTAAAAATTATATCTGCATTTGAAATAACTTCCTCTGGCAAGGAAGTAAAAAAAATGTTAAAAACTTGTGTATTGGAAAATTAAATCAGAGTTCATGTCTCCTTGTGGGGGTCTGTTGGAATTCAGTAATGTTCCCATCACTGCAACAGTACTAGGCTAGGACAGTTAGAATATACATTGACCTAAATAAATAAGATTTGTTTCATTTGTGTTCAGATTCTAATTTCCATATGTTTAAACTTTTCCCAATAGTCAAAGGTAGATGCAATTACTGTTGGATTTTATTTATTTCCATCTAATCAGAAGTAAGAAACTTCATAGTTCAAAGTACATTTATTATCAAAGCATGTACGCAATATACAACCCTGTAATTCGTCTTTTCCACAGACAGTCAAAAAACAAATAAGAATCATGGAACCAACCTAATGAAAGAAAAATATCAAATATCAAAACCCCCCTCCCCCCATGTGCAAAAAATATTGTGCAAACGGCAACAAGAAAATGATTGAAAACACGGAATGTAAAACACAAAAGATATGTTTCAGTACAGTTCCTGAATCAAGAAGTCATCTTTGCGGACAGCAAGAGTGTTTTTATGTCTATTCACCGTACATGTCATTAAATATGTCTGTACATAGAACATAGAGCATAGAACAGTTTAGCTTTGTACAGGTCCTTCAGCCCATGATGTTGTACTAACCCATATAAATATACCCTATAATCAATCTAACTTTTCCTTCCTTGTTGTTCCTCTTTGGACTTCATGGTGCATCAGGTGGCAACCTTGCCGTTTCTTTAGCGTTGCTTGTTTTTACAAGCTCAATGCTCAACCCAGCATGGATGGAAAGCAACCAGACTTGAACCCAGGACCACTTGCCTCAAAGTCCAGTGCAGATGCCACTAAACCACCGGCCAGCTTCTTCCCTCCTGCACAGCCCATAACCCTGCATATTTCTTACATCCATGTGCCTATCTAACAGTCTCATAAATGTCCCAAATATATCTGCCTCGGCCACCACTCCTGGCAGTGCATTCCAGGCACCTACCATTCTCTGTATAAAACACCTACCTCTAAAGGTTCAAAGGTTCAAAGATACATTTTATTGTCAAAATATGCACGTACACACAACTCTGATATTTGTCTTCTTCAGATAGCCACGAAGTACAGAAAATCATGGACGTTGTTGGAAAGAAAAGACATCACTCCTCCCAAAATGAAAAAGGAAGAGAAACAAAACTCGCAATCCCTAAAACCTCCCAATCCCTCCCTCGAACAAAAGACCAACAGATCACCCACACCCCCAAAAGCCCCAAAGCCCCAGTCCCCTCCTCTGCAAAAAAGACCAGCAACGATAACATGAAATCCCCAGCCCCCACCCTCACATAAAGAAACAGTGACAATAGCATTAAGACCCCCAACCCCCTCTGCCACGCAGAATAAGAACATCAGACCCAAATTCCCAACTCCTGCCTCGCATAAAAGTAATATATCGTTTATCTGCCATCGGCACCAAGAAAGAAAACACCGAAAGGTGAAGGAGACCAAAATAAACTACAGTCCAATAATCACGTGAACCTCAGAACACATCCTTTCATTGGCTTTTGAGGAGAGCGGCTGCACAAACTCAGTCCTTCCGTGAAGAGCGACTGCCATGCCGAGCCCTAACGCGAATGCTGCCGACCCAGCTATTGAACCCATGGCCTCCATTGAGAGCGATCACTGACCTCCTCCGCATTCATCTCAATGCTTTAATCTACCTCCTCACTTCACCTAAACGTTCCCGAAACTTTCATAATTCCCCTAAATTTTCCTCCACTCACCTTAAATGGATATCAAGTCAAGTCAAGTCACTTTTTATTGTCATTTCGACCATAACTGTTGGTACAGTACACAGTAAAAACGAGACATTTTTCAGGACCATGGTGTTACATGACACGGTACAAAAACTACACTAAACTATGTAAAAGCAACACAGAAAAACAACTACACTAGACTACAGACCTACCCAGGACTGCATAAAGTGCACAAAACAGTGCAGGCATTACAATAAATAATAAACAAGACAATAGGCACAGTAGAGGGCAGTAAGCTGGTGTCAGTCCAGGCTCTGGGTATTGAGGAGTCTGATAGCTTGGGGAAGAAACTGTTACATAGTCTGGTCGTGAGAGCCCGAATGCTTCGGTGCCTTTTCCCAGACGGCAGGAGGGAGAAGAGTTTGTATGAGGGGTGCGTGGGGTCCTTCATAATGCTGTTTGCCTTGCAGATGCAGCGTGTAGTGTAAATGTCTGTAATAGTGGGACAAGAGAACCCAATGATCTTCTCAGCTGACCTCATTATCCACTGCAGGTTCTTGCGATCCAAGATGATGCAATTTCCGAACCAGGCAGTGATGCAGCTGCGCAGGATGCTCTCAATACAACCCCTGTAGAATGTGATGAGGATGGGGGTGGGAGATGGACTTTCCTCAGCCTTCACAGAAAGTAGAGACGCTGCTGGGCTTTCAAGTGAGATTCTCTGGCAGGTGAACACCAAGAAATTTGGTGCTCTTAATGATCTCTACCGAGGAGCCGTTGATGTTCAGCGGGGAGTGGTCACTCTGTGCCCTCCTGAAGTCAACAACCATCACTTTTGTTTTGTTCACATTGAGACAGGTTGTTGGCTCTGCACCAGTCTGTTTGCCGCTGCACCTCCTCTCTGTAAACTGACTCGTCGTTCTTGCTGATGAGACCCACCACGGTCGTGTCATCAGCGAACTTGATGATGTGGTTCGAGCTGTGTGTTGCAGCACAGTTATGGGTCAACAGAGTGAACAGCAGTGGACTGAGCATGCAGCCCTGGGGGGGGGGGAGCCCCCGTGCTCTGTGTGATGGTGTTGGAGATGCTGCTCCCGATCCGGACTGACTGAGGTCTCCCAGTCAGGAAGTCTAGGATCCAGTTGCAGAGGGATGTGTTCAGGTTCAGTAGGCTCAGCTTTCCAATCAGTTTCTGAGGGATGATTGTGTTGAATGCTGAACTGAAGTCTATGAACAGCATCCGAACGTATGTGTCTTTTTTGTCCAGTTGGGTCAGGGCCAGGTGGAGGGTGATGGCAATGGCATCGTCTGTTGAGTGGTTGGGACGGTACGCAAACTGCAGGGGGTCCAGTGAGGGGGGGCAGCAGGGTCTTGATATGCCTCATGACGAGCCTCTCGAAACACTTCATGATGATGGATGTGAGTGCAACGGGACAGTAGTCATTGAGGCAGGACACTGAAGACTTCTTCAGCACAGGGACGATGGTTGCGGCCTTGAAGCACATTGGAATGATGGTGTTGCTCAGGGAGTTGTTGAAGTTGTCAGTGAGAACAACTGCTAGCTGGTCTGCACATCCTCTGAGCACTCTACCAGGGATGTTGTCTGGTCCAGCAGCCATGCGTCGGTTGACCCTGCTCAGGGTTCTTCTCACGTCGGCCACAGAGAGACACAGCACCTGGTCATTTGGAGGAGGGGTGGACTTCCTCACCGCAACGTCATTTTCCACCTCAAAATGAGCATAGAAGTTGTTCAGCGCATCTGGGAGGGAGGCATCACCTACGCAGTCAGGTGATGTTGTCCTGTAGTTGGTGATGTCCTGAATGCCCTTCCACATGCGCCGCGTGTCGCCGCTGTCCTGGAAGTGGCTGTGGATCCTCTTGTATTGGCCCAATGCTACCTTGGAAGAAAGGTGCTGCTTATCCACTCTATCTGAGCCTCTCATACTTATATACACCCCTATCAAATAACCTCTCATCCTTGGAGAATAGATTGATCTCACTCAATCTCCTGTCATCCTCAACCTGTTAATCTACATTATTTATTTATCTATTTATTGAGATGCAGCACATCTTCCTGCCTTTTTAGCACTCAACCCAACAGTCCCCCAATTTTAATTCTCGCCTAATCATAGGACAGCTTACATTAACAAATTAACCTTCACACTGGTATTCCTTTTATTGTGCAAGGAAACCGGAGCACCCAGAGGAAAACCACATGGTATATCAAGGGTAACAGAGGTCTCAGCACTGGTCCTCATGAGACACCACTGGTCATGGACCTCCAACCAGAATAATTGTCTTCCATCCCTTCTCTCCATCTTCTATGGACAAACCAGTTCTGAATCCAATCTTGTGATTCACCCTGGATCCCATGCAGCTTTAGCTTCTGAATCAACCTACCAGGAAGGACCTTTTCTAAAGTCTTATTGAAGTCCGTTAGGTAACATCCATTGCCTTGCCCTCATTGAGCTCCTTTGTCACCTCCTCAAAATATTCCAGCAGCCATGTAAGGCATGACCTGCCCTGCACAAAGCAACGTTGACTGTCACTAAGCAGGCCTTGCCTTTCCAAATATGCATAAACCCTATCCTTATCCAATAGTAATAGCAAGACGTGAAGTTTACTGCCCTTCCTTGCCTGGACTATTCTTATTTCCTCTTTTGAACAGAGGCACGGCATTTAAGGATTGGAGATCTTAAAAATTAGCCTGCACAAGTATTGAATTGAATTGAAATTGACTTTATTTCTTACATCCTTCACGTACATGAGGAGTAAAAATCTTTACGTTACATTTCCATCTAAATGTGCAGTGGGCAATCATAGTAATTTACAATATATAGAACAATCAGTGTAATATAGAGTACACTCATATCAGCGTGAGTTCATCAGTCTGATGGCCTGGTAGAAAAAGCTGTCCCAAAGCTTGTTGGTCCTGCCTTTTATGCTGAGGTACCGCTTCCCAGATGGTAGCAGCTGGAATATATTGTGGTGGGATGGCTTGGGTCCCCAGTGATCCTACAGGCCCTTTTTACACACCTGTCCTTGTAAATGTCCTGAATCATGGGAAGTTCACACTACAGATGCGCTGGGCTATCTGACTACTCTCTGCAGAGTACATCAAAATATCGAAACATACAGTGAATTGTGTCATTTGCATTAACAACCAACACAGTCTGAGAATGTGATTTGTTGAGACGGCACTTGTAACCAAGCCTTGAGTCATCAGCGTAGTACGAGGTGGGAAGAAACCGGACCACACTGAGGAAACCACATGTCACAGGGAGAAAGTACCAAACTCATTACAGGCAGCAGTGGCAATTGAACCCCCACTGGTGATCACTGGCACAGTAAAGTGTTGCACGAAACGCTACACTACTGTGACTGTCCTTCCGCTATGTCCACCACTCTCCAGTCCTCAGGGACTTCATGTGTTACTAGTGAGGACGCAAAGATCCTTGTCAAAATACCAGTAATCTTCTTGCTTGCTTCTTTCGATATTCTTGGTAGATCGAAGTGACCTTGACTGTGGAAGGATTACTGATGTTCAGGAACTGCTTATCACTTGGGATTTTCACACACAACAGTCTCTAGAGTTTACAGAGAATGGTGCAGGAAACAAAAAAGATCCAGTCAGCAGCAGTTCTGTGGGCAGAAACACCTTGATAATGAGTAAGGTCAGAGGAGAATGGCCAGACTAGTTCAGGCCGACACAAAAGCAACATTAATTCAAATAAGCACACGTTACAACAGTGATGTGCAGAAGAGCATCTCTAAACACACATGTCGAATCTTCAAGCGGATAGTCTACAGCAACAGAAAACCACAAACGCATCAGCCCCTGTGGACTGAAGCACTTTAATGCATTTTTCCCTTGGCACTATTAAAACCATTGGATTTCTAAAACTCTTAGAGCTTTAAAAACTTGGACCCAGTATGTTGATGCAGCTACAAAGCAGGGATGTCAGTGGCTATATCTCATTGGGAGTTTGAGAAGATTTGAAATGTCTCCAAAAACATGTGAAAATGTCTACAGACGTACCATGGAGAGCATTCTAACTGGCTGCATTACTGTCTGGTATGGGGGCGGGGGGAGTGGTGGAAGGATCAAAATAAGTTGCAGAGAATTGTAAGCTTACTCAGTTCCATCATATTCACTAGCCTCCGCAGTATCCAGGGCATCTTCAAGGACCGGTGCCTCAAAACAGTGTGTCCATCACCCAGGTCATGCTTTGTTCTCATTGCCACCATCAGGAAGGAGGTACAGAAGCATAAAGGCACGCACTCAATGATTCAGGAACACTTTCTTCCCCTCTGCCATCTGATTCCGGAATGGACACTGAACCCATGAATACTACTTCAATACATTTTGTTTATTTTTGTTTTTTGCACTATTTAGTTTAACAATTATATACTAAAATATATATAAAACTGTGAATTACATTAAGTATATATCTTTACTGTAATGCACTATTTTTCTCTATTATTATGTATTCCATTGTACTGCTGACCTAAGGTCAACAAATCTTACGACATATACTGGTGATATTAAATCTGATTCTGATTTTGAACAAGGAAACCCTTCAACCCATTAGCACTTAATCTACCTGTGATCTATCAGATTGTAAAATAAACCTAGGGTCACTGTTATTAAAGAGAAATTTTAGCTAAGGAAAGAAGAGTCCATCTAGTCTCAAAGGAAAATGGCCAGCTATTAATGGAACTCCCTGACATCTGAATTGAAGAATCTATTTCCCCAGTTAATTTAAGTCATGCAAGGCATTCTGACAAACTATATCACTTCCAACCTTGGTGTTAACCGAGATTCATGGTATCAACTTACTGAAGTAACAAACTATATTTATATGCCGCCAACTTTTTGTGATCCATTCGTGACAAAAATGGAGGTTATTTTGGATTAGTCCCAAAATGGCTGCACAGTAGGGTGGTGGTTAATGTAATTCTATAGCAGCGCCAGTCATCAGGGTTCAAACTCCCACACTGTCTGTAAGGAGTTTGTATGTTCTCCCCATTACTGTGTAGGTTTCCTCCTATTGCTCTGGTTTCCTCCAACATTCCTAAACTGTCCAGGTTCGGATTACTAAATTGCTAGGCATGCTATGTTTGTGCTGGAAGCATGGTGACTTGTGGACTGCCCCCAGCACATCTTTGAGCTGTGCTCGCCATTGACACAAATGACACATTTCACTGTCTCGTAAAGTTCAATATGGATGTCAAAGGATGTCTCTCCCTGAGGGGCAAAAATAAAGCAGCTGTTTATTGAAACAAGATTCAGTAAAGCGTTTCTTCAAATGAGTGCAGCAGTAAAAAATATAATTAAGATGAAGGACAAGAGAAAATCTGCAGATGCTGCAAATCCAAGCAACACACACAAAATCCTGGAAGATGTCAGCAGTCCAGGCAGCATACAAGGAAAAAACATCAGTTCTACCGAAGGGTTTCGGCCCGGGACACCGACTACTTTTCTGCATAGATGCTGCCTGGCCTGCTGAGTTCCTCCAGCATTTTGTGTGTGTTAATAAGATGAAGGGGTTGTTTTACTGTTATTATTTTAACCATGTTTCCGCCTGAGGAACAGTTCTTACCCTACAACCATCAGGCTCCTGAACTGGTGTGGATAAATTCACTCACTACTATTCTGAACTGATTCCACAACCTGTCGATTCACTTTCAAGGACTTGACAACTCCTGTTCTCAGTATTACTTTTTTAATTGCACATTTGTCTTCCTTTGCACATTGGTTGTTTGTCTGTCTTTGTTTATATATAGCTTTTTATATACAAGTTCCATTGTACTTCTTTATTTTCCGGTAAGAAAATAAATCTCAAGGCAGTACAAAAGTCTTTGGTATCCTAGATTTTTTTTAATGTGGTTTCAGATGGTTTGGCTGCCACAGAGCCCTGATCTCAACATCACCATGGCTCTCTGGGATTTCCTGGAGAGACAGAGCAGGTGAGACAACCAAAGTCTGCAGAAAAACTGTATTAAGTTCTCCAAGATGATTGGAACAACCTTCCAGTCTATTGTCTTATTAAACTGCAAAACAGCGTACCTAAGAGAATTCATGCAGTTTTGAAGGCAAAGGGTGGTCAGAACAAATACTGATTTGATTTAGTTTTTTACTATTTACTGCTCTTTATAGTAATTTTGTGACATTTAGAAACTTTTCATTTCACTAATTTTGAGTGCATCTTTGGTTCACAGTATTGTATATTGTATATGGTATTGTTTTGTACATATTGTATATTGTATATGGTATTGTTTTGTACATATTGTATATGGTAACATGTACTGACTTTGATAAGAAATTCACTTTTACTTGGAAATTCCTATCTTCATACTTCCACTCCTAGTGCCTGCTGGCTCTTTGTTTCTCTCTGACAACCTCTGCTGCAATAGTAACTTTATTCCAGAGATGGAGGAAACGGGTCGATAATTTAGTATGGTCCTTTAGAACTAAGAAGAGGAGAGTGTTCATTTTAGCCAGGAGTTGGTGAATCTGTATAATTTATTGCAATAGAGAGCTGTGGAGGTCAGGTCATTGGATATATTTAAGACAGAAATTGATAAATGCTGCCTGACCTGCCAAGTTCCTTCAGCATTTTGTATTTCTGTTACTCTTAATTTCCAGCATCTGCAGAATCCCTGTTTTAGAGGTTCTTGACTGGTAAGGTGGTTAAGGGATATGGGGAGAATAGGGTTGACAAAATAAAATCCGCAATGATTTTGAAAAAACTTTTTCCACTCACTTGGTCTCACCTTCACCTGCCAGCATGCACTCCTTCCCCTCCCCCTTCCTCTTTATTCTGGCTTCTGCCCCCTTCCATCCCAGTCCCGATGAAGAGTCTTTCAAGAGTAATTATGATGATAAAGGTCTAAAAGTCCCAAACTTTACTACGGGAAAGTTTTGGTGATGAGCTCAGATAACGCTCAATAATGCTTAATTGTATGACTGCTAATTGCTAATGTAGATCGGAAAAGGGAATTTGTCTCTTTGGAGCTATCATTGGAGCAGTGAGCGTGTCAAGCAAGTAAAACAACTCCATGAGGATTGTGGGCTGGCAACAATTGTTTTGTTCCCATTTTGCCTGACCTGCTGATTTCTTCCAGTATTTTGCGAGCGTCAGCCATGATTGAATGCTGAATAGATTCCATGGGCTGAGTAGCCTAATTCTACTCCTATAACTTCTGGTTTTATGGTCTAGTCCCATTGGAGACACAAGGAAGAAATCTTCTTATGATCAGCGGGTGCTGAGGTATTTGTACAATACTAGTAGTGTGATCACTTGAGTCGAGTGTGATGTTCTCCTAAGGGGTTGTCTATTGATGGGCGGCAGATACTGATCTGGGATTTACATATTCTGGAGCAGTGGTGGTCTTTTAGTCCTTTGATTGTTCATTCTCTCATTTCATGGCTGCCCCTTGTCCTCTGGTCTCAAGTAGCGCAGCTCCCTCTCAAACAGCTTTCTTCCACGTGTGCCTTTTGAGTGCGACGTCCTCCAGTTTTTAGGTGCCATTTTGACTTCTTCAGGCAGATTTGGATGTTTTGATTGAGGTGTTTCTTTTGCAGGGGCTCGCTGACTATCCATCAAATAGGAGTAAAGGATGTGTTTGGGGAGACGTGAGCAAGGCGTTGGGATGACATGAACTATCCACCAGAGTTGGAGTTGTTTTGTCATGGTGGAGATGCTGTTCATGTTGACCTCCTCCAGTACCCTGGTGTTTGTGCTTCTGTCCTTCCAGCTGATCCTCAAAATCTCTCATAAGGATCTTTGGTGGTATTGTTCCAGGGCTTTCTGGTGTCTACTGTGGGTGGTCCATGATTCAGCTCCATACAGCAATATAGGAAGAATGACTGCTCTATAAACCAAAATTTTGTTTGGACATGTATTTTGACAGGTAAAATTTCCAAACAAAATTTTGGTTTATAGCGCAGTCTGCTCCTGTTCATGTAATTCCAGGGACTGAGTATCTCAAACGTTAAGATTAAAGTTCTTTTCTTTGGAATTAAAACCTGGCTGATGTTCAGAATGATTTGTGGGTGGGTTATCCCTCAAGCCACTGGCAGTTTATCATCTCCACATCCACTGACAGTTTAGTTAGTCATGCATCTGGTTTCTCATCCTGAGGTGTGTGCGCAAGTCTGGTGCCAATGGTCCATTGCCAATACCCATAAACTGCAAGGTTAATTGAATTCCACCTTTTGTATGAAACAATCACACCAGTCTGAAACCACAAGGGACATATTCTGAGCCTAGTGTAGGTGAACGCATTACTATCAATCAAACCGTGGCTCCTTGTGTTAACCTCAGACCGTCGGCACTGCAATATAACAGTCACCTTGATTGCCTTTTGAACTTGATGCCCAAAATTCTGGCCCATTTCTGGTTATAAAGGGATAAAAATGTAGTTATTAATTGAGATATAAAGTGCGGCAAAGGCCTTTACAGTCCTTCAAGTAACACCACACAGCAATCGCCCAATTTAATCCTAGCCTAATCACGAGACAATTTACAGGGACCCATTAATCTACAACTAGTACACCTTTGGACTGTGGAGGAAACCGATCACCCGGAGGAAACCCACACAGGCATGGGGAGAACGTACAAACTCCTTACAGACAGCGGTGGGAATTAAACCCAGGTTGCTTCCATGCCACCCCTGAAATCTGCAATAAAAGTGAAAACCCCAGGAATACACAGCAGTTAACAGCACTGGAATAACGACCAATGGTTAAGAGACATTTAAAAGATGCACTGCCGGGTGTGGTGGTACATTAGGGGTCGTGGTAGAGGCTGATACAGTAGGCACATTTAAGAGACTCTTAGATGGGCTTATGGATGAAGGAAAAATGAAGGACTATGTGGGAAGGAAGGGTTAGATTGGTCTTGGAATAGATTAAAATGCTAACGAACCACCTACTGTGCTGTACTGTTCTAGTTAACATTTCAGGTTGGTGAGCTTGTATCGACAGGGAAAATTTAAGAGAAGTAATCAGCATTAAATACATACAGTAGCAGTTGCCAGTTCTACAAAGAAAAAGAAACTAAATGGGATATCATTAGCAGCCATGCCCCTCGCATTGAGGGCAGATGACCAAATGTGAATAGTCCAGCAAGTTGTAAGTTCAAAGTTACTTTGAACTTTGGTGTTTTAAGCTGCAAAGAAGGAAGAGGGAGAAGCACTGAATAAAAGAATAGCTTATCTACACTTTCTCCAGCGCTTTGTGTGTGTTGCACAGATTTCCAGCTTCTGCAAAATCCCTTGTGTTTATAGTAAAGCAAAAGGCTTGTAATGAAATAAAGAGCCAGGAGATAGGTCAATAATGAGAAGAATTGTCATTCAACCATACGTGAATACCCATGAATACAGACAAATGAAACAGGGTTACTTCAGGGCCAAGATGCAAAATACAATACCAACAGTCACGCACAGCACAACACACATATAGCATATATAATAAAGCTGTAAACATGCAGTCACACAAAAAGTATATAAAATAGTCCAAGTTCCTGAATGATGTTAGCAAAAACAAACCTGCAGCTGTCTGCAGATGAACACAATCCTGCATGTCTTCACCAAGCGAACACTGGGGGGGCGGACTTGCAAAGGCTTACTCCTCTCTGAGTGATAACATTTCTCCTCATTTCTGACCTTAGTGGCTGACTCCTTATTTAAAGATTGCCCTTGAACTTGATCCAGGAAACAATCATGCATCACATTGTGTTGGTGGTGGTGAAGTTGGCACAGCATCTTCAAGAGCTGGTGATGGTGGTGGCATAACATCTGGGTGAACTGAATTTGTGGCATTGAATTTTCAAGTGTTGACTCCTCCCTTGCACTTTTCCTAGCTATTTTTCTGAACATATCCTGCAAGCTAACCTGTTTCATGTATTTTGGTCTTCCTTTGATTAGTTTATCTTGCAACATGTAGACATTTGTTATAGTAATAAAACTGTATTGCTCGAGACTGTCAGCTGAGTTAACCTATCAGCAGACATTCTTTCAGCTACCTCTTCCTTGTTGTCATCACTACTTTCTCCTCCACTGTCTTTTGTCTCTGGACTTACAAGCATCTGCAAAATCTCAGCGTCAGTGTAATGATGAACAGGCGGCTCCACCAGCATTGCAGACCTGCTAGGAGCTTAAATTTTCAGCAGAAACTAACTTAGTGAACTCTTCAACAAACTCAGCAGCTGCTTCCTTGTCTGCTGCTCGTTTTTCACCGCACGCGGCACGGGATTCTATGCCATGTCGCCGACTGAAAGCCTTCACACTCATATTCCAGTCCTTATTCTTCATGAAATAATGTCACTTGCTCCTTCACCATCTCTCCTGACAGTTCTACTCATTCACTGACGCGGAGTTAAAAACTTTATCTAGGTGTGAACAGCTTCCACCTTTCATTATTTTCTTCATGCACATGTGTTTTTTGATTCGCTGTCAGCAAAAAACTGGAGCAATTTTTCTTTCTGTTTCTTTATATCATAAGCTGTGGAAGAGCGAATACAAGGTTGCACATGCTTTTCACAGACACACCACTGTCGAGTTTTTTTTCAGAACTTCCACCTTATCTTGTACAGATAACGTATGGTGTTTGCGCTTTGCATCACAAGAAGCACTTCCTTTATTCAATGAAGTCATGACTGGGGGTAGATAAGCACAGGTTATAAAAATAAATCCAGAATAATACAGAGGAATGACTTGCTTCTCTGGAAGACTGTGCCAACAGCTGATTCTGCTAATGGCCACCAAAAACAGCAGTGATGGGTTGATGTGGCAACGCGGGAAGTTTTAAATTAGGCTGGTGGGACCAGATTACTGATGGCCAGGTTTGAGGTGGTCGACCCAGACTCGAAGAAAACCTTCGCCCTCGCAGCACTTGCTAGCTCGGCGGCTGTCCACGGATGTTCTTCTTCCTCGCCGTCACTGGCCTCCAATGGACATTTATCAGGAGCGCTTTGTAAGTCTGCCTCTGCCTCTTGCAAACCCAACCTAACTCTGTGCATTGGAGCCTCCATATCATGCAATGGTGTAACCAGTTAGAATGTTCTCCATGGCCGTCCATGGTGTTGACTCGGGTTTATGACTAGGTGTTTGGAGAAAATTATGGACCTAAAACAGCAAATATTCATTTTCCTCCACAGTTCCTGCCTCACTTAGAAACATAGAAAACCTACAATATAGGCCCTTTGGCCCACAAAGCTGTGCCGAACACGTCCTTACCTTAGAAATTATCTAGAGTTACTCATAGCCCTCTATTTTTCTGAGCTCCATGTACCTGTCCAGGAGTCTCTTAAAAGACCCTATCACATCCACCTCCACCACCGTCGCCGGCAACCCATTCCACTCACTCACCACTCTCTGTGTAAAAAACTTACCCCTGACATCTCCTCTATACCTACTTCCAAGCACCTTAAAATTGTGCCCTCTCATGCTAGCCATTTAAGCCCTGGGGAAAAAAGCCTCTGACAATCCACATGATCAATGCTTCTCATCGTCTTACACACCTCTATCAGGTCACCTCTCATCCTCTGCCGCTCGAAGGAAAAAAAGTCGAGTTTGCTCAACCTGTTCTCATAAGGCATGCTCCCCAATCCAGGCAACATCCTTGTAAATCTCCTCTGCACCCTTTCTATGGTTTCCACATCCTTCCTGCAGTGAGGCGACCGGAACTGAGCACGGCACTCCAAGTGGGGTCTGACCAGAGTCCTTTATGTCTGCAACATAATGTCTCGGCTCCCAAACTCAATCCCACAGTTGATGAAGGCAAATGCACCGTATGCTCTCTTTACCAGAGAGTCGACCTGCGCAGCAGCTTTGAGTGTCCTATGGAGTCGGAGACAAGATCCTTCTGATCCTCTAATTCTACAAACTTGGTTAGACCCATTGCATGATACTGTGCACAGTTTTGGTCAGCATCTCAAAAAAAGGATTGTGGATAGGGTGCTAAGGCATCTGATGTCAACAATAAGATCCCATCATAAGACACCATCCCCTTTCAGCATTCCAAAGACAGCATTTTCTCTATGTCTTTTTGGGCCTTTCTTCCATCTCCACCAACTCCCGATCCTTTTCCATAACACCAAGTCCCGCAGATGTAGATTTTTCTCTTTTACATCTTCTGCCATCCCAGGACCCAACACGTCTTTAGTGAACAGCACTGGTGCTCAGCAAGAAGTTTCCTCTACACAGGAGCAACCAAAAGCTGATTGGATGGCTGCTGTGTAAGAAGAACTTGCACCTCCTTGATACAAGGAAATGGAGACTGGTTATCAGGGAGCGAGCTCTGTGTTCTTACAAATTAAACCTGGCAAAGCCCCAAAGCTACAGAGGTTACTCAAGTATCTAGCTGGCTGGACTTGTACCTTGTATTCCCTTGTGAGAATTTTAGTTGGGAGCCATTACCAGATTCAGATTCAGATTCATTTATTTATCACACTTAAAGTGGAGAAGGCAGGATAAATAGGCATTGAGAGAGATAATAAGTCAGCATGATGGAATGGAAGAGCAGACTTGATGGGCTGAATGGCCTAATTCTGCTCCCATGCCTTATGGTCTTATAGAAACATACAGTGAAATGGGTCTTTGCATTAACAACCAACACAACTGAGGAATGTGCTGGAGTGCAGCCGGTAATTGTCACCACATATTCAGGCACCAGCAGAGCATGTCCTCAATGCTCAGTAGAACAACACAGAGCACAACAAAGCAACAAAGCTTTAGAGGAATAGATAGAGTGGACAACCAGCACCTCTTTCCCAGGGCACCACTGCTCAATACAAGAGGACAAGGTAAGGGGTGGGAAGTTCAAGGGGGATATTAGAGGAAGGTTTTTCACTCAGAGAGTGGTTGGTGCGTGGAATGCACTGCCTGAGTCAGTGGTGGAGGCAGATACACTAGTGAAATTTAAGAGACTACTAGACACGTATATGGAAGAATTTAAGGTGGAGGGTTATATGGGAAGCAGAGTTTAAGGGTCGGCACAGCATTGTGGGCCGAAGGGCCTGTACTGTGCTGTATTGTTCTATGTTCTAAAACAACAGCAGCAAAACAAGTCCTCTGCCCTCCTCACACCCACACCACAAGCAACAGGAAGATGAGTGCTTTAGTGCTCGGGAATTATCCTGCTGTCATTCTAAAAGCACGCAACTGTTAAATAACCAATCACAGTGCATCAACAGATAATGATGTTGCCTCAAAATTCCAGAGACCCAGGTTTAATCCCGAATTGAGATTCTGTCTGTGTGGAGTTCATATGCTTTCTCTGTGACAGTGTGGCTTTTCCCTCGGGGCTCCGGTTTCCTCCCACATCCTAAAGCATGCTGGTATATGAACGTCATCTAGGAAATGGGTGTAAGTAGATGCAAAAAGTAAGTAAATAGATAGATAGATAGATAGACAGACAGACAGACAGATAAATAAATAAATACTATCACTTAATTAATCAGTCAATTAATTAATTTGTGCGGTGGGGTGGAGATATTTCTCTACCAAAAGAGGTGCAAGGTGCTCCTTCCCTCTACAGGTCACCCTTGGGCAAGGTGTAGCATCTGCTTAGCTCCACCCCCTTTCCTGATCAGGGTCACATGAAGCCACGGGAGCAGGTGGTGGATTGTCGCATGAGCAGCCGGTGCAGATCACATTCTGGTTACGCGACCACGGACGCCAGGCAGGCAATCTTGGAAGAGTGCTGATAATGGCTGATGTCAACTGACTTGTAAAGACACTGCTCAGTCAAAGACAACGGCAAACCACTTCTGTAGAAAAATTTGCCAAGGACAAACATGATCATGGAAAGACCACGATCACTTACATTGTACAACACATCGCATAACAAATGAACAAATAAATTAATTCATTATTAAAAAAATAAATACACTTTTAAGAAGTTGGTGCAAAAGGGAATCAAAGGGAAGCTGATGAACATGTAGGAAAGAATGTTGCTGGGGTACAAGAGAATAATAGAGGACAGGTGAAATGGGATAGCTTGGCTGGAAGCCATGACAGAACACAAGGTGCTAAGAACCTCCTTCTGTATCATTACCAGGTAAGAAATGTAAATGTATGGGACAAGGGAGATGATTATTGGTTGAATAAACCAGGGTATTAGATTTATGAGCATAAGGCACATTCAAATATTAGCATAGTCGTATATGGAATTAACTGATGAAGGGTCTCAGCCCAAAACATCGGCTGTTCGTTCCTCTCCTGCTGAGTTCCTCTGGCATTTTGTGTTTGTTCCTCTAGATGTCCAGCATCTGCAGAACCTCTTGTTTTAATTGGCTATTGTCTTCCCCACTCCCCCCCCCCCCCACATGGATGGGGGGAATCAAGAGCTGGAGGCCATATGTTTAAGGTGAGAGGGGAAGGCCATAATAGGAACAAAGGCAGGTATTTATGTGGAATGAGCGGGTGAGAAAGAACATAGAACATAGAACATTTCAAGCCCTTGTGATGCGCCTTTGAAGGGTCTTGGATATTGTATAATGATAAAGGTTCCATTTATCATTGGCAGAAGATTGGGGGTGAGAGGGAAAATGGATCAGCCATGATGAAATGGTGGAGCAGTCTTGATGGGCCAAATGGCCTAATTCTGAACCGATATATTATGGTGTAATGATTTTATTTAAATTCCAGCTGTTGTTATTAAGGCCCAATCTGGAAGGTCAATACACTCTCAAGACTGAGTGAGGGATCTGCCAACTTTTCTTTATCCGTATGTGAACTTAACATTAAATTCCACAGACAGCTCTCTGCAGGCTTACGTTGAAAGGGTGTCTTCGAGGATTGTCTTTTATTATGAAAGAGACAAATTAGAACAGGCTAATCTTTCAAAATGTCATGACATGGAACCCTTGAGTCTGATGCTGTATATAGTTGCAGGAGAGGAAAGCCAGTGAAAGCATTTCTAATTCCATTGGAATGGATAGAGGCAAAATATTTAAATAACCAGGACAGCAGGGCAGGAAGATAAATAATTCATGCACTGAAAAGAATTTTTTCACTGAAAAGGTCTCGCATAGAATGCAGGACAAATGCGGAACATGCAACTGGAATAATAAATACTCTAAAATCCATCACAGCTCTCTGCCTAGGATTTCAAATTCAAACTAATTTAAGAAGCAACAATTCCTTTATCATATTATAACCATATAACAATTACAGCACAGAAACAGGCCATCTCGGCCCTTCTAGTCCATGACAAATGCTTACTCTCACCTAGTCCCACCGACCTGCACTCAGTCCATAACCCTCCATTCCTTTCCTTTTCCATATACATATCCAATTTTTTCTTTAAGTGACAACATCGAACGTGTCTCTACCACTTCTACTGGAAGCTCATTCCATACAGCTACCACTCTCTGAGTAAAGAAGTTCCCCCTCATGTTACCCCTAAACTTTTGCCCCTTAACTCTCAACTCATGTCCTCTTGTTTGAATCTCCCCTACTCTCAATGGAAAAAGCCTATCCACGTCAACTCTATCTATCCCCCCTCATAATTTTAAATACCTGTATCAAGTCCCCCCTCAACCTTCTATGCTCCAAAGAATAAAGATCTAACTTGTTCAACCTTTCTCTGTAACTTAGGTGCTGAAACCCTGGTAACATTCTAGTAAATCTCCTCTGTACTCTCTCTATTTTGTTGACATTTTTCCTATAATTCGGTGACCAGAACTGTAATGTAATATTAATTGCAACAGCTTTATTGCTAATACATTTACTTAGAGCCTTGTTTTCAAGTCCTCATGTTCTTTGAGGAAGCCTGTAGGATTTCTACAGAAGCTATGGAGTGAACGTAGATTATAGAACATTACAGCACACAAAAAGACCCTGCGACCCACGTTGAAATGCATTTCTATTAAGATTTTATAGGATAGAAACTCGTCAAGGGATTCATTGGATGATCTAATTCAGAATTCAAAGTAAGTTTATTATCAAACTATATACAGTAAATGTCACCTTGCACAACCCTGAGATTCATTTCCTTCTGGACATACTCAATAAATCCATAGAATATTAACCATAACAGAACTAATGAAAAACTGCCCAACTTGGGTGTTCAACCAGAGCGCAGAAGACAAGAAACTGCAAATACAAAATGAAATAATAAATAAATAAGCAATAAATATCGAGAATGTGAAATGAAGAGTTCTTGAAAGTGAACCTATTGTCTGTGGGAACATTTCCATGATGGGCCAAGGGAAGCTGTCTTTGATTCAAGAGCCTGATGGTTGAGGTGTTCCAGATTGAGATCCTGATGGTGTGAGTCCTGAGGCTCCTGTACCATCTTCCTGATGGTAGTAGGAAGAAGGGAGCATGACCTGGATGGTGGGGATCCTTGATGATGAATGCTGCTTTCCTGTGACCGCATTTCACTTAAATGTGCTCAGTGGCTGGGAGGGCTTTACCTGTGATGGACTGGCATGGAATGGCTGGCAAAGTTACTTCTGGAATTCACCTGGCAGCATGGCATAATGGTGGCACAACAGCTGAGTTACTGGACTGGACGCAAACAGTCTTCACAGATGGAGAAATTCATTTCAACTTCTTCCTTTAGTGTGTGCATTTGTTGCTCGTAATGTCGCACATTGAAGAAACTAAAGGCAGATTGAGTGGCTGTTTTAAGAACAGTAAACACAAAGTACGCTGCAGATGCTGTGGGCAAATCAACATGTACAAGCAAGCTGGATAAACTCAGCAGGTCGGGCAGCATCCTTTGAAATGAGCAGTCAACGTTTCGAGCCGAGACCCTTCGTCAGGACAGAAGAAGGAGGGGGCAGGTGCCCCATAAAGAAGGTGGGGGGAGGGTGGAAAACCAGTCAGAGGAAAGATCAAGTGGTGGGGGAGGGGAAGCATAGAGGGGATAGGCAGGAGAGGTGAAGAAGGAATGTAAGGGGAAAGCACTATGGGTAGTAGAAGAAGGCAGAGTCATGAGAGAGGTGATAGGCAGCTAGAAGAGGAGGCAGAGTGAAAGTGGGATGGGGGAAGGGAGAGGGAGGGAATTACCGGACGTTGGAGAATTCGATGTTCATACCAAGGGGCTGGAGACTACCCAGATGGTGTAGGAGGTGTTGCTCCTCCAACCTGAGTTTGGCCTCATCATGGCAAGAGTTGAAGTGGGTGGCAACCAGGAGATCCTGTCTGTTGTTGCGGATGGAGTGGAGGTGCTCGACCAAGTGATCCCCCAATCTGCGTTGGGTCTCGCCGATGTAGAGGAGGCCACACCGGGAGCACCGGATGCAATAGATTACCCCAACAGACTCACAAGTGAAGTGTTTCAATCTTTATTGCAATTGTTGTATATGAGCAATACCTCATATACCATCTGGGTAGTCTCCAGCCCCTTGGTATGAACAGTTTCTCCTCATCGCCGTCCTAAATCTTCTCCCCTGAATCTTGAGGCAATGTCCCCTAGTTCTAGTCTCATCTACCAATGGAAACAACTTTCCTACTTCTATCTTATCTAACCCTTTCAAAATTTTGTATGTTTCTATAAGATCCCCTCTCATTCTTCTGAACTCCAGACATAGTCCCAGGTGACTCAATCTCTCCTCATAGGTTAACCCCCTTCATCACTTGAATCAACCTGGTGAACCTCCTTCACACTGCCTCCAAAGCCAGTATATCCTTCCTCAAGTATGGGGACCAGAACTGCACACAATACTCCAGGTGCAGCCTCACCAGTACCCTGTATAGTTGCAGCATGACCTCCCTGCTCTTGAATTCAATCCCTCTAGCAATGAAGGCCAACATTTCATTTGCCTTCTTAATAACCTGTTGTACCTGCAAGCCAACTTTTTACAATTCATGAACAAGCACTCCCAAGTCCCTCTGCACAACAGCATGCTGCAATCTTTCACCATTTCAATAATAATCTGCTCTTCTATTATTCCTTCCGAAGTGGATGATCTCGCACTTACCAACATTTCCCATTCACTCTACTTAGGTCTTTCCATATTTGATAGGCTTCAATGAGCTTGCCCCTCATTGTTGTAAACTCCAGAGAGTACAGGCCCAGAGCCATCAAACATTCCTCATATGTTAACCCTTTTATTCCTGGAATGATTCTCGTGAAAATCATCTGGACCCTCTCCGATATCAGCTCGTCTTTTCTTAGATAAGGGACCCAAAGCTGCACACAATTCTCCAACAGCAGTCTGCCCAGTGCCTTATAAAGCCTCAGCATTACATCCTTGCTTTTATATTCTAGTCCTCTTGAAATGAATGCTGACATTGCATTTCCTTTCTTTACCATCAAGTCGACCTGAAAGTTAACCTTTAGGGAATCCTACACGATGACTCCCAAGTTTGCACCTCAGCACCTCAGGAATTTTCTTCCCATTTAGAAAATAGTCTATACTTTCATTTTTTTCTGCCAAAGTGCGTGACCGTGTATTTCCTGACATTATATTCCTCCTGCCACTGCTTTGCCCATTCTCCCAATCTGCCAACGTCCTGCAGACTTGCCATTTCCTCAACACTTATCTTCCTATTGTCCACAAACTGTTGCACAGAGCAACTGAGGAGAGCCCAAGTGCAGGACACAGACACAGAGATTGAGTTGGGATGCTAGCGCAGACGTGAAAGTTGAACAGCAAACAGGAGGGATCTTGACACGGAGACGGGGTTGTCATGGAAAATCTTAAAACTGAAGCTGAACTTGGAACTAACAGTTCAAAGCGGTCGGGAAACAAAGTTATCACATAGGAATAGACCAACGAACTGGAAACCAGTGGTTGTGATGCCAGGGTTCTTATACTGCAGTTCTTGATGGAGACCAGGTGTGCCTTCATAAAGCGATTGAGCAGTAAATGGGAAATTAATGATTGGAATCAAGGCATAATCAAAGGAGATTAGGGGCAAGATAGGGGATTAACAATCGGGACCATGACGCAAACTTGGCCACAAAGCCATCAATTCCATTAACCAAATTATTGATGTATAACGTGAAAAGAAGAGGTCCCAACTCAAATCCCTGCGGCACACCACTAGGCAACCAGAAAAGGCTCCTTTTATTCTCACTCTTTGCCTCCTGCCAATCAGCTAACTTCTATCCATGCTAGTATTTTTGATGCAATACAGTGGGCTCGTAACTTGTTAAGCCACCTCATGCATGGCACCTTGTTAAAGGCCTTCTGAAAATCCAAGTAAGCAACATTCACTGACTCTCCTCGGTTTATCCTGCCTGTTATTTCTTCAAAGAATTCTGACAGAATTGTCAGGCAAGATTTTCCCTTTAGAAAGCCATGCTGAAATTTAGACAATAGGTGCAGAAGTAGACCATTCGGCCCTTTGAGCCTGCACCACAAATTTGACCTAATTTATCATGTGCCTCCAAGTACCCGGGAACCTCGTGATTAATAAGGGACTCCAACATCTTCCCAACCACTAAGGTCAGGCTAACTGGCCTATAATTTCCTTTCTTCTACCTCCCTCCCTTCTGAAAGTGTGGAGTGACACTTGCAACTTTTCAGCCCTCAGGAACCATCCTGATATCTCGTGATTCTTGAAAGAACATTGCTAATGTCATCACAAGGTCTTCAGCCACCTCTTTCAGATCACTGGGGCACAATCCATCTGGTACAGGTGACTCATCGACCTTCAAATCTTTCAGCTTCCCATACAACTTCTCCTTCTGGCCCTTGCACCTTATTTGTCTACCTGCACTGCACTTTCCCTGTGTCTATACCCTGGCATCTAATACTGTTCTACTTCCTTGTGGTTCCTCAATGCATTAATGGATAGACTTATCTGTATCCAGGTGCATAGAACATAGAACAGTACAACACAATACAGGTCCTACTTATCAAACTTTTATAGCCTTCCATTTTTCATTCATCAATGTTCCTAATAAAGAGTTTCTTAAATGCCCCTGATGTATTTGCCTCTACCACCAACATCAGCAGTGCATTCCAGGTTCTTGCCATCAAAATTCCCTCTGATTATTTCTTACAGCTGCACAGACCAACCATTGCAGGAAATGTTTACATGGCCTGAAAACTGTGCCACAATTTAATAAAACATTATCTAAGAGGAAATTCCAGCTGCGCGGCAGCAAAAGCTGTGTGAGTAGGAGGGTTTCAGTTGGTGTGTGGCCTACACACCTGTGCAGCTTAGGGAGAACAGCACTTGTCACTCTCTGCATTGTTACGATACGGCAACAATGAACACAGAATTGAGACAGGTTTTTTTTATAACAAATAAAACATTTATTATACACTGCTCAAAAAAAAAACTCGAAAGTAAACGAACGACTAACTTAACCGGAAGTGGACTGCTATACGGCAGCTCGAGCAGTTCTTGAAACGAGGAATGCGAACTCAGTTCTTTAAAGTAGTAGATGCAAAAGTCCAAATGATTTACGCAGTCAGTTAGGAGAGACGTTCCTTTGAAGTAATAAATTCTCTTACGTGACGTTACTGCTGATCCCAGCCGAAGTATGGCTTGCCCGAAGGATTTACAATGAAGGAAATAAAATGGCTTAAAGGTACTGACCTTTCCTTGGTGAAACCTTGCTCCAGTCCTTTCTGCTCTTTAGCAGGGACCTATCTTGGATTGCAGGTTATTAATTCCTTCCGAATGAGGATCAAATAAGGTCGAACTTGTTTCACCGCCAACAACACCAACTTTTGTTGTTCTTTCGGGTTTTCCGAACTTCAATAATTCTTCACTCTCCAACTAGACTTTAACTGGCAGCGATTTTCAGAATTGACGGCACAACGATTGTTACAGTAGAAATTAAATCTCTGCTTTTAAAACAAAACTGCATCATAAAATCAAATACGCAGAACGGAGTCACTGACAAATTAAACCACGAACTGGCCTGCGTCACAGGGAGGGGCTCTCTTTTTATACCCTGTTGAAACAGGCCATCACATGACCTCTCACTGGCGGGAAAATTACATCACTCCACCATCACGACCATTACATCATGCCCAGCAGAGCCTCAATTACATCATGGTCATGTGACAGTCACAAGAAACCTACGGGTACGTAACAGCATAAAAATCCTAACTTTGACATTCCCACTCCTCCCGGGTCTCAGCCAAAAACATTAATTGTTCATTAATTTCTATAGATGCTGCCTGTCCTGCTGAGTTCTTCCAGTATTTTGTGTGTGTTGCTCAGGATTTCCAGCATCTGCAGAATAGTTTGTGTTTCTGACGTTCCCTCATCAGACTTTCCTCCAGTCACCTTAAAAGTAAGTCCTCTCGTATTAGCCAGTGCCACTCTGGCTGTTCACTCTATCTATACCTCTTATCATCTTTACATCTTTATCAAGTCTCCTCACATCCTCCTTTGCTCCAAAGAGATAAGTCCTGGCTTTAATAAATAATATTAATAACAATAACAAACCAATTACCAGATCGCTTCAGAACCTTAAATACTTCAATAAAGTAGCTTCTCATCCCTGTGAAGTAATGAAGAGATATCACGGTAGGTGATCAAAGTTTGGTTAAATCAATTTTAAGTAATAGCTTAAAAGAATTACAAGAAGCTAATAAAAACAAGGAGGGCTTTAGTCTGGAAATGACAAAGATCAGGGACAGCGGCTGAAGGCAAAGAAAAGCGATCATAATTGGCAATGTAATCATAAGAATCATGACAGAAGGAGGGTTGCAGGACATTACGGAGATAAGGCATGAAAGGATTTATAAACAGGCATGTTTCTTTTCAAGTTCAGCATCAAAGGACACTTAAATATCAAATAATTAACAGATTAATTACACCAATTAATCCTTAAGTTTTTTAAAGCCGGGGTGGTAATGGGGAACAAGCTCCCATGACCTATTAAATGCTCCCAGTGACGTGCATCCTGAATAGCCTCTGACAACCAAGTTCAGCTCCTGGCCTTCACATGAGGCTTGGCTACTAAACCTGGCAGAACAGTTTTTACTGACAGGAGAAAGGGCAAAGGAGGATTACCGACACCTTAAAACTCTGGGTAGATGGGGCTCATCAGTCATGGTTAGCAGCTCACCTGAGAGAAAGAAAACTCAGATCTCAAACCTCCACTGCCTTGCAACTTTACCCACTCATCGGGAAGGCTCCAGGAGTAAACCCCAAGGGAAGTATCTGGAGCTGGAGTCCCTAAGGCAGTGCTACATTGAGTTCAATGCTGACTGGCAACTCCTGCGATGCTGCTGGTACCAAACTGTATCAGTTGCTGCCGTTCCTCTGAACTCATCAGGTGCATGGAGGGAGGAGCCTGCTACACGGGCAACTGCTCGCTCTCCATATCGTACTGCCCTGGCTTGTGTATCTAGACAACAAGGACACAGTATCTATTATCAACTCTGATCGATGAGGTCTCAGAGATCTCAGAATCACACCAGTTCAAGGAGAGGCTGTAACTATTTCTGAGCCTTTTAAAGCTTGAGGACCCACTAGCTTTATTTCTTATTTTGGCTCAAACTCACTTACCAAGGATTTACATAGAACATAGAACACCTTAAATCAGTACAGACACTTTGGACTAAGATGTTGTGCCAACCTTTTGTAAGATTAATCTAACCCTTTCCTACTGCACAGCCCATCATAAACACTGGAGATTCTACAGATGCTGGAAATCCAGAGCAACACACACAAAATGCTGGAGGAACTCAGTAGGTCAGGCAGTATCTATGGGAATTAATAATTCTTTTCCATGGATGCTGTCTGATATGTTGATTTCCTCCAACATCTAGTGTGTGTTACTCCCACATAGCCCTCCATTTTTCTATGATGCAACTGCCTATCAGTTTCATGGATTTGATCTGTATTTTTAATTTTTTTATTTAGAGATACTGTACAATAATAGGCCTTTTCGGTCCATGAGCCCACACCACCCAATTATACCCATGTAACCAATTAAACTATTAACCGGTGTGTCTTTGGACTGTGGGATGAGACTGGCGCACCCAATGTGGTCACAGGGAGAATGTACAAACTCCTAGGAGGAATTGAACCCAGGTTGTTGGCACTGTACCAGCATGACACTAACAACTACGCTACTGTGCCATCTTTGGTCTAAAGTAAATTTCATTTCTCTCCAATAAACTCCCGCCATTCATTTAAACTCATGTTTTGTTGTTGCGGCAAATTCAGACTTGATTTATCTCGGCATGCGAGCTGCCGACCCTTTGGTCTCTCATTAACTGAGTACATCGTGCTTCTACCAGTCAGAATGACTCAGCAGGAGTACCTTCTTCAAGCTCATAAACACTCAAAGTCAAAGTCAAGTTTTTTGTCACACGCACGAGTACCTGTGCATACAGGTGCAATGAAACTTACTTGCATTAGCACCACAGGCAGAGAGCATCATATATATTATACATAATATTTACAAGAAAGAACACAATTACAACAAGAAAGTACATTTTAGTGCCAAGCAATCAGTGGCACAGTAGCATAGCGTTAGCACAACGCTTTACAGTATAGACGACACGGGTTCAATTCCTGCCGCTGTCTGTAAGCAGTTTATACATTCTCACTGTGACTGCGTGGTTTCCCTCTGGGTGCTCCAGTTTTCTCCCACATTCCACAGACATACCAGTTGGCAGGTTAATTAATCGTTGTAAATTGTCCCATGATTAGGCTAGGATTAAATCGGGGGATTACTGGGTGATGCAGCTTGAGGAGCCGGGAGGGGTTATTCCGTGCCATATCTCAATAAATAAATCAATAAGTTTAAAAAGTGGTCATGAGGTTGCTAAACTGCGTAGATCAGGGTTTGTTTAAGAACCAAATTGTGGAAGAAAGATGATTTTGGAGTGTGAGGCGAGTGAAGAGAGGTGAGCCTGATGGTTGAACTGTTCCTGACCCTGGTGGTGAGGGGCTTCCGGCTTCTCCATCTGTTGCCCATCGGTTGCCATGAGACGGCAGCTTGGCCCAAGTGGTGGGGATCTTTGATGATAGATACTGCCTTATTAAGCCAGCCGGTGGTGTAGTGGCATCAGCACTGGACTTCGAGGAGAGTAGTCCCGGGTTCGAATCCGCACACATTCCATCTGTGCTGGGGTGAGCGTTGAGCTTCGTAAAGAGAAAGCAGACAATTTGCCAAAGAAACAGCCTGATGCGCCACAAGGTGCGGAGAGGAATAACAAAAATGCTTTCTTAAGACAGCGCCTCCCATAGGTACTATCAGTGGTGGGGAGGGATGTCCCTGTGATGTATTGGGCAGAGCCCACACTGTGTCAACGTCAGTGTCAGTGAATGGGAAAATAATTGCCTGATAACTCATTGTTCATGCATCGATTAAATCAGGCTGGAAAAGAAAAGAACATTTTTATAAGAGGGAAACAAAATCAGGCTGGGAAAGGACATTTATAAGACAGAAACAAAATCAGGCAGGGAAAGAAAGAACATTTATAAGAGGGAAACGCCAGTTAAGAGCACCACCAACATTCAGAGTTTCCATCTGCCGATGTTTTCTCTACCTTACTGTATCGTGAGCTCATCCCATGTGTTTCACATCAGTTAAACAGCAAAACTTAATGAGATTATGTCATAGAACATTGAACATAGAACTATACAGCTCGGTACAGACCCACAATGTTGTGCTGGCCTTTAATCTACTCAAAGATTCATCAAGTCCTTCCCTCTTACGTTGCCCTTCATTTTTCTATTATCCATGTGCTTATCTAAGAGTTTCTTAATGTTCCTAATGTGCCTGCCTCCACCACCATCCCAAACAGTAGCATAATATACACTCACCACTCTATGTAAAAATAAATTAACTCTACAGTTTTCTGCAATCAACTTAAAATTATGCTGCCCCTTCTCCTTTCCTTTCTCCTATGGTCCACTCCCCTCTTCTATCAGACTCCTTCCTCTCCAGTCCTTTAATTTTCCCAGCTTTACCAATCACATTCTTGCTCTCCTCCTTCCCCTCCCCCTGCTTCCCCTTTCATTTCCAGTCCTGAAGAAGGGTCTCGGTCCAAAACATCAACTGTTTATTCGTTTCCATCGATGCTACCTGACTTGCTGAGTTCATCCAGCATTTTGTGTGTGTTGCTCTGGATTTCCACCAATTGCAGAATCTCCTGTGTTGATGATTTGCTGCCCCTTTGATTAGCCATTTCCACCCTCATTGAAATTCGGAGATAAACTAACTCTGATCAGGCAAATTCTGGGGACGGAGAAACAGTTAATGCTTCAGGTCCGCGATCCTTTGTAAGTTCTGATGAAGAATAAGAATCCCCAGGGCTGAAAAGTTGTAACCTCACTACCCTCTAGACTCACCCACAATAAGAAACATCCTTGTCCACTCTTTCTAGGCCTTTCAATATTTGATAGGTTTCAATAAAGTCCACCCTTATTCTTTGAAACTCCGCATTCAGACCCAAAGCCATCAAATGCCTCTCATACAAACAACCCTTTCAGTCCTGGAATCTTTCTCATGAGCCTACTTTGGACCCTCTCCAATGCCAGCACAGCCTTTCTCAGGCAAGGGGTCCAAAGGTACTCGCCATACTCCAAGTATGGTCTGACCAGTGCCTTATAGGGCCCCAGGATTCCTGCTTATCAGGAATCAAGTGATTTCCCATTATTTGATATTCAAAGACTCTGATGGAGAAACCTCTAGAGGACCAGAAGCTTACTCCTGCTTCTAGTTCATGAGTTGCTGGCAAATTCTGCCTCAGACCACCTGCTGAATGATGGGGGAAGGGAGTGCAGGTGTCTGCACAGTTATGGGGCGGTGAGATGGTGTCGTTTGACATTTAGACTCCCTTTCCGCACAAGTGGACTCATTCTGTTATGTACCAGGAGCAGCTCATGAGGAGTCTTGCAACATTGGCTATGACATGTACTGTGAATGCAAGACTCTTACAACAATATGGTCTGTGCAGTGATGTGCCTCAGAGATCTGTTCTGGAACCCCTTCTCTCTGTGATTTTTATAAATGACTTGGATGAGGAAGTGGGGGGATGGGTTAGTAAATTTGCTGATGACACAAAGGTTAGGGGTATTGTAGATAGTGTGCAGGGCTCTCAGAGGTTCCAGCAGGACATTGATAGGATGCAAACTGGCATGGTAGGATAACAGAATATAGTATTAATGGTAAGACTCTTGACAGTGTGGAGGATCAGAAGGATCTTGGGGTCCGAGTCCATAGGACACTCAAAGCTACTGCGCAGGTTGACTGTGTGGTTAAGAAGGCATACGGTGCATTGGCCTTCATCAGCCATGGGATTGAGTTTAAGAGCCGAGTGGTAATGTTACGGGTTTATTGGACCCTGGTCAGCCCTCACTTGGAGTACTGTTCTCAGTTCTGGTCACCTCACTACAGGAAGGATGTGGAAACTATAGAAAGGGTGAGATTTACAAAGAGAAGATTTACAAGGACTTTGCCTGGATTGGGGAGCATGCCCCATGAGAATAGGTTGAGTGAACTCGGCCTTTTCTCCTTGGAGCGATGGAGGATGAGAGGTGACCCAATAGAGTTGTATAAGGTGATGAGAGCCATTGACTGTGTGGATAGTCAGAGGCTTTTTCCCAGGGCTGAAATGACTAGCACGAGAAGGCACAGTTTTAAGGTGCTTGGAAGTAGGTAGAGAGGAGATGTGAGGGATGTTTTTTACGCAGAGAGTGGTGAGTGTGTGGAATGGGCTGTTGGCGACGGTGGTGGAGGCAGATACAATAGAGTCTTCTAAGAGACTCCTGGATAGATACATGGAGCTTGGAAAAATAGAGGGCTATAGGTAACTAGGTAGTTTTTAAAGTAAGTACATGTTCAGCACAGCATCATGGGCCGGCCAAATGGCCTGTATTGTGGTGTAGGTTTCTAAAAACAACATTACAGTGAAAAGTATCAGGCACATAGATATAGCTAGGGTGCTGAAGACTTGTGCACAGCACTGTAGTAATTTTATGTTTTGCACTGTACTGCTGCCACAAAAAAAAGTCATGGCAACTGTGAGTGATGATAAACCTGATTCTGATATGGTTCTCTATTGTGACTGAGAGTGGAAAGGGAGCAGGGAGAGGGGAATCTTGGCTGGGAAAAGGGGCAGGGAGAGAGAAGCAGCAGAGAGACATCTTGTAATGATCAATAAACCAATCATTTGGAATATAATAACCTTACCAGGTGTCTCAGGGCTAGTGTGTCCACACCACACGACAGCCCCTTCCCCTGGCTCTCCTTCTCTGCCGCCTGTGCCACACCCCTCCCGCAGCAACCCACCCTCTCCATGCCCAACAGTTTCTGCTCCTGCCAAATTTACAAATTTGCTCTCCGCTCCATGTTGGCAAATACAGTACTGTGCAGAAGTCTTAGGCATTCAAGCTATATGTGTGTATCTCAGACTTTTGCACAGTTCTGTATATGTATATAGCCCAAGTCCCAGAGTGATCGGTCCTGTAAGTTGATGGTGCATGGGTGTTACTGGCAAGATCAAGCCGTCCTCAGCAGACATACGTACAAACACACACGTGCAAGTCAGCTTGTCCTTCCCCAAGCAAACACTGGATATCAGCACCCAGAGGAGGGCCAGCCCCCTCGGGCCAGCACCGTCCTGCTCCGCAAAACAACAAATTTCACGGCATATGTCGGTGATATTAAACCTGATTCTGATTCTAATTATAGAAGAAACAGGGCACTGATGTTGCTGCCTCTATGGTGTATTGAGCTCCCAAATGAAGCACACTAATTGAGTGCACCCCTTGCATTACTCACATTACAAGCAAGGTCAACTTGTGCCATAAGACCCTATCTGAAAGAGAAATCTAAATCACTCACGTAATGTAGCACCTCATCCATAATTTCTAATTGTTGCTCAAACAGGCGATTTCACTTTGCACGAAACAAATGCTCCTTTCAGTCGACGTTCGTCCAAACAGCTCGTAACTCAAGTCCGACCTCGGTCACAAAATAAATTGTCTCTGTGCTCAGTAATTAGATTTCCAAGCCCATACATAAAAACTTTTACATGGTATTGAATTCTGATGTGTAAATGGCTTGCAACTGGAAATGACTTGGGTCCTGTATTGATTGAAAGCTACCATTAAAACACTGTAAAAAGTATCTCTGATGAAAGGAAGTGAGAAGTTAAATGAAAGTGACAATGTACGAATATTGTAAGGCCTACATAGAGTGAATATGGAGAGGATGCTTCCTATAGTGGGGGAGTCTAGCACCAGACGGCACAGCCTCAGAATAGAAGGAGGTCCCTTTAGCATAGACATGAGGATTTCTTTAGCCGGAGGATAGCAAATCTGTTGAATTCATTGCCACAAATGGCTGTGGAGGCTGCATCATTGGGTATATTTAAAATCAGGGTTGATAGGCTTGTAAGAGTGTCAATGATTATGGGGAAAAGGCAGGAGAATAGGGTTGAGAGGGGAAAAAATACAGCCATGATGGAATACCACTAGAGAAACAGGTTCACAGCACATGCCATCTCATTCACTCAACGATGGAACATCAAGACAGCAAAGAAGCATACCATCATGATGCTGCAGCTCGACATTCAGTACCATCATCCCCTCAAAACTAATCAATAAGCTCCAAGATCTTGGTCTCAGTAGCTCCTTGTGTAATTGGATCCTTAATTTCCTCACGTGGAGACCTCAGACAGCATCGCAACAATCCCCACCGGCACAGGTGCACCACAGGGCTGTGTGCTTAACCTCCTGCTCTACTCACTTTACACTTATCACTGTGTGGCTAAGCAGAGCTCCAATGCCATATTCAAGTTTGCTGATGTCATAGGCCAAATCAAAGGTGGTGACAAATCAGCACCCACAAAGGAGATTGAAAATCTGGCTGAGTGCTACCATAGCAACAACCTCTTACTCAGTATCAGCAAGACCACGGAGCTGTCTATTAACTTCAGGAGGAGGAAACCAGAGGTCCATGATCCAGTCCTCATCGGAGTATCAGTGGAGCAGAGAGTCAGCAACTTGAGATTCGTTGGTATGATTATTTTGGAAGATCTGTCCTAGACTCAGCACGTACGTGCAATTACAAAGAAAGCCTGGCAATGCCTCTACTTCCTTTAGGAGTTTGCAGAGATTCGGCATGAGGGCTAAACTCTGACAAACTTCTACAGATGTATGGTGGAGAGTATATTGACTGGCTGTATCACAGCCCGATATGGAAACACCAGTACCTTTGAATGGGAAATCCGTCACAGGTAAGGCCCTACCCGCCATTGAGCACGTCTGCACAGAGCACTGTCTCAGGAGATCGACATCCATCATCAGGGATCCCCACCACCCAGGTAATTACAGGCAAGTATCGCCGGGATATCAGAGGCAAGTTTTTACACAGAGAGTGGTGGGTGAATGGAATGCCCTGCCAAGATCGGTGATAGGGTCAGATTACTCAGGGGTATTAAATAAACTCTTAGATGGGCACTTGGATGATAGAAACATGGAGGGCTATGTAGGAAGAAGGGATTAGATTGACCTTAGAGTAGCTTAAGGCCGAGACTGGTGAAGCACCCGGGCAACATTGTGGGCCACGGGGCCTGGCCAGTGCTGTAATGTTCTGTGTTCGATGTTTAAGCTCCTGTCGTCCATTTACCTGTCCACATACTTCTTATATGTATCGAATATACTTGCCTCAACCATTTCCTCTGGCAGCTGGTTCCATACATCTGCCACCTGCTGTGCAAAGAAAACTTGCCTCTTGGGTTTTTATCTCAAGATCACCTGCAATCTTAAAACTGTGTCCTCTAGTTTTCAATTTCCCAGACCTGGAAATAAGGTTACCCACCCTATCTAAGCCTTCCATTATTTTATATACCTCTATAAGATCGTCGCTTAGTCTCCTACTCTCCAAAGAGTAAAGGCCTTCCATCCTTCCTATAACACAGTGATCAAAATTGAATATAGTATTCTAAGAGTGGCCTTTCCAATGGCTCATACAATTGCAACATAACCTCCCAACTTCTATAATATCCCTGACGAATGAAAGCCAGCACGCCGAAGCATTCTTCACTGCCTTATCTACTTTTGACCCCACTTCAAGGGAGGTATGCACAGATACTCCAGCGTCCCCGTGTTATACAACAAGGCCCTTTCGTTCAATATAAAAGTCCTACCTTGACTTGTCCTTCCAAAATCTGACATTTGATGCCTGAATTAAAATCCACTTGCCATTATTCAGCCCACCTACCCAGACGATTGAGATCCACGTGGAAATCTTGATACTCTGGATGGGATGTTCTAGAGTCACTTCTCGGCTTGGACTAGTGAGAATTTTTACACTTCCCCTGCTCACCTCACCTCCACCTCCACCTTCAGTAAGGTCCTCGTCATGCTCTGCGGTGCCCAAGACAAAGGATGGTCCTGCAATTCAAATGCCGATTTCAAGTTCAAGTTCATTGTTACGCCGTACATAACCAAGGTATAAGTGCCAGGAAAATTAGCTTTTTGTAGCATCGGCATAGTATTTATTTATTTATGAAGATACAACTCAGAATAGGCTCTTCAGCCACGCTGACCAACAATCCCCTGGTTTAACCCTAGCCCAATCACATGACAATTCACAATGTCGAATGAACCTATTAACCGCCATGTCTTTGGACTGTGGGTGGAAACTGGAGAACCTAGAGAAAATCAATGCATTCCACAGAGAGGACGACCAGACTCCTTACAGATGATGTCGGAATTGAACTCCGGACTTTGACGCCCTGAGTTGTAATCGTGCTGTGGTAATGGCTATGCCTCAGTGGTGCCCAGTACACTAGAAACATTCAAGATTCTAGTTTCAAGATTGTTTATTATTTTCTTCAATACCCAAATGTAAAGTAGATCAAAATGATTAATGCTCTGGATCCAAAGCAGCATAGAAAAACTCAATAAGCATAAAAAGACAATTAAAATACAAAAACCACAATAAATATAAAATGCAAATTAATCCTATAAAATACAATATATAACCATTTGAATGTAGTCATATGTACATAAGATTAGCTTATGTGCAGTACTATACAAAACTCTTAGGCATATATATCCGCAAAAAAAAAACAGATGTTATGATGTACAGTATGCAGGTGATGATGTATGTGAGTCTCTATTGTGGACTGAGAGTGTGAAGGACGCATCAAGAGGGGAATTATGGTTGGGAAAAGAGGAAGGGAGTGAGAAGCACCAAAGAAACATTCTGCATTGATCAATAAACCACTTGTTTGGAATCAAATTACCTTGCCTGGTATCTTAATGCTGGGTAAGTTTGCACCCAAGCCGCCCCCTGCTCGGCTCCTCTGCCATCGGTCCCACACCACTCCCACGGCACTCCACCTTCACCATTCCTGATATCATTTGCTCCCGTCAGACTTACAAACTCGCTCTACGCTCCATGTTGACAAATACAGTACTGTGCAAAAGTCTTAGGCACCATAGCTTTATATATGTGCCTAAGAGTTTTGCACGGTACAATCAAGACATGAGAAGCATATGTAAATTAATATAAACTTAAATTAACATAAATTATACAGAACTTACACTACAGAATAAAGAAAAATATACATAGCAGCATGAATGCGAGTTGAGGGAACTATAATTAGTGGTAGTGTTATGGTTTTTCAGGTTGACTCAAGAAGCTGATTGATAGCAGTATGGTAGAAGCAGCTGTTGAACCTTGAGATGTGGGTCTTCAGGCTCCTGTACCTCTTGCCTGAAGGTGGCAAAGAGAAGAGGGCACGGCCTGGATTTGGGGGTCCTTAATGACATCACCTTCCTGAGACATTTCCTCTTGTAGAGTTGTACCTGCGAAGGAATAGTCTGTAGCCCCTTGTGTTCCTGTGCATAACAGGTCAAGAAATAGCCAGCTCCATCTGTGATAATGTTGGTAGATCTAGAGGACCCGGAAAATCAAGTGGAAGTTAAGCTATTCTTTGACGCTGGTAAGTACTAAAGAAGGAATCCTTTTTAGCAAGGTCCACATTATACAGCGTCCATGGAGTCACCACACTCTGGTTAAAGAATCCTCTTTATCTCTGTTCTGAAGGGTGTCCTTCTATTGCGAGGCTGTTCTGGGTGTCTTCAGGCTCCTGTACCTCTTCTCTGATGGTAATAATAAAAAGGGAGCATGTCCTGGGCGATGAGGTTCCTTATGGCTCATATCAGAAGTTGGATACAATACTCTCCTCTTGAGTTCAACATGATCTGAGATTAAGCGGCTGATATGATTGGCACCTCATCCATCACCCTAGCACAATCCCATCCTCAGCACCAGCACCCTATGGCTGTGGCGTGGGCCATCTCTAATATGTGCTGCCGTTCTTCACTGAGCCAGCAATATCATCAATCAGGCAATACAAATCTCCACCATTGACTCTTGGTGTTAAATCTACTTTCAAAATGACTTGCTTAATAAAAGGTGAAGGGCATCTTCAAACACCAAGCTTCATTTAGAACATAAGGTATAAGAGAAGATTTAGGCCATTCGGTCCATTGAGTCTGCTTGGCCATTCCATCTTGGCTGAGTTATGATCCCTCTCAACCCTATTCTCCTCCGAGAGAACCATAACTTTGTCATGCTTTGGAGGCTTGCTTGCCTCAATGACCGGGAGAGCTACGTTGGCTGGAGTCAGGGCTTTATGCTTTGGCTCTTAGCCAGGTGTCAAACAGGTCAAAAGGTAGAAGCCTGTCTAAGAGTGGACTACCGGTCCTCCAGCTTTGGGGGTTCAGCTCAGGGCTAACAGTAATGAAGAATCCTTCTACATCTGAGTGCAATGGTATTTCGGAGTCTCCACCCAAGACTTGCATGAATGACAGTCATGAAAAACAAGAGGAAGCTACTGACTCAGTGAAGGATGTCCTGAACACCCCCAGAGATGGAGGACCTTCACCACTGCCCTAAATGCCAGCAGCGTAACAGGCAGTGAGTAAGTCTCCTGCCTTGTACCTATAACCTTTGACACCCTTACTATTTAAGAACCTATCAACTTCTGCTCTAAATATACCCAACAACGTGACCTCCACAGCAGTCTGTGGCAAGGAATTCCACAGACGGGCTACGCGTAGGCTAAAGGAAGCCCTCCTCACCTCTGTTCTAAAGGGATGTTCTTCCATTCTGCAGCTGAGCCCTCTGGTCCAAAACTCTTCCATTATAGAAAGAGGGCCCACTCCACATCCGCTTCCACTTGAATTTGAGAAGAATACAAGCAGCAAAGCAAAAAAAAAAGGCGCTGACTCTCACTTGTTGCTCGGCCTTCGTCAACCTTCACAGCCTGCTGACATTTATTGAGTGCCATTTTATGCAAGGTAATCAAAAATGTTGGCAGTAAAATTACGAGTCACACCTTTAATTCCTGAAGGATGGTTTTCAAGTATCGGAAAACATGTCTTGGCTTTGCAGACCTCTAAAGCTCCAGTTAAATGATCGCACTAGGTGACTTTTGAAATGTTTCCCTTTTCCTTTCTTCAGATGGACTCATTTCTCTGGTTTTGATTGCTTTAGTAATCATCAGTGTGTGGTAAAATGTTAAACACAAGCACTGCGCTGTTTGTCTTTCCATCTCAGGCCTTGAATAAATTACTTGGGTTGTTGTGGAACCCAGAGGGATATATAGATAAGTTCCAAATTCCTGTCAGGTTCAATTTTTCATTACTGAGCCAGAGGCACTGCAGGGCACCATGGTAATGCAGCAGTTAGCCCAATGTTCCTACAACCCGGGGTATTGGAGTTCAGAGTTCAATTCCCATGCCACCTGTAGAGAGCTTGCACGCTCTCCCTATGACTGCAAGGGTTTCCTCCAGATGCTCTGGTTTCCTCCCACAGTACAAAGACGAAGGTTAATTGGTCATTGTATAGGTTGAATAGGTTAGGACTTTATTACCCAAGAGTGTAGGCGAATGAGAGGAGGTTTGACTGGGGTGTACTGAAAAAACTATGCGGTGTATAGATAGGATAAATGTCAGCAGGCTTTTTCACTGAAGTTGGATGAGACTAGAGCTAGAATCATAGGTTGAGGGTGAAATATTTAAGGGGAACTTCATTTAGAGGTTTTGTGAGCAGAAATGGTGGATGCAGATTTGCTTTTCTGTTTCACAGTTCAATTGTTGGGTCAATTTAAACGCCAGCCCAGGACGAACCAAAAGCATCAGACCAGTTACGCTCACAGATCTCAATTTTGCAGATGACATAGTCCTGCTCTCTGACCAGATGGAGGAAGCACAGCAGCTACTGACAAAAATGGAAATTGAGTGCAATAAAGTTGGACTTCACCTAAACGCTGAAAAGACAGAGTACATGGCGTTTAACTGTAACGAACGTACTCTCAAGACCATAAAGAATGATACCAGTAAGAAAGTCTTAGACTTCAAGTACCTTGGGTCAAGAATGATGAGTTCGGAGAAGGACATAAAGATACAGAAGGCGCTGGCGTGGAGGGCTATGAACGACATGAAGGAAATCTGGAGGTCGAACCTGACCAGAGGGCTCAAAAAGAGGATCTTCATAGCAGTCATGGAGTCCATTCTCACGTACGGATGCGAGACGTGGACACTCACCAAGACCATGCGAAAGTCACTAGATGGTTGCTATACACGAACGCTTCGGATGGCTCTTGACGTGAGTTGGCAACAGCACACGACAAACGTCGAGCTCTATGACGACCTACCGATGCTCACTACTAAAATCGAGGTGAGAAGACTGCAACTATCGGGGCACTGTCTACACCACCCTGAGCTACCTGCCAGCCTAGTCATTACATGGGAGCCCAAGCATGGGAGGATGTACCCTGGGCACCCTCCCAAGACTATGGTCAACACGCTCCTAGAAGATAGCGGCGCGGCTAATGTAGATGAATTGAACATACTGATGAGGGAGAGAGAGGAGCGGAGAGTCTGTCATTGTGCCCGACGCCGGCCCCCTAGGCCTGAGTCGACATAGTACTAGTAGTAGTGGTACCGGATAGACTAAACAGACAGGGATTTGGTCGGGACAAGAGCCAATTTCACTTGCTCTGTGTGATCGTCAACTCCATGGTGCTGGGGCTATGATGACTGCCCCAGCTGCTGTGCGCTGTGCCCACTAATATGACAAACTGATGAGCTTTAGGCCTACTCCGGGCTGCCGTGGGGTTCGGATTCGAGGACTCAATTTTGGTTCGGAATGCTGTTGTTTGCTTCAATTGTTTGCATGATTTGCATTTTTTTCTTTCTCTTGCACATCATGTGTTGGTCTTTTATTTTAATTGTTATTCTTTTTTTCTTTAATTAGGTTCTTTCAAGTTTCTTGCTTTGTGGCTACCCGTGAGCAAGCAAATCTCAAGGTTTATAATTTATACATTCTTTGAAAATAACAATGAACCTTGATCTTGCAACATTTGAGAGAGGTTTGGATAAGTACATGGATGGGACAGTTATGGAGGGCTGTGGTCCAGATGCATGATGGGACCAGACAGAATAACAATTCTGCATGACTAGATAGTCTACGAAAAGACACACACATTAGTAGAACCGTTTCAATACATTAATTTACAAATGTATTTAATCTCTTTCTCCTTGACCCCCAATATCAAGTAAAAATTGTTGTGACATGTACCGAGGTACTGTGCTTTACATATCATCCGTACAGATTATTTCATCATGTCAGTATATTGAGGTAGTACAAGGGAAAGACAATACAGAATGCAGACTAAAGTGTTACAGTTCCAGAGAAAGTGCAGTGTAGGCAGACAGTAAGGGAGTTTGTGAGAACAAGAGTCCGGGGACCATTGTAATAGTGAGCGGTGAGCTGTCATGGACTCTGTTAGGAAAGTGTGGTTGGGAAGATCCATTCCGTGATTTTAAGATAATGCGAAAGAAGGAAACTTAAATCAAGTTGTCACGTTCCTTTTCACGCAGCATCCATGAGTTCTGTTCATCATGATGTATCCTCTTGCAAGTGACAACCACGAAAGAAGCATCAGGCTAACCCCACACTCGGGGTCTCAGGGGTACTGCAAAACACACAGCAGGCCAGGCAACCTCTATGGAACAGAGTACAGTCGACGTTTTGGGCCGAAACCCTTCGGCAGGGCTGGAGTGAAAAAGCTGAGGAGTAGATTTTAAAGGTGGGGGGAGGGGAGAGAGAAAGAGAAGCTGATAGGTGAAACCTGAAGAGTTCCATTCTCATTCAGATATGTCTATCATGGCCTCCTTCACTGTCGTGATGAGACCACACTTAGGTTGGAGGAACAACACTTTATATTCCAGTTGGGTAGCCTCCAACCTGATGGTATGAACATCAATTTCTCGAACCTCGTAATGCCCCCCACTTCACCTTACACCATCCCCTTTACCCTCTATCACCTTATCTCCTTGCATGCCCATTGCCACCCTCTGGTGGTCCTCCCTCCACTTCTTTCTTCCATGGCCTTCTGTCCCTTCTGTCCTCTTCTATCAGACTCCCCCTTCTCCAGCCCCGTGTCTCTTTCGCCAATCAACTTCCCAGCTCTTCACTTCATCCCTCCCCTTCAGGTTTCACCTATCACCTTGTGTTTCTCTCTCCTCTTCCACAACCTTTTAAATCTACTACTCAGCTTTTTTTTCTCCAGTCCTGGCAATGGGTCTCAGCCCGAAATGTCGACTGTACTCTTTTCCATAGATACTGCCTGGCCTGCTGAGTTCCTCCTGCATTTTATGTGTGTTGCTTGGACTTCCAGCATCTGCAGATTTTCTCTTGTTTGTGATTGATTGGTATTGGTTTGTTATTGTCGCGGTGAAAACCTTGTCTTGCATACTGTTCATACAAATCAATCATTACACAGTGCATCAAAACGAGTGAAACAATAATGGAAGTAATGAGTGAATCTGTAGGGATCTGTTTGCAAGGGGCCTATACTTTCCTGTCCCCTCACTCCATCACTTGGTAAAAACAAAGAAAAGACAGAATAAACTTCGAGGAAAATTTTGGAAAATTTGCTTCTTGACCCACAAAGATGATGGCACATAAGCAATTAAGTTATTCCACTTATTATCGTTCAACCATCAGGCTCCTGAACCAGTGTGGATAACTTCAAAGGTTTCAAAGTACATTTATTATCAAAATGAATATACAGTATACAACCCTGAGATTATCTTTCCCACAGACAGCCATGAAATAAAGAAAACTATGGAACTTATTCTAAGAAAAACATCAAGCGCCAAAAAAAAATCACACAAATGCCAACAAGAACATCAGCCACCTCCCCCCCCCCCATACACAAAAAAGTTCCACAAATGCAACCAGAAAGAACAGGTGAAAACACAGAAAATAAAACACAAGATCAAAGGAGTCCATGTTCAGTTCATTAGTCCAATCCACAAACTGTAGACCCAGGACTTCGGCACCATCCTCCAAAAGCATCGAGGGAGAGAGATCATTCAGACGCAGGGATCTTCCCTCAGAAGCAGCAAGTGACAGGCTGAGGGATGGTGTGAACTTCACTCACCTCAACATTGAACTGATGTTGCAACCTCTGGACTCACTTTTGTCTTTGCACAGTTTGTCTCCTTTTGCACGTTGGTTCTCAGTCGCTGTGTATATTTTCATTGATCCTATTCTATTTCTTTGTTTTACTGTGAATGCCAGCAAGAAAATGAATCTCAAGGTTGTATATGAAGACATGTACATCCCCGACAATAAATTTACTTTGAACTTTGAACTAGGAACGTGAACGCTTACTAGCTTGGTTCTAACATTATATTACCTCACATGTTTTATATCATGGATATTGTCAGCGAGGGTATGTATCCTTATTGGAAAACATAAATTTTGTTATTATGGCATTTCAACTGACTATTAATCTTTTTCATAGTTAATCCTTTTATCCGCAGTGATCTGATTACATTGGCTAAGGGTCAACTTATTGTTGGCACTCGATTTGAAAAGTCCCTGTTGATCACCCAATCCCAAAATACATGATGGCTTTGGATAAATGAACAGCCCTTCAGCCCTTTAGCTACTGTCTTCTCATTACAATATCCAGATGTTTCTCAATATTATCTGAACTTCAAACTATTTGCAGCTGTGTGTGTCTCTGCATAAAGAAATACTACTTGGCATCCATCCTAGTCTTGAACAGCCTTGAACACCCAGGTGTAGATATTCTCTATTAGTGTATATGGAAAATACTGGCCTGGTGGAATTTAATTCTGTTTGGTATTAAGTCTAAGGAACCTTAATTCCCATTGCAGTGTGAGAAATGAGGAAAAGTAAGTCGAAATTAGAACATATAAACACAGAACATTACATCATAGTACAGACCCTTTGGCCCACGATATTGTACTAACCCTTTAACTTACTGTAAGATCAATCTAACCCTTTCTTCCCATATAACCCTCCATTGTTCTATCATCTATATGCCTATCTAAGGGTTTCTTAAATGTCCGTAATGTATCTGCTGCTATCACCACCCTTGGCATGGATTTCCATGTACTCACCACCTCTGTGAGCAAGTATATCTCTGACATTCCCTCTGTACTTTCCTCCAATCACCTTGAAAGTTACGCCTCGTTTATTAACCATTTCCACCTTGGGAAAAAAAGCCTCTGGCTGACCACTCTATCAGGATTATTTACTGTCATTTCTAATACACAACTGTAAAGGAGAATAAAATAATTGTTACTCCAATCTAATGCAGCATAAAAAAACACATTAGATAAAGAACACAATAAATATAAATAGATAAGATAGTTTATATACATTTATTGAGCTTATCTATCTGTTTATAGCTTATAGGCTGTAAACTATCTGTAAAAAAGAGGCACATAGCTATGCCTCTTATCATCTTATACACCTCTATCAAGTCACCTCTCATCCTCCTTTGCCTTGGTTCACTCAACCCATCTTCATGAGACATGCTCTCTAATCCAGGCAGCATCTCCTCTGCACCCTGTACAACACTGTGCAAAAGCCTTGGGCGTGCTAGAATTTTTATATGGTTTCCGATGGCCTGACTTCTGCAGAGCCTTGATCTCAGCATATTGAGGCTGTCTGGGATTACCTGGAGAGACAAAAACAAGCGAGACAGCCAACTCTGCAGATGAACTGTGGCAAGTTCTCCAAGATGCTTGGAACAACCTACCAGCCGATTTTCTTATAAAACTGCACAAGAGTACACGTAAGGGGATTGTTGCAGTTTCAGAGGCAAAGGGTGATCACAGCAAATATTGATTTGATTTAGCTTTTTTACTGTGTGCTGGTCTTTGTAGTAATATTTTTGTTATTTAGAACTTTTGATTTCATTATTTTGCAAGCATCTTCACTTTGTAGTATTTTTACATGTGCCTGAGACTTTTGCGCAGTATATGTGTGTGTGTGTGTGTGTGTGTGTGTGTGTGTGTGTGTGTGTGTGTGAGTGTGGTGTGTGTGTGTGTGTGAATGTGTGTGTGTGTGTGTGTGTGTGTGTGTGTGTGTGTGTGTGTGTGTGTGTGTGTGTGTGTGTGTGGTGTGTGTATGTGTGAATGTGTGTGTGTGTGTGTGTGTGTCTTATTGTAATTTATAGTATTTTAATGTATTGTTGCTGCAAAACAACAAATTTTATGCCTATGTCTGATATTAAGCTGAAAAAATGAGGTGACTAGGACTAAAAACAATACTCTTAAGTGTGGTTTAACAAGGGTTTTATTGAGCTGTAACATTATCTCATGAACTCTTAGCTACGTTATTTTCTCTCCCGCCCCCACTCCTACCTAATCTTCAAGATTATTTGTTGGGCTCCAAAGATTGATACCCTCCAAGCAGACCACAACTTTGTCCTAGGGTTTGAAGCATTGCTGACCTCAGTGACCTGGAGAGCTACAGTATGTTGGCTGGAGTCAGGGCTTTATGCTTTGACTCTTGCTAGGGTCACCCATGCCAAACAGGTCAAAGGGTAGGGACCAGACCAAGAGCGGTTCACCAGCCCTCCAGGTGTGGGGGTTTGTCTCAGGGCTAACAACCCTGACTCGTCAAAAATAATTGTCATGGAATGAGCAACATGAGTCAAAATGGACACAATGGACTCTATAGTAGAACAAAGGATCCTATGGAAAATCCTGGCAATTCTGGAAATGTTCCTCACCCTCTGTATGCCACCCTGGCTGAACAGAGGAGCACTTTTAGTATAGATGAAGACAACTGTGCTGCTCCAAAGAGTGCTATATATGAGGTCATGCTTGGCCTCAGCTGTTCGGCTCCATAATGAGTCAACCTATAGCCATGGAAGTGAAGGCCCTCTCCTGTTAGATTGCTTGTGGTTACTTATCTTTTTATTCTTTCTACTTCTCATCAAATATTTATACCTGTGCCCTTGTAATGCTACTGTGATACAGTAATTTCCTTTGGGCTCAATAAAGTATCTATGTATCTGGGCAGACAGTACGGGGGGCAGTTGAGAGATCTTGGCTGGTACAGAGTCGTGGGGCTGAACATTGGTTCGTTTTCTGCTCTCGGCCTCAGTGCTTAAATCTGGCTTGAAATCCGCCCAGCAGTTTCGTCTGGCGATGATGGCCAAACTTCAAGCATGTTGTACCTGCATGTTGAAACAATATGTTTTTAACAAAACAGTTGGCTTCTGAGAACATACTCCCTAAAGCTTCTCTTTAATATATTTCAAGTTCCTTGAAAAATTGATCTCTTTCATCTATAAATCATTCCCATCTCCAAGACTCTTGAATCCTCTTTTCTCCTTGCTAAACACTTTTTTTTCACTCCCTGATGTTGATAATTATCCACACTTTGTAGGATAAGATGACCTGCCCAATTAAGTTAAATGCGGTCAGTAGCTACTTTATTAGTTCCCTTCTAAAGTGGCCACTGAGTGTATGTTCATGTTCTTCTGTTGCTGTAACCCATCCACTTCAAGATTAGACAAGTTGTGTTTTCAGAAGTCCTCTTCTGCACGCCACTGTTGTAACGCGTGGTTATTTCAGTTACTGTCGCCTTCCTGTCAGCTTGAACCAGTCTGGCCATTCTCCTCTGACCTCTCTCATTAACAGGTCTTTTTTGCCCACAGAACTGCTGCTCACTGTATTTTTTTTTTGTTTTTCATGTCATTCTCTGTAAACTTTGGATACATTTGTGCTTGAAAATCTTAAGGGATCAGCAGTTCCTGAGATACTCAAACCACCCCGTCTGGCACCAGCAATCATCCCACAGTCAAAGTCACAGATCACATTTCTTCCCCATTCTGATGTTTGATCTGAACAACAACTGAACCTCCTGACCATGTCTGCATTGTGTTAATGCCATATGATGGGCTGATTGTATATTTGCATTAACAAGCAGGTGTAAAGATGTACCAAATAAAATAGCCACTGAATGTCTGTTGTTAACAAAATTCTTTCCTAACAATTATTCAAAGTTTAGGAAGGCACCACACAATTTGTTTTTGTTTGGTTGTTCCTAACATAAAACTATTGCAATGTTTAATAAGTGCAGTCTCCCAATTTACCATTGTGGAAAACTACATCTGATTTAACTTACTTCACTTTCATTAAGCATGCTTTTCTGCTGGAAATGGCTCCTAAGGTTGTTATAGCCAGGTGTGATAATGGGGATAAGGTCCCACTGCCTACTAATTACTCCCAATGGTGTACGGCTCAAATAGCCTCTGACAACCAAGTCCAGCTCCTGGCCTTCACGTGTGGCTTAGCTACTAAACCAGGTGGAAACATTTCTACTGATAGGAGAAGGGGCAAAGGTGGGTTACTGGAACCTTAAAACTAGAAGCTTCAGGCAGATGGGGCCTGTCAGTCGTGGTTGGCAGCTCATCTAGGAGAAGGAAAAGTCTGATCTCAAACCTCTGCTGCCTGGCGGCTGTACGCACTCACGGGGAGGACTTCGGAAGTAAACTCCGAGAGGAAGTTCCAGAGCTGGAGTCCCTAAGGCAGTCCTACGTAGAGTTGAATGCTGACTGGCAACTCCTGCTACATTGTTAGTGCCAAACTTTAGTGGTCTCTGCCGTCCCTCTGGGTTCATCAGTTGCCCGGAGAGGGGAAGCCTGCAACATGGACGACAGCTTGCTCTCCATATTGTGCTGTCCTAGTCTGTGTATCTAGACTGCTAGGACGCTACACCCGTGACCAATGGAGGCCTAATAGAATAACAAGAGCATCAGATACATGCTACGTACTGAATTGCTGCTGTATAAATTGTCACGGAAAGTCTAGTTCTTTCAACAATCTTTCAGTGTTTCCACTTATATTTATGGTAGGATATGGGTGCAGCCAATTATAATTTATTGCACTTGAACCTAACAGCTTGCCACCTCAGAGGCCCATTAAGAGTGAATTCCCATTGGAGTCACTATAGACCAGACTTGCAGATTTCTTTTCCTGAAAAGCATTAGTGAACCAGATGGACTTTTAATAACAATCGGATGGATTTCATGGTAACCATTATTAATTTTATATTCTAGGTGTTTTTATTTACCAGTGTGCTTCGAACTTAGCTTCATCAAAGTCAAGTTCAAGTATATTGTCTCATGCACAAGCACATAGAGTCATAGAAAAGTACAGCACAGAAACAGGCCCTTCAGCCCATCTAACCCACGCCTATCCATTTAAACTGCACCCAGACCACAGCCATCCGTACCCCTACCATCCCCATACCTATCCATACTTCACTTAAACTTCGAAATCGAGCTTGCATGCACCATTTGTGATGGCAGCTGTTCCCATACTCTCACCACCCTCTTAGTGAAGAAGCTTCCCCCTATGTTCCCCTTAAATTTTTCACTTATCACCTTTAATCCATGACCCCTAGTTGTAGTCCCACCCAATCTCAGTGGAAAAAGCCTGCTTATATTTACCCTATCTATATCCCTCATAATTTTGTATACCTCTGTCAAATCTGCCCTCAATCCACATTCCAAGGAATAAAGTCCTAACCTATTCAATCTTTCCTTATAACTCAGGTCCTCCAGTTCCAGCAACGTCCTTGTAAATTTTCTCTGTGGTCTTTCAACTTTATTTACATCTTTCTTGTCAGTAGGTGACCAAAACAGCACACAATACTCCAAATTAGACCTCACCATCTTCAACGTAACCATCTCCTGCACTCAATACATTTATGAAGGCTAATTCTCCAAATTAGGTGTCACCAACGTATTATACAACTTCAACATAAGCTCCTATTGAAAACCTTGCTTGCAGCAGTACTTGGCATTATTTATTTTATTTATTTAGAGGGACAGTGCGGAACAGGCCCTTCTGGCCCAATGAGCACCGCCACCCAGCAACCCACCTGTTTAACACTAGCCTAATCACAAGGAAATTTACAATGACCGATTAATGTACTAACCGATAGATATGTCATGAATGTGGGAGGAAACCAGAGCACCCAGAGGAAACCCAAGCAATCACAGGGAGAATGTGCAAACTCCTTACTGATGGTGAACCCTGAACTCCGATGACAACCTGTAATAGCGTCACGCTAACCCATATGAAACATAGAAAACCTACAGCACAATACAGGCCCTTCGGCCCACAAAATTGTGCTGTACATGTCCCTTAGAAATTTCTAGGCTTACCTATAGCCCTCTATTTTTTTTAAGCTCTATGTACCTATCCCAAAGTCTCTTAAAAGACCCTATTGTATCTGCTTCCACTACCATCACCGGCAGTGCATTCCACACACCCACCACTCTCTGTGGGAAAAACTTACCCCTGACATCCCTCTTGTACCTATTTCCAAACACCTTAAAACTATGCCCCTCGTGCTATGGTATATATATAATAAATTATATAAGCAGCTTTCAGAAAAAAATTTAAACAATTCATGCATAATAGAACATAGAAAACTAGAAATCTACAGCACATCACAGGCCCTTCGGCCCACAATGTTGTGCCAATCATGTAACCTACTCTAGAAATCGCCTAAAATTACCTTACTGCATAGCCCTCTAGTTTTTCTAAGCTCCATGTACCTACCTAAGAGGCTCTTAAAAGACCCTATTGTATCCGCCTCTACCACCATCGCCGACAGTGCATTCCACACACCCACCACTCTTTGTGTGAAAAACTTACCCCTGACATCCCCCTCGATACCTATTTCCAAGCACCTTAAAACTATGCCCCTTCGTGTTAGTCATTTCAGCCCTGGAAAAAGCCTCTGGCTATCCACACGATCAAAGCCCCTCATCATCTTATACACCTCTATTAGGTCACCTCTCATCCTCCATCACTCCAAGGAGAAAAGGCCAAGTTCACTCAACATATTCTCATAAGGTACAACCTCCAATTCAGGTGACATCCTTGTAAATCACCTCTGCACTCTCTTTATAGTATCCACCTCCTTCCTGTAGTGAGGTGACCAGAACTGAGCACAGTACTCCAAGTGGGGTCTGACCAGGGTCTTATATAACTGTAACATTACCTCATGACTCTTGAACTCAATCCCATGATAGATGAATACCAACACATCATACACCCTCTTATCAACACTGTTAACCTGTGCAGCAGCTTTGAGTATCTTATCAACACAGACTCCAAGATCTCTCAGATCATCCACACTGCCAAGAGTCTTACCATTAATATTATATTCTGTCTTCAAATTTGACCTACCAAAATGAACCACCTCACACTTATCTGCATTGAAGTCCATCTGCCACTACTCAGCCTAGTTCTGCATCCTATCAATGTCCCGCTGTAACCTCTGACAGCCCTCCACACTATCCATAACACCCCCAACCTTTGTGTCATCAGCAAATTTACTGATCTACCCTTCTACTTCTTCGTCCAGTTCATTTGTAAAAATCACAAAGAGGAGGGGTCCCAGAACAGATCCCTGCAGAACACCACTGGTCACTAACCTCCATACAGAATACGAACAATCCACAACCACCCTTTTCCTTCTGTGGGCAAGCCAATTCTGAATCTACAAAGCAAGGTCTCCTTCTATCCTATGTCTCCTTAATTTCTGAAGAAGTCTTGCATGGGGAACCTTATCAAATGCCTTACTAAAATCCATATACACTACATTCACTGCTCTACCTTCAGCAATGTGTTTTGTTACATCCTCAAAGAATTCAATCAGGTTTGTAAGGCACGACCTGCCCTTGACAAACCCATGCTGACTATCACTAATCAGATTATGTCTCTCCAAATGCTCATAAATCCTGCCTCTCAGGATCTTCTCCAACAACTTGCCCACCTCTGAAGGCAGACTCACTGGTCTATAATTTCCTGGGTTATCTCTACTCCCTTTCTTGAACAAGGGAACAGCATTTCCTCCAATTCTCTGGGACTTCACCTGTCCCTATTGATGATGCAAAGATCATTGCATCCTCCGCTACCTCCTCCAACTCCATGCACATGTTTCCAATATCGTACCTAATTGGTCCTATTCTCACATGGCTCATCCTCTTGCTCTTCACATACTTGTAGAATGCCCTGGGGTTTTTGTTAATCCTGCTCACCAAGGCCTTCTTATGGCCCTTTTAGGCTCTCCTAATTCCATTCTTAATCTCCTTCCTAGCAACCTTGTAATTTTCTAGAGCTCTAACAATACTTAGTTTCTTGAACCTTTCATAAGCTTTTCTTTTCTTCTTAACTAGATTTTTTACATCTTTTGTACACCATGGGTCTTTTACCCTACTATCTTTTCCCTGCCTCAATGGAACATACCTATGCAGACCTCCATGCAAATGTTCCCTTAGCATTTGCCATATTTCTGCTATGCATTTCCCTGAAAACATCTGCTCCCAAGTTCCCGCCTAACAGCATCATATTTTCCCCTACCTCAATTAAATGTTTTCCCAAATTGTCTTTTGCTATCCCTCTCCAGTGCTATGGTGAAGAAGGCAGAGTTGTGGTCACTACTCCCAAAAGGCTCTCCCACTGAGAGATCTGACACCTGACCAGGTTCATTTCCCAATACCAGATCAAGTACAGCCTCTTCTCTACATATTGTGCCAGGAAACCTTCCTGAACACTCCTAACAAACTCCACCCCATCTAAACCCCTTGAGCTAAGGAGAGGCCAATCAATATTAGGAAAGTTAAAATCTCCCATCACATCAACCCTATTATTATTGCTCCATTCCAGAATCTGCCTCCCTATCTGCTCCTCAATATCACTGTTACTGTTGGGGAGTCTATAATAAACATCCAGTAGAGTTATTACCCCTTACCTTTTTCTGTCTTCCACCCACACTGACTCAGTTGACCATCCTTCCATGAAACATAGAAAACCTACAGCACAATACAGGCCCTTCAGCCCACAAAGCTGTGCTGAACATGTGCCTACCTTAGAACTACCTAGGCTTTACCCATAGCCCTCTATTTTTCTAAGCTCCATGTAGCCATCCAGGAGTCTCTTAAAAGTCCCTATTGTATCCACCCCCACCACTGCTGACAATAGCCCATTCCACGCACTCACCACTCTCTGCATAAAAAACTTACCCCTGACATCTCCTTTGTAGGAGATGACTTCCCCCTTTTCTGCAGCTGTGACAATATCCCTAATTACCAATGCCATGCCCCCACCTCTTTTGCCTCTCTCTCTGTTCTTTTCAAAATATCTGAAGCCTGGCATAGTCAGGCTCCTGAGACATCCAAGTCTCTGTAATGGCCACAGCGCCTTTGGAGGAAATGTGAGAGGCCCGTACCACTGTAATGGGCACTTGGACAGCTATGTAAATAGGAAATTTTAGAAGGATACTAACTAAATGGGACTGGCTCAGTAAGACGCCATGGATGAGTTGGGCTGTTTTCATATGTATGGCTCCATCACTCCATAACTTCTTTACATTTTAATGAAATCACCTGTCACTTTTCTACACTCAAGGGAATATAGAGACAGAGGCTGCTGGCTCTGGAGTCAGGAGTGACAAACAGATGTTGAAGGAACTCTATGGATTCAAAATGTCAACTGTCCATTTCCCCATGGAGATAGAACATAGAACAGAATCAGAATCAGGTTTAATATCATTGACGCATGTCGTGAAATTTGTTGTTGTGTGGCACCAGTACATTGTAAAACCTCTACATTACAGTAAGTTTATATATATAAATTTAAGAAGTTAAATGAAGTAAGTAGTATAAAAAGAGATTTTTAAAAAGTACTGAGGTAATGTTCATGGGTTCAATATCCATTCAGAGGGGAAGAAGCTGTTCCTGAATCACTGAGTGTGTGCCTTCAGGCTTCCGAACCTCCTCCCTGATCGTAACAATGATAAGGAGACAAGTCCTGGCTAATGGGATGTCCATAATGATGGATGCCATCTTTTCGAGGCATCACTCTGTGAAAATGCCCTGGATGCTGGGGAGGCTAGTGTCCATGATAGAGCTGACTGATTTTACAACTACCTGCAGCTTATTTCAATGCCTAATTCCTTCTGCCTGCACATGGTCCATCCCCTTCCATACTTTACACATTCACCTGCTCAGACAGGATCTATGGGAAGGGAGAGAGTTCCTCTTGTCCTAAACGACCACCCCATGAGCCTCTATATCCAGCAAATCATTATCCATAACTCTCCCCAATCTCCGCTGTCTGCAGGGATTCCTCTCTATGAATTCCCTTGTCCACTCTTCCCTCCCTACTGATCTCCATCCTGGGACATGTGCTATATCTGCCCCTGCACCTGTGCCCTCCCCACTATTCAGGGCCCCAAACAATTCTTCCAATGAGGTGACGCTTCATCCGCGAGTCTGAAAAATAAAAGAATGCCCCTGTCATTCCCTAAGAACTTTCCCTCTCCCAACTTAAATGCATACCCTCTAATAGCGGGCATTTCAACTCATACTGCATGGTTTGTCGTTTCCTCCAGCATCCTGTTTGCTGCTTAAGAGAAGTGAGATCCGTCTACTTAATCTCACAGTAGAAACCCGTCAAGGCCATTTAACATGACATTTGACCTTATCACCATAACAATGGATTTCATAGAGGGTAAGGGTGGAGGTATATCTCTATCAACGGAGGTGTAAGGCAACCCTTCCATCTACTAGCCTACAGGTCACACTTGGGCAAGGTGTAGCACTTGCTTAGCCCCCAATCAGGGTCTCATGAAGCCGTGGGAGTAAGTGGTGGATGGTTGTACGAGCAGCTGGTGCATCTCACAGGTCCTGGTGATGCGACCACTGATGCCAGGCAGACGATCTCTGAAGAGTATTGATAATGGCTGGGGTCCCCCGTCTTGTAAAGACACTGTCCAGAAGAAAGTAATGACAAACCACTTCTGGAAAGATTTGCCACGATTGTCTGTGAGATGTGACATGGCACATGATGATAATGATGATGAAGGATAGCCAATGTTCACAGTATCAAACCTGTGATGAAATGAAAAGAAATTCAATGAATCTGCAGCCTTATTGTACAGTTGAAAGTATCCTGACTGGTTGCATCGATAGGCTTCAATAGGTATCAAAAGGTAAATTTAATGTCAGAGAAACGCATACTATATACAACCTGAAATTCTTTTTCTTTGCAACCCTCCACAAAAACAGAGGAGTGCCCCAAAGGATGAATGACAGTGAAACGTCAGAACTCCAAAGCCCCCCAGATCTTCCCCTCCCGCACACAAGCAGCAGCAAGGAAATGACCCCCCCACCCCACCGCCACCAGCAAAAAACATCGGCACCCTTCAATGAGCATTCAACCGTGCAGCAAAGCATCAATGAAGACACGGACTTGCAGTACCTCAAAGACTACTCGTTCACCCAGTGATTCAACATACCACAGGCTCTCTCTCTCCCTAATAAGGGAAAAAGAGGTGTCCCCATTTCACAGAGAGAGGGGAGACACAGGAACATAAGAAGCTACAGAGAATAGTGGACTCTGCCCAATACATCATGGACATATCCCTCCCCAAGCATCACTAGTATCTACATGAGACAATGCCTCAAGAAGACAATATCCATCATCAAAGATCCTCACCATCTACACAATGCCATCTTTTCACAGCTACACACTGCATCTCTGTGTGGTCTCTCAGTTGTACAGCAGCTGATAGGAAAGCACTTCAGTGGGTCGCCTCTAGCGCACAGAAGATCATCGGGACACAGCTCCCAGCCCTGGAGGACACCTACAGCTCACGCTGCCTAAGGAAAGCTACAAGCATCTGTAAGGACAATACACACCCACGCAATCATCTGTTTGAACTTCTTCCATCTGGCAGACGTTATTAGATTTTCTATGCCTGCACTTCCAGATTGAAAAATAGCTTTTTCCACAGAGCTATAATTGCTCTGAACCAATTGATCAAGCATCATCCATAAATTTGTTATATTGCTACTTTTAATACTGGTTTTATGGCTGTCGAGCATCTGAGTTGCGCTTTTGTACTGCTGGATATTGCTGGTACTGGCCAGTTACTTGATTTTATTTATTTATTGTTTATTTATTTTATTTGTTGTTTTATAACATTGAGTACGAGAGTTGCAAACTCATTTTCGCTGTATTGGTGCATGACAAATTGCACTATGCAATGGCAATAAAGATATTTCAATTTCAACTTCATTGGGCAGGAGGTGCAGAAGTCTCACCAAACCAGGTTGAAGAACAAGATCTTGGGCAAGGTTTAATCGATACAGTTTGTGGACTGGAACCAGTGTTTTGCATTGCGATGAGGGCTTGGTTTCTGGTTGCCCCTCTTCTTGTTGCTATTTTGTGCGGTTTTGATCAGGGAGGCCTGCAGTCGATGAACAACGCGGCGCTGGATAGAATGGAACCGAGCTGAACAGAATATTACTGGACTACATTGATGACTTATGGTTTATGTTTTACAATCTGTGTTTTTTGCTCATTTCTTTGTGTTGTTTGCATGATTTGTTCTTTCTGCATTGGAGCTTGGATGTTTTTCTTTGAACAGGTTCATGGTTTTACACCATCCCTGACATATTTGCTTCAGCCAAGATGGTGGCGCGACGCAGAGCGCAGCGGCCACTCCAGGAATGAATATTTGTTATCTGTAAGTAGGGGCCGTGTACAATCCTGATTTGATGGAGACGGACGTGTGAAGCACGGAGGAACATCTGGTGAAACTTTTGAAATGCCTGTTTCGCTGCCGCTGCTACTGTGCGATCAGAAAAATCTCCGGGAGGAAGGCCCCGAATCCTCGGCTTTGCCTGTTGCTTGGCGGCTGGGGCTGGGGTCGAAGCACTTGGCAGAGGTGGTGCTCGGTGTCGGAGGGCTGGTCGGAGGCTCGAAGTTTTCGGACCGACTCGGAGTTGGCTGTGGTCGGAGCTCCCAAAGTGCTGTATCGGCAAGCTGCGGCACTGGAGGTTCATGGCAGGAAGAGTTTTTCTTCCTTCTACCGTCTGCATGAGATGATGGGCTGTCGGGACTTTTGAGACTTTCTTTTAAACCGTGCATGGACTGCTCTTCATCAGATTACGGTATTGCTTTGCACTGTTGAAACTATGTGTTATAATTATGTGGTCTCTGTCATTTAGACTTTTATCAATTATGGTATTGTCTGCACTGTTGAAACTATATGTTAACTATACTTATACGTAATCTATGTGGTTTTGTGTAGGTCTTGTAGCTTTAGGTTTGTCTGATGGGTTTGTAGTTCCTTTCCGGGGAACATGCTAAGACGGTAGTGCGATATCGATACTCAGCAGCCTCTCCGGACTCTGGATTGGGGATTACCAACTGTTAAGTGGTTTTTCTTGTGTGGTCTGTTTTGTGCTTTTTCGTGATAGCATTCTGGGGGAACGTTGTCTCATTTTTTAACTGCATTGTATTTGTGATTTATAAATGACAATAAACTGAATCTGAATCTGATCTGAATTCAGTTGTTTGTTTTTTTCTTTCTCTCTGTCCATCACTCTGCCTGTTCTCCATCTCCCTCTGGTGCTCCCCACCCCCCCTCCTTTCTTTCTCCCGAGGCCTCCTGTCCCATGATCCTTTCCCTTCTCCAGCTCGGTATCTCTTTCGCCAATCACCTTTCCAGCTCTTAGATTCATCCCACCCCCTCCGGTCTCCTCCTATCATTTTGCATTCCCCCCCCCCCACTACTTTCAAATCTCTTACTATCTTTCCTTTCAGTTAGTCCTGACGAAGGGTCTCGGCCTGAAACATCGACAGTGCTTCTCCTTATAGATGCTGCCTGGCCTGCTGTGTTCCACCAGCATTTTGTGTGTGTTGTTTGAATTTCCAGCATCTGCAGATTTCCTCGTGTTTGCTCATGGTTTTCTTGTTTTGTGGCTGTCTGTGGGATGACGAAGCTCAGGGTTGTATATGGCATACATATTTTGATAATAAATGTACTTTGAATCTTTTGAACCTTTAGATACATCTCTTCAACCATTGAGTTCCTGAACCAGCTGGCAGAACCTAATCACTAGAGTTTAGCAGCACTGAGCACTTTGACCACTTTCCACGAAAATTGATTTATTTTTCTAATTGTGCGTTTTCTTGTAAAAAGTGTGTATAACTTATACTTGGGCTTTCATTATGAATGCTGCTTATTTGATATTGTTGCCTGTGATGCTGTTGTAAGTTTGTTTTTCATTGCACCTGTGCACGCATGGACTTGTGCAGATGACAATAAACTTGACTTTGACGTGAACCTGATATCAGCATTAAATAAGGCAATGTACAACCGACAGAGAAGAATTTGCCGATCATTACGCCTTTTGCTTTAACTCCTGTACAAAGCCGGCATTTCTCTGCAGCAGTGAGGATATGAAGACCTCTTAAAGTGGATGATTTGGCAGAATTATTATCCAGCCTGCTGTCATAGTTCAAATGTAGCGTACTGCCCTAAGAGGAATTTCTTTTATTTCTCTCACTCTGAGCAGGGGATCACAGAAAATTAAACATTCCACAAAAGGTATACTTTTCAAAGGCACACTATTTGAAAGTAAGATCACATTCATGTGAACATTATCCTGCCTTGGATCTGTACACTAAGCTGCTACACAGGTGCAGAAATGGATCAGAGAGCCAGGTGGTCCCTATTTTAAAAGTGTTTAAATACTAACAGCGATGGAGAGATGCTTAACTTTGCAGAGGTTTTGTCCAACTCCCTCTCATTGTGCTCGCAGGCTGAACATCTAGAGACCTGATCAACACACACAAAATACTGGAGGAATTCAGCAGGTCAGGCAGCATCAGTGAAAATGAATAAACAGTCAACGTTTTGGGCCAAGACCCTTCTTCAGGACTGAAAAGGAAAGGGAAAGATACCAGAATAAAAAGGTGAGGAGGGTAGGAGGGGAAGGAGGACAAGCTAGAAGGTGACAGGTGAAGGCAAGCGGGTGGGGGAGGGGTGAAGCAAGAAGCTGGGAGGTGATTGGTGGAAGAGGTAAAGGGCTGGAGAAGAAGGATTCTGATAGGAGAGGAGAGTAGACCATGCGAGAAAGGGAATGAAGAGAGACATCAGGAGAGTTGATAGGCAGTGGAAGAGAACAGGTAGAGAGGTCCTGAATGGGGGAGAGAAGGAGGAGTTGTAAAAATTATGAGAAGTTGGATAAAACAATATTCATACCATCAGTTTGGAAACTACCCAGAGAGGCTATGAGGTGTTACTCCTCCAACCTGAGAATGGCCTCATCGTGGCAGTAGAGGATCAACATATTGGAATAGGAATTGAGATTGGAATTTAAATGGTTGGCTATCAGGAAATCCAGCTTTTTGTGGATGGGGCAAAAGTGCTCGGCAAAGTAGTGCCCCAATCTATGTCCAACTTTACCAATGTAGAGGGGGCTGCATTGGGAGCACCAGCTATAGTAGATGACCCCAGCAAATTCACAGGTGAAGTGTTGCCTCAAATGTAAGGAATGCTTGCGGTCCTGAGTGGAGGTGAGGGAGGAAGTGAATGGGCAGGTGTAGCACCTTTTCCATGAGCAAGGATAAGTGCCAGGAGGGGGAGCGAGTGAGGAGGGACGAATGGACAAGGGAATTTTCATAGATGCTGCCTGACCTGCTGAGTTCTTCCAGCGTTTCTTCCAGCTCTGGATTCCAGCATATGTAGAATCTCTCGTGTCTAGAGATTTGAGCTGTCGTTCCTGAGTTCAAATCCCACCAAGGCAGCTGGTATTGGTATGGGTTTATTATTGTCATGTGTACAGTGAAAAGCTCGTCTTACATACTGTTCAAACAAATCACATTATCACACAGTGCATTGAGGTAGAACAAGGTAAAATAACAATAATGCAAAATAAAGTATAAAAGCTACAGTGAAGGTGTGGTGCAGGCAAGCATAAAGTGCAAGATCAGAACAGGGTAGATTGTGAGGCCAAGGGTCCAACTTATCAGACAAGAGGTCCATTCAAGGGTCTGATAACAATGGGATTGAAGCTTGGTGGTAGATGCTTTCAGGCTTGTGTATCTTCTGTCCAACGGGATGGGGCAGAGGGAAAGAAGAGAGAATATGGTTGAGGACTTAGGTAATGATGGCTGCTTTACTGAGGTAATCAGAAAATCAGACAGACTCCATGGAGTTGGGGTTGGTTTCCATGATGTGCTGAACAGTGTCCATATGCTGCCTGACCTGCTGTGTTCTTCCAGCATTTTGTGTCCACAGCTCTGCAGTTTCTTGTTGGGGTCACAAGCAGAAATTTATCAAATAAAATAAATCTAAATTAAACTTTTTGTATCGATGATCAAAGTCAACATTGACTTCATTTTCACACACAGGTGCATGGAAGGACAGGTGCAATGAACAATGTGCTTTCAGTAGCATCACAGGCACACAGCAAGAGGTGAGCAGCATTCACATGATAAACATAAATTATACAATTAGGACAAAAAACATCCATTGTAGTCAAAGCGGTTATAATGTTGTGACATTGAGGTCATGATTAGGAGTATGCCAAGTGGTTCATGAACTAAATAGCTGAGGGGAAGAGCTGTTTTTGAACCTGGAACAAATTTCACGGCATATGCTACTGATATGAAACCTGATTCTAATTCTAATTCTGGTAGTGTGAGACTTCAGGCTTCTGCACCTCCTGCCTGATTGTAACTTCAAGAACGTGGCATGGTGGAGATTTTTGATGATGGATGTTGCCTTCTTAGGAGAGGGTCCGGAGGAGATCATTAGAATGAAAGGGTTAAAGTACGAGGAGCATTTGGTGGCTCTGGGCCTGTACTCACTGGAATTCAGAAAAATTGTTGGGGGGGGGGGGTTAGTTCTCATTGAAACTATTGAACATTGAAAGGCCTAGATGGAGTGGACATGGAGAGGAAGTTTCCTATAGTGAGGGAGTCTAGGAATAATAGAACAGAATAGTCAAAATAGGACATCCCTTTAGAAGAGAAATGAGGGAGAATTTCTTGAACCAGAGGGGGTGAATCTGTGGAATTCATTGCTTGAGATGGCTGTGGAGGCCAAGTCATTGGTTATATTTAAAACGGAGGTTGATAGGTTCTGGATTAGTAAGGGCATTAAAGGTTACGAGAAGAAGGCAGGGGAATGGGATTAAGGCAGACTCAACGGGTCAGATGACCTAGTTCTGCTCCTATGTCTTATGGTCTTCAATAAAATCATGAGTCATAGATAGATTGAATACACACAGTCTTTTTACCAGGGCTGAGGAATCATAAACTAGACTGCATAGTTTTAAAGTGAGAGAGGAAAGGTTTAAAAGGGACGAGAGAGGCAACATCTCCACACAGAAGGTAGTCTGTTTCTGGAACGAGTTGTCAGAGGAAGTGGTTGAGGCAAATACACCACCTACATTTGGAAGTCATTTGAATAGGTATACGGATGAGAAAGGTTTAGAGGGATATGGGATAAATGCGGGCAACTTGGTCAGCATGGTTGAGATGGGCTGAATGGCCTCCTTCCTCTTTGACTTGTCTGCCAAGCCTCAGGAAAATTTCCAAACTTCAGATAAGACAATAAAGATAGTCAACATATGTACATCTAGGGTGACTTAGACTTTTGCACAGTCCTGAATTTGTCAACAAGGAGTGGAGAGCGAGTTTGTAAATCTGGTGGGAGCAAAGGATGCTGGGAATGGTGAGGATGGAGCCCCTCGGGAGGGATGAGGGACAGGTGGTACAAAAGTAGTGCCGGGGTGGGGTGTAGCCTGGGTGCAGCCATGAAACATCAGGCAAAGTCATTTGATTCCAAACACTTCACTTGCGGGGGGGTGATTGATAAGTTTGTGGCCTAGGGTAGAAGAAGTCAATCTTAGAAAACCTAGCACATTTATTTTTCAACATAGGCACCTCCTACATTTACACACTTAGTCCAGTGGTCATGGAGCATACGGATCTTGGACCTCCAGAAAGTGTCCACAGCATGGGTGATTGATAAGTTCGTGGTCTAAGGTATAAGGAGATATATGATACAGCTCTCATTACATGCACACGCAGTTCAACTCTTTGAGTGATTATGCAGAAAGTTTGAAGTTAATAACTCATCAGGGGTGATTGATAAGTTCGTAGCCTAAGATAGGTGTTGAGGTATTAACTTCAAACTTTCTGCATAATCACTCAAAGAGTTGAACTGCATGTGCATGTAACGAGAGCTGTACCATTCATCTCCTGCCACCTTAGGCCACGAACTTATCAATCATCCCGGTATAGACATTACAGAAAGTCTCTCTGGTACTTCCCACTACTTCCCCTCTCCCGTCCCCTTTTCGCAAACATGATACCCCTCTCCCTGGCAGCTTCCCACTCTCAGTCCACAAAGAAGACCCATATCAGAATCAGTTTATCATCACTCAAATATGTCATAAAATTTGTTTTTTTTTAGCGGCAGCGGTATAGAATATAAAATTATGACAGTACTGTGCAAAAGTCTTAGGCATCCTCACTATATACATGTGCCTAAGACTCTTGCACAGTACTGTATTACTAAATACCATTTGGAGGTTTGTATACTATTTTGCTTACCTAATGATAGAACAGAGGGAAACCACACCGCCCTAGTACTGGGAAACGGTCAGATCAATATTTAACAGTACCAGGAAGGATCCCACCCACCCACCCTACTCATGGTTTTTTGTCCCACTGCCATCAGGAAGGAGGCTATGTAGTAATCACACCAGGACCACCAGATTCATCAGTTACTTCCCCCAAGTCAATGCAGCACAAAAAAAACACAATAAGAACACAATAATAAAAAACATAATAAATATAAATACATAAGATATCTTACATACATTGATTGTATGTCCATAAAATGATGCTAGGCACAGGAGAGTCTGTATATAAGATAACTGACAGAAAATGATGGTTGAGGGGAGTGTAATACATAACATAAGTGGGTGAGTTTCAAATTAAAATCTATCCTTGTTTATTTTCTGACAGGGCATTTTCATCAATTGCCTTCAGGTCACGATTTTGATTGTTTGGAATAGATTAGGTTGATTGCCATACTTAACAGGGGAATCTCTGCTGTTTATTGTATTTAGTCTCTACAATTAGTGAAGATTAGCTCTGCCTATTAAGAACAGTTTTATGGGAAACTTAATTTGAACTTTTACCTTGCACTAAACTATAGTAATTTAACATGCTGTTAATTTTAAAGAAATAATGGTGGCATGTTCGTGTACTCTATTACAGCGCCAGTGATCATTGATTGGGGCTCAATTCCTGTTGCTGCCTGTAAGGAGTTTATACCTTCACTCTGTAACCATGTGGGTTTTCTTTGGGTTCTCTGGCTTCCTGCTCCGTTTCAAAGATATGTCATTCCGTCATTCAAATCATTGACATACAGCGTAAAAAGATTCCTGCAGAACACCACCAGCCAATGACGACCAACCAGAAAAGGCTCCGTTTTATTCTTAATAAGCTGGTAAGGAAGGCGGGCTCTGTCGTGGGCAAAGTACTGGAGAGTTTAACATCGGTAGCTGAGCGAAGGGCGCTGAGTAGGCTACGGTCAATTATGGATAACTCTGAACATCCCCTACATAGCACCATCCAGAGACAGAGAAGCAGTTTCAGCGACAGGTTACTATCGATGCAATGCTCCTCAGACAGGATGAAGAGGTCAATACTCCCCAATGCCATTAGGCTTTACAATTCTACCGCCAGGACTTAAGAACTTTTTAAAAGCTATTATTAATGCTTTTTGAGATAGTGATTTAGATGTATATCATTACTGAGTTAAGTATTGTATGTAATTAGTTTTGCTACAACAAGTGTATGGGACATTGGAAAAAAAGTTGAATTTCCCCATGGGGATGAATAAAGTATCTATCTATTTCTACTTTTTGTCTCCTGCCAGTCCTCTATCAATGCTAGTAGCCTTCCTGGAATATGATGGGCTTTTATCTGGTTAAGCAGCCTTATGTGCGGCACCCAATCAAAGGCCTTCTGAAAATCCAAGTACATAACATCCACCAATTATTTCTCCAACCTGCTTGTTATTTCTTCAAAGAATTTGAGCAGATTTATCAGGCAAGATTTTCTCTTAAGGAGACCATGCTGACTTTGGTCTATTTTATTACGTGCCTCCCAAGTACCCTGCGAACTCATCCTTACCAGTGAACTCCAACATCTTCCCTACCGTTGAGCTCAGACTAACTGCCTATAATTTCCTTTCATTTGCGGTCCTCCCTTCTAGCGATTCATAGAAGATCATTAGTAATGCCGCCACAACCTCCATAGTGGTCCTGCTTTTCAGCTTTCAACCTAACTCCCTAAATTCTCTCCTCAGGACTTCCTCCCTTTGTCATGATGCATATATGTTCCAGCTGCTCACCTTCTCCCATTAGAACAACATGGACCTGATATGAGATGTCCCTGACCCTCGTACCCTGGAGGTCAATGTATCATCTGGATGTCTCTTTCACATTCATTCCTCTAGCTACAGAATACCCTATCACTACTGCAGTCCTCTTCTTCCACCCTTCCCTTCTGAGCCACAGCATCAGACTCAGTGCCGGAAACCTGGTCCCCATGCACCCCCCCCCCCCCCAAAGTTTTCAAGGTGGTTTTGGATTGATAGAATGAATGAGGGCACCTTCCATCCTGGTAAAGGGCAATAACTAGACAAAGTGTATTTTTTGGATGGGAATAAATTTTCTACATTGTTGTGCTGTGATCAGTGTTGTATTGGTTTATTATTGTGATATGTACTAAGATATGTTACAGTGAAAAGCTTGTCTTGCGTACTGTTCATATAGATCAATCTTTACACAGTCTATTGAGGTAGAACAAGATAAAACAATAACAATGCAGAATAATGTGCAACAGGTACAGAGATAGAACAGGGCCGGTAAACAATAAGGTGCAAGATTATGAGGCAAATTATGAGATTATCTGCATACTGACCATCATTCCTATCCCCATATCAATTCTATTTACTGCATAAATCCCACATCACTCTATGCCAAGGGCTCCTAACCCAAGGTCCATGGACCCTTTGCTTAATGGCATTGGTCCGTTGCGTAATAAAATTTGGGAACCTCTGCTTTATGTTCTGCTCATTCAAGGTATTGGCATTGGTTTATTATTGCCACAGTACTAAGATATTGAGACAGTGAGAGAAGTATCGTAACAGTGTGGCCAACAGCAATTAATATTTCAGGAGTGCAAGTCTTCAGCATCTGCAGCTAGGATGTTATCTAATTCCAAAACTTTGCACTTCCCAGTATACTCAGCTATTTCTTGGAATCATGTGAAATCAGTTGAGTTTTCAAAGAGTTTTTTGGGAAGCAACCATGTATATTTTCTAGTTGACACTATTGATTGAGGATGATTGCAGACACTTCAGCCTCATCTATGATATTCATATAATGGGGCTCCTTCAATGAAGATTTCAATGTCCCTGGAGTCTATTCCTCTTTGCCCACAATTTATCACAGGAAGAAGCCAGATATAATTCAGCCAGTCCTCATTAGGGCAACAGAGGTGGAGTGGATCGGTAGCTTTATATTCCTTGGTATTGACATACCATAGGATCTGACCAGCACATAAGCATTATCACAAAGGCGGCATGACAACCCCTCTTACTTTCTTATAAGTTTATGTAGATTTGGCATCTCACCAAAAACTTAAACTACTAAATATGCACTATGAAGAGTAACCTAGCTGGTATGGAAACACCAATGCCCAAGAATGGAAAAGGCTTCAGAAAATGGATTCAGCCCAATCCATCAAAGGCAAGCCCCCCCTCCCCCCCCCCCCCCCATGAGCACACTTACACGGAGCGCTGCCACAAGAATGCAGCATCCATCATCAAAGTCCTCTTCTACCAGGAGTTCCCAACTTGGTCTACAGAACCATGCTTAAATGGTATTAGCCCATTGCATAAAATCCCTGATTCAGACCATGCCCTCCACATGCTACTACTGTTGGGCAGGAGGTACAGAAGCCTTAAGTACCATAGCACCAGGTTTAGGAACAATTAGTACCCTACAAACATCAGGCTTCTGAACTGGCACGGATAACTCCCAGATTCCACTACCTACAGACTCACTTTCAAAGACTGTCTACATATTATTTTTATTTGGATATTATCTTCCTTTGCACATCAATTGTTTGTCTTTTTGACTATAGTTTTTCAGAAAATTCTATATTTCTTTATTTTTCTGTAAATGGCTGTTAGAAAATAAATCTTCAGGCAGTACCCATACACTTTAATTCTTTAACAGACAGGCACACCTGGGCTGCAGCCTCACTATTCAGAACTTCATGCTTAGATAACCTAAGTGCTATTCCTGTGTGCCTTCCTACACTTAATCAATTGAATTTGTCAAAGTCAAGTTTATTGTCATATGCATAAGTACTTAAATGCACAGATGCAATGAAAAATTTACTTACAGAAGCATCACAGGCACATAGCATCAGATAAATGAACCATAAATTGTACACAAAGTTTACAAGAAAGAACACAATTAGGACAAAAATGTCCATTTTAGTGCAAAGTGATCGAAGCGGTCAGCGTTACTAAATTGCAGCGATTAAAGAGAGGCAGTGAGAAGGAACACACATTACAAAAATAAATTCCATTTTTGTCTACAGTGATCAGAATATTGCTGAATTCTAGTGACTAGTTTGTATCAATTAGTTCAAGAGTGGATTGGTTGAAGGGAAGTAGCTGTTCTTGAAAATGGTGGTGTAGGATTTTAGACTTCTGTAACTCATGCCCAATGGCCAGGCAGGATGGTGAGCAGAAATTACCAACCATGAGTCCATGAACCTCTTGGTTAATGGTATGTACAGGTGCTTTGCATAAAAATGGTTGGGAACCCCTGATGGGGAGAATCTTTGATTGATATTGCCTTCTTGCAGTAGTACCTCCTGATCATGTGCCCATGATGTATTAGGTTGAATCCATTACTCTCCAGAGCTTTTTACATTTCTACACATATGAACAGCTGTACCAGACCACAGCACCAAATTTGGTAGCTTTCCCCTTGAGGGGATGGACACACACACACAAACTAACCCTTTAGAAGCAAACCATTACCATTATAGGCCAATCATTTGACTCCAGTTTGTGGGTTTGAAAATCATCTGTTTAGAGAAACAAGACCTTCTCCATTTAAATATTACTTTCCAAAATTATTCTAGCTTGACTCATAACTAATGTAAATGCTTTCACTCTGAATGTTATTTGCTTACTTTTATTGTTTGTGTGATACGTGGTGCAAGTTTTCATTGATTTTATTGTATTTCTTTCTATTTACCGTGAATACCTGCAAGAAAATGAAACTCAGGGTAGTACATGGTGACACATATACTTTGATAATAAATTTACTTTGAACTTTAAAATAACAATTCCAAATAACTTAATATTCAAGACACAGCACAATTAACGTTTAGTGCTTTATTAAATGCTGCAAAAGTAACAGTCCAGGAAGGCAAATCTAGGTTTTTGCTGCATTACAGTGACTGGCAGAATACATCAATGACTGTACAATGCTGAATAACTGACTTAAGAAGAAATGTTCACTTAGTGGTTAAAAACAAAACCTGACCAATTTTGATCAATCAGCTCACACTGAAGGCAACTCAGTAATTAGTTTCTGCCTTGGGGGACAAAAATCTGAAGCAACTAACAATCTGCAGGACGAAGTCAGTGGGTTAAGCAGCATCTGGCCTGATGCAGGTTTGGATCTGAAGCATCAATAGCCCTTTAACTCCCAGAGATGCTGCGCAACCCTTCAGTCTTGGCTTGAAACATTGACTGCTTATTTCTCTCCATAGATGCTGTCTGACCTGCTGAGTTTCTCTGGATTTTCAGCAACTACAGAATCTCTGGAGTTCATGATATGCTGCTTGACCCATTAAGTTCATCCAGCAAACTCTCTTGTTGCTTTAGGTACATTTGATTTACAGGTTGTCGCCTGAAGTGATAATCCAGGAGGATAAACATGGATTTATCACATACTGCTTCATGCTTTTGTTGTCCTAGAGTGGGTTAAAAGGTCAGCACAGATCATGGGGCAAAGTGCCTGTACTATTCAATGCGCTATGTTAGCAGCTACACTTCAAATTTCCAACAGCTAAGATGAGGAGGAACTGAAATTATATTTTTAATTAAACTCTAATCACAAGGGACTAAATCACAATTCCTAGAATATGGACCAGGTCCAGAAGAACCATCTGTCAGAAGTTTAAGACAATGCAGTTTGTTAATAACATTCACACAATGTGCTGGAATAGTCCAGTTACTTAACCCCAGCAGCTTAACAGGTTCCAAAAGTTCTTGTAGCTAGACTGATGACAGCAGGTTCGAATTGGCAGCTGCAAAGGCCAAACCCAGAAGGATTCTAATGTTTGGATTTCTGCCCACATGGAACCCAAGCCAGTCTGCAGAGTTTTCATAGTAAAAATAAATGATAAATGATAATGGCCCATAAATGATAACAATCATACAAATCAGGATTTAGTATCGGAAACTTTACAAATCCAGCAACTGATTTCCACCCACTAAAATGGTCCAGAATGATGTTCTTTCTTTCCTTTATAAGACAGTTCTCTCAGTGGCTTAACAGTCTCCTAACCCACCTAAATAGAAGGATATACTGGTATCAGGCAGAGATTCACCAGGCTCATTCCTAGATGAGAGGTTGTTCTAGGATGGAGATTAGATTATTCTAAATTTAAAGACCTTTATTTCTTTAAGTTTAGAAGAATGGGGCATGACCTTATTCAAATACCCAAGATCTAAAGGGGACATGACAATAGATGTTGATATTTTTCCTTAGTGGGAGAGTCCTGAATAAGAGAAAATAGTTATAAAATGGGTCAATCCTTTAAAACTGACGTGCATAAAAATATCTTCTCTCCGAGGGTGGTGGTGATTGGGGTGGGGGAAATCAGATCATGGAGAAAGATAAGTATTTGAAAGGTGGAGGAATTGAGGTCTGCGAGGTACTGGCACAATAAGAGTTGAGGCAAACACAGATCAGCCGTGATCATACTGAATGCCAGGGCAGGCTTGAGGGGCCAAGTGGCCTAGTTCTGCTCATGTACTTTAACTTCTAGAATCACTGGCCCACATAGTAATGTCCAGCACACACAAGGAGAAACAATGAAAACTGTCACAAACCAGATATTGGACAAGGTCAGGCAGCATCTGTGGGAAGGGATAACAGTTTGGGTGAAGGATCTTGGTACGAAACATTGGCTGCTTATTCCCCTCCATTGATGCTGCCTGACCTTCTAAGTTCCTCAACATTAGTTGGTATATGAGGCTGCTGATATTGGAGTTGAGCCCCTGGATATGTAACAGATATTTTATGAACAGAATGACCCATAAATGGTTGCACTGAAGTGTACACTGCAACATGAAATGCCACTTTTTTTGAAAACAAATTAAAACGCTAAGAAAACTCTGTCTACTGGTTTTGTTTACATGAATGGGAGATAAAGAGAAGCCGCTTATATGAAAAGCTCCATCTTTGATCCTCCTGAAATCAACTTAAATAGAGACATTAACTGGCTGCACCTGGCTCCTAACAAGATTAAGACATACATCAACAGGCTCTTGTCTATTACCACAGCTGTATACATGCAGACCAAACCTCCAAGAACACACATTTACTTCACCATTAGGCCTTAAAGTGTCTGAATTGATGGAGAGCCTATGACTGAACAAAAGAAATTAAAGTATTGCTAACATCCTGATACAATTACTATTCATCATTTGATTCGCATTATTTTGGTATTTTGGTGCAAACACGTTAGTGAAAAATGGTTTCCAACAACTATAAACGTTTGTACAACACATTAAATAACATATTGCATAAACTAGGCTGTACAGAATGACAATCCGTTTATAAAACAAAAGATCAATGTATTCGGAGAAGGCAAACGCCAGTCTTTCTTCAAAGAGCCCTGTTACTTAGCATTTAATTTTATCTCTGCTTTTCTTTACAGGATGAGGATTGTAGGTAATCAGGCTGTTCAAGTTACAATTAACTGTCATAATCATCACAGCAAATGTGGAAATCTGTAAACCTATAGTACAATATATTCCTGTTAGAAGTAGGATTGTTCCTTTACAGATTTTTTACATTATCCTGTAGCTCAAGTCTAAAAGAAATCTACATTATTAAAGAACGTAAATGAAACAACATCTTCCTGGCAATATTAAAAGTAGAATACCAGCTAAATAACAGTAAATGAGTAAAGCTGTTCAAACAAGATGGAGGCTAGCTGTAAACTAATACTGAAAAGTACACAACAAAAATAGGATTGGTGATGTTCAGTCCACCATATAAAATGTCTTTGAAAAATAACAATTTCACCTTGAAGTTCTTTCTGTACTTGTGTAGACTGCATTTCTCATCTGTCTGGCATACAGTTAATCAAATTCAAATGACAAAGAACTGTTGGATAAAATGCACTTAGCAGTACAAATATAAAATTCAGCCAATAAGCCTTTTTTTTAAAAGGAGGGGGATTTATGACCCTTCATCCTGAGGGAGACAACTGTGCACAGTGAACTCATCCAGAAGATACTTAAGAAAAGATAAGGCAACACGGGTTAGGTGTACCAACTGAGCTGGCCACATGGAAAGTATTGCCCACCTACAAAATCTTTTGTTGTTAGGCCATCAAAATAAACACATTAATTCAAGCAAATACTTTTATTAGATCAGCATGTTTAAAAAGAGGGCTGGCACTGATGGAGTGGAAGCAGTTTATTAGTTTATTGTTCGAGATGATAAAGGTGAAGCTATATAGATCATTCAGGGCCTGGAGGGCAGAGGAAAAAAAATTGAGATATGGCTAACAACAAAGCTCAGATGTGTCCTCAAGTCAGTGCCATATTGAGTATCTTTCAATCAATTAAGTAGCTGTTAAATACATTCAAATGCTTTGTCAACACAATTGTAATGCTTGACATTTTTAGTGGTGCTTTAGTATTTAAAGTACTTTAAATTCTAAAATCCTCATAATGGTGCAATAATATTTTGCTTGAAATTTAGCCTAGTAAATTATGCACATCAATATTTATGCATTTGAAAGCTCTGATGCTCATTTCAACTTCTTTATTTATCCTGTGTTTAAATTCTAACATCATATACACTTAAGAAAACAATCTGATAGAAATTGTAGATGAATCTGAAGTTTTAGAATTAAATCTTTCTCTTACCCCATCATTCAATTAAACAAACTGTTCAAAACATTCTAACATTATGTCAATGCAAGTGTAACATCTGATTTTTTTAAGTGTCACTGCTCTTTACTTAAAACCCCCCCCATAATGGTGAATTAATACTTTTCTTGTAAACTAGGTTTAGTGAATTATGGTCTCCAATATTTACTCAAGTTTCAAAGCTCTGATGCTCACCTCAACCTCATTGTTTATCCTGTATTTAAATTCTAAAGTCATATACACTTAAGAAAAACATTTAATGAAACTTGAAGATCAATGAATCAAAAGTTTTAGAATTAAACCTTTCACTCACCCCACCCTTTCATTTAATGCTGACAGAAAAAAAGCAGCAATAAGCTTCTTTGCCATTGCAATGTAACTATATATAAACAGTACCTTATTTACTTTGCACATCTGTTTCAGAACGAGAAAAGAACTTACAATTCAATAACTGATGGGAGCCAACGATAACTCCAGAACGTTTTTTTTTGCTGTATGACAGCAAACTGAGAAAGTAGCAAGATGCTGGTATTCAGAATGATCCCCTTTAAACAAGTTCTATATACATATATTCTTAAAAAACATATCCTGATTTTAAAACAAAAAACACAATTTATATTTGCATAGAGCATCCATTTTGGATATCTATATTTACAAAATGATATGACCCCGATTTTTACACCGACATATATATAAACACTTTTTTTTAAAAAATACATCTTTGTAAGGAAGTACTTGTGCTTTTTTTAAAAATCAAGGCATTTTACAATAATGAAGAATTTGGATCTGTTTTTTTTTAATAATGCATTTTCTAAGAGACAATTGAAAAATTCAATTAAAATGGGTGTCATACCGGACATGCAATGAAATAGTTCAGATTTATTTTTACATTATCTATATTATATTCCATGTTAAAAAATCCAGTTTAGACTTCCAGACGTCGGGATACACCTTCCAGTCATTTCATATTGATTGACATCGAAGTTGAACCACAATTGCATCTGGAACCTTTCAGTGTACTGATTTGTACAGGATCTCCAGGCACAGGAGGCCACATTGGGGGGATAAAAAAGCAAACTGGAGAAACAAATGTGCAATTTGATGCCTGATTCTTCTAAGAGCATTCAGCTTGGTCACACTTTTACTCAGTCCTCTGTGGGGAAACAAAAACAATCATATATAATGAAGGAAATGCAGAAATTGATTTACACATGTTTACCATGATCTTTCTTTAATAATTAAAGCTATTTTGCTGCAGGTTATAATTAACTTAATGCTATCTGACAGATTAAACCTTGTCCAGATTCCATCCATTGCATCACTCAACCATCTATCGAGCTCCCACTCCACTGCTTCCTCACTATCGGCCTGCAACTTCTTTGTCACATTCTCCTCTGAGGATTACAGTGGAATATGCCTCCAGGTGTGTGGAGAGCATTGCGATTGGTGATGCAAGACAGATATTGGCTGTTGATCAAAGCATTTAATAAGAGACAGCGAGACACAAGAGACCAAAGCTGCCAGAATCTGCAGCAACACAGAGGCTGCTGCTGGAACTCAATGGACCAGGCAGCATCTATGGAGGAAAATGGATAGTCAATGCTTTGAGTCAAGTACCTTTACCCAGACTGTGTCCAAACCAATGGTCTTGACCTGAAACTTCAACTGTCCATTTTCCTCCATAGGTGCTACAGAGGCAACCAGGGCTACAAGCAGTGCCTATTATCACTGGCTGCAGGATTTTGCAAGCCCCTAGACCAGGGGTTTCCTAACTTTATGCCTTGGATCCCTACCATTAACCTAGGGGGTCCGTGGACCACAGGTTGGGAACCCCTGCTCTAGATAGAACACCATTTCAACCCTAAACACTTTTCCCATAAGGCATTTCTTCAGATAATCACCTTTAATCTACGTTCCCGACTTCTTCATCTTTCTATCCACACAGCCTTGACCATTCATGATTTTAAATACCTATCAGATGCCGTGTAATCTCACCTACCCAAAGAGAAAAAATTCTGCCTTTCCAGTCTATCCACCACACCCCTCGTCCCCCCGAAAAGCCTGAGAAAAAGTGTTTGTTTGTTTGTTTTTTGAGTACTATATCCTATCCAGAACAGCTGACAGTTTTTAAAATGGGCAACTACTTGCCCTTAGAACTTACGGCAGTTTATACAACAAGATTTAAATAGAAAAGTTAGCCCAAAGACAGAAAAATCACACTGTCCATTTCTGTGATATAAGTAACTACTTTACAGAAACATTGCTGCAGGCTGTCATAACTTGTATAATAAAAACTCACTTTAATGTGTAGTGTCTTAATCAAAATGTTTTGAAAATTTCCAGATCCTTGGGAGGCACAGGAGGAATTTTTTTCCACTCATTTTCTGGGTAGGTTTCAAAATTTGAGGTATCCCCATCATGAGACAGCTTCGGTACTATTGGTGGCTGAAACAGAGAATTGACCCATTTAGAAGAATAATGGTGGACAGATCTCGATTGTATATTCCTGCAAGTGCAGACAATCTAACACAGGACTTCTATATTATTTCTATCCTGACCATTATTTACACCTTGATAATAGATTTTCTGGATATCAGTCTGCTGTTTACGAGAGCACAGTGTACATAAGCTGATCGATATGTTAAACACAAATTTCCTGCTTAAAAACAAGTAAAAACCAGAATCAGGTTTATCACTGACATAGGTCGTGAAATTTGCTGTTTTGCTTTAGCAGTACAGTGCAATACATAAAATATACAAGCTGTAGTTAGAAATATAAAACATAAATAATGCAAAGAAAAAAGCAAAATAGGGGTTGTGAACCATTCAGAAATCTGATCGCAGAAGGGAAGAACCTGTCACTAACACAATAAATTCCACAAACAAGTCGGTGATTAAAAAAAATTGGATTCTGAATTTTAACTGCATCAGCCATTTCCTCTGGCTGCTTGTTCTATAGATCTGCCACCTTTATGTACAAAAACAACTGCCCATCAGGTCCCCTTTTAAGTTTTGTTTTAAAAAGGAGAGAACTTGGAATTTTAGCCTACCCTACAAGTTGAATCACCCACCCGCCCTGCTCCCAAAAAAAATTCAAGTTTATTATATTTGTTTTTGGAATATATTTCAATCTTTTGCCAGTACTATTAAGAACAGTGACATGAAAAAGAATAGCCTTAAGTGACTCAGACTTACCTCCTCTAATCCAATCCTCATAATTGATTTACTTTCCAGCAGGAAGTATTAAAGCACTATGTAATAATCCACTTGGATCACAATCTGACCAAATACAGAAACTTTCAAAACAGTTTACAAAGCAATTTTCATGAAATAAATGGCCCCAAGTGATTCAAAAATTTAAAGGGAGCAGCTAAGGATTTATGTTTAGTGACTGTAAGTTTTAAGAGAATGCAGGAAAAAAGAAAATAATTAAAAATCTGCTTTACTACAAGAGAACACTAAACAAGTTTATGCTAGAGAGCAAGCATCCCACCTGAAAAAATGCCCCACCACATCTTGTTTTTAAAATGGGCAAGTTGGCCTTACAGGGACGATCGGATAATCTAGGGCAGCTCTGGGAAGTTAGCTGCTGATGTGGTCACTTCAGCACTGAGTTAAAGATCCAGATCAAATGCTTGTTTCTATACACCAACAAATGATCAATTGATCCAGCAAATTAAGTACGCATTTTTAAAATCTACAGTTAATGATTAATAATATCTTTCAGGAAACTAACTTCTGAACAGTACTTTTTATATACCTTCATGTTCTTAGATAAAAAAACAGCACCATTAGGATCATTAACAACTTAAAAAAAACCTCAATCCAGGTAACTAAACAACCTCAAGACTAACAAAGGACTGCAGATGCTGGAATGTGGAGCAACAAGCTATCTGTGAGAAGAACTCAGCAGGTCAAGCAGAATCTGTGGGAGGTGAGGAATCACTGACATTTTCGGTTGAAATTCTTTGCTCCGACAGTGAAACCTTAGATTTATTTGAAGTTTTAAAAAAGTAAGTATATGTCACCATATACTTGCTTGGAATTCATCACCTTAAAATCCAGTAATTCATTATGAAGAATTCTTATTTGGTTTATAAGTCAGTGATGTGAACATCAGGTTTCTCACAGATCAGTGACACTTGTTCAAAATGAGAGCTTTGTGGGCGTTCAGGCTCAATCTGACAGCCTAATCAGTGGCAGAAGCAGGCCACAGCAAAGGGGTTTCTCGCAGGTTGGCGGCTCTTGTTTGGAAGGGACAATGTTGGGAGTAGGCCAGTGGTGAGAGTAGACGTGTCAGGCTTTGGCTTAAAAGGGGCATTGGTTCTGAATACGCATCAGTGAAGGGTCCCCCTTTTTTTCCTCTAACTGTACCTAGTGTAGTAAATGGCAGTTGTGTGTTCTTCATGATGGATGTTGGAGTCCCGGGAGACCCAGAGTATCCCAGGGAACTACATCTGCATGAAGTGCAACAGGCTGCAGCTCCCTGAAGACCACGTTAGGGATCTAGAGCAGCAGCTGGATGACCTTCGGCTTGTACAGGAGAGTGAAGAGATAACTGATCAGAGTTACAGGGAAGTAGTCACCTCGAAGTTGCAGGGGGAGAGTAGCTGGATGACTGCCAGGAGAAATGGAAATGTGAATAGGCAACTAGTGCAAAGCAGCCCTGTGTCAATTTCCCTCAGTAATAAGTATACTGTGGCGGTTCGCCCACGCAGCAAGCGAACCGGCTCCAGCAGTCGCGGGTGAGTCCGCAGCCAGCGGCAACCGAGAGGGCTCTGAGTGCGGGGCAGACCTTGGCCTGGAACCCGATGTCACTTCCGCCCTGCAAAGAGCGGGGGATGCTGGGAGCGGGCACTTAAGTGCGCGCAGATTGAAACAGTAAACAGTTCAACCAAACCCTGCTCGATTCAGTGTGTTGCTGTCACTCGTTGCGTATCAGTGCGACCACATTGGTGACCCCGACGGTCCAATGGCATTCGGACCCAGCATGAACGACTCGGCTCTGCAGAATGCAGTTTCCCTTAAACTGCCAACCTTCTGGACCACTTAACCCATGGTCTGGTTCGAGCAAGCAGAGGCCCAGTTCCAGGTCAGGCAAATTGTCTCCGATGTCACCAGGTATTATTACGTGGTGGGCGCCGTCCACCAGGGCCATGTTATCGACTTCCTGCATCAGCCCCCGGCAACAGACAGGTACGAGGCACTCAAGGCCCTGTTAATCCACACATTTGGCCTCTCTCGCCGCAAATGTGCCATGCGGTTACTGCATATGGACGGCCTGGGTGACCACGCCATCAGCCCTGATGAGTGAGATGCTAGCACTGGCAGATGGCCATAAGCCTTGCCTCCTTTTTGAACAGATCTTCTTGGAGCAAATGCCAGAAGATATCTGCCTCCTGCTAGCAGATGAAGACTTCAGAGACCAGCGCAGGGTGGCTGCCTGCGCGGACGTGCTTTGGCGCGCCAAACAAAATGGCGGAACCACCATCGAAATTAGTGCCGTGGCACGGCCGAAAGCCCAGTGTATTTTTCAGTGGAGTAAAGCAAGTTACAGTGGTATGAAAGAGGAGACGGCCAAACTAAATTGGAAGGAGATGCGGGCAGTGATTACAACAGAGCATCAAATGGCATGAGTTTCTAGGAAAAAAATGAGGAAGTGCAGGACGGATTTATTCCAAAAACAAATACTTAAAAAGCAAAATAGTACAACCATTGCTGACAAGGGAAGTCAAAGCTAATGTTAAAACAAAAGAGACATACAACAAAGCAAAAATTAGTAGAAAGACAAAGGATTGGGAAACTTGTAAAACCTACAGAAATCAACTAAAAGAACCATTAGGAGGGAAAAGATGAAATATGAAATCAAGCTAACAAATAACATCAAAGTGGATAGTAAAAGCTTTTACAAGTATGTAAAAAAAATAAACGAGAGATGAAAGTGGATGCAGGACCACTAGAAAATGAAGCTGGAGAAATAAGCGGACAAGGAGATGACAGAGGAACTAAATGAGTATTTTGCATCAGTCTTTACTGTGGAAGACACTAGCAGTGTGCCGGATGCTGAAGGATGTGAGGGAAGAGAAGTTACTATTACAAGAGAGAAGTTGCTCAAAAGCTGAAAGACCCAAGGCTACAGAAGTCACTCGGACCAGATGAACTAGAGTTCTGAAAGAGGTAGGAGTACAGATTGTGGAGGTGTTGGTAATAATCTTTCAAAAATCATTGTACTCTGGAATGGTGTCAGAGGACTGGAAAATTGCAAATGTCACTCCACACTTTTAAACAAAAAAGGAGGAAGACAGCAGAAAGGAAATTACAGACCAGTTATCCTGACCTCAGTGGTTGGGAAGATGTTGGAGTCAATTGTTAAGGATGAGATTATGGAGTATTTAGTGACACCAGACAAAGTCATCAAGGATTCTTTCAGGGAAAATCTTGCCCGATGAACCTGCTGGAATTCTTTAAGGAGATTACAAGTAGGGAAAATAAAGGGGATGCAGTGCATGTTGTATATTTGGAGTTTTAGAAGGCCTTTGACAAGGTGCCACATGAGGCTGCTTACCAAATTAAAAGCCCATGGCATTACAGGAAAATTACTGACATAGTTAGAGCAGTGGTTGATTGGTAAGAGACAGCGAGTGGGAATAAAATGATCCTTTTCTGGTTGGCTGCTAGTGACTAGTGTTGTTCCACACGGGTTGGTGTTGGAACTGCTTTTTATGCAGTATATCAACAATTTAGATGATGGAATAGATGGTTTTATTGCTAAGTTTGCAGGCGACATGAAGACTGGTGGAGGCAAGTAGTGTTGAGGAAACAGGAAGGCTACAGATTAGAAGAATACGTACACAACGCTGGAAGAACTCAGCAGGTCAGGCAGCATCTGTGAGAAAAGAGTAGCCAATGTTTCGGGCTGAGACCATACAGATTAGGAGAATGGGCAAGAAAGTGGCAAATGAAATACAATGTTGGAAATTCATGGTCATACACTTTGGTAATATAAATAAACGTGCAGACTGTTTTCTAAATGAGAGAAAATCCAAAACTGAAATGCAAAGAGACTTGGGAGCCCTTGTGCAGAACACCCTAAAGGTTAACTTGCAGGTAGAGTCAGTGGTGAGGAAGGCAAATGCCATGTTAGCATTCATTTCATGAGGTCTAGAAATCAAGAGCAAGGATGTGATGCTGAGCTTTTATAAGGCTCTGGTGAGGGCTCACCTCGGGTATTGTGAACAGTTTTGTGCTCCTCATCTAATAAAAGATGTGCTGGCATTGGAGAGGGTTCAGAGGTGGTTCACAAGGGTGATTCCGGGAATGAAAGGGTTATCATACGAGGAACATTTAATGGCTCTGGCTCTGTACTCACTGGAATTTAGAAGAATGGGGAGGGGGGGCATATCTCATTGAATTTCTCAATGTTCAAAGGCCTAGACAGAGTAGATGTGGAAAGGCCAGGTTGATAGGTGTATTTAAGGCAGAGCTTGATCAGTTCTTATTTGGACAAGGCATCAAAGGTTACGGGGAGAAGGTTGGGGAGCGGGGCTGAGGAAGGGAAAAAAGGGATCAGTCATGATTGAATGGCAGAGCAGACTCGATGGGTCAAATGGCCTAATTCTGCTCCCATGTCTTATGGTATCACTTTCAAGGCTTTTACCCATCTCTAACACTTTTACTAACCAGATCTGGAAAATAATTGTAAGATAGCTAATTAAACATGACATAGAGTAATAAATACTCAACCACGATTAGTAGACAGCAAATTTATTTTTTATTTATTGAGATACAGTGTGTAATAGTCCTTTTATCACTTTGAGCCACACAACCCAGCGATCCCCAATTTAACCCTAGCCTAATCAATGTACAAAAACTAATTAACCTATCAACTGGTATGTCTTTGGACTGTGGGAGGAAACTGGAGCACTCAGAGGCAACCATATGGTCACAGGGAGAAGATACTGTGAAGTGTTGTGCTACGCTACCATGCTGATGATATAGCTTAATTTATGCTAGTTTAAAAAATACATGAATACACAGACATCATTTTGCTTTAGGAATATTGCATGACAACTCACCTTTAGTTTTCGTAGAGGCACTGCTTCCCAGTCTACATATTTGAACCATCTGTGTCGCTTAACATCATCTGCTCCATTCTGAAAATGAATGGGAAGTTGTTTTAGAATTCAGATTTCTTAAGGGTTACAGTTAGTAATGCATGGACAGGTTTCACTGCGTGAGAAGGAGCATTGCAATGCTGCAGGCTTGGCTGGTCCACTGCAGTGTACGGTGGATAGATTCCAAAATCATAATTTTGTAACTTTCCTACTGAAGAATGAGCTTGATGATCAACTTGATTAGTTATGGCACTGAAGAGTGATATAACTGTTTCTGTGATAAGGGAAACAAAAACTTAAATATTATTTCCAGACTTTCTACCAGAACAAGGCTACAAATGTTAAATTTACGATTCTTGCTAACACAAAGGATGAACAAATACTTGGAATGATTCACTGAGAAGTACAATTGAAATCTGAGTGTTAGAATCATTAACAACTAATCAGAAGATAGCAGCAGTCATCATATGGTACAGAGATTGTATCAAATGGAATGAACAGATGTCTTTATTCAAACCCATCTGGATAAAGTACCCGGAATGTGTATGACATCCTTAAAAAAGCAAATCAGGCTTAGAAATGATGAGAATTCAAGTCTCTAGGGGTAGTAAATTCGAAGCAGAGCATGAACAATAGGGACTTGTATTTTAACATACAACAGAACTGACAAGAGTTAACAGGGCTTAGTAGTAAGACTTTTGAATCAGAATCAGATTTACTATCATTGGCATGGGACATGAAATTTGTTGTTTTACGGCAGTAGTACAGTACAAAGACAGAAAATTATAAATTCTGAAAGTAAATAGCTCATAAATGATCAGTGCATTTATTATCAACCAATGAAATGAATGGTACATTGGTGTTAAATAAATGCAGTATAATTCTACCACACTTATGAATAATTCCTTGATTTAGTCTCCTAGTGCACACCAAAGTCTCTTACTCTGCATTACACAAGAGTTTTGAAGTAGCAAACAGAAAACTCAGCTATGAATAATAGATGATATGAACACAGATCAGTACAGTACAGACCATTTGGCCCACTATGTTGTGACAACCTTTTAACCTATTTCAAGATCAATCTGACATTTCTTTCCCACATAGCCCTCCATTTTGCTTTCAACTACTTAAAGAAATAGGTCCCTAATGTACTTGCCTCTACCATCTGCCCTCCTAGGGCATTCCACATACTTACCGCTCTCCCCGAAAAAAAAAATCCTACCTCTGACATGCCCCACCCCACACTTTCCTCCCAACACCTTAAAGTTATACCCTCTGTATTAGCCATTTCTATCCTGGGGGAAAAATGTCTCTGGTCTATGCTTTTTTAATAAATGTTTCATAGAGATGGTTGTTGACTTCAGAAGGTCACGGAGCGGCCACTCCCCGCTGAACATCAACAGCTCCTCGGTAGAGATCGTTAGAGGCAGCAAATTTCTTGGTGTTCACCTGGCAGAGAATCTTACCTGGTCCCTCAACACCAGCTCCATAGCAAAGAAAGCCCAGCAGCGTCTCTACTTTCTGCGAAGGCTGAGGTAAGTCCATCTCCCATTCCCCCTCCCCCATCCTCATCACATTCTACAGGGGTTGTATCGAGAGCATCCTGAGCAGCTGCATTACTGCCTGATTCAGAAATTGCACCATCTCAGATCGCAAGACCCTGCAGCGGATAGTGAGGTCAGCTGAGAAGATCATCAGGGTCTCTCCACCCACCAGTACAGACATTTACACTACATGCTGCATCCGCAAAGCAAACAGCATTATGAAGGACCCCACACACACCCCTCATACAGACTCTTTTCCCGCCTGCCATCTGGGAAAAGGCACTGAAGCATTCGGGCTCTCATGACCAGACTATGTAACAGTTTCTTCTCCCAAGCCATCAGATTCCTCAATACCCAGAGTCTGGACTGACACCAACTTACTGCCATCTACTGTGTTTATTGTCTTGTCTATTATTTATTGTAATGCCTGCACCGTTTTGTGCACTTTATGCAATCCTGGGTAGGTCTGCAGTCTAGTGTAGTTTTTTTTTTGTGTTGTTTTTACATAGTTCAGTGTAGTTTTTGTCCTGTTTCAGGTAGCACCATGGTCCTGAAAAACATTGTCTCGTTTTTACTGTGTACTGTACCAGCAGTTATGGTCGAAATGACAATAAAAAATGACTTGACTTGATTAATTGGGTGTAAATTCAGCTTTAGTAATGCTTCATATTTAAATATAATGCTCATTTTTAAGGCTCCATTATCTACCACAGATGCCGAATTACAATAATCGTGTGGCACATGTATAATTAGATAACAAGGTTCCACGCTAACCCAACATTGAGTATATAAGTCATGTAACTGAGTTTATAAATTGCAGCATTCTTGCTTATCCAAGAACATGGAAGCAATTAATGGAACAAGTATGTTAACACTAGAAACTACATTTACATCACTGTCCTTTTAGTACAAATAATTATTATTGATACATGAATATTCAGAGTACTTTTACAAAATGTCATCAACAGGATGTCCTACAATTTATCATTGGGGATGGGTGAGTGTTGTGTTTCTGCAAAATAGCCCATATCACAAACTTACATTTGCCAATATGTCAAGAAATAAGAATTGAAAAAAGATTGAAAATATAATTATATACTTATTTTACGTAAATTCTGTGAGCAAATTTTACTCAGCATCTCAAACTTTTAATTAGTGATTCTGTAAGGCAAAATTTCTGTAACCTGAATGTCAGAATTTTGGGTGGGTCAGGTCATCTCTACTTTGGGGGGGAAGAAAAAACAAAATTTCATTTGGCCCATCGACTGCTCCGTTGTGACTGATTTAATTTCCCTCTCAACTCAATTCTTTTGCCTTCACCCCATAGGCTTTGACGCCCTGCCTAATCAAGAACCTATCAACTTCCACTTTAAATATACAGTCGCATCCGCGAATTCAACCAATTGCGAAGCGAGAAAACCCGATAGTGCTCTTCCAGGAGTTGTTGTTCGAGCATGTACAGACTTTTTTTCTTGTCATAATTCCTTTAACAATGCAGTATAACAACTATTTTACATAGGATTTACATTGTATTAGGTATTATAAGTAATCTAGAGATGATTTAAAGTATACAGGAGGATGTGCGTGGATTATTGTGGATCGGGATCGAAAAAAATCAGAAGTTCTCTTACTAAGTAAGTCGGAACAGGTACATCCGGTATTATTTAGCATCAGTTAGTCAAACGTTTGTCTAAGTATATAGTATATACTTTACCTTTCTATTCATATAAAACACCTAAGAACGTATGTTTCAGCACTGGGGTCAGGAACGGAAGTTCCCGAGTTCAATCCAGTGACAGACCACCATCAAGTGCGCTCTCCATTTCTACCGGGTTGATGTGGAGGATCAAAAACTCAAAACCCCAAAACCCAATAATTAAATCACTGTGTTGCTTGGTAATAATTGTAGTTTCATCGGGGCAGGGCCTTTCTCACTTTATCCTTTAAAATTGTTCCAATCGTTGACTGACGTAGCCTAATGTTTTTACAATGACCAATGGCATTTCACTTTTTTCCAATCACTTTATTATTTCTACTTTATTTTCAATCGTGATCGTGATTATTTTTGTGAACAGAAACACTGCGGATTCAGAGCTCCACTGCCGGGTCCTAATGTCCACCGCACAGACAGGTTAAATAAGGTCTGGGGTTCTGCTGGGTCCCAAGGTCCACTGCATTGAGTCAGGTTGAATAAGGGACTTGAGCATCTGCGTTTTTTGGTATCCGCGAGGGGTCCCAGAACCAATCACTCGCGGATAAGGAGGGCCGACTGTACTTAAATGAATTCCACAGATAGCTTCACATATGAAATAAAAACTACAAACTCATCCTGCAAGTACTAGTCATTGTGTTTAAATTAAAACCTGCTTCTGGAGAATAAATTAGAGGACAAATTCTGAAATTTGTCCGAATCATTGGTTAGTACACTTTTGGAGTGATGGTCTTTATTTCATCACGAGTCTTTTAAAAAAAAATAACAATATGAAGTGCAAAGTTGGGAAGATGCCATTTTCAACTTGCCCTGCAGAGATCAGCTCAACAAGTGCAGATAAAAGCACAACAAACCCTACATCAATGAATTAAAATTATCAGTGAATATAAACTACCCTAAAGTCAAGTTTATTGTCACATTTAGGTTGATTTGATCCTACACTTTGTATTCTAAGTGACTATCCAATCAAACAAGTACAAATCAGATTTACCAGATTCACCCTCACAATCAAAGTTCACACCAAGGACTGAACAAACAAAGCTTATTTTCTGACGGTGCACTCTCCACACTCCCAATATTGGCTGTTTTAACCCATCTGCTGCTGAATCTCTCACCATACCACTGGTTCATGGGCAAGTCCGGAAGTCAGACATTCATGTTCACTATAATCCACACTGGGACTGCTGACATATTCTTTTCCCAAAGTAACACACAAAATTGCTGGAGGGACCCAGCAGATCAGGTAACATCTATGGAAATGGATACATAGTCAACATTTCCGATTGAGACTCTTTTTTCAGGACCGGAAAGGAAGGGGGAGATGCCAGAATAAAAAAGTGGGAGGGGAAGAAGGAGGAATCTGATAGGAGAGGAAAGAAGAGTGGACCATAGGATAAAGGGAGAAAGGGACCCAGGGAGAGGTGATAGGCAAGTGAGGTAAGGGGCCAGAATGAGGCAAAGAAGAGGGAAGGGGGAGGGAAATTTTCATTATTTTTGAGCTACACATTCAAGTCATCAAATAATGTCACAAACTCTGTTGGAGAAGATGGAAGAGAATACTTGCAATTGCCATTCACAACTTTGGTATTGTATCTGATCCTTAGATGAATATGAGGCCACATATCTACTTTGTCATTAAAGTTGTTTAATCCAGTTCCCATAATGACTGACCTGGTTCCTGCTTCAGTTTTTATTCCTCTCATCTCCAGACTTAAATTTCATTGTATTCGTAACCAGCCACCTTATTCGGCTTTGTGTACCTGAGGCCATTTATTCAAAATTTTCACTCAAGTGTCATTCAGATATTGGCCCAAAATTAAATTCTTCTGATTTATGCAACTGTATGTTGGGCAACACCTAAAATTTAAACAATTACCCTCATTTTCAAAGCTGTGTGTGACCTTGCCCTTGCAATAGAAACATAGAAAACCTACAGCACAATACAGGCCCTTCCGCCCACAAAGCTGTGCTAAACACGTCCATACCTTAAAAATTATCTAGGGTTACCCACAGCCCTCTATTTTTCTAACCTCCATGTACCTTCTCCAGGAGTCTCTTAAAAGACCCTATCGTATCCATCTCCACCATCGTCGCCGGCAGCCCATTCCACGTACTCACCACTGTGTAAAAAAAAACCTACCCCTGACATCTCCTCTGTACCTACCTCCAGGCACCTTAAAACTGTGCCCTCTTGTGTTAGTCATTTCAGCCCTGGGAAAAAGCCTCTGACCATCTACATGATCAATGCCTCTCATCATCTTATAAACCTCCATCAAGCCACCTCTCATCCTCTGTCGCTCGAAGGAGATATGGCAGAGTTCACTCAACCTATTCACAAAAGGCATGCTCCCCAGTCCTGGCAACATCCTTATAAATCTCCTCTGCACCCTTTCTATGGTTTCCACATCCTTCCTGTAGTGAGGTGACCAGAATTGACCAGAGTTCTCCAAGTAGGGTCTGACCAGAGTCCTATATAGCTGCAACATTACCTCTCAGCTCCCAAGCTCAATCCCATGATTGATGAAGGCCAATGCACTGTATGCCTTCTTAACCACAGAGTCAATGTGCGCAACCTGTGGAGTCTGACCTCCAAGATCCCTCTGATCCTCCACACTGTCAAGTCTTACCATTAATACTATATTCTGCCATCATATTTGACCTACCAAAATGAACCACTTCACACTCATCTGGGTTGAACTTCATCTGCCACTTCTCAGGCCCAGTTTTGCACCCTATCGATGTTCCACTGTGACCTCTGACAGCCCTCCAACTTTATCCACAACACCCCCAACCTTTGTGTCATCAGCAAATTTACTAACCCATCGCTCCACTTCCTCATTCATTTATAACAATCACAAAGAGTAGGGGTTCCAGAACAGATCATTGAGGCACACCACTGGTCACTGACCTCCATGGAAAATATGACCTATCCACAACCACTCTTTGCCTTCAGTAGGCAAACCAGTTCTGGATCCACAAAGCAATGTTCCCTTGGATCCCATGCCTCCTCACTTTCTCAATAAGCCCTGCATGGGGTACCTTATCAAATGCCTTGCTAAAATCCATATGCACTACATCTACTGCTTAGTCACATCCTCAAAAAATTCGATCAGGCTCGTAAGGCACGACCTGCCTTTTACAAAGCCATGTTGACTATTCCTAATCATATTATGCCTCTTCAAATGTTCATAAATCCTCCTTCTCAGGATCTTCTTCATCAACTTACCAACCACTGAAGTAAGTGTCACTGGTCTATAATTTCCTGGGCTATCTTCACTCCTGCTCTTGAATAAGGGAACAACATCCACAACCTCTCCTGTCCCCATTAATGATACAAAGATCGTCAACAGAGGCTCAGCAATCTCCTCCCTCGCTTCCCACCGTAGCCTTGGGTACATTTCATTTGGTCCCGGTGACTTATCCAACTTGAGGCTTTCCAAAAGCTCCAGCACATCTGCTTTCTTAATATCTACATGTTCAAGCTTTTCAGTCCACTGTATGTTATCCTTACAATCGCCAAGATCCTTTTCTGTAGTGAATACTGAAGCAAAGTATTCATTAAGTACCTATGCTATCTCCTCCTGTTCCATACACACTTTTCTACTGTCGCACTTGATTGGTCCTATTCTCTCACGTCTTATCCTCTTGCTCTTCATATACTTGTAGAATGCCTCGGGGTTTTCCTTAACCTTGTCCGCTAAGGCCTTCTCATGGCCCCTTCACTTTATTCTTCAGTTCCTTCCTGCTAGCCTTATAATCTTCTAGATCTCTATCATTACCTAGTTTTTTGAACCTTTAGTAAGCTTTTCTTTTCTTCTTGACTAGATTTATACCAGCCTTTGTATACCATGGTTCCTGTACCCCACCATCTTTTCTCTGTCTCATTGGAACATAGCTATGCAGAACTCCACGCAAATATCCCCTGAACATTTGCCACATTTCTTCCATACATTTCCCTGAGAACATCTGTTCTCAATTTAAGCTTCCAAGTTCATGCCTGATAGCTTCATATTTCCCCTTACTCCAATTAAACACTGTCCTAACGTCTGTTCCTATCCCTTTCCAATGCTATGGTAAAGGTTATAGAATTGTGATCACCATCTTCAAAATGCTCTCCCACTGAGAGATCTACACCTGACCAGGTTCATTTCTCAATACCAGATCAAGTACAGTCTCTCCTCTTGTAGGCTCATCTACCTACTGTGTCAGGGAACCTTCCTGAACACACTTAACAAACCCCACCCCATCTATACCCCTCGCCAATCTATAATTGGGAAATTAAAATCTCCCACCTTGACAACCCTGTTATTATTACACCTTTCCAGAATCTGGCTCCCTATTTGCTCCTCGATGTCCCCATTACTATTGGGTGGTCTATAAAAAAACACCCAGTGGAGTTATTGACCCTTTCCTGTTCCTAACTTCCACCCATAGAGACTCCGTAGACAATCCCTCCATGACATCCTCCTTTTCTGCAGCCGTGACACTAACTCTGATCAACAGTGTCAAGCCCCCTTCTCTTTTGTCTCCCTCCCTGTCCTTTCAGAAACATTTCAAGCCTGGCACTCGAAGTAACCGTTCCTACCCCTGATCCATCCAAGTCTCTGTAGTGGCCACAACATCTTAGCTCCAAGTACTGATCCACGCTCTAAACTCATCTGCCTTGCTCATAATGCTCCTTGCATTAAAATAGACACATTTCAAACCAACGGTCTGAGCACACCCCTTCACTATTACCCGCCTATCCTCCCTCTCGCAAGGTCTCCAAGCTTTGAGAGCCAACCGCCTCTTCAGTTTGGTTCCCACCCCCCAGCAATTCTACTTTAAAATCTCCCCAAAAAGCCCCAATAATTTCTAATCATCTTTTGCCTCACAACCCTCCAGGGTATGACGTTCTTTTATTTTTTCCGTGACCACATTTTTGTCACACAATCACTGGTACACACATCTTTAGCTACCAAAGGCCTTGTCAGAATCACCTCCATAAATTATGCAGCCTTTTAAGAAACTCCTAAAATTCCCATTTCTGACTAAACTTCAATATTAGATTCAGGATATCAGTGACATACTGTACGCCATGAAATTCGTTGTTTTGCAGCAGCAGCAGAGTGCAAGACATAAAAATATGGTAAGTCAGTAAAATAAATAAATAGTGCAGAGGAATAATTATCAAGTGGCCAAATTTTGTTTCGCTAACTGCTGTGAAATTTTGAAATGTTTAATGCACTATATGAGGGGTGATTGATAAGTTCATGGCCTATGGTAGGAGGAGTCAATTTTAGAAAACCTAGCACATTTATTTTTCAACATAGTCCCCTCCTACCTGTGCACACTTAGTCCAGTGGTCATGGTGCATACGGATCCCTTCTTTGTAGAAGTCAGCATCTTGGACCTCCAGAAAGTGGTCCACAGTAGGGGTGATTGATAAGTTTGTGGCCTTAGGTTGAAGGAGATGAGTTATACAGCTCTCATTACATGCACGTGCAGATCAACTCTGAGTGATTATGCAGAAAGTTTGCCACGAACTTACCGATCACCCCTGCTGTGGACCACTTCTGGAGGTCCAAGATGCCGACTTCTACAAAGAAGGATTCATATGCTCCATGACTGCTGGACTAAGTGTGTAAATGTAGGAGGGGACTATGCTGAAAAGTAAATATGCTAGGTTTTCTAAACTTGACTCCTTCTACCTTAGGCCACAAACTTATCAATCACCCCTCATACAAACAGAAATAACTTCTGCCGTCATGGAACCATTTTTACTCATTTACTTTGCTTGAGTATTGCATCTGTCACAGGGCAGTACAAGCATAATGCTTTACAGCACCAGTGACCAGGATTCAATCCCCACCGCTGTCTGTAAGGAGCTTGCATATTGATACTGTGATCACATAGATTTTCTCCGGTTTCCTTCCACAGTTCAAAGATGTACGTGTTAAGTAAGGTTAGCAAGTTGTGCGCATGCTATAATGGTGACAATTGGGGTTAACCCCAGCACATCCTCGGACTGCCATGCGACTAACAAAGCTATACTCTTTCATCTTTAAAATTGTGCTGATATTGCAAAATCATTCATATTGCAGTCAATGGGAGACCATTAGTTTTTAATAATTTTGTACATTCAGTAGGTGCACAAATCTGGTTAATTACTAATTACATAGGTTGAGTAATAGTTCATAGCAAAAGTTGGTACTGGCCAGAATTTGACAGCGTATCAGTTGGTTGAGTTGTGGAAATTTGAGCAAGGATGTACAAACCATGCTGTGAATTACACTTTTGCAAATGATTTTGACTTAAACATCGAGGAACCAAACCATGGATTTCCAACTTCTTTTATGCCATGGATCCCTATCATTAACCAAGGCGTCTGTGGATCCCAGGTTGGGAACCCCTGATCTAAACCACGTTACAAATCAGAACATGCAACGGTGTGCAGGCCAACCTTACTCTACAGCAGTTCTGATAATGGAAATGTACTTTTGCAGAATCCAGAGACCATGATGAAAACAAATTTGAGATTGATTGATGGATTGAACCCTTGGACACTATCAGAATCAGGTTTATTATCACTGGCATGTGACGTGAAATTTGTTAACTTAGCAGCAGCAGTTCAATGCAATAAATAATCTAGCAGAGAGAGAAAATAATAATAAATAAAGCATAATAAAAACAAGTAAATCAATTACATAAATTGAATAGATTATTAAAAAATGTGCAAAATCAGAATACTACATATTAAAAAAGTGAGGTAGTGTCCAAAGCTTCAAAGTCCATTTAGGAATCCGATGGCAGAGGGGAAGAAGCTGTTCCTGAATCGCTGAGTGTGTGCCTTCAGGCTTCTGTATCTCCTACTTGATGGTAACAGTGAGAAAAGGGCATGCCCTGGGTGCTGGGTGCTGCTTTTCTGAGACACTGTTTTCTAAAGATGTCCTGGGTACTTTGGTGGATAGTGCCCAAGATGGAGCTGACTAGATTTACAACCCCCTGCAGCTTCTTTCGGTCCTGTGCAGTAGCCCCTCCATACCAAACATACTCTAGACAGTGATGCAGCTTGTCAGAATGCTCTCCACGGTGCAACTATAGAAGTTTTTGAGCGTTTTTGTTGACGTGCCAAATCGCTTCAAACTCCTAATAAAGTATAGCTGCCGTCTTGCCTTCTTTATGACTACATCAATATGTTGGGACCAGGTTAGATCCTCAGAGATCTTGACACCCAGGAACTTGAAGCTGCTCACTCTCCCCACTTCTGATCCCTCTCTGAGGATTGGTATGAGTTCCTTCGTCTTACTCTTCCTAAGTCCACAATCAGCTCTTTCATCTTACTGATGTTGAGTGCCAGGTTGTTGCTACAGCACCATTCCACTAGCTGGCATATCTCATTCCTGTACGCCCTCTCATCACCACCTGAGATTCTACCAACAATGGTCATATCGTCAGCAAATTTGTAAATGGTGTTTGAGCTATGCTTAGCTACACAGTCATGCTGTATACACAGAGTAGAGCAGTGGGCTAAGCACATGCCCCTGAGGTGCGCCAGTGTTGATCGTCAGCAAAGAGGATATGTTATCACCAATACGCACAGACTGTGGTCTTCCGGTTAGGAAGTCGAGGATCCAATTACAGAGGGAGGTACAGAGGCCCAGGTTCTGAAATTTGTCAATTAGGATTGTGAGACTGATAGTTTTAAATGCTGAGCTGTAGTTGATGAACAGCATCCTGACATAGGTGTTTATGTTGTCTAGGTGGTCTAAATCTGTGTGAAGAGCCATGGAGATTGAGTCTGCCATTGACCTATTGTGGTGATAGGCAAATTGCAATGGGTCCAGGTCCTTGCTGAGGCAGGAGTTCAGTCTAGTCATAACCAACTTGTCAAAGCATTTCATCACTGTTGATGTGAGTGCTAACTGGCGATAGTCGTTAAGACAGCCTACATTATTCTTCTTTGTCACTGGTATAATTGTTCCCTCTTTAAAGCAAGTGGGAACTTCTGCCTGTAGCAGTGAGAGGTTGAAAATGTCCTTGAATACTCCCACTAGATGGTTGGCACAGGTTTTCAGAGCCTTACCAGGTACTCCATCGGGACCTTCTGCCTTGCGAGGATTCACTCTCTTTAAAGACAGTAAAAGATCAGCCTCTGAGACACAGATCACAGGGTCATCAGGTGCAGCAGGGATCTTCACAGCTGTAGTTGTGTTCTCCCTTTCAAAGCGTGCATAGGTGGTGTTGAGTTCATCTGGTAGTGAAGTATCATTGCCATTCATACTACTGGGTTTTGCTTTGTAGGAAGTAATGTCCTGCAGTCCCTGCCAGAGTTACCATGCATCTGATATTGCCTCCAACCTCGTTCAAAATTGTCCCTTCGCCCTTGAAATAGCCCTCCGCAAATCACACCTGGCTTTCTGGTACAGGTCTGGGTTGCCGGTCTTGAATGCCACAGATCTAGCCTTCAGCAGACGATGTACTTCCTGGTTCATCCATGGCTGTTGGTTTGGGAATATACAGTAAGTCTTTGTAGGCACACACTCATCCGCACAGGTCTTAATGAAGTCGGTAACAACTGCAGCATACTCATCCAGATTCAAAGATGAATCCCTGAATACAGTCCAGTCCACCGATTCAAAGCAGTCCTGTAGGCGCTTCTGTGCTTTCCTTGTCCAAACCTTCTTGGTCCTCACTACTGGTGCTGCAGTCTTCAGTCTCTGCCTATACTCAGGGAGTAGAAGTACAGCCAGGTGATCAGACTTCCTGAAGTGAGGGCATGGAATAGCACGGTAGGCATTCTTGATGATGGTGTAACAATGGTCCAGTGTGGTGTTTCCTCTGGTATTGCAAGTGATCTGTTGATAGTAATTGCTTAGAGATTTTTTTTCAGACTGGCTTTGTTAAAATCTCCCAAAACGATGGTGAAGGTGTTTGGGTACACTGTTTTGTGCATGTTGATCCCATTGCTCAGATCATCTAAAGCCTGACTGACATTGGCCTGAGGTGGAATGTAAACTACTACCAGCACGACCCCAGAGAATTCCCGTGGTAAATGAAAAGGACTACACTTTACCACTAGATATTCCAGGTCTGGTGAGCAGAATTGGGACAGCACTGATATATTTGTGTACCAGGAAGAGTTGATCATGAGGCATACTCCTCCACCTCTGCTTTTGAGAGGCTCTATAGATCTATCCTGACGGTGTATAGTAAATCCGTCGATCTGAATCGCTGTATCTGGTACAGAAGGGGTTAATCAGAATTCCGTGAAACAAAGGACACACACGGTCCTAATGTCCCTCTGATACAGCACCCTGGCTCATCGATTTTATTCACCAGAGACTTCACGTTCGCCAGCAAGAATCTCGGTATAGGAAGTTTAAAACCCTGTTTCCTTAAACGCACTTGCAATCCTAATCTCTGCCCATGCTTTCTCCGAGGTATTCTCCATGGACCCGTCTGGCCACAGGCTGTGTTATTTCCGGCGGTTTTAAGCAGCGATAGTTCGTTTAAATGTATTAAGACATCTTTGTTGACCATACTGACCTTGGAAGCAGTTGTGCTTTTTAGCTGTAACAGGCTGAAACGGGAATATTTAATCATATCCATTGAGAGTACTGCTGCTACTCGAGTTGCACCTAGTCACCTCACTTTAAAAAAAATTTGTTTTTTGCATGATTTTTAATCTATTCAATATACATAAACTATAAAGTATATTGAGTAAGATTTACTTACTTATTATTATTAATTTTTTTCTATATTATGTATTGCATTGAACTAAGTTAACAAATTTCACATCACATTCCAGTGATAATAAACCTGATTCTAATTGATTGAGGTACAGCACAGAATTGGCCCTTTGAGTCACACCGCCCAGTAATCCTTCCAATTTAACCCTACCCTAATCACGGGACAATTTACAATGACCAATTATCCAACAAACCAGCAGTGTTTGGACTGTGAGAGAAAACTGGAGCACCCAGAAACTCATGTGGTCATGGAGAGAACATAGAAACTCCTTACAGGTAGTGCGGGATATGGAATGAAAATTTGCACTAGTTAATTTTTATTTTATTTCGAGCTCTCATTACTAGACATGTACAGATGACGTTGCCTTACATCATGGAAGATCACGATGATTTTCTGGGGATACAACCACCACCTTCTCACCCCTGTAAAGTGAGTTCACCAGTATTTGTCACTAAAAGTATCACTACTGTACAAATTGAACAAAAAACACAAATTACTGAGACAGTTGTTCGACAAAATTTACTACAACATGCACTTGCACTTTAAAATACTGATATGCAATTTTGCTATAAAAATTTCATTGCAATTGCCATTTATAATTTCAGTATATATAAACTTGAGACATCAGAGTAGAGTGCATTCCCAGTCACTTGTGCTAAATCAAAGATCAACTGTATTCGCTATGTACATTTACGGATAGAATTTGCTGTGGTGTCCTGGTCAGGATATGGGATACATCAACAAACTGCTTTTCACATTCTGTTCCATTAATACTAAGTGCCACTACTACATTATTACATAATACAACTGCAGGGTAAATTTCTACCCTAGTATCTCAAATTGCTCTGCAACTTGGGTAGTTTCTATTTCATCACATTAACTAAAGAGAAATGGTACCTTGGGCTATCCTCTCATAAACAGCCCATAACATTCAGCTTTTTGACCTATAACCCACTTTATCTGAAGCTATGTTCACTTATGAATAAGAATACTCCATTGTGAGGCATAAATATTGGCTGTACCAGTAATATAACATCCCAGTTGTTGCTGCATTGCCAAATGATTTTCAGATGCATTAAACTGTAGAGTTTTAGGATATATTACTTCACTTCAGAAATAACTGGGTCTATAAAAGAAAACTATAAATATTATACAAACTGCTAGAAGAACAACGTGCGGAATTTGGCAAAACTAGGTAAACTATACCATTTTGCCCTGTTCAGTAAACTATTACCACTGTATGACCAAAAACAAATGATAAAACTTGATACTGCAGCTTAAAAGATTAAAATAACAAAGTGTGTGTCTTCCCTGAATAGAAGCAACAACATAATGCAGCATCAGGGGGCACATTTCAATTCTTGCCACTGTCTGCAAGGAGTTTGTACGTTCGCACCATCGTTATGTGGCTTCCCTCTGGCTGCTCTGGGGTCCGCCCACATTCCAAAGTCGCACAGGTCAATAAAAGTGGGCACGCTAGCATGGTAACATTTGCGGGCTGCCCCAGTACATCCTCAGACTGTCGGCGTTGGCACAAATGATGTATTTCATTGTAAGTTTCGATGTACACATGACATGCAAAGCTAATGGTTAAATTCATATTCCACTAATTTTTACATGGATTCTAAGTTAACAAACAGTGTGAATTGGTCACATTATCATCAGTGCTGAAGGTGGCAAATCTTTCAGCTTAAATATAAACTTCAGGTCTCGTGCAGACAGTAGCATGCTTTAGTAAACTGGCCACCAGTTAATCAGCATGTTGTTACACATTTCAATTTGTAAGTTGGACAGTTTAAATTTACTCTTAAAAGGCCAAATCGAGGCGGAGAAGTCTGGTGTTTCCAAGCGGTGGAACCTGTTGTTCAGGCAGGATTTAAGTGCTGGGCCAGATTGAAAAGGTCAGGGTTTAGGGCTCGAGGCGAGGTGGGGACCAGTTTGGATCAATGCTCCACAGCATTTACTCAGCTCTGTGCTAACTATGGGACTCTCTTGCAGACTTCAATTCAGAAGCATTATTTGCTTGTGGTTACTGTTTGCATGATGTTTTGTTCATTGCGTCAACAGTTTTATTTTTTATGGGTTATTTTATTCTTTTTTTAAAAAACAGGGTTTTTAAAAAAAAATGGGCATGAGGTGGTTTGTATTCTCTGCACATTGAGTGCTGGATTTTATTTATACACACATACATTCTTTTTTGGGTGTCTGTTTCATGGCTGCCTCTGAGAAGAGTCGCAAGGTTGTATACATACTTTGATAATAAATGTACTTTGATGAGCAAGTACATAACTTATCCATGTGTCCTATTAAGGACTAATTGCTAATATTTCTCAAACGGTGTGATTTCCACCCATTTAGAGGTACCACAGACATGACTTTCACAGCATGCCAATTACAGGAAAAAATGCCATGAACAAAGGCAACCCATTGTACTTGGTTTTCATAGATTTGAAAAGGCATTTGATACAGTAGACCGCCAAGCTCACTGGCATACACTATCATGATGTGATTGCCCTAACAAGTACTTACTAATACTGACGCTACTCAAGATGGTAAGTCAACCACAATACTCAGCAATAGTAGCACTGAATCAGAACATTGTGCCCAGCCTATTTGCCATCTTCACTGCTGCCATCCTACACCTCAACAGCCAAGAGTTGCCACAAGGAATTCCAATTGTGTATAGAATAGGGCTTTTCAACTTCAAGAGTTTCAAGGTCAACAACAAGGTCAGCCAGCACTAACATTCTGGAGATTCAGTATGCAGATGACAACTCCATTGCAGCATGCCAAGGCATGTAGGGATCTGGCTCTTATCTTAAATATAATAAAGACAGTCCTATATCAGCCACCATCCAACCATCCATTTATCCAGCCCTCTATAAAAGTTGATGATAGCCACCCTTGAAAAAGTAACTCACTTTTTCTACCCTGACAGCATTCTCTCCTCAAAAGCAGACTCAGATCAATCACTTTTTAAACACCATAGGGATTTCATTATTAGTGATAACATTTCAGCATCAAAAAAAACCTTCAAATACTAAATTTTAACAGATACCTGTATTCTAACAATCAGACTGGGGCACAGCAAGAACAATCTTAGAAATGAACTTCAAATTTTTGTCCTGACAGTCGTATTTGTCTTCAGCAACATAAATAATGAATTGGTCAACTAGTTTATAGAGGATTAGCCACCTACAGACATGATAAGCCACTTATTGGTCTAATTATAGCAAAAACACACTCATAAAATATTACTTTTATATTAATTAAACTTGACAAAGAATAAATTGTAAAAACAGGGATCTCTATGGAGTTCCAACATCGCAACTAGAACTTCGTGTAACCGTACTGGCATCAATTCTCAAATACTGAATTAGATATGCTCCACTCATACTAAACTTGATATTGTGAATTATATAGCATATTCCTTAAACTGCTGGAATTGGAAAAGTATCAGCGCAAGATCTGATGAAAACTTATTGACCTAGATGTTAGGTATTTCCCTCTGCATAGAATTTTCTGCATATATTCAATGGTTCATTTATTACTAAAGTATACAACTCTGAAATTCTTCTTCTCCAGATTTATAGCATTTTCGGCTCAGTTCAAATTTTCAGAATTTGAACTCAAGTACGGGAATAAGTTACATGCTTCATACAAAAGAGAGACTCTTCTACCCATGCCATCAGTTCCCATTTCACCTTAGTTCAGCAAATAAATAAAGCAATAGAAAACAGAATCCGAACCATTATTGATTATGAAATAGTTTGGACAACGCATACCCTCTGATATTAAAATATTCAATTAGAAAATCAATCATCAGCAAGATTATAGTTTCAAATAAAATCTAATGTTAATAATATGACCTGGTAGTTTTAGAATCAATGTATTTGTTGCTTACCTTCATATTCCCTAATCGCCTTGTCCGGTCAACAACCAGAAGCTTTTTTATAAGATCTCTGAAACATAAAATAATAGTTACATGTAACATTATGTAGATAATAATGGAACATAAGTATTACAAAATCTCATGAGTATTGAAAACCGACTGAGTAAATTAATTGAAACCCTCCAAAATACTCATAAGGAGCACATACTGGTAATCACAAACTAATTTATGTAGTTTTACACAAACTGGTCTGCCAGGTAAGAATAGTTCCATCTTTAATAAGTACCAGTAGGCTTTCAGTGACACTTTCCTTAATAAATATAATGCCAGTAGAAAGTAAAGAACTTTTATTAGTACCCAACTAGTGGTGAGAAAACAATTTCATACCATTACGGACTCCGAGTTGGCTGTGGCAAAAACCATTAAGATTCAGTGTTGATGAACTGCCCTCTTTACCACACATTAAAAATAGAATGAGACCTTTTATTATGCACCTGTTAACTTGTTACAAAATTATGTTGCATATATTGTCACTTACAAATCATCAGGATGCTCCCAAGTGCTTTACAGTAAATGAGTGCAAAACACCGAAATAAATGAAGGAAAATGTTTCTGCAGGAAAAGAATTACTGATTTATATTCGTGGGAATTCTTCCAAACTGCAATGAAGTATTGATTTTGGTGAAGTTGGTGGTTAAATGTGTATTCTTTCTGATAATGGGAAACAAAGCTCATATTCAGTTTTTTAAAAGTTGAGTTGATATCTTTATGATTATTTTCTGAAGCTTAATCTGAAAAGATAGCACCTTTGACATGTCACACTATGGCACTGTCACAGAATGGACATAATTCTACATCTAGCAATGAGTGGAATACAACAGCCCTGGAGTAAAAGTAGCAAGAGTACTTTAGAAAGGGTATAACAAGGGATCACAAAGCAGTCCTCAGAGGGATCAGAAGTGAAGAAACCAAGTAATTTCAAGTTCCTGGGTGTCAAGAATGAGGATCTAACCTAGTCCCAACTCATCGATACAGCTATAAAATCAAGATAGCGGCTATATTTTATTAGGAGTTTGAGCAGATTTGGTTTGTTACCCAAGATACTCAAACTTTCACAAATGTACCATGGAGAGCATTCTGACAGGCGGCATCACTGTCTAGTACGTGGGGGAGGGGGGTGGCTACTGCACAGGATTGAAAGCTACAGAACGTTGTAAAATTAGTCAGCTCCATCTTAGGTACTAGCCTCTGCAGTATCCAAAACATCTTCAAGGAGCAGTGTCTCAGAAAGTCGGCGTCCATCATTAATGACCTCTATCACCCAGGACATGCCCCCTTCTCCTTTTTACTATCAGGCTTCTGTACCTCCTTCCTGAAGGCACATACTTAGCGGTTCAGGAACAGCTTCTTCCCCTCTGCCATCCAATTCTTAAATTGAACTCACAAACACTACCTCACTTTTATTATTTCTGCATTGTACCGCTGCCACTAAGCTTTCATAACACATGTTGACGATATTAAACCTGATTCTGATTCTGAAGGCATACTGGTTTATTAGACGACCTGAGGCCAAATAATTTATACTGATGAGTAATTCGGGGGAAACTTGTGTTTCTATACTGAACAACAATTAAACAAATGAAATAATTTGCAACAGCTGCAATCTCAAAATAAGCACCAAAAGTCAGAACGATTGGAATATGTATAAGAGCTGAAGAACTGGAAAATTGCTTCTTGATAAAAAGCAGTACTTCCGAAAAACATCAGATAATTATTAATACATTGAAAAGTACAGACAGAAGGCAGGCAGGTAGCATCACTAGCCTTTTGTTATGACAGTATTTTTAGGATTCTACTGTTGACTAAGGACGCTCATCATCTGGGACACTCTCACTTGTTACTACCGTCGCAGTGCAGGCACAATTGTCTGAAGGCTCTAAATGAGAAGTTGCAGAACCTGGGCCTCTGTACCTCCCTTTGTAATTGGATCCTCGACTTCCTAACCGGAAGACCACAGTCTGTGCGGATTGGTGATAAGATATCCTCTTCGCTGACGATCAACACTGGCGCACCTCGGAGGGTGTGCTTAGCCCACTGCTCTACTCTGTGTATACAGCATGACTGTGTAGCTAAGCATAGCTCAAACACCATTTACAAATTTGCTGACGATATGACCATTGTTGGTAGAATCTCAGGTGGTGATGAGAGGGCGTACAGGAATGAGATATGCCAGCTAGTGGAATGGTGCTGCAGCAACAATCTGGCACTCAACATCAGTAAGACGAAAGAGCTGATTAAGGACTTCAGAAAGGGTAAGACGAAAGAACATGTACCAATCCTCATAGAGGGATCAGAAGTGGAGAGAGTGAGCAGCTTCAAGTTCCTAGGTGTCAAGATATCTGAGGATCTAACCTGGTTCCAACAAATTGATGTAGTCATAAAGAAGGCAAGAGAACGGCTATACTTTATTAGTAGAGTTTGAAGCGATTTGGAATGTCAACAAATACGCTAAAAAACTTCTATAGTTGTACCGTGGAGAGCATTCGGACAGGCTGCATCACTGTCTAGTATAGAGGGGCTACTGCACAGGACTGAAAGAAGCTGTAGAAGGTTGTAAATCTAGTCAGCTGCATCTTGGCCACTAGCCTACAAAGTTCCCAGGAAGCTGGGAATTTGGAACTCTGCTATACCCACAAGGGCGAGTTGATTATCAATCCAGTGCACATTGAATACGTGGCTGTCACTTCATATAATCCATAGGAGTGGATTTAGGAATGTCCCGTGGGACCACTCGGAGTTAACCCTTGCCTGGGTATGTTATGTGGTAACCCTTTGAAGATGACATCACTGTGACAGATCACTTTGGTGGTAATTCATAAGTGGATTTGGAACGACTCGACGGAGGATCTTCAACCACTGGTATTTATTAATTACCATCGCGGAACCTGCAGAATTTGACGTAATTGCCTTCTGTCTACGTTTTACCTTGGATTATAAATATCTCTCTCCTATCATTTATTCCGTGGATGAACTGAACTTTCATGCTTTATTATCTCAAGACTTTAAGCCTTGTTCCCCCACAGGCTCAATAGTTTGAGAGTTATATTTACACACATTTATACACATAACACTGTTAACTTTTATTTATAAAAACACAAAATGCTGGCAGAACTCAGCAGGCCAGAAACCCTCGGCCCGAAACGTCGTCACTACCTCCTCCCATAGATGCTGTCTGGCCTGCTGAGTTCTGCCAGCATTTTTTGTTTTTATTTATTTCCAGCATCTGCAGATTCACTCATGTTAACTTTTGCTTATCTTGGTTAAATTACTATATTATAAGTAGATACTAATAAAGATAACATCAAAACATCAAAACCAGACTCCAAGTGTGAACTCTATTGCTGCTGGTTCATTTCTAAATTGCTACAGTTCGTAACACTATTATTGAAGACCTTCAACACCCAGGGCATGCCCTTTTCCTCACTGTTACCATCAGGTAGGAGATACAGAAGCCTGAAGGCACACACTCAGTGATTCAGGGACAGCTTCTTCCCCTCTGCCATCCAATTCCTAAATAAACTTGGACTCTACCTCAGTTTTTTTTAATATACGGTATTTCTGTTTTTGCATATTTTTAATAATCTATTCAATATATGTAATTGATTTACTTGTTTATTTATTATGTTTTATTTTATTTATTATTTTATTTATTATTTTATTCCCCCTCTCTCTGCTAGATTAGGTATTGAATTGAACTGCTGCTGCTAAGTTAACAAATTTCACATCACATGCCGGTGATAGTAAACCTGATTCTGATTCAGTGACTTAGGAATAACTTCTTCCCCCTCCGTAATCAAACTTCATAATGGTCTATGAGCTTATGAATGCAACCTCAATTGTCTTTTTTTAAACACTTTTTTTGTAGTTTATAGTAACTTTTAGGTCTTTATTGCATGATAAGAAATTTGTTCTTTTACAGCAAACTCGATTCTGATTCTGGAGAGAGCGATGAAAAGAAAATTCACATAAAAAGGGGGACAGTAAACAATGATACTTTACATATAAGACCTTATTTTTATATTATTATTTCTAATTATAGCATTAAACATAAAAAGGCTGCTTTCCTAGAAGTGTTTGCAAAGATGCTCTGTGAAGAACCAAAAGGTATAAAGTAAAACTCCACAAGAAAAGGCAGGTCGAGCAGAAAAAGGAAAAGGTAAAAGTTGTTTGGTTATTGTAGTGACATTCATTCAATTTCCAATAACTTCCATAAACAAATCATCCATAGAAAAACTTGTTTAATAAAACTGCAGTCATTTAAAAAAACACTCTGCATTTGTACCATGACATGAAGATCCTATGAAATATCTATAGAACAATTACAAAAGGGAAAAAACTACCTGGTTTTATTTCATTAACAACCTCAGACAATGTCCATAGTGCATGTATGGAAAAATAGGGCACAACTACTCTACGAATCTTTTCTCTCTGCTACTGAACCAGTAAGAAAATACCAAATATTTATAACCAGTAAGTAAATATCGCATGTGCAATGCAAAAGGCACTTTCCAGTTATTACAAGCACAGAAATAATGAGAACTAAAGGGGATATACTATCAATTTCCCACAACTAACACTCCACAATATGGAAAGTAATTTTGCAATGCAACAAAATTACTGCATAGTTTCAAATATAAAGACTGGCAAGTTGTATTCTTAATTATTATAAAAGCAGAAAATACATAGTTTGCACAAATTTTAAGAAACTGTGCACCACTGAGAAAGCACAATAATTAACACAATAGAGCCAGTACTAACAAATCCTCAGAGGAGCTATACGCAAGTCAGACTGTGGCCATTTCAATACCTGAGAAAATTCAGTCATCTGTAAAACTTCCACAGGCATGCAGTAGATTATGTCTGCATGAACAACTGCAAGCCACAAAGACATGGCTTTTGTAAAATGTTGTTAAAACAGGCAGCAGTGCAACAGGTAAAATTAGCCATCACTTTGAATGTTGTCTGAGATATATACATAGCATGCTGAATAAAAAAATGAGCAGCAAAAATTCTAACTTGATGTGCTATACAAGCAGAGGGACAGAATTTTTATTTTATTGAGAAAATAACTGTTTCTTGAACGTTTTACATGAGCACTGATATTACTTTAAACAAGAGATGTCCTTTTTACTCTTATACAACCATCTAGAAATGGATTGGCCTGTGTAAAGCTGTGTTAGTTGGTTTATGACATTCTTCAGAAGCTTTGCCTTGAGAACGTTTAAAAAGCCCATTAAAAAGATTTATAACACCAGTAAATATAATGAACATAATCCAACATAGTCACGCACGCTACTGGAGCTGTTAAATAATTTTACTATGTGAAAACAGACTTAGCAGAAAGATAGAAAAATTCTACTTCTTTGACAATGCAAGAAAACACATTGATGAAGGTAGAGTGGTGGATGTAGTGTATATGGATTTCAGTAAGGCATTTGATAAGGTACTCCATGCGAGGCTCATTCAGAAAGTAATGAGGCAGGGGATCCAAGGAGACCTTGCTTTGTAGATCCAGAATTGGCTTGCCTACAGAAGGCAAAGGGTGGTTGTGGATGGTTCGTATTCTACATGGAGGACGGTGACCAGTGGTGTTCCTCAGAGATCAGCTCTGGGACCTCTCCTCTGTGAATTTTATAAATGACCTAGATGACGAAGTAGAAGGGTGGGTGAGTAAGTTTGTTGATGGCACAAAAGTTGGGGGTGTTGTGGATAGTCTGGAGGGTTGTCAGAGGTTACAGTGGGACATCAATAGGATGCAGAACTGGGCTGAGAAGTGGCAAATAGAGTTCAACTCAGTTATGTGTGAAGTGGTCATTTTGGTAGGTCAAATTTGAAGACAGAATATTAATGGTAAGACTCTTGGCAGTGTGGAGGTCAGCAAGATCTTGGGGGTCCATGCCCATAGGACACTCAAAGCTGCTATGCAGGTTTTATAGTGTTGTTAAGAAGGCATACGGTGTTGACCTTCATCAACCATGGGATTGAGTTCAAGAGCCATGAGATAATATTACAATTATACAAAACCTTAGTTATACCCCACTTGGAGTACTGTGTTCAGTTCTAGTCACCTCATTACAGAAGGATGTGGATACTATAGAGAGAGTTTGGAGGACATTTACAAGTATGTTGCCTGGATTGGAGAGCATGCCTTTGAGAATAGATTGAATGAACTTGTTCTTTTCTCCTTGGAGCGATGAGAGGTGACCTGATAGAGGTGTATAAGATGATGAGAGGCATTGATCATGTGGATAGCCAGAAGCTTTATCGCAGGGCTGAAATAGCTTACACAAGGGGGCATAGTTTTAAGGTGCTTGGAAGTAAGTATGTAACATGCTGTAAGGTTTCACTGCTGTGTAACATGCACAGGTTTATCAGGTTTCACTGATAATGTAATGGTTTCTCTGTAGTAGCAATGTTTGGGTTATGACTAGATATAACAAGGTATGGAATGCTGTTGTTCTTTCCTGGGAGTCTGGAAGAGAGATTTTTGCAGTCTTTTGCTGGGGAGAGATGAGGAGAGAAAATGCGAATAGAGGAAGTTAATAGACCGCCAGATGGAGTGGACTTGGAGCACGGTCGATGGTGGACAAACTGCTTATCAGTGAGCTCGAAAATTATGCAATCGACTGTTTCATAAGAACGGGCCCTTTCTTTTTTTCCCCATTTTCTTTACTAACCATATAGTCAAAGTAAGAATTACAAAGCTTAATCGTTTAATCGCATATTGTGTACTGTTTGTTATTTTGGGGTATTGATTTGTAACAGAAGATACATCGCACAACTTAAGAGATTTCTTAAGTTTGGCCGGGCCGGGGGCGATCACCCCCTATGTTAAGCTGCTAGCAGAAGCGAGAGTTACAAGTACAAGGGGGATGTCAGAGGTAAGTTTTGCACACAGAGTGTGGTTGCGTAGAATGCACTGCCAGCGACGGTGGTACAGGCGGAATTAATAAGGTCTTTTAAGAGACTCTTTGATAGGTACTTGGAGCTTTGCAGTAGGGAAATTCTAGGCAGTTTCTAGAGTAGGTTACATGGTTGGCACAACATTGCGGGCTGAAGGGCCTGTAATGTGCTGCAGAATTCTATGTGTCTACTTTAACTTCAAGTTTACTGCATCACTTGTGCACTGAAATTGAAGTTTTGTTCAAATTATAACCTTCAATATTCTTTATAAGCTGCACCAATTAGAATACACAAGCAAAATCAAATACATTGATCAATAATAAATACCAGTCTTGCTGGTGAAATATGAATAAAGGAAACAAAAACTCCAGGAGGACAGAGGAATTTGAACACAAGATTTAGAAAATTGTTACATGGGAGATATGCAAAATGGAACATCTTCAATCAAGCATTTGAACTGCCTTGAAAATCACCTTGCTGCTCTTCAACATTTATCTCACAGACATTAAATATAAGATGAATCCTTTACTGCCTGGAGCAGTTCTGATTCAATATAAATGACAAACAAAATTAGACAAGGATTCAACTGCATTGTAAATGCCCATGGTTTAAAAGGAGTCAACAGGTTTCTAAATGGATCCATTATAGAACTGTTGCCATTGGCAACAAACATTCCTAATTATCAGTAATATAATACATATTTCATTGCATAAAAACTTATACTTCTGCCATTTTTTAGTGTTTCTTCCAACCACAGACATAGCCATACTCTACTCTCAACATACTTTTACTAGTAAATGGAAAAATACAATTCATATCAACTCACTTTCATGAGAGACAGCTGATCTTGCACTATGTATTTAGCTTGGATAGACCAAATTCTGCAACACATACAAAATACTGGAGGAACTCAGCAGGCCAGGCAGCTTCTATAGAAAAGAGTAAACCATCAACATTTTAGGTCAAGATCCTTCATCAAGACTGCTGCCCGGCCTGCTGAGTTCCTCCAGCATTTTATGTGCGTTGCTTGGATTTCCAGCATCTGCAGATTTTCTCATATTTGTCAATCTAACCCTCCCTCCTACATAGCCCTTTGTGTTATCCATGTAGCTTACTAAGAGTTTCTTCAACATCTCTGATGTCTCTGTCTGTACCAATACCTCTGGCAGCACTTTCCACATCCAACACTACGTGCAAAAAAAACCGCATCTCTGACAACCCTGATATACTTTGCTTTTCATTTGAACCATCAACTAATCCCATTCTGAGCATTCAATTTAACAAAACACAAACTTTAAAATTCAGGTCACATTAGTTAGTACTGAGAGCAATGAACCAGAATTAAGTTGGCACTGAATGAGTTAATCACAGACTTCAAATCAATCTGATTGCGCAAATAGTAATTTTACTTAAATCAGTTATAACATTTGGATTAAAGAATTTAGTGCTTGATATTATATTTTGAGTTATTGAAGGTGGCACCTCATAGCAGATTTCAAGCATTTTCCATGTCATTTGAAAGCTAGATATATCCTGAAGTTAACAAAATGGATGCACTACTTATGAAGCACACTTATTTTGCTCAGCAATTTTCTTCAAACAAGTAGAGGGAAGATTTTTTTTATGAAACTATTCAGATTTCTGCCAAATTTTCAGTGTTTGGGATTTGCTATTACCTAGAACAGAATAGAGCCTGTCTAAACAAATGTAAAACTTAATTAATTGCTTAGTCCCACCCAAATGTACAAATACCTGCAGAATTCAGTTTGGTGATGCTTTACAACATGGAAAATCAATTTTTCTGCTAGTTTTTGCATACTATTTTTTGAACAATTCTCTCAACATGATGATGTCATCTTCCAACTCACTGATCAGAGAAAGTGAACCTACTGTGCACGGAGATGCCTATAAATGGAGATATAATCACCATCTTAAACAATACCTGATCCAAATCACAGAGCCACAGAGCCAGAATGTTAAAGGGAAGAGGTGGAGAATAAGAATGAGAGAAAGCAATGAGGTTGGCGTCACCGAATTTTGTCTTGAATATACTCAATGACTGAGCTACTATGGTATTTTTGGATCAAAATTTCAAAGGTTCACCAGAGACTGGGTCAAAAAATAAACTTAACTTCATTTGTAACAAAGTTCAAAGTAAATTTCATTATCAAAGTAAAAAGATGTCACTATATATAACCCCAAGATTTATTTTCCTGTGTGCATGCTCAGCAAGTCTATAGAATAGTAACCTTAACAGGATCAGCTAGAGTGCATAAGACAATAAATTGTGCAAATCCAAATATAAATAAATAGCAATAAATAATGAAAACATGAGATAAAAGAGTCATTAAAGTAAGATCATGGGTTGTAGGAACATTTCAATAATGGGGCAAGTGAATGCAGTTATAAACTTTTTATTCAAAAGTCTGATGGTAAAGGGTTAGTCTCCTTCAAGGTTAAATCCTATTTTGATTTCTGGCTGTAGACTCAGCAATTGGGAGAAACATTAGTTCAAAGAAGAATGCAAGAAGAAAATTTCATAATCAGTAACCCGTATAGATTGCTAAACTATAAGACTACAGAATGATACTGAAACGGTATAGTTTTCTGTTTGTACAATGCCTCAACCAAGTGATGCTGCCAAGTTGCAGAGAGGAGATGTCAAAACAATAGAGTGAAGCCAAAAAAAATGACTGGAAGTTACATTTTTTCCTCCAATTAGAGATGAGAAAGAGTGGAAACGGACAGGAGAGAGTGATCTAAAAGAAGCACACTTCTTCATGAAATTGTGCTATTTCTAATTGCGCAAGCAGGAGAAGCAAAGCATGAGTCAGGTCCTGAGATGCCACAGCTTTAGGTACTGGTAATATCACCCAGCTATTACTATTTTTCTGCATTTGTCCCATATCTCCCTAAAGCGCACCCCTCCATGTAACTATCCAAGTGCTTAAATGACATGATTGTACTTAAATCCCTGTTCATTCTGAGGATCAATTTAATAAAAATTTTGTTGCATACAATTTACTTGTAGACTCCAATCAGTTTGGAATGGCAAAAACATTTCCTCCACCAGCTCCATCAGCACAAGTGCACCACAGGGCTGTACATTTCCTCCACCAGCTCTATCAGCACAAGTGCACCACAGGGCTCTGTGTCAAGTCCCCTGCACGAATGTGTGGCTAATTATATTCAAGTTTGCTGATGACACCACTGTGGTGGACTGTATCAAAGGTGGTGATGAATCAGCATAAAGAAGAGGGATTGAAAATTTGGCTGAGTGGTGTCATAATAACTTCTTAGTCAATGTCAGCAAGACCAAGGAATTGATTGTAGACTTCAGGAGAGGGAAAGCAGAGGTCCACGAGTCAGTCCTCATCGGAGGATCAGAGGTGGAGACGACTAGTAGCTTTAAATTCTTGGGTGTTACCATTGTAGAGGTCCTGTCCAGAACCCAGCATGTAAATGCAATTGCAAAGAAAGCATGCAGCACCTCTACTTCCTGAGGAGTCTGTGGAGATTTGGCATATCATCAAAACTTCGACTAACTGCTATAAATGTGCAGTGGAGAGTGTATTGAATAGCTGCAACACAGTCTGGTATGGAAATACCAATGCCTTCGAACAGATAAACCACCTAATACATCATGGGTAAATCACTCCCAACCACTGAACACATCTACATGAAGCAATGTTATAGGAAAACAGCATCCATCATCGGAGATCCTCACCACCAAGGCATCCTCACCATCTTTTCTCACTGCTGCCATCAGGTAGAAGGAAGTCTGAGAAACAGAACCGGGGTGCTGCGGGAGCCATTTTGATTTTTTCTTCTCATCGGGGTTAAGAGAGGCGGGACTGTGCAGGCATGTGACGTCCGGCAGTGAAGCGCGGAAGATTTAAAAGGAACACAGCCTTATACAGCAGGCAGCGTCGTTTGTAGGCCGCGGAGTGAGCCGAGAGCAGAGTGAAGGCTTAAGGGTTTTGGCTCAACGGGCGAGGCAAGGTAGGCTTAGTTTTCAATTTTTCCTGTTATTTGAGGAAAGCGGGAATTATGAGTGTGAGGGCAGCTTGTTGTTCTCTGTGTCGAATGTGGGAGTTCGGGCGTCCATATCTGCACCAGGTGCGCCGAGCTGCAGCTCCTAAGGGACCGTGTTAGGGAACTGGAGCTGCAGCTCAATGACCTTCGTCTGGTCAGGGAGAGTGAGGAGTTGATAGCGAGGAGTTACAGGCAGGTGGTCATACTGGGGCCACGGGAGGCAGACAAGTGGGTCACAGTTAGGAGAGGGAAGGGGAAGAGTCAGGTACTAGAGAGTACCCCAGTGGCTGTACCCCTTGACAATAAGTACTCCTGTTTGAGTACTGTTGGGGGGGGCGGGGGGGGAGAACAGCCTACCTGGGGGAAGCAACAGTGGCCGTGCCTCCAGCACAGAGTCTGGCCCTGTAGTTCAGAAGGTTAGGGAAAGGAAGAGGAATAGGGGACTCCATAGTTAGGGGGTCAGATAGGCGATTCTGTGGACACAGTCAGGACACCTGATGATAGTTTGCCTCCCTAGTGCCAGGGTCCAGGATGTTTCTGATCACGTCCAAGATATCCTGAAGTGGGAGGGTGAGGAGCCAGAGGTCGTGGTACATATAGGTACTGTAACACTTGCCCAACAGGCTGGTATACGTCTAGGGGAAATAAGTACAACCACTCACCAACCCCACCACCTGTATACGCAGGTGCTGTGGAAATCAAGTTAATGCCGCGTCACATACACAATATCAAACTCATACCAGATATCGTTATGGAATATACTTTAAAGATTTTACTAAAACTAAATGAGTACTAACAATACAGTATATATGAAGGAAAAGAAAATAAAGTAAAAAGGCGCCAAACTTAGCAGAGTTCAGTCAGTTTAGTGCACATCATCATTGGAGCTTAACCATCAAACCATTCGACCCCTCGTTGCATTCCTCCGACCTCCACGTCCTTGCACCTGGGACCACCCTGGTGGTCAACCGAGCAGTGCAGCACACGTCCACCTTCTTCCCGAAAAGACCGTGAAAACCCAGCTCCCAGACCCACAAGACAAAATAACATTCCCCCATTGGTTAACAAATGAATACAATCCCCGTTATCAGCAATTCTAAAGCTAAACAACTGCAAGAGAATATACTTATCATAACAAAGAAGCATTCCTACTTTTAACAAAACAAAGAAGCCAATTTGATTAACATACGCAGTACATTGTACAGTACCAATGACATAGGTAGGAAAAGGGAAGAGGTCCTGAAAGGAGAATATAGGGAGTTAGGAAGGGAGTTGAGAAGAAGGACTGCAAAGGTGGTAATCTCGGGATTACTACCTGTGCCACGTGACAGTGAGAGTAGGAATGGAATGAGATGGAGGATAAATGTGTAGCAGAGGGATTGGAGCAGGGGGCAGGGATTCAAGTTTCTGGATCATTAGGACCTCTTTTGGGGCAGGTGTGACCTGTGACAAAAAGGACGGGTTGCACTTGAATCTTAGGGGGACCAATATCCTGGCGGGGAGATTTGCTAAGGCTACTGGGGAGACTTTAAACTAGAATGGTTGGCGGGTGGGAATCAAATTGAAGAGTCTAGGAGAGAGGAAGTTAGTTCACAAATAAAGAAAGCTTGTAGACAGTATGTGAGAGAGGATAGGCAAGTGATAGAGAAAAGGAATGCTCAGACCGAAGATGCAGGGGAGCAGGAAGAAAAAGAAGATAGTAAAGTTGTTTGCATTGTTAGGGATAAACAGAGAGTAACAGGTGGAGAATTTCTTAAATGCATTTATTTTAATGCTAGGAACACTGTAAGAAAGGTGGGTGAGCTTAGAGCATGGATTGATACTTGGAAATATAATTTTGTAGCTATTAGTGAAACATGGTTGCAGGAGGGGTGTGATTGGCAACTAATTATTCCTGGATTTCATTGCTTCAGGTGTGATAGAATCGGAGGGGCAAGAGGGGGAGGTGTTGCATTGCTTGTCAGAGAAATATTACAGCAGTGCTCCAGCAGGATAAATTAGAGGGCTCGTCTAAGGAGACTATTTGGGTGGAAATGAGGAATGGGAAAGGTGTAGTAACACTTATAGGGGTGTATTGTAGACTACCTAATGGGGAGCGCGAATTAGAGGAGCAAATTTGTAAGGAGATACCAGATATTTGTAAGGTTGTGATTGTGGGAGATTATAATTTTCCCACACATAGACTGGGAAGCCCATTCTGTAAAAGGGCTGGATAGTTTGGAGTTTGTAAAATGTATGCAGGATAGTTTTTTGCAGCAATACATAGAGGTACCAACTAGAGAAGGGGCAGTGTTGGATCTCCTGTTAGGGTATGAGATAGGTCAGGTGACAGAGGTATGTGTTGGGGAGCACTTCGGGTCCAGTGATCACAATATGATTAGTTTAAATATAACTATGGAGAAGGATAGGTCTGGACCCAGGGTTGAGATTTTTGATTGGGAGAAAGGCTAACTTTGAGATGATGCAAAAGGATTTAGAAGGAGTGGATTGGGACAATTTATTTTATGGGAAGGATGTAATAGAGAAATGGAGGTCATTTAAAAGTGAAATCTTAAGGGTACAGAATCTTCATGTTCCTGTTAGGTTGAAAGGAAAGGTTAAAAGTTTGAGAGAGCCATGGTTTTCAAGAGATATTGGAAACTTGGTTCAGAAAAGGAAAGAGATCTACAATAAGTATAGGCAGCATGGATTAAATAAGGTGCTCTAGGAATATTAAGAATGTAAAAAGAATCTTAAGAAAGAAATTTGAAAAGCTAAAAGAAAATACGAGGTTGCTTTGGCAAGTAAGGTGAAAATATATCCAAAGGGTTTCTACAGTTATATTAATAGCAAAAGGATAGTGAGGAATAAAATTGGTCCCTTAGAGAATCAGAGTGGACAGCTATGTGTGGAGCCAAAAGAACAATTTCGTTTCTTCGGTATTCACTAAGCAGAAGGATATTGAATTGTGTAAGGTAAGGGAAACAAGTAGGGTAGTTATGGAAACAATGATGATTAAAAGAAGTGGAAGTACTGGCGCTTTTAAAGAATATAAAAGTGGGTAAGTCTCCTGATCCTGACAGGATATTCCCTAGGACTTTGAGGGAGGTTAATGTAGAAACAGCAGGGGCTCTGACAGAAATATTTCAAATGTCATTAGAAACAGGGATGGTGCCAAAGGATTGGCGTATTACTCATGTTGTTCCATTGTTTAAAAAGGGTTCTAAGAGTAAACCTAGCTATTATCGGCCTGTAAGTTTGACATCAGTGGTGGGTAAATTAATGGGAAGTATTCTTAGAGATGGTATATATAATTATATGGATGGAAAGGGTCTGATTAGGAACAGTCGACATGGATTTGTATGTGGAAGGTCAGGTTTGACAAATCTTATTGAATCTTTTGAAGAAGTTACTAGGAAAGTTGACGAGGGTAAAGCAGTGGATGTTGTCTATATGGACTTCATTAAGGCCTTTGACAAGGTTCCACACGGAAGGTTAGTTAGGAAGGTTCAATTGTTAGGCATTAATATTGAAGTAGTAAAATGGATTCAATAGTGGCTGGATGGGAGATGCCAGAGAGTAGTGGTGGATAACTCTTTGTCAGATTGGAGGCCGGTGACTAGTGGTGTGCCTCAGGTATCTGTACTGGGTCCAATGTTGCTTGTCATATACATTAATGATCTGGATGATGGGGTGGTAAATTGGATTAGTAAGTATGCAGATGATACTAAGATAGGTGGCGTTGTGGATAATGAAGTAAGTTTTCAAAGCTTGCAGAGAGATTTAGGCCAGTTAGAAGAGTGGGCTGAAAGATGGCAGATGGAGTTTAATGCTAATAAGTGTGAGGTGCTACATTTTGGTAGGAATAATCAAAATAGGAAATACATGGTAAATGGTAGGGCACTGAGGAATGCAGTAGAACAACATGATCTAGGAAGAATGGTGCATAGTTCCCTGAAGGTGGAATCTCATGTGGATAGGGTGGTGAAGAAAGCTTTTGGTATGCTGGCCTTTATAAATCAGAGCATTGAGTATAGGAGTTGGGATGTAATGTTAAAATTCTACAAGGCATTGGTGAGGCCAAATTTGGAGCATGCGTACAGTTCTGGTCGCCGAATTATAGGAAAGATGTCAACAAAATAGAGAGAGCACAGAGGAGATTTACTAGAATGTTACCTGGGTTTCAGCACCTAAGTTACAGAGAAAGGTTGAACAAGTTAGGTCTTTATTCTTTGGAGCATAGAAGGTTGAGGGGGGACTTTGATAAAGGTATTTAAAATTATGAGGGGGATAGATAGAGTTGACGTGGATAAGCTTTTTCCATTGAGAGCAGGGGAGATTCAAACAAGAGGACATGAGTTGAGAGTTAGGGGGCAAAAGTTTAGGGGCAACACGAGGGGGAACTTCTTTACTCAGAGAGTGGTAGCTGTGTGGAACGAACTTCCAGTAGGCGTGGTAGAGGCAGGTTCGATTTCATCATTTTAAAAAAATTGGATAGGAATATGGACAGGAAAGGAATGGAGGGTTATGGGCTGAGTGCAGGTAGGTGGGACTAGGTGAGAGTAAGCATTCAGCATGGACTAGAAGGGCCGAGATGGCCTGTCTCCATGCTGTAATTGTTATATGGTTATACAGTATAAGAGCCCCAGGACTCTCACCACCAGGTTCAAGAACAGTTACTACCCTTCAACCAACAGGCTCTTGAACGAAAGGGGGGGGGGGGGGGGTTATTACACTCACTTGCCCATCCATTGAGATATTTCCACAACCAATGATCTTGCTTAAAGAACTCTTTATCTTGTTATTTCATGTTCTCAATATTTATTGCTATTGTTCTCTTCTGGCTGATCTTTCATTGATCTGATGAAATTACTAGTCTATAGATTTGCTGAGTATGCCCAAAGGAAAAAATGAATCTCTGCATTGTATGTTGTGACATATTCTGTATGTACTCTGATAATAAAATCTATTTTGAACTTTGAAAACAAGTAATGCCTTTCCTTGGCTGTTTGCCATATTAGTGTGCATAGTGAATTAAAGTTAATATACAGTAAACTATTCTTAGCATTGAAATCTGACCCCCAAGAATAAACAGGAGAACCCTACAAAGCAATACATAGCAAATGCATTAGAAACTTCTTCACAGAGCTCCCTTTAAAATACTGGAGGATATGGGAATTAACAGCTACATGCTACCATAAACTCTTTAGTTGTCTGAGAAGAACATTCCCAATTCATACCCAACTGTTGGATGGTTAGATCAAACTTACTTCACATAGAAATCAAGATGCTTTGGGAATTCCAATTTTCCAGCAAGAATTTTTTGATAAATTCCAAAAGGATTGTCATCAAAAAATGGGGGATAACTGCAAAAAGAAAACAATCAACAAGGTAGATTAGAAATAGCACATTATAGATTTGAAAATTGTCCACTTTACATGTTAATGTCTCCCCAGCAGCCTATGTAACATCATTTAAGTCTTTTGCTTTTAAATGTTAAATAGTGCTTATAGCTCCAGCTAGCTTTTGGTAAGATCTTATGTTTTACACCATGGCTGCTTCCAGAAGTAAAACCCCTTCTATGTCAGATACAAATCCACAGATTGGGATATGCTTAGGAAATTGCAACCTATCACTTAGCGGGCAGAAAGCCATGGAACCAAACTGCCATTATCCTGCAAAACATCAGTGGCATTCATAAAAGATGCAAGGGAAAATGGTTAAAGTATCAAAAATGGCAGTGCTGTAGTTAAAATATACTCGAGGTCAAAGATGAGGCCAAATTAAAATTACTATTAGTGGCACATCTTCGAACCAAAGCACAGAAGGTTTTAAACATAGTATGCCTTCTTTAAACATAGTATATGTTCTGAGAGTTTCATGAAAAAACAATTTTTCACTCTACATTCTGCATTTTTAAACTTTTAAAGTCGTCAAGCAAAACCAAACACTCTTAAACTCCAGCAAGAACTTATAATGGATGCATTAGCTCAGTGACAACACTGTGTACCTGTAAAAGTAGTACACTTAATTTAAATGACAATCATACATTTGTTATTGAAATGGGTAAACCATGAGGATCGAAAATCAAACCATAGAAACTGAGATGCAGGAAATCCAGAACAACACATACGAAATGTTGGAGGAACTAAACAACTAAACAACTAAGGAGAGAAATTAGCAGTCCACATTTTGTGCTGAGGCCCTCCCTGAAACATCGATTGTTCATTCTTCTCCACAGATGCTGCACGCCTGGCTGAGTTCCTCCAGCAGTGTGTGTGTGTTGCTCAGGATCAGAAAATGCAGTCATTGAAAGTTTGAAATCGTACAATTTCCATTGACTTTACTTTACATGATTGTGAGACCAAGAAAATGTCAAAACTACCACAAACAAATCAAAACCTAGAACTCAGAGCTGTACCTCAAGAAAAGTCAATTATTTGCCAAGATCACAAACAATGCAGGATGCTACTTATATTGGTCATTATTCCTAAAAATAATTCCCCAGAATGGATTTAATATGACGTATTTCAATTCTTAATAACCAGAAAAATGTTTTGATATTTTCATTAGTAGGGTTAGGGTTAGGGTTAGGGTTAGGGTTAGGGTTAGGGTTAGGGTTAGGGTTAGGGTTAGGGTTAGGGTTAGGGTTAGGGTTAGGGTTAGGGTTAGGGTTAGGGTTAGGGTTAGGGTTAGGGTTAGGGTTAGGGTTAGGGTTAGGGTTAGGGTTAGGGTTAGGGTTAGGGTTAGGGTTAGGGTTAGGGTTAGGGTTAGGGTTAGGGTTAGGGTTAGGGTTAGGGTTAGGGTTAGGGTTAGGGTTAGGGTTAGGGTTAGGGTTAGGGTTAGGGTTAGGGTTAGGGTTAGGGTTAGGGTTAGGGTTAGGGTTAGGGTTAGGGTTAGGGTTAGGGTTAGGGTTAGGGTTAGGGTTAGGGTTAGGGTTAGGGTTAGGGTTAGGGTTAGGGTTAGGGTTAGGGTTAGGGTTAGGGTTAGGGTTAGGGTTAGGGTTAGGGTTAGGGTTAGGGTTAGGGTTAGGGTTAGGGTTAGGGTTAGGGTTAGGGTTAGGGTTAGGGTTAGGGTTAGGGTTAGGGTTAGGGTTAGGGTTAGGGTTAGGGTTAGGGTTAGGGTTAGGGTTAGGGTTAGGGTTAGGGTTAGGGTTAGGGTTAGGGTTAGGGTTAGGGTTAGGGTTAGGGTTAGGGTTAGGGTTAGGGTTAGGGTTAGGGTTAGGGTTAGGGTTAGGGTTAGGGTTAGGGTTAGGGTTAGGGTTAGGGTTAGGGTTAGGGTTAGGGTTAGGGTTAGGGTTAGGGTTAGGGTTAGGGTTAGGGTTAGGGTTAGGGTTAGGGTTAGGGTTAGGGTTAGGGTTAGGGTTAGGGTTAGGGTTAGGGTTAGGGTTAGGGTTAGGGTTAGGGTTAGGGTTAGGGTTAGGGTTAGGGTTAGGGTTAGGGTTAGGGTTAGGGTTAGGGTTAGGGTTAGGGTTAGGGTTAGGGTTAGGGTTAGGGTTAGGGTTAGGGTTAGGGTTAGGGTTAGGGTTAGGGTTAGGGTTAGGGTTAGGGTTAGGGTTAGGGTTAGGGTTAGGGTTAGGGTTAGGGTTAGGGTTAGGGTTAGGGTTAGGGTTAGGGTTAGGGTTAGGGTTAGGGTTAGGGTTAGGGTTAGGGTTAGGGTTAGGGTTAGGGTTAGGGTTTTAATAGCTTAAAATGTAAGATGCTAATGAATTTAAAGTAACACACAAAATGCTGGAGGAATTTAGCAGTTCAGGCAGCATCTATGGAAAGGAATAAAGAGTCAATGTTTCAAGCAGAGACCCTTCATCAGGACTGGAGAGGAAGGGGGAAGAAGTCAGAAATTGAAGGTGGGGGTGGGGGGGGGAGCAGTACAATTTAGTAAGTGATAGGTGAAGCCAGATGATGGGAAGTTAAATGGGTGGGGGAGAGAAGATGAACTGAGAAGGTGGGAGGTGACAGAGGGAAAAGGTCTGAAGGAGAAGGAATCTGGTAGGACAAGAGAGTAGATTTAAATTTTGCACTGAGGTTCACTTGGATTTTTGGCAGAAATGGTAAAAACATCCAAATTCTGCAATTCTTAAGTCTGTAGGTAAAACGTTTTCCGGCTTGCTATGCCTTGCTATCAAAACTACCAAAATCCTGTAATATCTCATTCATAACAGTTGGAAAAGAGAGAAGCTTACGCTTTACAACTGAGATCTTGGCTTTCATTGACAATCGATGCTGAGTTGATCCAGTCTTCAAATTTCTATTGTTGGACCCAAATATAAAACTTCCCAGAAATGAGGAGTGAAACAGAAAAAAAAATTGGTCCCTATATTTTTCCACGGCCTTTATTTAAATAGACTTGTGCAAGCACATTAGATAAGCATCTATAGAACAGTGTGCATGCCACCACGTTGCCCAGACCTGGACTGAAAAATTGATTCTTGGGCAAAACACCAGGGTTGTCAACACAAGTCAAATTATCCTCAGCAAGTTTCATTAACTTCATTAAAGAAATGACACAAGCAGACTGATTAGGGACACTTTTAGAAAAACCTTTGAGGTAATTCAAAAAGTATAAACGTGAAATGAAGAGAATGGAATGCCCTAAACTGATCCAAAAAATGTTATTAACCATTATTACAGTGGCTTAGACATTGAACCCATGAACACTACCTCACCTTTTTAAATATATATTATTTCTGTTTTTACAGAATTTTAATTTATAATTACATATGCTGAAATTGACTGAAGAATCAATATTATGTATTGCATTGAACTGCTGCTGCTAAGTTAACAAATTTCATGACACATACTAATATTGAGGCTAAGATGATAATAAACCTGATTCTAATTTTGATTTTGATTTTATAATTGACAGCTGAATTTATTCCTACTACATACCCACAGGTTGTTTTAACTGAAAAAATTCTTCTCTGCTTAATACAAAGTAACACTGATCTCCATTACAGTAAAATAGCATAGATTATTGATTACGAATGAAGACAGGAATGTCTATCAATTCAAATAAATGAAAATCAATTGTACAGTTTATGGAACAAAGATTTATAGTCAAAATTTTTTTTAAAGTTTTGAAATCCACTTGATCTAATAGTCTGCATTATGGGTTTTGAAGGAAGTGGCTGCAGAGTTGACGGATGTGTGGATTATGTACAACTTACTCCAGATTCTGGAACAGTCTCAGACAATCAGAAAAATCAGCGAGAGAGAAAACAAGATGCTATATACAGTCTAGCATCTGTCAGCAGGACAGATTGTTCAGGTAAAGGCAGAGGTTAAGAGAACTAAGCAAGACTCAACATGATTTTATGAAAGGAAATCATGCTGGACAAATTTCTAGAGCTATGATATAACAAACAGGATATTTTATAAGAAGAACAGGATGTAATCTCATAGAAATGCAAGATGTTGAGAGGGGGAATGCTTTCAGAATAGCAAGTCATTGATTTTGGGTAGGTGAAGAGAATTTCTTCTTTGTGGCTCATGAATCTTTGAGGAACAATTCAGAGAATTGTGAAGGCAGAGTCATTAAATATATTCAGGAAGAGATCTATGGACATTTTAATCAATTGTGCTGGGGTTGAGAGCTTCAAATTCTGAGCTATGAAAATCTCCAACAACCTGGCCCAGCTACAGACCCATAGCCAAGAAAGCACACTACTATCTGTACTTCCTTAGGTGGGTAAAGAAATGTGGTACGTCTCTACAGACTTTGACCATTTTATTAATGTATCTTAGAAAGCATTTTATCTATGCCTAGGCAGAAAAGGATTTGCTCAGTTAAATTAACTTGTGTGTATGTAGTGTAAAGATCTTGAGCTGTCAATTATAAAAATACACTAAATCACTGTATTAAAAGTTAAAAACATTTTTGGTATGACTTCTGCTCTACCCATGACCACGAGAAGCTGCAGAGTTGTAGACACAGCTCAACACATCATAGAAACCAGCCTCCCTCCATGGAATGAAATTCTTGGTGCCTCAGTAAAGCAGCCAGCATAATCCAAGACCCTAGCCACCTAAGAGATTCTCTCTTTGCCCCTCACCCATTAGACAAAAGCCTGAAAGCACATCCCACCAGGATCAAGGACAGATTCCCCTGCTGTTATAACACTATTGAATACTTCAATAGTATGAGTAGACACTCTCAACCTCAATCTACCTTTTATGTTCTTGCATCTTGTTATCTATCTGTTTTGCACTTTCTCTGTAGATGTAGCACTTTATTCCAAGGCCAACCATATTATAGCATACACATGAGGGACTGTGTGGTCTACTGCTGTCCATTTGCTACACTTAACAACAGTGAGCAATCCAAAGGTTCAAGTAGGAAGTTAAACATTTGGTGGAGATAAGAGGAGTATTGGCAATTTTCCAGATAGTTATTTCTGAATTCTAAAATTCTAATAAACAGTCATGCTCAAAATATTATAATAGGATCACTTGCTATTCACCTGTGGTCTTCTAAAGGACAAAAGTTAGTGGATGGAGGTAGTTATTTAGTTGCCAAAGTTGGGATAGAGATCTTTTTTCTTTCACTTATCACATCAACTAAAACAAATAGGGATCTTAGCAGCATTATGAATGCTTAAAGTCAGCTGAAAAGTCTCCAAGAGGACTCACCCAGAAAGCATTTCAAACATCAGCACACCTAATGCCCACCAGTCCACTGCTCTTCCATGACCTTTACTCTGGATGACTTCTGGTGCAAGATATTCTGGAGTACCGCAGAGTGTCCAAGTACTAGAAAGGGCAAAGAAAAGTGACCAGTATTATGTCGTGAACAGAGAACTTAAGTAATGATTTTGTCATAAATGATGACTAAATACTGAATAAAATTAACTTTGTATTTGAAGATGGACTCAATGACCACATTATAGGTACCTCCTGTACCTAATATAGTGACCACTGAATGTATGTTTGTGGTCTTCTGCTGCTGTAGCTCATCCACTTTAAAGTTCGACATGCTGTGCATTCAGAGATGTGTTTCTGCACACCACTGTGGTAATGCATGGTCATTTGAATTACCCACACCTTGTAAGCTTGAACCAGTCTTGCCATTTTACTCTGACAAAACTCATTAACAAGGTATTTTCGCCAACAGCACTGCCACTTACTCTTTTTTTGTTTTTCACACCATCCTCTGTGAACTCTTGAGACTGTTGTGTGAGAAAATCACAAGTGATCAGCAGTTTCTGATTTACTCAAATTACCCTCTCTGGCACCAACAATCATTCCATGACCAAAGTCACTTGGATCATAAGACCACAAGACCATAAGACATAGGAGCAGAAGTAGGCCATTTGGCCCATTGAGTCTGTTCCACCATTCAATCATGGGCTGATCAAATTCTTCCAGTCATCCCCACTCCCCTGTCCTCACGCCATACCCTTTGATGCCCTGGCTAATCATTAACCTATCTATTACTGCCTTAAATACACCCAATGGCTCAGCTTCCAAAGCCACTCGTGGCAACAAATTCCACAGATTTACCACCCTCTGACTGAAGTAATTTCTCTGCATCTCAGTTCTAAAAGGACGTCCTTCACTCCTGAAGTTGTGCCCTCTTGTCCTAGAATCCCCTACCATGGGAAATAACTTTGCCATATCTAATCTGTTCAGGCCTTTTAACACTTGGAATGTTTCTATCAGATCGCCCCTCATTCTCCCGAACTCCAAGGAATACAGCCCAAGAGCTAACAGATGTTCCTCATAGAGTAACCCTTTCATTCCTGGATTTCTTCTCCACTGGGATATTTGGTCTGAACAACAACTGAAGCTCCTGACTATGTCCACATGCTTTTATGCATTGAGTTGCTGCCACATGATTGGCTGATTAGATATTTGCATTAGCAAGCAGGTGTACAGGTGCAACTAATAATGTGGCCACTGAGCACAAAATCAACTTGTTAAATAGAGAAGAAAAGCAATATAGAATGTAATGGAACAAGATAGATTTTAATTACAAGACAAAATTCACAAAACCAGGACTTCCAAATGACCATAACATCTAGGCTCTAAATTTTCTAAAATCCTTTCTCTTCATGATTCAGAGTTATACAAGTCTCATAAAAGGTCCCACTGTGCTTCAGCATTGAGTTCAAAACTCCGGAAACTATACTGCAACTTCATAAAACTCTGGTTAGGTGTTGTGTAGAATCATTAGTCAATGGGTCACCAAGTTATCCCAATATGTGCCACCTAAGCAAATGTAACCTTCAATTTTCAGTACATCTTCAAGGTATCGGTGTATTGAATGCTGTGTAACCTCAATTACAGAGTACACGTCAAAGTAAATTTATTATCAAAGTATGTATGTCACCATATAACAGATTTTTGTGTATTCAGTTAATAAAAAGAAATACAACAGTGTTACATACCCCGTGGGTATCTTGTGACTGTCTTACAACCACAATGTAATTGAGTATCTGGTGAGCATGATGTAATGGTCTTATGATGGTGGGGTGATGTAATTTTCCCACCAGTGAGAGGTCATGTGATGACCTACTTCAACAGGTATGAAACAGGAAAGCCTTGCTGTGACGCAGGTTAGTTCGTGGATTAATTCGTCAGTTACTCCATTATGCTGCGTATTCGTCTCATCACGCAGTTTTGTTTTAAAATGGAGTTTTACTTTCTATCTTAAGTCTCAAAGGTTGTTGCCGGCAGTTTCGCCACAACGCTGCCAGTTTTAGTCCAGTTGGAGAGTGAAGATTTATCGAGGTACAGAAACCCGAAGGATCGTGTAAAGTTGATGTCGTCCGCGGTAATACAGGATAGACCTTATTGAATCCTCGGTCAAGCAGGTAGTAACCTGCATCCGAAATAGCCCCTGCATTGGGAACGCAGAAAGGGCTGGGTGCAGCATTTTTCGCCAAGGAAAAGGTCAGTGCCTTTAAGTTGTTTTTATTTCTTTCGTCGTAAATCCTTCGGGCAAGGCATATTTCAGCCGGGATCAGCAGTAACGTCACGTCATTGAGGAATTCGTTACTTCAGGAAAGTCTCTCCTAATTGACTGTGTAAGTCATTTGGACTTTCGCGTTTACCACTTTAAGACTGTGTTCACATTTATCGCTTTAAGAACTGTTCGAGCTGCCATAGAGCAGTTACCTTCCAGTTAAGTTAGTCATTTGTTGTTGAGCTGAGTTTAAATAAATGTTTCTTTGTTTATAAACCCGGAATCCAAGATGGCGGCGCAACACAGCTTGCAGCAGCCACTCCGGAGCTGATTATCTGTTATTTGTGAAGTGGGGTGCCGTGTGCAATCATAATCGATTGAAAACGGATGTGGGAGCACGGAGGAACATCGGGAAATCTCCAGGAAGACCCTCTTCGTTGCTGCTGCTGCGAGGTCCGGGACTCTGCTGGGAAGAACAGGCCCCCAGTCCTCGGGGTTGCGTTGCCGATGGCCGTTGGTGGGGCCGTCTTAATACGCTCGGCAGAGGATGGTGCTCGGAGAAGCTGTGCCAGAGGGGATGGTCAGAGGCTCGGAGGTTCGATGGACTCGGAGTCCGCTGCGGTCAGGTCGCTCTCGGTGTGTGCTGCGTCTGCGAGGCTGGGTTCGACGGAGCTTTCATTGTGTGCTGCGTCTGCAAGGCTGAGTCGGGCGGCGCCATGGAAGTCCATAGCGGGGGTATTCCTTTCTGCCACCGGTGTGGGATGGGGACTTGTGGAAACTGTGTGGTGATTTCTTTTGAACTTGTAGTCTTTTAACATCTTTGGACTAAATTTTTACTGTGCCCATGGTCTGTTTTTTTTAATCAATTATGCTATTGTTTGCACTGTTGTAATTATGTGGTTTTGTGCAGGTCTTGTAGCTTTAGTTTTTGGTCTTGTTTTGTCTAGTGGATTTGAAGCTCCTTTCCAGGGAACATGCTAAGATGGTAGCGCGATATTAATACGCAGCAGCCTCTCCGGACTCTAGACTGGGGATTGCCAAACGTTATGTGGATTTTCTGGTGTAGTCTGTTTTGTTATATGTTTTTGTGCTATCATTCTGGAGGAATGTTGTCTCATTTTTTAACTGCATTGCATTTGTGGTTTCTAAATGACAAATAAACTGAATCTGAAAATGTCTCAATTCTATATTCATTGTTGCCGTATCGTAACAACAGAATCAATGAAAAACTACAAAGACAAACCACCTATGTGAAAAGTCAATAAACTGCAAATACAAAAAAAAGAAAAACAAAATACTAATAAATAAGCAATAAATATCAAGAACATGAGTTGTAGAGTTCTTGAAAGTGACTCCATAGGTTTTGGAATCAGGTCAGTTGAGTGAAGTTCAAGAGCCTGATGGCAAAGGGGTAATAACTATACCTGAACATACTGGTGTGAGATTTGAAGCTCCTGTACCTCCTTCCTGGTGGCAGCAGCAAGAAGAGCATGACCTGGAAGGTTTGGTTCCTTGATGATGGATGCTGTTTTTCCTGCAACAGCACTCCATGCAGATGGGCTCAATTGTGGAGAGGGCTTTATCTGTGATGGACTGGACTGTATCCATACCACACCATGATGTAACCCGTCAATATACTCTGCATTGTCCCGGAGTCTCTCCCTCACACAGATGCATAGAACTTTATCAGTTTTAGATGACATGCTGAATTGTTGCAAACTTCTAAGAAAGTAGAGGTGCTGCCGTGCCTTCTTTGTAATTGCACTCAGGGAGGTATCCTGGGTTCAGGATAACTTGCTTCCTCAAGTTCAGATGTGACTAATGTGAGGTTAAGCAGTTTGTGAAGAAGATGAATCTGTGAAAATTGTTGCCACAGAGGGCAGTGGAGTTGTTCAAGACAGAAATTGATACATTGCTGGTTGGTAAGCAGGTTAAGCAGGTATGGGAAGAAATGGGGAGGAATTGGTATGGAAAACAAGAATAGCCATAACAGAATAGTGGAGTAGACTCAGTGGACTGAATGGCCTAATTCTTCTCCAAGATTTACCACCTTGGTGTGGTGGAGAGACTTCTGAGTTTCTGAAATCCGAGACAAGTGATCCAAGAAAAATCTCAATGGTGAAGCTGGTGGAAGATAATGACACATTACAACAGCTGTGAATGCGGAGGATGGTTGCAGCAGTGAAGGGCTCCCAGTTATCTTGCATTCTATGCCACTGGACCCTGACCCCAATCCGTCAAGAACCATCTGGTGGCTGCCCATGCATCTGCCTCCCATATTAAACAAAGTCATGTATAGGCATCTCCATTAAGGTCAGAATATTTGAATCTTGGATTGGCCTCTACAGCCACCTGAGGACCAGCAACCTCATACTCTACTTGAGTGACTGTACTACTAACAACAGATAACACTGATAACTAGATTTAACTGAACTATCACCCACTATTGAAACCAATAAGTTTCCAGAAAAATAGAGGCAACACTGGAAAACACACTTAACAATTATACGCATGTAGGTGTTCTTATTAAAAAAACAACCAAGCACAAGTTAAACTACCAGAAAAATAACAATTCTACACAACAATCTAACAGTACAGAAAAGGTTTACTAGGATGCTTCCAGGATTAGTGTGTATGTGCAAAAAGAAAAGGTTGAACAAATTCCAGTGTTTTCTCTGGAGTGGTTGAGAAGAAACCTGACAGAACAATATAAAATTATGAGAAGCATAGGGAGTCAGTTGCTAAACGTTTCGTAGAATTTAAAGGGATATGCTGGGCAAGTATTTTTTCTCCCTCTATACAGAGTGGTGGGTGGCCAGAATGCACTGCTAGGGCTAGTGGTGGTGGCAACAGCAGATAAAATTTGTGGTTAAGTAGTTCTCAAATAGGCATGTGAATATGCACCAGGTGGAGGCAGAAAGGATTAACTTAATTAGGCACTGTTAGCTTTGTCAGTTCTGTACAACGAGGTGGGCCAAAGGATGTGTTCCTGTGCTACACTGCACTTAAATAATGCGGCTCCTTACTGTAAACCTGAGCGCTTAGTGAACAATTATGAAAGTCAATGATAATTCAAATTTCAAAGTAAGATTTATTATCACAGTATATACACGTGTCCCCACATAGAATCCTGAGATTCTTTTTCTTGTGGGTGTACTTAGCGAATCTATAGAACAGTAACAGTAAATAGGATCAATGAACAACAAACTATGCAAATGCAAATATACCGTAGATTTCGCACTACAGAGCGCACCTGATTAAAAGCCGCTGGCTCTAATTTTAGAAATAAAATCAATTTTGTACTTGTACAGGCCGCACCGGATTTTCGGCCGCAGGTGTCCCACGTTGTAATATGAGATATTTACACAGAAAGATATTACACGTGAGGATTTTTTAACTTTTAATTAAATCCATATGGTAACATAAACAAATACATATTGCAAATGCTTTTTTTCGAACCGTGCCTGTAACGCGGCTACTTTTAAATATACATACGTATCGGTAACACAAATTACGTTGCGTATACTTTTTTACTGAACAACATTCCAATATCTCCTAACGACTGGTAAAAAATATATATACTGCAGCCTACCAGGAAAAGTTATTGATCGCCTTTAACTTAAAAGCAGCGTTCGCTCAGATCTAATGCCGCTCGCCCCCCACCTTCCCGTTTATCGCAAACCGGTATTTCCCACAAGACGCGGCGAAACCGGGTGTGACGTCATAGCATCCCGCGATGTAGTACAGAAAACAAATATAGTTAAAACACTTCTAACTTTAACTAGAAAATGAATTACTAAGCGAAAATATTATAAACTAAATAACTGCCATAAAGGCAGCACAATGCTTTTCTTCGAGTGTTTTCCATGTTGATGAGGGTGAGTACAAATGACTGATTTACAATAATTTAATTGTGAAAGTGCGCTTGATTTATCGTACAATTTCATTGGACCTCTGTGAACTACTCATCAATTTTATTGGTCTACTGTTACGAGGCAAAATGTTTTTGGCGGCATGAAAAAAAACATGCATTAGCCGCACCGTAGTAAAGGCCGCAGTGTTCAAAGCTGTTCAAAATGTGGGGGAAAAGTAGCGGCTTATAATCCGACATCTACGGTAAATAGAAATAAACAATGAGTATGAACTAACATGAAATAACAAGATAAAGAGTCCTTAAAATGAGACCACCGTTTCTGGGAACATCAGAAATAGAATGAGTATAGTTATCTCCTTTTGCTCAAGAGCCCGATGGTTGAGGGGTAATAACTGTTCTTGAACCTGGAGGTGCAAGTCCTGAGGCACTTGTACCTTCTACCCGATGGCAGTAATGAGAAAAGAGTGGTGAGGATCTTTGATGATGGATGCTGCTTTCCTACGACAATGTTTCATGTAGGTGTGCTCAACAGTTAGGACTTTAGCCATGATGTACTGGGCCAAATCCTACAAAATAGCTTTTGTAGGATTTTCTGCTCAAGGGCATTGGTGTTCCCATACTAGCCCATAATGCAGCCAATCAGCACACTTTTCACCACACATCTACAAAAGTTTGCTAAGGCTTTTGATGACATGCCAAATCTCTGCAGAATCCTGGGGAAGTAGAGGTGCTCAAGTGCTTTCTTTGCAATTATACTTATATGATGGGTCCAGGACAGGTCCTCTGAGATAGTGACACCCAGGAATTTAAAGTTATTCATCCTCTACACCTCTGACCAGTACTGATTTATGAACCTCTAGTTTCCCTCTCCTGAAGTATACAGTCAGCTTCTTAGTCTTACTGACATTAAGAGGTTGTTATTATTACACTACTCAGCCAAGTTTCCAATCTCCCTCCTGTATGCTGATTCATCACCATTTCTGATACAGCCCACAACAGTGGTGTTATCAGCAAACTTGTATATGGTGTTGGAGCTGTACTTAGCCACACAGTCATAGGTGTAAAGTGAGTAGAGCAGGGGTCTACGCACACATCCCTGTGGTGATGGGGATTTTGGAGAGGTTGTTGCCAATCCAGACTCATGGGAGTCTGCCTTTGAGGAAATCCAGGATCCAATTGCACAAAGACGTATTCAGGCCCAGGTCTTGGAATTTGATTAGTTTTGAGGGGATGATGGTATTAAATGCTGAGCTGTAATTGATAAAGAACAATCTGCTGTATGCACCTTTGCTGTCCAGATGTTTCAGCGTTGTGTGAACAGCCAATGAGATAGCACCTGCTGTAGACCTGTTGCTTCGAGTGGATCCAAGTCGTCACTCAGACAGGAACTGATATGCTTCAACACCTGCCTCGCAAAACAGTTCATCACTGTGGATGCAAGTGCCACTGGGTGATAGTCATTGAGGCAGGTTACCATGATTTTCTTGGGCACCTGTATAACTGAAGCCTGCTTAAAGCAGGTGGGTACCACACAGTGCCAGAGGGAGAAGCTGAAGACTTGCGTGTACACACCAGCCAGTTGGTCAGCACAGGTCTTCAGTACTTAGTTAGGTGCTCTGCCTGGACTGGATGCTTTCTTTGGATTCACTCTCTTAAAGGCAGCCAGCATGTTATCTTTGGATACTGTAACCAAAGGATCATTGGGGCTGTGCGATGGTTCCTCCCGTTCTGGTGGTCTCATCTCATAGCTTGCCACACCAGACAGTCAGCCATTCTTGCCTGGCACGTAGTGTCAGGATTGGTCTCCTTTCGGATTAACCGGGTCATGGTATGAACGTTCCTGACTCAACCCTTGTTTTTTTTTTACGAGGCTGAGTGGCTAGCTACGGTGGTCAAAGCAGGTATAGAAGGCATTGAGCTCATCTGGAAGCAAAGCTCTGCTGAGCCCCATGTCGCAAGATTTAACTTTGTAAGAGGTTATGGCATTCAAACCCTACCACAACTGTCCAGCATCCCTCGTTGATTCCAGTCTAGTCCAGAATCTCCATTTCGCCCTTGAGATGGCTTTCTGAAGATCATATCTGCACTTCCTGTAGCATTCCTGATCTCCAGACTTAAATGTCTCTGATCTGGCTCTCAGCAAATTCCAGATTTCATTGTTCCTTCATGGCTTCTGATTGGGGTAAACCCTGAACAATTATGTGGGAACACACTCATCAACAGCTGTTTTAATAAAGTCTGTCATGACCCTGGTGTAGTCATTCAGGTCCTCAGAAGAGTTCTTGAACAAGGCAATCCTCTAACTGTTCTGTGACCACTTCTTAGTTGTCTTGAACTCTGGAGCCTTGCTTATAATTATAAATAGAAATTATAGACTGCACACAATTGCAAAGTGACAGAAGCAACTATATGATATATATATATATATAAAATATTTATTAAACTGCAAAATGTTTCTGGTTTTAAACTTTCAGAGTTTTACAGCACTGAATTCAATAGATTAAGCCAAAATTCATTTACCTTGGCTTCTGAAATTGCTCTTTCTGGAGTGTGTATTCTTCAGTTATTCAGAACTGATAGCTCAAAGAGGTTAATAATGGTCAATTAGTTCTGGTCTATTATGAGAAAAGGATGGCGCATAATGCAGCTTCAGGTGACAACCTATTCGCATTACTTCATAGCAACATTTGAACTTGAATACAGTTCACGGAAAACAATCCAGCTTTGACTAACAATACAATATTGTTCATTTGTTAAAATCATTGACAAAAGCAAGATTATACTAGAATACACGGTTAATACATGAGCTATAATTCCAACTTGTGTTTTCCAGAAGGGAAGAATAAATTATTAATATGATAGAAAAATGTAATAATCTGATACAGCTGTTATCCCAAGGAGGTAATGGAGATAAGCTAGTGCTACCTATTAAATGCTCCCAATGATGTGCATCTCAAAAAGCCTGTGACAACCAAGTCCAGCTCCTGACCTTCACATTTCTTCTGACAGAAGGGGCAAAAGCAGGCTAGTGGGGTTTTAAAACCAGTTGCTTTGGGCAGATGGAGCTCACCAGCTATGGTTGGCAGCTCATCTAGGAGAGAGAAATCTCTTGATCTCAAACTTCTGCTGCCTTATGGGGAAGCCTTCAGGAGTAAACTTTGAAAGAAAAATCCTGAGCTGGGGTCCCCAAGGCAGTCCAACATTTGATTCAATGCTGACTGGCAACTCCCGTGATGCCACTGGTGCCAAACTCTACTAATCTCTGCCGTTCCTTTGAATTCATCAGCTGCGTGGAGAGGAGGAGCCTGCTACTTGCTTTCCATGTCATACTGCCCTGGCTTGCATATTATGTAGCCAGATGGGATGCATCATCCATGGTTGACTCTAGCCAATGGAAGGCCTCTGCATATTACATGCAGAAATTATTTACCATCTGTCAGTTAGACCATAAGATATAGGAGCAGAATTAAGCCACTTGGCCCATCGAGTCTGCTTCACCATTTTATCACGGCTGATCCAATTTTCCTCTCAGCCCCAATCTCCTGCTTTCCCCCTATATTCCTTCATGCCCTGACCTCTCAATCTAAGTCTATCAATCTCTGCTATAAATATAAATAAATACTTGGCCTCCACAGCTGCCTGTGGTTAAGAATTCCACAGATTCGCCACCCTCTTGCTAAAGGTATTCCTCATCTTCATTTTAAAAAGATGTCCCTCTATTCTGAGGCTGTGTCTTCTGGTTTTGAACTCTATTTCAATGAGATCATCCCTCACTCTTCTGAATTCTAGTGAGTACAGGCCCAGAGCCACCAGACACTCTTCATACAACAAGCCATCCAATCCTGGAAACATTTTCGTGAACCTCCTTTGAACTCTTCTCTCTAGTTTCAGCACATCCTTTCTAAGATGAGGGGCCTAAACTGCTCACAATACTCCAAGTTTGGCCTCACCAGTGCTTTATAAAGTTTCAACATTAGATCCTTGTTTTTAGATTCTAGACCTCTTGAAAGAGAAATATAGAAAACCTACAGCACAATACAGACCCTTCCGCCCACAAAGCTGTGTCAAACATGTCCTTACCCTAGAACTACCTAGGCTTACCTAGGTAAGCTTTTTTTCTAAGCTCCATGTACCTATCCAGGAGTCTCTTAAAAAAACCCTATCGTTACCGCCTCCACCACTCACTCGCCACTCTCTGCGTAAAAAAAACTTACCATTGACATTTCCTCCATATCCACTTCCAAGCACCTTAAAACTATGCTCTCTCATGCTAGCCAAATGAATGCTAACATTGCATTTGCCTTCCTCCCCACAGATTCAACCTACAAATTAACCTTTAGGGAATCCTGCACAAGGACTCTAAAGTCCCTTTGCAACTAAGTTTTTGTATTTTTTCTCAATTTAGAAAATAGTCAACCTTTTCATTTCTTTTACCAAAGTGCATGACCATACATTTCCCAACACTGTATTCCATCTGCCACTTCATTGCCCATTCTCATAATCTGTCCAAGTCCTTCTGTAGTCTCTCTACTTCCCCAAAACTACCTGCCCCTCCACATACGTTCAAATCGTCCACAAACTTTACAAGAAAGCCATCAATTCCATCATCCAAATCATTCTCATATAATGTAAAAAGACATAGAACATAGAACCCTGTGGAACACCACTAGTCACTGGCAGAAAAGGCTCCCTTTATTCCCACTCTTTGCCTTCTGCAAATCAGCCACTAATTTATCCATGCTAGAACCTTTTCTGTAATAACATGGGCTCGGAGCTTGATAACCAGCCTTGTGTGTTGCACCTTGTCAAAGACCTTCCAGAAAATCCAAGAATAGAGCATCAACCGGTTCTCCTTTGTCTATCCTGCTTGTTACTTCTAAATATTTTAGAAAATACTTGTTAGATATTCATTAGATAGTAGTTGGTCATAATTAATAAGGATGCTTTAGTACACATATATAATTGAGACCATTTATTACAAGGAATAATATTGGGTAAATTTTAACAAGGGATACTGATTATTGATACAAATCTTTTGTTTAAAAACATTTGTTTGGGCTATTGAAGGGCAACTTGAATATGCTAGAAAAGCTTAGCTCCATTTCGAAACTTAATGCTCTGTCAATGAAACTGCATATAGATAGATGTTAGCTAAACCCTGACCCAAAATATTTAAGAATTATATTCTCTTAGCTCATGTCTGCAATTATTCACCATCATCAAGTAGTGCTGTTCTAAAGACGATCTAGCATGGTTTCCAAATATAAATGTACATATAAATCAGGCTTTGATTAGGTGCAACATTTATTAGAATATATCTTAATTTACCAGCTCAGTCATGGTAATGGCAATGCTTAACATGTAGATACATGTTAAAATTGTTAGCTGACAAAAAAATGCACTTAAAATATCTAAAATGGAGGACAAGCAATCAACCACATGGAAAACTTTGTAATTTTAAGTGATGTTCTCAGGATCTGACTCTTCAGCAGGATTACATCACCCTCTGGTGTTGGAATAAGCAAAGTGCAAGTACACAACAAGGTCAAATCCTTTAGTTGTACAGAAATGGAACCTTCCGCTCATTATGTCCATAGCAACCAACAACACTAATCCCAGTTCTTTCCACATTCCTTTTAACATCCCCTAGATTCCACTACTTAAACTCAGGACAATTTACTGCAGCTAGGGGAGTATGAGGATCTTCAACATCGCTTTCAAATTACATACCACCAGCCTGAAAACGTGTGGCCATTATTCCACAGCTGATGGATCTAAACCCTAGAATCCTTTGCCCAACAGAAGGGAACAAGGGAATGTGCTTGGAGGTAGATGAGTTGGAATGGGAGGATGCTTGCAAGTAATAAATATCTGAATGGTTTGGTTAAGCAAAGTCTGTCATTTTGCTCAAGAGGGCCATGGAAGTGCTTCATTATATTTTTGTCAGTATTCATAGCCAAGGATTCAGACACAAGTTTCAGAATCCACAAAAACAAAATGCAGAATAGGCCAAGGTAAAGATGGCTAATTGTGTTCCTTTTTTTTCAGTATTTCAGACAGAGCTTATACCTTCTTTGTCTCTCCAAAATGGCTCAGAATCCAATTCCATTCTCTAACTAGTCCAAACGTCCAATCACAATATTGTTCCACTCTTTTCCTATTTGCCTACTTTACTTTGCTTGTGCATGGAGGTTAATAACATCCTCCATTCATTATCTGGACACTACTGTTATTTTCTCCCCATAATTTCAAACTACTGACGGAACTTTTGTTCCTTGTCATTGATCGATTCACAAACTAGGTCATCAAGATACAAGCCCAACATGAATGTGCTATACCACAAATGTTAGTTAAAGTCTGTCCTGAGCTTTATAGGCTCATCAGTCCGGTTTCCATGGTGTGAGGTGACTGAGAGTACGACACTCTCCCCACCCCCCCCACCCCCCGGATAGTAACCCCCAGCATTTTGCTGGTACCCATTTTCAGCTGGGTGGACTGATGCAATGTGTGGTTAAGTGCCTTGCTCAAGGACACAACACACTGCTTTGGCTGGGGCTCGAACTCACGACCTTCAGATCGCTAGTCCAACGCCTTAACCACTTGGCCACGCGCCACACATGGCACAAAAGGCAATGATATAAATTAAGAATGCACCCGAGATAAACTAGGGGTCAGAGTGAGCTTGAATGCTGCTGGGCTAATGTGCTTGCATAATAATAAAGTAAAATGGTGTAATTTGTAACTAAGATTAACAATCGAGGAGAGGAGGTCTCAATTATATTTGATAGAGGCACACAAATGATTAGGGCAGGTTTAGACAAGTAATTGTACACAAACTAGGCACAAGAATTTAATGTTCTAAACAGATTGTGGAGGAAAATATGAGGGGGAGAAGATTTTCTTTAAATGGGCAAATGACAATGATCATCGTATCACTAGAACGATAAGCTGGGGGCCTATTTCCTTTCTGCGTAACAACTCTATTATCTCCATTCCAGCACAACATTTGTTGTAAATAAGGTATGGCATTTTAGCCAAGAACTTTGCATCATGTCACTGTCCCGCTTGACCTCCAGACTGCATGATTTGTGTCCACTGCAGACTCATTAATTAAGATAATAACATGCATGTCATAAAGTAACAGATAAAAATGTACTGTTAAGGACAACTAAATTTGTGAAGTGATCCCTTTCCTATGGGGTGATCCCATTACCCCTTTCCTGTGAAGGAACCAAAGATATCAATTGAGAATGCCATCTCTATTGCAACTATTTCTGAGACTGAAAATCATATATGGTGGTTAATGATCCACTCCACATTTTTCTCAGATTTGTCATGAGGTGAAAAAAAATCATTCCTATTGCACTTCTTATTTTTAGGGCAGAGCTCCTTAAGCATTTGGAGCAAGAGTTTGATAATGCCCTTTGCTGTCACAAACAGAAACATTCCTCTACTTGTTTTAATACTTCAGCAGGGATATTCTCTACTTGACTCTACTGAATCAAGTCAAGGGCACTTTCATCAAAATCTCCTGGGAGATCTTCAAAGAGGCACTTGCACTCAGTACCGACAGCCAGTCATTGATAGGTTCTCTTCCATTCTTGGCTTTTTATTGGGAACAGCCTTGGCTTTGAGCCACAAATTCTCTTGAAAGAACTGAAGAATCCAGACAAATAGGTGTTGCTGGCTTGTTGCTAGATTTCCTCAAACACCATCTGTTACTTAGATTATATAATTTTTATACAGACTTTCCTTTTTATTGTCTGTAGATCTGCTATTATTTCCTATGAGACATGATTGAGTCCAAAGAGCCTTGCATTGAGTTCATAGCTGGATCTTCCAGTTATTTTTATCAGATCTGCATCGATGTATTCTGACTGAGAACCCAAGAGTCTTTTCATGGATGCTGATTATGATGGATTCCATGGCAGCCCCATTAGTTGGCAGGTATCAGGATGTCTGTGAGGAACTGACTCAGCAGAACTTTTTAACTTTTTCAACAATGATTTTCCTGCAGGAACATTTTGCTTGCCATTTAGGGGTTACATAGTTGGATTTGATGGTGACTGGCTCAGGAGCCTTCTCATTACAACCAATGACAAGGAGGTTCAGAAGCCCAAAAACACACACTCAATATATTAAGAACTTCTTGCCCTCTGCTGTCAAATTTCTGAATGGTCCATGAACACTACTCACTATTCCCCTTTACACTATTTGTTGTAACTTGTAATAATTTTTATGCCTTGCATTGCCCTGCTGAAAAACAAAAAAATTCACAACATTAGCCAGATATAATAAACTGATTCTGACTGTCACGGTTTGGATGATATGTATATCGCTTGGTGCCGAGATTAAATGAAGATAGTTCAGCAGAAGTAATGGCAACATTAAGGATGTTGTCATGAGGCAATGTACATGATTCTCTGACAAAACAGGGTGCCGATTACTGGATCGCACTCTAATTATTTTGTCAACGAAACACTGTTGGGAGTTATTTTCTTTTTATATTGCTTATCACAACATTCAGAGGTTCACTTAAGTCACAAAGTGGTTGAGCCAGCTTCCAGTTATTAATCATGCCAGGGATGAATTGAACATTTTGCCCATCTGTTGTTTCCAGGTTCAGTGCAAGACTACGGGCCTGGACATGAGTCTTCAGAATTATTAACTTCAACTATGCAGCCTCATGTCATAACCTGAGTCAGTCTGCAGGTGGCATACCTTTACCAATAAAAAGGAAAAAGGAATCAAGTCACATATTCATGCTGGCATTCATGACTGCTGCAATATTAACTTGGTAAAGCAAGAATTCCCAACAAGAAACGTATTTCAGTAGATGAAATGAATATTAAAGAAAAGCAGCATTTCATGGTAAAGAGCTGAAGGTACCTTGATCTGCATCAATATAATTTATTTAAGAACTGGGTGCGGAACACTCTTACAGCACAATGAGCTGGAGTGCCCAGCAACCCATCTATTTCACCTTAGCTTAATCACAGGAAAATTTACACTGACCAATTAACCAGTACAACTCTGGGATGTGTGAGGAAATCGGAGCACCTGGAGAAAGCCTGCACGTTCATGGGGAGAGATTTGCAAGCTGCTTATGGACAGCACCAGAACTGAAATGCAAACTCTGATGCCCTGAGCTGTTGTAGTATCATGCTAACTGCTATGCTACTGTGGCATAATGATCATGAAAACAGAAATAATAATCAAAAGGTTTACGAGGCACAGGGTATAAATAGTTTTATAAACAGCAAACACAATAAAGTGCAACAATGCCGGTTTAATTGGAACAGATTTAGAATTCTTGCTATATATTTATATACAAAACAAATATGTGATTATAAGATGCAAAATAAAAGGGCATGGCACTGAAGCATAGCAGTTAGCACAATGCTCTTATAGCACCAGCGACCCTGATATAATTCCTGCCGCTGTCAGTAAGGAGTTTGTACATTCTCCCCATTCATTACCTGTGGGTTATCTCTGGTGCTCCGGCCTCCACCTGCAGTTCAAAGACTTGTGGAAATAATAGGTTAGTCACAAGCGTGTAATTGGGTGGCATGGGCTCGTTGGACTGAAAGGACCTTTTACTGTGTTGCATCTCTAATTTTTTTTTAATATTTAAAATGTACATGCAAAATGAATAAAATCATGATTTTGTAATACAAATTTTATATAATTACATAATGCTCCACAGGATGCTGGATTATCAATGCTTAACTGTACTTAGGCATATTTGTTTGGACAGACACTTATACTTCGTGGCCACTTTATTAATCACACCTGTCTATCTGCTAGTTAATGCACATATCTAATCAGCCAACCATGTGGCAGCAACCCAATGCATAAAAGCACAGAGGTATGGTCAGGAGAGTCAATTGTTGTTCAGACCAAACATCAAAATGGGCAGATGTGATCCAAGTGACCTTGATTGTAGAATCATTGCTGGCGCCACAATTGTTGGTTTGAGCATCTCAGAAACGGCTGATTACTTGGAATGTTCACACAAACCAGACTCTAGAGCTTACAGAGAATGGTGCAAACAACAAAACATTTAGTGAGCGGCAGTTCTGAGGGTGAAAATGTCTGTTAATAAGAGAGATCAGAGAAGAATGGCTGGACTGGTTCAAACTTACAGGAAAGTAGTCACTTTACCACAGTAGTGTGCAGAAGAGTATTTCTGAATGCACACATTTCGAACCTTGAAGTGGATGGGCTACAGCAGTAAAAAATCAGAAACATACACTCAGTAGCCACTTTATGAATTATCTAATAAAACAGATACAGAGTGCAGGGGATTCCAAGTACAGTGTGTATATTTAATAAAAAATAAAGAACAGGTCAACAACTTTTATGTAACTTTCCAGATCACACATCAAATATATGGACAGGATAGCAATTACAAAGAGCTGCCCTGCAGGGAAAAAAAACATGAATAATAAATGCTAGAAGATAAAGTGCCTGGAATCCTTGTGGGTCTTTCAACAGATTATCCACACTTTTGTATTTGTTTTTCCTACGAACTTAGAAACTAAAGTTGTTTTTCAGAACACATTATATGCCAGAGAGACTCAAATAAAAAAGCAAGGAAAAATTAATATGCGTCCATCTGTTTAGTACTCCTGGGAGAATACCTTCATTGCTACAATAGTAGTAATTGTTTCAGCAACCTGGTGTGAAAGCCAAAAAGCTAGATTGAGGATTTACTAAAAAAAATTCCCAGTGCTATTAATTTACAGTAAAATGCTTTCAAGAAATAAATATAACATCTCAGAGGGAAATGTATACTGCAGAGAACAGGTTCATAATTCAACCAAGTATCACACAAAAGCATCACATTTTCAATCACAAGGTATCACAAAGCACTTTATAGCTTATTAGTGCTAGCTACTGTACTTCACAAGTAGTTAATCTAGAAAACAACAGCATTAAATTTCATACAGCAAGGCTACAAAAACAAAGTTGGATAATGATCAAATAATCTGTTTTAGTAATCTTGGTTCAAATGTACAATGAATTAATCACTAGGGAGAACTGCACAGACTTTTAAATTGCCATGGGACCTACCCCATTCAGCTGAGATGATAGAAATCAGCTTAAAAGCTCCATTCAGGAGACCATGCCTTTGACAGCTTCAGAGTAAGTTTCATATTTGTATCTGCTATGGTGCTTAAAATTACAGCTTTATAAATATAAATACATTCTAGTCATCAACCAAATATTGATCACCCACAGATCACACTTCAAACTAGATTGTGTATATTGTATTAAAAGGCTCAATTGATAGCACTCTCTTTGGTTGAGTCAGTAGTCTCACTCCAGGGACTTGAGATCAAACATCTAGCCTGACAATCCAGTGTACCCACTGTGGGTATCAAATTCAGATTTATTTATCATGTATATCAAAACAAACAGTGAAATGTAGAACCCAACTGTGCTGGGTGCAGCTTACAAGAGTTGCCACACATTCTGGTGCAACAAAGCATGCCCACAATGCTCAGCAGAGCAACAAAGAACACAATAACAGCAAAGCAAGCTCCTTTCCTCCTCGTTTATAAGAGACGTGTAAGGCAAGTTTTGTTTTTTTTATATTTTGTTGCACAACTTTTCAAACTGTGCTAGAACTTTTGTGAACCCTGTAGAATTTTCTCTATTTCCGCATAAATATAAGCTAAAATGTGATCGGATCTTCACCCAAAGCCTAAAACTAGATAAAGAAAACCCAAGTAAATAAATAACACAACATTATACTTGTTAGTTATTTATTGAGAAAAATGATCCAATATTACATTCATTTGTTGGAAAAAGTATGTGAACCTCCGGGGTAATGCCTTCTCCAAAAACCATTTGAAGTTAGGTGTTCCAATCAATGAGATGAGATTGGAGGTAAGGGTTGTAGAGCTGCCCTACCTTATAAAAAAGGCACACAAAGTCAGGTTACTAATAGGAGCCTGCTCTTCTCAAGAAAGATCTGTTTATGTGCACCATGCCTCAATCACAACAACTTTTGGAAGACCTTAGAAGATGCAGAGATACATGAAGCTGGAAAAGGGTATAAAAGCATTTCTAAAGACCTGAGTGTTCATCAGTCCACAATATGAGAAATTGTCTACAAATGGAGGAAACTCAGTACTGTTGCTACTTTCCCTAGCAGTGGGCAACCTGCAAAGATCACACCAAGAATACAATGTGCAATGCTGAAGGAGGTCAAAAGAACCCAAGAATAAAAGCAAAAGACCTGCAGAAATACCTAGAATTTGCTAAAGTCTCTGGTCATGTGTCCACTATAAGAAAAACATTGAACAAGAGCGGTGTTCATGGAAGGACACCACAGAGGAAACTATTGCTTTCCAAAGAAAAACCTTTGCTGCATGTCTCAAGTTTGCAAAAGACCACGTGGAAGTTCTACAAAGACTCTGGGACGATGTTCTGTGGACAGATGAACCAACACCAAAACCTCATCCCAACTGTGAACCATAGTGGAAGGAGCATCATGTTTTAGGGCCGCTTTGCTGCCTCAGGGCATGGACAGCTTGCAATTGTTGAGGGAACAGTGAATTCAAAATTGTATCAACACATTTTACATGAGATTGTCAGGGTAGCCATCTGTCACCTGAAGCTTAATAGAAGTTGAATAATGTAACAAGCCATTAATCCGAAAGACAAGAGCAAATCAACAACAATAGTTTAAAATAAAGAAAATTTGTGTTTTGGAATGCCCAAGATAAAGTCCCGACCTTAATCCTATAGAATTGTGGAAGGACCTGAAGCAAGCAGTTCGTACAAGGAAGACTACCAACATCCCAGAGTTGAAGCAGTTGTGTAAGGAGGACTGGCCGAAAATTCCTCCTAGCCGATGTGCAGGACTTGATCAACAGTTACTGGAAATGTTTGGTTGAAGTTATTGCTGTACATGGGTGGTCACACCAGTTATTGAAAGCAAAGGTTCACATACTTTTTCCAACAAATACTTGTAATATTGGATCATTTTTCTCAATAAATAAAAGAACAAGTATAAATGTTTTTTGTGTTATTTAATTGGGTTCTCTATCTACTTTTAGAACTTATGGAAAGATCTGATCACATTTTAAGTGCTACTTATGCAGAATTATAGAAAACTCTACAGGGTTCACAGAATTTCTAGCACCACTGTATATGCGGATGACTGGAACCTGATGGAAGTGTTCGAAGCAAATAAGATGGTAAGATTTAGAGACATTAAAAGGTAGGGGAGGTGTGCATGTGGTACCATAGTTATCACAGACTTGGTAGGTCAAAGGGCCTAGACCATGTTTTATCAATAAAGTTAAGAAACACTTCTATATGTACAAATGTGTAATTGAACTCTGATAGGGTTAAATCCTGCACTAGAAGATTTTTAATAATTAAAGGTATTAAGAAAGTTTGGTCTAAAGAGTTAGAAGGTAACAGGTAGAAGAAACTAACGGGTTAAGTAGCCCAAGGTCAATCCCATGACCCTGGATCATCTCCTTTTATAAAATTTAAATAATTTCCTACTAAAGAGCTACAGATTGTTGTCTGGGATATGGCTTTTTAAAAAAAACATTGTGCCCTACTTGTAAGGGCAATTCAGATTTAATTTTAGTGCTTTGTTCCTGAACCAAACCCATTCATTCAAATATTTATTCAAATTTTCCTTCAGAAGTGCAATAACTTCTGAGTCACACACTAAAGATATGCATTAAGTATCCCAAAAATGCTATGTTAGTAACATTACAACCATGGCAATATTCCCCCTTTATTCATTACTTCAGCTTTTTTTTTTGAATTTTAAAGTCCAATTTTATAATTTATAAATACTTGGGTAGGGATAGTTAATGGCAAACTGGGAGGATGGTCAATTATAAGACCATAAGACACAGGAGCAAAATCAGGCCATTCAGTTAATCGCGTCTGCTCCACCATTCCAACAGGGCCGATTTATTATTCCTCTCAGCTCTCATATTCTGCCTTCACCCCATAACCTTTAATACCCTTACTGATCAAGAAACTATCAGCCTTTGCTTTATGACTTGGCCTCCACAGCAGTCTGTGGCAATGAATTTCAAAGATTCACCACCTTCTGCTGAAAGAAATGCCTCATCTATGCTCTGAAGTAGTGGTCACCAACCTTTTTAAGCCCAAGATCCCCTACCTCAGCCTTAGTGAAAGGCAAGATTGACTCTAAATCTATTAGTTACCACACATTCAAACCGGGGCAGAAAAGACCGGAAGTAAAACCCCACAACCCGGAAATAGAAATAACGTATAAACACCAGGAGTCACCACCCTTTTTTTTTGCACCGCAGACCTGTTTAATATTGACAATATTCTTGTGGACCAGCCGACTGGGGGGGGGGCTGTTAAACGCGTCGGGAATACAGCGATACTCGAAGCAGGTTCCTTATGTCCAGTCTATTCCGCAATTTAGTTGACGTGGCTCTCAGCTGCTGTCCCGTTTGCACACGTTTTTTCCGCTGGAAAACAAACTCAACTGGTTTGTCTTTCAGTGTGGGGTGCTTGGACTCAGGGTACCGAAGCAGATTTGAGGGCTTCGTTGCCTTATTAGACAGCCTCCGGGCCCGAGCTCCAGCCTCCCACCCGCCACCTTGGCCAGGTACGTCTGTTCCCATACTGGAGCCACGGCAGTCGCAGTCTGGAGAGAGAGCGACCGACCAACCGAGCAAGGAGTGCATTAGGACGCGCGCCTGCGCCCACCCCCCCCCCCCCCCCCCATGGGATCTATCGGCCGACAAAAGTGTGTTTCAGTAGATCACAATGAGGTAGCTGCTCTGCTGCTTATGAAACCCTGAGCCCGAATGAGGTCTGTGAATATTTTAGTGCCGGGTTCCCCATGAACATTCAGAGTGCTAAACAGGCTCAGAGGCGGCGCCCGTCTGTCCGTGCTCCAGGCCTGTAGCATCGGCACTTCCCGCCGGCCGGTTACCCGGGGCCAACCACTGATCCCTGGCACGCTTGGGTGCGTGTATTCAAGTTCAACAGTGGGCGTTACAGGGAATGAGGAAAGGTGCAGCTGACTCATATTGCTTCCTTCGGCCCAGTGGTTTGGGACCACTGAAGTACACTGTATAGTGCAGGGGGGGGAGCTACACGCATGCGCACTGGGCGGAAAGAACGGAACTAAAACCCCGCAACCTGGAAACAATCTCTCAACAGTATTTGTGTATTTATTTTTCTTTTTTTCCCCTCGGGATCTACTGGGAAAGTCTCCAAGATCGACTAGTCGATTGCGATCGACGGGTTGATGACGACTACTCTAAAGGAACATCCTTGTATTCTGAGTCTGTGCCCTCTTGTTCTAGAACTCCCTCACTACTGGAAATATCCTCTTCACGCCCACTCTATCGAGTTCTTTCAGTAGTTGATAGGATTCAATGAGATACCCCTTAATAATGAAAACTGCAAAAATTACAAATGGTAAATGTGAAGAATGGTCAAACAATTGACAGATGATGTTCCATATTGATAAGGTTAATATATTTTCATAGGAATTGGGAGGTCAGTTACTGCTTGTAAGGTGCAAAAACAATGACTGTCCATTTCCCTCCATTTTTCCCCGCCGAGCTCCTCCAGCAATGGTGTTGCCCAAATTTCCAGCATTTGCAGTCAGGTGTCAATATAATCTCAATTGTATAGCTGCAGTTTTACAGGGCCTTTTTTCTAAATGCCTCTCACTAGCTTGTCCCCCCCCCCGCCCCCCCATTCTGCTGTCTTTCCAAAGCTTTTTCCTTTGATCTAATTCCCTTGATAATCATATCTAGAATACTAATCTCGTCTTTCTTTTGCCATAAAAAAGGAAGCTATCACTATAAACTATGTATTCATTTAATGCTGGACATTGTTTGCTCACTATTATACTATTTTAATTCATAATTCCCCAATCTCATTTTAGCTTGCACAGATCTATTGTTTGTTTAGAATCAGGTTTAATATAACTGGTATATGTTGTTTTGGGGCAACACTACATTACATAATAAAAAAAACTACAAATTATAATATGCAAATATATATAAATCTAAGTAGTGCAAAAAGGGAGGAAAATAGTGAGGTAGTCTTCATGGGTTCATTGTCCATTCATAAATCTGATGACATAGAAGAAAAGTTGTTCACGAAACCCTGCTTATGTGTCTTCAAGTTCCTGTTCTTTTTCCTGGATGGTAGCAATGAGAAGTGGCCGCGTCCTGGGTGATAGGGATCCTTAATGATGGGTGCTGCCATTTTGAGGCATTGCCTTTAAAGGTGTCCTTGATGCTGAAGTTAGTGCTCATGATGGAGCTGGCTGAGTTTAAAACTTTCTGCAGATTTTTTGAATCCTGTACTGTGGCCCCTCCATATTGGACAGTGATACAACCAGTTAGAATGCTCTCTACAGTACGTCTGTAGAAACTTGCGAGTGACTTTGGTGACAAACCAAGTCTCCTTGAACTCCTAGTGAAACGTATACCTGTCATGCATCAATACGTTGGGCCCAGAATAGATCCTTGGAAGTTGACACATATGAACAATTGTTGAGGGAACAGTGAATTCAAAATTGTATCAACACATTTTACATGAGATTGTCAGGGTAGCCATCTGTCACCTGAAGCTTAATAGAAGTTGAATAATGTAACAAGCCATTAATCCGAAAGACAAGAGCAAATCAACAACAATAGTTTAAAATAAAGAAAATTTGTGTTTTGGAATGCCCAAGATAAAGTCCCGACCTTAATCCTATAGAATTGTGGAAGGACCTGAAGCAAGCAGTTCGTACAAGGAAGACTACCAACATCCCAGAGTTGAAGCAGTTGTGTAAGGAGGACTGGCCGAAAATTCCTCCTAGCCGATGTGCAGGACTTGATCAACAGTTACTGGAAATGTTTGGTTGAAGTTATTGCTGTACATGGGTGGTCACACCAGTTATTGAAAGCAAAGGTTCACATACTTTTTCCAACAAATACTTGTAATATTGGATCATTTTTCTCAATAAATAAAAGAACAAGTATAAATGTTTTTTGTGTTATTTAATTGGGTTCTCTATCTACTTTTAGAACTTATGGAAAGATCTGATCACATTTTAAGTGCTACTTATGCAGAATTATAGAAAACTCTACAGGGTTCACAGAATTTCTAGCACCACTGTATATGCGGATGACTGGAACCTGATGGAAGTGTTCGAAGCAAATAAGATGGTAAGATTTAGAGACATTAAAAGGTAGGGGAGGTGTGCATGTGGTACCATAGTTATCACAGACTTGGTAGGTCAAAGGGCCTAGACCATGTTTTATCAATAAAGTTAAGAAACACTTCTATATGTACAAATGTGTAATTGAACTCTGATAGGGTTAAATCCTGCACTAGAAGATTTTTAATAATTAAAGGTATTAAGAAAGTTTGGTCTAAAGAGTTAGAAGGTAACAGGTAGAAGAAACTAACGGGTTAAGTAGCCCAAGGTCAATCCCATGACCCTGGATCATCTCCTTTTATAAAATTTAAATAATTTCCTACTAAAGAGCTACAGATTGTTGTCTGGGATATGGCTTTTTAAAAAAAACATTGTGCCCTACTTGTAAGGGCAATTCAGATTTAATTTTAGTGCTTTGTTCCTGAACCAAACCCATTCATTCAAATATTTATTCAAATTTTCCTTCAGAAGTGCAATAACTTCTGAGTCACACACTAAAGATATGCATTAAGTATCCCAAAAATGCTATGTTAGTAACATTACAACCATGGCAATATTCCCCCTTTATTCATTACTTCAGCTTTTTTTTTTGAATTTTAAAGTCCAATTTTATAATTTATAAATACTTGGGTAGGGATAGTTAATGGCAAACTGGGAGGATGGTCAATTATAAGACCATAAGACACAGGAGCAAAATCAGGCCATTCAGTTAATCGCGTCTGCTCCACCATTCCAACAGGGCCGATTTATTATTCCTCTCAGCTCTCATATTCTGCCTTCACCCCATAACCTTTAATACCCTTACTGATCAAGAAACTATCAGCCTTTGCTTTATGACTTGGCCTCCACAGCAGTCTGTGGCAATGAATTTCAAAGATTCACCACCTTCTGCTGAAAGAAATGCCTCATCTATGCTCTGAAGTAGTGGTCACCAACCTTTTTAAGCCCAAGATCCCCTACCTCAGCCTTAGTGAAAGGCAAGATTGACTCTAAATCTATTAGTTACCACACATTCAAACCGGGGCAGAAAAGACCGGAAGTAAAACCCCACAACCCGGAAATAGAAATAACGTATAAACACCAGGAGTCACCACCCTTTTTTTTTGCACCGCAGACCTGTTTAATATTGACAATATTCTTGTGGACCAGCCGACTGGGGGGGGGGCTGTTAAACGCGTCGGGAATACAGCGATACTCGAAGCAGGTTCCTTATGTCCAGTCTATTCCGCAATTTAGTTGACGTGGCTCTCAGCTGCTGTCCCGTTTGCACACGTTTTTTCCGCTGGAAAACAAACTCAACTGGTTTGTCTTTCAGTGTGGGGTGCTTGGACTCAGGGTACCGAAGCAGATTTGAGGGCTTCGTTGCCTTATTAGACAGCCTCCGGGCCCGAGCTCCAGCCTCCCACCCGCCACCTTGGCCAGGTACGTCTGTTCCCATACTGGAGCCACGGCAGTCGCAGTCTGGAGAGAGAGCGACCGACCAACCGAGCAAGGAGTGCATTAGGACGCGCGCCTGCGCCCACCCCCCCCCCCCCCCCCATGGGATCTATCGGCCGACAAAAGTGTGTTTCAGTAGATCACAATGAGGTAGCTGCTCTGCTGCTTATGAAACCCTGAGCCCGAATGAGGTCTGTGAATATTTTAGTGCCGGGTTCCCCATGAACATTCAGAGTGCTAAACAGGCTCAGAGGCGGCGCCCGTCTGTCCGTGCTCCAGGCCTGTAGCATCGGCACTTCCCGCCGGCCGGTTACCCGGGGCCAACCACTGATCCCTGGCACGCTTGGGTGCGTGTATTCAAGTTCAACAGTGGGCGTTACAGGGAATGAGGAAAGGTGCAGCTGACTCATATTGCTTCCTTCGGCCCAGTGGTTTGGGACCACTGAAGTACACTGTATAGTGCAGGGGGGGGAGCTACACGCATGCGCACTGGGCGGAAAGAACGGAACTAAAACCCCGCAACCTGGAAACAATCTCTCAACAGTATTTGTGTATTTATTTTTCTTTTTTTCCCCTCGGGATCTACTGGGAAAGTCTCCAAGATCGACTAGTCGATTGCGATCGACGGGTTGATGACGACTACTCTAAAGGAACATCCTTGTATTCTGAGTCTGTGCCCTCTTGTTCTAGAACTCCCTCACTACTGGAAATATCCTCTTCACGCCCACTCTATCGAGTTCTTTCAGTAGTTGATAGGATTCAATGAGATACCCCTTAATAATGAAAACTGCAAAAATTACAAATGGTAAATGTGAAGAATGGTCAAACAATTGACAGATGATGTTCCATATTGATAAGGTTAATATATTTTCATAGGAATTGGGAGGTCAGTTACTGCTTGTAAGGTGCAAAAACAATGACTGTCCATTTCCCTCCATTTTTCCCCGCCGAGCTCCTCCAGCAATGGTGTTGCCCAAATTTCCAGCATTTGCAGTCAGGTGTCAATATAATCTCAATTGTATAGCTGCAGTTTTACAGGGCCTTTTTTCTAAATGCCTCTCACTAGCTTGTCCCCCCCCCGCCCCCCCATTCTGCTGTCTTTCCAAAGCTTTTTCCTTTGATCTAATTCCCTTGATAATCATATCTAGAATACTAATCTCGTCTTTCTTTTGCCATAAAAAAGGAAGCTATCACTATAAACTATGTATTCATTTAATGCTGGACATTGTTTGCTCACTATTATACTATTTTAATTCATAATTCCCCAATCTCATTTTAGCTTGCACAGATCTATTGTTTGTTTAGAATCAGGTTTAATATAACTGGTATATGTTGTTTTGGGGCAACACTACATTACATAATAAAAAAAACTACAAATTATAATATGCAAATATATATAAATCTAAGTAGTGCAAAAAGGGAGGAAAATAGTGAGGTAGTCTTCATGGGTTCATTGTCCATTCATAAATCTGATGACATAGAAGAAAAGTTGTTCACGAAACCCTGCTTATGTGTCTTCAAGTTCCTGTTCTTTTTCCTGGATGGTAGCAATGAGAAGTGGCCGCGTCCTGGGTGATAGGGATCCTTAATGATGGGTGCTGCCATTTTGAGGCATTGCCTTTAAAGGTGTCCTTGATGCTGAAGTTAGTGCTCATGATGGAGCTGGCTGAGTTTAAAACTTTCTGCAGATTTTTTGAATCCTGTACTGTGGCCCCTCCATATTGGACAGTGATACAACCAGTTAGAATGCTCTCTACAGTACGTCTGTAGAAACTTGCGAGTGACTTTGGTGACAAACCAAGTCTCCTTGAACTCCTAGTGAAACGTATACCTGTCATGCATCAATACGTTGGGCCCAGAATAGATCCTTGGAAGTTGACACATATGAACAAGTTGCTCATCCTATCCACCGCTGACTGACTGAATACTGGTGTGTTCCCTCAGACTTCCCCTTCCTGAAGTCCACAATCAATTCCTTGGTTTTACTGGCGTTGAGTGCAAGGCCTTTGTTGCAACTTCACCCAATGAGCAATAAGACCATAAAACTACTGAACTGCTTTACAAAACCATCTGGTTTACTAACATTTTTCAGGAATTAAAAACTGGCAGTATTGCCCAATATGAACTTTACAACTCCTGACCCAAAGCAACGTGATTATCACTTCTTTGAATTCTAACATGACTAAGCTATCTCCTTTGCTCCTCCGTCTCTGGCGGTATTCAGGGTTTCTTCATCGTGTCAGTAGCTTCCTTACAATTTTCACTACTATCAGTAGCAGAAGTCCAGATGGAGACTCGGGAATACCATTGCACTCAGATACAGAAGGATTCTTCATTGATGTTTCCTCAGCAATTTTGTTTCACTAGTCAGGGTTGTTAGCCCTGAGCTGAACCCCCAAAACTGAAGGACCATTGATCCACTCTTAGTATGGCCTCTACCCTTTGAACTGTTTGGCATGGGTGATCGTACCAAGAGCCAAAGCCTAAAGTCTTGACTACAACCAATTGTGTCTCAAGCATCATTGAGACACACAAGCCTTCAAACCATGACAAGCTTATAATTTTCTTGAACTCAGTCAGGAACAGTTAAAGACAACTCTGGCCTCACCAGATTCCAACATCCTGCAAATGAGTAAATTATCAGAGTGACTGCACCATCATGAGTGGCGGGGTGGATATACATCTCTACCAAAGGAGGTGCAAGACATTCATTTCCTCCGCCAGCCTGCAGGTCACCCTTGGGCAAGGTTTTCTGGCAAAGGTGTATTTCATAAGTGGGAAGCCATCAAAAATGACATTTTGAGAGTATACAGCTTATATGTGCCTATCAAAATAAAAGGTAAAGTTAACAAGAATAAGGAACCTTGGTTTTCAAGAGATATTGAGACTCTGCTAAGAGAAAAAAGGTGGTACATAGCAGGTATAGGCAAGTAGAAACAACGGAGTATAGAAATGCAAGAGACCTTTTAAGAAATTAGGAGGGCTAAAAGAAGACATGAAGTTGCCCTAGCAGACCAGGTGAAGGAGAATCCTAAGGGATTCAACAGATACATTCAGAGCCAACGGATTGTAAAGGGCAAAATTGGTTCTCTGGAAGATCAGAATGGTAATCCATGTATGGAGCCAAAACAGATGGGGGAGATGTTAATAATTTTTTTGTGTATCTGCATTTACTAAACACATGCACACAGAGTCTATAGAAGTGAGGCAAAATGGCATCAATGTCATGGAGCCTATACAGATTGTAAAAGAGGTGGTGTCTGATGCCCTGAGGGAAATCAGGGTGGATAAATCCCCAGGGCATGGCAAGGTGTTTCCTCGGACCCTGTGGGAGGCAACAGGAAAGGTACTAGTGGATTGGAGGATAGACCACGTTGTTCCACTGTTTAAGAAAGGCTGCGAACATAAACCAGGAGGCTGGTGAGTCTGACATCAGTTTTGGCAAAGTTATTCTGAGGGACCAGATTATAAGTATTTAGATAGACTTGGATTGATTAAGTATAGTCAACATGGCTTCATGCATGGTAGGTCACTGCCTAAAGGAAGTTACCAGCAAAGTGGATGAAGGCAAAGCAGTGGATATTGTCTACATGACTTTAGCAAGGTCCAGCATGAGAGGTTGGTCAGGTAGGTTCAGCTTGTTTGCCATTCAAGATGGGGTAGTAAAATGGATTAGATATTGACTTTTTGGGAGTAACTAGAGGGTGTTAGTAGATGGCTGCCTCTTTGACTGGACACCTGTGACTAGTGCAGTGCTGCAGGGATCAGTGCTGGGTCTGAGGTTGTTTGTCATCTATATCAACAATCTGGATAATAATGTGGATAACTGGAGCAACAAATTTGCATGACACTGAGATTGGGAGTAGAGTGGAAAACTAACAGAGGAACCCTGATCAGGCAGGAAAATGTCAGATGGAACTTAATGCAGACCAGTGCAAGGTGTTGCACTTCAGTTGGACCAGCCATGGTAGGTCTTACACAGTGAACGGTAGGGCACTGAGGTGTGTGACAGAACAAAGAGATCTGGAAATACAGGTCCATAATTCATTGAAAATGGTATCACAGGTAGATAAGGCTGTAAATAAAGTTTTTTTTGCCGTATTAGCCTTCATAAATCAATGTCTTGAGCACAGCAGATGGAACATTATATTGAAGTTGTATTAAGATACTGGTGAGGCCTAATTTGGAGTATTGTGTGCAGTTTTGGTCACCTACCTACAGGAAAAATGTAAATAAGATTGAAAGAGTACAGAGAAAATTTACGAGGATGTTTCTGGGTCTGGGGAGCTGAGTTATTAGTTGGAGAACATGAAGGGAAACTTCTTCACTCGGAGGGGTGGGAGTGCTGCCAGCACAAGTGGTGCACATAAATGTGATTTTAACTTTTAAGGCAAACTTTGGATAGGTACATATATAGTAGGGGTATGGAGGGCTATAGTCCCAGTGGAGGTTAATGGGAGTAGGCAGTTTAAAATGGTTTTATCATGGACTAGATGGATTGAAGGGCCTGCTTCTGAGCTGTACTTTTCTATGACGATGAAATCCTATCATTTTATACCAATTGTGTTTTCTTGCAAATGTTCAAAGTTTTAAGCAGTTTTGTATACCGATTGACTCAGCAGCCAAGAACAAAGTACTTTGAAAATGTGTATTCAGAGTACATATCCAAAAGAAATTAATACTCAATTTTACTTAATGTAAAATGTGATTAAACACATCTGAAGCCCTTAATCACCCATGATTACATTTTTCAAAAACAAAAACATAATTAAAATTTATAAACATTGAACATTTACATTCTCGCTGCTCATTTTCCATGACTGAACATTTGCCAATATTCCTTATCAGCATCCTTCAGAAAATTAACCCAGGTAATTGTCCTCATAAATTCAATCTAATAACCTGTAATTAATAGAAAAATCATGTCAATACTTTGTTATTTTATTGTCATTCCATAAAATGATAAGATATAGGAGCAGAAGTAGGCCACTCAGCCCATCTAGTCTGCTCCACCATTCATTCATGGGCTGATCCAATTCTTCCAGTCATCCCCATTCCCTGCCTTCTCCCCATGCTCTGACTAATCAAGAACCTATCTCTGCCTTAAAATACACCCAATGACATGGCCTCCACAGCCGCTCGTGACAACAAATTCCGCAGATTTACCACCCTCTGACTAAAGTAATTTCTCTGCATCTCAGTTCTAAATGGACGTCCTTCAATCCCGAAGTTGTGCCCTCTTGTCCTAGAATCCTCTACCATGGGAAATAACTTTGCCATATCTAATCTGTTCAGGTCTTTTAACATTTGGAATGTTTCTATGAGTCGTCGTCGTCCCCGTCCCCTCCACCATTCTGCTGAACTCTAGGGAATACAGCCCAAGAGCTGCCAGACGTTCCTCATATGGTAACCCTTTCATTCCTGGAATCATTCTTGTGAATCTTCTCTGAACCCTCTCCAACGTCAGTATCTCCTTTCTAAAATAAGGAGCCTAAAACTGCACACAATACTCCAAGGGTGGTCTCACGAGTGCCTTAAGAGCCTCAACATCACAGTCCTGTTCTTATATTCTATACCTCTAGAAATGAATGCCAACATTGCATTTGCCTGGAGGTTAACCTTTAGGGTATCTTGCACAAGGACTCCCAAGTCCCTTTCCATCTCTGCATTTTGAATTCTCTCCCCATCTATTAGTCTGCCCATTTATTTCTTCCACCAAAGTCCATGACCATACACTTTCCAACATTGTATTTCATTTGCTACTTCTTTGCCCATTCCCCTAAACTATCTAAGTCTCTCTGCAGACTCTGTTTCCTCAACACTATCCGCTCCTCCACCTATCTTTGTATCATCGGCAAATTTCGCCATAAATCCATTAATACCATAGTCCAAGTAAATGGACATACACCGTAAAAAGCAGCGGTCCCAACACCGACCCCTGTGGAACTCCACCGGTAACTGGCAGCTATGCCGGAGTAGGATCCCTTTATTCCCACTGTTTTCTGCCGACCAGCCAATGCTCCACCCATGCTGTAATTCCATGGTCTCTTATCTTGCTAAGCAGCTTCATGTGCCTTGTCAAAGGCCTTATGAAAATCCAAGCACACCATATCTACTGCATCTCCTGTCTACCCTGCTTGTAATTTCCTCAAAAAAGTAGGTTTGTCAGGCAGGATTTTCCTTTCAGGAAACCATGCTGGCTTTGGCCTGTCCTGTCATGTGCCTCCAAGTACTCCATAATCTCATCCCTATTAATAGATTCCGACAACTTCCCAACTACTGATGTCAGGCCAACAAGTCTACAGTTTCCTTTCTGCTGCCTCCCACCCTTCTTAAATAGCAGAGTAACATTTGCAATTTCCCAGTCATCCGGTACAATGCCAGAATCTATAGAGGGTGAGCATCCTCTACATCGGCGTGACCCGACACAGATTGGGGGACTGCTTCGTCGAGCACCTACGCTCCGTCTGCCACAACAGACAGGATCTCCCGGTTGCCACTCACTTCAACTCTCCTTCACATTCCCATTCGGATTATGTCCATACATGGCCTCCTCTACTGCCATGATGAGGCCAAACTTCGGTTGGAGGAACAACATCTCATATACCGTCTGGGTAGTCTCCAGCCCCTTGATATGAACATCGAATTCTCCAACTTCCGGTAATTCCCTCCCTCTCCCTTCCCCCATCCCACCTTCACTCCGTCTCCTCTTCTAGCTGCCTATCACCTCTCATGACTCTGCCTTCTTCTACTACCCATAGTGCTTTCCCCTTAAGACTCCTTCTTCACCTCTCCTGCCTATCCCCTCCCCCACCCCTTGATCTTTCCTCTGATTGGTTTTCCACCCTCCCTCCACCTTCTTTATAGGGCCCCTGCCCCCTCCTTCTTTAGTCCTGACGAAGGGTCTCGACCTGAAACGTTGACTGCTCATTTCAACGGATGCTGCCTGGCCTGCTAAGTTCATCCAGCTTTTTTGTATGTCTTGAATCTATAGATTCTTGAAAGATTATCTTTAATGCCTCCGCAATCTCTCCAGCTACTTCCTTCAGAACTCGAGGGTGCATTCATCAGGTACAGGAGATTTATCCACCTACATACGATTAAGCTTCCTGAGCACCTTCTCAGTCATAATTTTCACTGCACAAACTTCATTTCCCTGACACTCTTGAATGTCCGCTATACTGCGGACATCTTCCACTGTGAAGACTGATGCAAAATATGCATTCAGTTCCTCTGCCATCTCTGCATCTCTCATTCAAATGTACACATGTATACAGCTAAATAAAACCTCTGGGACCAAGGTGCAAAACACAGTACATATATCACATACAACACAAAATATTAACAAGTAACAAAAAATATATTCTGTAGATAAGCTGACATGAAGTGTCTATAGAACATAGTTAAATATACTATACAACAGTACAATGCTACTGGCACAGTATAAAAGTGTACTATCAAGGCGTTCAAGGTATTCATTATTGCAGTTGAATCTTTTATTTTAATAGCCCCTACTGTGCCTCCCAGCAGCAAACTTTATATCAATTAGTAAAATAGAAATGTCACCATTCCTTGCTGGAAGAATTTAGCAGATTAGGCAACATCTATGGAGAGGAATAAACAGCTAACACTTCAGGCCAAGACCCTTTATCAGGACCGAAAAACAACTGTTTGTTCCTCTCCACAGAGGCTGCTTGACCTGATGATTTCCTCCAGCAATTTGTGTGTGCTACACTAGACTTCCAGCATCTGCAGAGTCTCTTGCTTATGATCCTTAACCAACAAAACAATGAACTAAAGTTAATTTAACAATGAACTGTGAGAGTAAGCGTTTGGCACGGACTAGAAGGGCCGAGATGGCCTGTTTCCGTGCTGTAATTGTTATATGGTTATATGTTATAAAGATTAATTTGTCCACGTCTGTTACGTTAAACAGCTAGGGAGTATATTCATTCATGAATAGGAAAATAAAGTGTTTTTTTTTTAAACACAACACAAGTAGGTGACAAATGTTGACGTGTTAAACAGGAGTTAAGGAATGAAGTGCATTAAATCATCAGAATGGAAAAACTTAATTATCTGAAATTGCTATGTTTGTACTTTCCAGAAACAGAAAAATACAGTTTTAGTTTGAATTTAAAACAAATTCAAAGCAGCCACAATTCAAACAGTCTTGATTCTTAACCGGTGGTTGAACTATACAACAAATCAAAGTTTTCTCCTTTAGCTCCTCCCACTTCCTCCAAACCAAGGGTGTAGCCATGGGCACCCGCATGGGTCCCAGTTATGCCTGCCTTTTTGTTGGCTTTGTGGAACAGTCCATGTTCCAACTCTATATGGGTATCCGTCCCCCTCTTTTCCTTCGCTACATCGACGACTGCATTGGTGCTGCCTCCTGCACGCATGCTGAGCTCATTAACTTCATTAACTTTGCCTCCAACTTTCACCCTGCCCTCAAATTTACCTGGTCCATTTCCGACACCTCCCTCCCCTTTCTTGATCTTTCTGTCTCCATCTCTGGAGATGGCTTATCTACTAATATCTACTATAAGCCTACAGACTCTCACAGCTACCTGGACTATTCCTCTTCCCACCCTGTCTCTTGCAAAAATGCTATCCTCTTCTCACAATTCCTCCGTCTCCACCGCATCTGCTCTCAGGATGAGGCTTTTCATTCCAGGATGAAGGAGATGTCTTCCTTTTTTAAACAAAGGGGCTTCCCTTCTTCCACGATCAACTCTGCTCTCAAACGCATCTCTCCCATTTCCCGCACATCTGCCTACACCCCATCCGCCCACCACCCCTCTCGGGATAGGGTTCCCCTTGTCTTCACCTACCACCCCACCAGCCTCCAGGTCCAACATATAATTCTCTGTAACTTCTGCCACCTCCAACGGGATCCCACTACCAAGCACAACTTTCCCTCCCCTCCTCTTTCTGCTTTCCGCAGTGATCGCTCCCTACGCGACTCCCTTGTCCACTCATTCCCCCCACCCCCCATCCCTTCCCACCGATCTCCCTCCTGGCACTTATCCTTGTAAACGGAACAAGTGCTACACTTCCTCCCTCACCACCATTCAGGGCCCCAGACAGTCCTTCCAGGTGAGGCGACACTTCGCCTGTGAGTCGGCTGATGTGGTATACTGCGTCCGGTGCTCCCGGTGTGGCCTTTTATATATTGGTGAGATCCGACGTAGACTGGGAGACCATTTCGCTGAACACATACGCTCGGTCTGAGAAAGCAAGCTCTCCCAGTGGCCACACATTTTAATTCCACGTCCCATTCTGATATGTCTATCCATGGCCTCCTCTACTGTCAAGATGAAGCCACACTCGGGTTGGAGGAACAACACCTTATATACCGGCTGGGTAACCTCCAACCTGATGGCATGAACATTGACTTCTCCAACTTCTATTAATGCCCCTCCTCCCCTTCTTACCTCATCCCCGACATATTTAGTTGTTTGTTTTTTTTCTCTCTCTCTCTCTGCCCATCACTTTGCCTGTTCTCCATCTCCCTCTGGTGCTTACCCCCCAACTTCTTTCTCCCGAGGCCTCCCGTCCCATGATCCTTTCCATTCTCCAGCTCTGTATCACTTTTGCCAATCACCTTTCCAGCTCTTAGCTTCATCCCCCCCCCCCCCCCACCCCCGGTCTTCTCCTATCATTTTGCATTTCCCCCTCCCCCCACTACTTTCAAATCTCTTATTATCTTTCTCTTCAGTTAGTCCTGACGAAGGGTCTCGGCCCGAAACATCAGCAGTGCTTCTCCTTATAGATGCTGCCTGGCCTGCTGTGTTCCACCAGCATTTTGTGTGTTGTTTCAAAGTTTTCTATTATGTCTACAAACCTATTCCAATTGATAGGCCCATGCCAATTTCTTTGATTCATAGTTTTACAGAATTATACAGAACACTTGAACCCAGCTCATCCATGCATGCCGACCAAAATGCCTATCTATACTAATCCCATTTGACCGAATCAGGCCTGTATCCTTCTAAAAACTTATGGTCTCATTGCTACCATCAGGAAGGAGGTACAAGAGCCTGAAGGCACACAGTCAACAATTCTGGAACAGCTTCTTCCCCTCTACCATCTAATTTCCAAATGGACATTGAACTCATGAACACCATTTTTTCCTCTTTTTGCACTGCTTCTTTAATTTCAAAAATCAAGTTTAAGTATCATACACAGTTACAGTCGAATGAAATAGTGTTCCTCTAGGGCCAAGATACAAAACATACACAGCACTTTCAAAATAGTGAGGGGAAAAAAAATCAGTCATAAAATCAGCAAAAACACACATACTGTATCTAGTCCAAGACCCGACATGCCCTGCAAATTGATGGTATGGTACCCAGCAAACGAGTCTGACATTTATATATATTAATATGCATACCGTATACCATCTGTAATTGTTTTTTTCTCCATTATTTTGCATTATATTGCTGTCACAAAGACAACAAATTTCATAACATATGTTAGTGATATTAAGCCTGATTCTGAAAAAGGCAATAAATCTCTACAAGGTCATCACCCAGCTTCTTTGCACCAGCGGAAACATTTCAAGCCTATCCACTTTCCTTGCAATTCAAGCCCTCCAGACCAGGTAACATTCCTGCAAATCTTTTCTGCACCCTGTTTAGCTTAATCACCCATTCTAAGGCATAGCAACGAGAATTGCACAGAACACTCCAAGAGCAGCCTAGCCAATAATTTGTAAAACTGTAACATGATACCTTAACTCCCAAACTCAAAATGCCTCAGATGACAAAGCCTTTTCACTGCTGCATACCTATATCACTTCTTTCCAGGGAAGAACGTTCTTGCACCCCATTGCTGTTCAGTAACACTCCTCAGGGCCCTGCCATTCTCTGTGTATATCCTTACCAGATTAACTTTGCACTTGAAGTTAATTCCATCAGTTAAACCCTTGCTCACTTTCTCAGTTGATTTAGATACTGTTGTAACCTTCTTCACTATCCTCACAATCACCAAAATATATGCCCACAAATTCTAATTTTCCTTGTATTAATAATATCTTGAAATGTAGGGAGTTATTGCTCCAGAATACTTGATTGATTGGAGAATGTAATAAAGCATTTCTAGATTCTCAGTAAATTGAATCAATTAGCTGAGCAAATTACTTACCGGTCAACAAGTTTCTTTGCAAATCCAAAATCTGTAAGTTTTATATGACCATCTTTGTCCAGTAAAATATTCTCAGGTTTTAAATCTCTGTAAACAATATCTTTGGCATGTAGATACTCCATTGCGCACACGATCTCTGCAGAGTAAAAAAGTCCAGTACTATTGTTGAAACGCCCCATGTTACGCAAGTAAGAAAATAGTTCACCTCCAGGCACATATTCCATTAGCATATATAAAAAGCATTCATCATGATGTGTCCAGTACCTGTGATTAAAAAAGATCAACAGAAAGGTTAGATTGGAAGAATTATGAGCATTAGGCAAAAAACAAATTATTTCTCACTTAATATATCAAAAGATGAAATGAAACTCCCCAAATAGACTGAGGTTAAAATACACATGTTCAATATCACAGATCACAAAATTCAAAAAAAAACGTATTTCTCTGTAATCCAAAGGATAGGATTTGACACAGCTATGCAGGTCCTCCCCAGTAATGAACTCCTGACTAATGTACATACAAACGAGCATTTCATAGACCAAAATAGATTAGATGGCAGTTGCAAGGACCTTCTGCCATATGGGAACTGTCCATAAGCAATATCTGAATGATTGAGTTTATTTCCCATGATTTAACTATATGATAGCCTTGGCTGGCTTGCATTTCATGACACTGGAAGCTGACCCCAATCTATCAAGGACAGTGTGGTAGCTGCCCATGCATCAACATCCCCACATTAAATAAAGTCACGAACAGAGATTCTCTGTTAAGGGAATGAGCAAGTGGCAAAGGGGACCGGATTGTGCCTGTATCGGCCTCTACAGCCAATTGAAATCCCACCAATAGACAATCGTTTAGGAGAAAGTCATACTTGACTTAAGTGATCAAACTGCTAGTACTACCTTTGGTTGGCTGATGTTTTTAATTTAACTATATTGCCGGGTGGTTGCACTTCCAACTTGCAAACTGTTCGGGTTACACTGCAACCTGGTGTTGGCCAAAGTAAAAAAAAACTACAAATCAGCAAACAGTAATGAGGCAAGGGTGGTAGAAACGGGTAAAGCAAAAGATTTTGCGCTTGCCATGTGATGGTAGGAATGAAGGTGGCCAGTTTGTGAACTGTTTGGTGAATTGATTCTTGCTCTGGGATAACCTAAATCACAGCATTTGAAAATGGATTAAGGAGTTTCTGTTAAAGATCTGCTGAACATGAGAAGACCATTCTCAGATAAGAAGCTGTTTATCACATAAAACAGCAGGTTTGCAGAAGGGACAGCTTGTGATCTGGTAGGCTGGGTCCATGTTTGTGTGACCCAGTTAGACTGGTTTGAGCCAGTCTGAGTTAAACAGAACAAAAGAAATTATCTAAGGCACAAAGCTGAAGGGAGACCGATGAAGCAATACTGCATGTAGCCCTGGGCCTCATACAGTCAGAAGCAGACACAGGTCAGTCTGATGACCTCAAGCCAAAACAGAGACTGATCTGCTAAGGGAAGGAATAAGAATGAAAGATTGTGACAACTGTCCGGAGACCAACCATCAAGGCTGTAAAGACCCCAGGTCAGACACGTGGAGATTACATTAGAACTGCAAGGAACAGCTGGGCAGCGTAGATCCTTTTACCCCAGATATTACCTTTTCTCTTCTTTGAACGCTCTTGGAGGATCAGGGAAACCTAATTACAATACCTGCACACAGCTGTTCAGTTGTGCAAATTTCCGTGCTTGTGAACTAAGGCAATAAACGCCTGTCAGTAAATACAGATTTTCTCATGCCTAACTGATTGTAATTATTGATGATTACCGTAGATTTCGCACTACAGAGCGCACCTGATTAAAAGCCACTGGCTCTAATTTTAGAAAGAAAATCAATTTTGTACTTGTACAAGCCGCACCGGATTTTCGGCCGCAGGTGTCCCACGTTGTAATATGAGATATTTACACAGAAAGATATTACACGTGAGGATTTTTTAACTTTTAATTAAATCCATATGGTAACATAAACAAATACATATTGCAAATGCTTTTTTTCGAACCGTGCCTGTAACGCGGCTACTTTTAAATATACATACGTATCGGTAACACACAAATTACGTTGTGTATACTTTTTTACTGAACAACATTCCAATATCTCCTAACGACTGGTAAAAAATATATATACTGCAGCCTACCAGGAAAAGTTATTGATCGCCTTTAACTTAAAAGCAATGTTCGCTCGGGTCTAATGCCGCTCGCCCCCCACCTTCCCGTTTATCGCAAACCGGTATTTCCCACAAGACGCGGCGAAACCGGATGTGACGTCATAGCATCCCGGGATGTAGTACAGAAAACAAATATACCGGGTACTTAAAACACTTCTAACTTTAACTAGAAAATACCAACAAATGAATTACTAAGCGAAAATATTATAAACTAAATAACTGCCATAAAGGCAGCACAATGCTTTTCTTCGAGTATTTTCCATGTTGATCAGGGCGAGTACAAATGACTGATTTACAATAATTTAATTGTGAAAGTGCGCTTGATTTATCGTACAATTTCATTGGACCTCTGTGAACTACTCATCAATTTTATTGGTCTACTGTTACGAGGCAAAATGTTTTTGGCGGCATGAAAAAAAATCATGCATTAGCCGCACCGTAGTAAAGGCCGCAGTGTTCAAAGCTGTTCAAAATGTGGGAAAAAAGTAGCGGCTTATAATCCGACATCTACGGTAATCCTTATAACACTAGGGAGGACCTGTAGCCAGTACCAAAGGTACAGGTATGTTGTTACACAACAGCATGTGACTGGAAACCAGAGTAAAATTAATCCTCAGAATCATAATGTATAAGTCCAGCGATATTAAATAAAATTCATGTGCACTGAAAAATGAAAATTTAGCTTGCACTCCTGTTCAGCAGATGAAGTATTTTTATTATTTTATTTATTTAGAGATAGAGCATAGAACAGCCCCTTTTGACTCAAAGGGCCACACTGTCCAGCAACCCACCTATTTAACCCTAGCCTAATCACAGGACAATTTACAATGACCAATTAACATACTAACTGGTACGTCTTTGGACTGTGGGAGGAAACCAGAGCACCTGGAGAAAATCCATGCAGTTCGTGGGGACCACATACAAACTCATGACGTTATACTAACCATTACGCCATCGCATTGATTACTCTGTGCCACAGTATGTATGAACTGCAGTCAATCAATTAATACATTGCGTAATAATTCAAAATTTTGCATTTTTATGCATGGTACTCTACCATTGGATACTGAAATAAGAGTTCAGAGCCCAAATTCAGCTGAGTTGTTTTACTGAAACTCTGCAATCTACATCAAGAAATTTGAAAAAGAAAATACCGTTTTAACAATATGTATATACAGGTGGCCTCCGCTTTTTGAACGTTCGCTTTACAATAACTCGCTGTTACAAAAGACCTACATTAGTACCTGTTTTCACCAACCAAAGAGGATTTTCGCTTTTACGAAAAAAAGACACCCGCTTTATACGTGTGTTTACCCGGAGAAAGACTACAATGACCATGAAGCCTTGTGCAGGCAGTTGTTTACGCATGCGTGTACATGCGTACGCACCAATTCTTTTTCTCCAAATCTATTTTGGCTCGCTGTCTTCCTGAGTTTGATAAGTGAAACTACACCGTACCTACAATACTTCTACTTCATATAGGGTGTATACTTATATCATTCCTGCTTTTACTATATGTTAGTGTTATTTTAGGTTTTATGTTATTTGCTTTAATTTGGTAGGTTTTTTTGGGTTCTGGGAACACTCAAAAACTTCTCCTTCATAAATTAATGGTAATTGCTTCTTCGATTTATGACATTTTGGATTACAAACGGTTTCATAGGAACCTTCGGATCGCGGGGGAAACCTGTACTTAAGTGCACCATTTAAATATGCAAAACTATGAAGCTTACTTACAGTTTTATAAGAAATGGATGATGGATTTCTGTTAATATGCTTTTTTCATTGTGTACATGTTGTTCCTGTTTAAGGCGAATTACATCAGGAATGCTCATCACTTTCAAAGCACGGTATTCTCTTGTCTTTTTGTCTTTGACCAGCAGAACTCGTCCAAAGGTTCCAGTCCCTATAAAACAGCACAAAAGCGATCAGTCACTAAAAATATATTGGCACAGATCATGTTACTTGAACTTGCCAGATTTTTAAATTCCATAACCTTCAACAAAAAAAAATGCAGCAAGATTTTTAAAAATTTTCTCCGTAATTGGACAGTTTTTCTAACAATCAGAGGCCTTGCATTCACTTTAAAAACATACAAAGTGTAGCTATGTGTTATTAGTGATTTTCAGTGTTAGGTTACTCAACATTACTTGTAACAAAATATTAAAAACATCAGAAAATTCCACACAAGGTACAACGCAGTGGAGGACTACCAATGCCATATAGAACATTGAGCATAGAGCAGAAACTACACAGGTTGGGCCCTTTGGCCCACAATGTCGTGCAGACCAGTATGAACCTATTCCATGACTATTCTAATCCTTTCCTCTTACACAGCCCATAACCATCCATTTCTAATTTACAGATACCAATCAGTTACAGGCCCTTCTGGCCCAATGGGTTTGAGCTATACAATTACACCCATGTGACCAATTAACCTACTAACTCATATAGCTTTGGAAAGTGGGAGGAAACTGGTACACCTGAAAGAAAAAAACCACATGGTCACTGGAACTACTGCAATTGTCACTTTGCATTTAACTTCCAGGCATCCAATAATAATTATTTTTTAAAAATCACACTTAAATCTATAAGTCATAAAATTAGTAAGCCGTCTCTATTCGTGATATTGTTTCTGACAACAAAACCCAGCCCAAATTACAAAAGATTTGGACAGTGAAGAAGGTTGTCAAAGTCATTAAATAAATAGGGGCAGAGAAATGGCTGATATGGTTTAATCTGGGCAAGTGCACGGTGTTGTACTTTGAGAGGTCTAATTTAAGGGCACAGTGTGTACAGATCCTTAACAGCATTAATGTACAGAGGAACTTTGGGTCCATACCACCCTGAACGCAAACACAAATAGATGGAGAGGCAAAGAGGGATATGGCATACTTGCCTTCATTTTCAGGGGCATATAGTACAAAGATCAGGAAGCCATGATGCGGTTACATATAGTTTGGAACATTTAGAGCCAAGGATTTATAAGGCATTGATCAGACCACACCAATTTCGGAGAGCATTGTTTGGTACCTTCTCTCAGAAAGGATGTGCTGGCATTGGGCACAAGAATGATCCCAAGAAATACCTCATCTAAAAGGATATCTATAAGACCATAAGATAAGGAGCAGAAGTAGGCTAGTCTGCACAAGAATTTTAACTCACAAGGAGCATTTGATTGCTCTGGGCCTGTACTCGCTGGAGTTCAGAAGAAAAACAAGGGATTTCATTGAAACCTATGGAATACTGAAAGGCTAGATAGAATGGACATGGAGAGGACTTTTCCTATAGTGGGAGAGTCTATAATCAGAAGGCACAGCCTCGGAATGGAAGGATTTTTGAAACTTGAGAAGGAGAAACTAAATTCCAGTGTGTTGGTATTTCAGTGGAATAAAGGAAATTACAATGGCATGAGAGGGTAACTGGCCAAAGTTGACTGGAAAGGGACACTAGCAGAAGTAAATGGGCAGACTATTTTTAGATGGGGAGAGAAGTTATTTCCCATGGTAGGGGAGTCTAGAACAAAAAGGCACAACTTCAGGATTGAAGGATGTCCATTTAGAACTGAGATGCAGAGAAATTAGTTTAGTCAAAGGGTGGGAAACGTCTGGAATTTGTTGCCACAAGCGGCTGTGGAGGCTATGTCATTGGGTGTATTTAAGGCAGCGATAGATAGGTTCTTGATTAGGGGCATCAAAGGGCATGGGGAGAGGGGATGACTGGAAGATATGGATCACCCTGATTGAAGTGGAGCAGACTTGATGGGCCGACTAGCCTACTTCTGCTCCTTATCTTATGGTCTTATAAATATCCTTTTAGATGAGGTATTTCTTTAGCCAGAGGCTGGCAAATCTGTGGAATTCATTGCCACAGACCACTGTGGAGGCCAAGTTGTTAGGTATATTTAAAACAGACGTTAATAGGGACATCAAAGGTTACAGGGAGAATAGGGTTGGGAAGGATAATAAATCAGCCATGATGGTATGGCGGAACAGACTTGATGGACTGAATGGCCTAAGCAATTCTGGTCATCCCATTACAGGAAAGATGTAGAGGAAATGGAGAGCATGTCAAAGTGTTATATCAGGATGCTGCTCGATTTGTGGTTATTACTTATAAAGAGAGGTAGACAAACTTAGATTGCTTTCTCTGCTCTGGAGGCTGGGAGATACCGAATAGAAGTTTAAGATTATGGGAAGCCAAGATAGGATAGACAACCCAAATCCTTCTCCAAGTATAGAAATGTTGAATAACTAGAGGACATAACTTTAAAGTGAGAGGGTGAAAGTTTACAGGGAGGTGCTGAGAAAGTGTTTTTTTTTTAAGTTTTTGCACACAGAGTAGTAGGTGACTGGAATGGGCTACCTGGGGTAGTGGTCAATGTTCCCTTTAACTTGTAATGAAGAGTGTGTGCAAAAATCTTGTGCTGTGCAATTTTTTTGCCCAGTGACAACCAAGTGTGTGCACTGAATAATTTCTTCAATAAAAACAGTATAAATAAGACCATTCTAAAATCTGCAGACAAATCATCACAAACTCCACATTATCAACATTGCCTGCATCAGAAACCGGAAAAGGAAATGTGATTTGTGAACAATCGTGAAATATACTTTACATGCCAATGAGGTAGAGAGTAACAACCTTTTCTGCACAGTTTATATTCCTTTGTGTGCTCATAGCAAAAGATGTGTGTGCACTCACATACCTCAGAGAAAAGCAGAAGATCTTTAGGATAGGCACAGAAATATGCAGAAGATTTAAGGATATGGGCCATGTGAAAGCAGAAGGGATTAATTCAATATGGAATCATGCTGGGCACAGCCAAAATACCTGTGCTGTATTGTTCTATGTTCTAAAATCATCATGCTGTACTAGCCACTGTATCCTACACCAAATCCCTAATGACATTCTTTTGGCTCTGCTGGGAAAGCCATATTATTTGAATGACTATCACAAGGCTCCCAATTCCAGGCTCTATGAAAGGAACAAATTACTAGAGGAAGACTGAAGGATGCTCTCAAATATTCTTTGGAAAAAAAAAGTATCTTCACAGATCCTTGGTGAACTTAGTTTATAACTGCGTAAAGAGGACAAAGGCATTCAAGGTGGCAGAGAGAAAATTGAGTTTGTGATTTGGGAGCACATGGAGGATCACCAACCCACCCCTGGAATACCTCTTGACCCATCAGTAGAAGAGTTTATAGATCCCCATGGTCTTATCCATCACCCCAGAATGCAGAGAACTGGAGAGGAAGCAACTCATCCTAGATCCGCAAGATAGGAAGGAGTGAAGTAAAGATGGGACTGTAGCGGTGTGCTACATGCAGCGCTGAAAGAACGACACGGAGTCGATAAACTGCAGCCAAAGAAGAAGTTTATTTCAAATTCACAGTCTTGCTTTAAAGCCTGTCTCCCCCACCCGATACCTCGAGAGGCACGTACTGAAACCCCTTGAGGCTATCTTCCTTTGTGCCTGCGCTCTAGCTAATTGTCAGCCGGTTCGAGTGTGCTAGTAATTGGGTCGCCACAGGACTTTAAATAATAAGCATCACATACAAAATGCTGGAGAAACTCATCAGATCAGGCAGCATCTATGAAGGGGAATAAACAGTCAACGTTTCAGGTCGAGATAAATAAGCATTTTCTTTAATGTCACCTGACAGCTTGTGCTTTATTTTTTGGATTGCAATCACATACAAATACCCTAAACAAATGCATTTTATGATTGCTGCCAACCTGACAGCCTGGAACTTGTTGGGAAATGTCAGCAGTTATGTGCCAAACTGCTGACACTTTATCAGTGTAAATAATGTCAAATGCAGGATTCTCACATTAGAGGTTGGGAACATGGTAGTGTTCCTTAGACAGAGATTTCCCATCTGTAGTCTGTTGCTGGACTCCATGGAGTTCAGCAACATAGTATGAAAACTATTTAAATTCTCCAGATGTCACGCTGCGGAATCAGCCAACTGAACGTGCCCCAGGTAGAATGAGAGAAAGAACAAGACCAGTCATTGAAATGGTGGCAAATATATGAAAAGAACCCAAGAAAAAGACAGTTTGACTTTTGCTTCAATGCTATTATTGCTTTAGACATATTTAGCAAATCAATTTTATTCAATTTCAGAAACTGTCTGAGAGTATTTGGGGACATTCAACAGCATTAAGACTCTCCAAATATAAAGAAAACAGTTTAAGCGGGAAATATGAGTATTTGACAGCCAGCATGGACACAGTGGAAAATAACAAAAGTTAATGTTTCTTGAATATTTGAAAGTGTCCTAATGTATTGCAGTTCCAGAAGCAGCAGGTTCATTTTTGAAACACTACAGAAGGCCATGCTTTTAAGAGTTGATTAACTACAAACACTTTTTCAATGTCTGAATAGGGATGGATGGGCTCGTGATCAGTGAAAAAAGAATCATTCTCTCATCTATGGGTACAAGATTCCCCAGTCTTCTAAAGTGCATGCAAATCATGTACTTTTCTTGCATATCAGAATCAGAATCAGACTTTAATCGCCCAGTACCTATGCACATACAAGGAATTTACTTCCGGCAGATGTTGTCTCTCTGCTCATAACAATAATAATGATATAAATGAAAATATAAATTATACATACAGGTAGTGCAATCCAAGTAATAGTTAGCCGACAGTTAACCAGCAGTTAACTGTTCAGCAAAGTGACCGCAGTAGGGAAAAAACTTCTCCAGTGCCTATTAGTCTTAGTCTGGAGGGATCTGAAGCACCTACCAGACGGAAGCAGATCAAACAGTCCGTGCGCAGGATGGGAGGAGTCCTTTATGATAACAATGTAACACCTAGAAACGCAAGAAACTCCCAATTTAAATATGGCTTGATACAAAAATATTATCTCAGGAATTTAAAGAAGTTCAAACTGAATACTGTACACGAAACGATACAAACAAAATATTCTGCAGATGCTGGAAATCCAGAGCAACATACACAAAATGCTAGAGGAACTATGGAGAGGAATACAGACAGTACTTCAGGCCAAGATTCCAATGAAGGGTCTCGCCCCGAAACATCGTCTGTTTATTCCTCTTAATAGATACTGCCTGCCTTGCTGAGCCTCTCCAGCATTTTGTGTAAATATACATACTTTTTTTTAGAGAAACTAATGAGTATTTGGTCCAGAAATTATTCTGGGATTGAAAGACTTGTCACATGAGAAGTGTTTAATGGCTCTGGGGTTCTACTCACAGGAACTCAGAAGAATGAAGGGTGACCTCATTGAAACCTATCAAATATTGAAAGGCCTCAATACAGTGAGTGTGGAGAGGATGTTTCCTATGGTGGAGAAGTCTAGACCAGAGGACCCAGTCTCAGAAAAGAGAGGTGT